>NC_091816.1:12522500-15022500 GCF_041296235.1 Equus asinus
GAAAGAGTAGCACAGATGTTAGCTCAGCAACAGTCTTCCTCAAGCAAAAAGAGGAAGACTGGCAGTAGATGTTAGCTCAAGGCCAATCTTCCTTACCAAAAACAAAAAAGAGAGAGAATATAAAACAGAGGAATTTTAAAACCAAAACAACTTTCTTCCTTTGTGCAATTTCTCTTTTTTTTACACACATTGCTTAAAACTATTCTGTTAGTCCAAAACCATAACATGGCCTAATGCAGAAGAAAAGCACAATTTTGGAACCTGTGTCTGACAGTTTGGGGTTCCTCCAAATAAAAAAATATTCCATCTGCACTTGATGCTTGCCTGTATTCTCTGAATCATTAGCAAAGTCTGGCACTATGTAAGATCTCTGATTCACTGAATCAAAATTGACAACTCAAGTCCCTGGTGTCACCACCTGCATTATATGTAAGAAGATAAAATATGTAAAATATACATGCTTTATTTACTATAAAGCATTTTACAAATGTTCATGGTTATTAATGAGTTCATAGTTGCCACAAATTCAAAACCCTTGACAGGAGAATCAAAAGCTAATCCCAAAGTGTGTATATATAGAGAGAGAGAGTCTATTCTTAATGTTAAAATATATTTTTATAGAACTGGAAAACAAGTTTTTGCAATACACAGAGTACATCATTTATTTGCAAAACTGCCAGAAAATTGAAGTTTCTACAAATAATATACAACTCTATAAAAATAACTATAAAATTTTGGAATTTTGTAATTCATTTATACTGTCAAAACAGAAATAAATTTCAATAATTTATCTACAGCCACCTATAATACTAAAATCATTTTAATTTGAAACGTCTAATTTTTAGATGTAAATGTTCTCTTTTGCTTACAAAATTCTTTCTAAATGTTTCCAGGCAAAGAATTTGAAAGTAAAGTTGTTTACAAACCCAATATCCTTGTCAAATTTACTTACACCTTGGTACAGATAAAAAGCACACCGAAAATCAAAGTTGTGGAATAATTTTCAATAGGAAATTCTTCAACATACTTCAGGATTTTAATCATTAATCAGTTAAAGGTTATTCTTGGAAGTGATCCAAGTCATTGAATAATAGAATATTTTATGTATACATTTAGCTGTTATGTTGTTGAATATGAACAACTTTGACACATCTTTTTCTAAAATCAAGTTTTTCATCATTTCATAATGGTTCATGTTGTACCATTAAAGGATCTTAAATTCCTCTTTGAAATAAATAATGTATTTTGATTTCCTTTGATTTGGACTTCCCTGGAATCATCTTGCCTATCCATCCACCACTATCTGCCACTTTTCAACCTTGATCACTTTTTTAAAGGCTGTCTTGAAACAACACACACCTGGGACTTTTGTTGTTGTTTGTTTTTCTGGTTTTTGTTTTGAATAGCCCAATTTGAACATGTCTTTCTTTCAATAGGGAAATTCATCTCATTCACAGTCAGTGTAAGAACTTGAGTTTTCCCTTTCATCTTACTTTGATTAGTATTTATCTTACTTTCTTCAGTTTCCTCTTATTCTTTTCTATTTTTTTCAGACTGGGTGAAATTATCATTCATACTCTTTTTTCCCTTTGTCACTGTTAAAATTTCACTTTTTTCCCATCCTACTATTACAGTGCTATCTAAGCAAAATAATAAAATTATACCTCCTCCCCACCCAGACCCTACATTTGCACTACCCTCTACCCAGCAAGGCAAAACTCTTAGAACGTTTTTACTTCTCCACCCTTCTAACGACGGTTTTTTGCTGATGCGGTTTCAGTTACAGCCTGTCAATTTTCTTAGTATTGTTCTTCTATTTCAAGAATTCTTACTGTTTTCTAAACATTATGTTACAAATTTCATCATCCATTTAAATATAAATGTGTAGACAAACTTAAACACCTATGTAAACGTATATATGGCTTACTATAGTTTCCTCTGCCCTCCATCTTACCCTATATCGCATCTCTGTTCTGACTATTGTTTGTTTAGAGGACTTTCTTCAACTGTTTTCTTCAGGTAGAACACGGAGATAATAAACTCTGATTCCCTGCATATGTGAAAATGTATTTTTCAAATAGATAGGAGAACAGTGTGTTGGCTGAGTGAAACAATCTCTTAGCAGTTCGTAGATGTTCTCTTACAGTCTTTACCTTTTTTTATTGGTCCTGAGCTAACATCTGTTGCCAATCTTTTTTCTTTCTTCTTCTCCCCAAAGCACCCCCGGTACATAGCTGTACAACAAATACCTATTTGGTTATCAGCCATATTTTTCTACGACAACAATTCTATTGAGCATTTTATTTGGGGAATTATGTTTTATTCCTTTCTCACCCTCCAATTTTCCTTTTCCACAGTTTTCAGTTCTTTTGTTAATACATTTCCTGTTGAATCCACTGATAATACTTACCAGGACTTTAAGTTCTTTTTTGTTTAGAAATTATTTTTTATCAAGGGTGACACTATTCAGCTTATTGAGTTTGATAACTGCTGATTTTCCTCACATCCGTGATGATTCTTGATTGTCCACTTCATTTATAAATGAAGATCTACCCCAGGAGTTGACAACATTTTCTAGTTCACGGCACTGTCAGAAAATGAAAATATTTTTATGGCATACTGGGAAGGGGATCGGCAAGTGTGAATATAAAATTCTGTAAAACTTTTATAACTTCTTTATAAAATTAAAATTTTCAAACCTTTTAAATAAAGTTGAAGTTGTTTAGATGCACATGACTGTTCTGTGTCAGGTTTATGTCTAAAATGGCTACACACGACTCCCGAGACCTTTTAACAACATTTTCTTAACGCAGTAACCATCACAAGGAAGCTTTGTTAGCACAAGTGACAGCAAACGGCAAAAGAGGAGGCTTCGCTCCAAGGCACTGAAAACTCCTTTTTCACCATTAGCCAGCATTCCAATAATTCAATCTTTTTAAAATTGTGCCTCAAAGGTGCTAAAATTCTTTAAATCTAATAGCTCCTCCTTTTCTTCTACTGAGAGATGTGCTAATTTCTTTTGATGATGTAAATAAGCATTCAAAACGAATTTTTTATATAAGCATTTCAATATCATGCTACAGCTCTGTCTCAGCACACGGTGACTCTGTCCTACTAGTATTAACTCTTCTTTAGGATTCAAATAACACCAATTACACATCACTTCTAAAACTATTTTAACTTCACTCTCCAAAACCAAAATTTTACTCTGAATCCATAAATTTTGTCAGTACACGGTTAATATATTTTCCGTATGATCATCGCACTTTTGATTAAGCTCATTCAAGTGCTCAAAATGTCAATTAAGAATACCATTTTTTGAAGCCAATAACTACACCTCAACAAACCTGTAAGAATTATTCACATAGAATAATTTGAAATTTTCCTTTTAGCTTATAAATCTTCCATTGGACCATCAACACTCTTCAGTAATGAAATGACTAATCACATTTCTTCACCTAAAGCTAAAAAGAAGGCACTGTAGAGGCTTGGATTTCACTAGGTTCACCATTTTTATGACATCATTTAATGTGGAATTCAGAACTACAGGCAAATTTTAATAAACAAGAGCTTCTCTGTGAATAAGACAACACAGTACTTGGCATATCAGGCTTTTTTATATATATTGAACTTAACGTAAAGCCTTTATACCCTCCTGTTATTACCAGTCCCAAACTTCCAGTTTCCATAATATCTTATATGTTTCAAATTATTCATTGTTTACTTTGCATATTTCATCCCCAGTTGGTTTTGGAACTTCTTTGCCAAGCAGTAACTCCCTTCTCGGTGTTTCTCTTCAAGGATTCTACACAGCCTCCTAACTGAGGACAAGTACCAGTATTTACGGATTCAGATCTGCCATGAACACCTTTTTCATTGAGTCTTCTGGATTAGTGTTCTGTCTTTAACAAATTCGCAACATATCTTCTAACAGAATAGTCGAAAATGGCAACTTTTCCATCCACATCCTTTGCCTCGCTGGTCCCAAACATAGTGTTCCACACAGGCAGGAAAAAAGAGCTGATTTGGTAAAATAGTGAGATATCTGGGCTTTATTAGTTGTGTGATCCTGTAACCAGTTTCTTGAACTCAATCCGATGATCACTTGTATCAATCTCTTAAAAGAACTTTGTTCTTATTTTGTGCTCAAAGATACTTTCAAAAGTTCAAATCTTTTTTTAGTAAAATAGATGTTTTTGAAAAGGTACCAGAGTATTTTGTTTGACACCCCTATTTCATTTGATTTAGGCTGAAAAATGAAGAACTATGGGAATATCACATTCTATTCTGAGATAATCTTTATTGACTAATTATTGATTAAATATTTACTATTATGTTAACTCAAGAATCAGACTACTTTCCAGCTTTAATCAATAAATTAGACATTATAGTGGGAAAGTAAATATCTGTAGAAATTAAATCTATTTGAATATAAAGTACTTAAAATACTGTAGGTCTTTAATTTTAATGGGAAAAGTTTTTTGTGAATTTTTAGCTTGTCCGAATTCTTATATGAATATTTTTTAACAAATCTTATCCAAAAAAATTTTTTAATTAAGAAGACTAAATAAAAACTGAGTGTAGTGAAATATTTATTTTCATTGAGTTTAATAATAAAAAAATTTAAACTTAACAAATACACTTCCAGGTAATCAAAAATATCTTTTAAATGAGTTTCTGAAGTTATGAAGGCCTATATTTCCCTTATTGAATCAACTCAATTGCATATGTTCAATTATTAATTATTTTTAGATAGAAGCACTAGTTAAATGCTAAAAACAAATGTACTATGAAATTCTATCAAAATCAAGGTTTGACAAATTGTCACATCAAAAGCCCATAATAAATAATAATTAAAAATTAAATAACAAGAAAATTAACAAAATTAATTGTATTCTATTAGAAAAAACTAAATATCATGAAATAATCATTAGCTAACAATCATGATCTTTTCTACGTTAGCAGTAAAATTACGAAAATTAAGACAAATACAATTGAAAGCATTTTATGTACACGAACACACCTATCTTTCCCAATGATTAAATAACATACATAGACACAATTAAAGTAATAATTAGATAGGAAATTATTTAACAGGAAAGTCAGGAGAAAGTACTACCTGATTCAGCCATAAAATAACTCTTTCTGACCATGTTTATTATGCACAGCCACACATGTTCTGAACTCAAGCAGTTTACAAAAGGATCTTCTTCATGAAGGAAGTTCAAATATAATTTTACCTATTATAAATCTTTGAATGTTTTATTAAATGCTTTATACATTTGAAAATTATAAAAAATATGCAGCCATCAAAACCTCGCATTACCTATAACCCATAGCACTATGCTGCAGCCCAAACTGGAAACCACTAACTCTGCCGCAGCTAACTCTTACCAATAGTCACCATGCGCCCAGTGTCGCCAGACTTCCCAATTTTTCAAAAGAAGACAAAGAATTGGATGTTACAATGCAATCTTCCACTTGATATCAATTTCCAAGACCACTCTGCAGGCCAAAATTTGGCCTGAAGCCCTCTCAGTTTACAACCTCTGCTGCAAACAGATCGATACTAGCAGCTGGTGTGGGCGTCCCCAGGAATTTTAAAAGTCAATACCCTTTCACCAATCATTCTTTGAGTGAAATACTTGGGTTCATTTTTGTAGCTACTCTACAGAATGACTGGTGGCAAAAGAGCAGGAATATGCTAACAAATGGAGCTCCCTGAAGAGGCACACACAGGACACAGGGTGGTGGGCGGGAGCACCTACTTAATTAGCGGAGTAAGAAGTGAATTATCCTAAGGATGGAGCAATTCTCCTTTTCACCCCCATGTCTGAGTCTACTGTACCAACTCACACTGGCCTGCAGCATTACTCCGCTTTTCTCTGTGGCATCAAAAATCACGCTGGGAGCGCCCACAGAAAACCATTCACTTGCCTGTGCTGCAGAATCATGAGAAAACCTATGAACCCAGAGTGGGTGGGGCGCTGGCCCAGTTCTTCCAACCCATCAACTACGAGTATCAAACATATGCTTTCACAGTCAAATGATTAAAAGGACTTGTTTGATGGTCTAGTGTGAAAATTAATGTGTCTAACCAGAGCCTAGGAAGAGAAGCCATCTTCTCTTCATGAAGGCAGTCTAAGGATTTTCACGCAATATCAAAATTTCCCTCAAAATACTTCTCCAGGTTTCAAACCACTTTACACATAGTTTCATTTTTAAGAATTAATCTTACAAAAATAATCAGCATTCATGGGGCCAGCTCAGTGGCATAGTGGTTAAGTTTGCATGCTCTGCTTCAGTGGCCTGGGTTTTGCAGGTTTGGATGCCAGGCACGGACCTACACACCACTCATCAAGCCATGCTGGGGCAGCATCCTACATACAAAACAGAGGAAGACTGGCAACAGAAGTTAGCTCAGAGCCAATCTTCCTCAACAAAAAACAAAAACAAAACACAGCATTCCTCAGAAAGATTTATATACAAAGATAGTCATCCTTCATATGTATAACAGTATTTAAAATATTATATAATGCAACATATATTTATAATAATAAATAGTTGAGAACAGCTTACATATCCAACAATGGAAAAATGATTAAATAATAAATTATGGTACAGACATAAAATAGAACACTATGCAGTCATTAAAAACATGTTCTTATAATTTATCAAGTGAAAAAAGCAGGTGAGACTCTAATTTTATAAAATAAATGTGTGTGTATTTGTGTATGTGTGTATACATATATACATATTAGATATTTTTAAAGGTCGGGCATAATGTATACCAAAATATTAGTGGTTATCCCATGACTGCAGATAGTTTTTTAAATTTTTTTCTTTATACTTTTCTAGATGTTCCAAATGTTCTATAAGAACATGTGTTACTTTTAGCCATCAAGAGGGAAAATATGCCAATAAAAGAGGGAGAGTTTTATTTAAATGAACAATCAAGGCTATATTTTTTTATACTATAGAACAGGAAGAGTCAGCAAACTTTTTCTCTAAAGGGTCAGACAGCAAATATTCTGGGCTTCATGGGCAGATTGTCTCTGTCACAACTACTGAGGTCTGCCGTTGTGACACAAATGCCATAAACAATAAAGAAGCACGGCTATGCTCCAATAAAACTTTATAGACGATAAAATCTGAATTTATACAAATCTCAGGAAATATTCTTATTTTTTTCAGCCACTTAAGAACATAAAAACCATTTCACTCACAGTACAAAAACAAGCAGTAAGTCAAATGCATCCCGCCAGCCAGTTTGCCAACTCCTGCCATAGAACACAGACAAAATGCTCTAAGACTAGAAAATGTCCAATGCTGCTATTAACAACTGTAGCTATTTATTAATCACCATGATACAGTGATAAAATACCTAAGAATGACACTTCTTGGTAAAGCCTTTTTGATAAATTAATTGCAAAATGGACCTCCTGACAGGTAAATGAGTAGGCTTATTATAGGGTTAGGGTTAGTAACATTAGCTAATTAAATGTTAAGAGATTATCTGCCAAAATTATGAATTATGTTTTGAAAGAAATTCATCTTAAGTGATTTTATTTGATAGCAATTAGATAGTAGGACAAGCTGTCTACTGAAGCCACTTCTAGTTCATGTCAATAAAAATCACACCAATAAATCCAGGAAAATTAAGAGTAACTGCATTCCACGTTAGCTAAGAAGGAATAACTTTTTAACTATAACAACCAACAAATCTAGGAAAATTAAGAGTAACTGCATTCCACGTTAGCTAAGAAGGAATAACTTTTTAACTACCCAGCTTCTAAACCACACTCTACTCTACTCTGGCAGAGTAGAAATTCATCTCAAGAGTACATTTTTCCACTTAGAATGGTGTCATCTTCTAGAACGGACAGACATAACACCAGTCTCATAGAAAGGAGGGTTTCAGTGGATTAGCTCAGAGATTTCTTTGTTCCAAAAACCTCTCAGTAAGGTAAGGAAATTAATACCTACTGTTACCATGGTAACTGACTTGCCTAATTGCTTGAGGGCTAAACTGAATAAAGTATCCCAACCTTTTTGACAAGCATAAAAAAAAAAAAAACCACTTTTAAGTTAAATGGCACATACAGATAAACATTTCAAGTCCAGGAACAAATTGTTAATAAGGAGTTCAATGTTCAACTCTAAGAGGCAATTATGTTGTTTAATGTGGACAAATCTGTACTTACCTAAAATGGTTCAATCCTATTTTTGTTCAAAATATGCAAAGGCTAATCTGATGAAATACAGTTTTATAAATTCTGATTATTTAATCAAAAATACAACAATTTTTACAAAGACTCTGAAATTTGCTAACAAAATGTCATAAAAGAGTAGTCATGGTACATAAACTATAATTTCAATTAGTCTCTCTGAGCATTTATGGAAATGTTAGAAATACCCATTGAATTTCAGAATATTTTCACATATTCACAATGTTTCTCCGGGGAAGACAGCTTAATAATCATCAATGAGCACAAGGGAAAACTAATAACAAAGGCTAGCTGATTCTGCAAAAGTTAGCAGACTGCTCTAGTATTAAAAACTATACTATGAAGAAGCAGGGAAGTACAGGAGAAAGAAGTCTGGACTTGGCGTCAAAAAACCTAGGCTCCACGGGGCTGGCCCCGTGGCCGAGTGGTTAAGTTCGCGCGCTCCGCTGCAGGCGGCCCAGTGTTTCGTTGGTTCAAATCCTGGGTGCAGACATGGCACTGCTCATTAAACCACGCTGAGGCAGCGTCCCACATGCCACAACTAGAAGGACCCACAACAAAGAATATACAACTATGTACTGGGGGGCTTTGGGGAGAAAAAGTAAAAAATAAAATCTTTAAAAAAAAAAAAAAAAAACCTAGGCTCCAATGTTGCTTTGTGTCAAGAAAAATTATCCAAAACTTAGAAGTAAGACAAAGAGAGGGCAGTATGTCCTTTCAATGTCATATAGGAGCATAAGCCCTCCCAAAGATTATGTCATTAGGGAACATACCTTCATTTGACTCATTGTTCACTATTGTTTAAAAACTCAGACTCTATGAAGCTACACGTTAACTTGCAAACTTTTGCCTAGTAAAGATGCAACTGAATTCTGTCCAGTAGAAAAGATCATCTCAAAGCCTATGGTTTTTATTGCCTTGTAGGACAGCTTTGCATCTAACCTAGCAATCTCATCCCAAAATTCTTTCTCCAACGTCTATATGTGATGGTCAGTTTTATGCGTCAACTTGACTAGGCTAAAGAATACTACTAGCCCAGAGCTGGCAAACTTTTATTTCTGGGTGTGTTTGGGAGGATGTTTCCAGAGGAGCATTTGAATAGGTAGACTGAGTAAAGAAGATTGCCCTCACCAAAGCGGGTGGGCACCATACAATCTGTCGCGGGCCTGAAGGAACAAAAAGGCAGAGGAAGGGCAGATGTGCTCTCTGCTTGAGCTGGGACATTCATCTGCTCCTGACCTCACACATCAGCAGTCCTGGTTCTCGGACCTTCAGACTCAGACTGGGACTTACCACACTGGTCCCTGATTCTTGGGCCATCAGATAGACTGGGTCTTACACCATTGGTTCCTCTGGTTCTCAGGCCTTCACGTTTGGAGCGGAACTACGACATCACTGGCTTTCCTGGGCCTCTAGCTTGCTGACGGCAGATCTCGGAACTCCTCAGCCTCCACAATCATATGAGCCAATCCTTCACAATAAATCTCTTTCTATATATCTATATATATTTCATTGGCTCTGTTTTTCTGGAGAATCTTGACTAATACAATGTGCAATCTTTATTCCTCTTTGAACCAACTTTATCTCCTGTTGGCTCCCTCATTAAAGAAATGAATAAATGTGACATGTTCATTCTATATTTGTATGAGAACTGGTCTTCAATTTTTTGGAAAATTATGCTTTGATACTTGGCCACTTAGCATCCATGTGACCTTGCATAAGTCATTTTACTTTTCTAAGTTTTCATTTCCTTGTTTGTAAAGTGGGATTATTATATATTATCATTATGTATTCTATTACTCGCCTTAATATATTGACTATTATTCTATATTATATTAATTGCCTTACTGACCACAGGGTTGATGTGAAGATGAACAGTGATAAACACAATGCCACATCTTCTAAACTGCAGCTGTACTTGAGTTGGTACATTGATAGGAGTGGTGAAAGATCTTTTACTGCTCTTATACCTCATTCCCTCTACTGTATACTGAGAGGGATCCAGAATCTACAGGTGCAAATAGAGATACCAAACCCAAACAGACTACACAGAGTATACCAACTTACCAAAAGTTAATTAAGCACTGCAGCGCTTCATAGGTAGAATGTTCTTTCAAATGATACAGTCAAACAGAAAAGAGAAAATGGATTCATTTACACAAGAAGACTTCATTCTTACCCATCGGACCTGACTCAAGGAGTAAACTGAATTTTAATATTTTAATATGCATCTATTTTCTTTCTCTTTAAGCAAACTATATTTAGGAGGTTTCCAACTATAATCTAAATTACAATAGTAATACTTGTATACTCATCTAACTTCTCATGTGTGTCGAAAGGAATAAAGAAAATTTCAATGACTGATAAATTATAAGACTGAATTAATAAGTGTTTTCAAATAACCTAATACAGAGAGCTTATAAAACCAAAGCAGCTTAAATGCTTCAGCAATTCAATTTGGTTATCAATGCCCTAATTTTGCTTAGACTCTTAGGGTTTCACCTATACAATTACGTTATTTTCACTAAGAGAGGCAGCTTCCAGTTAAAAAAGCCTTTCAAATTTAATCCACAGTGCAATGAACTTTAAAAACTTAGGGTTTGATATCTTTTCATTTATTTTTTTTCCAGTTTTATGGAGATATTACTGACATACATCACTATATGAGTTTCAGGTATATAGCATAAAGGTGTGACTTACATATATTATGAAAGGATTACCACAAATAAGTTCAGTTAACATCCATCATCTCATATAGATACAATAAAAAGAAATGGGGAAAAAAAATTTTTTCTCCTTATAATGAGAACACTTAGGATTTACTCTCTTAACAAATTTTATATACACTATATAGCAGTGGAACTATACGCATCATGTTGTACATTACATCCCTAGTACTTATCTCATAACTGGAAGGTTGTACCTTTTGACCACCGTCCTCCAATTCTCCTTCCCCCAATCCCCACTCTCCAGCCCTTCCTCTAGTAACCACAAATCTGATCTCTTTTTCTATGAGTTTGGGTTGTTTTTTTGTTTTTAGATTCTGCTAAAGATCACACAGTACCTGTCTTTCTCCGCCTGACTTATTTGACTTAGCATAACGCCCTCAAGGTCCACCCACGTTGTCCATCTGAATAGCAGGATTTCCCCAGGTTTTTTATGGCTGAATAACATTCCATTGTATATATAGACCACAACTTCTTTATCCATTTACCCATTGATGGACACAGGTTGTTTCCATGTCTTAGCTGTTGTAAATAAACCTGCTATGAACATGAGGGTGCAGATATCTTTTAACTTATTATATTACATATTTTCTGAAAATGCAACCTCACCCTTTGAGTGTTTCTATACTTACCAATATACTAGCAACTAGTTTATATATATACATACATATATACACACACACATATATACATACACAACCTATAATTTATTGTAAAAGATATAATTTACAAGGCAATCTCTTGTATTGTTTTTGAGAATTCCTTTCTACTTTTCTATGCAATAATATAAATAGGAGGGGAAGGGATGGAAGAAAACAAAGAGAAACCAAAGAATCCATGACAAAGCCTTCATTAAATTCCCTAATTAAAGAGGCTTTCAGGACTTGCCTTATTCTATTGCTGCTAATCTAAATTCCCCTTCAAATAATTCAAGCAAGCAAACTAGACAAGCTAAATAAGACCACCTATTAGCCTTGGTTTGGCTACAGTTAAGTCACTGCAATTTTAAAAAGTAATAGGATGAATTTTTCCTCATGAAAACTATTTCTTTATAGGTATCTACCAGATTTTCATAACTGTCAAATATTATATAGTAATTTTTATATAATAAAAAATATATAAAAAGCATTCTGTATTAATAAAGTCAATTGAAGTAAAGTGTAAATGGAACCAATCAAATAAATACAATAAAATGCCATTAAAATGCTAGCAACAAGGGAAAAGGATAAAAGCCTTTCTAAGCTGCGTCATGGTGAGAGGCCACACTGTCCATAAACCAGGAACAGAACTTGACCTGAACTGAATCCACAGCACAGTGAAGTGCTTTATAACTGAATTTCATTATCCAACTGAATAATTCATTATTTTTAATGAATTTCCTCTGTTCTGTAAGTAGCTATAGCCAGTCAGCTGAAATCAAACATTATAAAACGGGAAACTGCAGAGAAAGTTTTCAAGTAAGTCAATTTAAAACTTGCTTAGGTTGCCTATTTTTCCTTTTATATTTATTACTGTTACTTCATGTGGTCTGAGATGAAACTTTATGGGACCCATTATCAACTGGACATTGAGGGTTGCCTACCCAGCATCCATTCCACCCTGCACCCTTTCTACGGTACCATAAATTTAATTAAGATAATGACCAGTTACCCACAAAGCCAATGTGCTTCAGGGAAGCTGCCGCCACTCCCAGCTCCCATGGTAAACCCAACTGATCTAAAGGTAACCCTATTCCCCTCGCTACAATGAGGACTCAGAAATTCAGGCCCGGATTTGGTTTAAGAATAAAATCTATGACAATTCAGGCCAATAAGGCACAAGAGGAGGTGTTTAGGAAGGTTTCTGAGAATAACACTGTCTTGTTCTAGTAACAAGGCTACCAGAAGAGATGCCCTCTATTTGAGAACGTAAACCTGGGCTTTCTACAGCCACTTTGCCACCATGAAGGACGTCAGCTAGAGGACAAAGCCAACTTAGGGACAAAGCCAACACACAGAAGGCAAAAACGAGAAATGGAGCCACAGTCAATGGATTAAAGCAGTGTTCAAGTCAGACTACCCACCTTCAAGTTACATTTTAATGATAAACTTCCTTATTTTTTAAGCCTATTTAAATCAAGATTTCTGTACATATGTTCTAACTAACAGACAAAAACAATTGAAAACAAAATTATGTGGTCAATCTTTTTCTTTCTTTAATCTCTTATCTTAAATAAAAGTAAATTATAAGGAGAAACAAAATAGCCAAAGAAAGTACACAATACCAAAAGTTTCAAACGTCATATATTTAGTTACAAAACTTTTTAAAAATCAGAATAAGAATCAAAATAACATTAAATAGCAATTTAACAGAAAATTATAACTTAACTAAAAGGGAGTGATGTTTAACTTTAGGATGCAAAGCTCTGTGTTGGGTTGAAATTCAGCAGTGCCAGGTAGAAAGAAAACTGCATAAATTTTACAATAAGACAAATTTAAGTGTGGGAAGAAGAATTAAAGATAAAAATGGAGACTAGGTGAAAAAGAAATTACAAAATTAATATACAATTCTAAAAGCAATCAGGGGCCAGCCCGGTGGCATGGTGGTTAAGTTCACATGCTCCACTTTGGCGGTCCGGGGGTCGCAGGTTCAGATCCTGGGCACGGACCTAGACCACTTGTCAAGGCACACTGTGGCGGCATCCCACATAAAAGGGAGGAAGATTGGCACAGATTTTAGCTCAGCAACAATCTTCCTCAAGTAAAAAGAGTAAGACTGGCAACAGATGTTAGCTCAGGGCCAATCTTCCTCACAAAAATAAATAAATTAAATAAATAAATGTAACCATAATCTGAACATTTTTCTAAAGATATAGAGATGGCCAGAAGGCACATGAAAAGATGTTCAACATCACTAATTATCAGGGAAATGCAAATCAAAACCACAATGAAATATCACCTCATGCCCATCAGAATGGCGATTATTAAAAAACAAGAAATAAGTGTTGTAGAGGATGTGGAGGAAACAGAACGCTCGTACACTGCTAGTGGGAATGTAAATTGGTGCAGCCACTATGGAAAATATGGAGATTTCCAAAAAAATTAAAAATAGAACTACCATATGATCCAGCTATTTCACTTCTAGGTATTTATCCAAAAAACACAAAAACACTAATTTGAAAAAATATATGCACCCCATGTTCACTGCTGCATTATTCACAATAGGCAAGACTTGGAAACAATCTAAGTGCCCACTAACAAATGAATGGATAAAGAAGATGTGACATACACACACACACACACACACACACACACACACACGATGGAATACTACTTAGCCATAAAAAAGATGAAATCTTGCCATTTACAACAACATGGATGGACCTTGAGGGTATTATACTAACTAAGCAAAATAAGACAGACAGAAAAAGACAAATACTGTATGATTTCACTCATATGCGGAACATAGATACAGAGAACAGATTAGTGGTTACCAGGATGGAAAGCAGGTGGAGAGATGGTGAAAGAGATAAAAGGGCACATGTGTACAGTGAGACATGGCAACACAACTTTTGATGGGGAACACGATGTAGTCTATACAGAAGGCGAAATGTAATGATGTACACCTGAAATTTATACAGTGTTATAAATCAATGTTACCTAAATAAATAAAAGCAACCATAAATTTGCCCAATGCAAAATCTTTGCCAAATCTTTCATAAGAACTTCAAATACAGTCTCTTCAGACAGGGTAAGTTTATATAAAATGAATAAAAGGAAAAATCAGCAATGTGGTGGTTGTACACCTCCTAGAAGACAAAAGTTATCTTCCAGGCCAATTCTCTTTCCACTATACTTCGGTGCTTTCATTTCATGAATGAACAGAAAAAGTAGATCGGGTGCCAACAGGTGATGTCTCATGCCACACATCAAAATTTCCAGAAGCAACAAAGCTTTGCTATTTTTTCCAATGGCTTCTATTATGCCTGCTACAAACTAGGAAGATCCCACACCTCTATCCTCTTGGCCTCAAGGAGACCTAAAGAGGGGGTGAATCTCTGCCCTCCCTTGAGGAGCTGGCCTATCAGAACAAAGGTGGAAGAGATCATAAAAACGCAGAGACAAGAACAACGGGGTCAGAAAGAAACAAAGGTTTGAAGTAGGCTCAGGAGAAAAGGTCACTGGTTCCACTTATTTTGGGGAGAATGAGAAATTATTCCAATTTCTTATTTTCCTATGAATAAATTATTCAAAAACCATCCTCTTTCTTAATCTTCCCATATACTAAGTATTTTATCAAAAAAAGAAACAAAATCATCTTTAAAGGAGGCTGATTGCTATTACTAACCAGCTTTTACAAGAGGTAAGCTTAATTTTTATCAAAAAGCTAAAGTCTCCTAAAATAATTTTTCCCCAGTATCTCTCTGAAGTCTGGTAATCTATCTATTTGATTAAAAAGAACAAACACTCCTGAGACGACCAGATTCAAGATAAGTATACCAAATTAAGTTTTTCTATATATGAGCAAGAATCAATCAGAAAATAATAAATTATATTTAAACTCACTAACAGCAAAAATGACAACCTACCAATAAATAAAGCTAACATAAAATATGTAAGACACATTTTAAAGACAACTAGAAAAGTTTACTAAGACATCAAAAGAGGGCTAGATAAGGTACACTGAGTTCCTGGATAGTTAGTCTCAAAACTATTAATAAATTAATTAAATTAATACAATCAAGCAGCAATATCAAGAAAAAATGTCAGCAGGATTTTTCATCGAACCACACAGGTTTATATTAAAGTTCACCAGAAAGAGAAAACGCTCAAGAGCAGTAAATACTTTTTTGAAAAATAAGACCAATAAGGGAAAACTCACTCTACTAAATATGAAACAGTACAAAACAACAGTAATTAAAATAGTGCGGAATTGTATAAAAACAGAGACTTAAGTCAACAGAATAAAACATATCATGTCCAGAAATAGATCCATGTAAATACAGAAATCTGACATATAATAAAGGAGGCATTTCTAATCTTTAAGAAAGAACAAAGTATTCAATAAATGAGGACACGGGCCGGTTTAGTGGCACAGCGATTAAGTGCGCACATTCCGCCTCGATGGCCGGGGTTCACTGGTTCAGATCCCGGGTGCGGACATGGCACCGTTTGACAAGCCATGCTGTGGCAGGCATCCCACATATAAAGCAGAGGAAGATGGGCATAGAGATTAGCTCAGGGCCAGTCTTCCTCAGCAAAAAGAAGAGGATTGGCAGCAGTTAGCTCAGGGCTAATCTTCCTCAAAAAAATAAACAAATAAATAAGGACAAAACTGTCTATAATTCTGATACACCATTATTAGCAAATATTAAAAAAATTAATCATATAAAATATTTGCAAGAGAACAGAAACTGGTCTCACCATTTTCCAAGACATTTTGTAGAAGTTATTAACATTTTAAATTTGCATACCCTTCAAGCCAGCGACTATATCTATCCTATAGAAATACACACACGGGGCTGGCCCCGTGGCCGAGTGGTTAAGTTCGCGCGCTCCGCTGTAGGCAGCCCAGTGTTTCGTTGGTTCAAATCCTGGGCGCAGACATGGCACTGCTTATCAAACCACGCTGAGGCAGCGTCCCACATACCACAACTAGAAGGACCCACAACGAAGAATATACAACTATGTACCAGGGGGCTTTGGGGAGAAAAAGGAAAAAATAAAAATCTTTAAAAAAAAGAAAAAATACACACACATATGCACAAATATATGCAAAGAATGTTCATTACATCAATCTGTAATAGCAAAAACACTAGAAGCAATTAGTAGGGTAAATAATAGTTAGAAAAACAATGACATATCCATAATATGGCATAATAACTGGTCACTAAAAGAATAAAACAGAACTATATATATTAAGATGACAAGTTCTATAACATATGTGCTAAATGAAACAGAAAAAACTAAGTGTCAGCAGTAGTTACCATTTAAATTTTAAAATATAAAATGAAATTCTGTGTATATGTAAATGCAAAGAACAATCCAGGAGGATACATATCGGTTAACAGGGGCCCGTAGAGGGAACAGAATGGAACTGAGGTCAGGTATGTAAAGGGAGAGTTTTAATATTCTATAGTTTCTTTCTCAGAAGCATATTTCTCTCTCTCCCTCTCTCTCTCTTTCCCTCCCTCCCTTCCTATTCCCTCCCTCCTGTCTACCTCTTTCTTGCAATCTGAGAGTAATATGAAGGGCCTCTGTAAATATGGAAGTCAATAGTGATTTATATTTTTCCAATTTGGGATCCTGAGTATAAACACAGCCTCACAGTTTTAGTAAAATCAAGAATGAGAGGAGCATCAAGAGGCTGATTATCTTAATACTGGGAAAGAAGAGGGTAAGAAATCCACTTAGCCCTCAGCAAAGCTTTTTGAATGGGACTGACCTCATCACCAGTACCAGAAACAAAACTCAGCTGCTTTAAGGCCAGCAGGGAAATCCCATTTCCCTTGCCACACAACTGACTCAGGGATAGGAACTATAACCCAGGTCTCAGTTCTCTGGTCTCTGTCCCTCGTCCATAATTACTAGATCAAGGTGGTCCAATCGTAACAAAGCTGAGGATTCTCCTTCTATGGTATGGGAAGTGATACTTTTGCTCCTGTCAGATGTGAAGGAAGAAATATACAGCCACGGCAGAGGCACACAACCATCTTACAACCATACAAGAAATCACGCTGAAGGTAAAGCACCTTCACGCCTTCTTCATGGAAGAGGGCCAAGCACAGGTCAGAAAAATAGTCTGAACTTGTCTGAAGACCACTCTATCTCAGAACGTATCAATTAAATAGGCTAATAAATACCTTTTATTGCTGAAGCCAGTTTGATCTGGTTTTTCCATTAGTTGCAACTGAAAGCATCCCTGTTGACAGGATGGGAAAAGTAAAACCTAATACCACTTTTTTTTTTTTTTTTTTGAGTAAGATTAGCCCTGAGCTAACATCTGCCGCCAATCCTCCTCTTTTTGCTGAGGAAGATTGGCCCTGAGCTAACATCCATGCCCATCTTCCTCTACTTTATATGTGGGACGCCTGCCACAGCATGGCTTAATAAGGAGTGCGCAGGTCTGCACCCAGGATCCGAACCGGCAAACCCCCGGCCGCCAAAGCAGAATGCACAAACTTAACCGCTGCACCACTGGGCTGGCCCCCTAATACCACTTCTTGATATGATTTTTTAAAGACTCTATAAAATTCCATTTTATTTATCATAATTTATTCTCTATTGATGACAATTAGGTTGCTTGCAAATTTCATCACAAATAATGTTTAATGAACACCCTTGTGGGTATGTGTATATCTTTAGGCATTCATATTATCATTTCTATAAGATATAAAATAACTAGATATGAAATTACTAGGTCATAGAGTACTCCCACTTCTCTGCCTGCCTTCTCACCATCAAATTATTCTCAGTCCTGAGAGATAAAACAAGCCAAAGAAGAAGCCTACACAGAAAACCAAGAAAAACTTCTACAAAAGCTGCATTATAATAAACCTTTGGTGACGGATTTCAAACTGACAACTAGAAAAGATGACTTACATCACCTGCCACTCTTACAAGAATACTTAGCTCAAAGAACAGAAGTCCACGAAGGGCTTATGTGTTGACCGTCAGTTGCAACATAACCATATCTAACTCAATACCTAACTTTGCAGTGTTCGACATAGATCAAGTCGAGGGTATTTGAGTTGGGTGTTAATGGACCGTTATCATCATCATCACCATCAGTATTGTAGCCATTTATATCTATATCCTACCTTTTCTCCCCCTCTATTGGTCCAGTGGGTCACGACTGTTGGTGCACAATTTCTGAGGAAGATAGTATCTCCCAGTTTTCTGACTAGTCCTCCTCCAATAATCTTGTCCACACCCTGCTCCACTCATTTGTCCACATGAGGATACCATGTTATTACCAACGACTGAATCCTTCCAGAATCTCAATTCCAAGCATCTCACTCTCCGATCAACATCTCCTATTTTTCAAGCTCATTCCCTCTAGAAACTCAACTCAAACAATCTTTTGATCCAACTAGGACCTATAATCCAAATCCTTTTACCTTTTCAGTCTCCTCACCCCCAAGTAGTCCCTACTTCCTCCTTGTTTAAATTGCAAAGTTATACCCATTTCCTTGCTTATTCCCTTAACTTTATCGCCTGTCTCTGGCTTCATTATTCTCTCCTGACAAAACTCTAACCTTGAACAAAACAAATTCTCTGCCTACTCTGTGCCTGTACCTACGCAGCTGAAGGAATGGAGCAGGTAAAAAACACAACCATGGTGACTGGTCTCACCTTAAATTTGTGACCACCAACCTCAAGTGGACCCACAAGCTTCCTAGCAATTCTACAACTTTTCACTAATCTATTTATTACCCTCCCCTTCTAGGATAATTATTTCATACTTTCTCCTCTTAAACCTATCATAACTCTTCCCCCAACCTTACTCTCAGCTGATGACCTTGTTTCAGATTTCACTCAAAATAGAAGCAACCAAAAAAGAACTTTCACAAGTTCCTACCCTGAAATGTATTCACATAATTATATCTATGCCCATATACTCACTGTGATGGTTAATTTTATTGTGCAAACTTGACTGGGTCATGAGGTGCCCAGATATTTAGTCAAACACTTTTCTGGGTATGTCTGTGAGGGTGTTCCTGGATGCGATTAACATTTGCATCAGTAGACTGAGTAAAGGAGATTGCGCTCCCCAATGTGGGCGAGCCTTATCCAATCTGTTGAAGGCCTGACTAGAACAAAAAGGCTGAGTCAGGGAGAATTCACTCCCTCTCCCTGACTGTCTTCAAGCTAGGACATTAGTCTTCTGCCTTCAGACTCGAACTTGGACTGAAACATATGCCATTGGCTCTCCTGGTTCTCAGGCCTTCAGACACGGACTGGGAACTATACTATCGGCTCTCCTACGTCTCCAGCTTGCCAACTACAGAAGATATATATAAATAAGGAATTAGGAATTGGCCCATGTTATTATGGAGGACGAGAAATATATATGTATCTAGTAGATATAGATAGGTATATATCCCCTTGAGCTATCTGTGCTCCTAAATCCAGCCCCTCCATGTATGCACTAGATTCCACACTCTCTCATCTCCTCTAGGGCATTTTTCACCTCTCCCCAGGATCATCAATTTTTCCCTCTCTATTAGTCTACCAGAAAAGTCGAAAAGTCCCATCAGTATATAAACATACTGCAATTTCTCCCATCTTAAAAAAACAAACAAACTTGGCTATTGGCTAACTGCTCCATTCTTCTTCTCCTCTTTACAGAAAAACTACTCAAAAGAGTCATCTAGATTACCATCTCCATTTCCACTCCTTCCATTGTCTCTCCAACTCACTGTAACTGCTCCACTCCACCAAAGAGCTCACAGCAAGGGTACCAATGACTTTCATGTTGTCACATCCTATAGTCAATTCTCAGTCCTCATCTGGCTCAATACAACAGCGGCACATGACATAATTAGTCACTCTCACCTTCTTGAAACACTTTATGAGGTTTCTGTGACAGTCCTTGAGCCTCCACCTACATCAGTAAGAATTCCTTCTCAGTATCCTTTTCAGGTCCTTCCTTACCTCCCCAAACTCTAAACATCACAGCATTCCAGATTCAGGTCACAGACCTATTCATTCTCTTCTCCATCAACATTCACTCCCTTGTGGATCACATCCAGTCTGATGGCTTTAAAATTATCTACAGCACAAAGATGACTTCCAAATTTATATCAACAGCCTAGACCACTCCTCTGAACTTCAAACTTGTAATTCAATTATCTACTAGATACTTGAGCATCTAATAGGCATATTATACTCAACGTGTATAAAATTTCTCCAAACTGTCCCACACTGTTGAAATTACAATTTTCAGTAAGTGTACCTCCATCCTTCTGATTGCTTAGGCCAAAAACCTTAGAATCATCCTTGACTCCTCTCCTTCTTTCACACTTCACATCCAATCTATTAGTAAATACTGCTAGCCCTACCTTCAAAATAAAACCAAAATGCGACCTCCTCTCAACCACCTCCACAGCTAAAAACCTGGTCCACATCACATTACCTCTTATCTCTATAATCTATTCTCAAGGGCAATCAAAGTGATTTTGTTAAAAAATAATTCAATTTAAAGGATTATACACCATAACCAGGTGAGACTTATCCCAGGAATGCAAGTGTGGTTCAACATAAGAAAATCGATGCACTATATCACCTTAATATAATGAAGGAAAAAACACATGAACATCTCAATGGACACAGAAAAAGCATTTGACAAAATCCAACACTCTTTCATGATAAAATGACTCAGAAAACTAGGGATACAAAGGAGTTTTCTCAACATGATAAAGGGCATTTATGAAAAACCTACAGCTAACATCATACTCAATGGTGAAAGACAGAAAGCTTTCCCCCTAAGATCAGGGGCAAGACAAGGCTACTCACTTTCACCATTGCTATTCAATACTGTATTGGAAATTTTAGCCAGAGAAATTGGACAAGAAAAAGAAATAAAAAGCATTCAAATTGGAAAGGAAGAAGTAAAACTATATTCATAATCCTATATATAAAAATCCCAAAGAACCCACAAGAAATCTACTAGGTCCAATAAGTAAATTCAGCAAAGTTTCAGGGCGCAAGATCAACACACAAAAATCAGCTGTGTTTCTATACTCCAGCAATGAACAATTTGAAAGGAAATTAAGAAAGCAATTTCATTTACAATAGCATCTAAGGATAAAATACCGAGGAGTAAATTTAACCAAGGAGGTGAAAAACTTGTACACTGACAGCTACAAAACATTGCTGAAAGAAATTAAAGAGGACACTAATAAATGGAGAGACACCAGTGTTCACAGATAGAAAGACTTAATATTGTTAAGAGGTCAATGCTACCCAAAGTTATCAAGAGACTCAACACAATCTCTATCAAAATTCCAACAGCCTTTTTTTTACAGAAATGGAAAAGCTGATCCTCAAATTCATAGGTAACTGCAAGAGCCCTGACTAACCAAAACAGTCTTCAAAAAGAACCAAGTTGGGGACTCACACTTGCCAATTTCAAAACATACTACAAAGCTACCACATCAAAACAGTGTGGTACTGGCATAAGGATAAACATATAGATCAATGCAACAGAATTGCACTTCCAGAAATTAATCCTTACATTTATGGCCACTTGACTTTTGACAAGAGTGCCATTCTGTAAGGAAAGAAGGAGTTCCTCAACAGACGGTGTTGGGACAATTGGATTTCCACAGGCAAAAGAGCGAAGTTGGACCTCTACCTTACATTATATACAAAAATTAACTCAAAATACATTGATTCAGGGGCTGGCTCAGTGGTGTAGTGGTTGGGTTCGCACGCTCTGCTTTAGCACCTGGGTTCACCAATTCGGATCCCGGGTGAGGTCTTATACACCACGTATCAAGCCATGCTGTGGCAGGCATCCCATATATAAAGTAGAGGAAGATGGGCACGGATGTTAGCTCAGGGCCAATCTTCCTCAGCAAAAAAAGAAGAGGATTGGCAGCGAATGTTAGCTTAAGGCCAATCTTCCTCAGCAAAAAAGAGGAGGATTGGTGGCAAATGTTAGCTCAGGGCTAATCCTCCTCAAAATAAAAATAAATTAAATAAATACAGTGATTCACATTCAAGAGCTAAAACTATAAAACTCTTAAAAGAAAACATAGGGGTGAATCATCATGATTTTGGATCGGGGAACAAATTCCTAGATATGATACCAAAAGCACAAACAACAAAAGAAAAAAATAGATAAATTGGACTTTATCAAAATTTAAAACTTTTATGAATCAAAGAACATTATCTAAAAGTGAAAAGACAACATACAGAATGGGAGAAAATATTTGCAAACTGTATATCCGATAGGTGTTTCATAAAGAATATATAAAGACCTCCTACACCTCAACAATAAAAACACAATCAACTCAATTTAAAAATGGGCAAAGAACTTGGATAGTTCTCCAAAGAAGATATACCAATGTCCAATGAGCACATGAAAAGGTGCTAAACATCATGAGTCACCGAGGAAATGCAAATCAGAACCATAATAAGACCCCAGCTCATGTCACCACCTAAAATGGCTATAATCAAACAAAAGAAAGAAAAGTTTGGGAGTGGATGTGGAGAAATTGGATCCCTTGTAACATTGCTGGTTGAATGTAAAATGGTGCTGCTGCTGTGGAAAATAGTTGGGCAGCTCCTCAAAGAACGAAACATAGAATTATCACGTGATCCAGCACGTCCGTTCCTGGGTATACACACCAAAAAACTGGAAACACGGACTCAAGCAGATACTTGTAAGCCAATGTTCACTGCGGCATTATTCACAATAGCCAAAAGTGGAAAAAAACCCAAGTGGCCATCAACAGGTAAATGGATAAACAAAATGTAGTATATATACACACCATGAAATATTATTCAGCCATAAAAAGAAATTAAGTTCTGATACATGCTACAACATGGAGGAAACTTGAAAGCACTTTGCTGAGTGAAATAAGCCAGATACAAAAGTACAAATATTATATGACTCCACTTATATGTAATATCTAGAACAAGCAAATTCATAGAAAGAGTATACTAGAGGTGACCAGGGGCTGGCCAGAGGGGACAATGGGGAGTTATTTCTTAATTGACCAATTACAGTTTGTTTGGGATGACAAAAAAGTTTAAGAAACAGTGGTGATAGTTGTGTTACATAGTGAGTGTAATTAATGTCACTTAATTGTACACTTAAAAATGGTTAAATTGGTAGGGGCCACCCAGTGGCTAGCGGTTAAGTTCTATGCTCCACTTGGGTGGCCTGGGGTTCCCCTTGGGCTGGGACCTGCACACCGCTCATCAAGCCATGCTGTGGCGGCATCCAACACAGAGGAACTAGAAGAATTTACAACTAGAATATACAACTCTATGCGCTGGGGCTTTGGGGAGAAAGGAAAAAGAAAAAAAGAATAAGATTGGCAACAGATGTTAGCTCAGAGCCAATCTTCCTCACCAAAAAGAAGAAATCCAACATAATTTGCTAAATTACACACAATTCGACCTCGTTGTGTAAATACAGTGTGCCTCAATTTCTGCAGCAGGATAGGCCACATCCGAAGGATAGAATCCTAAGGGTACACGATAGGCAACCAGTCACACAAGCTGGGGGCGGAAGGGGCGGGGAAGCATACTTTTTGACTGACGAAGCTCTGAGAAGGCCTGCGGCGGTCGGGGGTCCTTCTTCCGGGAGGTGGAAAGGGGAAGGAGGATGCCGCTTCTAAGGAATCTCCTACACACAGCCCAGAGGCCTGCTGCAAGAGACTGAGCACCTCCCGGGGAGCAGAAGGCTAGAATGATACCCCAGGGTCTGGAGCTGGCGGATGCCGGAGCGGGGAGGTCACATTACCTGAAAAGAGCCAGTTCTACGGGTCTTCTTCAGCTGGATGACTCGTGGAGCCCCACGGCAGCAGGACCCGGAACCCAGGCATCCAGGCTAAACACCAATCCAACAGACTTTATTCCCGCGCCGCAGAGTGCACGCCCGAGCGTCACGGCGCACATAGTACGCCTGGGTCCTGGGAGTCCGACCTTCCCCACTCCTCCCTCCAAGTCCGCTCCGCCCCGCCCCGCCCCGCCCCGCCCCGCCCCGCCCCCTTCGTCTGTTCGCGGTGCACGGCGCTGCAGCCTTTCCACCGCCTGGCTACGCGGTGCGCATGCGCAGGGACTCTCGCTGCCGCTGAGCACTCTGGGAAGTGTAGTCTCTATGCGGGTGACGGTGGGCAGCCTGAGTCCTACATCCCAGCGGAACCTGGAGAAGTCACAACACTCTTGCCACCCCGGTCCTCATTCCCCTCTTCACACCTGTCCAGTCACCTCGCACTCGCGCTGCATCCCCACTCGCTGGGCTTCGGTCAGGGCGCGCCCCAAGGGAGAGCGCGAGATTCCCTCTTCCCTTCAGCAGGCTGTGCTGGAGGAGGCGGGGTCCACTGCCCGCCCCCCGCCGCCACCCGCCCGGTCTTCCCCCCTCCCCTCCCCGGCGGGTGTCGGGCCGGTGCCCGAAGAGAGGCGGCGGCCCCCGCAGCGGCCGCAGGAGGGGCGGCGGCGGTGGGCGCCGCAGGCGATGCCCCTGCCCGGCTGCTCCGGCGGGGGGCGGTGCGAGCGGCGGCGGCGGGGGAGCAGGCAGGGGGCGGCGGCTGCGGCGGCTGCAGCAGAGGGGCCGAGAGCTGGCGGCGGCGGCGGTCGTGAAGGGCATCGGCGGCGGCGGTGATGGCAGCGCTGATGTGAGTGTCTGCTGGCTGGGGACCCCGGGGCTGCCGAGCCCGAGGCGGCCGGCCGGCGGCGAGCGGGAGCGGGAGGCCGGGGCGGCGGAGGGATGCTGTGTGCGCGGTGCAGAGTCGGGAGACGCCGCCCGCCGCTGCCGCCCGTCCGGCAGAAGCGGGAGCCGAGCGCTGCGGCTGCCGGCACCGTGCGAGCGCGGCCCGGTGTGGGGGTCCCGGGCGGAGGCGGGGGCAGCGCAGGCCGAGGGGCGTCTGCGATTATTCTCAACACCCCTCCCCCACCCCACCCCGTGTGTCTGTTTGTCACTTGCAGCTGAAGATGGAAAGAGCCAGGCGAAGGGGAGGCGGCGGCGGTGGCCGTGGCCGCGGCGGCAAGAATGTAGGGGGCTCTGGCCTAAGCAAGAGTAGACTCTATCCCCAGGCCCAGCACTCCCACTACCCCCACTACGCGGCTTCGGCCACCCCTAATCAGGCTGGGGGCGCAGCCGAAATCCAGGAGCTGGCCTCCAAACGAGTGGACATCCAGAAAAAGAGGTTTTACCTAGACGTGAAGCAAAGCTCCCGGGGCCGGTTCCTAAAGATAGCCGAAGTCTGGATAGGGAGAGGCCGGCAGGACAATATCAGAAAGAGTAAACTGACCCTCTCCCTGTCTGTGGCAGCGGAGCTGAAGGACTGTCTAGGGGACTTCATCGAGCACTACGCCCACCTGGGCCTGAAAGGCCACCGGCCGGAGCATGGCCACGGGAAGGAGCCAGGCTCCAGGAGGAGACAGAAGCACTCGGCACCTTCCCCACCCGTGTCCGTGGGGTCCGAAGAGCACCCTCACAGTGTCCTCAAAACAGACTACATAGAGAGGGACAATAGGAAGTATTATCTAGACCTCAAAGAAAATCAGCGGGGTCGTTTCCTAAGGATTAGACAAACCATGATGCGGGGGACTGGCATGATAGGTTATTTTGGCCACAGTTTGGGCCAAGAACAGACTATTGTCCTCCCAGCGCAGGGAATGATTGAGTTTCGTGATGCCTTGGTTCAGCTGATTGAAGACTATGGTGAAGGGGAGATGGAAGAACGAAGAGGTGGAGACGATGACCAACTGGAACTCCCCGAGGGGACTTCTTTCAGAGTGGACAATAAAAGGTTCTACTTTGATGTGGGCTCTAATAAATATGGAATTTTCCTGAAGGTAAGTGAGGTGAGGCCACCTTACCGTAATACTATTACTGTTCCATTCAAAGCTTGGACAAGGTTTGGGGAGAATTTTATCAAGTATGAAGAAGAGATGAGGAAAATTTGCAACAGCCATAAAGAAAAGAGAATGGATGGCAGAAGGGCCAGTGGTGAAGAACAAGAATGCCTCGACTAGAGTGAAATTGAACTCCATCAGGCAAAATTTAAAATCATAAATTGGCTAAAAGTACTGATCCATAATCACTTGAAGAAGTTTTTCCTCTTTTTTGGCCCTTTGTTATTAGTAATACCTCTAGTAGTTTATACTTCAAGGAGTCTGATTCTCATGTTATGTTATACATAGAACACTATAATTCTTATGGGAATTCCAGCCTTCCCAGAGCTAAGTAGTTTAGCTGCTTCAACTGCTCCAGACTATTGAAGTATTCAAATCAGCACAAAATGTGACATTCTGACCTTCTAAGTACCATAACTAAGATTTACCTTGCACTATGACATAATCCTGAAAAAAAGATACATATACTTAATATGGAAGTGTGAATTTCTATTTAACAAATTCCCCCAAAAAGTATTCCATCCCTACTTCATTAAAAGCTGCCAAGCTAATTCATAGGAAAGTTACCACAGAAACAGAAATTGACCTCAAGTACAGTATTAATATATATATTTATAAACGTACAAGTAGAAATATGTTGTCCATTGGATGACTAATTATTAAACAGTACCGTTAAAGAATCCAATCTTAGAGTTACTGTAGTATTCTATCATTTCAAATTTTGTGGTAACCCTGCAGTTTATAGTTGCCATATCAAAGCCATGGGAGAGTTTTAATTGGTTATTCTAAGCTAGTTACAATCCCATCTTCACCTCTGCTTATTGTACCATCTACTCATATTGACTTTTTAAAGTTTCAAGAATTACTTTTATGTCGCTGTTGAGTGGGAAGCTTCATCCTATGGCTTTGCTATGGAAATCTTGGTGTTTTAGCTTTTCATGCTAATTTGAAGGTTGTGAGAAGTTTTTTCCCAAAATATATCATGGACTCAAGGTGTTATATTTTATGCTTCTTCTTTAACACTATTTCAGAGGGGTTGGTGCACCAGTTAACTGATATAAAAATACATCTGTAATAATATATTTTAGTAGCACTTTTGCAATTGCTACCCTTAAAACCATGTCAACACTTCCAGTATAAACCTGGCTTTTCCAGGTGTTTTAATTCCAGAAAAAAAAAACCCAACTTTTTCTAAAAAGCATTTAGAATTATAAATTTTCAGCCTGGGAAAAATATTATTTGAAGATTGGTTATAAACATATTTGAAAGGAAAATTCAGGCATTTTCCAAGGTGCTCTTTATGATACTTAAAAAGGTTTACTTTACACAAGACTCACCCATTTACCTGTATTAAAAATTACTTTTCAGGAAGTGCAATTTTTCAACACTTAAGCAATTTTTTAAACCAGTGGATATAGTGTATCTGTGTACCAACCCACCCTGTGTTAACTGACTGAAATTTTATCTGTTGAGCTGCGTTCTTTTATGAATGAAATTATTGTCTTTTATCGTGGCTTTATTCACCTCCTACACAGTAAGTC
Source organism: Equus asinus (assembly GCF_041296235.1). Taxonomy (NCBI): domain Eukaryota; kingdom Metazoa; phylum Chordata; class Mammalia; order Perissodactyla; family Equidae; genus Equus; species Equus asinus. Next base: position 12,550,571 of record NC_091816.1, read on the forward strand.
CATAAATCGTGTTTAAGAGCCAGACTCTGATTTCAACCCCCAAATATAGCTCTCATTGATGAGAGCTGGCTGCATGGATTGAGATCAGAATGTAGCTCTTCTTTTGTAGGCTATAAGTAATTCAAAATTATTTTAACAAGTTTTTTCCTCCAGAGGTTTGTCCCCAAAGACATTTAAGGAAGGTCACTAAGAAAACTTGATGATACGAAGTAAGAAAGTTAATTTCACTGGTTTGTTACTTAAAAACAAGCCATCAGTAATCCGGACATATATGCTGGTATTGGTTTGAAGATTGTATTTCACGTTTTCTCAAGTAATACGAAGGAATCTCATTAGTTCATTATAATTATGGACCATCTGGAACCAGTGAAGGTTAGAAAATCATGTTAGTACCAGAGTTAATAGCACATGGTGGGTGTTGAGACTCTAAAAGTGGCAAGGATCTTTAAACAGTCCTAACTGTAAAATAACTATCGTAGGGTTGACAAAACGTAGTTTTTGGTCTATGAAGGAGTGATGTGCACTTGAATTACTGTACTACTGATTGTTACTGCTGCCCATCATAGTGCCTATTAATAATAATCAACCTGTCAGATTTGGGCAAACTGGAGCTGTGAATATTCCAGTATTTGAGTGTTCCTATCACTATTGCTGTGACTGTATACTCTCTCTTATAACCTTCCTTTCTAAAATATTTATATCCGTTAAGTCTAAATGATTTTTTTCTTTAGTCTGATAAGATTTGAGTATGTGTCTATATATATATACATAAGTGCGTGTGTGTATATATATGCATACACACACAATACTATGTCAGACTTAAATATCTTTAATTCATTGTATATAAATATTATTAGTTTAATTTGACATTAATTATTTAAGTAAAGAATTAGTTAAGCAGCCAGATTTTCTACGTTGTATGTATACTTCAAAGTTTTTATCATCTCAAAGCTACAGATTGGATAGATGCATATATACTGGAAACTGAATATAATTTAGACTCATTAAGCCTTCTGCCACTCCTCTTGTTTCATTTTTTTATAGTTAATGTATTCATTGAAAAATGAAATGATGCTATGATTTTTTATACTTAAAATTGGCAATCATTCATTAGCCATAATCAAATAAGATCCAGTTCAAAACTCTGGTATTAGGACATGTATTGCCATGTATCTTATAAAATAAGCTACTATTCTTATCTGTGCAATATACGTTTTATTTGTTGTCATATGTAACATAAATGGAGCTGCAATATACATGGTATTCTACAAAATAATAGAATCCCTGCCTTGAAGACATTAAACTCTTAAGGCAACTACGTTAGAAGTCAAAAATGAGCATTAAAGTTAGTAACCAAAATTACTAGTTCACTGTATAATTCTAAAACACTGATGATGTTTGCACATAATAATCCAAGCATAATGTGGTACAGACTCAAAACTGTAATAATATAAGCTAATAGTATGAAATTTGGAAACGGGTTCCTCATAATAGTTGGCAGTGTGCTCCTAGCAATTGAAAGCAGCACTGATCTGTTGCTTATATGCAAAAGATGCAATGTATTATAAAAGTATTAAAGTTCTGCCACATTTTATAATTTTCCTTGTTAAAGCCCCAAACTGCCATGTCCCTTAAACTTGAGTCAAACACAAGCTTATTTGCACTAAAGAGCATGGCCAAAAAATAAATGACAGGGTGGAAAAGCTAGTTGGAACCTCTTGAAATAATTGGTTCTAATGGGAGAATTTCACATTTGTCTATTTGAAAGCTATATGGTCCAGGCAGACAATCTGTCAGTTCACTAATTTAATAATGCACTTTACCTTTTGTATATAGAAAATGTACATTTATGCCACTTGACAGGTGGGATGTGTTTCAATAACTATGTAGTTAGAATCTGTAGGGTGATCTCTTGCATGCATATGTTTGTGTTGAAACTGCTGTAGTAACAAGTTCCCATTCAATCAGTGTAATGGAGAAGGGTAGAAGATGCTTTTGAAAGAAATCCCAATACATTTAACAAAGAATTTTAAAGTAGAACTCATATTTGTATTCTTAAGGACTAGAATCAATAAAAAACTGTTTCTAGCCCAGATTAGTATTACAGTTGAGACTATATCTAGTTGAGACTCCCCATAATACCCTGAAAGTTAATTTTGGGAATTTGTGCAGACAACAGATTTTTTTTAATGATTCTGTTTCATTGTTGCTGTATGTTTAACTGACTAATGAAAAGACAGTACATGATACTGTATTAGAATTAAAAGTGTGGTTGGCTGATACGGCGTCATTAAGAAAATACACAGACTAAAGAAAGAAAGTTTCAAATTAAGAAAATGCAAAGAGGCTAAGAACAATTGCTAAAATAAATATATTATTTCAAAATTTGCAAAAGAGCTCACTTTCACCAACCAAAAAAGGGTATTGGGGGATTTAGTGTATCCTTCCATCCTAAAGACTTCCTAAGATGTACATTTGAAAACTAGATAATTGTTGCTTAATAATAGGTTGTATGTACTTTACTAAGAAACACTGTGTACTGACGATTCATCAAGAGTATGCTATATTTATTGCATTCATTTTATAACTCTGGATAAGAATACATTATATATAGTCATCTTAATATAATCATGTATTTATATTGTAATTTTGCAAATATTTTCAGTAAAATAAACATTTATCTGAGCTGTACAATTTGAAGAGGATGAAATTGGAATACACCCTCAGACACTCATTTTTAGTAAGCAGCTACATCGAAAGCTGATGTATGTACTATCATTCCTTTAGATTTTATTTTATGGTTATTTTAATATTTAAGTGACTAGGACTTAATTTGAATTTTTAAGTGGTGTTCTGAAAATAATTTTTTCATAAGTGTGACTTTTTTTCCTGCTTATTTCCAAATGTCTTTCATTGAAACTACTTATAAAATCCTGTTCCAAGCTTTATGTGAGGGCTTAGCTTTAGTCACAACATAGTTTGAAGTCTGTCTTTATCAAAACACCGAACGTCTTTGGCAGGATAAAATCTCAAGTAGACTACAAAGAGAAGTTAAAATTGATTCTATGCCAATAGAATAATACAGGTGTAATGTTTATCACTGCCAAATAGGATTCATAAAATCTTTCTGAAGTTTCCTAAAGATTTCTTGAACTTCATAGAGAGATGGTGGCTAATGACTTGCCCATCAGAGGAAGAGAAAAAGGATGTTAGCATGCTGTTGTGACAATCTATAATCCACAAAGCTGTAGCAATGAAGTACAGGGAAAATTTGTTTTTCCCAGTTTAATGTCATATGAAAATTGAGTGTTTGGATCCGAGTTACTCTGTCATAAAGTAAATATACCGAAATTTGTGTAGGTGGAGCTTAGAAAAACAATCTATGTGTTAGTATATTTTCTTGTATAATGTAAAAAATTTAGTCTTTTTCTTAATTTGACTTAATTTTTAAAATTAAATTTATTTTAGTAGTGGGTTTTTAATCAATATTTTTGAATAAGGAAAACATACATATAGTATATAATTTAAATGCTACAGATGGGTAGACAGTGAAAAGTAGCAACCAATGTTACTAGTTTCTTCTTTATCCTCCTAGAGTTACTCTGCATATACAAGCGTATGTGTGTATACATATATTCTTTTTAAACATACAGATGAAAACATATATACATTATACTGTACCTAGTAGTATCAATTTTAGATCTATCATTTTAAGTGAATTTTTTCCCTTTTACCTAGATACCACACTTGATCTAATTAAGACATCATTTAATTTATATTATCACACCAAGGGAACCTCAAGGAAAATTTTAATGAATCCCATCGGTATTTATTTAAAATGCAAATATATGTATATATTAATTTTAAAATTATAAATATTCAGTTTCCCTTCCCTATCTCTAACCACCTTGTCTTCCTATCTCCCCCCCTCCTTTCCCCAAAAAAGTGTTGGTCTTTTTCCTGAAGTAATACAGTTCGGGACTGCCAGGATATTAAACTGTTTAACCAAGTGTTATTTTAGATTAAGCGTGTTCTCTAATGAAAAACACCCAAATTTTAAAATCTTTAACAAGTTATCACTTTCAGTCAATTTTTACTAATTCTGTTATTATCTTATTTTTATCCAAAGACCTTTTCATTGTAAGAGCAAATGAGAACTAGAACTATAGTGAAAGGTTATGTTATGAGTCTGTTGAGATCTTTTGACTTATTAACAGGAGCATTTATCTTTATGATGAAAAGGTGTAAGGTTATTAATGAATAATTCATTTAGCAACTTAATCAAATCCAAGACTAGACAAAGGGGTAACACTAGTCCTGAGAGTTTAGAGCATTGATTCCGCATTGAAGGACCCAGAGTCTGTCAGATGTCCTTGGGACCAGAGGGGTACCCTGCTGATTTGGGGAGAGAGTAAAAACTTTGGGGCTATGAGGTTCCAAGTGCAACTAAACCATCTCCACTATCTGCTGGAAGAATATGAAACAGTAGATATAATTGTTTAAAAAGGAAGTTAGCATAATTATTATTCCTAAAAATGTAGGGAAAGCTGCTTTAATAGTTCCCCAAACCCCACCATCACCCAAAGAAAAAAAATCATAATTCTCTTTTCATTCACATCAAGGTTGTACTTCAGGTTACTTAGTTCTAATGACCACCAAGAAAAAATTATCTGAAATAGTAAAGGTCCCAGACTTGAACCCTGAAGGTACCTATCAGAGTAGATATCCAATACTATTAGGAATATCTTAAAGAATATATGAGTTGACGTAGAATTTTTTAATGGGTTGGTATCTGTAGATTTTATGAAAATGTTAAAAGTTTTAAAAAATTAAAGCATTGATTTAATCTTTAGAGTAATATCTCCATGACTGGCAACATGATTTTCTGTTTGGAAAATTTGAGAGGGGTATTGTTAAAAGACGGGATTGTTTTAAACATATATTTTTAAAGCATAAAAGAGTCTGCTTATTTTATTTTTATGATAAGTAACTCATTCTTTGCAGAATCTGTAACATTGGTAAGAATCTGGTATTTACTTGTTTACTCTTAAAATGGTCTATATGTATTGTTCCTTATTTAAAGAAGAGGGTCAAAAGAAAGGTAAATTCACCTTCAGGAATGAGTTTTGCCTAAATTTAGGCTCAAAAAATATTAATAATTTCCCATCCTCAATCAGGGAAGTTCCCATGGTGGTGCTTTCTGGTAAATTGTGTTTTCCAAACTTCAGCTTCTTTCTAATCTCTTGTGAGAAATCACTTATTCTTATTGAGGCCAGCGGCTTCTAGCAGTAAATAAAGTTACTCATAATGAATTAGTGCTGCTGCGGTGAAGTTAGTTTGTGATGTGAATATGAAGAAAATACTCGTTTAAATGGAATATACAGTCTCTTCTTTAATGTTGTTGACATATTTTTAAGATTGAATGGTTGTTGTCTGTCCTCTCATTTTTCTTATATTTGGTTTCTGAAGTGTTACTCTATTCAAAGTTTTCATTGTTCCGGGAAATAATAGGGGTAAAGAAAAGGAAAAGTAATCCCTAAGATAAGTGTTCATAGTATTTAAAAGTTAGAGTTGCCCAAAGTGCAAGATTGGGGAAAAATATGCTTTTGTTGGTTTTGTCTTTATCAAAATAGTGGTCTAAGTCTGATTATTTTATTTGAGCTGATTAAGTCAGAATTTGTTTTATCTGAGAGTCCTATATTCAGAAATATTTAGTGTTGTATTTTTCTTAGGAAAAAATGGCTCTGTACGATAATACTCATTTTCAGGATTTTATTTAGTATTTGTTGTGGATTCGATGAGGTTGTTGCCTAGAGGTAGCAGATATAAAAGAAGAAAGAGAGAAGAGAAAAGTAGTGGCTTATTATTTTGCTTGCCTGTAACAAAAAGAAATCAGTCTACCAGAAATGAAAGAAAGAAGTCATTCTCAAAACTAAATCTCTATTTAGCCTTTAAAAGAGCATTGAGAAAGAACAGTAAGACCTAATTCTGCCAGTATGTGTGGCCTGACCCTGAGCAAATCATTTAACTTCTGTTGGATGGCTTCCTTATATGAAAAATGAACAAGATTGTGCTAGAAACGAAGGTTCCCTCCTACTCTAAACTTTTGAGATTCTGTATCAATAGAGTGTGAAAGAAAAGATAGATGGAGAATACCAGAATTGGAGAGTGTGAGTAAGAGAGTCTCTCTTTAGATTAAAAACTATTACAGTGCAGCAACCTGTGATGTTCCCCAAAAGAACATACAGTTTTATAACACGTATGTATCTGTCTAGCCACACAAAATAAAACTTTCTTCCTAGTGCTTTTTAAGACCAAATTGTTAGATACTAACTACGTAACTATCCTATGCTTTAATTTTTTTAAAAGAAATATTTTTATTATCTTATATGAGGTCTCATTCTTGGAAGCATCACTTGTCTCTACAACTTCTGTAATCATTTCTTATATTCCACATGACAAAAGAATTTGAAAAATTCACATCACTTGCTGAAATGTCGTTGTTCCTTAAATAACCATAAATTGCATTGATAAATAATACACTGCAATTCTCATTGCAGTGGTTCCTGAGAATCAAGTACTGCCTTTGACCCCTATTTCCTTGGTCCTATTGAACTTCCTGTTACAAGTAATGATGTCTAACAAACAAAATCAGGAAGGACACTGAACTGTGAATCATGTTGTTCTGCTTTAGAGGACCTGTAACTACTAGGGTGTGCAAAGGTAAAACATCATAATGAGTTTGTTTGTTTGTTTGTTTTTAGCCTTGAGAAACCGCAGAGGTTGATGATCGGAGGGGAAGAGAAGCAGGACACAAAATTTTTTGTCTTAGAGGCATTTATTTGGGTACCCCACTCCTCCAGTATGCAGTGCCACCACCACTGTCAATAGAGAGGATTAAGAAAGAGTGGCACCTTTCTCCCTAGGCCTGTCTTTTTTGTTTATCAAAGACAGTATTTAACAGTAAACAAAGTGTATTTTGAAGTGCATATACACATGTGTATTTTGTTGGTTTCAAAAATATCTGTGCACGTAAAATTCCATCGCAGAAACATTCAATGTAATAAAACAATCTTTAGCCTGGCGGTAGTTCACAATAGCAATCTGGTTGGTCTCCTCTCAACAAATTCTAGAGAGCGAACTGGCTATTGTAGCAATTTTTTTCTCTCTTCTCCCTCTCGTCAAACTAGTAGATACGTTTCAGGTTTGTGATTGCTGCTGCTTCGCTGTTGTTTGAAATCTAAGTGGGATATGAGAGAATGGTTTAGTCTGGCAGTCCTTTGCCCTTACCATTCTGTAGACGTTTTTCTTAGCTTTCTATTTCAAACATTCCAAGCAACTTTACCAAAAGAACACACCTAAGTGCCAAAACTACCCAGCAAATAAAACAACAGAACCATAAGATAATGATTTAGGAATAAGGATAAGGATGTATACAAGACCTAGATACAAAACATTCCTTGTCCTTTGCTAATGTACTTCAGAAACTGCTGTATATTATTTCTAGGTTCTTCAGAGTAACGATGTGGTTTATACCAATGATTGTCAGTCTAGCATTTCAATAGGACAAAATATTTCGAAGGTTCAGTTGAGTTTGTTATGGAATTTTATCAATTGCTATTTAGTAAATTCTCCAAAAAGGGTAAACCCTAGTATAATCAGGTGTAAAAATAGAATTCTAAAATTCCATCACTCATAACCTTCTTTTCTTCCCTTCTTCCCTCCCATACACTATACTCTTTTGGAAATGGGTAAGAATACGAATTTCTCCCACTACCGCCGTGGCCCCATTACATCCTGTTTATTTGCTCAAATGACAGTTGGAATACAATACAAAGAAAACTGAAGCTGCACTTTGCAAATTTAGAAATTGCCCTATAAATAGATCTATAGACTCTAAGAAAGAAGAACGACTACTTCGCTCAGCTTCTCTCCTATGTATTCCTGTATAGCAGTTTAGGATGAAGAGAAAACGGTTCACTCGGGATGATAGGGACTGAGAGGTCAGTTACTCCGACTTTTCAGTACACAGTGGATCTTCAGAAAATGTTTTGTCTAGCGTGATTGACAGGTAATTTCAGAAATGAATTTAGCCTCTAGAAAAAAATTGCACCATGACCATTTTTAAAGAAAAGGTGGTAACAAAAGGAAGAATCAGTCAAGATTCATTATTACTAATACCTATTACTTATTGAATGCCTACCACATACTTGGCATTGCTGGGCCCCTTATATCTATTATTTCCAATCCTCATAAACAACACTTTTATCATCCCCATCTTAATATAATTTTCCAGAGATTCAGAAACTTGTTCAGTATTTCAGAACTAATATATTTGAACCTAAATTGACACCAAGCCAAAGATTGTGCTCATTCTCTTAGGCCTGACTGCCTTTAAGACTTAACTGTGAAATTTAACCCCCAGACGAATAAAGCACAATCTACCCTCAACCACCACTGTAAATCTGCCTCAGATTACTGGGAATTATCTTATCCAAAACTATTCCCTATATATTGGGCTGGTGCCGCCAAGAGACACTGGCTTATTTGAGGGTTCATCTGATTGGTTGAAGTATGGTGCTAACAAATACAATTTATTTGATCTTTAATATAGTTTACAGATTGAACCTTTAATCCGAACCATCTATTTCAAACAATTGTCAATTTTTAAAAGGGATCAGATGATTAGGATATAGATGGATCATCCCAATTCTACCCTTAAGGGTAGAGAGGAGACAAAATACTATTCACTGTGAGTCTACCATTTCATTTTCATGAACCGAAATCAACTGATTATGTTAAATTGGTTTGGAAATAAGTCTTATCAATATTAGGGAGAGTTCTATTGTTTTTTGCAACTTCTTCCGCCATCTCACACTTTCTACATTCATTTTATTTATTTTCCTATTTAATTACCAAGTTTCCTCTTTTTTCCTTAAATCCGGCAGGATAAACTGAGATGAATGCTCTATTTACAGATGCATACACATTTTTCTGCATTGCTCTAGGCCAGTGGTTTTCAAACTTTAGTATAATTAAGAATCACCTAGAGGGTTTGTTAAACCACAGATTGCTGGCCCCTACCTCCAGAGTTTCTGTTACATAGGTCTGGGGGAGTGGGGAAGGAGAGGACCAAAACTGTGTGTTTCAGACACATTGCCAGGTGAGCCAATGCTGCCCATCTGGGGACCACAGTTTAAGAACCGCTGCCCAGGTTGATGTGATTGTACCTTAGCTATAAAAGATAATAAAGGAGAAACTTGGTCAAAACAGCTGTAGCATCTTGGTAGAAAGAGTACTCAGTGCTGCTCATTCTGCCTTGAGAAGTTGACAAATCTTAAAACAAGCAACATTTTTTATAAATTGACTAGAGTTTAGGTGAAAATTTTTCTCTTCCCTTTTTATTTTCATTATATTTAATAACTTTTCTTGGTTCCCTCTGATTTTTTAACAGCTATCTTGAGATAATGCTGATAGGAATTAACAGTTATGAATCCTTATATGAAAGCTTAGCTTCCAAATTTACAGAGACTGAAGCATAATTTTAATGTATTAAATAACTCTGGTGTATAAATCTTAGTAAAGGAAAGTGAACAATTTCTGTACTAAAGATTTATTAATACAAGTTTTACTGAATGTTAAACATTAAGATTGAAGGGACCTTACAACTAGTTTAGTCTCTTCATTTTCATTTTGTGACATATGTCATATAACTCAAATGGTTCATAATTACTAAAATAGGCTAAGTAAATAGAAAATAAAGGCTAAAGCTTAAAATGCTGATTATCTCTTAAGATATGTAAGTGGTAAGAAATATACTAATTTCTGTTAAAAGCATATAATATTTTACCATCTTCTTGTGTCCTATCTACATGTGTAGGATAGAGAAACTATATATATACTGTGTGTATTTATGGTACTTTTTTCAAATTAACAGTTGGACGCATTGATTTAAATTTAGACATACTTCACCTGGACACTAAATGAGCATGTTATTTGAAAAACGTACTTACATATTTAAAAATAATTTATATTATGTTTGCCATCCTGTGGACAGTCTATAATTAATGTGTTGATCAAAATTAATAAAACCATATATTATATACAAATCTATGTAATTGATATAATCTATAACTATACATAACCTCTTAGTAACTGTCATTCTAGTGGATCAGATCCTGTCAGAAGTACTAAATAAATTAATAGATAGACATTTGGCAGTTCTGCAACTTCATTAATTTCTCTTTCCAACCACTACCCCTTCAAAGATTAGTGCTCCAAAACAATGAATGAATTCCTAATTGTGAAAAAGATTAACTGCCGACATAACAGAAAGAGTTACCAAATGAAAAGGATCGTTACAAGGCAGTGTAACTTTTGTTAAAATTCTCTATCCTGTTTGTATTATAGCTACAATTTAAATTCTAGATTTAAAAATATTAAATTTTAGAATTATAATCTGAGCAGGCTTCAGGCAGAATAGAGATTTATAGGAGATTTATGGGAGATTTCGGCTCAACATGAGGGCAAACTTGAAGAAGTAGGGTTACCTCCCTGTTAGTGGAATTATTTAGGACAGAGACTAGACGTGCACTTAATGTAGGATGCATAAAGGGAAGTAATAAATCTGAAAAAAAGCTGGACGGTTGTTGCCATGCAGCTTCTTTTCGACTCTGAGAGTCAGAATTTCTTGGGAATAGTACTTGGAACTTATTGTATTCAGGTCTTCTGTTAATTTACCAGATTGGATAAAGAAGTGTGATTTAAATTTTTCTAGTATTATTCTAAAAATATATTAAGAAAAAACTTATTTCCTCCCACCCGTTGTTATTGCTAAACAACATAAGACAGAGTTTTCAAATTTTCATGAGCTTTACTAATTAAATGAATTAGTTAAGATAGGTTTTATGAAATTTGCCCTGCAAAATTATCAAGCTTTTATAATGTTCATAAGAAAATTTTCACGTTTAATCATTTTTTTCAGAAACAATTATATGAAGGAATAAATTCAGTACTTATATTGCTCTTTCAAAAATACCTGCTACAGGTTTATTTGGAAAGACATAAGTGATAATACAGAAAATAGGAAGACTAGATTATTGGATATTATCAAATAAAGCTTTTCTTTATAAAAATCCAGATTAAATTCTATTTAAAGGTTGAAGCAATAAAATAAATGTTTTCATTCTCCATTTTTTCTTGCACTACTAATTTAACTTAAGATGAAAAGAAACAATGTAGTTTGCTAATTTCATCTTAAATTTTCTATTTTGGAGAACAGGTTTCCAAGTAAGTTGGTTATTGCTGCAAGTAATATTTGAGATTCTCTCCTGATGAGTTTCAAGGCTTTGTAAAGGGGAAAAGGGTAGCTGTGGCAATAATATCTAAATTCAGGGATCTAGTATGAAACTCAGTTCTGACTTGCATGGTCCACGTTTTCTTGTCACTTCTTCCAGTCATCTGTACTTTCTCGAGATACTGTAACATTTCCAAATTTCAGTGGACACATAATAATACCTTGTAGAGAGAAATCTGAGTAAGTTGAAATGTATTACACCAAAGTCTATATACTATATCTGTGTTACAATTTCTAAATATTTAGCCAAGTAAATTTTACTGTGCACGAATATTACACGTGTGTGTGTGTGTGTAAAATTTTAAAGAGAACCCAATCTTTCCCACTCCCACTTCCATGCCCTGGAGAAGTAATGACAAATTGGCTTCTTCTTGTTTGTTACTACAATTGATTGGCTGCCCTAAAGTGCTATGTTGAGAACTTGAAATCTGCATCTAGAGGGAAGGAGAAGAACAGCATTCATGCCAAATATTTTCTCTTTGTCATTCCTGCTTGAGAGCAACAAATGTTCTCATTGTAGTTCTAGAAATTTTAAGCTTAGCCAGACAGCTGGCTCTTGCAGCACAAACTACCATTTGACTCACCCAGGAATGTATTTCTTCTAATACTTCAAAGAGATTGTTTTAATCCAATCTCCGGTATGCCTTTGAGGAACTCAAAGAATCATGGCCGTGATGATGTCATCAAGAATACCCTTAGGCATTAAACTGTTTATTTGTCTTTAATGAGTTCTAACCTCCATTGAAATGACAGCAGTTTCTCCCTTTAAAATTTAGTCCAGTCTTTCTCAAACATTAGTGTACATAGAATATTAAAAATGTAAGTTCAGGTCCCCATCCCCAGAGAGTCTGATTTGGTTGGTCCAGGGTGAGGTTCAGAAATTGGCATTTTTGCCTTGCTTTTTCTGATACAAGTGGTCTGGAGGCCATTCTTTGTCATGGACTTAGACTTGCATCCTTTCTTCCATATATTTCCAGTTGGAATTGTTTAGGTTTTAATACCGTCAGCCATAACACCGTGGTGTATGGATAACACCATAGATAATGATTTGTTGGTTATGCTGTTAAGTAATATCTAGGCCTCACTTTAAACACAGAGAGGCTAAATACATAAATCCAAGTGTTTACTGTAAGATTTTGTACTGTCATATTGACTAGCTTTGTGGGCAATGATCACTAGGAATGCTAGTTTCTCCCCTGCCTCCAAAGCTCAAATTCAAGCTACTTAACATTTAACCACTGGTTGCATACTCCAAAGATTTCACAACCAGAACATTTTCTGAGTCTTTCCAGCCTGAGTCAAGTCTTCTGACAAGTTGACCCTCTAAGTCTCAAATGACTTTTCTCAATATTTTTTTTTTTGGATATAAATCTATAATGTATTAGAAGTAGAAAAAAATATCCTTAGTCAATCTGAATATCTCACTCTCCTGGTCTTGTCCAGATATTTTTAAATTGTGGTAAGAAAAGCACATGACATAAAATTTACCATCTTAACCATTTCTAAGTATATAGTTCATTAATGTTAAGTATATTCACCTTGTTGTACAACCAATCTCCAGATCTTTTCATCTTACAAAACTGAAACTCTATGCCCATTAAACAATTCCCCCTCCCCTGACAACCACCATTCTACTTTCTTCTCAACCTTTTTTTAAAGAAGCAACATATTTCCTTAACTCTTCTCCCATCAAGAATGGGTGTATAGTTATTGCCACTTAACTGTCCAAGTATGGTCCTTATATCCTGTATTATTATAATTCTCACATGTAAAAAGATTTACCATTATAAAGCAATTGTGCTTATATTGAGAGATCCTTATACTCTTTGGGTGACTGCAAATTAAGGAGGTTATATCCTGGAAGCTTTGTACTGATTTACGGGGAAAGACGACTCTAGGTCTCATGGGGACTCCAAAGGGATATTTGTACTTATTTGTTTGTTTCTTTGTTGAAGGTTTAAGGTTAGAGTTACCAGGGCAATTAGGCTTCAATCCTGGAATTTCTGTAGATTTTTCCTATGGATATTCTAGGATTGTTTTCTCATTTCTTACATAATAGATTGGAAGTTTTTCTGGAATTTGACAGTGTTAATGTTCACTAAATAATTTCGTAATTTTGCTTAGTACAATATGAAACTGTTTACCTTTAAGCAGCTTTATTAGAAACGTAATTTGGGAGGAAATAGGCATAAATAAAAGTGCATTTTCTGTAAATTGAGTGTTTCAAATGTTACTTTCAAAATCATTGGCAGTAAGAAAAACTTCAACCTAAGAAACACTCTTAAAGCTCTTATTTTTCAGAAGTTTTTCTTCAAAGAATTTCTCTTGGGGCCAGCCCAGTGGCATGGTGGTGAAGTTTGCACGGTCTGCTCTAGCAAACCAGGGTTTGTGGGTTCAGATCCCGAGCATGGACCTACACACAGCTCATCAGGCCATGCTGTGGCAGTGTCCCACATACAAAATAGAGGAAGATTGGCACAGATGTTAGCTCAGCGACAATATTCCTCAAGCAAAAAGAGGAAGATTGGCAACAGATGTTAGTTTAGGGCCAATCTTGCTCACCAAAAAAAAAATTCTCTTTCTCTGTTATTAAAATTTTTTCAAGAAGTCAGTGAAATTTGAAACCCGGCAAGCAGTGTCTATCTAAATAACTGGAAATGCTATGAATATTATGCTCATGATTTTGACATAGGAAAAAAAAATCTACCTTTTCTTGGCCTAAATTATCTTGGAACTAACACAAAAACTGGTTGATCATGATTCTTGGATAATGATAACTGAATCTTTCTTCATTTTATGAATTCAACAATTCATAATATCAATGTAGTCTTATGAATTTTTCAGACAAAGCAATTAATTTAGAATTTTAAATCCATAATTTTTGTAGCACCTAGATTTTTCTTTAATGATCTTCTGCAACATATCGATAATATTTACTTCAAAGAAAATTCTTTAAAATTGAATCTCATTATTCCTTTCATTTCCATAGTAAAGTTAGAAATGCTTTTTCAGTAGGGGGAAAATTTTTTTGAGTTGAAAAGACTTAGTGAAAGTTGTGGAGCGTCTGGTTCAGTAACATACTGAACAATTACCTTTTTTTCTTTACAGTGCTCCTGTCACTATTTAAGATCTTTCTTCGTTTCTCACCATTATCACCCCTAAATCACAGAAATTCATTTAGCTCCGTGCAAACCTCAGCACACACACTGCCAGCAACCTAGAACTTAACTGCTTCCCTGTTTATAGTCTCTAACATAAGCCAGGCACTAGTATTTTGCCAGTAGGAATCTTTATCTAATATGGTAAACTTCAGCCTGAAAATTCACCAAGTTCTGAGCCTTTTTCTGAGAATTATTTACCTACTTTATCAAGTATAATATTACATTTACTTAGAATAAAGGATGCCTGTTTGATTTGTAATAACTAAAGCTAGCGTGCTTTATACTTCAAGCGTTACTAAACTGTACTCCTATTTAAGGGATCCTTTGGGTCATTAGGTAACTATGTGCAATTTGGTTTGTTAATCACCATTTATTGTTTGACTCATTTTTTTGAAAAGACCCAAATATTATATTTAATGACATACCAAGGTGGGATTCCAGAAGTACCTTAAGGTGGTCTGCATCTGACTTGAGACATATTATGTAAAATCTATTTTTTATTTGATGGCGATTTTTTATATTTCATGTGGAAAAACTGAATTAATCTTAGGTAAACACAACTTGACTCTGAAAGTAGATTTTTAATTGATTCAATTCTAAGTGACAAGTTGTAGTAATTTTGTTACAAGATAACTATAAAATGAATGTGAATGCCAAATTACTCACTATATTTGTGCTACAATAAAATTGTACAATACAATACAAAACAAAATTTTTTGTGCCAAAAAAATTTGGTTGTGTATTATTTGGACGATGATTTACAGCACTCATGGAATTTAAAGACTCCTAAGGTCTCACCTTTGCCCTCCTGGTGTGCAGCAGTGTGGTACAGAGGCAAGGGTGCTGTGTTATCCCTGAGAAGCCCTGGCTCTGTGCCTTGTACCCGAGTCTGGGGCAAGTCATCTACCCTCTGTAGGCCCCATCTTGATTATCCGTCAATTGTGGATGGTCCCCAAGAACCTTTTAATTTCTACATCCCCGGAGTCCATGAAACTTCTCTTAAAGTTACTTTCAACTTCCTTGTGTAGCCTTCTCTCATTTTTCTACGGATCCTCTTTGTTTTATCTGACGTTTATTGACCATCCTTTCCTTCTTGACATCCTTCATATTTAGTTATGGTTGCTTTAGTAAAGTTTTTCAGTGTGCTGTTTCTCTGTCTAATGTGCCCAGTCCTCTTTTTTACCCTGCCACTTGATTTATATATATATATAATATATAATATAGAGAGGTAATATATAGAGAGAATATAGATAATATGTATATATATCTTCTGGCCCTGTACACCAAAAGCTTTAAATAGGCAGTTCTTCCACTTCCAAAAGATTTTTTTTTAGACACAGCCTAAAACTTGATTAAATATGTTGAAAACTTAAAACTTAGTTTCCTGTGTAAAAACCCTATCTCCTTAACTTGAATTTAAGTTTAGAACCAGAGACGGTTTCTCCCTCTTTTCTAGTCCCCTCCACGCTAACACTATGCTGATTACTTAAATCATCTCTCTTCACTTAATCATCACTGTTTCTGTTCCTGTTTTGCCTTAGAAATCTTTTTGCCTCAGGATCGAAGTACTTAACAGACAAATCAAAATGGCGACAAGTGGGAATGAAAGTGATAATTTAAAAACCTGATAAGAAATACTATGTCATTTTATTTCAAAGACTGACTCACAAATTAAGGTGTGGTAGAATATGGGATCTTTTGTTTCCTGCACATCCTAAATTTTACTTCAGAAATATTCTTTCCCTTGCTTAATAGATAAATGATCCTGTTCTGTTCACTCAGTGGATGTTGAGTGGCTTGCTGTGTGCCAGGCCCTACACTAGGGACTAGAGGTGCATCAATTTACAAAAGAAAAATATTCCTCTGCCATTAACTTTGTGTGCCATCTTCAAAGTTATTTAATTCAAAGCAGGTTTTGGAGCCTGATCAAACTGTCATTTTTTCATTCAGTAGATATTCATCTGATTATTTGCCATGTGCCAGGCAGTGCGCTGGTTATATATGAGAAGTGTATTTGAAGCTATCTATCATAAAATGCCGTATGTTATTTTCCCTTTAACAATTTTTCCTTTAAATATGATTATCTACATTCTGTTGTAGTGCTCAAAATACATTTCATTGGTGTAAATTTAGAGAACTACAGCGATACTATTTTAAATAATAATTCCGTCTTCCCCATTCCAAATCTCTTTTGATGTTCTAGGATGAAAATAATAATTCTGTTTCATCTCATGTGCCTACTGTATTCAATTGGTAATGACTTCCTGAGCTCTAGGTTGGAGATGACTGTGAAGCCCCACGCAGGCTCATCAGAAAAGACTGCTGTGATTTCTGTGTGTGCCTGGGGGATTGAGATGGGGAGAGGATGGGGAAGGCAAGGAGTCGTGACATTCGTATCATATATTTGCCCTCCCTGCCCTCAGCTTTTGTATTCATCCTCACCTGAATTTTATTTCTCTCATTACGTGTACATCTTCACAAACTCCTTTTCTCTCCACAAGTCTGTATTTACAAAAATCCATCCATGTTCTCAACTATGACTGTCTCACATATGTCTTAGCCAAATGGAATAAGCCTGATTCTGCTGTGACTGTGTCTGTAAGTCAGAAGTTGTAATAATTTTCACTGTAGATGCATTGCAATGAGGAGCCATTAATGGGTAAATTCAATTAGTTAGTGGTACAAAAGATTCATTTGTCCTGAAAGTTTTTCCATAACTGGCCACTAATTCTGAAATATTTTCTAATTAAATTAAATATAAAAAGAATATGGAATTCTAAATTATAATAATTTACATATAATTTGACGTATTTTTCAAAGTTCTTTCACATGCTATATCTCATCTCATCCTGATGAAAATACTGACTTACATTAGTTCAAATCACTAACCTCACTTAACAGTGAAGAAAATAGGCCCAGCAGGATAAGTGATTTGCTGTAGCTCACTTAGTGATCTAATAGAATACCAAGGTTTATAAGGAGCCCAGTGCTCACTGAGGCTTTCATAGTAACCATAGAAATTTTAAACGGTAAACTTGAAATCAAAATTTTGTAAAATTAAACAGGTTTTTATAGCTAATTTAAATCACTTTTTGAAATGCATTCTAGATAGTTTCCTATTTTTGTCACATCTTTAGGCTCAATTAATTCTGCCCTCAATCTGCTATCAGTTTTGGCCCTGGCAGAAGGCATATCAAGTCATTTTATTGGTGCTCAGTATACACAAACCGCTTGCCTACATTCAGCCTCTTTGCCTCTAGTTATTGAGTCTTTGACCCTCTCTATTCTTGTCTTACTGCCTGAGCTTCCCACCTTAGGGAACCTTCCAGAACTTGATCCTAATGGCCAGAATATAGATCCCTTCCAGTCCTATCGACACAAATCTTTTCATGGCACCTGCATTGCAGTGTAGCCTTCCAAAAATGCTATTTAGAGAATTTAGGAGATAAAACTACCTCATTTTCACAGTAAGTTCAGTTAATAATTAAAAATCAACTAGAGAATTTTTTTCTACATCCTTATGAAGAAGAGATAAATGACCACATAATAAGTTGGAAGCACGCTTTCTCAAAAACTTGTTTGAAAGGGATGTTCTGAGTTTTTATCAAATTAACTCAAGAACCCACATCTTCTTCATTTACATCATTGCACAATGATTGTAGTTAACAGTGAAGATTCTAGAGCATCGAAGTATTCTCATTCACGTGCAAACTTTAATCATGCTCAGTATATTGTATTTATTCGATATTCAATAGGATTCGGTTTCAATAGGATGAAAAGCATTGTGGTTAAAGCTCTGTGGTTGACTAGGAAATTCCATTAAATAAATGACTGCTCCTGGCATTCCCAGTTAACCACAGTTTTGTAGCATCACTGAGGAATTAGCAGGCTAAATTCCAGATTCTTACATGCAGATTGAATTTTTCTGTCTCTAGATTTCTATGGCCATAAAAGTTTCATATTGGCTCAATCTGCACAAATTATCACGTAGTTATAAATTAAAAAAAGATCAGGGACCGCCCTGTGGCCAAGTGGTTAACTTCGCGTGGTCCGCTTCCATGGTTCAGGATTTCGCCAGTTTGGATCCTGGGCACAGCAGACCTAGCACCACTCATCAAGCCACGCTGAGGCGGCGTCCCACATGCCACAATTGGAAGGACCCACAACTAAAATATACAATTATGTACTGGGGGAGCTTTGGAGAGAAGGAAAAGTGAAAAATAAAATCTTTAAGAAAAAAATCAATATGCCTAGGATTATCAAGAAGGAGCTTAATTAGAAGTTCCTATGTTTTGCTATGAGAGGAATAAAACAATAATTTTAATCCATTTCCTCCACCCCCTTAAGCAATAGCAATAATTTCAGCTGTATTTTTAGGTGCTGGGTCCCCCCCAGAGTTATCAGGCAGTCTCAGTGGCCTTAGTACAGAATAGTAAAGAGCACAGACTTTGGTGTCAGCCAGTCCTGGGTTAAGTCCAAATTCTGTCACTTATTGTGTAATTTTGGGCAAATTATATAACTTTATAGAGTTATTGTGAGAATTTGTTCAATCAACATTCAATTTGTACTTAGTAATGACTCACTATGTGCTGGGCAGTCATGTAGGTCCAGGGGGTGGATCAGTAACAAAACAGATAGGGTTCCTTGCCCTCACAGAACCTGTGGTCAACCATAATTTTCGTAAAATTAAATGTCTTAGGGTACATGAAGCTGTTAGCACAGTTTCTGTCACATAATAAGCATTTAATAAATATTCCTAAGATTACTAATTCTTCCCAATCCGTTGTTCCCCGTAAAGTGTAACAAAATTATGCAAAATTGGAAGGGAGCCTCCTTGTACCACAGGAACTGTCAGGTATAGCAGAGGCAAGGGAGTTGGGCTAGTTAAAATCTCTTGAAGCTGTTTTCAGTCAAATACAAAAGCAAACAACTGTGCAGGCAGAAATTTCTTGGACAGGAAACAAAAAGCACTAACTTTCATAAAAGAAAAAAATTATAACTTAGACTTCGTCAAAATTGAAATTTTCCACTCATCAAAAGACACCATTAAGAAAATGAATAAACTGTCCACAGACTGGGAAATAGCAAAGCGTATTTCTGTTGCTGGAGGAAATCGGAACTGCTTTGTCTCCTTTTTCAAAGAGATGGATGATCGTTAGACCATTTGCATGATTTGGGGACCAGTTGCCCCACTACCAAAAGGATTACATTCATCTGTTTCCTAGTGTTGGCGTAAGTATCCAAAGGGACTTGACACCCTAGCATTTTCTTGTCTAAATCTACCATCAGCTTTGGGTTTTTTGGCCTGAAGGAGTCTTTGGGGTAAAGTAACATTTTATAACATATAGGAAAAATATTAAGATTGTCATGTGACTTCTTCAAAACCATTTAACTAGTCATTTCAGAACTTAAACTAGACCTTATTAAGTGGTCCCTCCGCTTCCCACTGTCTCCTTTTCTGTTACTTTGCTTCCAAATCAGTGAGAGATAGTATGTGGGCTTTATTCAGAATATTTGTTTTCTTCTTTCAGCTAGAAGAGTTTTCTCACATGCTTATTTTAAAGTTGAAAACATTATTACAGATTATGTCTGTAGGTCACTTTGACTCTGAAAAAAATAGCTCTTTGATAGTTGATACGCCCTTTAACCCTTGGTTTCCGGATAGTAAAGGAATCATAATAATTTAGGGCTCAGTTACTATCATAAAGAGGCTCCTATAGCCGGTCCTCTTGATACTGAGCTTTTCCTCATCTCCTGTCATCTTGAACTATATTTTTTCCTCTTCTAGCACGTGATATTCTGTTTTTATTTTGTACTTATGAATCTTTAACCCTCTCTATCTCAGATATGTTTACATAAGATTATACAACTATCCATTCTATTAATTACGTAAGTTTTTATTATTCACTCTAGAAAAGCAATGTTCTTCAGTGTCATTAATTGAGTTTTTAAAAGGAAAATTTTAGTTAAAAATCTTGGTTATCTTGTATAAATTTATTGTGTTGTTTTACAGTTGTGTTGATTTATATTTATGTGATTTTTATGTCAACAATAGCAGCAATAATGACATGTGTCTTAGGTGTTTCAGAACATTGCTTTTTCCTTTTTACTAATTAAGTATGTGCCTATGTTTTCCTTTTCAATCATACTGAAGTTTTAATGTGCAGTAAGAAGCCGCTATATGAGATAAGAAGTGGCTATCTGAGGGAAACTAAAGCATTCTTTCTTTTATTCAACAAATAGTTGAGTTCCTTCCATAGGCCAGGCATTGTGCTAAAGAAATTGCTTACTTTTTTCATTTTTTTTCCCCTCTAATCTCAGGTAGAGATGAGTTGACAAATTATATTTTATATGTCTTTGTATGACTTGTGGATTTAAGACAACGTAAAGCTTTGGTGGGTTTGAATTGGAATTACAAAAAGAAATAAATTGAAGAAATAATTATCTTACTTTTGATTACAGTTTTAATTCTGCCTGTAATACTTGGCATCGCTTATAGATAAATTCTCTTCAGGATATTACTCTTTTCTTCTCAGAACCCAGAGAATTTTTTCCCTTATTTATTTTTAGAGTTGTCAGTAATGAGGTTATTTCTTAGGAAATTGGGAATTCACTGGATATTTTAACTCAGTGTAACCTCTTTCAAGTTGATGAACACATGGCCCCTTAGATTTGAAGTGGTGAGGTAATCATTTATAAATTAGGCCCCAACCACTAGCATTCAAAATGGTTTTAAAATGTGATATACTATATATCCATTGGATTGTGCACCAAATAGCATAAGATAAAATCTTGTTTTCTTCCTGCCCAAATGTTTGAAGTTCATCGGTCTCCTTTAGATGCTAATGGAGTACTACTGCTCTGCCAGTACTCACTCATCCTTGGGGAACCAAGAAAAGAGTGAAGCCCGTACTGCCATAATCACCTTTAAGTAGCATTCTAGCCAAGTTTTTATTGATTTTTTTATGCCTGTATAGATTAGAATTTTCACAATGATAAATCTGACTTGGAAAATCTTTTCTGTTCTAGAGTACTTTTTAAACATAAGATATTTTATGCCCTTTCTTAGAGCTGATACATTTAGTATGGTCCATAAAAGAGTTTGTCTTTTTTCTCCGGTACTGAAGAACCTGTTTTGGTTCTGTGCCCTGATATAAAATCCGTGTCATCTCTAGAGTATTTATTAGTCATGGATCCCATTCTGGGATATGTTGCTCTCTAGGGGAAAAATTGTGTGAAAGGAAAAATTTTGAAATGAAAAAAAGAAAAATGCCACCCAATTCCTGATGCTTCAACAAGAATATTGTGTTTAGTAGTACTGCTTTTTAACATTTTGTATTAGGGTATAATTTACAAACAGTGAAATGTTCAGATCTTAACATACCATTCAGTCAGTTTTGAGGAATATCAAAACATAGAACATTTTTCTCACCCCAGAAAGTTGCCATGCACCCCTTCCCAGTCAACACCCACCCCGTCCCCCGATCCTGACTTCCAAAAGCAATCACTGATCTGATTTCTGTCACCATGGGTTAGTTTGTCTATTCTGGAATTTCCTGTAAATTAATAGATATTTTTTGTATTTGGCTTCTCTCACTCAGCCTAACGGTTTTGAGATCATCCCTGTTTTCAGTAGGCAATTCCTTTTTATCGCTGATGATAAACAGGCAAGAAATAAGCAGATCTTCCCTGAGTATCTTAACTGACACACAACTACTGTTAAAATCATGGCAGCAAACCTGTAGTAAGAATCGAAGAGACAAAATACGCTCAAACATTAATATTAAATGACAGCACTCCTAACATTCAAACAACTCTCCCACCTTAGTTAATATTATGTTCATCAAGAAGGTACTCTTTTGGGACACTCTAAATTATTCTATTAAAAACAGAGATACTGGGCAAGGGCACTTCAGCAATGGCAATGGCCACGGAACTTGTCCTTGTTTCCTTTGCTTTATATTTCTGCTTTGACCTCAGAAAGTAAACGGGAAAAATGATTCCAGGTGAGGAGATTCTTCTTATGATATCGCTACTATCAAAACATGCTGCCAGGAGTGCTGTCATTGTTTGTCAATATGGTGATGCCTGGGGAGCTTTTATGCACTCTTAAAATTGTATAACATAGACCTTATGAACTCAGTTTATTATTAGAAACTCACTTTGATCCATAATTTATATAAATGAGAGGGGAGTAGATACAATGAAAGCAACATCCAGATTGCATTTTTCTTTTTCTGAAAGCTCCAATTGAATTTACCTAAATTTTGCCATTTTAAGCAAAGATTCATTGAGATCCTGGGGAGCAGCAATAAATTTAAGCAAAAATTATACTGTGATTCCAGCGAGCCGTAGTAAATTGTGTACCAGTAGATCTAAGCGTGGATTTTTACTGTCTGCTGTTGTCTTTTTCAAGAGAACTCTGTTCTTACCAAGAAGGAGTCTGAATTTTGATATAGCTAAATACAAGAGAGGATTGAGCTGGCCTTTGGCTAGTCCATCTCAATCCTTACCGTCTCCACCTTTAAGGTTCTAAAATAAGGAGCTGAAGAACCACTGAGTCACATACCAGCAGCATCACAACAGACATTTTCAGTGTTTATGCAACTATTCGGCAAGGGAAAGCATAACCACATATAGTGCTACCGTGCTTTTCTCAGTCCTACAGGAGAAGGAAGACACTCAGGTGAAATGTTCTGCCAGTTTACTGAGAGAATATTAATAAAGCTTTAGGTCATTGACATCCATTTATTTTCTTATTTCTGCCTTTCTGCCTACCACTAAACACATAGACTTTCTTCTCCCATCTCATAGTTATTTTTCTCCTTGTTGTGGTTGTCAGTGCCCGTTGAGTCAATTCCGACTCCTAGTGACCCTGGAGTACGCCTGTGGACAGCAGAGCGGAACCCTGCCCCATCTTTTTGCCCTAACCTCTCATCTTCCGGCGCTGTGTCAGGCAGTGCTCCGCTGCTGTTCACAGGGTTTTCATGGCCAAGTTTTTGGAAGTGCAGGTGCCTGGTCCTTCTTCCTAGTCTGTCTGGTCTGGAAGCTCCACTGAAACCTGTCCACCATGTGTGTCCCTGCTGGTAATTGAAATCTCAGTGGCATAGCTTTCAGCATCACAGGAACATGCCACAGAATGACAGCCGACAGATGGTGGTGTGGTTCCCTGACTGGGAAACGAACCCGGGCTGCCGTGGTGAGAGCGCCGAACCTTAACCACTAGCCCATCAGGGCTGGCTTATTTTTCTCCTTATGGTTCCTAAATTATTTTACCACGTTCATATTTCATTCTGATAATTCCAAAAATACTGAAATGAAACTTCTCTTTAACATGACCTACTTTAGTGTAGAATTTGGCCTAAGTCTTATTTCTCGTAAAAAGGCAGTTTACATTTCAATTACCAAGAAAATCTCATTAGTGTAATTTAACCCGTAAGGAGGACGTGCAGTGCTATCATACTAAGCCTCCAGGATATATGTTCTAAACTATAAAGTTGGCTAACTGCTTTTAAGCAGTATGCATGGGTTCTCTAAGCAGTTCATCATCATTTTAGTTGTTGTAATTAATTTTAATTAACTGTTAATAATGTTTGTTGCCATCTGGAAAAATGAGAATATGGCCCTTGTTCCCATTTGAGTATGAGTAATGATACCAGTTTAATGTTAGAAGGGTAAACAGGTCTTAGGTTGTGAAATAAAGGATTATAACCCTGATTTCCCAGTAAGTACACACTGTTTGAAGGATTTTGAAAAGTCCTAGCTTAGCAGAAATTAAAGCTGATAGGAAATCATCTTTCTCTGCCCATGTATTTATGGTTCTGGCTAATAAAAATTACGTTTTTGCTTCCTAGTTTTGGAATTAATAATGTTTTTCTTACTTCTCAGTCAAAATATTCTAATTAATAGTGCTTTTATTAATATATGTACAGCAACTTAGAGATTCAAACTTAATACCGTTTGTTTTTCTGCTGATGTGATTTAAAACCATGCCTCTAATTTTTACAAGGAATAATTTCAGCTTTCTCTCTTCGGAATTGGAAATGAAGTCATGAATTGTACTTCATTGTTAAGACCTCTTCTTCAGGGGGCATGGCCACATAAAGTAGTGGGAGTAGGAGCAAACCCCTAGCTACTACTTTTGCTGACGATATAAAGTATTATCATATCCACACTATATTGACATAATTTAAGTCGATTTATTCAGGATTTAAAAGGCTTTACATGGTATTGTTGCAAAAGAAGGGATAATGGTGTTTTAAAGAAAACTTTCAATACTCGCAGTTGTTTGAGTTCCAGAATGTCAAAATTCACAAGTTTATTCTTTTTTCTTAAAAATAAAATATTTTAAATACTGTGCAGATTCCCATCGTGTCAGAGGAGGAACCAGTTAGAACAACATGGAATTTTAGAGCTGGAAGACACTTTTGACATCATCTGGTTTAACCTCAGCATTCACCTAGTTCACTGAAACCCCTATCTTTTCAAGGATCTTAGCTTTCCTGCATGAATTTCCAAAACACTGGAGAATCACTGGTTCCCAGTTCCTTTTGCTGTGTATGTGTCACTGTCTTTCCATCCCTTCTGATACTCTCCATACTCATGCTAATGATTGCACCTGTGAGGATTATTTCCATGATTCTTTATGCCTGAATTAACTTGAGAAAAGAATAGTCCATCATATGCAGAAGCACAACTTTTATTTTAATACTTTGCAGAAAGAAAAGTGATTAATTGAAAGTTTTAGGAGTAGTGGTATAACAGTCAATTGTGTCATTGATACTCTGGAGGACGCATACCATAGGCGTTTGCCACAGTGATTTGAGAGTAATACTACTCTTATTTAAGACGAGTAATACTACCTACTCTTTTGTAGCTGAGAAGCAAGAATGGGCAAGCATAGCTTTTCAATTGTGGGGGGAGGAATAGGGGCAGCATGTTGACGTTCTTTGTTCTGTTTTTTCAGTCCCATTTCTCATTCATTAAGTCACCAGATATTTATTTTGTATACAGCATGAGCTAAACACTGTGCTAGGTCTGGATGTACAGCAGACCAGATCCAGCCTTTGGCCCCAAGGAGCATATGTTATAGATACATAGCAGAGGGCAGTGCTCGATAACTGCCTGCAGAGCAGAGCAGATGCGTCAGATCTCTAAAAACCATGTGTAGCAACGCTGCTGCACAAGCAATTTATTAACTTGGCCTTCCTCATGGGGATACAATGAGAAATAACTATTATAACTAATTGTGGGGCATTTTGGAAATGAAAAGTACTATAAAAGAGCTGAATAATAGAAAACAAGCTTGAATTATGGGGTAGGAACGGCTCTTCTAGGTATGTTCGGTTATTTTTGTCGTCACTATAGAAGTGCTGCCAGGGAAAAGATACGTTAGGTAAATACAATGCCTCACGTTTGCAAAGTCAAGAAAATACCTGTGTGTATTAGCAAGAGAGATGGTGGAATTTTGTATTATTTGGGGTATTACATGAGCTAAATATAGTTTGAATATCACATATAGTGTGAAGTCTCCACACATCTACAGCTTCTAAGAATATTCTGCAATTCAATGTTTATTTGAAGTATTTCTCTTAACAATTTTTAAATGATGCCACTATCCAAGATTATTATTTACCAACAAGGGATTATATTCTCATGCTCAGAAACTACAAGAAAGTTGTTTAAATTATGTAGGATGAATATCTATCCTTTCTGTGATTAACCTATCGGTATGTTGGGTTTGGGAGAGTTTTTATTAGTGATTTATCGTGCCTGATCCTTTCTGATTTTACTTATGTTTTTTAAGTTTGTTATTTCTCTCAGAGGACTAGGATGCCAATTTATATCTCATTCTACAGCTTCGGAAGATGAAGAGTTTATAGAATTGGGCATTTCTTTCGTACGTTTTTATGTGGTCATTCTTACACCAAGATTAAGATTCTCAAACTGCAGGAAAAGGAACAGGTTCTTTTTTGTCATTTAACATTCCATGACTATGAACTAATCCTAGTTTTAACATTTGCACTGTTATGATTTTAGCAGCATTTTTCACCCTGATTAAGTGAGACACTACGCCACAGCGTTCAGCCCGTGGCATAATAGAAGACAGATGACCTGTCATTGAGAATCATGACCTTACGTCTCTCCCTCCTATGAACAATATAAGTTTTTTGGTCTCAGTGTATAATGAGACAGCTCTCTAGTTTAACTTCATCACACCCAAACAACAAAAATATTAAAAATTTGACTTTATGTGCATGCCATTTGTTTAAAAATATATATTAATAAAATTATTACAAGGTAGAGGGATCTTCATGTTTTATTGTCTTCCCCTGATTTACCAAATTTAATAATATGGAGAACTTCCACGCAGTTGGTTATTATTTTATTTGTTCCCAAATGTTGGTGCTTTGGTCTCTAATGTCCTTTTGTCCTTATTATCTCTGTACATTTCCATTTAGCATTTCTCTTTAGAATAAAGAGATAGGAGCATGAAAATTAATAACCCATACATCAAACATTTTTGCTGTGCTTAATAGGAATGAACAATCAAGGCTAGAAATCTTAGTGTTTAATATTGTTTTCAAAACTCGGTTATTACATATATTGTCACCTCGGTGATTGAAGAGACTAAGTATAATAGGTAGTCAGATAAAAACAAGATAACTAAACCAATGTTTAAAAAAAGGGCATATCATGTCTGTGCATTGCGTGGCAGAGTATTACCAAAATTCACCTAAATAAACTCTTTATGATCTTTTCAGATTTTATGGGAATGCTTTGGCTATACTTGGATTTGAATCTTCATAATGACAAAGGTTCTTAACAGTTATTTTTTTAAAACACACTATACTGTTTCTAGAAAGTTATAATTCATCTTCCTACTTATACTTGTGCTAAGTTTGTGAAACTGTACTATACTATTATGAAAAAGGTAAAACTTTCTTTATACTTAGATTTTGAAAAGTAGCATTGTGTGCATTTTTAAAATATTGGTAACTTGTGCCACTTTGATAAAGGAATGTGCAATTATAAAGGTTTATGCCACTTTAATTTGTTTTTTAATTCCCAGGAATTACTCTTACTAGGCTTTAGATGCAAAACCAAACCCAATTTGAAGGCTAGCACTTTTTTCCTACTGGTAGTTCTTGTTTTTCTAATTATGTAGAACATTTAACTTCAACTTTTGCTTCTTTGCCATGAAGTTTAGCTTTTCTCCTCCATCTAATCTCAAAAACCTTTAATTTAAGCAACATTTTACATTAATTCAGTGGTAATTAGAAAAGCATTTTAGGTACCATGGCCATTTAATCTGGTGCCTGACTTTAGCAATTTTTTGATAAAAATAACTAAATTTCTGCAAAAGAATATTCGAACATTTTAGTTTTTATTGGTTATAATCAATTGAGTAGTTGATGTCCTTATAGTCATAATTTCTCTTAAAATCTGGAGCTGCCGAGACAACTAAGTACACAGCTGTGCTTATAATACCCCCATATCCTCCAAAGAGAAATGACGAGAAGAAATAGAATTCTGTATGATTATGGCTATTATATATACTTCTGTTAGGTTACCAGTATTTTACTGTGATACATCCATGGGTAGTAGAAGCAAAATGAAAACAAGTATAAATACTTTAACATTAGATGTTGTCATCAATATGGATTATGCATAAGATATTGCAATAAAAAATATTCATTGTGCCTGTAATTGAAGAATTCATCTTAGATTTTTCTATGCCTTTTTCATTTAAGGCTGCACAATCATTTTAAATGTAAAGACAACAGAATATAGGAATGAATGAAATGATGGCCCTGTTTGCCATGGGATTAAATATCCTGTTGAATTTTTTGAGGGACATTGGCTACTGTATATTATGACATAAACTGGATTGTTCACAAGCCACATGTGAGTCTTATGTACAAATCACAGCGTTTAGAAATTATACGTCTTTCCCTTTCCTCATAAAATAAATTCAAAATTTATAATTCAGATTTGATTATTTTAAGCTGTTAATTATTTAAAATTACCTAATATGGATTAAAAGATTAAATGAAATACAGACTATGAAAGAATGCTAATAGTATAACCCCACAAGCTATCAAACTTCTCATAATGTTGTTTCTTATAAAGCCTTAAAGTATTTTAGTGAAAAATTAATTACCTGGAAATGAAGGCACTTTATTACCTTGAACTAGCTATTTGTCCGTATAGAATTTGCCTAAAATCCCAAAAAATATTCTTTATCCTTTTATACATTTATCCTACTTATGTGTTTTTCTGAAGCTTCTTATAATATAATGTAATAATTCAAACTATTTTAACTTAATAGAAAATTGCATTACACAATTTAACCAATGAACAATACACAAATAAAACTCAAGTGTAACAAAAGTGTATGTGATAATGGCAAAACTGTTAGTCCCTAAGTTAATGCACAATCATTTGAGGTTAAAATGTTGTAAGATGTGAAGGCTTTTTCATTGAGCAATTTTTAGGCAGCTTTTATGTTTTAAATCTTGTTTTTAATTGGTACTACCTGTGTTGAAATGTTGGTCAAATATAAGGGCAATCAAAACTACTAAGCCAGCCTGCCATAACTCAGTTTTGTTTTGGTTGAGTTTTTTTAATGTAACCCTAAAACATTACGAAATCAGTTTTGTTTCTTCTGTGCTCAAGTCAGCCTTGCCTGGTAAATCAGTAACATGGATGTGCTGCTGTGTATAGCTGTTTCCTCTTCAGAAAATTAGTAGTTAATTGATACGGTGGATTTGGTTCAGCAGAAAAAGCATAGGATAATTTTTTTCAAAAGTTAAATTTTTTTCCTCAAGTGAAACCTTACATCTTTCTGACATTTATAAGGTTAGGCTAACTTTTTTCCAAGAATGTTTTTCAACAGAAGACTATTGCAAAGCGAACAAACTGCTTTCTTTTTTGTTTGGGGACAGTTCACTTAAATCAAAAACATATTTCTATAATTCTATTTATTTTTCATTCTTTCTCTCCAGTGACCATTTTTCTATCACTAGTTTTAAATGTCTTATGAATTGTAAATGTTGCTTCATAGATGCAGTCTTCATTACGTGGTACAGAAAGGAGTCAAGTTTTTTCGAGGTTTGCTCTTACCCACGAGAGACTAAAGATAAATTCCTTGTCAATTCTTTCCTTTGTTTCTTTGTTTTCTTTTTTAAATAAGATATAATAACCCAAAGGTGTGTTAATGTCATGGCATGAACAATCTTAAATGTAGATCTATTGAGTATTTTGTGATGCTGAGTAACAGACTTTTCTCAGATCTCTGTGATGCTAAATATTTTCCTTAGAAGGTTTTGTTTAATGTTACATTGTTATTCTGAAAGATGTTGGTCCTAGTGGGATTTTTAAAAACAGATAACAAATAAACGCATGTGTTACAAGTATAGAAATGGTGAATTGTAACCTTACCATATAGTACTGATTCTATTTTCAAAAATGTTTTGCTGTTAAATATGTACAACATAAAATTGCTGCCATCCTGTAATTGAGTACTTTTTCCTGAATGACCCTGTTATCACTATTCCAGAATTAGAAGTTGGGCAGATACATGATTGATTCATGTGTCTGCATAGATGCTTCAAGGTATATTCTTCTCTTGGTGAGTAAAAATATTTTTTCCTCGTCATCAATGCATTGAGATCCGAATATACCTGTATCTATCTATTATTGCACATTTCTTATACAGTATCTTCTACTATGCCAAAATTGGCCTAGACACAACTTAAAATTGAGGGTTTGTTACATGTTTTCTAACAGAAAGGTTTTCAATGATGTTCATTATGGGTATGTACTGTGAAAATAGTGAAACTCCCTTTAAAATTTCATAAATGCTAAATTTAAATTAATATTTTTTCTTTAGCTCACAAATTACCCTAAATCCAGAGAGAATATCAACCTTTTTCACTGTTGTCAAATCCAGCATAAGGAACAGCCCTATGACACTCCAAAAACAGTTGAGGAATAAGGAATAAATCCCTTATGTTACACTTCAGAATAAAGGCATTCGGTGAAGGAAATGAACCGCAGTTCATCATGAATACGAGGCTTCTGCACTTGACATTCCTCCATGGAAGGGAAGACAAGTGTCAACACCATTGGCATCCTTTTCAAACTGATCTTATGTGGAATATCTTCCACCACACTGGAGTACTTCTTGACTCTATCAGGAGTTTTGTTTTGTTTTGTTTTGTTTTGTTTTTTAACTGATCGAGCCTTTCAGTTTTCAAAAGACCATTTGTCAGCATTGAGGTAGAGAGACATAGATTTGAAAATACTTTCTTAAGAGATCATGTAACTATATAACTCTGAATTTAAAAATTGAGGAGGAGGGACCATTTCAACCCACTGCCTCTCACAAGAAACACGTTTTTAAATCTGTAACTGCTTTAGTGTTAACAGGGTACAAAGTGGTTTTGTCCTGTATTGTACTTCAGAGGTTCTCATTGATTGGTGATTGTATTGTACCATATGAAAACCAGTCATACGTTGCCTTGTATTGTTTATAATAGACCATACCACGTCCTACTTCAGTTTTCATGTTCCAAGTTCTTCAGTGATGCATGTTAACAGTTAGGTCCTCAAATTCTGTGGTGCTAATTCTTCCATTTCCGATGGTGCTTTTGTGGATGCTAACTGCACACATGCTGAACAAAGCTTGAAGTTTAAAACTTTTCTCCCTTCCTCTGTTTATATGAAGTAAAATAAAATAACTTGAATTTGTCTCAAAGTATCGCTGACAATCTAATAAACTGGTTTATATGTGTAAATACATATTAGTTTGGATTCTCAGTTACTTTTCAGAAAGCAGATGAGTTCTACTGTGCCCTCATGTCAACTAAAAGTAGATCTTACCGTGTGTTAATTTTTTCATTTGTGCTCCAGATTTGTGGTATCTTTAGGAATTTGAATCTAGTTGGCTTGGCTTCTAAAATCAAGTTTAGATTACATCTATAAAAACTAGACCTGTCAGCCATGGAAATAAGTAAGTTGAGAAGACCAAAAATGTGCTGAGTGCCTTTGTCTATTTTAATGTTTATTAATAAAGTTTTATCATCTGGTTGAGCCGCGAGATAACATTTGCATGGAAGCAAGTATGCCTTCCAAACCTTTATTGCAATGCAAAGGACACCAAAAAGGCCATTCCTGTATGCTGATATTTAAAGTGAACGTTCCACTCCACATGTATGAAAATAAGGAGAAAAAAATCAAATTGAAACTTCCCAGGACAAACTGATGTCACATACCAGAAGGGCATAATAGATGGCCCCGTGCCGTGGTTTTATTGGATTTTTAATTTTCGCGTCTGCACTGGGGATCACAGCATTGGGCAAGTGCAGCCGCTGTCCTCAGGAGGCCAGAGGCTGTTTCTTCTAAGCCAGAGAGAAACTCAATATTAAGGCAGTGTGCAAATTTGCTTTCTGACTTTGCTATTTTGCCTCACCCTTGGGTAACCTTAAATTTAAGAAGAAAACATCAAAATAAATCTATTAAGTTTCCTCACGCAACAATCATTGATCTCAAATAGGAGATGGTCAAACCCATCAATCTAATCTGGTGGGTCCGACAACTGACATGACATTTCCATACTACTATGGTTCTTTATTATATAAAGAGTGTAAGCTACAATAATTTTGCCTCACTTAGTTATTAAATCATGTCTGACATCAGAAAATGAAGTTTAGAGAACAGAGCCATGTGAACACTGGACTTGCTTCTCTGTGAGTATCTTGAACAAACGCAGTATTTACTAAATCACAACCTCTCCCCCAAGATATTTCTACTGTATATTTTTATAGCTACAGGATTCCATTTTATGAAAACCGGCAAATAGTAAATGTCCTACAAAATAATTTCAGGTTTTCTTTAATCAAAAAGAGAGAGAATGTGGTTAAGTCTATGAATGTTTTAGAATATCTTTATTTCTGGGGTAATACTTTGCCTGTTAATTGAAAGAAAAATTCTAATTTTATGAAAAAATAAGAGAATAAATAAATTGTTTTTGGGAGAATAAATCTACTTTTTAATCTATATGGAAAGATCTCTAATTTTTATCCCCACAGTCAACCAGATTTATGTATGACCATTCACCGTAATGTTTGTCCCACCTAAAAAATTATTCTCACAAAATTTTTTGTCAGCTTTTTTGGTATGAAATTATTTTAAAAACTCATCAGCCTTTTATAACTAAGAAGTAATACAATGAGTAATACAGTGAGTACACTTTGTAAGTTGGCTCATTTATGAAAATAATATAGTCCTTCCCTTGTTAAGTGAAACCATCACTGAAGTTTTTTAAAAGTTACAAAATTATATTTGTCTTTTACAAAATTTCATATAAGTTTATCAATGTTATTTTGGTTAAGTTGCGTTTTCTGTTCCTTAAACAATAATTTCCCTTGGAGAAATTAAGCTCAAGATGTCTTCTGTAAATCCTTTCATGAAAGCACTTCCAATCAAGATCCAGGTGTTCTCCATTGAGGAACGCCTCTTCAAATAAATTTCATGTACATTAAAAGCCTAACCTTACTCATTTTAGGGAACTTTCTCGTTTGAAGTTGCTTTGAGTTTGAAAATGGCCAATAATAGTCATATTGACCTTTAAAACAAAACCAAAAAGAGCCAATTTATAGCCTATGTCATTTCAAATTTATCTTCATGTGTTCTAAAACTGTTGAAGTAGGTGCGTATGAGTTCACTAAGACTAAAGTCATTTTTCTTATCCCCCACTTTATCCTTGGGGAAGTGAAAAGACTCCTACAAAATAACCAAAACGTTGTGTAATTCAACACAAAAACAAATGAGTGGTAGATGAACCATAAATGAACCATATAATGCAGTGCGCATGGCTCTACACACATTCTCCCAAAATGGTCTCTTACGTTCTGTGAGTGGTAGCTAAAGCTTACGCATTTTGCAAAGCATAATATTTGCCATCATGAAAGACTCAGCAAAAGACTGGCTCATGAAGATCAAAAGGACTCTGAATGAGGGGCCAGCCCGGTGGTGCAGCGGTTAAATGTGCACATTCCGCTTCGGCAGCCCAGGGTTCACCGGTTCGGATCCTGGGTGCGGACATGGCACTGCTTGGCACACCATGCTGTGGTAGGCGTCCCACATATAAAGTAGAGGAAGATGGGCACAGATGTTAGCTCAAGGCCAGCGTTCCTCAGCAAAAAGGAGGAGGACTGGCAGTAGTTAGCTCAGGGCTAATCTTCCTCAAAAAAAAAATTTAAAAACAAAAGGACTCTGAATGAAAGGGTTTGCCCTCAGTTTTGTGTATTTAGAAATCAGTTTTGTTACTTCATTCTGGGTGAATATACAAGAGATTCCTTTTAAACAAGGCCATAAAGACAACACCTTGAACAGCAGGTATCCAAGGTAGTAAATAATTTACAACAATAACATAAAGTATTAGAAATACAGAGTAGGGTTGAAAGGAAACTGCATAAGAAATGGACTTCAAATTTTGCTTTTATACTTTTAAAATTATTTAATGATAAGCATGTATTATTTTCGTCATTTTAAAAATGATTTTTTAAAGGAAGGAAATAAATGCTAGATAGATTAGAATACCTCTATCAACTGGTTAGCACATTCTCTTTCTAGTAAGAGAATTTACATATAAAACCTAATGATTAATGTCAGAATGTTGCTTGACAAGTATAAAATCAGATTTTTAAAATGAGTAATGTTAATGAACAGCATCATGTTATGATGGGTTCCATGATACCGACCTTCCCCAGAAACAGAAATAATCACATCAGCTTGTCAGAGCAGTCACCCCAAGTCAGAGATGGAGATCACTAACAAATCCTTGTTCTTCAAATCTTTTTTTCTAGATTCCATGTGACACTATCTTTCAGTATGATAATATTATTACTTATATAATATAAACCACATATTATATTAGTATCACTTTAGACTCCTTGATATAATACCATTTTGTAATTATTCATCATTATTCATATAAAATGATGTAGTCATTATATATTATTACATCATTACATCATATAACCATTATTAATGATAATCATTATTAATCATTAACCGTCATTCTCATTTAATCATTCACATCACTATGAATATCGTTCGTCATTAACAAAAGGTTCACATGCAATACCCTCTCTGACCATGACCCTCCTTGAGAGAGATTTCCCAATTTGGAAGTAGCTACTAATGAAAGATCAAGACCTTCCTCCCTTGCCCTCATGGCAGACCTTGCTAATAGATCATGGCCCTCTTTACAAGGGACCAGATACAGCCTGAGAATCTTAATTCAGCACTCCTGGCAGCCACCATCGGTTGACTAGACTTAGCATACAAGATTGGCCATTCTGCCTTAGATGCCCACAGGCACATATACAAGCCATCTGTCTGGGTCCTCCAAGAAGCAGAGGCCACAATTGGATTAGATGTGCAAGAGATTTATTAGAGGAAATCCCAGTGAGGGAAGATGGAGAAGGAACTGGTGGAGGAGCCATCAGACCATGATGTAGTTCTGCCCCATGTGAAAGAGAAGAAAGCAGAAACTAGGGAGGGAGCGAAGAAGGGAATAAGAGAGTCAGGAGTTACTTCTTAGACTTCAGCACAGTTCTAAGAAAGTTTCAGCCAGGCCTCTGGGCAGTCCTGAGGCAAAGTGGCCCTTCAGAGGAGGCCAGCATGTTACAGGTACGGGCCTGCTAAGTATCCCTGCTACACTCAGTCATTTGCTGGGAGCAACCTAGGAAAAGCACCACCTCAGTGCGAATGTGGTGATAGATTTCAGAGCACAGCAGCTGATCTGTGGGTCAACTATACTCCCTGAAGTAGGAAATCCGAGAGATGCACTTTCATGGCCACCACATGCTCCTGTTGGCGCTGCACAAATCTACATCTCCACCGAAGTTGGAGGAGCACCTTCTCCACGGTTCCCACAGGACTTTCTTCCTGAGGCAAAAACTCAAAAAAGGGAAGTTAGTAGGATAAAGCACAGCCCTTGGTGCTGCATTTGATCTCAGGACCACACCTGGACCTCATCCTCTTCCTCCTCCACCGTCCATTCTAAATTACCCCTCACCCTCAGCCCTCGCCTTGGCAGGACTCAATGGCTTACCTGGTGGTGTGGCTCAAGCTTCCATTGCTGAGGCATCTGATCTCTTGGTAATCATACCTTTCTCAGGCCGTGGTCGCTGCGCAGGTCCATTAGCAGTTACAAGGGGCAAGGAAGTTCCAAGAAGATGCCTGTGTGGATAATGTGAGTCCCACACACATTCCTCCCTCCCTGCCCCCATTGTTTGAAAGCAGCACTATCTCCTACTCTAATTATCCCTGCCCATATAGTGACTCCTCTGCTACCTGCTGGCTCCTAGGAATGAGGAGGCCAAAGTGCCCTGGCAGCAGCTGTAACGTGTAGTTCAATGGATACTGGCTGTGTCCGTTGGCAAGAATGTGCCCCATTTGGAGACCAGAACCTCCAACTCTGCAGAGCCCAGAGCTGCAGAGACAGGGGGCACAAACTCCCCCAGGGGGTTATTGGTAGTGATGGTGAAGGAGAGCAGAATATGCCACCTTAAAATATGCCACTTTGGCATATTGATTATTTTGAATTAAAGTTACTTAAGAAACAGCCGGCGCAAAAAGGACACTCTGACGCTCCCTTGTCCTCCCAAAAAGCAGGAAAAACATCTCCCATATTAAGTTATCCTTCCTATACCAGGTAGGTAGAAGGCATCCTTATCACCAGAGATAGAGAATTTAAGGCCAAGAAGGCTGGAGAAACAAACCTTGTTATTTCTTCAGTAATGTGCTACTCCAAGCCCAAACCCCCTTGTTTTGTCACTTCTTCACAAATTTGTTGATTCCTTGTCTAAAAGGTATGAAACCTGCCTGCTTTGGTCATTCTTGGAGTCTCATATTTTTATGGGCTCCTGTATGTACAAAAGTAAATTTGATTTTCTCCTGTTAATCTGTCTAATGTCAGTTTAATTATTAGATCAGCCAAAGAACCTAGAAGGGAAAAAGGGAAACTTTTCCTCCCCTACCATGGTAAGTGAGGCTACTCCTGCTTCCACCTCTTGATTTCCAGATTCATATATTCTTCCTATTGAGTGCACAGCACTATATAGAGATCTCTGATTTCATGCATATACGGCATCTTGGAGGATGGCACCCTACGCTTTCGGAGCATTGCCTCAAGTTGATGCTTCAGCTGTGCCTTTAAAGACTGTTGCTGCCTTCTGTGAAGCTGGCTTCTTTTGAATGGTGTGATATTCGTGTTACAGGCCTTCTCCATCCACCTCCTTCAATGTGAAGTGGGTCCCCTGATTAGATGTCTCTGTTTCTGCTACCATGGCCACTCATTCTGAGGTGGCGGATGGCAGTCTGACTAACGTCAGTTAGCCAAGTCATTTTGTCTACTTGATTGTTCAGTGCTTCATCCGTGGTGAATACCTTCTGGTTGACATTAACATGTGAAACAAAACTCCTCACAGTTCATGCCCACTCCCATATGCCAATCTGCCTGCCTTTGCTCCACACCTCTTTGTCCCAGTGTTCCAATCCTTTTTCTGTCAGGCTCCTGACCAGATAGCCAGGACAGTGACGACTGCCTTGGAACTATAAATATTTTCCCTCTGGGCCATGTCTTCCATACAAAGTGGATGACCAACTGCACTGCTTGCAACTCTGCCTGTTGGGAATATTTTCCATCTCTACTGTCCTTCAAGGCCAGCCCACCCATTTTCAGCTTACATTCCCATACCAAGCCACCTTATTCATGAACCAAGCTCAGGATTTTTCTTCCTCCTTCATCTGGTTGTCGAGTACCCCATATGTCCGTATGTGTGAGATGAGAGAGGGACACTGGTGCATCTCTTAAGGTGATAAGCATAAGGAGCTTTGGGCTGTCTGTTCATGCAGTATTGATGGTCTCTGATCCTGTTCAGGCTTGCTCTTGGATGTATCATTTCAATGTCATGATGAACTACTACTGGGCCCATCCAACTTTATAACTTGGAGGGTTCAACGGAAGCCAAATAATAATGGGCAATTCTGTGCCCGTGGTCTACAACCCATCATCTCCACCAGGACCCAGTAGTACTTCAAGAGCTATTTCTCAAAAGATGTCTAATTCTCTGTTGCTTGGCATGATCTTATTCCAGAAGCTGAGGGGCCTGCCTTGTGATTCTCCTGCTGAGGCTTGCCAAAAGCTGTGTCTTTTCCCATTGCATCTTTTCCCACACACTGACACTTCCAAAGCCATCGAGTCTGCCCGATCATATGAACCAAGCAGTAGGGCTGCTGCATCTGCTGCAGAGCCTTTCCTGCTCTGAGCCCTAAGCAAATCTGGCAGTTATCTATGTCACACAATATATGGGCCAGAGCAATATTCTTATCTGTAGAACGTGTTGTTTCCCAAGCCCAAAAACGCTAACCAGGGTGCTGAGCTTCCCTTATGTCATAGGGATGCAAGACGCATCATTACGTCGCTTACTTTGGAGAAGGTATCGTGGCATGCTTCAGACCCCTCGACCCCTTAAAAATGTCACTGAAGTGGCAGAAGCCTGAATGTTCACAGCGTACATTCTGGAGTTCCCACCTCCCTCAGCCTCTTGATCTCTTCCTCTGATCATATAAACCAATGAGCAGAGTTGCTTGCACTACAGCCTGAACCTGTGCAGAATCTTTTCTTACTGAGGGCAACTCAGAAATTCCCCCTTCAGTGAGTGTTGTCATTGCTCTTCCCAGACTTCTAAGAACTACCCTAGCAGTGAATTTGCCCCATTCCCTGAGGTCCTTGCCAACGTGTTGAATCTCAGGTCCTGACAAAGTTAAATCCCAGACCCCTTATCAAGCAAAATATCTCAAAATACAGTCCAGGGTGTACTCCTCTGGCTAATTCTTGCAGCTTTTCTGATGAATAGTCTCTTTCCTTCTTAGTCATTCCCAGCATATACCCACCCAGGTTATGCCGGGACTGAACCTTGGTTATCAGACAGGGAGGAGGCAAGGGCAGCTTCTGAGGGGAGCACATGTTCCTTGGGAGGAAGGTCTCTAGCATGATAGAAGTGCTAGCTCTTACTAGGGAAGGACGGGACACCTCCGCAAGCCTAAAGGTTTTGATGGCAGTAGGGTGGGGCGGAATCCTGCAGAGACAATATACTTATCTATCTACATGTCCTCATCCTGGTTTTCAGGGCCCCAGGTTTTTCCTGACCAGCACCCTGACCTTGGTATAACAGCTCTGTCTTGGCTGAATATTCAAACATCTAGGGATCTCTGCAATTCTGTTTGATCTTTAGCCTGTTCAACTGTGTCTGCTCCCCACACTACAGGAGGTAAGGACCTCTTTGTAAGCTACCAAAGAGACCCTCTGGCTCTCACACTTAGCCATTAACTGCTTGTTAGTGGCTTTGAGCCTCTCATTATCTCTCTGCTGGCATCAATACAACTTAGCAGTAATCAGCCAACTCTGCTGTCTCTGAGGACACTGTTCTCTCCACAGCTCTCAAATGCCTGAATCATTGCATCTGCAACAGCATTCCCCTCCTCCAGGACATCTCCCTAGGTCACTATCAATGAAACCTTTAGCATTTGAGTCACCACCTTGTGCTAGGGACAATCCATGCCTCACCTGTTAACCAGGTTAATGTCCTCCTTTGCCCACTAAATGGTTAGTGGGTCAGTCCCAAATCGCATCTTGTATTGGATCTTTCTTGGTAGTGCTTGTGTTAGTCCAGGTCATCTGAGAAGCAAATGCTAAGACGGGATTATATATGTAAGAGATTTATTGGGGCAAATGCTGATGAGGGAATCTGGGGAGCTGGAGGAAGCTGGGAGAGTCATCAGACTGGTGCTGATCAGCCTCTATGAAGGACAAAGGGAAAATCTTAGGTGGCAGCATTGTTCTAAGGACATTTTGGCAAGGCCAACAGGGAGTCCTCAAGCCAAAGATGCCTTTCGGGGGAGTCCTGTGTCTTTCAGAAATGGGCCTGCTTTCATATCCCTGCCATGAGCAGTCACTCATTGGGAACAGTCCAGGGGAATGGGGCTTTGGCATGAACACAGTGATGGAGGTCAGAGCACAGCAGCTGGTGCCTATGGTTAATTACCTTCCCTCAGTAGAACTGGGAGGCACATTCTCATGGCTGCCACACCATCACACAGAGGTATTTTTGACCACAAAGAGCTCATCTCAGCCATTGATGAAATGTTCATGCTTATTTGGCTCACTTTGAGAGAGGGGTAATTTTGATCCTTACTCAAAATTGGGGGAGAGGGATTAGCCTAATTGGAGTCTGAACTGACAATGAGTAATAGACTTAAAAGTAATATTAAAATATTCATGAATACTCATAAGCTCAATAGTCAAATTTCTACTGCAAAAACAACTACTTTAAGACTTTTAAAAATATTCTAATATACAAATATTTCATATATATCTTACATGTTAAAAGAAAAATATTTCTTTCAATACACAAAGACTAAATTTGTACAAAAAGTAAATATAGAGCAATTTTCATGTAATCAAAGGATTATTTTTAAAAGATTTCCTATATGATGTATTTAATAGCAAAATCTGCTAGCATATTTTCTTTCATCATTTTAGTTTTTTATTTTGCTTGATCACAGAGTAACATATATATTTTTAATCAATTAGTATCTAAATGTATAGCTTAGAAAGTTAACGTCCTCCATAATTTTACTCCTCATAGGTTTTTTTAAAATAACACTTTTAAAACTTGAGATATACTTCACACAACATAAAATTCACTATTTCAAAGTACACGTCACTGTTTTAGTTAATTCGCTATGTCGCACAATCATCAGCTTTATCTAATTCCAGAATATTTTCATCTCCTCAAAAAAGAAACCCTGTGCTTATTAGCAGTTAGGTACTGCTCCCCCACTTCCCACAGGACCTGTTAACCACTAATCTACTTTCTGTATCTATAGATTTGCCTATTCCAGACATTTCACATAAATGGAATCACACAATATTCAGCCTGTTGTTATGTCTGGCATCTTTCACTTAGCATAACGTTTTCCAGGTTAATCCATGTTATAGCATGTACCAGTACCTCATTCCTCTTTTATGCCTGAATAATATTCCATTATATGCATATATCATATTTTATTAATCAGTTGATGAACACTTGGGTGATTTCCACTTTTTGGCTATTATGAATAATGCTGCTATGAACGTTCATGTACAAGTTTTTATGGGACCTTATGTTGTTAGTGCTCTTGTGTTTACACCTAGGAGTGGAATTTCTGGGTCATATGGTAATTTTGTGTTTAATTTTTTTGAGGAACTGTTGTCCACAGTGACAGCACCATTTACATTCCCACCAGCGAGCAAATTACTTTTTATACTTAAAATATCTTATGCATCTTTCTGTGTATAAAGATTAATAAAATTACTTTAAAACTGTTTAGTATTCCATTGTATGAAGGCATCAAAATTTTTTTAACTAATCCTCTAATAATGCATTGTTCTCAGTTTCTTACAATTTCAACTAATGCTGTATTAAACATATTTTACGCATACCTTAACAAGTGAAGTTACTTGGTCAAAAGAGATGCCAATTGTTAAT
Source organism: Equus asinus (assembly GCF_041296235.1). NCBI lineage: Eukaryota > Metazoa > Chordata > Mammalia > Perissodactyla > Equidae > Equus > Equus asinus. Next base: position 12,591,697 of record NC_091816.1, read on the forward strand.
TATTTTATTAAGGCATAAGTGACATACAATGCACTGTGTATATTTCAAGTGTACACTTTGATAAGTTTTTATTTTGTATACAACCATGAAACCATCACTATACATATATAAAGCAAAATAATATATATATAAATCAAAATAATAAACAGATCCATCACCTGCAGAAGTTTCCTTCCCTCTCTCACACTTGTCCTCACCTTTTCCTCCATCCCCAGGCAACCACTGACCTACTTTCCATTAATATAAATACACTTGTATTTTCTAGAATTTTATATAAACTGAATCAATGCAATATATACTTTTTTTTGTCTGGCTTCATTTACTCAGCATAATTATTTTGAGATTCATCCAAATTGTGTATATCAAATAGTGCATTCCTTTTATTTATTTGTATTATAGGAATACTATCACAAATAGTATTCCATTGTATGGATATACTAAATTTTTTTATTTATTGATCTATTGATGCATATTTGAGTTGTTTCCAGCCTTTGGCTATTAAAAATAAAGCTGCTCTGAAAAGCTGTGTTCAAGTATTGTTTTGTCCATTTGCTTTCATTTCTCTTTGGTAAATACCTAGGAATGGAATGAGTGGATCACATAATAAGTATATGCTTAACTTTCTAAGAAACTGCCAAATCATTCTCCAAAGCGGTTGTTGCATTCTATGTTCCCACCAGCAATTCCTCCACATCGTTACCAATACTTGGTATGATTAGACTTTCTAATTTTCACTATTTGAGTAGGTATGTAGGGGTATCTCACATGGTTTCAATTTGTTCCCTAATGACTGCTGATGTTGTGCATCTTTCCATATGCTTATTTACTATCTATAGACCATCCTTGGTGAAGTGTCAAATCTTTGCCCATTTTTGATTTGCCAATTTTTTGATTGCCTTGTTTGAATTTTAAGAGTTCTTTATACAAGTCCTTTATCAGATATATGATTTGCAAACTTTTCTCCCATTCTGTAGCTAGTCTTTTCATTTTCTTAGCAATGTCTTTCAAAGAACAGAGGTTTTAATCTTGATGAAGTCCAATATGTCAATTTTTTCTGGGTTTTTTTTGAGGAAGATTAGCCCTGAGCTAACTGCTGCCAATCCTCCTCTTTTTGCTGAGGAAGGCTGGCCTTGAGCTAACATCCGTGCCCATCTTCCTCTACTTTGTACGTGGGATGCCTGCCACAGCATGGCTTGCCAAGTGGTGCCATGTCCACACCCAGGATCCGAACCAGTGAACCCTGGGCCGCCAAAGCAGAACATGCTCACTTAACCACTGCACCACCAGGCCGGCCCCAATCAATTTTTTCTTGTGAATTGTACTTTTGTTGCTGTGTCAAAGAATTCTGTGCCTAACCAAATGTCACAAAGATTTTCTCCAATGTTTTCTTTTGTAAGTTTTATAATTTTAGGTATTCCTCTTTGAGTAAATTTTTGTACATGATGTAAGATATGGATCAAATTTCATTTTGTTGCAGTAGAATTTCCAGTTGTTTTAGCACCGTATGCTGCAAAGACTATTCTTTTCCACTGACTTCCCCTTGCCTCTTTATTGAAAAATCAGTTGTCCATATATGTGAGGGTCTATTTCTGGCTCTATTCTGTTCCATTGATAGATTTCTCTATCTAAGTACCAATGCCATGCTGTCTTGATTAATATCTTGAAATCAGAAAGTGTAGCTCTCCCATTCCTATTCTTTATAAAGTGGTTTTGGCTATTCCAGGTCCTTTGCATTTCCAAATGAATTTGAGAATCAGTTTCTCCATTTCTGCAATAAAGCCTACTGGGATTTTGATGAGATTGCATTCAATCTATACATCAATTTGGGGTAAAATGTGATCTTAATAATATTGAGTCTTCTGACCCATGAACATTTAGTATCTCTCCATTTAGTTAGTTCTTTAATTTCTCTCATGAATCATAGTTGTTGTTTTTAAAGATTGACACCTGAGCTAACAACCAAAAGGAGCCAATCTCGTTTTTTGGGGGTTTTTTTTCTCCCCAAGTCCCCCCAGAATATAGTTGTATATTTTAGTTGTGGGTCTTTCTATTTGTGGCATGTGGGACACCGCCTCAGTGTGGCCTGACGAGTGGTGCCGTGTCCACGCCCAGGATCTGAACCAGCAAAACCCTGAGCCACCAAAGCAGAGCGCGTGATCTTAACCACTCTGCCACGGGGCCACCCAGTGAATCATAGTCTTAAGCATACAGGTCTTGCTCATCTCTTTTCAAATTTATTATTTCATAATTTTGATGTTATCATAAATCATGTTGTTTTTGCAATTTGTTTCTTATTGTCCATTCCTAATCTAGAAAAATACAACTCCCCCGTGGATTGAGGGAGTCCAGTGCCTCACAAACAGTGGCCCACTCTTCCTGAGGGATTTTGGGCAAGAGTGGGTTCCATAGAGCATTAGAAGAGGCAACAGGGAAACAGGTCACGATGAGCTAGGAGGCCGGGGATTTCCTTATAAGGCCGGCAGTAAACTGGCTACAGCTGAGTTGGAGCATTGTGATTGGTGTATGCTAGGTTTCCTTGACAGGTGTTTTCCACAAGCACAGGCCAACTGGTTTAGATTTGTGATGTGGGCCAGCCCACTGGAGAGGCCTCCATTTTGTGGGTCCTGATATACAAATTAATTTTATCGCTGCAAAGGGGAACCCTATGAATAGGTCGCAGGGAAGGAGAAAGACAAGGCTTTGTTCATGGATGGTTCAGCTCAGTGTGTGGGTACAAGCTAAAAATGGACTGCTGCTCCGGTGCAAACCCACTTAGGGGTGGCTCTGAAGACCAGCAGTGAAGGGAAATCTTCCCAATGGGCAGAGCTTCCATTGGTGCACTTTATTCACTTTGTGCGAAGGAAAAGTGGCCCAAGGGAAGACCATGCAGACTCATGGACAGTGGTCTGTTTGGTTAAGAGCTTGAAAGGAGAACTGCAGCACTGAGGATTGAGGACAAGGAGGTCTGGGGAAGAGGCTTGGGAGTAGGCAAGAAGTGTGGAGATCTTTATATTGCTTGTTCATATCTACCAGGGAATATTAACCAAGGAAGGGGCACTAAAAAACCAGGCAGCTAGAACAACTCACACGCAAATCTCAGAGTCTCAGAGCCTTTTTCCCCAAGTCACTTATCTATGGCAAATACACAGTCTTCTGTTCTTTATCTGATTATACTTAGTAACAAACAGTGCCCAAAATCGTAATTCTGATATCAGAAGAGCTTCCATATTTTCCCTCTGTATATAGTGTGGTACCACTTGCATTAAAAAAAGGAAACTAGGGGCCGGCCCAGTGGCGCAGCAGTTAAGTTCACACTTTCTGCTTCTCGGCGGCCTGGGGTTTGCCAGCTTGGATCCTGGGTGCAGACATGGCACCGCTTGGCACGCTGTGCTGTGGTAGGCGTCCCACATATAAAGTAGAGGAAGATGGGCACAGATGTTAGCTCAGAGCCAGTCTTCCTCAGCAAAAAGAGGAGGATTGGCAGTAGTTAGCTCAGGGCTAATCTTTCTCTAAAAAAAAAAAAAGGAAACTATTATCTGGTTGTGTTTGCTTTGATATACAGAAAATATTCCTGGAAAGACATGCCAGAAAGAATTAACAATTGGTGTCTTAGGGAAGCAGAACTGTGTGATAGATTAGGAAGGAGACATTTTTACCGTATACACTCTTACGTTTTTTGAAGCCATGTAGTATCAATTCAAATATAAATTTAAAAACATAAATTTGACCAAAAAGAAAATTCCAAAAGAGCGAGCACTTATTCACAAAATTTCTTTGTCCTTTTTCTCTCACACTTTCTTTTTCTAATTCCATACTCACAGAAATTGCCACAAAAGCCCTTATCCATCCATCTTCAGGATCTTCAAAGTTAGTTTCAGGCAAACACTACATATGCAATGCTCCTCTTTCCTGCAATACTTCCCTTTTTCAAATCTATTCTTTGTCGTCTTCCAGTAAAGCTTTCTTTTTTCTGATGCAGTCCCACTAATCTCTCCATGTTCTCCAGTTTATTTGTTTTTCCACTTTGACCATTATCCACATGAACTTGGGCCAATAATAACCCAGGCTTCTTCCTCTCAGGACGTAAGGGGTGAGAAGATTAGAAACAACTAAAATCTAATATATTTTCTCCTTTTTACATCTCCTTCTTAGCATCACTATCAATTTTAACGTCTTGATTCTATAGAGTATCTTCAGTACCTAAGATAGTCCTGGCATTAACACTATTCATGTTAATGTAATGTTAATTAAACTTAACATTCATTATTTATTGAGCTGGATGAAAAAATAAAATTGATGAATGAATGATACACCTTGCCCAGAGGTCAGCTCATTTTTCTATGCAACCTTGAAACAAATGCTGCCACTCTCAGATTTTAGGAGGGCTACAGCCCCTGTGTCTGTAGTCAGAATTCCCCTAAAGGTGATTTGAAGATACCCGACTCCTGGCTGGAGAAACATGTTGTTAGATGTTTGCCCACTATGGTACCGGAGAGCGATGCACCCAGAGAAGGCATGGAAGCTCTGCCCCTTGTGTCCCTGTATCTTGCCCTGTGCCTCTCTTCCATCTAGCTGTTCCTGAGTTATATCCTTTGATAAGAAATTGGTGATCTAGTGAAAGAAAACAAAACAAACGAAAATATCCCCATAGTGGGCAAGATGTCTACCAACCTGGAAACTCTCTGAACCCTATCCTTTTGGGTTTTTATGGAAACTTCATTACATAGGCATGAATGATTAAATCATTAGCCACTGGCGACTGAACTCGATCTCCAGCCCCTCTCTGTATGGTTGGTTCCCCTGGCAACCAGACCCCATCCACAGGGTGGTTTTCCAAAACTTAAGTTATTAACATAAACTCAGGTGTGGTTAAAAGAATTGTTAAGAATAACAAAAAAACACCTTTATTGCTCATATTACCCTTTTATCACTTAGGAAATTCCAACAGTTAGGTGTTCGGTGCCAGCAATGGGATGAAGACCAACACTATGGGGATAGTTAATGAAATTGCAGAGATGGCTCGCTGTGCTTCATGTTTTCTCTGAATTCTCTAATCTCTCTGTCTCCCATTGCAGGTCAAAACAATTTGGCATGGTGTCTGTGCACTCAACACCTCTCTCAAACCAGCTTGAAGGCTAGGGCTGCTAAATTGGAAAATGTCCTTGTCTCCCAGGACACTACTTCTGTAACTTCTTGATTTGTAGGTCTCAAAGCAGAAGAGTGAAAATTTAAAAATTTCCTGACAGTTCTCAAAGGAGACCCGAGACTGAAAGGTTAAAAACACCAGCACTTATCAAACAGAATGAATGTTCCTTCTTCCATGCTAACAAAGTGTGGATACTAACAAAAAAGGTAAATCATCTCCTTTTTACATTCTGTCCTCTCGCTCCCACCCTGGTAAGCAAAGGTCTAAATTCTGAAAATCATTAATTATATTCTGAATCTCTCATATAGTGAAACAGCAATTATATATTATTAACAAGCTTCAGGCTGAAGTCTGCTCTCTATTTAGCAGAAAAGACCCTGTCCTACTTATTAAGAAACTACTATATCATTTATTTATCACATACCCACCATATGCTAGACACTATGTTATTTTCTTTCACATAAATGATCTCCTTTAATGTATTCTTTTTTCTGTGCATTTGTTCATTCATTGCACAACTGGTAGCAGGAGAAAAAAAATTCTAACAGGGATTTATCCCTCTTGACTTGCCTGGGTCCTTAACCATGAGGACAGAGAAAATGAAGGGTTAGTGTAATAAGCTTTGATTTTTCTACAGATGGAGCATTGTTATTTAAATATAATTTCTTCTTCTATATTGTAGTTCCTGGTTTTAAAACATGATTTCATGGGTGAGCTAAAACTAGATACATAACATCAGTCATTTAAACTCTCACTGTTAATTCTACCGGAAAACATTTCACACTGTGTATGAGTTTGAAATCACTGGCCACATTCCAGCTTTGGGAAAGAGGCGGTATAAACAGTAATGTGTCTCACTGAATAGCTCTACATGCAACGAAGTGTTTTTGCTATGTCAATACTTAAAGTGATAGATACTCCTGTGTGCAAATTTGTCGGAATTTAAAGGGAAATAAAAGAGGATGGCTCACAAACATCATTACGATCTAATTTTAGAACATTTTCATCCCTTATAAAAGAAACCATACCCATTAGTTGTCAATTGCCATTCCCACTCCCAACCCCCCACTTCCCAGCTTTAGGCAACCGTCAATCTACTTTCTGTCTCTAGATTTGTCTATTCTGGACATTTCGTATAAATGGAATCAAGGCTCATCCATGTTGTAGGATGAATCAGCCTTTCATTTATAAAGAAGTTTTTTTAATATCTAAAAATCAACAAATTCTTTGTGAGGTGATGAGTAAGGTATATTGAAGATAAACATGTAATTTAGTTATGTACCAAAATATCTTATTTTGTTTGTGTCAAAGTAGGCACTTATTTACAGATTTTGACAGAGAGCTGTATAATTTAAGTTTAGAAAATAATAATTAAAAAGAAAGACTTAAGTAAGTAGGACATGTTTTATACCTTAAATTTGATCATACATTTTACCGTATCTAAAAATTCATAGATATTGTGGAAAGTTAATAGTTTTAATGCACTCACAAAGAAACGAATCTGAAGGGCTGAAGAAAATGGGTGCTGGAAAATTGATGAAGAGATTGCTTTTCTGTAATCAACACCAAACAGAGGTCTGAAAACTCATTTTAGAGTAAGAATATTCAGTTGCCTCATAAATAAAGCAGTCATGGGGGTTTCATTGTGTAAAAGGAACATGAAAAATGTCATGCCGATTGTCAGCTGTCCTTAGGGCACCAGGCAGAGATCATATCTTTCAGCAATTCACCCCTAACTCTTCTCAGTTTTTCACAGGTCCCTTCCCAGTGCTGTGCTCTAGCCTTCCTTTGACGTTCAGTTGCCTTCTCTCCCTATCCTTGATCTGCTCTCCCATCATCGGATACATCTCGCGTGGAGAAAGATAACACAAGAAACGAGGCACAAAATGCCCAAGTGACTTTTTCTTCTCCAGAAGCCTACAGTGAAACCTCATCATTGTGGGCTTTGGCAAACTAAGCCTTGATTAAGGCTTCAGTAAATCAGAGATGCCAAACAATAAGAACAGGTAAAATGATCATATGTTTAATATTTTCGAAAATCATCTAATAGTTTTCCTAGTATAAATTTTAAAATAATTGGACTTCCTGACATTTTCTAAGGTAGTATTGCTTTTATTCTGTCCCACACAATGGTGAGGCGTTGCAAACTGATCGAAGCCACTTTGTATGCACAACACTTGGGTTCTTTTGGAAAGATGACAGTAGCTGCCTAAGAAGACTGCCTTGAATGAAGATTAGCATCCCTCACAATCTTGGTGCCTGGGTATGAAAAAAGCAGCCCTTAGACCACATTCTGCGCACACACACACATTTACTGTCTAACCATTCACTAAGCAGGCAAGCACAAAAGCCATTCACACAACCTATTCTGAGCTCAAAGGAAATTTCTACTTGCTTACTTTTCTTTTCCTTGTTTCCTTCATTCCCCCTCTTTCTTTTTTCCAGATTCCCTAACCTCTCTAGGCAGACACGCCAGAACTTTACACAACGAAAATCCTCTTAGCCTAAGATTACATTTCTAAGAATACATGCTACAGGATTCGGATACCCTGATCCTTATACCCTGTACATGCAAGTGTGGGGAGTGTCTCTAAAACATTTCACCAATCAGTAGCTTGAAATTACCCATTTCTAACTTTCTTCATGCTCTTTAACAAGTCACTAATTTTACCAGTAGGACAACCATTTTTGACACTCGCTCTGCTAAGTAGTAGGGTCACTACAAGTGGATCAAGATACAGGTAATCCCAGAAATACCCTCTGTGCAGGATAGCCGTCTCTGGCAATCTGTGATCAGAATGCCAGCAGCACTTCGGCTGTAGCTTAATCTAAGTACCAAGCACATGATAACACTCAGTCCATGCTGACTTATTTTAGAGCAAATTGCAGACATTCTAACATGAGAATTGCACCAAAAACTTTCCACCCCTGGAGTCTCGAGTCCCCATCTGAATCTTATTTGTGAACTTCCTTAGACCTTCCTTGTTTCTTACAACAACAAGAACAAGGAAAACCAATCCTCCTTCCTCTTGCCCACACTCGATCAGTTGCTGACCTCTGGCCATACTCCTCCATAATTAAGCTCTCGTCTGCCGCCTCCACGTACTCTCTTGGCCAGTCACCTAGGTTAGGCCCATTGCCTCTCATGGTTGCTCTGCCAAAACTCAATAACTTCATTTAACCAGTACACTGTGTACTTCTGTGTACTGTGTATTCTGTACACCGTAACAGCTCAACTAATACCCTAGGGAGTAAATCAACTGAATTAAAAACCAATCAAAATTAGAAAATATATAACAAACAAAGCTGAAGTAACTGATTAGCACTAAGTCGTTCAATATATTTAAGAAACAGCGCTACAGATTTCAATTGAGAAATCAGACTTGTTGCATAATAATCCACATACAAATGTAAACATACTGACAAAATTCACCATTTGGAAAGCTGTCTAATGGCATTAGTAATAGAGACAGTTAGGTTGCTATTTGCTTCCATAAGACTAATTTTAATGGGGACGTGTACGAAATGTGTCCAAATGTTCAATAAATATTTATTGAGTGCCTACTATGTATTAGGTGCTGTTCAAAGCACTAGGCACAAGGCAATGAATAAGACAGGAAAATGTCTCTGCTTTCATGGGGTGTATATAGGTTTACATCAAGCTGCAAATGCATCTCTCTCCTGTTCTTTATCACTCTGGTTATCACCAATTCAAAATGGAAACTATTGGAAACTTACGACCTCTTGTCCTAAATTATATTAAAGTTGGGAAGTGATGAGCAAACATAATTCGTGTTATGGAAATCTGCTTTCAAGCCAAGGAGTACGTCCTTTCCTATCATCTCAATCCTGAACTTTCATGAGGACTGACTCACTCATTCATTTGTTTGTTTAACAATTATTTACTGAGTGCTTATTATGTTCTGGGGAGACAGCAGTGAACTGAACAAAGTTCTTGTCTCAGGAGCTTACATTCCATGGCAGAGAGACAGACAAAAGAATTTGTCAGGTGATATGCAGTGCTAGGAATGGAGGAAGAATAAAGTAGAATGTGAGGAATAGGGAATAGGGAGGGTAGGGGGTAGGACTAAGTGCCAGCCCTTAAAGAAGGTCTCTCTGCTACGTTGAATTTACACAAAAACCTGAAGGAAGTGAGGAAATGAGCCATATGGATAGCATCAGTATGAGAGGGAAGAGCATTACTGGCAGAGGGAACAGCAAGTTCAGAGACCTTGAGGCAGGATTGTTCCTGGCACGTTCCAAGAAGGGAAGTCAGTGTAGCTGGAACAGAGTTAATAAGAGAGAGAATAAATAGATGAGATCAGAGAGTTGATGGGGGAAAGGGAACAGATCATGTAGTGGTGTGTAGGCCATCTTAAGGACTTTTAGGAGTGAGATGAGAAGCTCCTGGAGAGTTTTAAGCGTGTGTCACAATTTGACCTATATTTTAATAGGTTCCAATAAACCACAAGAAGGCAAGGCGGAAGCAGAGAAAACAGTTAGGAGGGATTTGCAGTAACCCAGGTGAAAGATGATAGTGGAGGGCAGTAGTGGAGATGTGAGAAGTGGAAGGACTATAGATATGTCCTTAAGATAGAGCCAACAAGGTTTAGAAAATATGTGAGATGTGAGAGAAAAGGAGGACGCAATTGTCTGAAAAGTGAATCCCTTCCCAAAAAAAGAGAGAATATATTTCTAAAAATATAATACAGTTTTATATGTCAAATATGTGAAATATAGCAACATGGTAACTTTGTATTTGGCATTCTAAATGCTTCTTGTACATTATCCCATTTCTCTTCACGTGTCTTTGTCGGGTAACCCAAGAATCTATGTTACTATATTGCTCCAAGTATACACATGGAACACCTAAGCAATGGGTTGGCTTGCCCAAATTTACTTAAGACACATTATTTCTTAGTCTCACTCCAGACTTATTTTCTTTTTACACCCATGCCCAACCGCACCAACATTATCATCCAAAAGTATTTTACACATGCTGTGAAAGATTACATAAATGGATGGATACACTTTCAATTTTTAGGAACTTTCTGACATAAAATTTGACATCTGCAATCTCTTCAAAGTGAGATGACTAAGTGGTATAAAATAGTGATGGTAAAAGTGTTTTCTAAAGATGATTACAGGTTTCCCCACTACACAAAAGGAGAGTGTTCCTCTGAAACATTTTGTAAGCCAAAATGGCATAAAGCGAAGAAGCAATTACCATCAATTTACATGGAAAAAGTTTTCAGCACTCCCAAACCCAAAAAATAACATACCCAATCATACCAAATAACACATAAAACCTAAAATAACACTAACATATAGTAAAAGCAGGAATGATGTGATAAATACACACCCTATGTAAAGTAGAGATAATGTCTGTACAGTGCAGCTTCACTTACCAGAATCAGAAAGCCAGTGAACACACTAGAAGGCTGAGAGGTAGTGGTGGCGATGATGGCGATGGTGGGAGGCACAGGGGGCTGGGGTGTAGGAGAGAGAGGAAGAGGGGCATCTGTTAACATTCATCACTGTGTGAGTCCATCAGGGCAGGCAGGTCACTAACGTCTCTACCTTCTTCTATGTATGTCTGCCTGCCTCAAGGTCAAAGGGTGAGCCTCGGCACCTGCTGTGGCTGATACGGTTGATGTGGAAGGCTTGAAATACAACAGTATGCTTGACTACTTACTTAGCCTGTATAACCGCTCACTACCAAACAAATGCTGAACACTATTTTCTCTTTTCGACTTTTTTCATGAAAGCAAAAATCCTCTTCGGATATCTTTTGATTAGCGAAAACAGGTGCTAATGTAGGTCTTTTATAAAAGTGAAGTGGCATAAAGCGAACTTCAAATAGTGGGGGAAATGTGTATTCAGGGAAAAAAGGGTTATTTAAATCCAAGCATTTTTGGCCTATTATTATTAAGTTTTTAATATCAAGTCACATATTCTCATAGGCATTGGCAAATTAAGTTTCCACAAGGATGAGCTGTTCTCTGGCATGTTTTACGCATGTCTTCAAAGCTTACCAACTTGAGTTCACAGCCCGGCTGTCCTGCGTGTTAGCTGTGTGATCTTGGACATTTCCTCATTGCACAATGAAGATAACAATAGTACCTACTTTACCAGGCTATTGGGGATTTAATGGTACACAGAATAATGCCTGGCACATCATAAATACTCAATAAATAATACCTTCTAGCACCACCACCATCACCGTCATCATTGTTGGGCTAGCAGTCTGTTAGTTGGTAAATCTTAAAACCTTAAACTATTTCCACCCAATGCAAAAACAATCATTCATTGCAGTCAATTCATTAAAAAATCATTTGACCTAGTACGGATGAAGCACCACTTAGATTCCCCCCACCCCCCACTGCCTTTCAGCAGCTTATTTTTGGCATTGGAGAGACATAAGCAATGGAAAGCAACTTTTCTTTCCTTCCAGCCACTGTTTTCTCTCTCTGTGAAAATTGCTGCCAACGAGAATAGTCGCTTAAAGAGCAAGGGATGGCTCTTGTCTTTCAGGGCCATGCCTGCTTCTTCTAGACATCATTAGCCCAGAGGAGACAGGTCAGGGCAAGGGCTTAGCATTTGTATTTGAGGCTTTCTCTCTCACTCTCATCACTAAATGGTAGAAAGTTGTTGGAGTAAAACAAATCCATTCATTGTAAAAAAAAAATACCCACACATTTCTTCAAGCTTGAATTCCAGCCTATTTTTACCTTGAAAGGATAATTTCAGATAAAGTTCACTTTTTCGATGGAGATAAAGCAACCTTATTTTGCTCCTTGACCTGTGTGTCCTATGGATTTCGTACACAAAATCCAAGCTATATCTTCCGTCTCTCTTTAAAGTTTAAAGAATGCCACTCTTTGCGTTGTATCTTATAAACAATGTTTCATGTTGTGGAGAGGAACCAGGGGCCATTCTGAATGATGAAGATTTTAATCCCAAATATCAGCTTCTGGGCTAGAAAACTTCCCGACTTTCCAAGCCTGTGCAGGTAAGGGTGAACGCATTCTGAAGTCTCACCTTAGCTCTTTCTTCTTCACTTCTCTGCATCTTTTCTCCCAAAGCAAAATCTCAACTTGACAAATTTCTCACCTGGAAACTGTTCATTCACAGGATTTTCAAATTGTTTTCAGGGTAAACTAGTTGATTTTTCACTACTGTGTCCCTGATACCTCGCACATAAGTATTCATTATATGAAAATAATAATGCTGAATGATTTCTTAGTTTTTAAAGAAAGATATGTGCAATGTAGGCATTTAGTCAAAGAAAATTCTAGGAAAGAAATCACTCCACTTGAGTACTTGTAAGTAGACAATAGAATCGTGCAAATTACTATTCTTCTACTTGCTCAGGAGAAGCAATGATTAAAGACAAATGTAAAAGGATCAATTAGTACCTATGCTAAGAACTTGCTGAAATCAGAGCTGGCTCCATTTTTTTGGAAGAGGCCTAACTTTGGTTCTTTTAAATAAATTATAAAAAAAGGTTTAAAAAGATTCAGAGGCCAGTGAAAAAGAATTTTTAACTCCTATTTATTCTCTTACCAAAAGAAAAGTGAACAACATTTAGCTATCACCACACTAGCTTTAGCCTGCTGCTTATGGAGTCCTTGCTTTTTTCATATCAGATGTAACCTTTCCCACACTCCGACTACAAGGCAAATGCAGTGTTTCTTACCTGCAGTGGTTGGTTTTCCTCTGCTTCAAAGGGGGAAAGTCTTCTGGCCCTTTTTAAAACTTCTGATGCAGAAAAGAATGGCAATGATGACGTCAAATCATAGTTCTATTACCTCAGTTAAGAAATGTTCAATGGGTGGGTCCCTCTCTAGTTTTTAGTGCTAATATTAGTATTTATATTAGTTTAAATATCAGTACAATATTCATATAAGACAATTTATATTAATACTAGTACAAGTAGTGGTTTTTCATAGGAACTTTGCAAACTTTACATGTTCCATTCGTGGAGATAATGTGAATTATTTTTTCCCAAGAAAATTGCACATGGATCTTGGTAAGACTTGCTTGAGAAAACTAGTTAACAGCCACAGTTTTCTATTTCTATTTTTTTTCCAAGAGAGGAGGGAAAACCATTCAATGTATAATGAGTATGAGTAAGCTTCAGGATCAGGAAAAGGAATTTTACTGAGGTTCTTCTGGAATGGAACTCTAATGTATAAATAAAATCTTTATATTAAAAAATGTAAATTGACTTTCTGTAAATAGACCTATATTTTAAGTGCTACTGGGGTCATTCTTAGTTAAAGGATCTTTGGGGAAAATCTTTTGGAAATTGAAAAATCCCTTTGAGATATGAATAATATGTTAACTGAACAACTTGGCAAATCTATTGGGTGTATACTGAGTTTTCTCACAAGAGAACTCATCAATGGATAAGTAAATTGCGGTTTTCTATGGAATGGTGTAGTATGCTGAATGGAATATTATTCAGCAATGAAAAGGGCCTAACTACTGGTTGAGAAACTGCCTGCCATGGCAGCAGGCCCACAAAGGACCATTAAGACAGTTTGACCACAAAAAAATACCCCATGGACCCCTACTTGTTCCAGGAAATGTCTGGACACAGAAAACCCTCCACCTCTAACACTGAATGCTCCTTTCTCTTTTGGAATGTCCCCAAACTGCTCACTTGCCCCCTTGCAGCTAACCAGGGACTGCCAAATACCTGAAAACCAATTAGAAGTCTCTCTGCTTCCCCAAAACCCACATTAATAGAACACCTGCCAATCAGAGATTGTCTCAGTATTTCTTCTTTTTGCTTTAAAAACCTTATTTTCTATTCTAACACATTTGAACCCTTGCTGAAACAAAAGTGATGGCAGATGGGCTCCCCTGCCACAAGTATATGAATAAGTAGTTTTTGTTAATTTTGTCTCAGACTTAGTTTTATCTTTGACATGATACTCACAACAACATGGGTGAATCTCAAAAACATGAAGTTGAGTGAAAGAAGCCAGAAGCTGTATGATTCCATTTATATAAAATTCTGGAGCAGGTAAAACTAAGCTATGATGATAGAAATCAGGACAGTGGTTTCCACTGGAGTGGAATTGACCGGAAAGGCCATGAGGGATCTTTCTAGGATGATGGAAATGTTCTATATCTTTATTAGAGTAGTGTTTACACTACTGCGTATATTTTTCAAAGCTCATTGATCTATACACTTAAGATTTGTGCGTTTTATTGTATGTGAATTGTACTTTCACTTTGAAAAGCAAGAATGCCTCTGATTTGAAAGAGCTGGAAATTATAGCATTCAGTGCTTACCCATGATTGATTTTAGATAGAGCAAAGCTCTTTCTGTGCCTTACAAGGAAATCTACCATCTCTCTAATAAACTTAAAACTTGGTGCTCCAAAGCTGGCAATGGAAGAGGAATTCTTAGAATAAAAATCGTAATCACTACTGTTGAACACTTACCATGCTCTTTACATACGTTATCTCATTTAATGCCAACAATAGCCCTCTGAGGTAGTGTTACTCTTATCCTCATATAACAAAAGAGAGTACAGAGGCCCAGAGATATTAAGACACCTAGTTTACTAGTAAGTTGGAACTAACAAGTGGAGAAGTCAATATATAAACTAAGGCAGTTTAGTCCCAAAGCCTATGATTTTAATCATCATGCTGTATTGAAGAAGGGGCCAGGCAGACATCACAATCTTGACTTTGAACTCATTTTCTCTTTGGGATCTCTCATCAGTCTGCTGTTACAAAACACTGAAAAATAATATGGCATTTTAAAGAAATTTATTTCTATCTCTCACAACAGTCCAGAATGATGGTCCAGATTGGTAAGCAAATCTGTCCACATGATCTTTCAGGGACGCAGGCTGATGGCTGCTCTGTAGTCTTAATGTGTGGTTTCCAAGGTCACACTGGTCTTTAGCATTCTAGGCCACTGGCAAGAGGAAAGAATGGTCACCCAAAGCTGGGGATTTTGTTAGAAGCAAGTGCGAAGAAGCTGCATAGATCACTTCTGCTCATTCCACTGGGACACTTTAGGCACATGGCATACCCAGCTGCAAGGGAAGCTGAGAAATGCAGTCACTAACTATGCAGCTATGGAATGGCACAGCTCTTTTATATGGAAGAAGCAGAGAATGGATTTTGTTGGACAGCTAGTAGTTTCTGCCATATTACCCAAGACATATATGCATCATTCTTATTGTCCCTAAATATGCCTCAGACAAAGCTAAAATATTAGATAAGACTCTACTTTGGGGAATAGTAAAAGAGAAAGAAAAACTGTGCAATATACCACAAAATAAGATGTCCTACAAGAGACAATTTGCTTGCTGAAGCCCACAGGCCCCATCTCCTCCCACCTCCTAGTCCATTTCATGAAGTGAGTGCTGTCTCAATCCAGGCTCTTTATAGTTGTCAGAGGAGAAAAGAACCACAGTCAAATTTAGCTCAAGTGAAAGGACTTCTTTTGGAAAGGACACAACAGGCAATCTAAAGACATCTACAGACAGGAAACAAAGCAGAGTTGACTGAACTATATAGGAAAGAACTGGAAACAGAAAGTTCTGAATCATTCATCCAGTCAACAAATATTCATTGAGTATTTATTATGAGCTGCTGGGCACTGGTCTAAGTGATACAGATACAGCAGTAAAAAATGACCTTGAACATACCTTCTTAATCATAGAGTTTATATTATAGTAATGGAGACAGACAATAAATCAAATAAATAAATGAAATATGGTCTTAAAATGTTTTGGAGAAAAAAAGAATGAAAAGGGACATAGAAAATGTTAGAGTGTTTGTTTGTGATAAAGGTTGGTTAGCTGCTCCTCAAACCCCCCTTTCTCTTCCTCCTGGGCATGTAGCTAGATTACATTCCCCAAGATCCCTTGTAGTTAGTGGTGGCCAAGTGACCGAGCTCCACTCAATGGAATATGAGTAGATATGATAGTCACCTTATGAAGGCCTAACCCATAAAAACCATCCATACACAATCCTCCTCTCCTTCCCCATTTGATCACTGACCGAAGAGCACTCTGAGACCTTAGATGGGGGTGGAACCACAAGATAGAAGAATTCTGGGTCCCGGAATGACCACATGGTTGGCTGTTCTCCAACTGGAAATCCCAAATTGGGCTTTATGAGAGCAAGAAGTAAATTGCTATTTAGTTGAGCCACTGAGGTTTGAGGATTGCTGTAACAGATCATTAATTACTCTAACTAATATAGTAATTGCTACCAAAATATAAATTATGAGCCTCTCAAGGAGACCGGAGCCTCAAGAAGGAAGAACCATAAGTCCCTGAATGATTAAGGGAAGGCTGCGTATCAACCCAGAGCACTCAGTTGGGCCTCATGTGGTTAGAAATAAACTTCTATTGTGCTAAACCACTGAAAGGTATCTATTAAATCACTGGACTTGATCAATTAGAGCAGCTCACATTCCTTCCTCTGCTAATCAGGGATGCTGTGTGATCTCTACTCCCTTTTTGGCTGCATCACTCTGCCATTCTCCTGCTTCTCTGTGAAGACCAGCTCTCTGGTTTCTCTACAACTTAGGCCGGAACACAGAGCTTCCCTGAAGTCAGCTCCAGCCCTGACTGTGCACAACCTTTCAGTTCAATACCTGTAGTCATCTAACTGACTAAGACTCTCATTGTCACATTCCAACTTCTCAAAAGCAAAAATCTAATTCATCTAATAGGTATCCACAACTTGTCTTACAAGTTGTGCTGGGGTAGGGTGGGTCACAATGGTGTTTTCCAGGGGCTATGGGCAGAGCAATATCTTGAAAAAATCACTGTGGATAGGAAAGCGATGGTTGCCAAATTTACTACAGATACCATCTTTGCATCTCTTCTACCCAGGAGCCCACACCCAGAAACTCACCTCCCTGAAATGGGACACATGTTCTCTGTTATATATTCTAAATTCATTTATTCAGTTAAGATGTGTTGAATAAATGACACCAGGAATAATTGACCCCTTCAGAGAAAACGCTCACTTTATTCACAGGGGTGTGGTATTTCCCAACATCTGCAACACATTTACCAAATCTGGATTCAACACAGTAATCCCCACATCAAAACAGAATTATATGTAGAGTAACAAGCAGAGGAGATGTTTTAATCATCATGAATTACTCTTAATTGCTTTTGGTCACTAGTTCTTTCTACTATCCTTAGTTAAGACTTGAAAAAAATTATACTTGCATTATACTCACTTTTAATAAAAATTCTTGGCTGGGACCATTATAATTTCTCCCAAATCTTCCATTGAAGCATGCCTGAGGGCTTGAAATCACAATAATCCAATGTCAACAAGGAAATTTCATGCACATGTAAACAGAGAATACGACTTCTGAACTCCCTTGCAGCTAGCTATGAGGACAGAGCAAATCATGAGTTCTTTTGGAAAATCAAAGAGATTCTTCACCTAAATGGACTCATTTTGGATTTCTAAGGGGCTTTGGGCACATGCCTAAGTGTTATCTGTTGCTGCCTCTGGTACTGAGTACAAGACTGAGGCAAAAAAGGAAGGAAGAGAAAAGGGCATATGTGGGAGAGAAAATTGGTCAGGAGAGAGGAGGAGAGGAACAATAGAGGAAAAAAAAGGAAATAGGCATATTTGAAGGACGGGAAGTGAAATGTTGCCTCTGACAACACTTAAGGATTCTAAATGAAGGCCACCACTGATCTACCTAGATGAACTTGAGGTGGTGTCTTTCTCAGCTTTCTTTAAATTCTGCCCCTCAACCTCACTGCCAGACACACAGGCACATACACCAAGAGGCCATCTTACTACGTTCTAATAGTGTATTTCCTATCAACTATTCATGTCCATACTTTGTACTCTCTTTGCTCCAAGTTTTTATTCCCCTATGTTTTAAAATGCCTTCAAAATTATTTTTTGAAGACTCAGAAGAGTGAAAACACTGCAAATCATAGTATCAAGGACTTGGAGTGGCTTGACTTGCCGGTGGAAATTCAGTAGTGTTTATACATCCATTAGTATCTCTGATTTTGAGTCTTAGTCTATTTCATTACTTAATAAGGCCTTCTTTGTACTGGAGCTTTCTACAATATAGTCATGTGTTGCTTAACGATGGTGATACTTCCTGATAAATGCGTTGTTAAGCGATTTTGTCCTTGTGCAAACATCATAGAGTGTACTGAAGGGGAAAAAATTTGCCACCCCAAAATGTGCCTTTTTAACGTGAGGATTTTTTAATCTGATTATTTTCAAGAAACAAAACACTCAGAAAGTTTTTTTGTTACCTCCCCATTAACTGCCTAAAAGAATTCAGAAAAAAATATCCGTCTCCGGAAGCAAGCTATCACCTTGACATAACATAACATGAACTAGGTGGTAGACAGGGAAGAAACTAGAAAAGCCTGCTTGTTGGGCTCCCCTCTGTGTTTTTCTGTTTCTGTGTGACCAAACACTTGTTTTCCAAACATTTCCTCCTTTTCACCTACCTGTGAATTGCCTTCCTTCCCTTGAAGTCCCTGACTCTTCTTACCCCCAGCATCCTATTTTGTCTTTAGCTGAGGACGGTATTTAAGTTGAGGGCTGCAGCCATTTTGGTGAGTTACTTGGTTTTCCTGGGTTTCTCCCATGTATACATGTTACTAAGCTTTCTTTGGTTTTTCTCCTGTTAATCTGTCTCAAGTCAATTGAATTCTTAGACCAGCCAGAAGAACCTAGAAGGGTAGAGGAGAATTTATTCCTCTAGTAATTACACAAACCTAGGTGGTATAGTCTACTACACACCTATGCTATGTGGTACTAATCTTATGGGACTACCATTGTATATGTGGTCTGTCACTGACTGAAACATTGTTACGTGGCACATGACTGTACTAACCTTAATCCTGTATACTGAATGTGTCCCCCCAAAATTCAAATGTTGGAAGCCCTAATCTCCACTGTGTTGGTATATGGAGGTGAGGCCTTTGGGAGGTAATTAGGTCATGAGGGTGGAGCCCTCATGAATGAGATTAGTGCCCTTATAAGAAAAGATAGAGGAGAGATGATCTCTCCCTCCACCATGTGAGGATTCAGCAAGAAGGTGGCCATCTGTAAACCAGGAAGGGGGATCTCACCAGGAGCCGAGTCAGCCGGCATCTTGATCTTGGACCTCCCAGCCCCTAGAACTGTGAGAAATAAGTATTTGTTGTTTAAGCCACCTAGTCTATGATATTCTGTTATAGCAGCCCAAGTAGACAAAGACAACTAGACTAAGAAGTATTCAGGGTGCAACAAGCTTGAGTCCCCTCGATATGAAGCCAGGAGAAATAGTTCCTTTGGGACTTGTGGATGGGTTATTTCTTTGCCCCCACAGTATTGCTTTTATAAGTTAATTTTATATAACAGTTTTAATCCAGCATTACTGTAATTGACTTTATTTCTTAGGAAGCAAATTATAAAGAAGAAAATTTAGCTGAAGTATTGTTTTTTAAAAAATGCTTAGCTAAATGTTTAGGATGATGATTGCATAATATTATGATTGTACTTAATGCCATTGGATTGTACACTTTGGTTAAAATGGAAAATTTTATGTTACGTATATTTTACCACAATAAAAAAAGGCTAAGCTTATGTTAAAAATACACAGACAAGTCAAATAGAGCAAAGGAAAGAAAAAGCCATTGATCAATAAAAGGTTATATTAGTCAGAGCTCTTTGGTTCTCAAGCATAAGAAAGGCAAGTCAAATTTGCTTATGCGAAAAAGAGCATGTATTGGCTCATGTAACTGAAAAGTCAAGGAATAATTTTTTTTATTTCAGGCATGGCTAGATTCAAATAATCAATGTCATCATGACTTTTGTCTCCATCTATTGGCTGTACTATCTTCTATGTTAGTTTCATTCTCATACAAGTTCTCCCCAGATGATGGTAAAAGTGGCTACTCACAGTTCCAGGCTTATATTCTTATCACCTTAGCAACCACCGTTGCTATAACGCTCTAATTACCCAAGCCTGGAATGTGTTCTCACCTTTAAAGCAGAGGGATAGAGTTAGCCGCATCTAAACCACCCGAACTGAGAGTGGGGAGGAATGGCTCCCTAAGGAAATCGAGTCCTGTTACCAAATGGAGGGAGAAGGGACATTGCGCAAGCAGAAACCATAGGTCTCCAGTAAGGGTAGAGGATAGAGACTGGGACATGTTTGCCAAAAAGTGAGAACCAATGGGAACATTTAGAGACTAAAGACAGAAACAAAATTCCCTAACTTTATTTGATAATATCCCATTAGGATGGGACGTTTGCTTGCTCGCTCGCTAGGTTTTTGACCCTGCATCTCTCTATAGCTACCACTCTCTACCCTTTTCTTTTTTGCCAAGATTCTTGAAGGATTAATGTACCCTTGTGGTTTCCATTTAGAACTGTTTTCTGAAATGATAAAAAGGCTACATCTCCACTTCCTTTCTTGTTTCCCCCACCCCCAAAAGTTAACACAATGGGCTACCTAAATGAGAACATTCAGCATGTGAGTGATAGATTGGATCTGTGTCCTTGGCCTCATGTTTCATCACCTTCTCAGCCTGTTTCTGTAGGTGAAAGAGGAAGTTGACTTTTACTGGCTAGAATTACATAATGATACCTTCTGTGTCTTTTCTTGATGCTCGTTGTTCACCTTAGAGGGGGGGTACCAAATCAAGCAGACGTAGTATTAACTCTCATCCTTTGGCGTTCCTAAATGTGGCACTGATAATATACAATGACTAACACACTCTAGGCTCATTTGACTTTCTCCTTGGATTATCACCGAGTGCACACACACACACACGCACACACACACCCCTTAATGTTTGACCCTGACCAGAAAGCACACAGATGGCCAAGAAGAGAGTTGCATGATGGTAAGCATAGTCAATAACCATGTAGCTAACAGAAATATAACTTGAATCTTCCTCACCACCCCAAATTACTTTATTTCACTTCTTCACAAAACTATCTGGAACTACAATCATGTGATTTAAGTACTGAGCAGAAATAGCCCTATGGCTAGATAGCATATCATCTTTGGCTCCAGGTTAAACTGAAGATCTTGTCATCGTTATTCCATTAGGCCAAACAATAACAATCTACTAACCGAAGGAAAAATTCACCTAGCTTCCCATGGGAAATCAGAAAAGAATAGGGAATTTCAATACTACCTAATAATATCAATAAATTTAAATGGAGTCCAGAAATTGTTAGGGACAGGCAGTCATTATGATGGCACTAGAATAGAGAAGGAAAACCCCAAATGAGCTCACAAACATTGGAAACATTTTTTAAAGGGAGAATCAGACTGAAAAGAGAAAAAAGTACACCAAGAAGTTAACAGGAGACAAGCAAGTGTATTTGTGATTCAGTCTAGGAGAGATGAGGAAAACTCAAGCCAAACAGATACTGTGCCCATTAAGGAAGAAGTAATTGAAACGTAGTGAATGTGGGTTCCTAAAGCAAGGGATTCTGCCATACTCTAGCATGAAACCAAAGCCTCTAACTTAGATATTGGGAAAAGATGGGAAAGCAGGCCAGGGAATCCCTCCCTCAGTCAACCCAAATTGAATAGAATCTATTAGGGCTGTTCAATGTTTTTCCATCTCAAGCATACAAATTTCTCTGCATCTCTTATAATATTGTAGCAGTTGGAAGCAGATTTGAACTATCAGAAGTTGGTTCTAGAGAATGTCATGATCAGAATTTGTGTTACAGAGAAATCACCATGTCTTAGTTATCTTGTAGTCCTACACCTAGACAGGTGGCAGGCATGTAGTAGGTATTCAGTACATCTTGAATAGTTGAATGTTGTAGCAGGTGCAGTCGGAGACTTGATCTTATCCTCTTGGCCCACCCTGAGGTCATCAGCAGTGTCAGGTATGATATCCCTTACTTGCTGAAGGCTTCTGTTGTGTGGGTCTCACCCTATTGACAGTGATGCTATCAGTTAGGAATACCTGAGTCCCTCACCTGGGCCCCTACTACTTATGGCAAGCCCCCACAGACATTTCCTGTAGCTTATGTTGTGGCTGGACCAGCCCTTGTGGTTATATTATTGCAGGAAGAGACAGAGGGAGGGAGCCTGGACCTGGATGGAAGGTGTTGTGCCTAGGGTTTCCAGGGTTCACTCTTTATTGGTGAATTTAAAACGTAAGAGTGGAAATTAGGGTGCAGGAAGGAAAAAGCGAGGTCACTCAAGCTGTCAGTGATCTAGGTTTAGGGCTTTCTAAAAGGGAACTTCATGGGTGGGGCCAGCCTGGTTTCTCATCCAGTTGTTTTGCTAGTAGCTGTGTCATACAGCTGGCAATATGTTTATTCAGGGTGGATGTCTTTGAAATGAATGCCGCGGCAATCAAAAGCTTAACTTCAGGCACTTGTACTACAGCTTCCTAGCATTTCTCTGCCTGAGGGCGTTCTCTGGCCACGGGAGCTGTTCAGCCTGGGCACAGGGCAGACCAGAAGTGCCCCGGGAACAACCCTCAACTGAAGAAGGGCAGGAGTTGGTGGATAAAATAATCAACTTCCTTGCTCCTGGCTGAGACAAATCTGAGGTGTGATCTCACACTTCCCAGAGGGTCCCTAGCGAATAAAGCTGTTCCCACAGCTGTAACCTGATCATTAAGGAACCCTTTATTGACTTTCTTCTCTGCCCTGTCTTATTTCTCCACTCCTTCAACATGCTTCCTGGGATACCCTCTGAATAAACTACTTGCACCTAAATCCTTGTCTTAAAGCCAATTTGGGGGAGGTTCAAAAACTAAAAGAAATAGCTAATAACCTATTAAGACAAGTGACTTTCTCGTCTTATTTCCCTGACCTTGTAATTCCCCTTACAGAGTTTTTGACCCCCCGGGCTCTAAAGTTATCAGTCGGGGAGAAATGTGGCTCTGAATCCCACGAGACAAATTTTGTTATTCATCAGAGTGAATAAAGACGGAATAATCATCACATTCTGTTGGTTATAAAGCCAATGTAAGATATTCATTTATTAAAAATTGTTGAGGGGCTGGCCCCGTGGCCGAGCGGTTAAGTTCCAGCGCTCTGCTGCAGGTGGCCCAGTGTTTCGTTGGTTCGAATCCTGGGCGCGGATATGGCACTGCTCATCAAACCACGCTGAGGCAGCGTCCCACATGCCACAACTAGAAGGACCCACAACGAAGAATATACAACAGTGTACCGGGGGCTTTGGGGAGAAAAAGGAAAAATAAAATCTTTAAAAAAAAAATTGTTGAGAAATCTGAACACCAAACTGTGTTGAACCAATCATTATACCTCATTTCCAAGAGACTTGTATTAATACTAGTATTAATTGTCAATATAGAACCAACCTATTCTCGCCCAAATCACCTACCCTCTCAGTAGCTCCATTTTTCTTATTTGTGAAATGGAGATAATCCTGCTCTCCAGCTCCTTCACAGGGGCATTGTGAGGATTAACGAGTTAATGCTGGGAAGCACGTTTCTGCCTTAGATGAATGTTGCTATATAAATGCAAATTATTGCATTACAGCTAGGCTTACATGTACAAATGCAGTGACTTTTAGATCCTAGATTCTTTCATAACACTGAGAAGTAATTTTAATCTGAATGCAGCTTCCTCAATTTTTTTGTCCAAGAGAAAAAGCAATCAGTGTGAAGCGTAGCCAGGAATTTAGAGTTGCTCCTGACGCTTTTTTCCAGACCTTCTGCCTGTCTCCTAACTGCTCACTGGTTACGTGTGTGCTCGCTCCTCAACTACTGATCAAGTCGTCTCTCCATCACCTTCTGGGCTACCAGGTGTTCCCAACCCTCCTGGAGCCCTTTGAGGCTTATTTAAATGAGCTATCTGCTTCTATTAAAAGAGAATCCTTCTGTATTTTACTTTTTCAATTCTTATAGAATTCTTCCTTCTCCTAATTCACCCCTTTGAAGCCTGATGAGGTGGATTTGAGGCAGTGATCAAAAAGAGGAGATAAGGAAAGTCCCTAATATTCCTTTGATCAAATTACCCTCTGCATAAAACTTGGCAAACTCTCCATGATCTGCAGGATGATGTCCATCCTTCTTAGCTTGGCTCTCTGCCTAGTCTGTTCCTAATCAGCCCATGAGGCTCTTTCTATCCCTTTCTGTCACTATCATCCTATGCAAAGAGTAATCTCTTCTCTTATCTATCTTACAGTTCAGAAGACCTGGATTTAGCCCCTTTTTGTCCTTTACTATCTGTGTGACCTTGTATAAATTCTTTCCTAGCTTAAATTTTTTCATCTACATACACGCATGTGGTATAAAATTCAAAAGACACAGAAAGTGTAAAAGCTAGTCTCCCCTATATCCCCTGCTTCTCACTCCCAGAGGCAATCCTGGTTAGCAATTTCTAATGAATCTTTCTGGATATAGTCTAGGCATATACAAAACATATATGTAATCTGATGCGGGATCGGTGAGCCAAGGAGTCGAAAGAAAGATTTCTTAGACTCTCAAGATCTGGCAGTAGTGCTCTTTTATTTAGAGAATAGTGTGGAATAGCATGGGAACAGGACCCATGGGCAGTCAGAGCTTCTGCTGCCGCCGCTTCTGCTGCCCCCGCTGGCATGGGGACAGGGCCCATGGACAGGCAGAGCAGCTGCTGCTGCCCCCCCTGGCATGGGGACAGAACCCACGGGCAGGCAGAGCTGGTGCGTGGGGACAGGACCCACGGGCGGTCAGAGCTCCTGCTGCTGCTCCCGCTGGCATGGGGACAGGACCCATGGGCAGGCAGAGCTGGTGTGTGGGGACAAGACCCACGGGCAGTCAGAGCTCCTGCTGCTGCCCCCGCTGGCATGGGGACAGGACCCATGGGCAGGCAGAGCTGGTGTGTGGGGACAAGACCCACGGGCAGTCAGAGCTCCTGCTGCTGCCCCCGCTGGCATGGGGACAGGACCCATGGGCAGTCAGAGCTCCTGCTGCAGCCCCTTCTGCTGCCCTCACTGGCATGGGGACAGGGCCCATGGGCAGGCAGAGCAGCTGCTGCTGCCCCCACTGGCATGGGGACAGGACCCATGGGCAGTCAGAGCTCCTGCTGCTGCCCTGAGTTGAGGGTTAGGGCTAATTTTATAAGGCATGGGTACGTGACTTATTTTTACTGGAAAAAAAAGAAAAGATGATGTAAAAAGTCATTAAATGATTTCAGTGCAGATGGGGTCTGGTTATTGTGCGGTCATATAACTTTAGATATGAATCTGGCCATATAGATCGGCATGCAGGTGAGGATGCCCCGGGCTTCTCTCCCTGGGGCAGTCCTAATTCATACCATAACAAAAGTCCACTGGGTCGTATAGTTTGGCATGTAGGCCAGGTCACCTTGGCTTCTCTAGCTGGGGCAGCCTTAATCCACATCATAATCCACATAGGATTTTGATTGGGATTGCATCAAATCCATAGATCAAGTTGGCAAGAACTGATATCTTGACAATATTGAGACAATCTTTTTATCCGTGTTATTTTGATCAAGATTGCCCCAGGGAGAGAAGTCCAAGGCGTCCTGCCCCACATACAGATTTATATCATCTTGCGGGAAGCACAGGACGTCCTGACCAGATCTGACCTGACTTCTATCCAAAGTTATAGGACCACCAATAACCAGACCCCACCTGCACTGATACCATTTTAACGATTTTTTTCATGATCTGTCCTTTGTCTTTTAATGAATAACTCACATACCTATGCCTTACAAATTTAGCTCTAACCTTCAACGCATTGCAGCGCTTCACTGCCCATGGGTCCTGTCCCCATGCCTGCAGCTCCTTATTGCCCATGGGTCCTGTCCCCATGCCGCAGCTCTTTACTGCCCAAGGGTCCTGTCCTCATGCTACTCTATGCTATTCTCTGAATAAAAGAGCACTACTGCCAGACCTTGAGAGTCTAAGAAATCTTTCTTTTGACTCCTCGACTCACTGAGCCCACATCAGACAACATTGAGACAATCTTTTTATCTGTGTACATGGAACATTTCTCCATTTATTTAAATTTTCTTTGACTTCTTTCACCAGAGTTTTGTAGTGTTCTTCATATAGATCTTACACATATTTTGTTAGATTTACACCTGTTTAATTTTTGAGGGGCTAACGTAAATGGTTTTGTGTTTTAAATTTCACATCTTAATTGTTCATTACTGGTATATAAGAAAGCAACTGGCTTTTGTATATTAATCTTGTATTCTGCAACCTTGTTATCATCGCTTATCAGTTCCCAGAGTTTTTTAATTGATTCTTTGGGATTTTCCAAATAGACAATCATGCCACATACAAAGACAGTTTTGCATCTTCCTTCCCAATCTGTATACATTTTATTTCCTTTTCTTTACTTATTGCGTTTGCTAGGAGTTCCATTGTGATGTTGAATAGGAGCAGTGATAGAGGATATCCATGCCTTGTTGCTGATCTTATTAGGAAAGTATCTGATTTCTCATTCTATTAATTTGCTAGGCCTGCCTTAACAAGACTGGGTAGCTTAAGCAATAGGAATGTATTGTTTTCTCCCAGTGTCTTCACATGGTCTTCCCTCTGTATCTTTCTGTCCTAATTTCCATTTCTTGTAAGAACACCAATCATATTGGATTAGGGCCCACCCTAATGACCTCATTTTAATTTAATTACCTCTTCAAAGACCCTCTGCCACATTCTGAGGTACTAGGGGTTAGGATTTAAACATATGAGTTTGTGAAGGGACACAATTCAGCCCATAACACTCACCATTAACTATGATGTCAGCTGTTGATTTTTTGTAGATGTTCTTTATCAAATTAAGGAAGTTCCCCTCTATTGCTAGTTTGTTGAGAGCATGCATGCAGATATTGTTTAAAATAACAGAAATGGCATAATTAAGTGATCTTTTAATGACAAAAATCTGATCTCATCACTCCCCCGTGTAACACTGTTTAGTATTTTCCATTTGTGTTACATCCCACATGGTGCTGCCTGATCTGGTCTCTCCTTAGCTCTCCAGCTTCATCTTGTGCCACTTTCCCCTTACCTCTTTTCTCTCAGCACCCTGGCCTGATTTTGTTTCCTCTGAAAGAAGGCCTTCTCTGTCACTCAGCCTAGATCACAGCCTCCCTGCTATATACTCTGTAGATATACTGTTTATCATAGCCATAGTTCTATATTTTTGTGATTTTTTATTTAATGTCTTCCTTCCCCTCTATACTAAAACCCCCAGGAGTCAGGAATTGCGTCTGTTTTGGTCATCATTATATGCTGGTAAGTATATGACAAGTGAATCTTCAAAGTTAAGCTAATTGTCATTGACTTACTTTTTTTTCTTTACCAAGTTCTCTACCTATTGTATTCTGTTATGTGACTATATTTTATGATGTATTAGTTAAGGTTTTCCAGAGAAACAGAATCAATAGGACAAAAGAGTGATACTGAAGAGGAGATTTATCATAGGCATTGACTCACCTGGTTGTGGAGGCCACAAAGTCCCACAGTCTGCCATCTGCAAGCTGGAGAACCAGGAAAGCTGGTGGTATCGTTCAGTCCAATGCTGAAGGACTGAGAACTGGGAGGGCCACTGGTATTAGTCTGGAGTCCAAAGGCACGAGAACCAGGAGCTCTGATGTCTGACGGCAGGAGAAGACGGACGTTCCATCTCAAGAAGAGAGACTGGAAATTTGCCCTTCCACCGCCTTTTTGTTCTATTTTGGCCCTCAACAGATTGGATGAAGCCCATTCACATTGGTGAGGGAGCATCTTCTTTACTCAGTCTACCAACTCAAATGCTAATCTCTTCTGGGAACACCCCCACAGACACACCAAAAAATAATGTTTTGCCAGCTATCTGGGCATTCCTTAGCCCACTCAAGTTAACACATAAAATTAACTATCACAATGAATTGGACAAATGGAAGGTGCTAATATTGTCACCTAGCTATAGCTTGTGCAGGTGTGTATTTCGTTTCAACACTGTCACACGTGTTCGTCCCTAACTCCCCCTAACTTTCCAGCTTTATCTCAGGCGTCTCTCATCCTTATTCATTATGCGCCAGCCACTTTGGCATTTTAATATTTCATTTTTATTTTTCTCTAATAAAAATAAAGCCTTATAGTTTTTTAAAAGTACAGGGGATGGGTGAAATGAGTCAATGCGGTCAAAAGATACAAACTTCCAGTTATACGATAAATAAGTCCTGGGGATGTAATGTACAGCATGGGGACTCTAGTTAATAACACTGGATTGCATACTTGAGAATTGCTGAGAGAGTAAATCTTAAAAGTTCTCATCACAAGGAAAAAAAAATTTGTAACTATGTGTGGTGATGGAAGTTAACTAAACTTATTGAGGTAATTATTTTGCAATACACACATATAGCAAATCATGATATTGTATACCTAAAACTAATGCAATGTTATATATCAATTACATCTCAATAAAAAAAATTTTTAATAAAGTCATGTAGTACTACAAGTTTTCAAAACAGTTCCCAATTCACTTTACAGTCCTACCCGACTTAGGCAACCACTTTCAGCTCCTTTAGATGCTTCTTGTGACATTTGCAGATATTATTATTATAATGCTCTATTCTTGATTTATTAATTTTAGATATTACCTATTAACTTCTTATAATGGAAAATAAGGATTTAGCATTCATATACTATCTATCACTCCTGACACGTCTCCTCTGATAATACCACTTTTTAGATATATCACAACTTAAAAAATAAATTAGTATTCTGATTTCTTCACTGTGACTAGATAATTATTCTTTACTGCTAAACAAAAAGTATAATTTGATTACATTTTCTTTCCAGGTTTTATCTGGAGTTAATAGTTATTTCTTCTGTTCCTGTGCTTTGTATAACTGATGTACCTGTAATCTTTTCTTCCCAACTTTTCATAGAATTATAAATCAAACTTAATATTATTTTTCACATCATCAAATACACCACTTCTGGCTCGTGTGTGTGAGTGTTTTTCTTAGAGTTCACCAATCTCCCCCAGTCTGGACCAGTTGTTCTCAAGGCTTTTGACAAAACAGTTATCCCAGAACTTTCTTTTGTCATCACTTTTGGAATTCTCTTTATCCCTCGTCTACGTTGTATTCCCTAGTTCCTTGATCCCGTGCCTACCTCTTTCTTGGTTTACCTCTTAATTTTGATGGAATATACCATGCAGAAATTTCCTGAGAAAAAGTGCTTGGGAGGTAAATTTTTATATCCGAAAATATCTTTACTGTCCTGTCACAATTTTTTGGTAGTTTATCTGGGTAGAGAATTCTAGGTTAAAAATATTTTTCCCTTAAGATTTTGAAGACATTTCTTCTCTACTTTCTTGCTTCTAATGTTACTGATGGTAAGTATGACACATTTCTAATTCTTGATCCTCTCTGAAAATTATAGAGTTTTTTCTTTATTCCAGTGAGGAAGATTTGGGGAAAGCAGCATCAGCAGAAGCACAGCTTTTGAGTCTTTCCAAATCCCCATATAAAAACAGAGTAATTGGGCCAGCCCTGGGGGCCTAGTGGTTAAGTTCGGTGTGCCCTGCTTCGATGGCCCAGGTTTGGTTCCCAGGCACAGACCTACACCACTCACCTATCAGTGGCCATGCTGATATCAGTGGCAGCTCACATACAGAAAAAGAGGAAGATTGGCAGCAGATGTTAGCTCAGGGCTAATCGTCCTCAGCAAAAAAAAAAAAAAAAAAAAGAGTAATTATATAGCAAAACAAAACAATAAAAAACTAGGTAATGAGATGTCCCACAAACCCCAAAGTAAAAGCAGGTGAGGACAAACTCCCAGCAGCCACAAGCCCTGCAATGGTATCTGCATTTAAGCAGGAGAAAAGCAGAGGGAAGCATTAGGAGGGAGTCTGACAGACCTGAAAATAGGAGAACCCCACAATAGCTGACAGGTATTCACTGGAAAGCACAGCAGGTCAAACTTATGACAGCATCTGAAGCTGGGAAGGGTTTCGTCCACTCCAGCAGCAGGTGAGAACAAGCCTTCTGGCCCCCGTAAAACGAGCAGAGCAAAACAAACACTAGAATCTATAATTCAAGAAACCCTGTCAACAATTAAAAAAAAAACAATTTAAATCTACGTGATGAAAGGGTACGCCATGTACCTAACTAACCCACTAATCAATCTGACAATCACCAACCCAAGACATATTCTAATAAAAAGACTGGACTTAAAAGAAAAAATTATTTGGGCATCTAGGCAAAAATAGCGAACGATATAAAGAAAGATTATCACCCAACTTTTGTCAGCAATGGTTTATGCCAAAAGGAAAATGGAGCAATGTATTTAAGATACTCAAAGAAAATGTGAGTCAAGGATTTTATATCCAGCAAAACTGACTGTCAAATATAAAGGGGTACAGGCAAACTATTATCAACACACAAAAACGAAGAGTTCCTTGAGCATTGTTTCCATGGGTCCTTCCTGTAGAATCTACTAGAGAAGAGCTTGAAACAACCGAGGCTAAATAGACTTGGAGAGGACAACTGTCTGAGGGCACTCACATATCCCACTGTGATTTATACTTCAGGTATTTATACTTCATTCATCATCCTGGGAATTTAAAGGATGGTTTCAATCTTGAAATTTAGTTCAGAGAAATGTCCTTGTATTATTTCTTTGAAAATCAGCATTTTCTTTGTTTTCTCTTCCTGAAACTCTACATCAGATTTATTCTCCTATATTCTATCTCTTTGCCTTTATGTTGTACGTTTTGAGAGTTTTCTGACTTTCTCTTGCAGCCTCTATACTGAAAATATTTAATCTCTCATATTTTTGATGTCGAAATGCTCTTTCTTCTCTCTGATTTTATTTATTTATTTTTTGTGAGGAAGAAGGTTGCTGAGCCAACACCTGTGCCAATCTTCCTCTATTTTTACGTGGGATGCCACCACAGCATGGCTTGATGAGCAGTGCTAGGTGTACACCCAGGATCCAAACTCATGAACACCAGGGCCACCAAAGCAGAGTGTGCAAACCCACCCTCTATGCAGCAGGCCAGCCCCTCTCTGATTTTATTTTTACAGGAATCAGATATTGTTTCACAGATGGAGTGTTTTCTCTGATTTCTCTGAGGATGTTATAAAGTTTTCTTCTGCTCTTTGTAATATCTGCTCCCTCTGAGTTGCTTTTCTAGTCTCTGTATTTCACGATACTGGCTTTCTTACAGCGTATGGTGACCCTTGATTGTCCGCTCATATTTAATTGGATTACTGAAGAGCTGGCTAAAGCTCTGGGTGCACAGAGTGGTTTGACCACTGTAGGGAATTTGGGCAAGGACCCTGGTGATTTAAGAAACCTAAAAATATCCATTTGCGTAATTGTTTTTTCTTCTCTGGGACCATTCTTTTCCCCTAGAGAAATTTGTTGTTAGTGCCTTTGAGTTGATCCCAACTCCTAGCAACCCTGTGTATAGCAGAGCAGAACCCTGCCTGGTCTTTTTGCACCATCCTCTCACCTTCCAGCGCTGCATCAGACAATGCTCCATTGCTATTCACAGGGTTTTCATGGCCAGTTTTTTCAGAAGTGGGTGGCCAGGTCCTTCTTCCTAGTCTGTCTTAGTGTGGAAGCTCTGCTGAAACCTGTCCACCAGGGGTGACCCTGCTGGTATTTGAAATCCCAGTGGCATAGTTTTCAGCATCACAGCAACATGCCACCATCACAGTATGACAACTGACAGATGGGTGATGTGGTTCCCTGACCAGTGGCAGTGAGAGTGCCAAATCTTAACCACTACGCCATCAGGGCTGGCTCCCAGAGAAGTGTCTCATGTATTTTTTCTGGAAGGCATAACCGTAGTTGCTACCATTCCAGGAGATAAACAAGAAAAGGCAGCTGGCGGAGGGGGCGGGAGCAGCTCTGCCTTTTAACGTGCAGATCTGCACTTACTCTGCCTTCTATCAGTCCTGCACCTGACTCCTATCCTCCATTCTGCCTGATGTCCTCAAGTGTGGAACTTCTCTAATTGAATTTCTCCAGATTATAAACTTCTCAGGTCCTGCAGAGGCTGGAGAGAAGGTTGCTGCCTAGCTATGAAACATGGGGAAAAGGAATTGGAATCTGTTTCATGTACAGATTTTCAACTAATCATTCCTTCCAGGCCCAGCATTTACCCTGACCTTCCACTGCTCCTGGTGCCTCCAGTGACTGACCCTTTCTGTGGTTTTGTGGGAAATAGGCTTGCTCTTTTTTCTCATCCTCTTATGTAGGCATGTAGGGTTTTAGCTTCCCTGTTGTATTAACGTCATTTGTCACTCCTCCTCTGCTTACTATCTTCCAAAAATTTGTTAACATCAGTGGTTCATTGTTGTCTCTGTTTTTCTTTATCTTTATGAATTTTTATATTTCAAATTAATTTTCTGTCATTTTATTAGGGCCTTGCGAGGAAGCAGCTATAAACAAATCTGTTGAATATAGGCTTACAAGGAAGCCTTCCTTTCTATTGCTTGAATAAAAGTATTGTGTTACTTTCTATAGCAGGGTCTTCAGATGTGCTGTTTCCTCTCTATAAAAGGCTCTTCCTCTTTTCTTTCCTCCAGGATATCCATTTACTCAATACAGTGGGTTGAATTGCGTCCCCGCAAAAGATATCCCCAAGCCAGTACCTGTGAATGTGACCTTATTTGGAAATAAGATCTTTGCAGATGTCATTAAGTTAAGGATCGTGAGATGAGATCATCCTGGATTTGGGGGGGGGGCTTTAAGTCCAATGACTGGTGTTCTCATAAGAGAAAAGAGAGGGAGATTTGATACACACAGACACAGAGAAGACCCAGAGGGGAAGAAATCCATGAGAAAACAGAGACACAGATTTGAGTGATGCATCCATAAGCCCAGGACCTCCAGGAGCCACCAAAAGTTGGAAGGGGCAAAGAAGTACCTTGAGCCTTCGTGGGGAGCACAACCTGGCCAACTTCTTGATTTTGGACTTCTGACCTCCAGAACTGTAAGAGAATAAATTTCTATTGTTTTAAACCACCAAGTTTGTGGTTACTTGTTGAGGCAGCTCTAGGAAACTAATACATCGAGATAATTTCAACTCACTCTGCATGTCTCTGCCTGAATGTCACACTAATAAAGGTCCCCCAAATTAGGTCCCC
Source organism: Equus asinus (assembly GCF_041296235.1). Lineage (NCBI taxonomy): Eukaryota > Metazoa > Chordata > Mammalia > Perissodactyla > Equidae > Equus > Equus asinus. Next base: position 12,624,920 of record NC_091816.1, read on the forward strand.
TCAAATATACAACCTCATTATACTGCTTTGTAGTATTACAATAATTTTCAGTGTATAGTTACTTACGTACTTCTTTGTTTCACATCTGCTTCTCATGAGGAGAAGGAATATATCAGTCTTGTTCACTCTTGTACCTTCAGGACCTGACGCAGTGCCTTGCCTGTAGGAGATGCTCAATTCATTCATTCATTCATTCGTTATTCTGGAATTTCTTCTTTCATTTTTTTCAATTCCACCCATTCGTGATGGTATAGCTTCAAAACATTTCCTTATTATTCCAACTATATTACTGATGACCTAGACCTGTAATATTATAATTACTCTGTCATGTGTACATAATTTATCTCCACAACGCCCCTGTGAAGTCTTGGCATTCCATTCATTCACTCCTCATTTATCTACAGACATTTAGTAAAAGCCACCTTGTAAGCTATATCACTATTAGATTCTATTAGACAGCCAGGGATAAGCAGCTTCTACATCTAAAAATCAGACACTTGAGTTAGAGAGAGAGAACAAACTGTGATAGACAATGTTACAAATGTCAAAGAAGGGGTAAAATGTGCAGAAAAAAAATAGCTGGAGAGATCAGAAGAGTCTCTGTAAGGTGGCCTTTAAGCTCCCTATGCTGCCTCCCCACACACAGATACATAGCATCACTCGTGGTGGGAGCAAATAAACATTGGCTGGTGGTGATGGCAATAGCTCTTTGAAGAATTAATAATCATTTACCAGGCACTATGGCTAAGTTGTCTTCTCCTCTGTGTCATAATCAAGGCTTGGGAAGCAGTCAGAAGCAGATGCAACATAATATTCCCACCGCATCTCTGGTAGGGAAAAAACAGTGATTATGTGGGCTTCTGTGTCTATAAGTTCTAATCACAGTTTTACCAAGTTTTCTTGAGGCTGAAGCAAGGCATCTGCCAGCAGCTTTATTCTGTACCTCTTTCTAACCTGTATGAACCTCTATTTTTGCATCCAGCACAACTATATATTGTGTATTATGTGTTCATATTATGTAACTATATATTGATCTGCTTCTTCCACTAATTTATAAGCTCAAGAAGGGCTATGTCTCTTTCATCGCTGTATGCCTCTCCCCTAACAAGATGCCTGGCATATAATAGAAGTACAGTATGTGTTTGCTGAATAAATGAGTGTCATTCAGTTAACCTTGCTGTGTTCCTGAAAGTTCTAATTTTGGATAATTTCTATGAGTTGAACATTTCTTTAAAGCTATGGTTATATGTGCCACCATCTAAGGTGCCTGTAAATCATGCCTTAAACTGGATGGGTGCTCATTAATTCTCAGATCTGTATCCACTGTTCTATTTTCCTTGTATTTCTATAAATAGATGTGGTGTAGAAATTCATCCCTATGAAGCAAAAGACAGGAATAGCTACACCCTTCCTTTTACCACTAATATTAGAATGTGGACACATTAACTCTGATCACAATTAAATAATGGGGAATATAAGCGTGTACCTAGAAGAAGCAGCCTGCCAATACTGAGGATTCACAAAGCACTCACACACACACAAGAAAATTCTCATCACCCCAATCCAGTAGACACAATGCAGAAGACCTTCTGGCTTGACTCTGCTGTTGTCCACATGCCTGTGGTTTGCTGTCCTCCCCCACCCAGAGGTCCAATTGCCCAGGTAATCAGGAAAGTCTCTTGGGAGAACTGACAGATGACCACTACACCTCTTTGATCAGTGTAGTGGATGTTTTGGGGGCTCCACTCAGATTCCTTCAGATTCCTTTTACCATTTCTAAGAGTCCTCGCCACAGTTTCTGTGTTTTTTCTTTTAACCACCCACACCAGTGACTCTCTCCAGAGCACTGCCTAAGGATACCAGAGCCAGTTTGCCCACACTTGCAAAGAGGCACATGGACCTTGGAGTTGACCTTTCCTTGGAGGGGCCCTTAGCCACTGGCTGAGAGAGAGTATTCACTGAAGGAACTTCAAGGCCTGACTAATACGTCTGGAGTGGATTTTGAGGGTGCTGGACCCAAGTGGGGGACAGTATGCTAATCTGGATAAGGGAAAGTTTGTTAATATGAAGGCATTGTCCTATCACTCAGGATTTAATGCCCTGGCAATGGAACCATTCCTAATGTGCTATTGAAGTGGCTCTGAGAAGTTTGGGGGGGAAATGGCCCTCATTAAAAGGAGCGGAGAAGCCAGAAATGCCTTGGCAGAGTGGTAAAGGTGGTATTTAAAGGCTCAGAGATAAGAACATGTCAGATTGAATCAATTATTCAAGACTTAAGGACCCACTATGTTCCCTGTGAAGTCCCAGAGGACACTCCTTTCACTTAGGCCATAAGGAATGTGCTAATGAGTGGGACACAGCACTCTTATGACACTCAGTTGTGGGGTCCTCCATTGCCCAGGGCCACTAGTTCCAGATGCTGTTGTGGAATTGTTCTCCTTACTGACAATGGGAATGATAGGATTCTGGGATAGTAGAGGCCGGTTAGCAGATCTTAACTACCAGAGACAAGGTGAACTTAATTATTGTAACGTTTAGCAAGGTTGAAATGGTTCATGGATGGGTCAGCTCATTGGAGCAAGCCACAAATGGAATGGGCTGCGCTACAGCCACATGCAGGAGTGTTTTTGAAAGACAGTCGTGAGGGGAAATCCTCCTAGAGGGCTGAGGTTCAGGCAATGAACCTGGTTATCCACTTGTGCGAAGAGAGAAATGATCTGGAGTAAGGATATCATGGACCATTGGGCAGATACTGCTGGGAAATGCCAAGTTGAGGGGAGGGGCAGCAGGAGAAGTCCACCTCAGCATGGAGGAATAGTTAATTTAATACCAACGCTGTTCAAAATTGCCACTGCAAAGTGATAATAAAAAGTGAACTGACTTTTCGTCATTTTTATCATGGTTTGTAAATTCTCGACAGACAACAGACACCCTTCTTGCCTGCCCTGGAGTGGACCACTTCCGCCATTGTTGCCCTAGTTCACCATGGCTCGTAGGCTGTGGTGATTAATTTAGTTGGTTGGTCAGAGGTCTCGAAGGAAAAAGACTGGAGACATGACAGCCTGGGAGCCTACAGGAGTAGATCAAAGTGTGAAAATCTTTGTATCCTCCATGAATGCCTACCAGAGTGGATCCACTGCAGAAGAGGCATTAAACAACTAAGCATTTGCTCAAAATGTCAGATTTCCATCACCAGCCACCTGATGCCTGAACAAGATGGCCAAGATGGAGGCTATTTAGGGCCCAACAGCATAGACTCCTTCTCACCAGGGCTGATTCAGCTACTGTTGCTGCTAAATGTCTGGTCTACCACAAGCAGGGACTGACACTGAGCCCCAAATATGGTACTTTCCATCAAGGAGGCTAATTAGCCCAGTGGTGTCAAGTTGATTCATCAGATCCCTTCCACCGTGGAAAGGGCAGTGATTAATCTTGACTGGGACTGATGCATTTTCTGAGTCTAACTTCTTTGCCCACAATATCTTAGGATCCCGTATAACAGAACCTTACTTCACAAAACAAAGGGAGACAATGAAGAGCAAAGAAGTCACAGACATGAGATCCATTGGTCATATCACAGATTGCATCACCCAGGCACAGCTTGCCCGATAGTTGGAATGCTCTGAAAAACACTGTTAAAGACGCAGCTATGGCACCAGCTTAGAGGTGACTCCCTGCAAGTTCAGGCCACTGTCCTTCAGGGTGCTATACCTTCAACCAGTGGCCTTTATAGGCTGCTGTGCTCCCCATAAGTATAACACAGGGGCCCAGAAACCAAGGGGTGGAAATAGAAGTGGCATTGCTTACTGTCACTCCTAGCGACCCACTTGGAGAATTTATCCTTCTCGTCTCCGTAAGTATGGGTTCTGTGAGACTACATATCCTGGCTGCCAGAGGGGAAATGCTTCTGCCATGGGATACCATAAGAGTCCTAATAAACCTAAAGCTACAGGTGCCACTTGGTCATTTAGGGTTCTTCTTGCCAGTAGAAAAAGAGGCAAAGAAAAGAGTTACCGCACTGGCAGGAGCAATGACTCTGTTCATCATGAGGCAATAGAGCTGATGCTACAACATGGGGCAAGAGGAATGTCTTTGAGACTCGGAAACACCGGGGCAAGTTCCAGTGCTCTCAGGCCCAGTTTTAACTCTAAATGGACAACTGTAGCAAAAATGGCCTGATCAGGGCCTGGTAAGCAGGGGCTCAGACTCCTCAAGGATGAGGTCTGGGTCACCTCAAGAGGTAAGCCGTCTAGACCAGAAGAAGTGCTTGCTAAGGATGAGAGAAACTAGAATGGGTACAGGAAGCAGCTGATGAATACCAGTTACAACCTCAGGGCTGACTGCAGCAATGGGGGCTTTCGCTGACCTCACCAATGTTCCTTTGGTAAGTTTCCCCCCAGAAAAGTGACCAACCGCCATCTTGAAGGAGCCGTGACAGGATGGAGTGAACCTAAAGTGAGACTCAATTAGATCTGAGTGTTAGAATGAGTGGACGGTAGTGACCGTTGCTGACACTTTACCAGGATCCCCTACAATTCCTTAATTCTTTCTGTGTGTCCCACCCTCATTTTCTGTGCTCGTTTATTTTTAATGGCTTGCACATGCAACTTTCTTCATACAACTGCCTGAGAGCTGCTGGAGCCCCTGCCCATACTCGCCAAGAGCCCAAAATACCTGGAATTTACATCCCCTGGAAAGGCCCTTAACCAGTGACTGACCAGTGAGAGAATATGAAAGTCAAGCTTCCTTGCCTCAAGTTTCCACGAACCCTGAGAAGTAATATATACTCCAGAACTCCCCACAGGATCATGCTGAGGTTAGTAATATACCTGTGGTAGGCAGAATTCTAAGATGGCTGCCAATGACCCACACTTGTGTATAAGTCCCTCCCTTTGAGTGTGTGTGGGACCTACGAATATGGTGGAACATCGCTTCTGTGATTACGTTGCATTATACGGCAAGGTGAAGGGATTTTGCAGTTGTAATTAAGGTCCCTAATCAGTTGACTTTGAATTACTAGAAAAGGACATTAACTGAGGTGGGCCTGACGTAATCAGGGGAACCTTCCAAAGAGAACTTAGGCTTTTCCTGAGACAAGGAGCCCAGTGAGGAGGTAACTACAGTAGTCCAGGCAGGAGGTGATGGTGGCTGGACTGGAGAAGTGTGGGAGGAGGTGGGTGGTCAGATTGCAGATAGACTTTGGAGGCAGAGCTGACCAGCTTGCTGATGGCCTAGGGAATTCCCTCAACAGCATCCTTCATAGATCTTCAGACAACTCTAATTCAACTACCACTTAGGTGATAGAGAATTCATTTTGGGGCAGCTCTGTTTGACAGAATCTTCTTTTCCACGGTGAGCTAAGTCTGCCTCAAAAATGACTCAGCCATTTGGTCCTAGTTCCAGTGTAGTGTAAGTACCTGAGGGTTGGCCTTCTGGATTGTAATGCAAGTGCCTGACGTTACCCAGGCATCCACTTCAAAGATGGCTGTCTCCAAGAAGCAGTTGCCAGCTACACGACTAGACGAAGATCCAGGCAACCCTACCACTGAAGGGATGTTTTAGAGATCTTTGTTTTAGAGATCTCTGGTTGACTTAGATAACTGGCCATTTGCTTGTTTTTCCCTTCCCATGCTTTAATTCCCGCTCTTATGTTTTAAATTCACCAATTGGGGTGGGGGGGAGGCTGTGAAACCCTAGGCACCCCTCCCTCGACCCCAGTAAAAGCAGAACGTCAGGCCCATACTCTCTCTCTACCTGCAACCTCACTGTGTGACCCCAGGCTTGCCATATACCCTCCAGGGTTTGTGAGTAATAAAGCTTGGTTTTTTTCCAAAGATCCCTGACTGTTGTTGCTAAGGTGCATCCTGCAATCATAATAAGAACCACAATGGCCAGTCCAGCCATAACACTGGCTCCGAAAGGGGAAATGTCTGTGGGGGCTCGCCATGGGCCCAGGGGAGTGCCCCCAGGCATTTCTAGCCGGTAGCATCTCTATAGATAGGCTGGGACTGGCACAAAAGCTCCAGGCTCTGAAATGGCCCCAGAGAAATCTGCTCCCTGTTCCACTTGCCAAATGTCAGTCACGGCTTGCTCATGTCCTACCCTTTGCAGGCTCAGCTCTATCATTTTCAAACCCATGAAAACCTAGTCTAGCAAGAAATGAGAGACTCTCCCCAATAGTGAGTAGGGGTATGAAAATAATTGATATACAGAAGGTGAAGAGAGTCCTGGATGTCCGTGTGAGCGCTGAGCAGCAGCCTGCCTATAATCTTCACCCCTAATAAACAAACAGATACACTCGTACACTCATGGCTTCCAGGTAGAGCCAGTCTCTGGTTTGTCTGCGAGGGTTCTCTGACCCCATGCAGCTTCCCCAGTGGAAATAAAGCTTGGCCTTGAATCCCAGCTGGGGAGACTGTAACTCAGATTCCCTCCACCGAGTTCATTCCACCCACTTTCCTCCGGGACTCTTGGTATTCCTTGTAATGACTCCTTGCAATCAGGAAACCCACCTGCTACTGAGGATCACTGCTGTCTGGAAACCCTGCGCACAGTGCTGCGCCCGTTGCTCCAGAATCAGGTTGCTCTCTTGGAGAACGCTGGTTGACCCAGACTCACCTGGTGATTGTCATATCTCCATGGATTTGTTGATACGATTGTACACATTTTCCCCAGGGGAAGTTAATGCCCTTGCTGGTTTCTCCACAGCATTGCCACTCTCAGGCTCCGGTTCCCTAATGCTGCTTGTTAGAATGTCCCAGCATGCCATGCAGCTTGGCTAGCAAATTATGACATATGACTGAAAGAATGTTAGAACTTGAAGGAATCTTAAAGATCATCTTGTACAGTGCTTCTCAAACTTTCTCTGAAGCACATATCTGAGGAAAAAACACCAACAAAGGCAGCGGATGCCCTCTCTTTACAAACAAGAAAACAAACCTGGAGGCTAAGTGCCTTGCCAAAGGTCTTAGAGCAAGTTGCAGTTAAGAACTAATTACCTGACATACAGTTTAGCATTTTGTGTATCATTAAGAGTCACTTTCGGGGGCCAGCCCGGTGGCCAAGTGGTTAAGTTCGCATGTTCCGCTTTGGCCACACTGGATTCGTCAGTTCGGATCCTGGATGTGGACCTACACAACGCTCATGAAGCCATGCTGTGGCTGCATCCCACACAGAAGAAGCAGAATGACTTACAACCAGAATACACAACTATGGACTGGGGCTTTGAAGAGAAAAAAAAAAGGTAGATTGGCAAAAGATGTTAGCTCAGGGCCAATCTTCAAAAAAAAGTCACTTTCACCTGAATCTTTTCTGTTAACTTGGATTTACTGCCAACCTGTGAGAATTTTGAGGATTAGTTTGTGCACAAGTAAAATTAACTTTAAAAGCATCTTTTGATCTATCTCTATCAGGGATCATGCAAGATATTGAAACACCATGATATTTAAGACAGAATTCTTTTTTAAAAATTATTTTTCCAGCTTTATTAAGATATATTTGATATACCATTGTGTAAGTTTAAGGTGTACAATGTGATGATTTGATACACATATATATCACAAGATGTTTACCACAATCAGATCAACACATCTTTTACCTCACATAAGTACCATTTTGTTGTTGCTGTCATTATAGTGAAATAAGACAGACCTCTTTACTTTTGAGGTTTATAAAAAATAATAGGTTATTTAACAATTCTGCTTGAATAGAAATGGTAACCTTGATAGGCTGATAGGGTCACCATTTTTCAAATGGATTCAGATGAATAAAGTTAGTATAGAGAGTATAAAGAAGATAATACAAACGTGCATGGAAACTAAGGTATTTTGGCAATTTGATTCTAAATCAGAGTTATGAGCTGTATTTTTCTCTACTGGCCATTTCAAAGAACAAACACATCGTACTGCATTTTCTTCGTTTTCTTATCTAAAGAACGCAAGACTATATTTTAATAAAAGCTTAGCAATACAAAAATGATAAGAAATGATTGAGAAAGAACAAGATTGAGAACAAAAGACAGATAAGAGACCAGAGGATTGAATAGCATTCCTTGAAAAAAGACAACACAAGATCTCAGTTCAACAAAAAGGGAGTCTTAAAGAAACATGCTAGGGCTTTGTGTCAGTCTGCCAGGCTGCCATAGATTGGCTAGCTTAAAGAACAGAAACTTATTTTTTCACAGTTCTAGAGACTAGACATCCAAGATCAAGGTGCCAGAAAGGTTGGTTTCTGGTGAGGCCTCTCTTCCTGGCTTATAGACAGCCACCTGACCACTGTGTCCTCACATGGACCTTTCTTCTGCGTGTGCACAGAGAGAGACATCTCTGGTGTCTCTTACTCTTCTTATAAGGACATCAGTTCTATTGATTAGGGACCCACCCTAGGACCTCATTTAACCTTTATTACCTCCTTAAAAGTTCTATTTAACCTATATTACCTCCTTAAAAGTTCTATCTCCAAAGACAGGCACATCGGCGGGTAGAGCTTCATATGAATTTGCGGGGGAAACAATTCAGTCCATAACAGGCACTTCCTCAGCGTTTTTCAATACTGTGCACTAAACTCACTTCTTTCCTTGAAAGGTAGTTGTCCCATGTGTTCACAGAAGAGAGACAGGAAAGAATTAGTGTTTGTCAGGGTTGTAGCTGTGTCCTCATGGTACAATGTGTGCTGTGTGAGTGACGGGCTGTTCAGCCTCCAGGGAGGATGCAATACCTGCATTCACCTCCTGTTCTGTATAACACGCAATACGGAGGAGTTGCCCACTCTTCATCTTGTGACAACTCATTCTGCGCTGAAGAAATCAATTACTACTCATAATTTTGTTCAGTCCTTTGCTGTCACTGGATAGCTTAGCTTTATTTTCTTTTCTGGCAGTGCTGTGAGTTTTTAGTAACATATGATTACATTGACAGCATGCATATTAAAACCACTACAATGCATTGTTGATATCTGACACAATAGACAACTGAAATTATTACAAAGGCCATATGTAAATGCTGGACTAAATTTCTCCCTTGGACACTGAAGTTAATAGCAATAATAATGGTGGTTAATTTTGTTGAGCTCTTTGTGTAAAATGCTTTCCTTCCTTTTCATTAAAAATTTAATTGCATGGGGCAGGCCCCATGGCGGAGTGATTAAGTTCACATGCTCTGCTGCGGCGGCCCAGGGTTTGGCTGGTTTGGATCCTGAGTGCAGACATGATACCACTCATCAGGCCACACTGAGGCAGCGTCCCACATGCCACAACTAGAAGGACCCACAGTAAAATATACAACTATGTACTGGGGGCATTTGGGGAGAAAAAGAAAAAAAAAAAGAAGTAGAAGAAGAAGACTGGCAACAGTTGTTAGCTCAGGTGCCAATCTTTAAAAAAAATTTAACTGAGGGGGCTGGCCCCGTGGCCGAGTGGTTAAGTTTGTGCGCTCCGCTGCAGGCGGCTCAGTGTTTTGTTGGTTGGAATCCTGGGCGCAGACATGGCACTGCTCATTAAGCCATGCTGAGGCGGCATCCCACGTGCCACAACTAGAAGGACCCACAACAAAGAATATGCAACTATGTACCAGGGGGCTTTGGGGAGAAAAAGGAAAAAAATAAAATAAAATAAAAATTTAATTGCAAAAGTAATACATAATACTGTAAAAACAAACAAACCAACCACCCAGGAGTATAAAGTAAAAATTAAAATCTTACCTACCTACCTCACTCCCATGCACTAGGGCTGATCATTTAACTCAGGTTTTCTTCCAGATGTCTTACTACATACACACACATACACACACAGACACTTTCGGTGTGTTACTTTTTAAACAAAATATTAGATGATCCTATGTGCATTTGTGCATGTTTTACTCCTCAAATACATCATGAACAAAAGAGGGAGAAAGATGAAATGAGAATTTCAGAATGTTGATAATTGTTGAAGCTGGAAAATGCATACGTGGAGTCCATTATTCTCTTTTTTTCTGGGTTAAAAAAATTACAAACACCCTTCAATGTGAATGAGTACAAAAAGATCTATCTGATTATTTTTCCACGATCCTACAGTATTACATAATATGAGTGTATTATACTTTTCTATTTCCCTACTAAAGGGTGTTTAATTTTTCTCCCCTCTTGCAAATTAAACTGTGATTCATTTACTCATTCATTAACTCAAAAATATTTATTGAGTTTACAGTGTATTAGGCTCTGAGATTTTCATTTATATTTTTCTCCACGTCCGTAGAAATATTCTAGTCTTTACTCAATAAAGTGGGAACTATATTAATATTTAGTTTATATTTTGGTACAATAGTAAGGTAAAGTTATCATTAGAATTACGATATGATCCAGCAATCCCACTTTGGGGTATATATCCAAAAGAATCGAAATCAGGATCTCATAGAGATATCTGCACACCCATGCTCATTGCAGCATTTTTCACAGTAGCCAAGGTATGGAAACAACCCAAATGTCCATCAACAGATGAATGGATAAAGAAAATGTGACATAGATATACAATGGAATATTATTCAGCCTTAAAAAAAAAGGACATCCTGCCATTTGTGGCAACATGGGTGGACCTGGAAGACATTAAGCTAAGTGAAATAAGTCAGTCACAGAAGGACAAATGCTTATATGATTCTACTTACATAAGGTACCTAAGATAGTCAAGCTTACAGAAACAGAAAATTGAATGGTCATTGCCAGGGGATGGGTGGAAGGGGAAATGGGGAGTCGTTGTTCAATGGGTATAAAGTTAGAATTATACAAGATGAACAAGCTGTACAACATAATGCCCCTAGTTAACAGTATGATATCGTGCATTTAAAAATCTGTGAAGAAGATAGATCTTATGTTAACTGTTCTTACCACAAAAAAACAAAGAGACACAAGGAAACTTTTTGAGTGATGGATATGTTTATTACCGTCATTGTGGCAATGTTATCACAGGTGTATGCCTATGTTCAAACTCATCAAATTGTATACATTAAATGTGTGCAGTTTTTAATATATCAATTGAACCTCAATAAAGCTGAAAAAAGATAGTTATCAGTTCTAGCATCAATTTATTTCAAAGTGTGAATTGAACATTTAATTATTTTTTTAAAAAATGACGCTCCAAATATTATTCAGCCATAAAAATTAAGGAAATCCTATCATTTGCAATAACATGGATGGACCTTGAGGGCGTTATGCTAAGTGACATAAGTCAAACTGACAATGACAAATACCATACGATTTCGCTTATACGTGGAACCATTAAAAAAACACCGCCAAATTCACAGAAAAAGAGATCAGATTTGTGGTTACCAGAGGCAAGGAATAGGTGAAGGGCAATTGGAGGAAAGTGATCAAAAGATACAAACTTCTGGGGGCCCGCCCCATGGCCTACTGGTTAAGTTCAACACATTTCGCTTTGGTGGCCCAGGTTCGGTTCCCAGGCATGGAACTATACCACTTGTTGGCAGCCATGCTGTGGTGGTGACCAACATACAAAATAGAGGAAGATTGGCACTGGTGCTAGCTCAGGGTGAATCTTCCTCAGCAAAAAATAAAAAAAAAAAGGAACAAACCTCCAGATATAAATAAGTACTGGGGATGTAACGTACAACATGATGACTACAGTTAACACTGCTGTATGGTACATTTGAAAGTTGATAAGAGAGTAGATCTTAAGAGTTCTCATCATAAGGAAAAAACTTTCTTTCCCTTTTTTTTGTATCTATAGGAGATGATGGATGTTAACTAAACTTATTGTGGTATCATTTCACAATACATGTAAGTCGAGTCATTATGCTGTACACCTCACACTTATGCAGTGCTGTATGTCAATTACATCTCAATAAAACTGGGGGTGGAGAAATAATGTTCCATTGTATAGCACCATCTACAGAGGGAGACTTATAATGGGATAATTGAGTTTTCCATGTGTTATATCAAATCATGTCTAATATCTCTCCTTCCTGCCACCAACAGCCTACCCTAAACCAGGGAAGGCTTCATCACTGGGGTCAATTCAAATCTTAGGAAGAAGTCATTGAAGGAGTTCTAATCCAAAAACAGTGGATTTGATACCATCACATCTACCATCTCACATCTCTGATACTCATCCTGAGTGACAGTGATTAGCATTCTTCTACCTTGTTCCATGTTTCTAATTCTAATCTTGGTCGCCTTTCCAGGTCAGCAATCTTGTTAAGGGCTGGAGATGCGAATTCTTCTCAGTTGTTGATTCCAGTGGTTGATCTCTCTAGCTGCCTATTTGAATCGCTGATTTCCATTGCCTCCAGAATTCACCTTTATTCCACAAGCCTCTTAAAGCACTCACCAGCCAGGTTTTGGACTACCCTGAGATCAGTCTTGCTGGATTTTCCAGATTTCTCAAAAACTTTGTTCTGCCGGTTGGTCTGTACTTCTTTCCAACCTCCCAGCAGTTGCAGCTGCACCTGGTACCGCAGAGCCTCTGCTATCTTGCAGGTCTAGTTCAAGGTTGGTATAACCTCCATTTTGCTGTGGTCTGGACTCATAATAAGACTCTTCAAATACTTGAAGACTATTATTTACAGACCTCAGATCACACATGTTTCTAGAAATGGAAAGAAAGTGTGAAGGAAGAGTTGTTCTGAAAAGAGAGAAGCCGGTAACAACCAAATTACAGTAGTTCAGGTGAGAGTGGGAAAGACCTGCTCTATGAAAGAGATAATAACAGTGTGAGTAATCTCATGAGGATGCTTAAGGATGAGTTTTACAGAATAAATGAAATTGCACAGAGATTAAGGATCATGTTGTCAATAAATAAATTCTACACAGTAGAAATCTCTGATCAAAGTAAAATAAAAAATAGCAGCTATTAATAAAAAAAGAATTTTTTTAAAAAGCAATTGCCTGGAAATATTAAATGACACCTCTAAATACCTCTTAGGTGAAGAAGAAATTAAAACTGAAATTACAAAATAAAACTGAAAAAAAATCCTGGAATTAAAGATTATTTATAATATCTTTTTTTTTTTTTTTTGCTTTGCTACAATGTCAAACCACTTATCAAAACTTTTGGGATAAAGGTAAAACCATATCAGAGAAAAATTCAATGCTATAAATATTTATATTAATAACCAAGAAATATTGATCAATTATGCATTTATCTCAAGCAATAAAAAAAATCACAAGAAAGTAGGATAAAGAAATATTCTAAGTATTACACTAAAATCAGAAACCATAAAGGGAAATGTTGACAAATTTGACTACAAAACTTATTTTTATACCTCTAGAGCAAAATACACCATAAATAAAAATAAAATACAAATAATAAACTTGGACAATATGTGCAATATGGCAGAAATATAATTAATACACTTAGTATATACAAATATCTTTTAAATCGATAAAAATCAACAGACACTTCAATAGAAAAATGAATGAGGATTATTCACAGAAACTACGAAGCTATTACACAGACGAAAAGATACTAAATTTGCTGACAATCAAACTGACACAAATCAAAAGAAAAAGAAAATATTTTTAATCTACGAAGCTAAGAAAAATTTAAAGGAGCTTTTGCCCAGAGCTGGCATGGGAACGGGGAAATTGGCACTCTCATCTTCTGTTGATGGAAGTGTAAACTGGTGCAAATTTTATTTTGGGAGGTTGCTTTTGACAATATGTTTTGAAATTTAAAATTTGCATATTAACTTGTCTAACACGGTGGCCTGAGCAAATGTGTTTCTCTCTCATACCTGCCAAAACCTCACTGAAGTCATAAAAAATATGTAAAAGGAAGTTCTTCACCCGATGGAGAAACCATAAATAAAAAACCTGCTGTCCAAAATAGAGGCCTGAAGCCCAGCTGAGCATCACCCTCCGCAGTGGTTTCTGGGAGAAACTCCTAGTTCACAGTGAGCTGGAGTCGGAGTGAGTCATGAGATAAGATAATGAACTGTACTGTTTGTATGCAGAATACCTGACTGAGGCATCCGTACCCAAGTTAGAGAGGATGAGAACAAATTTCTAAATAAATAGGAAGACTGTTGGGGAGGATGCTGGAGTCCAAGAGAGAAGTAGAGTAAAACCCAATGCAACTTTGCAACTCCACGGCAGACACAAGGGAAAAAAGAAAGTGAAGCAACACACGGGGGTGACATACACTATAGCATTCTGTTACCACATTAAACCTGTCTTACTACAGCAAATAAGGGGCCTGAGCTTAGCTGGGGTTTTCCCACCTGTGCAATCTGCCCTCACTCTGAAGGGAACCCTGCCAGCACATTCCGGCCCACTCTCCAAGAGAGCCCTGTCTCCCCTCCTATTCATGGGAAAATCTGTCACGAAACCAACCTTTAGAACTACGGACGTACCCTGGGTTACCTGGGCCAACTTATATGCTGCACAATCTAACGTGTCATTGAAGAAGACACATGAACAGTCTAGAGTGCCCAGATATTCAAAGCAAAACTAAACAAGAGCCTTAAAATAAGCAAGCAGAACAATCCACTCTAGAAGAAACAAACATTTCAGGGAGAAAAGAGACCATCTAAAAACTTGTAATTACTGTCCTCAGAGAGATTTGAAAACACAAAGAACCTGCCAAAAGATATAAGCTGCCATGAAAAAAAAAGCACAGTTGAGAAAGGAAAGAGTTCTTAGCAGTTAAAAATGTTTATCACATAAGGTTCATCTGAGAATTATGAGAATGACTTGACATCAGAAAATGTCTTCATAGTATACACTATTAAAATATTAAAGGAAAGAAACATGTTTATCTCAATAAATGGAAAATGTTTAGATAAAATTCAAAACTCACTTCTCATAAAAAGTTTATTCAATTGAGAATACAAAGAGATAAGGTAAAACTCTAAGTTTTAATATGAGAAAATGTCCATGATATGTTATTAAACATGGTTACAAACCTGAACACAAAGTATGATTAGGAGAGGCCCAGCCCCGGTGACCGAGTGGTTGAAAGGTCCACGTGCTCCACTTTGGCAGCCAGGTTCACGGGTTCAGATCTCAGGTATGGACCTACGCCACTCACTAGCCATGCTGTGGTGGCATCCCACATATAAAATAGAGGAAGACTGATACAGATGTTAGCTCAGGGCTAATTTTCCTCAGCAAAAAAAAAAAGGTATGAGCATGGAGATCAGGGTTTCTCAGCCTCAGGGCCAGCCCAGTGGCTCAGTGGTTAAGTGTGCACATTCCGCTTTGGGCAGCTCAGGGTCCGCCAGTTCAGATCCTGGGTGCAGCTTGGCAAGCCATGCTGTAGTAGGCGTCCCACATATAAAGTAGAGGAAGATGGGCACGGATGTTAGCTCAGGGCCAGTCTTCCTCAGCAAAAAAGAGGATTGGTGGCAGATGTTAGCTCAGGGCTGATCTTCCTCAAAAAAAAAAGGGGGGGTTTCTCAGCCTCAGCAATGTTGACAGTTGGGGTTGGGTAATTCTTTGTTGTAGGGGGCTATCCTGTGTATTGTAGGATGTTTAGTGCCATCTTGGGCCCCAACACATCAGATGCCATTAGTACTCCCAACAGCACTCCTTTCCCTGCCCTGTTGTGATAACCAAAAATGTCTGTAGAGGGCAAGATTGCCCTGAATTGAGACCCACTGATGTGGATGTAGGGATTTGTATGGGCCTATCTACAACATAGTCTTAACAATGATATCTGTGGGGTGGGATTATAGATTTTGCTCTCCTATATAATATTTGAATTTAATATTGGTATTTATTGAAAATTTGAATATATGGAAAATACATATATATTTTTGAATACATATATTCAAATACACAAATATTTCATAGCAGTCACTATTACTGTCATCAAAAGAAATTCTGAGGAGATAAAAGGATGAAGCACACCAATTTGTACCCATTTAATGAGAACTGGGTGTAAATAAAATCTGAATATGTTATTCTGAGTTTAAGGATAAGAATCCAACCTGGCCATCCCCTACCTCCTCATCAGGGGACCCAAAATCCCTTCTGAAAACTCTGCCAGGCTGCCTTGGGACAGGAGCTGCCATTTCCAAAGAGATTCTGATACATATTGAAGTTCGGCAGAGGGAAGCAAGACAGGAGAGACACTGTCACCAGCGAGGGAGGCAGGCCCTGTCCAGGGATCTTAGAAACACTGGGGTCCATCATGAAGTTCCAGTAGAAGAAGGACCATCCCTTTAAATATTGGAAAAGAAAGGAGAAACGATCTGGAAGAAATATCCAGACAGAGTCCCTGTGATCATGGAGAAGTCTCCTAAAGTCAGAGTGCCTGATCTGGACGAGAGGAAGTACCTAGCGCCCTCTGACCTCACTGTTGGCCAGTTCTACTTCTTAATCTGGAAGAGGATCCACCTGAGACCTGAGGACACCTTATTCCTCTTTGTCAACAACACTATCCGTCCCACCAGCGCTGTAATGGGCCAGCTGTATGAGGACAACCATGAGGGAGACTATTTTCTGTATGTGGCCTGCAGTGATGAGAGTGTCTATGGGAAGTGAGTGGTGGAAGCCCAGCAGATGGGAGCACCTGGACTAGTGGGTAGCGGGACGGGTATGTGTGGGACTTGGGGAAAGAGAGGGAGGGCTCCCACTGTGGAGGAGACAGAGGTGAAGACATCTGGAAACACTACACCGCACACGGCGGCACTGTATTTTCACACACTCAATTGATACTTTTTGCTGCTTCCTCAGCCCAGGGAGAAAGCACGTCCAGACAGAGCTGTTGGATTGGCTTTGTTAGAGGAATGGGGATGATATAATTTCACAGCATTGCTGCGAATTCATTTTTGTGCGATTTCATAGAAGACTGAGGAGGTAGGCAAGTTGGGCCCAGAGATGATTATGGACCAGCAGCAACTTCCTGCTCTTCTCTTTGGGCAGACATTCTGTTTTTGACATGTGCACAAGATGGGTAGGAAAAGCAGATGGGAATCTTTTAGACTATTGGCAGTGGACCATTCCCGGGGACCAAAAGGGATCTATTGTAATTAAGACATTGTGACGTGTGATCTCTTCTATCTCCACACCTCCCCCCATCCCAATCCTAATCTCACACACAAATATCAGAGTATGACCTCAGTGGTAGTGATAGACATCAGACATAGAAATTTAGATGGTGCTCTCTTACTATTGGAAAATAGGAATAAGGCGAGAAGGACATTGTGATTGTGAAGATAGTTTCGATGGCATTAAAGCGGAATTGTTAATTATTGAGCATCTCTGTCTAACCTGCTGGTGCCCCTTATTCCACACCTGCCTTAGACTTTAATGAGCCTTAGCCATTTTCAATTACAGGCTAAAACCACTCCTCCAGCATTCCCCAAACTTCACTCCGTGTGTGGGGACAGAGATGTCTTATGTACAGAAGAGGCAGGTATGAGGTAAGGTAGATTGTCTACACCTCCCGCTCATCCAGAATTCTTGCCCTCTTGCTGCTGTCCCTTCAGCCTAACACGCACAGAAATGCTAACAGATGGCCAGCTGCATCCCTCCTTTGGTTTTTCATCTACTGCTGCTGCTAGTTAGGAAAGTTTGAGGGGATGACTTTTAGTAATTCATGGGGATTCTGTTGATTCGGATTATTTTCACTTTAGGGGTTATTATATGGGTGGGGGTGGGGAGCAGGAATTGCACTCAGACTTGACATTTCAGTTCATCTCTGCTCATGAAAAGTGTTCTTCCTATGTGGGAAATCTGTGTGTCAGTTCTATCAGCTGCAGGTTCTTGTACAATGAATTTTATACTGTCAGGCCAAGGAAATAAAATAATTGCGTACCTTAACCCCTCCCCCCCCCACACCTAAAAAAATCCAAACTCTGAGTGAGAGAAACTGGAGCTGGGCAAACTGAATTGCTTTTCAGGAGCGGAATAGAAATAACGCCTGAGAAAACACGCCTGTGATATTTTGTGACTCGTTTGCTGAAGAGTTTCAGTATGAGATCTACCTCCAAGTTTCCCCTTGAACTTGAAGAATTTGTACCACAGCAGAGCTAGACCGTGCTTGCTGGGGAGCCAACCAGAAAAGGTACATCACTGAGCGTGTGTGTCACCTTCTCCTCACACTTATATTTATTCCTCCAGTCTCTTCCTTCTTAGATATAAGGTCCAATACATTTTTCAGTAATTTATCGGTTAAACAAGAAATGGAGAATCCATCAATAAAACAAAACATTTATCGACTGCCAAGTACATGCTCAGAACTCTAGATAACAAAAATTGTTCAGCTTGTAGCACCAGTACAAGTAGGTCTCTTTCCAAAAAATGAAAAACAACCCTATGGTAAAAGAAATCTTGGCTAGAATTTTAATAGATCTTTCGTATTAGTTTATGATGGTTTTGTATGTAAAAAAAAAATGCCTCAGAATGAGAAATTTAACTCTTTTTTGCCTATCTTTTAAATTTATACAGTTCACATACCATAAAGTTCACCCTTTTAAACTATACACTGCAGTGGCTCTTAGTATAATCGCTAGGTTGTACAACGAGCACCTATACCAAATTCGCGAACGTTTTTCATGACCTCCAAAAGAAACCCATATCCACCAGCAATCACTCACCAGGTCCAGCTCCCCTCAGCCCCTGGCAATCACTAATCTACTTTCTGTCTCTGGATTTGTCTATTCTGGATGTTTCCTATAAGTGGAATCATATAATACGCAGCCTTTTTGCGTACAGCTTCTTTCACTTAGTATGATGTTTTCTAGGTTCATCCATGTTGTAACATGAATCAGAACTTCACTTCTTTTTATGCCTGAGTAATATTCCACTGTATGAATATACTACATTTTGTCTATGTATTTATCAGTTGATGGATATTTGAGTTGTTTCCATTTTTTGGCTATTACGAATCATGCTGCTATGCAGATTCATGTACAAGTTTTTGTGTAGACATATGTTTTCATTTCTCTTGGGTATACACCTAACAGTGGAATTGCTGGATTATATGGTAATTCTATATTTAATTTTTTGAGGAATTGCAGACTTTTCCACAGCACCTGCTCCATTTTACATTCCCACCAGCAATATATGTGTTCTAGTTTCTCCACAACCTCACCAACACTTGTTATTTCCTTTTTTTTCCGAGAAATTTTGCTTTATACCTGCTGGATATAAATTTAAGATGAAATCTGAAACGGTGATGATGCACATGTTCTCCAGGTGTACGCCACATTGCTCATAAAGACAGGATTTAGAAACAACGAACCCAAGCTAGATAGAAGAGATGGTTAAACTGATCTTCAAACTCACTCTGGAATTACAGGTTGTGATGAGAAAAACAACTTTGTTTTTCTGAGTTGCTGCCCAGGCTAGGCTTTTACACTACGGTAGACCTGCTCACACTCAGAGTCTGGACATTCAGATGAGGACTTGAGTTTAAGATGCCCAGCAAAATTCCTGCTCTGCTTTTCCTGGGCACTTTTTAAAATAACCACTTAGAGTTAAGCTGGTGAGAGTTAGTGACCTCTGTCCCAATCCCTTATAAGTAATAGGTGCTTGCTATCCTGCTCTCTACCTCCTGCAGCCTGGTGACCTGGGATGAAGAACAGCCCTTCCCCCAGTTCTTTGAGATCTGCCCTGTGTCTGGGATCTGTGAGTAACAAATCTTATGACTCTACTTCCATTGTGCAGGTGTATTGAAACCGAACCTTCAATCAAAATGACTCTGTGAGTTTCACCTCCCAAAGTGGGAGCTCGATGCGGAGGGAGCTACCTGCTCCCCAGTGTGGGTGGCTTGTGCCCCCCTCATTCAGCAGGTCATAATCTGCAGATTCTTAGTTCAGTACACCAGCTCCGGCTTCTCAACACACAGGTCTGAGTTTGAACACTGCAAATTCTATGACTTGAGGTAAGTTGTTAAACTCTTGGAACCTCAATTTTGCTTCCCTATTACGACAATAACAATTCCTATTTCCAGAATCAGAGCCAGGATTGGGGGGTCCTGAATCTTACACTGTTTTTTTTTAATTGAGGTAACACTGGCTTATAACATTATGTAAATTTCAGGTGTACATCATTATATTTCAATTTCCGTGTAGACTATATCATGTTCACCACCTAAAGACTGATTACCATCCCTCACTGCACCCAGATGTCCCATCACTCCTTGTGTCCTCCTCCCTCCCCCTTTCCGCCTGGTAACCACCAACCCAATCTCTGTGTCTATGTGTTTGTTTGTTGTTGTTTTTATCTTCTACTTATGAGTGAAATCATACGGTATTTGACTTTCTCCGATTGACTTGTTTCGCTTAGCATAATGGCCTCAAGTTCCATCCGTGTTGTCATAAAGGGAAAGATCTCATCTTGTTTTATAGCTGAGTAGTATTCCATTGTGTATATACACCACATCTTCTTTATCCATTCATCCATGGACAGGCACTTAGGTTGTTTCCAAGTCTCCACTATTGTGAATAATGCTGCAATGAACACAGGGATGCAAGTATCTTTACACATTCATGTTTTCCTGTTCTTTGGATAAATACCCAGAAGTGGGATAGCTGGATCATATGGGAGTTCTATTCTTAATTTTTTGAGGACTCTCCATATTGTTTTCCATAGTGGCTGGATCAGTTTACAGTCTCACCCGCAGTGTACAAGAGTTCCCTTTTCTCCACATCCTCTCCAACACTTGTTATTTCTTGTCTTGTTAATGATAGCCATTCTGATGGGGATGAGCTGATATCTCATTGTAGTTTTGATTTGCGTTTCCCTAATAATTAGTGAAGTTGAACATCTTTTCATGTGCCTGTTGGCCACCTGTATATCTTCTTTGGAAAAATGTCTGTTCAGATCCTTTGCCCATTTTTTAATTGGATTGTTTGTTTCTTTGTTGTTTAAATGTATGAGTTCTTTATGTATTTTGGATATTAACCCCTAATCAGATAAATAATTTGCAAAAATCTTTTCCCAATTGTTAGGTTGTCTTTTCATTTTGTTGGTGGTTTCCTTTGCTGTGCAGAAGCTTTTTAGTTTGATGTAGTCCCGTTTGTTTTTTTCTGTTTCCCTTGCCTGAGTAGACGTGGTATTCAAAAAGATGCTGCTAAGACCGATATTGGAGGGCATACTGCCTATGTTTTCTTCTAGGAGTTTATGGTTTCAGGTCTTACATTCAAATCTTTAATCCACTTTGAGTTCACTTTTGTGTATGGTCTAAGATAATGGTCTACTTTCACTCTTTTGTATGTGGCTGTCCAGTTTTCCCAACACCATTTGTTGAAGAAACTTTCCTTTCTCCATTGTGTATGTTCTTGGCTCTCTTGCCAAAAATTAGCTGTCCATAGATGTGTGGGTTTATTTCTGGGTTCTCGATTCTGTTCCATTGATCTTTGTGTCTGTCTTTGTGCCAGTACCATGCTGTTATGATTACTAAGGCTGCGTAGTATATTTTGAAATCAGGGAGTGTGATACTTAGCTTAGCTCTTTTTTCTCAGGATTGCTTTGGCTATTTGGGGTCTTTTGTTGTTCCATATAAATTTTAGGATTCTTTGTTTCATTTTTGTGAAAAAATGTCATCGGGACTTTGATAGGGATTGCATTGAATCTGTAGATTACTTTAGAAAGTACGGACATTTTAACTACGTTAATTCTTCCAATCCATGAGCACAGAATATTTTCCATTTCTTTTGTGTCCTCTTTGATTTGTTCCAATAGTGTTTTATAGTTTTCAGTGTAAAGGTCTTTTACTACTTTGGTTAAATTTATGCCTAGGTACTTTATTCTTTTTGTTGTGTTGTAGACGGGATTGTATTCTTAATTTCCCTTTCTGCTATTTCATTGTCAGCGTATAGAAACTCAACTGATTTTTGTATGTTGATTTTGTATCCTGAAATTTTACTGTATTCATTTATAATTTCTAATAGATTTTTGGTGAATTCTTTAGAGTTTTCTATATATAAAATCATGTCATCTGCAAATAGTTAGAGTTTTACTTCTTCCTTTCCAATTTGGATCCCTTTTATTTCTTTTTCTTGCCTGATTGCTCTGGCTAGGACTTCCAGTACTACAAAAAATAAGAGTGGCAAAAGTGGACTTCCTTGTCTGGTTCCTGTTCTTAAAGCAACAGCTTTCAGTTTTTCACCTTCGAGTGTATTAGCTGTGTGTTTGTCATATATGGCCTTTATTATGTTGAGGTACTTTCCTTCTACACCCATTTTATTCAGAATTTTTATCATAAATGAATGCAATATCTTGTCAAATGCCTTCTCTGCATCTATTCAATCACATGATTTTTGTTCTTCATTTTGTTAATGTGGGGTATGACGTTGCTTGATTTGTGGATGTTGAACATCCCTGTATCCCTGGAATAAATCCCACTTGATCATGGTGTATGATCTTTTTAACGTATCATTATATTCGATTTCCTAGTATTTTATTGAGGATTTTTGCATCTGCATTCATCAGTGATATTGTCCTATAATTTTCTTTTTTTCCATTGTCTTTGGTTTTGATATCAGGGTAATGTTGACCTCATAGGACAAGTTAGGAAATTTCCCTTTCTCTTCAGTTTTTCGGAAGAATTTGAGAAGGACAGGCATTAAATCTCCTGTGAATGTTTGGTTGAATTCACCAGGGAAGCCGTCTGGTCCTGGACTTTTGTTTTGGAGGAGGTTTTTGATTACTGTTTTGATCTCCTTACTGGTGATCGGTCTATTCAAGTTCTCTATTTATTCTTGATTCCGTTTTGGAAGGTTGTGTGATTCTAAGAATTTATCTATTTCTTATAGATTATTCCATTTGTTGGTATATAGTTTTTTGTAGTATGCTCTTATAATCCTTTGTATTTCTGAGATGTCTGTTGTAATTTCTCCTCTTTCATTTCTGATTTTGTTTGAGGCTTCTCTCTTTTTTTCCTTAGTGCATCTAGCTAAAGGTTTGTCCGTTTTGTTTCTTTTCAAAAAACCAGCTCTTAGTTTCATTGATCTTTTTTATTGTTTTTGATTCTGTATTTCATTTCATTCCTCTCTGATTTTTATTATTTCCTCCTTCTATGGATTTTGGGCTTTGTTTGTTCTTCTTTTTCTAGTTCCTTTAGGTACACCATTAGATTGTTTATTTGAGATTTTTCTTGTTTATTCAGGTAGGCCTGTATTGCTGAAAACTTCCCTCTTAATACCACTTTCACTATGTCTCATAAATTTTGGCATGTCATATTTTCATTTTCATTTGTCTCCAGGTATTTTTTTTATTTCTCCACTGACCCAATAGTTGTCTAGTAGCATTTTGTTCAGTCTCCACATGTTTGTGGCTTTTCCACAAATTTCAGTCTGCGAGTGTCTTTAGGTCTCTTGTGTGCAGGAATATACATATATGGGTCTTGTTTTTTTTATCCATTCAGCCATGCTATGTCTTTTGATTGGAGCATTTAGTCCATTGACATTTAAAGTAGCTATTGATGAATATGTACTTATTATCATCTTGTTACTTTTTTTCTGGGTGTTTTAGTAGTCCTCTGTTCCTGTCTTCTTCTCTTGCTCTCTTCCCTTATGATTTGATGACTTTCTTTAATATTATGTTTGGGTGCCTTTCTCTTAATTTTTTGTGTGTTTATTGTAGATTTTGGGTTTGTGATTATAATAAGGTTTATATGTAATAACCTATGTAAATTGTAATCTATGTTAAGTTGATGGTCTCAAGTTTGACTGCTTACTCAAAGCCCTACACTTTTACTCCTCACTCCCCCATTTTATACTTTTGATATTGTATTTAACCTCTCTTTTGTGTGTGTGCATCCTGTAACCTCTTATCATGGAGACAGACATTTTTAGTACTTTTGTCTTTTGACTTTTGTATTAGCTTTATAGGTGGTTGATCTGCTACTTTTACTATATATTTGCCTTTAGCAGTGATTTGTTTTTCTTTGATAATTTTCTTATTCCTATTTGTGCTCTTCTCTTTTCCACTTAAGCAAGTCCTTTTAACATTCTTCATAAGGCTGATTTAGTGGTGGTAACTCCCGTAGTTCTTGCTTGTCTGGAGAACCCTTTATCTCTCCCTTCATTCTGAATGATAACCTTGCCAGATAGAGTATTCTTGGCTGTAGGTTTTTACTTTTGGCACTTTGAATATATCGTGTTACTCTGTTCTAGTCTATAAGGTTTCTGCTGAAAGTCAGCTGATAGCTGTATGTGGTTTCCTGTGTATGTCACTTGTTGCCTTTCTCTTGTGGCTTTTAGGATTCTCTCTTTATCTTTAATTCTTGACATTTTAGTTATAATTTGTCTTGGTGTGGGCCTCTTTGGGTTCATCTTGTTTGGTGCTCTCCCTGCTTCCTGTACCTGGATATCTATTTCCTTCCTTAAGTTAGGAAAGTTTTCAGCTATTATTTCTTCAAATATGTTCTCTGGCCCTTTGTCTCTCTCTTCTCCTTCTGGGACACCTCTAACACAGATGTTAGTATGCTTGATCTTATCCCAGGGGTCCCTTAGATGGTCTTCATTTTTTTTTATCCTTTTTTCTTTTTTCTCTTCAGCTTGGGTGATTTCCTCTAGTCTTTTGTCCAGCTCCCTGACCCATTCTTCTATGTCTTCTACTCCACTGTTGATTCCCTCTAGTGAATTTTTCATTTCCATTATGGTATTCTTCAGTTCTGATTGGTTCTTTTTTATATTTTCCAGTTCTTTGTTGACTTTCTCACTGTGTTCATCTATTCTTCTCCCAAGATCACTGAGTATCCTTATGACTACCAGTTTGTACTCTTTATTGGGTAGATTGTTTATCTCTGTTTCATTTAGTTTTTCATTTAGTTCTATTATTTCCTTGTTGATTTTCTGTCTGGATGTTCTGTCCATTGGTGTTAATGGTGTGTTGAGGTCCCCTACTATTATTGTATTGTTGTTGATGTCTGCTTTTAGTTCTGTTAAGAGTTGCTTTACAAATTTTGGTGCTCCTGTGTTGGGTGCGTATATATTTATAAGTGTTATGTCTTCTTGGTGGAGAGTCCCTTTTATCATTATATACTGTCCCTCTTTGTCTTTCTTTATCTGTTTTGCTTTGAAGTCTACCTTGTCTGATATTAGGATAGCGACACCTGCTTTCTTTTGTTCATTATTAGCTTGGAGTATTGTTCTCCATCCCTTCACTCTGAGTCTGTGTTTGTCTTTGGGGCTGAGGTGTGTTTCCTGGAGGCAGCATATTGTTGGGTCTTGTTCTTTGATCAATCCTGCCACTCTGTGTCTTTTGATTGGGGAGTTCAATCCATTTACATTTAGAGTGATTATTGAGATGTGGGGGCCTACCACTGCCATTTTATGTCTTCTTTTCCGGTTTTCTTCAATTTCCTTTGTTTCTCATCCCATGGTTTAATCTGTTCTGATGAAGAGCTGCTACTCTCTGTTGTTGTCCTTCTACTTATCTCCTCTGCTCTTGGTTTTGTAGCCCCTTTCCTTTTTTTGATTTTTCAAGAATGAGGGTTTTCCTGAGGATTTCCTGAAGAGGAGGTTTTGTGGCAATGAACTCCCTTAATTTTTGTTTATCTGGGAAAGTTTTTATTTCTCCATCGTATTTGAAGAATATTTTCGCTGGGTGTATTTGAAGGATATTTTCGCTGGGTTATTTGAAGGATATTTTTGCTGGGTTCATTTAGTTCTTTTTCTGAGGATTTGTCCTGTTCCCTTATTTGGAACATATTCCTTGGTATCTTCATTTTGCCTACTTCTCTGTGCTTGTATCTATGTATTAGGTAGGTCAGCTATGTCTCCCAATCTTGGAGATGTAATCCTTATGTAAGAGAGGGCTTATGGGGCCCAGCAATGTGCTTCCCTCTCATCACCAGTTCCAAATGTTCCCAGAGTGTCCCATGTGTGGGCTATGTGTGCCCTTCTGTTGTGGCAGGGCTGCTTTTGCTGCAGGTGCACAGGTAGGCTAGGCTGACCCCTGGGCAGGCTGGTTGTAAGGCTCAGCCGCACATGGTTGCTATGGTCACTTGAGTCACTTTTTTGGGGAGAGTGGGGGGCAAGCCCCAGCATGGCTGCCTTCCAGGTTTAATAGCATACACATCCTGCTGTTTTGCTGTTAAGTGAGTCAGGCCCCCAGTGTGGCTGCTTGCTAGGCTCAGAGGCTCACAATTGCTATAGGCTTCTGGAGTGCAAGGCTGTTGTCAGCTCTCTCAGGAGCTCAGCGGGGTGGGGCTGACCCCACGCATGGCAGCACACAATCATTTCAGGCATTGGAAGGTGGGGCAGATCCCCCGTGTGGCTGTTTGAGAGGGCCAGCAGCACAAGTCTGCTGCAGCCAACACACCCCACTGCCTGCAGGCCCACACACCCTGCCAATATAGTCTTGCCCTGCATGCACACCCCACTCCACTAAGGCAGACCCACTCACCCCACTGCAGAGGACCCACACACCTCACCTACCCAGGCCCACAAGTTCTCCACAGGCTTGCTGGTGGGTGGGGCCAGTCCCTAGGGCAGGCTGCCTGCCCTGGCTGAGCTGGATTAAATCAAGTGCTCTAGTGGGCGAGGGATACTCTTGTGGTAATAGGCCAGAGGAAGAAATCCAAGGGCTTCTGCCAGCATCTGTGTCAGCACACTTGTACTAGGTCACAATAATGGCTGCCACAGTGTCTCAGTCCCTGGGGTGATGGCCCCAGCTGCCTCCTACCTCATTGCGATGTGCTCACAGCTTATCAGGTGAGTCTCTTTTACCAAAGGACTATGCATCTTTCTCTCTGGTGATTTTGTGTTTGTTTTCGGAATGGGTGACTCTATGTGTGGGCCCTTTAAGAGCAGGCTTTTCTTTCTCTTATATTCAATACCTTTTCTAGGGGTATTCTCTGTTAGTTCTAATAGCCAGAAAAGCCAGGTATTATGACACTCATCTAAACTGTGCTGAATTCAAAAACTACTTATTGTGGCGTAGCTCTCCCGCTCAGATCCCCCATTCCTCCAAGAAAAGCTTCATCCCTTAAGATTGCTCCCAGCCATGAAGCACTGCGCCTAGAATGAGGTTTCATCCTCAGCAGAAAGGTATTTCTGCCTCTTCCACCTCTTTCGGTGTTGTCCTTTGTTGTGGGGGTTATTTTTATCCAGTTTCCAGTTCTCTCTCAGAGTTAATTTTTCCACTAGTTGTAGATTTGTTGTGTCCATGGGAGGAGGTGAATTCTGAGTCCTCCTATGCTGCCATCTTCCCAGCAGTCCTTATACAGTTTTGAGAGCCCATGTTTACGGAAAAGAATAAAAATTTATGAATACAAAATTAGGTATGGGGCCTGGCCCGGTGGTGCAGTGGTAAAGTTTGCACTTTCCAGGGGCCTGGGGTTTGCCAGTTGGGATCCTGGGTGCAGACCTAGCACCTCTCATCAAGCCATGCTGTGGTAGGCGTCCCACATGTAAAGTAGAGGAAGATGGACACGGATGTGAGCTCAGGGCTGGTTTTCCTCAGAAAAATGAGAGAAGGATTGGAGGCAGATATTAACTCAGAGCTAATCTTCCTCAACAAACAAACAAAAAACTAGGTATGAAGAAGAAAAGATATCAAAACACAGTACAGATTTTAAAAAGCTGACAAGGGGCCAGCCCCATGGCCAAGTAGTTAAGTTCATGCGCTCTGCTTTGGCGGCCCAGGGTTTCACTGGTTTGGATCCTGGGCACGGACATGGCACTGCTCATCAAGCCATGCTGAGGCGGCATCCCACATGCCACAACTAGAAGGACCCACAACTAAAAATATATAACTGTGTACCAGGGAGCTTCAGGAAGAAAAAGGAAAAATAAAATCTTTAAAAAAAAAAGTTGACAAATACCACATCATCACAAAATCCAGGAAAATAACATGAGATTTTATTAACTACCTGGTACATCTCTCATATATACTTTCTCCCTCTGTGTTTAGGCTTCATTCTCTTTGAATGTCTCTTTGTATGATGTAATGTTGCACATACTACCACTTTCTATAGTGAGAACAGGAAAACAATTTAGTCTTCCAGCTTGGTTGGCTGATTTTTAATTTTATTACTGATAGCTGAGATATTTAAAAAAATACGAATTCACACATATATACTTTCTGTTTGAAGTTCTTATAAGTTTTTGACCTACAAACACAGGAATTCTGAGAAATATTGGTGCTGGACATGATGGGACATATTTAAATCATGATTCAACTTCTCAACATATATACAATACACAGAACTGACTGCGAAACACAAAAATACGTCACATAAACTCAAACTAAAAGTATCCCCAATTCAAGATCCCCACAGTCACATCCTTAAGTTGTCTAAAGCCCTTTCAACCCTACTCTGAAGGTGAAGGTAAGTGAAAGAGGGGAAATGAAGTCAAATCAGTGGTCTTAACCAATAGTCATTAAAATATCTTACTTTCGCAAATCCTAACCAAAATATATGGCCAGGCAAAGATATTGCTGCAGCCTCTTTCAGGAACCTGGGAGGGATCACCCAAGTGAGGATCCTGAAACTTACATTTCCTTAGCTTCATGGTAAACCTGCCCTTGCCTATTTCATAGAATAGTTGTGAGGGGTTATTGAGATAACACGTTAAGTATTCACTTTTGTTTTGCACAGTACTTTATAGAGTTCCAATCACACTAGAAGCCACCTTTTTATTGTCATAGAAATTATTGCATCTCAGTCGGTCTTTTTCCTAATGGAAAAACAAGAGTAATAGTGTTTTTTCCCCTGCATACTGTATAAAGCTATAATAGAAATACAACACCATTTATGAACATGATTACTTCTATTTTTTCCTCTGATAGGCAGCTTAGCATATGATATGAGCCAAAATGTCAAATGGAAATAATTTTTTAAAGGTTATATTAATGTAATATATTAAAGGGTGATGGCAACACCTAGAATATTTACAATTCTGTATAAATGCATCAAACAATGCTTATTCAAAAAAAAAGATCAGAAATATGGATTTTTTTTCAGATGTTTTCAGTAAGAGGGTTCTGCATTTCTAAAGAGAAGAGAGGACAGGGTGCACAATAAGAATTGTGCAGGATGAATGAGCCTTTTGCACGGACTGACTGATCTTGATTCTGCATGTCTTGGCACAGGCTAGGGGTGGGGTGCGAGAAGAGGCCAGCACTGCTGTACTTAGAGGGCTAGAGGTAGAGAATTTCTCGAGTTCAGAAGGCTGCTTTGCTCAGCCCTGTTGTAGGGCTTGCTCTGTGCAGTACCGTGTGCACAGCTGCCCTCTACTGGGTGGAATGACAATTTGCCCACGTTCATTGAAACTGGAATTAATTTACTCAAGTATTTATTTAGCATTTAACAAACATGACTATCCCAGATATCGTGTTGAGCTTCAGGGATACAGACATGGGGAAAACCCAGTGCATTCCCTTGAAGAGTTCACAGAAAACTGGAGGAGCCTCATGAGAAAATCAGCGACTGCCATACAGTATGAAGTGCTGTAATCGTGGCACTGGTACAATTTGATTACAGAAAAAATACTAGTTATAGTATTTTCTGAAGTTTTTACCTTGGAGGTGGGGTTGATGGATAAAAATACAAGACACCCAGTTAAATTAGAATTTCAGATAAATATTACATAGAACATAGAAATATTCAGAACTTATACTGAAAACTATTTGTTGTTTATCTGAAATTCTAATTTAACTGGGCATCCTGTAATTTTATTTGTTTATGTTTTGCTAAATCTGGCCACCTCCCCGATCGTGATTTGTCCAAGAACTCCGGGGACTCAGTGAGTGCAAAGGGGCCAGTTTAGCTTTGAAGAGGCTATGTGGAGAAAGAACTGCGTGATCAGTCCACTAGACTGAACACTGCACGGTTCTTTCCTGCAGCTGATGCATCTGTCACTGCCAATGCCGCTCTTGTCGCTCCATTTTATCATTGAAACAGCAGTTCCTGAATTACCTCTGTACCCTTGCTTATGTTTGTGATGGAGCCATCGATCTTCCAGCTTCTTGCAGAGGTCTTAGAGATTCCTTAAGAGAAAACAGCCTTTTTCTCCAGTTTTGTGTTCCAAGCTCATGCCCCTAAGGTTACACAGCACCAGGGATTCCCCATACTGGAGCGGCTGGTTCAGGAAGAGCTTCCAGACGCAGCCAAGGCTAAGTACCAATGCTAGCCATTGTCACTGCATTTTCTCTTCCTTCATAGAGTGCTCCTCCTTGGGGATCTTTCAGGGAGACAGCCTGCCAGCGTATCTCAGTGGGGACCATCTCAGATCATCAGAGAAGTTTTACGTTGACCCTAAAGTTGGTCAAGGCCTCCACCTCTTTGCTCTCAGGAAGCTTACTGGTTCTGGAGTAAATTTGCACATTTTCTCCCCAGTGTCAAGATTTTCAGACCAAAAGGGTATGGGAAAGTCATGGGAAATTGCCACTACACTCTTTCCCTGGGGGAGTGGGGACATATTTGCCTTTAAATTACATAACTATTCAAGTGATTCTTTCTAGATCACTTACAATACGGAGAAGATACTGAAAACTTTTAACTAATTAATTTATTTTTTTAGTTGAGCTAAAACTGGCATATAACATTATATTAGTTTCAGGTGTACAACATAATAATTTGATCTTTGTATACACTACAACACGATCATCACAATAAGTCTAGTTACCATCCATCACCATACAGTTGACCCCTTTTTGCCTGCCCTCCAACCCCCTTCCCTCTGATAACCATCAATCTGTTCTCTGTATGAGTTTTGTTTTATTTGTTCATTTGTTTTGTTTTTTAGACTCCACACATAAGTGAACTCATATGATATTTGCCTTTCTCTGACTTATTTCACTTAGCATAATACCCTCAAAGTCCACCCAGGTTGTCGCAAATGGCAAGATTTCCTTCTTTTTTATGGCTGAGTAGTATTCCATTGTCTGTGTGTATGTGTGTGTGTGCGTGCACGCGCGTGTGTGTGTGTATACATATATCACATAAATATATATATATATCACATCTTCTTTATCCGTCTGTCCATCGATGGACACTTAGGTTGTTTCCACATCTTAGTTATTATAAATAATGCTGTAATGAACATAGGGATGCTTATATCTTTTTGAATTAGTGTTTCTGTTTTGTTTGGATGAATACCCAGAAGTGGAATAATGGGATTATATGGTAGCTCTATACTTAATTTTTTAAAGAAACTCCATAGAGTTTTCCATAGTGGCTGCACCAATTTACATTCCCACCAACAGTGTATGAGTGTTCCCTTCTCTCTACATCCTCTCCAACACTTGCTATTTCTTGTCTTTTTGATCATAGCCATTCTAATAGGTGTGAGATGACACATCATGCTGGTTTTGATTTGCATTTCCCAGATAATTAGTGATGTTGAACACATTTTCATGTGCCTGTTGGCCATTTGTATATCTTCTTTGTAAAACTGTCTATTTAGATCCTCTACCCATTTTTTAATTGAATTGTTTGCTTTCTTTTCTGCTATTGAGTTACATAAGTTTTTAATATATTTTGAATATTAAAACCCCTTATTGGATATACGATTTGCAAATATTTTCTGCCATTCAGTAGGTTGCCTTTTCATTTTGTTGATGATTTCCTCTGCTGTGCAGAAATTTTTTAGTCTGATTTTGGAGTCAGATCCCAAAATTCCGCACAAAGACAGATGTCAAGGAGCTTACCGCCTATGTTTTCTCCCAGGAGTTTTATGGTTTCAGGTCTTACATTCAAGCCTTTAATCCATTTTGAATTAATTTTTGTTTATGGTACAAGACAATGGTTGAGTTTCATTCTTTTGCAGGTGGCTGTGCAGTTTCCCAAAACCATTTATTGATGAGATTGTCCTTTCCCCATCGTATATTCTTGGCTCCTTTGTCATAAATTAATTGACCATATATTGTGCAGGCTATGCTGGAAACTTCTACGTGGTAGCTTTTTTGCCAGTAAATTAATGATTAACAATCATTCAAGAAAAGAGATAATTTACTTGGATTTAAGTCGACAGCATTTGTTGGACAGCCCTTTTGCATGTACAGCACTGCCTTGGAACTACAGTAATTAGCCAAAAAATGTCAAAGACGTGAACTTATGAAAGTTATAACATCATTAGGAGCTTAAAAATTTGACAAATAAACTATCCCTACTTTTGGTATTTGGTAAGAAAGTATTTGTTCTTTTCAAACTTCCACTTAGTGTATTACAGTGGAAAGAAAGTGGATTTTAGAGCCAGATCTCTTACATTTGAATTCTCACTTTACCACTGATTAGCTGTGTGTGCTTCAGAAATTATTTTATCTGAGCTTCAGATTCTCCAACTGTAAAATGAAATTAATGCCACTTTTCAGGATTGTTGGGAAGAGTAAATGAGAATATATGTAAAGGGCACAGCGTTTGGTAACATATACAAAGTGGTAGTGTCCCCACTGAAGCCCTAAAGGGCTAGAAAATATTCTACAGAAAATTGACTTGATCCAACTTCTTCAAAGTATCATAAGTTAGTTTTATCTTGTCTCTGTGGAAGATAGAGACAGAGAGAGAGAAGAGAGCACAGATGAATATGTCTTGATGCAAAGATGTTTTGAGTTAAAACCCAGACAAACTAACTACGAAATATATCTAGAAACTGATAACGTCTTTCTGTGTAGAAGGACACTGGTTCTTTCTATGACCCATTCCTCTTCAATCTCATTTAAAATGGAGTACAGTGTGTGGAAAGTAAGGGATTTCTTAGTAAGAAGAAAGGCATATGGGACAAGCCCTGTGACCAAGTAGTTAAAGTTCCATGTGTTTCTCTTCAGCAGTCTGGGTTCACAGGTTGGGATCCTGGGAGCAGACCTACTGCACTTGTCAGCCATGCTATGGAGGCATCCCACATACAAAATAGAGGAAGAGTGGCAATGGATGTTAGCTCAGGGCGAATCTTCCTTACCAAAAAAAAAAGAAAGGTATATAATTTACTGATAAATATTTAATAAAGTAATAGCTATATGATTTTGGGCAAGTTATCTAAAACCTGGGACCTCAGTTTCCAGAATATCTAAGATCTTTACCAACTCTAAAACATGAGACTTTCAATGTCTGGACTGTAGCTTACACTTAAAGTTCAGCACTACCTTGTAAAATCCTGCTCTTATTGCTAAACCTACAGTATTTGATTTAAAAAAAGCATTCATATTCATGACACTTGGGGACTAGTCACATCTAGGAAAAGGAATCAGAGTTAACTTTGGAAATTATTTTTTAAAGTGCCATATTTTAAATTAGAATAGAATTTTAGAATAGAGCAAGATTTCCACATTTAAGATTAAAGGTATGGAATAAAGAAAACATGGGAGGAATGAGTTGACAATGTTTGTAGAGTTCCCAGCAGGAGCAGATGTCCATCAGCAAACCAATGCGGGAAATAAGAAGCCTATAGATTGCAAGGAGGACAAATTAGACCGAGAGAAAATTATCACCTATATCCAGTGAAATTCAAGTAGAAAAAAATTCAGCAGGATATTTGCTGCTTTGGAAACTAGCCAAAATCATCTGCCAATGGGGGTGGGGGGAAGAACAAGTTCATAAGTTGAAAAAGATAGCTGAATGGCAGAATAAAGTAAACAAATGATTATCAACTGCCATTGAGTATTATGAATCTAAAAAGAAATCAAGGCTCAAAGGAGCAGATTACAGCCTTTGAAATTATTGAGAAAGAGGTGAAGATGCAAACTGAAACTAAAGGTATGAGAAAAAATGAGAAACTTAAGGGAATCACAAAATATGAGTAAGTGGAAAATTTCAAATATCAATAGAAAACAAAAACTCCATAGGTGTCTAACATACATATGAGCAAAATATTCAGAAGTTACAAAAAGGAGCTCCTTTTAATATCCACTGTCATGATACTCCACACAGCATTGCTTCTGGGTACCAGGTCAAGATGGTGACATAGGAAGCTACTGAACTTACCTCCTCCTGTGGACACATCAAATTTACAGCTACACATGGAACAATTCCCTCTGAAAGAAATCCAGAGAGTAGCTGAGTGACTCCTACACACTGGGAAAATGAGGGGAAAAAATCACACTGAAACAGGTCTTGGCACACCCTCAACTACTGGGAGACAGTAAGAACAGAGAAGGCCGCTTGGTCAATCACAAATGTTTGGGAGACAACCAAGAGCTAGCCTAGGCTGAAGGATAATGTTCATCTCCTACACAAGACCACTCCTTCAAGACTGGGAGAGGTGGCTGTTTATCCAATGTACAGAAACCAACACAGAGAATCAAGGAAAATGAAGAAATAAAGGAATATGTTCCAAACAAAAGAACAAGATAAAACCTTGGGAAAAGACCTTAATGGAATGGAGATAAGTGATGTACCTGATAAAGAGTTCAAAATAATAGTCATAAAGATGCTCACTGAAGTCAGATGAATAAAGCATGAACAAAGCGAGAATTTCAGCAAAGAGACAGAAATTATTAAAACGTACTAAACAAATAATAGAGCTGAAGAATACAATAACTGAACCAAAAAATTCAATAGAGAGGTTCAACACTAGTAGAAGTTCAACTATATGAAGTGGAAGAAAGGATCAGTGAACCTGAAGACAGGGCAGTGGAATTCATCCAGTCAGAGGAGCAAAAAGAAAAAAAGAATGAAAAAGAAGGAAGATAGCTTAAGGGTCTTATAGAGCATCATCAAGCAAGCCAACATTCATATCTAGGGGTCCTAGAAGGAGAAGAGAGAGAGAAAGGGGCATAAAGCTTATCTGAAGAAATAATGGCTGAAAACCTCCCTAACCTGGTGAAAGAAAGACATATTCAGATATAGGAAGCCAGAGAGTTCCAAAAGAGATGAATCAAAAAAAAAAAAAAAAACCCATACCAAGACATATTATAATTAAATTGTCGAAAGTTAAAGACAAGGAGAGAATCTTAAAAGCAGCAACAGGAAAACAACTCATTCTAAAGGGAATCCCCATTAGACTTCAGCATATTTTTCAGCAGAAACTTTGCAAACCAAAAGAGAGTGGCATATAGTCAAAGTGCTAAAGGAAAAAACTGTCAACTGAGAATACTCTATCCAGCAAAGCTGTCCTTCAGAATTGAAAAAGAGATAAAGAGTTTTTCAGACAAGCAAAAGCTGAAGGAGTTCATCACCTCTAGTCTGGCCTTACAAGAAATGTTAAAAGGACTTCTTCAAGCTGAAAAAAAAGGGTGCTAATTAATAACAAGAAAACATATGAAAGCATAAATCTCACTGGTAAAGATAAATACACAGTTAAATTCAGAATACTCCAATCTTGTAATGGTTGTGGTTAAATCATTTGTAAATCTAGTAAGAAGGTTAAAAGACAAAAGTAGTAAAACAATTATAACTACAGTAATTTGTTAATGGATACATAAAAAGATGTAAATTGTGACATCAAAAACACAAAACATGGGGGAGAGGGGAAAATAAAAATGTAGAGCTTTAGTATGCATTTGAACTTAAGTTGTTATCAGCTTAAAATAGATTTATCAATATAAAATGTTTTATACAAGCCACACAGCATTGCTTCTGATCAAGGAATTCACTTCACAGCAAACGAAATGCAGCAATGGGCCCACGCTCATGGAATTCATTGGTCTTACCATGTTCCCCACCATTCTGAAGTACCTGGCTCAACAGAACAGTAGAATGGCCTTTTGAAGATTCAATTACGGAGCCAGCCACCTGTCAATACTTTGCATGGCTGGGGCAAGGTTCTCCAGAAGGCTGTATATGCTCCGAATCAGCTTCTAATACATGGTATGCTGTTTCTGTGATAGCCAAGATTCCCGGGTCCGGCAATCAAGAGGCAGAAGTGGGAGTGGCACCATCATTATTACCCCTAGTGACCCACTAGCAAAATTTTTGCTTCCTGTTCTTGTCACTCTATGGTCTGCTTACCTAGAGGTCATAGTTCCAAAGGGAGGAGTGTTTTCAAGAGACACAATAGTGATTCTATTCAACTAGAAGTTAAGACTGCCAACCAACTATTTTGGGCTTCTCATGCCTCAGAATCAAGAAGTAAAGAAGGGAATTACTATACAGGCTGGGGCGATTGATCCTGACTACCAAGAGGAAACTGGACTGCTTACTCCATGACGGAGGTAAGGAAGAGTATGTCAGGCATACAGGAGATCCCTTATGGCATCTCTTAGTATTACCATGCCCTGTGATTAAAGTCAATGGAAAACTACAACAACGCAATCCAGGCATGACTGCTGATGGCCCAGACCCTTCAGGAATGAATGTTTGGGTCACTCCACTAGGTAATGAATCATGAACCGCTGAGGTGCTTGCTGAAGGCAAAGGGAATACCGAGTGGGTAGTTGAAGAAGATAATTATAAATACCAGCTATGACCATGTGGCCAGTTACAGAAACAAGAATTATAATTGTTGGGAGTATTTTCTCTTTATTTTTTTATGAATGTCTCATATGTGCATATATGTATATATATTAATACATAATAAGCAAATATCTTTGCTTTCATCCCTCTCTTGTTGCTTTATCATGTAACATAAGATACATTGACTTTCTATCATAGTATTAAAGTTTTTTAAATTTTACATAGTATTATTTAAGCTACAGGATATCAGGAGAAGAGTAAATATCCCTCAAGGACTTTACTTCCTTTCCTGGGGAAGGGATTAGTGCATTTTCAGATGTACACAGGATAGTTGTATCATCTTAAGTGGAATTATGGCCTCACTATTATCTTTATTTGGGAATTAAGCATGATTTATGGAGATAAGTATGGGTGCCAAGTTGACAAAGAGTAGAGTTGTGATGATTAATTTCATGTGTCAACTTGACTGGGCCTCGGGTGTGCAGACATTTGGTCAAACATTCTGGATCCATCTGTGAGGATGTTTCCGGATGAGATTAACATTTGAATCAGTAGACTGAGGAACGCCGATTGGCCTTCCTAACAGGAGTGGGCCTCATCTACACAAATGTAGACCTAAATAGAACTAAAAACTTGAGTAAGAAGGAACTTCTCTTGCCTGACTACCTTGAGCTCAGACATGGGTCTTTTCCTGTCTTCAGACTAGAACTGAAACATTGACTCTTCTTGGGTCTTGAGCCTGCCACCTTTGGAACCGGAACTACACCATTGGCTCCTGAATCTCCAGCTTGTAGACTGCAGATCTTGAGATGTGTCAGGCTCTATAATCGCATGAACCAATTCCTTATAATAAATCTCTTTATATACATATTTATCTTAAATGTCTTAAGCTTACAGTGTCAGAACACTTAAAAGATTTTAAGATTCACCATACTTATAAGTTTAATTTTTTTGGCATTATAAAAATTATTTAATACTTGAGAAAATTTGTCAGACAATTAGTACATAGCAAAAGAACATTGAATATGTTAAATTTGCAAGTGCAATTCAAAAAATAAGTTCAATTATCCAAGTTTATAAATGGGACCAAATGTTTAGCAAATGCCCTTTAAAGTAATTATTATAACTTAGTACATTTTTAAATGAAATAAGATTTATAGAGTGGATTTAAAAGTTTAAGGAAGGGGCCAGCCCAGTGGTGCAGACGTTAAGTGCACACGTTCCGCTTCGGTGGCCCAGAGTTCACCGATTTGGATCCCGGGTGCGGACATGGCACCACTTGGTAAGCCATGCTGTGGTAGGCATACCACATATAAAGTAGAGGAAGATGGGCACGGATGTGAGCTCAGGGCCAGTCTTCCTCAGCAAAAAGAGGAACACTGGCAGCAGATGCTAGCTCGGGGCTGATCTTCAAAAAAAAAAAATAAATTAAATTAAATTAAAAGTTTAAGGAAGAACCAAGTTTAATTTTGCCTGGTAATTGATGGACCCATTTTCTGCAGACTAAGGTCTTTGCAATTAACAATTTTTTTCTATGACAGTATTCATTACAGCATACATAATTTAACATTTAACATTTCAATCCAAGTTAAAACAAACGAACCGACAAATAAAAACCTTGCTGTGGAGTGAACTTTTTAAAAGTATCTATCTCAAGGGCCAGCCTGGTGGCATAGTGGTTACGTTCATGAGCCCAGCTTCTGTGGTGGTCTGGGATTCGCAGGTTCAGATCCCAGGTGCCAACCTAGCACTGCTCCTCAAGCCACACTGTGATGGCATCCCACATAAAATTAAGGGAGATTGGCACAGACGTTAGCTCAGGCCCAATCTTCCTCACACATACACAAAAAGTATCTCAAGCCATGCTGCTTTCAAACTATAAAATACATTTAAAATTTGCCTTATAATAAATGATTACTGGGAAATGGAACAGTGCATCATTTTGGTTCCCTGTCCCAGTATTTTTACCCATAAATAGTGAAGGATGCTTCAGGCCTGCAAACGTGAAATTAAATCTAAGCTACCGGAGTGAAGAACCTGGATGCTATGATCTACATAGCCCTTGAATCATAGGCCATGCTATAAAGAATTAATTTTCTGAATGCAAGGAGTCTTAAAAGTCTTGATATTTTAGATCCCCAAAACTTATTGTGATGTTTTTGCCACCTCCAAGCTCAAGCCTTAGCTAAGACAGCTGGCCACTCGCTGCAGAACATATAAAGTCATTTCAAAACTTTTGAGCTATCATCCATGCCAATCCTCCTCTTTTTGCTTGAGGAAGATCATTCCTGAGCTAAATCCGCGCCGATCTTCCTCTATTTGTTTATGGGATGCCGCCACAGCATGGCTTGATCAGAACAGCAAACCCAGGGCTGCCTAAATGGGGTGTGCGAATTTAACTACTACACCATCAGCCGGGCCCCTTTCAAAACGTTTTAAATTAAATTATAAAGTCATTGAAAATGTCCCAGAATAGCCCCTTCATAAGAACTGAGGATGCCTGGAGGCTTTCTTAAGCAAGGCCCACTCCGTTCAGTTTAGGGAAAAGAACCCAGACCTCCATCTGAGTCGAAAAGAAGCCGGTAGCACGTACATGCCATTTATTTAGTAATTGAACAAATGTTTGTTGAGGGCCTACTATGTGTAAACGTACTACGAACTGAACACACATCCGACTTTGGGAAGCGGAACCCCTCTACGCAGTGCTCCTACCCAGCCCCGAATCACCGTCGCTCCCGGCGTCCCCCGGAGGGCCTCTTGCTCCGCCCATTGCGCAGGCGCAGATGCGACGTCCTCCTGGCTCGGAAGCCTGCGCTAGTGCACGTGCATCGGAATCGTAGCTTTGTTCGTGAAGTTTCTTGGCGGACCTGTGGGAGAGGCTGCTTCTCCCGTGAAGATTTACCTTCTGAGGAGCTGACTGGGTAAAGAAGGCGGCTCAAGGTTTGTGGGGAATGTAGCGGATGAGGGGAGGCGGTTTAGAAGCTGGCGGGGTTCTCGGTGAATTAAAGAGGGAAAAAGTGTTAATTATCATGAAGTTTCAGGGATTTTTAATGAGGGCCACAAGGTGAGCCTCCGCCTGGCGCCCCGACAGGATGTGAAATGCTGGCTTTTCTCAGATGAGCTAATGCTCCTCATCCCCCCCACCGCGTGCCAGGAGCCACTGAGGTAGCCTGCTGCCTCCGTTAGGAGCCGGGGACATGGAGACACCGGGAGGGGCAGCCTTCCAGCTTGGACGTGTGACCGCCCCTCCCCTAACCCTCAGTTCTCAGCGGCCCGAACGCACAAGGGAGCATCCGAATCCTCCGTGGCCGCTGCCCCGAGCGGGCGCGTCGAGCGTTCGATTTGCGTTGGTTCCGGGACGCCAGGTGCGGTCTCCCGGGGGTAGGCGTGGCTTCGTCGGGGCGCCACTTCGGGCTCACGCACGACCCGCGGCTCTAGAGCGTAGAGGCCAGGAACGCCGCCCGGGTGACGGCCGCTCCCGCGACGCCGCGAGGCGCTGACCTGCCCCGGGCCACCCAGGCCGTCCGCGCGCCGCGTGGCCGCCGAGCGGAGCCTCCGCTCGGACGATGCCCGCCGGCGCCGGCCGCCCGCCCGCCGTCTCGCTGCAGGAGCCGGTGGAGTCAGCGGCGCTCGGGTAGGCGAGGGCGGCTCGGGAGCGGGGCGTGGAGGGCGCTCGGGCTCCGGCGAGGGGTACCCGAGGTGAGTGTCCCCCGACGGCCAACGGGGCGGGCGGACTTGCGCGCAGGGGTGCGGCCGCCGCGTGTCCGTGCGCTCCGGCCGTTGTAAGGCTGGGTGGAGGTTTTGCGAGGCTCCTTCGCCTTGGTGATTCCTGACTGCTGGATTCAGCTCTTTGAACATCGTGAAACTTTGCGGGTCCTACAGTGATGTAGGTGCAGGAAAAGTCTCCCGAGTGTCAGGTAGTTTAATATGAGCCGCTTCCTACGTCCGTCCCCGCTCAGATCTTTGAAGGCAGTTTCCATCCTTTCCACGCTTGTGGTTGAGTTTATTCCATTTATTTATAGACTATTCCGCTTGAGATACGTGGCCGCCGTGGTGGCTGAGTGGAAGAAACTGTTTAGTAATGATAATACAGAAAGTGGAAAGGTCGAGGGTGATTGGTAACTCCAAGGTTTTAAAAGATAACAGTTACCCTCAAGTTTTAAAAATTGTGGGCTCCACGTGCAACGTGAAGCATGCCAACACCGTAAGTGCGTTGTTTGCTTTTTGGAGTGACAGGTGAATATGGGACTATTTCAGAGTATAAAGTCAAAGGGACACAAAATTATAATTTGCTTAAGTTTTTTAATTTCCTTTTTGCTAATTGTGTGTTGTGTGTATGTGTAGACAGAGTAAAAATGGTACAAGCTTTAAGAAAAGTGTCACCGAGTTCACATTTAGAAAGTAATTTTATTTATTAAACATTCTAAAAAGGTTTTAGGCTTCATTCAGAATATATCTTTGCTGATTGTAAAGGAGAATATATTTTAACTTTTGAGGTGAGGCCAAGGGGACTGGAGGAGTGAAATGAGTATTTAGAGAGATTTTCAATGCTATTTCCTTACTCACTTCTTAAAAGCCTCTAATTAAAAGAAAAGTCTGTCTTTACCTTATTGGTCAGATCTTTAAAAATCTGAACGTTACTTAATCATAAAGATGTCAGAATTTTGGAGAGAATGCCTGAGTGTCTTGAAAACCCATGCACCTTTTCTTTTTAAAAATTTGTTGGAAAATTCATATCACTAGGGAAAAATAATGAATTATCTGTAGAGGTCAGTTGTTGACCAATAGGAAAACTAACTTTTATTTACATTTTCTGAAATTTTAACTCTAGTGGCTAGTGATAATTTCAAATTTAGTATGTATTTCAGCCATATTTTGTAGTTTAATACATTAAAAATGTTTTTTCATTTCCCACTATATGCATATGGAATCATTGCGTTGTTCGCCTGAAAGTAATTTGATGCTCTATGTCAGTTGCCTCTCAATTTAAAGAATGTTTTATACAACCAGTAAAATAATAGTACTTTTATTAATAAAATATCATTGTAGTACCTTTACGCAATTGCAAGTGACCTGAGGATCATCACTTCCTCTCAGTTTAACAACGACTGTACTTGGTCCCCTTCAAACTATAAAGTTATGTTTTATTATAATGAAGGATGACATAATGTACCTTGATTGCAAAATTTTTAAATTAGGGAAAACCATCACCATTCTACAATATCCAAAGATTAATTTTAGAAAATCGGCAATTATGATGTTTGGTAAATGTGTTGCTTTGGTCTTCTTTTGCTGTGTTTCTCTTTCCCCTCTCATTTATTTCAAAATATCTTTGCTTTCATGAAGGGTGATTTAGGGAATTTGAAGTGCCTGCATGTCATCCTGTTAGATGTGATAGAATCTGATTAACTCTGCAAACCCTGCATGTGTTGCACAGTTGGGATTAGTTTTCCTCTAAAACTTATCTTTTTTCTATTCATATTTTGTTACTTATCCTTATTTTTGAAAAGGAACTTTTTTTTTTGCTTCATTTGAATATTTCCAGAACACCAGTATTTTATTCGTTGATTTGATGGATTTATAAGTGATATTATAAGGTGATTTATTTTTGCTTTGTAGTAATTTCAGTTTTATAAAGTTAGTCTAGTAGAGTAAGATTGTCAGAAATTAACTTTTCAGAGATAGCGATATTTTACAAGGTGAGGTGAAGTTGGGTAATAAACTGAGCAAAGTTCAGAAAATTTTAAACTCATGTATAGAGTAAATTTGATGATTGCCTTAATGAGCAACTTTGCTTATTAAGATAGTCCCTGAAGTCTGGTAGCAAGTCTATATCCTTGGAATGTATAATCCACATAATGCAAAGTCTTTGTAATTACTGCTCTTTGAAACTAATGATAGCTGCTCCTAAGGGTCTGTCTTAATTACAACAGCTGAGACTTTGGCAAAGATGCAACTCCTGCTTTCCCCAGTGTGGCTGTGGGTATATGTGGACAATTAAATCCTTATCAGAACCTAATCTTCATTTGGGGTAGCTGTGATAGTGCTTATTTTATTAGACCCTAGATAAACGATACAAGAAATACTTTGATTTTTAGATTTCTCTGAGAGGTTTAACCCACTGTAACTCAACTTGAGGATTTTGAGGACAATAATGCAATAGAGAAAATCACGGATTTGGGTATCTAGCTTGTCGGGATACAAATCTAAAACCTCTTGGCTAGTGCACATGCCTAAGGGGGAAAATACTTTCCTTTTACCAGTGAAGATAAAATTTTCTTTCTTTCACACTTTTATAAGCATGAGCTTGTCAGCAGTGGTATATTTACAGATTGAAGAGCAAGACTGTGAAGCGTATCTGTGTGAGAGAGAACAAGAGAAAGAGTGAGTAAATGGCGTTTTTTATGTTAAATCAGCAGGACCCATTGTACAGAGGTTCTTAACTTGGGATACATGGACTTCAGTGATTACTTGAAGCCCCTGATTGTTTGCAAAAATGTGTGGGTTGTCTTAATTTTTATTGAGGAAAAGATATATGGCTTCATCAGACTCACTAAAGGGTGTGAGACCCTCTTCCCCCAAAACAAATTTAGCAGCAGTAAACTGGAGAGAGCTTGTTTCTAGAGAAAGACCTTTTCCTTTTTATAAGCTGAAATAGCTAGATAGTAGCGGAATTAGAACTCACACCTAGGTTTCTGACTGCCAGTCCTTTGCTGCTTCCGTCAGTCCACATTTACTGCACCTTGTGGTGACGTGCTTTGATAGGACAGTGTTTCATGCTCTGTGGCTTACGAGCGAAGCCTTGTTTAGAGAGACATTTCAAGCTCATGCAGGTATTTTAATGCCGGATCTTAGCAGAAACTGTGAGCAAAAAATGAATCATCATCTGTAAAGGGAGATGTGAACAAATATTTCCTCATAGAACTAGATGAAAATATTACCACAGTTTTGTGCCATTAGTATAATACAGCAAATCCAGGAGGGTCAAAGTTTTTGTAAGATCAACAGAATTTTTGCTAGTAGAATTACGTATTGTAGTGGTGGTCAGTCAAGTCTCTAAGCCCTTTGAGCTGGGAATGATCGTCTTATTTAAGGGTTATACATCCCTTACATTCTGTGTGGTGTGTGACATCGTATTTAGACAAGGAATAGGAAGCAATTTCAGCAAACAGCAAAAGAACAAATTTTACAGAAAAGTTTTACAAATGCATCTTTTCCTCTCTTTGGAAAACCCAATTTTTATGTTTTTCTTTTGTAGTTTTGTGTTTCTTTTTCTTTCCTTTGTGTCTTCCAAGCCCATTTCAATCTATTAAACCTCGTATTTTAGTTTTCTCAAATTTATTTTGTGCCTTCCTGTCTGAGGTATTTAGTCCATACAAATACAAGCACTTTATACATACTTGTTCTCTCTGAAGGCTTCACCGGTCAGTAAATACATAGTATGAACTATTTGAAAAAGAATGAAGGAGTGTTAGATGGTTAATATTAAACTATAAGGATTAAAAAATAACTTCCTTAGGTGATTAAACATGCACTAATAATAATAGCCGGCAATTACATAGCACTTTACTATAAATCGATCATTGTTGTTTGTGTTGCGTGTTTATTAATTCACTTAATACAGCAGGAGAATGTTGATTAACTGGATTAACTTACTAAGTAGATATTTGATTTTCCATTTTCATATTTTAAGAAACTGAGGCGCAGAGAAATTGGGTAACTGGTCCAAAGTTGCACAGTTAGTAAGGGGGCACAACAGGATTTGGACCCAGGTCATCTGGCTTTACCAAAGTGCCACTAAAAACGTTTGTCTCTAACCTATGGCTTAAATAAGTCAAATAATTTCTTTAAAAAACTATCTGAACTTCTTAGGCTAAATTTTTTTAAAGGAAAGTTATTTGCTGCGCAGTTTGCTGAGTCTGGAAAAAAGCTGATGGCAAATTATTCTGTTTTGGTCACCTTATATTTGTGGACTCTCCGAAAGTGAGACTAAAATGTTTAGTTTAACAGAAGAATAGCATCACGAAAGTCAAGAAAAATGATCCAGATTCATTTCTCTGCCCGAGGTGCTGTGCCCGGTGTTCTAGTTACTTTTCTTCTGGGGCCTCGACAACATTCAAGCTTTGCCTACAGTGTTCTTTGAAGCGCTTTAAGTCTCCAGTCCGTCTACTTGATGTAATAATCCCTGCCAGGTTTATTTCCAGCACTTTAGACATTGCATGCCTGAATGCTTCTACAGGATTTTTGAGAAGCTTGTTATTAAAGTCAGGTACAGTCTTAAAATGGATGTGATGTTAGAAATAGACAAATTATATTAAAATCCATGCCTGAAAGGAACATTAGTAAGGATGCACATTACTAGTTTATTGCTGATGTGAAAGAAGATTGCATGATTGCCAGTTGCTACCCTCAAATCTAAACTTAAATACGGAAAAGTTAATTTTTAAATGAACATTCTGCCTCTTTCTTGAGAAGAGTGTATAATTAGATAAATTTATTTAGGAATTATAATTGTGTATTAGTGTTTCTGGGCATGACTCCATTACACATATACATGATACAATATTAAATAGTTATCTTAAAAATTCTTCTCTTTATTATTCTAGCCTCAGCCATACAT
Organism: Equus asinus; assembly: GCF_041296235.1. NCBI lineage: Eukaryota > Metazoa > Chordata > Mammalia > Perissodactyla > Equidae > Equus > Equus asinus. The sequence goes on from NC_091816.1 coordinate 12,669,760, forward strand.
TTCTTACTTTTAGGTTCGGCAGACCGTAATAGGTGAATAATGGTTGGTGGCTGTATTTTCCATACCAAGATGTCTAGAAAATGAAATTGCTTTTGACTTCTTTGGACCAACACAGAAAGATAGCTTAATATGTTAAAATGAGAGGAACGCTTTGTTTAGCAAGCATAATTCAATGCACAGTTCATGGATGTTGGAGGGCAGTCTGAGGAGGACCTTTGGCTTTTAACTAGAAAACAATGCAGTGCAGGAGGAGAAGCTGATTCAGTGTTGCCTCAGTCTTAGAAATTTATCAAGCAGCGCTTCGTGGATTACTTGTATAGTTATTTTTCCTATATTAATAAACATGCACTGTGGGGATTTTTAAATATGGCCAGTTTTAGAGATTACTTTGTTGTTGGGTAAAGTAACCGATAAGTTTTCTACGAAGATTACATAAGGTGCTCTTATTATTCTTTTTCCCAAAAGTTTTACGTTTTAAATTCCCTTGAAAATTGTGTCATTATCTTTAATCATCTGATTACTCCTTTGTATTTCCCTAATGTCTTTTAAAAAGTCTCTTAGCCATAATAGATTAGCTATTAATCTTATCCCTGTGTTTTTTTGTTTTTTTTTTTATTTTATTTTTTATTTTTTTTAAAAGATTTTATTTTTTCCTTTTTCTCCCCAGAGCCCCCCGGTACATAGTTGTGTATTCTTCATTGTAGGTTCTTCTAGTTGTGGCATGTGGGACGCTGCCTCAGCGTGGTCTGATGAGCAGTGCCATGTCCGCGCCCAGGATTCGAACTGACGAAACACTGGGCCGCCTGCAGCGGAGCGCGCGAACTTAACCACTCGGCCACGGGGCCAGCCCCATCCCTGTGTTTTTATGATAATTCCATAACTCGTTTTGCATGTAATTTCCATCTGCTGAGCAGAGAGTGCACTCAGTTTGAGGTTATATTGATTGATTTATCTATTCCTTGTCTTTCACAGCCTGGTAGCACAATTTACTTCCATATGTTACATCCTTCTAGCAATACATCTAATTTCCAGGACTTTGGCCAGGCAATCATCTCTCTATCTGCCTTGGGAGGACAAGAAGTGGCTCTAAGCTGGCAAAATGATGGCTTTATTGCTGTTTTCATTTGCTTTTCACTGTGTTTTCAGTAGGGTAATTTAGAGGAAAGCAGTCTTTATATCTAATACTGGCACTCACTAGTAGTAACCGTTATCCTCTCATTGTGTTCATCTATAAATGTTATGAAGCAGGGTTGGTAGAAGAAGGGTAGGTAATCCAGGTTATTTTTCTTGCTGTAGAATGGGTTGCAAGTTATCCTTTGCTAGTTTACTCCCTGGTGGTGTGGTTCTGTTTCGGTCAAGCCAGTGTGAATCTGGTCATTTGAGAAGGTTGAAGGAAGGACTAGGACTGGAGGATTGAGTTAGTGAAGAGTTGAGCTGTTTTCTCACGTTTCTCTAAAGCCAGGATGACCTTGACCTCTTTGTGGAACCTGATCTATTTTTACCAAAGTTTCTAGACTCCAAAGGGAAAGAAGCCCGGGGAGTCGTAACCCTTGAGGAACCCTTAACTTTATTCCCCTGCTGAAAAGCAGCTGGACTGGAAGTACTCTTTCCCATAGCCTAGACTCTTGGGATAGTCTTTAAAGTTTATAAATTAGTTTTTACTCTCATTTGACTGTGTATAATTAGAAAGAAACAGGATCCTCCTTGGGTTTGGAGTGAGAGCCCGCCTCAGACTTGTAGAGAAATCCATCCATACAGTACAGGACATTAAAACAAAAGTAGGACTTCTGAGTCACCACAGAGTAATCGAAATCTTTGAGTACTAGTTTTTGCTTCTAGTTTAGGAAACTCCTTAAATTGGGGCTTGGTTGATCCACCATAGACAACTGAACATGGGTCTTGTGATAAAATAGTTAAACCATATAGTTTAAAAGATAATCGCTCTTTTGCCTGTTCTCTTTGCCCTGAGGGCAACAGACTAAATCTCAGCAATAAATATAGATGCATAAGCCTTGAAAATGTGCTGGTAATTCTTGCTGTGCCTGATCATCTAGATTGGTGCTTTTCAAAATGTGGTCTCTGGACCATCAGCATCACCTGGAAATTTAATAGAAATAAAAATTCTTGGGCCTCAGCTAAGACGTATTGAATTGGAAACTCTGGAGGTGGGACCCAGTAATCTGTGTTTTAATAAGCCCTCTAGGTGATTCTGATATATGTTCAAGTTTGAGAACCACTAATCCTAGATCATCAGGAATGAACCATGGTGTTTTGCTAGTGCACTGCTTCAGCGTAAATACCTTATTGCTCATGTGGGTATCACTGCCCGTGTATACACCAGGAAAAGACAACCTGCATTATTAGTATTACATTGAACGTTATGCAAAGTAAAATTGTTGGTGGCCTTCAGAATTCTATTTCCCTCTCTTCTTGCTGAGTACCTGGAATAAGGTAACTGCTTGATAAATACTTATTAAATGAATTCTTCCCACCCCCAAAAAGCAAAACAACGTTCTCTTTTTTATTTCTTGTGGATTCTTCCTGTGCAGGAGCATTAAGCCTGAAAGTGAGGTTCCCAGTTAAGAACATTTCTTTCTCCTAATAGTGATATTGGTTAAAGGAGATTGCTGATACTAAAAATAAGAAAGAAGAAAGAGACAAAAAAGACATAGTTCCTATGTAGCTGATTGTATGCTTTCCTCAGAATTATCTACCAGTAGCTCTCAAATGTAGCCTACATCAGAATCACCTGGAGAACTTGGCAGACATAGATTGCTGGGCTTAACTCCTAGAGTTTCTGATTTGGTGGGTCTAGCATGGGGCCAGAAGATTTGCATTGCAAAGTTTCCAGGTGATACTGATGCTGCTGGTCTAGGGACCCCAGTTTGAGAACCACTGCCCTTAGTTCACTAAGACCAGAAATACAGGTAATTTCATGAATGTGAATGTTAGCTCCTGGTGCTTACGGAGCCAGTGATCTGTAAATAGAAAGTATAGTATACACCTGGATAGCCAACCTAACTGAATTTTTTTTTCAGAGGTATCTGTTAAGATCTTCCTCAGCATAAGACTTTTTTCCCAACACTTCTTTAAAAACTGACTCAAAACTCACCTACCTAAATAATTTGAGCGGAACAGATTCTTTATCCAAATCTTGCCACACCGGTAATTTCATTTCTCTGCTTCTTTTCACCTCAGGGTTTGTTGAGAGTTTAGCTAAGCTACACCATGGTGTTGCTGCCTCGGCATGTGTTCTATTTGTCCACGCAGCCTGCAGTGACCTTAAACTGACGGTAGCCCCCTCATGCAAGTGCATGCCCTGCATAGTAGCTGTCAGTCACAAGCAAATGGAAGTTTCTGATACGTCTTCCCTCATGGCCCTTGTGATCAAAAGATTCCCCTCTTCCCATTGCCTTCCCTTTTTGCAACCCTTAGATAAGACGCCGTGTGGCTTACCAAAACCCTGCTCTCTTGGTTTGAGTTGACCAGTCCAGCCTTATCCCAGGAAGCCCAAAGCACTCCACTCACAGACCGTAATAGGGGTGTGTGCCCCAGGTCCTGCCTCTCCCTGCGCTCTGCCTTGACCTGCCTATGTTGTCCCTTGAGATGTGTCAGGTACTTCCTTCAGGACCTGTGAATAATGAACTTCTCTATTTCATTTCCTTTTGTGTCTGGTTGAAGCTTGGCTCACCATCCAGCACCCTGTGCTCCATTTAATAAGTTAATTTGACATATTCATAACAAGCTTACTTAGTTTTACACTATAATTTTGTACCCAAACATATGTTGCTTGTATATCTTATTTGTTTCTCTATTTTCTGTCCTCAAATTGAAGTTCATAAAAAATGAGAAAGTTGGCTTTTCTTTTGGATTTTTTCTCACAATGAAACACTTTTTGTAGACTTAACTCCTTGTCACTTGGATTCTTATATAACACATTCTTAGCATTTGCTGAAACACGTTAAAATGAGGTGAAACTGAGGCTTTTTTCCCTCCAACTCTTTTATAAGCCTTTTTTCCTCTTGCTAAACGGGTAGTTGTGAAGAAGGAAATCTGAAGTATCTCAGTGAATACAGAATTCTTACATTTAATAGAAACTTTAGTTGAATAGTTTCCCCCATATCCATATAAACACACAGAGCCCTCTGTGAATTAAATTTAGTGTTACTGTACCAGATAGGTTCTAGTGGAGAAGAAAAGTCTTGAAGATGGTTTTAGGTTTTTTTGTTTCTTTTTGCTGAGGAAGATTTGCCCTGAGCTAACATCCGTGCCAGTCTTCCTCTATTTTGTATGTGGGTTGCCTGATACATGATGGCTGAGAAGTGGTGTAGGTCCAGAATCTAAACCTGCAAACCTGGGCCACCAAAGCAGAGTGCTCCAGACTTAACCACTACACCACGGGGCTGGCCCCAGTTTTTCTTTTAATGGAATGTCTCCCATGAATTTGTGGAAAGACTTACCAAATCAGTACCTTCTTTGTTAAAACCTGTGGTTGGTGTTGCTCTGTAATTTCAGTGACACTATAGCCAATTTTTTTTTCCTATTTCGAGGGGTTATTTTTAACCACTGTTTTGCCATTACAGAAAGTCTGGAACAGCTCTTTGTAAGTGTCTTTGCGTTAACGTGCTTCTTTGAGCAACTTTCATGATCAAATTAAAAGACAATTGGTAACTTTTATATCCTCATACATATTTGTTTTTTATACATGCCAGTTGTGTTAATTTACACGTTTGCATCAGATTCTTATTAATACACTGACTTATAAATTATCCTTTAACTTACTATAATTATAGTGGACATGCAAAGGCCACTAATCAATTTCCAGAGGTACATATTACCCATATAGTTATTACTAAATATTTGATGCCATTATTAATATTCTTATGTGAATGCCAGCTCACATCATGGGAATTTGGGTAGGAATAGACCATCACTATCAAATTGCTCAGAATTTCTAGTGTGCAAATTATTTGGCATTTCATTTTTATGTGCTAGTCTCTCATCCTTATTACCCTGATACTGTGTGACTATACCTACTCCTGGTTGTTTCTTTATATTCTCTACTTTTATTTCTTTGAGTCTCTTGGGCAATGACACTTCATTAAAGCACCTCAGTAAAACATAGTCAAAACAATAAATAAGCAAAAGATAAGATGTTCTTTTATTTATACATTGAGCGTTAAAATGTGTAGTAATGATATTTTCTTTTCAAAAATGGATCTACAGTGTCTGTTTTAAATAGCTTTTTTATTTTCTTGAATGTTTAGCTTGGAGAAAAGAAAAAATTAGAATTTGCAGTCAGTCCCAAATTTCAGTGGATGTTTCACTAATGAAAAAATATCTTTTTTTAAAGAATGTGTAGCATTTTAATATATGGGTTAGTACCATGTAGATATTACCATGTTATCAGTAGTAGTATTCTGAAGTCAAGGTATAAGTAGTGTGTTCCTGAAATCAAGACATAAACCTGAAGTTAATTATAACAGGTCATTAGGATTTGGACTAATTATAGTACTTTATTGTTTCCATGGTGCATACAATCAGAGTTAAGGTTTAAATGCTTCTAGAAAGAAAACTTAAGAACTGGTTGGGATAGTGTAGTGATTTAGAATCCAGACATCAAGCCTGGACTTGAAAACCAACTTTGCAGTTGGATAACCCTAGGCAAGTTTCTTAAACTTTCTGAGTCTCTGTTTTCTCACCTGAAAAAATGGGAGTAATACTACCAATCAGTGAAGATTAACTGGGATGCTGTGTATAAAGTACCTGCACAGTGCGTAGAATGTTTCGTAACCGTTTACAATGACTGTTAATTAAAATTTTGGCATAAAACTAGCAGTGTTACTACTTAGTGTTTAGTATTTTTTGCTCTATATAAAAATCCAGGAGCAAGCTCATTTGCTATGTCACAATGTCATTTTCTCTACTGGATGGCTGCATAAAAGTGGTAGGCTGATGAGAATGTACTGAAGGGAAGAGAAAGCAAAGACTTAATGAGAAAAGAGTGAGAAAGGAGAAAAGAATGCAAGGGTGTGAGAGAGAAGGCACTGAGACATGCAGAAAACAGACGCCGCCTCCCCTCAAAATGAAACAGGAGTGAAAGGAAAGCAGAAATAAGGAGAACAAAACAATGGAGAGGACAACAAAGATTATTCTGGGGGAGCTTCTGACCATGATTCTCTACATATTTCTGCCCTTTTTTTGTAGAGTTGCTATTTTTCATCTATGGATTGAGTCCTGATCATAACCATATGATGATAGATTCCATTGAAGAGTGGTAAGTATTTCAAATAATGGCTTTACTACTGCTATTACTTACAATACTGTATTGATGTTTTTTTCAACCCACTTTGGGTAAACTCTTCTACTTTACAATTGACTTAATAATTTGGCAATAAAAAAGATACATGAAGAACATGTATTTTTTCACACACTGGAATACTTTTAAAGTACACACATATTTATCCTTCACAGTAGTTATTTATTAGATACTTATTTTGTAAGGAACTATGGTTGGTGCTGGAGACAGAAAATGGGTAAATTATGGTCCAGTGGGGAAGATTGGCCCATACAAAACTGACCTTAATTTAGCATAAGTATTGAATCTTTGAATAACTAAATTGGAATGTCAGGCCAATATGCAAAAATTGCTTAGAACATTTTTGGTATTCAAGATTTGGAATTGCCCTTTGAACCAGTACATAAGTAGGATAAGAAATTTATTTTATCACCAGATTTTTTTTGGTTTTACATTTTTAATCAAAAGTAGTATTGCCACATTTGGTCACCAATATATTAATCAGATGGATTTTAAACGATATTTGGTTGATTCTAAAAGCAAAACATCTCAGAGGATGGAAATTGGACCAGCTGTTGACATTTAAAAAACAAAAGCGCCGTAGTCATAGACAGAAGTACTCCAGGCCGTGAATTTTCTAGGTTGTTTAAAAGTTAGGAAAGGGATCAGAGCTGTTTAACTTACGAAGCTATCAAACTTTTATGGCATCAGCCAGCATACGGTGTATAATTTCTTCCATATGCCTGTATGTGGAGCCACAGAGAAAACTTAAATAAAGCCTAGAAGTGGTGGAAAGAGGATAGGTCTAGTAGGGGCAAAATATTTTACAGTTCGGCATACACTTTTAAGCCGGACTGAAATGCAGGTGAGAAGAGTAAAGCTTAGGAGCAGACGTTTAGCAAGTAGCAGAATCAGAACAGTCGGAACCCATGTCTGCTGATTTGTAGAGTCCTTTCTCTCCTGTATCATAAATACTTTTTAAAAAAGTGTTTTCTTTCTTTTTTTTTTTTTAAAGATTTTATTTTTTCCTTTTTCTCCCCAAAGCCCCCTGGTATATAGCTGTGTATTCTTCGTTGTGGGTTCTTCTAGTTGTGGCATGTGGGACGCTGCCTCAGCGTGGTCTGATGAGCAGTGCCATGTCCGCGCCCAGGATTCGAACTAACGAAACACTGGGCCGCCTGCAGCGGAGCACGCGAACTTAACCACTCGGCCACGGGGCCAGCCCCTTAAAAAAGTGTTTTCAAGCCAATTTCCTGAAGACAATTTAGGATGACAGTGAGAAGTTGGATTGTTCAGTCGCAGGAGTATGCGTTCTCTAGCCAGGTCACCCTCAGCTCCTTGTAACCAGGCCAGAGAATTTAGATATTTCCCCTCCTTCCCCCATGTTTTAACTGGTTAGTATGATCAGTTCTAGGGTTTTTTGCATTTGGGAAAAAAATTGCTTTTTCAATCTTAGTAAAGTCTTCAAAACACATCTGAGATTTTATTTGGTAACTCTCAGATTTTTATTTGGTAACATTCTGTAATATATTTACTACATTCACCCCACGGTATTAAGGTTTTATTCTTCCCACAAAGTTCAAGTCCGTACAGTTTTACCGTAGATTTCTAGGAGTTCAGAGGTACAGCACGTTCTAAGGTGTGATATTGTCTTGATATAGCGTGTCTTTCCGGGGAAATGATTGATACGGGCACTGATTTTCAGAAGCACACAGGTTCTGCTTTTCTAAAGCCTTTAAACCTAAGTAAGACAAGTATCAGAGCTGTTCTCTTGGGGGTTGTGTTGGCTTTTTTTTTTTTGTAATCATCCTTGTTATTTCTTGGTAGTGAGTCCAGGTAGCTCTTGGAGTTACTATGCAGTTGTTAGAAGCCCTTGTCTCTGACGCACAGTAATACCTCCAGGGAACTAGGGCTCAACAGATGGCCTGTCTTCTCCAAAAGGATTTGATAATCTCCACGTGGTGCTCTTTCTAAAGATTCTGAGATTTGGCAGTGGCAAACTAAACAGGAGGAGCCGAAAAGAAATGATTAGATAGTCCTAATGGACATTTTAAATAAGATTAAAAGCATGATAAAACTACTCTTGAGCCTCATTTGCTATTTTGTTTTCTCTTAATTTTATATGAAGAGGATGGAGATGATCTAAAAACATTTTTTATTTAATAACTTCTACCTTCTGTATGTGACTGAGGGGCAGTTTTTGAAAAAGAAAACTTCCTGATTATCATTCTGCATTTAGGCATTCCAGATGTCCCTCTCTCCTCCTACGCTCCAGGTTACCTAGAGCCAAATCCAAGTTAAAGAAGAACTTGAGAGAGAATTAAGGATAGAACTTGCTAAGTCACTGCAATCAAATTAAGCTTTCTTGAAACGTATGTGTTCACAAAGTGTTGACATGTAAACCTCTGAATAACCTCTAAATTTACCTAAGGGGATACGTGTCACACTTCATAGATGTTGAATCTGAAATCCGTGAGAAGTGATCGATGCTCAACCAAATGCTCCTGCCCAAATTGATAGACAAATAAGGTCAACAACATTCTTTGAGTGAAACGAGAATTGTTTAACAGTTGAATTTTACTGATAGCAGCTTAGGGGCATCGTCTGCCGCTTCAACAAAATTTGGCTTCAAGCTTCTAGTTCATGAAAAACAATGTATTGTTTAACTTTACCTCTGCAATCCTCACTCCCCAGTTCAACAGACATTTATTGAAAATCTATTTGTGTAAAGTTAGGTGTGAACTTTTGAGTCATTTTGCTGTATATTTTTTTCATATGAGCCTTTTTCCTTCTCATCACACAGATCGTAAGCCTTTAGATTGTGACCTTGCTCTCTAACAATTAGTTCAGCCTCAGCTATTGGAGATTTCCTAAAAATCCTCCACAATTCATATTTTCCTTCTTAGTGTTTTATTCATTTATTGTGCTATCAGAAGGAATTTCTTTCTCCAGTTTTCTGTCATCACTCCGTTCCTTTCCATGGGCCTGTATCTTCCTGCTTTTGGCTGCCTCAGTCTAATGCTTCATTTCCACTTGGATGGACACTCTTCATTACCAGAAACTGTCACTGTGCTAGTATTGCGGACAGTCTCTTTGCCCACAGTCTCTTTTCTTTCTGTGCTTCCCACTCCATCTCTCCTATGGTGCTTTTTTAGCTTCACTGCAATCTCTACCCCTTTCACCATTATATTTTTTATCAGCTTCTTTTAGCATCCTTTGTATCATTATTGAAGGGGGATTTACCCAGGTTATTCATTTCATTAATAAACTTCCTAATATTCTAGATGTTGTTTCCCCTGAAATGCCTTAGCATTGCTAGAAAGTATTGTGATTGATTCTAGTGTACATTTACATCCAACTTGAGGTTTTTTTTTTAAAAGAACAACAAACGTTTTTTTATCTCACACAGCTTTTGTGGATCAGGAATCTGGGAGTGGTTGGGCTGGCTGGTTCTGGCTTGAGGTCTCCCATGAGGTTACAGTCAAGATGTTGGCTGGGGCTGGAGGATCTGCTTCCAAGATGGCGCCTCACATGGCTGTTGGCAGGAGGCCTCAGTTCCTCCCCACATGGACCTCTCCCTTGGGCTGCTTGAGTGTCCTCATGACATGGCAACTGGTTTCCTCCAGAGCAAGTTGTCCAGCTAGAGCAAGGAGGACACCAAATATTTTGGACACACACCATTACTTCAGCCACATTCTCTTCATTAGAATCAAGTCCTTAAGTCCAGCCCATATTTAAAGGGAGGGGAATTAGGCTCCACCTGTTGGAGGGAGAAGTATCAACCAAGTCAGGGACCTGTATTTAAACTCCCACACTGCTCTAGGATACCAGAAAGAATGAAAGGCCTTTTTTGTTGTCTCCTTCCCAATAGGCAGCCAAATCTTAGGATTCTAAATCTGAATGCCCTTGCCAGAGGGGTTTTTTTTTTTCTGAGATAACGTTGGTTTATAACATTATATAGGTTTCAGATGTACAAGATTGTAATTTGATGTCTGTATATACTACAGCTATAGTGCAAGATTGTAATTCAATGTCTGTATATACTACAGCTATAGTGCACTCACCATCAAGTCTAGTTTTCATCCATCACAATGCAGTTGACCCCCTTTACCGAATTCACCATCCCCCAACCCCCCAACTTGAATTTTTTAATATTATGTTCTCAATTAGGGATCTAGTCTTGTTTCCTCACAAATATGTAACCATTCATCTTGGCACCATTTAATAAATAAACCATCTCTTTCCTAACAAATTGAAAAGCCACCTGTATTATATATTAATTTTTCGTAGATGCTTAGATTTACTTCTGGACTCTTTTTCTGGTTCTACTATCTATATATGTCCTATGCTAATACTTTATCATTTTGATTATAGTAATATTGTAGTAAATTTCAATAACAGCAAGGATATTGGCTATTCTCAGACACTTATTCTTCCACATGAATTTTAAACTCATTTTTTTCTAACTGCAAGAAAAAAATCTTACTGGGATTCATAAAGAAATTGTCTTAAGTGTATCTTTCTTCCTCTTGATCAGCCTTAGCAGAGTTATTTTTCAGGGTTTTTTGGTCTTTATGAAGAACTGATTTTGTCTTTTGTTAAGACAGTTCTCTATTATAAGATTGTTTTCTTTCTCTTATTTTAATTAAATGAGACTTTCAATGATTAAGTGCAAGTTAAAAGTTATGAACTCTGTAAAAAAGCCTGCTACCAGGAGAATTAGGAGGGGTGAATTAACAGAAATAACAAGAGTGCAATTAGTAGCAGTTATTGAAAAAAATACATAATCAGTGTTTATAAATCAGTGAGTTGAGACTCTTTACCAAACCAATTAATTATTCATCCATCTTGTTAGCCTGGAAATTAAAATATGCATGCATAACTTAAGTCTAAAGTTAATTAGTGGGGCCGGCCCCGTGGCTGAGTGGTTAAGTTCCAGTGCTCCGCTGTGGCGGCCCAGGGTTTCGCCAGTTCGAATCCTGGGCGAGGACATGGCACTGCTTGTCAGGCCACGTTGAGGCAGCGTCCCACATGCCACAACTAGAAGGATCTGCAACTAAGATATACAATTGTGTACCGGGGGGATTTGGGGAGATAAAGCAGGAAAAAAAATAAATAAAGTTAATTAGTATGTTTACCTTCCTTGTAGATAATGTGGGATCTTAGAACGGTTTTAACTCCATCTCTCTGGGGTCAACATGTTAGAAAATACAAAAGTAGAAAATAAAAAGGAATTTAACCCATAACCCAAGCCATAATTATTGTTGAACTTTTGCTTTATTTTCTGCCAGGTTTTCCCCCCTCCTGAATTTACTCAGTGACCCATGGTGTTTGCTTCTAATAGAAACAGGCTAGTTCTTTCCACTTAGAGCAGACTGTCTCCTCATACATTCTTTTTAGTGAAGAGTTATGTGACAACCCAAACCCTGAGTTTAGTTATATATTTACATTAAAAAGTGTTACTCTGCATAGTTCTTATAGTGGGAGAACAGGGATATGCCAAGAATGGTTTCTTTCCAGGCACATTTCTAGTGAGAAAGGGCTTTTTAAAATTTTGTTCATTCTTCTGCTGTCTAATCCCTGTTTCTTCAAGATTTTGTTACTTGAATATAAGCACTTACCGCTGAATGTTTTTCTTTTACATTGTTTGCAAGTTTATAATTACTATTCTTTTAGCCTTGATTTTCTTCTATATACAGAATATTATCACTTTCTATATAGCGTTTGATGAACTAGCCAATTCCAAATCAAAGTACAAGCATTGCTTATAAAAATGTCAGGTGTGGGGCCCGACCTCATGGCTGAGTGGTTAAGTTCACCTGCTCCGTTTTGGCGGCCCAGGGTTTCACCGGTTCAGATCCTGGGCACGGATATGGCACTGCTCATCAGGCCATGCTGGGGTGGCATCCCACATGCCACAACTAGAAGGACCCACAACTGAAATATACAACTATGTACTGGGGGACTTTGGGGAGAAAAAGGGAAAATAAAATCTTTAAAAAGAAAAAAATGTGAGGCCGGCCCGGTGGCGCAGCGGTTAAGTTCGCACGTTCCGCTTCTCGGCGGCCTGGGGTTCACTGGTTCGGATCCCGGGTGCGGACATGGCACTGCTTGGTGGCCATGCTGTGGTAGGCGTCCCACGTATAAACTAGAGGAAGATGGGCACGGATGTTAGCTCAGAGCCAGGCTTCCTCAGCAAAAAGAGGAGGACTGGCAGTAGTTAGCTGAGGGCTAATCTTCCTCCAAAAAAAAAAAAAAGAAAAAGAAAAAAAAGTATCAGGTGTGTTACAAAAACTGAATAATGCAAATAAAATTAAGAATTAAAAAGGACTTGGAACATTTCTATAATAATCACCACTGCAACAACAAAAGCAAACTTTGCCCCCGTATTCCTCAGAATGTTATCTGGATCTGTGAGAACTCTGACGTATGATAGCAAATTTCATGGATGACTTCTGATTTTTCCATCAAAGTGAATACTCTGCCTCTCTCTGAAAGATGTTATACTCTTCTTCTTTGATATCCTGATTCCTGTCAAAGTTGTTGCCACAGGTAATGGCATAATCGTACAACTTAGTTTTATCCAAATATGAATTATAAAATATGCCACTTTTTTAAAAATTAACTTTTGCTTTTTAATCAAACTAATATTTGCATATAATTTAAAAAGTCATGGTCCAAAAGATGTATAGTGGAAAAAGTTGTCCGTTGTCCCACTGTCTTCTATTCCTACTTCCTAGGGGCAGCTGCCTTCAACGCTTGTTACTTTCCTAGGTATTCACCTCTACACTTATAAATAATATGCTTTTACTAGTATTTCTTGGTTATCAGAGGTAGAAATTATGCATTGATTTTTGTCATCATAGTAGATGAGAACATAGCTGTCCCACCCAACCCCTGCCATCCCACTCCCTTCCCCCATTCTTCCAACATACTTAAGTTTTTTTGTTAAAAGTCAGTGCTCACATTGTTATGATCCAGATATTGTTTACTACAACTGTGACCATCTGTAACTACCTTCCTTAGAATTAATGGTTTGTTTAGCCTGCTTTTTCATAAATCTAATCATTTTTTTCTGTAGATGTGCTAGTAATTGCCAGTAATGTGCTAAGACATGTAAGTTCCTTTTTTCTTTTTAACCTTTTTCTTTGAACGTCTTTTAGACCTTTCCATTTTCCTGCTTCAGTCTAGACTGATAGCTTCCTGGAAATTGTGTGCCACTCTCATCCATCTTGGGTTTAGAACCTGTGTTGGATCCATTCATTTTTTTTTATCCAGTGTTATCTTCATTTTAGATTCATTCTCTTTTTTTGCAAAGCGCATCTTCTAGTAGCTCTCTAAGAAAGGGTGTGTGTTAAATATATATGTATTTTACCCCTCGCATACCTCGAAGGGCTTTCTCTTACCCGAGGACTGACACTCTGTGAGCCTGGCAGGGTAAAAGAGCTAAGGCGTCTGTTTCCACCCCAGCCCTCTTTTTCCTGGTGTTACTTGAGTCATGAAACTTTAGTCTGCCCAGTAAGAACAGCTGCATTTTGGTTGCACAATCCGTGTCTCTACTTCTACGAGTTTCATAGTCACTGGTGATTACAGCCAAAACTATCAAAGACGACAGTATTTGATCAAAGAAGTATCCTTTGTCTATTCATAAAGTTATCATAGGATCTAGTAGCAGTGGTCAGATTCGTCAGAGATTTGATTTTACCTTCTCTGCGTGTCACTAAATCAGTAAATTTTAGAACATTGAGATAGTTCCAGTTAGGATGAACACAGTCCAATTATAGCTGTTTTTAAGTTTATGATTACTTCTTAAATAAAGTTTGAGTTCAGATCAATAAAAAATATAAAACTCACTTACTTCAAATAAGTCATTAAAAGCTAAGTTTTTAATATAGTAATACAGTTCTGGTTGAACACAGTTCCTCCTGATTCAGGCTTCTGATTTCTCTGTCAGTAACGGACTGGCTGTTAGGTCAGAGTGAGGGCCAGTATGGTACTTCAGGAAATTTGTAAAGTGTAATAGTTAACAATAGGGAATGGTGAAAGGAATTTATTGGGACTATTGAAAAATAGTAAATTTTCAGTGGTCAGTTTTTTTTTTTTTGGCAGCATTCAGCTGCTACTCAGTTGTGTAGCATCTATCATATTCCTTCTGTTCTAGATTCCCATTGATGTAAGATCTTCATCAACTTAATAGTAATCTGTTTATGGAGAAGATAAAAAATACTACAGTAGAATTCATATTGATGTTAATATATGTCCTGATTCAGAAACATTGAAATTTGAAAAAATAGGTTTCCTGGAATTCTGATATACTACAGTAGTTATATCAATCGTCAATCTGCCTACATAATGAACCCCATTAACGGATGGTGAGGAGGAGGAAGGCTGTTACTATAGATCTGTAAAGCACAAATTTGTCTAAACCCTTCTGTATATTTTTTCCTAGACTGACTTAGTCGTTCACCTGGTATAGGATTGAAAATTTTCAATTGAGACCCACCAAGGTTGTTACACACTGAGCTGATGACGTGCCTGCTGAGATATTTCTTCTCTTCTAAATTGTTTAGTTTTACTTCTGTTTTTTAACTTTATATAAATGAAATCATACTTTAAGTAATCTTTCACGGCTTGATTTGACGTTGTGTTTCAGATGGCTGTAGTTGATTCATTTTCATTCACGTGTTGTGTTTCCTGGTGTGTACACTGCGGTTTATTCACTGCTGGTTGGTAATGGACGTTTCACTGATAGTGCTGCTTTGAACATTCCTCTACTTTCCTTTAGGTATACGTGTGCAAGAGCTTCTCTAAGGCAGTGGTTCTCAGAGATTTTGGTTTTAGAATCTGCTCTGTTTCCACCCTCACTGGAGTGTAATGCTGTACAATTCGAACGCTAACCATCTGGACTTAGTGTCAGACTCCACAAGTTAGGGGCTGATTCCAACACAAAACTGCCCTTACTTCAGATGCCAGTCTCAAGGGGGGTCCTCAGGCCATCCACACTTCTGACCAACTGGCTACCAATTCAAGGGTTCTCATGAACTCTTCAGTTTCGATAATTTGCTAGAACAATTCACAGAACTCAGGAGAGCACTGTACCTACAATTATAATTTTATTATAAAGGGAATACATAGGGTGAGGTCTAGGAGGATCCTGAACACACAACTTCTGTTCTCTCCCTCCTTGGAGTCAGGATGCATCACCCTCCCAGCTCATCAGTGTGTTCACCAACCAAGAAGCGCCATTGAGCTTCAGTGTCCAGTGTTTATTGAGGTTTCATTAAGTAGGCACAATTGATTAAATCACTGGACATGTGATTGAACTCAGTCTCTAGCCCTTCTCCCAATGGGGTAACTGAAAGTCCCAACCCTCTAATCCCATTCATGGTCTTTCTGGTGACCAGCCCCCATCTTAAAGCTATCTAGGGGCCCACTATGAGTCACCTTACTAGCATAACAGACATTCCTGTCACTCAGAAAATTCCAAGGGTTTTTGAAGCTCTATGCCAGACCAAAGACCAGATATATTCTTTATTATACAACAGGATCCCTTTACATTGTTCAGATTTAAGACCCTAAAGAACTTTGGTTAATGAGGACTATATCTATTGATATTTACTGTACTAAATTAAAAGCAAGAAACTTAAAAACATTTATTTTTCATTTAGAAATAATGCATCTGTTACATGTGCCATAAATAATATTTTAATGAAAAATAATTATTTACCAAAGAGGAATGCCATTGTTTTACATTTGTTAACCTAAAAATAAAGGACCGAAATGAGAGGCAGAGAGACATTTATTTTGGGATCAAAGAATTGCAATTCCAGGTACACAGATTCAGGTAGCAACCCAAATAGTGTCCAACTAGAGAGTGAGAGGCAGGGGCTTTTAAAGGCAAAAGAGGGAGGTTCGTATTACAAAGAATGTTCCTTGGCGTTGTTGGAAGAAAGCTGATGTTGGCTCAACATAATTGATTGCTAAGGCTAGCTGGGGGGAGGCAAAGGGCCATCACTGTGATGAGCTTGCAGCATCACTTGGTTCAAAAGTTCATGTTCTTCCCAATGAGGACATGGGTAAGACCCCTTTCCTTAATGGCTTTCCGACTCCATTTTAAAGCCTTTATACATAAATGACTCTGTTTTATTTCACATTTTTCCCATTTGATAAGCTCTTTTTCTGAAAGCATTGCTGATCAACCATAGATTTGTGTAGTCCCACGTCACTGGGATGGACCTGTCCCAAGAAAGTTAGTGTCCCATGTTGGGGGGGATTTTTTTTTTTCCTTTTTTACTAATGGTTATTCCAAGGAGTCAGTGTCCTAAGGGTTAGGCCACATTTGAGAAACAAGGAGACAGTCAGGAAATGACTCTTAAGCAGTTCCCTTGCCCAGGAATTTCATCTGGTTACCTCAAAGTTCATGTGAATAAGCCTTATCTATCATTTCCATACACTGAGTAACCATAATCTTGGTGTCTGTAGAAGTTTTAGAGCAGATCTGAGTAATTAATAGCATAAGAAATTTAAATACAAGTACACATAGTAGAATTTCAATAATAATTATAAGCAATATCTGAAGTCCTGATCTTATCTAAACACCTAGACCTGAAGGAATCTGGGTGAAAACCTCGTTAGGGAACCAGAGGGTGTCATTAAAAGACGTTAGGTCGGCGAGATCCTGTGCTGTTGTTCTAATTTTTCCAAATTGTAACTCAACTTTTCCAGAAGAAAAGTGATCCAGGTGCAGCAGGGGGTGTTGGCTATGGCACAGATGCTTCCCTGTTCTGCAAGGAGATAACTGAGTGCCGTTTGATTATCTAATACAACCCTCACCAAGGAATCCGGGGATCGTTAATGGTGAGCCAAGGCTCAATTGGTAGAATTTGCCAGTTTAGCTATAGTTAGGGATAAATTTTTTTTTTCAACACATCGTTATGGACTGTGTGAATCCAAGGGACAAAGGTTTGGCAGTGGTAATTAATGGAGAGTAGATGGAGTGTAAAAAGGGGGTCACCAAGTCTCATCTATACCTATGAGATTGTGGTTGGGTTTCTTCTTTAACAAGAACTTGAAATGGAATACTGTAGTATGCTAAAGGGCATTGTCCTGTCATACACCAGCCGTCTAGACATTCATAAGCCATGATTCCCCATTGTAATCATGCAGAAAGGTGTAGCGGGCTGGAGCACATAGTATTCAATGCCTTCTAGTTCTGTAGCAGTGTCAGTGGTCAGGAGCACTTGGTAAGGTCCTTTCCAACAGAGCTCCGGTGCTGTCTTCCTCTTAGGATGCTTTCAGAATACCCAGTCACCAGGCTCTAGACTGTGACCTACAGGATCTCTTAAAGTGGAATCTGGGAAAGCTTCTTTAACCTGTTGATAGTAGGCTTGAGCAAAAGACATTAGAGACTTACAAAAGCTGGTGATACTAGTATAAGACTAGGGATCAGCAGAAGGTTGTATACCAACAGACATTGGTCTGCTGGTAATTATCTCATGTGGAATGCGTTTATGTTTTACAAAGGGAGTAGTGCAAACAGTCAGCAGGACTAAAGGCAATACCTTAGGCCAGGGGAGTCCAGTTGACAGGTATATAACATACTTCGAAGATCATTAACAGGACTAGAATCTAATATCTACAAAGGTGCAAACATAATTCTTCTCTCTATAATCCCCCCTCCTTTTTTTAACCAAAGATAGTCACAGTAAAACTAACTTGTCTGTATTAAAACTTGGCCTGATTGTTTATATGAGTAAGAAGTTCTGAATTTTGGCGGGATCAAGTAGAGAGAAAAAGTAAATGTTTCATCTTTGCTCACAAAGCTATCTTACCAAAGAGAAAAGATTTATTTAAATCTGGAAAAACAAAATGTTAGTGCATCCTCCTCAGTTCATGCAGTCCCATGTAATTAATACTTGTTCTGCTTGAATCCAGTGTTTCCATTAGTTTTCTTGACTTTGCCTGATGATTGAGGATGATAGGGACAGTGATAATCACGAGAAGTTTGCAAGGTTTTTTAAGGCTCGTTTGATTTGCCTAGTAAAGTGGGTACCTCAGTCATTGGGGATTATGGAAAGTATACCCAAGTGGGAAATACACTTTCTGACAGTTTTCTCCACCATTGTGAGCACATCAGCTTTGTGATAAGGGAAGGCTTCAGCTCATCCAGAAAACATACATACAGTAATAAGGACATACTGACAACTTATGCTAAGTGGCAGTTGAACGAAGTCCAGCTTTGGGTGTTCAGAGGACCCAGAGGGAGGAGTTCTGAGGACTCCGGGTACAGAAATAATTTTTCTTAATGCACTATGGTGGGTGAAAGAATGCAAAAAACAAAAAGTGGAGTTTACCAGAGAGCTAGGAAGAGCCAAGAGGCTGTGTTGGGTTTCCTATAGCCCTGACTGTTTCTTTAATTTACAGCCATTGTCTCCCCATCTTAATTTTTCTGATTCAGGAGCAAACTGTTGCCATGTTACAGGGACATCAGGATGGCGGAAGTCTGCAGTGAGGGGCTGCTCTTTGCAGAGGCAGAATGGACTTCATCCACAAGTACCAATCTTTATAGATTCTGTTGTTGCTGCTTTTACATGAAAATCAGCTAAGGAGTTTACCTGATACTCAGATTCATTTCTTTTAGTGTGAGCCTCAATTTTGATGACAGATGATATTTTATACCAGGACATATTAGACTTCCAGGAATTTTATATAATTTCTGGAACTCTTATAACATATAAAGACAACATAAAGAAGACTTAATGTTATTTGTTATTTGACAATGCTTCCCATGTAATTTAACATAACAAATAAGCCTATTAGTTTAATATCCCCCTTTTTATAAGGAGAGAGAACAAATCTTTTGAGACGTTTCAGGGATCCTCTGAAAAATCCTAAAGTTATCTAGAGGTCAAGAAAGACTTCATTTAGAATCTGATGTTAGAATGTTCGTGGAAAAATATCAGGGGCGGTCCAGTGGCGTAGTGGTTAATTTTGTGCAGTCTGCTTTGGCGGCCTGGGGTTTGCGGGTTCAGATCCCGGGCACCAGTCTACACACTGCTCATCAAGCCATGCTGTGGCGGCATCCCACATACAAAACAGATGTTAGTTCAGTGACAGTTTTCCTCAAGAAGAGGAAGATTAGGAATAGATGTTAGCTCAGGGCCAGTCTTCCTCACCAAAAAAAAAAGAAAAAGAAAAAGAAAAGAATCTCAGGCAGATTAAAGACTTAGAGGTGAAATGCAAAACTATGAAACTTTCAGAAGAGAATGTAGAGGATTATATTTAAGACTGTGGAAGAATTATTTCTTAAAGTTGATGAAAAGCAGAAAATATAAAGGAAAAAAACTCATAATTTCAACTATGTTAAAATATTTCTGGGGGGGCCAGCCGCATGGCGGAGTCGTTAAGTTCATGCGCTCCACTTTGGCGGCACAGGGTTTCGCTGGTTCAGATCCCGGGCACGGACATGGCACTGCTCATCAGGCCGTGTTGAGGCAGCATCCCACATGCCACAACTAGAAGGACCCACAACTAAAATATACAACTATGTACTGGGGGGATTTGGGGAGAAAAGCAATAAAAAAAAAAGATTGGCAACAGTTGTTAGCTCAGGTGCCAATCTAAAAAATATATATTTATATTTCTGTTCAAAAAAGTGAAAAAAGAGGTTTTAAAAGTGGAGGAAATCATTTGCAAGAAGTATAATTGGTGAGGAGCTAGTATTTCAGAAAGATTTCTTGTGAATACATAGAATGAAATAAACAGCCTCATAGAAAATTAGGTAAAAACAACTTGAACAGGCATTTCACAGATGTGAAAACACAAATGATCAATAAACATAATCAGTAGATGATCAGTCTCATTGAAAATCAAAGAAATGCAAGCTAATCTCAATGAGATATCATTTACATCTATCAGATTGGCAAAAATTAAAGTTTGCCATATATGGAGCAACTGACACTCTCGTACACTGCTGGTGATAGTATAAAAATCCAGTCTAATAAAAGATTAAGAAATTGTGTGGGAGTAAAATGCCATAAACAAAATTAAAGGCAGAAATATTGCAACACTCATGACAGACAAAAACTAATTTCTCTGTATATACAGTTCTTACAAATCCTTAAGACCAAAAAATGGAGAAAAAGGCAGGAACAAGTAATTCACAGAAAAACAAAATGACACAGCCTCACTAGTAATGAAATACAAATTAAAACCACAGAGTTCTATTTTTATTGTTTGAAAAGCTTGGTTCAATAAAATACTAAAAAATTTTTTAGAATATTTTCTTACTTTTCTTATGCAAGTAAAAATTAGTTAAACAATAATATAGGCCAGATAAAGAAAGATAAGTTGTTAAGAGACTACCAAAGCACCACCCGAGAAGTAGCTTTCAAACAGGATTCTGAAGTCACAGAAGTCAGAGGAAGAGTGCATTAGTTCAAGAAGAGATTGGTGAAGAGTATCAAACGTAGAAAGTCTGAGTAAGTTATGAGCTAGAAATGTACCTATGTGAGTGAGAGACCGTGGTGGAAATCACTGGTCACTGAAGATTGCTGTTGAGGTAGAGTAATGGAGGTAGAATGAAAGTAGATTGAGGAAGAAGTAGGAGGTGATGTAGGTAAGGGCAAATATGGACCCTGGCCGGTTTTTGTTTATTCTGTAAATGATCGGGTTTGAGCCTGTTGAAACGCTGTTGGGCAGAGTGCAGAGGGGCAAAGTGCGTAGGGGTGAGATTCAGAATGCAGTGGAGAGATGATTGAGACAATGGGAGAATAGGAGAAAGAGTCCTGAAATGGAAGTCACGAGACCTAGTTTTTATTGTCCCAGTTCTTTGATACTTAACTGCTTTATTTATAACAGGGGCTGGCAAACTTTTTCTGTAAAGGGCTAGGGAATAAAATATTTTAGTCTTTATGGACCATGGGGTCTCTGTCACATTTACTCAACCATGCTCTACTAGGACAGCAGCCACAGACAGTAGATAAATGAATGGGTGTGGCTGTATTCCAGTAAAACGTACCATGGACCCCTAAATTTGAATTTTCTATAATTTTTTAAGTGATGTGAAATAATAATCTTGATTTTTTTTTCAGTCATTTAGCTTGTGGACCCTACAAAAACTAGTAGTGGGCTAGGTTTGCCCCACAGGCTATAGTTTGCCAACCTCTGATGTATAAAATGAGAAGTTGGACTAAAATATATTTCATCTCTGCATTGTATAGTCTTAACTGTGGGATTCTTGACTTAATCTCACTAAGTGTATGTATAGTTTATTATACGTATGATCTGATTTAGCCTTTTGTTTATCAGAAGTAATTTTTAGTCTCAGCCATTTAGAGCTCTGCAAAGAACTCAGAATTTATCTTTCTCTGACTAGAGTTCCAGGTATATTATTTATTCATTTTATTTGCTCATCAGAAACTCTTCCCCGAGTTTACTAGAAGAGGGATAATCTTTGCCATATCCGCATACCGTCATTGCAATATCTCTTTAATGTTTTGAAACAGACTTATTTTTTACGTAAGTATATTTTGGGTTGGAAAATCAGTATTATTTAGCACAAATAAAAGGTAGTTGCAAAAATAAATTAGAACACTGTTATTAGCCAGAAAATCCTGAAACTGAGACATCGTTTCTTTTTAAAAAGATTAGCAAATTTGTAGAGATGTCAAAGATAAATTAACAAGTTGATTAATGTGAAAGTTTGAAGAGAACTGAAAAAATCTTTCTCACTAATGCCTCGTCTGTCTACAGTCATCCTGAGAAACCTTTTCATAACTGATAGCAGCTGAGTCTTATTAAAGGAACTCTAAGGCTCTCTAAGTTATTCAGTTGAAACAGCAAGTTGTGTTATTAAAGACTCTGATAGTAATCAGGTAAAAGATTTTGCATGTTTATTTAGTAATCTCTAATCTATAACCACTGGTCTCAAGCATTCAAATCCTTAATTTTTAAAGATCATCTTAGGAACCTCAGTACAAATATTCTTTTAAAATAGGCTTTGAAAGGATCAAGTCTTTAGACTGGCTATTTGACGTAAGGAATTTATTTCATTGCCACTAAAAAATGTATTACCATTCATTATGCACTCAGAGTAGTGCACTGCAAGGGAAGTTAGTTTCTTGTCCAAAATTAATTGGTTAATTGCAGAGCTAGAATTAGAAGCAACATCAGTCGACTTCTAACCCAGTTATCTGTATAATACTGTGCTTCTTGACAGACTCCATAACTTGGTTCCATAGCACAGGCTTCAAGAGTACGCTAATGGTTAATTGTGCAGTTATTGTGTACCAGGTTCTGCAGCCATGTGAGGTATACTATTGCAGCCTCAGAGAAGTTAGGCGTTTTGCCTACTGTCACATTGTTAATTAACGGTAGAACAAAAATTGGAACCATGATGATTTTTTGCCTTTCTAAGTAAAATTCATTCTTAATCTGTCTAGTATTTGGTTCTAAGCTGTGTCTTAAGAGCTGAGACTCACTCTTTCAATCCCAGAAATTCCCAATCCTTTTTCCTTTCCCTGTTAGCTTTTTAGTTTCTTTATACCTTTTATTTCTTGTCTTCTGCCTTTGTGAGCACCTCCAGCACACTGTTAAAAGGAAGCAGAGGTAGTAGGTATCCTTGTTTTATTCTTAATTTTAAAAATAGTGCTTCTAACATTTACCAGTTTGCTGTCAATTTTCAGTAGACACTCGTCATCAAATTATGAATGTTTCTGTAAATTCCTTTTTACTAAGACTTTTTTAAAAATCATAAGTGAATTTTGAATTTGCCTAGATGTTTTTTCTGCTTCTATTGGGATACTCTCTTGATTTTTCTCCTTTGATAGGTTTATGTAGTTAAGTGAGATAAACATATGTCATATTGTTAAATCTCCCTTGCATTTCTGGGGTGAACTCAGCTTCTTGATGATATATAAATATCATCTTTATTTTTAAAACCAATTTGTAACTATTGATTTAATTTTTTTCTGAATAGTAATAGGATAATACACTCTTTTAATTCCTTCTCAAATCAGTTTTGGTAAATTACATTTTTCCTGGAATTTATTATTTTGTATAATCTTTAAATGTATTGATTGAAAGTTGTTCATAATATACATACTCTTAAGACGTATGTGAATAGATGCTTTAGTTGTTGGGGATTCTTTCTGGTTTTGGTTTCTTTGTTTGATCTTTAAGTTCATTCATTCATTTGAATCTGTTATTTATTGAATGTGTTAAGGACCCACAGTGTGCAGTGTCTTGTGCATGAACTGTGCTTGAAGTGTTTAGAGTTGGTTTTTCACTCTCTCCTTTCCCACTGCTAGGCTAACCAGGACGCCGTAGAATAGGCTCGGCATGACCCCTCAGGATTCAGACCTCCTGATTTCATTTTACATGTATAAAAAGGAATAATACATAAATATATAGATAATGGTTATAGGACTATTGTGTTTGTTTTGCAACATATAATTTATTTTTTTGCATCTGTATGTAAAAATAAACAATATAAATAATGTAATGGTTATGGGACTGTAAGATATGAATGGAAAGAATGTATGAATTTGTTATCACTTTAATATGGCTAATTTGGGCTGAAGTTCAAGAGGCGTTATTCCTACTTGAAAGGTTGTACTTGAAAAATTGCTGGGTGCAGCTTATTTAGTGAAGGACATTGAATACCACTGTGCCCTGAATAGTCTGTCTTTCATCAGTTTTTAACTTAGCTACTTTGTGGCCAAGTATTATCCTAAGCACTGAGAAACAAAATTAGTCAATTTCAGAAGTCTTCATTAGTAAATTCTACTAGTGAAATGTTTTGTAAGAAACCATACAGCTGAAATATCATCCATCTTTCCTGAAGATATAATTTAACTTAGTTAAAAACATTGAGGATTGTCACAGCACTTGGATCGTCAAGTAAAGTATATTCATCTGACGGTTGTATACCTTTGTGTGCAGTAGGTATAGATCATGATGAATTTAAGAGTTTTTTGTAATATGTTATTCTAAATAAGTTATTCTCCCTTTTTCTCCTTACTAAACTAGCAGGTGTTATAGCACCTGGTATATGTTAAGATTCTGTCTCTGGAGCTGGTATATATTAAGGGTATTCTTGGTAGGAGGCAGCACCGCTGGTGTCTATCCATGTGACTGGATGAGAGAAAGGCTGATTTGTCTTCTCTTTGTAGAAGTCTGTTCTCTATTCTGAAGCATATTTGATTGGGAGATGGCAAGATAACCTTTCATAAAGGGTGGGGGAGTGAAGATGGGGGGGGAATCTTTTGGGAACCTTCTATGAAATCTTATCCTTTGTGATCCTTCTGTGGAATTTTGGCAACTCTTAATTTGGATTGTGATCTAAGGTTTGAACTAAGCAGTTAGATATCAGAGGACCCATGAACCATGTAATGAAATGGTATGAAAAGTCCATGTTTACATATATTTCTCTGTGTGTGGGCTCCATAGCTTTCCTTTGATATCCAGTATGAGTTCTACTTGGAAGGTTAAGAATCAATGTGTGTGTGTGAGCAGGGGGAGGGCAGTTGGAGAGAGAAGGGAGGAGGGAGGAAAGGGAATTGGTTACTGTTAGTATGACTGCATATGCTATCTTAATCCATTTGCAGAGTGGTACTGTGGAACAGTAGCCAGTGAGTGACTGACTGTTTTCAGCCATCAGTTGTAGGGATAGCCTTGTGATAGTTGGTTCACACCTTTAATAAGTTTCTCCCAAGGCAAGAGATTCTGATTTAGGTAATATTATTCTATTCATAGAAGTATATAGGAAAAAATTTTTAAAAATAGAGTATTTGGCAAGAATTTTACCAAATGTTAATAAAAATTGTCATTTGGAAGTTATTATTAAACCTTTAAGGAACACAGAGGCTTTTGGTTACCTAATTAAAGTAACATGAATTACAAGGAAAAGGTCTATTAGGAACTATAAAATAAGTATTTTTAATGTTATATAAAAGTCAGAGTTAATTCATTTTCTATTTTGGGTAACCTGGCGAATTGAGACTGAAACCTGTTGCAAGTGTGACCAAGAATATGTCTTTATTCAATTTAGTTTAAGAACTTTTAAACAGTTTTACTGCCATTGACTCTTATGTATTTATTGACCTTTTGCTTAATAACTTTCAGTTGGTTTTAGGCCACCAACAAAATGGAAATGAAAGAGATTGTTAAACACAAGACACTATGGAAAATGAACTCAACCAATGAACCTTTATTAGTTACTGGTGTAGACATCAGTCCTTTAAAGAACTTCACCATTCCCAAGATCAGGAGGACAGCTGGGAAAGGTAATATTTACTATTTCTATGAAAGATAGGGTTATTTCATAACTCTTACTGTATTTTTCTGATTCTTTATGTTCATCTTCTATTTTGACTAATTGGGTTAAGTCAGGCCTTTAATTTCTTAAACACACATCTACTTTTGGTTCCACACAAAGTGGAACAGACACATCTCCTATTTCTCTCACTAAGTACACCTAAAAATGCTGGACATCATACATAAAATAAATATAAGATTTTGAAAGGTAGAAGATGACGAACCAGCTAAGGATCCTGGGACTCAAGGAATAACGTAGAAGTAAGTTCTCTGGATTTTCTTTTTGTCCTCCATGTCTCAGATTGGATGCGCACAACCTAAGAACGCCTAATGGCATGGACCCAAAAAGTCCCAAGGAAAGTCTGTTCTCCCTTTCCAAGGACTGGGAAAGGGTCATCCTAGAAAGACAGAAACCTATTTGACAATAAACACCCTAGTTCTGCAAAACGTAGGGCAAAAAAATAGCATGCCTCCTACACCTTTGTAAACAGAGGCTAAATGGAGGGCCTAGACTTCCGTCTATGCCTCTCCCCTTCATGGCAGTTCACAAGTTCCCATCCCTGCCATCCCCTGCAGTGTCAGTGGATTTCCACCCTTGCCCTGTGGTGATGAGACACCCCTTCTCCCTGGGAGTAGAGTTAGTGAATACCATGTGGGGAGCCTAGACTTCTTTCACACCCACCAGTAACAAGGCATGTGTTGCCCTCCCACAGTGTGGGAGGCTGAGTCCGAGTCAGGAGCGTGGACTTCCACCCCTTTGTCATGATAACAAAGCATACACCCAGGGTGTCAGTGGAGACGCTGTGGAGAGTCAGGACGTCAACCCTGCCTGGTGGTAGAGTCAGCCCCTGCCCACCTTTTCACTACTAACAGAGTTTCCCCTGCTGGCTCAGTTTTAGTGGAGGCTTGTTCAAACTCAAGATTAACTATGATTCAGAGTGTCTTAACGGTACCCAAAATGCCCAAGGTGTAATTTTAAAAATCACTCGTTTTACCACACACAAGGAAAATCTCAACTTGAATGAGCAAAGATAGTCAACAGATGCCAACACTATGATGAAACACATGTTGGAATTATCTGAGAAGGTTTTAAAACAGCCATCATAATCATGTTTCGGCAAGCTACTACACACACTCTTGAAACAAATGAAAAAAATAGAAAATCTCAGCAGAGAAATGGAAAATGTAATAAAGAACCAAGTAGAAGTTTTGCTTCTGAAAAATTCAATAATTGAAATAAAAACTAATTGGGTGGGTTCCGAAGAATTGAGAAGACATTGGAAAGAACGAGTGAATTTGAAGATATAACAATAGAAATTATTCAGTCTGAACAATGCAGAGAAAACAGAAAAATATTAACAGAGCCTGCCTCAGTGATGTGTGGAACAATAATAAAAGATCTTACATCTTTGTCCTAGAAGTCCCAGAAGTAGAAGAGAAAAAGTGTGGAGCTGAAAAAGTATTTGAAAAAATATTGGCCAAAAATTTCCAAGATTTGGTAAAAGACATAAACCTGTACAGTCAAAAGGCTGAATAAACTTAAACAGGTTAAACCCAAAGAAGTTTGTGCCAAGGCACATTATAATCTAATCAAATTTTTGAAAACTAAGGACAGAAAACGTCTTGAAAGCAACTTAGAGAGAAACCACACATTGTCTATAGGGGAAAAATTGTTTGAATGACAGAAGATTTCTCATTAGAAACCATGGAGCCCAGAGGAAGTGGCACAACATTTTTCAAGTGTAGAAACCCAGAGTTCTGTCCCAGGCAAAGATATCCTTCAGGAATAGAAGTGAAATAGACATTCTCAGGTAAAGTAAAACCAAGAAATATTTCATCAGCAGATCCACTCTAAAGGAATGGCTAAAGAAGGTTCTCCAAACAGAAAATGACAGAGAAGCTGGGAACGTTAGGAACGAGGGAAGAACAATAGCAAGAGTAAGACTATGGCGAAATGTAATAGACCATCCTCCTCTTGAGTTTTCTTATTATGTTTGGCAGTTGGAGGACAAATTATAACATTCTTTGATGTGATTCTTAATGTATATAGAGAAAGTATTTAGAACAATTATAGAGCGAGATATCACCGTTGGAGGGAACTGGGTGAATGGAATATAGGATCTCTCTGTATTACATGTTACAACTTCATGTGAGCCTACAGTTATCTCAGAAGTAAAAGCTTTTTATAAAAACACTATAGATAAATCAAAATGGAATTTTTTTTCTGTTCTGTTTTTTTTTTTTTTTTTTGAGGAAGATTAGCCCTGAGCTAACATCTGCTGCCAGTCCTCCTCTCCTTGCTGAGGAAGCCTGGCCCTGAGCTAACATCAGTGCCCATCTTCCTCTACTTTATATGTGGGACGCCTGTGACAGCATGGCTTGACAAGCAGTTTGTAGGTCTGTGCCCGGGATCCAAACCAGTGAACCCCAGGCCACTGAAGTGGAACGTGAACACTTAACTGCTGTGCCACTGGGCTGGCTCCCAAAATGGAATTTTTAAAATGTTCAAGTAACCTACAGGAAGGTAGGAAAAAATGAGATAGAAAATTGAATAACTGAGGAGAAAATAACCAGTTAAATGGCAGGCTTAAGCCCTAACATACCAGTTATATTAAATGTAAATGACCTCAATATACCAATTAAAAGACAGGTTGACACAATGGTTAAAAAAGACATGATCCACCTGTATACTGTCAATAAATTCACCTCAAATTTAGTGATATAGGTTTGTTGAAAGTAAACATGAATAAAGATAGGCCATGCAAATAATCAAAATAAAGCAGGATTGGCTATATTAATGTCAGATAAAGTAGGCTTTAGAGGAAAGAAAATTACCAGGAACAATGATGAAAGCGTCACCCCACCAGTAAGACAGCAATTCTAAATGTGTATGCACCAAACAGAACTTCAAAATGTGTGAAGCCCAATTGATCAAACTGAAAGAAGAAATGGACAAATCCAGAATTATAGTTGTAGACTTTAGCACATTTCTCACAGTAGTTGATAGAACTAAGACAGAAAATCAGCAAAGATAGAGAACTTAATGCTGTCAACCAACAGGATATGACACTTAAACATTACTCTACCCAACAGCAGAATAGACATTGCTTTCTGTCTTTTGTTTTTTGTGAGGAAGATTCGCCCTGAGCTAACATCTGCTGCCAATCTTCTTCCTTTTGTATATGGGCTGCCGTGAGAGCATGGCCACTGGCAGATGAGAGATGTAGTTCCACACCTGGGAACCGAACCCTGGGCTGCTCAAGTAGAACCTACTGAACTTAACCACTAGGCCACTGGGGCTGGCCCTTAACATTCCTTTCAAGTGCCCATTTGATGCTCATCAAGATAGACAATATGTTGGGCCATGTGACACATCTCAACGTATTTAAAAGAATTGAAGTCATACAGAATGTGTGCTCTGACCACGTGGAAACTAGAAATTAATAAGAGAAAATAATAGGTAAGTCTCTAAACACATGGAAAATAACACATTTCTAAACATTCATGGGATTTCAAGGGAAATTTTAAAAATGTATTGAACTCAATAAAAGTGAAAATGCAACATGTCAAAATCTGAGGGACACAAAGCATTACTAATTTATGGCACTAAATACTTCCATCAGAAAATAGGAAGGATTTCAAATCAGTAATGTAATCTTCCACCTTGAGAAACAAGAAAAAGAATAACAAGTCCAAAACAAGCAAAAGAAGGGAAAATCAATGAACCAAACAAAAAAACTGGTTGATTGAAGCCAAGGTTTGAAAGCAACCCAAGTGCCAATCAATGGATGAATGGATAAAGATGATGTTGTATATACATACAAAGGAATACTACTCAGCTATAAAAAAGACAAAATCGTGCCATTTGCAACGGCATGGATAAACCTTGAGGGTATTATGTTAAACAAAATAAGCCAGACAGAAAAAGACAAACTGTATGATTTCACTCATGTGGAAGAGAAACAAACAGATGGACAAAGAGAACAGATTAGTGGTTACCAGAGGGGAAGGGAGTGGGGGAGAGGGCAAAAGGGGTAAAGGAGCACATATTTTTGGTAATGGATAAATGAGCATGACAGTGGAGCACGATGCAGTCTGTATAGAAACTGATATGTAATAATGTACACCTAAAATTAGACAATGTTATAAGTCAGTATGACCTGAATAAAATAATTACATTAAAAAAAACTGGTTGATTGAAAAGACCAGAAAAATAGACAAACTTTTAGCAAGAGGAATTTTTAAAACACCTGCTAAATGTTATGTAGGAGAAGGGTTATGCAGCAAGTTTTCAACCGTGATGAAACTGGCTTGTTTTACAAGGATGTTGGCAAGCAAACCTATATCGCAAATGGCGTTTCATTTGTCAAAAATGTGACCAGAGGCTCATAGGAAGCTACCTAACCATGTATTTCATCTAAGAGTAGTAGTTCAGTATTCACTAGTTCAGTATTGGCAGTGACTTTAATAGACTATAACTACCACAAATAACAAGAATCTACTGTATTTGTTCCCTGCTTTCCTCTGAGTCCTCTTCCTTAAGGGTTTTGGTCCTTTTATGCATCTACTTAATATAGCGGTGCTTAAAACATTGCTCATTGTCCTGAGAAAGTCTCTTACTTCTTACTCATGCTACTATATCAGTTAGCAGTTTACAAAGATGTTCTGGTATTAGCAAGTCAAAATAGCCAACTAGTTTACCAGTATGTAGATTGCCTTATTTGGGGGAAATACAAGAAATGTTCATGTCCTAACAGTAGTTCCCAGATCTGTGTGACAATGCATGTTGTAGAGTCAACATCTTAAGTTGAAAATGAATCACCTGAATTCTAGTACTGTATAATATGTCTGTGTCAACTTTCAAGAACTCTATTAACTATATGCAGAAAAACAAGGTTTGTATTTTCATTTATACCAAGTGTGGGAAGTCTATGTTACTGTTATAGAACCTTAAATATAAATAGATGTCTCGACATGTTAATGAAAATTCCACGTGCTTAGCTATTTTGTGTCTCATATCAGATATACGTTTGTCATTGTACAGATGTACAATGATGACATCCTAAACACAAATAACCATGTGCCCTTTTCTTTATGTTTAGTTTACTTGTCACCTTGTTGCACCAATACTAGAGAATATAGTTTCATACATGATACTCTTAACCAGTGCCGACTTGATGTAAGCTGTGATCTGCAGTCATCATGGCAGTTTGGGGATACAAAACTGGTTCACAATGAGGATCTGGAAAAAAATTTTACTTCTAAGAGGTAAGTTACTGTGACCTAAAGAAGTTTGAGGTTTTGTTTTGTTTTACTATGAAGTGTTAATATGAGTTTATTTCTACTGTTTGAGATTTGGTATTACTAAGAAAATAAGTACAGAGACTGTTTATTCTTTATTTTGTTGCCTTCTCATAGCTTTGTGTAATAGTGAAAAGCTAAGTGTGAGATTTGATTAGTAGGTTTTAGACATTAATGTAGCCAGATTTCAGACATTCTTGATTTTTTAGTCTTGATAAATTTTGCAGAAGCATACATCACATTTTTAAGCAGCCATTTTGTAGATCTCTTGTGCCTCCTGCATAACATAAAACAGCAGTTAAGGAATTCAGAAAGTAAATTTTCAGAAACTGGGTTGATGTTTTAATTTGGCAGGATTGTATCTGGCTATTTCTAGCTATTCCACCAGAGCCACTATTTCTGAAACTTAAGTTTTAAAAAATACTCCTGCTTTTTGGGAAGGCATGTTCCATTATGTTATTTTGATAAGAAAGAATAACAGCATATGCAAAGTTCTCATTGTAAACATTTTTTATATGTGTACATCTTGTGTGAGTACAATTTAGTTTAGCTTTTCCATTTTCTGAACTTGCCTACTTCACCAGTTTGCACTTAACTTAAAACCTAACTGTAGCTTGATGGACCCAAAAACTTCAAACTCGTTTTGGGATGTTTTTGGTTTTTCGTTTTAGAATCAGTTCCTCTTGATTCAAACATGCTATCCCACTTGGTGTCAGTTTGGGAATCTTGGTGAGTGACAGAATTAGTTTATGGCATAGTCTTTTATCTAAAAACCACAGTTTTGAGCAAAAGTAGAATGGACTGGATATGCCCTGCCCCTTCCAGATTGAAATAACAGTTTGATCAAAAATGAACTCCTGGCATGCATGTTCTTTGATTTTGGATCTTTGAGGCATTTTAAAATTTTGTCCTTTTTCTTAATGCCCCCTTGCCCAACACTTAATTTTCAACCAGTTATTTGTCTAATACTATACAAAAGTTAGGACAACTACTTAACAATACAATACATGGTAGAAAGTTCTAAGAGTTCTAAGTGACCAACAGGTACCGGATTTATTGGTTTCTTAGTTATTTGCCCAATTAGACAAACTCATTTGTTTCCCATGGTACTTTCTACTTGTTTTATAGGATTTACCACAATGTATTGGTTTTTTCTGATTCCCCTACTACATTGTGAGTTTTGTTTTATTTTATTTGTTTTTGTGTCCATAGTAGAAGTATAAAGACATAGTATAAAACTAAGTCTGACAACACAGTGGGTGCTTAATGTTCAATTAAGTTAAATTTTTGTTTCACTTTTTTAAATCAGTGATGCTGCAAAGCACCCTTAAGTTGCCTTAAGGGACAGGTAGAAAATAAAAATAAGTAAGAATGGTTAGTAGTAGAGAATAATCAAATGAAAAGAGAAAGTACGGTCATGTGCTGTATGTAACGGTGTTTCAGTCAACAACGGACTGCGTATACGATGATGGTCCCATAAGATTATAATGGAACTGAAAAATTCCTGTCGCCTAGTGATGTCTGTCGTAATGTTGTAGTGATGTATTTGTGGTGATGCTGGTGTAAACACATCTACTTCCCCGCCAGTAGTATAAAAGTATAGCAATGCAATTATGTACAGTACGTAATACTTGATAATAAATGACTGTGTTACTGCTTTATGTATTTACTATAATTTTTATTGTTATTTTAGAGAGTACTCATTCTCCGTATTAAAAAAAAACGTTTAGGGGCCATCCCCATGGCTGAGTGTTTAAGTTCTCATTCTCCGCTTCGGTGGTCCAGGGTTTTGCCGGTTCAGATCCTGGGCGCAGACATGGCATCGCTCATCAGGCCATGCTGAGGCGGTGTCCCACATGCCACAACTAGAAGGACCCACAACTAAAAATGTACAACTGTGTACTTGGGGGCTTTGGGGAGAAAAAGGAAAAAAAACAGAAAATCTTTAAAAACAAAAGTTTACTGTGAAACAGTATGCTGTGTTACACCGGCAGCAGCCTCCAGCATCTCGTGTTTACTGTCTCTTGATTACATCATTTTTTCTTGCATTTGATTTAATCTCATGTTGTTTTGTCCATCATGCCCCCTAAGTGTACAAAATCCACTCCTAATGTTGCCAGTAAGAGTCCATGTTGAATGATTAACTTGGAGATGATATTAGAAGTGATTAAGGACTACAAACGTGCAAAGTTAGTGATGGATATTGCTCACCAGTCAGGCATGTCTCATTCCACCACAGCTATGATCTTGAAAAACGAACAAAGTGATGGAAGCTATTAAAGGATATGCTTCATTGAAGGCAACGAGAACAACACGGATTCAAGAAGGGACTATATCAGACGTGGAGAAACTTTGTAATGACATGGATTGAAGACCAGGCACAGAAGCCTATCTCTCTCAGCACCATGATGATCACAGCCAAAGCAAAAAGTTTGTTTGTGATGTTGAAAGAAAAGGCTGGACCCAACTATGATGTTGAATTGACTGTTAGCTCTGGGTGGTTTAAACGATTCAAGAATTTGTATTCATTATACAATGTCATAGTGAGTGATGAGTCTGTGAGTGCTAATGTAAAGGCAGCTGAAGAATTTTTGGAAACTCTGCACAAGCTGATTGTGGAAGAAAATTACTTGCCAGAGCAAATATTCAATATGGATGAAACCTCCCTATTCTAGAAACAGACACCTGAAAAGACTTTAATCCATAAGGAGGCCAAGTCGCCTGGTTTGAATGATAACAGTCTTGCTAGGGGACAATGTTGCAGGCTACAAATTGAAGCTCTTTGTGATCTGGCACAGCGAGAACCCCAGGGCCTTCAAGCGTATCAGTAAACACACACTGCCAGTGTTGTACGGAAGCAATAAGAAGTCAAGGATGACTCATCTCTTCCAAGATGCCCTCCTGAATTGCATTGTAGTGAAATGGAGAAGTACAGTTTGGAGGATAACATACCTTTCAAGATTTTGCTTATTGTTAATAATGCTCCTGGACATTCTCTTATTGGTGATCTTCATCTCAATATCAAAGTGGTGTTTCTCCCTCCAAACGCCACCTCTCTTTGGTCCAGCCAATGGATCAAGGAGTTATAGCAGCTTTTAAGGCCTACTACCCAAGGAGGACCTTTGTCCAAGCTATTGCTGCAACTGAGGAAGACACTGATGCAATTCTGGAAGGACTGCAACATCTCTGACTGCATCAAGAACTTTGCTTGGGCTTGGGGTGATGTCATCAAGAAGTCTGTGAATGACATCTGGAAGAAGACA
Source organism: Equus asinus (assembly GCF_041296235.1). Classification (NCBI taxonomy): domain Eukaryota; kingdom Metazoa; phylum Chordata; class Mammalia; order Perissodactyla; family Equidae; genus Equus; species Equus asinus. Next base: position 12,703,939 of record NC_091816.1, read on the forward strand.
CTAAAGAGGTTTGTCCATGAATTCAAAGGATTTGCCAAGGTTGAGGAGGTTGCAAAAATCAACAGGGCTATGGTTGAGAAGGCAAACAGCTTTAACCTAGGTGTGGATGAGGATGACGTTGAGGAGCTCCTAGAGGTGGTTCCTGGGGAATTGGCTAATGAGGAGTTGTGAGAACTGGAACAGGAACTCATAGCCAAAGAAGAGGCAAGAGAAAAGGAAACTGCAAGAGAAGAAAAAGAAGAAGAACCCTCCAAAAAATTCACTGTGGAGGGGTTAGCAAAAGCTTTGGCAGATCTCACCAAGCTCCTTAAAAAGTTTGAAAACATGGACTCCAGCACCAAAAGGTTTACATTAATAGGGAGGAATGTTCATGGTGCATTATCTGCTTACAAGCAAATCTGTAATGAAAAAAGAAAGAAACCAAGCAAACCACCATGGACATTTTTCTGAAAAGAGTGACAGCTCCTCAGGAAGAGCCTCAGGCAGGTCCTTCAGGAGGTATTCCAGAAGAAGAAGTTGTTATCATAAGAGACGAAGGCTCCATGCATTTATTGCCCCAAAGACCTTTCAGGAGGACCAGATGTGGAGGTGGAAGATAGTGATATTGATGATCCTGTCCCTGTGTAGGCCTAGGCCAGTGTGTGTGTTTGTGTCTTAGTTTTTAACAAGTTTAAATAGTAAAAGAAAAAAAATTAATAGAAAAAAGCTTAGAGAATAAGAATCTAAAGAAAGAAAATTTTTAGAAAATATTTTTGTACAGCTGTACAATGTATTTTAAGCTAAATGTTATTACAAAAGAGTCAAAGTTAAAAATATTTTGAAGTTTACAAAATAAAAAAGTTACAGTAAGCTAAGGTTTATTATTGAAGAAAGAAAAATATTTTTTTAATAAATTTAGTGTGGCCTAAGTGTGCAGTGTTTACGAAGTCTACAGTAGTGTGCAGTAATGACCTAGGCTTCACATTCACTCACCACTCACTCACTGACTCACCCAGAGCAACTTCCAGTCCGGCAAGCTCCATTCATAGTAAGTGCCCCATATAGGTATACTATTTTTATCTTCTATACTGTATTTTTACTGTACCTGTTGTATGTTTAGATATGTTTACATACATAAATACTTGCAATTGTGTTACAGTTGCCTACAGTATTCAGTACAGTAACATGCTATACAGGCTTGTGGCCTAGGAGCAATAGGCTATACCATATGGCCTAGGTGTGTAGTAGCTATACCATCTAGGTTTGTGTAAGTTCACTCTGTGATGTTCACACAATGACAAAACTGCCTGACGACACATTTCTCATAATGTATCCCTGTCATTAAGCAGTGCATGACCATATTAATAACATTGACTGCCTGTGGCTTTTCTTTTTATCGCTCCCCTTAGAGGAGTTTATAAATCTGTGGTCTCAGCAAAAGCAAGTAGCTCCATGGACCAGCCCAGTGGCATAGTGGTTAAGTTTGCGCGCTCTGCTTCAGTGGGCGAGGGTTCGCCAGTTTGGATCCTGGGCGCAGACCTACACACTGCTCATCAAGCCATGCTGTGGAGTCATCCCACATAGAAGAACTAGAAAGACTTACAACTAGGATATACAACTATGTACTGGAGCTTTGTGGGGGAGGGGAGAGGAAGATTGGCAACAGATATTACCTCAGGACCTATCTTCCTCACCAAAAAAAAACATACCTTGAAAAAAAAGCAAGTAGCTCTAAAAAAGATACCAATTTCTACTTATTGTCTACATTCCATCTACTACTACTTAGCTGTGAAGTCAGCAAAAACACATTAATAATCTAAATGTCTATGTATCTGATCATTCATTAAACACTTGAGTACTTACTGTGTCAGATACTGTATTTGATAACCTCAGAGAAAATGAATATTTTCTTCTCAGTCTTAAAGAATTTACATTCTAGTGGAGAAGGCATATGGTTAAATATAAAATGCAACATTATAATAAAGACGTACAAGCACAGATGATGGATTGATTATTCTTCCTAAGAGTCTTGAGAGATGTTTTGAAGAGTTAAGAAACTTGAGCTGGTCTTAATAGGTAAAAGGGAAACTGAATTCTTCTGAAGTCCATTGCTTTATTTGTATCAGCTTGACCCTTTTTTGTTTTGTTTTAGGATAACTTACATTTAAGCATTTCAAATTTATATGAAAGGCTATCATTTTAAAGACTGTCAGTACCCAGCTTGATGCTGTGGTTGAATTTGTGCTCGATGTCTCAATACCTTGGGGCACAGACCACGTGCTTCATGAGGCTGTGCTTTGGGGGGATAATGTACAAAAAATTCAGCACCATTTCCTTTTAGACCCAAAAGGCCTTTAGAATTCAGATTTGGTAAGAAAGATCCTTTCTGCTATTGGCCTAGTTTCACAGATTAGCTTTGCAAGATTAGCTTGAAGTAAAGAATTCAATGATGTCTTAATAATTTTACAGATCTTTCACCTCCTTGGTTAAAATTTATTCCTAGGTAATTTTTGTTGCAATTGTGAATGGGATTGTATTCTTGATTTATCTTTCTGCTATTTCATTGTTAGTGTATAGAACACAACCATTCTTTGTATGTTGATTTCGTACCCTGGAACTTTACTATATTTGGTTATTTCTAATAGTTTTTGGTGGATTCTTTAGAGTTTTCTATATATAAAATCATGTCATCTGCAGGAGCCGGCCACGTGGCCTAGTGGTTGTGTTTGGCACGCTCTGCTTTGGCAGCCCAGATTCAGTTCCTGGACACAGCTCTACACCACTCCTTGGTGGCCATGCTGAGGTGGTGACTCACATACAAAATAGAGGAAAATTGGTAACAGATGTTAGCTCAGGGTAAATCTTCCTCAGGGAAAAAAAATGTCATCTGCAAATAGTGACAGTTTACTTCTTCCTTTCCAATTTGGATCCCTGTCACTTCTTTTTCTTGCCTCATTGCTCTGGGTAGGACTTCCAATACTCGGTTTAAGAAGAGTGGCAAGAGCGGGCATCATTCTCTTGTTTGTGGTATTAGAGGGAGAGCTTTCAGTTCCTCACTGTTGAGTATGATGTTAGCTGTGGGTTTATCATATATGGTCTTCATTTTGTTGAGGTACTTTTCCTTGTAGACAAGGGAAACAAAAGAAAAAAACAAATGGGACTCCAGCAAATTAAAAAGTTTCTGCACAGCAAAGGAAACCATCAACAAAACAAAAAGACAACCTACTGACTGGGAGAAGATATTGCAAATTTACATATCTGATAAGTGATTAATATCCAAAATATATGAAGATCTTATACAGTTCAACAACTGAAAAACAAACAACCTAATTAAAAAATGGGCAGAGGATCTGAATATTTTTCCAAAGAAGATATGTGCATGGCCAACAGGCACATGAAAAGATGTTCAACATCACTAATTATTAAGGAAATGCAAGTCAAAACCACAGTGGAATATCACCTCATGCCCATCAGAAAGGCTGTAATTAATAAGACAAGAAATGTGTTGGAGCAGATATGGAGAAAAGGGAACTTTCATACACTGCTGTGGGAATGTAAATTGGTGCAGCCACTATGGAAAACAGTACCAGTATTCCTCCAAAAATTAAAAATAGACCCATCATATGATCCAACTATTCTACTTCTGGGTATTTATCCACAGAACACAACAACACTAATTTGAAAGTATATATGCACCCCTCTGGTCATTGCCTCATTATTTACGATAGCTAAGACGTGGCAATAACCTTAAGCGCCCTCCAACAGATGAATGGATAAAGATGATGTGGTTTAAATATGCAATGAAATACTACTCAGCCATAAAAAAGATGAAATCTTGTCATTTGCGACAACGTGGATGGATCTTGAGGGTATTATGCTAAGTAAAATAAGTCAGATGAGGAAAGACAAATATTATATGATTTCACTTATGCAGAAGATAAAAAGACAACAAACACATGTAGATGCAGAGAACAGTTTGGTGGTTAACAGAGAAGAAGGAGGGTTGGGGGAGGGCGAAAGGGGTAAAGGGGGACATTTGTACAGTGGTGGATGGAAACTAGACTTTTGGTGGTGAGCGCAAAGTAGTCTATACAAGCTGAAATACAGTGATGTACACTGGAAATTTATATAGTGTTATGAACCAGTGTTATCTCAATTTAAAAAAAGAATTCATCTTTTCCAAGGTTATTGTGAATATGAGTTTAAAAGGAAGGAGGTTTAATGGGAGATAAGTATTCGTCAGCACAAATATGTTGCCTTCGATCTTCCCCAAATACCTCTTTTTAAGCATTTTCCACCTGGTAAATGGGAACTACTCAAATTTATGTATAAAGATTTATTTTAAATGCAGTCTCAGGGAGGAAACAGTTTCAAATTGTAACGCAATAGTTTGTAAAGTCCATTCAAAATTCAGGCCATTGGGGGATGGGCAAGTTTCAGAGGTGGTTGTTGCCAGGAGACTGAAATTCTTAATCGTAACCATCATCTAAACAAGATCTTGCTATGGTTACTAGCCTTTGGAATTTTGAGGGCAAAGAATGCTAGCTACTTCTTGTTAGAAGGATATATTTTGTGCTAAGGGCCAATTAACACTCTCACCATCATCGTGTCATTTTCACTTTCCTGAATTTAATTGTAGTTACCCTATTTTTTCTCCACCAATGTATTTTGAGTGTATATAACTGAATCTTGTAGCCATGTATTGGCCAAATTAATGTTGACTATACAGATCTATATCCAGGCCTGTTAGAAAAGAAGGCATATTACTCACATCATAAATCTGAAGTTAGATGCAGTAACCGAATGACACTTTGGGTTGTTCCCTTTTGTGAGGTGCTTTGTGTGAGCATGAGCATTTTTGAAAGTATATGTGTTGGAAGAAGGGTGTGTATAAAGGGTAACAAAATGAGTAGCTGCAGTCTCCCTAACAGTTCTAAATCATCTTACATAATTAGTCTGAACTGTTCTTTATCCCATTCCCCTTACCTTTATTGGTTTAGTGATGTACAAGCCTAGTCAATATGGTTCAATAGAACACAGAGTGAGACTTGCTTAGAAATCCTGAGAGGAGGAAGTCATTGTCTCTATTGATGGCTGTGAGCAAGGAAGCCAGTAGGCCTAGTTCCTGCTGGCAGCCCTCATAGCATCATAACAGGAGCCAGACATAAGTAAAGCTGTGTACAACAGTGTAGAGTGTCAAGGAAAAGAAACTTGAGTTCCCAGTATTGTTGAGGGGCCGAGTAAGTTCAGAATCTACCTGTGGTAGATAGCGTAGTGTTCCCCCAAAGATGCTCACATCCTCATTCCCAGAACCTATGAATGTTACTTCACATAAGAAAAAAGACGTTGCAGATGTGATTAGGGTTACAGACCTTGAGATGAGTGATTATCATTAGTTATCTGAGTGGGCCCAATTTAATCATATGAACTCTTAAAAATGTAAGAGGAAGGCAGAAGAATGGGTCAGAGAGAGGAGACAGAATAAGCGAAGTATAAGTGGAATTCAGCCTGCCTTGGATAGGTTTAAAGATGCAGGAAAGGTGTTACAGCCAAGGAATGAGAGTCCCTTCTGCACCTTGGGAACAGCCTTTATCTGAGAGCCAGCAAGGAAACAGGATTTCAGTCCTCCAACTTCAAGTGGTTGCATTCTGTCAACAAAGAAAGAGATCCTCCCCTAGTGCCTGAGAAAGGAATGCAGCCCAGATGACACCTTGATTTTTAGCTCACTGAGACCCATATTGGGCTTAGACTTACAGAACAGTAAGATAATAAACTTGATTTGTTTGAATCCCCTGAGTTTGTAGTAATTTGTTACAGCAGTAATAGAAAACTAATGCACTGCCTTATCTCTGGACTTCTTGTGTGAGTTAGAAAATTTCTTTTTTTTCCTCCAGCTTTATTGAAATATGCTTGACATAGAACATGGTGTAAATTTATGGTGTACACTGTGGTGATTTGATACATGTATATGTTGTGAAATGTTTACCAAAGAAGGTTAGTTAACGTGCTTTACCTCACATAATTACCATTTTGTTATTGTTATGGTGAAAATATTAAAGCTCTGTTCTCGTAGCAACTTTCAGGTATACAATATAGTATTCTTAGCTATGGTCACCATGCTGTACCTTAGATCCTCAGAACTTATTCATCTTATAACTGAAAGTTTGTACCCTTGACCAACATCTCTCTATTTCCCCCACTTCCCTGGCAACCATCATTCTACTCTGTTTCTATGAGTTTGATATTTTTAGATTCCACATGTAAGTGAGATCATATGGTATTTGTCTTCCTCTCACTTATTTCACTTGATATAATGCCCTCAAGATCCATTACATTGTCACAAATGGAAGGATTTCCTTCTTTTTAATGACTGAGTAATATTCCATTGTGTATATATACTACATTTGGTTTATCAATTCGTCTTTCAACACACACTTAGGTTGTTTCCATGTCTTGGCTGTTGTGAATAATGCTGAAATGAACACGGGAGTGTAGATATCTCTTTGAGACAACGATTTCATCTCCTTCAGATACATACCTAGAAGAGGGATTGCGAGATGATGTGATAGTTATGTTTTCAGTTTTTTCAGGAATCTCTATACTGTTTTTCATAGTGACTGAACCAGTTTATATTCCCACCAACAATGCATCAGGGTTCCCTTTTCTCCTCATCGTCACTAGCACTGATCTTTTTGAGAACAGCCGTTCTAACATGTGTGGGATAATTTCATTGTGGTTTTGATTTGTATTTCCCTGATGATTAGTGACGTTGAGCACCTTTTCATGTACTTGTTGGCCATTTATATGTTTTCTTTGGAAGAATGTCTATTCAAGTTCTCTGCCCATTTTTAAATCAGATTGTTTATGTTTTTGCTAGAGTTGTATGAATTCCCTGTGTATTTTGGATACTAACCTCTTATCAGTTACATGGTTTGCAAATATTTTCCTCCATTCCATAGGTTGTCTTTTCCTTTTGTCAATTGTTTCTTTTTGCCGTGCCAGAAGCATTTTAGTTTGAAATAGTCCCGCTTGTTGATGTTTCCTTTTGTTGCTTGTGCTTTTGATGTTATATCCAAAAAGTCATTGCCAAGACCAGTGTCAAGGAGTTTTTTCCTATGTTTTCTTCTAGGAGTTTTATAGCTTCAGATCTTACCTTTAAGTTCTTAAGCCATTTTGAGTTAATTTTTGTGAGTGGTGTAAGACAAGGATCTAATCTCATTCTTTTGCACGTGAATATCCAATTTTTCCAACACCGTTTGTTGAAGAGACCGTCCTTTCCCTGTTGAGTGTTCTTGGCTCCTCTGTCAAGTATTAATTGACCATATATGGGTGAGTTTATTTCTGGGTTCTTGATTCTGTTCCACTGGTCTGTGTGTGTTTCTATGCAGGTACCATACTGTTTTACTTACTGTAGCTGTGTAATATAACTTGAAATCAGGAAGTGTAATGCCTCTAGCTTTGTTTTCTTTCTCAAGGTTGCTTTGACTATTTGGGGTCTTCAGTGGTTCCATACAAATTTTAGGATTGTTTGTTCAGATTCTATGAAAAGTGCCATTGGAATTTTGATAGAAATTGCATTGAATCTGTTAATGGCCTTGGATCATACTGACATTTTAACAGTATTGACTCTTCTGATCCATGAACATGGGATATCTTTGCATTTTTTTGTGTCTTGTTCCATTTCTTTCATTGGTGTTTTCACTATATAGATCTTTTCATCTCCTTGGTTAAATTTATTCTTAAGTATTTTATTATTTTTGATGTTATTTTAAATGGAATTTTCTTTTTCAGATAGTTCATTGTTGCTATACTGAAACATAATGATTTTTGTATGTTGATTTTGTATCTTGAAACTTTACTGAATTCATTTGTTAGATCCAACAGTTTTTTTGGTGTAGCCTTTAGAAGGAGCCTTTCTATATATAAGATCATGTCATCTGCAAACAGATAATTTTACTACTTCTCTTCCTATTTGGATGCCTTTTTTTTTTTTTTTTACCTAATTGTTCTGGCTAGGACTTTCAGTACTCGAATAAAGGGTGAGAGTGGACATCCTTGTCTTGTTCCTGATCTTAGATGAAAAGCTTTGGGCTTTTTACCATTGAGTATGATGTTAGCTGTGGGTTTGTCATATATGGTCTTTATTATGTTGAGGCATTTTCCATATATACCCAATTTATTGACAATTGTTCTTTTTCTAGTTCCTTGAGGTGTAAAGTTACATTGTTTGAGATCTTTCTTTTTTCCTAATGTAGATATTTATCACTATAAAAGTTCTCTCTTAGCACTGCTTTTGCTGCATCTCATAAAGTTTGCTATGTGATGTTTCCATTTTCCTTGTTTGAATATGTTTTTTTTATTTCATTTTGACCCATTGTTTGTTCAGGAATATGGTGTTTAATTTCCTCATATTTGTGAATTTCTAAGTTTTCCTCTCTTAAGTTTCCTGTTATTGATTTCCACTTTCATACCATTAAACTTAGAAAAGATACTTGATATAATTTCAATCTTTTTAAATTTTCTGAGACTTGTTTTGTGACCTAACATAGGATTTATCCTGGAACGTGTTCCAAGTGTGCTTAAGAAAAATGTGTGCCCTGCTGCTGTTGGATGGACTGTTCTGTATATGTCTGTTAGGTACATTAGGTCTAAAGTATAGTTCAGAGACAATGTTTCCTTATTGATTTTCTCCCTGGATGATCTATCCATTGGTGAAACTAGGGTATTTAAGTCCCCCACTATTATTGTATTCTTGTCTATTACTCCCTTCAGATCTGTTAGTATTTGCTTAATGTATTTAGGTGCTCTGATGTTGTGTACATATATATTACAATTGTTATATCCTCTTGGCGAATTGACCCCTTTATCTTTATATAATGACCTTCTTTTCTCTCGTTACAGTTTTTTGACTTAGTTTTATATAAGTATAGCTACCCCTGCTCTCTTTTGTTATCCATTTGTGTGGAATGTTTTTTCATCCCTTCATTTTGAGCATGTCTGTGTCCTTGAAGCTAAGATGAATCTCAAAGGCAGCATATAATTGGATCTTGTTGTTTTATCCATTCACTTACTGTGTGCCTTTGATTGGAGAATTTAATCCATTTACATTTAAACTAATAATTGATAGGTAAGGACTTACTTTTGTCATCTTGTTAATTATTTTCTGGCTGTTTTATAGTTCTTTTGTTCCTTTCTTCCTGTCTTCTTTTGTGAATTGATGATTTTCTTTAGTGATACACTTTGATTCCCTTCTCTGTATCTTGTGTGTATCTACTATAGTTTTTGTTTTGTGTTTACTTTGTGGCTTACTTGAAACATTACAGTAGTCCCCCTCTTATTCATGATTTCACTTTTTGCAGTTTCGGTTACCCACAGTCAACTGTGGTCCAAAAATATTCAGTGGAAAACTTGAGAAGTAAACAATTCTTAAGTTTTAAATTGCGCACCATTCTGAGTAGTGTGATGAAATGTTACGCCATCCTGCGCCATCCTGCTCCATCCTGCTTGTAGTGTGAATCATCCTTTTGTCCAGCGTATCCATGCTGTACTGTATAGGAAGAAAACATGGTGTATATAGGGTTCAGTACTATCCACGGCTTCAGGCATCCTCAGAGGGTTTTGGAACTAACCCCCATGGATAGGAGGGGAGTACTGTATATAGATACAGCAGTCTATTTTAAGCTTATGACAGTTTAACTTTGCATACAAGAACTCTACTTTTTTATTCCCTGCACACACATTTTATCTTTTTGATATCATACTTTACATTTTTTATATTGTGCGTCCATCAGTAAATTATTATAGCTATAGATGTTCTTAGTACTTTTGTACTTCAGCCTTAATTCTAGAGTTGTGGTTAACACACCACCATATCACAGTACAGAGTAATCTGAATCTGCCTATATGCTTCCCTTTATCAGTGTGTTGTTTATTTTCATATGTTTTCATGTTACTTGTTATAGTCCTTTTGTTTCAGTGTGAAGAACTCCTTTTAGCATTTCTTGTAAAGCAGGTCTAGTAGTGATGAACTCCCTTAGCTTTTGTTTATTTGGGAAAGTTTTTATCTTGCCTTCATTTCTGAAGAACACCTTGGCTGGATAAAGTATTCTTGACTGGCAGTTTCTTTCTTTCAGCACTTCGACTATAGCATCCCATTCTCTCCTGGCCTACAGGATCTCTGCTGAGAAATCTGCTTATAGCCTTATATAAGAGAAATTTTTTTCTCTCACGGCTTTTGAAATTCTCTCTTCGTCTTTAATTTTAGACAGCTTTATTATAATGTCTTCGAGAAGATCATTTTAGATTAATATTTTGGGGTGACCTATTAGCTTCATGAACTTGAATGTGTATATCTCTCCCCAGGTTTGAGAAGTTCTCAGCCATTATTTCTTTAAATAAGCTTCCTACTTTTTCACCCTCTCTTCCTCCTTACAGGACTCCAGTGATGTGTAGATTCTTTTCTTAATGGTGTCCCATAAGACCTGTAGGCTTTCTTCATTCCTTTTCATTCTTTCTTCTTTCTGCTCTTCTCACTAGATAATTTCAAATGATCTGTCTTCAAGCTCACTTATTCTTCTGCTTGATCTAGTCTGCTGTTGAAGCTCTCTATTGAATTCTTCAGTTCAGTCATTGTATTCTTCATCTCTGGAATTTCTGTTTGGGTCTTGTTTATGTTTTCTCTTTGTTGAAGTTCTCATTTTGCTCTTGTGTTGTTTTTGTGATAGCATTAAATTGTTTATCTGTGTTTTGTTGTACTTCGTTAGAACAATTTTGAATTCTTAGTAGGGAAAATCCTTACATCCATTTCTTTGGAGCCGGTTACTGGAGGTTTACTATGTTCCTTTGGTGGAGTCATGTTTCCCTGATTCTTCATGATCCTTGTAGCATTGTGTACATGTCTGTGCATCTGAAGAAGTAGTTACCTCTTCCAGCCTTTGTGGACTGACTTTGGTAAGGAAAGACCTTCACCTGCAGGTGGGGGCACACTGGAGTATGCTGTGACCCCAGGTTAGGGGTGCAGGACACTAAATGCGGAGGCATGTGGTTCTTTCAGGTCTGTGGTGGGGTATGGTGATTCATTGGATCAGGCCTTAGGATGCACAGCATTGACAGTTGTATGGTCTTTGGTGAGCACTGCCTGGAGTCCACAGAAGCTTCAAAGACTATAGAGATTTTTAGCAGCTCCTCCAAGTTTATCAGCTAGGGACCAGGGTATTCAGCAGTAGTAGCCTGAGCCAGTGGTGAGCACACACTTGACTCTGGGGCCAGTTGCAGGTGCCTGTGTCAGGGGCCAATTGCAAATACACATGTAGTGGTGGGGGCCAGGGCAGTCAGCAAGGGCTAGGTGCACTGGCAGCAGTAGGGGTCCTGAATGTTGGCATGCACTACTGTGGCTGCTGGATCTTGCCATGGACAAATGCCAGTGGAGGCCAGTGACAGAGATTAGGTTGGGGCTATGTGGGTGCATAGCTAGAGGGGCTAGCTGCAGGTGAGCCTAGTGGTGCAGGCCAGTGACAGAAGACAGGACTCGATCTGCGCCCACATGCAGTTGGCTGTCAGTGTGGTTTAACGTGGCTACAGGATCTTGCCCTGGGGTAAACACAGCAATTCAGGATGGTGACGGACCTTGGTTGTAGCTGGCAGTGTGTAAGTTCACTGCTAGAGGGGCTAGGCCTGAGCATTCGCAAGTTGGTGGGTGTCAGCTGCAGGAGTCTAAAGTGATCTGTTGCATTCATGCAGCTGCAGAGGCATTGCTTGGCTGCTGGTGGGGATCCCAGGCTCCCACCAGGGCTGAGTTGGGGGAGAGGGGGTGGGGAGGGACTTGGGCAGATGGTGTCAGCAAACGCAAATACACGTGGAGTAAAAGCTGATGAAGTTTGCAGGGATCTTCAGCAGCTGTGATGGCCATTAGTTTCTTCAGTGGTGAGAGCTGCTGGAGTTGTTGCAGAGCAGGTCACTGGAAACCATGGTTGTTCCTGCTGCGTGGCTGATGTTGGTAGCGCCTGCTTTTCTTCTTTGTTCTTAGTGGTTTCTGTATGTCTTAGCTTTACTGGTCTCTGGTTGTGGTGAAACCAACACAGGTCCGTCATGTGGTCCCCCTAAAGGCTGGGGAAGCTGGTCACTCACCCTGCTCTCACTTTCCCAGTGAGGGGAAATCTTTCTACCCTCTTGGCACTGAGTAGTGCCGGCTTAGGGGCTGGGATGATGCAGGCAAGTTGAAGCTGTTCTTCCTTCCCTTTTTGTGCAGTTATTCTCAAATTTTTTGTGACACCATGTTGCTCAAGTTTCTTAAAAGAACTCCAGAGCTCTCCCAGAGCTGTTTTTTCTCATGGATAGCTGTCTAATTGTTGATCTTCGTGAGAGGCCAGAGGCTGGGATCTCCTACACCATCATTGTGACATCACTACCCTTGAATCAAAAATTTCTTATTTAAACTTTGTTGAATCCCAATTTCTCTTGCTGTCGATCCTTCATTTCACGTATTGCACTTTCTGCCAGCTGAACAGTGATCACTTATCACCAGCAATCTGATGGACTTGAAAACAATTAAGTTCTCCTTCAAGCTCTCCAAAGGCAATTACTTCATTTTCTTTAACTATTTCCTAAAAAACATACCTGAGTACTTTCATTCTCTCCCCTAGGCACCCCCAGTAGCTGAATAGCCAGTAGCAGTAGCTAAATAACCAATAGCAGTAGCTAAATAGCATGCTTTTTGTTTCCAGTTAAACTTGGAGATATGATCCTTCCAGTGTTTCATGTATTCAACATAAAATTATTCATTACCTAGTATGTATGCATTATCTTGGAACCTGTTCTGTATAATGTAATTAACTATGACATAGGCATTCTATTTGAGACACTTATACTTTGTACTCTGTTGTAGTTGATTTCAGTAGATAGACATGGTAGCACAGAGTTAATTATAAGTTTGTGGTCTTCCAAAAGATGTCCAAGATTCTAATCCTGTTTCCTACCATTCATTCGTTCATTGTGCTATGTTAACTTATAATAACTTCTCCATCAATATGAGTTTCCTTATCTAAGTCTTTTACATTTATTTAACTATCCCTTAGCATAGAATCTGATGTGTATTAATGTCTCTAAATAATAGAGCACTTTGTACGTACTCAGTCTTTATATTCTTATCTGATTACATGTTACTGTAAACATGTAGACTATTTGGATTTATTTTACCTGTTGTCTCTGAAGTGGAAATCTTGAGACTCAGAGCTTCTGTCATTTAATAAATTGACATAGATGCTAGTGTCTGAATAACTTTGAAAAGTCAATATTTTACCAAACTTTTTAGACCTAGACATAGTCATAAAGGCTAATATTTTTATTGGTCATTTTTATTATCTAAATCATATTTAATCCTAAATTTTTTTCACAAGGAATTCTGAAAACATACTTCGAAAACTACGAAGTATTTATCGGTATTTTTACCAATATAAACTCCAGGGAATATTCTCTACTTTAATTTACATAGGCTTTTGGAGCCCTGGGTCAGATCTTTCTGAAGTTATGTTTTTTCATTCTACTCAATTCCTTAAGAGAATATAATTAACCAGTTGGATGACTCAGTAACACAAATAATTATTTGGCCCAAAATATCAGTAGTGCCACTGTTGAGAAACCCTGCTGTCTAGGGCTTACATTATACATCTTTAATTTACCACAGTGTTCTATTCATGCGTAGTGCAAGAACCTTACAACAACATACTTTGATTTCCTCCCTTCCTCCCATCCTTTGTGCTGCTGCTGTTAGTGATTTCATGTGGGAATTCCTTCCAGGCATTGCTCAGAAAGTTGATGTTTTTTTGGACCCTGAGAAACACCAATTGAGAAATTGGAAAAGAAGAAAAAACACTTATAATTCTTCTGTGAGAATTAAACCTTAACAATTAACATAGGGATGTTAGTGGTTCACAGAATCTACTGATGTCAAGTTGAGAGCAAGAGCAGGAAATGATGACGTGTAGAGTTGGAAGTTAAGGTTGACATTTCCGGGAACTGAGAGAGAAGTGGGTTATGATCAGTATCGCTTGTAACTCTTTCCTTGTGTTTTGTGGTCCTGTCTACTGTTAATGGTGTGTCATTCTTGCAAATAAAATAAATGTTAATATGCCAGTGTGCATAGCATACTTATACAAATTCTATGAGTAGTGTTCCAGGAAATAAAAAATACTGATTTTTTTTACTGGTTTTCAAGAACAATTTTCCTTTTGTAGTGTACACATTAATTTCTGGGTTCTGTTGGTTCTCCATTGCTGATAATCATTTGGAATCACACTTCTATGCTAGTGATTGAACCTCTGTACCACCTGGTGTGGCAGTTGCTGCTGCTGCTACACCTGAGCGAGCCATATAGAACTCCCTATGTATGTAATCTCCCAATTTGGGGGGTAGGAAAAGTTTTTGTTTCATATGCTTAAGTGATTCTTGTTGTGGAATGTCGTTGAAATTTTAAGAGTATCTATACCTTAGATTATCTTTTCTGAGGATGATTTATAATTTTCTTACTACTAAGATAGGAGTCTGTAATCAAATCCTAGCTTGTTTCTCACAGCTGTTAATTAGATCCATGAAGAATGGAAAATGTCCCTAATAACTGACCATACATGTGTGTATGTGTCTCTCTATATATATGTATTTAAGAAATGTACATTCTTCCTTCCCTAACACAAATGAGTAAGAACTTGTACTCTGGAACCTAACAGATAAGAGCTGGGGCATATATAATTCCAACTCTGTCACTTTACTACTTTGGCAAGTTTTAACTCTCTGAACCTCAGATTCTTCATTTTAAGAATATGTAAAACAACAGCCATAAGAAGAAGAATAGCAACTCAATTCTTGGGGAGTTGAGAACAAAATGACAAAATGCAATTAAGTCTTAACAGTGCTAGGCATAATAGCTGCATTCAGAAAACGTTAGCCTTTATCATCGCTAGCCTATAAAGAACATAGTCCGTAACCCTGGACAAGTGGTTATCTAACTACTTCTTCTGTTCTTTCCTTTCCTTGAGTGATTTTCAGCATAACATGTTACCGTAGGATAGTGACACCTCTGAATGTTGTCAGTTCAGTCTTGTATCACTTAACAGGAATACATTCTGAGAAATACATCATTAGGTGATGTCGTCATTGTGTGCACATCATAGAGTGAACTTAGACAAACTTAGATGGTATAGCCTACTATACACCTAGGCTATATGGCACTAATCTTATGGGACCGCTGTCATATATGCAGTCTGTCGTTGACCAAAGTGTCGTCATGCATTGCATGACTGTAACTGTCTTGCATTCTAACTGTAGTAAGCTGAAATAGTTATCTTCTCCGTGAAAATGCTGTTGATATTCTCATATAACTAAATGCTGTTTGTTTTGCTTTAGGTCAGAGATGCGTGAGAGTGGAAGACATGGCAGAGAGCTTGAAGAACATTTCTGCTTTTTAGCGCTTCCTCAGAGTGATGTGGCTGAGATACATCAGAATGGGATAAGTACCAGAGCATCTACATTGAAGATATTAGGAAATCCTCTTCTTGGAATTTATATGTTTAGACATGTTGATGTTGCCTTGAATTATGCTCACAGTAGAAGCATTACTGTAGAAAGTATTATAATTTTTAAGGTAGGTAGCATAAAACAAATATTAAATATTATATTCAGTTTTCTTTAAATTGACCTGAATATATTTTCCTTTCAATAAGAATTGTTAGTGTTTTTAAGTGGCAGTATATAAAATAAATGATAATTATCTACCATTATCATCATCATCATTTGAAATTTCCCCCTCTTTCTGACTCTAGTCGGGTGTGCAGCATAAAACAAAACTCCAAGTAAACAAAGGCAGCCTTTATCATCTTTGTCTTCCCAATATGTATTTTTTTCTGTCCTAATTGACTCTCCTCTTTTTCTTCAGACCATAATTAATGCCAGAGTGTTTTAAGTGTCGTTCTCCAAATCATTGGTTATAATAATTCTAGCTGTAGCTCAAGTTACTAAACTCTTACTGTTTATTTTAATTAATCGTATTATACAATGTTAATTTCTTAGTTTTGATGATTTTGCCTTGTATGTAAGATGTTAATTAGGAAAAGTTGGGTACAGTTATGTGGGACCTCTGAACTACTTTTGCAACTTTTCTGAAACCTAAAATTACTTTTTATTTTGGAGTAAATTTAAATTTACAGAAAAGTCAAGAAGATAGTACAGAAAGTTCCCATATACAATTCATCAGCGTCCCCTAATGTTAACATTTCACATAACTCTGGCACATTTGTCAAAACTAAGAAACTAACATTGTGTGTGTCAATTCTATCTTAATAAAAAAATTTTAAAAATAATGAAATGAAAGGAAAGTAACATTGGTACAGTGCTATTAACTAAACTACAGACTTTATTCAGCTTTTTACCAGTTTTTCCACTAAGGTTTGTTCTCTTCCAATATCCAAATGCAGCATATCACATTACATTTAGTATTGTTTTTAATTTTGAATGAATATATTAACATATTTTAAAATAACATTAGAATTGCTAACTAAAATGTGTACTTGTTTTCATGTTAATTACACTTTCTTCTGTCTTGTCTTTTATCACTTAATTATGTTCATTTTTTTAAAATTTTATACTCGTTTTTGTACAGAATATACATCACTTCTGTTATATACAGAAGTTTTGGAATATTTTACAGTGAAGTCTCTGTTTTTGGTTCATGGTTTCTTGGCACATATTTAGAAAAGAATTCTCCCTTTTAGATCAGATAAATATTTGCTTGTGTTTCTTTCTACAATGTTTGCATTACTTAAATATTTAACTTGTTTGGTATTTGTTTTGGTTTATAGATTAAGAAAAAAATTTAAGTTTTTGCAGTTGTTCCACACTATTTATTGAATAATCTGTTGCTTCACTTATTTCAAATGGTACTTTTGATACTATATTTCTATAGACGCTTGGGCTTATCTGGGCTTTTTATTTGGTTCAGCTTTTTTTCCCCCTCTCTGCTTTTTATTGTGGTAGTACCATCCTTGTAAAAAGTATTTAATATCTGAAAGTGTGAGTCACCTGTCTTGTTCCATCATTCTCTATCCTTAACCCCCAATTTTTTTTCAGAAATCTTTTTTCAAAATTTTCTGGAGTATGCTTGTTTTGTTTAGCCTTCCAGGTAAATTTTTAGACTAAAACTCGTTTGTACAAATAGATTTTTATTGAATTACTATAATCTTAGAGTTTAATTTGGGGGTTTAAACTATAATTAAATTAATTTAGGGGTAAGGCTGGTCTTAGAGTTTAATTTAATTAGACATAATTACGGTAAACCATCCCAGTCATTTGTCTGGCACATGGATTATGTCTTCATTTGTATTTGTTTCCTTAAAAAATGTTAGCCTTACTTTTCTGTTTAGTGTGAGGGTTTAAAGTGTTTGGTATATTTTTATATATCTCCTTTCTGCTTTTTTATTTTTTAGGTTCTCTTTGGAAAAGTGAAGAAAATTCAGCCTTCAGTGGATAAAAACAAAGTTTCTTTGGATCCTTCTCCTAACTTTGATTGCCACATGTCAAGAAATATACCTTCTCTGAAAGATACCATTGAGCTACAAGCCTACAGTTCAGCTGTATGTTAACTTTTGGGTTCATCTGACTACTTGAAGGTCACATGCTTCACGTAATACGATACAAGACTTAAAACAACTTCCCAAAATATTAAACGAAAATCTCATAATGCATTCAATATAATATGTCCTTAAATAAATAAATAGTGAAAGCTCTCTTAATATTTGTGGGAATGGATTAAAAAGTTTCCAGATTTACATTTAACTTTGTGCAAAGTACAGTAGTTGCTTTTCTTTAGGTATTCCATAAATAAATTCCTAACTTGCAAAACATGCCAGTTTTTTTTTAAACAAGGCTATTGTGAAATAATGTTATTAATCTTTTCTACTTTGCAAAAGGAGAAAAGACTTATGTGTTAGTCATTATGTGTGAAACAGTGATTTTCTGTCATATGTTGCTGAGACACTTAGTAGACTTTTAATCTTCTATAGAAGATTATATATAACATATATATGATTAAATGAGGATAAATCTAGAAGTATATATATGCTCCCACGTGTAAAGTGAGCTATTATTTTTGTAATTAACTTTTCCTACCAAATAAAATATAGTATAGTGGTTCACAGCATATACAAAACATTGAACTTTTAATGGAAAAATACCTTTCTATTTAAAGACAGGTTGTGTGTGCTTCTGCTGGTATTGGTAGCCTACTAAAGAAAAAATAAGTGGTGGGGAAAAAAATTCACACATCTTCAGAAATCTAGGGTTGAAGAAGGCAAGAAGAAGAGGATATATAGAAGCAGATGAATAAATAACACCATGCAGTTATATAGTTTTTTTTAATATGAGTGTATTCAAGTCTGCTAAATTAATCAGCATAAAAATATTCATTCTTCTTCTTTATGTTTCAGGTCTACTTCTATGAATACAATGTTCTTTCAAAACCAGTAGATAAACCTAGGCAGTGTCTACCATATGCAGTAGTAACGGTGAAATTTATTGGTCAAAAAGTAGATAATGGACACTTTATGACATCTTTGAGATTTCTCTCAACAGGAATTTCTAAGAAGGCTGGTAAGATATATATATTATTCTACTTCAGTAGCATTTGTACTGGTTTTATAACTTCTGAATAGTGTTTGATAATATATTATGAATCTCTAAGCAAAATAGTTGTGCTTTACCTATTTTGATTTTATGTATCTGGAATTATACTGCAGATAATTTTTGTGACTTCTTTTGCTCAGTATTATCTTTGTGCGATTCTGCCATGTTGAGATGATAACTGTAGTTTCTTCATTGTAATTCCTATGTATACATATAAACACATGTGTGTGACTGCTTTTTGTGGCTATACACTGTTTCTCTGGGGATTTGGATACTTTCCAGTTTTCTTCATATTGCAAACCTTGCTGTTTTCAACATTCATGTAAGTTTCTTAGTGCATATGTGCAAGAGTTTTTCTATAGGTATATATCTACATCAAGACTGTGCAACTTAGGGGCTGGCCCTGTGGCATAGTGGTTTAGTTCGGCACACTCCACTTCACCACCCTCGGTTTGCAAGTTCGGATCCCAGGTACAGACCTACACCACTTGTCAGCCATGCTGTGGTAGTGACCCACATATAAAGTGAAGGAAGGTTAGCACAGATGTTAGCTCAGGGCTAATCTTCATCAGCAAAAAGAAAAAAGAAAAGAATGTGCAGCTTAATCCAAAGACAATGTCAAATAGTTTTCAAAAGTGATTGTATCAGGTTACATAACTACTCTACATCTTTGCCAACACACATACTTTTTGAAAAATGTTTTTTTCTGGCATCCTAGTGAGTGTGATATGTTATCATGATCACCTCAAAAAGAAACTCTGTACCCTTTTAAAAGCTATCGTATCCTTTTCCCTGCATGTCCTCCACCCCTAAGCAATCACTAATCTGCCTTCTGTCTATGTATTTGTCTATTCTAAGCATTTCGTATACGTGAAGTCATAAATATGCAGCCTTTCATGACTGGTGACTTTCACTTAACAGTGTTTTCAAGGTTCTGGCATGTTGTAGCATGTATCAATACTTCATTCCTTTCTATGGGATAATATTCTGTTGTTAGACAATACTACGTATATTTATCCGTTCATCAGTTGATGTACATTTGGGTTGTTTCCACCTTTTGGCAATTATGAATAATTCTTCTGTGAACAATCTTGTATAAGTTTTGTTGTAGACATGTGATTTCCTTTCTCTAGGGTATATAGCTAGGAGTGGAAGTGCTGGGTCATCTGGTAACTCTGTGTTAACCATTTGAGGAACTACCAGACTTTTCCAAAGTGGCTGCACCATTTACATTTATACCAGCAGAGTATGAGGATTAGGATTTCTCCACTTCCTTGTTAACGTGTGTTATTGTCTGAGTTATTGATTATAGCCATCCTAGTGGGTGTGAAGTTTCAAGGTATAAGTTTTACACTTCTTTTATTAAACTTATTTCTAAGTGTATTATTAATATGATCCTATTGTGAATAGAATTATTTTCTCAGTTTCATTTTTGTATTGTTAATTGCAAGTATATAGAAATACTGTTGATTTTTGTGTACTTGTCTTATATCCTCCAACCTTGCTCATCTCATTAATAGTTCTTAAAGTTTTTTTACTGGTTTCCTTGGGATGTGCTACATACAATATCAGGTCATCTGCAGATAGAGACAGTTTTACTTTTTATTTTCCAATCTGGATGGCTTTTGTTTCTTTCTCTTACCTGATTCCCCCGGTTAGGACCTCCAGCAGAATGTTTATAGAAGTGGTGAGTGGACATCTCTTATCTTGTTCCTAAACTTAGGGGGAGAGCATCTAGTCTTTCACCAGTTAGTATGAAGTTATCTGTGGGGTTTTTTGATGTCCTTTATCATGTTGAGAAAGTTCCCTTCTATTCCTAGTTTGTTGAGTGTTTGTATCATGTATTGTATTTTGTCAGATGCTTTTGCTCTGTCTTTTGAGATGATCATGTGATTTTTATTCTTCACTCTGTTACTGTGGTGTATCACACTAATTAATTTTCAAATATTAAGCAAACCTTGCATTCCTGGGATAAATCCCATTTTGTCATGGTATAGTCATTTTATATGTTGTTGGAATCAGTTTGCTACTAATTTGTGGGGATTTTTGTGTCCATATTCATAAGAGATATTGATGTGTAGTTTTCTTGTGATATCTTTGTCTGATTTTGATATCAGAGTAATACTGTTCTCATAGAATGAGTTGGGAAGTGGTCCTTCCTCTTCCATTTTTTGGGAAGAGTTTATGAAGAATTATCATTAATTGTCTTCAAATATTTGGTAGACTTTACTAGTAAAGCCATCTGGGCCTGGGCTTCTCTTTGTGGGTAGTTTTTTAATTACTCATTCAATTTCTTCACTTCTTGTAGGTCTATTCAGACTTTCTGTTTTTTCTTGCATCAGTTTTGGTGGTTTGTGTCTTTGTAGGAATTTGTCCATTTCATCTAACTTACCTAATTGATTGGCATACTGTTGTTCATAGTATTTCTTTACAGTCCTTTTTATTTCTATATAAGGTTGGTAGTAATATCCACTTTTTTGTTTGTGATTCTACTAATTTGAGTCTTGTCTCTGTTTTTTCTGGGTGAGTCTAGCCAAGGGTTTTTCAGCTTTGTTGATCTTTTCAAAAACCAACTTTTGGTTTCGTTGCTTTTTTTTCCCCTATTGTTTTTCTATTCTCTGTTTTTTTAATTTCCTCTCTAATCTTTATTTCCTAACTTTTGTTTGCTTTAGGTTTAGTTTACTCTTTTTCTGGTGTCTTAAGTTGGAAGGTTAGGGTATTGATTTGACATCTGTCTTCTTTGAAAACATATGTATTTACAGCTATAAATTTCCTTGTAAGTACTATTTTAGCTGCATCCCTTAAGTTTGGGTATGTTGTGTCTTCATTTTCATTTATCTCAAAGTATTTTCTAATTTCCTTTTTGACTTATTTCACCCGTTGGTTTTTTAAAAGTGTGTTGTTTAACTTTTATGTAAATATGAATTTCCCAAATTTCTTTTTGTTATTGATTTCTAATTTCATTGCATTGTGATTGGAGAATAAAATTTGTGTTGTCCTTCTTTTAAATTTATTGAGGTTTGTTTTATAGCCTGGCAGGTGGTCTGTCATGGACAGTGTTTCATGTGCACTTGAAAAGAATAGATA
Organism: Equus asinus; assembly: GCF_041296235.1. Taxonomy (NCBI): domain Eukaryota; kingdom Metazoa; phylum Chordata; class Mammalia; order Perissodactyla; family Equidae; genus Equus; species Equus asinus. The sequence goes on from NC_091816.1 coordinate 12,725,671, forward strand.
TTTTGCTGTTGTTGGATACAGTGTTCTGTAGATGTCTGTTAGGTCCAGTTGGTTTATAGTTTGCTTAAGTTTCAATTTTCTCAATGATCTTCTGTATAGTCATTCTAACCACATTACCACTCAGCTAGAAGGCTTCACATGGAGACAATACATGAGAACCTTTCCCCACTTCTACTCCAGCCCACCCATAATCTTACAGCTTATTACTTTAATCAAGGATGATGCCTTTCAGCATGATAAACTTTGAGGAATATCTATATTATGCCCAAAGTCAAGGCCACATGTGTTGGCTATCAGCATACTCATCTCCTTCTAGAGTACTCTAGACCTGTGCTATCCAGGAGAGTAGCCATTAGTCACATGTGGCTATTTAAATTTAAATTAAATTAAATTAAAATTTTAATTCCTCAGTCATACCAGGCACATTTTAAGTGCTCAGTAACCACACGTGGCTTTTGGTATTGGATAGCACAGATAAAGAAGCTGTCCATCATCGCAGAATATATAGTGCTAATAACTATTGATTGTAATTTCACTTTTTTTACACTTTCTTATATTATTGAAGATATTAGGTTCTCCATTTTTCATTTGGTATTTAAGAATTCCAAATATGGGAATAAATTTAAAATGCCTTTATTAAGTTTAAACAGCGTAACATAGTGATTAAGGTTCTGCTGCTTATAACTGTGATCCTGGGCAAATTACTCTTAACTTCACTTTCTCATTGATAGAAATGTTGGGAACATTAAATGAATTAATATGCATAAGGCACTTAGAAAAACCATATCTGGCGTTCACACTAAGTACTTTATAAGTTATTAATATTATGTATATGTTAAAATATGCGTTTACCATACATTTATGAAATTGAGATCATTAAACTTAAGTGATGAGGTTGGCTTGCATTAATCTATCTTAGTCTTTGTAATAGCTGCATAACGTTCTGTTTCTAGGGCATTCTTTTAGCATATGCACGTAGTACTTTTACTGTTATAATTATTGATATGCCAGACTTATTTAACCGATCTCATATTGATAGATAGGTTTCTATCTTTCAGTTTTCTTAGATTATTGTGCTAAAAATCCTTGTCCATATATCTTGGGTATTTGGCCAAGTGTATTAGACTAATAAATGTGTAAAAGTAGATTTGCTGGGTATAGATGGTTATACATTACATCTCAATGAATACTATATGTTTACTTTCCAGGGAATTAGTACCAGTTTATACTCCTGTGAACAGTATAAAGAATGCTTACATCTGCAGAATATTAATTATCCTTCAAAATTTTTGCCACTCTAAAAAGTTTTTTAATATGAATCTTATTGTTAGTGGGGTTAGAGATATTTCTGTGTTTGTTGACAATTTTTATTTAATCTGTGATTTTCTTGTTCATACATTTGCCCACTTTTGTGTTGTCTTTTTATTAATCTTTTGAAGATGTCTATATACTCTTTATGTATTCTAATATATATGTAATTATGCTCTAAGCTTGTCTCATTCAGAATATCTTTTTGCCAGTTTATCCTTCTTAGTTTTGTTTATCACACATTTGACCTATTAAAATATTTAATTTATATGTAATTAACATCACATTTTCATTTTTGGTTTTCTGATTTCCAGACATGCTTAAAAACTACTTTCCTACCTCAAGATTATAAAACTATCCCTCCATGTTTTCTTCTAATACTTTCATGGTTTTATGTTTTTTTCCACAATGAATTTTATTTTATTTTGGTATAAAGAGGTATAGGGATCCACCTTTCCTTTTTTCTGCTGTAGGTCCCATTTTTAAGAACTACCTCTCTATTTCTCATATTTCCACTGTAGCTTACTTTAATTAAAAAAGTACAATCACAAATGATTATAGAATTTAGAAAACTTCAGCAAAGCTATCTTTCAACATATAGTGAAAAAGAACCTCATGGTACATGTGTGTCATAAATCTCACAAGCAATTTTCCATCAACGTCTGTTTTAATATAAGTATTTTTATGGTATTACTCAGCTATGAATGCTTTGCAAAGATTTTACTTGCTAAATATGCATTGTTATACGTTCCTTTGTTATTACATGAAGTTCTTTATGAAATTTTAGGAATAAATCTCTCTAAATTATAAAAGAAAATTCGCTTTTATTTTCCAGGTTTTATTTGCATGTATTATTTGCAGGAATACTTATTTCACTAGGGAGCAGGGTAGTGATTTGCTTTGGTTCCTGGGAAGGATTTTGTGGAACCTTTTTGATCTTTTCCCTCAGCTTCTCTGCCTCCTTTCCCTTTCCTTTCCATTTTTGTTCTCTCATGGTGGAGGGAAAAGAAGCAAGGTAACAGTAGATAGAGGGAGACAGTTTTGCCTATTAATATGTAAATTTTATTATTAAATATCTAAATATGAAATTAATATAAGAAATATGTAGTCTATGAATATTGTTTTATTTCTATTTAATTTTTCTGTTTCTTAGTATGTGTCAGAATTCAAACTTTTCTATGGCAAATAGTTTTAAGGTTCCTAGACTAGGACAGAGTTTCATGCTACATCATTTATACTTTATCAGTTTGCTATTCATCTTCGTCTCTTTTTGCTTTTTCTGCTGAGAACATATTTTTAATTATCATTAGGTTATTTGGTGAACTTTCAGTTAAAATTGCTCATAATATAGTTAACTTGTATTAATAGTCTATAGAAACACTTTTTTCTCCTATTTTTCCTTTCTTATTATTTCCACAGAAAGAACATGCTCTCTGAATAACTGTACAGTGGCCAAAAGAATTGGAAAAGGAAAAGATGCTACTGTCATATTTGAGCATTTCAGGAAACCTGTAGATCCATTTGTCCGGGAAAACTGTTCGTGCAATGCACTAAATTCAGAGATAAATCCTCCCAACTCAACTATTTCTAATTCCTATGGAAATGTGCAAAGTGGAAACATTTCTGTGCTTGAAGCACACAATGGACAGATGGAGCACAGTTTAGCAGAATGTAGAGATACGTCTCAAGTGCATGCACAAGATTCAGGTCTTTCATTTATTCCCAGTGATAGCAAAGAAAGTGTAAATGGTGACCTCTTGTTAAATTTGACACATCTTAAAAATATTTTAAGTAATCTTTCTGCTGCTTTTCCCCTTCATAACAATATTGACTCAAGCACAGTTATTACTTCAAAACTCATCAAAGACCCAAGACTGATGAGGAGAGAAGGTGGCATGGGAAAACATAGTAATATTACAGGTTTAAATGAGATTTTACCATTTGAGAAGAGTTTAGATGTTGTTAATTCAGGAGTAAACCTATCATCTATGCCAACTAATTCTGCCTCCTCATCTGAAGTCATGCCTGGTGATCATGCTCTTCTTACTAATTGTTTGGATGCCCCTGGCTTCAAAATTTCTTTTGATGATTCACAGTCTCAGATTCATACCATGGACTTTAACAGCTGTAATTATACATCTTCTAATATAATTACCATGGCAGGACAGCGTGAGGGCCAAGACAATTTTTCCTTCCCAGTGTGTTTGTCAAGTGTAATTTCAGAAGTTGAGAACTACAACCACAGTGAGGAAATAGCCCAGAGATCCCAACAGAGAAGTAACATCCCACTTTTAATTGAACAAAACAGTGAGCCACATAACTCTTACGAAGCAGTGAATACCTCTACAGAAGGGTACAATGGTCACATCTCTCAGGAATCACAGTCTTCTAATTTAGAAACTGAGTATCAGACTGGTCACCAGATGACTACAGTTTTTCAACTCCAAAGGAAAGAAAGCATACATGAGTACATTCAAAATATTGGAAAGGTGAGACACTTCACTGGCCCGGAAGACAATTTGAAACCTGGAGAAAAGCAAAATTTGTGGAAAGAAATTGATAATTATTTTGCTAATGAAACAAAAATCAGTCCAGTGGATAGTTACATTTCTTTTCACCAAGAATGCAAAAAGGTTGAGAGTCTTGATTCTTCTGGAAAAAATAGTGATCAAATATTAATTACTCAAGAGTTAGAAATACCAAAATTTTCCACATCTACCACAAAGGATAAGTATGAGCTAGATCATCTAGCACTGGAATTACAAAACAGTCTTACTCCCAAAGTAGAGGGCATTTCACAAAAGCATCGTCAGCACTCTTTGGAGTATGAAGATAACATTCATACAAGTTTTGCCATTTCTCAAAAACTAATGGAACTGAAATTGGAAAAACCAAATCAGAATTGTGTTAGCATTATGACTGATGCTTTCCAGGAAGCAAAAGACAATCCCCAGGCCAAAGTACTGCCAAATGATACAGTTGTTTCATCTCAAGACAATTCAAACTGCAACATATATAGAGAACATATACGTGTCAATGGGAGAAATCAAAATGATCCGTTGTCATTAGAGAACTTTCAAAGAGACTGCGAGGAAACTCCTCAAATTGATGATAATAGTCAAGATTATACTCAGTTCTCTAATGCACAGTTGAACAATGATATACACCTGAATATTGGTTTCAAAGAACACAGAGATAATGATAAAGAAAACCAAAATGAGGCTAAAGAGGAAGACATTGCTTCATCTACAGAAGACAGCATAGAGAAAATATATGGAGGTGAGAAGCAGAGTTTTCATACAAACAAAAATTTCACTGATATAGCTGAAAGGAGGGAGAATAAAAATTACAATAGTGTAGAAATTGTGGATTCCGAAGGTTTTTCTACTACATTGAATTTGACTTGGGGAAAAAAATATGTATCAACAGAAACTACATTATTAGAAAGGGAAGATACTATCAGTGCCATAAAACCAAAAGATACTGAAAATACTGGAAGAGGTGTGGAGCATTCAGCTTCCACAACGTTTCCTGAAATTTCAGATTCTTCAGTGCACGTAGCCTCAAATGCTGCAGTACAGATAGCCGGTACTGTGGTGCCTGCATTAGGCACAAATCATGAATATCACCAAGGATACCAGTTTAAAGAAACTTGTTCTTCAGAGAGTACAGATTTTGGTTTGTTCATAAAACATGCAGTTTCTGATTGTGAAATGGATGTGGATAAAAATAAGTCACACGACCCATTTCACCAATCAATAAGTGACAACCCAATTCTTCAAAGTTTTGAATTGGAAAACGAGATTGAAGTTGGATCAGAACAGTGTGATGATGCTTTTCTATTTCAACAAGATACCCCCAGTCATGGCAGTGTACTATGTGAAGAATTCAGGGTCTCATTTGAGGCTCTGAAGTCTCGTATCGATTGGGAAGGTCTGTCAGGAGGTAGTAATGGAGAGACGGAAGTTTTGAAAAGCACCACAAGTAGAGAGAACAGTGGTCAGCATTACTCTGAGGAAAGTAATTGTTTTTATTCCACTACGCAAAAAACCAAAACAGGTCTCTTCAACCCAGTTTTACTTCCAGATCTACAAGTTAGAATTACTAATATGTTTATGCCAGGAGATAGTCCCACTGTTGAATCCTTTGCATTGAAAGATAATTTTTGCAAATATATAACTGAAGCGACAAAACCAGAAATAAATGAGGAGGAAGCAAAAGTTCCAAGGTTTGAAATTTGTTCCCAGTGTTCTGGTGAAAATTTAGATTATCCATGTGAAGATGAATGTGGTAACCTGAGGCATGAATCAGGACCAGTGAATAAATCTGAAATCTCACTTTCTTTTGATTTGAGTCATAATACACATGCGAATCACATGTCTGAAGAACAAAGCAGTGGACCTTTGCTTACTGAACCTTCTAATGTCACAACAGTAAACGAAAGCAGATGTTCCTTGACACAGTCAAAAACTGATTGTATTGATACTAGACGTAAAAAGGACACAGAATCGAGAATTAGCAAGAGAAAGTCACATACACTTTTTAGGGACCAGAACATACCAGATAAAGATTTAAGACGTCACAAAAGTAGTGGGAAGAAAAGAAGGCTAATCAGTCAGGGCTCATCGGAATGTTTTGCTTCCTTATCCCAAGGACGAATTAAAACCTTTTCACTGTCAGAAAAGCATATTAGGAGTGTCCTGGATATTCTAAATAGTGAAGCATCTTTATGCAAAAGCAAACGTCTTTCCAGAAGGCTTGACAGAGCTGTTCTTCACTTGCAAAAAGCTCATAGAAGAGTTCACACGTCTTTGCAGCTTATAGCTAAAGTGGGAGAAAAAACAAAAGGCCCCTTACCAAAATCATATGCAATAATATGCAATAATTTCTGGGAAAGTTGTGACCTTCATGGTTATAGTTCTGCGTCTGAAAGAAGATATTATTCTAAGCATTTTTTGTCAAAAAGAAAATATGACAAACCAGGAGAAAAAAGAGCTTTGGGATTTGAAGTTGATAAATCATTAACTCATGTATCAAAGCACAAGTCTTATAAAACAAATGGAGAGAGAATTACCAAGTGCCTTTCTACGAAAAATGTGGCCAGCAGTGTCTCTAGAAGTCATACCACTATTCACATGAGAGAATTTTGTGATCGAGAGGATCCTGAATCACAGTTACCCCTGTGTTCCGCATCCCAAAGTACAAGTCAGTCAGCCTATAACAGTAGCTGTGTGAGAAGTCCAGGATCATCAGGACTTCAGCCCTCTTCTGGAGAAACTGCGTGTCTGTTTTCCACAGACTGCCCAGATGAGAAACTAACTAAAAAAGAAAATCAAACTGACAAAAAGTTTTTATCTAACATTGGTAAATATGAACAGCTTGAGAACCATTCAGCACGTAGTATTAAGGATGCAACAAAAGAAAACTATTCTGAGGCTAATGAAGTAATAAACAAAAGTAATTCAGTATCTTTGAGTTGCATAAAAGAAAACAGTGTAAGTTTTAGCACAGACAAAAATTATGATGCAACTTGTATGGCTCACACTGACATAGTTATTTCAGTCTTAGAATCAAATGTGAAGCACTTCTTAGACGTTGATATCTGCAAACCAGATAACCTTGTTTTATCTGGTTATAAAAGAAACCTGGAAGTAAATTTTCCTCTAGAAAAATGGGTGGCTCCTAATGAGAGCTCTGAACCAGGCATTATTACAGGAAACTTCCATGTGGACCCATTAAGTCTAACTCTGATAAGTAAGAAGTGTAACAATATTCCTCAGTTGTTATCAGCCACTTCAGTGACAGATAGTGAGGGAGAATCTCACTCTTTGGATGAACAGAGGATTTTTGCTGTAGATTCTTTTGCAGCATCCAGCAGTGTACTGCATTATCAGCAAGAATGTGGTGGAAAGGAACTTCTAAAGACAGAACAGTGCTCTTCAAGTAATTGCTTCCATATAGACAGGAATGAAACAAATATTACTGAGAGTTCTGAGATGGGTCTCACATCAGTAAATGAAGAAAGTAAAAGTCATGGGGAAAATACAATGAAGAAACTATTTTCCAATGATAGTTCTCTGGTCTTAAAAGATAATATAAAGGATTCTTCTTCAGAAAAATGTATTGCAAAGAAAAGCACTCAAGACAGGAAAACATGGGAAGTTCAACAAGCAGAAAAAATAAAAGATTTAATTCACCAAAAAAGCATGACTGAAGGATCAGCTGTTAAGACTGAGCACAAAAATCAAAAGAATAAGATCTTGGAAGAATCCTCCTGCTCAAGTGAGAAAACAATTAAAAATAACTTGATTGATCCTCATCTAAGCACTAAAAATACTACTGAGGAAGTCTCTTTGAATAACACAATTTCTAATCAGCTTAAGAAAAGAGAGAAAGAGCAGGGAGTTAAAGTTAGTAATGACTCTCATTCTGCCTCTACACTGCATTCAGAAATAGCCTGTCATTCCAAACCAGGCATTATAGGAATGAATCATATGCCTGTTTTACATGCCCACTCTGAAACTTCCAAAATCGCTACTCCTCAGAAGAAGCCCACATCATACATGAATGAATTAAAAGAAAACCATTGCTCAGCTAATCGTTCGGCTCATGTAGCTAGGCTAACCCAAATTTTGAGGAGGGCAGATGAAGCATCCTCTTTGCAGACTCTACAAGAGGAAACTAAGGTTTGTCAAAATATTCTCCCTTTATTTGTTGAAGCTTTTGAGAGAAAGCAGGAATGTTCAGTTGAACAAATCTTGATTTCAAGAGAACTGTTGGTAGAGCAAAACCTGTGGAATAATTGCCAGCAGAAACTCAAACCGTGTGCTGTTGACTCCTTGGTAGAACTCCAGATGATGATGGAAACTATTCAATTCATTGAAAACAAAAAAAGACTCTTAGGAGGTGAACCGACGTTTCGAAGCTTGCTTTGGTATGATGAGACATTGTACAGTGAGCTGTTTGGCAGGCCACGTGGATTTCAACAACAATCCAATTTCTATCCTTCTTTTCAAGGAAGGTTAAAGTATAATGCGTTCTGTGAGTTGCAGAGCTATCTTGATCAATTAATTGAATTGTTTGAGGAAACCAAAAAGGTGAACAATTCATACTACGCATTCTTAAAATACAAACGGCAGATTAATGAGTGCGAGGCGGTGATGAAGCATTGTTCTGATTGCTTTGACTTTTCTCTTTCGGTTCCGTTTACCTGTGGAGTTAACTTTGGAGATAGTTTAGGAGACTTAGAAACCTTAAGAAAAAGTACTTTAAAGCTGATCAGTATGTATGGAGACTCTTCTAAAGCTGATTCCTATCCAGGAAAACAAGACCATCTGTGGATTATCATAGAAATGATCTCCTCGAAAGTTAATTTTATCAAGAGCAGTGAGGCAGTAAGTATTAAAATCTCTCTTTATGGTCTGGAACATATCTTTTTTGATGCTGCAAAAAGTCTTTTTTGGAAAGAGAGGAGACAATCTTTCAGCAAAAAATACTCAGGAAAGAAGAACAAAGAAATGCTACTCAGAATGAATCAAAGTGCGTTTTCTAAGTTGCAGAAGATATATGATACATTGTCTAAAGATTTATGCAGTGAACAAAATTCCAGTATTGGGCTTGAGGAGAAGACTATAGTTGCTTCCAGAAAGTCAGATGATCTAATAAACAAAGCAACGATTAGCATAGAAAATTGTAAGTTTAACAGTACTTTGCTTTCACACCCAGATATCTGTAGCTTTAGTGAAATACTGGATCAAGCGGAGTTTGCAGACTTCGGAAAACTACAGGAACTTACTTTGAGGTGTACCGATCACTTAGATGTTTTAAAAAAATACTTTCAGATGCTACAAGAGGATAACATAGATAATATTTTCATCACTGAAGAAAACGTTTTGGACATGGTGAAAAACCACAGCCATGAGGCTATAATTTTAAAACCTGCAGCCATTGAAACCTATATTGAAATCGTCATGCTCTCCGAAACCATTCACTTTCTTAAAAACTCAATGGCAAAGAAACTAGACAAACAGAGATTTCGAGGTGTGCTTTGGTTTGATCTGTCACTTCTTCCTGAGCTGGTTCACTGCCAGGAAAAAATGGCTTCTTTTTCATTTCTTAAAGATAACTCAACAGATTGCCTTTGGAAAGTGATAGAGACTTCTATTTCTGAACTTAAGAAAGATCTGGATATTATCTACAAATATAATGAAGCTGTTAATTGCTCATATGCTCTTCATTTGTTCTCAAGAGAACTTGAAGAACTTTCAGAAATAAAAAAACTTCTAAAGAAATCTAAGTATTCCATTTCCACATATATTGACTTTGTGCCTTATACGGCATCCGTAAATTACGGAAGCACTCTGACAGAGTTAGAATACAACTACAATCAGTTTTCTACACTGCTCAAAAATATACTGGCTGCCCCTCGGAGAGATTTAGGGAAAATGGCCCATACTATGAAAGTCATGAAAACTATTGAACATATGAAGATAATATGTGCTAAAAATGCTACGTTAACCGTTTCCTTTAGTCTATGCCAAATGCTACATAACAGAAAGAAGACTATGCGACTGAACAGAAAAGAAAAAGTGAATATTCATGTAAAACCTAGAAAGAGTATCAGTAAATCCAGTACTCGTATGAAGGTGCCCTCAATTTCAGAGCGCATAATGAAAAACGTTTCAAATTCCTCTAAAAAGCGACCTATCACTGTAGACAGAAGGGAAGACTCTCAGGAACAAGAAAAAAGTACTACTGTTTCCAGTTGTAAAAAACAAAAGGTAACAAATGTTTTAAAATGAAACCTATGTAAATATTCTTTTTGAGAACAAGTCTACTCTTTAAGCAAAGGCAGTTTGCAGAATTTTGAAAATGCTTTAAATATTGCCTTATAAAATGAATTTACTAACTAAAGTATTGGATTAAACAGTTCATATTATCTGTAAAATGATATGAGAGAGCTTGCAAATGTTCCCTTTTTAACTTAAAAATTAAATTAAAGTAGAAAACATTTCTTGGAAGAATGTGAATTTTAATAACTTCTTAAGGGAAAGTCCAATATTATGAATGTGAATTAAGTAAGTTACCAAGTATTTATTGAGTTGCTTCTATGTCACAAGGCTATACCCAATGTAATGAATATTAAAAACTGGCTACTGGAGCCTGTGTCCTTAACCATTATCATCCGCATGGAGAAATAGGACAAATATTTTTAAATAGATGATTCTGAAGAGGTTAGAGTCCTACATAAATACATTTTACTGAAATTTTATACAGCATTTATTATGTACTTGGCACTGTTCTAACAATTGTACAAATATTAACTCATTATTCACAAAATCCTTGTGATGTAGGCACTTATTATTATCTTATTTAAAGGTATGGAAACTGAGGCATAGAAAGGTTCACTTTCCCAAGGTCACAGAGTTTGTAAATGGAGGAGACCCCAGATATAAAACAGGCAGTCTAGCTCCGGAGCCCACTAACAATTGCCCTGCTCTACTTTCAGAGGCTTCTCTTAAAATTTTTCAGGCATTTCTCAGTTCAGAAGTAAGGAAGGAGAAACCTATTTGCAAAATGAAAAGTAGAATTCTTTCTCAGCTTTTACTCTGTGTTCGTTAGTTAAACTAGTTTAGAGACTAGGAAACTAATCGTTTATTGCATGTACTATGTTGATAGCAAAATGCTTAATAAACAACCAGTTTATAAACATACTTTAAAACACAACAGGAACAGAAATTGTGTATTCCATATCAAGAGTAAAATGAGGGTGTGATACTAAAAAGGTGTTGTAAGTATTAAGAAGAAAAGCAAAAAAAGAAAAAAATTAGATTGTTAGAGAAAAGTTTACTTATTAATTTCATGGAAGAACACAGACCATAGCTTTGCCTTAAAGGAAAAAACGTTATCAGATGAAGGTAAAATGAAGAGAGTAAGTTATGGAAAATATATGAGCAGACATAATACTTACTGACAGTATTTGAGAAATGAGTTTAGAATTGTCTAAAACAAAAAATTTAACTTAGTGGACAAGAGAAACCTACGGATGGAGGAGAATATTATTTTAAATTATAGAATGTCTTAAATATAGGGCTGAGGAGTTTGAACTTAACTCCCTATGTATTGAAGGGTAGCGTCCTGGGAAATGTTGTTTTTTCAATGATTTAAAGAGTAGAGATTCTGAATACAGTTAGGAGAAGTGAGTCATCCAGGGCTTAAAAAAGGGGCTGTTTTACAAAATAAGAAGTGAAAATTCATATTTGACAGCCATTATTTCCAAGGGGCTTAACGACTAGTTTACTGAAAAAGGTATATAAGAGGGAGCAGTCATAAATGGACTCGGAGATTTGTTGTAAGAATGTGGAGACAAAAAGATTGTTGCAAATTGCCTTTTAAAAAAGTTCCTCCAAACGTTTATGAAATATGGGAACTTGAGCAGAGTCGCTGGTTTTTGAAGGGGAGGATCATGAATGAATGTAGTTTTAGATAATGACCAAACAAGCAAATGCAAATATCTGATATTAAAATAATATATGTTTATATGGTATTTTAGACCATCACCAATGTAGTTTTTCTTTGTATCTTTTAAACGTAGATTAACATGAAAGATGTCGCAAAAATCAACAGAGAAAAGAGAGCGTTCAAGCATCCAAGGTAGGAGTTGCATCAGCCCTGTCTGAAGAAAAACTAAGCAAAATCGAGTACATACTAAGGAATAAGACTAAAACATTTGTTTTTATACCTCTACTGGATCATACATGTAACTTAGGGGACAAGAGTAAGCTAAGGAGGGAGAAGAAAGTTGTTGCAGGTTATGCAGCATCTTAAGTGAGTCCTAAAGAGTTTGAACTTCATTCCGTAAGTATTGAAGATAATGTCTTGTGAAAGGTGTTTTTTCAATGATTTAAGAGTAAGGAGATTCTCATGTTCTCAAAAAGATACGTTTCGAATTCTAATCCCATCTGCTATGATTGGGATTTTCTGAGAAGTTTCTATGGGACTAGTTCATAGAGTCACTATTCTCCGGCCTTGGTACATGTTCAAAATTACAGCATTGTCTCAAGAGAGAACTTTGGGATTTGATGAGAAACTGGCAGTCCTTAAATGTTTTTAGTACTTTATGAAGATTTTTGAAAAATGCTGTGGCCTCATTTGAAATGGAAGTTAAAATTTTAATGTAAATAATAAATTATTGCAAAAAATATAATTTTCAGAATATAATAACATTTTCAATTTAAAATAAAATTTTACATCACCAGAAAAAAAAGTAAGGAGATTCTGAGTACAGTTAGAAGTACTAAGTCAGCTGGAGCTTAGGAAAGAGTGGTGTTTTACAGAATAAGAAAGTAAAATTCATATTTTACAGACATTATTTGAGAAATTGATGGGGCTTAGTGACTGGTTTACTGAAAAGGGCGTAAAACAATAGGACAAGTGATTTGATTGAATTTTTAAACTTATGGATTTTATAGACCAGTCACATTTCAAAATTGATTAAGAAGATTTAAATTGCCAACTTATGTAACTAAGTGGGAACTTAGTCATAGACACACACATATTATAAATATACTACTGTTTCATAAAAGGATATTTTAACACCATAATGTAGGAAGAACATGATTTCAAAATAAAAGCTAGTTCTTTAAACTGAATTATTTTCATGAAAAACTCACTACATTATTTATACGTTTCTCATTTTGACATGAAGTGGCACCACTGGACTTGTTAACCATCTTTGTCTCATTCAACTCTGTAAGATTTTTAATTTATGACAAGCTTTATTTTTTCCATCTTTTCCATTTTATGAAGGAGAATGAGTGTAATAAAAAATAAGCATCCTCATTTCTGCCTTATTTGGTTTTGCTTCTTTAAATGCAGCATTTCGTTTACTACATTTCTCAGGTCCTTTTCCTGGCACACAGGACTCTTGAAATAGTGGTGTAGCGGCATGAAGATGAATAGGCTGTTCGAGGGGTAACACAAACCACTTCTATAATCATCTTAGTTTTGGTAGCTAAGCATAGGTGGTATTTGCTACTCAAAGAATCAAAGTTTGTCTCATTTAGCAGGAAAATTAATTCTAATGTAAGGTTAATATAAGGTGCTATCATCATGGAAGAATAGCCCCTAAAAAAGTCCATGAAAGGATAGACCCTACAGGCAGCTGGCAATCTATAAACTCGAGACATCCCGGAAACATCATTGGAAATGTGATAAAGTCAAAATTATACTTTCTGGAAACTCTGGCAAAGTATTATATGGGGTTGGATGATGATGTAGGTTATCATTAATGTAGTGCCTCTTAAGGAGGCTGGATTAAGTGAAATATGAGGCTTTTAGTTTCATGAGTAGGCTATACAAATTCCAGGCCAAAGATTAATTTCTCTTGACTGGAGGAGTGGTTACATCTTTGTTCTTTTTAACATGTTCTTTTCCAACATGTAATTCAAAGAATTTGATGAGACACCAAAAGATATAATTGTCTTGGGGATCTGTATTAACTGTCTGGCTGGGCATTTCCGTAATGGGAGCTTCCTTCAGCTTGCTTGTGACTGTCTAAATTTAGGTAGGAATGCCAAGGATATTAAATTGGCAAGGTATTTTGGAGGTCTGCTTTTCCTGTTCTTGACTTTGAGCAGACAGAATATCTTAGTTCGTGATAACAGAAGATGATCTTCTGGGGGGGTGGGCACAGCTGGTGGTTTCACCAGTTATATATAGCCATTTACAGGAAAGAAGATTGTCACTGGGTTGGAGGTATGTGAATTAGAAACTGTGCTAAAGAATTGAATAATGATACTTTCCTACTTATATAATCCTCTATCAGGAAATGTCCAAAGTGTAAAGTAATTTATTATAATATTGGCAGCACTGTATACTTCTTATTGGAAGTATATTTGAAATGTGGAGTATATCACCTTCAACAGGAAAAGTATCCAAATTCAAACCAAGGGAGTAAAACTAGGGAAGTAACGTTACTTTTGTAAACTGCCAACAGAAAGAGAAAATGTAAATCTTAACTCTTTTCCTGAATAAAAATTTCAAATATATACTTATATTAAAATTTTGTGACTCTGTATACTTAGAGTTGTTTGTGTTTATGTGTTACAATTAATAGGACTATAAGATCTCATCCTGAAAGTGAAAATGAAATAGGACCAAGTTCATCTGACAATCTGAAAAGAAACCACGTATCTCCAAAAATGGGTGAAATGCAAAGACCACTACCTGACTCACTTTTACCTTTAAAGAACCTAAAAGATACTTGCATGTCAAAGTCAGAGGGCGAAATAGATTTAGCTGATATTTCATCTGACACTTCACAAGATTTTACTGGACAACAGGGCAACTTAAATAGCCTGAAGAAAAGAGATGTGAATTTTAGTGCTGCTGAAACAGAGAGTGATGAGAAAGATTGTTCTTTTGCAGTTTTTGGCCAAAAAAGTGTGGATGGCACGTTTTCAAAAGACCACGAGACACATTCACAGAAATTTCTTAAGAATTCTCCAGATCCTACAGAAAAATCTTGTCCCTCAGACGTAAAACCAGGAACTTCTCTTCTGCCTGATGCATCAGTGCTCTCAAAGCCTGTTTTTCATTTTGTGAGGGATATCCATGCCAACTTAGGAATGAATGACACTGTCTTTGAACTTGAAGATAATGAAATATTAAATTCATCTATTAAAAATTCTACATGTACCAATTCTCTAGAACCCATATTTATCCAGAACAAAATTCCTGTTCTGCAAATAAATAAAACACAGCCAGCAAAAACTGAGTCAAAAGAAAAATATATGAAGGATACATTGAATCCCAGTACCATACCTGTTGGAGCATCTGGAAACATAACACTTAATGTGAATCAAACAGCGGAGTGTTCTTTTTCTGAACAACAGAGTAATGAAAGTTCGAAAGTCCTAACTCAGAATGCTGCAGCGTATTGGAATGGACTTCCACAGTCGGCCTGTACCCCAATATATAATTCTTCTGAGCACTCATTTGGAACTTCATATCCTTACTACGCTTGGCGTGTCTATCATTACAGCAGTAGCAATGACAGTTCCATTACCCAGACATACCAGGGGATAACGTCATATGAAGTACAGCCACCTCCTGGGATGTTGACTGCAGTTGCAAGTACTGTCCAAAATATACATTCTGAACTTTTGTACACTCAATATTTTGGTTACTTTGCTGGGGAGCCACAAGCACATGACTTTGTGCCAGTGAATGGGTATTTTCAATCTCAAATGCCTGTTTCTTACAATTTTCAGCAGCCTATTTTTTCACAGTATGCTTCCTATCAACCATTACCACAAGCTGCATACCCTTACCCTCCTGATTCAGGTGTGCTTCCAGACGTTCCTTGGACTTACGGTGAGTTTCACAAGTTTTAATGCTTGCTTCATTGAGTCTTTACTTTTATCTTTGTACATTTATGTAAGTGGAATTTACAAGTGATATATAGCAGTCACTTTTTTGTGCACATTTGTAGAATTGTTCAAATATCAGGCAGAGCGGAATTACGTCGTCAGGTAGAAATCCAGGTATCAGAGGTTGAAAAAAAATTGGTAATATCACTAATCTCTCCTTCAATAAAACTGAACTTTAGGGGACAGTTAAGTAAATTATGGAAAATCTATGCTGTGAAATATGCAACCATTAAAGAATTTATGAAAGTTTTTAATGATAGTTTTTAAGACTATATCATATAAGTTTACCTGTGTAAATAAATAAATGAATAGAAATACTGAAATGAAATACACCAACATTGTAACTTGTCTGCCTCTGGGTGATAAAATTTGGGGTATGTGGAGAGTGTTTGTACCTTTTAGATTTTCTACTATGAACATCAATTATTTTGATAAATGGAGGAAAAAAATAGAGTAAAAAACCAAGATGGAGAAAGAAACTTCAGTCAGATAGAGAAACCTTCCTTTCTCTGAGTATTGTAATAGAATATCTTGGTGTAAGTAAATGGACTTAATTAAAATGTGTTGATAGAACAGCTTGGTAGTTTGCCACCAGAACTTGAAAATTTTTCTCTTAAACATAATTGTATTTGTAAAATATGATTAGAACATAGATTTTTAAAATTAAATTGAAATGTATATTTACCAGAGTTAAAGCAAAATTTTTTAAAAATAATAAGTCTGCAAAAATTACAGTTATCCATTAACACCCAAATATTCTACCATCAAAGGGAAAATGTACTGTAAGTAAAATTAGAGAATCTCTTTTAAATTAAAAAGTTGTTTCCCAGTCCTGGGTTCTGTTACAAATTAATAAGTAGAAAAAATTAATTGATTGATTCATTTATCTGAATTAGACAGTAAGTAGCCTGTTAACATAGTTTATTTCTAATTAAGAAATCTGAAGGTGCAGCAGCACCTTCCAGTGGAGTTGTCACTGGCGCCCTATAACCTGTAGGATAAAATTCAAGTACTTCAGCTTGGAATGCAGGGCTCTTCACAGTCCTGCCTCACCTCCATCACTTCCACCTCTGTATTTAAGCCGCACTGAACTTCTTACTGGTCTCCCATATGACAGTTCCACTTGTACTTCCATAGTACTTTTTGTGTGTGTTTCTCACATGTCAGTATTATGTGGTATCATAATTATCTGTGTGTCTTTCCCTTCCCTCCCCACCCCACCAAATGAGTTTAAACAGGACTGGAAATTTTTCACTTAAAACCTAAGGAAAAACTATAGAGGGGAGAAAGAGCAGGAGTGGGAATGGGAGAGTGTATGATGGTGCTTTTTCCTTTTTGATTAATTTGATACATTGCTGCTGCTGCCTTAACGATAGACACACCAAGCATGGGCAAACCTATGAATTAGAGTAGACTTTAATTTCTGAAATAGAAAATCTTGAATATAATTGTTTCATAAAGGTTCTCAGAGTATGAGCTTTCTTGTGTTCTTAATAATTAAGCTATTTTGATGATAAAGATATTTCTGAATCTGTAAGTCAAGTCTAGCTTTGATTTTCAAAAATTTTAGTTGTTACCTCCTTGGTTATATTAGTCAAGTGAAAATAAAAGAAAAAGAAACAATTTTCTATTTATTATAGTATCCAAAAGTAGCTCTAAAAAAAATTAGGCAATACATCTTTTAGTGTTCATAAATGCAAATAATCCATAGAGAGTACCTGTCACACTTTCAGGAACTATGTCTTTCTAAAGATATGAAAATCCCTGTGACCCACGCATAGGTGTTTTGTTTATGATGCTTGTATTCAGCATCATAAATGGAACTAAAGGAAGGGGCTCAGTGAGCCCTGTGTGCCAGACACGTTACATCCTTTATTCCATTTAATTCTCACAGGATAGCTGAGAGACGCAGCGATGTTACTTTTCTTTTACAGAGGAGGAAACTAACTTTTTCTCAGGCTCCCATGGCTACTGAAGGGCAGAGGTGCAGTTTGAAATCTTTGGCTCTAACTTAACTCGCCTCATTCCACTATACTATTGTGTACCATTAGTTTGCATCATTAACTTATCTCAAATCTTTGTGGTTTTTTCTTCCAGTTCCATGGCAACAAGAACCCTTTCAGCCAGGACATTGAAAATAGTCTTCTGTCTACTGAAATAAAGCAGATTTAACAAGTTTTTTCAAGTATCTTTTACTTACGTTTTTTTATTTTAACATTTTAAAATATATGTAAATGTGGTAGGAAATATAAACCATATAGCCCTTTGTAAAATATTTAAATACAACAATATATCATCTAATGCAATAGGAAATCAATTTCTGACATCTAAAATACCAAAATTTTTCCATGCAATTATTTTAGTGAACAGTATTAGGCAATTTTCACTATCCACCTAGCCATCAGAAACATTAATAATATTTTGAAATGTATTTTTTGAAATGTCACTATCACAGCTATTAAAGTTATGTAAAGTCTTCCGTTGGGATTATTCTAATGGAATGAAGAGAGTAAATGTTGCATTTAATGTGATTCGGGTTAAGCAATGGTAGTAAAATCTTTAAAACAAGATTTTTGTTTCTGATATTTTTTGATACATTGTTGATGGCAGAGTTGTGCCATTTGACTTATTGGTCATTAGACCAATAATTTTATAATTCTTTATACTTTATTCATCTAATTTATAATTGTACTGTGTCTAATGGGACAAATTTTTTAATTTCAGTATTTTCTAATTTTTACTTGTAAAATGCATTTTGATAGAGAGCTCGATTTGCGTATTTTTAGTGTTCGTCCTTGAGTAGAGATTTTTTAAGTTTTATATTTGAAGGAGTTTGGGTTCATTGTGTTGCAATTAAAGCACATTTTAGCACCTTTTTCCGTAAGAGCCTTTTCCACAAGATTATTTCTTTTGTATTTGTGTTTCACAATTTAAATGGTTCTTTCAGTGATTTTGTAGGAAATATAGGGAATAATGTCTTTAGCTTATGCTGTTAGTTTAGTCATATTGCAGTAATTTAAATGATACAGCACAAATACAAGTTCTTTAATGCTGTGGTCATAGAGTTTTTTTCCTTTTCAGTATTCCACAAAAGTGAAAAATGTCTTTGTACTAATCGTCATAGAACAGGGGTGTGGTGTGTAACTGTGGTCTTCAGCAACCTCTCCGCCCACCAACAGTCATTCCTGTTTACATGTGAGATCCCAGTCAGAAAGATTGCTCACACCTGGGTAGACCTTTCTCCAGTGCCAAAGGGTTCTGAAATGTGACAAAAGCTCTGCATTGGCTAAATCTAAACAGATAGCTAGCAAAGCTTCAGTGTTTTCTCAAACTTTTTATATTATCCAGCACAGCCTTCCAAAGAGAGTGTAAACCAGCCCAATCCATTAGATGAGATGTGGAGTAACTAACTTTTCAATTTAGGAAAACACTAAGAACCCCCCAGGATAAGTCACATTAACCAAATAGAGTGGAAATCAGAATACTTAGGGTTCTTCTCTGACAAACAGATGTTTAAAAGGGGCAAGTCAAGCCGAGAACTGCAACGGAAAGAAAGAAAGAATTTGAAAGAGACTATAGAATTAAAGCAGTATCAAAATAAGGTATTTTTTTGTCCATATAGTTATTTCATTTGAAAATAGTCTGTAAAAGTCAGAACTCCTGAACAAGCATAAAGCAGTAATATTAGCTGTTATTCAAAAAATGATTTTGCCTCAGCCATTTGATTTATGTTTGATTATGGAAAGATGTTACAAATTTATAATTAAAAATGTTTCTGTTAGGTAAACCAAAAGTTAAATATTCTAATGAAGGAGGCTTTTCTTTCAGATTCTGTTGATACGGTCTTTGTGATATTTTTATTTCATGTGGTTTAATTTCTTAAAAAAAAAAGGAAATGAAAAAACCTTATCTAACTACTGTTGCATTTAAAAATCTGCACTTTGAAACAGAACATGAAAAAATGGAGTATGTTCCTTTTTTCCCCTCAAGTATGCATTTTGGTTCTAAAAATAAAACAAATTAAAATTTGAGCAAACATTATAAACAAAACCTGCTTGTTTGTAAACATTATTGTTTTGGAACCTAAGGAAGAATAATCTGAATAAACTGAATTCCTTCTAGTTTCGGAGTTTTTTTCCTTTGGTGTTTTTTGACTAGTGAGCAAATATATGGATAGTCCTTGGTTTGCACATACCCATTACATGAAAAACAACCCACAAAGAACTGACGTAATTAGATGACTAAGTAAACTGCTGGAGCACTCCTTTCACTCTGGCTGCCCTTTGCCTTCATCTCCTTCCCTCCTCTCTCCTCCGTCTTACAAAGTTTATTACTGCCTGGAGTTTCCTAGGACAAGCCAGAGTCCCTGTTCTCGTGCAGTTCTCATTCCAGTCAAGAGAGCCAAGTAGGAATACATGGAAGTAATTCATTTCACATCGTGAGAAGAGATATATAAAAAACAAAGTAATGGACTAGAGAATGACAGGATGATACATAAGCCGAGATGTTCAGGGAAGGCCTCTTTGAGGAGGTAATCAAATGAACTTTCATATTCTCATTAATTCTGTCACTCTGCCTTCTGTTAATAACACGTAATGCAAAAGTGCCTCTAAAATTTTAGTTCTGAACCTAGCCCAATAAAAGGCTACGCCGTTTTCCCAATGAGGAGATTCCCCCAAAAAAGTTTTTTGGTAAATTTAAATATATAAACTTTTAGAGATTTAGATGAAATGTTTAAATGTCAATCATATGTTATATAAATATTTTAAATTATTTTTAAACTCATTTTGTAGAACAGTTTCATTCAGTGTCCTCTCATGCATCATTGACATCAGTGTCTTTGTCATCATTAGAGCCTTTTTGAGCCCCTTGAGTTTTCTAAAGCATATCATCCTCATTTGTAAGTTGAGAAAATATGCTTTTTAAGTCCATGTACATATCCAAAATTACTTTTGATTGAGGTCATTTCAGGCTAATTTCTTCCCCAAAGACATTCCTTAATGACTTAAGTCTTCAGACTGTAGGAAGGCCCTACATTCTTTTCAATGGGGGTAATTTTAAGGGAAAAAAATATCTTTTATTCAGGCATATGTGGTATTTTTAAACTATTATTTGTTTTTTCAGGCATAGTTTGATTTCAATTCATATAATATTGATATTGCTTGAGTATTATGCTAACCTTCTAGTTATCTGTGCAGTTTGAAAAATAGGATTGTGCAGGGGCCTGGCCCTGTGCCTGAGTGGTTAAGTTTGTGCGCTCCGCTTCTGCGGCCCAGGGTTTCACCACTTCGGATCCTGGGTGCAGACATGGCACCGCTCATCAGGCCATGCTGAGGTGGCATCCCACATGCCACAACTAGAAGGACCCACAACTAAAATATACAACCGTATACCAGGGGGCTTTGGGGAGAAGAAGAAAAAAAAAGATTGGCAGTAGATGTTAGCTCAGGTGCCAATCTTTAAAAAATAAAAAAAAAGAATTGTGGAGGAAGAAAATTAAATTATTCTAGAAGACAGACGTTTTTTAAATTAGTTCCGATAAATGCAATTCTAAAAGCAGTGACTGCAGATTCCTAGTTAACAGTTGCTTTGAAAAGAAACTGAGAAGGTAAGAGGTTGTTGATTGCTAATGTAATGTGGAAATAAGATTTAAAAGAACTCATTAGATAGAGATTATGAATTTTGTAAAGAAATAAATCCTAGTCGTTTCTTGGGGTGCAAACTCTGCTGTCTGCTTTATTGTTACCATCGTATTTCTGAATCTTATAACCATTAAAGAGTCCTTCTGGTATTTGTAAGAAGTCTCCTTTGAAATAATCCTGTGGAACTCTTAATCTCAAAATACACTGCATTCTAGTTTGTCACAGGAAACTGCATTTACCTTAGGATTTGTAAAGCCTTTCATTTTTAAAGTCTGGTTTTCTTTATTAGGTAAGAATAATTTAGGTCCGTGACAGATTCATTTCCTTTTTTAAAATAATGAGAATTGTTTTGAGAAGGCTGGTCTAGTCAGTTGAGCATGTTTGGTTAATTCAAGATCGTATTTACACTCAGTTGGCAGTTATTGCACATCTGACTTGTACTAAAAGTGTGCTATTCTGTTTGTGTGTGCATCAATTAATCTTTATCATGAGCTCCATGAAGGGAACTGTGTTATTTGCTTATTTTATAAATGCACTCATTCAGAAGCCCCTTCAAGATATTTTTGCAGTTCATGCCATCTTTGTGAACATCAATTAATAGGTTCCAGCATTGCTAGTTTGAAAAGAATGTAAGATCTGTCTTAATCTCTTTCCTTTGACATATTACTTCCTTTTTTAATTCCAGACATCAGCTTGTGTCCCTGATGCGTAATCCCTGCTTTTAAAATTTGAATGTAGGTTGTACAAAGAGCAATACAGTAATTTGAGATTCTTGCATGTTTGGTTAAGATACAAACGCTCTATGTGCATATAAATAATTCTAATCCTTTGGCTAAGATTATTTTAATTATTAAGTGAATGTGTTTTGCATCTTGGGAGTTTTGCTAAGTCAAGTAATGAATGACTCCTGATCCACTGATGCCCAACCAAGGTGTTTTGAAACCATGTCTATATATTAATGAAAACATTACTTTCCTCAAAATTGACACTGTTCCCACTTTGTCTCTTCAAATGCTGTCCTGAAGCTTATTCTGCTCCATATCCCTTGAGAGGCAGGCTTTCTACCTTCCTTCCCTCCCTCATTATTTTCAAAACTATCCTAAGACCATTCACTTGTGTAACAGTTCCTTGGAGCTGTGCCCACCCTCTTAACCTTTCTTACAGGTCAACTATACAAAATAAAAGGAAGTGATGTTTCAAATATGCCATCTATGGAAAATGTACACACACAACCTGCTGAGTCATCTGTGTTGCTTTTGTGGTCTTCCACCAGTTTTTCAGGGCAAAATATTAGGACAGACTAAAAACAAATTTTCTTACCCTGCTTTCTGGGTTTTTGATCCAGGAACCTGTAATGATGGAAAATTTTCTCCTACAAGCTTCTGGTATGCATCAAAGTGAAAATAAAATGTTAGTGAATGATATTTCATCATGAGTGTTTCTTTTGGATATCAGTCAGAGTGAAAAACAATTCAAAAAGGATTTGAGGTGGGAATGACAATAATTTGCTTGCTTCCTTTCGTATAAAGGCAAAATGAAAATCCATTCCATTCAATGTAAGTACACTACCAAGTGAAAAACAACAAATGTTTATTCAAACCTAATCAAGACTGTAAATGCCATAAGTTCAATTGTCAAAAGATGTATTAAGATAAAAAATGTGTTGCACTGTTCTGTGACTAATTCCATGACACTAACTGGTGTCTTCCACTTCATTTCAATTCTGACACTACATGTAGTTAGCACACACCCCACAAGCAAAGTGCAGAGTCCTTCACAACACTGTCCCCACTTCAGACTCCAACCCCAAACTTCAGATATACCCCAAATAGGCTACAAATTCAGGGGTTCCCATGACCCTTTCAGGTTCAATAATTTGCTTGAAGAACTCACAGAATTCACTGAAACACTGCATTTACAATTATAGTTTTATTATAAAGTAATGCAAGTTAGGAAAAAAAAAACTAAGAAACACATAGACCAAGTTCTTTGGGAGTGATGGGGTATGGAGAGCTTCTGCACCCTTTGTCCTTGTGGAATCCGGGCACCTCACCCTCCCGGCACATCAATGTGTTCACCAACATGGAAGCTCCATAGAGCTTTGGTGCCCAGAGTTTTTACTGGGGTTTCATTACATAGGCATGTTTAATTAAATCACTGGTTACATAGTTCAACTCAGTCTCCAGCCCCATTCCCTCCCCTGAGGTGAGGCTGGCCCAAAGTTGGCTGACTTGTCATGTGGTTGGTGTTTCTGGTGACTAACCCCCATCCTGAAACTAGGGGCCCAAGTGAACCACCTCATTAGTCTAACAAAGACACTCCTAGGGACAAAGACCAAATAAATTCTTTATTATACCACTGTTGCTTGTAAACGACGTTGTAAGTGGAAAGATAAACCTTATGGTTTAATATTGGACAAAGATTTGCCAATTGTCATTTAGAAAAAAAATTGGCGATGATAAGCAAAGTTACGTTAAGGTAAAACGAGAGTAGTAGGTTATAAAAATATGAATACATAAAAATACATTGCACAATATTGTGTAGTTAAAAAATTTTATCAAAAAATTTTAGAAACTCAGAAATAGGATTATTATGGGAGGTTTTTCACTTTTTTGGCCTATGACAGATTTAGTAGATTTAAATAAGGCCATAGAAATGAAACCAGGGACCAACTTGCTTGGACTATGCTCGGTTGGTTGTTGACAAAAGTAGTGAGATACTGCATTACTAAAGCCCATCCTATAGCTAACATCTCTGACTCTTGGGTCACCGTGGTAACAGGTGCTTAAGTTTTTCAAGAACTGAAAGTCAACTCCTTGTCTGGTTCGGGCGGGTTAAGACCACTGACTCAACAACCAGGCCTGCATGAATGCCACTAGGTGACCCTTTGAGATCAGCAGGCTGAAAACTCCACCTCAGATCATGCTACCAGCACTATTTAGTGAACATGCATCCTATGAAGAACCAAGAAGCTTGACTAAGCGTGCGCAGAGCATTGATTACCTTACTACTCCTTACCTCCAATCATCTATCCCCACACTTCAGACCACCCTGTCCCTTTATGCCATAAATATCCCTAATCCCCATTTTTGGGAAGGCAGATTTGAGACTTGTTCTCCTGTCTCATCGCTTCGCTACCTCAGTAATAAACCCTTCCTATGCTGCAAAACTCATCATTTTGGCAGTTGGCATACAGTGCAGCTGGCAAAACGTGCCTGGCTCAGTAACAGAAGAAATGACAATATACAAAAATAGATAAACCCAGAGTAACTTTTGTTCTAGCATTCCAGTGTTATTATCAAGGGGTTTGTGTGCAGAAACGGAATATTTTTAGGTGATTTAATCTCAGCATGCATTGACTCACTGATTATTGCTGAACATTCCTCTCAAGTGTTCAGCATGTTTTTGTTTTACATGTATCCCCAAAAGCAGCTGTCAGAATCAGGATCTCAAGCAATGCCTCAAGTGAAATCTTTTGCTTCTGTCAATATTTAGTATGTTTGTTTACTGTATTTAATTGTTATTCCCAATATCTTCTTTTACCATGTTCATGGTTGTAAAACACAATCCCATGTTATTCTCTTCCCCTTTGATTACCACTTTTTGGTCATTCATATCCAGTACTTCTGTTCACTTCCTCTGGAGATCCTTCTACTTTCCAATTTCCAGTTGTTCTTAGCTTTCAGATCTTAACTTTCAGAGATTATCTCGTCTAATTTTTAAATGATAATTTTACTATTTTTAAGTAAATAACCCATCCAGTTCTTGACATTTACTACCCACCTTGCCAGTCATTGTCAGCGTTAGTAAATGAATCTGCTTGGTTTGTAATTAGTCACTGGGTTTTTGCATCTTAATTTCCTTGAAGGAGCAAGTGAAAAAACACGCCTAGGTGAACTTTGGGTGGATACACGTGTGTTTGTGACACACTCTTTCCCTAGTCACAAATGCATTTCTTTGCTGTTAACTAAACCCCCATTTTGTTCAGATACTTAGAAGGACAGCCTTTGAAATTGGGGGAAGACACGTCCCTGCTCCACACCTAGGGGATTATTCATTATTAAACCAGTGATAGTAATCTAGTTTTGGAGAAAAATGAAAAAAGCAGAAATGCAAATTAAAAATACATTGAGCTATCATTTCTCACCTATCATATTAGCACAATTTTCAAAAGCTTGACCGTGTACTCTGTTGGAGAAGTTGAGGAGGAACAGACACTCTCATACATTGCTTGTATGAATGTTGCATTGTACAACGTCTATAGAGTAGAAGTTGTCAATATCCAATACCCAATGAAACTACATGTGCCTTTTCTCTCTCGGTAACTCTACTTCCAGGAATTTATCCTAATGATAACTCTCCAATTATATAAAAATATAAATGTATTATGTGTAACTGGGAAATCTTGGAAATTATCTAAATGCCCAAACATTTAGGCGTAGTTGAATAAACTATGTTACATACACTGGTGGAGGACTATGCAATTGTAAACAGAATGAGGACAATTTATATGAACCAATAAGGAGTGTGTTCTGTGAAATATTTAATTGAAAAAAGCAGAGTACAAAAGAGTATATATATTACTTTTTGCATAAGAAAGAAAGGGAAACATATATGCATGTTCTTGCATAAAAGGATATAGGAGGGGCCAGCCTGGAGGCATAGTGGTTAAGTTTGCATGCTCCACTTCAGTGGCCCGGGGTTTGCTGGTTCAGATCCTGGGCTCAGACCTAGCACTGCTCAGCAAGCCACATCGTGGCAGCATCCTACATAAAAGAGAGGAAGATTGGCACAGATATTAGCTCAGCCACAATCTTCATCAAGCAAAAAGAGAAAGATTGGCAACGGATGTTAGCTTAGGGCCAGTCTTCCTCACACACACACAGAAAGAACATAGGAAAAACCAGAAAACAATGAAGTTGGTTACCTGCAAAGAGGAAAACTGGGTGAAAGGGCTAAGGAAAGAATGACATTTTTCTGAATTCACCTTTTTGGATAAACTTTACTTTTGGAAGCTTTTGTAATGTTCTACATATCAAAAGGAAGATTAAATGAATAAAGATGGAAGTAACAAACTATATGCAAGCAAAAACAAAATTAACTATTAAATGAGTACTATAACCACAGTGAAATGAAGGGAGGGGAGGGATCAAACTAAAGTAGTTTGAACACAGCACTTTGGCTATAAACCCTCCTTTTAAAGGGATTTGATGGAATCTAAGATGTCATTGATCGTAAAATGGAACTCAATTTCAGAGCAGTTAAGCTGTGGGAAAAAATGGTATTTTAGAATCAAGGAAATTTGATGTAATATGGGAAAAATATAATTAAATCATAATCCAGATAACTCAAGAGTATTAGAATAAGTACCAAAAAGCTTCTTCTGAGGCTTATGATAATATATAAAGGTATTTGTATATTGGGGGGATGGTGATTATTGTTTAATTGGTACAGAGTTTCTGTCTGGGATGATGAAAACGTTCTGGAGATGATAGTGGTGAGGGTTGCTCAACATCGTGAATGTTCCTGAGGCCATTGAATTGTACATTTAAAAATGGTTAAAATGGGTGGCATAGCGTTAATTCACGCACTCCACTTCAACAGCCCAGGGTTCGTGGGTTCAGATCCCAGGCACAGACCTACACACCACTTGTCAAGCCATGCTGTGGCAGCGTCCCACGTATAAAATAGAGGAAGGTGGGCACAGATGTTAGCTCAGCGACAATCTTCCTCAAGCAAAAAGAGGAAGATTGGCAACAGGTGTTAGCTCAGGGCCAATCTTCCTCACCAAAAGCAAAAGAAGATTAAAATGGTAAATTGTATATTTTCCCACAATAACAAAAATCACCAAAAAGATGGATTGCAAGATTTTAGTAGAAAATCTACAATCAATTCTATATTTCATTTATGTATGTATATAAAATACATAATAAAATAGTCACACAGTCTTGGGGCAGAGGAGCCTTTCTAAACAGCCTTAAGCAAAATGATTGACAGGATTGGTGACAGAATACAAGACAGAGGTTGGAGGGCATAGGCTCCGGCTACCTGGCGTCATTTCCCAGCTCCAGCTGAGGGACTTTGGGCTAGTCACTTATCTTCTCCACCTCAGTATCTTCATTTGATTAACTGGACCAATGATAATAGCACTTGCTTCATAGGGTTGTAATGAAGGGAATATATGAGATGATAATCTAAGTACATAGAATACTGACATCATAAATACTCTTATTATGACCAAAGACATCAAAAACTTTTGTATGCCAAGTATCTTATAAACAAATATAAAATCCAAGTAACACACTGTAGAACATTTGAAACATATATCAAGGAGCCTATAAACCAATAATAAGGAAGTGAAAAAACCAATAAAATGAACGCTCAATTCACATACACAATCTAAATGTCAAAAAAATATGAAAAATTGTTCAAACTCACTAATTGTCAAAATTATATGCTTTTTCAGCTGCCATTTAGTCAAAGCTTAAAATAAATAGTATCTGGATGTATCAGTCAGATTTGTGTTCAGATCTAAGTAACAAAACCCCTGAATGTAGCTTAAAAAAATGTTTTCTTTTTCATTCATAAGTCTGGAGGTTGGCAGTCCAGAGCTACTGTTCTGGTTTCACATTGCCCTTAATAACCCAAATTCATTTTATCTTTCTTTTTAGCCATCCCTAACATGTGGCCTTTAGCCTCTTGCTTCTTTTCTAGTGGCCTCAAAATGGCTGTTCCATCTCCAGCAATGAGTTCCAGGCAGGAGCATTTTGAGTTTGCTCCCTTTAACAAGCTTTCCTGCAGAGCCCCGCTCAGCTACTTCTCCTTACATCTCTCTTGCCTGAATTACACCACATGGCCATCATAGGTATTTTCTAAGTGGGGCATTGTTCACTACAAACAGAATTGTTAAGAAACGTACTGTGGGTATTGGCTAGACTACTAACGATCCCTGCTCCACCAGTGTTGGCCAGAATGAAAAATACGGCGTCAAAATCATAACAAAAGCGTAAGTTACCTTTTAAAAGAGAGAAGATGAAACAAATATTGAGGCTTTCCCTAAAGGTGAACCATTCCTAAATACTGAAAAGAATCCTTTTAGTCAGACTAAAGTTCCCCTTCATTCTTGCTACTTTCCTCAAATTCACTCACAAATATTTACTGAGCACCTGCTCTCTAAAGGGCTTGTCCTGTGTTTTTGGTATCACGAATGTAGGATATACATGGATCATGTGGTCGAGAGATTTATATTCTAATAAGAAAGAGAAGAAATTCAGATAGATGAGTAACATGAGGTAGAAAGCATGTGGTATGGAAAAAGCACAGACCCAAAGGTATGAAATTTTAAAGTGTGGAGAGATGAATTCCTTCTGGTGTCAGTAAGAGAAAGGACTTCATGGGAAAAGATAATCCTGACGCTTGTCCTTGAAGATTGAGGCAGGTTTATATGTGCATGGAGGAGGGAAAAAAGTACTTCACATGGATGTTAAGCATGAATTAAGGCATGAAACCAAGAAAATGTGTGGCCAGTGAGAACAGTAACTAACTGAACAGAGTAGATTAAAGCCATTGCCAGACGTTATGATGATGGGGCAATTAAATGGCTCTCAGAATTGATGCCACCACAGTTTCTTCTCCAGTAGTTAGTTATGGAAGCTTCTCAAGTTTCAAAAGAGAGATGGAGGCTCCGTGACCAAGAAATCCGCACCCCAGCTGTCAGTCTTTAGAATATCGTAGGCCTCAGCTTTGTAAAAGCCCATAGTGGGAGATTACAAAAAATTCTATTACGTAGAGGAAAAAGTGTCAACAAGGATGTACACATTTTTAAAAATTTCAAACATAAGATTTTCACTTTCAGTATTATAAATGTCCAGGAGCTCTGAGGGAACTGCCTGCTCCAAAACAACCAGACCCAGGATAGAACACAATTTTTTGAGGCTTCATCGGTCTTACAAAAGTGGGATGGGTCTCCATGGATTTCCCAAAAATAGACAAGCATGAGTTTAAGACCAGAATGGGTAGACACTGGGGCTGGAGTGGAAAGGATCCGGGGCTTGAGCCATCTGAAGTTTTGAGAACTGGATGCTTAGGACAGAACGGCTGGGAACCAAGGCCACCAGGCCAAGAGCCATGGCCCGGCCTAAACCAGCAGGGAGGCTGCCTGGGCAAGATGGCTGCCAGAAGGAGTGAGATTGCTGTGAGGCCAGATTCCTAAAGACACTGCTATGCGGACACTGAGGTGCGGGAACTGACACTCCCGTTCTGAGCCAAAACTCTTGCTCAAGTCGTGCTGGGTTAGGGATATTTCCTGGAGATTTCTGGAGATATAGAAGCAAACTTTCTGGAGGAAAGCCTTCCCAAAGTTGGCTCCCAGGACTGCCACAATCTGTCAGGCTGTGAATCCATACACAAAGGAGGCAAGCCACTGTGAATAAGAGTCAGCAGAAACAAGAAAAATATCTTTAGTTACTTAACAACTGACAGTGTTGGAACTGTCAGATACACAACATAGAATAGCCAGGTGTGAAATGTTCAAAGATATAAAGGACTCCACTTCCATAGTGGTATGCTGGTGTGTTTGAGCCAAGCCTCCTGTTGAGGTCAACAAAGGACAAAATATTAAACATCGCATCTTTTTTGGTTGCTTTATCTTCAAGTAATTCCATCTCTTCCTTGATAAATTTGAAGATTAGAACCAAGTTTTTTGGGCAGTACAGTGAGAAGAGGAGAAAAGAACTATGGTCTTTATTACTAATAGTGATTTACAGTTTTTAAATTCAAAGGAAGCATTTCCAATTTGATTTTGTCTTTTTAATCTCATCATTATAGATGGAGATTCTGATGCAGAATTCCCGGTATCAATCTCAATATCATATTCACATTCCGATTGTCAGAAGGTTTTTGAACTAGAAATAAATATATTTATTTAATCTTTTGAGAATTATGGTGGTATAGAAGAAGCTTTTTTAGACCAATATAATGTGTAATTTTAAATATACAACTCTCTGGATACATTACAAAATATAAATGATTCATATTTCATACTTTTAAATGGCATAATACCATTTAAGTCAAGAAGGATATCAATGGTTATATATTTGAAAAGAACCTAGTTAATTGTGTAGGAAAAAAAATCTAACATGTAATTTTAAGACAAAGGATTTGCCGAAGTCAATGATTTTAAAATTCTTTGACCAAAAGGAAAGAAGTAAACAAAATAAAAATGAGAATACTTCTAGTAAACAAAGAAATTTAGAACTAGCCTGCAAACCTAAGAATTAAAGGCATTTTTGCATGACGTGATTAGCAAGGATTGGAGATTGATGGTTATGTTCCACAGGGAAAAGTATATAGATATGTACATGACAGAAGGCCATACGTACATACATACAGAAGCAAAGAGCAAAGAAAGAAAGAAGTTTAAGAATTACAGTTTTTATTTTTAATTAAGATGCCTTCACAACCAAAATATCAAAAGCTGAGATTACAATCACCAAGCCCCTTGGTCGGTCTACCAATCCCCAGCTTTCCCTCCTCCCGTCAGACCGTAGAGGTCATGTAACACAAAGCTCAGAGTAGAAGTCAGACGGACTTGGGTGTTAGTCCTTACTGCACCAGTTACTATCTGTGACCTCTATGTGTCTGTTTCTCTTCTGTAAAGTGGAGGGTAATAAGGGCACCTGTCTCATAGGATTATTGGAGGATTAAATGAGAAGACAAATGTAAAACACAGCAAGCATATAGGAAGAACTCAAAAAAGCCTTCTGATTTGCTCTCCAGCATAACTTGACTAAGCTTTTCAGAAGCACTATTTTCACAAACTCACCTGCCTACCCCCAACTCTAGGAATGTTCTCTCACATTAATTCCAAACACATTTGCTTTATTTCAAGGATCTCTCTCCCTAACCACTATCATATAGAGTTCCCATTTCTCCTCAATGTATATTTTCTGTTCTCAATCCATCTTCTCTAGGAACTCTGAAAATGCCATTGTCATTCTCATTTTCATTCTGAGCTTTCCAGCGTTAGCTGACATTCAGCCTCCTTTAAACCCTTATAGACTAACCTCAGAGACTGCAATATCTATTGCAATCATACAGGTACCCCTTCTTCTCAGTATTGTTTCATTACCTTTTCGTTTTGTTCTTCAATAATTGGTTAGCTACTATTTACAAATCACTTGAGAGCAGGAGCCATTCCAGCCTTATTTCCCACCATATGACCTATTTCTGTTGATAGGAACATTTATAGCTCTCCAAACAGACCGTGGTCTTTCACACATTTGTCCTCTGCTACACGCAAAAAAAATTGCTTAGAACTTCTTTCCTCTTCTCCAAGAAACTTTAAGGTCTTGCCTTGGGAGAAGGTTCAAATGCCACCTTTCTAAAGCTTTCTATAACTGTTGCTTAGGAGGCATAAGGCAACTATCACATTGCTCCCATACTCTACTATTGGGTAGACACTTGTAAAATTTAATCTTCACAACATGAAAAGGTTGGCTTTACCGAGCCCTGTTAACAGATGAGGACTCTGAGGTTTGGGGACATTTGGTGATTGCCCAAGGACACAGCTAAGAAGTTGGCAAAGCCAAAATTGGAACCTTGTCTTCTGATACAGGATTTTGCCTCCCACTTGGGTTCAGCGGCAGTACTATGTACCTCCAATGGAGGAAGTATGGTTGTTCAGCATCTGCTCTACAAGGGATCTGGCAATTAGCAGCTGCTCAATAAATATTTGTTGACTGAACAAATTATTGCAACTCAGTAAACATTGCAGTAAATGCAGTGAAGAATGCTGTAGGGGACACATTGATATTATACAGAACAATCATTTCATCTTTCTGATGCTGAAAGGGGTGATTCGAGATATTAGGGCCCCACAGATAGTTAGTAGCAGAGAAAGGCTAGAAAGAATTCATTTATTTACTCAATAAATATTGCATGCTTGCTAGGGGAGAGTGCTAGACTCTGGGGAGACAGTGTTGTCGAGGAAAGTCACAAGCTTCCCAATTCCCCCTCCAGAGCGCTGAAAAAGCTCCGCAGGAGACCAAGATGGGGACAAAGTTCCCAAAGCAAAGTATGTGAAGAAAGTACCAGGACAGCTTGGTCCGGACCCGAAGGGACAAAGAGGATGGAGAAGGAAAGAGGGAGAAAGCGGCGACCCTTGGCTCCCTTGGACCGTTTCTCCGCCGAGCCACACGGGGGCGCTGCGCTCCTCCTCGCATCCCGCTCCCCCGCGGCGCCGCCTGCTCGCCTCTTCCCGGCGGAAATGCCCGGGCGATGACGGAAACCCGGAGGGAGTGAGGGAGGGAGGAGAAGGAGCGAGAGAGAAGGGGCGAGAGAGCCGGGAGAGGCCGGCGGGCGGGAGGAGGCGGCGGCGGCCATCGTGCGGCGGGAGCTGCGCCGAAGCCCCGCGCCGCGCTGCCCCCCCACCTCCCCGCGCGCTTCACCGGCTCCCGGGGCGCGCGGCCCGCGGGCGGGGAAAGAAGGGAGGGAGGGCGGGGGCTCCGGGGGGCCGCGCCCGGCGCCGCCCGCTGGCCGTAGGCGGGGCGCGGGGCCCGCGGCCGCCCTGCCCGGCTCCTTGCTCTCCCGCTGGGAGCTGGCGGCGGCGGCGGCGGCGGCGGGGCGCGGGCCGCCATGGACGACAAGGCGTTCACCAAGGAGCTGGACCAGTGGGTCGAGCAGCTGAACGAGTGTAAACAGCTGAACGAGAACCAAGTGCGGACGCTGTGCGAGAAGGTAGGGGAGCCAGGAGGAGGGCTGCGGGGGCCGCTCTCCGCCGGGCCTGGCCCCGCGGGGCCGCGCCTCCCGCTCGGACGTCCACCCTGGCGGCGGGGAGTGGCCATCCCCGTGCCGGGGGACGGTGCGCTGGCCTCCCCTCGGGACCCACCCTGGCCGCTCACCTGACTGACCTGAGGGCTGCGGTGTAGATGGGCGGGGAGAAGGTGGCCCCCGTGCCCTGAGTTTGGGTGGTCACCGACCCTCTCCTGGGGATTACTGACCCCCCAGCATCTCGGCGTGGACCAGCGATCGCGGCCGTTTAGAACGGCGGCCCGTCCGTCTGATGCGCTCTCCTATTCGAAAATGCACTGAAAATTAACCTGGACGTTGTTAATATTAACGAACCTGTGAATAAACGTAGGATCTTTCTCAGGTGAATCGGGCCCTTCAAAAGTCACCAACTTGCAGTGCGTCAGGCATTTGTTTGTAGAGAGGTGGGTGTGATGGCAGGCTGTGATTTTTAAAAGAGAGGTTGATTTTGGTTGAAACAGATGGTGATCGGTCTTCACGTTGAGTGGCTCATGGAAGCAAAATGTGAATTTTCAGAAATAAAACAGCAAGTCTTAAGTTTGGCAACAGTGCTTGCTTCAAGTGATAAATGGGGTATGTTGGTAAATAGGATATGTATTTTTCGTATAGAGTAGCACTTTTCAGAAAATCATTTCCATTTTTGTTGTATGTAAAGTTTTTTTTGTTTTCCGAAGAGTAATAAGATATGCAGGTGGTGGACTGTTTACACTCATTCCAGTTTGTGTGATTGTAGCTTTCTGAATTCTGTATCCACTGTTTTAACCAGTGGAATTATTTCTGGCTCTCCATCTTATATATATTAAAGTCTAGAGTTTCTGTCATTCATCTTGTTTAACCTGGACTAAATAATTTTTATACATTTTTATGTTAAAAGGCCCCGTTTAAAGTCCGAGGAGTAACAAGGTTATTTATTCTTTAATGCTGTTGGGTTTGTTTGTATTTTTAAGCCATGATCTTTAAAACTTTCTTGATCACAACGTTTGGAAGTTAGGATGCCCCAGAAATGCACTGGAGAAGGAAAGATTTTGTCAGTATTGTTAATAGGGCACTCGAAATAAAACCACTTAGGGATCGGGGAGTAATAGCTAATATTAAGTTAAAATAGTGTTTTTAACAAGTGAATGTTGCCTAGGGCCTTTATGTATTAGATAACTATTTGTTAACACAGGACAATTTATTTCTGTACATAGAACTGCCAAGCAAATGGTATTTTTCTCTCTGTGAAAAAACTGTTTATTGATAGTTTCAGGTAGACATTCCGTTTCCATGTGTGGTAGCTTATAATTTCATGAGTCTTAACATTTACATTTTAAATCTCTCTCTCTCTCTTAAGCTCTAGTGTCAAGTGAAATAGCCAGTTTTGAAATTAGCTGAGTCAGTTAACCTCGCTGCGAGCATTAGACAGACTTGACACAGTTAATGGACGCAGTCAGTAGCTGAATCAGCTTTTCCCTTGACGCTCTAATCATTTTCAGATGTATTCCTAGAGAAGACTGTCGTGCCACTACTCACTCACGCTTGAGTCTTAATCATGGGAGGAAGCTTTCTGTATTTGTCAAGAAAGATTATTTTTGCTTCGGCTCCTAAATAATTGGACTACCAGTCCCTGGGACCTTATAGGTATATTTAAGCTTATGTTTTACCCACTTTTTCCTTTGACTATTTGTACTTATCCACTGAACGTGAGTTTTGAAGTGAAAATCCCCAGTCATTTATCTCTCCCCCCACCATGGAGTTGCCAGTGGGATGGAGAAGTAGGCTAGTCTTTCTCTCTGCCTTTTTAAGCAATGCTTGGTTTTGAAGCCCTCTTCAACTGTGGCGTCCCTTTGTGGTTTATATGTTCTGTCTTCTACCCTTAGTCTCTAGTTCCATTTTTCCATCCCTACCTCTATTCTCCTTTGTCCTGATGGATGTGGTGTTTACTTACCGTGACCTTGGTGGTCAGCCTGAGCTCACACCCTGGCTCTCCGATAGCTGCCAGTCTCTCTGCCCTCTGATTCCTTGTCTGTAAGACAGGGGCGATAATGTCTGCTGATCTCCTCGGTTGGTTGTGAGTATTAAGATACCACCTGTGTCAAGTCCTGACAAGAAATGGCACGCAATGAATATTAAATGAAGAAGAGCTAAATAAAAATAGCTATTTCATCTTGTTTTACATCTGTCACCTCATTTTCTTTTGGAAAAAAGGTATAAAATAAATCCATGTGATGATGTGACTTCTCTGTGGAGCATGCACTTCAGAAAAGGTTTTTTTATTTAGTGGCTGTAGAATTCTGAAAAATACACTGTCAGGATCTCTTAGGATCCCACTTATCTGAAGCATAAAGTACTGGAATTAGTAGCAATTTGTGAAGTAACTTTACCATCACTTGGTCTACTTAATACTTGCTCTACTCTGGGTCAAGAATGGCAAGCACATGGAAGGCATAGAAGAGAAGAAGAAAAAGTCAAGCCTAATTATGTAAATCATCTTTTTGTTTAATTCTTTGTGACTAGATTTTAGTTTCTGTTTTTGAAAACATGATTCTTTGGAGTCGATTGGAAATATCACCCTATAGAAAGTTATATGGTGGTGATTTTTCCCTCATAATTCAATTCATATTCTGACTCAGATTGCCTAAAAACCAAAGGAGTCAGCT
This sequence comes from Equus asinus, assembly GCF_041296235.1. Classification (NCBI taxonomy): domain Eukaryota; kingdom Metazoa; phylum Chordata; class Mammalia; order Perissodactyla; family Equidae; genus Equus; species Equus asinus. The sequence goes on from NC_091816.1 coordinate 12,761,500, forward strand.
GAAACGAAGATCAAAGTGGTACTGGTAAAAGCCCTGTTTTGAGGTGATGGGAAAAATAAAATCCATCCTAATGCTAATTGGGGGATAACCACAAAAAATATGGGTATGAATGGTATGTATGTCTGTCCTTTGAGGTTAATTTCTGTCTAAAGACTAATTGTTTGCGTAAATAGTAAGGCATACCTTCTGAGAAGACTAGCCCTTCACATGAACTTAAATGAGCAGTGTGGCTTTTGAAGCTAATTGCGAATTTGACTCCCCTTACGTGTGTGGAGAAATCACTTCTGCCATTCATTCTGCAACAGCAGTCTGCAGAGTCGTTTTTAAAGATAGCGGAGAGCCCGTCTGCACTGTTCAGGACGTTCTGTGACTAGAACTATATTTAACTCTTGGGAGAGTCTCAGGAAGAGACATTTTTTAGCTCTCTGACCTGATAAACTTTATTTTATACTGAAGAATCTTGGTGATAATACTCCATGTGGGGAGGGAAATTTAGCTTATTTGTGTGCTAGCGGATCTTGACTCTGATGATTATAAAGTGCCTACTTAGAAAAATTTTGAGGCTTGTGCAGGAGTGGAGTATAAATATGAAAATTTTATAGTGGACAAATGGATATGTTTGTGGGTCCTGGCCTCAGCCTTGAAATAAGCAGAAATATCTTGAGGATATTACTTACTTCATTAGTGTGAAATAGCAGCTTAAATTCCTGAATGCCTAAAAGCATTTTAATGAAGATTGGATCCTGGTGATAATGAGTGATTTTTGAGAGTCAAAAAAAATCTCTCGGATTACTTTTCTGTGATAGGTTATAGCTAAAAAATAATGGTTGTAACAGCCAAAAAGCCTAACTGGTACTTTGATTTGAACTTCCTGATCGAGGATTAGTGCCAGCCTTGGTGGTCCATTGATACAGTCCAGAATGCCGTGGTGTAGAAAGCAGCTCCTTCCTTTCTTACTGTAACAAAGAGTGACATGATTGCAGTGGAATATGAGGTTAAAACTCATTCTGCTGACTGAACAAGTCATCGTTTTCCATGCTGATCTAAGCCAAACCCCTCGCAGCAGACTGGTGAAGAAACTAAACAAAACTAGACCAGCCTGACCTGCCAATGACTAGAAAGCAGACTTCTTAAAGTCACGTCATTTCTCAACTGGATGTGTGATGTGTGAAATCGTATGTGTAGATAGATAAAATGAAGATATTTACATTATAAACTTAATTTTCACGTGGAGTAATTTTATTTGCAGCATATGCCTTTTATTCCAATTTGAAGATCTTGCAGAAATTTTTCCTTCGCAGTCTTTTCTGGATAAATGCTAGGAAGGTGGTGGATGGAGTCCTCTGGTGAAAGGAAACTGAAATGCCAGAAATTGAAGATAAAATTAATGCCAAAATAATCACTGCATTTTAGACTGTATAAACAGTATCTATTCTCTGAATTTAGCTTTTCTAAGAAGAATGGCATTAAAATCACAGATGTAACCTATGTATGAGAAATTTGAGTCTACTTTTGATTAAATAAGAATTTTGAATTGTTTTGAACTGAATTCCTTATAATTCTTCCTGCAAATGTAGTGAAATGTAAAACTAATCTTGATTTTTTAAAATAACTTGCTTGAAGAAATCTTTTCTACCGTACTATTCCCTTTATTAATGACGAAACAGTGTCTAGTACTTCCTGTATGTTGTTTTTCAAGTCTGAATTTCTTTAATAATCATGTTAACCCGGAGAACGAGGTCTGTGCATTACAGATGGCAGTTTTCTTTATAGGGAATGGGGGAGCTCTTGGCATTATAGATCCAGTTTCCTTTCTAGGGAATGGCGGAGCTCAAGCTTATACTTGGTTCGCTTTCTCTCGTAGTCTGGGACAGCTTATTGTCCCTTGCAGGCTGTCCTTTGACTGAAATACTTTTGTGATCGAAAGAATTAAATGACAGTCTGGAGGTCCAACCTGAGATTACTGACTTGTACCATAATAGCACTGTGGTATATTACCACAGAAATGTGCAAAATTCTTTTTAAGATCTATTAAGTGATATTTTATGCAAAGACAATCACTTTGTTTTGAGGATGGGGTGGGGAGGTGAAATTGAGTATCCTGGCCTATTCAATCTTAAATGAAACTTTATTTGAACTGACTTTTTAGCATAGAATTGGATTTTATTTAATGTGCAAGACACAGTCTGTAGACTACAGTTTAATTTTGCTCTTCCCATTTTGTCGAGAGGAAATAATTATAAAGTTTCTTCTACCTGGGAAGGATTTCCACGTGGTGTTTGCGTCCTGGATCCAGAGCACTCGGAAGGGGCTCAGTGCAGTCTTCCCTTTGCTTCTGGAGCAGAAGAGGCATTTGTTCTGAGGGACGTGAGAAAGAAGAGACGAGTGGTTGAATACGTGCTGCCACGGTGCATTGACACCGTACATTCAGCATATTGTACTTGTGCTCCTACGTGGCAGCCCCTGTTCAGAGTGCTGGGGATTCAGCTGTGAACAGCAGGGGACAGGTGATGGACAGGTGTAGTGGAGTGCCGGGCAGTCATTCTCGCTAGGAAGAAGCAGGAGCACGGGGGGAGTGATGGGCTTGAGTTCAGGAGGCCTTTTTAATAGGGTGGGCAGAGAAAGCCTTTCATATTCTTCCTAATGTGACTGACTTTTGTGATCAAAAAGGCTACTGCCAGAGTGGGAGGACACAGTTCCCAAGATGCCCTCACTTTTGGCACCAATTGCAAGTTCACTGGGTTCCCAGAACCATTCTCAGCTTCAGCAGTTCACAGGGGGGACTCTTAGAACTCAGAACTCACTGGAAGCTGTGAAGCTCACAATTACAGTTTATTACAGGGAAAGAATGCAGATTAGAGTTAGCCCACGGAAGAGACGCATAGGGCAGAGTTGAGGAGGGGCAGATGGCATTAATCTCCAGGTCCTCCAGAGACTGCAGTGGTTCCAGGTCACCCAGAGCCCCATCGTGGATCACACTGTTAGACTGTCCAGTGGTCAGAGCCCACAGGCAAAGACCCTCTTACCAAGCAGGACATCCCAGGGCCTAGCCATCATCTCCCAGTAGCCAAGGGCAAAGGCCATACCTCTGTGGGTAAGGCTAATTCTTCACTACACACGTTTTTACTCCGCAACATATTTCAGGTGACAGGAACTTTAATGAGCAATTAAAAATGTATAAAAACACCAAAGTACATGAAGTGTGTCCACATGGGTGGATTTATCAGAATCACAGAGTTAGTAGGATATGAGGTTTTTCCCTGTGAATTGAGTTGGCATATTCTTTCTTTGTTTTAATTTCATAATATTTTGTCTTGTCTTAATTCTGTAAGCTCTTTTAAAAATGGTTGACTTTCTTCATTTTCAGTGTTTCAGAATTTTTCCCAGCTTTTAAAAAAAATTTTTACTACACAAGTTTTAGCATTTTTCTGTAGTCCAAATTGTCCAGCTTTTCCTTAAACTTTAAGTGTGCATAAGAATCACTTGGAAAGCAAATAAAAATTCAACTTTCTTGACTTCGTTCCAGAGACTGATTGATTATGTCTTGGGCAGGTGCAAGAATCAGCTTTTTATTTTTATTTTTTTTGCTGAGGAAGATTAGCCCTGAGGTAACATCTGTGCCAGTCTACCTCCACTTTATATGTGGGTCACAGCCACAGCATGGCTGATGAATGATGTAGGTACGTGCCTAGGATGTGAACCTGCAAACCCAGGCTGCTGAAGCAGAGCACGCTGAACTTAACCACTATGCCATAGGGCCAGCCCCAAAAATCAGCCATTTTAAAGAGCTTCCTCAGGTATTCAGATGTAGAAAGTCCAGATTGCATTTTGAGAAATGCTGCTTTGTAGTACACACTAAGATTCTGATAAGTTTTCCTTTTCTAAGTTTGGATCAGCTTCCAACATTTTCTCCTTTGTGCTTTTTTTTTTTTTTAAAGGTTGTGTTTTTCCTTTTTCTCCCCAAAGCCCCCCAGTACATAGTTGTATATATATATGTTTTTTTTCTTAAGATTGGCACCTGAGCTAACAACTGTGGCCAATCTTTTTTTTTTTTTTTTTCTGCTTTATCTCCCCAAATCCCCCCTGGTACATAGTTGTATATCTTAGTTGCAGGTCCTTCTAGTTGTGGCATATGGGACGCCGCCTCAACGTGGCCTGACAAGTGGTGCCATGTCCGCGCCCAGGATCCGAACCTTGGGCTGCCGCAGTGAAGCGCGCAAACTTAACCACTTGGCCACGGAGCCGGCCCCAATAGTTGTATATTTTTTTAGTTGTGGGTCCTTCTAGTTGTGGCATGTGGGATGCTGCCTCAGCATGGCTTCATGAGAGGTGGCATGTCCGCACCCAGGATCAGAACCGGCGAAACCCTGAGCCGCCGAAGCAGAGCGTGCAAACTGAACCACTCAGCCACGGGGCCAGCCCCCCTTTGTGCTTTTAATGTCATTAAATGTCTCTGAGAGTTCCTTTAATGAAACTTTTGCCAGCGTCACTTCCTCTGAGATAGCTTCATCCTTTTTGTCACAACTGCTTTCCTCATTTATGTCAACAAGCATATTAATTTATTTCCCGCCTGCATATCTAGTCCCTCCAGCAGCAGCAGTCAGCTATTCTGTGTACTTTTTGTTTGAATTTCGTTTCCAGCATTACCACTTTTCATTTCTTTGCTGCAATTTCATCATTGTTAACAAAATCCCTGCTTTGAGTATCCATTTTTGTAAAATGTCATGAGTTTATTGCTAGAAGATAAGGAGGCAACACAGCTCTACACTTTGCTGTCTGGGTTGAACCTTATAACTGATGCTGTGGGCAGTCACTGACAGACTTTGAAAGAAGCGATGTGATTGATCAAGGTCATGACTGATTGTGATGCTGCGCCTGTTTATGTAGTGCTTTGTATGCTAGCAGCAAAATTTTTACTTTAGGTAATTACAGTAAATATACTGCGGTAACTTAAATTTGAGTTATTTTGGGGGCCTCGTGTTATTAAAATAAGGGGTCATAATTGAAATTCGTGCATATGGGAACTGTGCAAAGTGAGAACTGCCTATATTAAAGAGAAATGATGGGGAAGAATTCAAATCCACCAGGTAATTTTGTTCTAACGGCGTCAGTTTTAGTTTTTCCCCTCATATAGTTTTTTTTTATTGAGATGTAATTCACATACTAGAAATGTCGCCCTTTTGAAGTGTACAATTCAGTGGTTTTAGTATATTCATAAACTTTTGCAGCCATCACCACCATCTAATTCTAGAACATTTTCATCATCCCAAAAAAGGAACCGTGTACCCATTAGCAGTCACTCCCCATTCTCCCCTCCCCCCATCCCTTGGCAACCACTAATCTACTTTCTGTCTCTATGGATTTGCCTATTCTAGACATTTTACATAAATGGCATCATGCAACATGTAGTCTTTTGTGTCTGGCTTCTCTCGCTTAGCGTAATGTTTTCAGGATTCTTACCTGTTGCAGCATGTGTCAGTACTTTATTCCTTTTTATGACTGAATAAAATTCCACTATATGTATATAGCACTGTGGTTGTTTTGATAAAATATTGCCATCTGGAATTTGTTTTGAAGTTTAAAAAGTTATTTTTTCAGATTTAAAAAGTAATATATATATTTAAATTTAACCATCTCATAAACGTAGGGAAAACAGCAAGCCCTCTCCCCTCTTGCACCCGCCGTCCCCAGCCGCTGCCCTCCTCCCCCGGAGGCAAATAGTGTGTAGTCTTGCAGGCCTTGTTCTCTGTGTGCAGAAACGCGTGCTGGGAGGGGATGGCTGTTTGTGCTGTATTGTTTTTATTAAAATGGGATCATAGGTGTAACATCCTAACACTAGTTTCATTGAGCAATATATCTTGGCCCATGTATGTACACATAACTTATTCTTTAATTTGGACAGAGTATATGATTTATTGTTGTGTTTCCAAGCTTGACGTTGCTTGGCATACAGACACTTAACTGTTGTTGAACTGAAAGGCAAAGTTCATTTCCTTGTATTTAAAAAAAAAAAAAAACAGTCAGCAGTCATTTATGGAAGAACCTTGTAACTATAGGAGAACAGGCACCCAAGCCCTGTGAGATCTTAACTTCATTTCATTTCATCTGTTTGAGACATGAGTGTTCTATGGCTGTCTTTAGGTGAATTTGCCTAGAGAGTAAGAGAGAAGGTATAATGTTTCATAGCAGATAAATATGTGCCAAATAGAGATGGAAAGAAAATCATTTGTATATTGCCTCTGCCAAAACCAAATATAGTGCTTTTTGCTATGATGGCTCTGGCAGTGGGCACCGACACAGAAGCAGGAATAGAATGTCACCTGTTGGGAGGCAGGGAAGACTGGAGTGTATTTACATATTCTGCAGTCCTAAAACGTGGGGAGAAGGGAAAATAAAGTATGTTGTGCATCCTAACATACGTGAATGCCAGTCCCAAGTCTTCATTTTCTCAGTTCTGTTCCTAGGATGGATTTGATTTATAGCAGCAAGAAAGACTATGTCTTCGATGAGTGAGAAAGGAAACAAGTTTGAATGGCTAGGGATACAGCAACGCGTGCGGCAGTAACAGCTGTCTGCCTGGATGCGTCTCTGCCAGGTGGCAGTCAGCATCACCACAGGCCTTCACTTCACAGGTTTAAACTTGGCCATAATTATCCATGTCCTAGAGATAGTTAAACTTTGGGTGCTAAGTCACGTTAAAAAACACTCATAAGCATTACATATAGAGTCACAAGGTGTGCAGAAAAGAGTTAACATAGCAGTCCTGAGACCACTGTCGGCAGAAATGCCTCGTTTCAAGGTTGCCCTTGGCTGGTGTCCGGAAACTTGGGACTGGGGAGGGTTCCCACCATTCCCTGGTAAGAGTGGCCCACTGTGCCTAAGCCGTTCGTGCAAACAGTGTGATTATGCTGAACACGTGCCTTCCTTCTGACAGTCTGGAAGTTTGGTCCATGCCAGGCAGAGGGTACCTACATGACGAGCGCCCAGTTATAGGGCACTGAGCCTCTACTGAGCTTCCCTGGCAGACAGCATTTCCTGTGTGTTGTCACAGCTCGAGGCTGTGGGCCTTCAGTGCGGTCTGTGCGACGCCCCCGGGAGAGGACTCGTGGAAGCTCGCAGCTGGTTTACTCAGGGCTTTGCCCCATGCGCCTTCTGCCTTAGCTGTCCTTTTGCTGTAATAAATCACAGCCGTGAATATGACTACACGCTCAGTTCTGTGGGTTGTCTTTGTGATTCACCACCAAACCTGGGGACCCCTGACACACAAAGGTTTTTACACTGAGATTTCTAAGTATCAGGTGAACTGTATACTTCCTTCTGCCAGTCCAACACCTTCTTTCCCTGAAGGCAAGCCAAACTGATCTTAAACTAAAATCACCTGGTGAGCCAGGAAGCTGAATGAAGGGTGTGAGTTATAAATTAAGTGTTGAAAAGCATCAGGGGATCTGTACAATGGAGACGAAAACTTGGTGGGGGGTGGGGGTCGGCTCACACTGGCCTGGCAAGTACTTTCTTCACTACTATGTAGATAAAAGCTCAGGAAGTATGACTGTAAAGCATACACACTCTGTGTCACATAGCTTAACCCATCCATGTAGTTTTGTAAAACCTGTGCTGGGTTAAGATAACCGTATATCCTTAAAAGAATAATTGAATTGGATAATATTTACATTTTGGTGCTTTTATTCTATATTTAAAGTAGGACAGTAAATGATAGTGATTGTATTTGAAGCAGATTTCCTTTTTGGATTTGGATCCATCAGCCAAGTATTGATTTTTTTTTTCCCCCAGTGAGAAAAATTGGCCCTGAGCTAACATCTGTTGTCAGTCTTTCTCTTTTTGCTTGAGGGAGATCGTTGCTGAGCTACCATCTGTGCCAGTCTTTCTCTACTTTGTGTGGGGGACCCCGCCACAGCATGGCTTGACGAGGGGTGTGTAGGTCCATGCCCGGGATCCAAACCTGCGAGCCTGGGCCGCCAAGGAGAGCACACGAGCTTAACCCCCATGCTGCTGGGTTGGCTCCTAGTATTGATTCTTTAAAAAATAGTAATAAATAGAAGACATCAGCCCTGATTGAACTTTCTAATGATTTATGCCATTTTATTTTTTTCTAAACAAAATTAGGAAGCTGTCTTATGGAAGAAACTTGGTAAAAAGCTTGTTTCCTTTGTAATCTTAGCCAGTTCTGAGCCATTTGTCAGACCCTGTAGGAGAGGCTTGATAATCTCTAAAATTCCCTGCGGCTCTGATTGGAATTTCACCTTGTAGTGACTCTCCCTTCATTCTGGTCACATCCCTGTGATTGACTGGGGCAGCAGGAAGCGTGTGTCTCAGCTGGTCGGTGAGATGTAACTTCTGGGAAAGCTGTGTAAGCTGGATAGACTAGGCTGGCATGGGCCCTTTGGCCTTTTGCCCCTTCTGCCTTCTTGCTGAGTGGGATACCAGATACAGTGCCTGGAGATGCACCACGCTTCTGGGACCATGAGCTGGCAGCCCTGTTTACTGAGGGTGGTGAAGAAGGTAGGCGGAAGGAGTCTGCTGTCATGATGAGGTCCCTGGAGAAGCCATGCCAATCCTGGGCTGCCGACCTCCAGGCTTCTTGGTATGTGAGAAAAGGAAACTCACAGTTCGTCTTCTCTCCGCCGCACGAAAAGATCATTTCAGTAACATGATGATAATAAAATAATGTATTTTGCCACACAGCCAAGAATCAACCCTTAAAGAATTTCAGTTTGGGGGCCGGCCCCATGGCCAAGTGGTTAAGTTCACGCACTCTGCTTCAGTGGCCCAGGGTTCACCTGTTTGGATCCTGGGTGTGGACCTACGCACTGCTCATCAGGCCTGCTGTGGCAGTGTCCCACATAGAACAATTAGAATGACCTACAACTGGGATATACAACTATGTGCTGGGGCTTTGGGGAGGAGGAAAAAAACGGCAGATTGGCAACAGATGTTAGCTCAGGACCAATCTTCCTCACCAAAAAGAATTTCAGTTCAGAAAAGAATAACTATTTCCACGTTATACATGTGGAAATAAGAGTTCATATATATGTATATAAAAGAGATGTAGACTCATAGATACCTAATCTAAATACAGAAACTGAAGGGGATATAGGTCTTAAGGTTACACAGGTTTGAACGGGGAGGGGAACCCATTGTTTCTGAAAGAGTTCTGTACATATAATCTCATTCCAACTAATTATAGGCAAACAGAAAAAAAAGTTTGGGCTACATTGTTCCTAACTCGTGAGAAGCCTACCAGGCTAATTTAAGCAGAAACAGCATTTGTCGGAAGAATATTTGGTAGCCTAGAATCAAAAGGAAAGCTGACAAACCAAGCTTGGAAATTCTGCAGAAATTAAGAGAGATTGGAGCCATAGTCAAAGTCATTCCACAGAAATGTAGAACACAGGAGAGGACACCCCTGCTGAAATAGGACTTGCCACTGTCCCTACTGCTTAGAGACGGTTTAAGTTAAAAGTCTGTGCTGGGGCATCCAGTTGGTATAGGTGAATCTGGAGGTGACTAACTTTGTGATTCCTACAGTGTGTATGCCGACTTTCATTGTGCTTGTTTTACATGCTCTAACACCAGCACTTTGGACTGGTGTAATAGGACACTAACAGTCACTGCAAACAAGTTGAAGTGAATAGGATGCATGCCTTTGTAGAAATGTGAGCCCTCCTGCCCTGTACGTGCTCTCTGTTTCTTTCATGTTACGTGTAGGTCATCAGAACAGTTGTATTAACATAGAGTTTTAAGTTTTTTAGTCTCATGACCCCCTTTAGACTCTTAAAACTTAAGGACTGCAAAGAGCTTTTGTTTCTATGGGTTGTATTACTGTATTGGCAATTAAAACTGTAGTTTCAAAAAATACGTATTCTTTAAAACAATAGTAAATCCATTACATCTGAACATGCCCTTGGGTCATACTTTGAGAACTGCTACATTCATTTATCTTTGTATTAAGTGAATAAACACAGTTTTTTCAACAAAACTTCATAGTCTCAATATTACAAGTCTTAGACCTATTAAAACCATCAATATTACAGAAAATCTCCTTACCTAGACTTAAAAATTAACTTTCTGATGTTAAAATGCAGAAAAATATAACTTCAGATTCCATTTTAAGTCAATTGGTATAAAAAGTCACAAGCCCTCTTCTGTTTAACAGTTTAAAGATGGCTAATTCAGAACGTTATATTCTTGAACACACTTATATAAATACCAGAGTTTATACATATATATGTATGTATATATATAGATTCTTATATGTAGACTATATAGTTTCTTAGAGGGGCTGGCCTGGTGGCATAGTGGTTAAGTTCACCTGTTCAGATCCCAGGCATAGACCTAAACACCACTCATCAAGCCATGCTGTGGCAATGTCCCGCACACACAATAGAGGAAGACTGGCACAGATGTTAGCTCAGGGCCACTCTTCCTCAAGGAAAAAGAGGAAGATTGGCAGTAGATGTTAGTTCAGGGCCAATCTTCCTCACCAAAATAAATAAATAGTTTCTTAGGACTTCTCAAAAATATGAATTTCTAATTTTAATTAAGATTGAATCAATGATTTTTTTGAGACATACTGTAACCTACAAATATCTTTGTATGACTTATGTTAACGTGTTTCTATTGTGTGCTACAGATACTCTCCCAGGCTTCTCCTTTTATCTCTTTTTGTGTACAGAAGTGGTTTGGTTTTTTTTATTGAGTTCATAATGGTTTACATCGATGTGAGCTTTCAGTTGTACATTATTTCTTGTCTGTCACCACGTAAGTGCTCCCCTTCAGCCCCTGTGCCCACTCCCCCACCCCCCTGCCCCTGGTAACCACTGAACTGTTTTCTTTGTCCATGTGTATGTTTACATTCCACATATGAGTGAAGTCATTGCATACAGAAGTTGTTATTTTGTTCACTTGAGCCCGCCGAAGCCAGCATGTTGAGGCTAGAGAGTTTACATGTTCCTCTTTTTGTCTCTGGTACCTGGCCTGCAACAGACACTTGGCAAGTGTTTGTTACATGAACCTTGCTCTTCAGGGATATTTTGGTGTGTCAGGTGATTACTGTGTATGATGTACATCAGAGGGAATGGTCTGTCACCTGATGACTGTTGTCCTGTACACGTGCTATGTATGAAATCATTTTTCCTCCGTTTTTTGGTAAGGTTTCCTTTAGTGGATTTTTAAGTAGGATTAGCTTGTTAAATTCTTAATGTTATATGACTTGAGGATTCTGTTTTACTATTTCTGCAAAATGTTGGTTATTTGCTCCTGTCTAACTTGAAAAACAAATTACTTGATGCTTGCTAAGCACATGACAGAATGATTTTACTCTTTTGACTTTTTTTGTCCAGTTAATAGATCCATTACAGGAGGTGAGGTTATGTTGCTCTTGAAAGACCTCTGCTAATTGTTTTCTCAATCTTCAGCTATTTTACTGGGGTCCTTTTAACTTTAGGATTTAGCTTCTAATACTAAGGACTTTTTTCTTTACCCCCGATGCATTAATTCTTTGGCTGAAATTGGCTGACTTTGCTGTATTTTGCCACTGTGATCTAAAATAGCTATCTGGAGAACCTAATGTGATCGTATCTAAAAAATTGTTAGAGCAGCTGCTTGGTGTGGAACTCCTATGTAGTTTTCCTTACTAAACGGGGAATTGTTTGGTTTTGTGACTTGCCTTTTGCATTTATCTATCAAATACCCTTTATATCAAATATACTTCTATACCATTCTGAATGTCTACTTAGTATTCCATTCTATAGATGTGTACCATATTTGTTTCCTTAACTATCCAATGGACATTTATAATTTCCAGTATTTTCCCTTAAAAGCAAACATTCCTTTACTTATATCCATACATATTTATCTGATTTTATTCATAGTATGGCTGTCTAGAAGTGGAGTTGTTTGGTCCAGTATTGTAACCATGTATCAGTTAGTGTTATGTTTGGTGTGTGTAACAGAAAACTCAAAATAATAAAGGCTTAACCTAGTAGCAGTTTGTATTTCTCTCACATCCAGGAAAATTCAGAGGTGAGCAGTCCAGGGGCAATATGGCAGCTCTACACAGTTATCAGGAAAACAGACATCTTGCTGTATTCGTTTTTTGTGGCTGCTGTAACAGATTACTACAAACCGGGTGGTTTAAAACAGCAGAAATATCTTCTCTCACAGCTCTGGAGGCCTGGAGTCCAGAGTCAAGTCAGCCGGGCCAGCTCCGTCTGGGGCTTCCAAGAGAATCGGCTCCTTGCCTCCTCCAGCTTCTGGTGGCTGCTGGCATTCCTTGGCCTCATCACTTCAGTCTTCCTCTGTCTTTATGTGGCCTTCTCTTCTGCGCTTGTCTGTCTCAGAGCTCCCTCTGCCTCTCTCTCTTAAGGAGGCATGTAATTACATTCAGGGCCCATCAGGATAATCCAGGATAAGCTCCTCCTGTCAGCATCCTTAAGTGCATCTTTTCGTGTGAGGTTCTAGTCACAGGTTCTGGTGACTAGGAAGTGAGTGTATCTTTGCAGGGTGTTTTTTCAGCCTGCCGCATCTTCCACACTCTGTGCTGCTGTTACTAGGGAGCAGCTCTTGTCTTTATGGTCTGAGCTACCTTGATTTTAAACCTGTTGCTCCTTGGGAAAAACAAACCAGTCTCAGATGTGGCAGAGTGGGAGTTAATAAATGACCCACAATATATTGGAGTAAATTTAAGGTTTAGACTGATAGCTCAGCAACAAACTGAGAAGGGACAGCATGGCAGACAAATTACAGCAAGCAAGAAAGGAACATAGCTTGGGGAATGATGTACAGAGAACCCAAAATAAATCCAGGGAACAGGAAGAAATTACCCACTGGTGCTCAGGTTGTAGGACAACTCACTATGATGTGGATTAAATAAAAGAAGCTCAAAAACAAGAATTGTTGGGGCCAGCCTGGTGGCATAGCAGTTAAGCTTGTGTGTCTCCACTTCTGTGGCCCAGGGTTCACCGGTTTGGATCCTGGGTGTGGACCTACACACCACTCATTAAGCCATGCTGTGGAGGCATCCCACATATAAAGTAGAAGAAGATGGGCACAGATGTTAGCTCAGGGCCAATCTTCCTCAGCAAAAAGAGGAGAAATGGTGGCAGATGTGAGCTCAGGGCTAGTCTTCCACAAAAAAAAAAAACAAGAGCGTTGCACCATGAGCTGAATAGAGATTTATGAAACAAATTGAGGGCAAAACCAGTAGTGAAAGTTAATAACAAGAGAAACAGAAGGGACATGGCAGAAAAACATATAACTGCCTCCAGAAAGACTTAAGATAATCGCAAGGAATGCACATGAGAACAAAAAAGAACAGACCAACATGATTTAAAAAAACCTCAAGTAATTAAAGTTTCTGAAATAGGAAATACAACAAATAAAACAGAAAAAAATACCCCATCCCTTGACAAGAAAACTTCTCTGAATTTAAGAAATTCTGGGATTTTTGATCAAAGGAGCTTCTGGAAATCTTGATCTTAGGTTTCCAGCCTCCAAAACTGTGAGAAATAAATTTCTGTTGTTTCTAAGCCACTCAGTCTGTGAGTTATTTTTGTTATAGCAGCCTGAACAGACTAAGGCACTAGTGGTTATAAGATTTATAAAGGAAAAAACAAAAGCGTCATTTTATATGATCTATATGGAAATCCAGGAAAATCTATAAACTATTAAAACTAAACAGTTTTCAAGTTACAAGAGTGTAACTTGTGTAAAAATCTGACATTGAGAAATATTTTTTAAAATCCCAGCATCATCTCAAGTATAAATTACCTTGGATTACATCCAACAAGTAGACATTATTAGACAATTATGAAACTTGTTTAAAGAATAAAGGAAATCTAAATAAATGATGATCAATGCCATATTCATCAGTGGAAAGACTTATTTTAAATATACCCATTTGCTCCAAATATATAAATTCAATGTAATTTGAGTCAAAACCTCAACAAGATTTTCATAGGATTTGACAACTTCTAAAATTCATATGTCAGGCTTAATGAAAGGGCCAAAATAGCCAGATAGTCATGAATAAAAGGAATAGGAAGAGAGCCTCTCTTCCCAGATAGTATGATTTCTTATAGTAATTAAAGCAGTCTGTTATTGACACAGGAGTGGTAGACCAATGAGAATGGAGCCTGAGGAAAAGATGAAAATGCTGACACTTTATTTGGGGAATGCAAGCCCACAGACATAAAGTGGAAGAAAAAAATAAAGTGAGGAAATCTGTGAAGCAGTGTGATATGATGCATTACCTTGGGAGGTGGGACTTCTGCACTATCCAGAAAAATCGCGAGGAGAAGTCATACCTCAGAGAAGTGCATGGAAGGAAAAACAGTGGCAGTTTATTTCCCTGGCTCCCTTCTTTCTCTCTCTTCCCACTAGTCAAGGTTTACTCCACGGGGAGATGACTCCCACGTATTTCCAAATTGTGCCATCCAGCCCTCAGCACCTGCTCAAGAAGCCAGATCCCACGTCCCACCATGTGGCATTCCATCCGTGTCTGTTGGAAGAGGAGCAGCTCAGCATGTTAGGGCTCAGCAAGAGCCAAGCAGGTCCACGACTTCAGCTTAGACTCAAGCCAGCTCAGGGCTGGGCAAGGTGTCATCAATGATGACAGCAGTGCAGTTTGCGAGACGGCAGCTCAGAAAAAGAATATGAAGGCATCTGAGAGGGTGTACAAGGTTGTGTCCAGTTCAGGTAAGAAATTAGGGAACAGACATAGGTCTTTACAAAAACTTGGCAGAGGTGACATTACAAATTAGGAAAGGATGGCACTATGTAATAATAATGCTGAGCCAGTTGGCTAACCATTACGAATAAAATTAAAATGAATTCCTACATTACACCATGTAACAAATTCCACTGCTGGGTTAAAGACTTGTGAAATGTGAAAGCAAAAACTTCCGGGATAAAAATACAAGAGTGCTTTTTTGACCTCCGTGTAGGGAACAGTTTCTGAAACAAGAACCCAAACAGCACAGACCATAAAGGGGAAAGAGTGATAAATTTGGCTATCTTAAAGTTTAGAAACAACAAAAGAAACTTCAGTGACACTATACATAAAAGGAAAACACTAGCCTCAGACAGAAGATATTTAAAATACATAAAACTTGTGGCCGGCCTGGTGGCTCAGCGGTTAAGTGCTCACATTCTGCTTTGGTTCACCGGTTGGGATCCCGGGTGCAGACATGGCACTGCTTGGCAAGCCATGCTGTGGCAGGCGTCCCACATAGAAAGTAGAGGAAGATGGGCACGGATGTTAGCTCAGGGCCAGTCTTCCTCAGCAAAAACAGGAGGATTGACAGCAGATGTTAGCTCAGGGCATCTTGCTCCAAAAAAACCAACCAACAACAACAACAAAAATACGTAAAACCAATCTAAGGTAAATATTTATAATACTAAAAAAAAAAGTACAAATCAATAGGAGAAATACAAACAACCGATTAGAAAAATTAGGTTAATTTTGTGAGTAGGCATTTCAAAGAAAAAAAAATTTAGTGACCAATAAGCATGAAAAGCTGCTTTTGTAAAGAAATGTTAAGTATCAGAGGTGCAAATTAGAAGATACTATTTCACACCTGCTAATTGTCAAGAATGTCAAAGTCTGTTGACAAAGATGCTCAGCAACAAGAACTTACATTATGCAGAGAGAAGCTCAAAATCCGTGTTTTTAAATGCTCCTTAGATGATCAAATCCCTGCAGAGGCAGAGAAATGTCTGTCCCTAAAATTCCACTCCCACTGCTCTTAGCTCTCCGCTGCCAGCTCCTACTGTCAGCTTCTTCCTGGGCAGCTGACTTGTTGCCCTGCGTCATTTTCACCTCCTCACCCTCACCGCGGGGCTGTTTCTTACTCTTAGTTTGTATGTACACGTCAGTCTCAGTTCTTACCTCTTGTTCTTCATGGTTTTCTGTTTCTAATCTTGTAGACCTGGAAATGTGATAAGCAGCTTGTTAGAATTTTGTACATAACAAGTAAATAGGCCCAGAATAGGGCCTAATAGAGTCCTCTGGCAGGTTGACGGGAAGGTGCATATGCTTGTATTCTATCTGTTTTATTACAGGCCTCAGAGACCTTTTTAATTGTCTTTCTGCTTCTGGGATCTTTTTCCTATTAGGCAAAGTTGCTAAATACATGAGGTGCGATGAACTTGACTTTAGTCAGTACATTTAATCTGCCGTCGTTTCTATATGAACTCTATGCTTCAGGGTATATTCTCACTTGATTCATTGAATATAAACTAATTGGAATAAAGAAGTTGGAGATTGGCTTATCAATTGGTGTAAGAATGTGTTTATTTATAAAAGAATTTGAATAATTTGTGACTTTTTTCTTTATTGATCTATTTTAACTTGTAAATAAGATTATTCTTTTTAAGAAACAACTTTATTGAGATATAATTCCTATACCAAACAGTTCGCTCATTTGGAGTGTACAGTTCAGTGGCTTTCATTACATTCCCAGATATGTGCACTCATCACCACAATATTAGAACATTTTCATTCCCCCCAAAAGAAACCCTGTACCCCTTAGCCATTACTCTCCAGTCTCCTCAATTCTAGGCAGCCACTGGTCTACTTTCTATCTCTGTAGATTTGCCTTTTCTGGATATGTCATGTAAATGGAGTTATACAATCTATGACCTTATAATCTGTCATATAAATGGAGTTACAATCTATGACCTTACAATCTGTGACTGCCTTCTTTCACTTATATAAGCAAAAGATAGAATACATTCGCATTATATCAGTGTTTTCAAAGTTGTAGTGTGTATCAATACTTCGTTTATTTTTATTTCTGAATAATATTCCATTGAGAGGATATACTCAGATTTTACTTACCCATTCATCAGTTAATGGACATTTGGGTGGTTTCAGCTTTTTGGCTATTGTGAATAATGCTGCCAGGAACCTGTAAACATAATTCTCTTAAGTATATTTCTAAGAGGAATTGCTGAATCACGTAGTAATTGTTTAACTTTTTGAAGAACTGCCAGATTGTTTTCCACAGCAGCTGCACCAACCACTGCATTCCCACCAACACTGTAGGAGAGTTCCAGTTTCTCCACGTTCTCACACACACTTGCTATTATCTGTCTTTTTTATTTACAGTCTTAGGTGTGAAGTGGTATCTCATTGTGGTTTTAGTTTTATGATTTTATAAAGCACATTTCAGGTGTTTTTTCACCAGATTTTCTTTTAATACACAAAGAATAATGCCTTTAATTTGTGATAGAATCTTTTTTTAATTGTTGGTTTCATTTTTCTAACAGGCTAAGGAAATTTTAACAAAAGAATCAAATGTGCAAGAGGTTCGTTGTCCTGTTACCGTCTGTGGAGATGTGCATGGTCAATTCCATGATCTCATGGAACTCTTTAGAATTGGTGGAAAATCACCAGATACAAACTATCTATTCATGGGCGACTATGTAGACAGAGGTTATTATTCAGTGGAGACTGTGACTCTTCTTGTGGCATTAAAGGTATGATTAATGACATTCACTTTTCTTTTTTTCAAGCTTTAAACCAACAAAAGGCAAGAATGGCAGTATTGCACCTCATCTGTTTTGTGATCCATTCAGTTTCTAACCCCTTAAAATAATAGTTGATTTTACATCTTTTAACAGAGAGGGAGATGAGGATGATACCTTAAACCTCTCCTGCCTTCTCCTGGTAAATCATTCTTTTGGGTAATCCATAGCTCAAGTCTTAGAATCATTTTTTACTTAGTCACTCATCTCTCATATTCAGTCAATTAACAAGTCTTTTTTAAATTGTTGCCTTAAGAAGTCTTATTTCTGTGTCTCTGTTTTTACTATCACCACACAATTCGTATCTCTACCACTTTACACTTTGTTGCAATAGTATGGTAACTAATATTTTTGCCTCTAAGGTCTGACCCCTCCAAAATGACCTTGCACCTTGCATATGCTGCCAGATTAAATCTCTTTTATTTAAGACTTTCATCTTGGTACTTCCCTGCTCCCAAACTCTTCAGTCATTCCATGTTGCCTGTAGAGTGGAGCTCAAACTCCTTGGCTGGCCGTCATAGTCTAGCCTGAATTTGCCTGCCAGTAGTTGACAGCATAAACTCTTTGACTTAAAGAATTTCAGTGCTCAGTCTGTCTCCATAAATTTCTTTAACCACTTTCCCCAAAGGATTACTCCATCTGTGATTTGTTACCCCTTCTACCACAACACAAGTCCTGCTTCTTCCATGAAGCCTTCCACCATTTTAGCCTCACTCTTCCTACTCTAAATTAACATGAAACATCTTCTCTCACCCCTTATTCATGCTCCGTAGTGGTTTCTTGCCTTGTATTATGTACTTCACATACCTCTTTAGTGAGATTAGTCCCTAGAGAGGAGAAGTCATGTATTATACTTGTGTGGACCTGTCACTTAGCTTTAAGCACTAAATTTAATGTTGGACATATAACAGATGCTTAGTAAATATGTATGAATTAAAGTATGCATTTGCAGCTTTTGGATAATTTGGTTTACAGAATCTGATGCTTTTTCATACTTCTCAGACATATTCTTAACTATAAACAGCATGTTATAAGCCATGTCTCTATATTTTGTTATGGAAAAGAGACTGTTAATACATTTGAAATCTTGCCTAGGTTTGGCAAGGGTCTGTTTTTGTGTTTTTGTTGGCAAACACAATCTTCCTGTGGGAAATAAAAGTTGAAAGGGGAGGGAGAGGTTAGTCTATAGAAGAGTTTGTCTCAGGTCCAGATCTCTGATCTTCAGTGTCCATTCAGCAGTAAGAAGTCATAGTGATCTGAAAAGATTTAGAAGACTAGTGATAGTTTGAGGATGAAGAAGATATTTGAGACAAATCAGGTACAAGTTTATTATAGTAATAGAGGTATCAGTTAATAAGGATTCCAATGAGGGTGATATAAATAGTAAAGAAGGATGACTGCCTATATAGAAAATATGTCAAAGTTTAATCAATAGGACCTGGTTATGAAGGAGAACGTTTTTTATTCTGAAAAAGAATTAACATTTACTTTACTAGCAGGAAAAAGAGCCATTTAAAGAAATGGGTCAGCGGTTAATGTGCTTAACATGACGCTAATAAAAATATGATTTGTACAACATGGGTTTCTTTTGCTTTTCTTCCAGGTGCGTTATCCGGAACGCATTACAATATTGAGAGGAAACCATGAAAGCCGACAAATAACCCAAGTGTATGGCTTTTATGATGAATGTCTACGAAAGTATGGGAATGCCAATGTTTGGAAATATTTCACGGATCTATTTGATTATCTTCCACTCACAGCTTTAGTAGATGGACAGGTGTGTATGTACGTGCTTACATGGGGGTGGGGATAAAATTAGGAAAAGATTTTCTACTAGTCATTTAGGATCTAGGTTTACATAACATGTATATCTGTATCCCCTTGGCCTTTTCTGCCTCTTTCCTTTGTACTTAAGATTTCAGAACAGGGAATTGGATAAATTTTATGTACATTGGGACCAGCAAATTTCCATGTTGTTCTCAGATATATTTGTAAAGCTTTTGGCCAAAGGATATGCCAATATGCTTTTTTATTATAGATAAATATTGTAAATAAATGCTTATGGTCCTGACGTGCACACTAGTAAAGCAAAGCCATTTTTTGAAGCTGTCTTCACACATTTAACCAGTGTCTGCTGGTTACCATTAATAACTTTTTCTTCCTATGTTCATGGTAATTGCAAGCCAGTAATATTGTGTATTACGCCTTCTTCACTAAGAAGTGAATGCTTTGTTTCTACCTGTAACAAGTATTACAGACATAAAACATTCAGAAGTATAAGAAAAATTTGTGCCAATTTCCTGTTATTCCAATTTCTGGGTGTAATCACTGTGAGCATGAACTGATTTAACTTTAAATATAAGACATACTGTGGAACTCTACAGTTCTTAAACTACAGAAGCCCAGCAATCTTCCCTTGGACCACTAGTGGCAATATAATTTGGTTCTGACCTTTTCTGTGTGATCCTGACGGTCCATGTTTCCCAGGTATGATTCTGAACATCACAATAATTAATTTAAAAGGGCAATATTTTGCTTAGACTTGCTAAAATGAAAGAAAACAATGAATTTAAAGAAGGTTAAATTTTAATTAAGGTTTTTAATTTTAAAAAGCAATATAGTTTTCATTAACATAACAATTGACATAATTATTTTAGAAGGACAGCCTATCAGTGTTATGGTGAATCTAGTTTTTTAAATGAGAGCATTAGTATGGCTTTTATTTATTGAATATGTTTATATTTCTCCCCCTCCCCCGCAACCTTTTACCTTCAGTGGACCATTGATCTTTCCTATTATAGTACTTTCAAGGAACAAAATAGCCAGTACACACACACACAACATTGGTAACACGTTATTGTTTATAAAATGTTGTTATGGGAAGACTTTATACACCTTAGAAATGAAGTAGATAAAAAATAAGTATATAGAGTATTTGAACAATGGGACAAGCTTACCTAACAGATATAGACAGTATTTATAGCTTTTGGTATATGAGTACCCAACAAACAAAAACCAGATAATTTTCTACATATTCATTCATTTATTCTTTCTTTCCTCCTTTACACCCTTTCGTCTATCCATCCATCATTTATTTATATATCAAATGTTAAGTGACAGTCTCCAATTCTGAGTAGTGGAAGAAAAACTCAGACTGGGAATGAAATAGAAAAGGATAAAAGAAAAATCTACTTGCTTGGGAACTTTCACAATCTTCTATTAACACTCAGAAAATAAAAGATAAGAATCCAAATCATTTCTAAATGACAGTGGAAGTATGGTGTAGACCGAAACTTTTAGATGTAAACAAGGGAAGAAATACGTAGTCTTACATTTGTTTTGTAGAAAAATAGAAAGGAAATAATGTTATATAAACATTTAGCTCAAAGAATGACACAGTAAAATAAAGGATTCATTAAGGATCAAAGCAGACATGGATACTGATCAATATGGCCAAAAGCAGTTTTTGAAAAGTCTACTAAAAAGAAATGTAATATTCAAAACTGATCTAGAAAAAAAGGGGGAGATCACATGAAACACTAGGAATGAGAAATAAGGCATTACTATAAATATCGAGGTGCTTACACATCACAACAGATACAGCTTTATTCCAATAAACTTGAAAAGACGGGCGAAATTTATTATAGCAAAATATTAATTGTTAAATTGGTTTTGAAGAAATTAACCAATGTAAATAGACTACTAGATTTAGCAGAAATTGGAAAAGTAGAAATTGGTCTAGATAGATTCATAGACCAATTCTACCAAGCCTTTAAGGCACATAGAATTTCTGTGTTCCAAAGCTTAGGGAAAAGATGGAGAGCTTCAAAACTCACTCTATGGCTAGTATAACCCCAACACCAAACTAGACATGGCTAACACAGAAAAATGAAATCAGATCAAAACTGTTTGAAAAAAATTCTATATCTTCATTATTTAAAATTCAGTTATTAAGGAGTAAGATAAAATAACATTAATTGGAAAAGAAACTTTATACTGAGTGTACTTTTCAGCAAAACATCAGAAACCTCATCAAAGTCAGGAGAAAAATGCCCTCTAAAACTTGTATTATTAATTCTTCCTGATTCAGCATCTGTAGAGGATGGGCTTGGAAATAAATGTTTTACAAAAAAAATCAACTTGTATCATTCAATTTTGTTTTGGAAGTCCTAGCCTTTGCACTGAGCAATAAAAAGAATTAAAAAGTATAAACTTTGAGAAGACAAAAACAAATATTTTTGCAAACAACATGATTATGTACTCAACAAAGAAATCTAGGAAACTGAAAAACTGTTGGAACCAATAATATGAATCAGTAGGGTCTTTAGTGTAAGAGAAACAAATGTTATATATACTTCACCAGTAACCAGCAAAAAATGTAATGGTGAATCACAAGGATGGAGATCCCATTCACCAGACAAGGGGAAAAAAACATATACCTAGGACTACAAAGAAAGAAGACAAAAGAAATAAATGTTAACAAGTCTCTCTGATGATATGGTTTTTGTTCTTTTCCATTGAATTTTATATATTTCCCACCATGAATATTTTTAAACTTTATTTTGGAGAGAAGAGCTGTTAGGATTGAGAGTTGGCAACCAGTATTTACTCTCCATTAACTTTTAGCAATTAATAAAACAAATTCATTTTCTTTTTAAATTCATAAACAGATATTCTGCCTCCACGGTGGTCTCTCTCCATCCATAGACACACTGGATCATATAAGAGCCCTGGATCGTTTACAAGAAGTTCCACATGAGGTAAACTCAGTTTTAATTAAAAAAAGAAAGAACTGTAACCACATTGTGGTAAAGGTAAATGAGTTAAATGTGACCGGTAATAATTTGTAACATGTACTTGATTTTCTTGGCCAGGGCCCAATGTGTGATCTGTTATGGTCAGATCCAGATGATCGTGGTGGATGGGGTATTTCACCACGTGGTGCTGGCTACACATTTGGACAAGACATTTCTGAAACATTTAACCACGCCAATGGTCTCACACTGGTTTCTCGTGCTCACCAACTTGTAATGGAGGTATGTCCTTTTCCTACAGGATGATGATCTTTATTTCAAATAAATATATCTGTCTGTAATAAAGCTTCATGACTTAGAATGTCAGAAACATTTGAGGAAGGAAAAAAAACTTGTCTGGTTTTAGCAAGTAGGAAAGTGCTAGTTGGCCAGAGCAAAATTATGTCACTTTTTAAATTAATTTAGACTTAGCGAAGAGTTACAAAAGTAGTGCCAAAAAGCTCCCTTGTATCCTACAGTCAGATTCCTCAAATTGTAATATTTGCTTTATCATTCTCTCTCCTTCCCTGTCCCCCTTCCCTTACACATATTACTTAGTTTCTTTTAAACTGTTTGAATGTCAGTTGCAGGTATAATACTCCTTTACCCCCAAATTTCCATATGTATTTTGTAAAAATAAAGACTTTCTCTTACATAACCGCAGTATTGTTATCACAGTCAGGAAATTTGCAGTGACATAGCACTATTATCTAATCTAAACACTTTATTCAAATTTTGATCGTCTCACTAAAGTCCTTTATAGCAAAACGTGTGTGTGTGTGTGCATGTATAATCTAATCCAGGATCATGCTACATTCAGTCTCCTTTGATCTGGAAATAATTCCTCTGGTTTTCTTTGTTTTGCATAATCTTTACATTTTTGAAGAGTATAAGCAATTTTACATTGTAGAAATATCCTTCATTTTTGGTTTGACTGATCTTTCCTTATGATTACAGATTCAGGATATGCATTTTTGGCAGGCATACCACAAAATGATTCTCAGTGCATCTTATCAGGACTCAAGAAATCTATTTGTCCCACTTCTGGTGGTGTTAACTTGGATCACTTAGTTAACGTGGTGCCTGCCAGATTTCTCTAATGTGGTGTTAGTATTTTGTAAATACTAGAGAAATATAAATAGAATATAATCCTTCCAAACCAATAGCTAGTGGCTTCAAGATGTTGGAGAAAACTTCACAAACCCGATAGAGGCAAGTGGAGAGGTGAAAGCATGATAAATAAAGAACATAAATTCTTACGGTAAAGATAAGTCTAGTTATATCAGTAAGCATAGGAAATGGAAATGGATGAAAACTTTTCCTTTCCTAAAAGACTGAGACTCTCAAATTGGATAAATAATCAAAATTCAGCTGCTATTTGGGATGTATCTAAAACATGACACTAAAGACTAGAAGTAGAGGGAGGGAAAATGGTGTATTATCTATGTCAAAATCGTGATTTTATGGTGAAATATTGATTTTTTTTTATTGCTGCAGGGATACAATTGGTGTCACGATCGGAACGTGGTCACCATTTTCAGTGCACCCAATTACTGTTATCGCTGTGGGAACCAGGCTGCTATCATGGAATTAGATGACACTTTAAAATATTCCTTGTAAGTAACTTTAAATTTTAATGTATATAATCACATCTGGAGGGAAAATTTTAAATGTAGGTTATTAAATTAAGGTAGAGAGTTTCTGCGTCTGGAACAATGGGGTGAGGAACATGGCAGACACTTTCTCCAACAAAAACAACCATTTAACCAGAGAAAATTGTTTTAAACAGGTATTTCAAGTTTTGGGAAGTTGTCCTAAGTACATACAGCAAATAGGGAAACAATTATTCTAGAAAATCTAAATCTCAGTCACAGCAGCCAGAGTCTGTGGAATTGGAACACAGCATGCTCCCTCCCCCTCCCCCAGATCCCTTGTATAGAAACTACTCCATGCATTTCTCTGGGTGGGTGTGGTCAAGAAGAGGGGGGCTTTTCCCCTTCCCCAGCTCCCAGTCTTGTGCTATGGTTTCAACCCTAAGGGGGCAAGTGTCAGCATGCCTCACCTACCCCAGTCCTGGGTGACAGAAGCTCTATTCCTGGTGGGTACAGTCAAGAGGCTGAGACTCCCTATCCCCACCTATCTTCTGGAGTGGAAGCTCTACTCTATACGTGCATGGTTGGCAGAGAATGCTGGGTCCCCAGTTGTTCTTGCCCCAGCACCTGTTCATAGAACAGCGTATGTCACTAAGAAGTGGGTGACATAAATGGGTGACAGTGGTCAAAAGGTACAGGCTTCCATTTATAAAATAGGTCCTAGGGATGTAATGTACAGACTATAGTTAATAATACTGTATTGTATATTTGAAAGTTGCTAAGAGAATAGATCTTAAAAGTTCTCATGACAAGAAAAAAATTGTGACTGTGTGGTGATGTATGATAACTAGACATATTGCAGTGATCATTTTGCAGTATATACATTTATCAAACCATTACATTGTACACTTGAAAATAATATAATTTTATATGTCAGTTACAGCTCAATTTGAAGAAAAGTGGGCCATAATACCTGCCCACAACTCTGGAGCAGTGGCATAGAAGTTCTGCTCCGAGTGACAGGCAGAACAGAAAGTTCCTCAGCTCTTCCTGAGAGGACTGACCTTACTTAGAGCACAGAGTAGAGAGTTCCAAGCCTAAGTGCTTTGTTGAAAACAATGCGTATCGTGGTGGAGGCCACTTAAGAGGGCTCTCATAGCTCCCATGATGCTCCTAGCAACAAACAAAAGATCAAAGCAAGGAGAATTTTAACAGATAAAAACAGTGAAGAAAAATGAACCAGAGCCTCAGGAAATGTGGGATACTGTTAAGCACACCAGTGTAGGTGTAATGGGAGTTCCAGGAGGAGAGAAGGGAGAGATAGAGACAGAAAGAATATTTGAAGAAATCATGGCTGGAAACTTCTCAAATTTGATGGTAAGCATTGATAAACACGTCTAAGAAGCTCAACAAATAACATGGATAAATACAAAGAAATCCATACCCAGACACACCGTAGTCAGATGCTGAAAGTCTAAAAGAAAAACTCTTGAAAGCAGTAAGAGAAAAATGACTTACAAAAGGGAACCTCAATGATAATCAGCTGACATCTCATCAGAAGGGCAATGGGATAACATGTTTAAAGTGCTGAAGGTAAAAAGCTCAACCAAGAATCTCATATGTGCAGCAAAACTTCAAAATGAATGCAAAAGAAAGATTTTTCCAGATAACAAAATTGAGAAAATTCAACACTAGCAGACCTGCCATACAAGAAATACTAGAAAGAGTACTTCAGTCCAAAAAGCACATGACACCAGAAAGTAAATCAAATGTATTACACACAAGATAGTAATTGTGAAAGACAGTACAATTGCATCTTTCTTCTTAACTGATTTAAAAATCAGTTGCTTAACACAATATGGATATATTTGTAGTGTAGTGGAACTTAAATGTAATGTATAGAGATGTGATATATACGACTGTAACAGCACAGAGGAGGTGGCCGGGAACAAAGCTGTACTAAAGTAAAGAAGAGACACCAGATGGTAGTTCAAATCCTAAGGAATAATATGAAGAAAATAAAAATAAGATTAATATATCAAAATCTGTAAATATTTGCTCATTTTCCTTTCTCAACTTCTTTAAGGTCACAAAATTATGTAAGGTAATAATTAAATAGGTGTTCTGGGGGTTGTAACATATCTAGATACACTATGTATAATGTCAGCAGCAAAAAGGGGAAGGAGCTGTACTGTATAGGAGTAAATTTCTGTAATTCACCAGAATTATGTTAGTAGAAATCTGAAGTAGCATTCTGTAAGTTAAGTTGTGTATTGTCAGCTCTAGAGCAACCACTAATAAAATAATTTAAGAAAAATAATTGAAGCTGTTAAAGGAATTTAAATGGTACACTAGAAAATATCCTTTTAATAAATAAGAAATCAGTTAAAGCAGGAACCAAGAAACAAAGAAGAGAGACGTTAAAAAAAAAGAAAATGACAGGTATAAATCTAGTCATATCAATAATATTAAATGTAAATGATTTAAGCAATGCAATCAAAAGGCAGAGATTATCTTTTTTTTTTTAAAGATCCAGTTTTATGATGTCTACAGGAAACAAAATTTAGATTCAAACACACAAATAGATTAGAAGTAAAATGGTGAAAAAAGATACCATGCAAACAGCAGCCACAAGAGTGCTGGACTGCTTATACTAATAGCAGACAAAATAGATTTCAAAACAAAAATTGTTACTAGACATAAAGAAGGACATTTCATAATATAGAAAGAGCCACACCGTTAGGAGGATACATCGCTTATAAGCGTATGCACTTAACAACGGAGCCCTAGAATATATGGAGCAAAAACTAACAGAATTGAGGGGAGACGTACACAACTCAACAATAATAGTTGGAGACTTTATTATGCCACTTTCAGTAATAGAACTAGGCAGAAGATCAGCCAGGAAATAGAAGACTTGAGAAACACTGTACCTAAGATCCACAGAACACTTCACTCAGCAACAGCAGAATACACAGTCTTTTCAAATGCACAGGAAACATTGTCCAAGACTGACCATATGCTAAGCCATAAACCAATCCTCCATGAATTTAAGAAGATTGGAATCATACAAACTATTTTCTCTAAACACAATGGAATGAAATTAGAAATCAATAACAGGAGGAAGATTTATAAATATGTGGAAATTAACACACTCCTAAATAACCTATGGGTCAAAAAAGAAATCACAAGGGAAATCAGAAGATACTTGAGATGAGTCAAAACAAAAACACAGTGTACCAAACAGATACAGTGAAAGCAGTGTTTTCAGGGAAGTCTATAGCTGTAAATGCTTATACTAAAAATCAAGAAAGATCTCAAATCAATAACCTAACTTTATTTTATTATTACTATTTTTTTGGTGAGGAACATTGGCCCTGAGCTAACATCTGTGCCAGTCTTCCTCTGTTTTGTATGTGGGACACCACCACAGCATGCTTGATAAGCAGAGTGTAGGTCTGCACCCGGGATCCAAATCCGTGAATCCAGGGCCGCCGAAGCAGGGTGTGAGGACTTAACCAGTACACCACTGGGCTGGCCCCCAATAACCTAACTTTACACTGTAAGGACCTTGAAAAAGAGCAAACTAAACCCAGTGTAAGCAATGGAAGGGAATAAAGTTAAGAGTGGAAATAAAATGGAGTAGTGAAAAAAGAGTAGAGAAAATTAACGAATTCAAGGGTTGGTTCTTTTAAAAGATAAAAAAAATTGAGAAGACTTAACTAGACTGGGCAAAAAAAAAAAAAAGAATGAAGACACATTACCAAAATCAGTATACACCTTACTGAAATAAAAGAATTATAGGGGTATATACAGTGAATCTCTGTATAGCAACAAATTAGGTATCTTGGATGAAATGGACAAATTCCTAGAAAGACAAAAACTACCAAAACTGACTCTAGAAATACAAGTGAAGAAGTTGAATTACTAATTTTAAAACTTCCTACAAAGAAAAGCCAAGGCCTGCTTGGCTTCACTGGTGAATTGACCAAATATTTAAAAAGAAATTAACACCAAACCTTCACAAACACCTGCAAAAAAACAAGAAGGATCACTTCCCAACTCTTTCTTTGAGGCCTGTGTTCCACCAATACTCTTCATGCATATAGATGCAAAAATCTGCAACAAAGTACTAACAAACCATATCTATGAATATGTGAAAAGGATTATACTCCATGACCAAGTGGGATTTATTCCAGGAATGCAAGGTTGGTTCAAAATGTAAAAATCAGTCAAGGTAATAAGCCATATTAAGAGAATAAAGGACAAAAATCACATGATCATCTCAGTAAAGCCAGAAAAAGCATTCGTTGAAATCTAACACCCTTTCATAATAAAAATACTCAACAAACTAGTCAAAGAAGGGAACTTCCTCATCCTGATAAAGGTCATCTACAAAAAACCCACAGCTAATGTCTTCTGAGCTAACATCTGTTGCCAATCTTCCTCTTTTTGCTTGAGGAAGATTGTCGCTGAGCTAACATCTGTGCCAGTCTTCCTCTATTTTGTATGTGGGATGCTGCCACAGCATGGCTTCATGAGCAGTGTGTAGGTCTGCACTTGGGATCCCAACTGGCAAAGCGCAGGCTGCCAAAGTGGAGCATGTGAACTTAACTGCTATACCACTGGTCCGGCCCCTAACTTCATTCTTAATAGTGAAAAACTGGATGCTCTCCCCCTAAACTCGAGAACAAAATAAGCGTGTCCACTCTCACCATTTCCGTTTAACTCATAATAAGATTACAAACGTTTTATGCCAGACACCCACCAGACATTTTGTCTGCTTAACTTTCCCCGATAACTCTGAGCTAGTTTTTGGAAGAGAAGACCTGCAGTGCCGTGCCCAGGGTCAGTCCTGTCCTAAACGGCACGGGAAAGGTGGAAACCAGGACTGCTCTTTCTACTACAGTGTCTTGTTCTTTGTTGATTTATTTGCTTGCAAATTCAAATCCTTTAACCATGCGCTTTCTTTTTTGTCATTCACAGCCTTCAGTTTGACCCAGCACCTCGTCGTGGAGAGCCTCATGTTACCCGGCGCACCCCAGACTACTTCCTGTAATTCCTCCTGGGAAAACCTGCCTTTCTATGTGGAAGTATACCTGGCTTTTTAAAATATATATATTTAAACACCAAACAAAAAAAAGCAACAGTAATCTGTGTGTTTCTGTAACAAATTGGGATCTGTCTTGGCATTAAACCATATCATGGACCAAAATGTGCCATACTAATGATGAGCATTTAGTACAATTTGAGGTTGAAACCGAGTACGATGCTATGTTCTAGATGGGTCAGTCTTAACAGTTTGCCTGCTGTGTTTGTAGTAGCCATTTTCCTGGACTGTTCAAGCAAAAAAGGTAACTAACTCCTTCATCTCCTTTCACACTTACTTGGAAATTTTAGTTATAGTGTTAACTGGCATGGATTAATAGAGTTGGAGTTTTATTTTTAAGAAAAATTCACATGCTAACTTCCATTTAATCCATTACCCTTTATTTTATTGAAATGTATAATTAACTGAAGAAAAGATTCTTGGGAGTATGTCGTCATAACATTTAAAAAGATTTCCATTCATTTAAACTAAATTACTGTTTTATGTTGATCTGCATATTTCTGTATATTTGTCATGACAGTGCTTGCATCCTATTTGATGTACTGAGCAAATAAACTTTCCATTTTAAACAAAAACATTGATTTACAGTGGTATGCTTTAAATGAAAGTTTTACTATTTTGAAACTTGATATAAAATCTCTTGACCTTTAATAAACAGTTACATTGAGGTAATTTAAATGTAATGTTCTTTGTATGGGGCTTATTTTCAGAAGAAGGAGATTCAAATAGTAGCTGATAACTTTTAGACCATAAAAATAGCCATTTTTATTTCTAAACATGATTTCCTTAGGTAAATTTGTATTAATGTATTCACATTTTTAAGTATGGTTTTTATGCTAAAATTGTAGAATATTGTATAGCTGGGAAGAATCTTTTAAAAACTAAAACATGTGTTATTTTACCTTTACCTTTTGATCTAGAAGTGAGAATAAATCTCCACAAGAGAGTTTAGTAGACATAGTAGTAATAGTACTATTCAGATGTATGATATAAATTCCGAACAGTAGACAGGAAAACATGGAGTGAGGGTGGCGGTGGAAGACACAAGAGAAGAAACTCAATATTTAAAATCTTTATAAAAGAAAACGAGGGGCCGGCCCCATGGCCAAGTGGTCAAGTTCGTGTGCTCTGCTTTGGCAGCCCAGGGTTTCATCAGTTGGGATCCTGGGCGCAGACATGGCACCGCTCGTCAGGCCATGCTGAGGCGGCGTCCCACATAGCACAACCAGAGGCCCTCACAACTAGAACGTACAACTATGTACTGGGGGGGCTTTGGGGAGAAGAAGAGGAAAATAAAAGAAGATTGGCAACAGATGTTAGCTTAGGTGCCAGTCTTTAAAAAAAAGAAAACGAGACAGTAGAAATAAGTATAAATATCTCAAAATTGTAGTCAATTAAATGGCTTGAATTCTCTAGTTAAAAGATAAAGGGTCAAATTTGATTTTTAAAAAAGTCCAGCCATGTACTGATGACAAGACATACACCTAAAGCAAAATGACTTGGATAGGTTGAAAATAAAAAGATGGAATAGCCCAAGACACTAAACAAAGGAAATCTAGAATAGCCATGTTAATATTAAAATAGACTTTGAAACAAAATTTAGGAACAGAGGATTAATACAAATAAACTTAGTAACTCACAATTCTAAACCTGTGTGTACATACTAAAATATCCTCAATATGTTAAAACCAAAAATCCTTAGAAATGCAGAGACAGATTGACAGGTTTTCGTTACCATGGCAGATTCCAACTCACTTCCCTATTGTTAAGTCAAAAAAAAGATGGAGATTTGAATAACACATTTTAATAAGATTGATAGAATGAACATATCTAGATCTCTGCACCCTAACAGAATTCACATTCTCATCAAGTTTATATGGGCCTCTTAAAATTTATAAAAATTATTGGGCCGTTAAGGCAAGTCTCAAAAACTTTCAAGAAGTTCATATATGGCACCAAATTCTCTGACTAGAAGGCATTAATTTAAGAAATCAATGCAAAAGTACAATTTTTAGACATACCTATTCATTTTGAAATTTAAAAAATAGGAGGTGGCTGTCACAAAAATAAAAAGGGTCAAAGATGAAATAATGGAAATTTTAAATCCTGTGAAATCAAATTTAGAAAAACTGAGTGCTTATGAAAATACATATTAAAATGTGTGGACGAAACATCTAGAATAGCCAAAACAATTTTGAAAAGAACAAAGAGTACTTTCACTTCCCTATGTCAAAACTTACCGTAAAAAAGTACAGTTTGCAAGACAGTGTAGGCGTAAGCATAGACATATAGATCAATGAGCAGAGCGGAGAATCCAGAAATAAATCCTTACACTTGTAGTCAAGCGTCTTTTGAAAAAGTGGCTAGGCGATTCATTGAGAGGATGCTCTGTTCAAGTGGTGTTAGGACAATTGTATATCCACGTGCCAAAGGATGAACTTAAGATGCTTACCTCACTGTACACAAAAATTCTCTAAAAATGGATCATAGACTAAGAGCTGAAACAAAGTTTTACAAGAAAACATAGAACCCCTTTGAGACAGTGGGTTAGGAAAGGATTTCTTAGATAAAATACCAAAAACATGGTTTTAAAATTGATAAAAATTTAAAACTTTTGTGCTTCAAAGGACAGAAATGAAAAGACAACACACTTAGAGAAAATATTTGCAAAACACATACTTAATAAAGGACTCCTATCCAGATTTTTAAAGAATTCTTACCACTCAAGACAGCCCAATCAGAACACGGGTAGACAATGTGAATAGACATTTCACCAAAGAAGATACACACATGGCTCTAATACGTACATGAAAAAAATCAACATCTCATAGTCATTAGGGGAATGTAAACTAAAAGCACAATTGAGACACTATTTCACACCCATTAGAAAGGCGATCGTACATAAGCCTTTCTTATTTATTAACAAATAAATATTAGTGAGAATGTGGGGAAATTGGAACTCTCATACATTGCTATCAAAACATGGAAAATGATGCAGCCGCTTTGGGAAACAGTTGGCAACTTCTTAAATGTAAAATTACCTTATGACCCAGCCATTCCACTTCTACCTATCTACCCAAGAGAAATTAAAATACATGTTCACACAAAGACATGCATGCGAATGTCCATCAACTGTTGAATGGATAGACAAAATAGATTCATACAATGGTAAACTACCATTAGTAAAAAGGAATGAACTGAAACATTACAACACAAATGAACTTGAAAACATACTAGTGAAAGAAGCCAGACATGAGAAATTACAATTATATGATTCTATTTATATAAAATGTGCAGAAAAGACAAGTTTATAGAGACAAGTAGATTAGTGGTTGCCTGAGGCTGGCCAGTGGGAATGGGAATTAACTGTAAATGGGCATGAGGGGTCTTATTGGAATGATGAAAACGTTCCAAAATCAATTTATGGTCATGGTTTCTCCATTTGGTAAATTCACTAAAAATGTTTGAACTGTACCCTTTAAATGCAAAAATGTATGTAAAATATACCTCAATGAAGCTGTTTATAGAACCAAATAAAACTTGTACAATGCAACCAGTCTGTAGGGGAAATTTACAACTAACTGCTTGCATTGTAACAGGAGAAGCTGAAAAGTAATGAGCTAAGTGTTTACTAGTCCATGAAAGTTAAAAGATTAAAAGCAAATATCAAAAGAAATAAAAGATTCAAAAGAAAAGATCAACAGAACCAAAGTTGGTGCTTGACAAGACTAATAAATATAAAGAAAAACATTCTGAAGACACAAATAAAAGCATGAATTTGCAAACTAAAAGATACAGAAGTGATTAAAAAATTGAGGGTACTATGAATAACATCTGCCAATAAATTGGAAAAGTAATGAGCAATTACCAGAGTATTGTGACCTTATCAAACTGACTCAAGAATAGTCTAAAATACTGCCGTTACTGTTAAAGAAATTGAATTACTCATTTAAGTCTTATAAAGCATACACTAGAAACCAATGTTCGTAGCAGCATTATTCACAACAACCAAAAGGTGGAAACAACCCAATGTCCATCAATAGACAAATGGATAAACAAAATGTGGTAGAGTATTATTCAGCCATAAAAAGAAAGGAAATTCTGATACATGTTACAACATGGATGAACCTTGAAAACATGTAACAAACCAGACAGGAAAGTTGTATAATTCCACTCATATGAGGTACCTAGTAGAGAACAGGCAAATTCACAGAGACAGAAGGTAGCATAGAGATTACCAGAGGCCGGAGGGAGGAGAGGAAGGAGGCAATGGGGAGTTGTTATTCAATGGGTACAGAGTTTTGGATGATGAAAAAGCTCTGGAAATAGGTAGTGATGATGGTTGTACAATATTGTGAACACACTTAAGGCCACTGAATTGTACACTTTAAAATGGCAGGTTTTGTTATATATTTAAATATTCACACATGAAGGAAAAAAAAACCTCCTGGGATTTTGACTAGGATTGTATTGAGTCTCTATTATTTTGGGGAGAATAAACATTTTTCACATTAAGTCTAACAGTCCATGGAGATGGCATATACATCCTTTAAATCTCCCTTAATTTCTCTCGACAATGTATTACAATATTTGATGTAGAAGTCTTGCCATCCAGCCATATTTGATTTTTAAATACTGTTGTAAATGACACCTTTCTTTGAATTTTATTTTCTAATTGTTTATTGATGATAAATAGAAATAAAAGTGATTTTTAAAAATAGTTTGCTTGACGCCACAACTAGAAGGACCCACAACTAAAATATACAACTATGTACTGGGGGGATTTGGGGAGAAAAAGCAGAAAGAAAAAAAATTGACAACAGTTGTTAGCTCAGGTGCCAATCTAAAAAATACATATATATATATTTTGCTTGTATTCAGTAGCCATACTAAACACACATTTCTTTTTTTTATTACAAAATCATGTTGTCTGTGAATCCAAAGCTTTTTTCTTCCTTCCTAGTCTTTATGACTTTTCTTGCATGTTTCGTATTGATTAGCTAAGACAAACAGTATCATTTAGCTGTAGGGTTTTTTGGAGGTATTTATCCCTTACTACTGTTTCTTTTAGGCAGCATGTATTTTTTTTAGAACAATCAAACACTCTGTCTTTAACAGAGGGTGTATAGACTATTTACATTTAATGTGATTATTGGCGTAGGTCAGGTTTAAATCTGTCATCTTGCCATTTGTTTTCTATTTGTCCCCTACATTCTTTTTCTCTTTTCCTTAATTCTTTTGGTTTAATTTAATAGTTTTTATTCCATTTCTCTTTAGTGACTTATTAGCTGTCCCTCTTTGCTTCGTTACTTTAGTGGTTGCGCTGGGATTTGCGGTACAGACGTCGTTAATGTACAGCCTACCTTCCAGTGATGTTACGCCACTTCGTGTTTGCCATAGGAGCCTCCTAATAGTGTTCTTCCATTTATCCCCTCTCAAACTTTGTGCTATTTTTGTCATACATCTTTCATTTACATATATTAAAAGTCCCATATAACTATTGCTTTTGATTAGACAGATTTTCATTTAAAGGGATTTAAATAATAAGAACTTTTATGTACTTACTCTTGTGAATATATACTATTTCCAGTGCTCTTCATTCCTTTGTGTAAATTCATCTTTTTGTCTGGCATATTTTTTCCTCTGCCTTGAAGACGTACTTGAATATTTTTTTTACAGCGCAAGTCTGCTGGTAATGAATTCCTTCAACTTTTGGATGCCTTAAAAGCTGTTTATTGCATGTTCATTTTTGAAAGATATTTTCACGAGATATAGAATTTTATCATTGCTCATAGACTCAGAGCCGATAGGCCTCAAATTCCCCTGACGGCGAGCTGGCTGCTGTTATGTGCTTAGGGTAGGGGTTGAGGTGCTAGGTTTTCTGTGTTCCTGATCCCCGCTCCGCTTTCCATTGTCCCTGCATCCCTGTATCAGAGACAGGGTCTCTCTCCGCGCTCTCACCCCTGCCCCAGCTGCAGACTGCTGTTGCTTGCGACTCGGTGCTAAGCTTCCGGCAGGGGCAGGTGAGGGCCCCTCTTGTCCCAGTTCTTCGGAGGCGAGCTTTTCTCAGCATCCCCGCTCCTCCTGCCCGTGGCAGCCAAACTCTGCCTTCTAACTGTGGTTGGGCTGGGCTGACTGTTCTCTGCGCCTCCCGCGGCTGTAGCAAACATCTGTTTAGTATGTGTATCTGCCCCTCCCCCAGGAGTAGAGAATTTTTTCTTGTACCCTTCCCCCAGAAGCAATAAATCTTTGCCTGTGTCCTGGGGGAGGCACGTGGATTTTGCTTCTACTGCTTCTCCAGAAGCAGTAAATCTTTGCCGCTGTCCTGTGGTCATAGTACTTGGTGTTCCTACCACCCCCAGCAGGTTCAGACTTCGGCTTTGTAGGGGAGACGGATCCTGGGAAGCTAGTGGGGTTTTGAGCTTGTTCCTCCTCAGCCACCATCACCTCCCGGTTGGCACCGCGGTCGGCCTCCTCTGGTCTTTTGCGCGGCGCTCACGCCTTCTCGTGAACCTGGTGAAGGCCGATGGAGAAGAGCTTTCCGGTGAGTGGGAGCTCCCTTCGTGTCTGAGGCCCCCAGCCAGGACTGGCTTCACAGGGGGTGACCCGTGCACTGACGCATAGCACCAAACTTCGAAGGGCCATGTGCTTGGTTTAATGCTCTGCTGTCACCATGTGGAATTCTTCATTTTTGAGCAAGCATTCTTGTATTTTCATTTTGCACTAAGACCCACAGATTAAATACCCAGTCGTGTCCCAGAATGACGCCGTAGCCCACGCTTGGGCTTTAAAAGTGTTGTCTTCGTTGAATTTTCCTCATCTCCTTATCTATCAGCCACCTTTTCTCCCACGCTCTGCCACAGGGAAGAGGCCACATGTCCTGTCTCTCCTGGAATTCAGGTTCTGGGATTGCTTGCAGCCTCGGTGGTCTGAGGGCTCAAAAAGGTGACCATTTGACATCGTCCAGCTGTTTCTTGTTGTTAGGGTGGGAGAAACATTCTTCTACATACTCAGTGGAAATCCCAAACTGCTGTATGGTTCAGAACTTGGTTATTTTTAGGATCTCAATGTCAGTTAGCAGAACAATTAACTGATTAAGGCTAGTTCCCCTCCTCGTAAAGGGGAATGTCACATTTCTTTTAAAATTTCCTTGAGAGAAAAGATGGCTTTGTGTTTTTTAATATCTTTTCTCCCCACAGCAAAATACCTCTTCGTGTCACTGTCATAATAGTAGAACAACCTGAAATGACATTTATAGGTTGTTTTGATAACAGGTGGCTATTGTATTATTACTCAAATGAGATCTCCCATATCAGTGCACTACAGTGAGGGAGAGAGTTTACGAAGTGAAGCGTAAACAGAGATGAAGAGTAGCACAATGGGGGGAATTCTCTAAATAAGGATATGTGGCTTGTGTGCCAGAGATATACAGGTAACACAGTGTGCTCCTGACCATTTTGACCACACGCTATTTTTAAATACTCAGAATATTCTTTAGTGTACTAAAGATGTAGGTCTTTTAAATTCTTCAATTTCATTCCTTCACTGAAATATATTATTAAAAATAATAATAAACCGGCTAACTTGAAACAAGATTCAAGTGAGTTTTTCCTGGGGCTATTTTTTTTTTCTTTTTGAGGAAGATTAGCCCTGAGCTAACAACTGCCAATCCTCCTCATTTTGCTGAGGAAGACTGGCCCTGAGCTAAGATCCATGCCCATCTTCCTTTACCTTATACGTAGGATGCCTACCACAGCGTGTCTGCACCCGGGATCCGGACTGGTGAACCCCAGGCCGCCAAAGCAGAATGTGTGAACTTAACCAAGCTGCACCATCGGGCCGGCCCCTATTTTTTTTTGTTTATCTAAAGCTGTCTGAAGTCACAGCTTTCTCATATATCACTTGAAAAATTTACAAATCTATCCCTTTTTTATCTTAAACCTGTTGATATCTTTAAACATTTTGTCATGGAAAATTATACAGAAGTAGAAAGAGTATCAGGTACCTCAATGTACCTTTTACTTAACTTTAATATTTATTCATCTATATTCTCACCTGTTGTTCCCCTGTTCAGATTTTGAAGCAAATTTTGACCATAACTCCTATCATATTGTAGTATGTATCTTTAGAGATAAGGATTATCTCTCTCACCTAACCACAATACCATCATCACACCTAGAAAAAATAATTCCTTAATCATATGTTTCTAATTTTTCCAACTCATTGCAAGAGGACTACCGTATAAAGGAATAGTATTATTAACCAAGAATCTAAAGATTTAAGGCGTCTGTGGCTCCTTTCCCTAAATTCAGAGAAAGAATTAGCGTTTGTAACCAAGGAAACAATTAACTATCTCTATTTTTAGCCCTTTAGTTGTACATGTAACTGATAGTGTTTTCTCTTTGTGTTAAAGAAAAAAACATTGCCACCCAAGAAATGGCCGTAATGATTTTTGTGTTAGAAATTGGGGGGGATGAGAGAAATCTTTATTCCACCAATTTTAGAAACTATTGGTTAATGGCTGAAATTTTGGCTTTGTAAAAGATAACAAAGTCTTTCCTTCATGGTAATAGTCATCTTCTGTAGTCAATATCCCTGGAAATACATGTGGATGGACAACTGAAACTAGAGCCTGTGAAAGTCTGTGATCAGAACAGGTAAATATGGAAATGCTCCTTGTTTTTCTTTTGCATTTCTATTTGCATTTGGGTCTATTTCAAAGAATAAAGGAAGCTTACTGAATCTTTGAAAAGGACCCTGATAAAGAGATATCAACAACTAGAGAAACCTAAAGACTCTACCCAGAAAAGCAAGTCATTCCTAAGGATGTCTTTATATTGTTGGGGAAAATGCCCTGAATATTTCTTGTATCAGTTATCTATTGCCACACAACAGATTTCCCCAAAATGTTACAGCTTAAAGCAACATTTATTATCTCCTACCATTTCTGTGGGTCAGAAATCCAGGAGTGGCTTAGCTGGGTGGTTCTGGCTCCAGGTCTCTTATTAGGTTGAGTCAAGGGCTCCACCAGGCCAGCAGTCTCCGGGATGATTGGGGCTGGAGGATTCACTCCGAGCTCACTTAGCAGCTATTGGCAGGGGGCTTTAGTACCTGGACACGTGGTCTTCTCCACTGGGCTGCTAACAACACGGTTTCCATCAGAGTAATTGATGAGACAGAGACAGAACCAAGACAGAAGCGCAGTCCTTTATAATCTAATCTAAGAAGGGACATATCAGTACATCTGGTTAATTCTATTGGTCATCATACTGATCAACCTAGGTATGTTGTGGGAGGGAACAGCACAAAAGTGTGAATACCAGGACAGAGGGATCATTGGGGGCCACCTTGGAGGCTGGCTCCCATAGCCTGCCTCAACCCCCAGTGATTCATTGCCTCCCAAGGAACACAAAAGTCACGTCCCATTACAGCATCAGTGCAAAGTCCAGAATCTCATCATCTAAATCAGGTCCAGGTGTGGGTGAGACAACTAGGGTATATGCAGTTTTTAAGTACAGCTCTCCAGCACAGTTTCTCCTGATCTGCAGGCCTGTCAACTAGAGAAGCGTTACTGTTCCCCCCCGCCCCCCAAACAGTGGTGGGATAGACAGGATGAGCCTGTTCAGAAGGACTGAAAATGAGAGACACGGAAGTTCCTGGTCCCTGAGCAGTTCTGAAACCCAGCTGGGCAAGTGATAGAAATTCCCTGACTAGAACTGGGTCCTACTCCTGCCAGGAAATGACTTTCCAACGGCTCTTGACTCAGCCCTCGGAGGCCCTGGGCTCACCTTCTGTCATTCTTTTCATGAAAGGTGGCACAGGTTTACAGCAGAGCTGTTTCTTCAGCTTGCTTCCTGCCTGCAGACTTTTGGGGGTCCAAAGGCCTCTTTTATCACTTCTCTCCTTCAGTCCAAGCTGTCCGGGTTACTGCTAATAGAATTGTTTCTAAAACTTGGAGTCTTCTGTGAATCTCATTTTGAGGCATCACCTTTGATATTTCTCAGGTCTTAACAAAGGATCTTACTATTAGACTGTTGGCTTAATCTTTCTATCACACTTTCCTGAGAGTACCCTTGATTTGATCTTTGCTCTGAAGCCATTTCTTACTTTTAGCATTATTTGCCACCTGGAAAGGCTGAGAATCTTCCAAACCAGTGAGCCCTGGCTCCTTTTTAAGTCCTTTCTTTAGCTTGTCTCTTTCCTCTCATCTTCTACTATGAGCAGCAAGAAGAAACCAGGAAGCCTTTTCAATACTCTGGGTGGAAATATATTTAGCTCGATCGCTTAATTCATTTGCTGTTTTCCACTTCCCACATAACTGCCGGTGATGGTGTTGCTAGACTTTGTCCCTATATAACAAGGATTTCCCTTCCTCCAGTTTCCAGTAATATTTACCTCACTTTCCTGCAAGTCCCACCTCCAGCTTTATCAAAGACTACGAGCCTTATATCAACAATTTCAAGGCACTTTACTTTCAGCAACACACTCCTCAAAGCCCACCGTCGGGGTGCAAAGCCACGCCCACATTTTAGGTTTTTGTTATGGCAACACCTCACTTACAGATTCCAAAATCTGTATGTTCTCTATTGCTCCCTAACAAATTAACTCAAAACTTGGCCACTTAAAAGTATTTATTATCTCATTAATCATGAGGGTCAGGAAGCTGGGGGCATTTAGCCAGGTGGTTCAGGCTCAGGGCTCTCACAAAGTAGCCATCAAGCTGTTGGCCGGAGCTGCAGTCTCTGAAGACTTGACTGGGGCTGGAGGTCCAGCTCCAAGCTTTCTCACATTGCTGTTGGCAGGAGGCTTCAGTTCCTTGCACGTGGACCTGTCCAGGAGGTTGCTCACAACACTGGTCACACAAACCCATGCTGACACACTGTGGGAGGCAGGGATCACTGGGGCTACCCCAGAGGCTGCCACCACATCCTCCAAGTGGCATAATTACTTGGTAGCTTTCACAATAATGTTTCTTAAAAAGGTCCAAAAATGTGGGGTCTTTTGTACATGAGCATAGAAAAGTCTGGCAGGACATACAGAAAACCATGATGTTAGTTATGTTTATTTCTGGGTATTGGGATTATGGGTGATTTTAATTAGTTTTGGTAACTTGGTAAATTTCTGAAACACTTTCACAATTAATTTATAATCAGGAAAAAAATGTTGCGTATTTTTCAATGTGGGATATTCCAGAGACAAAAAAAAAGGTAAAAGTTGAGAAAACTTATTATTTTCAAACATGTATTAAGCACCTACTATACACTAGGTATTTTTTTTTCTGCTTCTTATTCTTCTTCTCCCCAAAGCCACCCAGTATGAAGTTGGATATTCTAGTTGTGAGTGCCTCTAGTTGTGCTGTGTGGGACACTGCCTCAGCATAGCCTGATGAGCAGTGCCATGTCTGCACCCAGGATCCGAACCGGCAAAACCCTGGGCCACCGAAGCAGAGTGCACAAACTTAACCACTCAGCCACAGGGCCAGCCCCCTACTAGGTACATTTAAGGGAAAAAAAAGACATAACCTTTACCTTTGAGGAATTATGTATTTGGAAAAACAAAAATATAGCTATAATACAGTGTAACAGATTCTACAGAAGAATAGTATAAAGGAGCATTAAATAAAGGGCAATACACAGAGGAGTCAAGTTAACTGACTTGTACGACAGAGCATGGGAAAAGAAAAAGGGAGTGACTAGAACAAAGAGCCCTTTGTACCACACTTGGAGTGTAAACTCGATATCAGAGTCCATGAATACATCATTACAGGTTGTAAGGAAGAAAACGAAATGACCAGAGATACAAACAAAAATTCACTTACGTTTTTAATGTTTTCATTGTTTTATTTTAAAAAATACTGATCCATCCGGAATGTTACAATTTAATGCAAGGCAAAATTATATAAATCTCAAACAGTAGTTAAACATTAATACATACCTATCGAAAAGAACTTTAAAGCCTTAAAGAGCTTTGAAACATCTTTAAAGTTTAATTTCCAGCAATACAGCAGAATAAACATTTCTACTTAAAAGATTTTAAAGAGTGTGACTT
The DNA here is from genome assembly GCF_041296235.1 of Equus asinus. Taxonomy (NCBI): domain Eukaryota; kingdom Metazoa; phylum Chordata; class Mammalia; order Perissodactyla; family Equidae; genus Equus; species Equus asinus. Next base: position 12,802,590 of record NC_091816.1, read on the forward strand.
ACGTGTGAAATGTTCAGTGTGGCAAGACAGACTGAAGAGGCAGAAAAAGTCATGAGACTTTGTCTCAACATACCAATAAATGATGTCAGCTAGGAAAAATACAAACTATTGAGTGCGTTATTGTATACATTTTTACCTAGTTCTCATTTGGTACATTATAAGATGGCACACTCCAAAAATTACTATATGCAGAGAGCAATCCTTCTCTAATCCTTTATGTCCATCAACATTAAAGTGCTTACTGCCTTGAGCTCAACCAAGGAAGGGCACGATTTCCGTGTGAATTATTTATTGTCCTGTAAGGGCACGGCATAACCGATTTTATGTAGAACAGGTAGTTCTCATTTCTTTACCAGTGGCTCTGCTCTTTCTCTTCCACATTGAGCACAGTGTCCACAGTTATTCCTACATCCTGCAGTGAGCAACCTCCCTCCACTTCCAGAGGCCTTCTGGGAAAGGAAGTAGAGAGGCTGTATAGGGATGTGTGGTAGCCAATTTTCATCATCCAGTCAAATAAGACCTAAAAGATAAAAAGTTTAGTTACCAAATACTGTACAGAGTTGTGTCCTCCAGATCACCATGTTATTTCACAATTCTTTCATTGTTCAATCATGCCCCTAGGAGTAATGAAACAGAACTCTCACACCTTTCGAAGGAACCTTCTAGAGTGTAAAGGGAAACAGCATGCCATGAATTCTGAGATGTGAATAACCTTTAACACCTTCTGTTTCAGAGAAGGCTTAGGGACTACTGACGCCTCCAGATAGGAGACGCATTTAACAATTAGGAAACCCCCAACCATAGGGAATAGAAAAATTTATAAAAAGATTGAGAACGAAAGGTTGGCATTTGGAAAAAAGATTATTTAGATCAAAATCTAAGCCAAGAGTCTACATCAGAATCACTCAGGAACTTTGTCATAATAGACATGCCCAGGCCCCAGAGACGCCGCCTTATGATAGCCTGACTTTCAATGGGCCATCCCTATAAATTTTTAACATTTCATGTCATGAAGATTCCCATAGTAACTATCCAAATTTCCACTTACAATGCCTGCCAGAGGATGATTTGTTGCTTGAGGGAGAAACCTGAATGAAAGAATGCCCTTGGGGGAAGCTGGAGCACCAATTATAGGTACTCCCTCACTTCTACTGCTAACCACCATCCACGAACCTACTGATATTCCACGTAATAAATGTACATCTATGCCATAAAGCTCCATAATTTTCCGATATCTGGATATGCCTTAATTTAACCAATCTCTACACAAACACTTACACTTTTGATCATTTGCCTTATTTCCAAGAATAAATTCTCATAAATGAAATTACTGGACCAAAAGATTATGTTTTAAATATTTTAAAGATATATACTGGTAAATTATCCCACAAGAACACTGGTCCAATTTACACGCACATGAGCAATTAATGAGAATCCCTGTTTTCCCCACATACTGACCAGAACTGGGTACTCTTCTTTTTAATCTTTGACAATCTGATAGGTAGAAAATGATGTCCCATTTTATTTTTAATTTTTTTTTTAAAGATTTTATTTTTTTCCTTTTTCTCCCCAAAGCCCCCCCAGTACATAGTTGTATATTCTTCGTTGTGGGTCCTTCTAGTTGTGAAATGTGGGAGGCTGCCTCAGCGTAGTTTGATGAGCAGTGCCATGTCCGCGCCCAGGATTCGAACCAACAAAACACTGGGCCACCTGCAGCGGAGCACGCGAACTTAACCACTCGGCCACGGGGCCAGCCCCAATGATGTCCCATTTTAATTTGCACTTCTTTGATTCTAAGTGAGGCCAAATATGTTTTTCATATTTTTATCTGTCACTTGGTCTTTCTTCTTTAGGAAATCTTCCATGTTTCTTATCAGTGATTGGGCTGAGCTGTTTATCTTTCCCTTCATTTCTATAGCTCCTTATAAAGAAATGACTCTACCACACATAGACAGTAAAACATTTTTTCCAAATTTTTATTTAACTTTATAAACTCTTTCTTTATAGAATTTTAAGTTTTTATGCAGTCAAATCCATCAGTATTTTCCATTATGGTTTATAGCATTCTTGTCATAGAAAGTTAAATGCAACAATCAGGATAGAATATTATTTAGCTATATTTTTAATGCATGCATAATTATATGTTATGCATTAAAAATAGAAATACATCAAAATATTAGTAATTGGCTTTGGTGTCCGACTACAGATCAAAATTTTTTTCTGTTTTCCAAATTATTGCTAACGAACACAGTATAGTTTTTAAGAGAAGGAAGAATCTATTAGGACGAAAGGAAACAAGCCTTAAAGAATGATTTGAAAATTACACATAAACAGTGGGGCAAAGGTTAACAATCCATCAGGGATAATGAGAATAAAGTTAATACTGGCTGCTTTGAAAGCATCTTACCCACCAAGCTGCAAAAATGTAATTAAAACAAAAAACAACAAATAAAAAAGAAATAGGACAAGGAAGAACTGAAAAAATTTGAATGCAGAAATCACAATTCAAAAAGGCCCAGCCAGCAGCATGGCTAACGATTCCAATTTCCGCAGCATCTTAGAGCACATATAAATGCCCTTACCCTGGCCTGAGGGGCGCACCAGCCAACAGTGCGATAACACCTCCTCCACTGCAGGGGAAGAAACTATTGCCAAATTCAACAAAAACACTTCTCAAGATAAGAATTTCCTCACCTGTGAACTGCAAGACTTAAAAAACCGTCTCCTCAGGACCTTCCCACTTGGACATCGGAGAGCAACAGTAACTACCTGAGGAACAAAAATGTTCAGGTAAGAATTCCAACGCACTGCTTTTTGCAGTTCCAAAATTACTACTCCTAGGAAACGTTGGCAGTCATAACAGCACGTCGGGTTTTGTAGGAATTTAGCTCTGAGAGTTGTAAACCAACATAAAGGTCCAGATAAATTCACTCTAAACACAGAAATAATTCTGAAACTGAAACACATCTTCCTCCTGATTGAGGAGACCAGGGGCAGAGCCTTGCAGAAAGGACACCAGAACTTCAATGGCTCTGTCTGCCCAGATAAGACCAAAATTGCAGCTGGGCTTCAGAAGTGACCTACCAAACCAAGACCCTGTGCCACCTCAGAGACCACAGGAAGAAAAGCACCAGGTCGGAAGGAACCAAAGGTTAGCCCGTCCACTCCTGCTGTAGGCTGCGCACCAGGCCCGCAGCATCCAGGCAAGGAGAGAGCAGTCTAGAGCTGGTCCTGGGGGCTGGGCGCTCGAGGAGGCCTCCTCCCCTGGGAGCAGCTCCTGCTTTATCTGCTCTATATACTGGGCTTCCTCATCATCTTTCCTTTGATCAAATGATTAAATAGCTAAAAAGAGCTTGCAAACTGCTAGTATATTAAAGGACATTCTAAAAAGAAAAGATGATGAATTAGTAATTTATTCTGATGCTCATTATTTACTTGTAGGAAACCCTTTCTCATGGTTAACATCATCATACTGTCCTGGGATTTATGGTACATAAAAATGGTGGTTTCACAGCAGCATCTACCCCCTTCAGGAAAGCCGTATTAGAAAATATCTCCAACCAAGGAGGTAAGGTATCTGAATCAGTGTAATGTTCAGCTCTGTTATTACTTCTACTAAAGAAAAGTTTTGTAATAAAACAAAGAAATCACAAAACAACTGAATCACATATTAAAAGCCAATTTTGCTTTTTTTTGCTGAGGAAGATTGACTCTGAGCTAACCTCTGTTGCCAATCTTCCTTTATTTTGTACGTGGGTTGCCACCACAGCATGGCTGCTGATGCATGGTGTAGGTCTGCACCCAGGATCCGAACCCAGGCCACCAAGTGGAGCATGCCAAACTTAACCACTAGGCCATGGGGCCAGCCCCAAATTTTGCTTATTTTTAGGAAGAATAAAATTTAACTTTTACAGTGAGATTTTGTTCAAACTTTAATGATCTGATAGAATTAAAGCCAAATGCTTTATGAGAAACTAGGGTTAAAATACAGCCAATTAATGTTTTTCATTAGAATTAGATAAAAACTTGGGAGAGACAAACTATCATTGTTTGAAATCCAGCAATTGTTCTGTTATTACAATTACTGTGAAAGTTGGCTGCACAATTTCTCCTACTATTACTGACAATGTAGTGGGCTGACATATGGATGGGTAAATGGCCTGGGACACAATCCAAATTAGAAAGTAAAACATTGTCCCAAACGCAGATTCTTAAATGGAATCTAAATTAAAAGTAGCAGCACTGGGGCCGGCCCGGTGGCCCAGAGGTTAAGTGCACACGTTCTGCTTCTCGGCTGCTTGGGGTTCGCTGGTTTGGATCCCGGGTGTGGACATGGCACTGCTTGGCAAAAAGCCATGCTGCGGTAGGTGTCCCACGTATAAAGTAGAGGAAGATGGGCATGGATGTTAGCTCAGGGCCAGTCTTCCTCAGCAAAGAGAGGAGGATTGGCAGTAGTTAGCTCAGGGCTAATCTTCCTCAAAAAAAAAAAGTAGCAGCACTAACTGAAATTTGTACTCCTTAAAATGAAATAAGATGGCATACAATAATGAAAATTGTTGCTATGGTAATATGGCAACATTATATGATGATTTACAAAATTATTTTCAAATTCTAAAAGTAGAACAGTAATATATGGTGAATATTCCATTGTGAATTCCAGACTACCATGAATTATTTCCTCCTCTCATTTTAAAAATCTTACCACATTATTTTAGAACTCTATAGAAGGTTGCAAAACTAAATACATAGGAGACACTAAAAAACCCAGGTGTACTGCTTAAGTAAGAATTGCAGTAATTATGTTTCAGATCCCTCCTTCCTTGTCAGAAATCCATGTTAGTCATTAGTTCACTCATCTATTAGTCTGCTTCTAAATCCAAGCGGGCTTCCACTGTAACAGGAATTTTCTCTTATGGCTCACTACTTTAGAGTGACAGCTACAACACATACAGAAATAAACATACATATAGTGACAGCTTCATCTGGCTGTGATAGCCTTTAAAATGAATGTTAGTTGCCCCAGCAATACAGAATTATAAAGATGTCCTTCTACTCTGTGGGTGACAGCAGACATTTAATGGGACCTCACTTAAATAAGAAAATAGAGAATTTCCTAAAAATTATAATTTCCAGCGTTCCTAAAAGTGAAATTATCCTTTCACATATGTACTCACCAAAGTTATGTAGTTAGGGGTTAAAACATATTTGTTATGACATGGAAAGGCTTTATGAATATGTCATGATTATGTAATATGGTATGGAATGATTATGACACCAGAGCAAAACCATTAAGGTGACAAAACAGGAAATAGTATTTTGCAGAAAGGCAGAAACAATGTGACTATATAACAACAAAGACAAATATCCTAAAAGCATGAGTAACCATCTGCCTCTCATTCCCTACGCCAGGCATGCCTTTTTTCCTTTGAAAACACTTTATTAGGGTGATAGGGTGGAGGACGGGTTGGAAGAGCACGCTCCCCAAAACAGAATGCCTTCTTTTTCTTATTTTTAACTTTTATGAAGATAATCACACTCTGTGCTTAACGTCTATTTGTCTATTTTCATTATCCTCAAAAAGTTGGCTACAACAGACAGTCCTTCAATTCAAGGATCTACAAAGTAGCTGCATTCTTTCCTTTTCTCTTTTTTAAGGGGAAAACTACAACTTGAAGTCATCTGCCTATTTTGATTCTGTTTTAATAAGTAACTCAAATGCTGACCTGAAGTTCTGGGAAGGACCAGCTATCCTATGTCGGCCTGATGAAGCGAGGGCTCTAAAAACAAACTCAGAGGACAGCAGGCTTCCGGAATACCACCGGAGCCGAGGAGTCTGACCCGACACCATGTGCAAACCAACCCCTTAGTGACAGTGCATCACATCGACACTTACACTATCTTCTCCTTCCAAACCCAAATTCAGATAAGACATACTTGATGTTAGAGAAACTACAATTTTTAAAGAAAAAAAATAAGCTTACTTCTTCAGCTGTTTCAGGAGGTTCTTCAGGTAAGTCAAGAACCTAAAGAAAAGTAACTATTAGGAACAGGAACATAAGCATCCAAAGAAGAAAACGATAATCTCAACAAGAAGAGTTCCTTTCAATATAGAGTTTAGACAGATCTAAGCTTAGTGAAGTCTTTTCTTTTAATATACAAAAAGTATGTGTTTATAAAAAGTATACAATGAGAATGAGAGCTCAATTGATAAACATTTTTGGGTAAGCAACTTTGTCATAACAATAGACCATAAAAATAGGATTTGAGACGACAACTACCAATCTACGCACATTTAAAGAATTTTGTTTTTATGATGATCCAAGATACTATGTAAAAATGTCCTATTTAAGGAAACAGAGGACAAATATTAACATGAATTAAGTTCAAAAAGACCCCAAAGTTATTTAGATTCATAAATATACACATTTTAGCCTGAGATTCATACATATAAACATTTTAAACTGAGTGTGTATTTTTCTTCACTGGCACTTCTGGGGGACTGGCTAACAACCACTTCATTTTCAAGATTTACTCACATTTCCCTATTTCTGTTACTCTATTAAGAAATCAGGTGTTCAGAGCATTTTCTCTCATTAAAACACTTGTTACCAGCAATTTCACCTCTAGGAATGCTTTTTTATTTTTTAATCCCTTGGACTCCATGTTTTGCAACACTTTGTCTAACAACCATTAACTGCATCTAGTAAGTAAACTATTTGTTTTCCTTTGGTGTCAAAAGCATGATGACAGTCAACCAAAATTTACCATCAGCAAGAGATAATTCATGTCTTGAATTATCTCGACATGCTCTTGAAAAAACAAAGAGAATTATCTGGACATACTCTTGAAAAAGCAAAGAGTCTTGAATTTTTAATTAGTCCATAGAGTTCATTAGATCTTTTTGAAATATTAGAAATAGTTCAATGGTCTGATTCCCACACTCAGCTCCATTAAGGGACCAGGAAACCTCAGAGTGAGAAGCAATACATTAGACAGTACTGTGAGGGAGCAGATGGCCTACCAGCTTTACCCAAGAGTAGGTAAAAACAGACTTCTTATTTCCAACCTTTACCATCTCCAAATCAGAGTCAACTTAGGGATGAAAGATTCGAAAGAAAACAAGGAATAATAAATCTGGGCACTGTTCTAAAGTGAATGGTTGCTAACCCATTCCCGAGAAGGACCACTGAGAAAAATGATACACTCATGTTAATAATATTAGCCATTCACTAAATATGGCTTAATCATGCCTTAGCTACTCATAGAAATATTTCCCGAGGCCGGCCCCTTGGCCCAGTGGTTAAGTTCGTGTGCTCAGCTTTAGTAGCCCGGGATTCGCTGGTTTGGATCCTAGGCACAGAACTATACACCACTCACCAGGCCATGCTGTGGCAGCATCCCACAAAAAACAATTAGAATGACTTACAACTCGGGTATACAATTATGTACTGGGGCTTTGGGGGGGAAAAAAAAGAAATATTTCCCTTATTAAACAGTATATTTTTCATTTCTATACAATCAAGTTACTTCCTCAGAAAGAACTGAGCATTATCTAATAGTGTCCATTTATCTTCATAGCTTCCTTCTAAGTTTGGTTCAGAATATTAATATTAATATTAAACAGGAAAAGTGATTTTTTTTTAAATTAATTCTGTTGACAACCTAAAGTCTAGACATAGGTTTATTTTTGCTGTGCAATGCCTGTATTTCTTTTTTTTTTTTTCCCGTCCCTAAAACCCCAGCACATAGTTGTATATCCTAATTGTAAGTCCTTCTAGTTCTTCTATGTGAGCCACTGCCAGAGCATGGCTAACGATGGATGAGTGGTGTGGTTCCACACCTGAGAACCCAACCCGGGCCACCAAAGCAGAGTGCGCCAAACTTTAATCACTAGGCCATCAGCGCTAGCTCAGGAAAAGCGATTCTTAATGAAGCTGATCGCTTTGTAAGATAGTAGGGGAAGACATCATCTGGATTAAAAGCCAGTCCTAATCTTCACTCAGTATCCCACCTCACCCACAGAACAACACTCCCCCGCCCTCCGCACGCTGACACCTTCATTGAGCAGGCATTAAGTGACGCACCTCCCTCTGTGTGGGCTTTTCAGCAGGTGGTGAAACTTTGGTTAAACACTTAAGCAAGTTCCGTCTCTTTGCTGCTTCTCTGTTTGAAGTTTCAAAAGATGTCTGACTCTCATTTTCAAGCACCAAATCTTCACCACTCTGGTCAAAAACAACAGAGAATTTCTAAAGAGATGCTATGGACTCTATTACGTTCAAAATGGTTATTTCTTTTACCCTGATAGCATTTCAGTAAAAAAATACAATTAAGTCATCATTAGATCCAGAAAATTAAAGCTTTATCTCCTCAGACAACAAAACATGGAGCTTAATGTTTTATAGGAACTACCCTTATCTAGGTCTGGGGTTCCCTCCAACAGATACAAGGCTAAGAGGGACCTTTCCATTTTAAACGACCCTCAGGTTTTTCAGTAGGATGTAAGAAAGAAGAAAACCTGGATGATACACTTTCCTCCAAGGGATCACACCTTAAAAAGCTGTGAAAATAGAACCTGTGTATAAAAACATTATGTCTATGTATGAGACCATGCAGAACTTCCTTAGCCGAATGAGGCCCTAGTATCTTGTTATATATAAACATACTTTAGTTCCTCAAATTCAAATTTTGATCTTCCATTTGAATTAATTACTTTAGGAGGTAAAAAATTGTATTCCAGAAATCATAAAGATTACTTTTTATTAATATTGTCTATTAAAACATCTTCCTTAACCAGATCATTGACGTAAATGCCAAATTCTCAAATATACATGTATTTGTTCAATAATGCCTTTCTTCCATATCCACTGACCTTCTAAAAGTTCTCTTTATTAGATTAAAATGGCCGCCATTTTCCCCATTCCTTTATCCTAAGAGAATCTGGTGGAAGGAGCGTGGGGACCAGGAGTCAAGAGATCTTGATGCAGAACAATTAACTGGCTAAACTTAGGCCGCCCCCCTGCAAACCAGGGGGCTGGATCAGCCGAGGGATACACTTCCCTCCAGCTCTAACGTGCCGATGCTCACGTTCTTTGATAGTCCTAAGAGCCTTAAGTCACAGCAACACCAGCAGTCTACCATGTCCCTAACTTTTTGTGGTCCCCACTAACTATGTTAAAATATATACTAGCAGTGCCGTGAAGACACAGCCTAAAAGCAAGGGGCAGGGTGACTAATTCAGATTGTGACCATTTCAGAAAGAGCTGTGGCGGCTAAAATCAGGCTGCCAATGTCTAACACGGCAAAACTGAAGAGGAGACAAACTCAACTGAGAAGGGAAATCACGACACAGAGCAGCTGCATTTTATGTTGCCCATCTTCCACACTAATTTTATTACTCTTGATTGTTTTATGACACATTTGCCATCGTGAAATGAAGAACAAAAACTGATTCTGCTTCACTGTAAGAATCCTGTTTACTGGATTATTTTCTTTAAAACATGGTGAAAGGTGCAGTATAAACAGAAAGCAGAATAAACAAAAAAGTATTTGGGACAGAAATGATCTTACACACAAAAGCTGTGGCCAGTTACTCTAAAATTTAATTCCTTTATGAATATCCTTTTTCCTCTGTAAGAAAACTTCAAATTGTAAACTTCCATTAGCAAATGACAAAATTCATACTCAGTACCAGAGGAAAAGAGTCACAGGTTAACTGGTTTTACCAAAACAGAGCCAAACAAACAACAAAGAAACACACAGACACAGAGATTAGACTGGTGGTTACCAGAGTGGAAGGGGGGAGGCGGGGGCGTGAAAGGGCTGACCGTGTACGGTGACAGATGGTAATTAGTCTTTGGGTGGTAAACATGATGTAGTCCACACAGAAATCAAAATATAATGACGTACACCTGAAATTTATATAATGTAATAAACCAATGTTACCTCAATAAAAATCTTTAAAAAACAGAGCCAAACATAATGAATATAATGTGAGCTTATTAGACCTTGGAGATCTTACTTGAGGAAGGATCTGAATTCACGCATATAAAACAGTGACGTAGTCAACAGTTTTCTCAAAGACTACCTTCTGTTCGAGCTTTTCAAGGATCTAAGTTACATGCTCTGCAGGCACCAAAAACCACTCAACCATTTGATACATAAATCTGCTGAACAAAACTGATGTACCATCACTATTATTAAGATTCCTAAAAAACAGACTGTAATAACAGTTTAACGTCATTTGCAATTTTTCAAAAGAAATATATGTGAAAGGAAACATAAGAGCAGAATTCAAAATATAACATGAGAACATTTCCTAACCCCAAGTTTATGACCATTGCTTAACTTCCAGGTTTCACCCATCATCTGATAAAAGCGCTCTTCCAGTTTTTTCAATTTCGTTTTCTGGTGAGGTTTTAGAACATTTTCTATGTATCTGCTGGCCTGTTCAAAAAAAAGAAAATTAGACGCTGTTACTATACATTAACTTAATTCCTAAGATTTTACACTGTCTATAAAGTTGTAAGTAAAAACCAGGTAAGAAACTGTGTTTTCACAATACCTGAATTTTGCCCAAAAAGCAGCATCCTCCACTTTTGCATCACTCTCTAAATATATGCATTTGTATATAATGCAAATAGAAACGAATATTCTAACTTGTGCTTGTATGGCAGCCTGCCTATAGATCCAAATGGTCCTTGAGCTCTAGGAGCTGCAGTCAGAGCGATTTGTTCAAGGCATCATGCCTGAGGCGTGAACTCACTTGGAAGAGTGTTAACTGAATGGCTCAATGATGGTAAAGCAGAAAATATTTTTTGGAGTCAAAAGAAAATGGAGATTCTGGTTTTAAGATGACCAAGTGAAATTATTTTTGCCTCCCTCTCCTCTTGAAAATCAACCCAAAACAACCATGTGAACAAGAAATAGAAACCCAAATTCCACCACCAATGAAACAAAGAAATACTATAACCTGCAGACCACTCAGTGTAAGGACAGAGGGAGGAGTGCTAACTGATAGAACAGGGTGAGAGAACCGTAACCTAAGGGCTTGCTAAGGAGGACAACAGTAAGAAGCACGCTGTGCACCCCGCAGACCTGGAGCAGCTCAGGAGAGACACCAGATACCATGGCAGGGACACGGGTGAGGTGCAGAGCTTCAAAAGGGGGGCCTCAGGGGAAGCCATGTATCAACCAATGACATTTGTAGTGAACCAAGGATTATGACTATTCCAATTCTTTGCACCTGAGGTTCTTAGGGAAAAGATGGGAAGAAAGACAGAAGAGCCAGTAGACCCCACATCTACTAACCTACCACACATCCAGGCATGGAAGGTTTATTCTCTGGGAATCTGAACCAGAGAGGCTGCAGTCACGATCCCAGGCCTAGTGGAGGGCAGGAGTGCAAACTAAAACAGAGAGTAAAAATGTACACACTGAAAGGTAAGACTCCCCAGCCACCTTCCCCACCAGACTCAGGCTGCTGGCGGCCAGGCTCTAACTCCCCCAGGCGGGAGAAGGAGGCGCCCTTTCTAGAGAAGGTGAATTGCAAAAGAGGAACATAGATACTGACAAAGTTAAATTACTCCTCAGTCACCCTGCAGTTAAGTTGGCGTACACCCAACACCAGCAGACAACCATCAAGCTCCACCCTCATAATACAGAAATTCCAATTCGCTTTATATATATAAGTATAACTTATAAACAGTAAAGAACACAAAGCTGATGAAATTTTACAAATACATACACCATCAATTAGCGTTTTAGTGCACCATTCTTAAATCTGAAAGGAGAGGGCCAAGGGTTACCAGATGTTTAAGGAAAGACTCCAACATGAAAAGTGAAGGCTAAATTAACGAGGAGAAAAAAGAAACTTGAAAACCACACTGGAATTTGAGGATAATAGTGCAGTATTTCAAAATCTAATGATTTTCAACCTGTAATTCTATAACAAATCAAATTATCAATTAAGAGTCAGAGCAGAAAAATCACCTTTTTAGAATGCAAAGATTCAAAAATTTTATGTATCATCAGGCAACATGTCTGCACAGGCTGGGTACTTGCTATGTACACAGACTATACGGGGAGATATTAATTTATTAATTTGCCTTTGTCCAAAGAGAGAAGACACAGGGTTAAAGTTTTTAGACTTTTGCCAAACAAAAAAAATCCCAACTTTATATACCCTTAGGAATTATAGATGCCAATTAGTATGCAATTGGCATATAGACGGAATTATAGTTTACTAATTAGCACGCAAGGCTTTAAAATCAGGGGCCAGTCCTGTGGCTGAGTTAAGTTCGCGAACTCTGCTTTGGCAGCCCAGGGTTTCACCGGTTCGGATCCTGGGCGTGGACATGGCACCGCTCATCAGGCCACGTTGAGGCAGCATCCACAACCAGAAGGACCCATAACTAGAATATACAACTATGTACTGGGGGGCTTTGGGGAGAAGAAGAAGAAGAAAAAAAAAGATTGGCAACAGATGTTAACTCAGGTGCCAATCTTTAAAAAATAAATAAATAAAATTAACAGTTGGGGGCTGGCTTGGTGGCACAGTGGTTAGGTGTGCACGTTGCACTTCGGCGGCCTGGGGTTCACCAGTTTGGATCCCGGGTGCAGACATGGTACTGCGTGGTGGGCCATGCTGTGGTGGGCATCCCACATATAAAGTTGAGGAAGATGGGCACGGATGTTAGCTCGGGGTCAGTCTTCCTCAGAAAAAAGAGGAATATTGGCAGATGTTAGCTCAGGGCTAATCTTCCTCGGGGGGGAAAAAATTAACAGTTACTTCTACAGGAGATAACATTAAACTTTAGAAGTTCAAATATTTACAAGAGGGCTTCCTATAAAAGCTCTTGCAAGGACACTTTCATTGTTACTAAATTCAGATCAGAGTATTACTGCTCACATACAACCTGACAGTTCAAAGTGAAGAAAAGAAGTGTTAGATAACCAGCCATGGGAAATGCAGTTCCTAGCTATCAAAACCAATCTCGGATAGGATGCAGCAAAAGCAATGCTCAGAGGGAAAGTTATATCTGTGAACATCTAATTAAAGAAGAACTACTCAAATCAGTAAGTTGACTTTACACCTTAAAAAACTAGAAAAAGAACAAACTAAAACCAAAGCTAGCATAAGGAAGCAAGTAAAGATTACAGAAGAGATAAAAACATAGGGAACAGGATAGAAAAACAATAGAACCAACTAAAATAAAAAACTTGTTCTTTGAAAAGATCAACAAAATTAACACACCTTTAATTTGACTAAGAAAAAGAAAAATAAAATCAGAAATGAATGTGGGGATATTACTACCAACCTTACAGAAATAAAAAGGATTATAAGAGACTACTATGTAAAATTGTATGCCATCAAATTAGATGAGCAAGATAAAATGGACAGATTCCTAGAAACACACAAATTACCTAAACTGACTCAAGAAGAAATAGGAAACCTCAAGAGATTAATTCAGTAATTAAAAACCTCCCGCCAAAGAAAAGTCCAGGGGCCGGCCCCGTAGCCGAGTGGTTAAGTTCGCATGCTCCGCTGCAGGCAGCCCAGTGTTTCGTCAGTTCAAATCCCGGGCACGGACATGGCACCAATCAACGAGCCACACTGAGGCGGCGTCCGACGTGACACAACTAGAAGGACCCACAACTAAGAATATACAACTATGTACCAGGGGGCTTTGGGGAGAAAAAGGAAAAAAAAATAAAATCTTTAAAAAAAAAGAAGAAAAGTCCAGGATCAGATGGATTCACTGATGAATTCTCTCAAACCCTCTAAAGAAGAGTTAACACTGATCCTTCTCAAACTCTTCCAAAAAACAGAAGAGGTGAGAACAGCTCCTAACTCATTCCACAAGGTGAACATTATCCTGACACCAAGTAAGACAAAGACACTACAAAACAAGAAAAGGACAGACCAATATCCTTATGAATATAGATCCAAAAACTATCAACAAAATATTAGCAAACTGAGTCCAAAAGCATACTGAAAGGATTACATACCAATGCCAAGTGTGATTTACCCCAAGCATGCAAGATGGGTCAACATAAGAAAAAGCAATCAATGTAATACATATTAATAAATACAAAGGAGGAAAAAAACCATGATCATCTCAGTTGATGAAGAAAAAGCATTTGACAAAATTCAACATTCTTTCATGATAAAAATACTCAGAAACTAGGAATAGAAGGGAACTTGCTCAACATAAGGAGCATCTAGAAAAAGCCGACAGCAGGGGCCGGCCCAGTGGTGCAGCAGTTAATTAAAAACACGTTCTGTTTCGGTGGCTCGGGGTTCACCAGTTCGGATCCTGGGTGCGGACATGGCACCGCTCAGAAGGCCATCCTGTGGTAGGTGGCCCACATAGAAAGTGGAGGAAGATGGGCTTGGATGTTAGCTCACGGCCAGCCTTCCTCAGCAAAAAGAGGAAGATTGGCAGCAGATGTTAGCTCAGTGTTGATCTTCCTCAAAAAAAAAACCACAAAAAAACCATAGCTAACATTACACTCAATGGTGAAAGCCTAAAAGCTTTCTAAGATCGGGAACAAGACAAGGATGCCTACTTTCATCATTGCTATTCAACAATGTTTAGAAGTTTTAGTCAGCGCAATAAGGCAAAAAAAAAAAATACATGGCATCAATTTTGGAAAGAAGGAAGCAAAACTATCTCTGTTCTCAAATAATAGGATCTTACTTATCGAAAATCCCAAAGAAGCTACACGCAAAAACCACCAGAGCTAATAACAATAAGCACAGTTGCAGGGTACAAGATCAACACACGAAAATCATTCGTGTGTCTATACACTAGTAACGAAAAATAAAAAAAGAAAACAATTCCATTTATAACAGCATCTATAGCCAATTGATTTTCAACAACAGTGCCACCACGACCATTCAATGGAGAAAGAATAGTCTCTTTAACAAATGCTGCCGGGACAAGTGGATATCCACATGCAAAAGAATGAAGCTGGATACCCACTTCACACTACATACAAAAATTAAGTCAAAAAGTGGGTTAATAACCTAAATATGAAATCTAAAACTATACAACTCTCGGAAGAAAATAGAGGGGCAAATCTTCATGACTTTGGATTTGGCAATGGATTCTTACATAGGACACCAAAAGCATAAGCAACAAAAGAAATAATAGATAATTGGACTTCATCAAAATTAAAAATTTTTGTGCATGAAAGGACACTATCAAGAGAGTAAAAAGACAACCCACAGAAGGGGAGAAAATACTTGCAAACATATATCTGATAAGAGTCTAGTATCCAGAATATATAAAGAACTCCTCCAATTCAACAACAAAAAGACAAACAACCCAATTTAAAAATAGGCAAACAATTTGAATAGACATTTCTCCAGAGAAGACATACAAATGTCCAACAAGCACATGAAAAGATGCTCAACATCATTAGTCAATGTACATGAAATGTACATGAAAACCACAATATGATACCACTTCATATGCATTACAATGGGTATTTAAAAGGAAGGGAGGCAGTGGGAATAACAAATGTTGGTCAGGATGTGGAGAAATTGGGACCCTCAGAAGTTGCTAGTGGGAATATAAAATGATATAACTGGGGTGGAAAACAGTTTGGCAGTTCCTCAAGAGGTAAAGAGAGAATTACCATACGACCCAGCAATTCCACTCCTCTGTATATACTCAAAAGAACTGAAAATAGGTACTCAAACAAATACTTGTACACAAATATTCACAGCAACACCATTCACAATAGCCAAAAGGTAGAAAAAAAACTAAATGTCTACCAGTGAATGAATAAAGAAGCAAATTTTGATATATCCACACAATGGAATATCACTCGGCCATAAAAAGGAACGAAGTACTGGTATATGCTATATGGATGAACCCTGGAAAAATTATGCTAAGTGAAAGATGCCAGACACATGTTGTATGATTCCATTTATATGAAACATCCAGAAGAAATAAATCCATTAAAGAGAAAGGCGATTTGTGGTTGCCAGAGAATGGAAGGAGTGGGCGGGGGAAGTGACTGTTTAACAGGTATGGGGTTTTGTTTGGGGGTGAACAAAATGTTCTGGAACTAGACAGTGGTAGTGGTTGCACAACTTCGTGAATGTTTTAAATGTCACTGAATTTTACACTTTAAAACGGTTAATTTTATGTCGTGTGAATTTGACCTCAATTATAAAAAAAAATCTGAGCAGGAACACAGAAAGTAAAGACCTAATTTTAAATGCCCCAGATATTTCTGTATTCTCTCTATATATATAATAAACTCTCTAAAAATTAGGCTTTACCTTTTCCCCCTGGGCCTCTTGTTGTTTTTTTCTCACAAGTTTTTGCCTTTTCTCATTCTTCTCTTCTTCTTCTAAGACATCAAAACATAAAAGTGCTTTTTAATTCCAAAGTATCAGTAAGGTTAATGCTATTTTCTCTGAAAACAGTTTGTAGATCTTAATATTTTGGGAGAGACCAAGCTTCAAAACACAGATTATATTTTTCAAATAATGAAAATGACATCCATGCAGATAGTTGAAACAAAGAAATCCACACGTAAAATCTATAAGAAAAGGTCTTTCTGAAACAAAATTCTCTGACATGTATTAATATATTGTATGTTATAGTTTTGGTAAGGAGGTTCCAAGAATGATTATGGTGGGTTTTCTTTGCAGGCCCCTGACACGGTTTCAGCAGCTTCAAGGCACAGACAGTGTGGAGCCCATTACTGCACATGAGGGGGGAACGCTGCACGGAGGCACAAGGAGTGCCATTGGTGACCTTTGGACATGACGGTAGGAGCAACACGCCTAGATCCCGAGGGTGGGTGTGCGTGGCAGCTCCTATACTGACTGGACCAATCTTAGGTCACAATCCACTGAAGGTCAAGAGGAAGGATTTCTGCCGTTGTATGGAACTTTTTTATTCTGGGTATGATAAATTTCATTTAAGTTAATTTCATTTAAGCATATTCTTTTGAGGAATTATCCATCTTTTAGGAAAATATATCCTTTAAGTCACTTGGCTCATTCAACAGGGGTATTTCTTTCTGTCAACAACTTTATCTCTAAGGCAGTAAATATTTCCTCATGTTTATTAAGGAAAGATTAGGACAGAAAAGTGCACAGGAAATCAGAAGGCTCAGTTTGGCCACTAACCTGCTACGTGATCAGTCAAACTTAGTGATCCTAAGACTCCTTCCAAACTCTGAGTCAAAGCATATAGTTTTTAAATAAATCACCAGCAGGGGATTAAGCCGCTTTCATCCTCAAGGCTACTGAGAACCGACTACTTCTGAACTTTTGATATACCTCATCCTGCAAATCTTACAAAATAGGGAAAACTAAAGTTTTGGATAAATCTACAGTCTTGTATCCCAACATCCGACGACAGTAGGGCAAATAGAAAGTGTGTGAGCAAGCTGATTTTTCACTCGTTTGAAGACAATCTGACAATAATTAGGCACTATACACAGTCTTAATTACTTATTAGACGGTTTTAGTCTTCAGTGATGATTGTCTCAAAATTATCAACCCATGAATGCACCAAAATGACTTGCACTCCAGGGACATAAAGGTACAACTTAAAGCACAGAAACTATGTCAACTGCACATTTCCCTTATTTATAAAACACTGAAAATTTGACACGATAGTTTAACATCTATACCAAATATCTTCCTGATATCAAAATGTATTTAATACAAAATTTCTAAGAGAAGCTACAACGAGTAATTTTAATTTTCCAACTGAGTAATTTTGAAGTATAAGAGATCAAATAATTCACCAAAAGAAGAAAGAAAAAATTTCGAAAATCCATGATTGGGAGACTCTGAAACGGCCATGCTGTCTTTTATTTTTGGGTTGAATAGCGTAACCTTTTAGGATCCTGGTTTTATTCACAGTTAATTTGAAAGGGCTATAATTAAACACTGCTCATTTTCCTTTTATTTATTTACATTTAAATGAAGAGCAAAACAAAACATAATGCACCAAATTCACTATTGGCTAGCTTCTTTCTAGGAGGATATAAGATTGTAGGCATTCGTTTCAGAATTCATCTGTTCTGAGGTAAACTACAATATTGTCTTAAGAGGCTTCTAAGACTCACAAACTTTTGCTTATCAAAAAACAAAACAAAACAAGAATAAGCATGGTTTCCTAAAATTAAGTGCACTTGACTGTACATAAGAGATTAGTATGTAAACAAAAACTGCCAGAATGCAATGAAAAGTTAGGGTGAAAGGCCTTTAGAGATTAATGGTAGACACATCTACCATTCGTAGACTAGTTTGTCAGCTGTTGGTATCAAACAGCAGTTATGCTGCACAAACACATAATTTAAAACTAGAGAATTTGCAATGTCTCAACTTAGAAATGATATAGTTTTAAATGTATATGTAAGGAAAATGTACCAGTCCTCATAAAAATGTTGGGATTTATAGTCCATTCAAAATCATGACTAAAGTTGTAACGATTACTCTACCTTGAAATTACACAGCATAAACTAATGATAAAATGGTTCTTATTGTGCAAATAAATAATAAATGAAGGAAAGAAATTTCAGTAGAAAAGTATAAGAGTAGTATAAACAATAAACTTACCTTTCAGATAAACGGGAGAAGATTTAAATGAGTTAAGCCATGAGGTAGTCACAGAAATAATTAAAGTAAGAAGAGCAAGAAGTAAGAAAATCCGGCCACACAGCAAAATTAGATCTTTAATTCCTTAAAAGGTAAAAAAAAAAAAAAATTACAATTAAAAGTCAAAACACTTTTCTTGATACTAATAATAAACACAGTAGAAGATTATTCGTACTAAAAAAGCACAGTAAAAGTTGAGTCCTACAACTGTATTAGGATTGTTCATATAGTCTCCTTTGGGTGCCAAAAGTCATCATTGTTGCATTACCAGAACAAGTTTTCAGCAAACAATTCTAGAACATCTTCTGTCTCAGGTAAAATTTGAGTGACTGGCTAAATTATAAATATTATAACTATCAATAATGCATAAATTATGGTCTCCCTTCTTCCCAGATAAGGAAATAAAATTATCCAGAGAATTAGGAATTAAATTGTGACGGTACCATCTTGTCAACTTCCAGTTCCATTTAAAAACTATCAACCCCACTGAAACACTAAATTCTTGCTTCTCAGAGTTAAATTATGCAACTGTATATTTCTCTATTTCTCAATATTCATTCAATTTCATTTGTAAATAAAATTACCACATACACATTTGCCTAGAAAAAAAGTGAAAATTCAGTATTTGGTTTTATATTAAGAAGCAGGATGAAACTTAAATCAGCAAAAATGTAACAAGTACCTGCTCTGTGCAGCACAATCTGCTAAACGGTGAGGGAGCAAAGATATAAAGTTCGATTAAAAATAGTTTCTACCAGGAAATTTTAGTTTTGTTTTGTACTTCTCAGAAGTTACCAGGCACAGGTGCGAGGAACCATCTTGTCAACGTGACTGGGCTGCTAGTTAGTCAATTAACCAAAAATTAAAGAAGGAATTACATATATACAGACTTAAATATATCACTTTTAACTAAAAACAGATATGTATGTTATCCTTTTTTTTTTTAAGTGATTTAAAGTTGTTTAGAGAAGAAGTGGTTACAATTCGGTGCTCTCACCGCCACGGCCTGGGTTCGTTTCCCAGTCAGGGAACCACACCACCCATCTGCCAGCTGTCATACTGCAGCCACTGCACATTGCTGTGATGCTGAAAGCTATGCCACCGGGATTTCAAATGCCAGCAGGGTCACGCATGGTAGACAGGTTTCAGTGAAGCCTCCAGACTAAGACAGACTAGGAAGAAGGACTTGGCCACACAATTCCAAAAAAATTGGCCAAGAAAACCCTGCGAATAGTAGCTTGGGGCATTGGCTGATATAGCACTGGAAGGTGAGAAGGTGGCGCAAACAGACGGGGCAAGGTTTCCCTCTACCGCATACAGGGTCAGGAGGAGTCGGAACCAACTCAAGGGCACTAACAAAAAGAGAAGAAATACTTTCTTTTGCATTACAGTCCTTCCAACTTTTGTCAGTATTAACTACTGAGTCAGGCGTTGTTCAACAGAACACATAATTAAACCTAGGATGACTCCGGCCATTACAAAAGTAATTTAATACCTAGAGTATTGGTATTTAAACAAACCAGTGAGCTGTCGGATTGATGTTCCCATAATATTGCTTTGTGTTCTAATAAGCAAGCAATTTGCAAATGTCACATATAAAAGGACCAGATTTGTGTGTACACCTTTCAGGTACAGTCATGTATTGCAAAACCACGGCCTGCATATATGACGGTGGTCTCATAAGATTAGTACCATATAGGGGCTGGCTGGTGGTGTAGTGGTTAAGTTTGCGAGCTGAGCTTCAGCAGCCTGGGGTTTTCAGGTTTGGATCCTGGGGCAGACCTACACACTGCCCCTCCAGCCATGCTGTGGTAGCGTCCCACATATAAAAAAAAAAAATAAAAGAGAGGAAGATTGGCACAGATGTTAGCTCAGGGCCAATCTTCCTCACCAAAAAATAAATAAATATATAAGAAGAGTGAAATTTAAAAAAAAAATGAGTACCATAAAGGCTGGGTGTGTAGTAGGCTATACCATCTAGGTTTGTGTAAGTACACTCATATGATGTTTGCACACGGATGAAATCACCTAACGATGCATTTCTCAGCACGTATCCCTATCGATAAGTGACACGTGACTGTAAGACATTGGAGTTTCTTTGTACCTACTCTCAACAGCCTAGGTGCAGGGCATTTCATAGGATAACAAATGTGAGGAACCAGCATTAAAACATTAGCCTAAAGTATTATATTATATAATATTAGGCTAAAGTATTAGGCATTAAAATAGCCTAAGTATGAGTAAAAATGTATTGCCAATGAAAGCTTTTACACAGTAGAAAAAGACAGGGATCATTTTTCAATACATGTCCAAAAATACAGCCCAGATGAATGAACAGGTCTAGGAATTCCACTTTTCCCCCTGGGAATTCAATTAGCAGCTCCAGTTGAGAGTATTAGTATTTATAAGTTCTGTTCCACACAAAACCAGCCCAGCAGCTGCTACACTAGGATGTACAATTTGTAAAATAGACTTAAATACTGTTACTGGATATTTGCAGAACTAATGTCAAGAAACCAAAGTAAACAACCATCAGTTCACAACTAAGAGAGGATTCTAGGAAAAAGGAGTTAAGTGAAAATTTCAGCACCTAGACGGAGATGCTGCCAGGAGCCCAGTTGCATTTTCTAGAACTTGTGGCCTACTTTTATTAAACATTGTGATAAGTGATGGGAATACAAAAACAAATCAGATGTGGTCTCTCCCCTCAAGAAGTGTATTTCCCTGTGGTCAGAGCTTATCACACGAACAGATCTCTCTCTGCAACCATCAGTCACCACCTTCTCATTGACTAGTGACTCAAATATTAGTGCAAAGTAGAAGATTCTAGATGAGCAGAGTAGGAGTGGATGCTGTAAAGGCAAGAAAGCAGGTAAATTCTGGAATAAGTAAGTGTGAACATAATATTTCTGTATATCATTTGGATGAAGGTCTTGTTGATTCTAATACAGCTCGAGTGAGTAGGAGGCTTCTCAAGGGTCTTTGTAGGTTTTTTTAAAAAGCAGTTTATTTTAATTTCTTATTTCAAGCAACATTCCTGGGTACCTGACTTCTTGGGGGTGGGGAGGGAGGGTGGAGAGAGAAAGAGAGGAAATATGCAAAACTGTTTCATCATGGTCTCCAACTTTAAAACTGAGTTTAACAAAGGAGACACAGGGGCCAGCCCAGTGGCCTAGTGGTTAAGTTCTTGTGCCTGGCTTCCGCAGCCCAGCAGTTTGTGGCTGGATCCCGGGCAGACCTACACACTGCTCATCAAGCCATGCTATTGCAGCATCCCTCATAGAAAAAATGGAGGATTGGCACAGATGTTAGCTCAGCAGCAATCTTCCCCAAGCAAAAAGAAGATTGGCAACAGGTGCTAGCTCAGGGCCAATCTTCCTCACCAAAAAAAAGGGGAGACAGACATGTAAACTGATCACTAGTATGTCCAAAAATGAAGTGATTCTCCACAGGTCCACCACTTTCCTTTCAGTTTTCCCTTTATCACTGGCACTACCAACTACTTAGGGTTCTTCAATCCCACAGGTAGGAGTCATCCTTGAATTCCTCCTTTCCTTCACCCCAAACATTAATCCATCAACAAATCCCGTTGATTCTACTTTGTAAACACCCCAAATCTGTGCACATTTCATCTCCTCTGCTATCACCCTACTCCCGGCCATCATCTCTACTTGCCTACTTCAAAGCTTAACTTCAAAGCTGCTTCTCCTCCAGCTTCCTTCCAAAATATTCTCCACGCAGAAGCCAGTGACCTCTTTAAACCTTAGGGAAATCACGTAACTTCCCTCTATCTCCGTTTCCTCCTGGTAAAATGGGGATTATTATAGCATCCACGCCCTTTGGTCCTCATTCAGATTAAATGAAACAAAGAATACACAGCACTTAGAGTTCGGCTTATAACAGGTGCTCAATGAACGTTATTATATTGAGCCATTCTGCCTCAAACTCCTTCATCCAGCCACAATGATCTTCATCCTTTTCCTCCCACATGTCACAATTCCTTTTGTCTGGCATGTTTTTCGCCCAGCTTTTCAAAGGAGTGGCTCCTTATCATCCTTTAAATCTCTGCTTAATTCCTCAGCAGGCCCTCATCACATCACCCCGTTTGTTTCCTTTTGAGCTTTCAACACAACCCGATAGTGACTGTTTGTTCCTGTGCTTTCTACCTCTGCCCCCTTATACGCAAAACTGCACCAGTGAGGAGGGACACACCTTCAGCCAAGACCAGACGGCCTCCCGGGGTCGGCGGAAGACTCTCTTGGGAGGACCCGGCGCCGGAAGAGGGAGGCGGAGGCGATGCAGCCTGGGAATCGTAGTCAAAGCCGCTCAGAGGCTACGCGGCCGGGAGACGGCAATTCTACGCAACCGTCATTGGACAGTTGCCGGGGTGTGAGCGCCAAGAGAAGAAAGCCAACACTTACCTAGACCCGGGATCCCACGCCGCAGTTCCAGACACAAGAGCGGGAGAGCAGCGAGGAGGAAAATGCCAACGACCCCACGAGAAGCCATGATGGCGGGCGCCCGCCTCCGGGCGGAAGGCCCGCCTCTTCCGGTTGCGCCTTCCCTGGGAAGGTCCCGCGAAACCCTTCCTAAGGGAGGGATTTTGCGCGAGAGCTGGGACCTAAAGCTGGGTCGTTGGTCAAACTGAGAAAAGCCCCTGTTTCTGAACTGATAGTCTGTAGCCTCTCTCAGAAGAAACAGAAGTCACCTCCTCACGTCACGTGATGTCCAGGGAGACGGCCTCCTTGGCGGCCCGCCTAGCCCAGTCCTGTGAAGGGAAGGAAGCCTGGGCCCTGGCGAGGCGGCTTCCGAGGCGAGGCCGGCAGCGCCTGTCCCTTCGGCCGGCGGACTCTGGAGGCTGTGGGAAAGCTCTCAGGAGAGAAATGAAGTGGAAGAGAAAGCGTAGGGGCGGTTGACGCTGGGAGGAGGCAGCCTGGCCCCTTGGCCTTGTGTCCGTAGGGGCTGACTGTGGGCTTTTGGGTCCGATCTCCTAGGCACCGCTCTCGTGAAGCACCTGCCTTATCTCCCTAAGGGTTCTTGGGCCCTTCCGCGGTCTCTCGTTCCTGCGGGAAGATGATTCCAAAGTGGGCCCTGGCACCGCATTCCAGATGCTGGACACCCGCTACCCCTTGCTCCGCTCCTTGTCAGTTTTGCCAACGGGAGTTATTTTTAGTGACTTAAGTTGGCCTCACAGTTCTGTGACCTCATTGCCATCCCATGACTCCCCTCTGTGGCGCTCCTGCCAGCCTGAAACTCAAGCTACGGAGGTCCTCGCAACTTACAAGATTTCATGCTTTGAAATGTCATTTTCTGGCCTATCCATCAATCCTCCCACCTCAGCCTTCAATTTAGTTCAACTAACATTTATTGAGCCCTACGATTTGCCTGGTATTGTAGAACTCAGGAGATTCACGTACATGTAAGTTACTGAATTTGTCCTCAAGAAACTCAGTTTACTGAGAAAGATAGCCCTGTAAACAGATAATTATAATACGGGTACCTGAGGGCTACGATGGGGATATGCCCAGGATGCTACGGAATCCTACGATGAGGACTTGTGCAAAGGCTTTCCCAAAGGAAATCATTCCTAAATTGTGTTGTAAAGGTTAGGAACTCCGGGGAGAGAGGACAATAGGAGGTGTGGGATCTTAAGTTTAGGAAACTGAGTGCGAAGGAGCTACCAGCAGTTAGAATATTGCAGTTTCAAGTTTGAACGGAGGTGCGGAGAAGCAGATGGGAGCTAAGACCAGAGAGGACTTTTCTTTGTATATAAGCTAAGAACCTTATCCTGGAAGTGAAGGTGCAAAATATGAGGGCACAATCGCAAAGTCAATGCTGGTGCAGTAATAACAGTTATAACATGACATACCAATTGAATAATGGACTATATTGACTCATTCAGAGGTCCTCGTTGTCTGCATGAAGACAGGAAAGAAAGGAAGTTCTACAGCTCTTACCATCTCCATGTTGGTATGATTTCCTCCTTGAGGTGTTTTGCTTCCTCCTTTCTACAGTCCTAATTTAATCTGTTGATGACACCAGTGAATCTCTGTCAGGACAATAAACTGGAGACTCCCAAGTATTCCAGATTTGCTTGGAGTCTTACGCATTGCCCAAACTTAACTGGTTGTGAAATCTCTTCACTGCAGTTGTCTACTGATCACTCCCGCCAAAAGACTACCAGAATAACCTGTTCTGAGTTGTTGGACTTAAAAATAAAAGTCACCTATTTACCAGCAAAAGTGGATTGTTATAGAACAGCAAAGAATTGCAATTCCAGACGTGCAACCTATGGCGAACCACAGCCCAGTTTGGCGACCAAAGGAGAGGAACCTTCTGTTACAGAGGAGAAGGGGGAGTTGGGCGGGGCTGTTATAAACAAAGACTCCATTGGAGGAAACTGGGAGTTTGAAGTCTAGTGGCTTTTCATTGGTTGAGCTGTGACAATCTCTCATTGGCTGAGCTGTTGCTGGGCAAGGAGAAAACCTTCCTTCCTCCTTCTAGGGCAGTAAAGTAGTATCACTTCCTGCAGGAGATGCAAGGTACCTATCTTCCTCTTGGGGTCTGTATTGATGATGTGTGGTAAGTGTGTGAGAGCAAACCTCACACAAATGAGGTTTCTGTTTATTAATTTTCACAGAGTAAAACCAAGTTTCTCACTTACTGCATTTAGGGAGAACACTGTTTTGACATAATCTTAGCAGTGTCTCAGAGGGGTGGTCAAGGGTGATTTTTATAGGGTTTTTGGAGTCTAGATTGGAGTAGTTTAAGGTGGCCTCTTCTATGCAGGGATCTCATTGGGATTGGACATGATGCATGGTTTAGTAGTTTAGGACTTGTGGACCCAGCAAGATGAGAGACTGGAAGGCAGATCTGCCCCCTTTTTTGATAAGGAAGGGGATTTGCCCAGTTAAGTGATCAATTCAACTTCTGAGTGCCTGACGGGGAAGGTTTTTACCCAGATGAGCAACCTTTTGCTCACATAAATGGATTTTCAGGAAGTCTCAAGCTAACAATGAAGTTATGTACTGATTTACAGCCTATCTTTGTGAGCAAGAATTTTGCTGGAACAAATAGTAAAGTCATGTCACTTGATGTAAGGTCTTAGTTCTTAGTGATGATAATTAAGCTATGGGCCACAGGTGTCTCGGTGCTCACAATAAAATCTTAGGAATACCCTTGAGTTAGGTGT
The DNA here is from genome assembly GCF_041296235.1 of Equus asinus. Classification (NCBI taxonomy): domain Eukaryota; kingdom Metazoa; phylum Chordata; class Mammalia; order Perissodactyla; family Equidae; genus Equus; species Equus asinus. The sequence continues at coordinate 12,828,416 of NC_091816.1, forward strand.
AAGAGAAAGAGATTTTAATTTTTCTATCTAGATAGTTTATATTAAACCATTCTCTATTAACATTCTTAAAACACACATTTCACATTTTTCTTATTTAACAAGTGATGCAACCTGTTTTCTTTATGTATAAAAAAGTAGGATTGTCAACACATTTAAAAATTACTTATAATCATATTTGTTGGGGGGGGGTGCAAATGTTTATTAAAATGTAGCCTGAATTGTAAGTATTAAGTGTATCCAAACTGCTTTTGTGACCTAACGTTTGGAATTTTTGCATTTGAAGAATCAACTAGTTAATTTTTGGGATATTTTATTATGAAAATTTTGAGACAGAAAAAATTGAAAAAAGTTTACAGTGGGTATCCATACACCCACCATATTTTTATTATACTTATTTTATCACATATCTATCAATCTATCCATTCATCAGTCTTTTTTTGATGCATTACAAAGCCGCAGACATTAGTACACTTCCTCCAAATACTTCAGGGTGCCTATCATTAACTGTATCATGTGCATATGCATACTTCATATGACATGCATACTTCAGCATGCATATCATTAACTATAATGAAATGCACACGTCTTAACAGTACCATTCCTTGAGTTCCAAAATAAGCATTGTTAAAAGATAAACTGAGGCATATTAAAAATGTCGAGTTTATTTGAGCAAAAATCTATTCAAATCAGGCAGCATCCAATCTAGCAGATAGAAAGGAGCTCCATGGAAGACTTTTATAGTGAGCAGAGAGCAGGAACAAGGAAGTTATATTATGCAGAAAAGCGGGTTGGTTATTGCAAGGTTACTTTCCTTTAGGGGATGGCAGTGGTCTATCAGATTACGTAACTAGTGCTGATCAGGAGATGCCGTTTCTGGGAGAGCTGAAACTGTGTTAAGTCTGGGTTTGATGACATGGGGCTTAGCATAAGTGACTCCATTTGGGGCCTGTTGTCCTGTTTTTTAACAGCATACACCAGTGCAACCCATTTCACTATCAAAATAGAAAACTTTGCCCAGAAAGTAACCATTGTTCTGATTTTTTTTTCCCACCATAGATTAGCTTTGCCTCTTCTGGGGTTCCTATAAATGGAATTGTACAAAATGTACCTGTTTGATTAGGCTTTGTTCACACAGCATAATTTTTTAAACTTTTTATTTTGAAATAATTATAGGTTCACATTGAATTGTAAGAAATACTACAGAGAGATCACATACTTCCTTTACCCAGTTTCCCCCAATGGTAAATTCATGCATAACCAAAGTACAATATCATAAACAGAAAATTCATATAGACATAATCCACTAACCTTATTCAGATTTTACCAGTTTTACATACATCCATTTGTATGTGTGCATTTAGTTCTATGCAGTATTATCACCTGTGTTGATTCATGGGACCACTACTAGTCAAGATACAGAACAGTTCTATCACAAGAATCTCTCGTTCTACCCTTTTATAGCCACAGTCACCTCACTTTCTATCCTTCACCACCACCATACCCCAGGCAACCACTAATCTGTTCACCATCTCTTTAATTTTGTTATTTCAAGAATATTACGTAAGTGCAATCTTAAAGCATGTAAACTTTTGAGATTGGCTTTTTTTTACTCAGTGTAGTCTCCTTGAGATCAATATAAGTTGTTGTGTACATTGATAGTCATTCCTTTTTGGGTTTTTTTGGTGAGGAAGATTGGCCTTGAGCTAACATCTGTTGCCAATCTTCTGTGTTTTTTTTTTCCCTCTCCCCAAAGCTCCAGTATGTAGTTGTATATCCTAGTTGTTAGTCATTCTAGTTCTTCTCTGTGGCATGCCGCCACAGCATGGCTTAATGAGTAGTGCATAGGTCTGCGCCCAGGATCCAAACTGGTGAACCCCAGGCTGCTAAAGTGGAGTGTACAAACTTAACCACTCGGCCACAGGGCCAACCCCTATTCATTCCTTTTTATTGCTGGATAATATTCCTTGGTATGAATGCGTCATAGTTTAACTAACCACTCACCTGTGAAGGACATCTGGATTGTTTCTAGGTTTTGCTATTATGAATAAAGCTGCTATGGACATTTGATTACAAGTTCTTTTGTGAAGTTATATTTTCATTTCTCTGGGATAAAATGCCCAAGTGCAATTGCTGAGTCGTCTTGATACCAGCCCTGATATCAGTTTCCCTACATTAAACCCAGCATATATGGGGTTAAAACCAAAAGCACTCATCCCCTCCCCTGCTTCTCTAAGTTACATTCATATGTAAATATCTGTTTTTTAAACTTTTATATCCCTGAACTTCAGAAGGCAAATAGAAGTTACAAATTGTTAGAGCCCAGGTGGCCTCATGCTAACATTTTGGCTAGTTACAGTCCTTTGAAGTTTTATTACAGGGAAACTAATATCCAGAGAATATGGAGAAGCTGAAGCTTCCCAGACCCCAATTCCTCGCCTTCCTAGCACCAGAATCCACTATCCATCATGGAGGCAGACAACCAAGGATGCTTGCCTGTGGATTCCCTTATCTTGCCATCTCCCTTCCTGCAAGCAGCCTCCCAAGGCCAAAGGCAGGCTAGAGGGGAAGTGCTGACCTGCAAGGCCACAGGCTCCCCTACCCCTACCTAAAACCCCAAGTAAAAACCCCTACCTTTTTTCCTTTGAGGAGGTGGGTCTAACGAACTCCTATCTCCTCATTTGGCTGCCTTTTGATAAAACTCTCTCCTTGCTATAAGCCTGGCATTCCCATTTTTATTTTGGTCTCTCTCTTGTGTGGCAGGTAAAAAAACCTGTGTTTGTGGCTGGTAACAATCTGCTAAACACACGTTTAGTTTTGTAAGAAAATGCCATATTTATTTTTTGGAGAGGCTGTACCATGTTATATTCCCACCAGCAGTGATTCAGTTTTTCCACATCCTTGCCCACATTTGGTATTCTCACTATATTTTATTTTAGCTATTCTAGTGGATATGTAGTGATTTCTCATATTTAATTTGTGTTTCCTTGGTGACTGATGATATTGAGGACTTTTTTTGTGTGCTTATTGACCATTCATTTATCTTCCTTTTTAAGTGTCTATTCAAATCTTTTTAACTGTGTTGTTTCTCTTTTGTGTTAATGAGTCGTAGGAGTTTTTTATGTAGCCTCGCTACTTGTCAGATATAAGTTTTGTGAATATCTCTCTCAGTCTGTAGCTTACCTGTTTATTTTCTTGATGACTTTTTGATAAGTTTTTAATTTTGAAGACCAATTTATCAAATTTTTCTCTCATGGTTATTGCTTTCTATGTCCTGTCCAAGAAACCTTTGCCTACCCTGCAGTTGAAGGATTCTCCTGTTTTCTCCTAAAAGCTTTATGTTTTAGCTTTTATATTTAGGTTTATGAAATTAATTTATTTTTGTAGTTTATTTTTTTCTAAATAATGGGAAAGATGGCTACTTTTGAAAGTAATTTTTCCCTTAGGCTTTATTCCCAACAACTGCAAGCTCAAATTGCAAAAAAAAAAAAAAAAAAAAAAACCCTTAATTTTCACTTCTCAACTTTGTTTTAGAGACATCTTGATGTACTCTATTAGAATTTTGATCAGCTGAATATAATTTAGTGATCTGGTAGAAAGTATTTTGTGATGAATTTGTAGGTTAATATTTTTATGTCCCTTATTAACTTGCATTTAAACATCAATATTCTTTAGCTTCCTTCCTTTTTTAAAGTATGCTTTTTGGTGAGGAAGATTGGCCCTGAGCTAACACCTGTTGCCAATCTTCCTCGTTTTTCTTCCTCCCCAAAGTCCCAGTACATAGTTGTATATGCTAGTTGTAGGTCATTCTAGTTCTTCTGTGTGGGATGCAGCCACAGCATGCCTGATGAGTGGTGCTAAGTCTGCACGCAGGATCCGAACTGGAGAACCCTGGGCCGCCAAAGCGGAGCATGCGAACTTAACCACATGGCCATGGGGGCTCCCCACTTTAGCTTCCTATCTTTATCCAGCAGTCCATATGCATATAAATTAAAATATATGACCAAGAATGTAGACTGTTTAAAACTACATGCTGGTGAAAACCTCCACAGTGGCTTCAGTGTTCAGCAACCACAGTGATCTCACCTTCCTCTGACTTCATAGCACTCATTGCCTTTTCTATTTATTTAGAATTCCATAATACTATTCTTATATTGTTATTTGATTAACATATTCAATATCTTTTATTTTTAAAGATTGGCACCTGGACTAATATGTTTCCAATCTTTTTTTTTTTCTTTTTTTTCTTCTTTTTCTCCCCAAAGCCCCCCAGTACATAGTTATACATTCTAGTTGTGAGTGCCTCTGGCTGTGCTATGTGGGATGCCACCTCAGCATGGCCTGACAAGCAGTGCCATGTCCACACCCAGGATCCAAACTGGCAAAATCCTGAGCCACCGAAGCAGAGTGCACAAACTTAACCGCTCGGCCATGGGGCCAGCCCCTCAATATCTTAAATTCTCTTTAGAAGAAGCAGAGTATAAATGGTAAATAAATTTTTAGGACATTCGTTATTGAACTTTTCCTTTGTGTATGGACTTCTTCCCCAGAGATTCTGATTTAGGAGCTATTATTCAAAGCTCCACAGGTAAGTTTTATAAGTCATGTTTAGATACCATTGAGGAGGGGAGGGAGAATGAATTTAGGCAAGCAATGTGATTGTTATATAAGGAACCATGATTTAAACTTACAGACTTGATTCAGTCAATCAACAACAAATATGAAGCAACTACTATGCCCCAGGCATCATTACAGATGCTGGGAACAGAGCCAGAAATGCGACAGACAAGATTTCTGCTCGCCATGGAGTTTGCACTCCAGTGTGTGATGGTTGATTTTACGTGTCAACTGGGAGGGTGTTTTGGATGAGATTAACATTTCAATCAGCGGACTCTGGGCAAGCAGTTTACCCTTATAATGTGGTGGGAGCAAGGGGGAATTTTCCAACAGACTCCCTTCAGACTGGAACTGCACCATCAGCTCTTTGGGTCCCTGCCTGCTGGACTGTGGGCTGGAACTATGACATCAGTTCTCCTGAGTCTCCAGCCTACTGGCCCACACTGCAGATTTTGCACTCGCCAGGCTTCATAATCACGTGAGCCAATTCCTTAAAATAAGTTTCTTTCTATAAACAAATAAAATCTTATATGTGAAAATATATTTATATAAATGCGCATGTGCACACACACATATATTCTATTGGTTCTATTTCTCTGGAGAACCCTGACTAATACATAGTGGGAGAGACTATGAAAGAGAAGAAAACCAACATAATATTTTTAGGTGGTGATATGAATTATGAAGATAACAAAACAGGGTAATATAATAAAGGATGGGGATTGAAGAGAACAGTTGGAGATATCTTAAATTAGTGGTTCTCAAGGTGTGGTCCCCAGGTCAACTGCATCACCTAGGAACCAGTTAGAAATTCAGATTCACAGGCACCAGACCAGTAAATGAGAGCTTCTAGGGGTGGGGCACACTGTTTTAACAGGCCCTCTAGGTGTTTCTGATGCAAGCTAAAGTTTGAAAACCGCTGCTTTAGATAATAAGCAGCAAAAGTCTCTCTGAGAAACTATTTGGTCTGGATCCAGAATGACAAGGAAGCAGCAATCTTGTAAAGAGCTGAGAAAAGATTTCCCAGGCAGAGGGAACAGCAATTACAAAGGAGGAAATAAGCAGAAGACCACTGTGTTTGGAGCATAGTAATCAGGAGTTTTGATTCAAGAGGAAGAAGACATTGAAAAATTGAGCAGAGACTAAGAATAGTACCTTCTCCTTAAGGTTGTTTTGAGGATCCACTAAGAAAATTCCTGTTAAAGTGCTTGGGACACTGCGATACATGTAAGTGCCTAAGAAGTGTTAACTGTCATTGCCCTAATGTCACAGATGAGCAGGAGAAGCTCAGAGAGGTCACCCCGAGTTCCTCAGATGTATATCTGGCAAATGGTAAAGTTGAGATTAGAACCAAAGTTTATCTAAAGCCTACCCACTTTCCACCATACCACCCGTGTCACAAAAAGATAAATAAAATAGCCACAAACATGGGATTTTTTAAATTAAGATTATGATAGTTAACAACTTTGTGAAATTACAGTTGTACATCATTATTAGTCATGTTGTAGGTACACCACTTCACCCCTAGTGCCCTCCCCCCAACCCCCTTTCCCCTGGTAACCACCGATCAGTTCTCTTTGTCCATATGTTAACTACCACCTACGAGTGGAGTCATACAGAGTTCGTCTTTCTCTGTCTGGCTTATTTCACTCAACATAATACCCTCAAGGTCTATCCATGTTGTTGTGAATGGGACGACTTTGTCCTTTTTTATGGCTGAGTAGTATTCCATTGTATATATATATATACCATATCTTCTTTATCCAATCATCATTTGCTGGGCACTTAGGTTGGTTCCATGACTTGGCTATTGTGAATAATGCTGCGATGAACATAGGGGTGCATGGGACTTTTGGAATTGCTGATTTCAGGTTCTTAGGATAGATACCCAGTAGTGGGATGGCTGGGTCATAAGGTATTTCTATTTTTAACTTTTTGAGGAATCTCCGTACTGTTTTCCATAGTGGCTGTACCAGTTTGCATTCCCACCAACAGTGTATGAGGGTTCCTTTTTCTCCACAGCCTCTCCAACATTTGTCACTCTTGGTTTTGGATATTTTTGCCATTCTAACAGGTGTAAGGTGATATCTTAGTGCAAAAAGTATCCACTTATGTGTAGATATAGGATCATCTATAAATGTTTGGATTTAATTAAAAATTGCAACACATCACTCAAGTTAATGATGATTCCATTGTACGTTTTGGGGATGACACTGTACAGATGGTCATTTTCATATGTTCCAGTATGAAAAATGGATTGTCTTCCAAGAAAATACAGTAGACTATTATGTGAGAAAACAAATATGTTTACATAGATGTAAAACAATAACAGGGCTTTTCTTTAGTAAGGGAATTATGGATAATTTTCACAATAACAATAATAAAGGCTTATATTGAGAGCTCATTATATGCCAGGCATTTTCTCACTTAGTGTTTTTGTTTTATTACTTATGTATTCTCCATTTGACTAAATTTTCCATGTTTTCTACAAAGAACTTTGTTTTTTAAGTGAGAAAAAGTTACTGACTTTTGGGTAAGATTGCAGGGACAAAAACATGAATCAAGCTTGCTTCCATTGGAAATCCCACTAAAATGACATCAAAGAGATGTCATTAAAAGGCCCAAACCCACAAGAATACAGGGAATAAGAGAATAGGATCAGCATAAAAATATTTGAAGATAGAAAGCCTATGGAAAAGTGGTAAAAGACTTCTCAGACCTAAGAAAGCAAATTGCAAAACCAGCAGGAGGTAAATGCCAGGCACTAAGCTGATTACAATGCAAAATCCCCAAAATGCCAAGGAATTGGAAGTACCAGATAGCTCTGGAAGTGAGAGTGGGTGAAGGTAGAGCTAAAACAGAGCACTGGCCTGGTGGCACAGCAGTTAAGTGCACACGTTCTGCTCCGGCGGCCCAGGGTTCGGGGTTCGCCAGCTCAGATTCCAGGTGTGGACATGGCACCGCTTGGCAAGCCATGCTGTGGTAGGCGTCCCACATATAAAGTAGAGGAAGATGGGCATGGATGTTAGCTCAGGGCCAGTCTTCCTCAGCAAAAAAAAAGAGGAGGATTGGCGGCAGATATTAGCTCAGGGCTAAGCTTCCTCAAAAAAAATAAATTAATTAAAAAAAAAAGGAAAGTCCATTTAAGATGCAGCACGCCTCCCCTACTCTGCATGACTGCTTCTCCCAAACCCCAGCTGAGAATAACTGAGATTGATCATCTCGAAAAGGGAAAACAGAGGTCTCTACACTGGAGAGGTCAGGCTCTACCTGGTTCTGCTCTTTCATAGTTCCCTGTACTTTTCCTTGAGAGCACTTACGACCATCAGACATAATAGTTAAACAATTATTTAAATGTTGCTCCACTACACTGTTAGCTCACGAGGGCAGAAAGGTGCTTAGTTTATCACTGCATTTCCATTGCCTACCACAGTCAATGGAACAAAATGAGTAAGCAGTGGATATCTGTTGAGTGAATGAATATATACATATTCATTAGACTAGATATTATGTCCTCCATTTTTAAGTTGGGATTATTGCATTTTTAATCACTATGGAGCAATTATCCCCACAGTCCTCAAGAGAAAATTGATCCAACATAGGTCATTTAAAACTTCTGGCATTTTGTAAGTAGTTTAAAAGAGGAGATGTTGTAAGCAATGTTTCTTCAAAGTTGTGCTCTTTCACTACACCTAATATTTTCACTTTTTCAGCAACCCGTATTTGGTCCATGACAGATGAGGTGAGCCCAAGGGACATTTGACTGTGAAATCCAGATCTGCACCATTGCCAGGGTTTCATTGATCAGAAGATTGTTCAAAGGCCACTTTGAACAAACACCCACATTTTTCACTTTCGGCCCATTATGGAATAATAGGGACCAAATCTACAATTAGAAAACTCAACAAGAATATGAAACAAGTGTTTTTCAGATATTGGACAACTGGTAGCACAGGATTATGATACTTAAGAGAAGGAAAATAAATGAGGTGAACCCAATGATCACCTCGGCTTTCTGCCTGGAGGCACATCACATACCATGGTTCCAGGGGGGCCCTCAAGCAGAGCACATATGAGTTGAGGAGACTCAGATGCAACTCTGTCTCACTGAGTTGAGGAGACAGAGATCAGAGTTCAGTGAGGTTAAGGTCGCTAGAAATTGTGGTGTAGAGTTCTAGAGGAGAGGGAGCTAGGAAAAAAAGCTCCTGTGGCTGGCCTGGTGGTGCAGCAGTTAAGTTCGCACGTTCCGCTTTGGCAGCCCAGGGTTCGCCAGTTCGGATCCGGGGTGTAGACATGGCACCGCTTGTCAAGCCATGCTGTGGTAGGCGTCCCACATATAAAGTAGAGGAAGATGGGCACAGATGTTAGCTCAGGGCCAGTCTTCCTCAGCAAAAAAGAGGACGATTGGTGGCAGATGTTAGCTCAGAGCTGATCTTCCTAAAAAAAATATATATATATATATATGAAAAAGAAAAATAGAAAAAAAGGCTTCAGAAATCCACTTGGGGGCCTAAGCTGCACATACAAAGGGAGAAACTCCTCAAAACCAGGCAAAGACAGCTCAGGGTGCTGTAAGGTGAATGAATAATACAGCTCAAGTAGGTAAGGAGACATTCATATTCCAATAGCCAGAGCAGAGAGTTCTTCTTGATCACCTAGGGAACGAGTCAACAAACATTTTCTGTAAAGGACCAGATAGTGAGTATTTTAAGCTTTGCAGGTCATACAGTCTTTACCTCAGCTATTCAACTCTGCTGTTGTAGCAGGAAAGCAGCCATACACAATAAATGAACAAATGATTGTGGCTGTGTTCCATTAAAACTTTATTTACAAAAACAGGCTGTGGGCTGGGCTTGGCCTGCAGACTGTATAGTTTTCTGACCCCTTAAGTGAGGCATTTAAGAGACCACAAAAGAGTGGTACCCTATTCGTGGGGATAAACTATCCTTAGAGTAAGGGCTACTTTAGACCTGCTCTAACAAAAGTTCTAGAAGATGGGTCACAAGAGGATCAAGCTGATCTGTAAATAACAACTTCCTGCAGAAACAAAGCCCAACCCTTTTTAAAGAAAAAACCCAAAATTCAGGTATTTACTGTCATGATGTCCACCATTAAATAAAAAATTACTAGACAAGCCAAGAAGCAGGCAAAGATGACAGATAAGCAGAAGAAAACACAATCAATAGAAATAGACCCAGAAATGACAGACATGATGGAATTAGCAGACATGACTTTATTTATTTTTTTAAAGATTTTATTTTTTTCCTTTTTCTCCCCCAAGCCCCCTGGTACTTAGTTGTATATTCTTAGTTGTGGGTCCTTCTAGTTGTGGCATGTGGGATGCTGCCTCAGCGTGGTTTGATGAGCAGTGCCATGTCTGCACCCAGGATTCGAACCAATGAAACACTGGGCTGCCTGCAGCAGAGCGCGCAAACTTAACCACTCGGCCATGGGGCCAGCCCCTAGCAGGCATGACTTTAAATACACCAACAATGAAAAATGGTTGTCAGAGTGGTGAAATTATGTATGATTTTTTTTCTTTTTCTAAACATATGTATAAATAAATTTTTAAAACAGTATATTATGTATCTCTATGTAATATTGTTTAGCATATTTTAAATGTCATATAAATATATAATACTCTTTTCTCATTTAACATTATAGTTGTTAGATTATTCCAAGTAGATATGTGTAGTTCTAGTTTATTTTCACTTCTGCATACTTTTCCATTATAAGACATGAATACCTATTTTTCTGATGATAGACTTTTATTTCCAAGAAGAGAGAAATGATAAACACCAAATTGAGGATACTGATTACCTCTTAGGGGAGGGAGAAAGGAAGGAGGATGTGACTGGGTTAGCTATAGAGAGCTACACAGTGTGATAGTACTTCATTTCTTAAGCTGAGAGGTGTGGATGTTCACTGTATTCTTTTTTTTTTAACTTTTTTTTTTTGAGGTAGATTAGCCCTGAGCTAACATCTGCTGCCAATCCTCCTCTTTTTGCTGAGGAAGACTGGCCCTGAGCTAACATCTGTGCCCATTTTCCTCTACTTTATATGTGGGATGCCTACTACAGTATGGCTTGCCAAGCAGTGCCATGTCCACACCCGGGATCCAAACTGGCAAACCCCAGGCCACCAAAGTGGAATGTGTGAACTTAACCACTGTGCCACTGGGCCAGCCCCTGTATTATTCTTTATATTTTGTTTATCTTAAATATTGCAAATACATTTTAAAAGTAAATAGTCACAGAAACAATACCACATATTTAGGTTCTGAATAGGAATATTAGTGTTATTCCTAAGGCTTTTTATGATTTCCCTCATCATCATCTTTTTTTTTTTTTTTGGTGAGAAAGATTGGCCCTGAGCTAACATCTGTTACGAATCTTCCTATTTCTGCTTGAGGAAGATTGTCACTGAGCTAACATCTGTGCCAATCTTCCTTTATTTTGCATGTGGGATGCTGCCACAGCATGGCCTGATGAGTGACGCACAGGTCCACACCTGGGACCCAAACTGGCCAACCTCAGGCTGCCAAAGTGGAGTGCACAAACTTAACCACTATGCCACCAGGTCAGCCCCTACCCCACCTTCTAATTTCAAAATACATTTGTAAAACAACTTGAGATCAAAAGGGTGAAAGAGAGCTAGCCCCAGTGGTCTAGTGGTTGAGTTTGGCATGCTGTGCTTTGGCAGCCCAGGTTTAGTTGCCAGGCAAGGACCTACACCACTCATCTATCAGTGGCCATGCTGTGATGGCAACTCACATACAAAATAGAGGAAGATTGGCAACAGATGTTAGCTCAGGGCTAATCTTCCTCAGCAAAAAAAAAAAAAAAAACCAAAACAACAACAACAACAAAAAACAGGGTCAATGAGCTATTTGGCACATCTATGATTTCTCTCTAGATATGTCTTCTGAGTTAGTATCCATTTCCCAACAAAGCAGATTTGCTGTTCTGCCTCAGAAAGATTCCTTCTCATGATCATAAAATTTGCCATTTGTTAACCTCACATTCAGTTATAGTAGTTATTGCTCAGTGTTTTCAATGTTTATCCTTTGCCTCAATATAAAACACTGAAATTGTATAACTGAGTAATATTTGTTTTATTCCTTTCCTCATATTATTTTTATCCTTCTCACAAAACTGTAATTACCTTCACACAGTCATGTGCTCCATAATGACATTTCAGTCAACGATGGACTGCATATGATGGTGGTCGCATAAGATTAGTACCATACAGGGCCAGCCCTGTGGCAGAGCAGTTAAATTCGCATGCTCCACTTTGACAGCCCAGGGTTTCGCCGGTTCGGATCCTGGGCGTGGACATGGCACCACTCATGAGGCCATGTTGAGACGGCATCCCACATGCCATGACTAGAAGGACCCACAACTAAAAATATACAACTATGTACTGGGGTGATTTGGGGAGGAAAAAAATAGAAAAAAAAATATTCGTACCACACAGCCTAGGTGTATAGTAGGCTGCACCATCTAGATTTATGTAAGTACACTCAGTGATGTTTGCACAATGATGAAATCACCTAATTACACATTTCTCAGAACATATCTCCATTGTTAAGTGACACATGACTGTATATGCTCCATGAGAAACACATTTCATTGAGCAACCCCTTATGTGCAAGGTTCTTTGTATACCACTATTTCCTGCACAGGCTTCTCAGGTGTTTATAGAAGTACCATTACCATCTTCTTTCTAACGTAATAGCTCCTGACCTGTAACCTCAAATAACACAAAGTTATTATATAAATTAGTCACTCATCAAGTTGGGGGTGGGGGTGGTAGAATTGGGGAGAGGCAGGAGAGGGAGGAATACAAAGGGGCACCAGAAAACTTGGGGAGGTGATGGATGTGCATATTATCATGATGGTGGTGATGATTTCATGGGCATATCCATATGTCAAAACTTACTAAATTTTACACTTTAAAAAAATAAATAAGTACATTAGTCACTTATGAGTCATGAATATATTTCTTACAAATTATACTATAGAAAAATTGCAGAGGGAGGGCCCGGTGGCGTAGTGATTAAGTTCATGCTCTGCTTAGTCAGCCTGGGGTTTGCTGGTTCAGATCCTGTAAGGACCTAGCACTGCTCATCAAGACACACTGTGGTGGTATCCCACATACAACACAGAGGAAGATTGGCACAGATGTTATCTCAGCAACAATCTTCCTCAAGCAAAAAGAGGAAGATTGGCAACAGATGTTAGCTCAGGGCCAGTTTTCCTCACCAAAAAAAAAAAGAAAGAAAGAAAATGTGATATTCAACAATTTCTCCTGCAAAAAACTCATTGAAAAAAATCCTGGATCTTGTCTTTTCACCATAAGACATTATCTGTGATGGCTTCTTTCCGGTAATGGTTAAGAGATTAGGCTTCAGAGTTAGGTCTCCAGGATTTGAATTCCTGCTCTGCCATTCACCAGCTGTGTAATCTTGGACAAGTTATTTACCCTCTTTGAGCCTCAGTCTCCTCATCTATAAAATTGAGATAATAATAGTATTTATTTCTTGGGCTGAGGAGGGGATAAGATGTAAAACTCTTAGCACCAGCCTCATAAAGCTCCTAGGCACAACGCTTAGCTCAGTGCATATTAATTATTATTTTGACAAATACTTCAGTGTCTTTGTGGAAATCACCTTGGTCTAGTGTTCAAAAGAAAATATTTAATGATGAAACTATTAAAAAGTGAAATAATTGTTTGGGGATCCACCATTTCTCACAAATCATGCTAGCTTATAATGATGTCACAAGACTGCCACGTTTGAATAATTTAGTTCATTTTTATTCTCAGCCTTTAATATCATCCTGAAACTCTTATTAACATTAACTAAATTTTTACTTTCACTGACATTTCTTTGCTTGAAGAAGAGAAAGCTTAGACATGGTGTGAAGTCTTCAAGTGCTTAGGATATATGGCTACCTGTTCCCTTCCCACCTAAGTCAGAAGCACAAAGGAAAAACACTGACATGAAAATAAAATATTTTAGTCCCAAATAATACCTTAGGAATCTTTAGTTTCAACATATTGCATGGGATTATGTAATTAGGTGATTAAAAAGTTTTTTCTTGAGGCCAGCCTGGTAGTGTACCAGTTAAGTTTGTGCAATCACTTCAGCAACCCAGGGTTCGCGGGTTAGGATCCTGGGTGCGGACCTACACACTGCTTGTCAAGCCATGCTGTGGGGGGCGTCCCACCTACAAAATAGAGGAAGACTGGCACAGATATTAGCCCAGCAACAATCTTCCTCAAGCAAAAATAGGAAGATTGGCAACAGATGTTAGCTCAGGGCCACTCTTCCTCACCAAAAAAAAAAAAAAGTGCTTTTCTCCTTTAAAACTAGCAGAGACATAGACCTTTACAGACTCTTTTTATCTTCTTTATATTTGCTTTAAGGTGTCATTTTTCTCCCATTTTTAAGGCGTCCATTTTTCTTCCTGGTTCAAGACTTGTCATCTTTGACTCTTGTACCCTCCCTGCAACTTATCAGTTTCACCTCTTCATGTCTGTTCAATCTGTTCCTTCCTGTCCTCAATACTGCTACCTATGACCTTTGCTTCCCATACTGCCAGTTTCACCATGTTCATTTCTTATATTTCCAGGGAAAGACACCTCTGAGAAATCTCCAGTGACTCCTATTGCTTGTGGAGTAAAGTCCAGACACCTTAGCCTGGTTATAAGCAGGGCTTTGCAGGACTCCACCCATGTCCCATTATCCCCTTCCAGCAGCCCTCCGTCTAGCCAGTGCACCGCTCTACTTACTGTTTCCAGTCCCCGCCCTCTCATCTCCTCCACTCTAAGTTATTCTCCTTGTTTCATGTCTTATTTCCTTTTTCACTTCACGGATGAAGAAACTGACACTCAGAGAGGTTAAGTGACTATGACAGCACCTGTGGGAGAATAAGAATGCAAGTTTCTCTGCCTCAGACCCTACTCCTGAACGCTCCAGTGGGTATCTCTTAAGAACAAGGATATTCTCTCACATAACCACAGGACAACGATCAAACTCAGGAAATCTAACGTCGATGTAGTACCATTATATATTATACGGGCCATATTAAAATTTCACGAATTGTCCTTTATAGTGAATTTTCCCCAATCCAGAATCGCACCCAGGATCAAGCCTTGCTTTTACTTCTCATATTTCTTCAATCTTCTTTAAGCTTCTTTAAGTTCTTTAGCCTTGCTTTGTTTTCAAGACATTGATAGTTTTTAAAGAGTAGAGGTTAACTGTCTATAACATTTCCCTCAATGTGGGTTTTTCTGTGTTACCTCATGATTAGATTCAGGTCATGGATTTTTAGCAGGAATGGTACATAAGTGAAGTTGTGTACTTCCTTCCTCACATCAGGAGGCACACAATGACAGCTGTCTCATCACTGGCAAGACATGACTTTGGTAAGCTGGTGTCTGGCCCACTGTAAAGTTACCATTTTTTCCTTTGTGATCAATAAGCAATCTGTGGGGACATATTCCGCAGTCGCTTTTTCCCCATCAAACTTTCACTCAGCGGTTTTAACATTCATTGATGTTTAAGTGACAACAATTATCACTATGAGAGGTCACTACGATAGTTGCAAAATAATTTTTCTAACCCTGTTGTTCTTTCTACATTTATATAAACACCTGACATTCTACTGGAAGGAAAACTTTCCCTTCTTCCTGTATGTTACTTTTTAATCAGGAAAAAAAAAACCAAAACGTAAAAAAAGAACTGGATACCATTCTAACTGGAGTGTGCTTGGTTCCGGTTCGCCTTCAGGCTTCTCTGTGGCCCGGACCTTCATTCCTCTGCCTTCAGAGCTCTCAGCCTTGCGGACGATGGGCACGGGCCATGGACGGTGGACGATCGCCACACGGATTCAAAGCCCAGTTACTAATTTGCTGTGCAGTTGGTAGTTCCAGATATTCTAACACGACACCCCAGTCTCTTTAGCTCGGGAGGAAAATGCTTTTGTGTCTCCATCCCTACCCTATCTTTATGCTTCATCTGTGGATCACAAAAGTATTTATTCCAACATTTCCCAAACTAAATGTGCTTAAGAATCACCCGAAAGCTGGAGAGGGCGCTGCTGAAAGTGTAGATTGCTGGGGGCCCGCCCCGGGGGGTTCCCGATTTTGTAGATGAGGGTCAGGGCCCAGGAGCCAGCACTCCAGGTGGTCTGCGGAACAAACTTTGAGAAACATCACCCTCGAAAATAATGGAGGTAAATCTCCCTTCCTCAAGGAAAAGTCGGCGCCACTGGCAACTCCAAGGTGCCCGCTCAGGAAAGGCTGGGTGAAACAAGGGGGCGCTCATCCTTCCGCGCCCCACTGGCCTTCAGAAACAGACATCTGGTTGATGCCACGCCGGTCGCGGGACACAGGTGCTGGGGGAAGAGGCGGCTGGCGGAGGGAGACCGCAGGATCCCCACTTTGGGCAGGCGGGCGGCCGGGTCCTCGCGCGCAGGGACGGGGACAGGGTGCGGGGAGGCCCGCCCTGGTTCCGCCGACCCTTGGCCGGAGAGCCCCACCCCTCACCCTTACCCCCGCCCCCCCGGCCGGGTGCTTAGTCACGGTGAGGCTGCGCTCGTCCGGGGCCCGCGCCCCCGCCTTCCCCGGGGACCCGCCCCGGGCCTCCCCGGCTCCGTGCACTTCCGCCTGCATGGCCCTGCTGCCGCGGGCGCTGGGCGCGAGCGCGGGCACGAGCTGGCTGCGGGCGGCGCGCGCCCTCCGCGGCTTCCCGCTGGTGCAGCCCCGGGCCGCCCTCGCACTCGCCCTCGCCCTCGCCCGCGCCATGGCCTGCAGGCAGGAGCCGCAGCCGCAGGGCCCGCCGCCCGCCGCCGGCGCCGTGGCCTCCTACGACTACCTGGTGATCGGGGGCGGCTCGGGCGGGCTGGCCAGCGCGCGCCGGGCGGCAGAGCTGGGCGCCAGGGCCGCCGTGGTGGAGAGCCACAAGCTGGGCGGCACTTGCGTGAGTATCGGTTCCCCCCCGGCGTTTTTCCTCGCGCCTCGGGCTCTGCAGCGCAGCGTCCCGCAGCTCCCCTTGCTTTCACCTCGCCAGGAGCAGCCTGTGCTCTTTCCTGGTACGATGCATGCATCCGATACCCGAGGATGGGCCCCCAGCGCTGCGCTTTCCGCTTTCCCACCAGCATCTGAGGTCAGGATCTCAGCAGGTTTAGATGAGAGTAGTGTAAATGGTCTTCCAGCGGCCCCCCAAGCTAAGCCTGCGTCTGTTTCAGCCCAGGTGCAACGTTAATGATGGCCGCAGGTGGTTAAATCCAGCATGACTTTCCTGCCCCTTCCCTCGTCCAGGTGGAAGAGTATTGCGTTCCATGCTTGATCTCATCCCTGGGTCCACGAAACATGAAGCTGCACCTGGAAAAATTGCGGCTGGCCTGTGTGTGAGGAGTCGGGGTGGGGGGTAACGCAGATCCAGTTCTCTCCCTTCAATTTCAAGGGCAGAATGACTTCCAGCAGTGGTTGTCGCCCTTGCCTGCACGTTACAATCACCTGAGGAGTTGAAAATTCCTGCTGCTTGGGTGCAGCCTCGGCTCTGGGAGTTTTGGAAGCTCCGCAGGTGATTCTGAACTGCAGTTAAGGCTGAGAACCATGACTAAAGGTTACTTTGATGTAGGATTTACTATTAAATGAATTCTCAGACCTTTTCCTTTTGTTTTGTTTTGGGGGGGATTTTAAAACTACCAAAAAAAAAAAAAGAGAGAGAGAGAGTTGTAAATCCTGCGATGAGAAACTAGTCATCATTTAAAAAATAAGTTTTGGCCCCAAGTTATTGGTGTGGCCTTTTCTGTCACAAGACTTGGGTGAGGTACTTGCTGCTAAAAGTAAAATGTTGTGGGGCCGGCCCGGTGGCCGAGTGGTTATGTTCGGGCGCTCTGCTTCCCTGCGGCCCAGGGTTGCGCTGGTGCGGATCCTGGGCGCCACGTGGCGCCGCTCAACAAGCCATGCTGAGGCAGCGTCCCACATAGCACAACCAGAAGGACCTACAACTAAAATATACGGCTATGTACTGGGAGGCTTTGGGGAGAAGGAGGGGAGAAAAAAAAAGATTGGCAGCAGATGTTAGCTCAGGTGCCAATCTTTAAAAAACAAGTAAAATGTTGTATCTAAGAGAAACCTGGGGTTGGGGATGGGTCCTCTAAAATCCTTTGGAGACTGATGTTTAAATGATACTAATTTGGGAATCCCTTAGGGCTGTTTGTGTACCTCTTATCACCTTAACAAAATACCTTCCTCAATAACTGTGTGTGAAATGAATGAAACTCGGAATTGACAGCTGTGAAAGGGCTGACTCCGTTGTCCACTGCTCATCTTTCAAGTTCAAAATGAAAGTTTTGAGGAAAGGTGATTAATTATCCAGTTGCACCTTGACATCTTAGTCCAGACAGACTCTTAGGAATGTCTGTCTCTACAGAAAGCAGATTGTGGGGTGCCACTAAGAGACCCCCTGGACAACTGGTGAAAGCACTTGGTAACTGCTCATCTTTGTACCTTGCTCCTTTTTTCTATCGTCCTTCTTCCCTGTTTATGTCATAATCAGCATGTGGCATCTGTCATCATTGTCTGGTTCCACTGGTTTTAACCAAGAAGGGGCTGACCTGGTTTTTAGGTTCCTGTTAGAATGTGAATACACTCAGAGAGAAACTACTGAGAGCAATCAAAGGACAGCTCGAGATGGGCAGCCATTTACTGCCCCAGAGAGGGCCTGGCCTGACTTATCTCCTGCTGCTGCTGCAGCTTTTATTCCCCTGGAAGCATTGATATCTCAGCAAATCCCCTATTGGACATTTTTATGGAATTCCGTTTGGGCTCTTCTCTAACCGGTTTTTGGTTTGGAATTACAAGGAAGGGTGTTAGGTAGGCGTTGAATATCAGAGAAGGTACAACCAGTTGCTAAGACTCAAGTTCAGATTTGGTGAGATTCCAGTTATTTGGGCTAGCCCCAGCTGCAGGAATGAACTGATTACATGCAGCGACTTCCAAGCAGGTCTGGGGAAAGCTGTCTGAAGCACATCGTTTCATTTGCTCACGTCCTTATTTCTTGTATTCTAAGTGCTAAGTATTTGGATTGGGGCTGGCTGAGAGAATGGGGTAGATACAAACATTTGTAAACAAAGGTCCCGTCCCTCGAGGAATTTACAGTATAGTGGGGGAGCAAAATGTGGACAATCCCAAAGTGAGGTGCTCTGGATTCGTTGCTGCAGGTAATAGCAAACTACAGAATTTGTGAGAAGAGTTGGAATTATCACTTCTGCCTGAGCATCATGGGGTGGTTTCGCGAAGGAGATCGTTTCTTTCTCAGCTTGAACAGATGAATATCATTCTTTGGCAAGGAAAGGTCAGGGGCCGAGGCATAGGGGCAGAAGATGTTGTGTCACCAAATGTGACTAGAGCAGAAGTGTCTCTAATAGAAGTAAGAGATAGAGAAGCTGATGGGTAAGTTGTGGTAAAAAAAGTAGAGTTTCTGAAAGCGCAATAAACTGTGGAAGGGTTTTGAGTAGGAGAGTGACAATAGGAGTGGTTTTCTGGTAGTGGTACTATTGAGAGATGTCCCTTGGGAAAGTCAGATGGGAGTTTCTTTAATATTCACTCTCCAACTAATTTTTTCCTTAATAACATACATTGATTCTAAAGCCTGGTACATCTTTTTAAGTTGCCATGGACGAATTCACATGGGAGGTTCAAATTAGCCTTACTGTAGCCGTGGTTATTTCCAGGTCATGGGATGATATTTTGTTTTTGTTTTAGTTTTTTTGTTTGCTTGTTTATTAATTCGTATGCCAGGTATATAGGTATTTTTTAGATGCTGGGATCAAGCAACAAAGCAGATAAAAATCTCTGTCCTCAGGGAGCTGACATTGTAGTGGTTATCTGTAGTTTCTAAATTTTCCATGCAGTACTTTTGTAACGATTAAAAAAAAATTCAAGTTTTTGTTTTAAGCCTTCCTCTGTGAAAGTTCGGATCATGGAGTGATAGAGCTGGAAGTGATTTTGGAGATCCACGGATCCAGTCTGATTATAGTTTTTTAAAAAATGGAGGCGCTAACGTAAGCTTGCTGACTTAATTCTTTTAGAGTAATGGCCATTAAAAAAATTCTACTATCACTATCATTTTAATCAAGAATGATATTTTAATAAAAGTAGCAAGCTTATAATTTCAAGTAAAGAACTGCACTTTAAAGAGTACTTGTAGTTTTATGAAACACTAGAAGGGTCCCATTGTTTTCATTTCATTATGGATTGGACTCATACAGATTGATGCAGAAATTTAGGAAGCATTGTTCTCGTCCAGGACCCTCACATTACTGAGGAGCAAATTGAGTGTCAGCTAAAATGTGGTTGAAAACAAACCAAGTGTAGTATAACCTGTGGAATTAGCAGCCCAGCCATCAGAAACCATGGCTTTGGTGTAATTGTGTGGAGTAATTGTGACTTGATGAATGTTTTTAAGCATTGTTCTCAATTACGAGGGAGAAACCTTATTCCTGCTTCTTAGGTACCAGACATCATTTACTCTGAAAACACTTGGTTAAGGGTCTACCGCGTGGGTCTCCACCCCAGAGCTGATTTAGTTGGTCTGGAGCGAAGGCCCAGCAGATATATTTTTAAAGAGCTCCATTCTGATTCTGGTGTACATGAGCCACACACAATGTGGGGCCTTTGTGGGAAGCCGGAACTGTGTGCAGACTTTCACTCCATGAAAGCATTAGAATGAATCTAATGAACCCTGCCTGATTGGGGCGTCAGATGACAATGAGTTTGGTCCTAGAGTCATTCATTTCCTGCTTTCATCATGTCATGCTTCGGAGCTAACCAGCCTCACATGCCTGCCAAGGGTGGTGTCTATGTGGTGTGACTGCTTCCCTTGATTTCCTGACTCCTTTTCCAGAAGGCTTTTTTTTTCTTCTGTGATACAAATGAGGAGACCCCTTTCAAGAAGATATGTAGGGTGATTAGGGTCACATGTGAGGGGATGCACTATAATTAGTGTTCAGGTGGTGAACATGATGTAATGTATAGAGAATTCGAAATGTGATGTACATCCGAAAAAAATAAAAATTAAAAAAAAATAAAAAAAAAGAAGATATGTATTTTCAAGATGAGTGACATGTTGGTGTACCTGAGAGTTCAGTTTTCTTTCATAGAATTTATTCCTTTAAACTGTTAAGAGGGTCAGGTATGAGATGATTTTGCCCCATATTGTGTTCAACGGAGGAGGACAAACTTTTCCTCTACCCTCTTAGGTTTAGTAGCTGGGGCCTGCAGATTAAACTGACAATAGCCAGATTAACAGGAGAAAAGGTTCATTTTGTATGCACATGGGAACATCACCGAAAGAAGTGAGAAAAAGAAGCAGTAAGGCCTGGGAGCTTAATACCAATTTAACAAAGGGTGATACATTGTGGAGAAGCGACTAGACAAGGGAAAGGGAGTTTGGGCTTCTGCTGTGGTGAATTGTGGGAAGGTAAATATATGGGGTGAACTAATGGAAGATAAGCGTTACTTTAATAAGGTTTTTTGGTGCAGATTCATCTCAGTGCTATCTTTTTTTTTTTTAAAGGGGCATTTTAGTACCTGCATAACCAGCACATTCCCATTGTTTACAACCCCACCCTAACTGTTTCCTTTTAGTTCTTTTAGGTGTGGTTCTCCTTTCCACCCTGAAATATACATATATTTTTTGTGAATAAGATTGGCCCTGAGCTAACATCTGTTGCCAATCTGCTTTTTTCTTTTCCTCCCCGCAGGCCCAGTACACAGTTGTATATCCTAGTTACAAGTTCTTTTAGTTCCTCTACGTGCAACCCCACCATAGCATGGCTTGGCGAGTGGTGTGTAGGTCTGTGCCAGGTGAGCCCGGGGCTACCAAAGCGGAGTGCATGAACTTAACCACTTTGCCACCCAGCCGGCCCCCTCAGTGCTATCTTTCCATTTCCAGTGATAAGAGTTGTTCTCTTCCTGAGACAAGAGAGGGGTGAGGGACGCCTTCACAAAGCGAGATTTATGCCGGGCTTCTAGGTAGGAAGAGGGAGGTCAGGGAGTTCTTCCTGTGTCTGCTATTTCTTAATTGTGTTCAGCTCAAAATAATCCTTGTGCCAAAGTGGCATATTTTGGAGTGGTGTGTCCTGATCCCCTTCAGTTCAAACTAAAAGAAGCAACGGGCTAAAACTGCTATCAAACTTCTAATGGATAAACTAGGTCAGGAGGCACAGGCAGGGCCAGCCCAATGGTGCAGCAGTTAAGTTTGCACGTTCCACTTCCGTGGCCTGGGGTTCGCTGATTCGGATCCCGGGTACGGACATGGCACCACTTGGCAAGCCATGCTGTGGCAGGCATCCCACATAGAAAGTAGAGGAAGATGGGCACGGTTGTTAGCTCAGGGCCAGTCTTCCTCAGCAAAAAGAGGAGGATTGGCAGCAGATGTTAGCTCAGGGCTAATCTTCCTCAAAAAAAAAAAAGAGGCACAGGCAGCTCTAATAGTATGATTCCACTATTAAGTTGTCTGTTTTTCTGGATCAGGCAAAAAACTATAGTAGTAGAATATTAGGTTAGACATTAAAAATGGGAAACGGAAAGAAATCATCTATTTTTCCCTAGAATTCGATTAAAGATGAGTAATCTCTTGTGACCTACTGTGATTAAGTCGTTTCTGAGGGCGGAAACGTACATGAGATAATCTTTGAATTTAGTTTTTGAAGTCTCCAGAAAGCTAAATATTCTCCCATGATTCAATGTAGACCAAGGAGAAATGCAGAGATCGCCCAAAGCTGAGGTGAATTCGTGCCTTCTGGGAGCTCTGCCTGGCCGTTCAGTTCTCTGCCTACGCAGACGGACGTGGGAAGACTCAGCTTGAGGAAAAGTTCTTTCTCACTTACTCTGTCTTTGCCCCAGGACCTGTGGGAGCACGTGTCTGTGTTCTTGCTGAGTGTACTGATTCTGTGATAAAGAGTAACCGGGTTCTTGTGGTATAGGCGTGCAGTTCTTGCCAACAAGCATTGGGGTAGTAAATGTTGATCACCAGGAAAAAAGTCTTCTTGCTTTCTTTTTTTAATTTGAGGTGTAATTGACATATAACATTGTATTAGTTTCAGGTGTACAACATAAGGATTCGATAGTTGTATATATTGGGAAATGATCACCACCATAAATCTAGTTAACATGCATCACCAGACTTAGTTACAGAATTTTTTTTTTCTTGTGATGAGAATCTTTAAGATCGACTCTGTTAGTGACTTTCAAATATTCAATGCAGTATTATTAACAGCAGTCACTAATGCCATATGTTACATCCCCAGGACGCGTTTATTTTATAACTGGCACTTTGTACCTAACAAAAGCCTTCTTGATCGTTAACGTCAGTGTGAACTGTGCTGCACTGCAACGGTTGGAGGGGCCAGCAGGAGAGGTGGGGGTTTAAAAGCGGCCTGAGAACAGGCTGCTCGGCTCGGTAGATGTTGTTTGCATTCATCTAGCTGAAAACAATTACTTAGCAACATGTAAATCATAACCCACCTTGGAGATGAGAACGTGCACTTGATGTTATGATGTCTGTATCCCCATAGGGCGGAACATGCTATTTTTTTTTTATGGGAAGAACGCTTAACATGAGATGTACCCTCTCAAATTTTTAAGCCTGCGGTGTAGTATTGTTGACTGGAGGTGCAGCGCTGTGCAGCAGATCTCTAGAGCTTACTCATCCTGCTGAACTGAGATTTTGGGCCTGTTGAGTGTGAACCCCCCATTTCCTACAGGCCCCCTCCCCCAGTTCCTGGCAACCATCATTCCACTCTTTGACTCTGAATTTGCCTGTTTTAGATACCTTATATGAGTGGAAGCATGCAATACTTGTCTCTCTCTGCCTGGCTTATTTCACTTAGCATAATGGCTCGAGGTTGAACATGTATTTTTAAATGTATGGTTACTAAAAGGAGAACACAGTTCAAAGGAACCCTGCTGTTAGTTCCTTCAGTATTGACAAGTATCTCTAAAAACCAGAAAATTATCCTAATTTGTTTCATGGGTTTAGAGTTTCATAAAATGTGGCACACCTATATTCGTAGGTGCCAAATAAAGGAGTGATCCTAAAGGGTGGGGTTGGTTGAAGTAGGCAAATGCTATTGTTGAAATTGGTCTTTCGATTTACCTTGTGGATTGTTTAATCTTCTGCATCAGTCTTAGTATCATATTGCTTCACCATTCAGAACCCAGTAAATCTGCAGGACCGGAAGAAAGAAAGGTTGCCTCTGAATCCCTCAGAGTTCCTATTCTTTGTAAAAGGTGCTTTGAACAAGTAGCAAGAGAAGGTTTTCTCCTAGAGTGGAACTGAAGGAATTGTATGGAAATACTCGTAACCTTTGGCATTTATAAGTGGATTCCAGTGTCATAGTTAGTAACCATTTATTCACTGGGTGTTACAAGATGAGAGATTAAATAGCATGTGGGATCCTAGATCCTCTTCTTTGGGGAGCTGGGGGCAGGAGATGTGGGGCCAGATACCATTGCAGTGGTGTCACGTAGGAGAGAGAGACATTCTGGAGGAGTTTTGACTCTCACAGCCATGTCTAGGTCACCCTGGATACCCCAGAGGAACAATTCTTCTAAATTGGACGGTCCCCGGGACTGGGAGGTTTATGTTAATCAAATGTCCTGCTTAGCTAAGTATTCAGCCCAAACTATTTTAGTTCCAACCTTTATTAATGCCTCTTCCATCAGTTCATTTTCATGCGTTAGATTCCACTTTACACAGAATACTTTTCTTTCTAAAACTAGATGCCTTTATGGACTAACCTTTATCTGAAATGTGAAGATAAAGATGTGGATATTGAACATTTAATATGTGCCAGGGTAATATTGTGATTTATAATAAGAAATATGTATTTGTTCTTCGTCCCTATTCCTGGCACCAAGCTCCTAAAACCCTTGGAATTTCCTCAGTGATAAGAATGATAGAGGTGTCTTGATATTCATAACAATCCTCTTTCAACCACATCTAAGTTTATGTTAATGAAGTGGCTTTTGGAAAGAACCTAAGGATGGGGGCTGATTGCCAGGGGGACCAGCCCTGTGATTTGAGGGTTGGAATTTCAGTCCTGCCCCCCTGACCTCCAGGAAAGGGAGAAGGGAGATGGGCTGGGGGTTGAATCAGTTATCAGTGGACAGTGACTCAATCAATCATGCCTGTGTACTGAAGCCTCAGTAAAACCCCAAAAGGCCTGGGTTCGAAGTTTCTGGGTTGATGAACATGTGGAGGTGCCGGGAGAGTGGTGTACCCAGAGAGCATGGAAGCCTCAGGCTGTTTCCCCCGTTCTTTACCCTATGCATCTCTTCCATCGGGCTGTTCCTGAGTTATATCCTTTTATAATCAACTGGTAATCTAGTCAATAAATGTTTCTCTGAGTTCTGTGAGCCACTCTGGCAAATTAATCAAACCCAGGAAGGAGGTCATTGGAACCTCCCATCTAGAGCTGGTTAGTCAGAAGCACACGTGACAACTTGTGATTGGCATCTGAAGTAGGGGGATGGAGCTGTCTTGAAGGACTGAGCCCTTAAACTGTGGAATCTGATGCTATCTCCAGGGCCAGAGTGTCAGAATTGAGTTAATTGTTTGGTGGTGTGGGGGAAATAATCCACATTGTAATTGGTGTTAGAGTCGTCCAGGAACAGGGCCAAGTGGTGTTCAGACAGTATCTTATTTATTCATTGTTGGTGTGAAGCTGATGAAACTCAACAAAGAGTTTCTGTTCTGGTCACCTATATATTCCAAGCCCCTGGAACAGTCTTGCTCTAAGTAGGTACTCAATGTATAGTTGCAAAAAGAATAGGTCGGTGAATCAATAGTGTTTTGCTTAGTAAATGATGACTAATCCATTTTCTAAGTGCTCCTTCCACATACCAGCCTTGAACTAGATTTTAGGATGCAAAGAAGGAAAACAGAGGAAATTATAGGCAACTCTGTGATGGGGGAACTCTGTGAAGGGGAACACTAGAAGTAGTTTACTATTACTTAAGCACAGGTGACATTCTTAGCAGGTGCAGTTGTAGATTAACCAAGTTCTCCTTTCACCACCGGCGTGGGCAATGTGACGTTTTCACCTGTCTAGGCAGAATTGAAGGTAAGAGGGCCAGCCCTAGGAAAAATGGTGAAGCTCCTGAATTTTGCCACATGGATCATCAGACCCTTCACATGTTCTGTCCCTGTTTGGAGGGCCCCCTGTCCTCACTGTGAGCCAATGCTGGCAGGCCGACTGAACAGAAGGATTCTGAACAGCAGGTCGGAACAGGGAGAGATGGGTTGTCAATTTGGAAAGGGAGGCAGGAGTCTCTGGTGCTGGGTGTACTTGCGTACAAGAAACTTGTGTCTGTTCCTGCAGCTTATTGTTGGTTAATGTCTGCCCAGAGATGGGGGCTCTGCAAGGGAATTTGCCAGTGGAAAGTTGTATGTTTCAGGTCGTATCAGCTATGTGCCCCTTTGGGAAGTCAGAGCCCTGAGAACCTGCCATGTTGGTGCCACATTCTGGGAGGTAAGCGTGCTTTGCAGTCAGTTGACATGTTTCTGAAAGGCAGCCAGCCACCGAGGGCATTTATCTCTTCTCTCCCATCTGCCTTTTGTGCACAGGGGGAGCCAGCAGATGGCAGAAATAATTCAGAGGGGTCAGCATCATGATCAGATCTATCAGAAATTTAAAAAGATGAGCTTTATATACATTATCTCTAATCTTCTCAAAAGCTCTCTATTACCATTAATAATATTATTACCATTATTATTATTATATATTATATATATAATATAATAAATATATATAATATATATTATATTACCATGATAATATTATTACCATTATTAATTGTAATTGTAATATGTAATAATAGTATTATTATAATTATTAATTATAATATTATTACCATTCTTTGGAGTAAGAAACTGAGCTCAGAGAGATTTAGAAACTTACCCACCAATAGCCAGTAAGCGGGAGGGTTGGGATTCAGACTCATCTCTGTCTGACTACGGCTGTGCTCTCTCCAACAAGCTAATGCGCATGTCAGAGAATGGGGAAGAGAGTTGAGCATGACTGTACATAGCTCTGCATCCCTGGGTTCCCCATATTTGTATGTAACTAATTGCTCTTTCCTTCCCTTCCAAGTCAGAGGCATCTGATAATCAGTTGTGTTGTGGTGAAGTATACCTAACCTAAGTATACCTAAGCTAATATTTCTAACAGCTGCAGAAAGCCCTGGAGGCCTGTTACTTAACTCGGAGCTGCCAAAATAGGACCAGTAGTATTTCAGAGTCACAGTCTTCCTTTCAACCATAGCCCCAAGACCCAAAGTGTGCTGTGCTAGAATACAGATTCTCTGGCCCCAGAAGGTCACAGTTTTCCACCATCCTCTTCCTCTGATTTCTGGCCCAAGGCTCCACAATTTTAGGGAATGTCGCATGATTCTGCTGCTGCCTCTTGAGTCAGCATCTTGGATAGACTGAGAGTCTCTCTCTGCTTAGGCCTGTGGGCTCCGTGAGCTCAAGGACTATATCCAAGTGCTTTCCTTTGCATAATGCCAGGCCCAAGTGAGCGAGTGCTTAACCAGTACTTCTGGGTGAATGAATGGTTGCAAGTTAAAAAATTGTGAAGCCAAAAAGGCAGAAAATTCTAAAAAATAAAGCAAAGTCAGTCATACACTTGGCCACCAGTGAGAGTCAGGCCATCTTGGTCCTTAGAAGAAGCATTCCAAACTTTTTAAAAATTGCCTTCCATAACTTGGAAATAGCTTCAGATATTCATGAGGAGTAAATTGATGATATATGAGAGTGATTCAGAACATTTGGTGCCTTATGAGATTTTGAATTCCTTTTAAAGGTTCCCGGGAAGCCAGAAAAGGTTCACTGGAGGACAAGCGGAGTGAATTTATTTAATATGTTGAAAACATCTCTACTTTTGAAGAATTTGGTTTTGGATTCTGTCCCAATTGAAGCCTCTTAGTGAACTTAGGCTGCAGACTGCAGGGCATAAAGGTGTCGATTAAAGGGTCCGGGAATCACTTTACCTGCCAAATGAACTGGAAAAGGCACGTCTGATGATGGAATCAACCCCACCAAGGGGCTGGGAGCACTCTTCCCACGGGGATTTGGCTGCCTTCCTCTGTTCTACCGCATAGGAGACACCTGTCTTCCTCTTTATTTAGAATTGGTTCATTCCGTCTATCCCCATAACTTTGTCAAATATCAGTGGTTGAGAAATAGCATATCCTCTGCTTAGTTAGATGGGAGGCAGTCTGGGTAGAAAGCCATAAATGATTCTAATTGCTAATATAAAGTACTTTCTGAATAGTGTGCTTGTAATGCTGCTGTAGGTGTCGATACCTTTATGTTATTAAGCTTGAATTCTGCACCCTTCGCTCAGTCCTATGAGTTCCTGCTTCCGTTGCCTTATGAATCCTTATTGTGGCAGAATCTCATTAAAAATCCAAGTCCACGACTAGACAGTATATGACCTACCTATCTCTTTCTAGGAAAAAGAAATCCCAAATGACTGAAAACTTGAGATTATAGAAACGTAACTCACTGCCTTATAATTCTTGAGTGCAGAATATAGCAAATAATGGGATTATAATGAATTTGTAGCAGGTATGTTGTTAGCAAATAGCATTTGGAAAACTAGAGGAATAGAAGGTCACTATTCAATAAAACCCCCTCTTTCAAACATTTGCAGTCTTGATGAGATTTGGGCATGTTCCTTTTAATCCAGCGTTTCATGTCAAGTCCCTTGGCAAGTGCATATGTGGTTCAGGTTTCAGCATAGGACACCTAGAAAATACTCTGCTGTAAGAAGTAGGCTTGTATTCTTTGGGCATACAGAGAGCCGACCTGGTTCCTTATGGTCATGATCAGCAGAGCTGTAAGCACCTGAAATAAATTATGTCTAGAAGACATTTGTTTACATATAAAAGAAAAATAATTGTATTTTAGTAGTTTCCCATTATCCGCAGGGGATAAGACCCCTAGTGGACCCCTGAAACTGAAGATGGTACCGAACTCTGTGTATACTGTGTTTTTTCCTATAGGTACATACCTGTGATAAAGTTTAATTTATAAATTAGGCACAGTAAGAGATTAACAACAATAATAATAAAATAGAACAATTATAACAATACACTGGAATAAAAGTTATGTGAAAGTGTTCTTTCTCAGAATATCTTATTGTACTGTCTTCCCCCATCTTCTTGTGATGATGTGAGATGATACAGTGCCCACGTGATGAGGTGAAGTGAGGTGAGGTGAATGATGTAGGCATTGTGATATAGCACTATTTTCAGACCGCAATTGACCATGGGTAACTGAAACCATGGATAAGGGGGGACTACTGTATAGAAAATACTGAAAATAGACAAGAGATCAAAGAATCACCTATCTAAATCCCACTGCCAGATGAAATCATTTGGTTTATTTCTTTGTCTAAATGAATTACGATATTCCCATTATTAAAAGTGTATAGTGTAAAATATGAAAGTTTTCTCCCTCCTCAGAGATGACTGTTAACAATTTGAAGTATTTGATTGAACTATTTAAATGCGTGTATATATTTACAAGTATATATAAATGCACATTGAAACATGGAATACATATGCAACGTCCTTTTTGTCTCTTAATATTATGTCTTACAACTCTTTCAGTAATAGTATATAGAGAGCTACTTTATCCTTTTAAATGGCTGCAGAGTGTTCCATAGACTCAATGTACAATAATTTCCCTACAATGATACTTGCCTCCTGATGGAGAGTTAACTTGTTTCCAGTTAATCACTAGGACAGTGCTGTAAGGATCATCCTTCTACATGTATCTTTGGGCCCTTGAGCATATGTGACTATTTCTGTAGGATACATTCCTAAACATAGAATTGCTGGACCAAATGGTATGTGCTTTCTAACACTGGTATGGTTGGTCTTTTATATTTTTACCAGTAGACTTTAAATATTTCGTTATTTAGATTCTCTTTTCTCTCAAATCTTTTAAAATGTAGTTTTCTACTGAATCTTGCTTTTTTCACTTTTATTACATAAACATTTTTCTATATGATAACTAACAGTAGAGAAATTATTATACCTAAATAGGCATTTAGACATAACATCATCTTTGGGTGTTTAGCTTTTCTATATCTTAGGTTATGCCTTTACACTAAATGCCTAGGAGTAGTTGTAAGTCATAGTCATATTTAGGAGATCTAACATGTGTTTAGGTTTTCTTAAGTTTCTTTGCTAATAGTTGATTAATATCCTGAGTTCCATGCCATCTAACTTATATTTTTGTGCTTTTGGTAAGTATTCACCAGTATCTAAATATTCAGTCTTTACTCTGTGCCAATAAGCATGAGTGAATATACTGATTCTTTTTAAGGATATACAATTGAGACCTTGTTTGTTTAGGTCTTATAACTTTATTACAGTGGCTAAGACATCACCAACACTGCCTAGTCAGCCTTTCTAAGGTTAAAGGGTATCTGGAATGCATACTACATGGCAGGCCTCCAGAGCTAAGGGGTCTGGAATTTGCCCTTCAAAAGAGCGAGGTCAATCTAGTTTTCCTTGTGCAACCAGCTCCTCTGCTAGGGGACACTAACTGCTTACCCATTCGACCAAGTCCAGATTTCTTCACCCTCAGGGCAGTTTTAATCAATCTTACTCTTGACTCAGCTTTTTTGTTTTTTTTTAAGTTATACATTTTAGGATGTGATCCAAAGGAAATAGATATAAACAAAAATTTGTGTGTAAGCATATACGTCACAGCTTGTTTACAAGGACCATTGGGAGGAATTTCTCTCGAGTCTAATGAGTATGAATAGTTATTTTCGTAAAGATCTGGTTAGTTTTTATGTGAAATCTTATAACTGTGTTTTCCTTTGTGTATTGACTGCTAGAAGGCTAAGAGTCAAATTTGTGGTCCATCTCTAGCAAGTATATAAGCATGGATATATACAATATATATACACACATACATATACACATATATACGTGTGTCTGTGTGTGTGTATACATACATAGCATGAATGAACCTTATTGCTTGATTCATCATTGTCATTTGGTCCTGAAGAAAAAAATAGATTTCCACTAGAGGTTTCCTCAGAGGGGACATTCTGGCTGTTTTACCCAGCATACTCCATAGTAAGTTTCCCAGAAATCCTCTAGGACAACTGTTTAGATGGTTCAGTTGGTGGGTCTTAATTCATCTGGTGGGTCCCCTGGCCTCTGTGCTGCTGTTTCTCTTCTGCTTCGTCCCTCTGGGCTCTGTGCGTGCTCAGGCTTCTGACCTGTACTATCTCTGCTGTGCATGGCCCCCTGCAAATAGAATTGTTCTCTCTGACTGCTTATTTTAAAGAAAATGCTGATGAGTAAAATCTCTGCCTCATCACATAAGAAAAAAAGTTTATATCTTTTGTAACTCTATAATAGAAAAAAGGAAGTACATAGCTGTAGATTGTGACTTAGAACTCAAGAAAGTCTCCTGGCTTGATGCTTGGGGTTCATTTCTTGTAGGTTTATTTGCTGGTTTGAGTTTCATATTCTTTAAAATATGTCCTTTTTTATTTTTTCTCCTAGGTGAATGTTGGATGTGTACCCAAAAAGGTAGAATTTTTATTTCTTATTCCTTCCACATTCCTTTTACATATTTGGCAAATTATGACCAGAGTTAAGAATGTTTCCAAATGTATTGGTTAAAATTCTTTCTGCAAAAAATAACTGAGAAAGCAATTAAAAGTGGTGTTAAAAAATAGGATAGTTTTTGTTTTTATTTTTAAATATCACTTATTAAGAAGCCTGGAAGGAAAAAAAAAAGCATGGAGATAGGCAGTTTCTGAGATTGGCTTAGCACTTAAGGGTATCTGAGTGGATCCCGGCGTCTCTCCGTCTTTCCATTCTGATACCCTAGGTGTGTAGTCAACAGTAACTTCCCCTCCCCCGATGGCCACAGGCTGACTCCCAGAGCTCCAGGTAGGATGTCCTCACCCACCACTCTGCAGATTGCTTAGGTTCTCCTGGCCAGGACTGAGCTACTCCTGCAGGGGAGATTGGGTGAGTGAGTGGCATTTTCAGCTAGGAAGGAGGGGAGGGGGTGACAGCTGGAGAGAGAACCACAGAAATATTAGCTCCTGGATGTTAGTTGCATCCTGCGTGCAAAAGAAATTCATCCTGGATGTTCGCCCTGTGGTAAGTTCTCATAGTAACGAAGTTCCTGTGGGTCCACAGTGGGGAGGTAACCAGGAATAGAGCACAGTGTCTGGTCTCAAACTTCTGATGGTCTAGATGGAACAAAGGCTAACAAAATATCTGTAGTCACGGCATAAAAGAAAAACACTGTCCATCTGCA
The DNA here is from genome assembly GCF_041296235.1 of Equus asinus. Lineage (NCBI taxonomy): Eukaryota > Metazoa > Chordata > Mammalia > Perissodactyla > Equidae > Equus > Equus asinus. The sequence goes on from NC_091816.1 coordinate 12,860,418, forward strand.
CAGGATAACTTTTCCCCAATAGGGAGCTCCAGCCAGGAAATTAAAAAGTTTATACCCAACTGTCAGTGCAAGTGCTGATATGACCAGGACCAAGTGGACAACAGTGCCAGATGGATGCTCCTCTCACACATGGCCCTGGTTGACTACCTGGAATCCTGGGGTGACTTTGCAGAGGGTAGGATGTTCACCTTAAGCCATCTGGCCTTTCACCTGCTCCAGTGCATTTCTGGATCAGTTTTTCCCAGGGAGACTAGAACTCTTTTTCTCCTGGAACGATGGGTCAAGATTGTCATGCATTTTTGTTTGTTTTATTTTGTTGGTAGTTTTTGTTTTTAAATTCAGAGATCTATTTCCCCATAAACTATTCGTGTTAAAATCCTATATCTTGTAACTTTGGGTGTCTCGTGGCCATTTTAAGATTGTATTTCTCAAGTTGCCTGAATGACATTTCTGAGTATGGTGTGTGGATACCTTTGAGGTAAACAGTCTGCTGATAAATTGCAGTGTACTTGGATCTAGTCCCCATCTTTGCTGTTCCGTTAGTTCAATTTGTATTGGTTCATTCAGGAGTGATCAGACATACTAGTGAATTGATTACCTGACCTTGTAAGAAATTGTTTTATAAGACAATACACTGATTTATTAGTTTAGAGTGAGTGAGATTGTATCTGGGCCTAGTAGTTAGGACTGATCTGCAGAGGATAGCTTTTTCTCAAAAGGGAGACCTAGCTGGCAGTTCACGTTATTGAGTGGAATCTTCTTAAGTATTTCCATTCAGTTCTGCAGCCTCATGCAGTCTCTTGACCACTGTAGTGATTTTTGGTCCTAATACCATGGTGCAGGTCACACTGAATGAACTCATCTTTTACCTGTGAGTAAGAAGAGGAAGAAATGGCAGCTCTTGTTTCCACACCTGCCTCTTGCTTATCCTGTACTTGCAAATAAGTTTACTCTTAATTTGAATGTACTTTCAAAACGTCATAATCCCAAATTTACAACCTTTTGTTACTGAGATTACATTTTAAATCGGCAGCTTTTTCGTATCATGTAAGCAAATATTCCAGTCTCATCAGTGACACACACCTGAGTTTCATTCCAGAAAGGTTTTCTGTAACCTGTTCCCTAGTATAGGGAGGTTTTTTCTCTCTTAGAAAAATTTGTTTTTTTCTGTGGGACGTCTTTCCTCAGTTATTTTCTTTCCTTTTAGTCCTAGATTTTGTAATCTGTTCTACTTGGAGCCATACAATTGTGAATATATGAATTATGTAAATTAGCTATAAGGTAGTTTCATGTAGTTTAAACCAGTTATGGTTGTAAATCTGGTGTTGGTGCTACCTCATTATTTTAAACCTTCTGGGCTAATACTTCATACTGGCCTCAGTTTGTAATATTTTGTTCCACTATATTGTTTCACTTATTCCTTCTATTCTGATCACATGTGCTGGACATCTACCTTATATTTTTATAGGGCTCTATTGATTTCAAAGTGCTTTTGCATTCTTGAGGTTGGTAATTGCATCTTGTTTTGTAGAAGAACAAAGCAAAGTGTAGAGTAACTCCCTCCTCCAGAAGGGTGGAGTGAAGCAGTGGAGAAGGAAACAGATGATGAACCACGCTGAGTAGGTCTGAGCCTGAAGGCCCAGAGCGGTTCATATAGAGGCACCCTCTCCAGAGGGTGTTTGATGCTATAGTATCATACATCATACAAACTGGAAGTGAATACATATGGTCCCTCATGATGAGATGAGGTATAGTGATGTTTATGAAAATAGCATACCTTACTTGTGGTATTGATAAGTCATTCATCTACATTGTTTAAGATAAAGAATCTAGCAGATAAAATGGTTAATTCTATGTTATATGAATTTCACCACAATAAAAAACCCAGCATCTAGTAGAGTCATCAATTTATTCACCTTTAGGCATAAAGGGAGAAAGGTAAAAAGAAGGAATCTAAGCCTTGTCAAAAATGGAGTCTCAGGGGCCCTGCCCAGTGGTGTAGTGGTTGAGTTCATGCGCTGTGCTTTGGCGGCCCAGGATTCAGATCCCAGGCGTGGACCTACACACTGCTCATCAAGCCAAGCTGTGGTGGCCTCCCACATACAAAATAGAGGAGGATTGGCACAGGTGTTACCTCAGGGACAGTCTTCTTCAAGCAAAAAGAAGAAGATTGACACCAGATGTTAGCTCAGAGACAATCTTCCTCATCCAAAAAAAGGAGTCTCAGGTTTGTCTGACAAAGAAAAATAATACTTGCCTGTCACCTAGAGTACTAAATGTCACTGAATTCAGTTATCACGATGATCAGTTGGCATGAAAGGCCTTTACACATTATAGGCTGCACCCACAAGAGCTGCACTGAACCTTGCGTTCCAGATGTCTAATCACGTATGTCCTTAGAAGGACGTGTTCGCAGTTACTGAATACCTAATAGGAACCATTCTGTTAAGTTTTCAGTCCTCAACGTTATGTAATAGCTTCCTTCTAAATCACTGTACTATAAAATTACAGATGCAATTCCATTTCCTGGACCTAATCACAAGAGGCATGGCTTCAAATCTGAAACTTCAAGAGAGAATATAAGCAATAGTAAATTTTAACGGGAGGACTATGAGGCTCATAATATCCTGCTTTTATAGAGTTTATAAACTAGGGAATGTAACAGTAGAAGTAATTTTCCCCAACATTTCAGAAGCCTCCCTATAAAATCTATCTGGTCATATCTCTGAATTTCTCTTTTAAAATGTTTAGTTTTGTTTTAAATTTAAAGTTCAGTATTTTAATCTGCTATTATGTAGTTACCTTTCATTCATGGTTTCTGTTTTCCCTTAGGACTCATGTGCTATACTGTTCTGGGCCCTTTTTTTTGCAGGTTATGTGGAACACAGCTGTCCACTCTGAATTCATTCACGATCATGTTGACTATGGTTTTCAAAGTTGCGAGAGTAAATTTAATTGGCAGTAAGTGTTCATGCTTAGAGGGTTTGATTTACGAATGTAAATATTTTTCTTTCATAATTAAGTGAGCCATAAATCTTTTGGGGGGGGGGATGTTATTGTGGTAAAATATATACAACATAAACTTTTGAAGGTGATGAGTATGTTTGTGCCCTTGATTGTGGTGGTGGTTCCACAAGTGTATACTTACCTCTAAACTCATCAAGTTATTTACGTTAAATATATACAGCATTTTGTATGTCAATCATACCCCAATAAAGTGGTTCTTAAAAAATATATATATTTAATATATATACACATACATATATACAGACTCAACATAAAATAGCCATTTTAGCCATTTTTAAGTTGTCAATTCAGTGGCATTAAATATATTCACAGTGTACAACTATCACCACTGTTCATTTCCAGCACTTTTCTGACCCAAACGGAAACAATGTAACCTTTAAACAATAACTCTTCCTCTCCCCTCCTGCAGCCTCTGGTATCTCTATTCTACCTTCTGTTCTGTGAATTTGCCTGTGCTAGGTTCTTTATACACTGTTTGTCCTTTTATGCTTGGCTTATTTCTCTTAGCATAGCGTTTTCAAAGTTGATCTATGTTGTGGCATGTGTCAGAATTTCATTCCTTTTTAAGGCTGAATGATATTCCTTTGTATACCACATTTTGTTTATCCATTTATCTTTCAGTGGACTTTTGGGTTGTTTCCATCTTTTATCTGTTGTGAATAATGATGTTGTGAACATTGGGCTACAAGTCTCTGCTTTCAGTTCTTTTGGGTCTATACCTGGAAGTGGAATTGCTAGGTCGTATGGCAATTTTATGGTTAACTTTTTAAGGAACCGCCATAAAACTTTTGAAGCCATCACATTTTGAAAAAATTTTGGCAAATTCATTCATTCATTCAACAAATATTGAATGGCCACCACATAGTAGGCACTGTGCCAAAGTGGCTCTCCTTGTCTTCTATGCAGAAAGAAATTCACCAGCTGTAGATGCCAACTGAACACTCTTCACGGAGTAGAATAAGGCTTCTCTACCTGTGGGAAAGCAGATGGACACAGGGGAAGGGGCGACTGTCTTCAGAGACATTCATTCATGGGGTTCCTGCTGACAGTCTGTGATTCTCTGCTCAGGGATGTTCAGGGACAAATGTCCTGGTTACTAACTGAAAGGGGAGAACCCTGCTTCTCAGTACTGACTCCGGTTTCGTTGCAGTGTTATAAAGGAAAAGCGAGATGCCTATGTGAGCCGTCTGAACACGGTCTATCAAAATAATCTAACCAAGGTGAGTGAGCTGGCTTTTGAACTTAGGCAAGGAGCTCTTCTCTGCTGGAGTATGCTACCAAGTCTGGCCAGACTAAAACATAGCCTTTGCAATACCTCTTATGGTTTCTGCTATTTTTTTTTTTGCAATTAATGATTTTAAGGTTGACCTGTCAGAGCAGAAGCCTCTGACTCAGTAGGCAGCCTCTTTTCGACAGAGAGTGGACAGTATGTGCCAAAGTTGGTAGACCAGGTCTCACCTGATGGCTGTACCTTGGGTAGCTCTGGCCTTCCACTTGGTTCCAGAAACTAAATACACAAGAGACTGATTTTTGCACCAGTATGCCAGTTTGTTAATTTAAATCAGGCACATTATTTGAGTGGAAACCTACCATCATTCATTTGCACAGAGCACCCTCACTTTTGGTGGCTAGATCTATTCAGGAGACCAAGACCAAATTATGGTTTAAAAGGTTGTTTTGTGAATGACGTCTGAGCAAGAAAATTGGGTGAAGATGTGTTTGTCTTCAGCAAATAATATGTTGTCCTTCGCTATTCTGAGGCTTTTTCTGCCTTCGTGCTTGGATCTCATACCTCTTCCACCTGGGACTGTGCCAGAGACATTGGCAAATGGTGCACGATCCAACTCCTTTTTCTTGACTGTGTATATCCCACCACCCTTCATTTGCCTTTTTGCTCTCACTTTGTGTTTTCTAAGATTTCAACATAGCTTAGGTTATATTTAGATCAGTAGATTCTTGATGATATTTGGGCCACCGTAATCTCATTAGCAGCGTGTTTATAAACCAATTTTTAGGGTGAGTTACTCCTACAGGTGGCTTAACCTCATATATTTTTGTATTGATTCTTGTTCATTGCATTTATTTTTTTGGAGGGTGATATTTTCTGACCTTAATTCCCGTTCAAGGGGAAAATATTTGGGAAAATATTCAGTCCCCTATTCACTGGTGACAAGAGATTTTAAGGCTGCTAAACATGAGTATAGAGATACTGCTTGCTATGTTAAAACACCCACATCAAAAATATTTTAAATGGAGCTAGCTAAAATGCCTTTGCCAAAGAGATAGGAAAATTACTCAGGAAACAGCATTTTTTAATACTTAAAAATCTTGGTGTGTAGTAGAACTTACTATGACCTTCAAGGAAAGGAATTACAGTTAATCTAGAAATTCTGAATAGGTGAGGAAACTTTCTATCAAATATCCTAGCAAATGAAAATAAAAATTTCATCAGTTCTTCCCCCCAAGCTATTATCTATATTATTGCCACTTGACCTGTACCTCTTTATGTCTAGCACCCCATAGGAAATCATCATGTCCTGCTGGAAGGTTGTTCTGGAGGCTGTGGCTTTTGGCGTTAGTCTTGGTCCAGCCTGATTAAGCAGGGCACCTGCCAAACAGGCCTGGAGGGGTGATTAGAAAGGAGGAGCTCACTCAGTTCAGAACCAAGCCTGTTCCAAAATGTTAAAACATTCTGTTCTGTGATTGTGCTCACTCGATTCCATTATCCTAGTAAGTTGCTTGCATTTGCACGCCAACACATGTAACATAGCTGGCAGAAGCTCACTGGTAATCCCCAGATTGAGGCCTTGGCACCGAGGATGCCAGTAGGAGTAAGTCAGAGTCTGAGATCTCAACATCTCTGGCACAGAATTTCCTTGTCATGTGACTTTGTGGTATTCTTTCCATTTTGTTTAAGAAAACAGAAGCATTGCATTTTCCTCCTTTGCTAGAGTCCTCTTTTACCTCTACTCCCTTCACCTTTATCCTTTTTGGTTTCTCAGCCTTCTATTCCTCCTCTAGACCCATCATTCTTCAGTGTGTTTTCATTGCAAGTGAGGAAGACTTTCTCCCTCGACTCCTGGGGGCAAAGATGTAATCTTTTTCCTTTTAGGGTTGACTTGCATATATTTTTTGGTCTTGGGTGTTGGCCTAAGGGAGCACCTTTATTTCTTCTTACTATACACTTCTGCGTCAAATGGCAACCCCCTTTCCTAAGTGTCAGTTAACAGTCAGAAGTTCTGCAGAAACTTAAACATTGGAGAGTTGTCTTGGCATCAGCAAACCCAAAATCAAAATCCTCAGCAGAGAAATGGAAATATCTGATAAGTTCTGTAGGCATGCAAATGTGGACAACTTACTAGGGTAATGGGATCAGGTAAGCTTGACCACAGAACAGAATGTTTTAACATTTTGGAACATCCTTGGTTCTTTTTTTTCCTTTTTTTTGAAGGGGGGGAAGGTTAGCCCTGAGCTAACATCTGCTGCCAATCCCCCTCTTTTTGCTGAGGAAGACTGGCCCTGAGCTAACATCCTTGCCCATCTTCCTCTACTTTATATGTGGGACACCTACCACAGCATGGCTTGACAAACAGTGCCATGTCCGCACCCGGGATCCAAACCGGTGAACCCTGGGCCACTGAAGCGGAACGTGCATGCTTAACTGCTGTGCCACCGGGCTGGCCTCACATGCTGGGTTCTAATTTAAGTCATCAGGTGTTTTTGTTGTATCTTAAGAACAGGCTAATGTCATGGTTCCTTCTCCAGTCCCATATAGAAATCATCCGTGGCCATGCGGCGTTCACGTCTGATCCCAAGCCCACGGTAGAGGTCAGTGGGAAGAAATACACTGCTCCACACATCCTGATTGCCACAGGTGGCATGCCCTCACGTCCTCAGGAGAGCGAGATCCCTGGTGAGTCTTCCAAAAGCAAATGCTCATCAATAACAGTGAGAAGAGTTTACTGTTGTTTTCAACCTTACAAGCCATGCTAGGGGATATGCCTATACCAGTTCTTTCTCATGTCTCTCTCATGACAAGGCCGTGAGAGAAGATCTCTGCAGAACCAAAATGCGTTTGGCTTAACTGGTGCCTGGTGATGGGACAGAGAAAGATATTTCAGCCAGCTCCAGGCTCAGACATAGTACAGGTAACAACCTCCTCCTTTCCGTCGCGGCATGGTGGAGATTTTCAGCCTCAGTTTGTAAGATGGGTTATTATTTACAAGACACATGATTTATTTACTTTTTTGTTTAAGAGAGAGAAATGTTATAAGGATATAACTTAATTACCTAATTATTTTTATATGCATGTTTTTCTCATATAGAGAATTATAAAATTAAAGCAGTAAGAAATCTTAGAGGTAATCATATCTGCCTTTGCATTTTATACACACGGGGATGAATTGTGGATATACTGCCTTACTCTCTCATAAGAAATGTGTCTTTCTCCCCAACTAGATTATAAAGTCTTTGTGAATGGTGATTATACTTTATACATCTTTTGTATTCTCCCTGGATTGGCTTCATAAAACTTATGTCCAACCTGAATTTATATGGAAAATGTTGAGAGTGTATGCATTTATGCATTTTTTTTCTCTCTGGGAGAGAAGGATCCATAAATTTGCAGCAGCTTTTAAAGGGGGTTCATGACTCTGAAAAGGTAAAGAACAACTACCATAAGAGATATGAAGATACTGTTCTCAAGTAACTTAAAATTTAGTTGGGAAGATTATACGTAAGCATCTTGATATGGGACAGTCTCCAAAATTGATTGTTAAATGAGAAAAAGCAAGATGTGGAGCAGTGCATATAGTATGCTACGATTTGCCTTTCTACAAAGGCAGGGAGACTATCCAGGTGCACTGGAGCATCTCTGGAAGGATACTCAAGCATAGCAGTGCTGCCTTCTGCCAAGGAGAGAACTAGAGATAACCTGCTTTTCAGTGGATGCTCTGTTATGCTTTTTGAATTTTTTAACATGTACATTTCTAATTGAAAACGTAAAATAAAAACAAATGCAAAGAAATAAAATAAAAAGTAAATGTTACAAGGTAACTGCCAGACAGTCAGAGTTCGGATGCTCCGAGGTGGGACAGACTATTATGGGCTGGAATAAACAAAAAGACTTCCCAGGAGGGAGGCTCCCAAAGTGAATATTGTGTGCTGAGGAGGAAGAAGACTGGAAGAACCAGTGGATGATAAAGATGTCTGTGAAGGGCATTCAACCCATTCAGCCAGTTTTTCTAGCATTGAAATTCCAGAGGCGAATCCAGCAAGCTGAGACTGGAAGAGGGCTAGGGCCCAATTGTGAAGACGTGTAAAGTCAAATTAAGGCAATTTCTAGAATTCCTGACCACTGGGCAAATAATTGTTAGCTTACAAATAGGGCAGTGACAAGACCTAAGGATAATTTTAGAAAATGATTCTGACAGTGACTTACAGAGGAGGGAGGCTCTAGAACAGTTAGAACGCTGCTGTGGTGGAATGTGCAGGAGGTGATGATACGGTTCTGAACTACACGGTTAGCACCTGAAATGTGATGGCAAAGTGCAGTTCTGCAGACAGCTCCTGAGCCACTGCTATGTGCCAGGCACTAGAGAAGAGGACAGGTGTAAAAGACTCGGAGAATGAAGAATCTGTTACTGTGTTTCATCGATTCCCAGACACTTTTAAAAAAATATATGCAACACCTCTGAAATCAGGATATGTCCTTTAATCATGGTGCCTTGGATTTGGCGAAGTACAATATTTTTAATAACTGATGAGATAGAGGAGGATGTTGAGAGAAGGAATCAGACTGACAACTCAAGACTTTGGATTATTGCTGGAAGGTCGTCCCTTTAACTGAAGGGGTAAACTTGAGAGAGGGATATGCTTTGGGCCATAAAGTTAAGGCTCAATTTGAGTTTGAAGCAAAGTAGAATTGTATAGCAGAGTAGTTAGAAATATGGAATTGGAACCTGGGGAGAAGGGCAAAATTGGAACAATGTATTTGGAAGTCTTCCACAACGAGGGGAGAGTTGGTTGAAACCTTTGGAGAAAAAGCAGAGAAGAGGGCCAAGGCTGAGCCAAGAAGTTCCCACCTACATTTGGGGTCGGGAGAGTAAAGCAGAGTCTATTCATGAAAGCTGAGAAGATCTTAGTTCCTCAGAGAAATTTAATAGTTCTTTAGTCATCACTGCTCTTATTTCTACAGAGAAAATAAAAATGTTTACCTAGGGAAGATTTGGTTGGCAGCTTCCCAAATGGGGACCTTAACAAAACTTGTCCAGACAGAGTGTGATGGCTGAGAAAGTGTTTGGTTCTTGCGTAAAGTGTGATTATTTTACAGGAAAAAGCTCAGTCTGTGTGATCTATGTTACATTTTCCTACATAGGTGCCAGCCTAGGAATAACCAGTGATGGATTCTTTGAATTGGAAGAATTGCCTCGGTAAGCTGGTTTCCTTCCTGACCTCGATGTTCATTATTCCTCCCTCTCTCTTGCTAACATTTCTTCTACTTCCACCTCCCAACCATTGAATGTGGGCCGTTCCTGAATTCTATTCTCCTTCCTCTTCTCTGTTTATGGCCTTGGGTATCTCTTCCACTAGCACCCCTCAGTAAACAACTCACGTCTTTCACGCTTTTGATCAAAGGCCGTTGCAGAATTTTTAGAACCAGAATCAAGTACAGGGTAGTTTTGAAGAATAAACAGTAAAGTCCTAAAACTGTCTTCTTTCTTCAACTTGGGAGAGCATCAATTGGTAATGTGTCTCAAGTAACTTATTCTGGTTTTCAAAGCAGCTAGGGCAAGGGGATCTCCATAAATGAAGGCTCTGTCGGTCTCACAAAAATAGATTTTCTGAAATTGTCTTTTATACGTGTTTGTCCAAATAATCTTAGTAAACTTCTGTCATTGATTTAGATACATAGAAAAAAGATAAGGAGGAAGATGTTTTCTCTAATTTTAAGAAGCTGCCAATTGCAGGCTTTCTAGGTTAGAGGGACTCTTCCTTCACTCATGATGAGAGACAACCCCTAGGAACTGGAGGAGGGACCCTGTTGACCCAGGAACTGGCCTTTCTCTCCTGAACAGCACTCGTTCTGGAGTCAGTATTGCTCAACTCTGCTGCTCCCTCAGCGAGTGCTGACAATCCAGTTTGAGGTCTTAATCCTGTGCTTTTATAAAGGCTTTCATGGAGGGTGACTAACAATCCATGCTCAAACCCTTAGCTTAATTCACCCGGCGTCACAAACAGTTAATAAGGGGACAAGAGGGCTTCTTTGCAATACCAGAGCTGCAGTGGAAATGTCCCATTGAGATATTCAGACCAGGCAATCTTCTGACTTTGAGAAAAGCAGACAGTTTTTAGCTTTGCCGTCTACAGGGCATGGAAACCTGTTAGAGAACAGACTTTTCTTCCCTCATGATCCACCCTGTACTGTTTGGTCTTAGGGTTGGATAATATGATACTTGTGAGAATGTATCCAGAAATGTGGTCATGACTAGTCATGTTTAGATGATATAATTCAATCTAGACTCACCCTAAAAGAAGCTTCATTATAAATATCTGTCCATTAACTATTTTTAAGTCGTTTATTAAACTTGTATTGCTAGCCATACAAGTTTAATAAATAAATTTATGCATATTGTATACAAAAGACTCTGGGAACATAGGAAAATGAATTAACAATTATATGAATTTTGTTTTCTTTTTCTCCTTTAAGACTCCTTTATCATTGTTATGTTGGTAAATAAGTGAAGAGTCGGAGGAAAAACAAATTCTGTAGGCAAGGTACCATGTTCTATGGGCTGTGTGATTCAGTTTTTGCCCTCACTTGTTGGATGAGGCTGGAGTGTGGACCCTGTGGAATGCTCTGGTACAGGTAGATCTGAGAGCCCTAATGAGGTAAAGAGAAGTGCGTTGAGGATTTGGCGGGATATAAGATCATTTCCAGTGGACATGTCAGTGGTAAGAGGTAGAAGAAAGGCACCTTGGGAGCTGAGAGGGGAAACACAGCACTCCTCGCAGTTCTCTGAAGAAGCCAGCTTGTTTCACACCTATTTCTTATATGTCCCACTGCCTGGAATGGAACCTCTGCAAGAGCTACTCGTCTTTCAGGGATCTGGAGCCCTGTCAGAATCGGGAGCGTTTCCTTAACCCTCTACTCTGCAGGACTGTTGACCTCCATGCTTCCACTGACCCCAGGGCATGTCCCCTCAGGAATTCCTCAAGGGCAGGGACTGCTACCCATCCCGTCTAGTGCGATGCTTAACAGAAGTAATGATAATAAATGTTTGGGCAAGAAAGAGAAGATGGATAGAAGAAAGAAGACAAGAAAGAAAGGAAAAGGGGACAATATGTAATAGGAAAGAGAGAGATAGAGATGGAATAAGAAGTATTTCATAGTTTTCAAACTGTTTAAACATTTCTCTTTTCATACCCTGGGTTGTAAGATAAGAGGGTCCTTACCTGTAACTTGCAGCCATGTGGATTCATACTTCATCCTCCATCTAAACCACAGCCCTCTGAAGATAGGAACTCAACGCGAGTACCTGCTAGTAGACTGTGCTAAAGAAGGGTTTCCTGTATTCTTTCCTGATGGCTTGCTTCTTACCCAAGCATTGGAACAATGGTAGAGGACCATATTTGAAGCTTTGGAGAACTCCAGCCCCGAAGAGGATAGCTCTGGCTGAGGGGCACTTATTCTCTAGGCTGCAGCATAGAAGTAAACATTCTTGCGCTTGGGGCCAGGATCAACTTCTCCACCAGTGATTCACACGTTCGTCCAGCATTTATCTGGTGTTTAAGATACATTCTTAGACCAAAATGTATGCAAGGAGCCTTGTTTTAATTCAGACCTATCCTGCAAGTTAAATGGCTTGCTTAAATTGGCCTTTAATCATATTGCGAAGATTGGTAGAACTGAATAATGATCAAAGAGAAATACTGAGCAGAGAAGAATAATGGTGGTGAGAATAGTAGTGCCAATTTCCATTTTAGTTGTGAAGATAAGGGATCATCTCTAGTTTCAAAAGTTTTTTGTTTGCTCGCTGAAGAAATGAAACTAAGGAACTTTTAAAACAATTAAAAATGTATTTCCCCTCCACAAAGGGAAATTTCCTACTTAAAATTGCCATGCGGTTTCTGGATGGGATCTTGGAACAGGAAAAGGAAATGAATGGAAAAACTGAATGAAGTCTGGAGTTTAGTCGATAGCAATGTCCCAATGTCAATTTCATAGTTTTGACAATTGTACCAAAGTTATGTGAGATGTTAACCTCACATGCAGAAAGTATACAGGAAATCTCTGTCTTGTCTTTTCAACTTTTCTGTAAATCTAAAATTATTCCAAAATAAGTTTATTTAAGAATATTACCCCTTTGCTCTCCTTTTAGCCGCAGTGTCATTGTTGGTGCGGGTTACATTGCTGTGGAGATAGCTGGGATCCTTTCAGCTCTGGGTTCTAAGACATCGCTAATGATACGGCATGATAAGGTAAGTGAGAATTTTCTCTTCTGTTGTCATTAATTACTAGGATGCAAAGCAGGTGGAGGTCGGTTGGGTTTTTTCCATGTGGAGCTGCATAGAAGCTGTTAGAATTAGGCCTTGTGTCCTTCCCAACTACCAGCTGCTAGTTGATAATGATGATTTTGATTTGATCAAACTGGCTAGTATTTCATCATGAAGTGGTGGATAGTATCAGATAACCTTAATAAGGAGACATGCAGGCTTCAATATAAAAATTAGTTAAATTGAACAGACTACCAGGTTCATTTCTTATTCTGGAAATCAATTTCATATGCTCAGGTAGAGTCGAGTGGTTAAGAGTCAAAAAAGTTTACGAAATTCTTTGCATTAAAAGAAAACTTATGAAAGATATTTGCACCCCTATGTTCATGAAAGCATTATTCACAATAGCCAAGAGGTGGAAGCAACCCAAGTGTCCATTGACAAATGAATGGATAAACAAAATGTAGTGTATTCATATAATGGAATATTATACAGCCTTAAAGAGGAAGGCCATTCTGACACATGCTACAACACGGATGAACCTTGAAGATATTATTCTAAATTAAGTAAGCCAGTCACAGAAAGACAAATATTATATGATTCCACTTATATGAGGTATCTAGAGTAGTCAAACTCACAGGAACAGAAAGTAGAATGGTGTTTACCAGGGGTTAGGGGAAGGAGAAAGTGAGAAATTGTTTAATGGGTACAGAGTTTCAGTTTTGCAAGGGGAAAAAGTTCTGGAGCTTGGTGGCACAACAATGTGAATACACTTAACACTCTACAGAACTGTACACTTAGAAATGGTTAAGTTGGTAAATTCAATATTATGTGTTTTTTTACGATAAAAAATAATAATAGAAAAGGAAGCTTATAGATCATCTAATTGAACTTCATTTTGTAGATGAAGATGATAAGCCAAGGCAGGTTTTGTGACTGCTAATTAGTATCAAAACTGAGAGCGAAGGTCTCAGAAAGCCCAAGCCAGTATTCTTTTTGCTAAAATCCTCCCTCCATGTTTGTCATTACTTGTGAAGTGTTGCTTTAGGTATTTTGTTGATTAATCATGACTGAGCGCCACTGGGTTGTGGCACCATATTGGAGCTTTCAGAGACATGGTGTGGGGCAATAACAAGAATGTTGGCCTAAGAACCTAGCTGCCCCTAACAAGGGTGTGACTTGGGCAAGTCATTTAACACCTTTGGAACAGGACTTGTGAGATCCCTGACCACTCAAATGCTGTGATTCAAATTCTTGATTATTTTAGCCAATGGAGGGAGACGAGAGAAACTGACCATCCTAGTCAGTGTGTACTCCAAGGAACTTCCTCTTTGGCTTTCAGACTTGTCATATCATTAGCCCCCAGGAAATTTATGTCCCGAATGATGTTTTTCATAGGTAAATGTTATTTTGCATTTCTGGAATATATCCAGCAAGTTGGAAGGAAGGAGAAAGGCAGAGGGACAATTTAAGTAAATTAATACACAAATAAGCAAACCGCAACAGTTTATCAGTAGAGTAGATAGCTCCCACATTTGGAAAATTGGCTTGTTTGCAGAGAGCAACATCTACTTCCTGCCCTCCCCCACCCCCAGTGCATCAGGCTCATTCTCCTTCTTCTCTCTGTCCTGGCGTAACTCTATTCTAGAACTATTCTGTGAATAACTCATCACCTTCCTCCTTTACGCTTCCTGGAGTGTGTGGCATGTGTGTTATCAGAAAGAAATCTCTAGAGAAAGAAAGAAGAGGCGTATGAGTAAAGAAAAGTTGCTGGACAATGACAACTATTATTCCAAAGAATGGTCTCCCTAGGGTGGTAAATGGAATCCATCATATGAACATTGAAATCCAACTGGAAATAACATTTAGGGGATTCTGAAAAAAGAACCACCATCCTAGCAGCAAAACTGTAGATTAATTGTTATGTCAACTCTATTTCTTATTTCAGTGATGTTTTGCTATAGAATTCATGTGGCTCTTAATTAACTCAAGGCTATGTAAGAGTCTCCTATTCCTTGAACTTCCTAAAGGCAAGCAATAGGATAGATATTTCAGCACCTAAAGTGAAATGAACAAATAATGATACTTATCTCTGGGCATATTAGATACTAGTAACATTGCTTATTCATAGAAGTGCCAGATGCTTTTTAAATCTTACAGTTCTACTTAAAGTAATACTATCTCTTAATTCTGTCCTATGACACTGAGTTCTGCTGGTTAATTATGTATCTCAGGCTGTTTCTTTGTTACCAGTTTTACATGTCTTTAACTGGGTCTTCTTTTGTTTGAAAGAGGCGTGATCGTGATCTGTCTCATTAGATTCATTGCCTTCCTTAATTAGTTTAGGTGACTATTAAATCTACTGCATTATCAATTCCATGATCTCCCACATGCTGATACCATCTTTGATGCTGCATTCCTTAGGTAGAATTAGGATAGACTTTCACCAGTAATGTGGTATAGGGAAAACATGATTTTCCATTCCCTTTCCAATAATCTGCTTTTCTACTGAGCATCGTCTTCCTCTTATCTCGCTCCTATCACCAGATCACCACAATAATCGTCATCCCCGTCATCATCACCACCAAGTCCTCCCCAAATATATTTTCTGGCAGCTTGATGTGCTCTTGTGATTTGTGAGGCTTGAGCATCACTCCAAGTGTATACTGAGCCCTCATAATACAGTCTCATCAGACGTGGTCCTTGTCTTCAAGAAGGAGTTTAACTCTCTCTAGCCTTATTCCCCACTCCTTTCCTCAAATTTCTTCTATTCAAACTGGCCTACTTGCTGTTCTCCTTCTGTAAGCTGGTCCCATCTCCTTATGTTTGTATGGCCTCTTCTACGTAAGGTACTTTCCCTTCCCAAGTCATCAAGATCAGTGCACATGCCATACTCCCCGTGAGACCTTCCTTGGTCTCCTCTCTGTATTTCTGTCTCTTCTAAACCTCCTTATCTGCACATCCTTGAAGTTAATTATCAGTCTGCCTTTTATTCTAATATTTTACATCTTCCACATAATAGAGCTTAATACATATTTGTTGATGGAATGAATGAATAAGCAAATTTATAGTGTTGATCTCAGTGATGTTTCGATGATTTTGTTTCAGTGATGTTATGAAGTTGCAGTGAAGTCAGATGTAATACAGACATGGGTGGTGACACAGGAAAATAGATTTCTTAAAACTCCACTCATAATATGGCCATAAATGAAGAAGGAGATGAGAAGGAGGATGATACTGGAATTTCTCTCCCAAGTTTGTGTCATATCTTTAATCAAGTTTTATCCCTTTCCCACCCACCCGTGCCTCTGCTGTCACTGTTTGTATACAGGTACTTAGAAATTTTGATTCAATGATCAGTTCAAACTGCACTGAAGAGCTGGAGAATGCTGGCATAGAGGTCCTGAAGTACTCACAGGTATGACCGAGCCCGGGGCATGCTTACAGCCCCTAGTTGTCTGTCTGCTGTCAATCACACTTTCTGCTTTTGGCTTCACCCCATTAGATTTATAAACACAAACTCTATGTCTACCACAGTCAATTTACTCCTTTCTAGAGTACTACCAATTCTTTATCCTAAGAAGATGTATTTCACATTAGTATTTTAATGAAGTCAAGGTGTAAAAGATTAGAAATCTGGTAATTGAATTTAGTTCGAACTAAAACTTTATTTTTTGTGCTCAAATGCCTTATCGAACACGCTTATTTTTCAGGTTTATCTTTATCTTTCAGGAAATATTATTATGGAATCTATTTTTAAAGCATACCCTTTTGGATTTTGCAGATGGAAAGAATTACCAAGTACTTTACTTCTCAGCGGAGCACCTAAATTTCAGTTTTCCTGGAGCATTAGACTTGTAAAAATAATTTTTTCCCCCCACAGTTTTGCCCTTTCAGCAAGGCCCTATCAAGTAAAATAATAAACGTGAATACACTTTGTGAATGAAAAAGTGCTAGACTGATGGTAGGGGTTACCATCAGACTCCCCTTGGGACCTTCACTAAACTGTGTATGTACTCAGCTCTTCTGACTTCATTCTCACTCTCCTTCCCCTGTTCTGATTAAGAATGTCCAGAGGGGGTCCAGCCCTGTGGCTGACTGGCTAAAGTTCCACACACTCCACTTCGGCAGCCCAGGTTCGGATCCTGGGCACAGACCTACTCCACTCACCAGCCACGCTGTAGAGGCGTCCCACATACAAAAAGTAGAGGAGGATTGGCACAGATGTTAGCTCAGGGCTAATCTTTCCTCAAGCAAAAAAAGAGGAGGATTGGCAATGGATGTTAGCTCAGGGCGACTCTTCCTCAGGAAAAAAAGGAAAAACAAAAAAGAATGTCCAGGCAGAAGCAATGACTGTGCAGTTTGAAAAAATTTCTTAATGATGCTGCTATACAGCCCATTTCCTTCCCGCATTCCAGTTGCAGATCACTGTGCTTAGATTTGTACTTAACATTTTCTCATAGTTTTTAAGAAGTACACTTTAAAATACTTTAAGTTGAGCTTTAGGATGGTGACATGAGCTTACATTTCTGGCCATTGGCTGGATGATCTGAGGCAACCTAGGAAACAGTCTTGGCTCCAGGGAGTTCTGGTGTTAGTGGCCTTTCGGCAAAAGTAAATATGTCAGAGTGTAATAGCATGTGTAGGATTCAGTAGGGGTTTTTTAAATGTTAAAAATTCTGTTTTCCTCTTTATTTACTTTCTTTCCTTTCACCCCTTCCACCCCCAGTTAGCACATTTTATTTGCCAACAGGTCAAAGAAGTTAAAAAGACTTCCTCAGGCCTGGATGTCTGCATGATTACTTCAGTTCCCGGTAGGAAACCCACCTTGACCATGATTCCAGATGTTGACTGCCTGCTCTGGGCCATTGGGCGAGACCCAAATTCCAGGGACCTGAATTTAAACGCACTGGTAAGCTGACGTAGTCTGCCTAAAACATTCTTGAATCTGTTAGTAGTCCTGTGGTTTCCCATGCCCCCTGGCACCCAAAATTTGGGTGGGTATTATTGGATTCTTTTCTGTTTATTCCATGTGTTACCGAACTGGGTTCATTTTGCCCATCGCGTAGAAAGCCCATCACCGAAATCACAAGTTTGCAAAGAGAAAGGGTTTTTATCACAAGGCAGCCAAGCGAGGAGGCAGGAGAACAAATCTCGAATCTGCCTCCCCGAAAAATGGGGATTAGGGATATAGATGGGGTTAGGGGGAAAGGTGGTCTGAAGTGTGGGGATAGATGATTGGAGGTAAGGAGAAGCAAGGTAATTGATGATCTGCACAAGCGTAGTCATGCTTCATGGTTCCTCATAGGACACACGTTCACAAAATGGTGGTGTTAGCATGATCTGAGAGTGGACCTTTCAGCCTTTTGACATCAAAAGGGTTGCTTATCACGTGTTTGTGCAGGCCCGGTTGATGGGTTGGTGGTCTCAACTGACCTGAACTGGACAAGGGAGTCTTAATTCCTGAAAAACAGCTCAAACGTCTGTTACCGTGGTGACCCAGGCACCAAGGCGCTGTTATCTGTAATGGGAGTCAGATAGTATATGGCCTAAGCAGCACCGTTAACCATGGGTGGGCAAACAACTGAAAGCTATAATTGAGACTTGCAAAAAAATACTTTAGTTACTAGCCATCTAACGATTAATGGCTAACTGTTCACTGGTTTCACGTGTGTCCAGTTTGTCACTAAATCCCATTGCTTCTTCCTTTGAAATTAAAAAAAATTTCTTTTCCCTTTCTAGCATCTCCACTCTAGATCAAGCCCCTGCCACCTCTAATCTAGATTGTCCAGGAGCTTCCTGACTAGCCTCCTCCTTAAAGATTTCCTTGTTACCAAGATGCCTGTCTCTTTAAAGCCCTATAATTATTCCTTACTGTCTGAAACTCTAATCCTGATTGTAACTCGTGTTACAATCAGGTGTGTAACTCGTCTTTGACCTTGTGGCTCGGGGGGGATGGGAACATGTGTGAAGCTGATCTACCAGTGCTATCATTAGCATTCTTATTTGTTCTTTTAAATTTTGAAGAAAAGTCTAGGGTAGCAGCTTGGGGCGTGGGTCCCAGAGTTTGACCCAGTTTCAAGCTTTAGTTCTCTTACTTACCAGCTGCATAGCCTTAAGCAGCTTAATTACTCCTAAGTTTCAATTGCTTCATAAATATGGGAACAAAAATAGTACTTGCCTCATTGGGTTATAGAGAAGAGTAAGTGAAAAAATGCAAAGTAATTCGCTTAGATGCTGGCTTATAGAATGAACTCAACAGATGTTAACCAACTGCTGTTGATGATGATGGTGATTTTTCTGATATGCTATATAATAGAATATTTTATATGTTTGAGGTTTATATATTTGATAGAGCCTCTTAAGCAGTGTGTAACATTTTGATACATGTTCTAATATTAATATCTGTTATAATGTGGATTCCTTTTTCCTTTCTATAAAAGGTGTTTTCGGCATTAAAAATATATATATCCAGGGAGATTTTACTTGTTTTTAATCCTGCCATTCAGTGAAATTTAGTAAAATTAGTTGTCTATTTTCATATTAAAGGTAGCTATCCAGCTTTTCACCTTTCAAGAGATGTTTTGCCATTGTACAGACATAGGTATTGGTTGGTCCCTTTTTCAACTATTTTTGCTGAAGCTCTAAAAAATGAGGCAAAATTTTTCAGTCTCTTTCACTGTTAAGATATATTTGTATAATGAATAATTACCTTGTGTAGGTCTTGTCAACATGTTACTAACCTAATTTGATCTTGTCAACAACTCTTTGAGGGGTAAGGATGAGGAACCAGGGACCAGAGATAATAAATAATTCACCAGGCTGTAAACTCCATGGGTTATGGAGGATGTCTGTATTGCCTACCACTGCATTCACAGTGACTAAGGTAATGCCTCCTTTGTACTAGAAGCTCAAAAACGTGTTGATAGGGGCTGGCCCCGTGGTCGAGTGGTTAAGTTCGCGTGCTCCGCTGCAGGTGGCCCAGTGTTTCGTTGGTTCGAATCCTGGGTGCGGACATGGCACTGCTTGTCAAGCCACACTGAGGCAGCAGTCCACATACCGCAACTAGAAGGACCCACAACGGGGAATATACGACTATGTACCGAGGGGCTTTGGGGAGAAAAAAGGGAAAAAAATAAAATCTTTAAAAAAAAAAAGTGTTGATAAATAGGTGACTATACAAGGTCTCATAACTAGTATAAGTGGCAGGGCTGGGATTTGAACCCAGATCTGTCTAGTTCCAGAGGTTGTACTGTTAACCACTGTGTTACCCACTGCCTACTTCTGCTGTCTCTCTGCTTCTCACATGAGAGTATGTACACTTGGAATGTGCAAAGCCACAAGATAAGCATGACACACCTTGGAGCAAAACTTTGAGTCAATATATAGGCAAAAAATTGGGTGAAAGGAAACAAGAGTATTTTTTTAGAGTAGAAGGCAAAATTTACTTGGACTTTTTAAGATAAAATGGTAAGCTTCAAAGAAATCGCTTTTGCTGACTGCTTCAGGCTGGGCCCCTCCGAGGGCGGGGTTAGCGGGCTTCACGAGGAGGGGTTCACAGGAAGAAGCTGAACAGCACTGTCTTAGGCGGGCTCCACAGGGATGGCAGGTGGCACGTGGGATTCCTTTTCCTGTTTACCTGGCCAGTTGAACTGTAATTGCAAAGTCAAATCCTGTTAAAACATCTCAAAACTGGATAAAATACTTACGTTCTAGATTAAGCAAAAGATATGAAACCTGCCGACTTGCTAAGCTGTTTTTCATCTTTTGGTTGAGTCTTGTGGTTTCTTGGAGATTCAGGCCAAAGAGTTGCTTGAAATGAGGTAGATGCAGAGATTTGAGCTGCCATTTTTTGTAGATAGGCCAAATATTGACATGATGTCCTTTCACCATTTTAGGGGATCCAAACTGATGACAAAGGTCATATCCTAGTAGATGAGTTCCAGAATACCAGTGTCAAAGGTGTCTACGCAGTGGGGGACGTGTGTGGAAAAGCTCTTCTCACTCCAGGTAATGTTTCTTCTTTTCTTGGGTAAAGGAGGCTCTGTGTGTCATAGAAAACTGTTCAGTTCTTCACAGTCAGATCAACTTAAGCAAAGTTAAAAGGATGAGTGTAAAAATGTCTTAAAATAGATGTTGGTTGGGTACCTGATGTTTTCTGAATAAGATTCATTTTTCCTTAAAAGACTTAAAAAAAGGCTTAGTGAAGACTGACGTTTTTATATGGATGATACGGTCACCCTCTGAAGAACGCTCTAAGTTAGAATCTGAGTTGTGTGTTGTGACAGTGGAAGGAAGTGACTTTGGAAAGAAGTAACTCAGAGTGACATTCTTATTTGGCTATTTAATCTTGATAAAACCAAGATTGATTCCCACCCCTCCCCCCATCTCAGACCTCAGCCTGCGTCCTGAGTTAACTGGCGCTGGCACCATTTCAAGCTCTTTGTCCTGCTTCTGTCTCTTAGTGACATTGCTCTATCTGCTTTCCCTCTGTACCCCTCTGGGACCTCAACAGTCTTTCCAAAATGGCCCGGGGTCTTACCTCAGAATGGAAACTCACACCAGTCGTGCACCCAAAGCCTCTTAGCTCCTTTAGGAAGTTCTCTTAACGAGAACAAGATAAGCCAGTTTCAAAAACTTCATAACATAATCTAACAATTGAAAATTATGTCAAAGTGAAGAAGATTTCTTACGTATCCTACTGATAATCTATTCTGGAAAAAAAAGAACCCTGTTAATTTGAAATCAATGAAATTAATAACTGATGCTTCTACTGAACTCAGGCATTTTTTTCTAAAAAACTGTTAGGATTAAAAATAGGCTAAGGAGAATAAACTTAAGAAAATAATAAGAAATAAAAATAATTTAAAAAGTAAGCTTAAAGAAATCTTAGTGTGAACTGAATATGGTTGTAAAGTAGAACTGAAGATGCTTGAAACTTGTATAGTTTGCTCCATAAATGTTGTATCAAAAAGCTGATATCCTCATTAAGTAGATAACTGCCAGATGATTGGGAACTTATAAGTATGTCTTTTTTTTTTATTGTAATAGAGTATACAGAATTCACATTAGCCAGTAGTTTTGAATTGTTAGCTAAGGCATTGATATGTCTTCATGGTATTGAACTAGATAGTACAGTGAGCATTGGTGTAAAACTTTGTCAGAGCTAGTATGTTAGGCCAGATGGATAGTTAGTAGAGCAATTCTGCTGTGTTAAAACAAGCAATAAGCTAAACGCTGATTTTAAAATATCTTTGTAGTTGCAATAGCTGCTGGCCGAAAGCTTGCCCATAGACTTTTTGAATGCAAAGAAGATTCGAAATTAGACTATGACAACATCCCCACGGTGGTCTTCAGCCACCCCCCTATTGGGACAGTGGGCCTCACAGAAGGTAGGTATTTAAAAACAAATTGTTGTTTATGGTTTCCTTCCCTCCCCACAACTTCAGGTGTCTGTCGGCTGACTAAATCTATCTCAGCCTCCAAGTTATACTCCTTTTTGGTTGGCCTCTTATAACGGTTCCAATGTCTTCCCCAACTACTAATATTTTGAGAGTATAATTCATATTTTCACACTACTCTATCTCTTTGACTTTTTTTTAGCTTTTTCATTTGAAGTAATTTCAAATTTGAAGAAAAGTTACAAAAGTAGTACAAAGGATTCCTCCATACCCTTAACATTTTTGCAGTATTGTTTTCTCTCTACACACAGACACACACGCACACACACACACTGCAGTATCTGTTTCCTAAGAACAAGGCTGTTCCCTTACAGAAGCACAGTGCAATTTTCAAATGACAACATTTAAATTGATACAATATTCTCTAAACTTTAGACCTTATTCAAATATTGCCACTTATCTCAAATAATGTCATTTTTAACATTCCCCCCCCACCCAACGTCCAGAATTCAGTCCAGGATAATGCATTCCATTTAGTTTTCATTCCTCTTTGTCTCCTTTTACCAAGAGAGATTGTGTGTCCCTGATTGTGGTTTTGTTTGATATTTCCTCATGATTTGTTTTAGGTTGTCTATTTCTGGCCATCTCTCTCTTTGATAGCTCAGTGGAATTGTTTAGGCTTTTGATAGATGCTTTTTTTTCCCTCTGCATTATAGATGAGGCCATTTATAAATATGGAAAGGAAAATGTGAAGACCTATTCGACCTCCTTTACCCCAATGTATCATGCAGTTACCAAAAGGAAAACAAAATGTGTGATGAAAATGGTTTGTGCCAACAAAGAGGAAAAGGTATGGGAAAAATTCAGTAAGCGAAAGTGTCTTCAAGATTAGGGCTGAGGGGGGTATTTTGATGAGGTGGGGAGGGAGGAGCCTTCTCTGATTCACTTGGGGCAGTCCCATTTTTGTATGTCTATATATATTGGAGTTCTTCATAATATTTCATTTGGAAGGAGGTTCAGGTTGAAAAAAGCTCACTGTCGTTGATCAATAGGCCAGACTAAATAGACAACTTGGAAATACTGGTGGGTGTAAGAATTTAATGTAAGAGAAAATTTATATTTAAAAAAACTAATCAGTGAAGAAGAGGAAGTTTATTCAATAAAATTTTCTGAGGTAATCAATTATCTATTTTTGGTTTGACTGTCTTTTTTTTGGAGAGGAAGATTCACTCTGAGCTAACATCTGTTGTCGATCTTCGTCTTTTTTTGCTTGAGCAAGATTAGCCCTGAGCTAACATCTGTGCCAGTCTTCCTCTGTTTTTTATGTGGCTTGCCACCACAGCATGGCTTGACAAGTGGTGTAGGTCCATGCCTGGGATCCGAATCCATGAACCTGGGCCGCAGAAGCAGAGCACATAGGACTTAACCACTATGCCATGGGGCTGGCCCCTGCTTTAACTTTTTGAGGAACTGCCAAACTGTTTTCCAGTGTAGCTGCACCATTTTATGTTCCCCTCAGCAGTGTATGAGGGTTCCAGTTCCTCCACACCCCACCAATACTTGTTATTGTTTTTTTATTAAAGCCATCCTAGTGGACACAGAGTGGTATCCCACTGTGATTTGGGTTTGAATTTTAAAAAGTTGCTTTTATTTTTTTTTTAAAGACTGGCACCTGTGCTAACATCTGTTGCCAATCTTTTTTTTTTGTTCCTTCTTCTCCCCAAAGTCCCCTGGTAGTTGTATATTCTAGTTGTGAGTGCCTTTGATTGTGCTATGTGGGATGCTGCCTCAACATGACCTGATGAGTGATGCCATGTCTGCGCGTAGGATCTGAACCAGTGAAACCCTGGGCCACTGAAGTGGGGCGTGCGAACTTAACCACTCAGCCACGGGGCCAGCCCCTGGACAAGTTTTTTTTTTTTAAATTTTTTGAAGGATTTTGTTTTGGTATTAGGTAGCCCTGTAGGGCTTTTTCTACAAATTAAATTAAATATTAAAGTGGAGCTTAGCAATCTACCTTGGGAACATGGTTCTGGCTTAATTGAAGATTGAGATATAGTCTCCAACTTCTCTTATCAAAAAGTGCATAGTCTGTATCTGATTCAGTGGCCCCGTACACCAAAAGCCACAAGACATAGTCCTTGGCTTATAGAAATCAACGTCAATGAGGATTGACAAAAGCAGAGAATCAGAGCAAAGAGAAGAAAGTAACTGGATTGACAGCAAAACCGAGGTTGCTGTTTCTTGGTCCTGAACGTTCCTCAGTAGCCTAAGATTTCCAGATATTGAATCAGCAAGGTTCCTGCTCATCTCTTCATATCAGTTATTTCTCCATACCAGTTATCATTCATTCATTCATTTGATAAACATTACCTGATAGTCTACTAAAGACTAAGAACTGGATATGGAGAATAATACAAAGGTCCTGCCATCACCAGAGGCTCTTTGTAAATTCAGTTTAGATCACAGTGTCTAGAAATCTGGCTGTGTTTAATGTATATACAATAAGTGAACTGGGTTTTTTAAATTTTAAATTGAGATGTCCTTTTTTTTAATTGTAAAAAACACATAGGATAAAATTTATCATCTTAACCATTTTTAAGTGTACCATTCAATGTATTAAGTATATTCTTGATTTGCTTTTAAACAAAATATTTTTGTGGCTACATTTTATGTTTTCTAACTTTGTTTTTCAACAGATTATTTACCTAAAAAACCTTTTGGAATGTCTGAAGTTGAACATTAACTAATAGTTTTAAAATGTGTCGAGAAACCTCACTGGAAAATTCAATTTGAAACAAATGTCTCTTTACAGTCCTTCACGCCGTCATTCAGCGTGTATGGACTGAGAGCTTCCTAAGGGCTGTCTTTGTGCTCAGCCATACGGATAGAGTTGGGAGCAAAAGCAGGCAGGGTCCCTTCCATGTAGAGATTAAAGTCTACTGGGAAAGATGGACTGTAATTGTCCAGGCCCATATAAATAAATACAACCTTGCGGTGTGATAGAACCATGATGGAGAAACTTTGCTACTGAGAGATCACATGATAGACAGTTTAACTTGGTTGGGAAGGCAGGTGCCGCTATCTGAAAAGTGAATGGGCTTTAACTCTTCAAAGAGAGGAGGAAAGATTGTCCAGACAGAGACAACAACTTGTGCAAAGGAGAGAACACGGTAAATGCTCAGGACAGAAGGAACACTGGTGAGGCCAGAGCGAAGAGAGCCTGAGGGGGACCTGTATGAGATGGGCTGGGGAGGAACGTCGAGGCAGGACTACGCTGGGCCGTGTAGGCTGTGTTATACCACAATGGGATTAGAGATGTAAGTTTTTTAGAGGTTTTAAAATATCAGGTATCTCTCATGATTAATGAAAAATTTATTAGTGTACCTAATAAAAAAATTTTACTTTAAGAATTGCTCTCTTCTTTTTCTCAGGTGGTTGGGATCCATATGCAAGGAATTGGGTGTGATGAAATGCTGCAGGGTTTTGCTGTGGCAGTGAAAATGGGAGCCACAAAAGCCGACTTTGATAATACGGTTGCTATTCACCCTACCTCTGCAGAAGAACTGGTCACACTTCGTTGAGAACCCAGAGGCAGCTGGACCAGTAGACCTTCTGATATGAACCAAATAATCACGTTTACTTACGTTCTCGTTTTATGTATTTTATTGTAATCAGAATCTTCTGATGGTGGAAATGTTCAGTAAATAATAGAACTTATTTATATAATCGGAAATTTGTTTTGTGTTCCAAGATTGATTTTCATTTGATCGCATCTCACAATAATTAATATTTTTCAGTTTTTTATGAACAGCTCTGTACTGCCTGGTTTTTTGTTTTGTTCTGTTTTGTTTTTGTTTCAGCCTCCTCCCAAGTATATAACTATGTGAAGTACAGTTCAATTAATGTACTTGAATGAATATAGCTTACTAATTTTTATAGAGGAAGATGACAGCAGCTCTTCACATTTAAATAATATGAGTGCACAGAGTCATTTTATTCTATTTTTTTTAAGCCAGTACTGTGCTCTACATATTGCACAGCTGCTTCAAGGATGTGACCTGTCTCTGAAAGCATAGAACGTGACAGGCCTGCCTCCCTTATTTTATTCTTTCTTTTGTGTTAAATGACTAAGAATTGTTTGTGTTACTTTCATGAGATGAAGTATACCATACTTGGGAAAGATTTGAGGAAGCTGGTTACATAAGTGAGGGACATTTTAGAAGTGATTCCTGCTTTCAGGAGAGGGACTCAACTGCTTCCAAAGTCCCTTGCTCTGTTAAGACTTCATAGTTTAATGAATGGTTTCAATTTGTGTGTGTGTTCCTGTCATTTTACTTTTCTGAAAACTATTTCCCCAAATTTGAAAATAAAATCACAGCCTTTTCTTCTTATACAATTTGTTGTTGTGAATTTACAGGTAACATTTCATTTTCTAAGAATATTTCACATTGGAGGATCAGATGCCAACACTGAGCTCCCTTAAGGAGACTTAAGGCTGTGTGGAGAGAAGAGATTTTTCTTTGATAAATAAAAAACAGATATAAAGGAAACATTTAGCAAATTTAATGACTGAGTTGGAAGAACAGTCTAGAAATCACTTGGTTTTTTAGTATTTTATTTCCGTTAGCCTTTACCAGCTAGGTAAGTTAGTTAAGCTTTTCCATGGCTTTCGGAAGTGACACAGTGCTACTGAAATTTTTCGTTAAGCTTTTACTGAATGTCTTTCTCGTTTGCCATGGCCAAGTTGCTGCCCTGACTTTTTAAGTAGGTCCAATGTCAACAAAAGAAAAACACCACATTAGCAACTAGGTTATGTAGCTGTTACAGCAAGAAAATAGGGTCTAAAAACCTGGACATGGACCGACATAACCATTCCGCCTTCTTCCCTGCCAGCCTAAAAGGTAGTGCGCCAATGTTCTGGGCTCCGCTGACCTGGTGGGTTTCTCAGTCTGCCTGGGGCCCAAACTTTGAGTGTGACTCCCTAAGGAAAAGGGGAGGCCCAGTAGTCACGTATATGCTAACACTATGTATTTTTTTGTCTCAGGTATCCTTTGAGATACCTGCCTGTTTCTGGTTCTATAGTAACCCAAAGTGAAAGTAACCTTTTTAAGTTGCAGCCTTCATTCTCATCAGTCCTCAAGTCAATCTACCTGTGAGGTGATCGGCCCTACCAGCCTCCCTTACACAGGGCACTAGGCAAGATAAAGATGTACAAGGTAGCACCTTGTACAAAATCTGGCATGTTGTAGATGCTCAGTAGACATTTATTGAAGGAAAGAAATGGTACTTGCTTTCAGGTAATCATATTGTCTAGAATAAGAGATAAATTCTACACAACTGCAATTCATATCAATATGTTAAGCACAGAGTGACTATATGATTTATTGCCTAAAATGGGACATTTTTGGGAGTAAATGCACTATTAATTGGGACAATAAGCACAAATTTGTACTGTTGGAGGAACATGGGAGAGTGCCACCCTAATTAAGCATTATTAGGTGGAAGGAGGCAAGTTCAGAAGAGGCAGAAGGTGCCGTTTTGCTGGGAAAACTGAAGAAGGCTTTGGGAAAGAAAGGTTATGTAGGATTTGAAATTTGAGGATTGTGGAGTTGAAGGTCAGGGCATGTAGAAGGTTCAGTGAGGCAGAGTCGGGCAAAGTATACGTGGGAAATGATCAGAGTTCAGTTTGGCTGGAACATAAGAGTGCAAATTCGTTTTGTGTGGAATGTTCTTCCCCACGTGTTTATCTGGTGATCCAGTTATGTATTGCTGCATAACAAACCACCTGAAAACTCAGTAACTTAAAAGCAGTCATTATATTATACCTCACGATTTTGTGGGTCAGGAATTGGAGCAAAACTCAACTTGCAAGGATGCATTTTTTATTGGTGTGGACAAAGGTCATTTGGTGGTATTCAGCTGGTAGATGGGCTGATCTGGAGAGTCTAAAACAGGCAAGTCCAGACTTGCCTAAGTCTGGAACTTAGGCAATGACTGGAAGGCTGGCCTCAGCTGGGACTGTGGACCGGAGTGCCTACCTGTGGCCTCTCCAGCATGGCAGCGTGGCAATCTCAGGGTAATGGACTGACATGGAAGCTCCTAGAGATTGTTCCAAGATTCCTAGGCAGATGCTGCAAGCCTTATGACTTAACCTCGGAAGTTCTAGAATGTCACTTCTGCCGCATGTTATTGGTTAAGCCAAGTCACTAAGCCCAGTTCAGATTTAAGAGGAAGTGAATTGGACTTCATCTCTCAGTGGGAGGATTGGTAAAGAATTTGTGGCCATCTTTAATCGCCCACACCTGGCAACCTCCTACTCCTTTTACAAGCTTCCGCTAAAACCGCCTTTGTGAAGACTTTAATAGTTCTATATATTATGTGTTCCTAGAACCCCTTGTCACATAGTAGCTCTACATCACATATTCACCTTGTGTATGTTGTTTTGTACTTAATGTTAATTATTTCTACATTCTCTGTGTTGTGTTTCACAGTATCATTCCTGGTATGTCATGCGGCAGCTTTGGCTGCAAGAGGGCAAAGCTGTGTTAACTGATTTTTTGACGCTAAGATCTATAGTAGAAAAGAGCCAACATTTTAATCCTTTGCTATTATGAAAAATGAGTCTTCAGCAGACTTTTCCCTTCCCATGAATCTGACCTGATGATAGATGAAGAGCTGTTAGATGTAATATAGATGACCGTTTCTGTTGCAAACTACTCTGAGAAATGCTCATTTATTGCCGTTGCTTTTAATACAATAATTTAGCATGTTGATTTTTCAATAAATATCAGAACATTTTAAAGGTAAGAATGATTATATATAGTTATTTCTGTTTTTTTATGTAGTATATTTTAAGTGCTCTTTAATGTGTTGGGGGCAGTGTTAAAAGGTAAAAAGTGTTGGATTGTAGGCCTGGGGTTATAGCTAGACTTTACATAAATTTTTCTGGAAACAATTCCCTTTTCAAGTCCTTTCTCTGTAAGCTGTAGTAGCAGACTTTGTCCTTTTTGGCTGTTGAGCATCCAGACTCTAAGTTTGAGGAATCCCAACTTTATGAGCCTTGGTAAGAGATAAAGCCCATCTACCCACATAGAACCCAAAAATGCCAGATGCATGCTTTCCCAAGCTCCCTTGCAGCTGGGGAGAAACTACATGACATAGGCTTGGCCAATCAGATGTACTCACCCCTGAATACTCAGAAACCAGTGATGCAAAGAAACAGACAAGAGAGAGAATCCATTCTAGTGGCTGTGGCAACAACATCAAGGGTCAACCTGGCAGCAGTACCAGTGCCTGCCATATCAGTTTCTAGCTATGGTGAGTAGAACCCTGTGGCAGCAATGGTGACCTCGCTGGCTGGTTTCTGAGTCATGCATTTGGATAACTGTGGCTCTGGCTGCCTAGCCTCTGAGCCTGGATCACCAGCTGTGTCAAGATATTATTTCTTAAATAGTAGCTGACCTTTTTCCCCTCTCCTAAAATTTTTCCCTTTCTCCCCCCTTGTTTGAGTTGTCTCTTTACTCACTGTATTCACAGAGGAATATATCAGGGCAGAGAGCAGAAGGAACTTTGATTTTCAAAAGCTTAAATCTTTGGGGAATAAAGGCTTCCTTTCATCCCCATTCTTGACATATATATTTTTTTCTGAGTAATGTCTCCCCCCTTTCCTTTGAAAACGCAGATGGGCTTCATCTCTTACCATCAGCATAAATGTCAACTTTTCCCCAAATTTGACTAATGAAAATGGCATCTAATTGTGGTTTTGATTTACATTTGTAGGACTCCTTGTAACATTGAGTACACTTTCATATGTTTACTGTGATAGATTCCTGATGTTCAGATGTCGAACAACAGGATCAGAATGGAAAGTAAGAACAAGGTGAATAGGAAACATATTACATTTGCTAGGCCAATACTACGCTAGTAAAGGAAATCTCAAGAAATTATACCCAGCATGGACATGGAGAGTAGACTCCCCAAACCACACACTTGCTGTAAAATAAAGTCACACAGCATGAGAACCAAGATGGAATCTGAGTGCCCAGGGCACTTTCTGGCATATACTAGAGGCTTAATTAATGACTGGGGGAGCGGAAGAAGACTGACGTTGGCCATCTAGGAAGCAGTATAATAGAGTGGCTCACAGGCTCTGGAGCCAGGGTGCCTGGGCCAGAAGCTGTGTATACTGCTTATTTGCTGGGTGCCTTTAGACAAGTTACTCAATCTCTCTCCGTGCCTCCTTTGAACATGCGTTTGTAGGGTAAGTGGGGTTATAATGGAGAACAGACAAAGGAGAAGTCCGAGTTAAGGCGACAATGGGACCCGTTCAACATTCTAAAAATATTTGCTGTGCTCCTTCTGTGTGCTGGCCCCAAAGAAGATAGAAACTTTGGGTCAGGAAAGAAGCAGAGAACTTGCACTCAAAACAGGAAGCCCAGGCTGAGGGGTGAGAGGAAAAGGGAGGAGGCACAAAGGTGCTTTGAAGTTGACTGGTCTGTACCCTTGTCCTTTGCTCTCTGGCGGTGTCTCAGGCCACCTGCTACCAAGGAGGCCCATCTGAGGTGGGGCAAAGGTCCTGTGATGGGGGAAAGAAGGGGCAGGGAAGAGGAAGAGCTTAAAATGTACCCAATCTTTAAATCGTTATTTTAAATATGTATATCCTGTTTGGTGTCCTCAGGCAAACCTGGGTTTTTCTTCTTAACTGTAGCCCTATCCTTTTCCCAAATTGCTGATTTTCAGGAGAGAAAGCTGACAAATGATCAAGTGTGGTAAGAGCTGTGTTAGGGGAAGCACCTGGAGCTATGGAGCAAACCAAGGGCGTGCACAACCCAGACCAAAGGGTCCAAGGAGGCTTTGGACTTGAGGACTTTGCTCCTTCTCTCTCTGCATCATAGATTTCTCTTTCTTTATTGCATCAGAACCATCCACATACACGATTCTGTAATCAGCTTCCATTGAACCCAAATCCTTCCGTGACTTTGTATCCTTCTCTTGCTACTCCTTTACTCCTTTGCATCTGTTTCTAGAAAAACCCTTAAAAGAATGGTCTAGACATTCTTTCTGCTTCCTCACTTCTCAGGTATTCATCCCCACCACATTATGGAAACTGCCCTAGTGAAGGTCACTAATGACTACATGATATGAACCCTAATGGTTGATTCTCAAGCTTCATCTTGCATGTCCTCCCACCACTGTTTGACATATGGTCAACCTTTTCTTCTTGAAACATTTCTTCACTTGGCTTCTGGGACACCCATTCTCTCTTGGTCCTCTTTCTCTTTCACTGGCCCCTTCTACTCAGCATGTTTGGTGGTCTTCCTTTGAGTGTCCCAGAGCTCATTCCTTGGCCACCTTTTGCTTCTCTATCTTCATCCACTCTCTAGTTGAGCTGATCCAGTTCCATTGGCTTTAAATACCATCTCTAAGCTGACTTCTATAGCCAATCACCTACCTAACAGCTCCACCTAGGTATCTAATAGGCATTGTCAGCTTAATGTGGCCAAACAGTAATTTCCTCTTCCTAACTTGCTTCTTCCCCAGCGTTCTCCATCTCAGTAAATGGATCATCATTCATTCAGTTACTCAAAACAAAGATTTGTAGTGACTTCATTCTTTCTTTGAGTGAAAGTCCTTATAACGGCTAAAAGGTTTTATAAGATTTGCTCCACGCCACACTGGCCTCCTTTCCCTTCCTCAAAAAGCATCAGTTCTCTCTGCCTAAAAAGCTCTCCTCCCCAGTTTTGCATGTTTCACTCCTTCTCTTAATTCAGTTCTCTGCTCAACTCTCACTTTACCAAAGACACCTTCTTTGACCTTGTCATTTTCTATCTTCTTGTCCTTCCTTATTTTTCTTCATAGCAGCTATTACTATGCAACATTAAATCATGTTTTTCATTATATGTATAAATATATAAAGTAATATATAAATATGTAACATATATTTATATATTCAAATATATATATATATATATTTTAAAGATTTTATTTTTTCCTTTTTCTCCCCAAAGCCCCCCAGTACATAGTTGTATATTCTTCGTTGTGGGTCCTTCTAGTTGTGGCATGTGGGACGCTGCCTCAGCGTGGTCTGATGAGCAGTGCCATGTCCGCGCCCAGGATTCGAACCAACAAAACACTGGGCCGCCTGCAGTGGAGTGCGCGAACTTAACCACTCGGCCACGGGGTCAGCCCCTCAAATATATATTTTATATGTCTATGTCTATCTATTTATCTACCTGTGAATGTGTTTCCATACATCTTCCCCACTAAAATAGCTCCACTAGGTCAGAGACTTTGTATGCTCATCTGTGTATCTGAATAAATACTAGAGTAGAACCTAGATCATAGCATTTGTTGAGTGAGGAGGACATGATATGAGGTGATGGGCACGATGATTGGAGCACTGCATGAAAGGGGCTGGAGATAATATTGGAAATCAAGCTAGGTTGGATGTAGGCCCTTCAGAGGAGACAGGACTTTATAACAGAGATATATGTCTAGGCAAAGGGTGATTTTTGTTTAAGAAAGATACCTGGAGAGAGTGATGGTTCAACACCCAGTTTTGTAAGTGGGTTTAAAGGATGCTAGCCTGAATCTCAGATGAAGAGGAAAGGATTGGCTGAAAGGGGACTATAAGGGATCTGTGGGGGGGATATTTGGGTAGGGCTGAGCACCCTGGCAAGTAGGAGGCTCCTTCTCAAAGGCAGAGGTGGGAGGGGCTAATCAAGAGTCAGAGGTCAAAGTACTCAAAAAATACTCAAAAGGGATTAGATCCAACAAGTTGCTACAGAAGAAGTGAATTCAAAGGATGAGAATGAGTCCAGGAGCCCATTTTGTCAAAAGCATAAGGTAAAGGTTGCCATTTAATTGAATAGATCTGATGGATACACTATCCATATATGTCCTTGTCCAAAAGACCAGTGAGAACACTGCCAGACAAGGGGTTATTGGGACAGCTGACCTTCATACTAAGAGGCACCAGTGGAGAAAAGGATGGTGTTGAAAGTAGAGAGAGACTAATTATAGATGTTGTGTGGGGAGACCAGTTGACC
This sequence comes from Equus asinus, assembly GCF_041296235.1. Classification (NCBI taxonomy): domain Eukaryota; kingdom Metazoa; phylum Chordata; class Mammalia; order Perissodactyla; family Equidae; genus Equus; species Equus asinus. Next base: position 12,893,392 of record NC_091816.1, read on the forward strand.
ACTTAGGAAGAGACTTGATGAAGTCAGTAGGACACAGGCTGGTACTTAGCTTTATAGGAGCAAGAGCTAAAAAGTTGCAGGGCACTCACACTTTATCAGACTAGGGATGAACTCAATGGCTTTCAGCCATAAAGAGTATTTCTGACTCACGCTACATGTCTATTGTGGGATGGGCCACGGCTCTGCTGTATGTCATCTTCACCCTAGAATCAGGTTGATGAAGTGCCCCAATCTGGAATATAGCAGGGTCTTATGGCAGAGGGAGAAGCAAGACAATGAATCACAAGCTAGTTCTTAAAGCTTCTCCTTGCATGTCACACACATCACTCTGTTTTATATTCCATTAGCCAAAGCAAGTCACATGCCACTCCTATATTCAACAGGGCAGGCAGTACAATCTTCCCTCAGAAAGAGGACGTGAGTAATTATGAATAATCATACAAGCTACCACAGAAGCCATTGGATTTGGCAGTTGGGAAATCACTGGGGACTTGTGAAAAGAGTTTAACTGGAGTGTTGGGTTCTAATAATAATAATAGCTATAATTTACTGATTACTTGCTATGTAGTGCACATACTGTGGTGAGCGCTTTACATTATCTCATTTAATCCTTGTTATAAACTGCATGTTTGTATCTCCCTCAAATTCATATGTTGAAATCTAATCCCCAATGGGATGGTATTAGGAGGTAGGGCATTTGGTGGGTAATTAGGTTGAAAGGGTGGAGCCCTCATGATGAAATTCGTGCTTTATGAGAAGAGACAGGAGAGAGCATGCTTCCTCTCTCTCCCTCTCTCTCTGCTTCCGTGTGTGGACACAGCGAGAAGGTAGCCACCTGCAAACCGGGAAGCAGTCTCTCATCAGATACTGGATCTGTCAGACACTGGACTTTCCAGCCCCCAGAACTGTGAGAAACAAATATTTGTTGTTTAAGCCACTCAGTCACTGTAATTTGCTGTAGCAGCCTGAACGGACTAAGACAATCCTTTCCATTACAGATGAGGAAACTTAGCTTTAGAGAGAGTAAATAGTGGCTCAAGGGTAAGTGGTGGATCAGAGATTCAGGCCACTGCTGCCTGGCTCCAAGGCCAGTATTGCAACCCCTGCAGACTGAAAGTTACTAAGTGGAGGCAAGAGCAAATGTTTGCTTTTTGGAGAAAGTTTGAGATAGAGAGGATTGTAGTGTAGCAGAAAATGCCACCGCAAAATACGCCACCTTGTCATAAAGATTATTTTGAACTGGAGGTAACTGAGAGGAAGCAGATACAAGAAAAGCTTTATGCCCTCCCCCAAATGCCTAAAAGTAGGACATAAATTTGTAAAAGTGTCTCTGCTCTTCTCGTTACCAAGAAGGACAAACATTAATCACCAGAGACAACTTTAGACCCTTATGAGCCTGAAGATGGTACCAGAGGAATCCACAAAACAAACTTTACTTACTAGCCCTTATCTTTCATTAGTTTCTTCATATATTTGCCTTTGCACAATTTACTACCCTAGAAACTCAAAGTCCTTTTCACTCAAAGTCTTGTCACTTCTCTAAAAATTTATTGTTCTTTTGTTAAGATGTTTTATAAGCCTAGATTCTAATCACCCCTTTGAGTTACTCATCACTGGGTTCTCCTGTGTGTGTGTGTATGTGTGTAATGCACATGTTAATAAACGTCTGTTTGCTTTGCTCTTGTTAATCTGTCTTTTACTAGTCTAATTGTAGGGTCGCAGCCTGAGAACCTAAGATGGGTAGAGGGAAAAAATATTTTTTTCCTCCCTTATGTGATGAATGCTTGAAATTGAAGCAGGGTCCTGGGAAGATATTTTCCCCATTGGGCAGGCTGAGTCAGAAGGCAGGGGGAAAAGTCTCCAAGGGAGCAGAGACTATTAATGCTACAGAAATTCAGGACACATGAACAAAGTACTTACTTTAGTTCTTGATTTGTGCGGATGCGAGCTAATTTGCTTCGTCAGTTATTTCGAAATTTAGGTCTCTAGTTAGTTAGTTGAGACGGATTAACAGGTGAGAGGAGTTGAAAGGCACTTGTTATTTGATGGCAGAATGAAGTAAATTTATTTGCCTTGCCTCAATTTTCCTCTTCCAAACTATTTTTTTTTAAAGATTTTTTTTTTTTCCTTTTTCTCCCCAAAGCCCACCCGGTACACAGTTGCATATTCTTAGTTGTGGGTCCTTCTAGTTGTGGCATGTGGGACGCCGCCTCAGTGTGGTTCAATGAGCGGTACGATGTCCATGCCCAGGATTCGAACCGACGAAACACTGGGCCTCCTGCAGCGGAGCACATGAACTTAACCACTCGGCCACAGGGCCAGCCCCTTCCAAACTATTATATAATGTAAAAATATTAAAATGTAAAATTAAGCCACTGCATAAAAAAGAAGGAAGTTCTGATACGTGCTTCAACATGGATGAACTTTGAAAACATCATGTCAAGTGAAATAAGCCTGACACAAAAAGACAAATATTGTATTACTCTACTTATGTAAAATATCTAGAATTAAGGCAAATTCCTAGAGATAGAAAAATTAGAAGTCACCAGCGGCTAGGGGGAGGAGGAGGTAATGGAGAATTACCACTTAATTGGTGCGGAGTTTCTGTTTGGGGTGATGACAGTTTTGGAAATAGCGATGATTGCTCAATATTGTGAATGTAATTAACCCCACTGAGTTTTAGACTTTATTTTATTTTATTATTTTTTTAAAGATTGGCACCTGAGCTAACAACTGTTGCCAATCTTTTTTTTTTTCTGCTTTTTTACTCCCCAGATCCCCCCAGTATATAGTTGTATATTTTAGTTGTGGGTCCTTCTAGTTGTGGAGTTTTACACTTTAAAATGGTTTAAATGGCAAATTTTATATTATATATATTTTACTGCAATTAAATAAAATAGTAAAAAAAGTTAATCCACTAAATTGGAATTAATCCTGTGGTTACACTGAGTTGTTTTTTTGAGATAGAAGGGCTTGGGTAGGTCAAAACAGAAGAGTAGTTTATACAATATATGAATTATATTTCCCTCAGGAAGCTACCATACTTTCTACCAAAGAGTATGCAGGATTTTATGAGTATTCATGAGACAAGACAAATTACTCTTTTATAGTAGCTTGGGTCATTCTTTACATAGTTTGACACTAGCCACACCCTTCTGACCTGGAAATACTGAGGCTGCAACTATGTAGGTGGTTTTAATTATGATAAAGTTTTATTTAAGCATCAGTGGTGGAGACTTTGTGTATATTACACAAATAGCCACGTCCTCACCTCTCAGTGGGATATTTTTCCTATGCCTTCCCTAAGCCCTGGTTAGAGGCTGCCTCAGAAGCAATCCAGATGATGTCTATATTGTGTAACAAGGATGAGAAGGCAGAATAAACATCTATATGTTCAACTCTAATCTTGAATTCTCTGAAATCACGCTAATTTGGGCTGATGTTTAGAAATGGTCAAGTTGGTCACTGTTGTAGTCAACATTTCCGGCAGACAAAGAGAATCCTTTTTTAGTTCATTAGTGTGGCGTCCAATGTGTAAGTACCTCTGACACAAAAATGGCCTAATTATGAGCCACATAGGGAGCCCATTTTTGTCTTCACTTGAAGAGTACCTTCAGAGTACAGGCTATCACCCAAAAGTGTTTTGAATGAATGCAGTCGTTGCTCTTAGTGCTGGGACCTAGTTACAAGCAATAGGCACTATAAACAGGAGCAATGCCATTGGTTAACAATATTCATCATCTATACATTTTAGCGGTTTGCTGGGGTGTGTATGGGAGGGTTTCAAGTTGGGCAATGACAGTAATAACAGCTAATATTTGGGTAAAGGAGGGTAATTGAGATTTGGGGGTTTGGATTATAAATAACATATTCTAATTTTGGCACTGGAAGGCTTAGCTGTGTTCAATATCTATTCCAAATGGCTGAAATGAGACAAGCCATTGAAATAAAGGAATAATTATGAGCATTTTGTTAAAGTAATTAAACAAGGAAGACATTAGATTGAGGTGGCTCTAATGCCTTGGTAGCCTACATAAGCAAACTGAAACTTACGCCACAGTCAATGCACTGGAAGCCACAGAAACGAAACTTAAGAATAACTAATTACAAACAGCCAACTAGGCTTTCCCAAATAAGGCAACCACTTAAGCTACAGCCAATCAAAGACTTTCTTTGATTTGCTTCGGAATCTTCTCTATAAAAACCTTTTCCCTGGCTCCTGTCAGTGGAGTGCTCCTAACCATTTTTGGTTTGGGGCTGCCCAATTTGAACTGATGTTTGCTCAAATAAAGTACTCAAAATTTTAATGTACCTCTGTTTTATTAACTGTTCATTGAGTGCTTTCCATGTGGTAGATCTATTCCGTAAAACCATGATTCTCTAATTGTTAACTCATAATTCTCAAGTGGCTAGATAACAAGCATGTGTTAAAGTTTTATTTAACACATGGAAATAAATGAACAACACAAATGAGAATAGAGACGACAGAGCTTGCTGTAGCAAGGGATCAGCCCCCATCACTCGTGTTTGGCAGAAACTCAAAGGCAATCAAGGAAAGGGGAAGTTTTATAGTGAAAAAAAAAGGATGCTTCTGGTATGTTCTGATTAAAAGTTGTTGGCAGAGGAAGCTGGAGATGGAGTAACTAGAAGTGAGGCATCTATATGATTGGTTTGGGGAGCGTATTTGTTTTTCTGTGGTTGATCTTGGTGTGTGTGTGTTGGGGGTGGAGGGGTCTAAAATAGGGAAGTTGGCAGCCTTTGAGGAAATCGTGACCATTCTGAGCCGGTTGCTGCAGAGGTTGTGGCTTGGTTTCTTATGTGGGTCAGAGTTTTATTATCACGTATGGTCTAGCCATTGCCTATTTGTATATTAAGTCTCTCTCACTCACTAACAAGGGAGCCAACAGAATAACAGAAGTGATTCCACGAGAATATGAGAAACTGGAATTTATATAATCATTGAGGAAAGGAACAATGAAATAAAAATTGATACAAAACTGACTCATGTATCTCAGGACAATGCAATTTTAACCTTTGGGATTATTTTTTTGTGCTGTATACCTGCTCTTTCTCCCCATTACACTTCATTAGTTTTTCTTACCAGTTAATCTCTGAGTTTACTGGGTTGTAAAAATCTCTGGGCTTTAATAAATTGTTATCAAACGAAGTTACGTTTCCTGAGGGTGTCGGATGGTTACCACGTGGGTTTACTACAAAATCCTCTAGAATGAAACTAATTTGAAAAAGTCACACAACCTGCCGGGAGCCGTCAGCCTACAAGTTAAGCCTCTGCCTTGTGACACGGTCCGGGAGAGAGATGAGGGGACGCACGGCGACCCTCAAGGGATTCTACCAGGCTGCCCCTGCAACGAGTCTCCCTGGTACTTCTGACTTTTCTGCTTCTGCTCACTCTGTTCTACACCTGGGGTTATTTCAGGGGAAGTCAGCCCGGCCCTGGCAATGAGAATGATACAATGCAATATTCTAGGGAAAGTTCTGGGGAAAAACATCTTCTAGGGAAAGAACATTCTGACCCGTCCTTTGGTCGGGTGAAGCGTTGGGAGTTGAGAGGGAACAAAGAAATCTGTAGCCCCCACAGATCTCTCTAGGAGGACGGTGGTTGCCACGGCCCATTGAGTCAGGAGGCCGCTGGGGGTGGCCTCCTTGAAGTAAAGAATTACAGAAGCTTGACTCCCCCCGGGCCTACACACAATCAATTGCTCTTAGGACTATTGTCTACCTTGCAATCAATTACTCTTAGGACTATTGTCTACCTTGCAAAAACCCGCTTACGCGAGCCAAAAATATGTACTGGGACTGTTTCATGAAATCATCCTTGCATACCCTGAGCCCTATATAAATCATACATACACAAAATAAAGTTAGACTTGGACACCAAACTCCTTGTCTCACTGCCTCCTCCTTCGCCGACGCCGTCCATCCCTCAGGAGGCCCTGTTCATGCTGGGGCTGGACCCAGGCAACAACCAATCATCTTTTGGCTTTATTTCCAAGTTTTGAATAAAAATTCATCTATTTATTTAATCTTCACAACAGTCCAATGCAAGTAACCCATTGTGGTAGTACAATTATTCTCACTTCCCAGATGAGAAAACCAAGACACAGGTTAAGTAACTTGAGGAGTAATCAGTACCGAGTACAGTACTAAGTAATTAAAGTACTAAGCAAACGACAGCTAGTTGACCACTGGCTTTGCTGCTCCTTTAGGTTATAAAGACGAGGAGAGGTCAGCCTCAGGAAGTCTGACCCACTCCAATACATTCAGGCTGTGGGCAAGGCCAGTGATCTTTTTCATCGCTTTATTTCTACCCCTTTATGTTGCTTCTGACCCCGAAATCCTTTTCTAAGAGAGTTCACAGATGTGGTGGTTGGGAGTTCAGAAACCGGGCTTCACAACAGGATTTGCCTTGGCTGGCTGTGCTGTCTTGAGCAAGTCTTTTAGCTTCACGGGGCCTCTTATTTCCTCACTTATAAAACAGAGCGCTGGAACAATGTGCTTTCAAGTTTAGGTGTTGAGGAGTGGCTTTTGATGTAAAGTCACAAAACACCTGGTAGACAACTTGAAAAATCGCGTCGCCACTTGCGTTAAACAGATTCCAGAGCACGCTGGAGGAGCATCTAGCAGCTTTAAATTTCTGTAATTTCTCAGCGGCCGCTACTTGCCTCCTACCTACACGCCCTGTTCTCCGCCCCGCCCCCTCGCGTTGTCAAGGAGACCCGGGACGCCTCAGCTGGCGGATTCCTCTCCCGCCGCACTCCGAGCGGGGCACGTGGTGACGCACGCGCGCTCTCGACGGCGGAGGCGCCGCGGTGGCTGCCGGGACTGAGCTCCTCGCAGCTCGATCAGGAAGTGCCGGGCGGAGCCCGGGGTCGAGTCACCGCCTCAGCTGCCGCCGCCGCCGCCGCCGCCGCCGCCGCCAGTGCGGAGACCCCGACCTGGCGGGGCAGCGCTGGGCGCGCGTGCGGGCAGGCGGGGGCGCTGCGGAGGAGCAGGAAGCGGTGGCCACGCCGGCGTGGGCGGCTGGTCACGGCGAAGGCGCGGGGAGGCGGCGGCGGGGCGCGTGGGGCGGCCCTTCTCGCTCAGGTAGGGGCTGCGGCGGGCGGGTGAGCGGCGGGGGCCCCCGGCCTGTTGTTCCTCGGCGCCGCCGCCTGCCGCGGGGCGAGCGTGGCTTCCACCCCTCGGGAGGCTGGGGCCGCCGGGCGCTACGCGAAACACCTAAACACGGGGACAACTTCTGGGGAGCATTGTCTTTTAGGCCGGAGGTACGTGGAGCAAACTTTTGGGCCGGAAAGAGGGTAAGTCGGCAGTCTGCGGGCTCACTGTGCCTCTCCTAGCCCCCAAGTTTCCATTCGCCGAGCGAACCATGTGTGTGGCGTTTGGGGAACCACGGCGTCCCCACCACCTGAAGGCTGTGATTTAGATGCTCCTTCACGGACTTTTAAGCTGCCTTGTAATGATTCCTAAACTTCAGTTAGAATCGTTGTTTTCTTCACAGTCTGAAGACATTTTCCAAAACAAAAAGGTTGCGTCCACCTCCACATTTCTGTCGTTTCAGAGGTGAGCAGTCGCTGTTCTCAGCTGGCCGTTTGGTCGTAGCGGGGGGGTCTTCGATGCCAGGGGCGCCCCTGAGGCTTAGACAGGGAAAGAAGCAAAAGACAGGGAAAGTAGAAGGGTGGAAAGAAGTCGAAAGAGATAGTGGAGAACGTGGGCTTTGCAGCCCGGTGTTGCTTTAACCGATGTCCTTCCGTGGAGGAACACGTGAACTCATTGAGTTGAGCGGTGGTGTTTTTTAACATCGTAGTTTTTTTTTTTTTTAAAGATTTTATTTTTTCTTTTTTCTCCCCAAAGGCCCCCCAGTACATAGTTGTGTATACTCCGTTGTGGGTTCTTCTAGTTGTGGCATGTGGGACGCCGCCTCAGCGTGGTCTGATGAGCAGTGCCATGTCCGCGCCCAGGATTCGAACTAACGAAACACTGGGCCGCCTGCAGCGGAGCGCGCGAACCTAACCACTCGGCCACAGGGCCAGCCCCTGAGCGGTGGTGTTTTTTTTTTTTAGTGTAAAATGGGCATAGTGATGTGTCCTGTCTGCTACACAGGTCACTACATGTAAAACTTTACAAATACTGAGTAGTCTTTGAGAAAAAGGAGGAAAAGTTCGGCGGGGCGTGCGATGGTGACAGACAGACATTAGCATTCTGCTCTAGGTGCCACTGAACGTTAGCTGTGCCACACAGGTCGCCTTTGTGGTAGAGGCCTTTACCTTTACCAGCATCTCAGGTCTGGAGTAAGGAGCGCTTGAGTTACGAGTCAGGACATTCGGGTCCTGGCCCGGGTGCTTTCTGCTGTGTGACCATAATCCTACCTCTTCACTTCAGATTTCACATTTTATTAAAATAGGAGTGAAACTAATACCTATCATCTCATAGAGTTGTGAGGATCAAATGCTGTAAGCGTTGAGGTCTTTATAAATCGTAAGGCTTTTATTTAAATCTGTGTTAAAATCATGGTTAAAAGCCTGGATTGAGTACGTCTCTTTACAAGGTGAAATAAAGTGACAAGTGTTTCCTGTTTTAAGCTTGTTGCCCCCACCTTATCACTCGTGAATTCTCCTTTCTTATTCCCACACTTTCCCTCCCCCAAGACTGTCACTCACCTTCCTCACCCCAGTGTAGTGTGCTATTTTTCAGAGCCAACCAAAACAGTAATAGTGAAATAACATAGCTTTACTATTTAAAAAGTCGGTTTCACAAACATTTTCTCCTTTTATTCTTACAATTGGGCTAAATGTAGACAGCGTTAGTAGTACCCTGTTTTACTTGGAATTGGGTTTAGAGAGGCCTAGGGTCTGTGCTGTTAGAACTGAGGGGAGAAGGCAGGTCTTTGATTTGAGGTCCAGTGCCAGTGACTGTTCGTTCCTTCCTTAACTGAAGTTTACTCTGATTATTTCTTATCAATGCTTATATTTTTAACTTTTGGCACTCTAAGTCACTTATTATTTATTCATTGCTTTTTAAGCGAGGTGCTCAACGTGTTCATGTTCTCAATTGTAAGCTGCCTGAAGGCAAGGATTTATTTTCCAGAACCTTTCAAAGCTTGGAGTACAGTGCCTCACAAACAGAAGACATTTCAGAAAGGCTTGTGAAACCAATAACAGCGAGGCTAGAGCAATTTAAAGAGTTTTTTCTGTTCATTATTCATTTAACAAACATTGAGCAACCCTGTGCTTGAAGGCTTTCAAAATATGAGATAGAATCTTTTTCCTCCAGGGCCTTCCTTCCCAATTTATGAACACTAGTTTTAACAGTGCAAAATAATTTACATAGTCATCCCTCGCACCTCCTAGATTCTCCACGGGGTTTCAGGGAGAGTTCAGACAAGAGAGGAACATTTAACAATATTTGTTGAATGACCTGTGGCTTCCCTGGTTGTACTGAAGTTGCTTAGAATTGTAGTTTTAGAACTGGGAAAAAAACCCCGAAGAGGTCTGGCCCCATCTCTCTCCAAATCAGGAATTTTCGGTAGGTACTGCTGACAGATAGTAATCTAACCTCTTCATCACTTAATAGAGAGTTCACTAATTTTAAAACATACCTTTTCATTTGTAAGCAATTATGATGGTTCTCTTTTTTCTTTGCACTGAGTCTGAATCTGCCTCCTAATTTCTGTGCAGCAGTCCTGATGTTATTTCTAGAGCACCGTTGTCCAATAGAAATACAATATGAGCTGCAAGTGTGAGTCGCATGTGTAATTTAAAATTTTCTAGTAGCTATGTATTTTTTAAAAGTATAAAACAATTAGGGGAAATTAATTTTAATTTTATATAACCCACTATATTCAGAATATTATCACGTCAATGTGTAATCAATCTAAAATATCTCATTAGTAATTTTAAAAGTTCTTTCCTTTGTCCTGTGTTTTAAATCTGATGTATTTTACTCTTAAGTGTACATCTCAGTTCCACCCCTGTTTCAGATGCTCAGTAGGCGCTTGTGGCCAGTGACCATATTGGACAGCACAGTTCTAGAGCTTTAGGAAGTAATTCTGTTTCTCTTTAGTAGTGCCTAGCATGGCACTTGGCACAAAATAGGCACTCGTTAAAGATGTTTTGAGTGAATGAGTAAGTGAATAAAAACAAGTGCTAGATAACTAGTAATAAAAGGTAATTTTGTTTGGGATGTAACTGTTGATGAGACCAATGGATTTGGTATATATGTTTGAGTGACTGGAATCTGTATTAAAGATAGTTATTTTTATCTTTGCAGCATTATGGATCCAAGCCTGTTGAGAGAACGAGAGCTCTTCAAGAAACGAGCTCTTTCCACTCCTGTAGTAGAAAAACGTTCAGTATCTTCTGAATCATCATCGTCATCAAAGAAGAAGAAAGCAAAGCTAGAACATGGAGGGTCATCAGGCTCTAAACAAAATTCTGGTTAGTAAAACTGACTGTTTAGTTTTTATTTTTCAGGAAACCATTTAGTCATGGCAAATTCATTTTTCAGTTCAACATTCATATTGATTGTTAGGCATTTTAAGTATGAGGGGTGAAACGATAAGAGAACTTTTTGCTCTTAAGATATTAACAGTCTTGTGTACTAGTTAGAATTTAGGTTATTATTTAAAAAAATAACTTCATTGAGGTTTGATTTATGTACTGTAGAGTTCACTCATTTTAAGCATTCAACTCAAAGATATTTAGTAAATTTACAGACTTGTGCAACTGTTACTACAGTCCAATTTTAGAACATTTCCATCACCCTCAGAAGATCCCTTGTATCTTGTTTGCAGTCACTCCTTGTTCCCACCCTGGCCCCAGATAACCAAAAATCTACTTTCTTTTCTATTATGTATTTGCCTTTTCTGTCCATTTCATATAAATGGAATTGCACAATATGTAGTCTTTAGTGTATGACTTCTTTTACTTAGCATTTATTGAGATGACCATGTTGTTCTTGTTTTTTATTATATTAACGTGATAACTTACATTAATTGATTTTTCTATGTTAAACCAACCTTGCATTCTTGGAATAAATCTTATTTAGTCATGGGTTATAATGCTTTTTATTTGTTGTGGGATCCAGTTTGCTGATATCTTGTCTAGGGTTCATCCATGTTGTAGCATGTGTCAGTACTTCCTTCCATTTTATTACTGAAGACTATTTGATTGTATGGATATACCACAGTTTGTTTATACATTCACCAGTTAATGGACATTTGGATTATTTCTACTTTTTGGCTATTATGAATAGTCCTCCTGTGGATGTTCATGTACAAGTCTTTGTGTGGACATGTTTTTTTTTCTCTTGGATAGAGACCTAACAGTGGAATTTCTGAGTCGTGGTAAATTGATGTTTAACTTTTTAAGAAACTACCAAAATGGCTGTACCATTTTACCTTCTCACCATCAATGCATGAGGGTTCCATGTTTTTCTCAGTCTTGCCAAGACTTGTTATTCCTTGTCTTTTTGCTCACAGCCATTCTAGTGGAGGTGAAGTGATATCATTGTGGTTTTAATATGCAATTCCCTAATGACTCGAGATTTTGAACATTATTTCATGTACTTGTTGACCATTCATGTGTCTTCTTTGGTGAAATTTCTATTCAAATTTTTTGCCCATTTAAAAAAATTGGATTATCTTCTGCCTATTGATTTGTAAGAGTTCTTTATATATTTTGGATACAGTTTCTTGATCCAATATCATTTGTATTCTTGGTGTTATATCTAAGAAATCTGTGCCTAACCCAAGATCATGAAAATTTGCTCCTGTGTTTTCTTCTGAGAGTTTTATAGTTTTAGCTCTTACATTTAGGTCTGTTAATGTATTTGAGTTGATTTTTGGTGTAAGGTTTAATATAAAGGTCTAAATTATCTTTTTGTATATGGTTATTCATTTGTTCTTGCACCATTTCTTAAAAAGACTATGGTTTCACCATTGACTTGATTGGCACCCTTGTGGAATATCAATTAACTATAAATGAAAAAGTCTATTTCCAGAATCTCAGTTTGATTCCATTGACTCAGACTGTCCTTATGCCAGTACTATACTCTCTTGATTGCTGTAGCATTGTACTTAAGTTTTGAAATTGAGAAGTGTAAGTCCTTCAGTTTTGTTCTTCTCTTTCAAGATTATTTTGGTTTTTCCTGAATCCTTTGGATTTCCGTATAAATTTTAGGATGAGCTGATGAAGTCACAGCTGTAAAAGAACCAGCAGCGATTTTTTTGTTGCTGTTGAGGTCATAATAGTTAATAACATTGTGAAATTTCAGTTGTACATTATTATTTGTCAGTCACCATATATATGTGCCCCTTTATCCCTTAGGCCCACCCCCACAACTGCCTTCCCCTTTAGTAACCACTAATCTGTTTTCTTTGTCCATGTGTTAGTTTATCATCCACATGTGAGTGAAATCATATGGTGTTTGTCTTTCTCTGTCTGGCTTATTTTGCTTAGCATAATACCCTCAAAGTCCATCCATGTTGTTGCAAATGGGATGATTTTGTCCTTTTTTATGGCTGAGTAGTATACCATTGTGTGTATTTACCACATCTTTATCCATTCATCAGTCTGTGAGTGCTTGGGTTGCTTCCACTTGTTGGCTATAGTGAATAATGCTGCAGTGAACATAGGCGTGCATAAATCTCTTTGGAGTGTTGATTTCAAGGTCTTTGAATAAATACCTTTATTTACATAAATACCTTTATATACAGAATAAATACTGTAGTGGGACAGCTGGGTTGTGTGGTATTTCTATGTTTACTTTTTTGAGAAATCTCCATACTGTTTTCCATAGTGGCTGCACTAGTTTGCATTTCCACCAGCAGTGTATGAGGGGTCCCTTTTCTCCACATCCTCTCCAACATTTGTTGTTTTTTGTCTTGGTAATTATAGCCCTTCTAACAGGTGTAAGGTGATATCTCATTGTAGTTTTGATTTGCATTTCCCTGATGATTAGTGATGTTGAACATGTTTTCATGTGCCTATTGGCCATCTGTGTATCTTCTTTGGAAAAATGTCTGTTCATACCCTCTGCCCATTTTTCGATTGGGTTGTTTGTTTTTTTGTTGTTGAATTGTGTGAGTTCTTTATATATTTTGGAGATTAAGCCCTTGTCAGATACACGATTTGCAAATATTTTCTTCCAGTTGGTGGGTTGTCTTTTTGTTTGGTTCCTGGTTCGTTTGCCTTGCAGAAGCTCTTTAGTCTGATGAAGTCCCATTTATTTTTTTCTTTTGTTTCCCTTGCCCAAGTGGACATAGTATTCGAAGAGATGCTGCTAAGACCAATGTCAAAGAGTGTACTGCCTATATTTTCTTCTAGGAGTTTTATGGTTTCACGTCTTACCTTCAAGTCTTTGATCCATTTTGAGTTAATTTTTGTGTACGGCGAAAGGTAATGGTCTGCTTTCATTCTTTTGCATGTGGCTGTTCAGTTTTCCCAACACCATTTATGGAAGAGACTTTCCTTTCTCCATTGTATGTTCTTAGCTCCTTTGTTGAAGATTAGCTGTCCATAGATGTGTGGTTTTATTCCTGGGCTTTCAGTTCTGTTCCATTGATCTGTGTGTCTGTTCTTGTACCATTACCATGCTGTTTTGATTACTGTAGCTTTGTAGTATATTTTGAAGTCAGGGGATGTGATGCCTCCAGCTTTGTTCTTTGTTCTCAGGATTGCTTTAGCTATTCGGGGTCTTTTGTTGCCCCATATGAATTTTAGCATTCTTTGTTCTGTTTCTGTGAAGAATGTCATTGGGATTCTGATTGGAATTGCACTGAATCTGTAGACTGCTTTCGGTAGTATGGACATAACTATGTTTATTCTTCCAATCAATATGCATGGAATATCATTTCATTTCTATGTCATCATCAATTTCTTTCAATAATGTCTTATAGTTTTCATTGTATAGGTCTTTCACCCCCTTGGTTAAATTTATTCTTAGATATTTTATTTCTTTTTTTCAGATTGTAAATGGGATTGTATTCTTCAGTTCTCTTGCTATTAGTTCATTATTAGAGTATAGAAATGCGACTGATGTTTCTAAGTTGATTTTGTACCCCGCAACTTTGCTGTAGTTGTTGATTACTTCTAATAGTTTTCTGATGGATTCTTTAGGATTTTCTCTAATATAAAATCATGTTATCTGCATAAAGCAAGAGTTTCTCTTCCTTGCTAATTTGGATACCCTTTATTTCTTTTTCTTGCCTAATTACTCTGGCCAAAACCTGCAGTACTATGTTGAATAAGAGTGGTGAGGTTGGGCACCCTTGTCTTGTGCCTGTTCTCAGAGGGATTATTGTTAGTTTTTCCCTGTTGAGTATGATGTTGGCTGCTGTGGGTCTATCATTATATGGCTTTAATTATGTTGAGGTACTTTCCTTCTATACCCATTTTATTGAGAGTTTTTATCATAAATGAATGTTGAGGGCTGGCCCAGTGGCGTAGTGGTTGAGTTTGCACGCCCTGCTGTGGCGGCCTGGGGTTCTCAGGTTCAGATCCCAGGCACAGACCTGCGCACTGCTTGTCAAGCCATGCTGTGGCAGCCGTCCCACATATAAATGTAGCAGGATGGGCACAGATGTTGGCTCAGGGCCAATCTTCCTTAGCAAAAGGAGGAGGGTTGGTGGTGGATGTTAGCTCAGGGCTGGTCTTCCTAAAAAAAAATGAAGGTAGGATCTTGTCAAATGCTTTCGCTGCATCTATTGAGATGATCATGTGGTTTTTATTCTTCCTTTTGTTAATATGATGTATCACATTGTTTGATTTGCAGATGTTAAACCATCTTTGCATCCCTGGTATAAATCCCACTTGACCATGGTGTATAATCTGTTTAATGTATTGCTGTATTTGGTTTGCGGATATTTTGTTGAGGATTTTTGCATCTACGTTCATCAGTGGTATTGGCCTGTAATTTTCCTTCTTTGTGTTGTCTTTGTCTTGCTTTGGGATCTGGGTGATGTTGGCCTCATAAAATGTGTTAGGAAGCATTCCATTGTCTTTAATTTTGTGGAATGGTTTGAGAAGGATAGGTATTAAATCTTTGAATGTTTGGTAGAATTCTCTAGAGAAGCCATCTGGTCCCGGACTTTTATTTTTTGGGAGGTTTTTGGTTCCTGTTTCAGTCTCTTTTCTTGTGATTTGTCTATTCAGATTCTCTATTCTTGATGCAGTTTTGGGAGGTTGTATGAGTCTAAGAATTTATCGACTTCTTCTAGATTGTCCAGTTTGTTGGCATATAGTTTTTCCATAGTATTCTCTTATAATCTGTTGTGTTTCTGTGGTATCTGTTGTAATTTCTCCTCTTTGATTTCTAAAATTGTTTATTTCAACCTTCTCTCTTTTTTTTCCTAGTGAGTCTGGCTAAGTGTTTGTCACGTCTTGTCTGTCATCTCAAAGAACCAGCTCTTGCTTTCATCGATCCTTTCTACTTTTTTGGTCAATTTCATTTATTTCTGCTCTAATTTTTTATTATTTCCCTCTTTCTGCTGACTTTGGGCTTTGTTCTTTTTCTAAATCTGTCAGGTATAGTTTGAGATTGCTTATTTGAGGTTTTCTTGTTTGTGAAGATGAGCCTGTAGTGCTATGAATTTCCTTCTTAGGACCACTTTTGCTGTATCCCCTGTGCATTGGTATGGTGCCTTTTCGTTTGTCTCCAGGTATTTTTTGATTTCTCCTTTCATTTCTTCAGTGATCCATTGGTTGTTCAGTAGCATGTTGTTTCCACATATTTGTCACTTTCTCGGCTTTTTTCTTGTAGTTGATTTCTAGTTTCATAGCATCATGCTCAGAAAAGATGCTTGATATGATTTCAGTCTTCTTAAATGTATTGAAGCTTGCCTTGTTTCCCAACATATGGTCTGTTTTTGAGAATATTCCATGTGCAATTGAGAAGAATGTGTATTCTGCTGTTTTTGGATGGAGTAGTCTACATATAGCTATGAAGTCCATCTGGTCTAGTTTTTCGTTTAATTCCACTATTTCCTTTTTGACTTTGTCTGGATGATGTATCCATTGGTGTAAGTGGGCTGTTGAGTTTCCCTACTATTATTGTGTTGCTGTTAATTTCTTCTTTTAGGTTTGTTAATAGTTACTTAATGTACTTTGGTGCTCCTGTGTTAGGTGCATATATATTTCTAAGTGTTATGTCCTCTTGGTGGAGTGTCCCTTTTATTATTATATACTGCTCCTCTTTGTCTCTCATTGCCCTTTTTATCTTGGAGTCTACTTTGTCTGATAGAAGTATCGCAACACCTACTTTCTTTTGTTGGTCATTAGCTTTAAGTATTGTCTTTCCATTCCTTCACTCTGTGTTTGTCTTTAGAGCTGAGATTCGTTTCCTGGAGGCAGCAAATTTTTGGGTCTTGATTACTTTTTTTCGGGTAAAGGAGATTGGCTCTGAGCTAATATCTGTTGCCAGTCTTCTTTTTACTTGAGGAAGATTGTCACTGAACTAACATCTGTGCTGGTCTTCCTCTATATTGTGTGTGGGACACCGCCACAGCATGACTTGATGAGTCGTGTGTAGGTCTGTGCCCAGGCTCCGAACCTGAGAACCCTGGGCTGCCAAAGCGGAGTGCACAAGCTTTACTATGCCACTAGGCTGGCCCTATGTCTTGTTTTTTAATCCAGCTTACGACTCTCCATCTTTGGTTTTGAGAATTTAATCCATTTACATTTGGAGTGATTATTGATATATGAGGGCTTAATGCTGCCATTTTATAAGTTGTTTTCCAATTCTTCTGTATTTCCCTTGTTTCTCATCTCATGTATTTCTGACTGCCAGTTCAGTTTGATGGTTATCTGTGATGGTTTGCTCAGTTTTCTCTTTATTTATCATTTGTCTTTCTGTCCTGATTTATTGTTTAGTGGTTACCATGAGGTTTGTATAAAAAATCTCATAGATGAGGTGCTACATTCTCTGATAGCCTCTTATTTCCTTAGTCTAAGTAGGTTCCGTCCCTTTCATCTTCTCCTTTTAAGTTATTGTTGTCACAACTTATTCCGTTTTGTGCTTTGCCTTTTTGATTAAAATGAAGAGATTACAGTTATTTTGGATGTTTTCCTTCTCTTTGTCTTTAATGTTACAATTAAGTGTTTGCTAACCGGTTCTGATAGACAGCTGCAATTTTCTGATTTTGTCTGTCCGTTTATCTCCTTCGTCAAGGCTTTGTAAATCCCTTTGTTTTCCAGTATGAGAGCTTTCTTGATCATTTCTTGTAGGTGATTCTTGTGGCTGTGAACTCCCTCAGCTTCTGTTTATCTAGGAAAGTTTTTATTTCTCCATCATATCTGAAGGATATTTTCACTGGATAGAGTATTCTTTGTGGAAAGTTTTTGTCTTTCAGAATTTTGAATGTATTGTTCCACTCTGTTCTAGCCTGTAAGGTTTCTGCTGAGAACTCGGCTGAAAGCCTGACAGGGATGCCTTTGTAGGTTATTTTCTTCTGCCTTGCTGCCCTTTATCTTTGTCATTCACTTTTGCCAGTTTTACTACTATATGCCTTGGAGAAGGTCTTTTGACATTGATGTTTTTAGGAGTCTATTGGTTTCATTTCCTTGTAATTCCAGCTCCTTCCTCAGGTTTGGGAAGTTCTCAGCTAATTTCTTTGAACAAGCTTTCTGCCCCTTTCTCCCTCTCTTCTACCTGTGGAGAAGAACATAATTCTTATGTTGCATTTCCTAATTGAGTCAGATATTTCTTGGAGAATTTTTTCATTTCTTTTTAGTTTATTGTTCTCTCTCCTGCATCTGCAGCATTTCTATGTTTCTGTCCTTTAAATTACTAATTCTGTTCTTCATAATATCAGCTCTGTTATTTAAGGACTCCATATTTTTCTTTATCTTATTATGTTTTTCATCTCAACATTTCTGATTGGCTTTTTTTTAATAGTTTCAATCTCTTTTGAATTCTTCAGAAGAATTCCCTCTGTTCATTGATTTCATTCCTGGTTTCATTAAACTGTCTTTATGGCTCTTCTTGTAACTCATTGAGATTTTTTTTGATAGCTATTTTGAATTCTCTGGCATTCAGTTATTAAATTTCTGTGACTTCAGGGTTGATTTATGGGTACTGGTCATTTTCCTTCTGGTCTGGAGTGTTAACACACCTCTTCATGCTATTTGCTGGCGTTGACTTGTGCCATTGCATAGTGGTAGTATCTGGTCACAGATTCCACCTGCCACCACTGTGGGGGCAGGAGCTATGCATTCTGAGCCTGCTGGGATCCCTGGCAGCTGTGCCTCTCCTTTGAAAGCTGTGCTGAGAGGGCCTGTCTGTGTTTGCTTGTTGGCTGCCGCTGCTTTACACACATAGGTGGGTAGCCCTCTGCTGGGAGTCCTCTGTTCTTGTTGACCAGCTGAGTTGGTGCACCTGGTGGGAGTGGAGGGGGCAGTTTCTTTCACACGTGCGATCCTGGGCACTCCTGCTCTGCATTTGTTGTCTGTCCTCCTGGGCTACTTGGCTAGGTGAAGACTCCCTCGTGATTGCTTGGCCTCCTTGTTGTGGAGCATTCCCACTGGTTGGGAGGCAACTCCGAGAGTGAAGGTGTTCCTGCAGAGGGCTGGCCTGTCTCCCTTCTCTCAAAGTTGTGTGCTGACTGCCATGCGTGGTCCCACTCCCTAGGACATTGCCATTTGGGGAGGGAGAGGAGATCCCCTTACCTCCTTCCACTGCCTCCTAGGGAGTCCAGCACCTCCACCTTCAGACATATGGCTGCATGGATCTCTCAGATGTCTGTTGTGTGAATTTCCTCTCTTGGTTTAGGAATATCCTTTTCATTGTATTTTAGAGGGGAGAGACTAAGGGAAGAACTCACTCTGCCGTGATGCTGTCATCACTCCCAGCTGCGATTTTGATAGGGATTACATTGAGTCTATAAATCAATTTTGGGTAAATTGCTGTCTTAAAAATATTACGTCTTACTGTCAGTGAATGGATGTCTTTTTTTTTTTAATAATAAAGTCCCTCTTTTTTTTTTTTTTTTTAAAGATTGGCACCTGGGCTAACAACTGTTGCCAATCTTTTTTTTGTTTTTTTTCCTGCTTTATCTCCCCAAACCCCCCTTGTACATAGTTGTATATGTTAGTTGCAGGTCCTTCTAGTTGTGGGACGTGGGATGCCGCCTCAACGTGGCCTGATGAGCGGTGCCATGTCTGCGCCCAGGATCCGAACCCTGGGCCGCCGCAGCGGAGTGCATGAACTTAACCACTCGGCCACAGAGCCAGCCCCAAGTGAATGGATATCTTTCCGTTTAGGTTTTTAACTTCTTTGAACAATGTTTTATAGTTTTTAATGTATATCTTACACTTATTAAATTAATTCCTAAGTATTTTATTTTTGATGTTACTGTGAATGAAATTGCTGTCTTGATTTGATTTTTGGATTGTTCATTGCTAGCATATAGAAATATAGTAGGTTTTTGTACATTGACTTGTTTTTGCCACCTTGCTAAAGTCCTTATTTCTGTTTTTTTGTGTGGATTTCTTAGTATCTTTTACATACAAGAATATGTCATCTGAGAGTAAGAACAGTTTTATTTCATCTTTTCCAATATGAATGCCTTTTATTTCTTGTCTGTCTGGACTGGCCAATCTGATGTTGAGTAGAAGTAGTGAGAATGGACATCTTGTCTCGTTCCTGAACTTAGGGGGGAAAGTGTTCATTCTTTCACCATTATGTGTGATGTTAGCTGAAAGGTTTTTGTAGATGCCCTTTGTCAGATTGAAGAATTTCCCCTCCATTTCTAGTTTATTGAGAATTTTTTTTTTTTTTTAAAGATTTCATTTTTCCTTTTTCTCCCAAAGCCCACTGGTACATGGTTGTGTATTTTTAGTTGTGGGTCCTTCTAGTTGTGGCATGTGGGATGCCGCCTCAGCATGGCTTGATGAGCGGTGCTCTGTCCGTGCCTAGGATCTGAACTGGCGAAACCCTGGGCTGCTGAAGCCGAGTGCATGAAATCAACCACTTGGCCATGGGGCTGGCCCCAAAGATTTTATTTTTCCTTTTTCTCCCCACAGCACCCTGGTACATAGTTGTTTATTTATTTATTTTTTTAGTTGTGAGTCCTTCTAGTTGTGGCATGTGGGGTGCCGCCTCAGCATGGCTTGATGAGCAGTGCCATGTCTGTGCCCAGGATTCGAACTGGCAAAACCCTGGGCTGCCAAAGCGCAGCACGCGAACTTAAGCCACTCGGCCATGGGGCCGCTTAAGAATTTTTAATCATGAATGGGTATTGGATGTTGTCAAATGCTTTTTCTGCATCTATTGAGATGATCATGTTGCTCTTGTTCTTTGGTAATGTGATATATTACATTAATTGATTTTTAGATGTTAAAGCAACCTTGCATTCTTGCAGTAAATCCTACTTGCTCATAGTGGATAATCCTTTTTTACTTGTTGTGGGATTCAGTTTGCTGATATTTTGTATACGATTTTTGTGTCTATTCATGAGGGATATGGTGTGTAGTTTCTTTGCGATTCTTATCAGGGTAATTTTGGCCTCATGAAAGATTTGTGAAGTGTTCTTTTCCGCTGTTTTCTGAAAGAGTTGTGAAGGTTTGATATAGTTTTCTCTTTAAATGTTGTATAGAATTCACTAGTGAAGCCATTGGCCCTGAGCTTTCCTTTGTGGGAAGCTCTTTGTAGAAATTGTTTCTTAGAGATCTGCTCAAATTTTCTCTTTTTCTTGAGTTAACTTTGGTACTTTGTGTATTTTTAGGAGTTTGTCTATTTCATCATCTATGTTGTATAAAGTTTTTTGAAGTATTCGCTTGCAGTCCTTTTGATTTCTGTAAGGTCATTAGTGATAGTGCTCCTCTTTAATTTCTAATTTTAGGAATTTGTGTTTTTCTCTCTTTTTTCTTGGTAAGTCTAGCTAAAGTTTTGTCGATTTTGTTGATCTTTTCAAAAAAAGCAACTTTTGGTTTCATTGATTTTTCTGTTTTTCATTTTTTTCTAAAGTTTCACCTATTTCCACTTCAGCACTTATTCTTTTGTTTCTTCTGCTTATTTTGTTTGCTTTACTCTTAGACTGTTACCTTTTAAACAACAAAGTCAGTGCAACTTAATTCGCAAAAAATTCTTTACCTACTTCAAAATGTAGCAATAATAATATTTACTGATGTCATCTTGTTAGGTGTTCTTCAGACTTTTTTACTGACTGACGTTAAAGCAGAGCTAATCTTTTTATCAAAGTAGGCCTATCATTCTTACTAGCATATACGTTAGTTTTGATTATCTCATTCGAGTGAAATTTGCGTTGAATTATTTCATAAACAAAATTTTAAAAACTTTTATTTATTTTTTATTTTTGCTGAAGAAGATTGGCCCTGAGTTAACATCTTTGCCAGTTTTCCTCTATTTTGTATGTGGGTCACTGTCTCAGCATGGCTGTGGACAAGTGGTGTGTAGGTACATGCCTAGGAATGGAACCTGGGCCGCTGAAGCGGAGCATGCTAAACTTAACCACTAGGCCATGGGGCTGGCCGCTAAAAACCGTTTTAAATATTAGCATAGACCTAGTCTTTTTGATCTGCTTAAGAATATCTTTGCTCCAAAATCTCAGTGGCTTAAAAGAACAAAGGTTTGTTTCTCTTTCTTACCACTGTGTGTCGACGCGGTCTTAGCTTGTTAGAGTCGCTCAAGGACCCAGGCTGATAGCATACCTGATATTTCAAATGTTGTAGGTTTCAGTGCCAGAGGGAAAAAGAGCTGTGGAAGATCTTGCCTGGCAGTTAAATGCTCTGGCCTGGAGGTGACACACGTCACTTTCCCTCACAGCTGATTGGCCAGAGCTAGTCACAGGGCTGTACCCAGCCACAGGGGGTTCCATGGACTCAAAAAGAGTAGAGCTAGAAGTGTTAGATGTATAAAGATTACCAAAGCATCCTAGTTCAGATCACTGTCACTGGATTGCCTGATTCGCTGCTTACCAGGTCTCCTGGTTTAGCTTCTCTACTGTCCGTTCTCTGTATAGCAGTCAATGATTTTTCTAATCATAAATCTGACGATGTCACTCTGCTTATAGCTGATCATCATTGCTTTTCAGATAAAGTCCATCTTTTCCTGCAGCCTACATGCCCTTCCTGATGTAGGCTCTACTTATCCTTTATGCCCATATCTCATTGTTTTCCTTGTAGTTTGTTATAGTGATATTGACTTGTAGCTTCTCTAACATGCTTTACTCTCTTTTGCCTCTTGACCTTTGCTCATATTACTTCTTCTTCCTGGAACATTCTTTTTATGTCTTTCCCTCTTTCCTTTGGCTAACTCCTATTCCTCTTTTAGGTTTCATCTTAAAAGTCATTTATTCTCACTTTCCAATTTGAATTCAGTGCTTAGCCTTTGAATTCCCATAGCACTTACTATTTCTGACAAAGCCATTGTGTGCCATTGTAATTGCATAGTTACTTGTTTGCTGTTGTAATCTAATCCTTCACCCACAGAAGCATTCAATACGTTTTTGTTGAATGGCTAAATAAATTACAGGGTAAGGTGGGGAAAAGTTGATGGTGTTACATTATCAAAAAATCTAGTTATTAAAAGACTTGTATGCTTCCTATCTATGGTAAAGACCTTGAAGTTTACTGTTTATGAAAATGTGGTTTTATCAGTGCTGAGAATAACTCCTGGTTACTAAAGTATCTTATATACCTTGGTTTCACAAGTCCTTTGAAAGTTGGTTACATTATTTTGTTTGTGTCTAATGTTAGATAAAATATAAAAAATATTTTCTGGAAAAGTGATTTCAGATTGGGAATTAGGGTACTCTAAGTTGAAAGTAACGAATATTTATTTTTCACTTCACGTATCAAATAAATTCTATTTTTCCATAATTTTCAGTAGCTTCTTAATAATCTGTCAAGTTGGTCTGCCGCATTTAGTTAAAGCTTGTTATATTTTTTCTTATTTTGAGTAATGCTGTTGTAAATATCTTTGTATCTTGAGCTTTTTTCTTTTGAACTAATTTCTGAGGATAAATTTCCAGGAGTGGCATTTCTGGTGTAAGGGCATTTGTAGTGTGATGCTTAAGGGTATGCTTTGGTTTGCTCATGGGTGGTAGCAAAATAGTATTAGGGTTATAGAATGTAAAATCTGCATAACCCTTGGAATTCCAAGAAATGAAACTGCCATATTTCTTACCAGGTATTGAATGGTCCTATTTTTTTTTTTGGTGAGAAAGATTAGTCCTGAGCTAACATCCATTGCCAGTCCTCCTCTTTTACCTGAGGAAGATTGGCCCTGAGTTAACAACTGTGCCCATCTTCTATTTTATATATGGCATGCCTGCCACAGCGAGGCTTGATGAGCAGTATGTAGGTCTGTACCCAGGATCTGAACCAGTGAACCCTGGGCTGCTAAAGTGGAGTGTGTAGACTTAACCACTATACCACTGGGCTGACCCCCATATATGTATTCTTTTTAAAATTTATTTTTTTGGAGAGGAAGGCTCACCCTGAGCTAACATCCGTTGCCAGTCTTCCTCTTTTTTTTTTTTTTAAAACCTGGGGAAGATTAGCCCTGAGCTAACATCTGTGCCCATCTTCCTCTATTTTTTTATGCAGGATGCCTCCACAGCATAGCTGATGAGTGGAGTAGGTCCGCATCCAGGATCCGAACCTGTGAATCTGGGCCGCCAAAGTGGAGTGTGTAGATCTTTAACCACTCGGCCAAAGGGCCGGCCCCCAAATGGTCCTATTATTTTTTTTTGAGGAAGATTAGCTCTGAGCTAACATCTGCTGCCAATCCTCTTCTTTTTGCTGAGGAAGACTGGCCCTTAGCTAACATCCGTGCCCATCTATTTTATGTGGGACGCCTGCCACAGCATGGCTTAACAAGCAGTGCGTATGTCCGCACCTGGGATCTGTACCAGTGAACCCTGGGCCGCTGAAGCGGAATGTGGGAAGTTAACCGCTGTGCCACTGGGCCTGCCCCCTGTGGGTTTTTTTTTTTTGCAGTCTTTTCTGCATTAGGTATCTTAGCACTTGAGAGTGTGAATGTGAGAAGCAAAATGAGAGAATAAGCTCAAGAAATGCAATTTAGGGGGTGTACTAGTAAGTTTTAGTTTGAAAATAGCCTGGCACTTCTTTGACTGTATATTTCTTACCAAACAGTAAGTCAATTTTATGAAAATTTTATGCACATATACTTGTGACGTTTTTGAGTATTTTGAGACTTTTTTTAAATGCTAATCCTACATAAAACTCAAGTCTTTAAAAATATATGTTGTCTTCAATAAACTAGAAAATATTTCTTCTTAATAAGTAGGGACTTTATGTATAAGTGGAAGTATCTTACTTTGGATTCAGATAAGCATTTTAAATAGCATTTTTATTACCGTAACACGTGGAGCATAGTACTGTTTCTTAGTCCACGTAACTTGTTTAGGTATAAGTTATTTTGGCATCATTAGCCTTGTTTGTGTTTTCCAGTTTATCTTTTGCTGCCTAATACTGAATTTTAGGAGTCTTTTATCCAGTTTTTGAAGTGTCATTTTAAATAGATTGGTAAATTACTCACATTTGTGAAGTTTTACTGTATATTTAATGAGAGGGATTCACAGACAAAAAATGCATATTTAACTTGTTTTTCCCTTCTAGTAGAAATCTTTTAATCAATCAAGGTCAGAGTCAATGTTGTAATAACAGTTGGCCTCAGGAAGTTTTCTTTTTTTCTCAGTAGTTGAAGGCCATTTTCAAAGATTTTGTTCACCTTTTGTAGAGTGCTAGCTAGACCACTTCAATTTCACGTTTTCTGATGTTGTCCATCATACTCCTAAGAGGGTTTGGTTCACTTTTCAAGTCCTTCACAGTTTTGTTTTTTACACAGCAGCAGCAGTCAAACACTTCATAAAGGAAAGCCAACACCGCTAAAGATACCACTGTAAATATAAATAAAAGCAGAATGACAAAGCAGGCAGTGTTCCAGTTATCATGGAAAGGGTAAATTTTTTGAACTTTAAAGCCGAGGTACTGATAAACAGAGGTAGTGGTTTCATTCCAGAGGCTGGAGCTCAGGGAGGCCATTCTTAGAGATTCCACTTTCTGTATTGCTCTTTTGAATCTATAAAAAGGAAGAAAATTGAATATGGGTAACCAAACTCTACAGATTGGTCAATTCAAGTCCCAATACTAAGATTTGTTAGTAAATTTATATAGACAACATGAATCTTCCGTATTTTCTGCCAGAATTAATGCCTAAATGATATTTTTGAATTTTTCTCTATCTGTGCCAATGGTCTCTGTAAACCATGTATTTTTTATGTGTATCATTTGTTAGACAAATATGTGTGTTTAAGATTCATATACAGAAATTGACTGCTAGTGGAAGGGAAAAAAAGGCAGCTGAATTGGTTTAAAATTTGACTAAAGCAGTGGTCAGTGAGGTATTATCTACACAAAAAATCTTAGTGCTTTAAGGTCATGTTCTTCAAACTGCCCCTGGAAAAGCTTTTCTCATTACCTTTGTGGGGCCTCCTCACCTTGTTGGTTCAGTGTATTTCTGTCTCCTGTTTCCACTTCTTTAAACTTTGGGGACAGGTGACCTGAATCAGGAAATAGTGACTGAGTGAAAAAGAGTAGAGAAAGAAAAGCCAAATAATGACAATTTTCAGAATAAAGATAAAGTTTTCAGTTAAAGTTGCCTATGAAAAGACTTTAATCTCAGGATTTTTTTTTGTTGTGTATATGACAATCTTAGATATTTCATATACCTGAATGACCTATGGAC
Organism: Equus asinus; assembly: GCF_041296235.1. Taxonomy (NCBI): domain Eukaryota; kingdom Metazoa; phylum Chordata; class Mammalia; order Perissodactyla; family Equidae; genus Equus; species Equus asinus. The sequence goes on from NC_091816.1 coordinate 12,919,135, forward strand.
ACATATATTTTAAAAAACAGACAAATTCAGCGCCCCAAAGGTATCAATTTTTAAATTATTATTCCATTTCACAAAATTAGCCAGCGAGTTAAACTTTCCGTATTCATGCATTGTTTTGCTCTTGTTTACCTGATACTTGTTAGGCTCTAAATGAGACCATGAGGATTAAAGATTTGATAGTATTAAAAACAATAATGAATTTTTATTATCTTGATTTTTGAAAAATATCTTTTTAAGCTTATTCTTAAAAATTATAAAATACTTATATACTACATGTCAGGTTTATGTTGTAAATGATGACAGTGTGCCTCTTGTGAGAGTATTGATAACTGGTGAACAATTCAAGACATTTGCTCTTTAATTAGCTTCTGGGCATATCTGAAACAAGTAAAGCATGTAATATGGAGTCATTTTCCACCTTAAATTTAATGTGGTTTTTTCTTTCAAAGTATATGGAACGCTATACTGGTAGATTGCTAGTAATTTTTTGTGTAAAATTTAGGGTAAAACCTAAATCTTATTTTGGATTAGATGTAATTAGACATGCAGGAAGATGTTTACCATTAGAATTTTCTCATATTCTCAGACTATATTTTTAAAATTAAAATGTAGATTTAAGCAAATGATGTGAACATGCCGTATGAAAAGTAAAAGAAAATGGTAAAAGAAACAAAAAAGGAACAGTGAGTACTTTTTTGGATCCCCCCCAGCTCCTTTAAAATTTCATTATAGGAATGGGAAGTGTTAATACCAAATTTATTTTTAGTTTGTTTTTTATATATTCCCTTCACCTATTTTTCCTCTCACTTCAAAGGCCCTAGTGTAATATTTATGGGCATAGGACTTGGAATTGTTCTGGAACCTTAAATTTCCAGATTAGAATAAAATTATGCTTTTGCTCTATTTGTGGTAAAAACCCTTGAATTGAATTCTCTAGTGCCTTTAAGCATATCACTCTGAAATATGGTCAGTTAATCATAATAGCCTTTAAATATGGAGTAACTTCCTCAGCTCTGGAACTCTGAGATAGGCCATGCCTCTAGTCAGTTTGGGTAAAAAGCATGAACCTCCATCTGTGCTAACTATAGATATATTACCAGTAAATGTGGGCTGATTATACTGTTAAAACAATGTGCGTGGTAGGGGTTTCTATTACAATTTACCTGGAATTTGAGTTACAAGTTAACTGTTTTATTTGACAAAGTGGTTTTTATTTTATCTGAGACCTTTTGGGGGCTCCCATGTTTTGTATAGCAAGAAGGAATGTTTTCTAGGTAATTAACCCCGTTGTGCTAAAACTGGAGAGATCTCATATCATCTTCAGCAACCTTTGGGCTTTGTAAGGGATACTTTGTTCGTGTTAGCTGAATACTGACCAAGAAATAGAGGGAATAAAAATTATGAAAAAAATCCTTTAAAATTTAAATGGATTAACCCTCAAAGAAAAGGGCAAAAGTTGACCTCTCTAGGTCAGTATGTACAGCTAATTTTCTGGAACTCTAGCATCTACTAAATAATGATGTTTTCATGCTTGAATCTTATCTAGCATCTACTAAATAATGATGTTTTCATGCTTGAATCTTATAAAATTATAAATTTCATCACCCATTTATACTAATTTTTAGTAGACATGAACGGTTACTCTGAGCCATGAGAACAATCTTATTACCTTGAAAGGTAGCATGCCCTCCTCCCTTAACTAGTACTTCTTAGGGTATGTTTTTATTTTAAAGTGTAATTTATCAAAAAGACTTGCTAGGTATTTATTTTGAGCATCAGTTTAAGAATAGCTTTAATACTATGTTGAAATATTGTGATAAAGACGTATTTTTGTGGCATATAAATAATGAAAAGCTGTTTAAGAAGGTTTTCATTTAATAGTAGTATGACTTGTATATTACAGTGATAATAGACTTTAAAACTTCACTGTAAGGAATTATTTTAATTAGGAAACTCTAAAGCTCTATAAATGATCTCTTTGGTTACACTATAGTGCAGTCTACATGATAGCCTTATGGCCTTTTTTAATATAAAAATCACAATTGTGATAATTTCTCAACATCCTCTGCATGTACACTCAAAGTCAAATAAACACTTTTGAACTATTTTCTCATATTTGTTAAAATATAACAGACTTTCCTGTATCTGCTCTTTATTAGCCAATATAATTTGCACATGTAATCAGAAAGCTTTGGTCCAGGGTTTGCTTTTAGTCTAGATTTTTCTTTAAGAAAAATCCTTTGTTAAGACAGACCAAACTGCTGAAATGAAATAGCTCAGAGAAAATGAAATTAGCAAGTAACCGCTTAACATCAAATACTTACGGTTTTCTCTAAGGTCTGGCTATAGATCAGGTTCATAGACAATGTCATGAATTTTCCATTAAGGCACAGATGGTAAGGGTGCTTATCAAATAGCACAAGGCAGTCTTCATATTTTCATAATAAAATTCTACCAAGCAATGAAATAAATACATTGCTTTTTTTGGTCTTTCTTAGGAACAAAGCTTTCTGCTTGGTTTTGATGGTGAAATATTTTTATATTGCATCATAAAGACGTGTATTACTAAATGAAAAAGATCATATAAACCTACCTCTTGTCTGAAAGGCTGCTGTTGAAGCGATGGTCTCGTCTGTTTGTAATGCAGTCTAGTGCACAGCCAAGATGGAGCGCTGCTTCTATTGGTTGAACCACAGTGCAGCTGACAGTTTCCTCTACGTTCATTTGCATTAAGTCCTGCCACCCTTAAGAGTAAATCATTCATAAACTTGAATAGAGCTGTCTGGGATATCAGCTGTCACCCTTTTTCTTGCCTTATTTTTTTGTCTTTAAGCTAAATTCCTGCATAGGAGTTAGTAACAAATTGATGATTCCTTAGTGTTTAACTGTAAAATTTCATATCCTTCAGTGAATGTTTCAGTGCTAAGGCTAGAAGGTAATGTCGAGAGAGGTAGTAACCTAGGAAACAAACAGTCCAGGCTTACCAGCTTGGTATTTGATCCAGGAAGTGCGCATAAAATCTCATAAATGATATTTTTCTCTTCTTTTTGTTCAATACTTGTGTTTTATATAAATCTTGCCCTTTGGAAGTGATTATTTCATGTCGTGGTTTGATTTAGGAGAAATTCTGAGCGAAAAAAAGTAAGGTTTTCAGCTCTGCTAGTTGGGAGAGGCCTCTGTTGGTTTTGATAGGTGCACCACTTACATTGAAAAAGCCGTCTGTGAAATTTACATAGCAAAAGAATCCTCAATTGGATGTTTAGAGATAGAATGTTCTTATTTATGGTGTATTATTTAGAATTGTAGTCTAAGTATAACAGAATCAAGATTTTAAATTGTGTGAGTGGCTATTATAACAACAGCAGGCTGGGTAAATGTTCTCTATGCAGACTTATTTTTTAAAATTATAGATTGATCAGTACATTAGTTTCTGGGGCCATAAAGGGATTCATGGAAATATCCTTATTATGGAAAATAATATTATGCATTCAACTAACATTTATTGAGTGTTTACTATGCCTGGCATGGAATTAAATGCTGGAGATGCCATGGTAAACAAAACTGTATGTGGTTCATGATTGACCATTTGTATGGTGCTTATTCTTAATGTATTGTTGTCTGTTTTTCATAGTCTTGTCCCAGTTAGTCGTTTATATAGTATTGTAGGATAGACTTAATTGTATTTTACTAAAGTTAAACAAGAAAACATTAAATGTGCATTTATGAATTTCTGTACTCTGGCAAAATAGCCAGTTTCAGTTGAAATAATCTGTGTTAAAGGCTAGTTAATGATTCTCATACAAAGCATTATCACAGGGTTTACAACTGGATTTGAATCTAATCTACACTTTGCCACTTACTACTCTCAGTTTTCCTATGTTCAAAAGGGTTTTTCTTTTTCTCATTTTTCTTATATTTATTATACCTCCTAAATAGGAATTTGGGGAGGAATTAAATGAGAAAATCATTTAGCATGGCTCTTAGCAAGTAGTAAGTGTTCAGTAAAGGTTAGTTACTATTATTGTTCAGAATGTCCTGAACACCTTGGGAAAATGAACCATGTAGCTAGCATTTTGTAATTGAAATAGTGACTATGAAACCACACCTATAAGGCATTCTTAATATTGTTGTTATTTTGGGAAACAGTAGATGTTAGTGTGCCCATTAAGTTATTATCAAAATTTTAACAAAGTTGTTTTTAGAGGAAAATTGCATTTGAAGTCTCATTTTAGTCTCAAAAAAGCATATTCACTAAAGCCTTTTCACTGACTAATCTCAAAGGAGTATTATGTTGCCATCTAGAAGCTCTTCTTTGGACCTCTGACAGTTGTTACATTTGACTTGTGGTTGTTGTAATGCATTCTTTTGCTTAAATTATTATTACCAAGCTAGTGCTAGACATTGACTCCCCCCGCCCCTTTTATTTAACCTTTTCCTTTGTGCGTCAGCCACATGGGAACTTTATAATATCTGATCTGATGACTTGCTAATAGAATGTACTTCTGAAATGTTTTGCTAGTATTTATGATGAATTTTTTTTAACTCTTCCTTCCTATGACTAATGGAATGCATTTGTGATGCAATAGTAGCATTAGGATTTCTGCCTGCAAGAATGCAACAAAATGATAGATGTTCTGAAACAGATTGTCTTCTGTGCAGATTGCTCCTTATTTCATGCTCTCATCGTTTTATCCATGTTTATGCAGTGGCAGTGCCTGTTTTTTTTAATTTCTAATTTATCTTCAAAGTTTACTTTAAAACAGTTAATGCTGTCCTTCTTTTTACTAATTCTCATTAATAGCCATTTATTTGTTTTTAGTTGATAAGCAGAAATTGATGTAATAGGTGATAAATTGAACTTTCCCTCAGAAGTAATCTACTCACTTCTCAAGATTTTAAGTCTGTTAGAAGAGCACTAAGGATCAGATTGCGATTTATATTGTCCTCTTGTTTAAAAAGCCCTACTTCTAATTATCGGGGAAAGCTAATCAGAATTAAGGAAACAGTGAGATAAAGATACTTATAAAAGAAATGTATTTTAATGCATTTGAGTTACTTATACTTTGTTTCCATCCTTAGTGAGAAAATGGATAGTTTATTATACAATTAAAGGTTTTTAATTTTTCATCAAAATTTTACAGGATAGAATTTACTATGTAGAAAAATTTAAACAAATATTTTACCAGAGTTAAAATCATTTTAGCTGCTTACAAGTCATAATCACATCTAAGATGAAAGTGTTACAGTTGTTTTTTGAACTTCATTTCCAGATCACAGCAATGGATCATTTAACTTGAAAGCTCTATCAGGAAGCTCTGGATATAAGTTTGGCGTTCTTGCTAAGATTGTGAATTACATGAAAGTAAGTACTTTTCTCATATAACGAAAATTGTGTTTAACTTTTTGGCAGAAGAAGGAGACTGACATTTTCAGAAGTAAATTTGTATATACATGTCAAAATTTATCAATTTATGTGTTTCAATCTGTGTAGTTTATTTTATGCCTATTATACCTCAATAAAAATATAAAAAATATGTAATGCTTCAAGTCTTTTACATGATATCAAATTAGCATTGCAGTGAGTCACCTAAATATATTTAATTTACGTTAATTCAGGTATGCAATTTAAGCCCACCATTTAACTTAATAAAATTGTACTTAGGTAGTAGATAAAGTTACCTTTTAATCAGTCAGTTACTGCTGGGAAAACCAATAGGAAGATGTGGACGATTTACAAGATGTTGCTTCTATTGAAATGAGAAGTAAAAACTATAATTTTTTCAGTGTAAGTGTAAATAATGACACAGGATGGAATTTCTGGCTTGTTGTAGTGTCTCAATAAAATACATCACTTTTAAGTTTATGTAAGGGAATCTAAATGCCATTATTATAATGAAATACTTCAAAAATATGAAAACAAACTTAAGTGGTTGGAAATCTCATTTTCCCTTTGAATTTGTATGTCAGTTCTGTTGTTCCCACTGAATTTTGTCCTAATGTTACATATTTTTATGCTTGAAAAATTTTTATTGATTATCTCTCAAACCTCTTTGTCACAGTAATATGTATACAATTTGAAATTAGAATTGTTTTCCCTGTCACCTTAAGGCTCTAAATATTAAAAGTATCTTCTGGTTAGAGTTTTTGTTAGAATTATTATTAGCACACAGTTCATCAGAGTAACATACATATAGTAAAATTTTGATTAAAATTTACTTTGTATTGGGGCTGGACCTGTGGCTGAGTGGTTAAAGTTCTCCATGCTCCACTTTGTGGCCCAGGTTCATGGGTTGAGATCCCGGGCATGGATCTAGTCCACTCATCAGCCATGCTGTGGAGGCGTCCCACATACAAAATTGAGGAAGATTGGCATGGATGTTAGCTCAGGGTGAATCTTCCTCACACACGAACACCAAAATTTATATGTAATAATTATTCAACAGAAATCCGTTTTTTTTAATTGAGGTCACAGTAGTTTATAACATTGAGAAATTTCAGTTGTACGTTATTATTTGTCAGTCACCATATATATGTGCCCCTTTATCCCTTATACTCATCGTCAACACCCTTCCCCTCTGGTAACCACTAATCTGTTCTCTTTGTCCATGTGTTAGTTTATCTTCCAAATGTGAATGAAATCATATGGTGTGTGTCTTTGTCTGGCTTATTTTGCTTAACATTAATACCTTCAAGGGCCATCCATGTTGTTGCAAATGGGATGATTTTGTCCTTTTTTATGGCTGAGTAGTATTGCATTGTATATATATGTATACCACATCTTCTTTATCCATTCATCAGTTGATGGGCACTTGGGTTGCTTCCACTTGTTGGCTATAGTGAATAATGCAGTGAACATAGGCGTGCATAAATCTCTTTGGAGTGTTGATTTCAAGGTCTTTGAATAAATACCTTTATTTACATAAATACCTTTATATACAGAATAAATACTGTAGTGGGACAGCTGGGTTGTGTGGTATTTCTATGTTTACTTTTTTGAGAAATCTCCATACTGTTTTCCATAGTGGCTGCACTAGTTTGCATTTCCACCAGCAGTGTATGAGGGGTCCCTTTTCTCCACATCCTCTCCAACATTTGTTGTTTTTTGTCTTGGTAATTATAGCCCTTCTAACAGGTGTAAGGTGATATCTCATTGTAGTTTTGATTTGCATTTCCCTGATGATTAGTGATGTTGAACATGTTTTCATGTGCCTATTGGCCATCTGTGTATCTTCTTTGGAAAAATGTCTGTTCATACCCTCTGCCCATTTTTCGATTGGGTTGTTTGTTTTTTTGTTGTTGAATTGTGTGAGTTCTTTATATATTTTGGAGATTAAGCCCTTGTCAGATACACGATTTGCAAATATTTTCTTCCAGTTGGTGGGTTGTCTTTTTGTTTGGTTCCTGGTTCGTTTGCCTTGCAGAAGCTCTTTAGTCTGATGAAGTCCCATTTATTTTTTTCTTTTGTTTCCCTTGCCCAAGTGGACATAGTATTCGAAGAGATGCTGCTAAGACCAATGTCAAAGAGTGTACTGCCTATATTTTCTTCTAGGAGTTTTATGGTTTCACGTCTTACCTTCAAGTCTTTGATCCATTTTGAGTTAATTTTTGTGTACGGCGAAAGGTAATGGTCTGCTTTCATTCTTTTGCATGTGGCTGTTCAGTTTTCCCAACACCATTTATGGAAGAGACTTTCCTTTCTCCATTGTATGTTCTTAGCTCCTTTGTTGAAGATTAGCTGTCCATAGATGTGTGGTTTTATTCCTGGGCTTTCAGTTCTGTTCCATTGATCTGTGTGTCTGTTCTTGTACCATGTACCATATGACTTGGTATGGTGTATTTTCATTTTCATTTGTCTCCAGGTATTTTTTGATTTCTCCTTTCATTTCTTCAGTAATCCATTGATTGTTCAGTAGCATGTTGTTTAGTCTCCACATATTTGCCACTTTCCTGGCTTTTTTTCTTGTAGTTGATTTCTAGTTTCATAGCATTATGGTTGGAAAAGATGCTTGATATTATTTCAGTCTTCTTAAATTTATTGAGGCTTGCCTTGTTTCCCAGCGTATAGTCTGTCTTTGAGAATGTTCCATGTGCACTTGAGAAGAATGTGTATTTGCTGTTTTTGGATGGAGTGTTCTTTATAAGTCTATTAAGTTCATCTGGTCTAGTTTTTCACTTATTTCCAGTATTTCCCTGTTGACTTTCTATCTGGATGATCTATCCATTGATGTAAGTGGGGTGCTGAAGTCCCCTACTATTATTGTGTTGTTAGCATCTCATCTCCTTTTAGGTTTGTTAATAACTGCTTTATGTACTTTGGCACCCCTGTGTTTGGTGTATAGATATTTATAAGTGTTACATCTTCTTGGTGGAGTGTCCCTTTTATCAGTATATACTGCCCCTCTTTGTCTCATTGCCTTTTTTATCTTGAAGTCTACTTTGATATAAGTATGGCAACAGTTGCTTTCTTTTGTTTGCCTTTTTCTTGGAGTATCATCTTCCATCTCTTCACTCTGAGCTTGTCTTTGTCTTTAGTGGTGAGATGTGTTTCCTGGAGGCAGCACATTGTTGGGTCTTGTTTTTAATCCATCCTGCCACTCTCTGTCTTTGGATTGGAGAATTCAATCCATTTACTTTTAGAGTGATTATTGATATCTGAGCAGTTAATGTTGCCATTTTATAAGTTGTTTTCTGGTTGTTCTGTATTTCCCTTGTTTCTCATCTGTTGTATTTCAGACTGCCCATTCAGTTTGGTAATTCTCTATGATGGTTGGTTCAGTTTTCTCTTTATCATTTGTGTCTCTGTTCTGATTATTTATTTAGTGGTTACCATGAGGTTGTATAAAACAATCTTGTAGATGAGATAGTCCATTTTCTGATAGCCTCGTATTTCCTTAGTCTAAGTAGGTTCCATCTGTTTCCTCCTTCCCTTCTAAGTTATTGTTGTCACAGCCTACTGTTTTGTGTTGTGAGTTTGTGGTTAAAATGATGAGATTATAGTTATTTTTGATGTTTTCCTTCCTTTTAAGTGTTTACTACTGTGTTACAGTAGAGAGCTGCTGTTTTCTGATTTGTCTGCTTATGTATCTCTTTGCTCAAGGCATTGTAAACCCTTTCTTTTTTTCAGGTACTGGGGTCCTTCTTGATCCCTTCTTGTAGGGGGGTCTTGTGGTGATGAACTCCCTCAGCTTCTGTTTATCTGGGAAAGTTTTTATTTCTCCATCATATCTGAAGGATATTTTCGCCAGATAGAGTATTCTTTGTTGAAAGTTCTTGTCTTTCAGAATTTTGAATGTATCATTCCACTCTCTCCTAGCTTGTAAGATTTCTGCTGAGAAGTCCGCTGAAAGCCTGATAGGGATTCCTTTATAAGTTATTTTCTTCTGCCTTGCTGCCTCTAATATTTTATCTTTGTCATTGACTTTTGCCAGTTTTACTGCTGTATGCCTTGGAGCAGGTCTTTTTATCTTGATGTAAGTAGTAGTTCTGTTAGCTTTATTTACTTGTAGATTCAGCTCCTTCCCCAAGTTTGGGAAGTTCTCAGCTATTATTTCTTTGAACAAGCTTTCTGCTCTTTTCTCCCTTTCTTTTCCTTCTGGAATACCTATAATCCTTATATTGCATTTCCTAATTGAGTTGGATATTTCTTGGAGAATTTCTTCATTTCTTTTTAATCTTATTTCTCTCTCCTTCTCTATCTGAATCATTTCTTTATTTCTGTCCTCCAAGTTACTAATTTTGTCCTCCGCAGTATCAGCTCTGTTATTCAAGGCTGGCATATTTTTTGTTATCTCATTCATTGTGTTTTTCATCTCTAACTTTTCTTATTGGTTTTTCTGTATAGTTTCAGTCTTTTTTGTGAAGGATGCCCTCTGTTCATTAATTGTATTCGTGGTTTCAGTGAACTGTCTATCTGAATTTTCTTGTAACTCATTGAGTTTTTAAATGATAGCTATTCTGAATTCTCTGTCATTTAGATTGTAAATTTCTGTGCCTTCAGGATTGATTTCTGGGTGCTTGTAGTTTTCTTTCTGGTCTGGAGTATTAACATACCTCCTCATATTATTTGATGGAGTGGATTTGTGCCATCGCATATTGGTGCTGTCTGGTCGCAAATTCCACCTGTTGCCACTGGTGGGGTGGACAGGAGCTGTGTATTCTGAGCCCAACACGATCCCTGACATCTGTGCCTGTCCTTTGGAATCTATGCTGACAGGGTCTGTCTGTGATTGCTTGCTCGCAGCTGCTGCTTTACTAATGTATGCACAGGTGCTCTGGCGGGGGTCCCTTCTTCTGACTAACTGGCCAAGGTGGTCTGCCGGGCGGCAGAAGGGCCAGTTTCTTTCATGTGCACAATCCTAGGGGCAATCTCACTCTGTCCTTGCTACTGCCCTTCTGAGGTGCTAGCTTGATGAAGATAGCCCTGCAACAGCTTAGCCTCCTTTGTGTGGAGCTTTCCATGGCTGAGAGGCAATTCAGAGAGCGAAGGTGTTCCCATGGAGAACCATCCCTCCCCCTCTGCTTTCAGAGCTGTGCACAGTCCTGTGCGCTAGGTCACTGCCGGAGAGGGAGAGGAGATCCCCTTACCTCCTGCCTTTTCCTCCTGGGAGGTCCAGCACCTCCACCTGCAGATGTATGGCTACTTGGGTCTCTCACACGTCTTTTGTGTTGTATGAATGTTCTCTGTTGGTTTGTGAATGTCCTTTTCTTTGTATCTTAGAGGGGAGAGTCTAAGGGAAGAGCTCACTCTAGCGTCAGGCTGAAGCCACTCTGCCAGAAATCTGTTTTTTAATGAAATAGATAGAATTCTCTTTCTCCAGTAGTTCTTGTATCTGGAGACATTTATTACTTATTGATAGAATGATACAGGATTTGGCACCAATTTCTGATCTTATTTTTAGATTCTGTAGATTTAAGTGCTGAGAAATAAATGTTTGTATAAAGAAGTTCATTCTAATGGAAGTTTTGTGACAGCATAACCTTCCAAGTTATATGCCAGAAATCACTTAGTAATTTATTGTCAAGCGGCCATTAGATGACAATTCCTTTTGGTCCTCCTTCAGTTTTGTTGAAAGCAAAAGAACAGGAACCACCAAACTTGCCAAAGGAAGTGTTACCTGGTCCTTGACCATTTGCTTTCGTAGTTCCTAGGAAGTATATCTAAAAGACTTTACCAGCATTTAGCGAATGTTTAATTATATCATTTCTCCTCTTTTCCCCATATAGGCACTTTCTTTAATCTGATGTACTCAGAAGCAGTTGAAAAAATGAAAATATTTCAGTATGCCTTTGCTAATGCAGTTTTTTGTTAAAATGCTTTTATTATGTGTGTATAAATATATTTTTGTCAAAACCTTCAGGTTGAAAGTTGAGCTTATTCAGTTTATGGAAAGTATCTCCTGGTTAACAAAACTAGTCTCCATTGCCTAACCAAACAGCTATTTCAAACTTTGTATGTGCAGGTGCTTTGGCGGGAGTCCCTTGGTCTGGCTGACTGGCCAAGGTGGTGTTGGAAATATCTTTTAAGAAAATACTTTTGAAGTTCAAATAAATAGATTAATACATAGTTTAAGTAATATAAAAACCACTGAGGGGGCCAGCCCTGTGGCCAAGTGATTAAGTTCGCGCGCTCTGCTTTGGTGGCCCAGGGTTTTGCTGGTTCAGATCCTGAGTGTGGACATGGCACCACTCATCAAGCCATGCTGAGGCGGTGTGCTGCATAGCGGAACTAGAAGGACCTACAACTAGAATATACAACTATGTACTGAGGAGCTTTGGGTAGACGAAGAACAAGAAAAAAGATTGGCAGATGTTAGCTCAGGGCCAGTCTTCAAAAAAAACCCCAAAAAACAAAAACCACTGAGGAAAAAAATTATAGAATGCACACCAAAATATACTACTAAGGTAGTTGACATTAAAATTATATGGATCAAATAGAATTAACTTATCCATTTTTATAATAACTTTAAAAACAAATATGTTGTTTATCATGTTACATTGCATTATTATAAATTAAATAATCAAAATTTATAAAGTAAAGTGTATGATAAAAGGTGTGTTATTCCTTTTTTAAATGTGTATGCTTGTATCTTCCGATATCTGATATTCAGCTTTTAGGTATGAATAAAAGGGAATGATCCAGAAATAACTGTAAATTTTATTTTGGAGTGATTAATTAGGGAGGAGGATAGTTATTGCTAAAAATGGATTGTTCTTACAGCTAGCTATGACTTATTTTTTTTTAATAGGAGGTAGGATTATTAAACTAAAAGCTGTAATGAGAATTGACCAATTAGAATAAAAATTTCATGATATGATTTGACAAAATAGGTTTTAACTACCAATTGAGTAATACACACTGAATCTAAAATAGTTCGTGTGTGGTTTTTGTTTGTGGGTTTTATGTAGGGTAATTTGAACAATTTGGTAGTCCTGGAAAATATTTCTGTTATATTTGAAAGACTCAGCCTCTGTAATTGATATTGCTGTAGTTCTTTAAATATGATTTTTCTGTAAGCTAATAAATATTCAAGGAGTGAATTTTGAGAATCACTGAAGAGAATTACTTATATTTGAATACTTGAAAAAAACCACCATTTTTTTTATCATTAGATATTTCTAACCAGTGTTCCCTTTGCTTTGCTCTTATCAGACTCTCCCTTAATCACTCTTAGTGATTCATTTTTGGACAATATGGCATGGAGGTGGGGGATGTGGGGATGGAAGAGCCAAAATTGTTTAAAAGAAACTGCTCTCACTTGCACACAAACTGTAATATGTAAGAATTTAGAATGTCCTAGCAGGGGCCAAATTATCCTATTTTTAGCTCTGAGAAATATATAAGACTGGAAAAGACACGAAGCCCAATAGTCAATAGTTTATGACACCTCAGTTATCATTTGTGAAGGCTTCCCCAAAACAGTACTTTTTTGAGTTGTCCTTTTCTTTGGGTCCTTGGAGTTTATTACACCTCCAGGCAGTGCATCATAAATTCTGAGTGAAGGTGAGAGTTGTACCTTTTTTTTTTGTAAAAAAGGGTGGACTTATTTTGAAAGGAAGGGCGTACACATGGAAGGTGATTTGTAAACTGATTCTCAGACAGTCTTCAACTGTCCCTTATGTACCCTTTTTGAAGATCTGATAAAACCAGGAACTTAGAAAGCAAAAAAGGCAACAACAAAAAAGCTCCTTATGGTTTATTCATTTACTAATAGAAGAACTCTATAATTGGTCAATGAGAATTGTTTAGAAATTGTATGGATCAAATTCAAGGGGCTTCATTAGGGAACTGTTTGAGATAGGCACTGTGAGATTTACAGCAAGAAGTACAGTCGTGTGTTGCTTAACAACAGGGATATGTTCTGAGAAATATGTCAGGCGATGTTGTCATTGTGCAAACATCATAGAGTGAACTTACACAAACCTAGATGGTACAGCCTACTACACACTTAACATATAAGGTACTAATCTTATGGGACCACTGTCATATATGCGGTCCTTTGTTGACGGAAATGTCATTATGCAGCACATGACTATAGTAAACAGGAAAGAAAATTAAAGACAGATACAAGAACTTCAAAATCATAACACTGAGAACATTTGGGACAAAGTGCCCAACACATCTCCCTTGCTACTGAGATGATTATTGTTATACCACAGCCTAGAAGTTGATATTATGACAGTGGCTGAGACATCAAAAAAGACTAAATTATGTTCAGTGGACCTGTTTGAGAAGATAGGGGAATTTTATGGTCCATTTTAGAAGGATTTTTGTAGAAACAGTTAATGTAAAATGAATTTTACTGCTTAAAAGTGTAAGTCTAAGAAACAAAGTACTTTAAATTATCTTGAAAATTCCCTTATGAGGAATATGTCTTTCTCCAGTAAGATACTACTTTAGTGCACTTTGTTTTTGATAGAATGATTTTTCTCTTGATCTCACTGTTATAATTCCTTTTATGTGGATGTATCTGAGTTATGTAAAACTTCATGTTGAAAAATTTGGTTAATTTGGTTTAGTTCAGTAGCTCTTAAAGTGTCATTCTCCAACCAATGATGTCAGCATCACCTGGGAATTTGCTAGAAGTGCAAATTCTTGGGCCTCTTTCTGGATCTGTTGAATCTGAAACTCTGAGAGTGCAGCTCAGTAGTCTGTTTTCACAAGCCCTTCGGGTGATTTGGATGCACACTGAAGTTAGAGAACTACTGGCCTACCTTCTGTCTGAATTAATTTGGACAATTATACTTGAATTTAGAAACTCTGAAGTCCAGAGAAATTAAATGACTGGCTCATAGGCACAGCTCTGGTTGACAGCAGGGCTGGGTCAAGAACCTGGATTTATTTACAGTTTTAAATGAAATATTTAAATTATACATCAGCATCTCTCATAAATACAGGTGTAAAAATCCTTAAAGAGATGAACAGATCGAATCCACTCATATATAAGAAGGATAATATGTTGTGATGAAGTAGAGTTTATTCTAGGAATGTAAGAGTTGTTAATATGTGAAAAATCAGTATAAGTCATTAACAGAATAAAGAAGAAAAATCATAGGATCATCTCAGACACATAAAAAGCTTTTGATAAAATTTAACACCCATTCATGATAAAAGCTTGTAGCGAATTAATAGTAGAAGCAAACTTCCTTAAGCCAGTAGAACAGCCTTTCCCAATCTTTGTACCCTGAAGGAACCTTTGAAATAATTTTTAGGTCTCAGGGAACCTTTGCAAAAAATTGTTATACCTACAGCTCCTGTATGTTACCTAATCGTTATGTTGTGGACATAATAAGCCAATAATAATTGTCAGTGTTGAGTAGAGAATGCTATTTTTATGTCTTTGTATGTATTTTGCCTAATTTATTAGCTTATTCTGTGTATGTATGTGGTTCCTCCTCCTCAGAGTATCAACTCTAATGGAAGTCAGTAAGTATAGTAAACTTCAGTTTTTTTGTTTGATTTTTTTTTTTTTTTAACCTTATCCAAGGAGGCAACTTGTTCTCAAGTGAGAAGAGTCCAGAGAAAGGGTCCTTCATCCAGGTGTACATTTGTTGAAAGGGGGGGAAAATATCATTCACTTTTGCTTTTTAGTTCTTCCAGATGGTTTTTAGTAATGCTGGAGACTTTTTGATACCTTCCTCACTCTCAAGCCCAAACAGCATTACAAGATTTCCTTTTGCCACATGATTTTTCCAAAGAACTGTTTTCTTTTGAAATCCAAAAGTCTTGTCACTTAATTCAAAGCATTTTTTCTAGAGGCTTGATGAAACTTGTTCATCCAGTCCATGTGATTAAAAAAATGTCTGTTAAGAAAGCTAGCTTCTCCAGTCGTTCTTCGTCTTCAAAGCGCTCAGTAAAGTATGGCCTGCTATTTTCCTGAAAGCACTTCTGTAATTCTCCTTTCAGCTTAAGTATTCTTTCAAGAACTCCTCTGCTAAGCCACTGGAGTGCTGTATGTAGCAGGAGATTTATGTGCTCAAAAGTACGGGTCTTTGTTTAATAAAGCAAATCATTTTTGTTGTATCATTCAAGACATTTTTCATTTCCAAGGGTTTTTAATACTAGTAGCTCTCTGAAGAAAGCAGTGTCTTGTGACAACATCAGTATATATACATATATATATGTGTGTGTGTATGTGTATATTCTTTTTTAACAAGAGAGGTAAAACCTTGTGCTGAGCCAACCATTGATGAGGCACATTAGTGAAGATACCAGTGCAGTTCCTTCAAGACAGACCGTTGCTTCCAGATAGGAAGACACCACATTAAATATGTCTTGTTCTTTGCTTGTTTGTGGCAGTTCTTTGCAGCAGAAGTTTTTCTTGAAATTCACCATCGTTTGAAAATTTTACAAATGTTAACTGCATGGCATTTATTGGTGAAGTCTGTTGATTTGTCAACCTGGATAGACAAGCTGTTGTTTCTCAGTTTATTAAACAAACCTTTTCCAGCATCATGTGACATGTCATCAATTTGTCTACTTGTATTGTTTGATACTTTTCAATTTCTCATACTGTGCATTTTACTCACTACCATTTGACATGTTGACATTATTTGGTTCCCACTATCTGTGCAATTTGCCCCCACACTCCCTTTTCAGGAGAATAAGTTCTACTAGTAACTTGGTTTCTGAGCCTTTTCACTGAATATGACTTTTTTTTTTTAATAAACAAAAGTGTTACTCTGTTTGATTCGAGATTCCAGTAGCTGTTTAAAATAGTAAGTACTTTGACTTGTCCAATGCTTGTCATTTATATTTAAGTGTCTTCCAATTTTGCTGGAGCCCTTGTAAGTTGGTTGCCATAGTCGATGCACAGTGGAATAGGATACTTGGATTACTAGCTCATGTAAAACCCGTTGATTGATTTGTAGCCTTCATTGTAAAGGTAGGCTTTTTTTAAAAATATATATTCTTGTTGCTCTGGTGCAGTGAAATGGCTCAGAAGATTATAGTTCTTTATTACTCACCTTATTAGAATTGTTCATGGGCCTGGGCTTAGAATCCTCTATTATAAATCTCATCTTCCAAAATCATCACACTGGACTATCAGACATGTTTATAAAACAATGCTAGTAAATTAGAAAACCACAGGGAATAATTACTGAGAACGTCACAAAAAATACAAACACTTCCCCAAAATATTTTACTTTTATTTCTACATGATCCATGTTTTGAAACATTTACAACAGCAAAGCAGCAGGGGGCAGTTGAGTCCTGGTGTGTAAAAATTCCTTGTTTAGAATGAACATTTCCCTCTGATTTCCTATTACACCAGCAGAGCTTATTGCTCTTGTAAGTCAGATGGCACTGTCCAAGGGGAGGTTGGGGGAGGTAATTTGGAAGAGAGTTGCTGACCTTGTCAGCCTACTGTACTCCCGTTTGTGCAACAGAAAGCTTACCAATTGTCATTGGCATCTCCCTATTTCACCAAAAACTGGTGGTGGGCTCAGCCAAATGAACATAGCCCTACTTGCCACATGGTTCTAAAAGACTTCTAATGAAGTCGTTAGCATGGCTGCTCAGTAGTTGCCTGTCACTATGAGCACTCACATTGCATGGCGCATGCATTTGAAAAAATGATGATTTTTTTTTTCAAAAACACAATGTCTTGTGATATCCCTAGTGACGTCTTATGGAACCCTAGGGTTCCAGCCCTGTATTGGGAGCCCTTGAGAGGCAGTAGTTTGCATTTCATTGTATGTCTCATGGCAGTTCTTTTGGCACATAGGAGTTATCACTAAATATTTGAATGAATTAACAGCAAATAGCGAATGCTCAATAGGTGGTTCTTATGTGGTATGCGTTAGGCTTTATGTCTTTATCTGCTTTCCAAACATACCTTCTGAAAAATCGTTGTAGTTTGGCAGTGGCCTGATGGAAGCCCAGTGAGGTTCAGTAACCTGCCCAACTGTGATGGAGCTTAGAGCCTGGAATATTTTTTGTTATAAATTTAATTGTGTCTGGTTTAGAATAAGTAATATATCTCTTCATATAAAAAACAGTATCCAAAGGTGTAAATGAGCAAGTTTTGTTCTTACCTCTAATTTTACTTATTTTCTTCCCTGCCTTGCTTCTATAGGTAATCTCTTCTATTAGTTTTTTGTGACTGTTTCTAGTGCTTCTTTATACAGAAACAAGGTACAAATGTATCTTCTTATTTCTGTCCCTTTCTATATAAAACGTTTCACGCTACATATGTTTTTTAAGAGAATATTTTATTGCACTTATTTCCTTTTTATTGAGCATAACTTACAGATGTAATGGAGAAAGTACATGAAGAAAGAATTGAATATGAGTAACTCTTTTATTTAATGAAACAAGCATGCAGATGAATTTTAAAGAGACATATGTTATTTAAAACAACATGAACCTACAATAGACTAGGTATGAATTTAGGCATGTTTACATACTCTCTCATTTCAAAAGTAAATGTATTGCAGTATTTTCACCATTATTCAGCATTGTCTTTTTTTTGCATTTTTATTGAGAAATACTTCACATGCATTGCTATGTAAGTTTAAGGTATACAGCATGATGGTTTGATTTACATATATTGTGAAGTGATTACCATAGTAGATTTAGTTAACATCATCATCTCATGTTTTTTAACATACGCTTTTTTTTACATTTACTTTTGTTTTTTTTTAAATTGTGATATAAATAACATGTAGCATTTTGTTTGTTTTAGGTGTACAACATGATTTGATTTATATATATATATATAAAATACAATACAGCATTGTTAAGCTTAGTTACCGTGCTGTACATTACATCGCCAGGACTCATTTATCTTATAATTAGAAGTTTGTCCACCTTTTGACCACCTTTACCCGTTTTACCCATCCGTTACCCCTCACCTCTGGCAACCACCAATCTGTTCTCTGTATCTGAAAATTCAGGGTTTTTTTTTTGAATTCCACATATAAGTGAGTTCATTCAGTGTTTGTCTTTCTCTGTCTGACTTATTTCACTTAGAATAATGCCGTGAAGGTCTATCCATGTTGTTGCATATGGCAGGATTTCCTTCTTTTATATGGCTAAATAGTATTCCATTGTATACATATTTAAGTTATTTTTTACTTGATTTTATTTTTTAGAACAGTTTTAGGTTCACAGCATAACTGAGGGGAAAGGACAGAGTTCCCATGTATCCCTACCTCGACCTCCTACGCTATGGACATCCTGTACCATAGTGGTACATTTGTTAAAATCTTTGAGTCTACCTTGACATTATCACCCAAAGTCCATAGCTTACATTAGGATTCACTCTGGGTGTTGTCCATTCTGTAGGTTTTGGCAAATGTATAATGAATGTGTCCATCATTGTAGTATCATGCAGAATAGTTTCACTGCCCTAAAATCCTTTATGCTCTGCCTCTTCGTCCCTCTCTCCCACTTAACCCGTGGAAACCGCCGAATTGTTTACTGTTGCCATTGTTTTGCCTTTTCCGCAATGTCATATGGTTGGTATGTAGCCTTCTCAGATTGGCTTCTTTCATATAGTAATAGGCATTGAAGGTTCTTCCATGTCTTTTTATGACTTGATAGTTCACTTCTTTTTAGCACTGAATAATATTCCATTGTCTGAATGTACCACCATTTATCCATTCACCTACTAAAGGATATCTTGTTTGCTTCCAAGTTTTGGCAGTTAGGAATAAAGCTACTATAAGATGTGCAGGTTTTTGTGTGAACATAAGTTTTCAGTTCCTTTGGATAGATACTAAGGAGCACAGTTGCTGGATCCTATGGTAAGAATATGTTTAATTTTACAAGAAACTGCCAAACTGTCTTCCAAAGCAGCTGTACCATTTTGCATTCTCACCAGCAGTGAATGAGAGTTGCTGTTGTTCCACATCCTCATCAGCATTTGGTGTCTAGAGAGGTTTTTTAACTTAATTTGTCCTGGACATGTTTCCAAATCAGCACATAGAGAGCATCTGCATTTTCTTCTTTAATATCTGATGGTAGTGTAGATGTGCTGCACTTTATTCACTCAGTCCTCTATTGATGGCCACTTGGGTTGTTTCTGATATTTTCCGTTTACAAACAATGCCACAGTGACCTTGTCACTTTTCTCTGTTGTGCTGGTATATCTGTAGGTAAATTCCTAGAAGTGGGATTATTGGGTCAAGGGGTTCAAATGCATATATATTGCCAAATTGCTGTCCCTACAAGTTGTATTAATTTGCGTTTTTACCAACAATGTGTGAGAGGGCCTGTTTCCTTACAGTTTTACCAAGAGAGTCATTAAACATAATGAATTTTTGCCAGTGTAATAGGTAAATATCTTGGTGTGGGAGTTCAGTATCTTTTCATGTGTTTAAGGTCATTTGCATTTCTTTTTCTGTGATTTGTCTGTTTCTGCCTCTGGGTCATTTTCCTGTTAGGTTTTTGGAGCTGTTAAAATATTAGGAAGATTAGCTTTTTGTGATGTGAGTTCAAATATTTTTTCTCAGTTTGTCATGTAATTTTATAGAGCTGAGTTTTAATGCTGTTCTTGTGTCTGATTTATAGTCCATTCTCTTCATCACTGTAATTGTACTCCCTCAAATAATACATGTTCTACATTCCTGAAAAGATTCATCTACCTGTAACTATTATTTAATGCATCTGGCATTTTGTAACTGTCTCTAATAAAAGTTCCTTCCCTCAATAGACACGGCATCAGCGAGGAGATACGCATCCTCTAACTTTAGAAGAAATTTTGGATGAAACACAACATTTAGATATTGGACTCAAGCAGAAACAATGGCTAATGACTGAGGTAAGAGTAGGCTTAAAATATTGTTAAAAAAAAAAAGTTGATTACCATGAAATATTTTGCCATAACTAGGGTATTTAATATATTGAAATCTAATTTTTACTTTTTTTTAAAAGAATTAGTATAGGGTCTTTGTTTTTTAAACATACACATTTTAAGGTTGTTTGATTTGTTGGTTTTTCTATAATCTTATGTATCCATTTAAAAATATCGAAGACTTTAGCATAAAAATTGTAAAGAAGGGGCCGGCCCTGTGGCCAAGTGGTTAAGTTCGCGCGCTCTGCTTCGGCGGCCCAGGGTTTCACCAGTTCGAATCCTAGGCATGGACATGGCACTGCTCATCAAGCCATGCTGAGGCGGCATCCCACATCCCACATACCACAACTAGAAGGACCCACAACTAAAAATATACAATTATATACCATGGAGCTTTGGCGAGAAAAAGGAAAAATAAAATCTTAAAAAAAAGTAAAGAATTCAGTCATTGTACCAGTTCCTTTTAAGATTTTACAGAATAATTGATGCTTTTTTTGAATTGCTAAATTTAGAATATGTGTGTTGGCGTGTTGTGTTGTTTTTCTTTCTTTGTTTTTTTTTTTTTTGAGGAAGATTAGCCCTGAGTTAACATCTGCTGCAACTCCTCCCCTTTTTTTTTGCTGAGGAAGACTGGCCCTGATCTAACATCCTTGCCCATCTTCCTCTACTTTATATGTGGGATGCCTACCACAGCATGGCTTGGCAAGTGGTGCCATGTCCGCACCCGGGATCCGAATCAGTGAGCCCCAGGCCACCAAAGTGGAACGTGTGAACTTAACCACTGTGCCACTGGGTTGGCCCATGTTATTGTTTTTATATATGTTTTAGGACATTTAAAGCATGAGGTATTGTAGGGATGGCAAGCAAGATATTTGTTAAGCAAGATATTTGTTACACTATTATTACTGTTATGATTTGATGGTGATGTTACTGCCTTTAGCAGGTTACTTGGAAAAATAATCATTAACATCATGTATGTACACACAACACTGGAAGAAAAGAAATCCCAAAACAATCAGTGACCATACTAATTTGGAAACAAATAGCATTTTACAAATGCAGCTATTTGCAGCTTTTCTAAGTATCAAATGACAATTAAGAAGACTACTTTCTAGGACCAGTGCTGTTCTAAAGACCAAATGTAAAATTTCTAAAATAGAATTCAGTTCATTTATTTTACCAAGCAAAATACTGTTCGTGATTTTCATAATATAAAACAAACCAGTTAGTCATTATCATTGTAGCTGATTATTTTATAGATAGTGGTAATCCACATTTAAATTTTGTTGCTTTACCTAATCTTGGAATTTGATAGACTACAGACATTAGTTAAGGATTATTTTTAATACTAGACTCTTCCTCCTCCTTTCTTCTTTCCGTGTGTCTTTTCTTTCTCCCTTCAGAGTCAGGCTGGCAGCAGCAGAAGAAAATAAATAGGGTTGCTCTTTCTTGAAGAGCTTTCCTTCTGATATTAGCTTTACAACAGAACTGACTAGGAGCATGATTACATTCAGTAATTCCTGCATTCCTAGTCACTTTCATTCTCAAGCTGACGTTATAGGTAAATTTCTCATATGCACTAGTCTCATCCTTTTCAGTTCTTTCCACAGCTGCTAGTACCATTTGATAGCAGATGGGGCAGACTGACTATTGATATGTTTCATCCTGGGGTAATGTTTCTCACATTATAATGCCGCTATGCAGTAAACTATACTTTGAGGGTGGGATAAGCAATACCTAGTTTACTTTGTCTATTAATTTTAATAGGTGTTTTATTGATTCTTACCTTTTTTGTCTTTAAAAAGAATATGGATACAGCTTTCTTCAAAGCAATTGTGATAAAATAGTTTCCTTCTCATCCAAAGAATTTCTGTAAATAATAAGCAGTTTCTTTTATAAAAAGTGAGCATCATGCTGATGTCTATCCTGGATGTCCAGGATCTGCTGGTTGATATTCACAAGATACTTTTACCACTGTATTGGGTATTGTTATTTTTTAAATAATTAGTGGAATTTAAGAATGTACATATGAGATTTCCTTTTGTTAATATATTCAAATTGTGTCACTGTTACAGGCATTAGTCAATAATCCCAAAATTGAAGTAATAGATGGGAAGTATGCCTTCAAGCCCAAGTACAACTTGAAAGATAAGAAGGCCCTACTTAGGCTCTTAGATAAGCATGACCAGCGAGGCTTAGGAGGAATTCTGTTAGAAGACATAGAGGAAGGACTGCCCAATTCCCAGAAAGCCGTCAAGGTAACCTTTCTTTTCTTTCTATGCCTTAGTATAATTTGAGTTAATAATGTCTTCTTGGTTTTAAAACATAGCAAGACCTTTTAAATTTTTTATTTTTAAAGCTTCTATCATACATATTTGGGGTAGTGGTGAGCCAGTTGAAGATTTGAAATTTGTGTCTTGTGCTACAGAGTGTAGCCATTTTTGTGTAACTGTGACAGCCCCCCCGCCTTTTTTTTTTGTTGAGGAAAATTGACCGTGAGCTAACATCTATTGCCAATCTGCCTCTTTTCATTTGAGGAAGATTGTCACTGAGCTAACATGTGTGGCACTGTTCCTCTAATTTGTATGTGGGACCCTGCCACAACATAGCTTGTTGAGTGGTGCATAGGTCTGCGCCCAGAATCCACACCAGTGAACCCCACTCCACCAAAGTGGAGTGCGCAGACTTAACTACTATGCCACTGGGCCAGCCCCTTGACAGCTCCCTTTTGTGGTGGTGGTGTGTATGATTGTTTGATTCTTCAGAATATTTCTGGAAAGTTTTTGTCATATTAGTGTTTTTCTCATAAGTTGTTATGTTTGTGTATAAGAGCTATTTCAACAATGCTAGTAGACATTGCTAATCTGAGGAACCAGAGGCATTAAAACAGAAAAGCATTGACTAATAGCCTGGCTGTTTTGAATTCCTAAAGGGGCTATCAATAAAAGTCATAAAGATTACATTTTCAGTTTAAATTTGGAACTCACTTGGAAAGGCTGCTAGTCTCTCTTCACAATTGCTAATAATTGATGCTAACCTGTAAGCAGGTTAATTCTTTTTGCTACCTGTGGAAGACTTGTTCCCTTCTCTCCCCTACTTATTGGTAATCCAATTACACGTTAGACATTTTGGTATTGTCCCATAGGTCACTGAGGCGCTGTTTATTTTTTTCACCTTTTTTTTTTTTGAGGAAGATTAGCCCTGAGCTAACTACTCCCAATCTTTCTCTTTTTGCTGAGGAAGACTGGCCCTGAGCTAACATCCGTGCCCATCTTCCTCTACTTTATATGTGGGATGCCTACCACAGCATGGCTTTTGCCAAGTGGTACCATGTCTGCATCCGGGATCCAAACTGGTGAACCCTGGGCTGCCGAGAAGCGGAACATGTGAACTTAACCGCTGTGCCATCGGGCTAGCTCCCAGACTTGTTTTTTTCTTGCATCTGTTGTCAAGTCCACTGACTTTTCTTCTTTACCGCCAATTTGTTGTTAAGCCCAATTGAATTTTTTGTCTTAGAGATTCTTTTTCAGTACTAGACTTTTTATTCTTTCTTATGGTTGCTGTTTCTTTACTGAGATTTTTTTGTTTTCATTCATTACAAGCATATTTTCCATTACACCCTTGAGTGTAATTTCTTGTAGCTGCTTTAAAATCCTCCTCTTCTAGTTTCAACAGCTAGGTCATCTTGGGGCTGGTTTGCACTGACTCTCCTCGTCTCTTGAGTATGGATCATGTTTTCATGTTTCTTCATCTATAAAATAAACTTCTGTTGAGTCTTGAACATTGTGAATTATATGTGTAAAGACTCAGGACTCTTATATTCCTCCGAAGATTGTTTCTTTTTAAAAAGTTTGTTTTAACTGGGCAGTTACCTTGGCTAGACTCAAACTCCAAACTTTGTCTTTTCTGTAGTGGGTGGCATATGACACATCTTTTTTATCCTTTTAGCTGTTTTGCTCTTTTTAAAATGTCTTGTCCAAACTTTATAGTAGTTTTTGGTGGGAGGGTTGGTCCCTTAAGAGCTACTTGGCCATTATCAGAAGCAGGAAGATTTTTAATTTAAAAGTGTCTAAACTTAACCTCCACAAATGTTGCAAATATTGTGTGACCAAAGTTGATAAATTATGCATTTTATAGCATGTCGAAAGGTAGAACACTGAAGCCTAGCTTAAGAGTTCAGAGTGCTAGTTATGTTTCCTGCTCCATTCTTTTTTTCCATTTTGATAGGGGTAGGTATTGTTACTGTGTAGTAGGTTTTTCGCTACATTCTAAAGTAGAACAGTGACGTAAATTGATAATTGCTTATTCTATTTTAAATAGTTTTGGATGTAAAGTCACTTTGGCACCCTACTTTCAGTGATGCTCTGTTCCCTAAGGGTTAGAGCTGAAGAGGTCATGAAAAGCACACAGTCTGTTTCATTTTTAGGCAGGATCATTTCTAAATTGTTTGAAACCCAGATTTTTTATTCTGTCCTTAAAAATTTGAAGTGTGTTCTATCCTAAGTAATTTCTCAAGGTCTTTGGCATAATTCAGTTAAATCCCTTCTGTGTTGCTTCCTTTCTTCAGTTCTTGGTGGAGATGGAAGATAACTATTACTTCATGTGTTCATTTTGTTGACCCAATAGTACTTTGAAGAAATGTACAGTATAGTGCTGGCAAGGGGGAAAAAAGGACCGTGCAAAAGCAAGAAAAGAAAAAAAATGAGAAAAACCAGTGCCTGTTCCAGATTACTCATCCCTCAGTAATTGTTATTTGGGGTTTTCTAATAATTGACTGCCAATATAGTCTTATTAGTCCAGTCTGCATTTGTAATATGGTTTAATTTTAAGGTGGTGTATTGAATCTGCTACTTCTAGGGTTGTTTTTGTTAATTAATTTTTTAAAAAATTTATAGTAAAAAACACATGAATTTAACATCTTAACCATTTTTGAGTGTACAGTTCAGTAGTGGAGTATATCCACATTATTGTGCAAAAGATCTCTAGAACTTTTACATTTTGCAAAACTGAAACTACATCCATTAAACAACAACTCGCCTTTCCCCACTGCCCCAGTCCCTGGCATCCACCATTCTGCTTTCTGTAATTTTGACTACTCTGAGTACCTCATAGACGTAGAATAATGCACTGTTGTCTTTTTGTGATTGGCTTATTGCACTTAGCTGAATGTCCTCAGGGTTCATCCATGTTGCAGCATCTATCAGAATGCTTCCTTCCTTTTAAGGTTGAATAATGTTCTATTGTGTTTATATACCACATTTTGCTTATCCATTCAGTTGCTTCCGTGATTTAGCTATTGTGAGTAATGCTGTTATGAATATAAGTGTACCAAATATCTCTTTGAATCTCTGATCTCAATTCTGTAGGATATATACCTGGAAGTAGAATTGCTGGGTCATATGGTAATTCTATTTTAAATTTTTTGAGGAACCATCATACTGTTTTCCACAGCAGCTTTACCATTTTACATTCCCACTAATAGTGCAGAATAGTTCAGATTTCTCCAGGTGCTTTCCAGTACTTATCTGTTTTTTTCATAGTTGCCATCCTAATGGGTATGAGGTGGTATCTAATTGTAATTTTGATTTGCATTTCCCTAATGATTAGTGATGTTGAGCATCTTTTCATATGCTTATTGGTCATGTCACATTTTCTTTATCCATGCATCCATCACTGGACACTTAAGTTACTACCATATCTTGGCTGTTGTAAATAATGTGGCAGTGAACATGGGGGTGTATATATCTTTCTGAGTTAGTGTTTTCATTTTCTTTGGATAAATGCAGTAGTACCCTCCCCCAATCTGTGGTTTCACTTTCCGTGGTTTCAGTTACCTGTGGTCAACCATGATCTGAAAATATTAAATGGAAAATTCCAGAAATAAGCAATTTGTAGATTTTAACTATATGCCATTCTGAGTAGTATGATGAAATCTTTCCCCATCGTGCCTGGGTGTGATTCATCCCTTTGTTGGATTCCCATCCATTGACATTGTCTGTTCCTGACATCCAGCCATTGACAGTGTCTTGGCCATGCTTCTTCTGACGGATTGTTAGAGGGTCAGTAGTAACCTAAGGCTATGTCACAATGCCTGTGTCATTGACCTCACTTTATCCTATCATGTAGGCATTTTATTATTGCACATCATCACAAGAAGAGTGTGTACAGTACAATATTTTGAGAGAGACCACATTCACATAATTTTTATTACAGTATATTGTTATAATTATTTTGTTTTGTTACTAGTTATTGTTAATATTGTGCCTAATTTGTAAATTAAACTGTATCATAGACATGTTTGTATAGGGAAAAACATAGTGTATATATATATGGTTTGGTACTATCCATGGTTTCGGGCATCCACTGGGGGGTCCTGAATCCCCCGTGGACAAGGGGGACTACTGTAATCAGAAGTTGGATTGCTGGATTTTATGGTAGTTCTATTTTTAATTTTTTTACGGAACCTCCATAGTGTCTCTACCAATTTACATTTCCACCAACAGTGCACAAGGATTCCCTTTTCACCACATCCTCACCAACACTTGTTTACTTCTTGTCTTTTTGATAATAGCCATTCTAACAGGTGTGAGGTGGTATCTCATTGTGATTTTGATTTGCATTTCCCTGAACGGTAATGATGTTAAGCATCTTTTCATGTACACGTTGGCCATCTACATGTCTTCTTTGAAGAAATATCTATTCAGATTCTGTCCCCATTTTTTAATTGGATTGTTGGTTTTTTTGCTATTGAGTTCCATGAGTTCTTTATATATTTTGAGTATAAATCCCTTATCAGATAAATGATTTGCAAATATTTTCTCCCATTCAGTAGGTTATCTTTTCATTTTGTTGATGGTTTACTTTGCTGTGCAGAAGCTTTTTAGTTTGATGTAGTCCCACTTGTTTATTTTTGCTTTTGCTTTTGATGTCCAATCCAACAAATCATTGACAAGACAGATGTCAAGGAGCTTATGCCTATGTTTTCTTCCAGGAGTTTTATGTTTTCAGGTCTTCCATTCAAGTCTTTAATCCATTTTGGATTAATTTTTGTGTATAGTGTAAGATAGTTGTCCAGTTTCATTCCATTGCTTTTGGCTGTCCGGTTTTCCGAGCACCATTTACTCAGGAGACCATTCTTTCCCCATTGTATATTCTTGGCTCTCTTTTCATGAGTTAGTTGACTATATGTGCATGGGTTTATTTCTGGGCTCTCTGTTCTGTTCCATTGATCTATGTGTCTGTTTTTATGCCAGTACCTTACTATTTTGATTACTGTAGCTTTGTAATAGAGTTTGAAATCAGGGAGCATGATACCTTCATCCTTGTTCTTTTTCAAGATTGCTTTGGCTATTCAGGGTCTTTTGTGGTTCCATACAAATTTTAGGATATTTTTTTCTATTTCTATTGAAAAATGCCATTGGGATTTTGATAAGGATTGCATTGAATCTCCAGATTGATTTGGGTAGTATGAACATTTTAACAGTACTCATCTTTCAATCTGTGAGCACAGAAAATCTTACCATTTATTTGTATCTCCACAGTCTTTCATCACTGTCTTAAAATTTTTGTGTGTAGGTCTTTCACTTCCTTGGTTAAATTTATTCCTAAGTGTTTTATTTTTGATGTAATTGTAAATGGGATTGTTTTCTTAATATCTTTTTCTGACCATTATTAGTGTATAGAAGCACAACAGATTTTTTTATATTGATTTTGTATCCTGCAACATTACTGAATTCATTGATTAGTTCTAACAGTTTTTTAGTGAAGTCTTTAGGGTTTTCTACATATAATATGTCATCTGCAAATAAAGACAGTTTTGCTTCTTACTTTCCACTTTGGATGCTTTTTATTTCTTTTTTCTGCCTAATTTCTGTGGTTAAGACTTCCAGTACTATGTTCAATAAAAGTGACAAGACCAAGCATCCTTATTAGTGATTTTAGAGGAGAAACTTTCAGTTTCTCACCAATGAATATGATGTTAGCTGTGGGTTTGTCATATATGGCCTTTATTATGTTGAGGTACATTCCCTCTGTATCCACTTGGTTGAGAGTTTTTATCATAAGTGGATGTTGAATTTTTGTCAAAAGCTTTTTTTGCATCTATTGAGATGATCACATGACTTTTATCTTTGATTTTGTTAATGTGTTATATCACATTGATTTGTGGATGTTGAACTATCCTTGCATCCCTGGAATAAATTCCACTTGATCATGGTGTAGGATCCTTTTAATATGTTATTGAATTTGGTTTGCTAATATTTTGTTAGGATTTTTGTACCTATGTTTATCAGGGATGTTGGCCTGTCATTTTCTTTTCTTGTGGCATCTTTGTCTGGTTTTGATGTCAGGGTAATGCTGGACTTGTAAAATGAGTCTGGAAGTGTTTCCTCTTTTTTGGGAAGACTTGGAGAAGAATTGGTATTAATTCTTTGAATATTTGGTAGCATTTACCAGTGAAGTCATCTAGTCTTGAACGTTTTTCTTGGGAAGTTTTTGGTTACTGATTCAGTCTTCTTATTAGTAAATAGTCTGTTCAGGTTTTCTATTTCTTTATGATTCATTCTTGGGAGGTATTATGTTTCTAGGAATTTATCGATTTCTTCTAGATTGTCCAATTTTTGGTGTATAATTGTTCATAGTATTATCCTATGATTCTTTGTATTTCTCTGGTATCAGTTGTAAAGTCTCCTCTTTTATTTCTGATTTTATTTGAGTTTTCTCTTTTTTTCTTGGTGAATCTAGCTGAAGGTTTTTCAGTTTTGTTTGTCTTTTCAGAGAATCACCTCTTAGTCTCATTCATCTTTTCTCTTGTATTTTTACTCTATATTTCATTTATTTTTGCTCTGATCTTTGTTATTTCCTTCCTTCTCCTAACTTTGGGCTTTGTTTGTTCTTTTTCTAATTCCTTTAGGTGTAAAGTTAGGTTGTTTGAGATTTTCTTGTTTTATGATATAGGCACTTACAGCTATCAACTTCCCTCTTAGAACTGCTTTTGCTGCATGCCATAAATTTTGGTATGTTGTATGTCCATTTTCATTTGTCTCAAGGTATGTTTTGATTTCTTCTTTGACCTGTTGGTTGTTCAGTAGGGTGTTGTTTCATCTCCACATATTTGTGAATTTCCCATTTTCTTTTTATAGTTGATTTGTGGTTTCATACCATTGTGATCAGAAAAGATGCTTGATATGATTTCACTCTTCTTAAATTTGTTAAGACTTGTTTTATGATCTAATATGTGATCTATCCTGGAGAATGTTGCATATGTGCTTGAGATGAATGTGTATTCTATTGCTTTTGGATGGAATGTTCTGTATATATCTATTAAGTCCATCTGGTCTAATTTGTCATTTAAGGCTGATGTTTCCTTATTTTCTGTCTGGATGATATGTCCATTGGTGAAAGTGGGGTATTAAAGCTCTTTGGTATTATTGTATTGCTATTTCTCCCTTTAGGTCTGTTAATATTTGCTTTATATATTTATTTGCTCCTTTGTTGAGTGCACAAATATTATAAATCTATATTCTCTTGTTGGATTGACCCCTCTATCAGTATGTAATGCCTTTCTTTGTCTCACATTACAGTCTTTGTTGTCTAAGTATAGCTACTCCAGCTCTCTTTAGGTTTGCGTTCGTATGGATTATCTTTTTTCACCCCTTTACTTTCAGTCTGTGTCCTTACATATAAAGTGAGTCTTTTCTAGGCAGCATAGATGGATTTTGTTTTTAAATCCATTCAGTCCTCTGTGTCTTTCAATTAGAGAATTTAGTTTATTTATATTTGAAGTAATTATTGATAGATATGTACTTATTGCCATTTTGTTTAATGTTTTCTGGCTGTTGTAGTTCCTCTGTTCACATCTTTTTCTCTTACTCTCTTCTTTTGTGGTTTGATGACTTTCTTTAGTGGTATGCGTAGATGCCTTTCTCTTTATCTTTTGTGTATTTACTGTAGGTTTTTGCTTTGTGGTTACCATGATGTTTATATATAACAACTTTTTCTAACAGTCTATTTTAAGTTGGTGACTTAAGTTTGAATGCATTCTAAACCTGTATATTTTTCTTCCTTCCTCTCATGTTATATGTTTTAATGTTACACTTTACGTTTTTTATCTTGTGTTGTATCTCTTAACTAATTTTTGTAGTTATAGTTATTTTTACTACTTTTGTCTTTTAACCTTTATACTAGCTTTAAAACTAATTAACGCACTACCTTTACTGTGTGTTTACTTTTCCTAATGAGATTTATACTTTTATGTTTTCTTGTTCTAATTAGCACCCTTTTGTTTCAGCTTAAAGAAGTCTCTTTAACAGTTTTTGTAAGGCCAGTTTAGTGGTGATGAACTCCTTTAGCTTTTGCTTGTCTGGAAAACTCTTTATCTCTCCTTCAATTTTAAATGACAGCTTTGCCAGGTAGAGTATTCTTTGTTGGGAATTTTCTTTTTCTTTGTTTCCATCACTTTGAATATATTGTGCCACTCCATTCTGGCCTGTAATAAGTTTTTTGGTGCATTCTTTAGGGTTTTCTACTTAGAAGATCATATCATCTGTGAACAGAGATAATTTTATTTTTTTCAATTTGGATGCCTTTTATTTCTTTTTCTTGCCTAATTGCTCTGGCTAGAATTTCCAGTACTCTGTTGAATAGAAGTGGCAAAAATGGGCATCCTTGTTTTGTTCCTGATCTTAGAGGAAAAGCTTTCAGTATTTTACCATTGAATATGATGTTTGCTGTAGGTTTTTTGTACATGGCTTTTATTTTTTTTCTTTTTTGTTTTTCTTGTCTTTTCTTATTTTTTGAAGAAAATTAGCCCTGAGCTAACATCTGCCACTAATTCTCCTCCTTTTCCTGAGGAAGATTCATCTTGAACTAACATCTTTGCCCATCTTCCTCCACTGTATATGTGAGAGGCCTGCCACAGCATGGCTCAGTAAGCAATGTGCAGGCAATATATTTCAAGGTAGAGGAAAAGTAAGAACACTAAGATCCCACAGTTTTTCTTAGATTAATAAAAAGGTCCATTGGACCCAGACCATAATTGCAACATAGGTTGAATTTTATTTTATTTTTAAAAATAATTTTCTTTTTATACTTTGTAAGACCTCTAAGAATAGAAATCTTGAAGTACCAATCTTTAAAAATGGAACTGCTCAGGAATGAAGCTCAAGAACTAAAATTGGGTGTAGTGGACCTTAATGGTATACTGAGGGTTAAGAGAAATAGGAGTTTTTTGTTGTAAAAAAACTTTTCAGAGGGTGAGTAATTTGGAGTTAACTGAAAACTTTCTTTTTCTTTAAGGCTTTAGGGGACCAGATACTATTTGTAAATCGTCCTGATAAGAAGAAAATTCTTTTCTTCAACGATAAGAGCTGTCAATTTTCTGTGGATGAAGGTAAGCCTTTCTCTATAGGTACTTTCTTTAGTTTGCAAGTATGTTGCAAATTTAGAGTGACAAAATTGTAATTTAAATTTTATAATATTACTTTTTTAGCTTTATGTTGTAGTGTTAATAACTCCTCCATCTAAGATCTTTCTCGGAATGCAATTTTTTTTGAAATGTGTAATTTGAAAGATTTTAGGTTAAGTGTACTTGTATTTTTGGTATAGCAGTTCATGATGTTTTATGCTTCTAGCTCAACTATAGCAAGCATGAGTTTTATTTCTTTATTTCTATTATTTTACAAATATTACTTAATATCTTGATATGAAAGCTTGATGTAGGTGGGAAAAAGAATAAACTTTTGTTGGTGATTGATATTCTCTTAACTTATGAATCTTTTGACTATCAAATTGGATAAGGAGGGAGATTACTTTTTTCTTGCAACTGTGGTGTTGGATGCTAAGGTATATGTTGAGTCTTCTACTAAATGTGTGAAAATTGTATTTTGGATGTTAGTTTAAAAATATTTCATCAGTATTTGTCATGTAAAATAGTAATTAAACAAGGATCTAGTCATGAGAAATTTGTTATATAAATAGAAATTCTCATTTAAGCAAATATATTTTACTTTAAATTTATATTAATTTTGAAGTTTTATAAGAAGGCAAAAGAAGAATTGAGCATCATTTTAATTATAAAATTTCAAAAGTGATACAAACTCACAGCAAAATAGTCTAAGAATATAGAAGTACAGAGAGTAAAATAGTAATATTAGATTACATTAGTGAAACTGTTGCTATGCCTGTCTGGTGGTCGTACTGACTATTCTTGATAGCATTAAATAAAAGAGATTCTATTGAATAATCATTTTGTATAAGAAATGCTTTTATATGTCTTGTCCCTTTGGTATCCCATACATGTCTTAATTATGATTTTGTAATTTTTACAATACCCAGAAGTTTTTCTTTTATATGTTATCTGGCTGTAGATATTTAAGTTTTTGGTGCTTGTAGATAGGACTTTAGTCAACCTGAAGGTACAGTACTTAGATGACCATGGTTTGTTTTAGGAAATAGAGTGTTGTGTTTTTGTAAAAATCGTGACTGAGAGGACCTCATATGTAGTTGCTTCTCAATAATGTTTGTTAATTAAATAAAAGTTTACAGCACTTTCCTGTCCTTCTGTACTGCCGTTTCTCAAATATGATAAACCTTCTGTATGTAAACAAAGTAACAGTGAACTTCTTCTGTACATTGTAGTGATAGATGCTCATTTAAGAAAAGTCTGGCTTAGCAACTTTTGTATTGCTTGAATCTCCTTTACTTGGAATTTTGCTTTTATGTAAACTTTTATAATTGTCAAATTGATTTCTTACTTTTAAAAAACATAGGGATAGACTTCATCTGTAAGATCCTTCCAAGTTTAAAAAAACAAACAAGTAATTCCTTTATTCTTGACATGGTTAATCTGTTTAAAAAAATTTGCAGTATTAAAAAACATCACAACTGTTACATATTCAAATAGTAAGGAAGATCTTACAATAGAAAGCAGATGTGCTTTTCCTTTTTGTAGTTCCAGTCCCTTTCTTTTGTGGCAACCACTTAAATGGTTTTGTTTTAAATTCTTCTGGTGGTTTTTCCCATATTGCTAAGTGATATGCTTATATTACTGTTATTTTTTGATTTTTCAACTTGAAGCATTGTAATGACTTATTCTATTAATTTTTCTGATTCCAACACCTGTCTCCCTTCTCTACATCCCAATATAGTGTTCCACTAGTTTTAGTTTCTCTACCATTTTTCTTGGTACCTTCAGCATACAACATACTTAACCTTTCTTAGTGGGGATTTTTAGTATGAAGTCTGCTTTGCTCACGGCAGCATAGTGTAGTGTTATTATCTGCTCTGTAAGTAGATGTTTAAATTGAGGCAAATGTTGAGATTGCAGTAGCTCCATAAGAGTAGCATGAAACTCTACGATTTCTGGATAGTATTTCATGGAGAAATTTTAGGAGTACACTTTGCATTCAGCAGTAATCCTCACACTAATCGTTATACCAAGCTATAATTTTCTGTGCCTTGTGTGCTCTTTCTGTGGAGACCGTTGTTTTAATTTTGCTCAGCCTTTTCCTATTTCTGTATCTTTTACCTGTATTTATATTCCTTAATATTACCTCTATTTTTATTTGCCATTTTATATGGCCTTTGTTAGTTTAAATTCTTCCCATCTCTTTATTATTTGTCTGATAAGACCAAAATGCGGATTTTCTCTTTTTCCCCCAAAATTACAACAGTAATAATAAATATTTGTTAGTAAAATCCCACACATCTAGAAATAAGTTCTGTAAATAGTTTGAAGTTTATTTTTCTAGTTTACTTTCTCTTTATTACAGATAGTCTGTAATACTGTGTGTCTGTTTAGTATTCCATTTTGTATGTGTACTTGATAAATGGATTTTTAAATATTTGAAAATGCAGCAAATATTTGTGCACATCTTACACATTGGATATGTGTGTATGTATTTTTTATATTAATTAAGTAGCCATATAAGTCAAAAAGATATTGAGAGGGTAAATTGGCAAATTATCTTTACATTTTTTAAGATCTCTGTTTTGCTGACTTATTTAATATGTGATGAAATGTATTACTAGATTTCCTAATATTGAACCATCCTTATACTCTTATAATAATCCATCTCTGGCTTTATGTATATTTAAGGATTTTTGCTTTAGTATGGTCAGTTTTCTTTTTTGTGTGTGATTTCTCAGGGTTTGGTATGGTTGTAATGCTGGATTGATATAAAGGAAAGCACAGTCTTTCCTTCTTTCTGTCCTTCCTTTCCACCTTTTCTTTCCCTTTTCTCGTGAGAATATTAGATTCCTTGAGGATGTGAAAGCATACATGACCCAGAGTGTATCTGGCTTGTTTCTTTTTTTGACAACATTCTCACTATCTTCTTTGATATGTCCTCCTTTAAGTTTTGTATCTTGTGAAACAATTTTGGTAATTTGTATTTTCCAATAAAATCGTTCATTTTTAATTTTCAAGTTTAAGTGTATAATTTTCTAGAGTATGACCCTAGAATTTATTTAATTTTTTCTGTGTCATTTTTCCTTTTTATTTCTAAATTTTTGTATTTGGGCTTTTCTTTATTATGCTAGCTATTGGTTTATCTACTTTACTTTTGTTGTTGTGTTTTTGTTTTAAAAGAAAATATAATCTGTCAGAACACCCTTTACATACTAGTTTTTGAATCACTTGATATGAGCAGTGAGTCAGCAAACATTAAAATCTCCTGTTACATTTATATTTTTGTTAATTTTGCCAGTACTTCCTGGAGTTACTGCTTTATATATTTTCCTGCAGAGTTTTGGTTTATAAATGTGCTTGAATTTAAAGGTGGTTTTGTTTTTTGTTTTTGTTTTTTCGGTGAGGAAGGTTGGCCCTGAGCTAACATCTGTGACAGTCTTCCTCTACTTTGTAGTGGGATGCCACCACAGTATGGCTTGATGCTCAGTGCGTAGGTCTGCGCCCAGGATCTGAACCTGCTAACCCTGGGTGGCCAAAGCTGAGCACACAAACTTAGCCACTACACCACTGGGCTGGCCCTTGAAGTCATAGTTTAAGGATTGTATCTGTAATCATTATAAAATATCCCTCTTTTGTCATATTTTGTGTTATTTTACTTGAAGTCTAACTTTCATACTACTATCTTAACTCCTTGGCTTTGTTTAATTTGATATATTTTTGTCCATTCTTTTACTTTATACCTGTCTCCTTTTGTTTTAGGTATTTCCTTTGTACCTGGCATATGGTTGTCTTTAACTTTTTGAATCGGTTCTGAGTGTCATTTTATCTTTATTGTATTTATCATGTGATGTATTTACCCCCTTTTTTATTTGGAAATTGTATAGTTTTGGGGGGGTTCTCCTATATATGTAAAGTAGTTCTCTTTATATCTTTAAGTAATTTGCTTAAACTTACGGGTTTCCATTTATCAACTTCTTTCTCTTCTTTGTACTTCCTAGTTGACACTTTCTGGAATTTTTGTTACAGTCTTAGTATTTATACATGAATCCATTTATTCAACAAGTATTAATTGATCTCCTGTTCTATGCCCCAGTCATTTTGCTAAATCTAGGGTATATAGTAATGAACACGGTAGACTAGTCTCCACCTTCATTGAGCTTACATTTTAAAGGATAACATAGACAATATACAAAATAAAAAATGATTACAGATTGTATCAAATGTGAGGGAAGAAATAAATGAGGTATGTGCTAAGCTAGTAAAGTAATGGGAGAGGTGGAGCTCTGAGAAGACCTCTGTGAAAAAAGATGAAGAATGAGATGGTGCTAGCCTTGCACAGGATCAGAATGGTGCACATGTGTGTGTGATTATGGGGGAGGACAGGGTTCAGGCAGAGAATAGCAAAGGCAAGAGCCATGGGAAAGACTGATTTCTTTTCATAGGCTAGTGGTTTGTAATCATTTAATCAGATTCAGTGGCCTTTTTTTATAACAAATATTTTGTAACATCTTTTGTGCTCTTGTAAAAGAAAATGTGTAGATAATATAACCTAACTTTACACATAATTTTTTAAAAAGTCAGTGTAATACCTTAACTGTAACATAAAGGAGAAATAAAAAAAGATTGATTTATATTTTTAAAATTTACTTTAATATTTGTAATTGTTAAGCACATTTGTGGTAGAATATAAATGGAATATAAAATAGCTGTTTACATTTATATGTAGAGACACCATTAAATGTGATAGCCATAAATGGACTAATACAGATGTGATGCATTGTCAACCTGTTTACCATAATTGGTGTTTTCCTTCAGTGGTAAAGAATTCTTGGTAAAGTTCTGAAAAATACAAAGTGCAGGTTTTCTGTGATTTACAAAGGTTAATCGTACTATATTCTGTATACATTATACATTGTATGTTCCTAGAAAATCAAGTGTGTGTAAAATCAACCAGAACAAAAAATAGTTTGTTTATATATGTAAAAGAGAATTGGGTTTAGGCTTAGTTTATTATTATAAACTGGTATTTTTCATTAATCTGTATACTTTTTTGGAAAGACGGTTGGGAGGAGGAAGGGTTTTTCAACCATGGCAGTATTGACATTTTGGAGCTGAAATATTTTTTTGGTATTGGGGTTGTCAGTGTGCAGCTTCCCTGGCGTAGCATGTTTTCCCCCACAACATGACAAACAAAAATGTATGCAGACATTACCATATATTCCCCAGGAAGCAAAACTGTCCAAGTTGAGAATTATGTTAAAGATATGGTTTATGTTTATAACATGGAAAAAAATTAATTGTCTTCAAGCTTCTTGTCATGCACTTTTTCATTTGGCACATTCAGTGACACGGGGGATAGCAAGTGAATAAGCTTCTGTTCTTCAGCTGGGGGAACAGTCACCCACAGGAACCTCAGGGTAGGACAGTGTTCTTTTGGTTGAGGGTGTGGATATTGCATAAATCACTAGTTTAGAAAAAAACTGAGTTTTTGTTGATATAAATTATATGTGTCTGCACAGAAGACACATTGAAAATTGGTGATCTTACCGTTTGTCTTCCTGTCTGTCTCTTGTTTCATATTTGATTCCTCAAAATGCTTTGTCTTGATGAAAATTTTGTTTTAGCCCAGTAGGTGGCAGTCTTAGCCACAGAGAGGAAATCTTGAGTGAGCAAGCTTTCAGTTACACTGAAGAGTTGCCCTTCATTCTATATGTAATAGAGGCAGATGTCCTAAAATGAGACATGGAACAAGTTAGGAGAGAGTTTATTTTTGTAGTAATTTTAAAAATCAGGTAAGTGAACACAGAGTAGTTGGACTTAGGTATGGATCTTATTTCACAAAAGCATACATTTCCTTAAATCAGGATCTTATTCCTTTAGAGGCAGTATAAATGCAGTGGTCAAGAGGATGATTTAAGTATTCAAACTGTAGGTTTAAATATTAGCTCTACTCCTTACTAGTTTAGGAAGATATTTAACCACTCTGAGATTCCTTATCTATAAAATGGAAATAATGGTATCTGTACCTCATGGTCCTTAATGAGGATTAAATGAGTTAATATAAATAAAAGTGTTCAGAGCTTGGAACAGGACGTGGCACATAGTAAGAATAATAGTAACAATAATGTTAGCCATTATTAGCAGCATTGAAAATATAAAATAGTACCAAAATACTGGGTGTTTTAATTTTACTTATCTGGTTACTTCTTCACATTTAGTTAGTTCTATCTGATTATTGACTCAGTAGATCTGTAGTTTTGTGATTGGGTAGATGGATAGCAAAGAAACATCCCATTTAGCAGTCTGAGGCCACATTTGCACTGATCTTTTGCAGTTATATAATATTTGTTGGTGTTCCTGGTGAGAAATCTGGTGACAATCTGATTTTTCCTCCATTACTGGTAACTACTTCTTTTCTGCCTGGAAACTTAAACAATTTGAATTTTATGCTTAGAATTCAGGGCTCTTCCCAGTAGCTATTTCCCTGGGACTCTGATGCTGTTTTAAGTCATTAGTTTTTAATGGCTACATGGTATTCCTTTTTTTTTTTTTCCTGCTGAGAAAGATTAGCCCTGAGCTAACATCTGTGCCAGGCTTCCTCCACTTTACATGCGGGTCACCACCAGCATGGCTGACTAATGGTGTAGGTCTGTGCCTAGGATCCGAACCTGCAATCCTGGGCTGCCAAACTTAACCACTACGCCATGGGGCCAGCCCCTGGTATTTCATTTTATGATTGTACTTATAACAATCTTCTCAGTGCTCCACAGATAGAAACTTAGTTCATTTTTTGTTTTCTTTTATTTTTTGGTATATGCTATTATAAATAATGCTCATTATATCAGGCAAAATAGACTTTAAAACAAAACTTATAAGGACACAGAGAAGAGCATTACATAGTGGTAAGGGGAGCAGTCCATCAAGAGGATATAACACTTCTGTATACATACATGCCCAACATAAGAGCACCTAAATACATAAAGCAAATATTACAGACATAAAAGGAGAAAATGACAGTAACACAATAATAGTAGGGGATTTTAATACTTACATCAGTAGATCAGACGATCAGTGAGGAAACATTGGCCTTAAATGACACATTAGACCAGATGGACTTAATAAGTATATACGGAA
This sequence comes from Equus asinus, assembly GCF_041296235.1. Taxonomy (NCBI): domain Eukaryota; kingdom Metazoa; phylum Chordata; class Mammalia; order Perissodactyla; family Equidae; genus Equus; species Equus asinus. The sequence continues at coordinate 12,957,973 of NC_091816.1, forward strand.
CATTCCATCCAAAAACTGCAGAATGCACATTCTTCTTGAATGCACATGCAACATTTTCCAGGATAGATCACATATTAGGCCACAAAACAAGTCTCAGTAAACTTGAGAAGATTGAAGTAATATCAAATATCTTTTTTGATCATGATGGTATGAAACTAGAAATCAACTATAAGAAGAAAACTGGGAAAGTTACAAATATGTGGAGATTAAATAAAATGCTACTGAACAACTATTGAGTCAATGAAGAAATCAAATGAGGAATAAAAAAATACCTGGAGACTGAGGCTGGCCTGATGACATCGGTGGTTAAGTTTGCATACTCTGCTTCGGCAGCCAGGGGTTTGTGGGTTTGGATCCCAGGCGTGGACCTATACACAGCTCATCAAGTCATGCTGTGGTGGCATCCCACGTGCAAAAAGAAGAAGACTGGCAATGGATGTTAGCTCAGGGCCAATCTTGCTCACTGGAAAAAAAAAAAAACCCAAACCTGCAGACAAATGAAAGTAAAAATGCAACACACCAAAAATCTAGGGGATAGAGCAAAAGCAGTACTAACAGGGAAGTTTATGGCAGTATAGACCTACCTTAAGAATCAAGAAAAATCTCATAAACAATCTTTAACATTACACCTAAAGGAACTAGAAAAAAAAAAAACAAAGCCCAAAATCAGTAGAAGAAAGGAAATAATAAAAATCGGCAGAAATAAATGAAATAGAGACTAAAAAGACAATAGAAAAGATCAGTGAAACTGAGAGCTGATTCTTTGAAAAGATAAAATTGAGAAACTTTTAGCTAGAGTCACCAAGAAAAAGAAGCAGCTCAAATAAAATCAGAAACAAAAGAGGAGAAATTGCAAATGATACCACAGAAATACAAAGAATTACAGGAGAACACTATGAAAAGCTATATGCCAACAAATTGGATAATCTAGAAGGATAGAATAAATTCTTAGAACTATACAACCTTCCAAAATGGTATCAATAAGAAATAGAGAATCTGAATAGAGCGATTACTGGTAAGGAGATGGAAGCAGTAATCAAAAACTTCCCCAAATCAAAAGTTCAGGCTTCCCTGGGGAATTCTACCAAACATTTAAAGAAGATTTAATACCTATCCTTCTCAAGCTCTTCCAAAAAGTTGAAAAAGAGGGGATGCTTCCTAGTACATTCTACCAGGCTAACATTACCCTGATCCTGAAACCAGACAAGGACAACACAAAAAAACAGAATTACAGGCCAATATCACTGATGAACATAGATGCAAAAATCCTCAAGAAAATATTAACAAATCAAATACAACAATACATTAAAAAGGTCATACACCATGATCAAGTGGGATTAATTCCAGGGATGCAAAGATGGTTCAGCATCTGTAAATTGTCAGTGTGATACCCCACATTAACAAAATGAAAAATAAAAATCATGTGATCATCTGAATAGACGCAGAGAAAGCATTCTCTGAATAAAATGGTATAGAAGGAAAGTGCCTCAACATAGTAAAGGCCATATATGACAAGCTCACAGCTAACATCATACTCAGCGGTGAAAAACTATAAAGCTTTTTCTCTAAGATCAGGAACAAGAATACTCACTTTCATTACTTTTATTCAACATAGTATTGGAACTCCTAGCCAGAGCAGTCAGGCAAGAAAAAGAATAAAGGGGATCCAAATTGGAAAGGAAGAAGTAAAACTGTCACTATCTGCAGATGACATGATTTTGTATATAGAATACCCTAAAAAATCTACCTAAAACAATTAGAAATAAAAAATGAATAAAAAAGAAATTAAAAATTAGAATAAAAAATAAAAAATGGTTGCAGTGGTCAAAATCAACATAGGACAATCAGTTGCATTTCTATGCACTAACAACAAAATAGCAGAAATGTAAAGTAGAAAACAATCCCATTTACAATTGCAACGAAAATAATAAATTTTTTTTATTTAGGAATAAATTTAACCAGAGCTAAAAGACTTGTACACTGAGAACTATAAAACATTGTTGAAAGAGATCGAAGAAGACGCAAAGAAATGGAAAGATATTCCATGCTCAATGACTGGAAGAATTAGATAGTTAAAATGTCTTTTGTTCCTAAAGCAATCTACAGATTCAGTGCAATCCATACCAAAGTCCCAACGACATTTTTCATAGAAGTACAACAAAGAATCCTAAAATTTATATGGAACAACAAAAGACCCTGAATAGCCAAAGCAGTCCCAAGAAGGAACAACAAACCTGTAGGTATCACACTCCCTGATTTCATAATATACTCCAGAGCTATAGTAATTGAAACAGCATGGTACTCACACACACATCAACAGAACAGAATTGAGAGCCCAGAAATGAACCCACACATCTTTAGACAGCTAATTTTTGACAAAGGAGCCAAGAACATACATGGAGAATGGAAAGTCTCTTCAATAAATAGTATTGGAAAAACTGGACAGCCATATGCAAAAAAATGAAAGTAGACCACTGTCTTACACTGTGCACAAAAATTAACTCAAAATGGATTAAAGACTTTAAGACCTGAAACCACAAAACTCCTAGAAGCAAACGTAGGCAGTATGCGCTTTGACATCAGTCTTAGCAGTATCTTTTTTGAATATCATGTCTCCTCAGGACAGGGAAACAAAAGAAAAAATAAGCAAATGAGACTACATCAAACTTAAAATGTTCTGCACAGCGAGAAACCATCAACAGCATGGAAAGACAACCTAACAATTAGGAGAAGATATTTTCAAATCATATCTGATAAGGGGTTAATATCCAAAATATATAAAGAACTCATTCAACTCAATAACAAACAATAACCACCCAATTAAAAAATGTGCAGAGGATTTGAACAGACATTTTTCCAAAGAAGATATATCCACATGGCTAACAGGCACATGAAAAGATGTTTAACATCACTAATTATTAGGGAAATGCAAATCAGAACCTCACGCCCATCAGAATGGCTTTTATTAAAAAGCCCAGAATAACAAGTGTTGGAGAGGTTGCGGAGAAAAGGGAACCCTCATACGCTGCTGGTGGGAATGCAAACTGGGGCAGCCTCTATGGAAAAAGTATGGAGATTCCTCAAAACTTTAAAAATAGAATTATCCTATGATCCACGTATTTCACTGCTGAGTATTTATTCAAAGAATATGAAAACGCTAATTTGAAAAGATATGTGCACCCTTGTGCTCATTGCAGCATCATTCACAATAGTCAAGACTTGGAAACAACCTAAGTGCCTATCAAGGAATGAATGGATAAAGCATCTTATGTGGTATACAATGGCATACTACTCAGCCATAAAAAGATGAAATCTTGGCATTTGGTACAACGTAAATGGATCTTGAGGATATTTTGCTAAGTGAAGTAAGTCAGATGGAGAAAGCCAATTACCATATGATTTCACTCATATACGTGGAAGATAAAAACACAACAAACACATAAAAACAGAGGATAGATTGGTGGTGAACAGAAGGGAAGGAGGGGGTAGGGTAAAAAGGGCAAATGTGTACGGTGATGGATAGCAACTAGACTTGAAGTGGTGAACATGATGTACTCTATACAGAAGTTGAAATATAATGATGTACACCTGAAATTTATGTCATGTTATATACCACTGTTACCTCAATAAAAAATTAGAAAAAAGAGCAGCCTGGGGTTCGCGGGTTCAGATTCCTGGCACGGACCTAGCACCACTCATCAAGCCACACCATGGAGGTGTGTCCCCCATAAAATAGAAGCGGATTGGCACAGATATTAGCTCAGTGGCAATCTTTCTCATGTAAAAAGAAGAAGACTGGCAACAGATGTTAGCTCAGGGCCAATCTTCCTCAACAAAAAGAAGAAAAAAAATTAGGAAAAGAAATTATCCCCAATCTTTGCTCATAAATATATGTGCACTTGCCTGATTATTTCCTTATTGTAGTTTTCTTTAAGTAGAATTGCTGGGTCAGAAGATAAGATGTATTTTAAAAATCTTCAACGTTTTGCCTAATGCTCATCATAAAGTTTGCACCAGTTGTTTTGGACCACTTTACCCCTTCACAGCAGTATATAAGAAAGGATCCATTTCTTTACCCTCACCAGTACTGGATATTTTTAGTTGACTTTGCTAGCCTCATATAAATTACAGATTATCTTGATTTTATTTCGTATTTTCTTGCAATGACATATAAAATTAAAGAAAAACCGGTTATTTCTCTTTGTATCTCTGACAACTGTGTGTTTTCTGTTCCCACATACATTAAAAAATAATTAAATTTGGGATCTTGTGAAATCCTGCCTCTAAAATTAGGCCCTGCTTTCCAGTGTTCGTCTTAAGTATTTATGCAGCTGTAATGCTTCTTACATAGTAGATGTCATATTTACTACAACAGCATTGAGCTAAGGAAAGTCAGGGATTAAAGTAGAAAGGTTTTATTGAAAAAAAAGACACTGAGCAGTTTTTTTTTTTTTTTTAAAGATTTTATGTTTTTCCTTTTTCTCCCCAAAGACCCCCAGTACATAGTTGTATATTCTTCATTATGGGTTCTTCTAGTTGTGGCATGTGGGATGCTGCCTCAACATGGTCTGATGAGCAGTGCCATGTCCGCGCCCAGGATTCGAACGAATGAAACACTGGGCCGCCTGCAGCGGAGCTTGCGAACTTAACCACTCGGCCACGGGGCCAGTCCCGACACTGAACAGTTTTTATTCAAGAATTTTTTTCTGAAAATAGCTCAAGTGACTTAAGCAAAAGGAAATAAATTTTGTTTTAATGTACTTTCAATTCCATTGTGCCATGAAAATGTAGTCTTGTATATTCTTTTTAGTGCTACATTAATATACAGATTAATTTTCCAGACCATTGCTATCACTATTGTGGTAGGTATTATCATCTCTGTGATTGTGTCATAAGAGGCCTGAAGTATATAAGCTCTGTGCATGTCAGGGAGAAAGTCAAAGTAGTTTCAATCTTCAAGGAACTGCAGTTTTATAATTCTGATAACATAGAGGCTTGGTAGAAAGTATATGGAATGAAATTTGCCGCTGAATAAAACATGTTTTTATCATATGTACTTTTATTCTCTTTACCTTTTTTGTTGTACAGAGAGAAGTACACAGTTTGTTAGTTATATCATGTAATACTTATTCTAAATAAGTGAATACAGTTTTTACATGTTGATAGTTAGAATTTAACAAGTCATATTTAAAATGCCAGGGCTGTTAATTTGTGTGTGATATACTTCGGTGAACAGCTATGGTAAATTTGACACATAGAGTTCTAGTTATGATATACAGTTTAGAACAACAGTATTGCAAATTGCAGTTAGAGAGTTGTTTTTGTTGCTGACTTGGAAGTTTGACCTGAAGCAGTTTTCTCTCATGTATACCTGTCATGAGCAGAGGTAGTCCCATTAATCACATTGTTCTTAAAGTTTGGCTAAAAACTAGATAGTTCAGGACTTGTAGCTTCCACTTAGAATGGAGAAAACTGGACAAAACATTGTTCCTAGCCTCACAACCACAACAATAAACCCTAGACAGTTGCAAATTTACAGTTTTCTTGGATCCATTAGCTGAGGTTGCAGGGCAACCACCTAAACTGAAATCTAAGGAAAGATAGGTGCCTCCAAGAAAATATGGGATGCAAGCACTCGTTTACCTGAGACAAAGGGAACACTGCTCAGAATTAAGTTAAAATTTTTAATGAACTGCTAAAGGCTCAGTGTGTAAGAGAATATAGAACCCCTGGGTGCTATAGACGCCTGGGAATTCACACCTACTCGCAGGCTCTTCTCCACAGACTTCCCTGGATGCTTAGAAAAAAGAGGCTGGGGCAGGGGTACTGCCCTCATTGGGCAGGCCTGGAGGAGGGGAACGGTAGACACTTCAGGAAAGATGTGGAGCCCTGTCTGAATCATTCTCCCTCCCTCTCTATTATGAGACAAAAGTCTTAAACTGCTGTGGGAAGGGAACAGAAAGAAAACCCTCTACCCCTGGAGAAGGGGGCAGGAATATGTACTCTGCCGAGAACTTTAGCAGAGGGGATGAGCAGGAACACTGAGAAGGCCACACCCCAGACACCAAGTAACACAGTGCTTGCCTAAGACTTAGCATAAATTAGTATCAGAGAACTCCTACCCCCATACCAGGCTAACAGGTGTGGAGTAACAGGTAGCAATGGAATTCTGTGAGAATTGCAAGAGTATGGAGGCAGTCAGACCATCTGAGTTGCAGCATGAAGGAAAGACCTAAAACTGCAGGTTGAGCAGCCACTGAGAAAAACCCTCTGGCAGGTGAGCCTTTACCCTAAACACAGGCTATAGCTAGAGGAATTTAAGCCTGTGGTCCATTATGGGTAACCATAGCAGCAACAAATTCCAAACCAAACTTACGTTTTGACAACAAAATGACTTTACCTCCACACAGTAGTAGCCTAGCAGAAGGAAAGGCATGTCCATAGCTAGGCACAAAAACTATTTACCTCAGTCTCAGCTGTCCTACAAAGGATATCCTGCTTTCAAAAATGTTAAAGGACTGGCCCTATGGTGTAGTGGTTAAGTTCTGCATGGTCTGCTTCAGCGGCCCAGGTTCACAAGTTCGGATGCTAGGTGTGGACCTACGCCACTTGTCAGCCATGCTGTGGCGGCATCCCACATACAGAATAGAGGAAGATTGTCACAGATGTTAGCTCAGGGTCACTATTCCTCAGCAAGCAAACAAACAAACAAAAAAACTTATTAGGCATTAAAAAGAAGCAAGGAAAAGTAATACAGTTTTGAGACAAGGGAATTAACCAAATTCCTGGGGCACAGATACTGGAACTATCAGACGTGGAATTTATAACTCCTCACATTAATATGTTAAGGCCTCTAGTAGAAAAGGCAGACAACATGCATGATCAGGTAGGATATTTCAGCAGAGAGAGAGACATTATATGAAAATCAAATGAAAATTCTAGAAATGAAAAGCATGGTAACAGAGACAAAGGCGGCCTTCAATAAGGTCATCAGTAAACTTTGCATAACCAAGGAAAGAATTTGTAAAGTTGAACATATGGCAAATACAAATTATCTAAGCTGAAATGCAAAGAGAAAAATGTAACAGAGCATCCATTAACTGTGAGATATAATCAGATGATTTGAATGTGTAATTAAAATCTCAGAAGAAGAAGAGAGAGAGAATGGGATGGAAGAAATAATGGCCAGGAATTTTCCAAAACTAATGATAGACACCAAACTGAAGATCCAAGAAGCTCAGAGAACACAAGGCAAGATAATCCTAAAAAACAAATGACAGAAAAACATGTAGGCATATCATATTCAAACTGCTGAAAATTGAGGATGAAGAGAAAATATTGAAGGTAGTCAGAGGAAAAAGCTCACTACAGAGGAAAAAATAACTACCGCAGACTTCTCATTTGAACCTGTGCAACCCAAAAGACAATGCAGTGACATCTTCAAAGGGCCAAAAGGGAAAACTTTTCAACCTAGAATTCTGTACCCAGAATTGAAAAATTTGAATTTGAGGAAGTTCTTACCGCATCCCTTAGGCAGAAGAGATGTGATACTAGATACTAACTTGGATCCATATAAATGAGCGAGTGTGCTATAAATGGAATAAATGAAGGTAAATAAAAAACTCATGTTTTTCTAATTTAAACAAATTTTCTAGGGCTGGCCTGGTGGTGTAGTGGTTAGTTTCGCATGTTGCACTTCGGCGGCCTGGGGTTTGCTGGTTCGGATCCTGGGTGCAGGCATGGCACCTCTTGGCAAGCCATGCTGTGGTAGGCATCCCACATATAAGTTGGAGGAAGATGGCCACAGATGTTAGCTCAGGGCTAGTCTTCCTCAGCAAAGAGAAGAGGATTGGCAGCAGGTGTTGGCTCAGGGCTAATCTTTCTCAAAAAAAAAAAAACCAAAAAACTCCTAAATTTTTAATTAAATTTCTTTCTCTTATTTTTAATTGCTCAGAAAGATAGCTGACTGTAAAGCAGAAATATTGGAAATGTATTTTGTGTTAAGAGCATACATAAAAGTAAAATTTATGACAATAATACCTCAAAGGTCAGGAGGCAGCCTATTATTGTAACATCTTTACATACTACATGTGAACTAGTATAATTTACTTGAAGCTAGGCTCTGATTAATTGAAGATATGTATTGTAAATCTTAGAACAACCACTAAAACAGTTTTTTTTAAAAAAGGTAATTATAGTTAACAATACTCTACGTACCTTTGAAAGTTGCTGGCAGAGTAGATTTAAAAGTTGTCATCACAAGGAAAAAAATTATAACTGGTGATCGATGGTAACTGAATTTACTTTGGTAATCATTTTGCAGTATATGCATATATCAAATTATTATGTTGTATATCTTAATACACTATTATATGTCAGTTATATCTCAATTTAAAAAAGTATAAATAATAAGCCAATATTAGAGGTAAAATAGAGTCATAAAAATATATTCACTTAATCCAAATGAACACAGAAGCAGAAGGAAAAAAACCAAGGAGTAGATGGAACAAAAAGAAACAGTGAGCAAGATCATGGATTTTATTCCAGCCGTATTAATAATGATGTTAAATGTAAATAATCTGAACATACTAATTAAGGCAAATTATCATCTGTCTGAATGTATCATCTAACGTTCTTTTCATTTTAAAATTTTCTAACAATACTAATTGAGACAGATGTAAATTGTCTAAACATAATTAAGACAGATTTTCAGATTGGATACAAAAGCAAGACCTTGGTATATGCTTTCTCTAAGAAATTCACTTTAAATACAGAGACGGGTTACAAGTAAAAGGGTGTAAAATGACATACTATGCAAACACTAATAAAGGAAAGTGGTTGTATTAATATCAGAGAAAGTAGACTCTGGAGCAAAGAAAATTATCAAGGATTAAGAGGAACATTACATAATGATAAAGGGTTCAATTCTCTAAGAATACATAACAGTCCTCAATATGTACATATCTAACAACAGCTTCAAAACACGAGTTAAAAATAATTGTAACTGAAAGGAGAAATAGACAAATCCACAATTACGATTGAAGTCTACAACATTCCTCTCAGTAATTGAACAACTAGATTGAAAATTAGTAAGGATATGAAAGTTTTAACACTATCAACCAATTTGACCAAACTGACATTTATAGAACAGACCAGGCTCCCAACAACAGAATACATTTATTTTCCAGTGCATGTGAGATATTCACCAAGACAGATGGTTTTCTAGGCCACAAAACCTTAATGAATTTAAAAGAATTGAAAGCATACGAAGGATGTACTTGGACCATAATGGAATTAGAGTAGAAATCAGAAATACTTTTGGAAACTCTCCAAGATATTTGAAAATTAAATAACATCTTTTTTTTTTCTTTTTTTTGGTGAGGCAGATTCAGCCTGAGCTAACATCTGTTGCCAGTCTTCCTCTTTTTGCTTGAGGAAGATTGTTGCTGAGCTAACATCTGTGCCAATCTTCTTCTATTTTGTATGTAGGATGCCTCCAGAGCCTGGCTTGGTGAGTGGTATGTAGGTCTGTGCACAGGATCTGAACCCACGGAGTCCTTGAACTTAACCACTACGCCACCAGGCTTGCCCCAAATAACACTTTTAAATAACTCATGGTTCATGGAGAAAATCACAAGGGAAGCAAAAAAGTATATTGAATTAAATGAAAGTGAAAGCACAACGTATCAAAATTCATGAGATGTATAGTTACAGCAGTGCTTAAAGGGAAATATAGACCATTAAATGCTTACATTAAAAAAGAATGTTACATTGCATGGACATATCACATTTTATTTATCCATTCCTCAGCTGATGGACGTTGAGTTGTTTCCACTTTTGGGCAATTATGAATAATGCTACTATGAACATTTGTGTACAAGTTTTTGTGTTGACATATGTTTTCATTTCTCTTAGATATGTACCTAGGAGTGGAATTGCTGGATCATGTGGTAATTCAATGGCTAACTTTTTGAGGAATTGCCATAATGTTTTGCAAAGTGGTGCATCATTTTACATTCCCACCAGTAACATGTGAGAGTTCCAATTTCTCCACATTTTTGCCAACACTTTGATTTGAGACACCCTATTGGATGTGAAATGGTATCTTATTGTGTTTTTGTTTTTGTTTTTAAAGATTTTATTTTTCCTTTTTCTCCCCAAAGCCCCCCAGTACATAGTTGTATATTTTTAGTTGTGAGTCCCTCTAGTTGTGGCATGTGGGACGTCAGCATGGCCTGACGAGTGGTGCCAAGTTGGCGCCCAGGATCTGAACCGGCGGAACCCTGGGCCGCCGAAGCGGAGTGCGTGAACTTAACCACTTGGCCATGGGGCCAGCCCCCTTATTGTGGTTTGCATTTCGCTAATGACTAATGATGTTGAGCATTTTTTCATGTGCTTAATGGCCATTTGTATATTTTCTTTTGAGAAATGTTTATTCAAATTCTTTGCCAATTTTAAAAATTAGGGGTTTTTTTTGTTATAGAGTTTTTAAAAGAGTCTTTATTCTGGATACAAGTCTCTTACCACGTACATGCTTTGCAAATATTTTCTTCCATTCTACAAGGTTGTCTTTTCACTTTCTTGATAGTGTCCTTTGAGGTACAAAAATTTTTAATTTTGGTGAAGTCAGTTTATTTGTCTTCTTGCTTGTGCTTTTGGTGGTATGTCTAAGAAAACATTGTCTATTCCAGCATCAGGAAGATCTACTCCTGTCTTTTCTTCTAAGAATTATAGTTTTAGCTCTTTCATTTAGATCTTAGATCATTTTGAATGAATTTTTGCATATGGTGTAATGTGTGGGTCCTGTGTCATTCTTTGGAAGGTTAAATATTTATTACTACATTGTAATATGTATTATTGTGTGACCCAGCCATTCTTCCACGCTTAGGTTTTTACCCACATTCACTCAAAATCCCTGTGTATTTCTATCCACTTTACTCATAACTGCCAAAAACTGGAGACAACTCAGTGTCCTTTAACTATGCCTTAATTGCCCTTAAGTGTGCTACATCCTTACAGTGGAATACAGGCCAGTAATAAAAAGGAACAAAGTACTGACATGCTTAACAACATAGATAAATATCAGGTATGTCATGCTTAGTGAAAGTAACCAGATTCAAAAGGCTGTGTGTTGTATTCCTATATTTATATGATATGTTTACAATATTTTTGGGAAACAGAACTGTAGGAACAGATAATAGATGAGTGGTTGCTAGGGGCTGGGGATGGAGAGAGCCGGTTGACCACGAAGGAGCGCAAGGATGTTTTTTGCGGTCGTGGAATTGTTCTATATTGCCACAGTGCTGGTGTTCACATGATTATACACTCGTTCAAACTTTAGGAACTGTACACCAAATTGTGTGAATTTTACTCTATATTAAGGTAAATTATACCTTATTTAAAAAAAGGAAAATTAAAAAGTAGTTGTTCAAAAGTATATTTTTCTGTTGAGGATGGTGTCTCTCCCATTGTAAAGCAATTTTCAAAGACTTATCTCAAGGTTTCTTTTATTTACCGTTTGTACTGGTGTCATTTTATCCTCACTAAAAAGTGCCATTGCTCAGTTGCATTTCAACAGGATCACTAAGCACAGCCGATGCTGTCAAATTCCTTTCATCCTTCCCAGCCATAGTCAGCTCTGGGCATGAATCTGCCCAGTTGCGCCATCACACAGATTTGGGCAAACCATGCCTGTTCTTTTGCTTTTTTTTTTTTTTTTTTTGCTGAGGAAGATTGCCTTGAGCTAACATCCATTGCCCATCCTCTTCTTCTTTTTTTGCTTGAGGAAATTAGCCCTGAGCTAACATCTGTGCCAGTTTTCCTTTATTTTTTTGGACATCTCCACAGCATGGCTGGTGAGCGGAGTAGGTCCGCACCTAGGATCCAAACCCACAAACCCGGACTGAAGGAGAGTGCATGGAACTTTAGCTACTTGGCCACCAGGCCAGGCCCAGCATGCCTGTTCTTTACAGATGTCCAGCATGTAACACCACGCTAGTGACAGAATCCTCAACAAGTATTTGTTGGAATGCCGAGAATGAAATGTCAGTTGTCTGTATAATCGTATGTTAAGTTATACTTTTTAAGGAAGGGAAATCTAAAGCCCTGTGTATTAGTTTTCTATTGTTGCTATAACAAATTACCACAAACCTAGTGGCTTAAAACAACACGAAGTTCCTAATTTACTTTCTGTTCTGGCGGTCAGAAGTCTAAAATGGCTCAGAGGGCTGCAGTCCTTCTGGAGGCTCTTGGGGAGAATCCGTTTTTTCGCCTTTTCCAGCTTCTAGAGGCGCCCAGATTCCTTGGCTCCTGGCCCTGCGTCACTCTGATGTCTGCTTCTCTTGTCACATCATCTCTGCCTCTCCCCTTTCCTGATAAGGACCCTGGTGGTTTCATTGGGATCACCCAGATAATCCAGGATAATCACCCTGTCTCAGGATTTTTAATCACATCTTCAAAGTCCCTTTTACCATACAAGGTAATATATTCACAGATTCTGGGGTTTAAGATGTAGACATCTTTGAGGGGGACGTTTTTCTTCTGTCACACAAGGGAAATTATTTTGGTATTGTCTGAAATTTAGGATTATTACTTCAGGGGATGAGGTAAATTGAGAAATGTCCTAATTTCTGCAAGTGCAAAATAAATAACAACACTTGTGAAGGAAAAGGGATGCATCTTAAGTAAAGGAAAATGCAGGAAGATGTGGTGTGTTGCTGTTTGAGAGTCTGCTTTTTCTTCTTTTTGTTGATGGCAAAGATGTGCCTTAACTTGAACACTCTTAGAACACTATGGCCTAATGTGGATGCAAGAAAAAGCAATAAGTGCATTAATTATTAGTAAGTATGATCTTTATTATTCTTAGGTTGTCATTTGTGTATTTAAAAATTATACTATTAATATATAAATACCTCTGCATATTAAAATATTTGTCAATAATTGTATAGAGCAAAAATGAAAATTCTTACTCCTTTCTCTTTGGGCATATGTATTGGTGTGTATTTTTCTAGACTTTTATGATGTATTTAATATGTATATACTTTTTGCTTTTAGAGAAATTTTTAGAATTTTAGTTTTTTGTGTAAATGAGGTCACTCTTTATCTGTTAGCCAGTCCTCTTCTTAGGTGTTTAATACTGCCTTCATTAAAGGCGTTAGCACCCAGAAATGCGAGATGAGAGGTGTTAGATGATGGTGACTATAACTATAACAGACAGACAGTGCTTTTCTCTTTGCACTGCTTATTATTCTCAGTGCTTTACGAATGTTAGCTCATTTAGTCCCTGCGACTCTATGAGACAGGTGTTATTGTTATCCCCATTTTACAGATCAGGAAACGGAGGCAGGTTAAGTAACTTGCCTCCCTTTACGTAGTTAGGATGTGGGGTAACTGGGTTCACACCCAGGTAGTCTGGCTCTACAGTCTGTACTATACTGTCTGCTGATTGTGCATTTCACAGGGAAGTTCTGGGGAGAGCCAAAATGTGAATGAGGTATGCAGAACCTCATTAATGAGTGTGCTTATTTTCTTTCCTTCTCTGCCATACTTTCTGTTGCACAATTTTTATTCTTAGCTCAAGTGGGACAGGAGTCTCTTCAATTGAAAGGGTCAAATATGAGTTTATAAATTCTAGCCTGCTTTGTTTTTCTTTTCTGTTAAAAGACAGTAGACTTCTAGATCAGTTCCTATTTTATTTACCCTTACAGTTTAGAGCATGCCTGGCTTTCATGATACTTGGAGATCTTCTGCTAAAACGAATCATCTGCCTTTAAATTTGTTGTCCCCTAATCATTTGCTGGTTTCAAAAAAAGAAAAGCTATTGGTAGAAAAAGAAAAGAGAATGCCTAGATTTTGGTTTCTAAATACCATTCTCTAGTAAAAGGAGTCAAGACTCCTTAGTAAAATAGTTGCTTCCAAGTTTGGGGAAATACAAGATGAACTTGGAACATCGTTTGGCAACAGAAAGTAAGAGTCCTCAAACAAACAAAAAAACAAAAAATAAAAAATAAAAAGGGAAGCAAGTCAAAAAGGGAGGAATAATCTGCAGGGGCATTCAATGACAGCGCCAAGATGTTTGGATAAAAAAATAAATAATGATAGTAATGGATTATAATTCATGAAAAAAATAAGTATCCATGAGTCCATACTAAATTAAATAAACAATTGAATAAATAAATTGGAGAAAGAACAGCTCTTCCTTACAGTAGAATTCTGATTCACACATATGGAAAGAATGATGGAAATAATTTGTCATTAGGCAAACCCACAAGTAATAATTGTTGTGGGCAGAAACTGTCAATGGATACTAAAATTAGTGAGCAAAAGTATGAGAAACAAGGTATTTGCTTAGCCTCAGTAATCTCCCCATGAGATACTTACTAATTACAAGGGGAAAAATAATAGCTTCGTGGTGGAGAAATCTGACAGATACCAGCTTAACCAATGATGAGTTTAACAGCCCTAGTAATAAGACATATTGACATCATGTATCCTTCATATTATGCACAGAGAAGGGCACACCATCATTTCTGTGATATTCTTGCCCAAAATGCATAATTTTGGTTTAATCATGAGGAAATATCAGACAACCCCGAATTGAAGGCCATTCTATAAAATAACTGACCAAAACTCTTCAGAAGTGTTATAGTCATGAGAGACAAAGAAAGACTGGGCACACTTAGAGATGGGAAGAAACCAAGGAGACATGACAGCTAAACACAGTGTGGGATCCTCAGCTGGATCCTGGACCAGGAAGAGGACACTGGCAGTAAAACTAAAGAAATTTGAATAAGGTGTGTGGATTAGTTAATAGGCTTGTATCACTGTTTATTAGTTTCAGTAATTTTACTAAGATTATATAAAGTGTTAACATTAGGGGATCCTGGGTAAAGGGTGTACAGGAACTTTGTTATCTTGGCAACTTTTCTGTTCATGTAAAATTATTTAAAATAAAGTTTAAAAGTGTAAAAGGAAAACAGATACTCTGTGGTGCCTCGACAATAGTAGACAATAGCATTTCATACATTCAATAGTCAAATTGATAAGGACTTGCTAGGGTCACTGCTACTATTAGTGGGAAACTTAGGAAAATAGAATTCCTTGCTATCCAGCAGCTTATAGCTGTTCAAGAGGCTGAAAAAGTCATGCAAGCAAACAGTTGTTATCTGTTAACTGATTTCTATAATGTATGCAGATGAAAAGTGAGCATAAAGGAGAAAGAGCCCCTAATATATCTTGAAAATACAAAAATTTTTATTTAGAGCTGTTTTAGGATTTAAATAACTTTGTGCCCAGGTTGAATTCTTTGTAGGAGATTGTCATTTTTGTATTTGGTCACCGTCAACAAAAAGCCTTTCAGTGTGTGGCAGAAAACATTTCCTAAGTTTCACCAGAGTCCGCACTATTTAGGCGTCATTTGCTTCATGTAGCATGTATTGAAATAAGAAAGAAAGGAGGAAGGAGGAAAGGAGGGAGAAGGAGAAAAATCCAGTCCAGCACAGTATTGCCTGCCTGCTTTATTCATAGCTTGTGAATGGCCCATGCTGATAGCCTACGGGAAGGTTAACAGCCCTGGAATGAAAGGAGGGGGTGAAAGGAGGAGGTGGTGCTGTCACTGCCTTGATGAGGCTTCCAGAGATCCTGTTCACATTTTTGTGCGTGAGGCCTGTTGTGAATAGGAGGCCCCGGTGAACACCCGGCCCTGGGTGAATAGCCCTGGGTGAATAGCCCTGGGTGCTCAGGGAGCTTCCCCTTTTTTTGCATTCCAGAGTGCATGTAGCTTATGATTTGCCATTACAAGAAATTTTCTTGTGTTGGAAAGTAGATGTTGATAAGCAGTTAGTTGAGCCTGTGTTTAGGGACAGAACTGAAGATGCAAACAAGTTTAATTTCAGACATCTCCCAATTGTGATCTCTTTTGGATGCAAAACTAGTGATGTGGCAGAGGGGCCATGGGTCTCTGAAGACAAGATGTAGGCTGGACGAAAGGCCTTTCTCCTTTGTTTCATAGCGGCCAAAAGACAGTGTTTCTATCTCAGTGTCCTGCTCCCTCCCCCCTTATAACTTCTTAGTCACCCATCCCCAAGTTATTTGATTTCAAAATAAACTGTTATAGCTCCTTACTTCCGTATAAAACTTTGGTTCCCTATCTCCCTATGTGTTTCTTTTTACTGATAGGAGAGGAAATGGAGTACACTGGCATCGGAATGAGCAGGAATTTTGAACTATTGCAGTGGAGAGAACTGATTGTTAAAGGAGAGTGTCAGCTGCTTTTCTTCCCCAGGAAAGCAGGGAGACCTCAACTACATCCCTTCATGTACCAGACTCTAAACATAGACGACTGCTGTCTGATCTGTAATGATGCAGTTCGCGTCCCAGGCCCCTCTGCTACTCAGTGTCCAGCATTTGCATCTTCTTGTCTTGCTTCCTTTGTTTTTATAATGAAATCTCAGATGTGCTTATTTAGGCCAGAGGAGATAATATTGAAGCCTGGATTTCCATCACTCAAATACTATATAGCTTGTCAACACCTATTGTAAAATAACCACTATCTTGTTGGCACAGAGTTTCAGAAACTGTGGAGGAGTGTCACTGTGGATTCAATGGATGAGGAGAAAATTGAAGAATATCTGAAACGACAGGGTATTTCTTCCATGCAGGAATCTGGACCAAAGAAAGTGGTATGTAATCTCTAGAAAAAAATGAAATCCTCTTTTCAAACTGTTAGCCTGCTTCCTCTTCACCTCTCTGAAAAGCTGAATTTACTCCTTTCCAGTTTTTTCTCAGTGTCCTAATCCAGTGATCTTGGTCAGATGCAAACCAGATCATGTCTGGTTTATTGAGGGCCAGCTGATCTCTTTGCCCTCAGGTGCTCCTCCCCAAGCATGTGAACGCTTTCCCCATCAGCCCTCCAGCCTCTGTTGTAGTGGTGCCTACTCTTAAGCTCCAGCCATAACAAACTTTTTTGGGTGCCCACTTCTTGCCCTCTCAGTTTCTAGCAGGAGCCTGCTTCAATCATCTTGGCCTTGAAGGCCTTAGTTGTGCTCCCCTCCCCCTTTTCCATGAGCCGTGTGGTCTTGGAGCCTGGCTCTGCGTTCGACCTGATCACATTGAATTGTCCTTGTTGACTTTCAGATCCCTTAGATACCAGATATTACTGTCTTTATAGCCCCAAATCCTGCTCAGAGGAGGGATTTGTAATTGAATGAAGATTTGTGAATTGCCTTTTAACAGCTACAGAGCTAGGATGTGGATAATTCGCCAGAACCCTGGCCTGTAGCTGCTCGGCCTCCCTCCCTCTTTCCCTCCTCCACCACCAGGCTTTGTAGCTGCTTGCCTTCTTTTTGATTTTGTGTGTGTGTGTGTGTGTGTGTGTGTTCAGTGAATTTTTAGGACTCCTTAAAAGGGAAGATTTATTGCCAGCGATCTCCATGAATTAATGTAATGGCAGCATTTTATGGTTTCCTATCATTGCTTAGTTTTGTTAATTTTTTTTGTCTTGTGAGGTTAATATTTCAAGTATACAGAAAAGAATAGAGAATTATTTTAACAAATCTTTGTTTAATCATCCACTTCCTAATTTTGCCATCTCTATTTTGCCATATTCACTTCAGATCTTTTTTAAACGGTAATCGTGGATATATTTTTAAACTTGGTAATAGAGGTGAAAATCCATCTATAAATGTGCCAGCCCATTTATTCCAGGTGGCGGTATGCCATTCATCATGACAGAAAGCACTGGTTCTCGTTTGTGGTTGGGGATTGTGTTGGGATTTGTTTGTGAAGCTGAAAAAAAGGTCAAAAAGCCTGCATATTCTTGCTGCTGGCTTCTGGGCATCTTTAGGACTCCTCACCGTTCTGCCCCTCTAAGGAGTTATTGTTTCTAACTGTTTTTACTTTTCCCTATAGGCCCCTATTCAGAGAAGGAAAAAGCCTGCTTCTCAGAAAAAGCGACGGTTCAAGACTCACAATGAACACTTGGCTGGAGTGCTCAAGGACTACTCGGACATTGCCCCCAGCAAATAGTGAACAGTTGTGTCCATGAGCAAAGAGTTACAAAGTCAAGATCTTTCTTGTTGATGCTGGGCTCTGACGACTGTCTTCCCATTCTACTTCTTAGGACTGAGGAGAGGAGCATTCAGTTTACAGGACAAGTGCAAATTACCAAACTCAAAGCTTATTTTAATTGAACAGGCTAATGAGAAATGTGATAGTCCCTGTTAACCTTCTGTTACTTCTTAGGGGAAAGGCACATAGCATGGCATGCACGTGTCTTTGCTATTTATCTCTACTTCTAAGTGGTTCCTGGTTCCATTTTTCCTCTTTTATTACTTTAGAACAGGTTTGCAGATAGTCTTGAATGCAATATTTGTTTATTCCAGAAGGACATATTTATAATAAAATCATTGTAGAAGGAGCTCTAAGATGTTCCTGAATTCAGTTTGTTTCTTTCCATTCTTGGCAATGACATTTGGAAGCTCCAGCCTTTAACTCCCACAGGGTGCATATTTGGGACATCATTGAAAACTGTGATCTGTGCTGTGTTGCTGAGCATATGGATTTTACAACTGGAACATGAAGTGTGCCTCTTGTTGGCAAGTGCGGCAATAAAGATAGACTATGTCTGACTTTTAGTGTTTACTTTTAAAAGGATACATCAATATTTATCCTCTTGTATTTCACAAGTCATGGTCTCATGCCATCCCCAACAAAGATACATAAAGTCTTCTTGCCAACCTGAACATCACCTTTACCATGTCGCAGCCCTCACGGGACTTAACCCTGAGGTTCTTCTTAGAGACTTCCTCTGTCTCCTCATCACTGGCTGAGCTCATGAGAGCCATTATCACATGTGAGGGTTCTTAAGAGTCATAGTGACTTACAGGAAGGAAATCTGTCGTCATTCCAGCCTTCTATGGCAAACTACCCATTTTCCTTATCTGTGCTTGTGATGTGGTCTGTGATGGTCCTTTGGGTTGATCCTTACAGTGCTCATATCATAAAATTGAAATTGTAGTGGATTAAAAAAACAAGGTATAGCGTTCTCAGAAAAGGTGTAACGATAACCCAAAGGAGTGAGTACTTTGTGCAGATGACAAGGAACCTTTTTGCTGTTTTAGTTCTTTTTATCCTTTCTATTTACTTCTCATCCATTTCTAGTGTTATCTTATTGCTTACCTCTTTCTTACATCCAAGCGCCAGAACATGGCATGAGAAGATGTAAAACTGAGGCTCCCCATGGTAATTTAGAACACAGGAAACTCAACATGTCTTGCTTCTTAAGAGTTTTTCTGCTAGTAAGGAGGAACTTTAATGTCTCATGTTGTAAAACTAATTTTGCTGTAAAAAATCTGGAGCAAGCTTATCTCCAAGTACTTTTTGTGGTCTTTACACACTGTCCTGTGTTTTGTTCCCCTCAAGTTTTATTGAGATATAATTGACATAACAGCAATGTATAAATTTAGGCTGTACAGCATAATGATCTGACTTACAGATACTGTGAAATAATTACCACAGTAATTTTAGTTAATATCTGTCATCTCATATATATCTCAATGGATATATATTTTTTTCCTTGTGATGAGCAAGGATTTACTCTTAGGATTTACTCTCAACTTTCATATATATCATACAACAGTATTAACTGTAGTCCTCAAGTTGTACATTATATCCTTTAGTACATTTATCTTATAACTGGAAGTTGTACCTTTTCACCACCTTCATCCAGTTTCCCCTTCTCCCACCCCCTGCCTCTGGTAACCACAAAATCTGATTTCTATTTCTATGAGTTTTTTTTTTTTTTTTTTTTTTTTTTATTGTTATGATGGATTACAAGCTTGTGAAATTTCAGTTGTACATTTTTGTTAGTCCTGTTGTGGGTACACCACTTCCCCCTCCGTGCCCTCCCCCCACCCCCCCTTTTCCCTGGTAACCACCGATCAGATCTCCTTCTCAATATACTAATTTCCACCTATGAGTGGAGTCATATAGAGTTCGTCTTTCTCTGACTGACTTATTTCGCTTAACATAATGCCCTCGAGGTCCATCCACATTGTTGTGAATGGGCCAATTTCGTCTTTTTTTATGGCTGAGTAGTATTCCATTGTGTATATATACCACATCTTCTTTATCCAATCATCAGTTTCTGGGCATGTAGGCTGGTTCCACGTCTTGGCTATTGTAAATAATGCTGCGATGAACATAGGGGTGCAACGGACTCTTGAGATATCAGATATCAGGTTCTTAGGATAGATACCCAGTAATGGGATGGCTGGGTCATAGGGTATTTCTATTTTTAACTTTTTGAGAAATCTCCATACTGTTTTCCATAGTGGCTGTACCAGTTTGCATTCCCACCAACAGTGTATGAGGGTTCCTCTTTCTCCACAACCTCTCCAACATTTGTCGTTCTTGGTTTTGGATGTTTTTGCCAATCTAACGGGGGTAAGGTGATATCTTAGTGTAGTTTTGATTTGCATTTCCCTGATGATTAGCGATGATGAACATCTTTTCATGTGTCTATTGGCCATATTCATATCTTCTTTTGAGAAATGTCTGTTCATGTCCTCTGCCCATTTTTTGATCGGGTTGTTTGTTTTTTTGTTGTTAAGCCGTGTGAGTTCTTTGTATATTATGGAGATTAACCCTTTGTCGGATAAGTGGCTTGTAAATATTTTTTCCCAATTAGTGAGCTGTTTTTTTGTTTCAATTCTGTTTTCCCTTGCCTTGAAGAAGCTCTTTAGTCTGATGAAGTCCCATTTGTTTATTCTTTCTATTGTTTCCCTCAACTGAGGAGTTACAGTGTCCGAAAAGATTCTTTTGAAACTGATGTCAAAGAGTGTACTGCCTATATTCTCTTCCAAAAGACTTATTGTCTCAGGCCTAATCTTTAGGTCTTTGATCCATTTTGAGTTTATTTTGGTGTGTGGTGAAAAAGAATGGTCGATTTTCAATCTTTTGCATGTGGCTGTCCAGTTTTCCCAGCACCATTTGTTGAAGAGACTTTCTTTTCTCCATTGTAGGGCCTCTGCTCCTTTGTCGAAGATTAGCTGTCCATAGATGTGTGGTTTTATCTCTGGGCTTTCAATTCTGTTCCATTGATCTGTGGACCTGTTTTTGTACCAGTACCATGCTGTTTTGAACACTGTAGCTTTGTAGTATGTTTTGAAATCGGGGATTGTGATTCCGCCGGCTTTGTTTTTCTTGCTCAGGATTGCTTTAGCAATTCGCGGTCTTTTGTTCCCCCATATGAATTTTAGGATTGTTTGTTCAATTTCTGTGAAGAATGTTCTTGGGATTCTGATTGGGATAGCATTGAATCTGTATATTGCTTTAGGTAGTATGGACATTTTAACTATGTTTATTCTTCCAATCCATGTGCAAGGAATGTTTTTCCATCTCTTTGTGTCATCGCCTATTTCTTTCAAGAAAGTCTTGTAGTTTTCATTGTATAGATCCTTCACTTCCTTGGTTAAGTTTATCCCAAGGTATTTTATTCTTTTCGTTGCGATTGTGAATGGGATAGAGTTCTTGAGTTCTTTTTCTGTTAGTTTATTGTTAGTGTATAGAAATGCTACTGATTTATGCACGTTAATTTTATACCCTGCTACTTTGCTGTAGTTGTTGATTATTTCTAATAGTTTTTCTGTGGATTCTTTGGGGTTTTCTATGTATAAGATCATGTCGTCTGCAAACAACGCGAGTTTTACTTCTTCGTTACCTATTTGGATTCCTTTTATTTCTTTTTCCTGCCGAATTGCTCTGGCCAGCACCTCCAGTACTATGTTGAATAGGAGTGGTGAAAGTGGGCACCCTTGTCTTGTTCCTGTCCTCAGAGGGATGGCTTTCAGCTTTTGTCCATTGAGTATGATGTTGGCTGTGGGTCTATCATATATGGCCTTTATTATGTTGAGGTACTTTCCTTCTATACCCATTTTACTGAGGGTTTTTATCATAAATGGGTGTTGGATCTTGTCGAATGCTTTCTCTGCATCTATTGAGATGATCATGTGGTTTTTGTTTTTCATTTTGTTGATGTAGTGTATCACGTTGATTGACTTGCGGATGTTGAACCCTCCCTGTGTCCCTGGTATAAATCCCACTTGATCATGGTGTATAATCTTTTTGATGTATTGCTGTAATCGGTTTGCCAAAATTTTGTTGAGGATTTTTGCATCTATGTTCATCAGTGATATCGGCCTGTAGTTCTCCTTCTTTGTGTTGTCCTTGTCAGGTTTGGGGATCAGAGTGATGTTGGCTTCATAGAATGTGTTAGGGAGTTCTCCATCTTTCTCAATTTTCTGGAACAGTTTGAGGAGAATAGGTATTAAGTCTTCTTTGAATGTTTGGTAGAATTCTCCAGAGAAGCCGTCTGGTCCTGGACTCTTGTTTTTGGGGAGGTTTTTGATTACCGTTTCTATTTCCTTACTTGTGATTGGTCTATTCAGATTCTCCATTTCTTCCTGATTCAGTTTGGGGAGATTGTAGGAGTCTAGGAATTTGTCCATTTCTTCCAGGTTGTTCAATTTGTTGGCATATAGTTTTTCATAGTATTCTCTTATGATCTCTTGTATTTCATTGGTATCTGTTGTGATTTCTCCTCTGTCATTCCTGATTTTATTAATTTGCGCTTTCTCTCTTCTTTTCTTGGTGAGTCTGGCTAGGGGTTTGTCAATTTTGTTAATTCTTTCGAAGAACCAACTCTTTGTTTCATTGATCCTTTCTATTGTCTTTTTTGTTTCAATATCGTTTATTTCTGCTCTTATTTTTATTATTTCCCTCCTTCTACTGACTCTGGGCTTTGTTTGTTCTTCTTTTTCTAGTTCCGTTAGGTGTCGTTTGAGGTTGCTTACGTGAGCTTTTTCTTGTTTAGTGAGGTGAGCCTGTATTGCGATGAATTTCCCTCTTAGGACTGCTTTTGCTGCATCCCAAATGATTTGGTATGTCGTGTTCTCATTTTCATTTGTCTCCAGATAATATTTGATTTCTTCTTTAATTTCTTCAATGATCCATTGTTTGTTGAGAAGCGTGTTGTTTAGTCTCCACATTTTTGCACCTTTCTCTGCTTTTTTCTTGTAGTTGATTTCTAGTTTAATAGCGTTATGATCAGAAAAGATGCTTGATATTATTTCAACTCTCTTGTATTTATTGATGTTTGCTTTGGTTCCCAAAATATGGTCAATCCTTGAGAATGTTCCATGTGCACTTGAGAAGAATGTGTAACCTGCTGTTTTTGGATGAAGTGTTCTATATATATCTATTAAGTCCATCTGGTCTAATTTTTCATTTAATTCTATTATTTCCTTGTTGATTTTCTGTCTGGATGTTCTGTCCATTGGTGTTAATGGTGTGTTGAGGTCCCCTACTATTACTGTATTGTTGTTGATGTCTTCTTTTAGTTCTATTAAGAGTTGCTTTACAAATTTTGGTGCTCCTGTGTTGGGTGCGTATATATTTATAAGTGTTATGTCTTCTTGGTGGAGAGTCCCTTTTATCATTATATACTGTCCCTCTTTATCTTTCTTTATCTGTTTTGCTTTGAAATCTACCTTGTCTGATATTAGTATAGCGACACCTGCTTTCTTTTGTTCATTATTAGCTTGGAGTATTGTTCTCCATCCCTTGACTCTGAGTCTGTGTTTGTCTTTGGGGCTGAGGTGTGTTTCCTGGAGGCAGCATATTGTAGGATCTTGTTCTTTGATCCATCCTGCCACTCTGTGTCTTTTGATTGGGGAGTTCAATCCATTTACATTTAGAGTGATTATTGAGACGTGGGGGCCTACCACTCCCATTTTGTGTCTTGTTTTCCGGTTTTCTTCAGTTTCCTTTGTTTCTCGTCCCATGGTTTAATCTGTTCTGATGTAGATTCATTCTTTTACATATGAGTATCCAATTTTCCCAGCACCATTTATTGAATAGACTGTTTTTTCTCCATTGAATATTCTTGGCTCTCTTGTCAAATATTTGTTGATCATGTATGCTTGGGTTTATTTCTGGGCTCTCTGCTCTGTTTCATGGTCTATGTGTCTGTTTTTATGCCAGTATCATACTGTTTTAATTATTTTAGCTTTGTAGTGTGATGCCTCTAGCTTTCTTCTTCTTTCTCGAGATTTCTTTGGATATTCAGGGTCTTTTGAGGTTCCATATGAATTTAGGATTGTTTTTTCACTTCTGTAGAAAATGCCATTGGAATCTTGATAGGGATTGCATTGAATCTGTAGATTGCTTTGAGTAGTATAGACATTTTAATGAGATTAATTCTTTCAATCCATGAACAGAGGATACTTTTCCATTTATTTCTGTCTTCAATTTCTTTCATCAATGTCTTGTAGTTTTCAGTGTAGTGATCTTTCGCCTCCTTCATTCCATTTATTCCGGAGTGTTTTATTGTTTTTGATGCTATTGTAAATGGGATTGTTTTCTTTATTTCTTTTTCAGATAATTTGTTGTTAGTGTTTAGGAACACTACTGATTTTATATGTTAATTTTATATCTTGCAGCTTTACTGAATTTGTTGATTAGATGTAACAGTTTTTTTGTGACGTCTTTAAGATTTTCTATATATAAAATCACATCATCTGCAAATACAGTTTTACTTCTTCCTTTCCAGTTCTAATGCTTTCTATTTCTTTTTCTTGCCTGATTGCTCTGGCTAAGCACTCCAGTACTATATTGAATAAGAGTGGTAACAGTGGGGACCCTCGTCTTGTTCCTGATTTTAGAGGAAAAGCTTTCAGCCTTTCACTATTAAGTATGATGTTAACTGCAGGCTTGTCATAGATGGCCTTTTTATTATGTTGAGGTATACTCCTTCTATACCTAATTTGTTAAGAATTTTTATCATGAATGGATGTTGAATTTTGTCAGATGCTTTTTCTGTCTCTGTTAAGATCGTATGATTTTTTTCTTTCATTCTATCAATGTGGTGTATCACATTACTTAAATTGCATATGTAGAACCATCCTTGCATCTCAAGGATAAATCTCACATGATCATGGTGAATGATCTTTTTAATGTGCTGCTGAATTTGGCTTGCTGGTGTTTTATTGAGAATTTTTGCATCTGTATTTGTCAGAGATACAGAGATATTGGCCTGTGGTTTTCTTTTCTGCTAGTGTCCTCTTTTGGTTTTGGTATCAGGGTAATGCTGGCCCCATAAGATAAGTATGGGAGTGTCCCTGCTCTTCGATTTTTTGAAAGAGTTTGAGAAGGATTGGTGTTAATTCTCTAAATGTTTGGTTAAATTTTCCTGTAAAGACATCTGTTCCTGGGCTTTTCTCCATTGGGAGATTTTTGATTACTGACTCAATTTCCTACTAGTAATTGATCTGTTCAGATTTTCTGTTTCTTCCTGATTCAGACTTCATAGGTTAGATGTTCCTAAGAACTTTCCCATTTCTTCTAGATTGTCTAGTTTGTTGGGGTATAGTTGTCCATAGTCTCTGCTTCGTACTTCTGTGGTATCAGTTGTAATGTTTCCTTTTTCATTTATAATTTTATTGATTTGGGTCCTCTATTTTCCTTGGTTAGCTAAAGGTTTGTCAGTATTGTTTATCTTTTCAAAGAACCAACTCTTAGTTTTGTTCATCTTTTCTATTGTTTTCTTCTCTATTTCATTTATTTCTGCTCTGATCTTTATTATTTGTTTCCTTCTGCTAACTTTTCACTCAGTTTGTTCTTTTTCTAGTTCCTTAATGTGTAGAGTTAGGTGGTTTATTTGAGACCTTTCTTGTTTTTTGATGTGTGTGTTTGTTGCTGTGAACTTCCCTGTTAGAACTGCTTTTGCTGCATCCCATAAGTTCTGGTATGTTGTGTTTCCATTTTTGTTTGTCTCAAGATACTTTTTTATTTCTGCCTTAATTTCTTCTTTGGTCCATTCGTTGTTCCGGAGAGTATTGTTTAATTTCCGTGTATTTGTGAATTTTCTAGTTTTCCTCCTGTTACTGATTTCTAGTTTCATACCATTGTGGTCAGAGAATATACTTGGCATGATTTTAGTCTTCTTGAATTTGCTAAGACTTGTTTTGTGGCCTAACCCTGGAAAATGTTCCAGGTGGGCTTGTGAAGAATGTGTAGTCTGTGGTTGTCAGATAGAATGTTCTGTATTATGTCTGTTAGGTTCATTGCATTTATAGTGTTATTCAGATCTCCTGTTTCCTTAGTGATTCTCTGTCTGGATGGTCTATCCATTGTTGAGAACAGGGTATTAAAGTCCTCAATTATTACTGTATTGCCATTATTTTTCCATTAAGCTGTATTGTTTCTGCTTTATATATTTGGGTGCTCTGATGTTGGGTGCATAATACTTATAATTGTTAAATCTTCCAGATGGATTAACCCCTTTCATTATATAACGACCTTCCTTGTCTCTTTTTAAAGTCTGTTTTGTCTGATATATGTATAGCTACTCCTTCATTTTTTTTGATACCATTTGCTTGAAATATTTCTTCCCATCTCTTCACTCTCAATCTATGTGTATTTTTAAGGCTAAAATGAGTCTCTCTTAGGCAGCATGTCGTCTTGTTTTTTAATCCATTCAGTCATTCTATTTGTTGTGATTGTAAAATTTAATCCATTTATGTTTAAACTAGTTATCGATAGGTAAAGACTCACTGTTGCCATTTTGTTAATTGTTTTCTGGCTGTTTTATAGATCCGTTGTTCCTCGTTTCATATCCTGCTGTCTTATGTTTTGATATCAGTATGCTTTCACTTCTTTATCATCTTCTTTTGTGTAACTACTACAGGTTTTTCTCTTGTGGTTTCCATGAAGCTTACACAAAGTATCTTAAAATTATAACACCCTATTTTAAACTGATAACAACTTAACTTCAATAGAATTCCTAAACTTTACACTTTTACTTCTCCTCCCCCTCATATTTTAGGTTATTGGTGTTATGGTTTGCATATTTTTAATATTACGTAACTAATAACAGATTAGTTATGGTTATTTTTAATGTTTGTTTTTTTACCTTTTAAACTAAAATTGTAGTGAATTTTGCATCCCCATACCATATTACAGAATCCAACTTTGACTATATATTTACCACTACCAGTGAGTTTTACACTGCTCTTACGTTTTTGCAGTGTTAATCAGTGTCCTTTTATTTCCACTCAGAGAACCCCCTTTAGCATTTCTTGTAAGGCAGGTTTAGTGGTGATGAGCTCCCAGCTCAGCGTCTGTTTGTTTGGGAAAGTTTTTATTTCTCCTCCACTTCTGAAGGCCACCTTTGCTGGGTATAGAATTCTTGGTTGATAATTTTTTTCTTTCAATATTTTGAATTTATCATTCTATTTTCTCCTGGCCTGAAATGTTTTTGTTGAGAAATCTGCCTATAATCTTATGGGGTTTCCCTTGTATGTCATCTCTTTTCTCTTTCTGCTTTCAGAATTCTTTCTTTGATTTTGACTTTTGACAATTTAATTATAATGTGTCTTGGTGTAGCCCTGTTTGAGTTCAAACTATTTGGGGTCTTTTAGGCCTCATGGATCGGTTATGTCCATTTCTCTCCCCAAGTGTGGGAAGTTTTCTGCATTGCTTTAAATATACTTTGTTTCTTTCTCTTCTTCTTTTGGAATTCCCATAATGCAGATATAGTTTCTTTTAGTTGTGTTGCTTAAGTCCCGTAGGCTTTCTTCACTCTTTTTAATTCTTTTTTCTTTTTGCTCCTCTGACTGGATAATTTCAAATGTCCTGTCTTCTAGGTCACTGGTTCTGTCTTTTGCATGGTTGAGTCTGCTTATGAAGCTCTCTATTGAATTCTTCAATGTAGTCATTGTATTTTTCAGCTCTAGGATGTCTGGGGGTTTTTTGGTTTCTATTTCTTTGTTGAGCTTCTCGTTTTGTTCATGCATTGTTTTTCTAACTTCATTCAAGTTGTCTGTGTGTTCTTGTAATTCACTAAACATCTTTAAGAGGATTATTCTGAATTCTTTGTCTAACAGTTCATAGATCTTCCTTTTCTTAGGTTCAGTTATTGGAACCTTATTTGTTTCCTTTGAGGGTGTCTTGTTCACCAGAATTTTCATACTTGATTCCTTACACTGGTATCTGTGTATTTGAGTAAGCCATCTCCTCTTTCAGATTGTACAGGTTCACTGTGGCAGACACAATTCTTCACCAGCTTAGTTTGGGTTTCTGGACAGGTCTGCTGATAAGATTATTGGGCAGGTAGGGCTTGCTATCAGGGTCTACTTTTGGTGAGGCCACTGCCCAAGCTCGGAGGTCCAGGTAGGGAGGTGGCGTTGCTGGCTGGGAACAGTTGGCTAGCATTGCTAGGGTGGTTCCCTGCCTGAGTGAGGCTATAGGATGGCCTCCACGATTGCCTGGATTCTCTGGTTTAGCATCTAGGCTTACTGTATGGCCAGGGCTGGGTTCTGTACTCAGCAGTAGGTTGGACTGTGAAAGAGCTTCTCTGCCCTGGTGGGGCAGCAAGACAGGTCCCAGGGGACCCATATCAGGCAAGACTGTGCATTGAATTTCCTGGCCAGATGGGGCCACAAGTTTTGCTCTGCAGATGGAGAGAGCCACAGGCTGTGCTCTTTTTCAAGTGCCACTGTAAGCAGGGCTGTTGGATGGTCTACTTAGCTCCCCATGTGTTCTGGTGAGGTTTCTCTGGTTGAGTGGGCTGGCAGCTGTATTCAGTAATAGATGGGGCTGTGAATTAGTTTCCCTGCCCTGGTACAGTGGGAGAATCAGCTCGAAGGCCAGTAAGGCTCTTTCTGGTCTTGACTCAAGCCAACCCATGCCCTGACTTCTCTGGCTGAACAGGGCCACTGGCTTTCCTCTGCAGACTGTCAGCTCTGCCTGCCGGACTCTGCTAGAGTGTTGTGGGCTGTGCAGCTTTGCAGGTGTTCTAGCCAAGCTTTCTGGTCAGGCGGGGCTGGGAGCTTCACTCAGCAGTGGGTGGGGCTATGACTCAGCTCACCTGCCTGCTGGGGGCAGACCAGGCTCCAGGGACAGAAAAATCTCTTCATTTGAGGGCCCAAATCATGCAGACCTGAAGCCTGCTGAATTCTCTGGCCAGTCTGCACAACTGACTTGGTTGTGCAGATGAGCAAAGCTGCTGGTTGGGACTATTACTTGGGCGCTGCAGGTATGAACTTGGTCTCTGAAAATCTGAGTGCTGGTTGTTGCAAGCCCCTCCCCCTATCCATCACATTCAGATTCCCAGCAGTCAAGCCCTGCGATTCCCCTGTAAATCCCCATGGGACGAGATTGGAGTGGGGGATCCCAAAAGCGACCCACAATGCTGGGGGGACCGTAGGCTCAGGGGAGACCTCTGGGTGTGGGGCTGTGCTGGCCTGGAGGAGGGGCAGTGTGGTCAGTGGGCAGCTGCTCCTTTTATCCTTCTAATGTGGCCTGCCTTGATTTCTGTGCTGCAGGGGGTTGCTTTAGCCTCAACCTCATGTTCTAGAATTCTCTCTGTGGTGTCTTGTCCATGAATAGTTGTTAGTTCTTCTTATGAGGAGTGAGGTCAGGAATGACATATGTCGCCATCTTGGTGATGTCACCTGTCACCATCCTGTTTTATTGGTCAGGTCTGGAAATGCATTTTAGACATCTCAAACACTTCATCTTGTTTTGCAAGGAGACAGACATCAAGGCCTCTGTCGCAGGTTCTAAGGTAAGATGCTTTACTGCCAGTTGTGTATTAGTAGTAGTTTCTAGCAAAGCCTGTGCTCATCAGTACTTTGTGATCTTGCCTAATAGTTGATTTCGGTTATCTTGTGTAAACTCATTTCAGAAAGGAGGAAATTGGGATCTAAAATGAAGTGTCTTGCTAAATTGTCACACTTGCAAATTCCATAGCTTTACCTCATTGACTTGCATCTTCTCGAGTTAAGCCTCAATCCCTTTTGCCTGCTACACGGAAGAGAAATTCTTCCATACACCCCATGTTGAGGTTTTGGGATTGGGGCATTTGGTGATGTGTGGGGAGGGAAATAGTATATAGTCTTTGTGGGAAATTGTGATAGGACCTCAGTTGCGTTTGAAGGGTGTAGTAGAAAGAAGAGTCTTTTACACGTTCTTCTGGACATCTGAAAACATATCCACCAGAAATTCAAGTTAAAGTCACGTTGAAGTCATGTTCTCACCTCTGCCCATTTCTGCTGGATCTGCTGGCCATTGAGAAGCAAGTGGGAATGAGCATGGCTGGGTGAGTTAAAAGGTTAAGACAATCTAGTGCATTTTGATCTATAATTCATCACAACCATCCGAGGCTTTTAGGGGATAGCTAAGAGAAACACAGTTGGGCCTAGACAAAGTGTGAGAATGAACACTTGGCTGCTGCTGTCACATCCTGTGAGTGTGGCCAGATGATGATGGGACTCAGGGGAGAGAGGAGCACTTCGTACCTGTGGAGCAGCGTACTGGCAAAAGGCAGTGCCGAGACATCCGTTATTTCCAGTCCCAGTGTTCACGGGGCGGGCACTGAGTATACGGCCCTTGATTTCTTTTGTGAGCTGTTTGAAATCACTAGCAGAAAAAACCTGTTCTGAATGTGGGAATAGGGCATTTGGCTTTATAAACTCCCCAGTTCTTATCAGCTTAGGGCAATTTTCTGAGGCACAGATGAGACTCATTGTCCCCTCTCCTCCCCTCTAGCCACTGTTTTTACTTTCAGATGTCTCATTTTGGGGTGGGGAAGATGATTTTGGATTTTCTAGGATTGTTTTGACTGTTCTTAAGAAGCTGAGATCAGCATTGTTGCTCTGTAGCAGAGCTGGAGTGCTGTGCATGGAGACCGCAGTGATGGCCCGTCGTCAGTGCAGTGCTGTCATTGGGGTTTCACGTCGGACAGCCTATCCTTTCCACTGTGTATTTTGTGCGCTTGTCTTGGGAGAGTAATGGTGTTCTGTGAGAGGAGGGGTGGGGCAGGTCCAAGGACCTCTAGGAAACCACTTTTCAGACTAACTGGCCCTTGGAACACCTGCCCCTGTCCTGTCGCGTGAGTGTTGTGTTGAGTGAGCACACTTTGGAAACAGAGAGCTAGAACAGGTCCTGGCATTGTGATGTTGATCCTCCTTCTGGCCGTAGTTACAAGAAGAAGAACACTTTTCCTTCATAAGAGGATTTCCATTAGAAATAAATGTGGCTTGTGCTCTCAGCAGAGTGACAAGTCTGCTGTCATAGGCCCCTTTGGACCCTGGTTTGGAGGTGGGCCAGCCCATTCCTGTGACTTAAACCAAACCATGTGATTTCAAGACCCCATGAAAACCCAGTGACTTTTCAACCAGCCAGAATTTTGCAGAGCTCATACTTCAAAGGACTTCAGTGCAAAGGCTTGAAAATTTTTTTTTAAATGATTAAAAACTCAGAAGGATACTAACAGGAGAGAACTTGAGTAAATGGCAGCTTGAATTTGGCAGGACCAGCTCCAGAAATACCAGGAGCAGGTTTTTCTTGCATTTGACTGTTAAGATTTTGAACTTTCTTGCTGAGCCCTTCACACCCAAGGCCTACATTCTAGTTTTAGGGAAAAAGTGTTCTTGTTCAGGTAAATATTTTAACTTGAGCATAATTTCTCATTCCAAATTTGGGTTGAATTTAAGCATGTGGCCTAACAAAGTTTCTAATTTAGTGTTAATTAGCATGGTCAAAGAGTTTCACTTGAATTTTAAGCGCGATGTGTGTGGGCAGTGGAGAATGGAGGCTTCACTGCTGTTCGTTTGTGGGCATATTATGTTACGGTTTGTAGGAACAGGGCCTTTTCCCCTCCCTTAGGAAGCAGGAATCAGTGTGGTTAAAC
Source organism: Equus asinus (assembly GCF_041296235.1). Classification (NCBI taxonomy): domain Eukaryota; kingdom Metazoa; phylum Chordata; class Mammalia; order Perissodactyla; family Equidae; genus Equus; species Equus asinus. Next base: position 12,989,723 of record NC_091816.1, read on the forward strand.
TCTGGAAGCACTGGTGACATAGAGCCTGTGGGTGCCACTGGAGAGCTGTGAAAAGAGGATAAAACAAGAGGAAGAATTTTCAGGACGTACTAGCATCTTTGGGGACTTGAGTAGTGACAGAGCTAGGCCAGTTTAGGGGAGAGGTAATACTATTTTAGTGCCATCTGGGATGTTCTGCAGCAGTAGCACAACTTCACCATGGCAGTTTTTAAAGTTTCCTAATTTGGGGGTCTTCATCAATTAGCCGACTGCATTTGGTTTTGCAGTATCAATCAATTATTAGAGTTTTACTCCAGATGTTTGGAGGACCAGTATTTCCGATTAACACCTCACTAGTAACAAGTATTCTTCTTCCTTCTAAGGATGCTGTAAAAGTGATGTCATGAGAAGGTGTGATAGAATGGATTATGAGTCGAAGAGTAAGAAAGCAACCACGGGCCGATACTCTTCAAACTGGACAACAGTGCTCTTTTTACCCATCAGTTGTGTCCCAGTGATGTGAAATACAGTTGGAACTCTGTACAGATTCCTAGCACTTGGCACGCCTTGCCCAAAGCACTCAGAAATAACTAGCTGATTCCTGTATGTCACCCTGACACAGACACCCAGAATTCTTGTGTACTGAGATACAGAATTCAGAGATGTCAGCCAAGCCATGCCTCCTTCATTCTCAAGAGAGTTCCTTATGCCGCACAGCTCAGGACCCAAAGACGCCATGGGTACCAGGGGTTGGGGGAACCTCAGAGATGAGGGCAGTAATAATTGCAAATTGGTCCCATGAAAGTAGGTCCGACCAACATGTAAGCACTGGGTCCGGTGAATTTGTATCCTAGATGTGATTAACCGGAAGTATGACTTTACTTTGCAAGTTTTAAGATTCTTTTCCAAATTCCTTTAATTTGTAGTTTTTACGGAGGTGTAAAGCATAGTATTTAATTGTAGATGCCAGTTTTATAGCCATATTAGTCTTGTGTTCACAAGTGGCACATCTTCGATCCCCAGGGTTCACTTGATAATGAAACAAAATGATGGCTTAGTTACCATCTTCTGGACCCTACAAACTGGGACATGATGCATGTAAGCAAGAGGGAACAGACCGACCTACCTTTTTCTTTTCTTTTTTTTTTTTCCAAGATTTTATTTTTTCCTTTTTCTCCCCAAAGCCCCCTAGTACATAGTTGTATATTCTCCGTTGTGGGTCCTTCTAGTTGTGGCATGTGGGACGCTGCCTCAGCGTGGTTTGATGAGCAGTGCCATGTCCGCGCCCAGGATTCGAACCAACGAAACACTGGGCTGCCTGCAGCGGAGCGCACGAACTTAACCACTCGGCCATGGGGCCAGCCCCCCACCGACCTACCTTTTTCTTACTCCAAGTTCCCAGTTCCAGAAGACCCACTGCTTCACTAGAGTGGCAGAAAAGGCAGTTTTTCAGATTGGAATGAAGCTGGTGTTTAACTGTTGGGTCAGTGGGAATATATCTGGAGTTCACACTAAATTGGTACCATCCAGACTTGTCACATGCACATCACTAAGGACCATCAGTACAGTGATGACTGGTGTGCTCATTCATCCATCCATCCATCCATCCCAAGGCCCCTTGTGACAAAACACATGGAAGTCACTGTTCAGCCACTGACTGGGATGGAAATGGCCCAAGGCAGGCTGGAGAGGCAGGAAATCTCCTGCAGGGGGAGCTGCCCTCAGTTCCTAGGCTGTCTGGCCGATCTCATGTGCTTCTGAGTTGGAGGGTCACAGACAGGCTGAAGGCAAAGCCGCCTGTCCTGGAGCCATCCTAGGGTGTGGCCTTCGAAGCCTGGCAGCGCTACAGAAAGCCGCGTGTTGGTTTTCTACTGTCGTACGCAGGCTCCAGGGTAATAGAAGGCTGTGACCGGGACCTGCTTTTGGTGGATGGCCTCCTTTGCAAAAGGGATGTGAGGTCAAACGACAGGACCAACGTCAGTGCCCAGAGTTACTAGTGCTTGTTGCCACTACCTGGAATTGAGCACTGCAGTGTTTCCCCCCTACCTCTTTTGGGGGAAGAGGGGTTGGTGAGAGTGTACATAAAACACTTCATTGTCTTAGCCATCAGTGCCTGGCTTATCACTTAATATTTATGTCGGCAGAAAACCATAAATGAGCCCTTCCAGATTTCTGATAATCTTGAGCTAAGGCTTTGCAGGCTGAGGTGGATGGGAGTCAGCGGGGGCGGTGAAAGGCATCAGGAGTGTGACTTGGCCTTGAGAGCCTCCTGCTGGGGCCGCAGGTGTCAGTCACCATGTCCCCACAGGAGAGCATCTGCAGAGGTTCTTCTCTGCTCTCCCAGCCTGATCTGTTTCCTCCTTTCGTCTCTCTGTCCTTAGCTCAAGGGCCAATGCTCAGCTCTGTCAGTGCCTGAAAATGGGCAAGAAATCCACTGGCCCTGGGCTGCAGTGGGGAACGCACTGGGTTGATCTTCCACAAAGGAATTTGCCAAGCAATGGTGTGACGGCTGGAATAAGCACTTTATTTTTATAAATGACAATAGAAAAGTACCTTTAAACAGTTTATAAAAGCATAATAGACTGTGTGGAAGTTGCTCTGTTTTGCTTAGAAACGAGTACAGAAGTCTCAGCGAGAGCCAGGCGGCGCTGGCACGTATGCAGGGCTGCAACCCAGCGGGGCACGCTGCTGTGACTGCCTGTCCCTTCGTGTCCGGCGAAGGGAAGTGCCCTCACCCCTGGTGTTTCTTGTCAGTTTTTTGTTTTTTATGATGACCTTTAAAAGCTTCTTGACATCTTTATTTCTAATGGAAAATAATGAAACAAAAATACCCCCAAACCAATGATGTAATCATTAGAACACGGAAATCTTCAGCACAATGTGAGCAGATCAGTAAGAGAGCTGTGATCATGCTTAGCTGCCGGCAGTTGGAAATTCTTAGATCGATACATTTTTATACATGGCTCTTCTATAACAAGGAGAGACAGTCACAGACTTTGGAAATGTGTCAGTTTATGACACAAGACTGACTTTGGGTCTGAAGAAGTCTTGCGCCAGCTCAACAGTATTCCTTCCGGCCGCACCCTGTCCGTGCGCTGGGGTGTAGGTAACACCACAGTGAGCACATGTGAGTCAGGATACTGTTTTAAACGGGCGCGGTGCTGCCAAGACCCAGAGCACCAGCTCAGTTCACCCAGTGTTCTGCAAAATCCCTTGGGCGATGTGAGCTGCCCATTGCAGCCACGCAGGTTGGGTAAAGCCAGCCAGCCTCTCAAGCCAGTTTCCCCTTCTCAGTGAGACAGTCTGACGTCCACTGCGGGGTATGCGTGCTGTCACAGAGCAACGTAAGAAAACGGCAAAACCCACCGCTCGGCACAGTTTCTCTAGTCACTCTGGAGCGGCCAGGGCTTTCTAAGGGCACGTCCTCCTCAGGAATTTGTACCAAAGAAGGGCTTCTGTGCCCAGCTGTGAACACGCCGCCCTGGCAGAAAGCCCTGGAGGCTTTTGATTGTCGTGCAGGGACATCCTACTGGGACTGGAGTGTGTGCCTAGTCCTGCAGACAGCACGGGTCTGTCCTCACATCTCACGCCACGGCACTGACTTACCCTGGATCAGGCCAGGCAAACAGACTTCCTATACATTCACCATACGATTCCGGCAATTTTGATAACATTTAAAAACATGCCCCAAACATGCAGCTTATTTTGGAGGGAAAAAATAGATATTTTTAATTACAAGCAAAGTCAAGCACAAAAATTGTGATCCAACCCAGTGTAAGATCATTCATCCTGTCATACTTAAAATGTTTGATATAAAAATACTCACTCTCTCGGTTTTATTGTTGACATCTTTTATGTTTCATTTGAAAATATCTCAACTGTACAGAAATGTACGTCAGACCATGCAGTCACAAATAACACACTATTTCTTACAATTATACAGTGTAAAAGAGTAAAACATTTTTATTATATTTTTTTTCTTCAAGAAAAACAGATGTGTGATAGAGGCTGTGGCAAAGTCTTGAAGGGATCAAAACTGGGCAAGGTTTTTCAAGCCTGAAACAGAAAGAAAATGGATAAGGGGAGCAGGGCTCACAGGTGTGCGCAGTGCCTGCTCCTCGCTGCAGGGCTGTGTTGGGAGGGGCCTGCGGCTGGGAGAATTCGTGCACGGGTGAATCCCTACAAAAGAGCACGGGTGTCTGTATATAACAGCTTAGAAATATACGCACTGACCCTCCAGTAACGCCCACTCACAAGAGTATCAGTGGTCTCACCCTAGATATGTGCGGAATATAGATTTAATTTCCACTTATCTCTGACTGGGAACTTTTCAAGACTTCCTTTTCCTGCAGTTGCAAGGAAATGCTCATATTTGTTTTGCTTTGTGACAGAAAAAGGGGACTTTGGCAGAGTCCCACCCTGGTCCCAGGAGTTTCTTAAATACATCTCAGCTCGTTTGTGTCTGGCTTCGCTTCTGTAAAGGCTGCATTGTAAAACCTCTACCATCAGTCTGTCATTCATTTTACATGCAGACCTCATTTTATTGTGCTCCGCTTTATTGTGCTTCACAGATAATGCGTTTTTTACAAGACTCTCCACCAGCAAAAAGATTACGACTTGAAGGCTCAGATAATGGTTAGCATTTTTTAAGCTGTGTACATTGCTTTTTTAGACATATGCTATTGCACACTTAATAGACTACAGAATAGTGTAAACATAACTTTTACATGCGCTGGGGAACCACCAAGTTCCTGTGACTCGCTTTATTGCAGTGGTTTGGAACCAAACCCACACTACCTCTGAGGTGCGCCTGCACTTGTCTCTAACTCTCAAGTCCCTTGTTTTCTCGCCATCTTATCAGTACGTCAGACTCACGTGAATCTGTGGTTGTAGAAGAGGTCTATGCTGAAGTATATCAGCACACACTAGAACTCTGTGCGGGGAAATGCTTATTTGTGTGTGGGAGGAAGCTATAAAGAAAAAAGCATCATTACTGATAACAACCCATATAAGCGTCCTAGTTAGCTATGTGGGAAAAGGTGGATTTAGCAGTAATTCCTGAAATCGGAAACAGATCTAGATGAGCACTCTCAAACGCAGCTACTTGGACGATCTTGCTAAGTTCCATCTGAGGATTGTACACAGTGCCGGCTGCATCTGCATCTGGACTGTGAGCCAGTCTATCTTGTCATAGCCTAGTTTGTAGATGACAGTACAGATGGGTGCAAATAATAATGGGCCAAAAGTCAGAAGACCCAATATAATTATCACAGATTTATGGGTCACGAAAAACCCCTGGGCAGAAATCAGGGTGTAGCTTTCAAGAGAAGGGGTCTGGACATCCAGAAGCTCATCTGTAATGTCAGCATAACACCTACCTGTCTCTCTGGCTTGTTGCAACCATTTCATTAGTCCAGGCAGCACATCAATTTAATGATGCTTATTATAGAGAAAGGCCAAATTAGAGTTTGGAAATGCTCTCAGCTCAAGCTCTGGGAGGCGTGGCACACAGCCCCACCTCCCCCCTTTACTTTCTCAGCAGAATCCTCTGAAACAGGAGGATTTGTCTAGCAGGAGTGAAGGAAGAGGTAAATTCCTTCAGGAATCTCACTTTCTGACTCCTTGCCTCCCCTGATGCCCAGCACAGCAGAGGGATCAACACCGCCCCCACCCCCCTTGCCAGATGTTCCAGGATGGAGAAATCTAAGTGGGCTGGGACATGCCATCTTTGGTACAGGTCACATGTCCTGTGATGCTTAGTGAGTGGGGCCAGCAGACGAACCCTCTCGAAAGCTGTATCTCTTCTGCTACACTCTGATTTCTACCCGGCAGGGGGCGGGGTGCCGGGATCCCACGATCCTGGTGCATGCAGCATGGCGCAGCCCCAGGGGTGGCAGGACTAAGAGAGTGCCCAGACTTGGGGCATTTTTCCACGGTGTCAGGATGCAGGGAACTATGGGCCCACGAGCCCTGGCCTGTCTCACATCCCCATGAATGCCGGATCTGCTGCCCTTGAGAGCATGAAGAGGCGACGCCCCCTCTCCCGCAACTCCCCAGTCACTTTACATCAACAGAGGAGAGAAACCAGCTTAGAGGAAGTGGAGACAAGGCCCAGTTTCCTTCCCCCACATTCTCAGCTTGTCAGGCCTAAAATGACAAGTTCCACGTCATCCCAAACTTGACCTCGCGCCAGCAGCCCAAGCTGTGTGTGTTGATTCCAAGAAACCGTTTCTGAGGAACAGCAGTCACTCTACGGCTGTTTTTACTTTGGAACAATTCACAGGGGACAGTACTCAGCAGCCCTTGGACTCTGGGATCCTAAGGGGCCTGTACACTGCCAAGGGCCTCTTACAGAGCACAGGCTTGGAGAGGGCCATCTTGGGAAAGCAGCTGAAACTGGAAGTGGTCAGGCAGCATCAAGACCAACGGCCTGAAACCAAAGCTGCCACACTGCCTTCAGGGACTGAGGGAGAGGGGGCTGAGTGAGTGGGCAAAGGAGCCTCTGCCACAGGTGATCGCTTCTTCCCGTGGGCTGGGCCCACTGGTTTAGGATGGACCAAGGCCCTGTGGTTTCTACCAGCCCTCGGCTGAGTGGCAGGGGGCCTGGCTGGTCTACTTCTGCTTTCTTCTCTGTAGAGCTCAGCAACCGTCTTTGGGCAAATGCACGTTGCTAGCCCTGGCTCCTTTCTGGTTCCACTACCAGGTCCTGGACATTCCTATCAGCTTTGGCCCAGACATTTCTGCCAGGACCTCAAAGGCAACATGTCTAAACCCAGATTCACCATCTGCCTTAACACGGCCCTGGCACCTGACCCCTCTGCCTGTCCTTTGTCCCTCCGTCTAGCACCTGGTGCCGCTCTACCCCTGACTCAGCCTCCTCTTTTAGATCACTCTTACTTCCCGACGCCACCGCCACCATCCTGGGTTTGCCTCTCCTGGTTTGTGTTTTTCACTTGACTTTTCATTCATTTTGCCCTGGGCAGCAAGATGACAAAGATTCCTAAAACACCTCCCCCTTGCTCACATCTCTCCAATGCCTCCCAAAACCTAAATCCCTAATACGCCCCTCAAGGCCCTCAGAAGCCTGGTCACAATCCACTTTGAACAAGAACATGCTTGTATGTTCTCGCTTCCTCCGTTCTTCTGTTCTAATCCTCCTCAGCATACACAAACCCTACTATCTTTCAAAACTCAGTTTAAGCCCCGCTTCCTCCAGCCTCTCCTTATCCCTTCGGCCTGCAGGTCTTTCTCCTCTGAACTCTTACCAGGAGCTCTCACTGTCCAGGCCACTTGTTTGGCTTTCACAAGTATTATCCTGGATTATTTTCCTCCCTAAGACTATCTCTTCCCTCCTCCACCCCAGACACCTTGCATGTAGCAAAAATTCAGATACTTGGACTCTTGGGCAAATGAAATGGGAACAATACGCCCTTAATGGTATGTGGCACTGAGACCCCGGCCCTAGTCTTGATAATGCCCTGGAATGAGAGCCAGGACACTGTGCCCAAGGACCCACGCTGGGCTCTGCACACTGGTCCCGTGGCGCCCTGAGCACCTCTGCTGGGCAGCTTTGGCGTCGATGGGGGCCTTCTACGGGAAGCTGATCCTGGGGAGATGGGGGGCGCCTCCAGCTTTCCCAGGCAATAAGCAACCCACCGCGACCTCACAGTATTCTGTCCCCTTCTTCCTGGACCCCTGAGCAGGAAGAAGCAAGGTGTACAGGTCTGGTTAAGTTGGGCTGATTAGAAAGGCTGATCTTTTGAAGTGAAAAAGAACATGGAAGGGAGGAGGGAAGAGAGAAGAAGGGGGATGAGAGTCTATGGTTTCCTGAGCTTTTCCATAACTGTGCTGTGTAAATGTAATTCTCACATGGGAAAAGAATGCGTCCACATTGCCATAGATGTTCCCAGACTGAACAGAAGGTCAAAATGTGGCTATTTCAGTCCCTGTAAACAAGGAAGGGGTTTAGCAAGGAACGGAGTTCAGACCCTGGAATGTATTAACAAGGACATGTTAAACAGAATGCGAAGACATCCGGGAACACGGCACCGTGGAGGGGTGGGGGTGGGGTGGGAGTGTCAGGCTGTTTAGAGAGCAGATTCTCCTCACAGAGCCTTTCCTGAAAGGGGGTCAACATGACATGCATGTGACAGGATAAACAAGGGAGGGAAATACATGCAAGAAATCTTGTCTGAGGTAGGTCTCAACTGTCCCAATTGAAGACAATAGAGAATGGCTCCTGATGTCTTAAGGAATATTATACAATCCTAAAACATTCCATTTCAGTTGTCCTTGATCACAAAGATCAGCATGTGGCCCTCAGCACTTGGGGACAGCTGCTGACGGCTGTGGGGCCGGGTGCCTGCGGCCGCCAGGGGAGCAATCCAGGCCCAAGCTGCTCTTCCCAGACTCTGCTTTCCTCGTTGCTAAGTCAGAGTCTGTCTGTCTGAATCCCTGTGAGCCTTTCCTCTCAGCAACAAGAATATTCTTTCTCTATTTTCCCCTAATCCATCTACAAATACTTAACCTCTTTACTAATGACTTCTTCCCCAAGAAATTCTCTAAGATTTAGTCATTTTTATCAAAAGCCAGATAAGGAATATTCCCCTCCGTCTAACTCCCAGCAAACATGGGACATATCATATGACTTAGGGCTTTTAATGAACAAGAATGGCTCAGTCTTCAGTAGTGAGCAACCCCTCCCTGTGCTACAGACGCATCCCGCCCACCCCTCTACCAACAAGCCGGCAGGCTCCTCCTAGGCCAGGCCTCTCTCTGCTCCCCCCAGGGCAGGCCGTAAGGACTGTCATCGACTTCAGATTTGGGAAAAGGAAAGCTGCCTCCAGACTCATTCTTGTCGCCCCTGGATGCCCAGAACTGGTGAGCCCCAGCATGAACGTGGCTAGTGCCAAAGACACCCTTCTCCCCACCTGGCCCATGCTGGGCAGCCGCCCCACCTCCTCAGGCCTGTCTGGGGTGTCTGGCTGCCCAGGACAGCGGCGCGGGTCTCCTCCCCTACTAGGCCCTCCCGTTGTCTGCATGAAGACAGCTGCTGCTGCCGCCAGTCTGGGCTCATCTGCAGGTGCCATGAACGACTGATGTTTGGGTCAATTTACTGCATTTTAAAAAATCATTATTCTAACCTGCTTCCAAAAAATTGTATGGGTGGCTTTTAATTGGTCTTTAAATTTCTCCAGAGAAGGGGGAAAAAAAACCCAACAAAATCTTGTCTTTTAAAAAAATTTTACTGAGTGGTAATATTGGTAATATCATGGGCATTGCTATTCGGAAGCATGACAAAAGGAAAATCTAAAAAATTCAAAGGCTATGGAATTAGTGGGATGAGTATCAGCTGCCCTATGTGATGTGGAAAACGTTCACCTGTCGATAAGTCTGGTTAGTGTGATACAGATGGCGGGAGAAAATAGACCCCAAGTGCAGGCTGCTGGCTTCCCGTGCAGGCAGCGGGGAGGCGGGCTGCAAACCCATACACGCTGGCCGTGTGTGCCTCTGGACAGGCCCCGAAAGGTATTATTCTGAGCAGGAAATTACTTAAGCCCCAAATATGTAGTAATGATCTCCTTGGCCAGAACTGCCTGGTTCTCTGTCCTCAGCAGGAATCTTGCCCTCTTTCTGACTCATCTCTTCTTTATAGGCCCCTCGTAGGGATGAAATTTGCCACCTTATTTGGGCTGAGACATACCCGCTGTTGGCCTGCCCCTGGCATTCCAGCTGTTCCAGGCCAAGCTTTTCAAAGAGACCAGAAGCCCCTGCATGTGGTGCCTGGCAGGCAGGTCACCTCTGGGAATGCTATGTTAGTTTTAAGACTACACTTACTGCTAGAAGCGGATGAACTAAGAAGTAACAGCTGGTGTCAACTGAAAAGATGGACAAATCACCAAAATCATCACCCACTAGAAGAGCCCAGCAGTCTGGAGGAATTCAGTGAGGATCCGACACAATTCAGTTACTGCCCAAGGGCAATCAATCATCACTCTATTTCTGAAGAGGCTCATGAACCTGTCCCCGAGTCACCAAGAAAGGGCTGCAATATAGTCAGAATAATTGGATTAATAAGTCAGGAGGAATATACATGTACTACATCTGAAAAAGATTTCCACCAAAATGGTTAATTTCCAAAAAGAGGCTTAAGGGCATTTACAGATAAATGAAGCTTTTTCCTAAAGGGGGGGCATCTCATTCCACGATGCTGCTGGATGAGCAGGTGTTGACAGCCTGACCTCAGCATCAGCCCAGCCTAGGACGGCTGTGGTGAGGACCAAGTACTGGAGTGATGTGGTTTGAGAGCTTGTAAAACTCTCACCTGCTATCCTGGGACGATCTTCCCTGAGCAGGCCATGGCTGGGGGAGGTAACGAAAAGCACCTCTGACCCGAGCACTCCACACCAGCACGTCTCAACCTAGATCACGTTTACCTGGAGAGGTGGTACCACCCGGGGTGAGGGGGCCCCTCCCCAAGAGGTCTGGGGTTCCCTTCCAGGTGATGCTGGTGTGACGGTCCCAACCACACTGGTCTACACCGCTGTGCCCTGCCCAGGACATGCTGCTTCTCCAGAGGGCCTGTTCAGCCCCTGACTTTGGAACTCACCAGCACGCTCCAGTTTCGCAGAACAGCTCGAGAACAGTAGCCACTGTTGGAGATTGCGTTAATACCCACAAGACAGACTGCAGCCACCATCACACACCTGGAACCTGGGATGGAGAAAGAGATCACCATCAACAGTGCACAGTCATCTCCATGCGCAGCCTGGCCTGCTGCTGGGGTTCCCTGGGCCTTGAAGACCAGCCTGTCCTGAGGGCAAAGAGTGAGTCAGTCACAGGCCAAGGGACCAATGGCCTCTGCTGCAGAGCTAAGCACAAGCACCACTTGAGAACAACCTTACATCAGTGGCATGAAAAGCCCTGGGCCAGGACAGCGAGCTTAGGATGAGCTTGGGATATGGGGGAGCAAGTGAGAGGAGGCTCTCAGGGGCCGGGGCAAGTACCCAAGCAGGGGTGTGGCTCCCAGGAACTCCCTGGCAGCAAGGCCTGGGGACAAGCGTGTGTGTGTGGGGGGGGGGGGGGAGTGACATCTGCCTCACACCTTCCTAAAGAGCGTGAGGGTGTAAATGCCTCAGGGGCAGCAGCAGCAGGAGGCTGCCTGGCCAGGGAGGCACAGCCTCTGCACACACGGCCTCTGGGCTGGCCCCCGGACTGTCCAAAAGCTCTGTCAAGAAAAGGCACAGGACCTGAGGCCTCCCAGAAGAGGAAGAGCCTGAAACCTAACCACCTCCAGGGGCTGCCCCAGAGCACAGTAACAACTTTGGTCAGGCCACGGCCACCGAAGCAATTCTCCAGGAGAATCCTGTGCACTGATGAGCTAAACTTTGCTCCAAGCACCCACTGGAAAACAAAAAGCAAAAGGAAACATTTGCGAATATATCCTGCTTTTCCCTAGGGTCTGAGAATTTTGAAATATGAAGGTGCAGGGACCCAGCAAATAATAAATTTTTAATATTCTTTTTGCAGGCATGGCTGTTTCTGAGGCAGCTAGTTTTCACAAGAATTCCTGGTGCCGAGGAAGGAAGCCTAACTCCCTGCACGTGGATGCCAATGGCTCTACTCCCTACTAACATTTCTCGAATTTTCAGCCTGGCCAGCGCTGCTCTCCTTTCTGCAGATGGAGAGGCTGTTTCCGGCACGCAGGCTTCGTGAACAGGAGTGCACACGTACTGCTGCAACGCTGAGCTCCCCCTAAGGGTCTCTCTGGTTTGCTGGCAGGAAGCTGCCCCTCCAGAGGGAGACCCCGTGCCCCTCTGGGGTTCAGCAGGGACTGTGCCTGTGCTGGCATCCACCTCCAGGATTAGAGGTGAGGGCCAAAGGAAAGGCTGCCTTCCTAGGACATCTCTCTTCTCAGAATTAAGAAGGAAAAAGCTTTCCCCAGAATTTTATTATAAAAACATTAAAAGATGAGTTGATGTGATTCTAGTTTCCCAGTAAATGTTGGGTTATTTGAGGAGAGGAAAATAAATATTCATCTTTGTAAACAAAACCTATCAGCTCACACAGCTTCTCCCAGCCCTGTCCACACTTGCCAAGAGCACACATGGAGGAAGGGAGCGCCTGCAGCAGCAGACCAAGGCACCTCCTGGGACTGCCCGACCGGGGCTGCATTTTAGGATGCCTGTTGTTTAAGAAATCCCACTGCTGACCAGATTCCTCTAGGCCCCTGGGCTTAAGCTAATCAGTATGACTCAGGACTGATGAATTAAAAGTACTAGGACCCTAGCTCTTGCCCCGGGCTCTGGGAACACGGGGTTTTATCACCAAGCTGCTCTTTGCACAGTTATTACACCAACTCAACCTGTCTGCACACTGGGGCTCACCTGGTGGGCAGAGAGAATGCAGGTACCAGAGTCTGCTCTACAGAGACCTTGAGAGATGACTCCTCCAAGACCATAAGACACCAGAGGCAAGTCCAAATGCGTTCATTTCTAACTTCATGGGGAGTACATAGGCCCTGTGAACTTCCATTTTAGCCGGGTAGGAAAGATGATATGGATGTGGGAGGTCGGGGCAGAGGCTCCCGTAGGTGGACCTGACCTGCAATTGCTCTCGGGAGTTGTGGAGCCGCCGAGACTCAGTGTCCTGGTCTTAACACGTGGCCACCCTCCTTGAACTTCTTCCGGGGACCAGTCAGGCCACTCTCCTGGTGCATATGCTCAGGAGTCTCGAAGATCTCTCAGCAAGACTCAAAGAAAACAGATAATGGGGAGAAGGGGGAGACAGAGCTTTGACTGCCTTGGGTTATCCTAACGGTCTTGGTTGGAGATGAGCTCACTGAGGGCTTGTGTGGTCAGCAGATGTCTGTTGTGCTTTAACTTACAAAGCCTGGAGGATGCGGCAGGGGCTGGAAGGGACGCCCGCCATGGTACCTGGCAGGGGGCAGGTTTTCAGACCTCTTCCTACTTAAAACTCACATAGGAAGTAGAACAGACTCCAGGCTCAGGGGGATCAGAACCAGGGCGCGTGTCCTCACTGGGAACACAGAGAAGCCTCTCTGGGAAGGGCTAATTCATGAGCACATGGAGGCGAAGTGCACGGGCTGCCTGGGCATTCTCCACCAAGGCCTCGGGAAGCCTCCCCCAGCTCAAGCCTGCTGCATTTCAACCCGTTTACTCTGATTTAGCAAACAGGAGGCAAGAAGGAGCAGACTGGAGAAGTTAAATTATTCTCCAAACTTGAGTACAATGAGGTCTGTTCTGAGAAAGGAGGCCTATATAAATCTGGGAAAGCTCGGGGTCTCTGCTCGACGGGAAGTGCAGGCTGGCCGGGACTCCTCTGCTCCCCGGGGAAATGAAGCCCCCGCCAAGGCCGTTACCCTCCAGACCATATTCTCCCCGTCACCTCGCCTTGCTTTTTCCTTAGCACGTCTCACCATCTGACCTAGTGCATTTATCTTATTATTTTATTAGCCATCCTCTCCCTGCTACGGAATGGCAGCTGCATGAGGGCAAGGCTCTCATCTGCTTCTGTTCACTGCTGAGCTCCAGGCTCTGTCTTGACATCCAGCACCTGGGGCTCTGCTGATGACAGCTCCATCCCCAAGGTCCTCATGCTCACAGCCAGAGACTAGGCCATTCCTCTCAAAACTAAACATAAGGGATGAACAGCTTCAAATTCCACCCTTATCTCTTGCCATGTCCTTCTCCAATTTGGTGTGGCTGTAATGTGTGCTTATAATTTCTAGGCTGTGGTCTTGGTCCATGACCAAGGAATTGATGAGTTCTTAAAGAACACCCTCCCCATCCACCCCAACTCCTAACTCTCTCTTCCCCTTTTCATTGTTTTTCTTTTTGGTATAGCTACATTTGGATATCCCACAAGGAAAGCTGTGTGACTTTCCCTGTGAGGAGGTATTCACTTGCTCACGCTTTCCTCTTCTCGGCATATCTGGGCAATTGATCATTTCCATTATTATCATGTATTCTGGGGTTCTCTGCCACATGACTGGACCATTAGCAAAACTCTGGTGATGCGCAGACACAGCTTGTAGCCCGACCAAACACCATCCATCTAGCAAGATGCTGAACAAATGAACACACCAATAGCATCCAGCCCTGACAGTCTCACTTATGCCACTGATGAAGGTACACACATGTATGCGTGCGCACACACACATGCACCCCTGGCTTGGGAGCTTTCCTCACAGCGGCTCATCTTGGAGCATCCTGAGCAATCTCTTTCTTCTCTCTTTAAGATGTGTGTCCACAACTCTCGACCATTAGAACTTCAGCTCCTTAGGGGCACAAGCCTGGTTTTGAACAATTTTATATCTAGCACATAGCAGACACGCACTATATATTTCTTTAAAGAATAAAGAGCTTTTCTTTTCTTTTCTAGTCTAGTCACTGATTTCCCATTAGAAATAGGAAATCAAAGTGGGTAAATTAAAAATCCTTGAAGGACCTGAGAAGAGCAGGCCCTGGACTACTCAGGATTGGGAAGGGCAGCGTCCCAACACTCCGCACATCAGAAGAAATGATGACCAATCTGCACATAGATTGTTATGTCTAAGAACAGCTGTCACTTCTTCTCTTGTCTTTCATTCCGTTGCCATCTTTCCATGTCGGGGAGAAGCCCCCTTGGAAGAATGGAGGAAGGTTCATGTGGCGGTGCCACTGGTGGCAACTACCCTTCATTTGGCCTTTTTGAGAGACTCATTTTGCTCTAAGATGCTTCTTTTCTTTCATCAGCACCACTGTTTTCAATACTGATTTACATTTCCCTAAGATTACATAGACTGTCTTGGAAGGGACTTGATCCAAGAGACTAGAAGGAGCCTCGGTAATGGATCCACACTGAGCTGGTCTAACTTCAGGCAGGATAGGAGACCAGAGTCCTAGCCCCAAGTGCAGTGGTAATGGGTACAATTATCCATCCTCCTTCCTAACCACCTCCCCTCCTCCACTCCCTCCAGACCCCTAGGAAGGAGTCTGGCCCAGGGCCAAAGTTGATCTCAGAACAAACAATGCATCTCCAGGAGACATTACATCTTCATGCAGGTCCTGCAGCGTTCCACAAGCCGTACTTCCAAAGAGGGGCAAGTCCTTCTCTGGTAGCCACTGCCACCTCTAGGTATCTGGTGGATGGGTCTTTGGGGAAGGACGATTTGGAAAAACCTATGTGAGCTGATACAAACAAAGCACAGGATCCTTCTGGCTGGAACCCATGCAACTTCTTAATGATCATGTCTTCCTTTTGGCCTACATAAATGCTTAAAAAAATCCTTCCGTAGGCCCCAGGCCACCATCATCCTATGCCAACTTAAACTGCCAAATTTGGAGGTCTCCTCATCTTAACTATCCTACAGTATTTGACACTGACTCAAGCAGCTCAACACTGCCCTGCCTGGGCTCCATGCCCCACCTACCCCTCCCGTCACTCTTCATTCTTGGAAGGCGGCTCCTCCTCTGCTGACTCCTTAGATGCAGGTGAGCCTTAAGGTTTTGTCCCATTGACCTCTCTTCCAAGTTCATTAACTTCCTCAACTATGAGCTTATGCTGAATGCCAGTTCTACTTTCAACCCATGAACTCTTTCATGAGCTTCAGCATTTCCAGTTGTCTAGTCCTAGACACCTCCAGATGAATACCTACCCACCTCCCAAACTTGATAGATAAACACCCCGTCATGGAAGAGAGAGGTGCATATGAACTGTGCCTTCTGGAGCTGTACAACATGATAGGGCTGGCCCAACATCACCCTGATAGTAGAGGGAGGTTCCCACATGATGAAATGATTAAACCTTTTCTGAATGAAGAAACAAGGGTTGAGGATACATAACTTAAGTCTAAAAATTAATTATGGGCATATGGATATGGAGCATGGACTTAGGAAATCCTGGACTTAACAGACCGTAGCATATGCTTCAAAGTTTAAAAATGGTATTTTCTGGGCGGGGGGGGAAGTCTCGCCTAAACAACAAACTCTGAGGCTTCACAAAATAGTAAAATAAACACTTTGGGTATCTTCCATGGACTGCGGACTTAATTTTTGTAATAAAGTACATTTAAAATACAATTGCCACTCATTAACACTACCATTCATTTTAAAAGGGTACTAGAACAGAAGAACGTAATTTCATAATAAGGGACATATACAAGTTGCTTTAAGCAAAGAATCTACTAATTGTCTTGATTTTTTTCCCCCCATCATCACAGATTAGTGAAAAGTCTAACAGACAACCACTGGTCCAAGGATCTATATATATGGATGCCACTGGTTTAGGTTCTGGCTCAGAGTTTAGGACACAGTTTCTCAAAGTATACTCCATGTAAAACATTAGTCTCCTAAGATTCCATGAAAAAAGGGTTCCCTGGTCTCAAATAAGTTTGAGAAATATTGCATCCTAGAGTTTCCTAATCTTAGGGATTCGTGATGCTCATATTGTTATAAAGGTTCTGAGAATCTTTTCAGAAAAGAAATCTGTTTAACTCTGACCTTGGCAGCATTTATATACTCTGCCTATGATAATCCCCTAGGATGAGTGTTCTTTGGTCACACTCAGAAATACGCTGGGTTAGGGGAAGAACAGGTACAATTCTAACTTACTGAAGTTGATGTCTTAAAGCAGAGAAATGCGATCCCTTGACTTATTTAATACTACCACCACCAGAGAAAGAATCCTTACTAGTCAGAGTATGAGTGCACTGATGGGGCCAGTCTGATCATCTTTGGTGGGATTTCTGATGCTCTGATACTCATCACTAATGCTCCTGTTTGTTGAGGCTTTCTTTCACAATAACAAAGTCTTCCTTCTGACTTTGGACCAGAGCTCTCTGGAAGCGCTGACCTCTCACAGTACTGACAACTTTAGTAAATGAAGTCTACGCTCAGCAGTCACCCTGGAAATTGAAATGACGATGACATGACCCAACTTCAGGTTAACAGGGTAACTTGCCTGTGGAAAGTAAATCCCAGAATTCTTTGAAAATCCTATTCAGTGCTCCCCTTCCTTCTCACTGAAGAGGGCACTTGTGCAAGGCCAGCTCCAGCACCTCCCATTTCTCCAGTATTCTCCCTGTGAGTGGTCTGACACAGTTCTGCATTTAAGTTGAACCTAAGTCGAGCAGAGGCCAGTTTTTTCCCACATAATACCTCCTCAGAAGAGTCTCAATGGCCTAAAATGACCTAACAAAGGCACACAGGACTCAGTATTAATGGTGGAAGAAGAAAAAGAACATTAGTTTTTTGTAAGTATTTTCCTCTTAGAATAGAAGCTCTGCAAGAAAAGAACCGTGACTCTAGAGTCAGCATGAGGGACAGGTGCATCACAACTTTCCCTGGCCTCTCTAGCATTTCTAACTGGATGACGGTCTGGCCCCTCCCTACTCTCATGTTTCTTCCTGCTTTGTGAAGGAATGATATAAACCAAGAGAAAGGTGACAACATTTAAAAGACTTTACTCTAGGGGAGACTCCCCACATCCACACACCACACTGGAGTTCAGAGTAACAGTGATTTGTGTTTAACAGAAATTTAGTCAAGATACTGAAGTAAAGAAGGCATTTGGAATTTATAGAAATTCTACATTTACAGGGAAAAAATTCATTTGGTGGTTCTCTGAAGCAAGGCTACGCCTAAGATAAAATGGCCTAAAGATGCCAATTCAGGATATTGTTTCCTTCACAATAAGAAACTTTAAGGAAAGTCTATTGAAAACAGTAGACTGTTTGCCTTCGTACAAACATTAGGTATAATAAGAAGATTAGAACTTATCCAAAGTTCCAATATGCATGCATGCGTGCAGGGAAGTTAATTCTGAAAAATCTCTGACTCGATAATTAAGCCCTCTGGTACATGAGTAGATGACTAACGCCTGTTGCTTGAGGAAGGTTTTGTTTAATGCTGGCAGCAGGTGAACTCCAATCATGTAATGAAATATCCCGACACCTGCCCTAGACAAACTAGCACTAACTGCTGGTTTATGGAGTGGAAGGCCAGGATTTGGTTCCTTAGGACTCACGCAGAGTAGCATCTCTCACTTGTCCCTCAATCCCAGGTGAAAATCTCGAAGAAAGGCACTGCCAGAGTTCTTCGCGTGAGTTTAACAACGATGGCCAATCACAGGAAGTGCAGAAGGTGTGGGTGCTGAGACAGCATGGCGCTGCCCAGGCACTGACTGTCCACTTTGACCAGGCTCATCTAAGCACTTGACACAGATGTTACTGAAACCAAGTACTTACATAGTATTCAGCAGAACTGACGGGACTTCCAGCCCTGAGAAGTAGCCTCGGAGGGAGGGAGCCAGCGCATCTGGAAAGACACGTAGGGATAAGGCTGTGAACCAGGGCTCCCACTGGACACTCCCATTCCTCACAGAGCATCCTGCTGGGCTGCCATCCCCTTAACTGTTCTGAGACTGCCTGTGGGCAATCCTCCCCCCAGGGGCTGAGAAGAGCCAGAGCAGCTCCAAAGAAATTTTCCACACCTGCTGCTGAGTACAGGGGCCAACCTCTCAGGAAAGCGCCCACCTCAAGGAGCACCTGAGGTCCAGCAGCTCCCCTGCTCCCATCTCCCTTTTCACAGTTAAGAGCTACTGCTGGGCTAAAATCTGGCCCAGTGAGCCCCTTCTTCCATACTCACTCAGCAACACCTAGGCTGGGGGGCAGGCTGGCTAACGGTTTTCTGAGCAGGATGTGGAAACATGTATCTGCTTTGATAAGGAAGGGATAGTTCATGACCCATTCATGCCTGTGGTCGCCAGACTTCAGCTTCTGCTCTTATTCTTTTAGAAAAGGGGTTCTGGCTTCTTGGCACTGTGTGGTGTTTGAAACCCTGTGCCCTCTGCCCACTCTGCTGAGAGGGACCCATAGCCCCATCTCTTCCATTAGGTTTCCAAAGTGGAAGGCTGGCCCCAAACACAAATGGACTGACTGATACTTTGTCCACTTGGCAGAAGGTTCTGGTCTTGTACTTGAGGACAATGTGAAAAAAACAAAAGGGCAACTGCACTTTGGCTTTAACAAAGGTCAGTTTTGCCCCAAGCCCTGGATGGAAGCAAGAGATGCTTGCATACTGCTCCTCTGTGTACACTGGGGAGAGATGGCCGCCCCAGCACACCAAGAGCAACACAGGAAGCTGGGATGGGGCAGGGAGAGTAAATTACAACAAAGGGGGAAGCTGCACAGGAGAGGGCTGGATGGCCCACGGGGAAGTGGCATCCTCCCCAGTGTGGCAGGAGAAGGACTGCTTTTACCAGGTCTGGCCCACACCCATTCACCTGAAAGTTTCTAGAATAGCATGCAATGCTGGAAGGAATTTTACCGTGACAAATGTACTTCAGTAGTTTAATAAAACATTTCTTGCTGCAGAACCCCTTTTCCTACGGCACCTTATTCAGGTCTCCAAAGTCCGAGCAGACAGATGATGGGGCATTCCCATTGGGGTGGAGGAACAGGGGCCTGAGGCCTGAGAGGCAGCTCAGCAGAACCAGGGGCTCCGGGGATTATGAAGCCACCCCGCCTCATCTTACCTGATTTTACTGGTGGGGAAATCAATTGAGGTCTGGGTCTCTGAATCACGTCCCCATGGTCACAGAGCCCAGGTCTCAGGCTCCACTAGCTCTCCCACCGTGGTCCTAAGAGCCAGGCCGTCCTGGAGAAAGCCCACACAGAATTCCCTGGCCTGCTGCCCTGGGCCACATGCAGAAGTCCTTGGAGTTTCCTTCTACCCCACGGGCCTCCTCACAGAGCGGTCATTTCTTCTCTGGCAGAGTGAGGGTCATACTGGGGGACTCCTTCCCAACCTGGGGGAGAGGCGTCTGGCCTCACTTCCTTGGGAAATGGGGGCTCAAAAAGGACCAGTGATGCATTTTTGAGCTTCTGCCTACACCAAGAATCCATCTCAGGGGACCCATTGGGCCAGCTGTGCATTAGAGACCTCCTGGGGGACGACATCAGATATTACTAGAAAATCAGATTACCAGCTCGAATGGGGTCCCTGTACTGTGACGGCAAAGCTGTATACCTCGGGAGCCACCAGCAGATACTGACACTCATTTAAGGCAGAGCCAGTCGTTTTCAATACTCATAGCAATTAAAGGGACAAGGGACAAGAGGGTCCAGAACTCTTCACATGCAGGTAGGCTAAAAAAAAGTTACTTTGGGAATTTAGGAGTATATGCAGGATAAAGGAAAGAGAAATAAAGGGGGGAAATGTGGGAGGTGGTAGGGCCAGAAGGGAGGGGAAGGGTAGAGTACAGGGGAGGAGGGAGAGAGGGAAGAAGGGAGGAGAAGACAAAAGAGAAAGACACAAAGAAAAATTTCATACCTACCCATGGCTTATGGCTTTGTGCATCTGAATCCACTTGCTCACTAAGCAAAGGGCAGAGTTGGAGCTGCCTTCCTGAGACAGGTGGTAAAGGTAAAGGATGGGACGGGGGCACAGCCCTGTGGCAGGTGGGGGGCTGGGAACCTAAACACACAGTGGAAGGATGGGGCTGTGTGCACCGGGATGGAAGGAGCGCAGTGGTGACAACTGGTGCTGCCTGGGTGTGGGGCTGGGGTACTGAGCCCACGAGGCCAAGACATGATGGTGTTTCACAGAAGAGACACAGGAAGAGGGAGGGCTGACCGGGGGCTGGGGAAGGGGGGCAGCCACAGAGTGGATGGCATGATTCTTGTTTCGGTGAAGGTGACTGCAAGAAGGAAGGCCCTCATCTCCCGTGCATCCACTCCTGCCTCTCTGACCACCTGTCTCACACGCTGGCCTCTTCCACCCACACAGCCCTTGCATTCTCCCTGTTGCACCCTTGGCTGTGGTGTGTGGGACCAGAGTGCTACAGTTAGTTTGGTTTAGAACACCCGAACACTCCAGGGTGACAAGCAGGCTGATTCTGAGCTGTAGTCAGCCTGCTGGCCGATTCTCAGGGGGGTTGTAGTTGTGATGGAATCAAGACAGGCCCCAACTTCATCACTCTTGTGCCCCATGGCTTGAACACTATTGCACTCGCCAAGAGGCGCAGCTGCACCCACCTTCCAGCAGAGGGCAGTGCTCCCCAGGCCAAGCCTGAGCTCACCAATGTTCCTGCTCAGTGGGGCAGAGCAGCAGCGCTCATAGGGCAAAACTGCTCAGCCAGGCAGCAGGCCCGGTGAACACGCTGTTTTGTGCTAATCACTGCTGTCCTCCAACAAGAAAAAAAAAAAAATCACTGCTGTACTCTGGAAAAGAAAAAGAAAAGGTTCACCCTTATACCCACTGGGACTGCTTGTTCTGCTGTGGTTTTTGGCCCCAGGTCACTTGTGGCCACTCCTGCCCATTGCCTAGGGGCTGCTTCAGGTGCACCATAAACATGGGAAACCCCTGGTTTCCCTGACACCCTCTCCAGGGACAATTCAGCAGAGATGACGTCTGCACAGTTGACCTTCCATGTAAAGGCAATGATCCTGTCTGCAGAAAAATGCACGTGTGCTCACACACACATCCATACTCAAACTGCACACTCACGATCTTGCACACAATTCCAGGGGCTTCTGAAGTCCCTGTAAGAACCTCTAACATAACATATATGATCCAGACTAACACTGATACTTACTC
This sequence comes from Equus asinus, assembly GCF_041296235.1. Classification (NCBI taxonomy): domain Eukaryota; kingdom Metazoa; phylum Chordata; class Mammalia; order Perissodactyla; family Equidae; genus Equus; species Equus asinus. The sequence goes on from NC_091816.1 coordinate 13,011,301, forward strand.
TATGCCAGAGCTGCTAAGCACAGACACGGATTGTGACATGTAAGTGAATAAGCAACATGGAAGACTCTGGGACACTTCTCCACTGGAACTTAGTGACGATGATAGTTGTTACTATTACAACCCATTATCCAGGGGCCACACTGAGATTCTACTGTCTCACTTCTTCAGGAATTGTCTTCTAAAATGCAGTGCCCCTGAAAGGATAATACTGAAGTCCCTAAGACCTTAGCATGGTACCAGCTCCTGTGACTGGTAACACATTGAACAGGAGGAGAGCACCCACAAAAAGAAAGAACTCAGAGCCAAAATAAAATGGAATGCTAGAGAAAGTAGTAAATACCCATAGAAATAATTTCCATCCTCTTCCATTTACAGATGAGGAAACCAAGGCCCACAGGATTAAAATACATTCCCAATAATGTTGCCAAGGACAGGAAGACCTTGACTGGTCTCCAGGGTGGGCCCTCAGCCTGACCCACCAGCCATTCCACAATGGTTTGCAGTGGTCTGTGCTACAGAGCACGGCGTAAAGCACTAGAAGAGTAATTATTTGCATTGTACTATACCCTGTCTAGTGATTGACTGATGCCCATCATCACACTTGCCTTTAAACAGTCACAAGAAGTGCTTACAAGGTGCCTAGCTCAATTAATGGTAGCCATTACTCGTAAATACCCCTTGGATTAGCTGTTGTCTTCTCTGTGGAATAAAAGGATAAGTCTAGACCAGTGGTTCTCAGAGTGTGGTCCCTGGACCATCAGCATCAACTGGGAACTTGTCAGAAATGCAAAAACTCTAGAGGAGGAGCCAAGCACCTCCATTTAACAAGGCTTCCAGGTGATGATGACAAATGCGCTCAAGTTTGAGACACTGCTCTTGAATAGGGCTTCTAACAGTGTGGCTGGAAGAAGTCTACACTAGATGCTCTAAGGTCAAGTAAGCTAGAGATAAATGCAGTCTATGCCCCTTCAGCAGATTCCAGATATACATTAGCACATTAAAGGCTCTGAGAAGTTCCACAACAAAGAAACCTGTTTGACGTGATTTAACCCTGGGTTTCCCAAGTTTATCTGACCACACAATCTTTTTATTATGTAACAGCTACTAATACCTGTGGGGTGTTGAGAAACGCTGGTCTGGAAGGCCTCTTTCAGTGGTGACATTCACTGGATCTAAGAGGCAGAGGCATGCCAATATGGCATGCAAGTTTCTAGCTCTTAACAAAACTAGTTAGAGCTGGAAGATCGCCAGACTAAATGGGGCCCTGGAGGTTCCTTTATAAGGAGCAGTAAGGATCTTCTTACCTTTCCTCATGCAGGTGCTGTATCTGAATGCAGATTTCTCCAGCACCACAGATTCAGAACCAAGCCCTTCCCTTTTTAAGGCATGGATATTCTAAGATCGGTTTCTACCTCTATTCCCAAGATGGAGCCCAGAACACCCTGCTGGCGCTTTCCCAACCTTGAGCCAACTGCAGCTGGACACTCACACATTCTTTAATTACAATCACTTCTGGCCCACTCACTCCAGGCCTTAAGGATCTGCTCTTGAGCAGAATCACCAAATAAAGCATGTCAGATCCTACAGCAAACTTAGTTGAAGGCTGCCAGGCTGAGGAGAGGCTGCCAAGCCTCTGGTTCAAGAAACTCCAAACTCACCAAATTAAACTGGACTGATTTGCAATGCAAAATGATCTTTATGGGACTAATTACAGGGTTCTTTTAAATAGCACCCCAGATTCCTAATAAAGCATTCACCCAAACTGGAAGAACACTTTTCAGGAATTTCTGTTTCACGAAACGAGGCCCACTGAGGATCACTCTGCAAGCAACATCCATCCCCATTGCCCCCCGAACCCCAGTCTGTCAGCCCATACTCCTTCTCAGCAGACACAGAGGGCAAGAAATGCAATCAGCATTCTTTCCTACTTGTCTGGCATCTAATATTCCTTGCCTAAAGCAAACAGACAAGCTGCCATTATCTAGGCAAATGTCAAGATTTATATGAACTGGTCCAAAAGTTAAGTCTGCCATTTGACCCACACCAACAGCTGGAAAGGAGGAGAGTAGGAAAGGCCTGGCTGGAGAAGGCCATGCTCTGGGGCCAGCCCTGTGCTCCTGCAACACCTCCCAGTCTGGACAGTGGGACACTGCTGAAGCCTGAGCCCAGGAAGCGACAAGGCCTAGACCCCATGAGCAAGGTCCTAGACCTGTGAATACCTCCTGCTCACAACAATCAAGGCTGGACTTAATTAAACATAAGCCTTCAGGGATAATTTTCTCTTCTAGGCTTTCAGACTCTTTCCTTGTCTGTCCTAAGCACAAGCCAGGCTCTTGTTTCCAAACAGGCATGTGAAATGTGCTCAGACATCCCAGAAGTTCACTCAAGACGCCACTCAGGTCGAGGGCACCCAAGCGTGTAATACCCTGTGTCAGATTAAGTCCACAGTGGTTGCTGGTCATCCATATTTAATTTTGTCAGTCTGTTAATTTTTAACTATGTTTGCTATCAAGGGCCATTAGAGGTCCCCAGGAGCTGAGCTCGGTGAAGCGAGAAGTACTTCGTGGCAGAGCGGATGAGGCTTGAAGTGGGGTGTCCCACTTTCCCATCCTGTCACCAAGTTCTGGCCTTCCCTACCAGCAGCACAAATCCTGAATAAAACATGATCCCATTTGGAGTTGATTTTCCTTTTTTTCTCAAATGGTTTTCCTGTCACAAATGGTTTTCTTCAAGGAGAAGTTCACTTTCTTTTTATGAAGGCTACATTTTCTAATTCCAAAGTTTCTTTGTGGCCTTGGTTTTGTTTCCAAAGCAGTTAGAATTCACATACTTGATCATATCTGGGTGCCTATTCCTAGAAAGGAGGCCAAAAACCCTGGGTGGACGGCCAGCCGACCCAACCAGAGCCTCACCTCAGCCCACAGCACAGCCACAGGCCACCATTCTTGCCCTGGGGCCAGTTGCTTCTCTTCTTTACCAAAGCATACAGCCTGGGTCCTTAGGCTTCTTTTGTTGGAGTGCGGATCGTGAGTCCCAGCACCTCAGCTGCTTCTTAAGCTACAAAGGGAGGGCTCCGGAGCCTCTGGGCCATGCCAGATCAAGTTCTGACAAAAAGGAAAAGAACTATTTTAATAATTACTACTCTATGCCAAGCATTTTCTTCCCCTCAAAATAACCTCACGAAGTAGGTGCTCATTCTTCCTACTTATGGTTGAGGAAACTAAGGGTCAGTGACGTTAAAATAAACTTGCCGAAAATTCCAAAGGTAGCAGAGTGCGTGGGAATTCTCATTAACATCCGGCCTCTTTGACTCTAAAACACTGAGCCTCGATTATGTGTCAGGCCTTCCACACCATCCTACCGTGATGGTCAGACCACACGTCTGTGAAGAATCCCCAGGAAAAGGCGGGTTCACCAACAGTGCTTACAGGTGTGACTTACTGAGATGCAGGGCCAGGCTCTCACTGCTAACGAGCTCAGGGAAAACAGATATCGGCTCCTGGGTGTTGAGCCTTACAAAGGACAAAGTGAACCGTGCATAAGAAACCTAGAAAACACAGCGCACCAAATGAAGGTAATCCTGCTTCATCAGGAGCAGGCTCCATCAGGAGGAGGCCCACTTTGAGATGTTCTCTCAATCACAGCAATGGTGAGTTCTAGGAGGTCTTACTGGGATCAGCAACCAGGGCCACAGTACTAGGGCCTGACTGGTTTCTGAACAGCTGCTGCCGAAAGCTGCCCAGTGTGGGGAAGTTGGGCCCCAGCAGCAGCAGCAGCTCTGGCCAAAAGAACAACTCTCCTCAACAACTCTGGCTGAATGACTCTGGACTATCTGAAGAGGCCAGTGAGGACAGGACACATGTGTATATCTCTCATCACCTCACTAAGGGGCTCCTCAGGTCTCCAAATACCAAACAGCAGAGGAGGGGAAAGACTCGGGAGGGACAGAGAGGGTAACGAGGGAAAGGGTATTTCTTGGCCAGGAGTGGACTGAGATCCCCTGGGGCTTAGCTATGAAGCGGATAATCTCCCCAGGCACAAGATATAACTCCACCGCCTGGAAATGAGGCTGAGGAGAAACCTAGCACAAGGACTGTGGGAATAACCAGCCAGAAAGTCCAGGGAGGACTGAGCTGGGTGACCTGTGGGTCTTTCTCTTCTCCAGTTTCTCTGATATGAAAGCAAGATAAGGCAGCAGCTGGAAAGTTCAGGGACAAGAGGTTTGAGTAAAGCAACCCACACGAACCATTTGGTCTCTCTGGGAATTCAGCTGTTTCCTACTCCATCTAGTTCCTGTCAGGGAGAGGCTTTCTTCTAGCAGGCGTGTTGGGGCCTGGCTGTGGGGGAGACTTCCTACGAGGGGACAAGTCTTCTCTGTGCTGGTACAAGCTGTGAGACCACACCACTGGACGTAGGGCAGATGCTGTCACTCGGTGATGTTGGTGGCTCTGTCACTTGACCTTGCTCACCTGTCCCTCAATCATTCTTTCCAGCCTCTGGCCTTCATTTGGCTGCAGCCCTGAGGACCCTGCAGCCCTGTTAGTGTTGTGAAGACATGCTGGCTGTTCTTAACGTTTGAGCCATCACAGCCTTGTGGGTAGGCCAAGTCCTGGGCTTCCTTCTCCTTGTTGAAAATTCAAACCCTCCTGAAAAGGCTAACATTTACCAAACCCCTTACTGCATGCCAGGCACTCTTTTAAGTGTTATACATGAGGGATTATTAGCCCCACTTTACTGAAGCCCAGAGAGGTTAAGGAACTTGTTCAAGTCAAGGTCACACAGCTTGTAAATGGCAGAGCCTGTGTGTGACCAGGCAGCTGCACAGCCTGCACTTTCAGCCTTATGTTCCTGCCACAGACTCAGAGCTCTCCTGAAGGGCTCAAGTCCCAGCACAGGTCAGCCTCATGAGGCAGGCAGGGAAACAGCCCAGAGCAGGGGTTTGGGAAAGGAAAGGGGCCTTTGTGCCCCTAAGAATTGGGAGACGCACCACCCCAGGCTCAGAGGGGGCTGGTACTGTGAGAACAATGCCTGGTCTACCTGCCCCAGGTCTCCTATGAGAGTCAGGCCACCCACAGGCTCCCAGATGACCAGAAAGCCAAACAAAATCGGGAAGCAGACAAGGCTGGCACGTTCAGGAGATGGAGCATCCAGGAGTGGTTTCTCCTTACAGCCTGACCTTCACAAAGCTGCAGGTTTAGAGGAAAAGGTAAATGTCAGAGGATTAATGGTTTCACTTATGTGAGAAAAAGATTTAAAGCCTTAGGCTGATCAGCCCAAAGGCAATTTCTGCAGTTCTCAAAGCTGTGGTCTTCCAAACAGCCCTGAGCCCTGGGTTGCAGGAAGACAATACACCTTTGGGAAAACCAGTCCTCAAGGACGAGGACGTCAGGGGTAAAGGGCTGATGCCATCTGGGAGGAACAGAAGCAAATGCCCTGAAACTCCCAACTCCTCCCTTAGCTCTGGGAGGTTGGCCAGTTGGTGAGGTGCCGAGGCCGTCTCCCATGGATTTTGTTCACAGGTCCACTATAGGACCGATCACCATTACAGCAGCGGCTACTGCCTTCTGAACAGGAAGGAGGTAGAAGTCGAAAAACAGTCCTTCCTGTGTGAGTCCCAACATGTGCCTGGGTAGGATGCTGTGCTGCCATGCCACAGGGGCTGTGTGCTCACCTGAGTCCACAATCACACCTGCCTTGCTCCCTGCCTCCCTCAGGACACTCCCTCTCACAGTCTATGTACTTAAATCATATCCCATGACAAGCCAGACCTTCTTGTGTCTTATCTTGGTATTCTCTTTAAGGCATAGTTAGCAACACAGGTGATGCATAATGAAATTTGTTCTTTAAAAAGTTTTAAAATGCAGTTCACAGAAACTGCACAGTGCTACTGAGTAAACACCTGGGTACAGTGTGTGTGTGTGTGTGGGGAGGTGGTGGCAGGTCCTGCAGTCAGGCCACCCACACACCATTCCTAGGCCCATCTCTCCCCAGGTGATAGCCCTTCCCTCTTTGCCTAGGTCTCTTTTCCCATGGTCCATTCTTATATTTATTTTGGGTTTAACTTTAAAAATTTTTCCAATGTGTCACAAGGGACCTCCTGAGGGGCATGTGCTGCCCCGGGGAAGTCAGTGTTAGTATTTGAAAACCTTTTGTTTATGTGCAGGTGACGTAGTTCAATCATCAGCTGGAGAGCAGCCCTGTAGGAAGATGTGCTGCTACTCAGGGCAAATGAGGCCTCTGAAGAAGAAATAGGTACCAGGACTTGCTCTCTTAGTCCCACTTACCTGCAAAAGTTTCTGGCCCAACAATGTGACTCTGGTCAAGGGGAAATGGTGTTCTGTTTCTAGAATGTAGTGAGGACAGCATGCTTTAATGACTTTCTCTCTGCCCCATCAGCAACAAGACTAAAAACAAAAATGAACCCAGACTTAAAAAGCTGAGGTGTGAATACGAGGTGACAAGAACAGCTGCATGATTTCTTCAGAGTATAACTTTTCTTAGAGCCATGGAGGAAACCTTCCTCTCTTGTTCAGAGTGACTTGCATAATATATTTAATAAATTTCAATTAGCAATGACCTTGAAAGTAAACAGGATGATCACTTCTAAAAATGTTAATGATCTTCTTAGAATCAGATGTTCGCTGCACCAAGTCGTCCTTTCATCTCTAAACACAATCACGCAGTACTGAGGCTGGTAGTTCTATTACCTTATCCAGTACTTCTTAACAAGTGGGATCTGATGTCAAATACGCATCTTCAATTTAGAGATGGAGGCACCAGACCACACTCTGAAGCTAGGGCAGAACCTGATGTGATTCAATGCCTTTTCAATGACAATTTCAGTCTCCAGGGTCCTCTTTCCTCTGGATCAGGGTGGACAGACTGGAAAATGCTTCCATTTGGTCAAATAGGCTTCCACTAGCTAGACACACCATGCCTGCTAGAATGAGAATCTTCCAGTAGGCAGCTCTTGCTGGTCCGGGAGCCCACGAAGATACAAGCGTTGGCAGTTAGGCCCGGCTCTGGGCTGAGTCTCCCAGGATACTCTGAGTCCTTCTCTCATATAATGTACACTTAAGTGTCATGGGCCCAATTCTCCCAGAATCTCAGTCAGAGATAACATCTTAGCTCCAAAATCGCATCACCATGAAAACAAGACGCCGCAGTCTACTTGAGATCATTTTTTCTCTGATTCAAATTTTTATTGAAATCTCTCAAATGTTGCCAAGAAATAGTTTTCGCAAAAGGGGGGGGGGGGGAGTGGAAATAGCTAACAAGCAAATTCAACATGGGAGCTCCCTTTGCTGGTCTGCAGTAGGTTGATATGTTACAAACACATTCCCAGAGACAAATCTAATTTGCTGGAGAAGTGGACAAAAGACAGGTGTGTTGGGCTTTGCCTCAGGAGAGAAACACTAGAAGAAAAAAAAAATCCATGTCTCAAAACAGAGCACAACAGAGCTAAGAAAAGCAAAATTATTTAAAAGCCTCTCCAAAGACATATAGTAAGACTTCCAAAACAAAAACCAAATTATCCACTAAGAGGATGCTCCATTTTGGTCTTCCCCTCTGCTCTACCTCCAGTTAATAAAAATTCTTAGGCCCTTTGGGTGAAGGTTAAGTTCTGATTCCCTTGTCTTTGCCTCCAAGTCTCTTCTTACAGGCTTCCCATCTACTTAAAGAAGATCCAAGGAATCACTGGAGTGAGGCCTTTCCAAAATTCCATCAAAGAATAAGTCTTTGGTGAGCCAGCACTGAGGCGTGGAAAGAGCAAGGCCTGGGAGTCAGGTGACCTGGCTCTAGTCATGGCAGAACCACTTGCGACTTTGGGTAACTCTCTCCATCTTCTCCGGTCTGTTTCCTCATCTGTAAAATGGGTCAGACCAGTTGATCTGTAAAGTCTCTACCAGTTCATTCTATGATTCTCATATCGGACAATGAAATTTAAATAACCATATTTGTTCATGAGTCTTTAGGATACAGAACCCAAGCTTGCACCGGGAATGACTCCAAACAAGAAGTGAAGTTGAGCACAAGGATCTCACCGATATCAGAAGAGAGTTCCACCAACTCTAGGACCAATGTGGCGGACAAGTGGATTCCAGGTTGGGAAAGTCTCAAGACCAAGGAAGAACTCATGGGGAGTGGGCTACTATGAGCAATACATCCCATTAAGTCATATGGTTGAGTCCATCTAATCTTGGCACTGTCTCTCCCCAGTCTTTCTCACAATGGCATGCGCTTGCTTTCTAATCTCTTAAGACTCTTTAGCTCCTTTTCCCACCGTAGCCTCAGAATTACTTTTGATTTCATCTGTTATATGAACAAAGCAAGGGCAAATTACCCAGATGTCAGGGCCAAAAGCCACTATTCCAGTCCTTTCTGGCCACTGTCAATTCTTGCTTTTCCAGGGTAAAGACGAAAAGCTTTCTTGCTGATTAAACAAAGCCATGGGTATTAGGAAGACTATGCAAACTTGGCACCATTTCATGGTCTTACTAACATTTGCCTCAAATGTCAATTGATCTGTATCTAGCCAGTCTAGGAAGAGGAAGAAGAGGATAGGAGATCTACACAGATAGCAGGGGTGGGCCCACAAACAGAAGGGGCTCTTTGAGTTGCTCTACATCATCTACAATTTATCTTTGAGGCCACTACGAACATTCTGACAACTCAGCAGAAGACGGTTTACATTTTATCCTCCTCTCTTCCCTGCTACCTGCCGTTGTGAGGGTGACTAAACAGTGAGGTGGACAAAGTGGAAAAAGCAGCAGAGGAAGGAACAGTAAAAGGCCAGCTAATCTAGAAATTAGGCAATCAGTCTCAGAACAATCCTGCTACTTTATTTTCTGTGACAAATACTCCCACCACCACCATCTATATTTTTCTTCACTACTTTTACTCCTTTCTACCTCCTTCTCCCAACTCAAGGTAATCACTCTGGGGGCCCAGGCACCGAGGCTTTCTTGTTGTAGTTTGCCTGCATGGTGTCTGGGATGCTGGGTTCTCAAGGCATGCATGACGCACTGAGAACTCGGCTGAAAGAGAACAGAAGGCAGTTCAGGCAACAATACTCCTGAGCCCACGCCCTGCAAGGAGCCCTCACGGGGGGCTGCTTGTAGAAGTCTTATATAACACAGTAAGTTCTGTACAACATAAAAGACTTTTAAGTCAGAAGGAAGAGTTTTCTGGGAAGCTATTTATTTCATCCAGCCTTATAAATAAACACTAAGCAAAACAAACAAAAGCCCCACCTGTCCAGGCCAACAATTTTTTAAAAACCATGCTTTCCTGCTTTTAGAGGAGTTACACATGCAGTAAGACAAATGGAATCTATACTCTGTCTTATTTGCTCTTGGTCATCATTCTGAATCCTAACATTCAGTACTACTACTCGCACTAAAAGCAAAGCTAAGAGAAACATTTTTTTCTAAGGGGAGAGGAAGGGTTGGTACGTGGAAAGTAATTTTTGTAAAGAAACATAGGAGTTTGTTTATAAAACTCAGGCTATTCTTGACTAAGCAAGAAAGCTGGTCAGAACAGACCTCTACCGTGACCTGTAATTAAAGACTAGATACTACAGTGTACCTCCTTTTGCATAGGGTTTCCTAAAAATGGACAAAAGGAACCCTTATCTTTTCTGTAACATATGTAAGATAGCACACTGGGTTCCTCCTGGAAGCTCCCAACTTCCCTCTTTGGTCACTGGATCTCACAGAACATAAGAGCAGAACTCTCTCAATACACAGAAAAACAACACAGACACATAACTCCTGTGAGTACATGCCTCCCTCTACAGCCCTTCCACACGACAGACAAGGCACACAAGTCTATGCTCCGGCGACACCCTCTAGCTGGCTAGGCACTGGGGAGGTAACCTAGGTCCAGTTTCTCGTGTGTGACATGAGGGTGAGGTCATGAAGGAAGAGAGAGGTGTCGTTTGGGGCAAACATCAGGCAGTGGGTGATATCATTGCCGTCAGACGGTCCTCATAAGTTCTGGAGGAGTGTCAGCTTGATTTAGAGAGGATCATTAATCTCTTGAAGGTGGATCTGTTAGCTGGATAGGTGTTAGTTGTATGGTGTGCTCTGGGTAACCGGGTTTGAAAGGACTGGTGGTGGAGTGAGTGAAGTTGTGGCCGATGGGTATAAATTACCTGGGCATGCAGTGAAGCGGGATAGGTGAAAGCAGGAGGAGGTAGAGCAGGCGCTAACTCCGCTGGGTACAGAGGGTACGGGGCCCACACTTCAGGGCTACTGGGGTAAAGTGCAGGCACTGTGAGCTCATCTGCAAGAAAAGAATAAGGGAAGAGTTAGTGGTTACCAAACAGCTGGTTTACAAATCAGAAACAAAACACTCAATAACCCCAAGCCCCAATCAATGTCAGAAGTCAAATTACTCTCATTCTTTTAATAACCTGTTGGCTTTGGTCCCCCAAACTCTAAGCGAGGGAATGGTAAATACAAAATGAAACAGAGCAACAAGCATCTGCCGCCTGTCTGTCCTGCTGAGATCTCAGGCCTGGACTCCTCTTTGGATACTCTGATGTCTTTCCAACTATAGCCGGGGGAACCCCAAAACAGTGAGGATTTCCTGCAAAAACAGCAAATGCGGCCCTTTGAGGAAAAGAAGAAAAAGAACTGTAGCAGATATCCCATGAAAACCCACTGCAGAGCCTTTGGGAGAACAATGGCTTCCCTGAAGGACCCCGATAGACAAGAACTGTAGCATTTTCCACTTATTAGTATTAATTACTATTGACAAATAAATCATGACTGTCAATCATTTTCCCTTTAGCCCTCAGAAGCACAGGACCAGACACTGTGCCTACAGGGCACTGAAGATGTTAAAAATTCAGAGAATAGAAGGGAAAAGGCTTAAGTATCTTGATTAAAAAGTTAGGCTCTTCAAAGAAGCAAAGAAGAATGAACATGGTTGCTTTTTACACTGATTATATTTTCTAGGGAAAAAAAGTGAGTCACGTTGCCAGCTGACTGGTCTAAATGTTCCTCGTGCAGCTTCAATTCCATTCAGGGTAAGCTGCAGTTTGCCAGACTGAAGGGCAAGTGCCCAGGCCTCAGAATGTATGAGGAAGCAATCCATTAAAGTAACAGCAAACACATGAGAGAGCTTCTCAGCAAAGGCAAAAATAACATCAGTCAATAGTTAGGAATCTGGACCCTGTGAAGCAGCGATCTCAATATGCGTTTTTATCACCTGTCAAAACCTGAAATCAAGTAGGCCAAGGATGCTACCCAGGACTGCTGAGGGTGTCAGCAAAAGGTGACTCGATAAAGCCATTAGTGACTCTGCCATTCAGGACTTTCCAGAAGTCTATAGCGCATGTGACCCAAGGTCAACAGAGTCACTTCACTGCTTCCCACCATCTAAGAAGCCACTCCAGGCCAGTTCACTCCTCGTCTCCCTCATCCTCTCAGCTCCCCCAACTCTGGTTCTGCCCAGGGTTTCCAATATTGGAGGGGCCAGAAACAGAAGCCTGCTTTGCTGAGTGGGATGTGGGGACTGCTCTAAGGAGCAACCAAAAAGCAGCTGAGCCTCTGGGTGCATGTGGGTCTGAGGCTTTCCATAGCTAGCCCACATGGCAAGAGCTTCTGACGGGATGACAGTTCAGAGCTGACTGATGACTATCCATTCAGAGGGCAGCTCTGGGACTCCAACAATGTGGTGTGATATCCTGGCTGGCCAACCTCCCCAACGCCCTCTCTCAACAAGGCAGTTCAAATGACCTCCTCAGGACGTGCTGATGGGGATACAGACTGCTTGTACGTCTAGGCTGGAGAGCCTATGCCAAAAGAGTGGACTGAAAGTGATTATTGGGATAGGGAAACAGTAGCATCATAAGCCTCTTTAAAATGATCAGGGGGCAAGCCCAGTGGCATAGTGGTTAAGCTCGAAAGCTCTGCTTTGGTGGCCTAGGGTTCACGGGTTCAGATCCCGGGCACACCTATACACTGCTCATCAAGGCATGCTGTGGTGGTGTCCCACATGCAGAGTAGAGGAAGACTGGCACACAGACATTAGCTCAGCAACAAGCTACCTCAAGCAAAAAGAGGAAGATTGGCAAGATGTAAGCTCAGAGCCAATCTTCCTCACCAAAAAAAAGAGAAAAAAACGAAAAAAAAATCAGGTCTATACCACCTACTTTCAGTTTCAGGGGGTGTAGGTATTTGTAGTTTCTGTAGGGAAATTCCTTACAGAGGGACTGAGAGAACACTTAACAGATCCCCATGTTTCCTGTCATGATGAGACCATATGATTTCCATTAGAGCAACTCTTGTGTGAGGCCAGCTTGTGGAAACTAACTGCTGCCAGAACCAATGCCTTGGATTTTAAACAACCAACCATTCTCAGGAATGGCAAGCTATTATTGTTGTTGTTGTTATTGTTATTTCAGCTACCATGCTATTTTAAGACATTTGGAGTCTTTTTAAAAGTCAAGAGAATCTCAAGATGAAGCACACTGATTTCCTGGCCCGTGCTTGCCCAGCCCCACTGTGACAGTAGGAGACTAGAAGCCCCTCACTGGCGATGTGCGTGGCCTGCAGCCTGACAGCAGTCCTTCTTCATCCTGCTGCCGACAGGAACCGGAGAAGTGGAGGGGCTTTTACCTGATCACTGGGTACTTCCATTAGAAAGTTTTAAAAATGAAATGAGTATGTCTTTTAAGATATCCAATCCTAAAGAGATAATGGAGATAAGGTGGAGTCAGGGTTTCAATCTTAGCCTGACTGATGGAATTTATGATTTCCAGACATTTCCACATTTTTTATCTGAGAGCTTTACCTTCCATTGGGTCTACACGGATTCTCAGAGACAATTCACTGACTAACATCTGCACAACGCCTAGCCCAGCAGAATGGGGGATTTGCTTCCAAATCCCCTAAACCCCAAGCTGCTGAGAATAGTGCAGTCAGGTAGTGAAACAGAGGCCTACAAGAGACTAGGATGACCCTAACACTTGACAAATCCCTTGCTACATCTTATCATCTCTTCCTTCTCCTCTTGTGAAGGAGCCTGGAGATACTGTAAATGTCAGGAGACAAGCAGCATGCAGGGGCTTGGTCAGGAGGAGGATGAACTCAAAATGTGTCAATGGAGACGTGCCATGCTGGTGTGTACTGGGAGAGGAGGGCAGTGAGGATGATTTCCTTCTTCTCTTTTTTTTTTTATTGCTGAGGAAGATTCACCCTGAGCTAACACCCACTGACAATCTTCCTCTTTCTGTATGTGAGCCACCTCCAACAGCATGGCCACTGACAGACGAGTGGTGTAGGTCTGCACCTGGGAACCAAACCCAGGCTGCTGGAGTGAAGCGTGCCAAACTTAACCACAAGGCTACAGGGGCTGGCCCTGGGATAATTTCTAACACATTTTCAAGAGTGGGCCAGTGATAACCCAGGAAGGCAAGATCTGGGTCTTACTCAAGTCTGTACCCCTGGGCTAGCTCTGAGACTGGCATTTAGAATGTAACAGTTCTTGTACTGAATAGTATCTGATGGAAAATTCTACAAGTTATTTAAAGATATGCCAGTTTTCTTTGTTAAAGGAACTTAGGAAATATCCACAGGAGCTAGATCTAAAATTTCCCAATCTTTGCAGTATTTGTCACTGAGCAAAAGGAGGCTCAAACCAGAGCAGATGTTACAGAGCAGTAATTTTCAAAGTTAAAAATAAAAACAGTAGAACCCCTTTCTTCAAACTACTTTTTCCCGGAAACTCTTTTTAATAAAAGCATAGCTACTTTGGTTGACCTGGGGCAGGGTGGGTGGGGGGATGGCTGGAAGACCTCAACCACTGTGATAGTCCCCAGGGTACCCCAGGGAAAACAGTTTGAAAACCACTCTTACAGCTGCTGTCACCCAGGGACCAGTTTTTAAAGTAACCTCCTCTTCGAACTCTCTGAAGCCTGAACTCATTCCTGCAGCTCCTGGAAACCCGTCTGCGAGAGAGGGAGGGAGGTCAATGAGTAGCTGGAGCAGGGGAAAGAAACAAGAAACAATGAAACAACTGGGATGGAACAAAACAGGCTCTCTTGACTGACATGGACTTCAGTGCCCAAAGCACTGTGGAGTGCCAAAGGAGTCCTTGAGTGTACTTTTATGGCCTCACAAATAAAGTGCAGAAAATTCAGACCGAGGAAATGTAACAGGTAAAATAACAGGAAGAAAGGTAAACAAATCAGATGGAGCTATTTACTCCCTCGTCCATGCTCCCAAACTCTGTCCTCATATCTGCTCTACAGCACCCACAGTGCACTGTCCTCGTGAGTCAGTGTTTCTCAAAATGTGGTTCCCTGACCAACACCATCAGCATCACCTAGGAGTCTGGTAGAAACGCAAATTATTGGCTCCACCCCAGATCTACTAAATCAGACATTCTGACCTCTAGGAGATTCTGATGCATACTTAAGTTTGAGAACCACTGTTGTTAAGTTATTTATCTTCTTGTCTTTCTCTCTTATTGTATTATTAGCTGCTTGAGCAAGTATTATATGCATTTTGTTTTCAAAGAGCTTAGTATAGTATCTCTCACAGATACTATGTTTCAAGTAGTTTCTTGAATGAATGAAACACTTGAGCAGAGAAAATGTGAATAAAAGCAATAATCCTGGACCTATGTTGTGAGAGAAAGCGGAGTGTCAAAGCAGACCCAGCCTGGCATCTCTTGCTTGGCTCAGAGCCACATTTACGTGCCCTTCTAGTGACAGAGCAATATGATATAGGCACAATGGGGGCAGCCCCACGAAGTCAGGATCATACCTGTGGTAAAGCAGCCCTCAGGGACACCTACATTTCAGTATGAGGCTGAGGACTCCGAAACAGGCCCACCCCCTTCCATGGAAGAGGGTAGTAGACAGAAGGAACTGTCTGCATTCATATGGTCTTTTTGGTTGCTAATGTGGTCTTGAGAAAATTACAGAAGCTCAAGAGACAGGCGTTCACGACATAAGCCCTTCAGGCAGACGACCCTACTGAAGGGGCAGGCAGCAGCAGCAGCGGAGCAGCACATTCAGGTGGGTTTCACCTGCGCGAGTCACTGCCCGTCCTGCTGAAGCGTAATAGGATGAGAAGGCTGAAAAAAGAGGAGAAAGTCTGCTGCCCGAGGCCCACTGGGATGAAATGAAGTTCAGGGAAGGGGTGAGATTCCCCCCAACAAAAGAGGCTCTCCACCACCCAGAGTGAGCCAGGCCCTAGTGAGCAGAAAGAGATGAGGAGGCCTGGGCCTTTTGTCTGGGCCTAGTCTGCCCTTCCTGAAAGGCTGGGTCAATCCTTTCCCATTGCACCAGGTCTTGCTACATCCTTTCTCCTTTTGCACCTCTGAGGATAATGTTGTTGAAGGCTCACAATATACATTTGAATAGGCCTTTTTCTTAGCATAAGAATATGTAACCAGAAGAGCTCAAATTGGATTCTGACAAACAAGGACTAGAAACTTCCCCAACTCCACCCTCCAGTCCCTTTGAAAAGAAAGAACTGCGGAGTCTCTGATGCAGGTTTAACCCAGAGCTCATAAAGATCATCTAGTCTGCCTTTTCATTTAGGTGAGGAAACAAGGAGGCAGAAAGGGGAAGCTTCCAGTCTAAGGTCACACAGAAACAGGGAGAAAGACAAATGGCTCTCAGAAACAACTAAGAGCAAGAAGAACAAGGAGAATCTTGAATGGACTTAATCTGAGTATAGATGAGAACACAAGGCCCAAGAACTTTAAATCAGTATTTACTTTTCCTCTTGGATATTTCTATTTGGAAATATTCCACAGCAATCTCATGCTCCACGTGTCCAAAACTAAACACACTCCCTCCAATGGCTTGTCTTCCTTGGTTCCAGATTTCAACAAAAGATGCCACTCATGGGGCTGGCCCGGTGGTGCAGTGGTTAAGTACGCACGTTCCACTTCGGGGGCCCTGGGTTCGCCGGTTCAGATCCTGGGTGCGGACATGGTACCACTTGGCAAGCCATGGTGTGGTAGGCGTCCCACATATAAAGTAGAGGAAGATGGGCAAGGATGTTAGCTCAGTGCAGGTCTTCCTCAGCAAAAAAAAGAGGAAGACTGGCAGCAGATGTTAGCTCAGGGCTGATCTTCCCCCAAAAAAGAAAAAAGATGCCACTCAGTTGCCCAAACCAGGGTGACCTGGTAGTCACCCCATTCTCCCTCAGATTCAATCTTTCACCAGGGTCCTATTGAATCTATCCCATGATCCACTTTGATCTTAACTATCATTAATGGAGTACCCAAAAGGCCTCCTGAGAGCCCTACTGGCCACCATACCACAGCCAGGTCAACTTTTAAAATATACAATCAACAATGTCACTCTCCTGCTTAAAACCTTTCTAAGTCTTCCCCCTGCTCTCTGGATACTGTCTAAACTCCAGATATCGTGGCCAGAAGACCCCATGTGATATTGCCCTTCTCTTCCTCTCCAGCTCCGGCTCTCTCCTGGTTCTCCCTCATAGTTCACAATCAGTCATTTTCATGGCTTGACCATACCTGGTTATCTCCCACTTCTAGGCCTTGTACATAGTTGTTCGCTTTGCCAGGGGTATTCTCTCCTTTCACCTGGCTAAACTCTTAGTCATTCTTCAAAGGACTCAACTTAGATGTCACTTCTTTAGGGATGGGAGGGAGCTTTGCCTTCCTGAAGGGGAAGAAGTGCCTTCTCTGTGTTCTGCTGTGCCCTATACCTCCCAATCATAGCAGTTACCTCCAGGATTATAAATTCTTATTCTTTGCTTACCCCAGTGCCTAGCACAGTATATTGGAAAGTATCAAGAAGTCAATTATTTGCTCTATACTTGGTAAAACGAATGGAGGAAAAAACAATACTTCTATCTTGCCCTTCAGAAAAGGAAATGATCAGATTTTAGGATAATTCAATTCTGTGTGGGCAATAAATATGCACAGAAAGAAGATGGATGTGAGAGCATATAAACGCTACTTCTTAAATAAATTACATTTCAACTCAGTTTTAATAGCTTATATTTGCATACATTTTTATATACAGCTAAGAGCTTATACATCCATTATCACTCTGGATCCTCATTTAAAGCCCTGGGGAAAAGGGCAAGAATAGGTGTGTCATTTTAACAATGAGAAAAGATCTATCCAAGGTCTCAAAGCTAACTCACGGTGTCTGAACTGGGACTAGAATGCTGGTTTCTTGTCTCAGCGCTCAGGGTCCCTTCCACACACCATCCTGCCCTCCCTGGAGTGGGGATGCCCCCACTGCTGGTGGTGGTGATGGGCTACTGAAGTGTAGGTGGTCTTCATCTCTAGCTTTCACCATACTCAATTTACTAGAATAAACACAGGGACAGAGTCCCCTAGGAGAGCTTGCCTGATAAATGAAGAATTCGGCCAGAAAAAACAGCCGTCATGACACAGAAGGCTCAAATATGATGAAAAATTCCATTTTTAATGGAAAAAAAATCAATTTTCAAACAAGAAAAATAAATCAAGGATCTTGTTAAGCAATCAACTCCTACTCACATACCTCAGCAAGTAGTTGATCCATGTCTGTTAAGTAAACCCTTCAAAAATCAGCCTTATGAGGCCCGTTCTTTTTAGGACTATCCCATTAGGACACACTCTTCTGGTGTTATGTCTAAGAACGCAGCCCATGCCCAGCTTCCAAGGCCCAGCACAGTGCACACTAGCTCCTGCAGTGGGTTGAACAGTGTTCTCCCAAAATTCACATCTACCTGGAACTTCAGAATGCAACCATTTTGAAAACAGGAATTTTGCAACGTAATTATTTAAGGATCTTGAGATGAAATCATCCTGGTTTTAGGGTGGGCTCTAAATCCATTGACGAATGTCCTTCTAAGAAGAGAGGACACAGAGAAGAGGGTGATGTGAAGATGGAGACAGAGATGGGATAAAACGCCAAAGACTGCCAGTAGCCACCAGCAGTTAGGACAGGCATGGGACGACAGTTTCTCCCTCAGAGCTCCCTGAAGGAACCAACACTGCTGACACCTTGATTTCAGACTTCTGACCTCCTAAACTGTGAGAGAATAGATTTCTGTTGTTTTCAGCCACCAATTGGTGGTATTTGTTGCGGCAGCCCAGGAAACTACAGTTCCCATAGAAGATCACACACCTTCTTGGCTCGCCAAGAAGACAGGTGTAGGGGAAGAACCAAAAGATTTGGTGAAAAGCTCAAGGGATGTGTTCAGTATCACCCAGCAAAAATCAGGACTATAATTTTTGTGTTCTGCACAGGAAACCAACTGTACTACGTGCTGGAGACACCAGAGGAAATCAAGTCTGTGCTCAGCCCTCCTCCACTTTTACCTGCTCTTTATCACAGTCCTTGGCCACTTCCATTGGTTCAATTATTAATTCTATTTAAGATAACTCATACATCTACACACTTGATTTCTACTCCAATGCAGACATCCTAAAACTCATCAAACTCAACTCCTCCAAGAGTGAACTCACTGTCACTTAAAAACCAGTTCCTCTCCTTACCTCCTAACATTTCCCTTTATCTCATTTATTCAGGTTCAAAGCTTCCTTCATTTTCCATATCCAAACAAATGCTAAGTAAATCCTAATAACAATAAAGATTACAAAGATACTGATAAGTGATAGCCATAGTAGTAATAATAGTAGCCAATATTTACTGAGCACATTTTATGTGCCATGCACTGTGCTAGTGCTCCTTGTGGGAAGTATTAACCTTAGCCCCTTTTACGTTATGACGAAGCAGAGGCATAGAGAAGTTAAATAACTAGCCCCATGACTCACAGCAAGTGACAGAACCAGGACGTGAATCAATCATCTGAGTCCAGAATCCAGACCTTCGCTGCTCTGCCTCTCCATATTGATTATATTTCCTCTATGTCCTTCTCACTATCTTTTCCTTTCTATCCCTACTTCTACCATCCAAATGTAGGTTCTCACCTGGAATGCTTTAACAGCCTCTGGACTTTTACACTGGCTTTTTAATAACTTTCACGGTCTCTCCACTCCAATTTTTCTCTCATAATACACATTCCTGGAGTAAGTCTTTAAATGGGCCAGAAGGCTAACCCAGACCCACAAAATAAGTTTGCCAAGGAAATTCTGAAAGCAAGCTGGTCTTGATTCAATTGGTGCAGAGTCTCCTCCGCTCCAGTGAATGATTTTCTGCCATGCCTCTGAGCAGTCACTGCTCTCATGGTCCTGTTCTTTCCTCACAGCCCAACTGTTCCATGCCAAGAAACCATCCAATACAATCAATGGCTTTAAAAGGATCTGATCCCTGATCTGAGAGTTAAAGGGAACCCAGGGCATAAGCAGGAAGAAAAGTGTTTCTCTGGGGACTTAAGTCACTACTGCTATCTACTCTTGCTCATCAAAATGGGACATTTTCATTCCTCTTCCTGCAACTGCAGGATTGAAGGGTACCCAGAGCTTCCCCAGACAATAGAAATGGAACATTGAGGGTACTGCCAGCCTCTCCGAGAGCCTAGATTTCTTAACTGCAGTCAAATTTGGATGTTTACCAGGAGCTATCTTCCCAGAAAGCACTGGTTTTATATCATATAAACAACAATAAAAACATTCACCCAGCTCCACTCTGCTAAAGACCTTGGTAAGCTTCCTGAGGGCAGAATACTGTTCTGCTGTATTCACTAATATGCATCTCACAGGCTGTGGCACAACGCAGACACCCAATAAATACTTCCTGAATGAGTATACCCATCTTTTGCATAAAACATAACCTCCCTCCTCTTTTTCTAGCCCAGAACTATACTATGAGTTAAAGTGTTTCTTTTGCTGGGGGCCCTGTGGCTGAGTGGTTAAGTTTGTGCGCTCTGCTTCAGTGGCCCAGTGTTTCGCTGGTTCGGATCCTGGGCAGGGACCTGGCACTGCTCATCAGGCCAGGTTGAGGCAGCGTCCCACATGCCACAACTAGAAGGACCTACAACTAAAAATACACAACTATGTACTGGGGGGGTTTGGGGAGAAAAAGGAAAAACACAATCTTTAAAGTGTTTCTTCTGCTTCTTCTGCTGCCCAAACAGCAGATAATTTAGATTATAAAAGGATTTCAGTATTGAACATAAGAGTGGCTGTGTGGCTCATCTATGTGACAGATACCAAATGGTAATAATAAGAATATTTATACAGAGCATACTTTGTGTAAAATACTTCACAAACTTTAACCTCGTTATTCTCCAGAACATTCTTATGAGGTAGGTGCTGCTATTATCATCTCTGTGTCACAAATGGAGGATGCTAACTAAGGGCTTAGAGAGATTAAGTGACAGACCCAAGGCCAGGCAGCTAGGAGGAGTGAAGCCCTGATTCAAATATAAGCCACATGGCTCCAGAACTCAGACTCTTAATCCTTGAGTTAAGGTGGTGGTTTTGTCCAGCCAAACACTTTCCCCCTGAACCATGAAGCTTAACTTCCTAACCAAGTTAGAAAAGACAGGTCACTACCTTCAAAAACAAAAAAGAAACAAAATACTATTTCAGGTTGGATGAATAACACAAGAGGTTATTTTGAAAACATGACACTTCTGATCTGCTTTTCTGGGCCATGATGACATCTAATTAACACATATATTTATTCTTTAAAATTTATAATGAAAAGAAAAGCATATCCGTAAGGTAATTCTGTCATGAGTTTTTGTTTTAGTTAGGAGACATACTATGTGTACATGGGCACTGAGTAAAAGAGAAAGCATGAGAAATTGCAGGTTTGGATCACAGAGATGATATGCGAGAAATGTCAACAACTTGTGCTTTACTGAGAATACTGGAGGGAGGAGAAAGGAAGGAAAAGAAATTTCTTCCTCCATTTTAAAAACATTTAGTGTTTTAGTAAAACTTCCACTTGCCACTCACTCACCTTTTTGGGCATACATGTATATATATTTGTAAGGGAGGAAAGTTAGGAAGGGAGAGGTATGTTTACAAGAACATTGGGAGGCCCACGTATCTTTTTAAGGAAACTGCTGCTTGGATTATCTATCTAGTCTATAAAAATAGATCATCTATAAAACTATCTTATTAAACTATATAAGCTCCTTGAGCGCAGGGCCTGTGTCTGTTTTGCCCCTCACTGTATCCCAAAGTGCCTAGCATAGTACATGTTACACAGCAGACATTCATAACGGTTTATAAGTGCTGTGTGAGGCGTAAATCTTTGGATACATCTTTTTCTTCCCTTTGAGATAAATTCTCAATAGAAATAGATATATTTGTGCCAACCTTTAATATGACAATATTGGGAGTCATCATTAAAAACAAAACTAAACAAAAACAATTTTATAAGCAAAATGTCTCTCTATTCTTTTAATGTACATTTCTTTGATAGTTAATGAAGCTGAACTAACGTACTTCTAGATTCTTAGTTAGAACATATGCTGCCTAGAAAAGTCTTCAGTCACGATGCCCTCTTGAAAATCCAGGATGGACCAAATATCCTTCCCCACAGTTCCCACAACAGCATATGTATACCCTGATCATTGCGTCTATCCACTTACACTGAAAATGATTTCTTTCCTTATCTTTCTCCTTGCCTAAACTGTAATCTGCTATTCCCAGTATCTATGTCTGGGATATTCAATGAAAGTTTGTTAAATTTAACTGACATCACCAGTGCCTGCAACTTACACTATCAAGAGCATGTAAAATTGAGAAACATAATCTCAACCCAATGATTTACAGTTTAGCACATTTCCTTGACTTTATACCTGAGAGTACAAATAAGACACATTGAGACAAACACATAGGCATAGTGGCCTGTGGGCCTTGTGAGGAATTCCTGAACGGAATTGTGCATCTGAACTGAGCTCCTCCTTTCATCTCTTCTCTCCTCCTGCTCTAAGAGCTCAGCAACTCTACCCTCTTTTGGTTCCCCAACTATGTTCACTGACTGGCCCTGGGGCTATCTGCCCTTGATTTATCCACAGGGAATGTCAAGAATATTCACAAGCCATTATGGCAGAACATAATATCCTGGCTGCACAAACAGCAAAGATGAGAGGTGGGTGGGCCACACTGGCAAAACCTCTGTTACCCCTGCTTCCCACCTTCTCTGGTTTTCTCTCATGTCACATCAACTCTGGTCTAGAGTCTGCTATTTTGGAAATAATTGAGTTAAATATGAGTGGCTATGTCAAAAAGTTCAAAGCACATATCCTAAAATTCAAAAAATTTTATCTTTATGGAAATAACAAAAAATAGGCCCCAGTTAATGCTAACATTCTGTTTCCCAAGGGGCCTTTCCAATCACTGAAAAGAAACAGCCCATAGACTAAAAGGTGTTGGTTTTACATAGATGATAAAGACCTACTGAAGTAAAACGCCATCATCGCTGGAGATGAACAGCTGAAAAGTTTTAACGTGTTTTCTATTATCTCAGGTAATACTATAAATGGGACTCCTGGAAATACAAATTAAGATTGCAATTATAAAATTGAACAATTAACACAGAGGGAGTTGTGGACATCATTTATCATCTTCCTGACTGAGGTGGTTTGGGTTCTTAACAACAACCCCACCCCCACTCTGGCAGAATATCCTTCTTCCCCACCCTCCTAGAGGTCCAGTGCACTGCAATGTACATCCATCCAATACAGCCAGAGAATGAACGCACTGTGGTCAGAACAAGGGTCCATCAAAGCTGAACTGCATATGTGGCAAATGTCACAAAGTCCCATGCATGAACATGGTTTCCTGAACTATTCCTGCCCCAGCCTCTGAATGGTACTTGGGGAATGAGAGGAAGATGCAAAATAATGCCACTTATACCTGAAGGTGTTGTGGTGAATGTCATTTGAAATAACATAAACAAAGGTGACCTGAATGCCCAATCATCATCACCATCCAAACGACAGTCTTCTTTACTCAGTATCAGACATATCAGCACCACAATGCTGATAAATACAGGGAAGGCTGCTAAACATTTCTCTGTGCTAAGGTGTTTTAGCATCTCTTTTAGGGAGGCTAGAAATCTATCACTTGAACATGAAAAGTCTCATGCTGCCAATGACTGTGAAAAACCTACAAAACAAAGCCATAAGTAGACCCAGAACTTTCTGTCCACAGGTAACAAAGTTGCCAACATACAGAAAACTTAGAAACTCGCCCTCCTTTTCCATCTCCTCCAAACTCTCATTCCTGGATTAATTCACTTTTATATCTGGGGACCTCATTAAATTTTAAATGCAAAGCAAAACTCCACTTGCAGAAACATTTGCTGCTGTCTAAGAATTGCTTTCCTTCGTCCTCCTATACTCTCAGAGGCGACAGAGGTTTCACATTACCACTGAAAGACAATTTCATCTGCACATTCTATGATGGCATTGAATAAAATTTTTTCTGAGAGTGTTGAACCAAGAGGACACAAGATGGATGAAGTGATTGGGCAGTCTCCAATTAAGGATAACAAAAAGAGACTAAGCTAGTTCTTAGTTAAAATTAAATGTAGCTCAGGGCCAGCATGAATAGATAAAGCCCACAGTATCCAAAAATGTCAATTTAGTCAGAGCTACTTTCTTTCAAATTTTATCACTTCTGTCAATGTCTTCAACAAATATCTACTAAGAACCTACCGTGGGCCAGAAGCTGAGTGGATACCATCATCTTTTATTTCTCCAGCCCCAATTTGGGGCAGTGATGCTGAGCCCCAGAAGAACCTCATTATCTACAAACTTCATTGAAAGGTAATTTTTATTTAATTGAATGTACGTCAGTGATCTCGGAGTGGGGTGGGTAGAAAAATGTGCTTGAAAAAAAACTATTTGGAAATGGAACTTATTAATGTCATGGTGACAGGCTATTAGGAAGATGTGATTTGTCATCTGGAAAGTGCCAGAAGAGAACTCTTTAGAGAGTCAGCAAATGGTAAGTGAAAAGGATATGGACAAGAGAAGAACAAATGACCTTCTCGTATCAGTATTATACATGAGATAATTCCAGAAAGGTGGTTAAAAGTGACTCCGTAAATTTCACCTGAAAATCAAACCAATGTTTTTCTTCTTTGCCTTTTAGTTGTCAATGTTGCTAGCTCACTGCATAACCTTGGACAATTTACCTGATTTCTCTAGGCCTTCGTTTCCTCAGATAAAAATACAGACTATCATACAGGTTCATTATAAAAAGTAAATGAGAATTTGAGATGCATATAGTAAGTGCATGGTATCATACAGTGTTAGCCAACAACAATGATTGATACCAATATAAACAAGGAGATGAGGGCACAATCTGGGGATGTAAATAATGTTGTCTACGTTATAGGAAATCTAACCTTATTACAAGAAAATTCCTTGGTTAATCAAACTGTCTGGGGCCGTCCCCGCTTGGAGGAGGCAGGCAGGGAGTGGTGCTTTGGAATGTGTGCCCTCAGCCACTTCTCATGTTTAACTTTGTTTCTTCCTCATTCTTCTTTGCCTCATATTTATTGCTCAGCTCTTTTCGCTAGGAATAAGCTGACGTCCACTAGAAGATAAAGGTTTGTTAACTACATGGTGTTTACTTTTTTATTTTTAAAATAACCAACAGGGCTCCTCTTAAGAGCAGAAGGCTTCCTGTAAAAGATGTCTCACTGCCCTTCAGCTTCTCTAAGGGAATCTGATCTGCTCAAAAGGTCCATTTAACTTCATAAACAAAACTGGCCAAGTCCCTATGGAGACTCTGATCACCCATTCCACCAACTGTAAGACTCCCAAGTGACAACAGCAGCTCCAGGTGTCAATGCCTCTCAGCCCCCTGACTAGCCATACTTTATTTCCCTTTTTCTTTCCATCTCTTTGCCTCATAAAAATCAGAAAGATTTAACCACGATGTTTAAAAACAACCATAACAAAAAGCCTAGATCTCAATTGTGCAGGAGGTCAGTAGTCACACTGTTGACTTTCCAGTAAGATAAACAGTGAAAACTTGGCAAGTACTAACGTATACAACCCCCAGAGGTGGGGGAGGGCACCTCATTCCTAAAGATTGTACTCATTCTCGGGCTGTGAATGACAGGAAGAGTTCATTTGAGAGAACAGGGCATCCTAACCTGGTTAGGAGCCCTGAAACCCAGAAGAAAACTGGAGGTGTTTAGGAAAACTGAGCTTCTTCAGTTTGGGGCATTCTATCTCATGAGGCTTTCAGGTCTGTGAAGAACAGATCACCTTCAAACTCTAAAATGCTGCCTGTCAGTGTAAGCCTGTCTCCAGTTCTACTCTGATATGCAACACTAAGGAAACCTGCATGAGAGGGCCAGCAGGAATGCTGGCTGGTTCTGGCATGACTTGTGAGCCTTGCTGGGCAATCCACACAGGAACCAAGGTTATCTGTGGGGTTGCTTCACCTCCCTGGAGCCAGATACCAGAACGTTTTAGAGTAAAAAAGGCATTCCCAAGCCACCCCAGTGTCACCAAGATCCCTCACAAACCTAGAACTGGCATCTGGTTACACATTATGAAGATGGTCATATTATGTTTTTTTAAAAAAAATTAAGGAAGAGGACCTTAATGTTCAAATGCACAGGCTGGTTAAAGAACTATAAAATGGCATATTATTATAGCTACTTTCTGAAAATGATGAAGTGAGAGATATGTATGCACAAATATGGAGATATAAATAAAACACTCAGTTACAGAACAACATGGATAGTACAATCCCATTAATACACATATACGGACATGCTCTGCATGAGGAATCAGCATAATGCTTTGGTAAAAAGCCCAGGGTGTGAGCCACTAAGCTCTATAACCCAGGGCAAGTTAGTAACTTCTTTAAGGCCAAACATCCTCATCTGAAAACTATTAAAGAGGAAGAAGGGGAAGAGGTGGAGGAGGGGAGTACCTGTTCTCACAGGCTGTCGTGAGAATCAAATGAGATACATAAAGGATTTAGAAAACTCCTTGTGATATAACACACATTCAATAATACTATTGTGATTATCTCTGGATAGTGGATTTTACATATTCTTCTTTTGCTCATTACACTTTCTGATTTTCTGCCATGACCATGTATTATTCCCGTAGTGTTTTTTTAAGGGGTACAAACATAAAGAGACATACAGGCCATTTGGGGGATGGAAAAAGAACATTTATTCTTTCAATGTTACAAAACTAAACATAAGAAAAGTCAATAGGAAGACTGAAGATTTTCTTCATTTCATACTTAAATTTCACGTTAGTAAAAATATACAGAAGAAAAATATCTAAACCTCAGCAAATGAGCCATTTAAAAAGTAACTACTGGGGCTGGTCTGGTGGCGCATTGGTTAAGTGTGCACATTCCACTTCGGCGGCCCAGGGTTCGCCTGTTTGGGTGAACGGACATGGGTGCGGACATGACAGCACTTGGCAAGCCAGGCTGTGGCAGGCATCCCACATATAAAGTGGAGGAAGATGGGCATGGATCTTAGCTCAGGACCAGTCTTGCTGAGCAAAAAGAGGAGGATTGGCAGATGTTAGCTCAGGGCTAATCTTCCAAAAAAAAGGTAATTACTGAGTAATATTCATCACCTGAAGGGTAGGTATTATTGCTTCCACGTTAGAGACAAGTAACTTGTCCTGGCTCCCTCAACTAACATGTGATAGAGCTATACAGCCATGTGTCATTTAATGACAGGGATATATTCTGAGAAACGTGTCATGGGGCAATTTTGTCACTGTGCAAACACCATAGAGTGTACTCACACAGACCTATATGGTATAGCTACTACACACCTAGAGTATATGGTACTCATCTTATGAGACCACTGTCATATATACTGTCCATTGTTGAACAAAATGTTGTTATGTCGCACATGACTGTATTTCAAAACTGAGGTCTGCCTGACTCTTGTAAATACCACAAAAATGCCAGTGCAACATGGAGTTCTCTCTAACATGGTGTGACACCCAGGACTAAAGCCAGGAGATTCCATCCTGAGGCAGTCCTCAGCTTATGTTGTAATGGACATGCCAGTTAAAACTTGGGCTCTGCACAACAGCCAAAACGCGGCAACAACTCAAGTGTCCATCAAGAGATGAATGGCCAAGCAAAATGTGGTATAGCAGTACAATGGAATATTATTCAGCCATAAAAAGGGATGAAATTTTAACACATTACAACATGGATGAACCCTGAAAACATTATGCTAAGAGAAAGAAGCCAGACATTGAAGGACAAATATTGTATGATTCCACTTAAATGAAATATCTGGAATAAGCAAATTCATAGAGACAGAAAGCAGATTAGAGACTACTGGGGGCCGTGGCGGGGAGGAAATGGGAGTTACTGCTTAATGGTTAGTTTGTGGGGGGGACAATGTAAAAGTTTCATAAACAAACAGTGGTAATGGTTGCAAAACATTGTGAATATAATTAACGCCACTAAACTGCACACTTAAAATGACAAATGTTATGTCATATATATTTTCCACAATTAAAAAAATTAACGTAATATAAAAAAATTGAATTGTACACTTTACATGGGTGAATTGTATGGTATGTGAATTATATCTCAATAAAGTTGCTAGAAAAAACAAAAATACCTTGGGCTCTGTGGCCAGACAGACCTGGCTTTGAACCCTAGATGGGCAGCTTACCAATTGACACCTTCAACACATTTTTAAAACTGTGAGCCTACTTCTTCATTTGTTAAAATGAGGGTAATAATTATACTTACATAATAGGTTGCTGTGAAGAGTAAATGAGGTAATGAACATAAAGAGCTTAACAGAATGCCTTGAACGAAGAACAGCTGCTGCTGTCATCATCATCATCAACATTTTTTTTGGTTGAGGAAGATTGTCACTGAGCTAAAATATGTGCCAATCTTCCTCCATTTTGTATGTGGGATGCCACCAGAGCATGGTGTGATGAGTGGTGTGTAGGTCTGCGCCTGGGATCCAAACCTAAGAACCCCAGGCTGTCCAAGCAGAGCACACGCACTTAACCACTACACCACTGGGCTGGCCCCAATCATCATTATTTTTTTAAACTTCTCATACTTGAAGACTCCCAAAGGTCAAACATGCTCTACCTATTGACTCCAGGTTTTACCAGCTCTCAGAACTATGAAAAACCTAATGATCCACCATGGTAGCAAGAAAGATTCAGTACATGTCCTGGTTCCCCAAGCAGAGTCCATTAGGCAAACGTACTTGCAGGAACTGCACCCTCCCCCATCCTTCATGTCCCATGCAACATCAGCTCACCCCTCTTTGCCGTCAAAATCTCATGGCAAATCAGAGAAGGGACAGGAAACATAGGGAGCAAAATCATATTGCAGAGACCTCTTGAGCACCTCAGACTACCCGTCCTAAGCAATGTAACATCCTGCAAAAAGCGAGTCCATCACCACACAAGGGTTACAATTTTTAAAGTATCTTTATGGGTAATACGGTAACTATGACAAAAATGAAGCAAAGGGACTGTTCTCTCTCAACCTCCCTCTCACTGTCCATCTCTGCTCACAGCTGAAACTACCCAGTTCCTTCATCTTTTTCTCATAGCAACTCCTCTTTCCAATCTTTCAATCATTTTCTTCATGCTGGATCCCCTCCAAGTTTTTCTTTTCTCACACAGTGCTGAGGCCCAGTCTGGGAACAGTCTGGTAAATGGATCATAAAGCCCACAGCACATAGAGTGTGGGGCTTGGATGGTAAATTATGAAAAGATTAGGCTGTGTATATAACAAATGGCTATGGGCCAGCTAGTGGGTGATGTGACAGTAGTTTACAAATGTCTCACAGAGGGAAGAGAAACTATTTGGAGAGTTGTCTCCTTTCATGAGAACTGATGAAAGAGATGAGAAGGGGAGGTTTAGTTCAGAGACCTGGAGACTCGGTAGTTGGGGGGAAGAACAAACCTCATCCCAAGTGAGGGTGAGAGCCCCAGAAAAGGCCTCCCAGGGCAGCTGTGAGATCATGGCTGGGAAAAGGCTTCCCTGGTGTAGAGACTCCACATAAGCTCCCAGGGCCGTTTCATCTGTTAATTCCTCTGTCCCTGCTGCAAATATAGAATGAGAAGCCCGCCTGAGGGTTTACAGTAACTTAACTCAAGGTTTTGTCCGAAAAGTTATTTTTCCCACACTCGAATATCTTTAGATGAGAATCAGGTCCAAAGGGGCAAACGGTGCTGGAAATAAATAGAGATGGGGTTAGTACTGGGAAAGTTTCTTGAGAGTACGTGTCAGAAAAACAAGCTAACGTGCCCTTTTTAGGACGGAGCCGCAGAGCACTATCTGATTCACCACCCTGGCACTTTTAGTGATGCATTTTTAATCATTCATTTAATTTTTCTGAGTGAGAACATACTTAAAACAAACCCATATCTCTTTCAAAACCCACCACTGAGTTTTTTCTGATAATCTAATTCCCTTCTTACAGATCTCCAATAGCTCCTAACTCCTTCTGAATCAAGGACAACTCCTAACTGTAGCAAGATTTCCACTTATTCCTTCCCTTCCTTCTTCCGTTAGCTACTATACACCATCAACTCACCTCTAGCTGGGTAAAATTAGTTACGGTTTCTTGAGTAAAGTTATTCTTGCCACTGAACTTTCAAATCTGTTCTTCCTCTTGAGCGGAATGTAATTCATCTAAATCAAGGGGTATCCATATAGCTTAGAACGGTTTTCCCAAGGCTGTGTGAGCTTCAAGAGCCAACTTCAAGGTTCCCAGCCTTCAAAGTCATTAAAATAAAATTGAGCTCAAAACGTTTTTTTTTTTTTTAAAGATTGGCACCTGAGCTAACAACTGTTGCCAATCCTTTTTTTTTGTTTTCTGCTTTTTCTCCCCAAATGCCCCAAGTATACAGTTTTATATTTTAGTTGTGGGTCCTAGTTGTGGCATACGGGATGCTGTCTCAACGTGGCCTAATGAGCAGTGCCATGTCCACGCCCAGGATCCAAACTGGCGAAACCCTGGGCCGCTGAAGCGGAGCGCATGAACTTAACCAGTCAGCCATGGGGCCAGCCCTGAGCTCAAATATTTGATCTCAGTGGAATGTCTTCACTTTTAAGAACTTGTTACTTCTATCCTACTTAAATGTAGTCAGTATCTAGGCTACAACCTTTATTGTCTTCTCTCCTTCATTAGAACAAAAACTGTAAGATCTCTGCCTACCATTCTTCAGTACGGAAGCTATCCTTTAGTCCTTTCCTCCTGATAGCTGTTCTATAAGCAAATAAGTATGTTCCGCTCAGGTGCAAGAAATCATTCTTTCTGGAATATCTCATTCCTTCTGGGGAAGCATCTTCCAGAAATCTAAATTCTGGAGGACTATCATATAAAAATAGGATTAGACTTGTTCCATGAGGCCCAGGGAGTAAAAACAGGTCAGTGAGTGGAAGTTTCAGAGTATACAGATTTTGGCCAGTTAGCAGAATTGAAGCAAAAACTAAATAATTTTGCAAATATTTATTAAACACCTTCTATGTGTTTAACACTACACAAAGCCCAACCTTATTACTCAAGAAGCTTAGAGACTATTGGGGGAGTCTCTGTACCTTTACACCAGGATTTCCCTACTTAGAGCCCCCTCAAGGAGTTTCTATTCTCCTGAACCAACATCTTATTACTGATTCACTTAAAGGAGTAACACAATAACATCTAGAAATTGGAAAAACTGCTCTTGTGGTTTCATTTAATCATTTTAAGGCGCTTTATGTTTCTCAAGTATAAAGTCTCACACTTGTATGGTTTGTATTATGGTTCCAGAATTTTAGATGACTTTAGAGAGGAAGCCAGTGAACTTTGAAAAGACATCATTTACATTTATTTGCCCTATCAGGTAGCACTTAAAATACATAAATAGAGAGATGTGAGGAAGAAAAACAGCAAGATTTCTAAGGTTTCCACGGGATTACTGAAGATTCTTTTTATTTGGGGGGGAGGGTCAAGTGGACAATCAAGCGGAAAAATGATTATATGATTTAAAGTATTTAAAGAGTCACATAGTTTCCTGTTTGTGCGTCTCTTTGGCATTTGTTAATACCAGAGTCGAGGTCTTGGGAGAGACCAATACATTTTAGACTTTTAAAAGTTCACTTGGATTTAAACTAGAAGTGGGAGACTGCTAATTGCTAAATTTAGCTTCTACGCAAAATTACTACATTCAAAACTTAGGCTCAATCTTTGAGGAGTAACTATTTGCCAGAAGTCAAATTAAATTGCTATTTTAGGAAGAGAACTTGAAGCAAATTTGTGAAACGTTTACCATATAATAAAATGGCTTTGAAATACCTCTTAATAACAAAGTTTATCAAACACATCTACATTAAATTTCTTCATAAATAGATCCACTGATAAATTCAGAGAGAAGTGCTAGGAAAAACGGTATATTTGGGTGGAAATGATGGACTAAATTTGTAATGTTCCCACAGGATCCCAACTTTGGTACTTTTTACAGTGTTAATAAATAGTCTTTAAAGGATGTGGGAGAAGATACTACAAAAAAGCAGTCTTTCTGGCAAAGTCTGAAATTAAGACTCTAAAGCCAGTGACATTTGGTCAAACGTATATTTGTCAAATGTGTATTTGGTCAAATACACAGGAGTAGGCAATGAATTAGTAGACCTAATTAACGATAATCAATGGCTGGATCATTATAAGCATCAGAGAAAATCAAAATGAGAGAAGAAACTGGGGAATGTTCTGGAAATCACTTTTATCTCTTTAAGTTTCCTATGTTAACTGTTCAGTTCCTTTCTTTTAATCTCTCACTTTATTTACCTCCTTTACTTCTTCCTTTCTGTCATTTCTCCTAAATGAAAATGAACAATTTCCCCTAAATGAAATGAACCACCACCTGGGGCTGTGGTAAAAGAACAGAAAAAGGAAAGCTACTGTTTTGTATGAGATTGAGGCAAGACTACTGACCTCTAGGCATTATATTGACCTCTAGATATCATACTATGTGGCCTTGGGGAAAGTCCTTAAGCCTTAGATAACTCATGTATAAAATAAGAAATTAAAATGTGGGTGCTCTGGTACACGGCTGCTGGCTATGTAAATTGGTATAATCTTCATTCAGGGTTATTTGGCAAATACATAAAATATTTTTTAAATTTCATGAAATACATTAAAATAACCAAGATGCTAAATAACTAAATATAAAAAGGAATGGGCAATTAACTAGTACATCTAGGTAAAGATCATCAATGGCTTTTAACATTACAAAAAGAGAGATAACTAATTATTCTGTGCCTCCTGATGGAAGTACATATTGCCAATATAAAGTACTCTTGCCATCCACCCACAATTCTAACCTGAATCTAATCAAGCCTTTATAACTAACTACTAATTTAAAAAAATTCAGAAACAGGAACATACTAAACACCAGCATAGAGACGCAATCAGCAACATCCACACAATAGGAAATTACAGGACAAATGATCTGGGTTCCTCAACAAACAGACCACAGGGAAAAAAAGAAGGAATGAGAAGGAGCACAGAGATTATAAGAGACCGACCAAATATATAGATGGTATATATGGATCTTGATTCAAATACACTGCTAAAAATAACACTGTACTAAGAATCTCTCTACTTTTATGTATGTTTGAAATTTTCCATAATAAAAAGTTAAAAATAAAAAATTAGGGGATCATCATTAAAAATGGTAACACTGAAAGCATGATAACTTATAAATGTAAGTTCTTTTCTTGTCTGTCTTCTTGCTTATTGATTACTCCCCCCTTCACCAGAAAGTAACACACCAAGAGACAGTTATATCACAATTTGTGTCTATATTAAGTGTAATGCAATTTATGGACTTTGTAAAAGCCCAGGAGTCAAGAAAAGGAAAAGGTACTTTTGGAGGAATTGCATTCCAAATGACACGCCAAGTGAAGCTGTGTTTAAGCCTTGAGCTTCAAGTCCTTCCGGTGCAGCAATACCATTTGCAATGTGCCATTATGTAGTACTTAACATATTTCAAAGCATATTATCTCATTTTATTCCCACTACAGCTCAGTGAGGTCAAGCGGAACAGGGAGTTCATCATTATTTTAAAGAGACACCATCAGCTGTGAGGGATGTTCATATCATCAATTTTGAGGGGGAGGAAAAAAGAAAACACAGAATTACA
This sequence comes from Equus asinus, assembly GCF_041296235.1. NCBI lineage: Eukaryota > Metazoa > Chordata > Mammalia > Perissodactyla > Equidae > Equus > Equus asinus. The sequence goes on from NC_091816.1 coordinate 13,044,342, forward strand.
GCCTTTTCCTTCAGCCAAACGATAAAGAAATTAGCCACTGAAAATAAAACACACTAGTCAAGAAAGGACTGTTCATCTTACATAGACATATCAGTAAGGAAAATAAGAAATGGCAAATGGAAAAATACCACTCTCAAACTAAATGGCCAATGAGTATATGACAAGAAATTAACTTTATTAATAAACCATTAAAAAGCCATGTCATTTTTGCCTATCAGACAGAATGAATCAGTTTATATTTGGTAATATCACCAGTTGAAGGAAAGAGACAGGGAAATAGCCATTCTCACACCAATTGTTTCCTAAGTTTCCATCTTTGTGACAGGCACCATACTTGTTGATAGAATCAATCTACTCCTCATAAACACAAGATGAAAAGATCAAGTAAGTTCAGCCTCAGATTCAAACGTCTATAGTCTTTTTGGGGGAAAAGTTAGTGAACCCAAACAGATCACAATGGAATGACAGATCCATGCTGTTTTGATTCCAGAAAGCCACCAAATTTTCAATGGTATTAAAGAGTGCAAAGAAACAACTAAAAGGCTTATACAAACAAAAAGAAAATGTCAAACAAACCACTCGTATCACTGAGTGTCTTCCAGTCTATACATTCCATTTCAGGGACCAAGGTCAGGTGTTAAAACAAGCAGAGGAGACATGTTCCAGGAATACTCTCATCAATGGCACACTGCTACAAAGCTAACATTTCACACTAATCTAAATATTTAACTTTCTGCCCCCTGAGCTTATTTTAAAGCATCCAGTCAATATCATTGCTCAGTCTGTTTTACGTTTATTTTACGTGTGTAATTCAAAGACACACTCTTTTTTTTTGGTGAGGAAGATTGGCCCTTAATGAACATCTGTTGCCAATCTTCCTTTTTTTGCTTGAGGAAGACTGTTGCTGAGCTAACATCTGTGCCAATCTTCCTCTATTTTGTACATGGGATACTGCGACAGCATGGCTTTCTGAGCGGTGTGTAGGTCCATGTCCAGATCTGAACCCACAAACCCTGGGCCACAGAAGTGGTGTGCACAAACTCAACCACTACACCACCAGGCCGGCCCCCAAAGACACTCTTTTTATGAGATAAATTTCATTTCTTTTTGATGAAAAAAGATTCTGGCTGTTACATGTCCCACTTATCCATTTGTAGTTTAATTTCAGTGGGGGAATTTACTGGACAGGTAAAACTATTTTTCATTGTTCTTCTGCTCACATATTGTTAAAATTAAGAAGAAAATACCCAACCCTATATAACCACTAATAATCCAGTGTTCTACTGGAGTTCCTAATTAAGGAATCTGAATAATTAAAAAAAAAAAAACAATCTATTTTCTTTCTAAAAATTGTATCCTCAGCAAGGTTGTACAAGTGGTCTTTTCTGTGGATAAAAAAGTTGCTTTGATCAGAGAAATAGCCAAAGAAACTCATTATACTCCAACAATGACAGGTCCTACAGAGCACTCGGGGAAGCACAGGGACAAAGGAGTACTGCACTAGTCCTGAACCACCAGGCAGGGAGAACCCATCATTCCCAAGAATGATGGACATTGCAAAACTCTGCCCACTGAGGCAGTCCTGGAATTTCCCTCCATCAAAAAGATACCACCCCTTCCCCGCCCCCAGGCATCAGAAAGAATAATGACTACAATATACTGAGAAGTCTTGAAAATATAAAACACAAGTTCATTATGATGCTCAAAAATAGGGAAAGCTAAGGGAAAAAAAAGCAACAAACAAAATCCATCAAAATAGTGATCACTAATGCAGATAACCAGGTCCCAATTCCTTATGTTCAAAACTGGCAACGAAAAGAAAGAAGCATGTATCTTGCTTTTTTTTTTTTTATGAACTAACTATATTTTAGGGTAAACCAACAGTTAGGAAAATAACCGTTTTTCAACTCCTAATCAAGCAATGAGGTCAAGATCAATGGATAAAACATGAAAATGAAGTTGATAGGGACCTTTATGGAAGCATTACGCCAATACTACCTGAATCCACAGGTTCATCTTAACATCACCAAATGTAGAATAAGCCAAACATTAGTTACTGCATAATGCAGCACCACACAAGGCACACAGCACCACCTACGATGTATTCTTGACAAAAAAAGGTGAACCTGAATTTAACCCAACCTTTCAAATCTAATCAAGCCTTTCAATTTGCAGTAAATAGAGGGGACACAGGAGCAAGTAAAAGGACACCTAAAGGAAGCAAACAAATACTAGCAGGGTTTTTCCTTAGGAAGGCTGACACTTTTGTCAACACATCAACGTCATCAAAAAGGGAGAGCAGGGGAAGGGAGACGGCTCTAGATTAAAAGACACTTAAGAGACATAACAAGGCAATATATCAACCTGATATGAACAATTCAACTGTAAAAGAAGAAAGAGGAGAAGAAAGAAAGAAGGGATTTAAAAAGCAAGGTGTGCTAAAATCTTGATAACTGTCAAATATGAATGATGGATTTCTGGGGTTGATTATATTGTTCTCTACATATTTTGGTTATGTTTGAAAAGGAGAGAGAGAGACATACGCTCCCTGCTAAGCAGAAATAAAAGAAATCTTGAGACACCAATCTCTTCTGTATTGTGGCCAAAAAACAAATTTCTTTTGTAAAGCTGCCAAGGAGACAGTGATGCCATGAGATGGGGTCCTTAGCAGCAGGTGATTTAAGTTATCCAGGGAATGTTTTCATCACAGCGTTCTGTTATGCAAACATGCCCCACCCCCATCCTTAAAGTCACGGGGTAATGAGACTTTTTAATAAAGGTTTTTTCTTTCCAACTGAATTCAGGCTTCTAGGAGAGGGAGAAGTTAGGCAAAATCACCAGAGAATCTTTCTCTGCTCATCAGGAAGAGGAAAAAACAAAACAAAACAGCATTCCACTTACTCTCTGCATCATTTTCTCTATCTCTCAAACGGAGATAATACTGCCTTACATAGTTGTTATGAAAGGTTAGCGATAACCTATATATGTGCCTATATGTGGCCGTGGTAATGGTGCAATTAAATGACGAATTAAAAAAAAATTCATACCCCTAGCCAATTGCCTACAATCTTAAGATCCTGAAATTACCAGAACCACGTGGACATGGAAGATCAGATGAAATTGCAGCCCAGCCAACACACTTATTTCAGCATGTGAGACCATGAGTGGAGGACTCAGTTCACAAGTGCCTGGACTTCTGACCTACAGAATCTGTGAAATAATAAATGTATGTCATTTTAAACTCCCCACCTCTGCCCCAAATCCATACTTCTTTATCAGTTTGCTTATTTCATAAATGCTTATCTGAGATGATGAAAGCAGTGGCTGGTGAGATGTGTTCTGTGATGAAGTAAAAAACCTGTTTCCTCCTGTTCACGGAACGAAACCTTTCATTTGGTATCTATGGATTTCCTACATTTGGCACAATATCCCTGTCCAGTGCTGTTGCCCTCTATTTCCTTCTGTGCACCTCTTCAGCCTCATCAGATAAGAAGATCATGAGATCACCAGATCACGAGCTCTTCTGTGATCCCTTCCTTCCCACACCTTCGCAGTTTTCATCTTCATGTCAGCCACCCCTTCAGTCTGTAGATCTTTTTGCACATATTCTCTGCTTACTGAAATCTTTCTCATTTTCAGCTACTAGGTCAACAGACCTCCAGGAGGTCTTCTCCCATTCCCTCCCTAATTACCAGCTTCATCATTTGCAAACAGCATTATCTATATCTCCGATTTAGCAGTTTCTCTGCCTTCCATTGTGGTCATTTATAAGCCTCTTCCTCCTGCTAAACTGTAAACACCTTAAGAGCAGAACTGTATCTTATTCAGCTTTTTAGCTCTCACCTTCTCTCAAATATTTGCTAAACTCAAGTGAGAAAATTGGAACAGGAACTTACCAAAACAGCTTTACAAAGCTGTCAGTGTTTGACCAGCTTGATCTCTTTGACCTCCTGACAGATATTTAATTAAAAGACAGCAAGACACTCCTCCACCCTCAGCCACTAATTAGACTATTTTGTTCAAGTAGAGATGCTTCTTCTGGTTCCAGTGCCATCATTTCTCAAGAAAGCAAGATCCTACTAGCTACACACATTGTGAAATGAAAAGGAAGATGATAAAGGACTTCTATTTGCTACTACACATTTGCATTTGACTACATTACACCTCAAGTCTGAGATTTTTCACTTCTTTTACTCTGCAAGCAGCTACCACTTCTGCTAGTCTTTCCCCCCCAAGGAAAAGAACCTAGGTTACATGGTATTCCATTGTTATAGATCAGCTAAGTATTTACTGATAGGCAAAAATGAGGCCTACAGCTGAAAATGAAAGCAGGTATCACAGCAGTATGTAATGTATAATCCCATTCACATAAATATCAATATGTGTATAGATATTCACCACAAATGTTAAAATGCTTATCTCTGGGTGGGTGAGATAATTTTCTGCATTCAATTTTTAAAATATTCATATAATGTTAAATAAAAACAATAGTTATATTATAAAAACCAAAGAACACAAGGAAAACTATACATGTACATTTTAAAAACTATGTTAAAATGCCTTAAACCTTTCCATTTTAAAAACTAATTTATTTGTAAAATTTATGTTAAAAAAACAAAGAAAACAGAATAGAATTTAATAGCATATGTCTTTAGGTTTAGGAACTTAAAAACATGAAACTTCCATCCCCTTTTCTATCTTCTCCAAGTCTCTTGAAATAAGCTTGTATTACATTCGGTAAAGGGGGTATGGTGGGGGAGAAATAAGCATTTCTGAAAGGTACTCAGTCCAGATCCATTCATTCCATCTCTGAGAATGAAAGGGTAGCTATCTAGCTCTTCAAACCACCACTTGTGCAGTTATTCTTGGGCTGGTCTCTAGAGAATAAGGGGCAGAAATAGAAGCCCCTCCTCAAAGCTGAGGTTGGCACACAAGCCTGCAGGGTCTCAGGCACTGGAGGAGCACTGCTTCCCTCCTGTCAAGCTCTGAATGGCTTTAGCTAATGCAGTCAAATGTAATCACCTGCCCCAAATCTATAGCAGCCATCTAATAACTGCAGATCTCCATTCTCACTCTGTTCAACTGGGAACAAAACGTTACCTTTAAATGTTTAAGACCAGCGGTTTTTAAACTTTGGATTCAACATCCTTTTACACTAGCAAAAATTACTGAAGACCCAAAAGAACTTTTGTTTATGTGGGTTATATCAATTGAGATTTACTATATTAAAATTAAAACAAAGTTTTAAAAATATTTATTAATTCATTTAAAAAACCAAACCCACTACATATTAAAATAAATAGGACATGTTTTGTGAAAAGCAACTACATATTCCAAAACAAGGAAAAACTTTGTTTGACAGTTTTGCAAACCCCTTTAGTATCTGGTTCAAGAGAATACAACTGGATTCTTATATCTGCTTCTAATTCAATCTAGTGCAATGTATTCTACTGGTTGTAGGATATGAAAACAAATATGGCTTCACAGATATGTAGCTTGTGAAGGAAGGAGTATTTTAATATTTTTTCTGGTAATTGTGGATATTCTTTTTTAATATTTCATCAAAAGATTTGTTGCATTGTGGAATCTGAAACTTTATTAATGAGAATTTAATTTACATTAAATTCCATTGTATATTTTAGACAGATCCGTTACCCATGCATAATTTTATCACATGATACATTGGTCATTTGGAAAATAATGGTTCACTGAATTATGCTGATCTTCCAAATGTTGATTCATTTCATTATTTGATTAAAAAATTCATTAATATCACCACCAACCCTCATTAGAAAAGTCCTTAAGTGTTGGGAAGCTGTCAAACTCGTGGTGGATATGAGTTTTTCAAAAACCCTAATTTTTGCTTTAGAGCTCAAATTTTATTATTGCAACAAATACTGTGTTGTTTTTCTTGAAACGACAAGCTCATTTCATTAATTTTTGAGAAAAAGTCTGCCAAATATCGAAGTCTGAAAAACTAGTTTGTCAGTTACGCTTTCAAGTAAAAATGGCATTCACAAAGAAAGCAGCTAGATCAGCTCACAACTTAACTGCAGAATAGCTTCATGTGTACTCCCCATTTTGTCAAAAAACAAACACAAACACAGAAAATGACTTGTATTCAAGAGTTGAGATTGAATAAAATTATTAATTTTTACTTCTTCGTCAAAGACATTCTTAGGAGAAACCACCTTTTTTTAAAAACACAAAGTATAAGGCAGTGGAGAATACAATGGCTACTAGTACAGTTCGGTGCCATTGGCTTGACATGTACTACAGTGCCAGTAGTTGTGCCTATCACAGCACAGTGAGAAAAAGAAACTATTCTCATGTAAATAGTGTAGACCTTGTGAACTCCCTGAAAATGTCTTGGAGACCAACCTGGGGTTGGTGGACAAATACTTCAAGAATTGCCGTACAAGAGGAAGCACCTCTTTATTTGAGGATTACAAGTGTGCGTGAAAAAGCAGAAGGGAAGAAACAGGCAGCCTGCATCAAACTTCAACAAAGCAGGAAATGCCTTCCTTTTAATGAGCAGATGAGGAGTACAGGGCCTTAAAAGAATTAAATCTAGGGTAGCTGTTTCTTCTGGACTGTCCCAGTAAATTAACTGTTTTATTTTTGCATTTCTTTGCAGAGGTAATGAATAATTTGAGTTTACAAAACACTAAAAGTTGGGGCAGTTATTTGCATTACAAAAGAATTCTGATTTCCAAGGAGATCTGACTTCCTGAGTTCTTAAGGCATTTGTTTATAGCTGATCAATGATTAGATAAACAAGAAATAGAAATTCAGAGCAAAGTGTTAATAGCCATCGCTAATCAAACATAGGCTATTCATTAAATTATAATGTAAACAAACTGGATCAGACTGGCTGATCTACATGGTGCTGCAATAACTTACCTCCCAGACAAAACAAGATACATCCAATATGGAAACCATTCTTACCAAATCCATTGCCTTATATTAATGTTACTGTTAAATTTATTAAAAATCATTAAAATTATACACATTAAGCAAAAATTAGGAATGTGTGCAGGTTTCAAGAGAAAATAGAGGCAGAGGTGGACTGTAAATATTCGTGTGGCTCAATAAATGTTACATTCTTCTCTTTAAACGAAAATAGTTTTTGCTTTGTTAAACATATGTGGAAATAAGCATTAGTTTAGGTCTCTGGTTTCTAAGAGTATTTTGCTGTCCTTATTGACTGTCATTTTGTTTCATGTTTTTATGTCTCAGAATATCCAGGGGCCTAGGCACCTGGTGCCCTTTATACATATCTGGAGTGCCAACTACGTGTCCCGACTTGACAATGGGTCTTTCTCTGTGATGTGACAATTGGGCCCACAAACGCCTGGCAGTGTTGGGGGTGAGGGTGTTCAGAGAATGCTCAGTGGGTTACTCAATCATTGTGAAGTCTCAATACACAGAATGGAAATTGCTGGCATGTTTCTGTGAACATCTCTTCTGGTAGCTTCAAACTGTTCCACAGCAAGGACAGAATCCCTAGACAGTTCCCACTGCAGAGCTGCCGCAGAGAGAAGAGGCACATGAGTCAAGTGAGCACAATCCTGTGAGCTCAGCTTCCATACTTTGATATCCTCATCTCCTTTCCTCTCAGCAGCCAGCTGCCTCCTGTCTCCTCCCTGTGTTCATTTCCTGGACTCCTTCCTTTGCTACTTCCCAATGCCTCTGACTGCCCAAAGACTCCCCATTACCATCTTCCTCCAGAACTTCCTTTTCATACCTGGGCTCCCTTCCCATTGAAACCCTTACCAGCAAGGACTGGGGTAAAAAAAACCAAACAGGTGAAATAATCATTTGTGCCCTCCACCACCACCAATTCCTATTCCCCAAACTTGGTGGAAGGCGATGGAGGGACAGTGGCCTTCCTTCCTAAATGCACCACCTTTCCAAGGTACTTCCCAGGGACATTCCGAGTCATATTATGAAGAAAATTCGGGCAACTGCCTTCTTTACCACCACCCAATTTCCTCCTCTACATAAAAGAGATTTTATGGTTTTCTGTTCCTTTTCCTGTGTCTCCAACACAGCTTCCTAGAGCATAAGGAAGGAGAGAGTTTTCCTTACAGTGTGAGACTGCCCTACTCAACAGTCTCCATTCTCCCTCCACCAGTTAATTTAGAAAAAATCCTCAGCTTGGTATTGAAGGCCCTCACCAGCACCTCCATACTTTTCACGTAAAGAACCTTTAAAAATAATGCTCTGGCTATACAGTCCCGAATGGAAAGAGGTTCAAGGAGTAAGTGAGAAATGATAAGGACAGTATGATCGTATGTTGTAACCAAAGTAAACCAAACAAAAACAACTTGACACACACTGTATTTTTTATATATATATGTATAAATGTATAGAAATGTATGTACAAAGATATACAAAAGAAGATTAACAGTGGTATTACTCAAAATGCAGATGGGCCCAAATTGTGATCACATGATCAACATACCTCTGTCTCCAGGGATGTTCCTTAAAATGGACCGAAACCTTTTATACCTTTTATATCCCCAAATAACAGACGCAATACACAGCTGGAAAATCTCTCACATTTCTGTGTTAGTTTTACTTTCAAAAAATTGCAGGACTAGGTGTCTCAGCCCCATCCTTTATATAAGGAGCAGGCAAGGTTTTTTGCTGATCTGTTCACTCTCTTTGAAAATTAAAGTGAAAAATTTCCTGCAGATTGCTCAAGAGCCTTTTGGGACTTTACAAAGAGGGGCCATCTATAGAGCACACTACCTGCTTCACCATAAATTCTAAGTATTTATGCTGGTTTCATACTATCACTGTTTTAAGGAGTATGCAGGTGAGGTCTTAGGATCCCAACCAATGTAAAATAGGGCTGTATTATTGCCCCTTTCCACCCATGCTTGTTTCCATTTCCATTTGAATGACTTGAAACACCTCCTGAGCGAACCCCTTGCATGTCCTCCAAGCATAAAGCAAAGAAGTCATGTAACCTCACCTTTGCTGAAGGTGCCATTATTTATCAAACTAAAATACTTAAACTGTAGAAAGTGGTCACTCATTTTCAGAAATAATGACTCAGAATGAAGCACACCACTAAATAAAAACCATCCAGTAGTTCAATTTGGTCAACTATTTAAGAATACATTTTACAGTTGATGCATCCTGGCCAGCAAAATCTGATGCTTTAAAGTGTTGTACTGAAGCCTAATTTTCACTAATTAATGCCCTGCCCTGAAATCTTGTCCTAATAATCTGATGCAGGACTCTGGGGTCTTTAAGAAGATCATCTTCAAAGACTCAAGTGAGTTTAAAGCACCACCTAAGGAAGCCTTTAAAAACACCTATAGCCAAAAGTACCTATGGACTGTAAGTTAGGCAGTGTGGTGCAGTGAGATCAGCATTGGGTTTTGGAGCCCAAAAGGCCTAAAAAGAGCTGTGTGAGTTTGGGGAAGTTACTTAGACTCTGGGTGTTTCAGTCTCCTTAGCTGGAAAAGAGGTATTTTACACACAGTTCTTAAGACTATAGAGCAGTTGCTCAATAAATGTTTATTTCCTTTCTTCTCATTCATTTAATAAAAGCCTATAGATCATCCAATCAACCACCTGAATTCCAGCAGCTCAGGAGCTGGCTGGGCTCACTTGAGACATCAGATAGTTGAGAGAGACAGCCCAACAGACTGTCTACCACCACTCCTCTTGATCTAATTCTAGCAAGCTATCTGTGCCACCTGAATATATAGTGCCCTAAAGATACTGGTGAAGGGTTGTGACAGCCCAGATATTATTTTTGGCCCTACTAGGCCATTTAATCTCACTGGGCATCAGAGCTTTGTCTTCAAGATAAAGGGTAAGTTAAATGATTTTGAAATTCAGAAATCAGATACAGATTCACTTTTATTATATGCATACTAAAAGGTGTGGAAAGAAATACACCAAAATGTTAATGGTGGTTGTCTCTGGGTGGTAGAATTCGATGACTTTTATTTTCTTCTTTATATTTTCTTGGACTGCCTGAAATTTTTTTTTCCCTCTGAGAAGCATGTAAAATTCTTGTCATCAGAAAAAACTGAAGCTATCTGCATTACGAAATATAAAACACAAAAATCCAAGAAGCTCCTTTGCAGAGTAAAAAAGCCTTGTCTCACTCAACTTTGTCTTTCCCTTGTCTCCATGTGCCCAGCTTGATTAGGTCTTCCTCAGACTCAGTTGCTGTCTTTCTAAATGACCCCACTTGAGGAGAGCAGGTGTGGGATACACAGTAACTGGTACTGGTGGCACTCAGCACATTTCATAGCAGGGGTGAGGACTAACCAGATACCCTCATTCTTTCAAATGGTAGAAGCTGTGCATGCCGCCCTGGAAAACGCAGGCACCTTGGCTCTGTTCCACGGGCACAGGGAGCTTCAGACCAGGCCCTGGATGGCCCCTATCCCACAGAGGTGAAGGTTAAGAGATTTTGTAATTGCTGAGTGTTGTCCCCGGGAGGGTACTTGCTAGGCACTTTAAAGGTTTTCCTGAACTTCCACAGGATCTCTTCAGACATGAGACAGAAAACACACTTCTAGATAGTTGGGTATCTGAGTATTCAGCAACGTGTTATGGGCTTACCAGTTACTTAAGAGTATCCATTTAATAAACCATGCTTTTGTTTTTGGGGGGGAGATGGGAGGAAGCAAGGGCAGGGGAGAAGTGTGTGAGTAGGAAGAAGAACTTTGCAATTCCTTACTCTGCTGGTGATTTTCAGATCCCACTGTACATCAGAATCACCCAAAGAGCTTTAAAAATACAGAGCATTAAGTCTTAGACCAGACTCACAGAATCAGAATCCCTGACGATGGACTACAGGAATCTGAATTACTGCCAAGTTCTAGAGAATTTTGATATTTGCTCCATAAAATCTGAAGTTAGAGGGTCTGTCTAATCTGAGTAAAGTCTCTATTAAGTGTCAGCGACCACCACCTTTAACAGCACTATTATAATATGGGATGCTGCAAACAGTGTAAACAGATCAAGAACATTTATTCAACTAAATTCCATATGAATTATGACAAAACTTACCAGATTAGACACTTTAAATATACACATTTTATCGTATTCCAATCATACCCATATAACACTGTAAATTTTAAAGGTTCCAAATGAAAAAGCATAAAATAAAATCTTTGGCATCTTAAAAAAAATTCTCCATGTATTTCTAGGTGCTAGATGCTGAGTAAACAAAAGGAAAACTACAGGTCTCACAACCGTGAGGGACAAAAGCACATAAACATACACATTCTTACATGGGTATATTAACATTCACTGAGGACTCACTATGTGGCCCTCTTCCAACTTCTACAAATTGTCAATTAATTTAATCCTCACAACCCTATCGGTAGATACAATTATTATTGCCATTTTATAGATGAGAAAACTGAGACACAGAGAGGTTAAGTAACTGGACCAAAGTTACAAAACTAGTGACAGGCCAGAATCTAAAGCCAGGCTCTATCACTGATGTGTTTAGTCTGCTCGGGCTGCCATAGCAAAATACCACAGACAGGGTGGCTCAAACAATGGAAACTAATTTTCTCACAGTTCTGGAAGCTGGAAGTCCAAGATCAAGGTGTTGGCAGGTTTGACTTCTCCTTGAGACCTCTGTCCTTGGCTTTCAGTGCCTTCTCGCTGTGTCCTCACATGGCCTCTCCTCTGTGTGAGCATATGCCTGGTATCTTCCTTTTCTTATAAGGACACCAATCATATTGGATTAGGGCGCACCCTAATGGCCTCATTTTAATTTAATTACCTCTTTAATGACCTTATCTCCAAATATGCTTACATTTGGAGGAACTGCGGGTTGGGACTTCAACATATGAATTTTGGGGAGGACACAATTCAACTCATAACACCTGATGACTGTGTAACCTCAAGAAAGTTACTAGACCTTTCTAGGCCTCAGAATCTTCAACTGTAGGACAGTGTTATTTGAATTAAATGAGATCATTCATTTATTTTTAAATTTTTTTTGAGGAAGATTAGCCATGAGCTAACTACTGCCAGTCCTCCGGTTTTTGCTGAGGAAGACCGGCCCTGAGCTAACATCCATGCCCATCTTCCTCTACTTTATATGTGGGACACCTGCCACAGCATGGTGTGCCAAGCAGTGCCATGTCCGCACCCGGGAGTCGAACCGGCCAACCCGCGTCCGCCGAGAAGCGGAACATGCGAACTTAACTGCTGCGCCACCAGGCTGGCCCCAAGACAAATCATTTAAAATGCTTACCAGAGTGTCTGGCACATTATATCATCATTTTACAGATGAGGAAATCAAAACTCAGAAAGATGGTGACTTGCCCTGTTTTCATCTCTGAAATGGAGTTCTTATACTACAGAACACAGCTTTCCTCTACAACCCCAAATGCATAATCTAGGAGAATTTTATATAATTTATAAATTTTCTCTTCCTCACTTCCTGCTTTCTCATAGTATTTTTCTTACTTTATTACATACAAGAGAGTGAGAGAAGGAGAAGTTCAAATTAATAAAAATTTAGTTAGGGAAGTATACTACTTTTCTGAGATTGTATGTGAATTTCATTCATCCTTTCTCCTAATTTGCGAAGACAATTGGCTATAATCACACAGTGATGACACCTCAGAAGATCAATACCTACTTTCAACTATTAGGAAAGAAAAGCAACTCAATGATTTTTTTTAAAAAAATTAAGATTGTACTTTACATTTGCCTAGTACTCTACATATATTACATCCATTTAACCTTTAATACAATCTTACGATATCATTTTATTTAGTCCTTCTAACAATCCTCTGAAGAAGGTATTGTCTCCATTTTACAGGTAAGGGAACAGGAGCACAGCAAGGTTAAATGTTTTTCTTTAAGATCACAAACCTTGACAATAACTGGCAGAACAAGAACTCTCACTGACATCTTCAAATCTAAGGCCAAGGTTCACCAGTGCAGGCCACCATCTACCTTGGCAAGTTGCAATACCTGGTTTTCTCATTCTTCATGCTTGGCACAAACACAGCAGGTGCTCAGTGAATAAGGCAGTCTGATTTGGGGCAATCTAGACTAAGGTGCAAGGAAATCTCTTTTACATCCTTTATGTGGGCCAAGTTGCCTGACAACTTTGACCACCATCAAGGTCTTGGACTGAGAGCTCTTTTAAGACAGCAACTACAGTCTCCTTCTTCCCCAGTGTCTAGCACACCAGGTGCTCATTAAGTTCAACAGATATTTGAGAAATGAGAGTTCAAGTAAAAATTTATTGTATAATGGAATCATAGGACATTCTTCCTTTAGTGATGGCAATGGGTACATTTCAGCCACCACCATATAAAAACATCAATAAAAAGAAGCATTTATAGAAACCCTCTCTCACAGCCTACAACAGAGAAGCCTACAGGGCTTTTCCAATCCCCAAATTCTATGATTTCATAGTAGTCTACTCCTGACAAGTGGTTAAACTGATTGCCTTAGATATCAATTACGGGCACAATGCAAGTGGATTTTCCAGTACAGAACCAGCACAGTGTTCTTAGTCTGCAGTGTGCTTCCAGGAAACTAACAACTGCATATATGACAGGGAAGTTTCACAGTTCCCAGAGGAAACTGTAATGGATGATAAGGTCGATCTGAGACACAGTGGAATTGCTATTTGTCAGGGCCCTTGCGCTGCAAAAAGGAGCTGTATTAAGAGAAATCATGTTAACTTTTATTTTCTCAAGAATACAATGCTCTCTGGATTTTTTCTTTTAACTTCAAGTTTGTTTTGTCATGAGCAGTCAGGTAAATTTTAACCCAGCCATGGAAAACTATCTGACCACTTGTGAGCTGTTCTGTACACAGGGAAGGGAGGGGGCAGAGCTGATCAGAGCAGTGTTCTAAACACTGCTCTAAACTCTCCCTTAACTTCAGCGACTTGTGGATGTCCAGTCTGTTCATCTCTGCTGCTTTTGTGTATCCTGTGAACTGGCTATCATCTCCCTCGCTACCTATTTCACAGAGCTTTTGTAGCAGATTTAAAAGAAAAATTTAAGCTCCCAGAAAGAAAAGCATTCAGTAAAGTATTGAAAGGATAAAGTATTGCCAGCATTATACTTCCTGTCTGAATTAATCTTTTCAAAGTACTCTGAGATCTGAGGCATGCAAATTCACTAGAAAAGTAAAGAGTTACTCTAGGTGATCTTTTCTAAATCAAGGTAACCTACAAATACTCTCTTCTGATTCCTTAATCAAATGACAAAAAGTTTCAGAGAGAAATGTAGAGGCATACAAATGGAATAATTCTGCAAATAGTGAAATTAAAACATTAATTTACCCACTCATCACCACTGTAATCAATATTTATTAAATATATAATATATGCAATAAATAAGGCACCAAACTAGATGCCGTAAGAATATGGAATTACGTAAGAAATGCCCATATATCTTCCTGTAGTGCAACTACACCATAAGATGAAACTTTTGTTCAGATTTCCTTCCCAAATAAAGGATTCAAGTTTCCCTAGGACATGGAAGAACAAAATAATTTTTTTCTCTGTTATGACTTTCTGGCTTCACAGAAAAATTTTAGAACACACTGGGGGAGAAACTCATCTTTTACCTATTAGTTTCCACTGACAAGCAGCAGCTTTCTCATGAGTGACTGAGCTACACAATGGCTGTAACTTTCACAATAACTTGATTAAATCTGACACGCACATGATGGGGGTGGGGAGGAGAAAGGAACCCATGTGCCCTTCAATTTCAATAAGAGAAGTTGAAACGTATTGTCAGGGAAAGCAAGAAGAAGATCAAGATCATGTGGTTTGGAAAGAAGATCAAGAAAGGACAGAAATATTCCAATAACAACAAGTCACTTGGGATTCCTTGAACGCCCTGCCATATTAAATCACATATGGCTATGCAACGAAAGAAAAAGTTAAGGCCTATCTCACGCCTCACTTCTGCTACTGATTGAGCTTGAGAAAGAAAATTAAGACAACCTTTTAAAGTTATTCAGTCAAAGGCAGAAATTGTAGACTGGACATTTAAGGTTATGGATAAGCTCATTGAGTGGGGTAAAGCACTTGTTTAGCAATTAGTCACTGTCCTTATCCAATTAATTTAAAACAGGAAGCCCCAAATTTCCTTAAAACTTTACTGGTATTAGTTTGCTAGAAATGACTGTTCCAATACATAAATTCTTTGTATGTGTTTACTTTCCACCCTAGATTTATGGCTAAATTGTTCTCAAAAATAGAACCAACTTCTTAATATCTGCTTCTTTCACTTTTAATATTCGATTTTCCCTAAGCCACAGAACTTATGTTTTTCAACAAATGAAGTAAAGTGAATGCTGAGAACCACCTCTCGAGTCCAAGGATGGGGGAATAAGGAAGGGTTTATACCCAAACGCAAATAGGGCATACTCAAAATAAGGTCAAGATCACATTAAGGAAATCTACAGCATATCAAACAAAATTTTGTACTTACGGTTCTGATCAAGCTGAACTATCTTTTGGGACAGCCAATCATGAACAAGACTGCTGTATTTGGAAGCCAGACACCAGGAATAGAGTCTCTTCACAGAAATGGAAAATGACACTCAGCCAGCTCTCTGTCCCGTGGTGTATCTCACATGCAGCACATGAACAATTCCTATTCATTTTTTTTTCATAATGAAAAGTAGATCAACTTACATGGCTCTCTGGCAATGAACTGAGGTACAGTGTTGGGCAGAGGAGTACTGGGGTTTGGAGTCCCTACTAGTTTGTTCTTGGCCATCTTCGTGTTTGCCTTAGCAAACTCTAGTCGTAGTGTTTGCGGAATTTCAGGATCGAAGCGGATGCCCTTTGGAAATACAGAACAAATGGAAGATGTTTTCATTTCCTTAGAGTTAAACAGGAATGGCGACAAAATAAACACACCAGTAACCCTGGCCTATCAGAAAAAAAGGTCAGCTAGAGCTCTCATTCCCACTACTTACACAGAATACACGAAAAACCATTAACGCAACATGTCCAGAAAGTCAGGCAGATTTTGTTTACTTAATTAAATAATTTAGTTACATAGTTTTTCAACTATTCCTTTTCTTCTTGGACAAAAACTTTCAAGTTTGAAAATATGAAATGGCAAATTCCTAGCATAGTCAAAAACTTCAATTGATGGCTACCAATAAGAAGGAAAGAATTAATATAAAGCCCTGAGCAATACTGGAAATCCTAAGAGGCCTAGGCCTCTGAACAGTGTTCTGACATCGACTTAAAAACAATGTAATTCTTCAATGCTTTAGTTCTATCACCTATAAATAGAGGGGGAAAAATCTCATCCCTTTCTAACTGGAGAGATTTCATAATGGTGATATATGTACTCTGAATTAATAAGAAGACAGGAAATAAACACTTTTAAGGTTTCAACATAACTAGTATCACTTAATTCGTTAGCTTATAAATTTATATAAAATACGAATGTCTTGATGTGGTAAAGTCCTGATTTTAATTATAACTGGTTTATTAGCTACATGGATAGAGAGACAAGAGATTACATCGGCCAAAGAGAGGATAGTAATTTCAACTGCCCTTGACCCTATTATTGCAGTTCACCTAACACATATTCCATAAATAAATCACAATCAATATAAAATACAAGATTTAGGGCAATATCTAAAGTCTATTTTGAAACCCTCCCACCATTGAAGAATGCCTTCATTACTAAGCATGATGAATAGTCTCACATCTATGTCCAATGCCATGGATTCTGGACCCCAACAATAGTATCAAAAAGCTATCCCAGTGTAGTACATAAATATGCATCCAAAACAGACTCAGGTCCCATTTTTGTCTGTATGGTATGCTCTGGAAAGGAAGTTGGAGTTCTGAAAACAAGTATCCTAAGAACACAGGTTTTCCATTTAGTGCACATCTCGGCCTGTGGGCCCAAAGTCCCTTTTCTTTTTCTTAATTAGCTTGAAGAAAATTAAGAACAATTTCCACATGAAATTAGTAAGAATCTCTGACTCTGTAGACCAGGATGAGGAACTCTGAATTTCACAAGCTCAGCTCCAAGGACAGGAGGAAAAGCCTGTGACTCTGGATGGTAATGGCAATAAAAGAAATAAGGAAGGGGAAAGGGGAAGAAAGAGATGTCCTCAGAGAGGTACAACAACAGCCACAGAGCCCTCATCTACAGATGTGCTGGAGTGGGTACAATTTCTTCATGAGCCTGATTCATCTGTTCTCCGAGAAGAAACCAATTGAAGGTGGCAAATGGGGGTGGGTGGGAAGAAAAGGAATCCACTTGTGCAGCCCTAGCCAAAAAAAGTAAAAAGGGGGTGTCAGTTATATGAAACATAAAAAGAAATTCTTTAACTGGTCTCAGTTTTTGTTTTATTTTGCTTTAATTTGGGAAGCCTCAGTATTATCTTGCCAAAAACGTATATAAGGAAAAAGAACAAAGCAGCATTCTGAGCAGTGTTTGCTTCCATGAGCTTCCTCTTAAGAGCATTTCATTCTATCAAAGCTACTATCGCAACAGAACAAGTATTTCCAAATATGGATGCAAAGAGTTGCAGTCTTTGCTGGGAGACAAGCACAGTCCCCGACTGAACAGCTAAAGGTATGCTGTGGAGGGACTTGCTATTCATACTATACCCCATCAGCTACACATAGTAACAACTTGCCATCAATTTCAAGGTGTCCTCCCTGGCACTAAACTCCACCAACCTTCCTGTGAAGAAGCAACTTTCATAAACCTGAGCCCACATCAACCCGAGCACTGTGGCGTGGGCTTTCATAACATGAGAAGAGCATCCTGGGACCTGTCAGTAGTCCTTGGAGCTTCCAGCCTCAGATAATGAGGCTATGCATCTGAATTCCATACCTCAGCTCTTTCACTGGTGTTCTAGAGTCAAGCAAGGCTCCACACAACTCACTTTCCTCTTACTGATGGCTCATGTCCTAAACATGCTGAATTGAGTCTCCCCGACTCCTCCTCACCCGCCTCTTCATACCCTTCCCTTCCCATTTGAGCTAAAATAACACCACCATCTTGTTATGTTCCAAATCAAAGT
Organism: Equus asinus; assembly: GCF_041296235.1. Classification (NCBI taxonomy): domain Eukaryota; kingdom Metazoa; phylum Chordata; class Mammalia; order Perissodactyla; family Equidae; genus Equus; species Equus asinus. The sequence continues at coordinate 13,062,384 of NC_091816.1, forward strand.
TCCAGCTCCTTATTAAAAAAAAAAAAAAAAAAAAGCTCAGAAGTTAAAATGACCTAATTTGTTTGGCAGCTTATTCAGAGGCCGGAGGCTTAGAATACAAGCCACATTCTTCTAACATCTTTAGCAGCAATACCATATTTGGTAATCAATATCCTGCTCAGCTCAGTTTCTATCCAGAGGGATTAGCCAAGTCAAAAACATTTTAAATGTTAAAGGATGATGAAGAGGAGGCAAGGGTAGGGAGAACATGGAAGTGAAGAGGAAGAAAAGAGAAAGAGGAGAAAGATAAAAAAGAGGAAGACAGATAAGGAGAAGACGACATGAAAAAAAAAATACCTTGTGCTTTTAATTAAAGCCTAACAAGATTATTCTCTGGCCAGAGTGACTTCACGTTAAATGCTGTCAGGGTAAGATCACTGCCAAGTCGAAGGGGGGATCTGTGCCTTTCAAAATCAACTTTTTCCTCTCGTCTATAATCCACCAAAACTCTTCTTATAATGAAGAGAAACCTTTCTCTCACAGTTGTAAATGGTATCTTATTTACGTGGTGACCAGAAAGGACGTTTCTGGGCCTAAGTATGGTATCAATCTGAGAATAGTTACTTATCAGGCAACTCAATCTGACTGGCTAAAGGGACAGTCAAAAGTTTCCTCAAGATGACCTAAAATATCCTGACCAAACCAACACAGGTTCACTATGCTCTACAAAGACTGGATTTCCTATCCAGGACAAGATATTGTTGGCAAATAATGTTCCTTAGTAGTCTAGTATACTTAAGAGTATACCAGGGCAGTGTCAAATCCATATGCCAATGTGTCATAGACTGCATGTTTGTGTCCTCCTCAAATTACTATGTTGAAGCCTTACCCCACATTGTGATGGTATCTGGAGGTGGTCCTTTGGGAGGTAATTAGGTTTAGATGAGATTATGAGGGTGGGGCCCTTATAATGGGATTAGTGCCCTTAGAAAAAAAGAGGAAGAGACACCAGAGATCTCTCTCTCCAACAGCACACAGGAAGGAAAGGTCACCTACGCACACAGGGACAAGGTGGTAGCCTGAAAGCCAAGAAGAGGTTTCCTGTCAGATACTAAATCTGTTGGCAACTTCATCTTGGACTTTCTAGCCTCCAGAACTGAGAGAATTAAATGTATGTAGTTTACGCAATCCAGTCTATGGTATTTTGTTATGGCAGTCCAAGCTGACTAAGACACTATGCTAACACAGTTTTCTTTCCTGGGCCATAGTTCCTAAAATACCTCAAAGCATTCTTTCTGAACCTTGTGTGGCCTCACACAAGTATATCTCCCCTTCTCCACCAGCCCCACTCCCAACCCCACCTTTCCCCTCACTGAAGGTGACTCAATCCACAGGAACAGTTTTATTTAAGTGGTATATGTGCCTGGTATTGTGATCACTACAAGTCCTAATAATTGGATCATAAAAGCTACAGAGAGCACTTAGAGACTCCGAAGGACAATTCAAACTCTGCATTCACATCCTGTAATGCTCTAAACTCAGACAGTTACTGCATTCAGGACTCTCTTGAGGGAAGTTTTTAAATCTTCTAAAGTTTAAAATCTTTTTCCCCACTTTCTCTTAAATATAAACAAAGCTTAAGAACTACTTGTAACTAAAGGTTAAAAAGAGAATTTTCTGAATTGTGGGCTTAAATTTCCCAAAGCAAATTTATGTTTCCTATTTAAAATGCATTAAGATTCTAAGTAAGCTAGAGAGCTTAAAAATGCCATTTTATTGTTCTACAAACTATATCAAAGCCTGGAGACCTAAAAGGATAAGAGCAGAACTGGAATATAATAAAACATAAGGAAACGGGCAAGGTGAAAGGAAATTACCAAACCGTGAAGGCCCAAGCCTCCAGGAATCCAGAGAGTCACTATAAATGAACTGTAGCTCTTTCAGTGATTTTCTGGAAGACAAAATGGAGATGCCAGTAATTGAATATGCTACAAAGCCCAGATCCTAAGTAGCTCTCCTATTTCTCTAGCTGTTGTGACTCTGGCTTCTTGGGTAGACTGGCTGGGGTAGGAAGGATTTATCACCTGCAAATCACAGATTTGGGCTCATACAAGGATACTGGATTATTCTGAACATAAAGGTACAACATCACTCTAGCTCCTCAGAAGTGTACTGGTATTGGATTAACATTAGCCCACCTAAGTGAGGATAAGTATTAGTTAGGAGTTTATTCGCTGAATAATGGGGAAAAAGAAAGAGGAGAAGGATATTCTAGAATGATTAAAATATCCCTAGAGGCTTATGCAATGTGTAGTCCTTGACTGAACAAACCAGACTTAAAAGACCTTTTGTGGGAAAACGGAGAAAGCTGAATGTAGAGTGGATTTTAGGTGATACTTGAAAAATCTCAATTTTATTACTTATTAGGTGTGAGAATGATATTATGGTACCATATGACTTTAGTCATATGTCTTTAGTTTTTATTTTTAAAAATTTTTTTAAAGATTTTATTTTTTCCTTTTTCTCCCCAAAGCCCCCCAGTGCATAGTTGTATATTCTTCGTTGTGGGTCCTTCTAGTTGTGGCATGTGGGACGCTGCCTCAGCGTGGTTTGATGAGCAGTACCATGTCCGCGCCCAGGATTCAAACCAACGAAACACTGGGCCACCTGCAGCGGAGCACGTGAACTTAACCACTGGGCCACGGGGCCAGCCTGTCTTTAGTTTTTAGTACTGAAACACAAAGAATATATAATGACAAAATGTCATGATATAATATCATGTATTTACTTTAAAATACTTAGAAAAAAAGATGAACCAAATGTTAAGTTGGTAAATTCTGATGAGAGGTTAACAGACGTTCATTTCTACACTCACTACTTTTTGATATGCTTGAAGTTTCATAACAAAAACTAAAAATAAAACCCAAAATTTAACCAAGCATATACTCTCTATGAGTCAGAGACCCAAGAATCAATGAAAGGAAGTCCCTGCCTTGAGGAGCTCAGAGCTTACACTCTGGTGGGAGAGCTGTACAGGTAAACTAATGGCTAGATGAAGAGATAAACACCATAAGAAACACAGCCAAGGCAGAAAGTGACTGGGGAAGGGGGAAGGCATCAGAGAGGAAGTGATGGAAGAGCAGAAATTTACCAGATGGTAGTCCAGGAAAGGGCTTGGCAAAGTTGTGTATGACAGGATGGAGGGGGAGAGAATGTGTACGAGGGGGAGGTGAGTAAATGACTGCAGAAGCAGGCTGAGGTGGGATCACAGGACCTTTTAAGCCATGAGTGAGGACTCTGGAGTATGTGCATAGCAGAGCTCTTAAAATTTTTAACCTGGGGAAATAATACGATCAGATTTATTTAGAACTGTGATTGTCAAATGTTAGTGTACTGAATTCTACCTCCACAGTTTCTGATTCAGTAGGTCTGGGATGGGATCTGAGAACTTACATTTCTAACAAGTTCCCAAGCTGATGCTGATACTGCTTGTGTAGGGTACCACATCTGAGAATCACGGTAGTGGTAGACAATTCTAGTGGCGTAAGGGCAGCTGGACTTAAAGGAGAGACCAGACAGACCAGACATGAAGCAATTAGAGCAGTCTTGGAAAGAGAAGTCACTTGACATGGCTTCTCTGGGAAGGGCACCCAGAGGCCAATGTCTGGGTTCTGTGCCCTCACTCCCCTAACAACAGTTGACTATCTAAGGGACAGACGCTGCCCAAAGTGACCAACATGTTTTTTCTTCTGAGGATTTCAACCTTGAGTACAGAGATACAGAAAACAGAGGTGGTTGGAGCTGAGTCGCCTTAACAGTCTCCCACTAGAGATAAGGTCTCCAAACTCCTGTCACTGAGGTCTTCAGAGCTGTCTTGATGCCTGATGGAGTCTTGTTTGTTTGGTATATCCTTCAAATCTGTGAGCTACCAGCTATCCAGTATCCTTACAAATGGTTCTACCATTAAAGTCAGTTTATCAGTCCTTGACAACTAGTTTTAGGACAATGGAAGCATTCATTTACAGAAAAAAACCAGTAAAGAATAAGGCAAAGCTATGTATATTTACTGAGAAAGATGTCCACGGCAATATTGGGTTATAAAAAAGGATACTCAACAACGTTTAGTAGTCTGAAGGGAGGAGACTTTGTATATGTACGTGTGTGTGGACACAATCTACCTGTGTAAGCCCAGGCATGTTTATAATGCACCAAACAATCTGCTAATAGTGGTAACTTTGGTGGTGATGGTGGTGGGCGAGAAAGATTTCTCTTCTGTATAATTTTGTATTGTTTGAATTAATTACAAATATGTATAACTTACAAAGTTATAATTTATAAAAATCTGATACAGATTAAAAAAATGAGAAGAGGAGGGAGAGAGGTGGAATAAGGGATTTCCTATGGAGTGCTAGCAGAGCCAGAGCAGAACCAACAGTAGTAGACATCCTGGCATACAGCACTCAATCAGCTATGTTGGTGTTTTCTGTTTAGTTTTTAAAAAATACTTTATTGTGAAATAATTTCAGATTTATAAAAAAGTTGCAGGCATAAGTAGAAAGAATTCCTGTATACACCACATGCCCAGATCTCCCCTACACACTTTTTTGCCTCCCTGAATTGTTTAAGAATCAGTGGAAAGCATGAGGCCCCTTTACCCTTTACAATTTGATTCCCTAAAAACAAGGACATCTCTTTGTTTTTCTCATTCAGGATCTAATCCAGAATCACACATAGCATTTAGGTGTCATCTCTTTAGCCTTCTAGAATATTTTCCTCAGTTCTTGTCTTTCATGACCTTGACATTTTTAAAGAGTACAGGCTATTTATTTCGTAGAATGTCCCTCAATTTGGGTTTATCTGATTTGCTTCTTGATTAGATTCAGGTTATGCAGTTTTGGCAGGCATTATCACAGAAGAGATACGTGTCACTCTCAGTGTATCCGATCAGGAGGCATATGACATCATTTTTGTTCCATTACTAGTGATAATACCTCTGATCACTTGCCAAGTTTGTCTACTGAAAGGTTACTATTTTTTCCCCTTTTTAATTAATAAGCATCTCATAAGGAGATACTTTGAGACTACATAAATATTTTGTTTTTTATCAAACTTTCACCCACTAGTGTTAACATCTATTGATGATTCTTACCTGAAGTAATCATTTACTGTGGTTGCCAAACAGTGATTTGTAATTCCCATCATTCCTTCTGTCTTTGTTAGTTTTCTACTCTAAGGAAAAGCCTACCCTGCTGCCCTGTTTTTTATTTATTCATTAATTCATTCACTCACACACCAGTACTGAGTAGTGATTCATAGCTTATTTTATTCTATGATTTATAATTTATTACTATCATTTGTTTTGGTGCTCAAATTGTACGTACACACACACTTTCACATCCATATCTACTTCTCTATATTTATTTAGATATATTAAAAACACGGGGGGCCGGCCCCGTGGCCAAGTGGTTAAGTTCGCATGCTCCACTTCCGAGGCCCAGGATTTCACCAGTTCAGATCCTGGGCATGGACACGGCCCCACTCATCAGGCCATGCTGAGGCGGCGACCCACCTGGCACAACTAGAGGCACTCACAACCAGAATATTCAACTATATATACTGGGGGGTCTTTGGGATGAAGAAGAAGGAAAAAAAAAAGATTGGCAACAGATGTTAGCACAGGTGCCAATCTTTAAAAAAAAACCCCACAAATTTGTACTGATAGCTCAAATTCCAATCCAACACCATTGGGTTAATTCTAGCCTTCCCTTTCCATATTTGTAACTCCTCCTCTGAATCCTAGCTCTCACTATCCACTACACATTTATATATTTGCTCAATACAGGAATACACACCAAGTAGTTTCAGAACTGCTAAACAGTATCAACATAAAAAACAAATCTATTAACTACTGTTCAGTATTTATTTACAGTTCTTTTTGTCTTTAGCCTAAAAGTATATAGCCTATATATACATAGAATATACTGATTGAATATATATATATATTCAAGAATTATTTGGGTTAGTTCTCCCCATTCCCCCTACCTTCAGTGTAGTTGTATTATTCATTTGAAACATAGTGAGACTCATTTATTTCTATTTATATTCAGTTTAGGGTCTCTTCTCATCCTTGTTGTCTTCACTTTATCTATATATCTATGCATTCATAGCAGGTAAAATTGTTTCACCATTTAAAAAGTTAAAGTTGATTCACCAACCCACTCGTCTATTTACTCATTTATGATAATTTTATGTATGTTGACTAAAAAGCTGAGGACCCAGAATTTTAACACACTCCACCCCACCTGCTGTGACTTCCTGATACTGAACCTTCTGAAGGAAGCTGGGAAGTAACCAAAGGTTTTTAATGTTGTTTATTATAGTTAACTTTTTAGTTTTCTATTTCTAATTGAAATACTCAGAAATGTTTAAAAAAAGAAGTGGGGGTAAAGATAACTGGAGCCAAAACTGCTGTAATAAACACTGCTATATACAGATCAGTTAAATTTGTGGCCTGAACCTGGGGGAGGGGAGCATTCTCAAGGCTGAGTTGTGCTTGACGCCTGGCTTCCCCTGGTGAGTCCTGGGCTGAAAGACTTTACAAAGTCCCAATATGGACAAATTCAAATGTTTATGAATATTATTCCATTCAGGTGAACCATATGAACCTCTACTGGAAAGTAACAGACTGCCCCTACCACTAATTCCAGTGTCAGGGGACTCAGCTCTCCTCTGAGAGACAGGCACAGGTCACCCATTTCTTTTAGAGCAAAGGTCATTTGCTCTCAGAACCTCCTGGCGTTTCACACACACGCCATTCTGATCCAGTAATCCAGTGGATCTGAGGCATATGTATTTAACCAGATGAAACTTCTTTTTGCAGAATAAAAATAATAAAGTAGCAGCAATTTTGTAAGATTCAACTTAATATGCTGAAAGAGTTTCCTGACTGATTTTAATAAACTTCTTTCTTCCCCTTTCTCCATACCCAAACGAAATTCCACTTCCCACATTCCAAATGAAAACCCACTTCTGCTTTAAAGAATATGGGCATCCAGAAAACTCTGGCTAGCCGGCTGTCTACAGTGAAAAAGAGAAATAAATGCTGTTTAAGTTACAGGTTTTAACCAATTCTTTCTGACTTTTAATATAGAATGAGAAACCACGTATACAGTACAATAAAATCTCAGTATACGAAAATCCATTTTGTAATAATCTGCTCAATTCTTTCCTAGCCTTGAGAAACTTCTAACCTTTACAGGAGGTCAATAAAATCCCATTTTGGTGCTGGCATGCACTCCACTTCGGCAGGCAGCCTGGGGCTTGCTGGTTCAGATCCTGGGCAGGGACCTACGCACTGTTCATCAAGCCATGCTGTGGCAGGCATCCCACATATAAAGTAGAGGAAGATAGGCACAGATGTTAGCTCAAGGCCAATCTTCCCCAGCACAAAGAGGAGGATGATGGCAGATGTTAGCTCAGGGCTAATCTCCCTCAAAAAAAAAAAAAAAAATCCCCATTTTGTGTCCAGGAAATAATAAGGAATCTGAGGAAAGGAGCTCAAGTCAAGGTCAAAGTTAGTACTGATCCCTCCTTGACCCTGTGATGTAATCTCAGTACCCAGATCTTGTTTTATATCTCCCTGCTGCACACCACCCTCACCTTGGTTTCTGGTACTAAACCCCAGATCCTCTGAGGGCCACGGTTCTGCTATGTCTCTTCAGGTTCACCCAAGCAGAGCCCTCAGCAAATTTCAAGGGCTGCTTCATAACCTGCTGTCAGAATCTCCAAGATTGGGAGTCCACCGGGGGTAGCTGATCTACCTGGTGCACTGCTGGCCTTTCTTAACACTGACTGAGCCTGAGTTATAACTTTTTACGTTTTTAGTTCTCTTTTTGAAGGTATGATTATTATCCTACAAAGCAGGAAAAAACCAGACAGTATAGTGGGATTGGGGGGTGGGGTGGTAAAGTGACTTCTTTCTAAATTATCCATATTATCAAGCATTAAACAGAAAAGCTGAACCAACAGTGCTACTTTCTGTAAACAGTGGTAAATAAAACAACATCCATGGGGAAGGAAGAACTAAATCAATTCTCAGGAGTAACTAAAGAGAATGGCATACTCTGCTGCTGGCTTGGGGGTTTTGTAAAGCATTTATAGTCTAACTCATTGAGATCATGATCTGACTCAGCTTTACTAAACAACTATCTGATTTCTCTGCAACCAAGAAGGCTTCTTTCATAAGAAACTCAGTGTTCTAACACCAGTTCCCTCCACTACAGCTGACTAGAACAAGCTAATAAATAGAACAAGCTAATAAATTAATTAATAAGAAAATGATTCTTATTATCTATTCTTCTGTTTTTTTTTTTTTTTTTTTTTTTTTGGGGGGAAGATTAGCCCTGAGCTAACTACTGCCAATCCTCCTCTTTTTGCTGAGGAAGCCTGGCCCTGAGCTAACATCTGTGCCCATCTTCCTCTACTTTATATGCAGGACGCCTACCACAGCATGGCGTGCCAAGCAGTGCCATGTCCGCACCTGGGATCCAAACCAGTGAACACTGGGCCACCGAGAAGTGGAACATGCGAACTTAACCGCTGCGCCACTGGGCCGGCCCCTTATCTATTATTCTTGTACACGTTGTACTTAAGAGCTATCCAGTCATAATACTATGTGGGAGAAGATATGGGAAAGGGATTCAGAGGTTGGAGATGGCTTAATTATACTATACTACATTCAAAAGATTTTTCATTCAACAAAAATGTATTTGAGTCTTCCTGCTAAGTGACCAAACATTGAAGTCTATTTTATTTTTTACTTAAATTTCTATTTAATTTACTTAATGTTGATTTAACTGGAAATTCAATGTTCTTATTTTAAAAGTTGTTGAGATAGAATACGTTATTATGGACATTTTTAATAACAGCTTTACGTAATATAATTCACATACCATAAAATTCACTCTTTTGTGTACAATTCAACAATTTTTAGTATAGTTAGAGCTCTGCAACCATCATCACTATGTAGCTTTAGAACATTTATATCAGCCAAAAAGAAACTCTGTACCCATTAGTAGTAACCCTTATTCCTCCCTCTCTCTCCTCTTCACTCATCCCTCCAACCACTAATCTATTTTCAGTCTCTGTGAATGTGCTTATTTATTCTGGATACTTCATATAAATAGAATCGCACAATACTTGGTCTTTTGTGACTGGCTTCTTTTACTCAGAATCATGTTTTCAAGGTTCATCCATGTTGTACCGTGTAGCAGGACTTCGTTGTTTTTTACTGATGAATAATATTCCATTGTACAAATATATCACATTTTGTTTATCCCTTCATCAGTTGATGGACATTGAGTTGTTTCCACTTTTTTGGCTGCTATGAATACTCATGTACAAGTTTTTGTGTGGACGTATGTTTTCAATTGTCTAGGAGTGGAATTGCTGGATCATATGGTAACTCTACGTTACCTTTTTTGAAGAACAGTGACACTGTTTTCCAAAGTGGCTATACCATTTCAATCCCATCACCAATGTATGAGGATCCCAATTCTTTCACATCCTTACCAACACTTGTCATTGCCTGTCTTTTTCACTTTAGCCATCCTAGTAGTGTGAAGTGGTGTATCACTGTGGTTTTGATTTGCATTTCTCTATGCTGTTATATTTTAAAACATTCTGTAAAGAAGGCTAAGAATAAAAGCCTTCTATTTTCAAAGAGCATTTTGGTTACAAGGAAAGGGAAGAGCCTGGGGACCACAAATCTTTCAACATATAAAAAGGAATGAATGGGGCTGGCCCAGTGGGATAGTGGTTAAGTTCGGCACACTCCACTTCAGTGGCCTGGGTTCACAGGTTTGGATCCTGGGCACAGACCTACACCACTCATCAGCCATGCTGTGGCAGTGACCCACATATAAAATAGAGGAAGAGTGGCACAGATGTTAGCTTAGGGCTAATCTTCCTCAGGGGGAAAAAAAAAGGAATGAAGTTGAAATAATTTAACTTTTACCTTTCAGAAGTTAAAAGCACAAGTTAGAAACATAAACCATTTTCTGAAATTATTGCTAGATATGTCATTCCCATCAGAAACTAGTATGTATATATACACTTTGGAGATATTCTGAGGTCTCCGGGGACCAAAATATTTTTATGGTTTTCTGAATATTGTCAGCTTTCTCTTCTACAGGAAGCATAAAATATTCAATCAGATTAGAAACAGACTCTAGGCAAGATATATGCAGAAGTTTCCCCAGGAGTCTGAAAACAATTGTTACATTCAGTTGGAGCCTTAAAATGACTCAGTGAAGGCCAAACAGAAGCACACATGTGGGTAATCTAACTGTTACAGTGGAGTGGACAGGGTTCATGCAGAGACAACAGTGTGAAGGGAAGCTAAAGGAAGTGCTGCATGTTATACATATAAATAGAAAAGATGACTGCACAAAAGGAAATGGGGGGGAAAAGTGAATGTCACAACTTCAAAATATTTCTCCCAACTCAATACCATTTCTGAAAATGACTGAGTAGAAATTTTCTACCATTTATAAAATGTCAGTGTATCCCAAGTGAAAACTTGTGATGCCCAAACACTTTTTAAAAAACAAAACTAAGTAAAGATCACAGAAGTGGGGAGCTGGTAAAGAACTGGGTCAGGTTCTCTGATGCTGAATAGTAGAGGGTTATCTACATAAAGCCTGAAAATCACAGAATTTTAGTACTGAATTTTTTGGGACCTCCTAACCTAGCAGTTTTCAACCACAGGTAGCGCTGCTCACTACCTCTACTCCATATCCCCTGCCCCCTACCCCACACACTCCTTAGGGATATTTGGAAATGTGTAAGAGTGTTTTTGAGATTTTACATGACTGAAGACAATTCTAGCATTCAGTGGGCAGGAGGCAAGGATGTTTAAGTCCTACAAAGAGCAGGACAGTTCCATACAGTATAAGAACTGTCTCATCCAAAATGCCAATAACCTCTAACACAGATGAAGAAATTAAGATTCAGAAAAGTAAGGTAATCTGCTTAAATTTCCAGTCAACTATTGGGAGAATCTAGATGAGAATTCAATTTTCTGACTCCTGTGATTGTGTGCATGTGTAACATTACAGTTCTGTGAAATTCCTTATTTTACAAAGACTACATTATTTTCAGATAATAATGAAGTTGTTGTTCAGTTTCCACTGTGCTGAAATTTAGGTAGACGTGGGTTCCAACAGGGAAGGAAGAAGTGAGGAGAAGAATCCGTCAGATGTAAACCATATTTCATACTTTTCCTAAATAAGGGCATTGCTTGCAGAATCATCAGGACTGTTAATACAACAGCCTGTGCTGCTGGGTCACTGCCCACTAAGAAACTAGCAGACCAATTACGCCCTGTTCTTCTTAATCCAGCTACCTCAAAGTGCTTGTCCTGGATTTACTTTAGAATAATCTGATTTACTACTCATTGTCCTCCTTGTCTAAGCAGAGTCATTTCAAAAGAATGTGTCCCTCTCTATTGGTAATATATCCAGATTCTACTTTAAGAAAGAGACCCTTTCCAGGGGCTCTCTGTAGGTAGACGTGGCCATTTGGGTTGAAGCTGTGTTATGAGTCCAGATACAATTCCTTGCTCCATTGCCCAATTTAAGTCTTCCAATAAGTGCTAGGTTTCTAGATGTCTTGTATCCCCTTCTTGTTTTTAACCCCTTGAATCAAAAAAAAAGAAAGAAAAAATCTGTATAATTTTGTTTCTAAACCAGATGTTCTATAAAACACAATTAAATTTTATCCTGCTTTGAATGTTTTAGCAACAGAAAGGAATACGCGTCCGCGTCTAGCCTAGAATGTCTCCCGAGATTTCTTTGATTCCAAGCCTATGTAATTTCTCCTCTGATAATATTTTGTAACAAGCTCATGTCTCTGAGTGTTATAACAGAATAAGCTTGGCCATGGTAGAGAAACCCATTATCATCCCTCACTAGCCATTCTGGGTCTAAAATAAAAATATTTTAATAAAGTTTCCTAGTGACTAGGCCACTTCCTAAAATACAGTTTATCCTTGGCTTCACTTTTATTTGTGTGAACAAACTGTAGCACTCAAATTCACACCCTCTCACCAATAAGCCAGACTGTTATGGTGAAAACTACAATGTAGTTAAGGATGTACCTGTCCCAACGACAAAATGAGGAAAATCTTGTTTCTGCCCCCCAAACTCAGAAGGACTAGAAATGTAACTAGAAGATGGTCTTGGTAGATCCCCTTCCACTTAATGGTGAAGGCAGCAAGAAAACTGGTTCTCCAGAAGTACCATCAGCTATAGTTAGCGACAGTGACAATTATAAAGGAGACACTCCAACTCAAGGTTACAACCAATTTTAGGCAGAACGTCTCCCCAAATAAGAGGCTTAAATTGTGGTAATTGTGTGGGTTTTTAAGTCTGATAGCCTGCATATAAATCTACCGCCACTGTTGGTCTTGGGTGAGTTGTTTAACCTTTCTGTGCCTCAGGTTCCTCAGTTATAAACTGAGAATGATAACAGTCCATACCCCATAGGGTTGATCGAAAGAAAAAATGAATTCTTCCTGCCAATGATTACATCAATGCCCGGCATATGATAAACACTCTTGTGGCCCAGTGCTCATCAGCTAAGGAGCTGCTCCTTTGAAACATGGACTGATAGGGGTTTCTTCCCGTTTGGACTTTCCGGAAAGGTGCTTCTACCACTGCTAAAAGAGAAGGATGAGATCCATACTCAGCTTGGAGATTCCCTCAACTGGAGGAAGCAGCAGGATACCTGAGCCGCTGTCTGAGCTGGTGCTGTGTAGTTTCAGAGAAATCTTTTATTCCACCTGGTTTCATTTCTCCCACAGGGAGTTCACGTGTGTCCTGCTTCTCTTGCTCATTTCTGTTGGTTCACACAGTCTGAGTAGCTCGGGGGGTACTGGCTGGTAACTGCAAAGACTGTACCCACTTTGTAGGAGAAAGGAGAAGTACTTCAGAGGTATCTGGTCTCTATTTGACTTGACCATCCACCCCAGCTAAATTTCTTTCTTTTCCACTAAAGCACACTTTTTGTTAGCCAGCCACCCCCGTGTATATAACCATGCCCTAGAAGAATCTGCTTTGTATAGGATAACTATAAAGTCATGACAGAGCCTTTGAAGAAGCTATAAACTCAATCTTTAACATGTCAACAGAATCAGAGTCAAACAGAGTTTATTTTCCAAAGGGTTGAGAGGGCATGATTGTTTGAACTTCTGCCACTATGTTCTCAAACTGTCCTGAAAAGGATGATTGAAAGACCTGGCCCTGACAGTGTTAGGAACAGGATGCCTCTACTTCAAGCATGGTCAGTTAGCAATTAAAGCAGTATTTTACAGTAACGCTTTGAAATAGATAAATAGATAATATTACACGGAAAGAAACATAGGCCAGAGTGCAGATGGTATTCTTTCATTCAGGAGTCCTGACGTTAACATTTTTACTCCAAGGATTTTGAAGGTAAACAGTCAACTGTTCTGGTAGGGATAAAAACACGTCTTGGAATCCTTAACACACAAATACCTAATGCGGCTGGTGCTGCCAGCAGTCCCTTTCATTGTATATTCCTCATGCCTCCTCCTCTCATGTCTCATTACTGGTACAATGACTGTACCCATAAGCATCCTCTCTTTCCCCTGGGGAAAAAGGTAGTAGCTGCATGACTGCTTTTCACCCCTGCTGCTTTCTGAATGCAGACACTTAAACAAATGGCACTAAAACGAAAGCTTAAAAGGAAGTAGATCTTAGGCAACAGTTTTTGACCCTGAGAAGATCTTGAGGTGATATGGGGCAAACCTACAAGCACACTTTTGATGGTCCACATCTGCTCAATTTTGGCCCATGACATTCTAGTCTGATGTCTGTCAATTCCACTGGATACCAGAAAAACCTGAGAATTTGATGGCTAACTTCACTGATTTGGAAACCAACAAAGAGAAAGAGGTTCTGCCTCTACCAAGAACTTCCCTGTACTTGTCTACAATCTTACGGCTGTCACAGCAAAAATTTAAGGGATTAAAGTGATAGTCTAAGAAATGTAGGGTACAATCCATGCTGTGTCAATGTAAATGATTTCTAGACTATGCAGTTCATCTCAATAAAGCCCAGATTATGGGCTTAAATCAATGAGTTTGACACTGAGGAAAAAAAGAAAAGTAAACAGAAAAACTAACAAAAGAAGAAACTCCATTCTTAGCTGTAGTCTGTATTACTAAACCAGGCCAGTCTAGAAAATATATGCCTTTGGTCACACAGTGTATCGAAGAAGCAAGCAAGGGTGTTTATATGCAGATTCATTATCAACTACAAAAACAGTTTAAATCTTTTCCTAGTGATGGCAAACTGAGAGCAGCACTGTCATTCATAAAGGCCACACATGTGCTCATACAGCTTATACAAAGTACGAAACCTAGGACTAAACTGGGAAGGGATGAGTTTCTAAATACTTACTAATTACATATCCAATATGTCATTAACAGATGACTATACAGGTCCTGTAAAGATAAAAGGGTTACTGGTGTTAAGACTAGAGTTTCAAGGATGGTGTCACCTCTTCAAGGAAAAGACTAATCATACTAACTATGCACTAATCTTCTAACTATTGAAAAGAAGGAAACAGACCCGCTTCTGCACCTAACACATATTAGGTGCATGCCAGGCAAAATAAGACAGATGTGTGCGTGTCTATGTGTATGAAAATACTCTATGAACTCTGAGATATGTTGAATGATTAACATTGTGCAATATAGAGTCTCAGAATTGTAAAAACCAAGTATTTCTGTGTCTATGTAGAAAAGCATATGAATAATAATACCTGTGAGGGAGGCAGTCTAAGAGAATGCATTTAACACACTTCTTTTAGGTTTACCTGAAACACCTGTTAAGTAATTTGAGGACCCATCTTAACTTTCTGTATATGCTTTAAGGATCATTCTGCAAACTTTACTTTGAGTCTTTATTAGTGGCTGGTGTAGAAGAAAAAAAGAGACCGAGGGGAACAACGACAGGACAGTGCTGATATAAACAAACTCTACGAGTGAAAAAAGACAGTTGCCTAAACTTTCCAAAACCATTTTGAAAAAGCTTCTATTTAAAGATCAGACACAGCCCACAACCGGCCTCCAAGTACATTTTTTACAGCTCTCTTTCTGCTTTCTAGTTTTTTAGCAATGAACACCCCTTCTCCCAACAGGATCCAGGGGATAACCAAGTTCAGGTAATCCTAACAAAGTTGAATACCAAGAGGAAGTAGAAAACATGTACATTCTAGTTATTGATTTTTAAGCTGTACAACAGGACAAGTGCAATTCTTCAGAAAGAAAAGATCGCATTACATTTTAAAATTAAAAATGTTCTTAAAAGTTAATGACTTTATATCCTCAACTTTACTGAGGATAAAAATGAGTGCCATCTACACCAATAAATTATTTAACTGGTCCTCAAAGTCACTAATAAACACCGCTACAGATAAATCAATCCAGAGGCAGGAAATCTGTTCTCTAATGCAATAAAAATACAAAAATAAGGAAAGAAGGTAGCATTTGCTCCTTAAACCTGTTTTTAAAAAAAACTAGCACAGACCATCAGATGCCTTGCAAGCTTTTCCAACTAAGAATTTGGGGCTTAGGCACGAGTTAGTTGAAAAGAATGTAAACAGTGAAATCCAAACTTCGGAAGTTCACTGCAAAGTACTTCCTGTGCTGCACAGGGAGCCAAAATAAAATGAGTCAAAGCGGATCTCACCTCTGAGCAACTTCAATCAGCACTCTTCCTCCACTCTAACGCATCACACCTCAAGGACACTTACAAGTGAGACTCAGTTTCTCCCTCTCCACAAAAAGTCTCGTCTAGACAATAAACTCTAAGGCATCTATCTCACTGGCTGCTAAATAAAACAGTTTATGTGGAATGGCTGTGGGGGTCTTTGGTTTTAAATAGATTCAACCGGAACGTGAAATGAAGAAAGATGTGCATGATTAGCTTGACAGAATAAAAGGGAGATGAGGGTGTCTTTGTTGGGCTTACAATATTTTGAAGGCTTTAGAATATTAAGGACAACACTGTAACTTTGTGTCCCCCAAAAAGCTCCAAGGATGGACCAACGAATCAACTTACTGTTAATTGCATTATAATACAAATCAATGTTCAGAAGTACTCTGAACCCACTGGAATTTGGTATTGCAATGAAATTATTTCAAAATGAGTGTTTAGAAAAGGGGACTTAAGGAATATAAAGGGTCATCATCACCATCAATTATCAGAATTTTTTACCATTTATTCAGTGCTAGCTGCTCTAATTTGATCCTCTTATCCTTTGAGATGGGCATTGTCAACAGAATATTATAATTGGTTATCAAGACGACATGCTTTCCTTGCTCTCCTCTTGGGCTCAATTTAGAGATTTAGCTCCTTTTCACAGGTACAAACATAATTTGTTGTTAGTGCCATCGAGTCAATTCTGACTCCTAATAACCTCGTGTATGGCAAAGTGGAACTCTATCCAGTCTTTTTGTGCCATCCTCTCACCTTTCAGTGCTCTATCAGACAATGCTCCACTGCTATTCACAGGGTTTTCATGGCCCATTATTCAGAAGTGGGTGGCCAGGTCCTTCATTCTAGTCTGTCTCAGTCTGGAAGCTCCACTGTAACCTGCTACCACGGGTGAACCTGCTGGCATTTGAAATCCCAGTGGCAGAGCTTTCAGCATCACAGGAACAAGTAGCTACCACAGTATGACAACTGACAAATAGGTAGTGTGGTTCCCTGACTGGGAAACAACCATGGGCAAAGGCAGTGAGAGCTCTAATTCTTCACCACTAGACCACCAGGGCTGGCTACAAACATACTAACACCACAATATTATGCACAAATAAAACTACCCTAATACAGCAAATACACAGTACATTTTTAATATCAGTGAATTAAAATTCATTTTTAGGATTGATTTAAGTATGTTTTTAGAATTTGGTGAACACCCCTTCAGATAAAACCAAGACATAGTAAAGTGTTGGAAAAATCAACATCTTCCTACTATAGTTACTCAGGATGTCCCTAAGCCTAAAAGCCTTTCTTCCACCAGTTTCGTCACTCACTTATTTAGCAATCTAAGATGTGTAAACAGTTAGCCAGATTCTCTTTTATAAGCTGGTTGTTTGCTTTTTTCATTGAGGCATATCCATGACCTGTAACCTTGAATAGTCTTCTCTAACTTCTATTTACTGTTCCTTTATTTGCACATTACATTGATCTTCTAAATTAACATCAAAATTCTACGAAAAATTATTCTGTAATGTGTGAATTCTGATTTTCATTCCTATTTTTGAAAGTGTAGAAACAAGACTTTTATACTTTGCCTGTTTTTGCTCCTTTGTCATAAACTAACTTTCTGATTGAGAATGAGATGTGAATTCCTTTCCATCTAAACTTATTTTCATTTCCCATAATACATTTCCAAATTTACTCTTTAAGTTCTGGGTATTTATTCATCCATTTACTTTTGAGTGATATCTAGTCTAAGGCAAATAAAGAACAAAATGGATTAAAATTATTCAAAATATAAGAGAATCACTGGTTACCAGTTTACAGTAGCAATTTTCTAAATAACTGCATTTTCTGGGGGAAATTATTAGGATCTTTTAATTTTAAAACAATCTTTAAAATAAACTTGCACAATGGCTAGAAAACAAAAATTGATATACTTTTATGCAATGCCCAGTGGTACTCAAGGTATCCCTTAATTTTTCAAATTTTCTCTATTGAAACTTATCACTACATTTTTAGAAGAGAAATTTTAGTCTTAAAAATATATTCCATGACTTATGTTCTATAAATATTAGCCTTTTTTTAGACAAATTTTTATTATTTTTAAGATTCTAATCAGTCTAATCATGTTCACTAAAATTTTGTTTTATCTCTTATTCCTATTCTCATATTTACAATGCATCAGATATACATTTTTTTCATATTCTAGAAGCATTTACTCTATTTCTTCTCCCATACTTATTTTTACATATTAAAAAATTGCTAGTTGTATTTCTTATTTAATTTTTTAAAAATGTTTCCATGGAATAATTATTAAATGTCTATTAAAACAGCAATAAAACTTTGCATTTAATTATAAAGAAAGAAAATACTTCATATTGTATATACTTGTAAGGAAATAAGAGTACAATAATTGATAAATGTCCTGTCAAAATACCCTATTCTACTTTGAAGGGGTTAAGTCCCACCCCCACTCACGAAAGCTTTAAAATGTCCTAATGCATTTCAATTACAGAGTGGGACAAAGGGTTTCAGCTTTGTGCACCAAAAGTTCAAATCCGTGTAGATTATCAGAAACATTAAGCCAGTGTGGGAGGGAGCACCGTAGCCCCTAGTCATTACAATGGTATGATCATTCACTAAGAAGTAAAAGAGTGATTTTACAACAAAGACAGTGATTTAAGGCACCAAAATGTGCTGCACTGCAGAACAATCAGTAATGTGGATGGCCTAGAATGCTGGGATCTTTGGTACTAAAATTGGCTTGGCTTCTCAGCAAAAAGAATCCTAGCAAATCACTCATTCTTTGCACTTCATGTTCCACAAACACTAACTATATTCTCTACTTTCAATTAAAATAGAGGCAAACAGATTCTCAGCATTTCTGACATACCTGAAGAACCATGGAGAAAGGGCAAGGTCAGTATGAGATAGCATTTTTAAAAGGGAGTCTAGATAAGTTTAAGAAAGTAGATACTCAAAAAGTCCACAATGCAAAGTCTGAGGGCAGTTTCACGTAGCCACGTAATATCAGATGAAGCATTTTACCTAGAGAAGAGCTGGGTGACCTTGAGATCTCCACATGTCTCTTATTGGAGTACACACCCATTTGTATGTGACAATCTGTGCTTCTTCCCACCTACGTTTCTTGGAACAGGATGATGCTAACATTTCTGGCTACTTTTCCTTTTTCAAACTTCTTTAGGATTACTTTTACTAGCATTGCATTTTCCAGTTTCCTATGTGAATGCTTAATAGATTTAAATAACATAACTTTTCTTCAGGCAAAGACTAATTGGGAATTTAGCAAATTCCTCACACTCATCTTCATTTGTTTTTTCAGAACAAGTTTTAAATTATGTGCTGCACCATCCTAGGGAGGTTTTATAACAACCCAAAAATGCAGGACCATCATAAAGAGAGCAAAGCACAGCAAAAAAAAGGGGGGGGAAAGCTGCTATTTCAAATTTCTTTGAGGGGGCTAGCTGGATTGAGCTGTTTGTCAAGCCCCAAAGTACATGCAGTCATTGAGAAAAAGAGAAGAATCCAGCAACCCTGCATCACGGCAGACTGGCACAGGCATGGTCCCCAACCCAGAGATGTCAAATGGCTGCCTTAAAACTCCGCAAGAAAAAGCAGTTATAAACAGATTTAATAGATAAACACACTAGACTGGACTCATGATCTCATCTGGCAGCCCTGCATATTTTCATCCAAAAGTCCCAGCTGGGATCACACTAATTGGGCCTCTTCAACCACTCTGAGCAATAATCTAAGAGAAACTTAGGGAGAAATTTTTAAAACTGATAAGAAACATATTGACATGACGCCTGGTGAGGGGGAAGCTGAGACAGGCCATCTGGATGCTTATGTTTGTGAAAAGTTCTGTTTAGTGGAAATAATTCACCTAACTCACAAGCTGTATAAATATTAAGATCAAAAGTCCTAACTTGCACAACCTGTCAGGAAAACCTGTGATACAGGAAACAGAAACTGTCACAGACTTCTGTGAAACTGAAGCCAAAACGTCTTTGAGTGGCCAGTGCCTGTCTCGACTGCCCTGGCATCCCTCTGTATTCAAGAGTTTGTACCAGCACTTTACGTACATCTTTTGACTAAGAAAGTATATTCACAGTATAAGTTCACATTTATAGCACTGCAAGCATTTCTGCTTGGTTGTTTCCTTTACACTTTCGGAAGTGAATAATACCCCCTTTTCACAGAAGAGAAACCTGGGAATAACGAATTAATTATACCCAACTGTTTAGAAACTCGGTAGTTGGAGAGCTCAAGTTATTCAACAAAACTGAAATTACGTTCAAGGCTGGAATCATTAGATATAAATAACTGTAGTGTTTACTTCAATGCCAGGAATTTATGGAGACGGAAAAAGCTGTTTTCCTGATTATATCAGTTGTTTATTCAACATGTGACACTATCAAGTACCTTTTCAACATGCTTTCTTACAAACTACTAAAGATTTTTCTAAAAATTCTCTTTTTACCACACACAATTCAATCAATAAATTTCTTCAATAATCAATAAATAATTTAATACTATATCTCCTTAATTCCTCTTTGTTGTCCACTTACGAGGTTCCTTTGCATTGGAAGTATGACTAACTGCTACCTTTTTCCTCTTCAAAACCAAACTGCTTTTCATCTCTTTATTCCAAAGTCTATTTAGACCTTGAGAAAATACCTTTCCTTCATATCTTGGATGTTGTATATAAAAGAAACAAACATACGTCTTACCTTTTTTAAATGAATCACCCAAGGGTTGGGTTTTTCCCCTCCTTTCTTTTATTAAAAGGTAAACTATTTAAGAGTAATATAGAGGCTGGCCCCATGGCCGCGTGGTTAAGTTCACTCCACTTTGGCCGCCCAGGGTTTCACTGGTTCGGATCCTGGGTGCGGACCTAGCACCACTCATCAAGCCATGCTGAGGTGGCTTCCCACATGGCACAACCTGAAGGACCCATAACTAGAATATACAACTATGTACTGGGGGGCTTCGGGGAGAAGAAAAAAAAGAAGATTGGTAACAGTTGTTAGCTCAGGTGCCAATCTTTAAAAAAAAAAAAAAAAAAAAGAGAGTAAAGTAGTTCCATTAATTAGAACTGCCACGGCAGAAAAAGAAATGTTACTAATCCCTGTTAAAAGAAACATTTTAAGTCACATGGGATTCCAAAAGAACCAAATCTACCATTGAAATCAGTCAAAACGTATTTATTAAGAACCCAATGATCACTTCACACCTATTAGGGTGATTTTAATTTAAAAAACAGAAAATAAGTATTGGTGAGGAAATGGAAAACTTGCAACCCTCATACATTGCTGGTGGGAATGTAAAATGGTGCAGCCTTTAAGGAAAAGCTTGGAGGTTCCTCAGAAAGCTAAAAATACAATTACTATATGACCCAGCAACTCCACTCCTTAAGTATATACCTAAGTGAAAAACAGGGACTCAAACAGATACTTGTACACCAATGTTCACTAAAGTATTATCCACAACAGCCAAAAAGTAGAAACAAGCCAAGTGTCGGTTAACAGATGAAAAGGTAAACAAAATGCGGTACAGCCATGCAATGGAATATTATTCAGCCATAAAAAGGAATGAGGTTCTGATACCTGCTACAACATGGATGAACCTTGAAAACATTATGCTAAGTGAAAAGAGCCAGACCCAAAAGGACAAATATTTAAATATCTAAAATGGGGAAATTAATAGACAGAAAGTAGATTAGAGGTTACTAGAGGCTAGAGGTAAGGAGAAATGGGGAGGTATGCTTAATGGTTACAAAGTTTCTGTTTGGGGTGAGAAAAAAGTTTTGGAAATACATAGTGGTGATGGTTACACAACATGGTGAATGTAATTAACACCACTGAATTGCACACAATCATTAAAATGGCAAATTCTGTTACATATATTTTATCACATTAAAAAAAATAATGTAACATACTAAAAACCTTTAAGTACATTTTAAAAGGGTGAATTACATGGTATGTGAGTTATAGCTCAATAAAGCTATTCAAAAAAAAACCCCAAAGGGACTTCATCAGACTAAAGAGCTTCTTCAAGGCAAGGGAAAACAGGATTGAAACAAAAAAACAGCTCCCTAATTGGGAAAAAATATTTACAAGCCACTTATCCGACAAAGAGTTAATCTCCATAATATACAAAGAACTCAAACGGCTTAACAACAAAAAAACAAACAACCCGATCAAAAAATGGGCAGAGGACATGAACAGACACTTCTCAAAAGAAGATATAAATATGGCCAATAGACACATGAAAAGATGTTCATCATCGCTAATCATCAGGGAAATGCAAATCAAAACTACACTAAGATATCACCTTACACCCGTCAGATTGGCAAAAACATCCAAAACCAAGAGCGACAAATGTTGGAGAGGTTGTGGAGAAACAGGAACCCTCATACACTGTTGGTGGGACTGCAAAGTGGTACAGCCACTATGGAAAACAGTATGGAGATTTCCCAAAAAGTTAAAAATAGAAATACCCTATGACCCAGCCATCCCATTACTGGGTATCCATCCTAAGAAGCTGAAATCAGAAATCCCAAGAGTCCCTTGCACCCCTATGTTCATCGCAGCATTATTTACAATAGCCAAGACGTGGAACCAACCTACATGCCCAGAAACTGATGACTGGATAAAGAAGATATGGTATATATACACAATGGAATACTACTCAGCCATAAAAAAAGACAAAATTGGCCCATTCGCAGCAACATGGATGGACCTCGAGGGTATTATGTTAAGCGAAATAAGCCAGTCAGAGAAAGACGAACTCTATATGACTCCACTCATAGGTGGAAGTTAACATATTGACAAGGACATCTGATCTGTGGTTACCAGGGAAAAGGGGGGGGTTGGGGGGTGGGCACAAAGGGGGAAGAGGTGTACCCACAACATGACTAACAATAATGTACAACTGAAATCTCACAAGGTTGTAATCTATCATAACATTAAAAAAAAAAAACAAAAAACCCCAAAGGACTTGGGGGTGCAACGATAATCAGAGATCACTTAGATCAATGAATCTAGTTTGAGAACAAAGCAAATTACTGTGCCAGCCTAAGCAATGTTTAGTTGTGAAGGCAATCTGTAGTGATGTACATAGTACGATTACACCAGACTTTTCTAGTTCTGATATAATAATTTGTAACAGAGCCTATGATAAAACCTAGCCCAATAACTACTATTTAAAATTGGGGGAAGAAGGTTATCAAAACAAAAGGCACATATACGCAAGAGTTCACACACGACTTTTTCAAGTACTTCAGATGAACAATTCCAAAATACCAGTGTAAGACAATGCCCGTTATGGAACAAGCAAGGACTACAACAAGCCTGCTGATCTGAAGTGTTAACTACAAATCATTTATTAAAACACGATTTCAGCTAGGCAACAATGGCAATATTGGGGTCTTTACAGTTGGTAGGAATAGCCAGAGATGGTTTATTCTCACCTCTGCTCAGGGTCTTTACCCTTAGACCTGCCCAACTTCCTCTGTTTCTTCTTAAAATTTCCACAAATCAAATTTTTACTAAACCAGGCTCTCAGCATCACTGTATTTGGTTTACATTCCAAAATTATAAACAAATCCTAAAAATAATTTGATACTTTGGATTATCATCTCCCCTTTCTATTAGCATGGACAATGGAAAACTGCTGGTAGAGAAATTAGAAACGTGTGTGAAGGGTGAAGAATAGGTCAGACATTTTGCTGTCAGGTTAAAGAATGGATGAGGTTTCTAATCATGAGGATTAATGGGACCATAGATAACCTGAAGGGAAGTCTCAGTTTGGGTTATTTTTAGCTTAATTTGAGAGTTTCTGCTATAAAAACCAAGTATACTGTATTTACTTTAGAAGATTTGAGTAACTCCCTGAAAAAAATTCAGTGTTACCACTTAATTCAATCTGAGCATGTTTTTTCATAAAATTATCAAATTGACTGAAGCATTAACACAAAAATGGAAGAAAACAAATGGATTTAAAAATCAATCATTTTGGGAAAGGACTAATTATTAATACTAACAAGTGAACCAGAGAGTAACCAAGACAGAGAAATAATAACAAGAAGAAAGCTCCAAACATGGAGAAGTGATTCATTACACTATGAACTATTCTATACAGAGGGACTTACTGGATTGAGGTTTAAGTTTCTCAATAGTGGAATAAAACAAAACATTACAACATGGAATTTTCCCCCAAAGTAATGTGAAGAAAAGCTGTTAGAAGCAGCCTGGACGAATGACATGAGACGAGAAAATTTTGTAATAGCTATGAGCATCATATGTTTTTAATTCACCAATTAGAAAAGATGACCCTGAAAAGAGCATAATATATTGGGTCACAGAGAAGATGTGTCAGCTTCATGATTACGAACATTATCCTGAATGGGCCCATTTTCTCTGCAGAGAGAAGAAACCGTGCTCCACAGTCAGATCCAAACTTTACTGTGGCCATTTGTCCTGGACAGTGTGAATTAAATAGTCTGTCATTGCCACCAGAAAAAAATGAAGCAAAATCCCATGGACCAAGCGAGCAGCAAGATGTTGTAAAAGCAGACAGGGCTAAGATGCAGGAAGCTTACTTCTAGTTGTAGCTCTAAACCTACACTTCTTGACTGAGCCATTTATCCTCTCTTGGTCTGTTTACCTAACTATACCAATAGGACAGTTTCTAAGGTACAAAGACCTCTAATACTTTATATATATAAAAGTTAAAAATATCAACAAAGAAATCACCCAGGAGCCCAATAAATGTCCTACACTCACAAGTCAGCCTCTGAGCAGAAGAAAGCTCAGGTTCAATACTCCACAGGTAAATATTAAGAGTTAGCTGTAGGTCCACAAAACAGAAGAGAAACAGAACTGCTTTGCTTGGTGTTCTTCCTTAGTTAATACATGAGCAGCAAACAGCATAATGATTAAGGGAGAGGATGCCGTTAAAAGGAAGGCTTGCCGCCAGTGAAAAAGAAGGAAGAGCTGAGCACAAGAAAAACCTAAAACTAAACCTCAAGACATGAATGCACAGTGATCTGGGGCCAGGTGGCACAGGGAAGGGCTTAAACACCTCTATCACTGTTATAGCATAGCTCAATATCTGATATTTGTAATAATATAACACTCAAGCACCAAGAAAAATTGAAATTATGTTTGCCATACTCTGCTTAGTAGGTAAGGAAACAGTTTATAACTATGACCACTGAAAAATTTTAAAAATAAAGTTCTGTTAAAAAAAATATATCAATCTAGCCCAAAAGTGAACATTGCCTTCGTCAGATGAGAGAAGTTACTATAAACGCCTATTGTTCTTTAGCAGCAGGTCAGTGACATCTTTACACAGGGAGCAGAGATAAAGGTAATGGAGAGCCCATTCTGTGAACAAGCTTCAACTGCTATTACTTCCTTTACAAGAATGACGAAAACAACATGGTGAAAACTTCATCTATAACTTAGAAAAACATATAACATAACTTTGAAAAACTCAAAATATTTATGTCTGCATTTAGAAAGATGCCACCTGGTGAGAATGAAAGAAAACACTGCCTAAATAGAAATCATGGTTTTATTTTTAAGTTTAAAACTTGGTTATATGGAGAAGTATCCATATATGCATCTTTGTAATGCAAAAATTATAAAACAATTTTTGTATCAAAACATTTGATTATACACTGTGCTTCAGTGTGCACCATTTGTGCTCAATAACATGTTTACAGTTTGTTCTATGGAAGAGGAAGAGAGTGAGTAAGCAGTTATTCTTACCACAAGGTCATTTACCCAAACCCAGAAAAAGTCTAAGCTCTTTGGAGCTCCTGGATTCCTAAGACAATCCTGTATGTTTTCATGAAAAACCAACAACAATAACAAGCAAACCATTTCTTCTGAGAGTGTGTACACATCTTTTTTCAAAGCCTAAAAACCTTTCTAGATTATGTCACAATGACATCATTACGCTAAATAAACAGAATCTTTGGAGGCCCTTTCCGAAACTTGGGCCTCCAAGTCATCAGGATACCAGGTCTCTCCTAGCCCTCCTCAGCACGATCTGCCTTAGCAACCAGGTGCTCAGAGAAGCAGCTGGCAGGGGCACCTGTAGGTTCCACAGCAACACAAAGGCCAACAACAAGTTCACAGAAGCCTACACAAAGATACTCAGATTTTAACCAGTCAAGCAGCCACTTGGCCTTTCAAGAAGCACCCTAAACACTTTTGGCCACTTTAATCAACCCTCATTCACAACCACTTAGGCCAACTGCCAGAGCAGGATAGAGCCAGACCCTTCACTGAGACTCCTCACCTGAGGATCAGTCTTCAGCATCTGGAACTAAAGTCTGCTTCCTTCTACCTTCTCCCAGCGCGGTTCTCTTAAGTTGTTTTGTTTTTCAACATACCAAAGGGGAAAATTAGCTACTAAAATAAAGCTGGTAAAAGTCTTAAAACAGATGGCAACAAGATACCTACAAACCAAATACAGGTATGGCTACTCAATTACAGTTAACGATCATTTATGATGTCACAATGCAGAATGTCTTCAGGGAAAGCCATATATGCAAGTTTTTAATCAATCAGAATAGATTACGACCTGTTTAAAAAAAAGTCACATACCTAAAGCAAAAACCTCATGAGATAAGGAAAGCCAAGATTTTCATCTACTCTTGGCTTAGGCTTAGATAGTGAGAGTACACTGATAGCCAAACTAAGCTGTGCATCACCACGGGATGGGATTGGGCTGAATTAAAATAAGAGCCACATCATCAGGTATTTTGAGCATTACAGTAAAAGCTAGAGAACAGCAAAGTATTATTTAATAGTTTGCACATCTGACCACAATTCTAGGAAAAACTTCTTTAAAGGGCTAATCAAATTGATGAATCCCTCTCTGTTAGATTGAGCAGTCACATTTCCTTCATTTGATTTCCTGTCCAAAGAGGTTCTATTACTTTCCACTACCTCATAGGAAACTACCAATGATCACATCATTAGTACTTACATTCAAAGCATTCTTTGCAGCTTCTGCTTCTGAGCGACTGTCAAAACTGACAAAACCTACGGGCTGAGGAAAGAAAAAGAAATATGAAAGAAAAAAAAATCAGAGATATCTATTTTTCTGGCTCAAAGTTGATGTCAAATGGAATAGCTAAAATAAAGAAATGACCACAGGCAATGGGCAGAAATAAGAAAGCCAGTCCAGAAGAATCATGACTTTGGCTTAGCCAAATTTCTGACATGAATCAAAGGGATTGTGAGGGTGGTTCTTCAAGGGCATAGCTGTGGATTTGGAGAATCATAAAAAAAATCTAGGAGTTGGAAGGTGAGCAGCAGTGAACAAGGGAATAGAAAGAAACTTGGGTCGAGAGGCTCTACTTTCCTAAGTCAAATTCACTGTACCTCAGTTTCATCATCTTTTATGATGGAAAGAGAACTGTATCACCTTTTGGTACAATGTAAGTGCAAGGGATACAATGACACAGTAATAAAAGCCCTGTACTCTCAGTGCATGATCAAAATTATAAAATGAACATTTCCATTGCAAGTCCCAAGGGATGCCTTTAAAAAGTCCTCTGTTTAATTAGGTGTGTTAACACATTGTTCTAAGTAAATAGAGAGGGGTCATAATCCCTTTGGACTCAGTATCTTTCAGTCCAGAAGGATGCTTCCAATATAGCTTATTTCTGATGAACCAGAGATTACCTTATTGAGAGACGAAAAGTGATTGAGAGGTGAGCATGTGGAATGTTCAGCATTAAAAAAAAAAAAAGAAAAACAAAAAGCATATAGCTAAAAATGTTTGAGAAGCTTGCAGAACTCTCAGGGTCACTGATTACCACTTCCATTCTCCACTCTCTGTGCTCTATTCTAGACTTGGGACTTTGCCTGTGGTTATTAGGGGTCTGAGAGCCAACCTGTTTCTTCACCATCAGACAGTCACACCAATTGTGAAAGTTTGCCTATCCAACCTTGTTAAAAAAAAACAAAACAAAAAAACAGGAAAGAATTGGGAATAATGGTGAATTTGGATGATAATTAATCATTTCTTTTGAACATACAGATCAATTCCAATGTAACTATGTTGGATGCATATCACATTTGCCTTCTCAGGGACAATCCCAGACACCCTAGCTGGAGACTATGGAATTACAAATCATTTTCCTGCACTAATTCCTAACCGATTTCACCCTTAATTTTAAAGAAACAATAACAAAAAAACAAATCCTACTGGGAATAAAAAAAGAACGTCAAGCTCCAGTAACATTCTTGAAGCAAGTCAATTCAAATTTATCATAGAAGTGATCATTTATATGCAAGTCTGAAATTCTTACCTGCTTAG
This sequence comes from Equus asinus, assembly GCF_041296235.1. Taxonomy (NCBI): domain Eukaryota; kingdom Metazoa; phylum Chordata; class Mammalia; order Perissodactyla; family Equidae; genus Equus; species Equus asinus. Next base: position 13,090,523 of record NC_091816.1, read on the forward strand.
ATGTGAGCTTTATAAGAGAACCCTCATAGCCCTGAAAATAAAGAACTAAATTTAGACCAAAAAAAGAATAGTAGGGAAAAAAAGCAACTGTAATAGTATCTTGCTCAAGTAAAAATAAGTCCTTTATCACTAGCGACTATCAACTCTCCTCATAAATGCCTCTTAACTAGGAAAGCAAATTATATAAACATATACACAAACACACTCACATATACACACACAAACACGCACATGTATACATGCCTTTGTTTGCATACGTCGGGCCTACAACAAATCAAGCCCTGAAATTCATATTTATCTGTGTTTCTCTTCCTTTTTTTTCTTCTTTTCATGAAATTAAGCAATGATAGGAAAATGGGTGTCTCCGTCAACCACAGATCTTTTTCATTTTATAGAACTAGGAGAGGGAAGGGGGTAAATTTAATAAGACAGGAAAGTCAGAGTATGTCATGCCTTGGTCATGCATTTGCTATAAAATAACAACGAAACATTAAGAATGTATTAGGTAGAACTTATTAATCAAAATTTCAAAGCTGCCAGAGAAGGTTAAGCAGGCAGTGATGCTAAATTTTCTTGAGTTGTTCTGCTTATTTACTAAAGCAGCCAGGCTGCATACTGGTATTCTGATTGGGAGATGCAAAAATTCCCTGTTGGGTTTTTACTCTAGCTCATCCTCAAGGAAGACAGGCACACTCCCTTTCACTCCCTCCCCTTCACCCCTCCTGGCTCCTCAGGATAAGGATAACAAAGTGTGTTTATTTCTGAAAATAATCAATGGTTGGTGGCTTGCACTGATGGATGACACAAGAGGGGAAAAAACACCACCTGACATGATTGACCACTGCACAGATCAGTGCAGAGACAGATTTGCAGACTAGGGTCAGCCTCCAGGGACTTTAATTAAAAGAGGGTTGTTCGGAATGTACCAGGGTCCTGACTTTAGCATTGGGGTTTCTGGGCAGGATGTTGGGATTGATTCATCCTCATATCTTCCCAGCAGAGAACTATGTTACCAATTAGCTACTGTAAACATTTTACCTCAAAGGCCTTGAGCTCTTCTGGCCAGAGAGGTCATGAATCACAGCCCTGCCTCTTCCTTTTTCAAGGTGCTCTCTCTGAAAAACCTGGAGGTTTAAATACTCTGAAGGCCTCAGAGGCAAAGGACAAACAGATATTTCACTCAAGTAAAACATCACTGGTAGGGATATATTGTGCTCTCAAGTCACAAAAAGAGAAGCAGCATCACATAATAGTTCAGAACATGGATGGCAAAGTCAGATTGCTTGGGTTTGAATCCTGACCCTGCCACTTACTATGTGTGTGAACTTGAACAAAATTTATACAACTGCTTGAAGTTTCATTTTCCTCATTTGGAAAAATGAGGCCAACTCACTGTAAAGGAGTGTGATAGGAATTAAATGAGTAATTCATATAAGGGGCTTGCTGGATGAATCTCTTTCTCACTGGACATGCAAAAATGAAACAGTATTTGTCCATTAAGAAGATCAATTTAGCTTAAAAAGTCCTCTTCCTACAAGGGACAGATCAATAAAAACTTCAACCCTGCAGAAGAAACTCAGGAAATTCTATAAAGTTGGCACTCTCCCCACAACACCTTCTCTTTCTTTGCCACTTCCTCTCAGCTAACCTCATGTCTAACCTTTCTGCTTCCCTCTGTACTGTCATCATTATTGTTGCATTAAGAGGATGGCTGTCAGAATGGAGTTATGTTCATTACTACACGGTGCCTTCTTGGCACATACGCTAGAGTCTATCTTTGTTGGTTTTAACTGGCTGCCCCCTCAACCCTCCCTCTCCCTTTTCTACCCAGCTGTTTTCAGCTGTCACATCCTACTCCCTTTCCATAAGAAGCTAGATCCTGTCCCTCAACCTGTCTTTCCTCTTTGATGGGGGTCTTGCTTCAACCAAGATGGATCTTCAACCAGAAATCAAGATGGTCTATTACCTAATCATAAGTGTGCCCCAGGCCAGGCATTACTGCTAACATGTTCTCATAGACCAGCTCAGACACAGGCCCCCAGTTTATCATGACTTCCTGGTTCACTCCTTGAGGGCCAAGTCCTCCAGCCCACATTTTGCCGAGTCCCAGCTTTCTCCTATCCTCCACAGGCTAACTAACCTTCAAGGTTTCTCCTTGGCAGCATGGTTATTTCAGCTTTAGTCTAATTTCCTGTTTCATTTCCAATCCCAGCAACATTAAGTGTCTCTAAAGTAGTTTTATCTCAATAGTCACAACGGACAGGCAACTGCATTAAATGTTTCACTAAGTACCAGGAAAGATTCCCCTCAACTCATACTGAGCTGTTCTTTAAAATTCTGTTTGAAACTTAAGATATTTTTCACCTGGAAAAAATACGGTTTCTACTCTAGTTCATAAAAGCCTATTTAACCTATTATGTCTCCAAAGAACAGTATTACCAGGACTATTTCAATTACTAAGGAACCTCCTAGGACTAAGGCTTTACTTATTACATTTGAAACATAAATACATAATCAGTAACTGACGATATTTTTGGTGATCTGTACTCATAAGAACACTCCCAATTGGCAGAGGATAAATGAGGAGCTTGCTAAGGCTGTTCTATATGGAACAGAGACAGATGCATGTCCATATCAGTTAAGAGAAAAGTTTTCTCTAGATTAACTGTTGAAGGGATGAAAGGCAGTTTCAGTGTTTCCTAAGTGAGACTGTACATTAGAACTGAGTTGTTCAATTTCCTTTATTCACTAACCTTTTCAAAGTATCACTTTACAGGGTACTTTCTCAAACATTTCATTTCTTCCTCCAAAAAGCCCCATGAAGCTTATGTACACACTTTTTGTCCCCTTTTACAATTTCTGAAAGGAAAGTTACCTTAAACGGTCTGAAAAGCAGATAGAGCTCACGAGGTTTGATATCCAGAGGGAGACCACTGACAAATAGGGTCCGGACCTGGAAAATAAACATGAGAAGTGATCAAGGGAGTGAACAATGCAGAGAATAGCTCTCACCTGATATCTCAAAAATACATTTCTTCAAATATTCCATGACGCCTACCTAATTTGTACTCTTGCCATGACACAATGACTACTTTAATGTTAACATGCCATCAAGACAACTCTTGAATATTTCTAGGTGGATTATTCAGAGTGAATTACCTCTAGCTGATTTAAATTTACAAATTTACTTCTCCTTTCCCAACCAGTCATTGCCTGATTCTAAAAATGTCAGGGGAAGAGAGGGTCCATATAATTAAAATATTAGCTTAAGAAAAAAATGTCATGAGGACAGTAACTCTACCACTCCTCTGCGATAATCAAATGAATGTACAATGTGGTTCAAAAATAAAATCGAAACAATTTTTGTTTTCTCCTGCTTGTCTTATCATTGTTTCCCTCATCAGCATTAATAACTACAGCAATTTTAATAAGTTTATTAAACAATTCAAATAAACCTAAATAGTAGCCAAAATGCACAACTGCATCTGCTCAGTTCCAAAACAGCAGGGCAGACCTCACTGATCTATACATATAAGGCTCAGGGTACAAACTACGCGCTTAGTGTCTACTAAAACACAGAACACAGATGACAGACTCCCAGCTGGGAGGATCAAAGGAAACCTGTTGGCATCCGCATGTGAACTTAAAGGATAGGTAGGATTTTACCACACAGACAGAACAGGTGAGGTGGAGAAGAGCCACAGGCTGAGAAAAGCAATAACCAAGGTAACGAAGAGGGGGTCAGCACAGTGTATTCTGGGAGAAGGGTGAGCCAAACCTGAACAGGTAGCTGAACATCAAACCAGAGGAGACATCAAAAGTCACCGGCTAAGGAATTTAGCCTTGATTCAACAAGCAAAGAGTAACCACTGAATTATCATCACCACATTTTGTTTCTACTTATTTTGGTGTGTTATGTGTACCTTTAGTCAGTTCCCCTTGCCCAGGTTTATTGAGATATAATTGACATAAAACGTGTGTAAGTTTAGGGTGTACAACATACTGACTTGATACAGTTATATATTGCAAAATGATTACCACCTTAGCTTAAGCTAACACCCCCATCATGTCACATAATTACCATTTCTTTTTTGTGGTAAGAACATTTATGGATCTACTCAGCAACTTTCAACTATGTAATACAGTATTGTTAACTGTAATTACAATGCTGTGCACTAGATCCCCAGAACTTATTCAACTTTGATCTGGAAGTTTTTACCCTTTGACCAACATCTCCCCATTTCCCCCACCCCCACCTCCAGACCCTGGTAACCACCATTCTACTCTATGAGTTCGGCTTTTCACCCCCACATTTTCTATTCTCCTTCTCTGCTCAGGCCGATACAATGTGATTGAGTTCCTCATTAGAAATCATGTTGCTTCTTTTTTTTTTTTTAAAGATTGGCATCTGAGCTAACAACTGTGGCCAATCTTTTTTTTTTTCCTGCTTTATCTCCCCAAATCCCCCCGGTACATAGTTGTATATCTTAGTTGCAGGTCCTTCTAGTTGTGGCAACATGTTGCTTCTTAAAGAAATATTTGATGTTGTTAACCATGTATAAATGTGGAAGATTTTTCCTCAGTGAAAAATAGGGAGAACGTTTTCTAGAATCCTAACATTTTCCATTGATTCTGGTTGTGAAGAAGCACAAATCAGCAAGTAAGACGTTTTAATTGATCCAGCACAGTATACAGTAAAATGTCATGCCATTTGCATGCAGGTGGTGTTTAATAAACACTATGATGACGTAAACAGCATCAGAATCATGAATGCCTTATTATTGCTTATTCATTCATATTTTAGACAACTTTACTGAGGTATAACTGATATATAATAAACTGTGTATCTCGGCTACAATTTGGTCAGTTTTGACATAAGTATAACCTGTGAACCATCACAACAATCAACATAATGAATACATGCATCACCTCCAAAAGTGTCCTCATGCCCCTTTTATCTTCCACCCATCCCGTCCTACCACTCTCATCCCCGGGCAATCACTGCTATGCCTTTTGTCATTATAGATCAGTATGTATGTCCTAAAGTTTCATACAAATGGAGCCATAAAACATGTACTCTTTTTGTCAGGCTTCTTTCACTTCAGCATAATTATTTTGAGATTCATCCACATTGCTGCATGTATCAGTAGTCTATTCCTTTTTATTACAGAGTAGTATTCTGTTGTATGGATACATCACAGTTCATTTATCCATTCACTTACTGATGGGACATTGGGACTATTTCTAGTTTTTGGCTTTTACAAATAAAATGGCTAGGAACATTCATGTATCAATTTGCACAAGTCTTTGTATTGACATACGTTTTCTTTCATGGATAAATATCTAGGAGTGAAATAGCTGGATGATACGTTAGGTATATGCTTAATTTTAAAATGAAAAACTACCCTTCAATTCCTTTTTTATGGTCTAGAACATAAGTGTTCTGTGTGTACTTAAAACAAATGTGCATTCTGTTGTTGTTGGGTGGAGTGTTTATAAACGTCAATCAGGGGGCTGGCCAGTTGTATAGCAGTTAAGTTTGGGCATTCCACTTTGGTGGCCCAGGGCTTATGGATTCTGATCCTGGGAGCGGACCTACACACTGCTTGTCAAGTTGTGCTAAGGAAGTGTCCCACATACAAAAATAGAGAAAGATTGGCATACATCTTAGCTCAGCGACAATCTTCCTCACACATACACCAAAAAAATGTCAGTCAGGTCAAGTCTGTTGTTCAACATATCTTTTGCCTCCTCTGTTCTCCCCCAACTTTGCCAGTGATACTCTTTCCAGGGAACTTTCTTTGTCAAAGCTGCCAAGACTGAGATTACTAACAACTGTAAAAGGCACACAATGAAGGAATTCAGTGTGCCCTCCCTGCCATCCCACAGTCCAGAAGCTGAATGCCATCTGTTCTACTTGGCTGCCCTAGCCAGGACAACTTGGGCAAAGAGGTAATCCCAGCTTCCATTCATTCAGATTTTGAGCGTCCATTATATGTCTGACACAATGCCAGGCGCTGACTGAATTACAGAGATACCCATGGAAATACTAAGCAGATCCTATGTTTTAAACACTAGAGTACCTCTTGTCCAGGAGGGAAGCTTAGCTATGTGACAGATATCAATTAGGATTTGGGGAGTTATCTAAGACTATAAACTCCCATTTAAGGACTGTTCTAAAGAAAAAGGCTTTACAAACTTGCAAGTCAAACTATTTACCAACAAAACTCACTAGAAGTCTGAGGGTTATCAACAAAATATTACTTGATATATAAATTAAGGTTCAAAAACAGCTGTAAAACATACTATTACGCAGCCAATAAAAAGGACGTTCAAGGGAAAAGTATGCACGGTTTGGTTTTACCCTGTAAAACAAAAAGCCAACACACATATGTGTTTGGAAAGGGGAAAAAATGTCTCCTAGGATATATATACCAAAATGCTTATACTTAAATGGTTTTGCCTGAGTGGTGGAAAGATAAGCAGTCTCAATGTTTTTTTATTAGCTTATTCGTATTTTCTATCTTTCTATAATAAGTATGTATTAGATACTATAAGTTTATTTTATTAGGTTGAGAATTGCCTAGATTTTTTTATTACTTTGTTTTCTTTAGGAAACTATAAGTAATGTCAATATTTATATCAATAAAAATTGTCAAGTTTATGGAGGAAATTCTTTTTTTATGTAAATATTTCAAAATTAGAAGTGAGCGATTCTTATCTTAGTGTCAACAGGAAACTGTTGCACATGAAAAAAAAATGAACTCCTCTTAGGCCTAAGTTTGCCACTCACCCATTAATGACAAGAGATTCAAAGCAACTCTGTTTTGTTCATCAAATTAGAGGCAACTAAGATGTCTGGCATTTTATTTACACATGGACACAACTTATATTGCCTAGAATCTAGTGAAGCCCATTACTGTCTCAGAAACCTGCCAGGATACCTCATCTCCCACTGAAGAGAGATTCTCTCCTCTGACAGAACACATAGACTGACTAGAAGAGATGATTCTTAAACACATTATGAATTTATGAGTACAACTAAAGGTCACTTAAATCCAAGTGCTTGGAATCCATGTGCTTTGAATTCTTTCTAGATCTCCTCAGACTACAAAACTTGATTAAGTTAAAAAAAAATCCAAGGATAATGAAAAGAAAAACCTCTCCCTGGATATCTAACTCGAGCCTGTTCTATTGTGATGGGGACCTAGGATCATGCGGATCTTTGAAAACATTTTAGTTTTCCTACTCTTCTCACCACCAAACTTTTTTTTTTTTTTTTTAAAGGTTTTATTTTTTCCTTTTTCTCCCCAAAGGCCCCCGGTACATAGTTGTGCATTCTTCGTTGTGGGTTCTTCTAGTTGTGGCATGTGGGACGCTGCCTCAGCGTGGTCTGATGAGCAGTGCCATGTCCGCGCCCAGGATTCGAACTAACGAAACACTGGGCCGCCTGCAGCGGAGCGTGCGAACTTAACCACTCGGCCACGGGGCCAGCCCCTCACCACCAGACTTTTTATAAGAGCCATTAAATAGCAAAGCACTTCTGGGTTTTGTCTTTGCTATGTCTATAGAAATCACAAAGGTAAGATAGATGATTCTTGCTTGAAGGGAGCTTACAGTCAGTGAAGGAAACAAGGTGTAAACAACCGTGATAACAGAAAGCTTAGCTCACTCACAAGGTAACCAATTAGAATCCCAACGGTGAGGTAAAATGAAGAGATACGTACATGCATGATCAGATACTCAGAAAAAAAGTCCCCCCAAAATAACAAATGAATGATGCCAAATAAACTTTGTGGCAGGTCAGTCATTATTCAGGGCAGCCCTTAATTCACCAGCAGTAGACAGAGATGTGCCTGGCACTACGCCTTTAGCATCGCAGATGTTTACTCTATCAGACACATGGGGCAACACATTTCTTAGTCAAGAACACAACAGGCCTCAAAGAGATTCAAGACATGAAACTGCTGACAGCTCCATCCCAAAGGGACTCTAATGGATTCTATGGATGTACCTCCAACTTCATTTTTACCCCAACAGGACTGAAAAAGAAGGCTAGGAGAAATTGTCCTGCAGAGGCCACAGTTACATTTTAGATAAAACTAGCCATGTGTTCTTAAATGGCATTGCCAGCTCCCAATGGGAAAGATAAGCCACATGTCAGTGACTGACTTCTAATTTAATAAACTGGAATTCATTAAGTAAACTCATTGTGTCATTCTTGAGCTCTCCTGAAGAGAAAGGCCAAAACCAGCCTTGAAATGGAAAGGCCCTGCCTTTAATGAAGAACACACATTATCTTGTAGGAAATCTACACATTAAAATAAAAAATCATAGACAAATGCTTATTAATTTCAATACAGAGCAGAGAATAATCACACACACTTTTCAGCTAGCGGCCACATCTGGTAAATCCTGTAGTGTGCAAAGACTACGGTAATTTTCTGTGTACGTTTTAGTTGTTTATAAAAAGGTCTTCGGGATCACCTCTAGCTGCTCTGAGCTAACTTCTTGAGGTTCCTGTTAAATTCACAGGATTGGGAAAGGCATTTTCTCATTTTCTAACGACTCATGAACAACTGTGTATAGTCACTCATGCGAAACACTGTAATGAGTAAAACCCATGGGTGTGCTTCTAAGATCAACTATCCTCTGCAAGATTTCACTTCATCTACCCACATTCCTAAACATACAAATGTAGACTCCAAGAGAAGCTTTCAAATGTGCTCTATGTTTAAAGCATTCTTTTAGAGTAACTGTTCTTTGAAACACACAAGTCGATTCACAGATAGGATCTTTCAAAGGGTGTTTTAGAGTTTGAAGGCTCTTTTTTTTGTAGTGTGTAGCACAGCCCTAGGCACAGAGTATATACTCTATAAGTATCTCTTGAATTATTTTAGCAATCTACAGAATAACATTATGTATTCATAACAGACAGTAAGTGTTTCCTTGTCAACACCTTTGGTGAGGACACGGTAAACAAAATGAGGCTACCACATTTTCCAGTCACGATCCTATCAGTACAGTTACCATAATACCAAATTATAAAACACTCTGACAAAAAGAAGAGATTAACACTATAAGAGAAAAGAAATTTGAAAGAGTAAAAAGAAAGATGAAACAAAAACCAATCAGAATCAAGAGAGAAAAATGAAAAAGAAAAACCCCAACTGAAATCGCAAAGACCCAAAAACTCAGAAACAGACGACAAAAAAATTCAGGACGGGGCTTGCCAGGCAGCATAATAGTTAAGTTCCCACACTCCGCTTCGGCAGTGCAGTTCACCGGGCCGGATCCACCGGCGTAGACCTACGCACCTCTTATCAGGCCATGCTGTGGTGGGCATCCCACATATAAAGTAGAGGAAGATGGGTATGGATGTTAACTCAGGGCCAGGCTTCCTCCAAAAAAAAAATTCAGGACTATACAACCTTTAACAAGGACAGAGTGATCAACATACGGATGCTAGTAAGATCGCTCACATTTCAACTGATGACAACTGAAACATATTTATGTATAAGTCAGTCCAATTTCAACAAAGGCAAATGAGTAATTTTTGAAAAGATGCTCAAACTCACTAACCTCCACATTTAAAATGGTGAGTAGATACCTATATCTATTGACATAGAACAAAGTTCCTAATTATTAAGTAAAAAAGCAAACACTAGAAACTGCCAATAACGAAGTTTAATTCTTTTAGTGTTTTTGTAAATTAGAACATGCTCAAGCAAAAAGAAAGTATTGAAAGAATGTATACCAAATTACCTATATATTAATAGCGGGGAGGGAAGGTGGGATTACAGAGAACTTTCATTTTTAGACTGGTATATTTTAGCATTTAAATATTTATAAGCATAAGACTTTTTCTTTTTAAAGAGAATAAACACAAGCTGAGATGTACCTTCTTTGAAAATATACACCTTGGGTCTGCATACCCATTTTGTCCTTAGAAATTCTCATTTTCCTGCCTATCCTTGCTCCATAGGGACAAGCTTGATCTAACAGAAATACACATCCATGAAACTTGCTTCACATTTCAATTCTGACCATGAGTCAGTGCTTCTTCACACTTTAAAAATAAAATCTAACCAAAAAAGGGCACCAATGACTCTAAGGTAAGGCCTTTAGGAGCAGGACCATCCTGGTTTCAGTTAAACAGGTGTTCTTGCTTTGTGACCACCCTAATTCCCACTAAGACAAGAGAGGGATCACGTACTCTCTAACATCTAAGGAAGTGTCATCTCTCTTCTGAGAGACCACGTAATATAAACTTGTTTTCAGGGAAAGACAAGTTAAAAAGAACTTCACATATCTGGGCAGCATAAATCCCACAAAGCCGGGTTGTGTTACTATACAAGGCGGGAGTTTCAGAGCCCTATTCCTAAGTTTTACACAATGGTTAAACTATTTTACTCTTTTAAAAAAAGGTTATAAATGGATTTAGTTCTTTGCTTATTCTTAAGTACCAACTGAAACACCAAATTGCAAGACTGAACCCTGCTGAGGACTGCTGGTCATCTCATTTCCAAAGAAAGCTTTGTTGACCTGCTATGGTTTCCCATTCATGTCTTGCCACCATGAAAATGGATTACCACAATCATTAAAATGGTCTGCTAGGCGTTTAATTCTGGTTGCAGCTCAGTAGAAACTGACAGGCCTTTGGTCAAGCTCCAGTTTCTTCTTGGCACTGGCTTCAATATGGAGCAGGTGGTCAAGTTCCTTTTTCCTAACAATGGCCACCTACTGGACTTAAAGACTTGCTCCTTTTTTAACCTTGGGAGGTATGTTTTGGTTCAGGAAGCCAGGTTACCACAGATACCAAGGACTGACTAGCCATAGGATAAAAGGCTCACTATGCAGTTGTTATGGACTCCCAGGTTTGTTTCAGTTTTCAATTGAGAATGTTCTTTCCTTTCTAAAGGAAAAAGCCAGATAATTATCTACAGTGCACATCTCTCTATTTTTGAGGAATCCCCTAGCGATATCCTAGTGGACTGTGATATTCAGTTGGTTGACTCTATCTACAGAATAACCAAATTTAAACCCTTATTTAGGGCTCATGTAAACTAGGGGTCCCTTTCCCAAAGTGAACAGAAAGTTTCCAGTAGTATCAGGGAATGAAGGCAGACTCATGGGAGTACATGTGGAAGAGGAACACCACATTCCATCAACTCATATATGCAGGCTCAGAACATGCACAGGGAACTGGGACAGCAAGTTAGTTCTAGGTACACGGTGCCACTGTGTTCTTTCTTTGAGGAGCCTAACCCAGCCCAACCCAATGTTGATTTGTAATCAGATGGTCTCATAATCTCTAACTTTGATATGACTTCTTAGGACCAAAGTCCAATCTAGGCCATCCCTCGCATCTGTTATACATCTAAAAGGATAAAAGAAATGGAGAATTTCTAGGGTTTGAAACTGCCCAAGTATAAACAGGACATGTGTCTGTACATGTAATCATTTAACCTCATTATTAAGAAATTTCCTTAGTGCTGTCAGACACAAAGGAAGGTGGGTACCAGAGGCAAATCAGGAATTTAGGGTCTGAATTAGGCTAGATAGGAAACTAGACATATGTGTGCATGTGAGAAATTAAGCTCATTATTAGGAAATTTACTGAGTGCTCTCAAACACAATATACAGTTGTCAAGTCCTTACAGTTCAACAAGAAGTTCCTCAAAAAGACAAGAAGCTTTACCCCTTAACTCTGGTCCTGTTCTTACCCTACCCTGTCTTCCCCCAGTTCTTTTAGTCAACTTTCTGATGGCTTATTCTGGTTAGCCCATAGAATCCTATTCTTCATTCAAATACACTGTTTACATTGCTAAACATTAAGATTTTTAAATGTATACATTAATTCAGTGTATTGTAAACATAAGTTTGCATTCTAACGCCCTTACATGCCACTTGCCCTTAAGGTTTTAATCCTATAGAGTATCAGGAAGCTGAATATCAAGAAGATCACCTGAGCTACCCAAAATAGACTTTTCCAAGGCCTAACACAATGAAATATGAGCAGAAAATATGAAAAAGATCTTATCAAAATTCTAAGGCCTCTCTTTCTTTCTCCTTCTACATAGTTTGGGTGACTGTTATTTGACAAAGCAGATTTGTTTAAAGAAAAAAGCCATTCTACCTCTCCGAAACTATACGTAAAAAACTATCCCAAATAGTACAGAGAATTCTTCATGGTCACTTAAAGCGCCGCCCCCCCCCCCCCAGAAAAAAATCAAGACAGTGGTAGATTATGGTCCCAACACAGCCCAGGGCTCTTAAGCATTTATTGCTTTAGGTATTAGCAGTGGATAAACTCCGCCTGAGGAACTGGATCCCAGTGCCAACTTCAGTTTGCAATGCATTCTTAATGACCATCTACAATGCACCACGGTTCTAACAACTATAAAAGATGTGAGAATTGCAAAACTAGAAAGCTATGGAAAAAAGGTTTGCTTCCCAATATTTAGTCATGGGAAATGACCCAATATACACCTTAAAATTCTTCGGTGCCAGGTCAGCTTACCTCCAAAATGAAAGTTCTTCCCCATACGACAGTGGTCAGCATCCCAGTACTTAGCAGTAGGTGCAAAATATTTGTAGAAAGAAATAAATGGGTGAATGTAAAAATAAGCTACAGTACTAAGAACAAGGCATAAAAGAGACAGGCAGGGGCTGGCCCCGTGGCTGAGTGGTTAAGTTTGAGTGCTCTGCTTTGGCAGCCCAGTGTTTAAATCCTAGTTCTGCAACTCACTAGCTATGCACTTTGGAAAAGTCACTTAATCTCTCTGTTCAGCAGTTTCTTCATCAGGAAAATGGAAATCATAATGGTACCCACTCGTGGAAGTTTTAAAATAGGACCATGAATTCTTTGATATTCCTCCCTTCAGAAGTGGGACTTAATTCCCTTCCCTTTCAGTGCGCACTTCACTTAGTAACTCACTTCTAATGAACAAAATATGGCAGAAGTGACAATGTATGCCTGTAACAGTAGGTCAAAAAAGGCACTCAGTAGAAGGGGCCTCTATTGGATCATCTGCTCTGGGGGAAGCCAGTTGCCATGTCCTGATGATACTCAAGAAGCCCTATGGGGAGGTCCACCTGATAAGGGACTGCGCCCTCAGGCCCAAAGGCAGGTGAGTGAGACGTCTTGGAAGCAAATCTTCCAGTCCCAGTCAAGTCTTCAGATGACTGCAGCCCCACCTGAAAACGTCTTGACTGCATCCTCCTGAGAGATTCTGAGCTAGATCCACTCTAGCCAAGCCACTCCTAAATTCCTGACCCTTAGGAACCCTGAAATAATAAATGTTTGTGTCTGAGCTGCTAAATTTGGGTCTAATTTCTTACACAGAATTCCCACAAGGATTAAATAAGTTAACAGACATAAAGTGCCTGGAGTTCAGTGCCTGGTTCACAGTAACGGTTTAGAAAATGTTACCTATATTAAAGTGGCTTACAACACTCAAAAAGAAGATGCATTTTCATGTTCCAAAGGCAACTCTAAGAGAGGCTGCAAGTGACAATGTTATCATGCAACTGTTACATACAGGCTTAAAATGGGCAAGAGAGAAAATAAAAATAAGTTTGTACACTAAAAGGAACTAACATGTATAAGTTACAGAAGTATTTTCCACATTATGAACCCTAACAATGTGACTCAAAGTCCCTTCACCACCATCTCTTTCCACCCCTTCAGAAGGCCATAAGCAAATCCCATTCTGGCCAGCACCCCACCCTCCTGCTGCTCATGCATCCTCCTAAACTCCGTTTCTCTTTCCTTCCTTTCTTGTTCAACTTTTGTCACATCTGGAAAATCCCTCTTTTCATTCTATTTCTGAAATTTGAAAAAATATCAAGGCTGATAGGTTTAAGCATTCCTATCAAGGAAAAGGAAAAAGAAAGTAATAAATTTTGAAGTGAACTCAGATAAATCATCAATCTCTAAAATCTTTAATTAAACTTGGACATGACAATAACATCTGCCCTCATCCTGCCTACTTTGAAGGGAAAATTAAAAGTATGAATTAACTTCTTGATTAAGTATCAGTATTCAAGGTATACTAAAAGTATATTTTACTCAATTTTATAATATTCCTAATTTGTTTAATCACTACCTTTTATTGTATATATTTTAGCTACATTATACATTGATTACTATCCATACTCATTAAATCATCCATTTGATTAATATCCATACTAGATTGTATCATCTCATATGATACTAAAATAATGACAATACCAATGCTGGCGAGAATGGGGAGAAATTGAATCTCTGATATACACTGCTGGTGGGAATGTAAAAAAGTATAACCAAGTCTAGAAAATAGTTTGGGGGTTATCTCAGAGAAATGAAAACTTATGTTCACACAAAAACCTGTACACAACATTGATAGATGCTCTATTCATAATAGCCAAGAACTGGAAATAAGCCAGATGTCCTTCAATGGGTGAATGGTTAAACAAACTACCCATACCATGGAATATCACTCAGAATAAAGAAAGATTAAAACAAACAACTTGGATGAATCTCAATTCCTAACAATTACATACTGCATGATTCCATTTACACAACATTGTTGAAATGACAAAATTATAGAGATGGAAAGCAGATGAGCAGTTTATAGGAGTTAAGGACAAAGGAGGAGTGAGGAGTGGGGAGGAAGGTGCATGTTATACAAAGGCAATGACAGGGATCCTTGTGGTGATGGGACTGTTCTGTATCTTAATTGTAGTGGTGAGTAAACAAACTCACACATGTGATAAAATTGTACAGAACAACATATACACATGAGGGAAGGCTACATTTTATATTAAGAGGAATTTGGTGAACTTACTACTAAGAACTACCCACTTTTCTAAACCTGTTTCTACATGGAAATTCATTCAGCCAATATTTGTTTGCATTTAAAATACCACATGACTGAAACACAAATTTTTGAAATACAACCTACTTTAAGTCAGCTACTTCCTCTAATTTATAAACTAGTTAGTTTACTTTAAACACTGCAAAGCCCAGTGCTTATAATGTGTTCTTCCAGTAAATGATCATCTTCCAATCGCAGGAAATTTCCAATTCCAGAATACATTCAACACATGTAGGCAACAACAAATAACCCTTCAGCGTACCACAGGAACTACCTCTCCACTGAGACATATTTGTTCAATTTGATAACTGCCTATAATTATGTCTGTTAACCATTTACATGGTCATTTAAATCAAGCCAATATTAAGTTTATGTATTACTTATGTGTATGCGTAATTATGTAAAGGGATGCAGGTCTCAGAAGACTTGGCATGATTTATAAGTAGGACTGTCTGTGTTGGCTGGGAGCAATGAAAGACATATAATGAATGTCAGAAAAAAAGAAATGGTAAGGTTTGAGGTTGAGAAATAACCTAGATTAACAAAAGTAATAAATGCTTTTCAAATGGATCTAAAATATTTAAAAACTTGCTAGATATTTAATCTAGGTTCCCATAGCACCATAACTTTTTGATTTCTATAATGCAAGGAAAAGATCACTAAATTAGTGGTTTAAGTCACATTTCTGCTCCAAAACTAGCCGTTGAGGGCTTGGGCACTGACCTCTCTGAACCTCGGTTTCCTTATTTATAAAATGAATGTATGGAATAGTTGATCTCCAGGTGCCATTCCAACTTCAGAGGTATAGAGAAGGGAAAAGTTTTTGGTAAGGCATACTGGGGTCAAAGGGCCTCAGTCAAGAAGACCTAGTTACTGCCACTGAGCATTTCTCAATCAAGCCACTGAAATACATATATTTATTTAAGTATTTTTAAATTGTATATTTTGGGGGCTGGCTGGGGGGCATAGTGGTTAAGTTCATGCACTCTGCTTCAGCAGCCCAGGGTTTGCAGGTTCAGATCCCAGGCAGGGACCTAGCACCGCTCTCAAGCCATGCTGTGGCAGCATCCCACGTACAAATTAGAGAGAGACTGGCACAGATGTTAGCTCAGGGCCAATCTCCCTCACACACACAAAAAAATTGTATATTTTTATTTATGGTTCATATAATAAATAAAACAGAATGACATCCTGAGCCACAAATTTAAAGAATTCAGCAGAGTCGTCCGTACTAAACAAGGTAACTGAGCTCCAGAGTTACTGATGTGCAATCAGTTCATCACAGACACTCTGACCTAACCATCATAATTAAATCTATTTGCATTGGGTTTTCTTCTCCTTGTGAGAATGAATTACTTAGTAAAGCATAGTGTTTAAGTACACAAACTCTTGAGCCAGACTTCCTATATTTGAATCCCAGCTTCAACATCTATTAGCTGAGTGATCCTGGACAACCCATTAATAACTGAAGCCTCGGTTTCCTCATCTATAAAATGGAAGGTAAACATAATAAAACCTAGCTCGATTAGGTTGTGAAGAGGATTAAATAAATGAATATTTGTAAAGCATTTAGAAACATCCCTGGCACACAGTAAACACTATACAGGCTTTTGTTAAATCAGTAAAATAAATATAACCCCTCAATTGCTATCTGGTAACACTTTTTGCTGGAAGGGGCAGAATGAATACTAAAGAATGAAATTATTCAAATCCTAAAACTGAGGACTTCATTTAGCCAACTAAAAATAATTTAGAAAGCTACCCATAATAAAATAGTTTTTCAAAAATAGCGATTAAGTTGAAAAAAACATGATCACTGAACAAATTGCACACCACTTAAGAAGACACAAATATTTCATTATTAATACTGAGTTTCCAAAGTATTTGAAATGCTATTATTCACACTATGTCCACTACCTCCACTCCCTTTCAGGAACTTGGAATTCCTTTTCAAGGTTTAACATGGGAGAACATATGTGTAAAGAGCACAAACAAAACAGTACATTTTATAGAAACCAGCTCAATATTTTCCACTTGGTAATATCAAACAGCTCAGTTTCCAAAAATGTCCTTCTCCAATTGAGGAAGAATTCTCAAAATTGTCAGAACCTGGGGCATGTGAAGGCTCTGCCAGAGCAGACATGACTCGGCCTGTTAGTGATCTCCCTGGAACCTGGTGTGCCAGCCTAGCTCCGGCCACAACACAGGTTAAGATATGCACAGCCAGGCTAGTTCTCACAGTGCCAGAATTTGTGTTCTAATATGGCCAAATAAAGATACAACCAACACCTAGCTATGCTATTCTTTGGCGCCAAAACTTCTCAATCATTCTTCCAAATGGCCATGTCTAAGCTATTAATTAACGTGTACTTTATTCGGAGCCTAGTGGAACAATTCCCAAATGTTTTAAACGTAACAGAATATAAAACCTCACCAGAAATCTAAAAGACAGTATATGTATACATTGGACTACAATATACCCACAACTCTCTAAAAACCTTTTTAGTATGGTTAACACCAAACACCACATGCAATATGCTTTTTTTTGCTAACCAAAATCATGTCACAAGTATTATGAACCCAAGGAAGATGA
The DNA here is from genome assembly GCF_041296235.1 of Equus asinus. NCBI lineage: Eukaryota > Metazoa > Chordata > Mammalia > Perissodactyla > Equidae > Equus > Equus asinus. The sequence continues at coordinate 13,107,977 of NC_091816.1, forward strand.
AAAGGGATTCTTACCCTCACACCTCATCCCTTCAACACTATCCAAGTGTAAGCAGTTGCTTGCACAACTGGGCTATGACCCTCAGATGACCCTTTAAAGGTAGCACAAGCACCATTTTTTTCTCCAAATGTCTTAATCTGTACTGGAGTACATCATTCATCAGAAATTTTACATTTTATTTGCGAAGTCATCTCATGACTCAAAGATGTTGAAAAACAGGATACACACACACATACACATATACAAACACACACATACCTGACTTTTGAAATGCTTAATAAACACACACAATAAAATTATTGCTTTTCTAACCTCACAATCTCAGCACTGCTACCATGCATCAATTTCTTCCCACTACATCAAAACAAAATTCCAGAGCCCCTGGCCTTCAAACGTTCCACAATTATGATTCCCCTCTCTTCTGCAACTTTTCTTCCCTGAGCTCTACTGAGGCAGTCTTAACACCATATTTTGCTTATTTCTGGATAAAAGCCTTTTTTCAAAAAATAGTGTTTTTTTGGCACAGAAGGCTCACTTCTTCACTTAGAAGCCCAAATTAAGTTTCCCCCTTGTCCAAGGAAGACGCTTTCCATGACTGCTCCAATTCTTTGCTTCCTTCTTTGCTGAACTCCTGTTGTACCGTCTGTACCATGCTCATATGTCTTATTCTGTTCTCTAATTGTTTCACAGGCTTTAGTGAAGTCCTTTCCAATCAAACTATAAATTCCTTGAGATCAGGCACTGTATTTTATTCACCTATCACTATAATCTTGAATTAGGGATCTAAATTTCCTCTGATCAGGGATGTAGAGTTTTCTTCTGCATCTCACATTTAAGGATGACATACTAACTTGGAGAAAGCCATAACTGGATAATATTTAAATTATTTCACAGAAATGGTCAGGTTTTAACTGTAAGAAGAAAAGGTTCCTTTTCTATCAACAATTAAGAATTTAAACCCATGAAATAATTTATAAAGTATAAGAATTTGAGATCCCAAATTAGGTAACATTACTTAATTTAATCATGGATTTACACAAACAATAAGAGACTCAGCTATTTCTAAGACAGTACCCTTAAGTATTTGATAATTTATCTTTTTTGTCTTAACGCTCATGATACAAGGATTACTCTAATCCAAAATCGCAGGTCAACACAACGTTCCAAAAATCAACTTTTTCTGCAAAGTTCAGAAAGGATGGCACATGAACTATTTAATTACAAGGAAAAGAAAGCATAATTCATTTCTCCCAATAATAATAATTGTAAAAGTAACAAAAGTCTACCTCTGAGGTTAAAGCACATTCAAGAGCTAAATGTGAAGAAAAGGAGTTCTGGCATAAGAGATGGCAAACTCCTCCTTTTCACCGCCCTACACACACACACACACACGGTCGTGCACTGCCCCCTCAAGTATTCCTTGATGCTTCATCATTTCACCATCTTAGATATTGTGTCCTCCACATGTGGAATAAACATAACACTTTCCATCTTCATGATATTTTCAAAGGAATATAAAAAGTATGAAATAACTTTTTTGAAGTATTTCTAAATCCTTGACAAAATACATTATGTGGTATTTAGCTATCCACGTTTCCAATTTTCAATATTACTGGCAATCCTGAGCTGCCTCTCTACTGTTCTTAGGGCACTCTTTGTCCAAGAAAACAAAAAGGATGACACTATAAGCTTCAAAAAATATACTCAGAAAGATAATCTGGGAGAAAGATCACATAATTCAACATTTCTTGAATATGCCTGATCACAAGAAAGTTTGCTGGGATTCTCCTCCAGAAATTCTGATTCAATTGATCTGGAGACAGGCTTAATCTGAATTTTTAACAAGCAAAACAGATGATTTTCCTGATCAGACATATTTGGGAAATATTGCTATAGCACATTACCAAATCCACAGGAAGGTTTTCTAGTTTTAAAAGAACATACAAACAACATTCAGTTATACATACTCCCCCTGAGATGAGGTTGTGGCCCCTGAAAGCTCCTCACTGCCAAATGCCATTGGGCCTATAGGGAAGACTTTGCTTCATCCTGGAGCAGAGGTCTTTGAGCCAGGCTCAGAGTGAATCTCACACAGCTAGAGAAGAATCAGACTCTTAAGTATGTGAGACAGATTTGCAATTATATTTTATGAGGTACTTCTGCACTTATTTAGGAGGAAATCACTAAATCCTGCTTATATTAGTGACAAATGAACTTTCACTGATTCTTTATTGAAAATAATGTAGTAAGAGAATAATTCTCCTGAGACTTCCCTAAATTTCTGAGAAGCTAAAAGTTTGTGGGTGTTTTGTTTTGTTTTAGAAAAGCAGAACATCTGAGAAGCAGATCAACAAACCAATAGGAAACGATCAATTAATGAGAGCTTACTACTTGTTACAAGTTGTAAAGCACTGTGCTCAAACTTGAGTGTGCATATTATCACATAGGAATTTATTAAAATGTAGATTCTGATTCAGTAGATCTAGTGTGGGGCCTGAGAGTCTGCATTTTTAACTAGCTGCCAGGTCCACAGACCATACTAGAAAGATTCTACCGAAATGACTGGCCCAACTTTAATGTGCATAAGGACCACAGGGAGGATATGACGGTGTGTTTAAAAATGAAGATTCTTGGTCACCATTCCTGGATATTCTGATTAAGTAAGGCTGGGCCCCTAGAATCTACATTTTTAACAAAGGCCCTAAATGATACTGACATAGGCAGCCCAGAGAACACAACTAAGAAATACTGCTCTGGAGGTCATGAAGATTAGTAAAGTTTGGTATCTCTTTCTGAGGAATTTACAGGGTAGGGGAAAGAAGATATCTGTACCAAACAGCCACATTTCAAGGCAGTATAAGATATTTGTTAAGAAGAGTACTCACAATTTGCTCTAAAAGTTAGGAGATACTGACATTTTAGAAAAGAAAAGATTTTCAAGTTTTGATTAGCAAACAGTAACCATTAAGTATGAAAAGGATTGTTTTTGGACAAATAGCATAAGTAGCCCTCATATGATATAAACAAATGCCAGGAGTCAGCCTCCCACACTCTGATATAACAAATGGTTTGATGCTAAAGCTAGCTGTCCTGATATATGTCCCACAGAGAACACTACAAAACATCCCATTGATTGGCAGGAATTTGAGGCTTAAGAACCATTTGGCACTCTTCCCCACCCAGGCATCACCACAGAGGTCAAAGATGACAGAATTACAGGAACTATACCAAAGGAAAAGAAGGAAGATCATTCCTACGCACTAATAGGAAACAAAACTCTCTTGTGGGGGTGCGTGCAGGTGGGGAAAGCTAATAAATCTAGCTGCAATGATCATGTGCATGTAGTATCTGGAGAAAATGCCACTGACGAATACCTAACTCCAACCTAGTGATTCTCTACCTCTCCTCCGTGTAACACGTGGGATTTTGTATTATGGTTTGGATGCCTTCTCTGTAAACGGTACTACCTGGTACAATCATCTCTGCACATCACACATGAATTACTCATTCCTTCCTGCTTTCCCATAGGCTGGACTTGATGGACCTTGGTTTCTTGGTCATCTCTGAATAGAGATAACAGGCCTCCGGAACACACAGTTTTTTCATAACTAAGCACTGATGACTGAAATACATTCTGATCATTGCCTTTCTCTTAAGTTCAACCTATTTTGAACTTAGTACAATACAATCTATTGATCTCTTAGAAACAGGAATGCAGCCTTGCTGAGGCAGCTCACAAAGGAGGAAGGTAGAATGATATGGACGGAAAAGCATTTGACAGGGAATTGAGTCTTGTATTGTAGTACTAATGACCTTTGATCAGTGCTTCATCCCTAAAAACTGTCTATGGATGTAACATCTTTCTGAGCATGTTTGAAATAATACTGTAACTAAAATAATGATGGAAAATAAACAAAGAACCAACTGCTTTTTATGGGTCTAGGCTAATGACAATTCCTGAATCAACACTGCACCTAGCTGCTGCCTCATTCTGCATTCCTTAGAAGATGGGAGAGATTTGCATAATTAACAATTTGATTTTTAAAAACAAATGGACCAATGTCTCCAAAAATAAAATTTGCCCCAAACTCTGTGCAAAAAACTCCAGTTTATCACTTGTTCTCCATTCTTACCAGTACTTCCATCACCAACAGACTGTTTTCTGCTGAGAAACATCAGTAATACAGCAGTTTTCCCTGAGACAATACACTAGCCCCATTCACACTTCTAGAGGGTCTGAAATAATGAGAGCTATTTCCAAAGAGAAAACTGTTTGGGGAGATAATAATCCGTATATATCAAAATCTCAACTTACTTCCTGCACAAAGCATTCTTGCTTTGCTTGACAGACAACCTTCACATGACCTATATCAAAAGACCCACTAAATAATGAAAGATAACTCAGTCTAACCTAATCAACAAAGCCCTACGAGTAGAGACCCTGTGTCAACGGCTGAAGTAATACCCGATATACATCATTTTATACATGAAGTTTATTAGATTTTAGCTTAAGGAAGTATGAAAAAGAACTCTTCTGAAGCTTAGGGCACTGCGATGGCAGGTGTGAATCTAAAGACCTCAGAAGCTCAGGCCAGTGAAATGTGTTGTGGTCTGCCTACTTCTGCTACAGAGCAGGTTATGAAAAAGAAAAAACTGTAGCACCCAGGACCTGTTCAAGATGCCAGGATTTGGAACATTTCTCTTAGCAAGCAAGTGATTAAATATTCCACCTCCAGGGCTTTTAAGGCAGTCTACTTTTAAACAAATATTAAAATACTGGCTAGTCGCCATGCTTATTGATGTTTTCACTCATTTTAATATATGTAGTAGGATTTTTACTAAAAAATGCATCTGCCTTTCATCAGTGAGTATCATAAAGGCTAAGGAAAAATAATTTTACTCCGGAGTTTATTTTTAAATGGAAGGTTTTCCCTCAGTGTAAGAAAACAAATTTTTATTGCTTTCAGGCAATGGGAAACCAAAAGTTACAGATAAATTAATAGCTACATTAACTCATGTTGTTACAGAAGACTGTGCCAGCTTTTGGAACTCCAGTTATTTTTTTCAAGTCATGCTGCTCTGGAAATATTATGTAGCATTTTATGTGATGACTTCTGCCCATTCAAGCGTCATGAACTCCAAGGCAGGAATACAGACTGAAGACCTGAGGGTTGCAGGGAAACTACCAAAAGCTGCCATTTGCTCACCACTTGGAGCTTCCAGCCAATATCCCAGGTATGGGCATGGTTTTCTGCTTGCACCCTCCAGTCCCTACCTAAAGTGACCTCTGATGGTGTCTGACCCACCCTCCTCTTCAAAGACTAGTTCTGGGTAAAAGGAATAAAAGCAAACAGATCAGGCTGTAACCACTCAAGAGTTTCCACCAGACTGAAACTAAGTCTACTTGGTAGAGAATATCAAACCCAAAGTAGTTTATCCATAAGTTCATTTCATGCTGAACTGTTTAATTATTAATTCTTAGGAACAAGCCTGCAAGTGATTAAATATTCTACCTCCAGGGCTTTTAAAGCAGTCTACTTTTAAACAAATGTTAAAGTTCTGGCTAGTAATCACGCTTCTTGATTGTAAAGTGACTAGATGTAGCAATCTGAAATTCTGTAATTTTAATCCATTCTCCCATCCCCCTTTTTAAGAGGAAAGTTATTTGGGAGAAGGAAACCATGCATTAATTTATTTTGATGTGACAACCTGCCTTCCATCTGTGTCCCTTGTAATACCTCCATTTGTTTAAAAGAAAGATAAACTGTTCTTTAAACAGGCTTGGAGCCCTGCTTCTAAACAGGACATCCTAGTTGACTTGGAGTGTAACTAAATGTAAATTGTAATTTGTCATGATTTTCTGTTGAAACTAAATTCTGCCCATAAAACTGTAGACCCTGGTCCTACAGGAGTTCTTTCTAAAACAATGGAAAAGTACTCTGAAAGACAAAACGCCTAAGAGACTATGAGAGGGCAGAAACGTCCTAGAACGCGGCCTCCAGTCTCCTAAGAGCAGTGATGCTGCTCCAGTGAATCTCCCTGAGGCCCCGTTTCTCCCTGTGTGAGGCAGAGGTGACAGTGCTTGCTTCTGTCTCCTCCTGAGAGGAGGGAGTACATGAAGGGGACAGACTTCATGACTGACCAAGAACTAACAGATGGAGGGAGAAAAGGGGCGCTATTCAAAGTGCTTCAGGACATAACACGAGACCAAGTCAGAAAAGAAAGATCATGTTAGACAGTCATAGTATTTTAACCAAAAACCCAAGTTTAAAAACACTATGAAGTCTGTTATCTTTCACATTTTACCTTCTGTCACTTTATTTCTTCTTTTCTTTCATTCTCAATTAGGCTCAAAGCATTTAAGGAACACATGCCAGAATGGTAAACTGTTCAAAAGCCTGAGAATGTGTAATCAGCCCTGCTCTAATCGCTGTTTTCCTTTGGAAAAGTTACCTATCATTCTTCTCTAACATTCCTAGCAAGTGAACAAATAATATAAAATATAATGTGCCAAATTCCCAAATTTCTAATCCTGACCTACTCCAGGGGTGAGGCAGAAAGGATGACGGATAAGAGAAACAATGGACAAAAAAGTTCCTCTTATGAGTAATGTTCTCACAAAATTTTCACAAATTAGATATGGCGAAGAAATGAAGGGTATATACAGAGTTGTGGTAATACTTGCCAAACATACTACCAGGCATTTTACTACACACACTGTGTATTCAATCCTAACTCCAACCAGATAAACTTGGTCCTGCTTCTGTCCCCATTTTATAGATGAGGAAACTGAGTCTCAGAAAGCTTAAGTAACTTGTCAGAAAACTAGAAAGTGATAGTCAAGACCTGAATCTTAAACAAGACCTGACTCCTGAGTCCAAGAGCTCTAAACCATTACACCCATTTCTACCCACTGCTCTCTCTCCATACCTTTCCAAATTCCTACCAATTCCTACCAGGCACTCTTCTCTTCTTCATGCACTGCTGCTTCCGTCTCAAAAAATTCTATACTTCATAGGTGGTGTCTTGACTTGAATTTGAAAGGCAACATAGTAAAGAGGGGAACAAATGGAAAGGGAGCTGGTTTTAAGACTAGTACTGAAAATGGCAGGAGAGCTGATCCCCAGACAATGGGAGGAAGAGCATAGAGGCCAAACACTGGGAATGCATCACCTTGCAGGCATCTTGGGTTACCCTACCAAGAAAGTTATTCTGTACATTAAAAAAATAATGCAAAGGAGGACTTCACATGTGCTTAATGTTAGGATATTAACATATGAAAAGTACCAAGTACAGGTTAACCCTTCTAATGCTTTCCTACAGAAGCTAATTAGTTAAATCCTAATATTCTAGTGAACAGAAAAGAATTATACAAAAATTATCTAGAAGTAGAAAACAGATCTAGTTTATTTTTTAATGTTCATTCTGAATTTAACAGTGGGCACTAGTTGTAAATCATCTCAATTTTTGTTTGTATGCTTTTCACGCCAGAGTCCTGTCACTTCTAAAGCATCTGCATTCTCACAGAGAAAATTTAGGAACAATGAAAGACCCGACTATAGATTTCTGAGGCAAGAGGACAAAATGAACTAACAGACTTTAGAAATCTCCTGTTTATATCAGGGAGCTATCTATAATTCAACATCTAGCAAAAAATGTAATCACAAATGAAGTATGTGATGGTTATATTAACAGCATTGTTTAAAAATTCCCCAAATAAACGCTATATAACATTTCTTAAACGAGGTAGATCTACATTGCTGGTATAGAAAGATGTCTAAGACACATTGCTAAGTAAAAAGAAACAAACAAAAAAAGATGCGTATGCAATTTTGTGTACTGACAAAATTCTAAAAGTATTTATCTCAATGAAAGTTGGACTTTTACTTTCTAACCTTCTTTACTGAATTAATTTTTTTAACCAAATGTCTCACTTTTTTAGTAATAATTTCTTCTTACAAAGTCTTTCCTAAATTAAGAATTAGGAGATCTCTCTCCACATGTGACAGACTGCAAACAAAGTATTTTTTGAAGATATTCCACACTGGTGATTTATAGATCCCAATGGCTGTATAACAGAAGTGGGCCTTTTTTTCTTTCGGTAAATATCGATAATGATCCAGTTAACAAAACACTGCACTTAATATTACATACTTTAGCAGCAACTGTACAGTTTTCTCCAAAATCTATTCTTCCCATTTTATATCGTAATACATTTTAGCTGAGCACATGAGTTCCCAAACTCCCTTGCTAGTTAGGACTAAATTACTAAGGTTTGGCCTAAGACCTTAGTGTGGGCAGAAGCGATACTGCACGTTCTAAGCTGTCCCCCCAAATGGAAGATTTCTTCTCTCTTTCCTGTTGTCTAGAAGATAAGATGGTGGGAACTGGAGCAGCCATCTTAGACCATCAGATGAAAGCTACCTGTTGAAGATGGAAAAGCAACAAAATATAGAGTCCCTGATGAATATGGACCCACCATACTGACCATGGAGCACTTTTCAGGCTTTCATGTGAGAGAAAAATAAATGTCTATTATGTTTAAGCCACATTCTGTCCTGTTGCTACAGTCAATACTATACTGCATGCACATATACATACACACACAAAAACACCAGGAAGTTATTCTAACACTATAATTAAATATCACTCATTTTAAAGCTAAGTTTATTAGACTGTTGACTGAAAAATTAACCTACCTGTAGTAAGTCTCAGAATAGAAAACAGAGAAACAGAAGAATCTAAGATATCTTGGTTTCTTCCTTAATCCTCTTGGTTTTTGAGTAGCAAGTTTGAAACAGAACAGCCTACCCTTATTGATTGCTGGCCTTGATTCTTACTTGTTAAAGGAATAAAATACAAGATTTAAAATACTGTGAGACTGCTAAAAATAAAATGTACTAAATGACCTAATATACCTCACAAATTAATCACAATAAAGGAGAACGGGAACCAGAAGGAATCACTAAACACAATAAACTATAAAATCATCTTTGAAATTAATATCCCACATCAGTATAATGTGAAGCAGCAACAGAGATCAATTTATACAAAGAAACAAGGCTTACTTCAAGAAAGTGATCTTTGGCAATTCTGATCTAACTTTGCAAGTTATTTTTAGTATACCACATTGATATACCTTAACTGATTTCACTGCCTCCTTTCTGTTGCTGAGGAAATTCACCCTGAGCTAACATCCATGCCAATCTTCCTCTATTATTTTTTGTATGTGGGACATTGCCACAGGTGGCTGGTGAGTGGAGTAGGTCCGTGCCCAGGATCCACATCTGTGAACCTGGGCCACTGAAGCTGCGCATGTGGACCTTCAACCAGTCAGCCCCAAGAATGGGCCTTCACTGCCTCCTTCTTAACAAAGTCCTGACACAAAGACAGACAGACTAAAAGCTCCAATAACAGCTTTCCTTCTACAGAGAATCAATTATTTTTAGGAACTAATGGATTACTGATTTATGGGTAAAAGTGGAATTCATAGTTCCTCATAGAACAGATATAAGCCAACAGGGTAATCTAAAAGATACACTGTTCTGAAGTGTCTAAATACCTACGTATTTAGTTACTTTTGCAGACATTAAGGACAGTTAACATTTCCCTTAAAATTTTAAATTTGCCCTTCATAGAGTATATAGTTTCTGCTTCCAGTATCTGATTTATTTTTTCAAAAGCATACAATATGCTTTCAAACATTCCCACATCCTCTTTTTGGTCAGGCTTTGGCTGGGTAAACATATATGTATTAGATGGAAAGAGGATGAAAATCTAGAGCTCTAATTATTTTCTATTGTAAGAGTTACAATAGATTTTCAGTGGATTTTAATAGGATAAAATGTACTGGACTGCTAGACTTTCAGGCCAATCATAATATAACGAGGAGTTCATACAAAACATTTAATCCCACAGTCCTAAACTCAGGAGGCTCCTCTCTCTGGAAAGGAAAGCTAAAGTCCTACGAGCACTTAAAATTAAATTTAAATACTTAAAATTAAAGATTTTTCCATACCATCAGATGTTCCAGAAATGATCCAATGGCAGCAAAGCAGATCAAAAGATTAAGATGTACAGTGTGGCTTTCTGTTATTCGTGTGTGCTTAAGAGTAGAGGCAAGTCAAGGCAGAAGTCACAAGTCACAATAAAAGAAAACGTTTCAGAAACTATTTGAAATCTTTGAAATAGATGTTCTTAGAAAATTGTTCTGAGGAGCCAGCTGGCAGGCAAGGCAATATGGCAGTTAAGAGAAACATCCAACATCTCTGCTCCACCTTGTTCTCCACCTTTCTTGTTCTTTTACAATTGGGAGAAGGGTAAACCTGAAACCCAAATGCAACAGTAATGTGTGAAAAATACATATAATTACGTGTGGCCTCCACCATATCCACCTTCAACCACAATTTACTATTCTTATAAATAACGACAAGCCAAAAGTAATAAAGCACAGAAAGAATTCAGTTCTGCACATAACATTTTGTATATGGATCCACAAACCCTAATCCACAATTCCAAAATCTAAAAGCTCGAAAGACTAAAGTTGTACATATTGTGGGAAAGGGGTCGTGTGTACAAACTCACCGGGTGGCAAAACATGACCTGAAATGTATAACTAACTATAGTTTTAATTTATCCCCCTTAGTGTAACTATTTGTTTCACTAAATATTAATGTGCTTAATTACTAGGTGCTACCTTTAGACCTCACTGGGGATATTACGTTATCTATGGGTTAGGTACTAACTAACCTTTTAAAATCAGAAAGACTTTGAGGCCTATCTGGTCCCAAGGATTTCCAATAAAGGAAGTGTGGACCTGTATCAACTCAATTACCCTTACCACAACCCTGTGATATAGGAGTTTTTTTCGCAAAGAAGGAAACTGAGTGTTAACAAACCTGTCCAAGGTCAAAGAGCTAGTGAGCGTTAAAGCTGAGATTTAAACTCAAGCAGTTCAGAGCCTGGACTCTCAGCCATCATGCCACGCAGCCTTTTCCTTTCACATCATGCAGATGAAAGAGCGTTTTTGATTTTCTAGCCATAATTACCAAAATTATTAATGCAGGACACTTCAAAACAAATCTTTTAAAAACCATAGTTAGGCTTCAGAAAGAGAGTCTGCATTTTAAGCATAAAGAGACTTTAGGCCAACTCAGTCCAATGCTTTACGAACAGGCAACATCCACGCAGCACACTGCTGGCCATTAGGGTTGCGGACAAACCGCAAAGCTTTAAACGGCTCTGTCACCGCTGTTCTCAGTCCGTAATCAGGCGCCATCGCCAGCGCTGCGGACAAGGGTACTTAAGGACAACGCTTTTTTCAAAGCTCCTGTTGTCACAAGTGGACATTTCAGGGAACATATAATTAATACTATGGTAAAAAAAAAAATCTGTGTGTGTGAGAGACAAAATTAATGATTAAGAGTCATCTCACCAATAGAGATAATCGCCAAGCCTTTCTATAGCCTTCCCCAAAATGCCCAGTTCAATGGCTATTATCACCCAAAAAACCATCCTCTGACCTTTCTCTCCTCCCGTCGGAGGTAGTTTAACAGACCCCTTACAGGTCTTCGGGCTCTCGGTGCCCTCCCACGACTGGGAAGCGGCTCGGACCCAGCCACCTCGCTCCGTCCCTCTACCAAGATGGCGGCTGTTCCGGCTCCGCGACCGGAAGTGCGGCTGCGCACCCGCCCCACTTCCGCCGTGCGCGGCTCCGCGCGGCAGCGGGCATCAGCGCAAGGTGGAAGGAGGGAAAAAGCGGACAGAGAGATGCGGAGCTAAGGAGGACAGGCCCCACGTTTAGCAAAACACGAAGCATTCCCGAAGACCCCGGGGGGTGGGGGGAATATAAGTAAAAGGGAGAAGGCTGTGACTGTTCTGCAAAGGGTTACAGAAACAAGATAAAGCGCCCCCAAACCCGCATTCTGGAGCTGCCCGAGTCAGAGAAGGGGTGAGGGAAGAAAACCTACAAGGGACATCGGAGTGTTAGAAAACAAAGGTCAAAGGTGCCAAAGCGACTAAGACCTGGAGAGGCGGAGAACGAGAAAATGGAATGTAAAGACTCAAACGTTCTATTTCATCTTTTGGCTTAATTATGCCTGTAACACCAGAGGGGACATTTCGCATACTAAAAGGTCCAAAAAACTATTGTTAAAATTGCTGCTCAGTCACTACATGCTCTTAGGTCAGAAATGTCCCATGTTCTTCTATCCAACTTTACTGATTCTCTAATATATGCAGTCTGCAGGAGGCAGATTATAAAGTTATTTCTGAAGAAGATACAAGAATAAATAAGCACTATTGATGACAGATAAACACAAAACATTAGACTTTTTCTCCTTAATTTTTGGAGGGTTCATTTTTCAGATTTAACAGCAAAGGAAAGATTTTGATACTACCTAGCCTCTGTAACAGAGGAAGGACGGAAATTAGGCATTATGACGCAAAAAGTGCAACAGTGAAAAGAGTTGAAGAGATCCACCACCTTATCCATCTTCCCTAACTGTACAGTCTCTGGAGCACTTCCATTAATGGGCAAGAAACATCCCAGTGCATTGTCTATGTACACCTGTTATTTGTAAATTCTTATGACATGAATGCTTTCCCCACAATCTCTTCTACTGAACTTCACTTTTTTTCTATCAGCATAATGGTTGAGCCAAGTTTGAGATCTGCAATTTTAGCTACCATAATGTTCCACTGTTTTTTCTACCTCAGTTAAAAATTCCCATACAGGCTTTGCTGAAAATCAAGAAGAAAAAGATAATACTCTGCCTCAGAACTATTAAAAGCAAGTGAAAGACAACAATTTAACGTTCCAGCTTTTTAGAGTGCACACAAATCACCTATTTGTGCATCTCACTCCCGTCCTGCAGGCACTCAAAAATTATTTAATCTGGTTAGTATTAAACTATCACTATCAAAAAAACCCAGAAAACAAGTGTTGCTGAGGATGTGCAGAAATGACCTTTTGCATCATGAGTGGGAATGTAAGATGGTGCAGCCACTGTAGAAAACAATATGGCAGTTCCTCAAAATATTAAACATACAATTACCATGATTGAGGAATCTCACTTCCAGGTATAGAGCCAAAGGAACTGAAAGCAGGATCTCGAAGAGATATTTGCACAGCTATGTGCATAGCAGCATAATTCACAATAGCGAGGAGATGGAAGCAACCCAAATACCCATCAACAAATGAATGTACAAACAAAATGTGGTATATACATACAATGGAGTATTATTCAGCCCTAAAAAGGAAGGAAACTGTGACGCATGCTACAACATGGATGAACCTGAGGACAATATGCCAAGTGAAATAAGCCAGTCACAAAAAGACGTATACTATACGACTCCACCTATAAGATAGCTAAAGTAGACAAATTCCTAGAAACAGACAGAAGAATGGTGGCTTCCAGGGGCTGGAGGGAAGGGGAAATGGATAACTGTTGTATAATGGATACAGAGTTTCAGTTTTGTGAGATGAAAAAGTTCTGGAGATCTGTTGCACAACAATGTGAATGCACTTAAAACTACTGAACTATACACTTAAAAATGGTTAAGGTGGCAAATTTTGTGTTTTTTACCATAATTTTTTTTTTAATTTATTAAATAAAACCCCTGACAATTAGCAAGAAAAACAAATGGGAGATTAACTCTACGGAAGAACTACTTTCTCCTAACTTCTAGAAAAACTGATGTTCAGGATGTCAAAAGATTTTCTCACCACAACATTCCTTTTTTGAGATGTTCACTGCCAAGTCATCCTATTTAAGGTTCTCTTAGGTACCATAAGGGTCCTTGTAAAGCATGAGTCAGTGCCTCCACATCATCATGCGACCCTGAGGAAGGACTCTCAAAGGAAAAGGTTTTGCTTTATGAACTATCAAAATTCCTTTTTAACTTCTTGAAACTGCCGATTCATGACTCCTCCAACTCAGCTGTAACATCTGACAGGAAACACAGAAGAAAGAGAACACATCCTTTTCTTTTGACTTTCTCATTAAAGAGATTTGCTTTTCTGATGCATACATGAAATGTATCCTCCAAACTTTATTTCTTGAGCATAGTAACTTGAGCTATAACTGATTACAGCTCATGTTAACTTCGTCTAAAAGTAAGGAAGGACAAAATAAACTACTAGTACTACAGTATGAGAGTATTTTTGACACTTCCAAGTAAATTCTGATATTTCCCTTCTGCAAACAAACATTTAAAATAAGACTACATCTTCCTATTTCTAGTTCTGGATATAAATAATACAAACGACGTAAATTATGGCACATCCAGGCTATCTAATAATATCATTAATGCAAAGGGAAAGAAAAACCTAAAAAGGTAGAATAGTATAGTGTCTGTACTTGAAATGCCTCTCCCTTCACCCTCCCAGGTGTGTTAGGATAAAGAACTAAATAAATTCAATTGCAGAAGTAAATGGTAATTCTCCTATTCCCCTGTGAAAGGTAATCAATTACACTTTTGCTTAAACAAGTGTTTCCTCAACCAAGTCACTTACTTAAAAGATGCAGGTAAAATGACATTCTTGGCTGCTATTGTTTTCCTTACCCCTTCCAATAAGGACCACCATCAACTTCTGGTTCTGTGTACTGTCAGTCTACTTCACTGCACAGGTAGGCCAGAAGGAACAAATCTACTTCGTTATACTCTATATCTGATAAAGGTTTTAATGACCATCCTAAAACTCAGAAAGAGAAAGGGTAAGACAAGCAGTTGGCTCAGAAATTTTATGGAACCCTGTTGATTAACCAGTATTTTACTGAAAGTATTTATCAGCAAGAGAAGATGAAGATGGGAATAAATTATAAATAATAAATATCTAAATTTGTGCTATGAGACAAACTTGCATAATAGATAAATCATTTCCTGAGTAAAAACAACAGTCTTTCTTAAAAAAAAGCATTCAAAGAGTCCAATACAAAATGCTTCTGAAGTGAACTTGTTTATCCAAATGTAGGCTTTGATAAGATCAATTTTAATGCTTGACCCATAATCCTGACAACTCTAGGTCAAATTGCTACACATATCATGACAAGGAGTGTAAACATTTAAAGGTTCATAACTTATTTCATTGCATTCAGGAAATATTTATTAAGTACTCATGAGCAAGGATCTCTGGTAGTACAAAATACAGTCCTATGAATTCAACACATGAATGCCTATTTTTCTTTTTAAAACAAAAACACGAGCAAACTATAACTGCGTGAAAGAATGTAAGGTCACCAGGAAGTTGTGGCAAACCACATACCCCAGCTTTGGAGAAACAGGGAAACAGGGTGACTGACATGTGCTGAGAAAAACATATGCAGTCCTAAGTGACAGTAATGTTAAAGAAATGTAATAATGCCAACCTTTTCTGCATAGAAGGGCTGTGCTCAGAGCACAAAATCCCACCTGAAGATTGGCAGGGACAAGCTGGAGACCCAGAGAAGAACAATCACGTCAGTAAAGGAACTGGAAACCATGGCATATAAAAGAAAATGAGATGTTTAGCCTGAAGGGAAAAAAGTAAAGCTCAGGAGAAATTTGACAGCATATTTAAATTATTTTTAGAGCTGCCCTGTATAAAGAGTAGGTAAGTTATGTAGTTATCCAACTAGTACTTGTCATGATATGTGTAGTAATTTGACCTAGAGTTGTCAGGATTATAGGTCAAACATTAAAATTGATCTTATCAAAGTATCAAGCATGGAAGTCGTAGGCAGGCCCTAGAAATATATAACCATTGGAACTGTCCATAGTAAAACGGTCTACCTTGGAGAATGGAAAGCTCCTGGCACCAGGAAATCTTTAGAAGTTCAGAAAAGTAAAAAGAAAGCCTGACTTGAGAGAAAGGCTGAAGTAGTTTTCTGAACCTCTAAACATTTCCTGGTGCACCAAGAACTTTCTATCTTCTGAGGTAGCCCACACTTTACTATGGATAATTATTTTCTTCAAAAGAAAAATGGGGATAATTATTGGCAATAACTAAATTCCAATAAGGAATTACAGAAATGTCAGAAAAATTGTTGTTCCCTCCCCGTATTGACCCATATTCCAAAAAAATTTTTCTATCTTAGATCAATATATTGCTGACCTAAATAATCTAACCAAAGGTTGTTTCTTTTTCTCCCAGTCACTGACTTACCTTTGAAGCCTCTCCAAGATTATTCTTGATATGGCGTCCTCCCTAACTCATCACTGCCCCTGCTCCCCGTCACACACACTGTGCATGTGTCCCCAGTAGCTGCTGTCTCTCCTCTAAGTCCCCAGTTATCTGTGTATATCACCAACACAGAACCCATTGCCCCATAAGGATTATTGACATGAATGGAATTCTAAATTAGAGCAAAAGCCTTCAAACTTATAAAGGTCATGCACCATAAAATACTAGTACCACCGGATTACAAAGATCTATGAAATTTATGAAAGAGAATTAACCAAATCAAAGAGCAATGCACCTAAAATGGCCTCCAAAGAGCATGTATTCTAACTTAGCACCTTCACAAGGAGTTAGCAACCACTTGGACCATATGGATACACGTCTTCTTTGGAAGTTTGTCCCTAAGAACCATGTTTTAGGACCTTTTTTATTTTATGTCATTCAGCCCAGCTTAGATTATAAATTCCTTGAGGATGGAGATGTCTTCCTTTCCCCTTCCCATGAGAGCCCTTAGTAGCTGGTTAAATGAAATTCCATAAACGGCTCGCTAAAAGAAAAAAATTATACTTGGAGAACTAAATTGTGTGTGTGTGTGTGTGTGTGTGAGAGAGAGAGAGAGAGAAAGAGATAAGGGAATAATTATTACTTTTGCAAATCTGGTAGAATCAAACATCGACTTCTTTTTCTGTTCTTAGTGGACACAAAAGACTACTGATAGTAATTCCCTTACTCCGACTTTGATGTAATAGTCCATGATACATCTAATTTCCTAAGAGTTGTGGAAATTGAAGGATCCCAATTCTATTACTGGGCTTAATACCAATCACAGAATTTCAGGGTTACAAAGTAAATTAGAGACCATCTAAAGTAGCTCTGTCATTTTATTACTTAGAAAGGTAAAGTGACTTGTTGACCCAGGACTCTCAACAGTTTCACTTTTTCTTTTTATACTACAAACAAAATATAGGCTCAATCACCTCACAGAAGTCACTGCATTGGTTTAGGACTACCTGAAATTCATGAGTCTTCAGTCATTTTATTCTTTAAGTAACTCATACTTGGAAGTCATTTAGCTAACATTTGTATACAATGATAAGAGTCATACGCACACAGTGACAAAAATCAGGACCTGGGAGTCGTAGGTCAAGTCAACAATTATAAGAATGAGTCAATAATTATAAGAACAGCTACCATTTCATGAACTCCTACTATGCACCAGACAGTTGATGCAGTCGTGTGTATATAGTATCTCATGTAATCATCCAGTGATCCTGCCATGACAAGTATAATTATCCCTAGTTCACAGAGGAGACAGATGAGGTTCATTTTGCCTCAAAGTAGAGAGTCTGGATTTAAAGCCAGGTCTGACTTCAAAGCCTGTGCATCTCTGCCGGCCACTTTAAGTAATGTCTTCTGGTTCTTCAAAACTGTTCCAGTTCTCTAGGACCACACCTTCCAAAGGTTTGAAAAGGCATTCACACTAAGAGAGGTGGTATGATTCATTGCAACAAGCAAGGGCTTAGAAGCTGGGCCCACCAAAGTTAGAGTCTGGCACCATCACTCACTGGTTCTGAATAACCAGGGCACACAGAATAGAGAGGTATTATGAGAAGCTTAACAGGGCAAATTTTAAGAAATGAAGTCTTACTGAATTAGAGTTAGTCATAAATCATCGCCCTTAAAATTCACAGTACAGTATAATCTTCGGATGGAACCTGGTAAGTTATTCCAAACTATGTATGACAGCCCTAGAAAGAGAAAACTCACCCTCCAAAAAAGGTATTTTAAAATTCAAACACAGGGAACTCTATATTTTACCTCCCTTGTGGGTGTTTATTTTGTTTCACAATTAAGTGGCCATTGGAAGAATAAGTTTTTTCAGAGTTCTGGAAAGTCATCTTAAATTAGGCCCCGGAAAGAAATGGAATCTCTTTTAGTAATGACTCTTGTTTTCTTTGAAAGTTCATGTTTGGGTCAGCCAAGTTTTAAACGGTAAAATTATATTGCTGTGTTGTTAGTCAAGTTTGGGGGTGGGGTGGGGGAGAGCCCGCTAACTATTTGGATCACTGTAGGACAGCTTATCTGGTTTCTATACTGAAAGAAGGGTCTATTCTTAGGAAAAAGACATCATCACTTTGGAGGAGCAGAAGCTTGCATTGGATTTCTACTGAATGTTCCACATGGGAAGACTCAAGAAAAGTCTAGCTCTCCAAATAAAAGCTGTTTTCAGAAAATCTTGTGTGATTTTTCTTGGGTCAATGGAATGTCTAAGCTAAAGGGTTTTTCTTTTGTTTTCCTATTAGCCAGATAGAAAACAATTGTGTAATGATTTTTTTCCATTTATGTATTTATTCCTTGCTTTGTTCCAACAAGAATAAAGTGGCGAATAATAACAAACAATAAATTTAACTACTGTTAAGTTATGAATGAGCCAGAAGCTGTACTTGGTTTTATTATAATAGCTATTATCCTGATCTTAAACTATTAGTCATATAAACCTGCACACCACATGCTCACACTATTAATGAAGCCCATCTGAGTTTACTATTACCATCTTTCTTGACTCTAACTTACCTTCATGGAAGAAGTCACTGCACAGTCACAGGAACTAAGGAAATGGTTTGGTTGAAAGGAAGGCAAAACAGGTAAACGACACAAGTTAAGGCAATAATTCCCCAGGGATAAAAACATTTCACTCCAGGAAGGATTTAAGTAGCCCTTGGCACCATCAGTCAAGGGAAGGCAAAAGAAGTCCTGAGCACGTCTGTAGTCAGTGCTGCGTCAGTACCAGGTCACCAGAGGTCCTGATGAAGATTTCTTGCTTAAGAGTAAAAAATACAATGCGAATAAGATGCAGGGCTAACTTGTCTGCAGTTTTCCATCTAACCAAAGACAGAGCATTTCATCAGACAATGGGGTGAAAAACAATTACTTTTTGACTGGAGAGTAATAATAGGATTACCTGTTAAATTATGTTAACAAGTAAGAGTCTGGTTCAAAACAAAAGTGGTCTTTGGGAAGTTAAAATATTTTTAAAACTCTTGGCACAACAGAACTGTATACTGATAAGCAGGCTTTCTAAAAGAGAGAAGAGATAGAAGTGAATGGGAATAGGCCTTGGTTCATTTTAAAACCACCTGAACTTACATATTAAATCAGGGGCCAGCCCCATGGTGTAATGGTCAAGTTCAGCACGCTCTACTTCGGCGGCCCAGGTTTGTGGGTTCAGATCCTGGGCACGGACCTACACCACTCATCAGCCATGTGGTGGCGGCAACCCACATACAAAGTGGAGGAAGACTGGCATAGATGTTAGTTCAGGGCTAATCTTCCGCAAGCAAAAAAAGAGGAAGATTGGTGACAGATATTAGCTCAGGACAATCTTCCTCAGTGGAAAAAAAAAAAAAAAAGCAAATCATACCCACAAATACTTATCCTACTGCATTCTAATCATCTGATTCACTTTTCGTCACTCTCACTGAGTAAGAAAGGGCCTTGTTTTATCTGTCTTTACATTTCTGCAGCTTGCACACAATGCCTAGCACATGGTAAGCACTTGGTATATCTTTTTGCAAGAAATAAACTATAAGAGATAGGTATTTTAAAAATTCATAGCATTTTCATCCATATCTAAGTAAAGTAAATGAAGATGAGGCAGAGGCTATAATTTTGGCCTTTAGGAGAAACTACTAAATAGGGCATTAGGATGTGTCCCTCATATTCTCAAACACGTATGAAAGGAATGTGGCATGATTGATTACTCCACTCTATCCAATTAATAACTGAGATCACTACTAGGAACTCAGACACTAGTCTCTTCATGCATTTAAATACCAGTAATCTTTAAAATACAGTCAATATTGCATTTCTGTTCTTTGATATATTTTGTAACATACTTTGGGGGAATGGATCAAAAATTATTAAATAACTCACTAAAAGATTAGTTGCCTTTACAAGATCCGGAAAATGTGCCAAAAAAAAAAAAAAATGCATTTCAGGGATACACCCAACGAAGCTGCTTCTTTGCTTTTAGCTCTGAAATCTTACTCTATATGACAGCAGAGACATGCAGTTTGTTTCTTCCCCTATAGATACTATAGGTATTTGGCAATAAATATGATTCTCTCCTATAACGTCAACACAGCAAAGGGACTTAACGTGATTTCACATTTTTTAAATTTGCCAAGTTTATGCATAGATTCTATAACCATACAATTACAAACTAAAGTATTGTTCTATAAATGAAAGTTCCCAGGATGAGGGCATTTAATTTATAAGATACTATTATGTAATTTCTTCTAAAGCACCCTCCCTCTTTCAATTTAAAAATAATTGAAAAAATCATAAACTGCCCAATATTTTGAAAAAGGAGACAATAGCAAAATGTATACCATTTTTTAAAACATGGAAATCTGAAGATAATAGTACAATTTATTGGGCTGCTGAGCTTACAAACTATGTAGACACCAAGAAACCAAAACATGAAAGGAAAAAGCTGCAAGAAGTTGATGAAAGGGATCTTGCTGGGTAACTTCAGGACCAAATTGCTAAGGATGTATTGAGGCCTAAGTATAATTGGTTAAACCTTGATTACAAAATAAGATTACAGACTGTTTTTATATTTCACTACAAAAACTCGGGGACATGTATATCAATCACTGGATGGGGTGGTTAAGGCTTCCAACACTGTCATTAGCTTAATTGTTTTGCTTTTTTAAAAGGGAAAACTAAACACCCTTCCAGGAGGCCTGGATTTCACAGCTTTTAATTTAGGCAAAATATAGTTTTGAAAGCAGAAAGGAGATACTGCCTGGGGAGTCCAGGAAGGCTTTCTAGAAGCAAGCTGTGTGCTTGAAGACAGACAGGCGCTCCTGCACAGCCAGTCACATGACCATCCATGTGAAGACTGGTGGCAGAGACCCATCCCACATCCACATCCATGACACGATGTTATAGGACAAGTCACTCCACCTTTTAGACTTCAGTTTCCTCATTTGTAAAAGAAGAGGCTGGACTAGTGAGGTTCCTTTCCTTCCATTTCTAAAATAGGATTATTACATTTATGACTTTAGCAGGATGTCTCTATCCCGCCCACAAATAAAACATACTAAGGAAAGAACTCCTTCATGACATTTTTTTCTCACCACCTTTGACTTGTCTGAGAAGCAGAAGCAAATGCTTTTGTGTTTAAGTGTTTTTTATGGATTCCCACAGGGCTGAAAGTTACTAGTGGGACTACACATGGTGGTGACCCCGTACATAGCCCAAAGCTTGCTGGGGCTTCTCTGAAAGTGATTTGAAAAACACAACGTTTTGAACACATTTAAACTATAACATTAAAATAGTGTGCACTGTATATCCTTTAAAAAAAAGTCTTATATTCCCACAGTACCTACTTCTAAATGGCTTAAAGCTGTCACACAGATGACAGTTAACATTAATACTAAGAGATGGAAGACAGACTGTAGGGAGAGTATCCTACCACTTGGGGTGCCCTACAAACGTTAGGTTGATTTATTTGATCTATGCTGAGATTTAAACTTGGAGAATACAGAATCGACTAAGTTTCTGTAAGTCTAAATAATGCTATCTCCAATTATGGATGGATTATTTTTAAAAGTTTTTCATTCACTCGATAATAATACTGCTTAACATTATGATTATCACAATGCCAACACTTGGTAAATATTTTACCACGTGCCAGACACTACACGCATTGACTCCAACCCCCTCTGCCCCCAACACAAGCCTACACATGAGGAAACACAGGCACAAAGAGACAAAGTAATGTCATCACAAGGTCACAAAGTCTGCATCTGAATCCTGGCATTCTAACCCCACAGCACACCTGCTTAAATGCTGGATGGCAAACACATCTGGCACGTGACACCATGCTGGATGATCAACAATGATTAAGACAAGCACTTGGTTTACAAGCAGCGGAGTCTGCCAAACATATAAAAAATAATTACAACATAATATGTGTGCTGTAACCCAGGCCTTTAAAAATTGCTGGGGCAACACAGAGGAGAGAGAGGCTGCCAGGGGAGTTCAGCAAGGCTTCTATGTGAGCTGGGTACTGAAGGATGAGCAGGCATTCCTGGGGTGCAGGAAGAATGGAAGGGCATTCCGGGTAGAGAACAGCATATGCCAAGGTATGTAAAGGTGAGTGAGTGTGGCAGGAAGGGAGAGAAGAAGGCAGGGCAGGAATGTGGAGATTTTACAGGCTCGCTAACTGGACCCCCTTCTGCATCAGTTCCTATCTGGCCAATAGTGGCAAGAAAGCAGAGTCCACAATCTATACAGTAGCTAAAATATAAAGACGTACCACCTGAAATTTATACAACATTATAAATCAATGTGACCTCAATAAAATAATTTTAAAAAAACACAAAAAAAGCAGGGTCCACTTGACGGTTGTCTCCTACAGTGATCATATCTAGTGGAGTTTCAAGGAATGTTCTTTCTTCTAAGATTCACTTCCCCAGAGTCAGGAAGACTTTAAAATGCAAATAGTCCTGGGGTGCCGGCAAGAATTAAAGTGAAATAAACTGGGCACAGCGGTTAAGTTCACATGCTCCACTTCAGCGGTCCAGGCTTCGCGAGTTCAGATCCCGGGCACAGATCTACACAATGCTCATCAAGCCACACTGTGGCGGTGTCCCACATACAAAATGGAGGAAGAATGGCACAGATGTTAGTTCAGGGTCAATCCTCCTCACACACACACAAAAAATCTAAGTAGCTAATCAGTTGGCTGAATTTTAGAGCCAGGCTAGCCAGGCAGAAGACGGCACACACAAGGGGAAAGGTAGTAAATTGCCTCCCACGATGAACTGCCATATACTCTAAAGCCTAGGTTTGTGGCCCTTAAGGGTTTATGATCAAAACACATTGTGTATGTGTTTTCTGTAGAAAGTGCCCATAGGTTTCACCAGATTCTCAAAGGGATCAATGACCCCCCCCAAAATAACAATCACTGCTTTCAAATGGGCTTAGAGCCAGACCTCCACGCAATTTATAAGATCTGGGGCAACCTTAAGACACAATAAGCAAAAAGTCACTACAAGCAAAATGAGAAAGCCCACCCACCCTCCCTCCCTCTTGAGCCTTATTTGAAACTCTGACAAACACTTTAGCTTCAGACTCTGTTCAAAAGGCCTTGAAGATCTGAGATAGCTATGTTTGCCTAACTTTATTCAGGTCCTATTATGCAAGCCTGCCACCTATTCAGGACCCAAAATGTTCATGATTTACCGATAAGATGAGGTATAAAACTTTCCATTTGTAATCTAATTCTCCTAAGGAAAACCTTCCCTCAAAATGGCAAAAAAAAAAAAGTGAGGAAATATGCAAGAAGCCAGGTCCACAGGCCAGGTACTTAATTAACTTCTCTAAACTAATATTTAAAAGAAAACTTAAAATAAACCACACTTCAGTTAAACTTACTTTAATTTTCTACCAAAAGATTAAAAGGATGACTGCCCCCTGTGGGATAATAATCACCAAGGAGTCTGAACACAAGACACCTTATTTATAGGATGGCAATTTGGCCCCCTGGTGGAACATGAACGTCGACCCAACTCCTGTCACCATCATCACTCATTATGTCACCAGCATTTCAACATATAATTCTTCTGTTGTCAGAATTCCCTCTATTGCTGTTCAACTCCATGCTGCCATCTTTCAAGCAGTGCACAGGTCAAGGGAATATAAGCAATTTGTCACGAAAGGGACAGAAAGAGAGAAGCTTTCCAGCACTTGGTATGCCTAGGCAGCAAGGTGCAGAGTGGTGGTGAAGAATACCAGTGCTGGAGTCAACAGCTGCCTGGGTTCAAATGCCAGCCTTATCAAGGAGCTATGTGAGCTCCAGCAAGTTACTTACCTTCTCTGTGGTTTCTTCACCTATAAATTGAGGATCCCAGTTGTACCTTCTCTTAGAAATGTTATGAGAACTCAATAAGTAAATGTCTTTAAAATGTTTAGAATAGTGTCTGGAACCTACTAAGTGTTTGACAAATACACTAAATCTTACCAAAATTCCTTGGTTAAGGAAAGTAGCTATTAAAGACAAAAAGCCATGTTCATAACATGCCAATATCCAGAGTTAATCTGTCTAATGTTCAATGTGAAATAAAACACCAAAAATAATCACTACAGTGTGAATACTTGAACTGTCAATGGAACAAAAAAATAATTAAAAATCAAGAAATCAAATTAAGTTAAAGAGATATTTAGTGAGCTCCTACTACATGTTAATCACTGTGCTAGATGTTGAAGATAAAGAAATTTAAACTACTCTACATACACATCACATCTTTAAATCACGGGAGCAGAGAACATGGACAAAGTAGGACTCATGCTTACATATACTGCAATATATTGAGTAACCTAGCCCTGACTTTTGAAGGAAGATAGAAATTTCTGTAGACATAATAATGGAGTAGAGTCACTATTAATAATAGGATAATGCTATTGCCGTGTGTGCATATTTCTCTGGGAAAATAAAATAAGCCATGAGCATCAAAAATTTTGAACACAGAACCACCATGTTTCCAAGGACAGAGAGCACAATGATGTAATTCTTACTGTAGCATGAACTGCTCTTTCACTGTGCCTCAAAGTTTAGTATAAAGTAAAAATAAGAGTTTCCTGAGCCAGCCCTGATGGCCAGGTGGTCCACTTCAGCGGCCCAGGACCAACTCCCAGGCACAGAACCACACCACTTGTCTGTTGGTAGCCATGCTGTGGCAGTGTCCCACATAGAAGAACTAGAAAGACTTACAACTAGAAGATACAACTATGTACTAGAGCTTTGGGGAGAAAATAAAAGACAGAGAAAGATCGGCAACAGATGTTAGCTTACGGCAAATCTTTCCCAGAAAACAAACAAAGAGCTTCCTTTCTACATCAAATTCTGTGCCAGACACTGTGCCACATGTTTTACTTAGAACAGCACCTTACGATTCCATAAAGTAGGCATTATCATCATCAGTCTCTTCTTAAAAATCGATGAAGAATTAAGGTTTAGAGAGGTTAAAGATCACCCAGCCAGCAAGTGGAACAGACAATGAATATAGTTATGAATCCAACATAACCATGCACCTTAAGCAACTGATTTATAGTTAAATTTCCAATGTCACAAAAACTGGGCTTATTGACTGATTTCTCCACTTCTTAATGCTAACCCCCTTCCAAATAATAATAATAATAGCAGCTTTGCAATTGTTGAGCACATTATTTAAATTCTAATGAGGCATGCTCTCTATAATGACTGCCACAATCCTTATCAACCCTAGGTTGTAGATTTTGTTATTCCCAATTTACACTGGAAGAACTAGCCTCAAAGAAATTAAGTAACTTGCCCAAGATAACACAGCTAATAAGTGACAGAGCCAGGATAGGAACCAGGATTCAAAACCTACACTGGCTGACTCCAAAGCTCAATGCACTGTGACGAAATCAAAAGCTCATCTAAATTTTCTCAATGCAGGTCCAGTGTCAAATTCTTCACCATCACGCCTTTCTTCTCAGCGGACCCAGGTGACTTGTCTCTGAAAATCTAAATTAAGATATTCCCTTCCCAAGAAGTCCTCCCACCCCTCGACCAATTTACTCTGAAGATTAATTGGTACTGACCAGCACAGGTGGGCCTGAGATAAAAGCAGAAATGAAGAACTAATAGAGAGAGGGAAAAAAAGGGGGAAAGTATAAAGAAGAAATGGAAATGACCATTTCTTCACCAACAGATTTTCCCTCCACCCCTTGAAGGGCCGCCCACACCAGAGAATAAGCATAGGCCTAACTCAGACTTCTCCCAGGCTTCCCCTGCCAGACCAGTCCTCACCCTGTCCCTTCACGGTAGCTAGGCAACCAGACCTGACATACACAAAGAGGAAAGAGGTGCCAAGCTCTGCCACACAGGTCTTCAAAGGAAAGCAGAACTGGTGACCTATAAATATCCGCAAGGTGACGGAACACATGAACAAAGAGATAAGGGACAAATATTACAGATGTTTGAGAGTCTGGATCTCCAGTCAGAGTAAGGATAAAAAGAGCCTTGGCCCGACACTGGTGGACAGAGAAGTGGAAGGCTGGGCTGGGAAACCAGATAACAAAGCCCATGACAATTCAGTACCCTGAGTAAAGAGGTCAGAAGTGAGGCTGAACAGCTCTCCTATTAACACAGCACCGGAGGCCCAGGGCATGGACTTTGTAATACACATTTCAACTGCTTGGAGGCCTTGAGCCAGGTGTCCTGGTTCTCAACTGTACTTCGGATGGTTGAAATTAACAGATAAATGACAGTTCTACAAAATGAACTGTGAATTAGAAAGGGACTTACTGCAGTAAATAGGATTCTCTGCTTTACTGAGCTCCCCTCACACAAAGAGCAGACATAAACAAAGTATTTATTGAAAAGGCAACTTTGCTTCAGTAAAACACATCCTTCAATACCACTCATTAAGAAATTATCTTTCCATTTTTTAAGATGGTGCATTTGTTATGTATTTTTCCTACACTTCTTGGGTGTTAGTTTACATAAGAAAAAGATACAGACAATGAGCCCAAGTGGAAGGATTTCCAAAATCTACCCTCAGATATGTCTACATTTGTTCAGAAACATACATTTGGTTTTTTCTTGTACGTTGTAAAGTTCCTACAAAAGGAAATGCCATGGAACACTCATGCCTAAACAAAGCCTAGATTTGTGTATAAAATAACAGGAGATAATCCTACATCCCCGCCCAAATGCTACTGCTTCTAAGAACCTTTCCTCAATTTCCTACCCAGTGATTACTTTATTCTTCTCTGTTATAGCAATTAGCCTTTTCTAACCTTGTGTTGATACTTTCCATCTGGCCTATGGGCCGTCTTGAGGGCATTACAGTACTTGGCCCATAGTAGGTACCTAGAAAATTTCTAAAAAGATCATCTATGTGATGTGCTTTCAAATTTAAGAACACCAAACATAGTATTTGGAAACAACATTTGTAGTTTAAGGAATTTTTAATGGGAAACACATATATGCACATGCAAACGACAAAAACACTGTAGAGGATTCGTGAAAACATCACCAGAAAGAGGAAGCCAAATAATGCTTACATTTTCTTTAAGAAATTTACTTAAAATATGATTGCTGCAGATGTGCCTGTCCAGAACTAAAGTTAAATTAGCCTGGCAGCTGCTGTCTGGTGATAATTTTCTTAGTGCCAGGAAGCTGGCGAGTATGTGATTACACATGTTTCCGCCCTTAGCTCCACCTTAGATGCTATCAGTTCGCTGAACAGAAGGTTCTGCAGCTGACCAGCTCACACCACCCTCCAAAAACCCTCAGAAAAACAAAACAAACTGTGCCAAATTTTCACATGGGTAACTACAAATTCTAAATCCCTCCCCCGCATCCACGCACTTTTTACACATCTCCTTCACAACACAACACAAATTTAAAGCATAAGAGGAAAATAAAATTGGTCAGTTTCATGGCTTCAAAAAGATAAATATTTTATACTTTTAACTCAAAATGTCACTAAAATACTAATGCCCTGTCAACTGATTCCAAGTTTCTAAACCATTCCTACCCTCTGTTCCTAGATACAGCCCGTACTCTCTTAACTATTTGGCTACGTTCATAGGTAAAACACCAGAACGTGAAACACACACAGACTTGCCAGATTTGCATAAGCATGTTCCCTTTCTAACTTCTCTTCAAGCTTTGTGAATGTCCAGTGAGTTGATTCCTTCAGTGCATAATTTTCACCAAATACACTATCTTTTTAGTTGACAAAACAAGAAATCCCTAAATGGAGTTGTGCTAAAAGTTAGAATCACATTTAATCAGTTCAGAAACTGAGAAGTACTTTTATGCTTCTTGAAAAACGTCCCTAATCAGCTCAACAACCCTAAGG
Source organism: Equus asinus (assembly GCF_041296235.1). NCBI lineage: Eukaryota > Metazoa > Chordata > Mammalia > Perissodactyla > Equidae > Equus > Equus asinus. Next base: position 13,136,045 of record NC_091816.1, read on the forward strand.
CAGTCATTTCACCTTCCCACCCTTCAGTCTCCTCAATTAGTGATTTGTCTCTTTCAACTACAATATTATACTATCTTAAAACTTTTTCTTTTTAACATTTAGAAATGAGTTTTGATATCTGGTGAGGAAAGCCCCCCTTCACAGTTTTTTTCTTAATTTTCTTGGCATTTTATACATTTAAAATTCCAGTTGAACTTTAGAACTAGGTTTGTCAAGTTCTTTTAAAATTACTTTGAAATTTTTATTGAAATTGTATTTAATTTATAAATTAATTTGGAGGAAATGGACAACTTTATAAGACACATCCAGGAATACAGTCTTTATCTCCATTTATTCAGGTCTTTTACATCCTTCAGAATATAGTATTCTTCAGGCAGTTTCTTGCAGATTGGTTTTTACTGCTGCCAAAAATGGTATCTTTTTCACTATGTTTTCTAACTGATTAGTACTGCTGTCCTATGCTGGTATGTTAAAAAAGTCCTGTGATTTTGTGTTTACCCTGTCTAGTCATCTTACTTAAGTTTGTTATTAATTCTAATTTTTTGTCAATTGATAATTTTGGATTTTCTAGGCAAAGGGTCACAGTGACAGCAAATAATGACAGTTTGGGTCTATCTTTAAAAGACAAGCAAAAGACTAGGAGAAATATTTCCAAAACACATTATTATAAAGTACTTACATTAGACAAACAACGTTTATAATATATAGAGTGCCTAGAAATCAATAAAATGACAACCTGATAGAAAAATAAAGAATATAAATATCAAGTTGCTTAAAAACTAGTGAACACATGAAAATGTTAAACTTCATTAATAACAAAAATACAAATTAAAACAATAATGAAATGCCTTCTTCCAGCCAATGATTGCACAGTAAGAAAGATAATATCTAATATTAGAGAGGGTATGAAGAAATGAACACTTTAGATAGGATTGTAAATTAATGTCTTTCTAAAGGGCAATTGGGTGATTCAACATTATCTATCAAAAAATTAATTGCACATAACTCTTTCATACAGAAATTCCATTTCTAGGAATCTTTACATTACACTCAAGTTCTAGAGTTAAAGAGTAAATTATAAAATGGGATAAGGTTAAAAAAAAAAATCTTTAAAGATCTCTTAAACTGTCCAAGTATATGTAGTTCATTTATTCAAATATGCATGATAATATATGTAAATATAAATTATATTTACAGATGTACATATATCATAAAGAACACATAAATAAAATCTTACATTTTTAATTCCATAAGAATATATATGGTTGAATTCTACTAAGTTAAATACATAAAATGTAACTCTACTACACTACTAGAAATACCAGTACACTTGTGCCCAAAGGTGTATATGCAAAGACGTTTCCTGCAATCGCATTAGTAACAGCAAACAATGAAAATAACTCACACGTCAGTCAGCAGGAAATGGCAAAATGTATCATGCTACATCCATACAATGAAATACTATGTAACTATTAAAAAGAATGAGCTCTAGCTATACATTCTGACAAGGAAGATCTAAGATTTATTGTCAAGTTAAAATAAAAAGAGGGAGCAAGTCATATGTATTGAATGTGACAAAACATTTTTACCTGCATCTAGGTGCAGAGAAAGACGCATATTAAACCATTAACTGTGATTACAGTGGTCCTCGGTATCCTCAGGGATTGATTCCAAGATGTACCCCCCCCATACCAAAATCCACAGATGCTCAAGTCCCTTATATAAAATGGCACAGTATTTGCACAGAGCTATGCACATCCTCTCGTATACTTTAAATCATCTCTAGATTACTTATAATACCTAATACAATGTAAATGCTATGTAAATACTTGTTATACTGTATTATTGAGGGAACAGTGACAAGAAAAAAAATCTGAGCATGTTCAGTACAGACACAATCATTGTAGTGTTTCATCCGCGGTTGGTTGAATTCGCCAACTTGGAACCCGTGGATACAGAGGGCCTGGTGTACGCTTCTGGAACAGGATGGGGGTGGGAGCTTGAGGGGAAAACTACATTGTTTGCTGCATGCGCTTCCATATTTTTACATTTTTACAACTTTCACATTTTTAAAAATCACAAGTACTTATTACTTTGTAATTTTAACAACAGAAAAATGAGGGGCCATGGTGTTTAAAGTTCTTTGCAATTTTCTTTTTTTCTTTCAACTTTCTAAAAGTTTATGAAAAACAGGTTTTCTGAGAAGTCTCCAGGTTGAGTTCAGCTACTGATAATATCAGTTATCTGGTACTGAGTAGTGAAGATTGACTGTGAGATACAGACAGTGAGAAAGAAAACAAGAGATGGCATGCAACAATTCCAAACATTCTGGTAAACGCTTAAATACCCAGTCAATGGGTTCTATTTTGATTGGTTTCTATATTAACGTAAAACATCTGACCATTTTAACAAACTCTTCAGTGATCACAAATATAACCAAAACATTCTACTGCATTCTTAGATTAGGTAAAAAGCTGTATCTGTCCCTTTGGAGAACAAGCTTCCCCAACCAAAAGAAAAACAATAAATGAAAAACATCAAGAGGGCAGAATGAGGATAAAAGAGTGGATCTGTAAGAATGGAGAGGGAAGAACATTCTATTTTCTAGGGATTAACATTTACACAAACATTGACTCCACTAACGGAGGGCCTTTTCCACGCTTTATCATTTTGTTTAGTTTATCTGGCCAGGATGATGCAAAACAAACCCAAAACAAAGCAGGGGACATGGCTACTACATTTGCAGCTCTTCCAACTCCTAAGTCACTAGCATATCCAGGAACACCACTCTATATCCTGGCTCACAGGGATTTCCCAACTCAGAAAATCCCACATTGCAATGTAAAATGACGAGGAATGTTACAAAAGGGATTCATTGTCTTACACTAAAATTTAGCCCTATACACAATAATTGTAAGTATAAAGCTCACACAAAACCAAACTGACAAACCTCAGAAGCACTTATTTTAGACGAAGAAATCAGATGTCCTTCTCTCTGCACAATGTGCTTCCCACATACTTCTTCCAAGGAGTCACCCCCTTTGGAGCCCAGCAGAAAAGCAAGCTGAAATACTTACTGCATGACTTTCCCATGCCAAGCACTGTGCTGGGGACAGTTTGTACCTGCACCGCCATCTAGCCATCTAATACACCAAGCACGTAACTGCATGGTCCTGGCCCAGCTTTTCCCAAAGACAGAGCCATTACAGGCTTCCAGCCAAGCTCACTCCCATGTCTGTCGTGACTCCTCCTTCATCGTCTTGAAGCATGTTCCCAGAACCTAGTGTCTGACATGGTAGATAATCAATAAAAAATGCTTACTGAATAAATGAACAAGATGGTGCATCGTCAGAGAAGTGTAGGAAGCTCATAGGACAAAAGCAGAGAGTCTGCAGGAGAAAGTGTCACAGACGAGGCTACCTGGCAAGGGGACACAGTCAAAAGTTTTAAGCAAAGAATGACAGAGCCTATTTCCATTTTTTTGAAAGGTTACCCTGGCTGTCCTGAAGAGCAAGGACTGTAGGGAGGCAAGGCTGGAGACAGAAAGGTGCTTCAAAGCTGGTACAGCAGTGCGGAAAGCTTTGATGGTGGCCTGAACTAGGACGACAGCAAGGAAGATGGAGAGACGTCAACAAATTTGAGAGAGACGTGGGAGGATGAATTGTTGGACTTAGTAATGGACTGGTTATGGAAGGGGAGGGAAGAATTGGGCACTGGAGCAAAGGATGACTCACAGAGATGGGGAACACAAGGGAGCAGGTTTGGGGCTGAGAATGATGAAATCAGTCACTGGACATGTTCAGTTTAAGGTATATGGGAGACATCCAACTGGAGGTGGTGTGGACTCTTCGGTATGAATCTGGACAGAAGTCTGGGACAAAGGACATCATATATGGGAGTGCAGAATAATAAGAAATGAAGACACAAGACAGAAGGCTAAGGAAAACTATAATTTAAGGACCAAATCAAGGAAAAAAGATGAAATGAGAATGTAGGAGCTGGGTCAGGGGGGAGTCCGTGGTATCAGGAAAGCCAAGGAAAGAGAATGTCAAAAATGGGAAAATCCAAAATGTAAAAGCTGTCAGTAGTGGGATAGCAAGTAATTTTTGTTTCCTTCTTTATACTTTTCTGTATTTTCCTAGGATCCTCAATAGAGATGTATTTGGTTATTAATCACAAAGAAATCTTTTTTTTCTTTAAAAGAAAACTGTAAAACCTCTAACTGTTATGACATCCCCATAAATTCAAGAGCCACAAATAAGACTATGCATGGGGCATGTGTTTTGAGTTCATTTTCTGGGTCTGGTGATCTATCTGCTCCAGCTTTGCGACCAGTGACACACATTGCCCAGCCTCCTGGCCAAGGTCTGGAATCCCAGCAGAGCAGAGCTGGCTGGCCTACACACAGATGATCCAGTGACCTGGGGTTCATTAGCTTACTGTTCTAATCAAATGAGCTAACCAGCAACAGACCCTGCCTACTTTGTCCCACTTCCCACCACTACTAAGGCCAAAGTTCCCCAACTCTGCACCATTTCCTATAAACAAGAGATTGCCTATAAACATTCACACAGATACAGGAGGTCCAAGGCTCACCAAAAATATTTATTCATTGCCTCTAAATAGGATTTATGTTTACTTACAAGGCATTGCCCTGGCAAGTAGAAATGTATCATTAATGAAAACGATGGTAGCCCAGTGAGCCAGCAGAGGTAGTGACCAATGACCAAATACCTGTTGTTCTGATGACACCAAAAGGATTTAAGAAATAATATTCTAACCTTCTCCCCCTCTCTCTTGACCCAAAAAACCGTTTTGGCATATTTTACAGCATTCACCTTAATAGCACCCTTCTTGGAGTGGTTTGAGAGTATCTATCATTCCCCCCACTTTATAAATTAACAAACTCAAAATAGAGCAGCTATTTTACTTGACATCAAGGGATCCAGAAAGAGATGACAGCTCTTCCAGACAGGGATCCAGTAGAACAATGTCGCCTACTTGACAAAAGGAATAGGCTTCTAGATCCAGTGTCCGGCTTCAGCTCCCTCGGTGCTCAAGCGAGGGTGTTGAACCAAAGCACTTTATAGGTCCCTTTCAGCTCAAAAAAACCGACGCTAGCATAAATCTGTATGTCATTATACTGACAAGCAGAGTAGGAGGGAAAATCTTTAAAATTAGCTCTCAAATATGTAAATTTCTCTGTTTACATACTACTGTTTACAAAGCAATGTTCTTTTCATGAAAGAAAGTGAACAGACTTTTGTAGTAATGTATATTGAATATTTGCTCATTTTCTTTCATTGGTTTAAAAATATGGAGCACTACTGGAATGCTGTTATCTCCTATTTCTTTTTTAAACACAGCATTTAAAAAAGAAAGTATTTACTTCAAAACAATTCTTGGGATAAGTAGCCTACCTTTCCAGGAAAACAAAATTTAAGACCTTAACCTTGACTGCAATATTTTGCAAATGGATTTTACTATACTTGGTTTTCAGAGGGAAAGAATCACAGAGATGGGGTGCTAAAAATAGATGCAATAAAGCTGCCGGGAGAGTACTTGTGAAACCGGCACTAACAATTAGCAAAAAAAAGTGGTATCACCAGTATTAAAATAGGAAACCTGAGCCCATTCTGGGAACACTGTCATGGACTGCCACAGTCATCTAGACTCGCAAGCTGGCCCAGCTCCCCAAGAGAAGTCCCTCGGCCCCAGTGGACAGCCTTATAAGGCAACTATGCTCAGAGAGAAGATAACAACACTAGGCACTTAACATTTCCAGAGGCCTCTACAAATATTAACTCATTAATTCTCACGCTATTGTGGGAGAGCCACACTACTATCATTTCCAAAGGAGACTGAGGAAGAAAGATACCTGATTAATTACGGTTAGTCATGGCAAGGTGGGTAAGGAGCTGGTAGCCCTCCTTGGGTGCCTGGTTCAGGGCCAGACACGTCTCAGTTTTGCCAGGAACTGAGTAACCGCCTTCCTACTAATGAACAGGAAGGAGGAAAATTTCTCGAGTGTGATTGTAAGTAAGGAACAGACTCCACCCTCCATCCTCTATCTCCCATGGGGTCTCCACAAGATTCCAACCCTCAGAATAACTAAGACTTGAACAGCATGGGAAAAGAGCAAGTCTCAGGCAAGCATCTGCATTAAAGACATGGGATAGAGGAGGACGTGAGACTTGCTATCCCCAAGCTGGTTTCTGTTCTCCAAGGGGACACTTAATATCCATCCTTTCACCTTCATGAATAAATTCAGCAACTGTGGGGCCAGCCCCGAGGCCAAGTGGTCAAGTTCGCACCTCTGCTTTGGTGGCCCAGGGTTCGCTGGTTCAGATCCTGGGTGCGGACCTAGCACTGCTCATCAAGCCATGCTGTGGTAGCATCCCACTCAGAATAACTAGAAGGACTTACAACTGGAATATACAACTATGTACTGTGGCTTTGGGGAGGAAAAAAAAAAAGGAAGATTGGCAACAGATGTTAGCTCAGGGCCTATCTTCCTCACCAAAGAAAAAAAAACCAGCAACTGTGATTATAATGCCAGTAAGAAGTACGACAGCAACATATTCAGTTTGGAGAGAATCAAATGGCCTCACTAAATTTTAAAAAAATTATTAAGAAAATTTCAATGTAATAGTTATTAATGTTTACTGAGAATCTACACTGTATGACATCTTGTGGCCAGGTGCTGGAAATATAAAAAAGTAGCAGTTAATTATATATACAGACATTTTAAAGTCACCTGGAATGTAAGTTCTGCTAGAATCTAAAGTCTCCACAAAGGCTCTTAGCTTTGTTCACTGATCTTTCCCAAACTGTCTACTACGTGCCCAGCACTCAGCAAGTGTTCAATATATGTTTGTTGAATTACCTAAAAAAAAAAAAAAAAAAAAAAGAGCTTGGGGCCAGCCCCGTGGCCTAGTGGTTAAGTTCAGCATGCTCTGCTTTGGTAGCCCAGGTTCAGTTCCCCATGTGCAGACCTACACCACTCACTGGTGGCCATGCTGTGGCGGTGACCCACAAACAAAATAGAGGAAGACTGGCACAGATGTTAGCTCAGAGCAAATCTTCCTCAGCAAAAAAAAGAAAAAAGAGCTCCAGGTCCAAAAAAACCAAACATATGAGGATAAACAGACATTCCCTGACTTACGATTTTTTGACTATACAATGGTGTGAAGATGATATGCATTCAGTAGAAATCATACTTTGAATCATGCTCTTTTCTTGGTCTAGGAATATGCAGTGGATCCGCCCTCATGAGGCTGGGTAGTGGCAGCAGCTACAGTCAGCCCTGAGATCACAAGCGTGAACAACCAATACACTTACAAGCATTCTGTACCCAGACAACCACTGTGTTTTCCATTGTCAGTACAGTAGTCGATAAATTACATGGGACATTCAACACTTCACTATGAAATAGGATTTATGTTAGATGATTCTGCCCAACTGCAGGCTAATCTAAGTGTGCCGAGCATGCTTAAGGTAGGCTAAGCTAAGCTGTGATGTTGGGTAGGTTAGGTGTATTAAATGCATTTTCAACATACGATATTTTCAACTTACAATGGGTTTATGGGGATGTACCTCCATTGTAAGTCAAGGAAGATCTGTACATAAAAGGACAGAAGTAAAAATACTAGATAGCATATTCAGTGTGCTAAGTCAGAGCCTGACGTAATAGTCGTACGGGGGGGAAGAACACAGGGTAAGCCTGGAAGAAGAAAACCTAAATGCACGGAGAGGATGGAAGAAAGCACTGTAGGCACTACAAGGTCAGACACCTGGGTGGCTGATGCCTTTGCAAGAACAGGGCACCCAAAAAGCGGCAACAACTCAAATGTTCATCAACTGAATAAACAAAACATGGCACATCCATACAATGGAAGTATTATTCAGCCATAAAAAGGAACAAAGTACCAAATCATCCTACAAGACGGCAAAACCTTGAAAACATTATGCTAAGTGAAATAAGCCAGACACAAAAGGCCACATTTTTTTTTTCCATTTGTGTGACATGTCCATAATAGGCAAATCCATGGAGACAGAGTAGATTAGTAGTTGCCAGGGACTGGGAGGAGGGGTTAATGAGTACAGATTTAGGGGTGGGGGAGGCGGCAAAAAATCTTCTAAAATTAGAGAGTCATGATGGTTGCACAACTGTGAACATACCAAAAACTACCGAATAGTACACTATAGAAGGGTGAATTTTAAGATATGTGAATTATACCTCAACAAAGTTGGTATTAAAAAAAGAAAAAAAGGAACAGGGCTCCATCACTAGACCAGCTGCTGGGATGGAGGTCGAGGAGAGACTGTGCATGTGTGCAGATACTGCAGACGCCAAGTTTGGAAACACAGGGAAGACCCTGATCGTGGGGAGCTTGAAACGTCAGCTTAAGAAATCTGGATCTTACCCACCAGCTATAACAAAAATGGTGGACAGTGCTGTCCAGTCTTCAGAGCACTTTCGTGTACATCAGATCCTTTGATCAAGGAGCCTCCAAATGTTTTCAGGTGCTAGCTGATTTATGGCAAGTAACACCTTCGGAAGAGGACTGCCTTTAGTGCTGAACACACTGAGGAGGAAAGAAAGTCAATCGAGGCTCTAAGGGTCTAATCTAGAGCCCAGAAAGGGAGGATGGAAAAGGTGGGAAAGATCAGACCGGCCAGAAGTCAAAGGCCACCCAGATTTTCTGAAACCAGAGATGCTATATATAACCAGGTGACTCACCTCCTTGAAAAGAAGTTGCCACATTACTGACCACTGAGGGCTTAGGCAGGTTCCATATCTCAAATTCCTCTAAGGAGGCAGGATTCTAAGAGGTACTAGGCTCAAGAGACCTCTTGATCTCCTTGGAATAAACTTCTCTGCAGAAAAAGCACTCCAGACTGGCAGTGAGGTTTCGTATAAAATGACAGATTTTGAACTAATTGCACAGGTTCAAATCCGGACTTTGCTATTTATTAGTGGTAACCTAGAGCACGTTATTCAACTATCTGAGCCTCAGTTCTGCACCTGTACATTCTGAATAACGATAGTTAGTCTTCATTGGGCTATCAGATGGGTACTAAGAGTTAACCTACATGCAGTGATGTAAACAGTGCCCGGAACAAAGTGAACAAGGTCCTCTTGTTACCCATCAACCACAATTCTCACATCAACTATGCTTTTCCTTCATGGTACTTATCACAGTCTGTAATTCATATTTACTTGTGCTTTGATTTACTATACACTTCCCCGCTTCACTGTAAGTTCCAGCAAGGTCAAGGACAACGTCTGTTTGCTGCCCATTGTATCACCAGGGTCTAATACAGTAGGAGTTTAATATCTTTGGAATGACTATATCACCTAGGAATTCTACATTCAGTTTCTAAAGCTAAGAGCTACCATGACTGATAAGAGCTGTGCTCTTCTAAACAGGCAGAATGAAGACAGGGAAACAAGTGCAGTCATGGAGTAAATGGCTTCATCGAGAAAGTGAAGGGGGAATAGTCAAAGAAGAAAATGCCTTACTTTTCCAGGATGCTAATCTGAATAGCTTGCATGGTCTTGCAAGCCTAGTTTAAAAAAAAAAAAAAAAAAAAAGAGGAGGCTTAGCATGTCGGCATTGGGTTCTGCGGGTGTACATCTCATCTACGGAACAGGCCTGGTTGAGGAAACAGCGACGACTGGCAAATAATTCTTTAAAATATCCTCAAATCTTTATCATTAATTTACTCATTCATTCATCAAAAATTCACAGCCAGATGAGTCTTCTCCCTGCCATATATACATGTCACATTCATTCCTACTTCCAAACCTGTATGATGGTGAAACTCTCTCACACTCCAGTGCGCACTTCTCTCTACCTATTTAAATCTCACCGGTTCATTAAGGGCCATCTCTTTCTTCCACAAAGCCTGTTTTATTCTCACCCACATTGATCTCTCTCTTCAAATTTCTAAGCCCTGTTTATATTACACAATGTTGTTAATTTATATAAGAACTCATTATTTCCCCATTGTTTTCTGCGTTACCCATTGTGTTTCTGTGTTCTGGGTCTTTCCAAGTAGGCAGGAAAACTGCTTTTCTGTAAGCACTTCTACTTGCCCCCCTGAATGGCCAAGACAACACTGGGCTCACAGCCTGTCTTCAACAAGGACCAATGACTATACCCCAGGGGAGTTGTACCTCTTCATCACTAATCAACATTCTCTTCATCAACTCCTTCGCCATCTGTCAACCGGAATCAAGGACTCAAGGAAAAGAAAGTATATTTCTATTTGCAAAAGAGATTTCAGGTCCTTTGAGAAAGATGCCACGTGCATATAAATTCAGTATTTCATGACCTCAATGGCAACTTACCCTGAAAAAGTATTAAACGCTGAATGAGATGCAAATTCCATTCATATGTAACAGTCAGGATGAGTCAAGACTGAGGTTTCCATTACATCTGCTCATTTCCCAGTGTCACACTCTAAGAACATGTGTGTAGGCTTTGTGGAGGGTGTGTGCTCTGCAGGAATGTTCTGCTAACAATTAAGGAGGCCTTGTGGGCTGGGGTAAATGGCGACTGCCCTGCCCACATCGGGAGACCTGAGCTCCACGCCTCAGACTGTATTTGGCTCTTGGTATGTTGTGGGCATCCACAGAGAAAACAGCCCCTCTGAGGAGGATGAGAATGCCCTGAGGGTCTGTCACTCACACTGAGAAACACTTGGCAGCTTCTACATTAGAGCTCCAGGCTTTCCTCCTCAATACAGAGGGGAGGAAAAGGAACATTTTCACTAGTAGATGCAGTGCATGGTCCACACCTAATAAAAGGCATTATTGTTTTAACTGTATCTACAAAAATTCCTTCCAGGTATGTACGGGGCTAGTGTTCACCAAAACTTATGTCAAACTGACCATCGTGTCTAAGAGTGTCACTATCCTCACCTCAAGAGCAAGCCAACCATGTAGCTAGAAAAGCAGAGATGCGAGGACATATCCACCGGTTCTGACACATGTTTCCACAATGTAACATCTCTGAAATTGGGACGCATCCCACAATACAGTTTAATTGGCAGAGTTATTGATTCACCTGACAAATGCCGGAACTGACTCAATGAAATTCTGTACATGCACACAGAACACCCACAGTATTGGCTTCATCACCAGTTAAGTTTATAGCCAGCAATATATATCAAGGACCTAATGCAGAAAATCACAAAATCAACACTTTCATTGTGTTCAATGAACTCAAGAATGACATCTCCAGAAATTATCTGCTAAGCATTTTAGTGCCTGTAGCAATGCCTGAAACAATTGGGAGATGCCTTGAAAGGGGATTAAAAAAAAAGTCAATACGTAGCATCCAGGCATTGTGCAGATCAGACGGGGATATTAATTATGAATCACAGACAGAACACACATGTGAAAAGCTCCACAGTGAACAAGCAACCTTTGAAACATTTAAAAACTGCAGTGGCAAGGAATGCAAGAAAATGGGCCTGCTGATTCTCTTGGTGGGAGTATAAGTTAGTACAGTGTTTCTAGAGAAGATTTGGCAATAAACATCATATCTTAAGAAGAATGTATGCCCTTTGACCCAGAAATTCCACTTCTAAGAGTTTAAGCTAAGGAAATCATGAAGGGTATACACAAAGATTTAGCTGGGAGGATGTACAGCACAGTTCATATCACAAAGCTGGAAACAACCTCCACGCTCAATAAAAAGGAATGGGTTAAATACATGAAAGCTCATCCTCACTATGGCATAGTATGAAGAATTAAAAATGGGCTGCAGAAGGTATCCACTGGCATGCAAAGATGTTCATAATAGCATGCAAAGATGTTTATAACATAGTGTCCACTGGAAAAAAATTAAATGTAAACACTATTATATTATGATCTCATTTTTGTTAAAACAGAGGGGAGTGTGTGTACATGTGTATGTACACAGAGAAAAGGATACAAAAAAGATACATACCGAAGTGTTAACATTGGTTGTGGACAAAAGAACTGTAGAATTGCTTATTTCTTCTTTGCTTACCTCTATTTTCAGAGGGGAAGAGGGGATAACATAGGTAAATTTATTTGCCACTAAGAAACAAAAGATTTCATTTTGGAAAAAAAAAATAGTGAAAAGAAATGGGCACAAAGTGATCCAATTAGGTGAACAAATGTTTATGAATCTTGGTAGTCTCAATCCTAAAATTCAAATAAATTAAAAATCCAGTGCAGTTATTATTATTTTAATCTCTAAAATATAAGCAATACATTACTACCCTTTCCTTTGAGAAATGCTGGGAGAAACGACTGACAGAATTAAGTGCATAACAGGATTTAAAATATGCAAAAATATCCCAGGAGACAATCTGTTGTCCACTGAAGCGTTGCTGTGGCCCGCTGTTGTAAGAGTGGGCACTACACATGTCCAAGGCAACAACAAAAAATTGCATTAATATCCTAGAGCTTTTGATAAAGGGAAACCACCTCCGGACTTTACAATGAACAATAAGCTTACTCTTTGTCCCATCCCTATATGAGAAATTTCCTAATTCGCCTGACTGCAAATTAACCCATTAGGAGTGGGGAAGGAGGTGAGGTATTTATGGCAGGGTTTCCAAGGAATATGACTGCAATTTCAATTTGGAAAATATAATGCTTATTAGTTTCATGGAGAGATCTCAGACAGCACTGGAATGAGTGGGAGGATCGGGTCAAACTGCTGGATTCCTATGCCCGGTTCTCCTGCATTGAGAAGCACCCCAGCTTTGCCTGGGCTGACTTCACTAGTGAATAAGGAAAAACAACACTTTTTTGATGACTTTGGTTGTATAAGCTCACACCAATAAAATTTCCCTGTGTAACTATGACCCATGATTTATAACAAGAGAAATAAGAACAATTTTCATGTTAATTAAATGCCTGTGAGGTTTTATGAAAGGGAGAGGAAGGGACAATTAATGCCAAAAATGTTTCAAATGTATATTTGCCAAAATCAGAGACTCACAATATTGCAAAGCCCCGTAAGCATTTTTGAGTCATTGCTCCCTCCCCAATGACTTTTGTTTTTGTTTTTAAGACACAGAGTCAGCAGGCTGGGTGCACTATGACCAAATGGCAACAGATGCTGGTCTTGCAAAGGGCAAGACACTTCTCTTTGATCATCCAAGAACATGGAGCGAAGGGGCAAACATTCCTGATCAGGACACTTCCACTTTGATTCAAGGTTTACCAGTAGTTGCATGAACGTGAGTGAAGAGCTACAGAAAAAGCTGCTCCTCGACCCAATAAAATCAGACACACTCCATTCCTGAATCCATCTTAAACCATAAACGAACCTAAATAAAATACGCCAGTTGGGAATGTCTGCAAGGCTGATGAAGAAACAGTTCTCCATGCAAAGAATTTTAGTGCTATATATCGCATAGTTATAAGCAGCTTAAATGTAGAGAATGGATTATCATTGGTGTTTTTATTTTTTCTTTGTAGAAATAGAAGTGATATTACATAGCTAATAATTGGGAAAGAGCTGATACTCTAAAAATGAAGAACAAATGCCAAATGTATATACTGTATATGAGACTCCAAATGAATCAGTCAGTATCTATTTCCATATCTGCAAATTAATAGTACCACAACAGTAAGTAACCTTTCTCAAAAGATTACGTATTAAAAAAATGAGAAAACCTACCAACACATCAGACATTGAAATTTTCAATGAGAATAATTTTTCCCTGTAAATCTTGGAATTTACAACGATCACATTCTTTTAAACAATACTACACCTCTCTATTCATATTTAAGATACAAAGTCTTCCAACACATTTAATATACGAACAAAACCCTTTCATCCTGGGATCTAAGTATCAGCTTGTCTCATCTCTGCAATTTTATTAAGTATCCGGTGCGTGAGGTGGTTCCCTAACACACAGTACTCACCCAAGACATCAGCAGGCCTTTCTAAAAACAGTTACAATGTAGAGCCTAAAAACAGTAGTGTATCAAATCACGTTTTTTGTTTGAAAAGATGTTTGTCGTTTTCAAGTGCTCTGAAAACAAAGTAAACCACAAAACCATTTTCAACAAAGTGTGTGTTTCTAATTATTAGTAGGAAGATTTATATTCCTGAAAAGAAAAAAATGGTGTGCCTGGAAGAGAAGTTCATTGCTGCAAGTCAGCAAGAATTCGTAAGGCAAAATAATTTTGATAAGACACAACCACATTCCTACCAATACAAATTCAGGATCCTGCTGCACAAATACCGATATAATGAATGGTCACTTTAAAATGAAGAGAGGGAGCATTCCAGAGCAGGCGCAAGGCCCGACATTTCTTCATATGGGCCCGCTATCTAACACAGCAATGATTACAAATCCCCTGTTAGTCAAGAAGCAGAAGTGACTAGCTATTGTCGGGTCGTCGGTTTAAGATTTAGAAAAATGAAGACAGCAGTTAACGCAGTAACTCAAACCTTCGATTTATTTATAGGATATGTATTAGCAAATTACAGCAGTCCAACTTTTACTTATGGAGAAACAGATCATACAAAATGCCTTTTTCCCCTTTTCCCCATTCTGTATTTCTGCATTTTGCTGGTGATGGGTTTTTCAAGCAAAAGCTTAAAGTCGCTTAAAGTCCAGGTTAAAGATGAATGTCACACTGTGTAGAATTCTGCCCAACCCAGTTCCTTCCTGCCTCTTGGGGGTATAAAGCCACACTCTCCCGAAGCACCATCCCTGACCCTCCTCTTAAACCTCTCTGGCACTCACAGCGGGGACCGGCTGGCACTTGGACACTTGGGAGGGCGAGCAGGGAAGGAATCTTCTCCTTTCTCCCCTCCCCCATTAGAATGGCTAAAGCAGAGATTAATTTCCTAGCTCTGGTTTTCTGCATAACCCCTCCTCAGAACACAAAGACTCAGGATGGGCCGTAAAGAGTCCTTTTGTTTAGAGAGGGTCATTTCCTGCCGTTAGCTCACACCCAGAAACTCCCACCCATTTCTCAAGGAGAGGCACCGATTTTCTAAGTAAAAAAACAAAAACAAAACAGAATTTCAGGCTTAAAGCCATCCCCCCTAAACAGCCTACCCCTCCACTCCAGATGTCTCTTGGTGGGCGTGCCACCATAGCCTCCTGTATCACAGTGGGGAAATGAAATGTGGGATGAAGTGGGAAAATGGGAGTGGAGTTACGGTTCTTTAATGCACAGCAGGCATTGTATGTCCAATCCCTACATTTCAAGTAAGGAAACAGAGGCTTAAGTGACTTCTCAAAGACAAGCAGTTTAAATGACTAGTCCTAGGTCCTCAGAAAAGAAAAGAAGGGATAAAGACAAAAAATGAAGAGTCCCAATGATTTGGTCAAGAACTAATACAAGGATTTACATACCACTGGTTCTGAGACCATGAGACAATGGATGATGGCAAAGTTTAAAAAGTTTGCTCAAGGTCAAGTATGATGACATAAATGCCATAAATGAGGATAATCCAATGGCCTGCATTTTCATGGGTGCACTAGTGTGCTCAATTAACAGGCAGTCTGATGACCAAACTAACGATGACTTACACTTCTTTCGCCCTGAAATGTCATCTTTCTGCTTTTACAATGAATCAGGACAGCTTCTAAGTCCGTGAAGCAGACAAATGGCAATAAATGGTGGCCGTGGGGTGCCTCCAATAGCGTTCCCAGAGCCCAGATCAGAGGCTCCCTCATGGCTGCCCATACAGGCGCTTACAGGCTGGATTCGTCCAGCTAAAGCCTGCATTATCCCAAGCTACATGCTTCTGTACTTTGTAGGCAAAGGGACAAAAACATATTGAGCTTGAGGTTAGACTAAGTGAAAGGACTGAGGGTGCTAAGTCTATCTCCACATCAATTCCACCTGGGTTATTAACATTAACCCTTGGCAATCCAACACATCTGCAAAATAGGAACCAAATTCATCTTGCCCTAGCTTTACTTATCACTCCATGCCAGCCCACATTTCACTCGTGGTTCTGCGGAATTATGTGCTAGGTTTCATTCTAACCAGAGAGAAGCATTCCTTCACGTGTGAAAACTGCTGCAAACCTCGACAAGGGATCTATCACTTACCATCCAAAATTTCTGGCTTAAAACCATGTGATAATTGTACTTTCTGATGTAATTAAGTGGGGATGGGGATCCAGAAATGATCATCTTGAAGGCAGCAATAATTAAAATTTAATCTAAAAGCTGCTGGAAAAGGTCTATGACGATGTGGTACATTGTACAGGCCTCAGAGTTTGACAGGTTGGTTTGTACTCCAGTCAATTCACAAAAAACAAATTTACTGGGCATTTTCCGGCACTGTTCTAGGCACTGCGGGCTACAGCCTTAAACAAGACAGGTCCCTGCTGCCAAGGAGCCACATTCCAGGAGGGCAAGACAATTAAGGTAATGGCCGTGGGTAAGAAGTACTACCCAGAAAACAAAATAAGAGAGATGTGACAGTATTTGGGAATGTGGGGCTCCTTTAAACTTGGAGGTCAAAGGTCTCTCTGGGTAACATCCGAACTGAGATCTGAATAAATGACAAGGATGAGGTTGCTATGTAAATATCTGAGTGCAATATTCCAGGCAGACAGAATAGCACACACAAAGGCCCTGAGGCAGGAACAAGTTTGGCAAGTTGGAGATATCTAAATAAGGCCCAAGCAGCTGAAGCATAACGAATGAGGCTGTGATTCCTGGGAGATGAGGTCAGAGACCAGCAGGGCCCAGATCACAGGAACCTCGTGCACCACTGGAGAAATTTTAAGCTCCTACTCACCAGCTGTAAACTTCAGACAAATTACTTAATCTCCAGAGCCTCAGTTTTCTTATCCCTAAACCTGGGAGGATAACACTTCATTTGGTTCGTTCACGTGCAACGTTTAAAACAGAGTTGACACCACTCAGTAAATGCTTAGTGAATTAATTTAATTAACGTGCACAAAATCCATAAATGCTTTTACAAGTCTGATGCGTATTTCGATCCAAATTTTGCATATGTGGATATGCACGTGATCTTCGATTCTAATTTTCTTACGTATATTAAGAAAAGTAAGATTGACAAGGAAATTTTTGCAACAACCATGGCCTCAGTGTTAGCTCTAACAATTCTTTTGCTCATTACTGGAAAATGTTGGGAGGTCCTGGAAAAGAAGGAATTGGCCTTGGAAGAGTGGAGAGGGGACAAGGCAGACGGAGAACACAGTGATTTGGCCTAGTAGCAGCTGACCAGACTTGCAGCACTTCCTCATGTTCCTTCTACTGATAAGCAACGTCCCACAGAGAAGCAATGACCAACATCTTCAGTCCCCCACCCCCCAGCATCTCTGGGCAGGCACAAAGTGGAAGTGTGTGCATGCGTGTGCACACGTGTGTGTGTGTGTGTGTGTGTGTGTGTGTGTCTCCCTCCCCCACCCCAAAACACATCCTGCTGGCTTAGAGGGATACTGTATTTAAAAACAGATGCCTCTTTGGAAACTCACACATTTTAAGTCCTGTAAATCACACATGCTGAGTAAAGTAATTACACTTTCGTAGCACTTCCCCTCAGAGCACAAAGGCAATTCTGGTACTTCGGTAATAAGATAGCACTTTCTGTGCTGTACCTTCTCCCATGGGGCATCAACTCTCCATCTTATAGGTGGGCATAAGAGAAATTTTCACAAAACAGGATTCTGGGGATTCAAAGCAAAACATTTTTTTAATCTTGAGGATTTCTTTTAGGATAATGTTGGCCACCTGCCAGCATATCTACCTGATGACATAAGAATTCAGGAAGAGCAGAGCAGCATCATGAAAAAAATCAACTCATGAGAAATAAAGATTAATTAAAAGTGGAAACTGGCCTCTGACTTATTTTCATAGGCTGGTGAGATGCACCTCAATGCTGAAACTCCCAGATTTCTCCTACCTTTGCAAAATCCTGGGAGCTAACAGGATGGATTGAGCTGGGCTGCTTCGGCATTCCCTTTGCATTTGAAATTTGTGTAACAATACGGTATTACAGCCTGTAATTTGGAACTATCTTCCCAGTGTGACTAGCATTTATGACTGCCATTTCCCTTTTTCCTCCAGTAGTCTACATAATATGCATCACAATGGTTGCAGCAAGGTTAAACCTACGAGAAATACAAACACAAGTTGTTGTTTTCATAAATTCCTGGACTACTTTTTTCTGTCTTCACCAGCTGACACCTAGCTGTGTGCAGAAAAGGCAGCCAACTTTTAGGAAAGCACTAAATGAATACACTGAAAATATGACCCTCCGAATAGATGACTCTGGGCTCTGGCCAAAGGCTCACTCTAATCTTTTTTCCCCCCAATAAGGTTGAAAAAGAACAAAGTAACTTGGGGGAATTTTTTCTTAAAGTGAAGGCCTTGGAATTAACTGTAAATTTTAGAGAAGAACAATTTCCAGAGACTGTTGATGAAAGCAAAAAAAGTGTATGAGAAACATTATATATACCCAGATTTTTCTAAGCTCCCCCACTCAGGCTTTCAAATGGATAAGTATACGGAACACTATTATGTTATAACTAGGCAGATTATATGCAATACGTTCCTAAATTAAAGAGTGCTTTGAAAAATTCGCTTCAATTTTTCCTGAGAATTTTCAGTTCTCCCCCAACCCAACATTTTTATACACAGCTTCAAATTTTAAGTAAACTTTACCTCTTTTGTTTGCCAACCCTCACAAGGTTTCCTAGGAACCAGGGTCCCACGCCTCTTTGATTTTCTGGGCATGCTCATGCACATTACCCACCTTTTCAATTACCAGCTATATGTTCTTGACTTGTTCTGAAAATCACTTTTCAAGATCAGATCTCTCCTCTGCATTTCAAACCCAACATCGTGACCTCCCAGTTGCCTTCTTTTCTTTCTCTTTCAGACTCTCTATTTCCTACGTCTTCAAATACAACCATCCTCTAGCTAGTTACCCAAAGGAGAAACCGAAGAGGCTTCAGAGATGAAACTCCTAGTCTTCTCTTCCACACAGCTAACAGTTACTAAGCCTCCTGAACACCTCCGGCGTCTCTGCCTCAGTTGCCACCGCCAGCCACTGCCTTACTTTGAAACCAGAACTCTTGCACTACTAGCCTCATAATCTCTCTCAACAACTCTCCCAAAACCTGCTGCTGCACCCCCCTTGCCCACTGGAACATCCCAGAATGCCAGCTCCCTGCTGCACAGCAGCCGAGCTCCCATCAAACGAGAGTCTGATTCCCTGACACGGAAGGCAAGCTCCTCCATGGCGGCCCCCACCAATGCCTCTGTCCTCGGGTTCATCCTTCCTTCCCTTCCTCTCCTGCCATGTCTTGCTTGCTCTCCCCAAAAGGGTCCTTTTAAACCTCTGTATCTTCATATAGAGCCAAACCCTTTGACTGGACCATCTTTTCCCCATCTTAATTGAGACTTAGCTCAAATGTCACCTCCTTTTTAAAGCTTTCTTTGACACCGCTCCATCACCTTCGCTTCTTCTCGCAATGCTGACTGTGTTCCCAGCTTAAACAACTACCTCACTTTGACACAGTTCTTTATTATACCTGTTTGTTTATACAAGGCCATCACCACTAAACTGGGAGAAACAGGAGTAGGAATTACCTCTCCGAGATCTTGGCACCCCCACAATCTGCACATGCAGGCCCCAGTCACTCCACCTCTCCATCCTCCAGTCACCTCCCCAGGCTCATCCTCATCATACCTCTATCAGCTTCTTCCGAGGATGAAATCATGCAACACAAATAAAGTGCTTGGCCAGTACTTGGCATGTACTAAATACTCAAAGTTAGCAATTATTATTTCTTGAGTGAATGGATAAAAAGATTTCTGAAAATTTCATAGAATCAAGTGTTTCAGTATTTTCTTTTTTTTGCTATCAGCAAAAAACGACAAACTGGGCAACTTTATTCTGATAAGCTCTAGCAAGTATGCTTCCTGAGTATGAGGTCAAGCACTCTCTCTCCTGTCCCACCTCACACACAGTGCACTGAACTTGTTTAAAATATTCTCCCGTAGTATACTTTAAAGATGGGGATGTGAGTTCGAGGAGACCTACTCAAGTTACCCCCATACATCAAAGGAGCTGATCCACACCAGCAGACAACATCCTCATATCAACACAGCATCGATTTAAATACCTGGTCCCAGTGGGCCTCAACTCCACTGAGCCATGGGGCCACTTTTGCTACAGCTATTATTAAGGTTCATTCCCCTCATTCCTTCCTAAGTTTTTTCTTTGACCAAAGCAAGCACTGTTCAAGAGGAACATTCGCATTCCCTCTCCCCTTCCCCGGGCAGACACTAAGGTGCCAAACGAAACTGAGCACAAACATTCCAAAGTGGCTGTCACACAGAGCAGGCTTGTTTGGGAACACAGGGAGCGCCATGCTCTTCCACCCAAGCAAGGCTTCCCGAAGCCCTTGTCCAAAAGGTCAAATTAAACCCCACAGCAAAGACCAAATTCTAACGGTGAAAACCCAACTGCATCTCGGAAGGAGTGGGCTCACCCTGGCAGTGGCTGTCACATGGACCAGGCACAATAGCCTGTGTACCCAAATGGAAGCTACTAATGACCAGTGCAAGGAGATCATTTCCCATCCATGCCTCGTCTAAATTCCCAGTGGGCAAGGGACCTCAATACTAAAGAAGTGGCAGCTTTTTAACAGCTTACCTATACAAAATCATCTTCACTAACCTCACCAATAAGTATATTTCCTATGTTTATAAGTTATTCATTAAGAATTACAGGTATATACGTGTGTAACTGTGTTGTGTGGTACTTACCTAGAGCTAGGGTACTGTCTGAGTGGGTGCTAAGCACCAGGAATACTGTGATAAGGTGATATTATTCTTTTTTTAAAAAAGAAAAATAGTGAGAGAAGGTAATGATCCAGTAGTTAAGTGGAGATAACAGAAAGCAACTTCTACTGGAATTCTGGGGAGAATCATCTCCTTGGCATGGTACATTCCGGTGGTAGGATCCGGAGAAACAGAGGCTGAAACCTGAATCATGCCTTGAAAGCACCTCAAGCCAGATGAAGAGGAAGCGGCGGTTGAAGCAAATGGTTTGCAGGGTATTGAGGTACATTCGGGCAATCCCGAATGTCAAGTTTGGACTTGATTGTGTGGAGAACAGAGTAGTGCTGAAGGATTCAGAGCATCAGAGGACCCAGCAGTATGGTGTAAGGATGGCTTGAGAAAGCACATTAGAACAAGGTGAGCGCTCAAGATCACTAAAAGGAGGCAGGATAAAGGAATGAGTGAGATAAACACGATAAAGGGCAGACAGGAGAACGGAAGAGGCCCGATTCCTGCAGCAAGGCCCGTGACCAAAGCGAAATGTGATCAACCTGATGGTTTTGTGACACCCACAGATATCGCGAGGCAATTTAATGAAATCGTCAAAGCAAAAGGACATGTAATTGTTTTCGTTCACATGTGCATTTCAGAAAATTTAGAAAACCCAAAAACCTCACCAGAAAGTAAGTAAAAATTGCCTGTAATCCATCTGATAGTTTTTATTAATATTTGGTTATTTATTCATTTTGAAGAATTGGCATTGCATAGTATAAAACTTTTAAATCAGCTCTTTTCACTAGTGTTATAACACGAGAATTACCTCCTCAATTAAAATGCATTCAGAAGCTGGAAGAGACAAAGTCAGATCCTCCCCCACGGCCTGCAGAGGCAGCGAGGCAATGCCAACACCTTGATTCTAGATTTCTGGCTTCCAGAACCACGAAAGAATAAATTTCTGTTATTTTAAGCTTCCAAAAAAAAATTTATATAGACACACGTATATACATTCTTTAAAAATGTGGCTTTTAATGGCTACATAATATTCTCTTCCAAAATTTATACAATGATTTAGCTAGCAATTTCCCTATGTCAGACATACAGTCTTTGTGAATTTTCACTATCGTAAATAACTCTAATTCCCATAAATAAATAAATCTTTGTGCATGCTTATTATTTCCTTAGGGTAAATTTCTAAAAATAAAAGTACTGAATCAAAGGGCTTGAACACATTTTGATACCCAGTGCCAAAGTCCTCCCAAAAGTTGCACTAATTTATTATTACTGTCATAACGCACAAGAGTTCCCACTTTATTGCCCCACCAACACTGAACGCATCTGTCCTCAAAGCAAAAATATGAACCTACAAAAACTATATGAAAGCATATCCAAGAAGAAGCTCTAACCACATTCAAACTATCCCAACAAACAAATGCCAAATAAACAAGACTGCATGTGAGCATAAGGGTGTATCAGGGAAATTTTTAAAACACTACTGAAAAAATAACTCAAAAGCACATGCCATACTGGCAATGGTCTTGCAGCATCATTTTACTATGAAGTCACCATACTTTCATCCAAAACACTGTCACCAAATCCTATTCTCTGACTTTGAAATACAAATTTATTGCATTAGATTTGATTTGAAATAACAGAGGCTCCAAACTTGGTTAAATTGTATAAAATTTTCTGTACTTTCCCCAAGTCATAATGTAGATTAATGCTCAACAAAAACCTGAGGTTGCCACATCAACTGACAATGGTACCCTTTCTCTGTGCCAATTATAAGAAACAATTTTCTTCATGACCCCAATATTTGGGCAAAATTACTAAATATTTTAAAAGAAGGAATGTCAGTAAAGATTTGTATTAACTTTTGAAGAACTGTCTTTATGTGATTTCTGTCCAACATCTGCCAAACATCTTTTCGACCGATATTCCAACAATGCCAAGTTTTTTGCTTTTTTAGCTTTATTTTAAGTACAAGAAAATTCACTCAAAGCAATTTAGGGAAAAATTACTGTTTAACACCACTGCTTCAACTTAATAAAATGCACGCCTTTTAGAACCGATTTGCAATCAGCCTGAGAAGCACCCAGTGAAATGGATAAAAGTAAAAATAAGACCAAATTACATATTCTGATTTCCAAAAAGGAAATTTCTATTTTGAAAATTCAGTGACCAAAAATAATTTCTATCTACTAGAAGACAGAAAAAGTGTCACCACATAAACCTTAACTAAGACGAATAATTATAAGTCTATTATTTATATATTAGTTAATTTTAATAAAGTCTGATCCAGTGCAAAATGCCAAAGGTGTTTTAAGAGAACATGGTCTAATTCAAAATTAGAGGCAAATTCTAGGAATTATTTTATTACTACTAATTATTTTATTAATTGTAAAATGATGTAAGAAATGATCTAATGCCCTATACATACATATATATAAGCCTTATAAATCTCAGATCCCAGTAAGATTTTGACAACTGCTTCTTCTTATAGGACAACTTGCAAAGGAATACATATGTTTAACACACTAGAAGCCAGAAAGCCAGATGTATTATCTCTCTTACAGTTGGCTAGCCAAATCTTAAAATTATTTTTCCTCAAAGTTTTAGACACTACCCAAAGCAGAAGTCTCTGTCCTGTCCTACTTCTCAAAATATTCTACCCCTAAAAAGCAGCAAAAATTCTCCTAGACTGTTCATTCTATACAACTGGAACCAAATAAGTGTTTCAGCATCACTGTTTCAGAGTTAAGCTTCAGAAACTCTCAAACAGGGCTAAAATGTACTGGAAGATAAAAGGAACTCACTGAAGAAAAACAAACAACTCTTGGATTTTGTAAAGGGGTAGAAAAAGCCTAAATTACCCTGATGATCTACGAAATAAACTATTTTCCCTTAACGATGATTGGACTCACTCTTCCTCGTCAACTCTACCAGAAACTACAACAGAACACATTTTTCCTCTCTTGTCATTATGTGTATATACGTTTTATACGTGTGTGTTCTGTTTACCGGATTCCTCA
This sequence comes from Equus asinus, assembly GCF_041296235.1. Taxonomy (NCBI): domain Eukaryota; kingdom Metazoa; phylum Chordata; class Mammalia; order Perissodactyla; family Equidae; genus Equus; species Equus asinus. Next base: position 13,159,864 of record NC_091816.1, read on the forward strand.
GCCAAGGTTTTTAAATGTGTTTGAGGAAAAATTGCTGTTCGCTGGGTGGGCAGGGAAAAGGTCCAGTGTGGTGGTTTTGTATACTGCTGAGCACATTAATGGGACTCACCAAATACCATATTTATTTTACTTGTGGCTTTCAGGGTTAGAAAAAAGAGGTTAGGGGTTTTGCAAAAACAAAACCTAAACCCCAAACAGGGAATTAGGACAAAACTACCTGGATTGTTCAGGCCAACTTACCTTCTTTTCCTGAATTTTTAACGTCATAAACCCTCTCTCTTTATGGTCTGTTTTGTACACACCACCTCTTGTAGAACTCGGGTTCTGAAATCTTCCTGTCCTCTTATTTCTAAAATAACAAGTGTCTCGCTAAAATTACTGACACTTCCTAGAGCCACATGCCATTCCCAACTGAAAAGGGACACTATCAGTGCAACAGGGCAGGTCAGAGGCAGTGACTGTCCTGGGATCGCCTTGTACACAACCTCACACCTTAAGTCAAGGTGCCCAGGAACAGGGCAGACAACACTTCCAACCTGGTGGCAGCTAGGCTGAGATGGGTCAAGCAGGAAAACAAGACTTTTCTCTACTCACTTTTATGAAGTTAATTAAGTTAGGGTTTTGGGCTATTCAAACCTCTTTTACTACCTACTAAAAGCAAAAAAGAAAAAGCCTTTGGTTTGCCTGATTAACCTTTTCCACTTACAAGTTTTCTCAATTGGGTGAACAGAGAATGATGGTTTCAAGCAACATATTCTTGCCCTTAGAAATAAACAGACTGTTGCTTGAAGTGACACAGAAAGGTTTCTGAAGCAATTATCTTTGTATGTTAGGTGAATTAGTTAAATAGAACAACTCCTTAAAAAAGCAAACTTGTCATCCTTTTTTAAGTTTTATTTCAGTGGTAGGGAAAATAAATAGCAAAGCAGCTAGTAAGGTTCAAGAAAAAAGTGGAACTTGCAATTCAAACGTCCATCGCTTTGAAAAAGAAAAAACGTCAGTGGTATTCCTTCACTCGTAGTTAAAGAACAACTAGCATGTAAACAACACTTTTCAAAATAATAGTTTACAATAAAATGGGCAATTTCCTCAGGTGAAAAGGCAATCTTCTGTTTACTGCAATTCACCTAGCTTGCACTACCACACAACTGTGTTAAGAGGAAAATCTTGTTATTTATTTTGCATTGTTTTGCATGGTCTTGGCTCGCTCCTCTATCTTCCCCATTTAAATAGTTCCCATTTTACAAGTGGACAATGTGTTGAGAGGTTAGAGGTATTAATTAAATCTTCTGCAACGTTTGGTTTCACTATAGGAATTTTAGTTTGCACACAATGTCTCAATAATAATTCCAACATCCTAACAGCTTTAGAGTCAGTTGATCGTCTGTTGACCCTGTATATTAGGATGCAATACCTATATATTAGGATACAATACCTTTATAGGTCACATCTGGATGATACTTTCTAGCATCCACACACTCTAAAAGTTTCTTTTAGAATGTTTAAGAACTCAGCTGTGTGGGATCTTAAAAAGTAGGCAAAAAAATAGTGCTTCTTGGACTCCAGATAAGGTACCTGCAGGAACAGAGCCATTTAATAGGATACCACAAAATATCCTAACTACGAAATCCTGAAACGTTTGTTCGGGAGTTCCCTCCTACATTTACTGAATTTTGTTTCCACCGAAGGAACGCTCCGCAGCCGCAACATTTTAATCGCAATTACGGACGCACCACATAAAATTTACGCTCAGAAGTCAAAGTCCTATTAAAACAGTCTCGATGCTCATTTGGAGAATTTTTAGTTTTAAACTCTTTTATTCTGCTCCCTATAACCGCTACGCCCCTAAATCTGCAAAACTTAATCACCCAGGTTCGGGGTCTTTGACTCATCAGGGAAGAATGCGGCTGATTAGTTATCTATTAATCCAAAATGCCTCGGCTGGAAAGAGATTTCACCAAGAACTTTTAACGCTGAAAGGGAGGGGGCAGGAAACAGAAGGTGTCTTTTAACGAGAACTTTCCCCTAGTTTCTTCCTTAAACCACACACACAAACGCACCCCACGACTCCCAGCCTCAGACGCAGAACTAAATCCTGACCCTCCAGGTCCCAATCATCTGAGGTCATCCAGGAGTCAGCTCTCGATTCCGCTTTTAAAATCCCGGACAAACAAAGCTGCGCGTTCTACTTACAAAACTCTCCGAAAAGTCCTGCAAGTTACGCAATTTTAGGCACGCAGACGCGCGTGGACCCACAAAAACAGCCTCATCCGAAGATACACCCTCCCGGGGCCACAGTCCGGGGCTGTGTCTCGGGGCAAGGACGTTCCCAGCCCCTCGACTGCGGCGCCCCCTCCCCGGCGCGCAGCCCCGCGCCCCGCCGGCCCCGCACTTTGGAGAAAGCCGGCGGCTTCCGTCCCCACCACCGCACCGAGCCACTCCGTACCTCTTCCTCCTGAAGGTTGGCCTCGTTCGGGGTGTTCTCCTTCTCGGCTTTGCCGCCGTTGTTCATCTTCCCGGTCCTTCCTCGCCGGGCAGGGCTGGGGCGCGGGGCTGGGCGAGGCGCGCTCGCCCGCTGTTCCCTCCCCGGGCGCCGGGTCCCTCGGGCGGGCGCCGCGGGCTACGGGGGCTGGAGCCGGGGCAGCGGCGGCTGGGGCGCGGGCTCCCGCGGCGAGACGGCGGCGGCGGGCGACTCAGGAAGTGCGAGGGAGAGAGACGGGGCAGGGCGAGGCGGGCGCGGCGGACGGAGACGGGGACGGAGACAATCGGGACCCGGGAGGGAGACCTGGAGCGGGAGGGCGGGCGCGAGGGAAGGAAGGAAGCAAGGAAGGATGGGGCGAGGGCGCGCGTCCCAGGACGGAGCCCGGAGAGTTGGGGATGTGGCCGAGTAGGGGCCGGGGCGGCCGCTGCCCTAGCGTAGGAGCTGCTGGAGGGAGGGGGCGAGGGGTGCCCCGAGAGGAGGAGGAGGAAGAGGAGGTGCGGGGCGCGGGCCGCGGCTGGGACGCTGGGACCGGAGAGCCGCTGAGTGCGCGCTCCTGGCAGGCTCTGGGAAGTACGGGATCCAAGCAGCTCCCTTTCTCTCGCCTTCCTCCCTCCCTTCTCCCCTCCCTCGCCTCCTCCTCCTCCCTCCGCCCTCCCTGGACGTGGGCTGCAGGCTTGCGCCCGGAGGGACGGGACGCGGGCCGGCGAAGCCCCCCGCGGGAGGAGGGGCTGCGCCGAGGGCTGCCGCCCCGGGCCGGATGGCGCGCGCCGGGGAGGGGCGGCGGGCCGCGGGCGGAAGCGGCCGACCCCAGCCCCGACTCGGCGGTAGGTCGGAGGGCGGGGGCCCAGGGGGGGAGGGAAGGAGGTCGGCTCCACCGGCTCGCTCGGCCCCTGGGGGCCCTGGCGGACCAGCGGGGCCCGAGTTGGCCAACTCGCGTGGCGGTGCGCACGAGCCTGGAGAGGGGCTTCGGGGAGCCAGGCCCCGCCAGCGCGACCCCCGGGAGGGGTGATACGCTACTTTGGTTGGCTTCCTTTTCACGAGGGATTTGCACCCCTGTCCCTAAGCCTACCTCTCCTTTTCAGTACCGCTTTCGACCCATTTCTTCCCTTCCTAGTCGGCAACTTTAAATGACAGGATGGCCAGAATTCGAGTGACATCGAGGGGCAGCCCGCTCCGGGCCGGCTTTTTCAGGGCACAGCATCAAAGCCCCCTCGAACGCCGGGTCCTCCGAGACCTCTGCAGCCTCCCCACCGCCGGCTGTGGCGCTCTCTCCGCTAGGCTTCCCGTGGCCCCTGTTCAGACTCTTCTCCCTGCCCTTATCACACTGTTCTGGAATTATTTGTTTACCTGGCTGTCTTCCTCACTCTTCTGGGAGATCCTTCCTGGAAGACAAGACCGTGCCCTGTTTTTATCTTTTAATCCCACGGCTTTTTAAAAACGCTACCTGGTATATAGTAGGCACTCAATAAATACCTGTTGGCTAAGGGAATATTTCTCACTGCAAGTCCAACTAGAGGCCAATACAGATGATCTTGAGAGGGTCAAAGCAGCTTAGAGAAGAAAGGGGTCTCAGGTGACCTCTGGGAGGTCAGCGTACAACGCTCCTTGATGCACCAACCTCTGAAGGACTGCACGGTTTCCGTGTCCTCAGCTGTGGAATGGGAGTAGTTATATTTATCTCCAGGAGTTTGCTATTAGAGGATTATTATAAGTTGATAGCACTATAGCACCTAGCGCCCATTCTTGCCCAGTTTAAGTTTACAATACATGGAGGCTAACATTTTTGTTAAGAAAGTTTGCATTTTTCCTGAGCCACAGGGAGCTTTCCCAATACTGTATCATTTCAGCTTTTCAACGTGACTGCTATGAACACATAAATTTAAGGCTCCATATATCAGTAGGTTCTCCCTCACTTCTGACTCCCAGGAATTCTCTCTCACAGCATGCCGTTCCTTTCCCACACAGCACCAGCCACAATTTCCAATTATTTACTTGCCTGCTTCACTGTTAGTCTCTTTTCCCCCCACTAGACATTCTTTACCCTATACTGGTTTAAGTGTTGCTGGGAATGGGGTGGGGGTGGGAATTGAAGATAAGGCCCCTGCTTTTAAGGAGTTTCAAGTGGTGTTGTGGAGACGAGATACCCAAAACAACTCCAGGGCAACATAGTCGCAGATCCTGGCTCAAATTTTGGAAAGCAAAGAGAATATTTGCTTTAAGAGCATTGTGAAGAGAAAAACAGTGATACGTGGATTTACATGTTGGGTTTTTCTTATGGGGGAGGTCTGAAGATTTTGATAAAGATTTAATTGCTGCCATGATGTCATTTCTCTGTATGGGGAAAAAAAATAAGGTGTATCCTGGATGAGAATAAACCAAGAGTCTATTGAAATTGCAACTGGAGCTCAGAAGAGGCGAGGACTGCAATTAATCTGGAAACTTGGACAAGCCTTTCCACTTCAGGTCCTCCATCAGTTATATGAGGAACCAGGAGGGGGCGATGTCTTCTTAGGCAATGGCTGAGTGGTGGTCTTGGGCCCCTGTGCTGACCAGTGACGCCAGCACTTGGCCCTCCTTGGCCATTCTTGCCAGTTCCTGAATACACTCCACAGAAAGGCATTGTCCTCCTGGAGCTTGGCAAAAGCCCAAGAAAGATGACAATTGATCTAGTCATTGATGGGTCCAGTCAGACTCCCCTCATGAGTAGGTGGAAGATGTGTGATCCCAGGGTACTGAGAGAACCTCCCCCACCTCTACCCGCAGAAGTGTGCCTTAATCCCAAACATAGAACCCGATTCCTTTGTCTTTAAGCCAAGCTGGCACTGTGTCCTTGTTAAAAGTCAAATACCTCTGGAATGAAAAATGAGAATAAGTTCCATGAGAGGATCCTTGTCTGGTGTGTTCATTGTGTTTCCCAACATCCGGACAGTGCCTAACACACAGCAGGCACTCGGTAATTATTTTTGAATGAATGAACACATTGAGTCTTATCAGTTATTGATTCCTGGGCTTGAATGACATTATCAGCTCCTCCCAAGACCCTGCAGGAGGGACTGAATTAGTAGAGGCATCTTGGGATGAAGAGCCACCACGGGGGCACCAGGCAGATTTATGGTGGTGGTCTTTAGTGGTTGTTTTGCAGGGGGGAAACCCTAGATAGAGAGCTTGCACAGATGGGACAACATCAAGCAGCTGGTAATAAAGCAGAGAGATCTAGAACATGTAGTCTGTGGTGAGCATGAAATTCAGGGCGTTTTCAGAAAAGTGTATGGGGCTGGGGAAATACACCAGGAAAAGAAGGAGTCCTATTTTGTCCTTTCCATGAAAAACGGTTTAGCCTTATTTGGAAGAACAATAAAGTCATGTTGCCAACAAAACTCAATGAAATCTGTAAATAGACTTTATTTATAAAACTTTGTGAGTGAGCGGAAAGAGTTTGACTGTGTTGGGGGTGAGGGGAATGTCCCTTCATTCAGGATATAATGATCTTTATGACCAGTTTACTGCTTCAAAGAAAGAAAGTTTCAAAAGTCAGAGCTCCGTGGCAATAGTTTCCAGGCATGCTAGGAGATATAAGACTACAAAGGGATTTTCTATCCTAGGAAAAAAAGGGCTAAGGACCAAAAAATCTGCTTTCCCCCCTGCCTACCACTTTGCCACATTTCTCCTGGCCTATCAGGTGAAATCCTAGGTGGAAAGGGAAATATTGTCTGCACCTGTAGTTTTCATTGCTCATCTCTGTTTCTCTGGCACTGTTAATTTTGAGGCTTAACTTGAGAAATCCAAAACTATAATTATGTGTTACATGTTTGTCTCTGGGATGTGCAGACAGTAAAGGTCTATTCTGAGGCAATGGGCATGGCTTGGGCTCTGTACTCATGTTAGCACTGCGGCAGAAAGCTGCAGTATCTACCACCAGTGTTGTGATGGTCTGTTGACTCTTCTGCATCCTCTGCTGGACCGAAAAAGTTCTTCAGGCCGGTGGCTGTGTTATATTGGTTTTCGTCATCCTTAACACTTCTTGCTCCCTCACCCCACCCCCACCCACCTCCAGGCTATCATCATCTTTGCCTGATTTTGTTTATTTATTTTTATGCCTAAAAAACAAACAATGTAGTACTTACCATCTTAACCACTTTTAAGTGTACAATGCAGTAGTGTGGCGTATATTCATGCCATTGTGCAATAGCCTCCAGATTTTAACCCCCTAAATAGTTCTGAGTTCAATCACTTCCCTCCAATCATTTCTGGAAGCCCACACAGCCATGTGAGGAGAATTAAGTCCCCGGCTTACAGCCCTTGCTGAGTTCTCAGCGGACAGCCAGTACCAGTGGCCAGCCTTGTGAGTGACTTACCTTGGAAGTGAATACCCCAGCTCTAGGTGAGCTGCCTCAGCTGATGCCACATGGAAGAGAGATGAGCTGTCTTCACTGAGTGGTGCCCAAATGGCAAAATTGTTAGCCAAAAGGTGAATGCTGCTGTTTTAAGCCACTAGGTTTTAGGGTGGTATGTTATATAGCAATAGATAACCGAAACATAACTGCTTACCGAGAAGTCGGGTCCTGCTGTCACAGAAATCGAAAACACGTGGCAGTGGCTTTGGGATCAAGTAGAAGATGGAAACTGGAAGAACTCTGAGGAGTCTGTGAGTAAGAGCATTAAAGGACAATCAGAGTATTGTTATTGCAGGCTGGAGAAAAGGGGACTTCATTTATGTAGTGGAAGAACAATTAGCTAAACTGGCTTGCTATTCCATGAAAGACAGAAAAGATACCTAATGAACATGTGCATCTGGCTAAGGCGATTTTTAGATAGAATGTTGAAAGGGTTGAATGGTTTCTTTTTTTAAAATTTTATTTTACTTTATTTTTTTTGTGAGGAAGATTGTCACTGAGCTAACATCTGTGCCAATCTTCCTCTTTTTGCTTGAGGAAGATTGTTGCTGAGCTAACATCTCTGCCAATCTTCCTCTGTGTTAGTGGAATGTCTCCACAGCATGGCTTGATGATGGTGCTAGGTCTGTCCGTGCCCGGGATCCGAACCCATGAGCTCCAGGCCACCGAAGTAGAGCACGTGAACTTAACCACTATGCCACCAGACCAGCCCCTGAATGGTTTCTTTTAGATCCTTATGATATGGTACCAGACAAGTGAGATGAGCTAAGAAAAAAAAAGAACTCTTCTGTTTTCAATCAGAGTTTAGCAGAAACATAAAGAAGCCAGGACTCGTTGGATATGAAATAAAACTATTTCTCATTCCTACCTTCTCCAGAGGACAAACTCTCAGAATATGAAATGGCTTAGGGGCAAAGGTCAAATCCAGGATGCTATCAGGAAAATATGGCCTTAGGGGAAAGTTCAAGGCAAGGATGTGGCTAGAAGACCCTGTGGTATGCAGCCTCTACCATGTCCCCCAGGATCCCTACCTCCTAGTGTTCAAGCCCTTGGATAATCCCCTCCCCTTAAGTGTGGGCTGGACCTAGTGACTTGCTTTTCATGAATAGAGCATGGCAAAAGTGATGGATATCACTTCTGAGATTAGATTACAGAGCAACCCGGGCTCCCATTTTACACCCTCTCTTGCTCTCTCACTTGCTGCCCTTGATGGAAGCCAGCTGCTATGATGTGAGCTGCCCTGTGGAGAGGCCCATGTGGCAAGGAAAGGTGGAGGCCCCCATCCAAGAGCAGCAAGGAAGTGGGGCTTTCAGTCCCACAACGCAGAAAGAACTGAATCCCACCAACAACCATGTAAGCTTGGAAGTGGATCCTTCCTAAGGGCAGCCCTCAAGGAGACGTGTTACGGACTGGATGTTTGTATCCCCCTCAAAATTCATATTATGAAGTCCTACCCCCCAGTGTGATGGTGTTAGGGCCTTTGGGAGGTAATTAAGTTTGGATGAGGGCTGAGAGTAGAGTCCCCATGATGCGATTAGTGCCCTTATAAGAAGATAAAGAGAGAACAGAGCTTCCGCTCTCTACCACGTGTGAGGATATGGTGAGAAGGTAGTCATCTACAAGCCAGGAAGATGGCCCTCACCAAGAATCAAACTGGCTGGCACCTTGATCTTGGACTTCCCAACCTCAAGAACCATAAGAAATAAATGTCTGTTGTTTAAGCCAACCAGTCTATGATATTTTGTTATGGTAGGCTGAATTGACTAAAATTGAATTGACACCTTGCTTTCAGCCTTGGGGAGACCTTGATGCAGAGGGACCCAGCTAAGCAGAACCTTGGATTCCTTACCAACAGAAACTATGAGATAATAACAGACTCTTGTTTTAAGCCATTAAGTTTTAGGGTAACTTATTATGCAGCAATAGATAAGTTGACACCCCAGAAAGATTTAAGTTATTACCTCACAGAGCCTTTCAACTGGACAGTAAGTCTTCTAAGAATCTAAATGGAGTTGCCCCACAATAGCCTCACACTGGCCCAAGGTGGAGAAGGGGCCTGCCTTGGCAAGAAATAGGAGTATGGCTTTTGCCTAAGGGAGATGATTATGACTTGAAGTATAAGAAACCTACGGCTTTTTAAGGATCTCTACTAGCTTGCACTGAAATAGGCAGATGCTGTTCATAATGAATAGAGGCCTCTGGACCTTCAACTTTACAGGCAGGAAGCAGGCTGAAGAAGCTACTTATCTGTAATTATAGGCTGTCTCCAAAAGGGAAGATGACTCAAGATGGAGCAAAGAGCCACTGAGAATCATTGCCAAAGAGCAGGAGTGGGCTGAATTAAGGAATTGGTGTCCTTTGACTGGTTGGATTTCAGAATTGCTATGGACCACTTCCCGGTCCCTCTCACTTTCTCCCCTTTTTGAATGGGAGTGTCGATTATAGGTTCTCTGTCCCTACCTTATTGTTAGATGTTGGATGTGTGAGAGACTGATACTTTGTCTCTTTAGTTCACTGCTCTTCAGATCAAGAGGAACCATGTCTGAGGAGCCGTAGTCAAGGAGCCACATCTGCACATGGGACCTGTTAGATTGTCAATGTCCTAGACCAGGGGTTGGCAAACTTTTTCTGTATTGGGCCAGACAGTAAATATTCTAGGCTTTGCAGGTCACATGTGTGATCTCTATCACATATTCTTCTTTATTTTCACTTTTTATAACCCTGTGAAGATATAAAAACCATTCTTATCTCAGGGGCTGTACAAAAATAGTCCACAGGTCAGATGTGGCCCCCACGCTGTGGTTTGCTCACTCCTATTCTAGACTATGAACTGATGTATAATGGGATGAGATATTTTGATATCTTAGGGGAGGAGATAAGTGTGTTTTACATATGACAGGGAGATGTACTGTTGTGGCCATAGGGTGGATGGTGGTAGCTAGTCTTTAAACATAGCGGCAAATAACTTCATCTTTTTGTAAATGCATGCCACTCCTGACCTCAAGAGTTAGAGCTTATGTGCCCTCCTCTTGAATCTGAGCTAGGCCTGTTTCTGCTTTGATGAATAGAACATGGAGAAAATGACGTTCTAGGAATTCTGAGCCCAGGCATTAAAAATTTCTGGCAGTTTCTATTTTCTCCCTCTTAAAACCCAGTTTTCATGTAATAAGAAAGCATAGTCACCTGGAGGGGCCCGCATGAAGGAAATTCAAGCCCTGGCCACACCACCCCCACAGCTTTATCTGAGCTCCCTGAAATGGCCAGCCGTCGCCAGCCACCAGCCTTGTGAATGAGCCATCATAGAGGTAAATCCTCTGCATTGAGACACCCCAGCTGACCCCACATGGAGCAGAGACAAGCTGTCTTCTCAGAACACTGCCCAAATTGTAAATATACTTGTAAGCAAATAAATGATCATTGTTTTAAGCCACTAGGTTTTAGGGTGGTTACTTATGTAGCAATAGATAATGAAAACACTGGAGGAGGGAACAATGTAAGCCAGACTCTGGAAACCAGAGAGCACTGGGCATTTTCAAGATTTAGCAAGTACAGTAACCATTGACACAATATCTATAAAACAACAAAGATCACAAATGCCATTTCCAACATATACTTTTCCTTCTAAAAGACATTAAGTAGAATTGCAAAATATACGTGGTCCCTTCAGAACCTTAATAAAATTTGCTGAATACATGATGATGAGTAGAAAACAACAAAGCCAGATTGAGGTATGGCTGTGGGGCAGTTGACAAACCGTGCTTATGATCAAGTGACTTTTCCTTTCGCCAAGTTTATAGTGTATGTGATTTGAATTTGTGCTTCAGGAAAATAATAAATTAGTAAATGTCTCCGGCCTTTTGGAGAGTCATTTATAAACCATCAAAACTCAAATGCTAAATTTAAAGTTTTTAAATGTCTACCTTGCCTCACTTGCCTAAAATGTACAGAACCTATAGTGAGTGTTAGGAGATAAGGGTGAAGATTTGGTTCATTTAGTCATTATTTAGGGGTTTTTCTTCCACTCTTAAGAAAGAAATGTTTGGTGACTAATGAGGTAGATTGTGTAAGAGAAGACAGGAGATAGGAAACAGTGACGTTGAATGGCCAATGACAAGCAGTGAAAAAATGATGGAAATGAAAGCCATTTCCAAGGAGGAAGCTACATCATTTGACAAATGATTGACTATAGGAGCTAAGGGAGAATAAGTCATCTGACCTCATGGCCAGGTTTCAAGGCTTCAAGGATTTGGTGATGCCAACTTCCAAAAAGAAAAACAGATGTCCGGAGAAGACCTGGTTGTATGGATAGATGAGGAGTTCAGCATCAGGCATGTGGTTTGTTAGTGTCAGGATCATGCTGAGTGTTGGAAAATGAGTCTGTAGCCCAGAAGAAATAAGAGATAATACAGACCCTGGGGGCCATCGGAGCTGAAACAATGACAGGTTGGAGACTAGAATCTTAGGAAATATCTATGCTTAGGACAAGGAGAAAGACTAGCCAGAAAAGAGACAGACCAAGCAGACAGATCTAAGAGGAGACCAAGCACACTAATCAAAATGATAGGAGCCAACAGCATGGAACAGGGGACCCTGCTACCAGCTTCACATGGATTGTCACATTTTATTGTTTGAAGATGGCAGGTTAAACATACACATTTCTATCCACTCTGTTCCAAAACCTCTCATAAAAACACAGAAAGGATTTGTTGTTGTTGTCATTATTTTAAGACGTAAATTAACAAAGATAAAGAGAATGAAAGAAAATAGCAATAAAATTTGGGAAGCTGCAAAGCATATAGATAGATACTGAGAAAAGTAAATCCTAAGCCTAATGGGAGAAAATTGAGAAGCAACCTTACGCTGAAGAATCCCCAAAAGGCTCAAGCCTTGACAGCAACCGGCACCTCGGAAGTGAGAGTGAAAATGGGGCTGTAACCTGGAAGACTGCTCGAAAAGAAAGTGGTTTGTACTTAGTACCTAGATTCCTCTCTCTCTCTCTCTCTCTTTTTTTCACATTTTATTGTTAAGATTTTAAATTTCTCCCCTCATTTTAGGACTAAGCAACAGGAAAAAGAAAAACAGGCATTTCTTTATTTTCATTGGAAGTTTATTTCTCTTCGTATGAAAAAGAGTCTTATGAAATCAGCTTACGTATAAAATAAATATATAAAATTTTAAGAGGCAAAAAACATGAGTAATTAGGGAAGATAAGCATCAGTGGCTGAAAAGTTGCAAAACTAGATCTTTGTGTGTGTGTGTGTGTGTGTGTGTGTGTGTAACTTTAGGCTTCCAGTAATCTTAAGCATTACTGTCATTTTCACCCTAAGTGACCCACTTTAAAATGTGTGCCTTTCTTGAGTATGACTAATTTCTGTAAAAGTAAACTGGACATTCTCCAACTGAAAAGGTTCAAAACTAGTGGCTGGATATGTTCATCTTGGTCCAGTATGTTCTTTGAACAGTTTGTTTCAACTAATTTATTAGTTGGTTTAATTGTTTTAAGTTTGGTTTTTATCAATTTTTAACATATATTTTAAATGGCATCATTTTACGCTAATACTCTATACCTGCTTTTTCAATCAAACACATATTATGAATATTTATCCATATCAAGATTTCTAGGTTTTTCCTATCTCATAATTTCTGAAGTTTTGTAGAATTCCACTGTGTGTGCACAAGTTCTATATGGGTGGACATTTAAGTTGTTTCAGTTTTTAATATTAAACAATGCTGTGGTGAACATCCATTTTTGTACATTGCCTAATTATTTTCTTAGAATATATTCTAAAGAATTACTAGGTTAGATGGTAGGCACATTTTAAATGTTAATATTTATGGTTAGAAAGTTTAGATAATTTACTTCACTCCTATAGTATATGACAGTGCCCATTTCATTACAATATTCCCAACATCAGAGAAATCAGATTTGCCAATCTGTTGGTGAAAAATGATAAAATATTATTCTTTTCATTTGCATTTCTTGATGGTTCCTTCGAGGGGCTGACCATCTTTTCATTTGTTTATGAGCATTTGGAGCCGCCTGTCATGTCTTTGGCACTTTTCTAGTGGGATGTTTGCCTTTTTCTAATAGATCTTTGAAATTATTTTGCTTTCCATATCCTACTGCTCATTCACGAGTTCCAAAGATAGGACTGCTAGGTTCTTCAGGACTAATAGGTTCTTCAGATACAAGAATGAACAAAAGAGACACAAATCCAGCTTACATAGATTAGACAATTTGTTAAGTAGTTACAATGAAGTGGAATATGTGCTATAACAAAGTTCATTTTCTAGGGACTTCATAAATGTGGCAAATACATACTCTGGGTGGTCAGTAGAGGCTTCTAGAAGGAAGTGACAATTCACTGAGTCCTAAAGGATGAGCAGTAGTGCCAGTTAAAGTAGGAGTGGAGAGGGTTCCAGTCATAAACTAGCCTTAAGGGAAGAGAGAGAATTTTTTGTCTAGAGAGTTGAAAAAACTGAAGAGTGCAAAAAGTGAGAGATGAGCTTAGAGAGGTAAAGAGGGGCCAGGTTATTAAGAGTTTAAGACCTGTACGAGTTATAAGAAGTAGCAGATTTTACCCTAAGGCAGTAATAAAATGTAGTCATTAGAAGGCTTTCAGCTGCAAGTAACAACAACAACAAAAATTTTGACTAAAAGTTATTTAAACAAGGACAATTTTTTTAAAATGTCACAGTGAGAAGTGTGGTCCCTGGGTTGGTTCGTGTTTCCACTCTGCCATTCTCAATGTGTGTGATACCTCTTCTTATGGTCTCATATCTCCCCGTATAGTCCCAAAATAGCTGTAGCAATCCCAAGCATCACATCCTTACACAATTGTGTTGAATGGCCTGGAAAATGTAGGCAGAGTCTGTGTTAACAGGAAGGAAGGTCTTTTCCAGAAGCCTCTAGCAGAATTCCCCATCTCTCATTGGCCAAAACCAGATCACATGGGAAGCCCTAGCTGCACTGAATGCTGGGAAAGTGAGCATCTGACATTTCACCCTCTGTGATGGGATGTGGCTTCCTGCAAGGAAGAAAGGGAAGAGTCATAGCTATTGGGTAGGAAAGCAGCAGTGTTGTTCTCAGCATTTGAAGAGTTTTGAGCAAACAAGTGAAGTGATCAGATTTACGTTTAGTTCTGTATTCCTCCAGGTCTTCTTCACTCTGCATTACCCACCATCCTCTACTCTCAGCCACCACTTCTCCATCTAGTTCTCCCAATATTTTTTCAAGCATAATAAGCTCATTTTCCTACAACAACTCTGAACATTCATTACTCTGATTTAATTCTGATATAATCACCGAAGACAATTCTAACTGTAGCATTTGACATGAATACTTCAGATAGTGCCTTAGTTGATCTAAAAAATGTTTTAAAACAACTAATATTTTGGATTTCACGTGTGCTCAGGTACGCCTGGTATTGCCACTGGTATGTTAACCAAAACTTACTTGCTTTCCATTATTAACATAAGAAAATAAGACATTTTCTTAGATTGTGTGCCTGGCACATAGTCAATAAATATTTGTAGAATGAATAGCTTTTAAGCAATAGTCTCTAATCCATGTCTTTACTTCACCATCTTTAAAAAAAATGAGAGTAAGCATATGAATTTTGCTGGAATATTCATTGACTTTTAAAGACTAAATAGTGGCATTGCCTCATCTGACACTCCCATTATATCTACTATGCCATATTTAAAGCATGTGAAAACCATTACAGGCAGACTTGGCTAGATGATTCTTTTTTTAACCATGATGCAAATCCCACTGAATTGTCTTTCAAGTTTGATGCCACATCAGTTAAGCATTCTAGAAAATGTTTTTTGAAAAGCACTATTTGTTCTGAAGCTGTCTGGAATTTATTTCATGAGTGCTGATCTTGACTTTTTGCTGACCAGAGATAATCAGACTTGCTGTCATAGGTTCTGGACTATAACCTGGTCTGATTCAATAAATTTTGTCTGCGTCTTGAATGTCAGTCTGAACTGAACAAGAGCCAGTCAAGAAATATGGAGGAATGTATATGTGGAGGCCATGAAAGAAAGTTTATACTTCAGCTTCTGTAACGTAATCACTAACAAACATTTTAAGCACCTGTTGATACTTCCAATAAAAGTTAAATGTTTTAGAAATGAGTTACATATGAGTACTTTATATTAGCTATTATTGAATGAATGTGCTTCTTGAACTATATATGATAAGGTATGAACAGTGGTTTCAGATCATGGAGTTACTGCTTTATGTTGATTTGTGATTCTTTCGAATGAGCCTGATGTCATGGAAATTGCAGCAAATTTAGAGATAAGGCATCCACGTTGAATCCAAGCTGTACACTTGTAAGTCTCAACTTTGGGGAAGGCATTTCATCTTGCTTAGATGTGGTTTCCTTATTTGTAAAATTGGACTAGTGACAATAGCTTACCTCTTGCTCAGAGATGTTGTTAAAACATATATGAGACAGTACGCATATTTCTTTTAACAGAAGGGCAAACATAAGCTAGGACATAAGTTGCCAGTCTGTAAGCTCCTTGACTGATATGCTTGCACACGACCACATGAAATAAACTTGCCATAAGTGCTGTCTCTACAATATGTTGTGCGATGCTAAAATGGAGCCTGCTTCTCTGCAGATTAACTCAACTAAGGGCATGCTGTGCTTCTTCCATTTTTATGATGAAATACAGACTTCCTATTAAAAGATGTATCCTTTATTTGAAAAGGTTGAGTAGGACCACTCTAAAAAAAAAAAAAAAAAGATTTCCAGATGGTTAAATTTAGATCTGCAGCCCATTCTGAGAATATCCTCTGGCTCTAGACCCACAGTACTATATATATATATATATATATTTTTTTTGTACCATATTTTTTATTGGATTTTGAACTGCATGCAATTTCTTCACTTTAGACTCTTGCTTTTCACTATGTAGTTGTTTGTGAGATAATGCAATAATCTCATTGACCTTAGGTCTGCTTCCTTTTCTGTTTGATCTATTTCTGTTATGTTTGCTAATTAATACAAATTTTATTTGCTGAAATATTCCCACTAAAATCCTGTGCAAGAAATATTATATTTTACAGTCATAAGAGCCCTCTTTTCTTCTTTCATTAAAAGACTCTTCCTTCATCCATTTACCACAAAGAAGAGGTTATTTGAACATTCTGTCTTGTTCCCTCATCTGACTATAAATTTGTCACTCTTCCGGCTTTCTTCTGCCTATGTTTGTTTTTCTTTTTACTTTTTATTTTGAAATAATCCAAACTTACAGAAAAATTGCAAGAATAGTACAGGGAATTCCCATAGACTGTTCACCCAGAGACACTATCAGGTTTCACCAACTGTCTCAATAATGTCCTTTAAAACAAAAGGATCCAATCCAGGGTCACACGTTGTTATATGTGTACGTGTCCTGTTATGTCTCTTTAGTTTCCTAAATCTAGAATACTTCCTCAGTTGCTTTGTAGAATATCCCTCAGTTGGGTTTGTCTGATGTTTCTTTCTCGTGATTAGATTAAGGGGATGAATTTTTTGGCAGGGCTGTCACAGAAGTGATAACTGTGCTTTTCTTACTGCATTCCCACAGGGTAGCATGTGATGTCCCTTTTGTCCCAAAATAATGTTCGTAGTTTCTGATGATGAAATTACTCTTTCTCCTCTTGTAATTAATCACTATTTTGTGGGGAGGAACTTTGAGGCTGTGTAAATATCCTGCTGTCATCCAACTTTCACCTTCCAGTTTTAGCATTGGTTGATGGTTCCTGCCTGAATTAATTATTACTATAATGATTGACAAGTGGTAATATTCTAAGGCCATCACTCCTTTTAAACTTCCTGGTTGGTCTTCTACTATAAGGAAGAGTTTTATCTTCTCCCCGTGTATTTATTCATTTGTCTTCTTATATCACTGTGGACTCATGGATTCCTATTCTATTCAATGGGCTGTAATCTGTTACTATCATTATTTATTTTGGTGCTCATATTGTCCCAGATTTGGACCCCCATTCAAGCTGACTCCTGTGTCCTTTTGATATGTCCCATCAGTCTATGAGCACTTTCTTACTCTCTGGTACAAGAAGATGTTGTGGACTCATTGTATACTTTCCATGCCTCAGACCTGAAATCAGCCATTTCTACAAGGAATGTTTTTAGTGGAGAACGGTATTTAGATACCAAGATCTGGGCATTAGGTGTGCTCATTGCTACAGGTCCTCTTAGTGGACAGAGCTAGGGAATACATAAATGTGTACATACACGCACACGCTTTTTGCATACACACACACACACACACGTGATATATATAAGCATATATATTTGTTTCTACATCTCCATATTCCAAACCATGAGTTCACATCAATCTCTGTAATTCCAGTCTAACACACAAAGCTCATTCTAGTTTTTTCCTTTTCCATATTTGTAATTCTCTTCTCCAACAGTGAGTAACCTGGCTCTCATTATCCTCAATATATTTACTTACTGCTCAATTCCCCTGTATGTTCCCTTCTAATGCCTGCCAGGATGTTACCCTGCTTGGCTGCCTTCCTTGTGTAAACTCCAACCAGTTTCCATGCTAGGACCTGCATAATTTTTTTTTAATTAAATTATGAAGGAAGAAAGGGAGGAATAAAGGAAGAAGTTTGCTCATGATTATTTAAAAAAAAATTTTTTTTAAGATTTTATTTTTCCTTTTTCTCCCCAAAGTCCCCCGGCACATAGTTGTATATTTTTAGTTGTGGGGCCTTCTAGTTGTGGCATGTGGGATGCCAGCTCAGCATGGCTTGATGAGCGATGCCATGCCCGCGCCCAGGATCCAAACTGGCGAAACCCCGGGCCACCAAAGCAGAGCACGTGAACTTAGCCACTTGGCCACGAGGCCGGCCCCTAAAAATTTTTAAATAATTAAATATATTTAACATCACTAATATTTAAAGTGCTTTTCCATAGCCCAATATAAAAGTGATCCAAGGACACAGAGAGACAATTCACTTAAAGAAATGTAATATCTAGATGTTGCACACAAGCTAAATGTTCATAAGTAGGGGATTGAATAAATAAATTATATTAACACAATGTATGCCAGGCAACCATTAAATAGTATTAATATAGATCCTTATTTGTTGATTTGAAAAGACTTCCATGATATATTACATGAAAAAATTATGTTATAAAATGTTATCTATTTTATATCCTATTTTTTGTGTGTATGTGTGTGCATAGAAAAAAGCATGAGAGGTTAAAAAGGAAAATATTGATACCATTCCTGAGTCTTACAATAATAACTATTATGAGAGATTCTAAGGAGATCCTCTGAAACCACCATTTAATGATTTTTTTTCCATCCCTTTGCAAAACACGTGGGTTAATAAACTTTGACTATTTAGCTAGGCCTATGTGTCCTTTTCAAGAACATAAAACTGGGGCCAGCCTGGTGGCACAGTTGTTAAGTGCACACGTTCTGCTTCAGCTGCCTGGGGTTCGCCGGTTCAGATCCCAGGTGCAGACATGGCACCGCTTGTCAAGCCATGCTGTGGCAGGCATCGCACATATAGAGTAGAGGAAGATGGGCACGGATGTTAGCTCAGGACCAGTCTTCCTCAGCAAAAAGAGGGGGATTGGCGGCAGATGTCAGCTCAGGGCTAATCTTCCTCAAAAAAAAAAAAAAAAAGAACATAAAACTGTATATATAAAATCAAGGAAAGAGAATGCATGACAATTGTAGAATTCTGTGAGAAGTCCTTTGTGAAGAAAGAATGCTTGCCTGGTGTTAAGTAGTTTTGTTGGAGAACAGAGACAGACTCTCCCCTCAGCACCTGGACGAGGTAACAGAGCTGTAACTGGAGTTTGCCATTTCACAGCCTTAACTGAGGTAAGAGTTGTGTTGCTATAGTTTCTACCCAAGAGAAAGTATTAAACGTGCATACACTACATCTCCATCTTGGAGCAGAAGCTTGGGCATGCTGGTGGGGCTTGGCATTGGGTCTGTGTCCACCCCTTTGATTAAATGGTCCACACCAGCTTGGAGGTCCTAGATATAGGAAGACATTCCACCTAAAGCAGAGAGCTGGAAGCAGTGTGGGTAACCTCCCAATGCTGGTTAGCATTGTCAGTAAATCAGCTTACCTTTGATGAGTCCCTGTCTCTTGGTGTCCTGAAGCTTTCATCTCATTGTGATTAAAAGAATCAGGGTGAGGTTCTCTAATTTTGTTTTTACTTTCTTTAAACTTTTGTGTGCTGCCTGATTTTTAAAAAATGAGTATATACTACATTTATAATCAGAAAAAAAATAATATTTTCTTTTTGAAATTAAAGCAAAGAATGTCTTGGGGCTGGCCCGGTGGCATGGTGGTTGAGTTCACATGCTCCACTTTGGTGGCCCAGGTTTTGTGGGTTCGGATTCAAGGTGCAGACCTACACATCACTCATCAAGCCATGCTGTGGTGGCGTCCCACATACAAAAAATAGAGGAAGATTGGCACAGATGTTAGCTCAGGGCCAATCTTCCTCACCAAAAAAAAAGAGAGAGAAAAAATAAAGAAAAGAATGTTTTAAGAATGCTCAAAACTTCAGGCCGGCCCTGTGGCTGAGTGGTTAAGTTTATATGCTCTGCTTTGCTGGCTAAGGGTTTTGCAGGTTTGGATCCTGGGCGTGGACATGGCACTGCTCATTGAGCCATGCTGAGGGGGCATCCCACATAGCACCACTAGAAGGTCCTGCAACTAGAATATACAACTATGTACTGGGGGACTTTGGGGAGGAGAAGAAGAAAAAAAAAAGATTGGCAACAGATGTTAGCTCAGGTGCCAATCTTAATTAAAAAAAAAATGCTCAAAACTCGTTAAGAAAGCCATCCGACTTAAAAATGGGCTAAAGATTTGAACAGATACTTCAGCAAAGAAGACATATGAATGGTGATTAAGCACATGAAAAAATGCTCAACATAATTAGTTACGGGGAAATGCAGATTAAAACCACAATGAGATAACACTACACACCTTTCAGAATGGCTAAAATTTTAAAAACTGATAATATCAAATACTCATGAGAATGTAAAGTAACTGGAACCCTCATGCATTGCTGTTTGGAAAAAAATTCAACAGCTTCTTATAAATGTACCATACAACTCAGCAACCCCACTCTAGGTATTTGCCCAAGTGAAATAATAACTTATATTCACATGAAAGACTGTATGTGAATGTTGGTAATGGCTTTATGTATAACCTCCAAAGACTGGAGACAACCCAAATGTCCTCCAGCTGGTGAATGGATAAACACACTAGGATATATTCACACAAGGAAATATTACTCAGCAATAAAAAGGAACCAAAAAAGGAACAAACGACTGATATGCCCAATGACATAAATGAATCTCAAAAGCGTTTTCTAAGTGAAAGAAGCCAGACTCAAAGAGGCTACCTAGTGTGTGACTCCATTTATATGACATCCTGGAATATGGACAGAAAACTGATCAGTGATTTCCAGGGCCTGGGGGTAGAAGGAGGAGTTGACTACAAAGGGGAGCCCTGGAATTATGGGAAGGAGGAGAGTGAAACGTGGTGGTATTTATACAAGTGTGTCTTTCTTTCTTGTTTTTGAATTATTGTTTTTTAAATTTATTACTTTTTTGAAATATCATTGACATAGAACATTGTATAAGTGTGAGGTGTACAACATATTGATCAATTGTGTCTTTTAAAACTCATAGAACCCTAAATAAGGTGACTTTTGGGGCATGTAAATTACACCTCAACAATAATAACGAAACTGTCTTCATTTGGGTTTCCCTGAAACAGGTCCTCAGAGATAAGGATTTGAGGGCAAGTAGTTTGTTAACAAGGAAGTGTGGTGAGGAAATGGGGACACGCAGGGAAGAGAGGAAAGAGCGTGCTATTGAGAAGGCTATTGCTCATTCCCACTGGGGTCCCTTTGAGACTAGAGAATGCACCTCAGAATTGTCCTACCAAGGGGTGAGAACACGGGGGTGTTTATCACCAATCTCATCCCTCATTGATTAAAATTGCCCTTGGGGTTTGCCCTCCCTGGTGCTTCCAGCCTGCCCGGCACATGGGCTGAGCGCTCTTCTGCAGCCAGAGAAAGCACTCAGGAGAGAGACTCAGGCTGCTGCTGACCTCAGGAAGGGAGTTTGGGGATATTGGTGGGCACGGATAACATCTGCCACAACATTTTAAGTAGTTAAAACATTTTAAAGAAAACTCTCTCTTTCCTGTTGAAGCAAGACTTGAGAAGGTATAATTCTTACTCCTCCTGACTAGCCCTGAAGACAGTCTCATTAAGCCTGTTAACACCACAAAACCAGCCTGTTCTGTTTCCTCCCGCGTGGCTAGTTTTGTGCCTTCAGGATCCCTACTCCTTTCATTTTCCAGCCCATTCTCCATGGTCCTGTGGAGCCAAACTCTCTGTATCTCTTTTTGCCATGAAGGTAGAGGGTGTCTGCTGGGAATATACCTGCTTGTGGCTCAGGGCATCCCGCGCCCTGAAGGAACGTTACCACTTGGGGGCAAACTCAGAGGCAAACATCTCTCCAGATTCCTGTTATGCTGGTTTGGCGATACTTCTGCAGGGGAAAGAGTAGAGATAGATGTCATTTGGACTCATTAGGTTGCAGGTGACAGACCCTGGGTGACACACAGTCGAGAGAATCTGACTCAAGATGGGATTTATTGCCTCTTGGAATCCAAGAAAGGTTTACTCCATCAAGATGAGGACGCATTAAGAAACACGTAAATTTCAGAACAACTGGAAGCAGGGGCTTGAATGTCTCCTCTTCCGTGTGTCAGCTCAATCCTCTTGTAGATCAGCTTTTTCCACATGTCAGGACACGGCTGCTGACAGCTCCTCATTTTATATCTAGAACTCCAGTCACTAGAGAAGTCTGAGCTGACTCTTTTTGTTCCAAGTCAAGAATAGTGAGGAGGAGCTCAGTGGCCCAGCTAAAGTCAGGTGCCCTGGACAGGTCAACTGTGGGCTGTAAGAACAAGCCACTCCCATGGGGATCGTGCCTCTGGAATAGGGGGTATTTTTCATAGGATGGGTTGGTGCTGCTTGGCAGCCAAAAATAGGGAGTAAGAGAGAGAAAAGCAATGTCAGAGTCACGAAATAGTAGACTTTCATATCCAAATGAAATGTGGTCTGCATTTAAAAGGATAAGCTCATCAATGCTGCAATAACAAACCAGCTCTCAAAGTTCCATGGTTTATTTCTAATTTACATGAAGTTCAGTGTGGGTTAGATGGTTCTCCTCAACATTGTAGCAACACCATCTAGAACAAAGTTGAGGGAAAACACTGTCTTGTGTGCATTGACATGTGTCACTTCCTCATAGTCCTCTGGCCAAAACGTCTCATAGCCCCAACCCAACTGCAAAGGGGGCTGGGAATGTGGGAGCATGTGGATATTTGGTGAGCACTAACTGTCAAAAGTCATTGTTTCTACTCAACAACCAAATAATTCACAAGGTGCAGGAATGGTCAGGGGACACTTCACAGAGAAGGGAGAATTTGTTTTGTATCTTAGAGGAGACTTCTAGCTTGGATAATCGGAGAGAAATGGGAAGGCAGTAGAATTTCATGGTGCTGTTAAAGAACAATAATGAGTCCAATTTAGTGGGGTGGAAATTTGTGTAAAGGTGAGTTTGGAGAACTGGACTGGGACAAGGTTGCAGAAGGTCCCTTCGATGTCTAGCCAGGGAATATGGATATTAATATGAAGGAGTTGGAGTACTACTGAAAACTTCTGAGCTAGAGATTAACGTGATCAAGATGAAATTTTAAGTAAGATTAATCCGGCAGCAATATATAGCTTAGCTTAATTATTCTATGTACAGTCTAATTGCAAGTGTTCTGTTGACCTTGTTGGGGGCCAGCCCTGTGGCCAAGTGGTTAAATTTGTGAGCTCCACTTCAGTGGCCCAGGGTTTGCTGGTTTGGATCCTGGCTGCAGACCTATGCACCACTCATCAAGCCATGCTGTGGCGGCATCCCACATAGAAGAACTAGAATGACCTACAACTAGGATACACAACTATGTACGGGGGCTTTAGGGAGGTGGGAAAAAAAGGAAGATTGGCAACAGATGTTAGCTCAGGGCAAATCTTCCTAAAAAAAAAAGTTTATTGGAGGACTTCCATTTCCGGTAAAATGGCAGACTAGATAGCTTGAAAAAACAACCCACTAAAAAACACCTCAGATACCAGGAAAGACAAATGCGGATGGCACTGGAGGCTCATTTCCTCTCCCATTTCTGTAGCTTAACAAGAAGCTGCCTCAGCAGGTCTATATTAGCTCAGGAGAAGGACAGCTTTGCCAGTAACTGAGTTCCAGAGCTTAAACTGGTTTCCTTGACTGGGAAGCTCCTATTGTCATAGTCTGATTTCCCCATAAATTAGCTATACCTTGTCCAAGCACACCCATCCACAGGCTAGTGAGAAAATGAGGACCCAAGCACTCTGCTGATTCTCTGCCTGTAAGTTTCCCAGAAAACCTCACATTACATTTACACCACATGTTTCTAGTGGGGGATATATCTGTGCCCTTTACATGGTGAAATGACCATCCTTTTAAATGCATATCCAAGCTGATAACAAAGTAAGGGAATCCTCACAGGCTAAAAGTTGAATGCCCCAAACTGGGAGAAGATATTTGCAACCAACAAAGAATTAGTATCTGAAATATGTGAGCAACTCTTAAAAATCAGTAAGAAAAAGACATACCATCCAAAGGGGAAATGGACAAAAGACAAGAACAGGCAATTCACAGAAGAAAAAACATGAAACATATGAAAATCTCATCAGCAATCAGGAGAAGAGAAAACCACAATGTCATTTTTATATTTTATATTGGTAGAAAATTTAAAGTCTGACAATTTCACGTACAAACTGCATCTCGGGGTAACCAAATAATTGATGAGGGGAAATTTCTCTTTAGAGAAATATGCTAGCCAATATATGTAAAAGGAGTGATAACATCTCACAGTTTTGCAACTTCCAGTGAATCAATGAACTAAGCAGCTATTATCAGTGATTGCTTCCTTTCCTCACAAGCAGACACAACCGAACGTTATCTGCCTCTTGATGGAAGAACACACCACCACTTATCCAATGTTCTTGTCAGAAATCTGATCCAGAATCTGGCCAAGCTCTGGATTTAACAGACACATTCCTGGAAACAGGGAAGAGAGGAAGATGTAAAACAGCACCATGAGAATGCTTTCAAGACAACCCAGACCGTGGGAAGCTGAAGAACAGACCACCTGGTTTGTTCATCAAATAAACTGCAAGGATGGGAAAAGGATGGTTTTTATTTGGAGCCTGATTTGAGCAGACAATAAAACCAGCAAGCCAAAAACAAAAGTATGTTACAGTTGAAGACATTGGAAGATTGGCTGAATATTTCATGATATTAAGGAGTCGTTACTAAATTTTAGGTGTGATAGTGGCATTGTTCTTATGTTTTTATAAGATCCTACACAGGAACCTTCTGGAAGAGCTGAGGATATTCCAGATCTTGATCTGGGTGGTGGTTTCACAGCTGTGGGCATGTATAAAGATTCTCTATTCACTGAGCTGTGCTCTTGGGATTTGGGCACTTTACTGTATGTAAGTTTTACCTCAATTTTTAAAAGGGAGGGCCCTTATTTTTTTTTTTTTTTTAAAGATTTTTTTTTTTTTTCCTTTTTCTCCCCAAAGCCCCCCGGTACATAGTTGTGTATTCTTCGTTGTGGATTCTTCTAGTTGTGGCATGTGGGACGCTGCCTCAGCGTGGTCTGATGAGCAGTGCCATGTCCGCGCCCAGGATTCGAACTAACGAAACACTGGGCCGCCTGCTGCAGAGTGCGCGAACTTAACCACTCGGCCACGGGGCCAGCCCCTGAAGGCCCTTATTTTTTAAGGATAAATTCTAAAATTTTTACAGATGAATGATAACATGTCTGAGATTAGCTTTAAAATACTCCAAGATGGCCCATGGAAAATTGACCATAAGTTGAGGGGCTGGCCCCGTGGCCGAGTGGTTAGGTTCGCGCGCTCCGCTGCAGGCGGCCCAGTGTTTCCTCAGTTCGAATCCTGGGCGCGGACATGGCACTGCTCATCAGACCACGCTGAGGCAGCGTCCCACATGCCACAACTAGAAGAACCCACAGTGAAGAATACACAACTATGTACCGGGGGGGCTTTGGGGAGAAAAAGGAAAAAAATAAAATCTTTAAAAAAAAAAAAATTGACCATAAGTTGGCAAGTGTTGAACCTGATGGATGTCTCATAATAGAATTCTTGTACATGTTTGAAATTTCCCATAATATAAAGTTTAAAAAAAATGTCTGGCAAGGATGTGGAACATTGGAAACCCTCATACACTTCTGGTGAGAATGTAAATTGTAAATTGAACAACTATTTCATATTATCTAGTAAAAGTGAAGATGGGTATATCGTGTAACTCAGCAATTTCTCTCTGAGGTTATAACCAAGAGAAACACTAGCACGTGTGCTCATACATGTGTGTGCATGTAAGACAATTCACACAACACTGCTTATGACAAACCAAAACAAAAAGGGAAGGAAACAACACAAACATCAACTGACAGGAGAATGAATAAATCAAGTGTGATGGATTCACACAATGGAAATCTATACAATGACTGAGTTATAGCTATACTTGCCAACATGGATGAATCTCACAAAATTAATGAACAAAAACTTTGCAAGTTGCAGAAGAATACTACAGTAATTTGTTGTTAGTGCTGTCCAGTGGATTCTGACTCCAGAGACCCTGTGTATAGCAGAGCGGAACCCTGCCTGGTCTTTTTCCACCGTGCTCTCACCTTCCAGCGCTGTATCAGACAATGCTCCACTACCATTCATGGAGTTTTCATGACCAATGTTTTCAGAAGTGGGTGGCCAGACCCTTCTTCCTAGTCTGTCTAGTCTGGAGGTTTGCTAAAACCTGTCCACCATAGGTGACCCTGCTGGTATTTGAAATCCCAGTGGCATAGCCTTCAGCATCACAGCAACACGCAGCCACCACAGTACAACAACTGACAGACGGGTAGTATGGTTCTCTGATTGGGAAACAAACTGGGGCCGCAGTGGTGAGAGCACCAGATCCAACCACTAGACCACCAACTACAGTAATACCATTAATTAAAATTTCAAAATATGTAAAATGGAATAATGTATTGTAGGGGTACATATATATGTAGTAAAACTGTAGAGAAAAGCAAGTGAATGATAAACACAGGGTTGTACAATTGGATAAAGGCCAATAAGGGCTTCAAATGTTCTGACATTTTCTACTTCTTAAGCTGGGTGATGGGCATTTATTTTAATATCATTTTTCCCCTGTATATATGTTATAAAAAATGTATATGTGTAGAAATATTTTATAATATTTTAAAAGCCACTTCCTATTGTTTTTCAGTAGCCTTAAGACCTGGCTCATAGGTAGTAGTGTGGTATGATGCAAAGAATATTGGGTCATCCGGAATTTGGGAAACCTGGGTTTTAGACCCAGCTGTACCAATAAGTAGTCCTGAGACTTTGCACAAATTGCTTAATTTCTGTTAACCCAAGTTCCCTCATCTAGAAAATGAGCTGATCAGCATTTCCCAACTATGTTCTTCAGAACACAGGTTCTAAGATACATTATAGATATTTCATGGCAACAAAAAAAAGCTTCATGGTCACATTAGTTTGAGGAACTCTAGATTAAACTACAGTAAGAGGGTTTCCCTATAGCAAGACTTTTCAGAGCCCTGAATATACAAATGTGAGTTGTAGGGACTGCCCCAGTGGTGTAGTGGTTAAGTTGGCATACTCTGCTTCAGTGGCCCAGGGTTCACCAGCTCGCATCCTGGGCGTGGACCTATACACTGCTCATCAAGCCATGCTGTGGAGGCATCCCATCTAGAAGAACTGGAAGGACTTACAACCAGGATATACAACTATGTACTGGAGCTTTGGGGAGAAAAAAAAGAAGAGAGAGGAAGATTGGCAACAGATGTTAGCTCAGGGCCAATTTTCCTCACCAAAAATGATACCTTAAAAAAAATAATAATAGAGGCCAGCCTGGTGGCGCAGCAGTTAAGTTTGCACGTTCTGCTTCTCAGTGGCCCGGGGTTTGCCGGTTTGGATCCCTGGTGCGGATGTTGCACTACTTGGCAAAAGCCATGCTGTAGTAGGCATCACATGTATAAAGTAGAGGAAGATGGGCATGGATGTTAGCTCAGGGCCAGTCTTCCTCAGCAAAAAGAGGAGGATTGGCAGGAGTTAGCTCAGGGCTAATCTTCCTCAAGATAAATAAATAAATAAAATTAAAAAAAATTTAAATATACAATTCAATGTTTTTTTTTAAAACACACACAAAAAAATGTGAGTTGTAAATCTCCAGGAGAGAAATATAGAATTTTCAGAAGTAGTTTACCAAAGAATCATGTGTGTCTCTGTATGTACATAACAGCTCTTAAAATAGCATAGTTTAGGAAATCCTGGAATAGCTGCTTTCTAAGGTCACCTTCACCCTAACCTTCAATAAATCTACAATTCTCAGATAACCCTTACTGCAGGATATGTGGTGAAGTGTCAGGAGAGAGACGGGAGCTGGGATACCCATGAGGAGATTATTGCGATGGTCTAGGCATGGGAGTTTGATGACCTTAAAATGGTGGAGAAACGAGGATAGCAAAGGGGAGGCATAGTCAGGAAATATCATTAGTGGTAAGGAGAAAAGCTGGTTTGACACCCTAGAGCTGGAGGAACAGGATTTCAGAAACACTGATGAACCATGAAGCAGGACTAAGCACAAGAACACCACTTACCTGGTCAAACTCTACACTCTGATGCCAGTCAAGCAAAACCACAGTGCTTGGTTGCTGCTCCAGTGATCAGTTAACTACCCTGAACCTACTGTAGCTTTGCAACATGTGGAATACTTTTAGAATAGGAAGGGCTCTTAGAGCTCAGTGGGTCCGATGCCAGCATTTGCGTGCGAGCATATTGTGTTCTGGAGTTTAAGCGACTTCCCCGAGGTCATATAGCTCATTAGAGTCAAGAGCAGAAGAGCTCAGGCCTCCTGATTTCCAGAACAGCCACTGCACCACGACACCCTGACATCTGAATATGGGCGGAGTGTGCCTCACCAAGGACTCAACCTAGTTTTTGTTCCCTTCACTTTCAATGACGATCTTGTGCCATACAGCATCTATAACGTGAGGTGGGTGTTATGAATTCAAGGGTCTCAGAACCAAGAGAGGAAGAAGGCTGCTTTCATCCTAGTGGGACTTCTCACATCTGCCATTAGTGACACTGGAGGATGTGGAGGCATTAAGGAAAACCTGCCACAACTCTGCTCCTACAGAAGAGTAGCAGTGATGTCACAGCTGTAAGGAATATTTTGTGTCTTCCAAAATGCACTCACATATTTTATTTCATTTGATTCTCACAACCCTGGGAGGAAATTATTATTTTTATTTTAAATAAGAAATGTATTTTTCCAATAGCAAATAGCTGATTAGTGATAGAAACAAAACCTGAATCCAGGTTTCTTTATTTTTTATTCCACGACTCTTTCCATGAAATCACACTTGAGTTTCAATGTGTTGGTTAGGCTACCATCTTGAATCAAAATAATGGCTAATCAAAAATTTCAAATGGGCATATGTTCTGTAAATAGTAATAGGTTTCAAGTGGCTGAGATCCATAGGTTTCAGAACCCCTGATTATCATCAGTGGTAAATGGATAAAACTGTGGGACTTGGAAATACAGAGACATTCAAGAAGGTACCATATAGGATACTTATTGTTTAGCTGCATTATTGGGCAATCCTTGACTTCCATTTCAGTGAACCAGATTAACTGGAGTGCTTAGTGTATTTCATCAAGCTGAATGCCATGCTGTAATCTTCCTATCCTAGCCCATTCATCAATAACAGTACCAAGATAGCACGAATTTTTTAAATGTGGTATAAAACTTTCTGGCTGGACCAGATGGCATAGAACCGTTTTTCCCTACTCCTCCCCATTCAGCACAACTATTAAACCCTGGAAATAACACCAGGGACAACCAAAAGAGATCTCTAAAAGGTGGTAAGGAGGGGCCGGCCCGGTGGCGCAGCGGTTAAGTTCGCACGTTCCGCTTCGGCGGCCCCGGGTTCGCCGGTTTGGATCCTGGGTGCCGACATGGCACCGCTTGGCAAAAGGCATGCTGTGGTAGGCGTCCCACATATAAAGTAGAGGAAGATGGGCACAGATGTTAGCTCAGGGCCAGTCTTCCTCAGAAAAAGAGGAGGATTGGCAGCAAATGTTAGCTCAGGGCTAATCTTCCTCAAAAAAAAAAAAAAAAAAAAAAGGTGGTAAGGAGAAAGTGGCCTGGTTTGGGACCCTAGAGCTGAAGGAACAGGACAGCAGCAGGGCATCTTGCATTCGCCCACCTTACAGAAGGCAACCCTGACCTGGCATTCTCTCACCCCTGAGCTAGAAACAGAAGCAGCCCAGTTAAGCTCATTCCACCTCCAGATAAAACTGGAATCCTCCTGACATTAGGTGATCCTGACACAACCAGCAAGGGAGCTTGATTTGGAGCCTCGCCATAAATAAGTGGCCAGGGAAAGCATTTTAATGCCCTAATGGGCCTGAGACTCCCCTTTCTGCCAAACCATACCAAGGTGGGCAGATGGAACTGGCAAGAGAGATCCAGCTACAGCAGGCAGATTGGTCCAGGAAGCTTCTGTCCCTGTGGTCCTCAGACCCTCCTCCACCCTGAGTCACCAGGTGTTATAGACTCAACGTTTGTGTCCCTCCCAAAATTCACATATTGAAGCCCTAACTCCCAGTGTGGCTGTATTTAGAGAGGGGGCCTCTAAGGACGTGATTACAGTTAAATGAGGTCATGAGGGTGGGGCTGGGATCCAATAGGATCAGTGTCCTTATAAGACAGAGACCCCGGAGAGCTGACTTTCTCTCTCTCCCCCCTTCCCCAGCTCCCTCCCTCCATACAGTCAGAGGAAAGGCCATGTGAGGACACGGAAAAAAGGCAGCTGGCTACCAGCCAGGAAGAGAGGCCTTACTAGAAACAACTTTCCAGCACTTGATTGTGGACTTCTAGCTTCCTGTTTAGTCTGTTTGGGCTGCTATAACAAAACACCACAGACTGGGGAGCTTGTAAATAAAGGGGATTTATTTCTCACAGTTCTGGAGGCTGGAAGTCCAAGATTAAGGTGGCAGCACGGTTGCATTCTGGTGAGGACCCTCTTCCTGGTTCACAGCCAGCACCTTCTCCCTGTGTCCTCACATGGTGGAAGGGGCAAGGGACCTCTGTGGGGCCTCTTTTATAAGGACACTCATCCCCTTCATGAGGGCTCTACCCTCAAGACGAAAGCACCTCCCAAAGTCCTTACTTCCTAATACTATCATCTGTAGGGGTTAGGATTTCAACATATGAACTTGGAAGGGACACACACCTTCAGACAATAGCACCTCCAGAACTGAGAAAATCAATTTCTGTTGTTTGAGCTACCCAATGTGTGGTATTTTGTTATGGCAGCACAAGCGGACTAATATATACAGTCAGGACAGAACAGGCAAGAAGAATCCAGCTACAGAAAGTGGTCTGGTCTGGGAAGCCTCCTTTTTCCCACAGGCCAAGTCTCCCTGCCTCTGTCCAAAGAGACTGGGGCAGTCACAAGGACACTGATAGGAGTGTCCTGTCATACCACTCCCTCACTGGGAGGTACTCAGTGGCAGGGCCTGGGGAAACTACTTCTGCCTTCTCAGGAAGCACCAGCAGGAACCAGTGGGAGCCCCAGCCACACTGGATAAACCAAAATAACACTGCAACGGCTCTGAAAATTAAATTGCCATTGGAACCCCATTCCAGAAATGTAGGCCAACACCCACGTGCTAAATCTAAACAGGGTAACTGTTTGTTAAAATAAATTATTTAAATAGGACCCAAATCCCTTACATAATAACAAATGTTACATAATAAAATGTCCAGAATACAATTGAAAATCACCCATCATATCAAGAACAAGAACAATGAAACCCAAGTTGAATGAGAAAAGACAACCAACTGATGCCAACACCAAGTTTAATCAAATGTTAGAAACATCTAACAAAGATTTTAAAGCAGCCACCATAAAAATGCTGCAACAATCAATTACAAATTCTCTTGAAATAAATGGAAAAAATAGAATATCTCTGCAAAGAAATAGAAGTCATAAAAAAAAGAAACAAATGGAAATCATGGAACTGAAAAATATAGTAATGGAAAAAAAATACTTGCTAGATGGGCTTAATAGTGGATACATAGAATCTCAATAGCTGAGGATAGAATCAGTGAACTTGAGAACAAAACAATAGAATTCATTCAATCTAAACAACAGAAACAAAATATACTGGAAAAAAATGAACAGAGAACCTGTGTCCTCTGAACTCAAGGACGTGTGGGATAATAACAAAAGAGCCAACATTCATATTGTTGGAGTCCCAAATGAGAGGAAAAAGAGAGCAAGCTAAAAGAGTATTGAAGAAATAGTGGCTGAAACTTCCCAAATTTGACAAAAGACACAAGCCTACAGATTTAAGAAGCTAAGAAAATTCCAAACAAGATGAATCCAAAGAAATCCATGCCAAGACACATCATATTGAGACTTCTGAAAACTAAAAACAAAGAAAAAATCTTGAAAGCCTGCAGAGAGAAACAATGCCTTATCTATAGGGGAACACCAACTCAAATGACAGCAATTTCTCATCTGAAACCATGGAGGTCAGAAGGAAGTGGCACAATAATTTTCAAGTGCTGAAAAAAAAATCTGTCAACTGAGAATTCTACATCTGGTGAAACTCTCCTTTAGGAACAAAGGAAAAATAAAAACATCCTAAGACAAGGGAACACTGAAAGAATTTGTCACTGGCAGAACTACCCTTAAAAATGGGCTAAGGGTAGTTCTTCAGACAGAAAGGAAATGATGAAAGAAGCAATCTTGGGGCATCAGGAAGGAAGAAGGAACAATGAAAAGAACAGAAATATGGGCACATACAACAGACAATCCTTTTCCTCATGAGTTTTATAAATCACATTTGATAATTGAAACAAAAGTTATATCACCATCAGACACTCAAGGCAATGATATTTAACAAAGGGGAAAATCAAGTGATATAAGTGGAAGTGAGGCTTCCATACTTCACTCAAAGTGATAAAGTGTTGATACTAGTAGACTGTTAAAGTAATATACAT
Source organism: Equus asinus (assembly GCF_041296235.1). Taxonomy (NCBI): domain Eukaryota; kingdom Metazoa; phylum Chordata; class Mammalia; order Perissodactyla; family Equidae; genus Equus; species Equus asinus. Next base: position 13,191,982 of record NC_091816.1, read on the forward strand.
ATATTGTAACACTTAGAGCCACCACTACAAAGACTATACTCAAAAACACTACAAATAAATCAAGAGGGAATCCTAAAAAATATTCAAGTAATTTGCAGGAAGGCAAGAAAATAGAAACAGAGGAAGAGAACTAGAGAAAACAAATGGAAAACAAACTTAAGCAGTGACATCAAAAATTACCTAAATGTAATGGTCTAACTACATCATTCAAAAGACAGATATTGGTAGAATGGATTAAAAAACATGACACAACTATAGGCTGCTTTAAAAAACCTCACTCCAAATTCAACAACACAGGTAGGTTGAAAATAAAAAGATGGAAAAAGATATATTATACAAACAGTCAAAAAAAGCAGTAGTAATTATATTATTTGATAATGAACACTTCAGACAAAAGAAAATTACCAGAAACAAAGGGGGACATTACATAATGATAAAAGGATCACTTCTTCCAAGAAGACATTCTGTTCTAATTGTCTATGGACCAAGCAAGAGAGCCTTAAAATACGTGAAGCAAAAATGGTTAGAGCTGAAAGGAGAAACAGACAAATCCACAATTATATATAATTAGGAACTTGAATATTCCCCCCTCAGCAACTGATAGAATTATTAGACTAATAGAAAATCAGCCACGGAATAGAGGATCTGAACAACACAATCAACCAACAGGATTTAATTGACATCTACAGAAAACTCCACCCAACAACAGAATACACATTTTCCCCCCCAAACACCTATGGAACATTCACTAAGATAGATCATATCCTGGGCCATAAACAAACTTCAAAAAATTTGCAAGAATTGAAATCACATACAGTGTATTCTCTGGTCATAATGGACTCAAACTATAAGTCAATGATAGAATGATGATACGAAAATCTCTAAACACATGGAAATTAAACAACACACTCCTAAATATTCTATGAGTCAAAGAAGAAGACTCAAAGGAACTAAAAAAAATACATAGACCAGAATGAAAGTGAACATATAACATCAAAATATGGGGATGTAGCTGATGCAGTGCTTAGAGGGAACTTTATAGCACGAAATACTCATATTAGAAAGGAGGAAATGTCTCAAATAAATAACCTAAGTTCCTGCCTCAAGAAACTCATAAAGAAGAGCAAAAATAAACCCAAAGCAAGCAAAAGAAGAAAATAATAAAGAAAGGAGCAGAAATCAATGAAACTGAAAATAAGAAAGCAATAGAGAAAAATCAGTGAAACAGAAAGCTTGTTCTCTACAATAAGATTGATAAACTTCTAGCAAGACTGAAAAAATAAATAAAAAGAGAGAAGACACAAATCACCAATATCAAGAATGAAGTGGGAGATTTCACTACAGATCCTACAGACACTAAAAAGTTAATAAGGGAATACTGTGGACAACTTTACTCTCATAAATGTCATGACTTAGACAATATGGACCAATTCCTGGAAAACCACAAACTACCAAAACTTAACCAAGGTGAAACAGATGATCTGAATAACTATATAACCATGACAGAAATTGAAATAATAATTTAAAAGCTTCCCCGTATCACCTTCCAAAAACGAAAAAAAATCCATATGATGGGAATGTGTCAAAGCGACACAAGAGTCAGCTGAAAGAGCTCCCAATAGCCAAAGCTGGAACACTTAAGCAATAAAATGAAATGGTTTTGGATTATAACCTAAAGCTTAAAGTGAATTCCTATGAGTCCATATAAATAAATGATTGAATAAATAAATAAAAAGGAATGACAAATCTCCCATGCAGAATAATTCCAAATAATGTATATAGATACTCTGCCCTCAAGGGGGTGGGAGGGAGCATGACTCCCCACTTTTCAAGTGTGGGTTGCACATAGTGACTTCTTTCCAAAGAGTACAGTATGGAAAGATGGGGAATAGGGACAGTGGAGAAATCTGACAAACAATACAGTAGCCAGGTGGTCCAAGTCAACATCTAGAGTGATAAATCATATTGATAACATGTATCTTTGATCTGATGTGATGAAAATGGCACTTTACCTCTGTAGTCTTCCTCCCCAAAACCCTCCGTCTAATCATGAGAAAAACATCAAATTCCAGAGGAGAGAAAGCCTCAGTACTCCTCAAAACTGTTAAACTCATCAAAATAAAGTCTGAGAAACTGTCATAGTTAAGACAAGCCTAAGGAGACATGACAACTAAATGTAATGTGGTATCCAGGAACAGAAAAGGGACATTAGGTAAAAACTAAGGAAATTTGAATGAAGTATGGACTTTAGTTAATAATAATGTATCAATAGCGTTCATTAATTATAGCGAATGTACCATTCTAATTTAAGACGATAATAATAGAGGAAACTGGATATGAGATATATGGGAAATCTCCACACCATCTTCTCATTTTTCTGCAAATCTAAACTGTTCTAAAAAAATAGTCTACTTTTTAAAAACGGCCCCTTCCCAAAAAACTCTTCAGGGTCAGATAGTTTCGCTGGAGAATTCTACCAAACACGTAAAAAAGAATTAACACCAATTTTATGTAATCTCTTCCAAAAATAGAAGAGAACATTTCCCAACTAATTTCGTGAAGCTAATATTACCCTGATAACAAAATCAGACAAAGACAGTACAAAAAAAGAATACAACAGACCAACAGCTCTCATAAAAAGAATTATGAACCATGACCACATGGAATTTATTCTGTGTACACAAGGCTGGTTCAACATTCAAAAATCAATCAATGTAATCCACCATATCAATGAGCTAAAGAAGAAAAATCATATAATCATATCAATTTAATGTAGAAAAAGCGTTTGGTAAAATCTGACATCATTCATGATAAAACTCAGCAAGTTAGAAGTAGAGGGGAAATACCTAAACTTGATACATAACATCTACAAAATGGCATGGATGTTAACTCAGGGATAATGTTCCTCAAGCAAAAAGAGGAAGATCGGCAACTGATGTTAGCTCAGGGCCAATCTTCCTCACCAACAAAACAAAACAAAACAAGACAAAAAGAACAAAAAAAGCCCATAATGCTGCTTACACCCACTCAAATAAAGTAAAATATTTAGATATACATAAAACGTGATCTGTAGGCTGAATATTACAAAACCTCGATGAAAGAAATCAAAGACAACCTAAATAAATGGAGACACATACTGTGGTTATGTATTAGAATATTCAACATAATAACAGTATCAATTATACCCAAATTGACCTATAGATTTAACACAAGCCCTATAAAAATTCCAGTAAAGTTTTTTTGTACACATAGACAAGCTTATTCTAAAATTTCTATAGAAAGGTATGGGCCTGGAATAGCTAAGGCAATCTTGACAAAGAATAAAGTGAGAGGAATCACTCCACCCGAGATTAAGACTTGCTGTAGTTGACCCTCCCTCTGAAACCATGGCTTCTGCATTGTTACGATCCATGGTGTGTTGAATCTGCAGATGCAGAGCCCCTAGGTAAGAGGCTGACTAAAGGACTTCAGCATTAGTGGCTTTTGGTGTCCGTGGGGGTGCTGGAACCAATCCCCTGTGAATACTGAGGGACAATTCTGCAGTGTGGTATCGGGGAGAGAGAGATACATACAGCAGTGGAACAGAATGAAGATTCCAGAAATAGACCCACAGAAATATGCTCAACTGATTTTTTTTATAAAAGTGCAAAAGCAATTCAATGCAGGAAGGATAGCCTTGTCAACAAATGACACTGGAGCAATTGGCCATCATAGGCAAAAAAATAAATCTTGACCTAAACCTTGCACCTATACAAAAATTAACTCAAAGTGGATCACTGATTTGATTTAAAATGTAAAACTATAGAATTTTTAGATATAAAACATAGGGGAAAATCTTCATGGTCTAGGGTTAGGGAAAGAGTTCTTAGACGATGCAAAAGCACCGTCCAATATAAGGAAAAATTGATAAATTGGACTTCATAAAACTGAAAACATCTCCTCTGCAAAAGACCCTGTTGAGAGGATGAAAAGACAAGCTACAAACTGGGCCTTAATATTTGCAAACCATCTACCTGACGAAGGACTAGAATCCGGAATACGTAAAGAATGGACTCACTAAAAAAAAGAAAGGAACTCACAAAGTTCAACATTAAAAAAACAAACGAGTCAATTCGAAAATGGGCAAAAGACATGAACAGGCATTTCAATGATGAGGATATACAGATGGCAAATGAACACATGAAAAGGTTTTTAACATCATTACCCCTCAGGGAAATGCAGGTTAAAACCACAATGGGATATCATTACACACCTATCAGAATGGCTAAAATTTAAAAGTCTCAACACTAAATGCTTGTGAGGATATAGAGAAACTGGATCACACGTACACTGCGGGCGGGAATGTAAAATAGTACAGCCACTCTGGGAAACAATTTGGCAGTTTACCACGTGACCCAGCAATTATACTCTTGGGCATTTATCCCAGAGAAATGAAAACTTATATTCACACAAAAACTTGTACATGAATGTTTATAGAAGACTTATGTGTAACAGGCAAAACTTGGAATCAGCCTATGTGTTGTCCAACAGGTTAATGGTCAGATAAACTGTGGAACATCCATACTATGGAGTACTACTCAGCAATGAAAAAGAATGAACTATCGATACCCATGACAACTTGGATGAATCTCCAGGGACTTCGACTGAGTGAAAAAAGCCAGTCCTAAATGGTTGCATACTGTATGATTCCATTTATGTAACATTTTTTAAGTGAATAAATTTTAGAAATGGAGGACAAATGGATTCCAGGGTAAAGGACTTGGAGTTGGGGGTGGGGGGTGGATGTGGTCATAAAAGGGCAACATGAGAGGATCCTACTGGTCCTAGAATATTCAGTATCTTGGCTCTGGTAGTGGACACATGAGCTTACACAGATGATAAATTGTATAGACCTTAATAAACACTCACACACATATGCACATACATGAATATCAGGAAAATCTGACTAGGATCAGTGGAATGTAGCAATGTCAATAAACTGGTTGTGATATTATGCTAGTTTTGCAAAATATTACCATTAGGGGAAACTGGATAAAGTACAAGGAGTCTCTCTGTATGATTTCCTACAACTGCATGTAAACCTACAATTATCTCAACAAAAATTTCAATTAAGAAATGTGTAAACACCTAGATGCCACGGTCAATAGCAACAGGGTTGATCTTGCAATTGCTTAGAAGGGTAAATGACAGTATACAAAAGGAAGAGAAAGGAATTTGGAGAAGACAATGAAGAAAAACAAGAGAGAAGCTATAAGAAGTGCCTGATAGCACTTCTGAATTTTGGAAATATGGCCAACATACCAAGTTGCTAAAATTCCTGAAATTCCCTTTTCATGTATTGTCTGCATTTGATTTCTGATTCTTAGGGCAGCCGGTCCATTTGTGGCATACAGGTATGGGGCTCCGAATGCATCTGGATCTAAGTTGATGGAACTCTCTTCATTTTAAGATGGGTATCTCTTATTCTCCTGACTTTCAGTGTACAACTCAAGCAGTTTTAAACATTTCCGGCAATGATTAATTACTTTTGATTTGTCGTGTGCAATTGTCTAATTTTAGGTTTTTCCTCCCGATCTTTTAACTTAGTGTTTCTTGACGTAAATGGTTTACCTTGAAAATTGTCCAGTGTTTCGTAAATGTATCCATAAAAAGCATGATCAAAAAGCGATGCTTTCTAATTTTCATCTTCTTTGTCAGCGTTCACTTGCCAAAAATTATTCTTTGATGTCCTCGAATTTCCTGTTTCTACTTCCAAAATTACATTAAAGACCAGCAGTTGAAAACTCATCAGAAATAGCTTTGTAGCAAAGTGATTCCCTGGCTCAGCGGCATCTCCTATCTACAGCCTCTTTTAAAATACCAGAGGCTAGCCTTACCCCATGCTTAATAGTAACTAATTTCACCCCATTAGCAACTCTGTGAGGTAGGTTACTGTTACTATCCTAATTTTGTAGATGAAGAGACTGAGGTACAGCAAAGATAAGTGGACTTACTCCCAGAAACACATAGTAAGCCAGGGAGCTGGAATTTGAACCCAGGCAATTTGACTCCAATTTATACTTTGAGCCTTTTATATTTTCTGAGTCAGAGTCTCTAAAGCGTTGGTGTCTGAGTATCTATTTTATAAAACAAACAAACCTCTACAGTGCCAGGTTTGGGGACCTCTAGGTTAAAAACTATTCTGCCGGATATGTTCACGAGTTGAGGGAGGTGCTTATGCTCAGCCAGGAGCTAACAGCTTCCTGCTGACCGACCTGGCTGTCCCGAAATAGGGACCATCTGTTGTGGTGAAGGTTTTACATATGTTTTCTCTTTACAACTGCCCTTCAAGGTAAATACTGTTATCCTTATTTTGTAGATGAAGAAACGGAGGCTTGGAGAAGATAACCTGCCCCGGGTCACTCTCAGCTGGTAAATGGCAAAGGCAGGATTTAAACTCTGAAGCCCAAGCTCTTACCAGGAATACCCCCTCTTCTGCTAAAGGTCCACCACTCAATCTCGATCACCTGGTTAGAGCACTTTGCAATCTTCAAAGCAGAACCATAAGCACAATTAGCTTTCAAGACTCCAGGGAAAATTGTAACAATAAAAACCTCAGGCACTGTGATAAATCTATAGGAAAGATATGTGGGGGCTACAAGGTCTGCTCAGCACCTTCTCGGATTCCAGCGCCTCTGTGGAAGTGCACCCACAAAACTACCCTCTCCTGAAACTGTGACAGTGGGTTGGACCTTTGTCTTCCTGGCTTCCCCAGAGTCATTCCTCGCTCTACCTTACCCTTCTTCCCATCCACAGTGAAACTTTGCTATGTGTCATAGAGTGTGGAGGTTTTTAAAAAATGTTCTGGGTACCATTGTTAATGTTTGCCCAATTTCAATAAAACGCTGTTCATTGTATTGTATCTAATGATGAAACTCATTAAGAACATAATGGTTTCATGCTCCCTGGTCTAAAATATAGAATATGCTCAATATTAAAAATTAAAATCAATCCATCAAAATCTAACGGCTAAATGGGGATGTTAAAAAGTAAGAGGCATTATTTGGATCTGTGGGAAACCGTCATGGGATTCATGAAAATAATTGGCAAATTTTGACACAGGACAGAGCCTGGGGTAAAAATAAAATCTCATACAGACCAACTCGCAGATTTCTGATGTCCATTCAGTATAAGGCTTCACCTAATTGTACCCGAGTGTCAGGCTGACTGAGTCATCAGCTCCTCCCCAGCTCTCAGCCAGCTCTCTCCCGGTCACCTGAGGCCCATGCTCTAATCCGGGGAGGGAGAGATCCCCACTGATAAACCGGCCGCCGGCTTCCTGCGCTGACTTGGTTTCTGCTCTTTGTGATATTTTAATCACTTCAAAATCTTTCTGGTTGGGTCCCTGCGTAACTTAGTGGAGCCTCTGTTGCTGTTTGTTATTAAAATGTGTTTCAATTTCACTGCATTGGCGAACTGAATGTGTCTTTACATAACTAAACGATAAATGAAGTACTGAATATTCAAGTAGATTTACATGACAAATTTTCTTATAATAATTTAATACTAACTCCAAGGTTTAGGGTTTTCTCCCCAGTCTTCAGGGAGTTATATCTGATGATTCATGAATTCTTGGTCATTTATCAGTCTTTTTAATCACACTAGTGCTCTCAAGACATCATGAAAAGAACACACCATCTTTGAAAGTGGAAAAAGAAAATCTTTTATTTTACTCACTAATCCAAAAGAGGACTGTGGATTTGGTCTTTTAAAATTATACTTTTCCTGTAAAAAAAGGTTTATTTTATTTTACAATTATGGAGTAATGTATGCTCGTTTTAGAGAATATATATATTTGTATATATATTTCTCAAATATATGCTCAGTTGAGAAACAGGTAAAAAAGGAAAGAACTACGTAGAATTCCACTGCCCCCAAATAATCTCATTTAAATTTGTATATTTATTTATTTAAAGTGATTTTTTCTTCTGCATACAATTTTTTAAATTATATATATTTTTTTATTGAGGTAATATAGATTTATAACATTATATAAATTTCAGGTGTACATCATTGTATTTCAACTTCTGTATACACTTTTTTGTGCTCTCACCAAAAGTCTAGTTTCCATCCATCACTGTACAAATGTACTTCTGCATACTATTTTTACTAAACTATTCTCATAATGGACATCCAATTTAGTATCTAGATTTTTAAACTTAACATTGTACAAAGTATTTTCCCATATTCTATAAGTAATATTTTAAAGAAAAGTGATACTCTGTTGAATAAATATATAATAATTTGCATAAGCATTCAGAAATTGTTGGATAGTTTAGACTGTTTTTACTTTTATTATTTTTTACCATTTACAAATAATACTTCAGTTAACACTTTTTCATGGAAAACTTTCTTTCTCTATGTAGAATCTAGCTTAGGATCCATTTCCAGAAGTAGAACTACTTTCAAAATGAGTGTTTAATATTCTGGTATATATTTCCAAGTGGCTTTCTAAAAGGATTGTACCCATTTACATTGCCAAATTGCTGTTCAAAGGTTTCCAATTCATGACATCTTCAGAAACATTGGCTATTACACATTTGTAAATCTTTGCAAACAAATAAGCAGAAACTGGTATTTCATTGACATTTTAAAACCATATTATTTTTAGAAGTAATGATAGTCCTATTAATATTATTATTTTCTTTAAAAATATTTTCAGATACAAAAATTTTCAACCAAAAAAATAAAAAGAATTCCTTTAACTTCCAACTAAGTAACTTGAAATCGTTTTGCTTTTGAACTAGTTATTTACCAGCTTTGTGACCTTGGGAAAATTATTTAACTTCTGTAAACCTCAGTTTCCTATGTATAACATGGGGCTAATAATAACATCTTTCTTATAGGGTTATTATGAGGATGAAATAAGATAAAAGTTGTAAATCTCCTAACATGCAGAAAGCACTCAATAAATGATAGCTATGATTAGCATTATGTTTGCCAAGTTAATTAATTTTACTGACTTTTTAGTGATAAAAATATTTGCTATTTTAACCATTTTTAAGTGTACAACTCAATGCCATGTTGTGCAACCCTCACCACTAGTTCCAAAATTCTTTTATCGCCCCAAACAAAATTCTGTAACCGTTAAGCAGTGACTTCCCATTCGCCCCACCCCATCCCCTGGCAACCTCTATTCTGCTCTCTGTGTATGAATTTACCTTTTCTAGGTATCTCCTGTAAATGGAACATACAAGATTTATCCTTCTGTGTCTGGCTTATTTCATTATGTGTAATGTCTTCAAGGTTCATTCATGTTGTAACATGCATCAGAATTTCATTCCTTTTTAAGGCTGACTACTATTCTCCGTTGTATGGATACATCACATTTTGTTTATCCATTCATCTATTGAGGGACACTTGGATTGCTCCCATCTTTGGGCTATTGGGAATTATGCTGCTATGAACATTTGTGTACAAGTATCTGAGGCACTGCTTTCAATTATTTTGGGTATGTACCTGGAAGTAGAATTGCTAGATCATATGGTGATTCTATGTTTAACTTTCTGAGGAACCGCCAGACTGTTTTCCACAGTGGCTGTGCCATTTTATATTCCGCCAGCAATACACGAGGGTTCCATTTCTCCACATATTCTCCAACATTTATTTCTTTCCATTTTTTATTATAGCCATCCTAGTAGGTGTTATGTGGTGTCTCCTGCTTTTGATTTGCATTTCCCTAATGACTGATGATGCTGAGCATCTTTTCATGTGCTTATTGGCCATCTGTATATTTTCTTTGGAGAAATGTCTGTTCAAGTCCTTTGCCCACTTTTAAATTGGGTTGTTTATCTTTTTGTTGTTGTGTTGACGTTTTTAAAAATATAATCTGCATATTAAACTCTTATCAGATATATGATTTGCAAATATTTTCTCTCACTCTGTGGGTTGTCTTTTCACTCTCTTGATAACGTCTTTTGGTGCACAACATTTTTAATTTTAATGAAGTTCAATTTATTTATTTTTATTTTGTTGCCTGTGCTTTTGGTGTCAGTGGCAGAAACCACTGCCAAATCCAAGGTAGTGAAGATTTGCCTCTAGGTTTTTTTCTAAGAGTTTAACAGTTTTAGCTCTTAAATTTAGGTCTTTGATTCATTTTGAGTTAATTTTTGTATATGGTGTAAGGTAAAGGTACAGTTTTGTTCTTTTGTGTATGAATATCCAGTCCCATCTCTTCCCTCCCACCCCTACCCCATTTGTTTAAAAGACTGTCCTTTCCCCATTGACTGGTCTTGGCATCTTTGTTGGAAATCAATTCCTTGACTTCGAAGTGTTAACCCATTGAGTAAAGTGTATTCCTGTGTCTGGATGAGACAACCTTCTTTTTTGGTCTTCTGTCTCCCATTCTTGGAAGGGAAACTCAGCTTGTGTATCCCTAAAGCCATCTAGACCAGCAGTCCTGTTAGGAGCCCCCAGCCAGTGAAATGTGTATTGTAGCAATAGGAGAAAGAAATGCCGTAGCAGATGGAGGTTCAGCGTCAACTGCACGTACTGAGGCATCCACTTGTCCGTCCGTCACTTGGTCTTTTGCCCCTCAGCACTGTCCCCTTTACTGACTTCAGTGGTTTCTCTAGGAATCTCAGATGCCCATTGCCCTGGGTAGACTGGGTTCCAAGTGTTTTACTAGCCAAGCCATGGTGAAGAATAGAATCTTCAGCCTTCAACTCAATCATTAAAAACATGAGAGGTTCCTGACACAAATGAGGCACTGGGAATTCAGACAGAAAAGGAGACATTGCTGAGGGATTCACCTCTTATTCCCTAAAGGGTGAGGGGGCATTTCCCCACAATTGTAAATCCACATTTTCTGCATGTCCAAACGCTTAGTGGACATTTCCACCTGGATATCCCTCTTCCAAACTCAGTGTGTCTAAAACTGAATTCCTCATTTTCTTCCCAATATCCATATGGTGCTCCTGTTCTCCAGACATCAAGACACTAAACCCTGGAGCCATCTTGAGTTCTTCTTGTCTGTCACCTGTCACATCTGATCTTCCAAGAAAGACCTGTTAATTCTTCTTTCACGTGTCTATATTTATTCCTTATTTATCATTCCCACACTAGGGCAGGACCTTCCTAACTAGTTTCCATGCTCTGATCTACCCTACATACCACAAGTTGTTCAGTTCAAGCCACCTGCTTGAAAATCTGACAGTGACTGTCCTTTGCTTATAGGATAAAATACAAAATCTTTAGCATGGCTGTAGCCCCCTGGACCTTCCATAATCTTAATCCAACCTATCTTTCCAGCCTGATTTTAGCAACTTCCCCACATAGATCTTCAGCTCCAGCCAGATTGGTTCATTCGGTTTCCCATACCCATAGCTTGTAGGATCTTCTACCATTTTGCTCCTTTTCTTATGCTGTCCCCACACCTGTAATGCCTTGCCTTCCATTTCTATCAAGATGTTATTCGTCCATCAAGGAATCCCCACATCCAGTCTGCTGGGAGTCTCAAATGATTCCCTAATAAATAGCATCTCTCTTTTCTGCCCAGTTTATGTAAATTTGAGAAATAAAACAAAGAGTAAATATGGAGGCCAAGATGTTGAAAATTTTACAGTGGCTTTACTGATAGAGAAGGGTCAAGGGTCAAATGGGCCTGGCCTCTAAACCACAGTAGAAAGCAGACCTACTCATTCACTTAGTTCGGAGCTCAGTCTCTCCCAGGAGGAGTTCTCTGTGGCAGCTCACTGCCAGGAGGGAGAAGGGCTGAGACAGTCTCTTTTCCCAGGAAGGGAACATTGGGATTGAGGAAAAAGGCTTCCACATTCTCACAATCTATCACCAAGAACTGATACTTTTTATTCCCAAACATCTCCCACGTCCATCCATTTCTCTCCTCTAAGGCCACTATCATCTGTTGCCTGCCCAGTGTGACTGCCCGTAGTTGGTCTTCTGCACCTGCTTTGGAGCCCTTCGAGCAATCATTCCCCACAGTGCAGCCAGAGTAGAGTTGTTAATAGACAAATCTTATCATTTCTCCTCCTCTTAAATCCCTTCAGTAGATTCTCATTGCTCTTGGGATCAAGACCAAAGCCCTCCCCCGACTAGGCCCTGAATGGTCTGGCTCCAGTCTTTTCTTGTTTTTTTCTATCTCCCTATTATTTTTGCTACATGGGCATTTTAAATTTTTTTGGTTGGTATACTTACTCCTACCTCAAGAACTTTGCATGTGTTATTCCCTTTGACAGTAATGCTCACTCCTTTCTCCTTTCTTTTTACTTTTCTCCTAGTTAACTCCTACTCATTTATAGATCTCAGCTGCCACATCCCTTCCAGAGAGAAGTCTTCCCTGACCTCATCTTTTATGCCCTCATAGCTCCCTTTACTCCTTCATACAACTTACCACAAGCTATTATTATAGAATTGTGTGATCATTTGATTAACGTCCACTTCCCTTATAGGCTCTCATAGCTCCTGGGGAACATATCTGTTTTGCACATTCTTGTTCCCCAGCTATTGGCACAGTACCCCGTCCTCAGAGATACCCAATAAATAGTTATTGAATAAACAAAAGCCCAGCTCAACTTGAACTTCCTCTGTGAAGCCAGAAATTTTCTCTCCCTCCTCTGAAATCCTGTGGCACTTGAGATCTCCACCACTCACTCACATGGCGTTTATGGCACACTGCCTAGTAGTGTGGCTAATTGTACATGTCTTATCTCCCCTGCTAGACTGAGAGTGCCTGTGGGCCAGGGATCACAGCTTCCATGCAACTGTGCCTGTCACAGTGCCTAGCCCCATTTCCAGCACTTGACGTGTGCACAGTGACAATTTATTCAAAGAATTAATAAAGATGTTGGTTTTTCTTTTTTTTTTTTTTTTGGTCAATAGCTGTATTGGTGGTGATGGGAGGAAGTTATAATTCCCTGATATTTGGACATGCAATAGAGACTGCATTTTATAGATTAGAACTGGGAAAAGATCAGGATGCTGTCCTTTTATTGCAAGAGCATCATCTCTGCCAATTTGCTTGGCAAAGCAAAGTCTTTTCTGTAAACACAGCAACTGGTTCTAATTTTATGCAAAAAAGGAAAATACAACCCAAAAGCTGTATATTCACACAAAAATGAACGGTTTTTATTTATTCATTTGAGTTATATTTTATTATATATTTGCTAATGATCATATACATTCTAATGACAACTGTAACTCTTTCAACCTTCAATTGTTCACTCATCTTCATAGTGGAAGATAAAGAAGCAAGACTGTCAGACACATGGAATTAATAGGCCAGAACCAAGGGTGTGGATGCAAACACTAGAATGACCAGGTCTCTTTCTGGGACACGCTGGGCAGGGCCTGCTTGCAGGGAAGCTCCGTGATTCCCAGGCCAGGTCAAACATTTACCCTGAGGCATGGGTTTCCGAGAAATTGCTGCGTCAAAGAAGAAAGATGCAAACAGAGCCTGAAGAGACCAAGGCAGAAGATGTTGGACTGTGAAGAAGGCACATAACTGTAGCTGGGGGTGAGGAGGTTGCCTGGTGGAATGAAGAGAATGGGGTGAGGAACAAGGTACAGTGAGGCCCTTGGTTTGGTAAACCAAGTCCTTGAATTTGGGGCATCCAGTGGACGCCTCTGTAATTCAGAGCCAGGTTGCAGGAGGGCTGGGGCAATTCCTAAAGGGTTCCAGGATAGACCGTGGTGGGCTGGCTTCTCACACCTCTCTGCCTTTGAAATGTTTGCAGTTTGGTTCTTCACGGATGGTGAAAACCACAACTGATTAAGGAAAGACATTAAATTGCACACGGGAAGGTACCTGTCTTGATGCATACCCCAAAGACTGTGATACTGGGTAAGATGTGAACACAGTGCGTCAGAGCTTCTGCCAGAACAGCAGTGCATAAGTGGAGATGGAGGTTAGGGCAAACCTTCACACGTTATCCATTTCTTCCTTACTCATTAACCCTCGTGCCCTCCCTTTCTAATTTGCTCCGTTTGCCCTCTGGAGGTCTTCTAACTGGATTCCACTTCCTCCTAGGACCTTCACAATGGTGCTGGCTTTTAGGTGGTTTTTTACTCTAGGCCCCATCTCTCTACTCACCCTTAGCTCCATGCTCTGTGTCCCTCCCCTCCCCAACCTCGGGCTAAACCAACTCACCCCTGGATGAGGAGTGTGCATGCACGTTAAGAGCCTACTTGCCAATAATATTGAACTGCATACTGTTCAAAGTGAGTTAGACACACTCTTACCCTTGGGAGTGCATAAGTTAAACAAGAAAGACAGACATAACAACTGACTACATACCAGAGGAAAAGACATTTATTGTGAAATCAAGGGTTGTCGTCATTGCTGTCGCTTCCTCTACACATTCTCCCTTATCCACTCGAAGCCTCAAGCACCACCCCGTGTGGATGACCCCTGAATCTCTGTCTCCAGACTTGCTACCTTACTCAGCTTCCAACTGGAAATCTGTAATTGTGTCTGCTACACTTCTGCTTAAATATCTCACTTTTCAAGACCACATTCAAATTATTCATGTAGAATTCCTCAACCACAGCATTAGCACTATCACATATATGAAACAAAATTGGGAATTTCCCAAACTGAACCCATCAGCCTTTGTCCTACACCTCCCACCTTTCCCAGTTTTTCCCTTCTCATTTGTTTCTCTGCACCTGTACCAACCATGGAAATCATTTCAGCACTTTCCAGATTATGAAACCTGCCCTTACACTTGAGGTCGTTAATTTTCCCAGTTGCCTGGGCTTGGAGCCTGGAGCACGAACATTTTTTCTCTCCCACCCCTCACATCAAATTTTCTACCTGCATCCTTGGTTTGATCAACAAATAGCATGATTGTCATTACTCTTTTTTTCCCTTGAGAAAAAGGAATAATTTTATTTATTTATATAGAGAGAGCCAAAGGGTTTTCGGAAACTGAGCTATCTGCCCCTGAGCCAAACAATGCTGCAAATTTGAAACTGAGCCCTGGTTACATGCAAGCCTTCCTAACATTAATGGAACGTAAATGCGTTGTTTAAAGCTGTTCTCATTTATTGATTTGATGTATATACAACACCCACACAATAAAATACCATGTTATTTTTTAAATAAAAAATAGCGTTTTAGCAGACTCTTTCACAAGTTAAATTACACCTCTCAGATATTTGCCCTGATAGCAATGGGTACATCCACTCTGGATTAGTTCCCTGCATACTCCCCTCCCCCACTTTTATTTTTGGTTGGGGAGTATTTTGCTGATAGAAACCTACCCAACAGCACCAGGAAGTCCTCTTAAATTCAATGTTTATATTTTAAATCAGAACACTAACTAGATGAGGAGAAGAACTAAAGGCAATAGATTTTTGGGGAGAGGAGGGAAGAACCCCAGCTAAACAAAATTTTGAGAAAAAGTCAACCCAGTGGCCTAGAAGATAGATTAGTTCATAGACAGTTTCCCACGCAGGGAGATGACTAGAACTGAAAAAGCCCAGTGTAGTGAGTATAGTGAAGACAGCGGCTGCCTCCACAAACATGTCAGTTATTTTTGGAGGATATTTGGGTGTCTCTCTACCTTCCTGAGCCCGAGAGTCAGCACCACCAGCCAGCAGGAACATGAGTGTCGGCAGCACTAACCAGGTTTAATTCATTCAAGGAGTCTCACCTTAAAGACAACGAAAGAAAGTGTTTCAAATATTTTCTTAACTTGGAAGCTCTGCTTAGTGTAAAGCCTGACAAGAGAAGGACTGAGACACAAAATTACCGATAACAACTTCTAACAATAGAAAATTGCAATATACTTGGTTTAGAAAGCTTGTACAGTTAATATGCCTTAATACCAGATTCACATGACTATCGCATTTATAACAATATAAATTGTATAACAAATGATATATTTATCCATATATTTCAGCAGCGATTCTGAGCCTGTGAGACGCGCTGTGCTTTGATTTTTGCTAAGCGAATCTTTTATATATTTGGACAAAATTCATTCAGGTACCAGATTCTCTCATATTTAACATCAGCTTACTTCCTCCTTTCTTCTGCTTTTGGAAAACTCCCTAAAAGTCCATTTGGCTGTTTTTGATCACTTTAAAAACGGTGAAAATGTTTTCTTTTCTTTTTTTTTGACAGAAAAAAAGTAGATGCATTTTTACACTCATAACTAAAAAATGGCTTTGTTTTTAATAACTTTGGCATGTACTAAATTTGGTCATGGAGGAGAAATAAGACCTATTTAAAGAAGCAGATTTTGAGTATCTATATTTGCAAATGTTTTTAAAAATTTCTATCTGCACAGACCCAATGCAGCCTGCTACTTTTCTTTAAATATGTTACCATCCTTTTGCCTGTGTTCATCGTAAACATGACCCAGTGATGACTCGCTGCTGTAAACAACAAAATTTGAAAAGTATGTTATCTGAGTCTGTATGAATTTTTAAAAATAATTATGCTCCAAGAAGGACTAGATGGTCCTCCCCGATAGGAATTTGTGAAACGGGGTTATAAATCTTCACAATACTTTTGGCTAATGGAGAAGAAAGGAAAGGGCCACCTCAGTTATGAAATTTGAGTTACAGAATTCTTCGTTATTAAGAGATAATGAGTTTTATCCCTTAATGACTATACCGTAGCTAGAACTGATGACTACCGCAGTGTTGTCAAATATAGGAGTACTATTTGACAAGCACTGATGACGTTAACTGAGTACTTCATGTCACCCCAGCATGGCTTAACGGTGAGTGGAAGTTGAGGCATGGATGCTGTTTCTGAACGGGGACTTGCTCTCTGAGCCTGTTTGCTTTATTACTGCCTGACCCTGATGGGAAACAGAGTCATACAGTTACGTTGTGATGATGCCAGATCAGATTTCCAAATGTGGGGAGTGCTTCCTTCTGCAGGAGCCCAGGCTGTTAGGCTGCTCACAGGCACACCTCCTTCCCGGAGGACAAGAGCCCATAGGAGAGAAGCCCAGGAGTGGGGCCCCCAGGTGTCAGGAGAGACCTTGAGAGATCTTGAACACAAGAGTACGCTCTCCTCAAGAAGGAAAGTAGACTACTCTCTTACACCATACACAAAAATTAACTCAAAATGGATCAAAGACTTGAAGGTAAGATCTGAAACCATAAAACTCCTAGAAGAAAATATAGGCAGTACACTCTTTGACATCGATCTTAGAAGGATCTTTTCAAATACCATGTCTACTTGGATAAGAGAAACAGAAGAAAAAATAAACACGTGGTACTTCATCAGACTAAAGAGCTTCTGGAAGGCAAAGAAAAGCAAGAACAAAACAAAAAGACAATCTACCAACTAGGAGAAAACATTTGCAAATCATATATCTGACAAGGGGTTAATCTCTAAAATATATAAAGAACTCATACAATTCAACAACAAGAAAACAACCAATCCGATCAAAAAATGGGCAGAGGATACAAACAGACATCTTTCCAAAGAAGATATACAGATGACCAACAAGCATATGAAAAGATGTTCAACATCACTGATCATCAGGGAAATGCAAATCAAAACTACAATGAGATATCACTTACATCCATCAGAATGGCTATTATTAAAAAGACAAGAAATAAAAAGTGTTGGAGAAGATGTGGAGAAAAGGGAATCCTCATATACTGTTGGTGGGAATGCAAACTGGTACAGCCGCTGTGGAAACCAGTATAGAGATTCCTCAAAAAATTAAAAATAGAAATAACACATGATCCAGCTATTCTTATTCTGGGTATGTGGCCAAAGAACATGAAAACACTAACTAGAAAATATATATTCTTCCCTGTGTTCATTGCAGCGTTATTCACAATAGCCAAGAAACCCAAATACCCATCAACAGATGACTGGATAAAGAAGATGTGGTATATGCATAGAATGGAATACTCTTCAGCCATAAAAAAGATGAAATCCCACCATTTGTGACAACGTGGATGGACCTTAAGGGTATTATGCTGAGCAAAATAAGTCAGATGAAGAAAGACGATTACTGTATGACTACACTCATATGTGGAAGATAAACAAACACATAGATACGGAGAACAAATTGGTGGTTATAAGAGGGGAAAGTGAAAGGCGGAAAGGGGCATATATATGGTAATGGAAGGAAACTAGACTTTTAGTGGTGAACACAGTGCAGCCTATACAGAAGTTGAAATATGATGTACACCTGAAATTTATATAATTTTGTAAACCAATGTTACCGCAATAAAAAAAAAAAAAGAGTACTCCCCTTGCTCCCGGAGAGCCTGATGGAGGTGTCACTACTTCATTAGGAAACAAATTTCATTCACAAACAACTTTTACTTTTAGAAAATGTGTCATTTCATTGAGCAAATTCTGCCTGGTTGCTGCATCCAGCCGTTAGCCTTATTCCACACCACACCACTAGCATTGTATCTTCAGATTGTGTATGTCTTTTTAACAGAACCTCTTTACCATGAACGTGTAGCCTGTTAACAGATTCCCAGAGTTTTTATTTTTATTTTATTTTATTTTATTTTTTGGTGAGGAAGATGGGTCCTGAGCTAACATCTGTTGCCAATTTTCCTCTTTTTGCTTGAGGAAGATTGTCCCCGAGCTAACATCTCTGCCAGTCTTCCTCGATTTTGTACGTGGGATGCCACCACAGCATGGCTTGATGAGCAGTATGTAGGTCTGTGCCTGGGATCCGAACCTGTGAACCCCAGGACACCAAAGCAGAGCATGAGAAATTAACCACTACACCACTGGGCCAGCCCCCAGAGTTTTTATTTTTCTAATCACAGTTGATGTTAGGTTAATTCTCCCCTAGCCTATCTTTGTGTACTTTAAGATAAGGTGTGTATTCATTCTATTCTATTTTGTGTTTTGGATTTTTAATCCATCAATGTCAGCTATCGAGGTAATATTGAATCCTAGCACTTTCTAAGACTAGAAGGAAATTCACCTCACTTGAAGCTGTCTCCTGGATATCTTACTTCTGTTGTGTAGTTTAATTCTCACAAGCCCTCTGTGAGGTATTCTCATTTTACTGAGACTCAGAGAAGGAAACTGAAGCTCCCAGAAGCTCCTGCAGCTGGTGAGTGGGTGAGTGGACGCCTGTGGCACCCTCCATATGTCAGCAGTCCCTTAAAACGTGGGGTCAATTATAAACCTGACCAACTGGGCTTCCGTATTTCCATTTGAAGGCTGACAAAACTATTAAATGGGCAGGACTAAGGACAGACATTCATAGGCCCCTGGGGATCGCTTTAGAGGCTCATTTGGGGCCAACACCCAGTCAGGTTGTCCTGTCAACCATGGGGCCTGCATATCTCCTGCTGACCAAGAGGAGACCATGAGAGATTTTGTTAGATGTCTATCACAAATCGTGCTCCACAGTACACGTCCTTCCCCTGTTCATTTCTTTTTAAAAATTAATATTTTAAAAAAATCTTTAAAAATAACTGAAGTTAGGTGAGTTGTATCTTTCACTTGTCCCTATTCTCGGTGCCTTCTTACCATCTGTTATTCGTCAATTTTTGGGTTTTGCTGAGGATCAAAATCAAATTCCGGTCTACGTTCTCTGGAATACGTTCTTCTTCCCTTGTTGAATTCTGGCACATTTGGTTGCTACCTGTTTTAAGTTTGTAAGCGATTACCGAGAATGGCTCAAATTATGTTCTTATAGTACCGTGGGATGTATTTCATGTTGCTCTGAAGTTAAAGTGACAAGGTTTTTATATTAGAAGTGTGTCTGCTGTTCCTGGTTCCACTAGAAGGACATCTTTCTCTTGTGAGACTATTTCAACGCCCAATTTTTACTGGCTTCAAAGTTGTCTATAAACAGAATCAAGGGACTTTCCTCCCCACTCTTTTTCACTGAAGATACTCAGAACTGCAATGAGTGTTAAGTGTACCTCTGAGAGCTGTGGTGCTTGCGCTCAGTCTTCCACAAGACCCTAGAATGTGAGACAAGCTGGAGTTCAAGGGCAGATGTACAGTTCTTATTTTCCATCTAAATTGTGTATGGGTGATTTCTCGTCAAGCTTTCCTGTTATGTAAGTGCATATAAAAAGCAAGCGAAACCCAACAGCAAAGGGCTGGTGTTTTGAATTCCAAGTTTCTGAAGGTTAAGTGAGTCTGCAGACTGCTCAGCGGGGCTGCTGGTGTGGAGCTGCCACCCAGGGACCTGCAGGCCCAGCTGGATTCACTTAAGGCGCTGTAACCACTTATCTGCTCCCTCATTTCAGCACCGCTCTTCCCCGCATTCCTGACAGCACTTAGCCCGACCTAATGGACAGAATGTGATTCCCAGATGATACGGTGTCGTAAATCCAATCCACCTACTGAACGTTAACATCTTCAGTGGGCATGGCACCTACGGTGTCCTCCTTCCAGAGTCTTAACATTTTGAGATAAAACAGGTGCCCTTGCTGGGAATTTGAACAACTTTAGAACAAATTCACAGTTTTCTTTATTTCTAGGGTTGTAGTAACTCTGCTCGGCTAAGAGGGCTCACCATTGGCAGGACAAGTGGGTAGCTTGTCTATAGCTGTGAAGTCTTCTTGCCTTTGTGTCATTGGAACAAAGCTGGAACAGTTTGGAACAACTCGGAACAGTTGCCAAGAAGCCTTGACCAAGGAGAGGAGAGCAATGTGCTGCACTGAGTGGGGATATCAATTGCCCAGTAGTAGGAAAGTTCTTCTTGGAGTCAGATGTCTGTTCACTCTGTGCATTGAGCACCTTAAATGAGCAGAGCTCTGCTCTAGCCCCTGTAGAGGACATTTTAAACACACATCAGGGGCTCCAAGGGTGTCTAAAAGACGAGTTTAAGTTTGCCCTCTGGTATAGGGGATTTTCGGTGTCATGCTTTGTGCTTGGCAACATGCCGTTTACATCCTTCCCCTCTTCTGTGTGGCAGCAGCCTCTCTTCAATCCTCAGCTCTCGGGACAGATACCATTTCCCTGAGAGGCCTGCCCGGAGCATCCTATCTGAAGTGGTCGCCTTCCTCCTTCCACCCCCTCTATCACAGCACCTCACTTATTTACTTCATGGCACGGATCACAATTTGCAGTTAGATATTTGTTTGCATGTGTCTTTTCTGTTTCATATACTTGTTTTTTTATCACACATGCTCAGGAACCCTCTGTCTGTTTGTTTTTCTTTCTGCTGTATCCCCAATGCCCAGTACACAGTGCCTAATCGGTACTTAGTAGCTTCTTAATAAGTATTGAACAAATGAATCAGTCATTAAGTGCTAGCACTAGTGAAATCCAGTGAGGAGAGCTCTTATTTTTTTAAACCTTCCTATTTGTAATAAAGTTGCATATATATTAAGATTTTAGTGGTCATACTTTTAAACTGGTTTGGAAAAAGTTGCTCAAACCTCAACTCCAATATTTGCCAATAGACTTAAAAATTTTTCAGAGATAGTGGTGTTTATTAGACATCCTTATTCCCTTAAATGCTGACATGTTTGCTCCTATTGCATCTTGTCCGGTATTATCAGACTTACCTCTTGGCTGGCAAGAGCTATGGTCTCTGAAGTGACTGGTAATACTGAGGGCAGTGGGGGAGGGAGGAGAAAAATGATCCAAGGAGTTTGGGAAGAAAATATCAGAACTTCTGTTTATATACTTTTATCTGCAGATAAGAAAGAAATTAAACTTTATGAATATTTATGTTTCACCAGTAGTTCATGTATAAATTTGTACATTAACATACTTACATCTGGGGTACATGCTCGAAGTTTTTTACTGATCGGGTTCTCAACTTAGAAAGTGTGAAAGCCTCTAGACTAGAACATCATGTTAACGTAAGTTTCTTGAAGGCGGGGATCATGGCTAATACTTCTTTGCCTCCTGCAGTGGGCCTAGCATAGTGATTGGAAGATTGGAAGTCATTTGCTTGATTAATGAGGTCAAAGATCATAGGTGCTGCTCAATTTAGGATAATTAACTTTTCATTGGAAAAAATGAATTCAACAGATTATACTTCTGTCCTGTCTGTGGTTCATCACCAGATTACTTTGTAAACACTTCTGATCAGTCCTAAGAAACAACTCAAAATGGAAGCCCCACTGACAGTGGGTCAGTAGAATTATCTTGGTATAGCAAGGGCAGAATATTCCCTTTTTCCCATATGCTTTCCCATCAGGGCTTCACAAATGAGAGAAACTGTGTCTGTCCCCAGTTGAAGCACAACCTGCTTAAGTTGGCGAAAGTAAAATTAGAGAGTCATAAAAGCATAGTCATTTATATGATGGAACTTTACATGCTTTGCTTACTTGCTTCTGGTAGTGTGGAACTCACTGCCTCTTTTGGATGACTTTACTCCTCACATTGACTTGAACTCTGCTCTTCCATAATTTCTGTCCACAGGTCTTGGTGCTTCCTAGCCCCCCAAAAGAGCCCAGCCCTTTTTCACATGAATGCTTCCCAAGGGCTAGAGGAGAGCTCCTTGGGTCTCTGATAGATTTTTCTCCTGTGGGCTAGACATCTTTAGCCTTGGCAAGCTTTTTCCATATTCTGGGGTCTTTAATTACCACACGTCCTAGTTATCCTCCTTGAAATGAGCTCCGGTTTGTCAGTCTCTCCTGGAGTGCGGTGCCCAAACTATATGTAATAATCGAGACATGGCCTACTGAGCGTAGGCCAGGTGTCTGCCCCCTTGCTCTGAGCACTGCGTTTCTAGTAAGTGAATGAGGAGAGAGTTGGCTCTTCTTGCAGACACATTAAATTGCAGATGCACATTGAGCCTTTGGGTTAGGAAATCCCCTCTCTCCTCACCACGAGCAAAAGAAAATGATGGATCTTTTTTCCATTTTCTTTCCCCAAACCAAAATTTAGAATTTTCCTGTACTGTGGACTTTAAAGGGAAAAAAATGCTATAAATTTAGAGCACCAGCTATTTGCAGCCTTCTGTTCCCTTCTGATCCTTATCAATGAGCATGCGGACTGATTTATGTGTGTAGCCAGAGCATACATTTTCTTTTGCATTCTTCTCTTTTCTCTTAACATTATCTTACATGTGCATTTGAAGTATCAACAACATCTGTAAACTTAATTCCCTTTAATAGCAACATAACATTCCATTGTCTTAATGTACCATAGTTTGGATAATCTTTTCCCAATTTTGGGCATCGGGTCACGTCCCATTTTTCCACTGTTATGAATGGTGTTACCGTAAACATCTTTGTGCTATTTGTTTTCTTTTCTCTTTTGCATATTTCCTTGGGGTATGTTCCAAAGTGGGATGATTGGGTCAAAGTGTATGAACAGTTTTATAGCTCTTTTATATATTGCCAGACTGATCTCCAGAGGGGATGGATACTTTTCAAAAGTGCCAAATAAGACAATGGGAGCTGGAGAAATTGCAACTTAACTGGAAAAGCTGGGCCTGCATGTCGCATCAGGTCCCTGTCCGAGTCTTCCAGTCTTAGCTGCAGTGATCGACACGTGAGGCAGAGAGTGTTCAGGAGACCAGCACCTTCAGTAAACCTCTCTGGTTCACCGAGAAGTGCATCTTGCTTCTTACCTATGAGAGGATTTTTATCTCTTAAGAGGAGGTTCCATGGCCTGACCTAGGTTCTAATCCCAGTTTTGTCACCTCCTCACTCTGTGTCCTTAGACAAGTCACCTAACCTTTCTGAGCCTGATTCCTTCCTCATCTGTACCTGAGGTTAAATGATAGTCCTTATTCAGAGGGTTTTGAAAAGATATTTATAAAGTGCTGGGCTATTGTTATTACCGATGACCCACTTAGTGTGAGGAAACCATGTGTCTCCTCCTTCTCCTTTTTACTGCTAGAGTCCAGCTCTGTGCTTCCTCCATGGTTGAAGGCAATAAATGTCTGTTGTGGAATGCATACATTGTCTTCACCCATGATCTTTTTTTTTTTTTTTTTGAGGATGATTAGCCCTGAGCTAACATCTGCCGCCGATCCTCCTCTTTTTGCTGACGAAGGCTGGCCTTGAGCTAACATCTGTGCCCATCTTCCTCTACTTTATATGTAGGACGCCTACCACAGCATGGCTTGCCAAGCAGTGCCATGTTGGCACCTGGAATCTGAACCAGAGAACTCCTGGCCGCCGAAGCGGAATGTGCGCACTTAACCGCTGTGCCACTGGGCCGAGCCTTCACCCATGATCTTGCTTCACAGTGTTTAGGCACTGAAAGAGCATAATAGAAAAGTTTGTGATATAACATCTTTAACATATGAGGAAGGCCTGCACTGGAATGTTTATGGGATGCCCTAGGTTTGGGACCTCTGCTTTGGTTTACTCACCAAGTCTAATACGTTGCTGTAGGAAGAGCACTTCCAGTTTTTGAAGAGCTCCAAAGGCATAAGAGTTTGTAGATGAGATGGGCTGGAAGCTTAGCGGGAGAGGTCAGAGAAAGCTCTTCGTTTCAGAGAAAGGTACTCACAGGGAAGGCCCTGGGTCCCCAGGTCTCCACGGATAGACGCAGTGCCCCTCTGTCTCTGAGAGGGGTTGGGAGGATGTGTCCAAGACCTGCCTTGCAGCTCTCCAGTCTCCTTCCTGCTACTGGAGAAGGAGCGGAGAAGTGAAAGGATGTTTGTGGAGGTGGCCCACTGCCACTGGGTAGAAATTTCTTCCATTCTCTCACGTTCTAAGTTAATCATAGCCACAAATTCTTGCTACTTCTCCCGTTGAGAGGTAGAATCTAATGCCCTTCTCCTTAGAGCTGGGCTGGCTTTAGTGACTTGCCCCATCAGTAGAATGCTACAGAAGTGACATTCTGGAACCTTTGAGGTGAGGACATAAGAAGCTTTGCAGCTTCCACCAAGGTCTCTTGGAACTCTTTTTCTAGGAGCCCTGAGCCAAAATGTGAGAACTTGACTGCCCTGAGACTGCCATGCCATAGGGCCACAAGAACACGCTGTGGTCAGTGTTCCGGCCAAGCCCACGAAGGCTCTAGACGTGTGAGTGGAGCCATGTTGGACTCTCCAGATAAGGCCTCTGCCAGCTGACCACCACTGGACTGACCTCAGTTGATGCCACGTGGAGCATAAAAATTGCCCAGTTGAACTCTCCTGAATTCCTGGCCCACAAAGTCATGGAACAGTGGTTTTAACCCACTGAGTTCTGGGGAAATTTATTATGCAGTGATAGGTAAGTGAGCACCAGGGCTGCCTGGGCTGTGCCGAGCCTCTGCTCTGCTTCATTCCCTTCGCTCAGCTCCGCTCAGAGAACCAGTGATCTCGCTTCTCACTGTTGGGACTAAACATCAGAGGCTGTGCAGAAGTCATTGACGTCAGTCGTTCTATTTGACAGGATTCCCCAAATGTATTTTTGGACTGCAGTCTATTATTTATGATCCCTTGTTGAATTTTACAATCAGATAGGACAGGAAGAGTTGGCAGTGTTCCAGAATCCCAGCTACATGGACTTTTCTGTTGTATTTAAAGAGGAAATGACAAGGCAAAAATCTGTAGAGCTCTTCCTGTTAAACTAGTCCCCCCAGTTATATGGGGGGTGACCTTGTTCTATGGCAGCCCTGCTCTGAGAGTCTCAAATCCTAAATGAGGGCCTGTTTAGAGCACCCAGGTATTTAGGGCAGTCAGTCCCTTCTTGACTACTCTCATCCCTCTTCAGTTAACCTAGGAGATTTTATTTAAATTTATTGTATTTGAATTCATTTAAATATTCCAGAATGTTACAAATGTACCTTCCCTTCCTGGTGTTTCCATGTGTTACATGGTGACTATAAGTAGGATCCAGATACGAGAATCCAAAATAATGAAACAATTGACATTTCAGTTTTCAGGATTTACTGCCATGATGCGTCAATTATTAACTAAGAAATTAATCACTAAGGCGTTAACGAAATTGACCCAACCGTCTTGTTGGGCCACATTACTCCTTACACAATGGAGCCAGTTAACTTCGGGCCTTCCATCACTTTCCTAGCAACGTTGCTTCTCCGTGCTGCATATTTTTAAGCGAGTCAACTCTTTTGTTTCCATTTACGTCCACAGCTGTGCTGGTGATTGCTAGAGACATCAAACTAGTACTTCAGCTTGAACTTCAGTTCTTCCAAGCAGATTCTCAAAGGTCAGTACTTCTATATTGATTCATTTCTTCTTCATTCATTTTTTTTCCCACGTATGCATTTATGTACTTATTCAATCAGCTTTGGTTTAATGCTTAAAATGTGCCAGATACTGTGCTAAGCATCTGGGATGGAAGATGAACTCATGGCTCTGCTTTACAGGGCTCACTGTACTTAGTAGGTGCTCTGTAAACAGATGCTGAATAAGTAACCCCGTTCTGAGAGGCCATGCTGGGAATTCTTGTGGGGGAAACTGAAGCTCGGAGTGACTAGTGAGCACAAAGCTGGACAATAACAAAGCAGGAAGGAACCAAGGAGTGTCTGACTCTGCATCCTGACTACATCACTGTATCCTTTTCTCGCCTGCTCTGCTCTTACTGGTCCTTCCTCCGCACTTAGTCATACATTGATTCAAAGTTTGAGGCTTCAAGTGTTTGTAGTGAAAAAATCCTCTCGTGTGGATTCTATACCGTGTCTCCTTGTTTCAAGATAATGCTTATTACAACATCCTACGGCCAATTACAGAGCATTCTCTGTTAATCTGTTATGGAAAAGTAACAACTGTGTTCCACTGAAAACAAAAGATGCCTCAGGAGAAATTTCAGTCCACAAAAGATGCCAAAGCCCCTCTCAGAGGGCAAGGTAAGGCCAACCCTTACCTTTGGAGCTAGTGAGTTGGTTAGCACTGAAAGCTTTCTCAGGGGTGCTGTTGTGTAAGGAGCCTGGAAGTCCTGAGGCCTAGGGCGTGACTGCACTGTGAGCACACTTTGGAGGCTCGGAACGGAAGAACAGTCTGAAAGCCAGCTGATGCAGCAGCATTAAGGGCATTGCTGTTAATTCCACCCCTCACCCAACCTCCTATTTTAACATTGCCCAATCCTTTCTTTAGAATTCTTTTTCCTATTTCCATTCTGTGCATAGACATGACCAATCAAGGCCAGGGTTCCAGAAGACAGGGGAATGCTTCGCCCACATCCAGACAAATAGAATGGGGCAGTAATTGAAGCAATTCCCAGAGGGAATTATTAAAGAGGGTTTACATGTCAAGCATTTATCATGACTCACTTTCAAGCTGTGGTTCAGGAGGCAGGGAGTTATGCACAACTCCAAGGTGGTAGATAAGAAATTTCCCTGAGTTTCAGAATAGAGACTGGAAGCTCTGTCTAGCAGACCTGCTGGACACACAGCCTGGGTGAGTGGGGCTGACCCTGATGTCTAGTCACATGGACTCTGAACCTTGCCTTGTCCTTTGCCCGCGTCTTTGGCTTCTCTCTCAAGAAGCACTCAAACTGCCTTCCACCTTGGATTCCTGGTCCTAACTCTGTACTAACAGCTGGGTGTTAGGATGGAAGGAGCACAGCTGGCCCAGCTTCTGCTGATGCTGACCTGCTTGCTCACCCGGCAACTGAAGCTTCTGCTTGTTCTTCTTCCATCTCTCTTGCTGATGACAGCTGCAAGCTGTCAAGGGCTCCCTCTCAACCTGTTCTCCACCTGATGTCTCGTATCCCATCCTACCACTCCCCAGAGCACACAAATGGCATCTTGCTGTAGCAATACTGTGAATCATCACAAATTGGTCTGAACCAAGTTGATTGGGAAATACTGGCCTCATGGAATGAAAAGAACTTGTGCCTAGGAAAAAAATCATGTATTTAGTGGGGGAAAAAAAGCAGGACATAAAATTGTACAACATAGTGTGTACTAACACTTAAGAAGTTACTTGGAAGCAATAACAATCCTTAATTTGTATCTTCCTAACAACAGAGCACCAAAACAAGTGAGGCAAAACTGATAAAACTGCAAGGAGAAACTGCAAGAAGATGAATCCACTATTTTAGTTGGAGACTTTAACACCCTTCATCAGAAATGGACAGATCCAGCAAGCAGAAAATCAGCAAGGACACTTGAACTCAACAGCACCATTAATCAACTAGGTATAATTCACATCTGTAGACCATTTCATCCACTGACAGTGGAACACTCATTCTTCTCAAGCTCATGTGGAACATTTACCAAGATTGATCACATTCTGGGTCATAAAACATACTTTAACAATTGTCAAAGAATAGAAATCATACAACGTCCGCTCTCAGACCGCAATGGAACTAAACTAGAAATCAAGAGCAGAAAGATATCTGGAAAATCCCCAAATACTTGACTATTAAGTGGTATACATGTAAATAACATGTGGTTCAAAGAAAAAAATCTCAGGGGAAATTTAAAGATATTTTGAACTGAATGAAAATGAAAATATAATTTGTTAAAATATGTGGAATGCAGCAAAAGCAGTGTTTAGAGGGAAATTCATAGCATTGAATGCATACATTGTAAAAGAAGAAAGATCTAAAATGAATATTCTAAGCTTCCACCTTAGGAAATTAGAGAAAGAAGAGCAAATTAAATCCAAAGTAAGCAGAAGAAAAATAAAAATTAGAGCAGAAATCAATGATATTGAAAACAAGAAAACAATAGAAAATCAACAGACCCAAAAACTTGTTCTTTGAAAGGATCAATAAAATTGATAAGTCTCTGACCAGGCTAACTAAGAAAAAGAGAAGACACAAATGGCCAATATCAGAAATGAAAGAGGGCACATCACTACACATACCATGGGCATAAAAAGGCCAATAAAGGAATGCTGTGAACAACTTTATGCCCACAAACTTGATAACCTAGATGAAACGGACCAATTCCTTGAAAGATACAATCTGCCAAAACTTACACAAGAAGAAATAAATTAGAATAGACCTATGTCTGTTTAGAAATTGAATCAACAAATAATAACCTTCCAAAACAGAAAGCACCAGGCCCCTATGGATTCACTGGGGAATTCTACCAAACCTTTAAGAAAGAAATTATACCAATTGTCTGCAATCTTTCCGGATAGAAGCAGAGGGAATACTTCCTAACTCATTCTATAAGCCCAGCATTACCCTAATACCAAACCAGACAAAGACATTACAAGAAAACTACAGACCAATATCTCTCATGAACATAGATGGAAAAATCCTCAACAAAATATTAGCAAATCAAAGTCAACATTGTATAAAAAGAATTAGACAGGGGCTGGCTCGGTTGCATAGAGGTTAATTTCTGCACTCTGCTTCAGCGGCCGGGAGTTCATGGGTTTGGATCCTAGGCATGGACCTGCATACCACTCATCAAGCCATGCTGTGGTGATGTCCCACATAGAAAATACAGGAAGATTGGCATGGATGTTAGCTCAGGGCCAATCTTTCTCAAGCAAAAAGAAGAAGATTGGGAACAGATATTAGCTCAGGGCCAATCTTCCTCACCAAAAAAAAAAATAATAATAATTATTATTATTATACACTACAACCAATGGGGATTTATCCCAACTATGCAAGGCTCATTCAATTAATATAATGCATCACATCACCAGGCCAAAGAAGAAAAACCACATGATCATATCAACAGATGCATAAAAATCATTTGACAAAATCCAGCACTCATTCATGATAAAAACATTAGCAAACTAGGAATAGATGGGGAACTTCCTCAACTTGATAAAGAATACCTAAAGAAAAACTATAACTAATATCATAGTTAACGTTAAGAAACTACATGCTTTCCTGCTAAGATCAGAAATGAGGCAAGGATATTCACTCCCACTACTCCTTTTGAAATTGTATTGCAAGTCCTAGCTAATGCAATGAGACAAAGGGATATAAAAGGTATACAGATTGGGAAGAAATATAAAACTGTCTTTAGGGGCTGGCTCTGTGGCCGAGTGGTTAAGTTTGCGTGCTCCGCTGCAGCAGCCCAGGGTTCGGATCCTGGGCACAGACATGGCACCACTCATCAGGCCACGCTGAGGCGGCGTCCCACATCCCACAACTAGAAGGACCTGCAACTAAGATATACAACCATGTACAGGGGGTTTGGGAAGATAAAGCAGAAAAAAAAAAAAAAAGATTGGCAACAGTTGTTAGCTCAGGTGCCAATCTTTAAAAAATAAATAAATAAATAAATAAAACTGTCTTTATTTGCAGATGACATGATTGTCTATGTAGAAAATCTAAAAGAATCAACAAGAAAACTCCTGGAACTAAAATTGGGTGATTATAGCAAGGCTGCAGGATATAGGGTTAATATACAAAAGTCAATCACTTTCTTATGTACTAGTAATGAACAGGTGGAATTTGAAATAAAAAACACAATACTATTTAAATTAGCCTCCCCCAATTATGAAATATTTAGGTATAAATCTAACAAAACATGAACAAGGTCTATGTGAGGAAAACTACAGAATTCTGATGAAAGAAATCAAAGAAGAACTGAATAAATGGAGAGATATTCTATGTTCATGGATAGGAAGACTCGATACTGTCAAGATGTCAGTTCTTCCCAACTTGATCTATAGATTCAGTGCAATCCCAATCAAAATCCCAGCAAAGTTATTTTGTGGATATCAACAAACTGATTCTAAAGTTTATATTGAGAGACAAAAGACTCAGAATAGCCAACACAATATTGAAGGAAAAGAACAAAGTTGGAGGACTGACACTGCCTGACTTTAAGACAGTCATCAAGACAGTGTTTTATTGGCAAATGAATAAACTAATAGATCAATAGAACAAAACAGAGAACCCAGAAACAGATCCACATAAATATAGTCAACTGATCTTTGAGAAAGGAGCGAAGGCAATACAATGGATAGTCTTTTCAACAAATGGTTCTGCAACAACTGGACATCCACATGGAAAAAAAATGAATCTGGACACAGACCTTACACCTTTCACAAAACTTAACTCAAAATAGATCATAAATCTAAATGTAAATGTAAAATTATAAAACTCTTAGGAGGTAACAGAGGAGAAAATCTAGATGACCATGGTTATGGCAATGACTTCTTTTTTAATGCAAGTCATCTGCTTTTTTTTTTTGCCTAAGGAAGATTGGCCCTGAGTTAACATTTGTTGTCAATCTTCCTCCTCTTTTTTTTCTCCCCAAAGCCCCAGTACCTACTTGTATATCCTAGTTGTAAGTCATTCTAATTCTTCTATGTGGGATGCTGCCACAGCATGGCTTGATGAGTGGTGTATAGGTCTGCGCCCAGGATCTGAACTGGCAAACCCCAGGCCGCCAAAACGATGCATGCAAACTTAACCACTTGGCCACAGGGCTGGCCCCAGGCAATGACTTTTTAAATACAATACCAAAGGTATGATCGGTGAAAGAAATAATTGGTAACCTGAACTTCATCAAAATTAAAAATGTGTGCTCTGAAAAAGACTCTGTCAAGAGAATGAGAAGACAAACTCAGAATGTTATAAAATATTTGCAAAAGACAGCTGATAAAAGAATTGTTATCCAGAATAGACGAAGAACTCTTAAAACTCAGCAATAAGAAAATAACCCAATTAGAAAATGAGCAAAAATCAGAACAGATACCTCAGCAAAAAAGCTACACAGATGGAAAATGAGCATATGAAAAGATGCTCAATATCATATGTCATTAAGGGATTGCAAATTAAAACAACAATGAGATATTATTACACTTATTAGAGTGGCAAAAATCCAAAACTACACCAAATGCTGGCGAGGATGTGGAGCAACAGGAGCTCCCATGCATTGCTGGAGGGAATGCAAAATGGTACAGACACTTTGGAAGACAGTTTGGCAGTTTCTTACAAAACTAAATATACTCTTACCATTAAGTCCAGCAATCACGCTCCTTGGTGTTTACCCAAATGAGTTGAAAACTTCTGTCTGCATGAAAACTCACACACAGGTGTTTATAGCAGCTTTACTCATAATTGCCAAAACTAGAAGCAACCAAAATGTTCTTCAGTAGGTAAAGGGACAGATAAACTGTGGTCCATCCAGACTGTGGAATATTATTCAGTGCTAAAAAGAAGTGAGCTACCAAGCCATGAAAAGACATGGAGGAAACTTAAATGCATATTACTAAATGAAAGAAGCCAATCTGAAAAGGCTACTTACTGTATGATTCCAACTATATGACACTCTGGAAAGGCAAAACTATGGAGAACAGCAAAAAGTTCAGGGGTTCGGGGACAGAGGGATGACTAGGTGGAGCACAGAGGATTTTTAGGGCAGTGAAACTATTCTTTATGATACTATCATAGTGGATACATGTCATTATACATTTGTCAAAACCCATGGAATCTACAATATCAAGAGTGAACCCTAATGTAAACTGTGGACTTCAGGTGATAATGATGTGTCAGTGTAGGTTCATCAATTGTATCAAATATACCACTGTGGTATGGGGTGTGAGTAGCAGGGAGGCTGTGCATATACGGGGGTGGGGGAAATATGGGAACACTTTGTACTCTCCTCTCAATTTTGCTGTGAGCCTAAAACTGCTCTTAAAAAATAGTCTATTTGGCAACAAACGAGAAACCAAAACATCAGACGAAGCAGGACATAAAATAGTATAGCATAACATGAACTTAGACCAGAGAAAAGGACACTACAATGTTAATAGTCACTATCTCTGGATGGTGAAATTATTGACTAATTTTATGTTTTATTTTGTCTTTCCAAATCTTCTATAAAGAATATGTATTACTTAGATAATCAACAGCAACAATATTTATTTTTCAGCAAGAGGAAATGAAAGAGCACAGAATTGAACTCAGGACTGAATTCAGTCAAGGCTCTACCCCTTACCAGCTTTGTGGCCTGGCAAGGCATTTAGCATTGCAAACTATTTCTGCACCTGTAAAATGAGGACCATAAAACCCGCCCCACAATGGTTTGTGTGTGTGTGTTTATGTGCACGGATAAAACTATATACGGCATTTGAATGTGCAAGGCACCTAGAGGATGCTCAATATGGATTAATTTCTGAGCCCTTTAAAGATACTTGGATGTCTACGGGTTTCAAGAACACTTTGCTGAGCATACACAAAGCCTTTTGTTTATCTGTCTCCCTTTCCCATCCTGAGATTCCTGCTGAAACAAACGACCAGGCCCAGGGCAGCCCACGCCCACATCTGCCAAGCTCCTCCATCTTGGAGGAGAGAAGGGAGCCGGAGCAAGGAAGCTGTAGTACTTTTCTACTTTGAAAACCCCAGAAAGTCCAAGGCTCTGGAACCAGCTGATTTTTGTCCTTTACTCCCTCTGCCATCCTTTAAACATGTTTCTGTGCTTCCTGTCCCAGCCTGAGGGAGAGGCCAAGGGTACACGTCGCCAGAAAATAGCTGCAGGGCCAGTCTTGCAGGAGGATTTGGATACAGAACGGAACGGGCTTTTGACAGACAAGGAGGAGACTGTTGCCGGCATGGGGCAGCCAGGAAGGGTGCCCAGAGCCACAAGGAGGACAGGAACAAAGGACTTAGTCTCCCAACAAGCCTGGGCCAAAGCAGGCAGAATTGGGGTGTCATGAGTGGAAGGCAAGCTGGCCCCCTCCAGCCAAGAGTGGGGTGTGGAATGTGAAAGGAAGGTGAACGGAATGTAACGAAGGGACTTCGGTTCTTTTTCACATTCAGTGTTACTCTGAAGCATTCCAAACATGGCGGGAACAGAGCTTGCTCGGAAAGGATTGTTATCTGAGACCAGGGCAGGATGGAAGGAGGGGGAGGCGCTCACGGTGGGGGTGATGGCTGACGGCTCAAGAGAGCATTCCAGCTTGGAGATAAGTGGAGGCAGAAGGTCAGGGATGAGTCAAGGGAAGGCTGCAGAACTGCTGGTTTCACTCCTGATGTGAGTGGAAATGAGGTAAATCAGAGAGAACTTTTGATGGCACAGTGGCCCTTTCCTAATGCTGGAATCGAGCAATTGTGCCAGATTTCCATTAAAGGCAGGTCCTCTTAACTCTAAATTTTAATTTCAGAAAATTTCCCTATTCTTTTTTTCTCTAATTTTCATTTTCAAAATGGGATTTTAAAAGCTAAAACAATTTGCATGAAAACTACCAATAACCCTCTCTGATTAGCTGATGGTCATATTCCTGGGGCTGATCATGACAGGAATGTAGAAAGAGATGACAACAAAATTCCATAGGTACCTTTTAGTGATAAACTTGGCTCCTTTGTCTTTGTCACCTTACCTGCCTCCAGCCAAATTCCCTTTTGTCCCATGGGCTCTTCCTGTGTACAAGCCATTTTGGAGTGGAGATGAAGGAGCTTGGTGGCAAATGCCACCATCAGCATCACCCACAAACATTCACTGACCATCATGAAGGCATAAAGAGATAGAGAACTCATTCCTTGCTTTCAATGACCTTATATTGTGCTCTTTAGAAATGTAGAATCTTTGACATTTTAAATGGATGGACCATGGATGTTATGGAGGACGCCAAGAGTAAACTCACTTTGAAATGCCTGAGAGGTGGGTGAGTCATTTCTGAGCCTATTGGATCATTCTGTTGCAGACTCTCCTTGACCTTCCAGGCTTGCTATCTTAACTCACCAAAATGTTGTTTTGAAGGCGCAAGCAGGGCCTTTGTACTTGCTGTTCCCTCTGACGGAATGCTCTTCCCCAGATCTCAGCATGGCCCGCCCCATTACCTCTCACCATCAGCCTTTTGTTCAAATGCCACCTTCACAGTAAAACCTTCTGTTATAGGCTGAATTGTGTCCCCACAAAAGATGCTGAAGTCCTAACCTCCAGTACCTGTGAATATGACCTTATTTGAATAAGGTGTTTGCAGATGATCAAGGTAAGATGAAGTCATTCATTAGGATGGGCCCCTAATCCACTATGCCTGATGTTCTTATAGAGAGGGGAAATTTGAAAATAAAAAAGTATATAAATTAGGAAAAGAGAAAGGGAAAATTTAAGCACAGAGACAGACACACACAAAGGAAGATAATGTGAAGACACAGAAAGGAGACAGCCATCTACCAGCCAGGGGACACCTGAGGTTACCAGAAGCTGGGAGACAGACATGGACCCAATTCTCCCTTACTGCCCTCAGAGGGAACAAACCCTGCTGGCACCTTGACTTCAGGCTTCTGTGAGACGGCACACTTCCTTTGTGTAAGCCACCGAGTTTGTCGTACTTTATTATAGCAGCCCCAGCGAGCTAAGATGCCTTCCTAGACCCATACTATTTAAAAGTGCACTCTCTGTACCCCTTCTTTTCTCGAGTACTGTCAAACAGCATAGATGTGGCTATTTGGATACTTGCTCAAGTATTTCTTTATAGTTGGTCTCCCTCCGCTGGAATGTAAGCATCACGGAAGAGAAGACTTTTGTAGATTTTCTTCATGGATTCCTAGCACCCAGAATCAGTCCTGTCTTTACGCCCGTCATGCTGTGGGAGGCCCTCTCTGGCCCTCCTCCAGCCCTGCCCCGCCCCACCCGGTGAGGAGTCTGTGCAGTCAAGCGGATGTGCTTTCTTGATGTACGTAGTCCAATTTGGTCAACACTTACTGACTGCTCACATTTCATAATAGAAATAGTTTACTTTTCTGGTAGAGTTCTTAATAGAATCCTTGATGTGAAAAGTTGAAAGAGGTCCTCATTGATTATCATGTCTAAACCCCAATTATATTAGTCAGGACTCTTTGTTGCAAGTAACAGAAAATCTAACCCCAACTGGTTTACAGAATAAAGGGAATTTACTGGCTCATGTAACTTAAAAGTCCAGATATATGGTGGTTTCCAGGCAAACCTTGATCCCAGGCTCAGTCATCTCAACAATGGTTTGGTTTATTATCATGTCTTTCTCTGCCTTCCACACTGCCTGTTGTATCTGAAGGCCAGCTTCTCTGTTGTCACAAGGTGATTACCAGCAACTTTCGTGGACTTAATGCTTTTTCATTCCCATCCGGGTGGAAAAGAGCATCTCTGTAGGTCGCTTCCATAGCAGAGTGAGAAAGTTTCTTTCCCCGAAATCTCCAGCAAATGCCTTCTTGTCTTGCATTCCATTTGCCTGGAGGGGGAACTTGCTCACCTTTGACCAGTGACTGTGGCCAACAGGGTGACAGGGTGTGATGATTAGTTTGTGCCAAACAGGGTTTGTCCCTTGTGATGGTTAATTTGATATGTCACTTAGGCTGGGACAGGGGGATCCCAGGCATTTGGTTAAACATGATTTGGGGTGTGCCTGTGAGGATGTTTCTGGACGAGATAAACATTTGAAATAGTAGACTGAGTAACGCAGATTGCCCTCCCCAAGGTGGGTGGGCCTCATCCAATCTTTTGCAGGCCTGGCTAGAACAAAAGTTGGGGTAAGGAAGAATTCACTCTCTCTGCCTGTTTTTGAGCTGGGACGTTGGTTTCGTCCTGTACTCAGATTGGAACTTAAACCATCAGCTCTGCTGGTTCTCCAGTTTGCAGACAGCAGACTGTGGGACTTCTCGGCCTCCATAATCACATGAGCTAGTTCTTTATAATAAATCTCTTTAAATATGTATTTGTCCTGTTCCTCTGAGAACCGTGACTAATACACCCCCAGAGCCAGGAGTAGGGTCAGATTTTTCCCGAAGGGCAGAGAACGCATAAGCAAGGAATGCATAACTGATGAAAACTGGGACTCTTTCATTAAGAGAAAGGAATAATGGGGGGCCATGGCTGAGTGGTTAAAGTTCTGCGTGCTCCGCTTTGGTGGCCCGGGTTTGCAGGTTTGGATCCCAGGTGCAGACCTATTCCACTCACTGGCCATGATGTGGGGCACCCCACATACAAAAAATAGAGAAAGATTGGCACAGATGCTAGCTCAGGGTTGATCTTCCTCACCAAAAAAAAAAAAAAAAAAAAAAGAAAGAAGGAAGAACAAAAACTGGCAAGAGAAAAAGAACAACTGTCTGCTATACTTGAATTTATCTCATCTTTAGTGGCAAAGCCAGGTCTAGCACTTATATGTCTACACTCCTTACTCCCTGTTATTATTTATTGTTTATAATGGGCAACTCACTGTGCTAAATGCTATGGTAAAATAATGCCCCAGAATGTCCAAGAAACCAGAGGTTTAGTATGAGATAGAAGGCATTCACAAATAGCTGGAGTGGAGGGTAGTGTATGATAGATGCCATCAAAGAGAAGTCAGTCAGGTGCTTTCCCTGTAGAAAACCCTCCCCATATAGATGCATGGTGCTTTCTTCCTGAGCAGAGTTGCATGCCACTTTGCGCTGTCTGCTGAGAATCCTTCCTCCACGGACAGCGGATTTCATAGAAACAGCACATTACATACTATTTCCTTAAATTTAACACGTAAGATGAACTAATATGGAAAAAATGCAAATCTCTTATATCCAGGACTCTTCCCACCTTCTTTAGAGGAACTAAAGTCTTAACCAAGTGGTGTATTATTCAGATTTAAGCACTAAAATGTGCCCTTGAGCCTCCAGGAAATATTCCTGAAATATTTTTCCCTACATGGGATAATGTCTAGTGAGAACCTTTCTTCCTTCCTCAGTTCTAAAATAGTTTTCTTTTTTCGCATTTCTCTGCTCAACACCAAAGAAGGGGCATAATTATTTTGTTCTGAATTTAATGGATTATGTTTTAAAACATGCCTAGCCTAGTGCCCTGTGCATAATAGGTCCTCAGTAAAGGCTGGTTGAACCTGAGTCTATAGCTACAAATGATTAACATGTCTGTATTCTCTTTAAGATATTCTGCTTAAGCAACGTGTGATTTCGAAGACTTCCTGGCTAAAGGTTTCATCCCTTTATGCTTTTTAAATGAAAGTCATCATCTCATCATTGGGCTCATTCTCTTGGGTACCTAATATTATCATCCTCCTCAAGGGTTGCAAGCTCAAATAGTGACAGGGGCCAAGCAGGTAAACAAAATAGTAAAGCATGGTCGGCTTTCCATGGGTAGTCTAATACCAATCTTGACATCATATTCACTAATTATTTCTTATCCCCTCAAAAAAGACAATTCAACACTACAATGAGAAATCATTAATTTATAGAAAATTTTATGGAGAGACAGGGCAGAGCATTTGAATACCAAAAGCAGAAATGATCAAGCTCTCCATCTTCCCCCAGAAGATCTTCTTCCCTGCTAGTTACCTTAACTCTCTGCCTTCTCTTTCCCACATAGCCTTTATGTAGATGTAGAAGATTCTGAAATAAAACAAGGACGGAACTTGACTTTGTGAGGTGCAAGTGTCCATCTCTCTTCAGGCAGATTCCACTCCATATCTACTATTATGGAAGTGGAGACCAGGTCGGTGGGGACAGGAGGGCTGCAATGGGCGGGTGACCAATCAGATATTTCGTCTTTCCAAGTGTGAGTTTAGATGTAGAGTGAGCCCTTTGAGTACAGGATGGAAGAATTATTTCAGAGACTCCAGAATGGAAATTCTGCCCACCTCCAAGTCCTTTTAGAATTATTTGCCTCAAGATAGTTATAAATCTCTAGTCCTCCAAAGACCATTAAACCTTTGACTGACACAGAGAGGATGCCCTTGCCTCACAGTAGAGGATGCAGTGTTAGCTTCCCTGAGAGAAGTTAACCCGGCTGAAGGCGTGAGGAGCGTTCATCCTATGTGGCCAGACATTGTCCTTCATGGAAGTCAGGTTATGCAGAGACACCCTTTGGCTAAGAGCATCTAAAAATGATGATCAAAAAAATGTTTGCAAATCTTCATAAAAGCATCAACTACTGATCAAATAGAAAAGAAGTGTCAGGCCAAAACCTAAGAGAAAGCAAAAATCCGGAGTTTAGCAGAGCACCCTGAACTGCTTTTTGTCCACACAGTGTTTGCTAAATTGGGCTGAGAAACTGAGCAGTGGTTTTCACAGTCTCTCAGGGTGAGAGGGACAGACTCTAAAGTCCAGGACTCTCTAAAGGTGAAGATTTAATGGCAGCCTGCATGTTAAGTGGGATTCTCAAAGCTGAAGCCACCTTCCTGCTTCCACCCTCAGGGAGTTTGAGAAGCTTGAACTGGCCAGGAGGAGCAAGGGAGAAAATCAAAATCTATGAGAAGTTAAAGTGGTACCAGACAGAAGGGTATCTACGTACCTAAAAGAAGCAAATATCAATTCTCTTTGAACAAGGCCACCCTCATGTTAGGCCACAGAGTATCTCCACAAATAGTTTCCTAAGGGCAGTGAGCAGCACATAATTAAAATTATCCACGCACACAAGGAAACCAATAGAAACAACAGAGAAGCACAAAAAGACCCCTGTAAACTTTAGATTATTGAATTAGAGGTTACAGATTATAAAATATTCATGCTTAGCATTTAAAATATAAATTAAAAAATATCTGCAGGGAATGGTAAACTATAAAAAGTGTCAGCGGATTTAAAAAATAACTAAGTTGAAGTTTTAACCAAAATTAAAAACTCAAGGGATAAATTAGACACAGGTAAAGAAACAATTGGTGAAAGAGCAAAATAAATTTCTCTAAATGCCCCACAGAAGCAAAAAAGATGGAAAATATGAAAGAGGGGTTGAGAGACATGCAAGCTAATGTTAAACAGCAATTCCAGAAGGAGGAGGAGAAAGAACTGGGCAAAGGCACTCTTTGAAGACATAATTGGATGTTTTCAGAACTGCTTCAGGGGCTGGCTCCGTGGCCGAGTGGCTAAGTTCGAGCACTCCGCTGCAGCAGCCCAGGGTCTTGCAGGTTCGGATCCTGGGTGCAGACATGGTACTGCTCATCAAGCCATGCTGAGGGAGCATCCCACATGCCACAACTAGAAGGACCTGCAGGTAAGATATACAACTATGTATGGGGGGCCTTTGGGGAGATAAAGCAGAAAAGAAAAAAAAGAAGATTGGCAACAGTTGTTAGCTCAGGTGCCAATCTTTAAAAAGAAAAAGAAAAAAAGAACTGCTTCAGATACTTATCCAGAGATTTGAGAAATCCATCAAATCCTAAGCAAGATAAGTAAAACATACTTAGACACATCATAGTGAAATTGTAGAAAACTAAAGATAAAGAGAAAAATCTTAAAAGCAGCCAGAATAAAAGAGAGAGAAAAGATGGCCTTTTAAGGAGCCATAATTAGAGTGACAGCAGATTTTTCAACCACAAGCAAGGGAAGCCAGAAAAACAGGGATATATTTTCAGTGTACTGAAAACATAATTTGCCAACAACCTAGAATTTTATATCCAGCAGAAAAAAATCTTTCAAGATAAGGACAAAATAAGTAAATATTCCAGAGAAATAAAAATTGTTAGTTCATCACTAACAATAGCTCCTACAGGAAATGCTAAAGCGTATGCTTGAAGCAGTGAAATAGTGATCTTACATGGAATGTTTGAGATACAAAAAGGGTGAAGAGCAAATAAAGTGGAAAATGCAAATGAACATTGACAATATAAAGTTATAATTAATAATTTTGGGTTGTGTTTTAAAAGTTGAATTAAAATATGAGAAAAATTTATTTATAAGTAGGTAAGGGGAATGGAATTTAAATGTTCTAAAGTCTTTCTGTTGTCTGGGAGGAGAGTAAAGATACTGATTAACTTAGACTTTGGTGGGTTCAGCATGCAACTTGGAATTACTAGGGTAATCTAGAATAGAAACAGAATGTTTAACTTCCAAATTAGCGTGCTTATGTGAGATGAAATAATTTAAAACTCTCAGTTAAACAAAAAGAAGGACACAACAGTATAAACATCCCAGATGACACCATTTCCGTTTAGTTTTGAGATATGTTGGAGATATGAAGAGGAAACTGCCCAGCTCAAATGATTCTGCCATAGGCCATATTGTACTATCTGACCGTCCGCAAAGTGTAGAGACCTCTGACTCCAGCTGTACTAATCAGATTCTCTCACAGGAACTTGGAAGCATGAACAGAGATGATAAGTAAGTAGAGCTGAAACACATGATAGCAGCAGCCCCCCCCCGCAAAAGGTCCATGAGCTCCCATCCCTGAGGTCCCTGGAGGAGCCCTGGTCCCTGTCCCCTGTCCTTTCCAAAGCCTAGCTGCTCAGTTCTTCCTTTGAGTCTGTGAGCTCTCTCACGTGCTTCCAATACATTCT
Source organism: Equus asinus (assembly GCF_041296235.1). Classification (NCBI taxonomy): domain Eukaryota; kingdom Metazoa; phylum Chordata; class Mammalia; order Perissodactyla; family Equidae; genus Equus; species Equus asinus. Next base: position 13,232,904 of record NC_091816.1, read on the forward strand.
ATCACCAATTCCTTACCCCACATCCTCCTTTTTTTTCCTTGCTTAATCAGCCTTGATTTGCTTGAAACAAAAGAAACTTAACTGATGCCGACAACCATTCTGGCTCATGCCAGGAGTATCTTCACTGTCTTATACAAAAATCCAAATGTTTGGCATTGATGGTGAGGTTGTCCTCTTAGCAATAACTTAACCTGAAATGCAGCTGGATTCTTTAACTTATATCAAATACACAAGATGAGGATCCCCAAGATGTAACCCAGATGGGTGGGCCTCCCATAGTGGACCTTGGCTCTTTCTTTACACTCACTTTGAGGCCATTCTCACCACTTTGTCGTGTCATCCAAAACACATCCAATACCACAATACATTAATGAGAAAATTGACATCTCATTGAGGACTCTTTGGAGTCTGTGAAAGAGGTGTTACATCCCATACATACCACCAAGGAGAAAACTTAATCCATTTTCCATCCGACATCTTTTCTCTTCCCACTGAAGAGTCTACCTCTACCAATTGCCTTTTCTCTCTTCTTTCTTTTCTCCCACCCAACTTTAAAACTTCTTTTTCTTACCTTGAGAAAGTCAGCCTTTGCCCTCAGTTTGTATGCTCCATTCAGCAAAACAAAAACCCTGGTAGTTAGGGGAGCAGCATATCCCTTGGGGTTGGGGATCTCGCTTCCTTTTACACCCTATCTGATGTGTTCTTCCCCAATAAACTGTGAGTACCTCAAGGGTGGGAACTCTATTGCACTCCTAGCACCTTGAATAGTGCCTGGCACAATAGGCTTTTCATAAAGAGTTGTTGAATGAATTTCATATGTCTTTGTACACCTCTGAGACTCTAGAAACGTGCATCACATGAAATACGTACTTGACAAATGTTCCTCGAATAGATGATGCCTCACCACTATTTAGGAGCATGTAAGAGGACTAAAGGTTGTGATACTGGACTAAGAACTACAATGTATTCAAAGTTAGAGGCAATCAAATTAATACTAGGCATACTAACAGAATGGAGCATTAACTCAATTTATCTACTGATTAAACTACATGCTTTAGTGCTGCATGCTAAGGGTGTGCGACATAGGGAAGAAAGTTTGGAATCGAGACAAGCAGTCTAAATTTCCATTTCAAAGATGGTGGAAAGGTAGGTAAACCATGGGAAGGGCTTCATTTCTATGGATATATATCTTTAAGAAAGTCTTTATTGGCTTAAAAGTAAAATTCGGACTGTTTTTATGCAAGGCCAAAATATCTAATCTAAATAGAATTACCATATAAAACACAGGATGCCTGGTTAAATTTGAATTTCAGGTAAACTAGAAATAACTTTTTAGTATAACTATGTCATAAGTATTGCATGGGACATACTTATACTAAAAAAAAATCTTCACTGTTTATCTCAGATTCAAATTTAACCAGGAATCTTATATTTTTGTTTGCTAAATCTGGCAACCTAAATCTATGGAAAAAATATTCAGTGCCTTGTCTAGATATTTGACCTATGTGTCATCTGGATAAATTAATCTCCTTTTCATATAGATGTTTGGCGATTATGTCAAGTGCTAAAACTTCACTTTCTCCTATCCTTACATCTCTTTGCTCTTTTCTTCCCTTAACCATAAGTGTTCAGTTGAAACAAAAGATTTTTCTTGCCATCCCCTCAACTCTCAAAGACTCAAGGATGTGAGGTTCTTGGAATTCTGTTATTATTGACTTTCAGTGGAGGTGACATTGATAAAAGGGGTCAAATGACTACTCTGGATATTAAAAAGCTCAAAGTGTGAAAAAGCTCAAAGTGGCGAAACTAACTCATCCTTGACATACTTTCCAATCTGAGTCACACAGCCCTGGCCGTAGGGGACCATGCTAGAAAAGCCAGTCTTAAGGAATATGTTCATAATTTTTTATAACAAATAATGACCAATGTGGGCAAAAGAAACAAAGATGGCAAATATAGCAAATCCACAAATTCTGGCATTCAAGGTATAGAATGTTGGTGGAAGTGGAAGACAGAAAATTGGTCAAAATACAGAGAAATTTGTATAACAACAAAAAGCTATAATTGGGCTTGATGCCATTTTTTTGTTGGAGGCCAGATATATGTACATGGAAACTTCATCAACCCATTTTAGTTGGAGGTAAGGCCTATCTAGATTAGAAGAAAGTTTTATTTTAAAGATCCTTTAAGAAAAAATCAATTTTATTACCTTCAAGTATGTATTCTAATTGGAATTAGATTGACCAAGTGTAACTATTAAAAGTGCTACTTTAATGAATAGGTAAGAGTATGTTATGTGATTAAAATGACAAAGAACCACCCTAAGCAGTGAGTGACTTCTTATGGCAATACTACATAATTCATATGAGTTGATATAAATATTAACAACATACATCTCAATGACAGAAAAACTAACAACCCAATTAAAAAATGAGCAAAAGATCTGAACAGACATTTCCCGAAGAAGATATACAGATGGGCAATAGACACATGAAAGGATGTTCAACATCATTAACTATCAAGGAAATGCAAATCAAAACTACAATGAGATATCACCTCATTCCCGTCAGAATGGCTATACTTAACAAGACAGGAAACAAGTGTTGGAGAGGATGTGGAGAGAAGGGAGCTCTCATATGCTGCTGGTGGGAGTGCAAACTGGTGCAGCCACAATGGAAAACAGTATGGAGATTCCTCAAAAAATTAAGAATAGAACTACATATGGTCCAGGTATTCCACTGCTGGGTACTTATCCAAAGAACATAAAAACATGAATGCATAAAGATATATGCAACCCATATGTTCATTGCAGCATTATTCACAATAGCCAAGACCTGGAAGCAACCTAGGTGCCCATCAAGGGACGAATAGATAAAGAAGATATGGTATATATACATAATGGGATACTACTCAGCCATAAAAAACAACGAAATCTGGCCACTTGCGACAACATGGATGGACCTTGAGAGTATTATGCTAAGTGAAATAGGTCAGAGGGAGAAAGTCAAATACCGTATGATCTCACTCATAAGTAGAAGATAAAAACAACAACAAACAATCAGATAGAGACAGAGATTAGATTGGTGGTTACCAGAGGGGTAGGGAGGAGAGAGGTAGGTGAAAGGGGTGGTTAGACACACGTGTGAGGTGATGGATTGTAGTTAGTCTCTGGGCGGTGAACATGATTTAATCTACATAGGAACTGAAATATAATGATGTACAACTGAAACTTGTATAATATTATAAACCAATGTTACCACAATAAAAATAAATAAATAATAAAGGCAGAAACAAACAAACACATATTTGTTATAAACTTATTGGATATAGATGTGTTATAATGCTTGGGGTGCCTGCTTGGTTCATGAAGATTACTCTTTCCTAAAAGCGGCTTCAGAACTCAGGAGTGAGCTCCTAATAGATGAAGTCATCAGTCCCCTGGCCACAGCTGATCAGTCCAGGGGCAGACACCTGATCCAGGCTGGACCAATCAGTGTACTTCCCTAAGATTTTTTTTCACACCCAAACTTGAATCCAAGCCCTCTTTGGAGGTGGAAACCTGGTATGTATGTCTTGGGAGTTCTCGGTGCCATGTGGAGGAATCTTGACCGCGGCAGGAGAATGAATCCAACACATAGAGAGAAGCAGAGACAGAGAGCACGTGTCCTGTTGAATTCCACTCGCTAGTTCCATTTGTCCCTGAGACTCAGCTGTTCTACCGTACTTCCCACTGCTGTGTGTGTTTATCTAATAAATTCTCTTTTTTGCCTATGTTAGCTATGTTCCTGTAATTTGTGATAAAACCATCCTGAATGGTCCAGCATGGTATGTCATCTGTTGTGCTGTTGCTAGGGGGCATATAGAGATGTATGGAACAGGGCCCTCTCCCTTAAAGAACTTACAGTTTTGTGTGTCACCTATAGCGCAGGGTGGAAAACTGCGAATGCTGCCAGAGGATCCAAGAGCTGTAAGAAAGCAAAGGTGGACGAAGTCACTTACAGTAGGAGGGTTTAAGGACAGCTTTTGAGCTTGCCTCAAAGCTAAGATAGGATTTGATCATGTGGCAACGAGGGAGAGAAGGCCCTCAAGACAGAGAAAATAACATGAGCAAAGGTTTAGCAGCAGACAAAATGGGATATGTGTGGAAGGCAGCCATGCCTGGCAGGTCAAATCATTCAGCAGCAATGGGGAGACCTGAAGATTTTTAAATAAGAGAGGAATGTGGTCTCTGGAAAAATAAATCCAACAGTGGAGTGGAATGGAGGAGAGAATGGGGTCGTGCAGTTAGGAGGTTGTTACAGTATGCCAAGCTGAAGTAATAAATAATTAGGAGAAAGCTGACAGGGGATGGAAATAAAATGAGGAAATTCCTTACTTCAGACAACCATAGTATTTTCAATCAAGAAGGATATCTGAGGAGCAGGGGACAGACATGGACTGGGAACTGAAGGAGTGAAGTAAAGGCTATGACAGTCTCTGTGGGGGATGTGAGAAGGGTCAGAAGGGACTAAAGAACTGCCAAGGTCCACTGAAGTCTTCTTTGAGGTTGAATAATAAGAACTAGATGTAAAACCAGCAACCAGGATCCTTGGTTGGTGGCCTCCCAGCAGAGGAGAGAAGGTGGCAGGTGCAGGTTACCCAGAGTAGGGACCTCATGAAGTTTGTGAAAGAGGAACACAAAAGGATGAAAGAACAAGAATGCTAGAGGGAGAACCCCATAGAAACAGTCAAGGGCACGATCGGCCCACCCACAGGATGGCATGGCTGGAAAGTGGGAAGTCTCTAGCCTGGGTAAGGATGCAAGTAAATCCAGGGAGACACTCAGAAAACAGTGAGAAGGGAAGTAACGGATCATTGGTTCGGTAGGACCCAGGGAAGGTGAGATTGAGCAGAGCTGAAAGCAGAATTTCAGGGCTCTATAGCGTGGGTCTAGAGCGGTTCTTTATGGGGCTCTGCTTGTGTCCTTTTTTTTTTTTTAAGATTTTATTTTGCCTTTTTCTCCCCAAAGCCTCCCGGTGCATAGTTGTATATATATATTTTTTCAATTGTGGGTCCTTCTAGTTGTGGCATGTGGGATGCTGCCTTGGCATGGCTTGATGAGTGGTGCCATGTCCGTGCCCAGGATCTGAACCAGTGAAACCCTGGGCTGCCAAAGTGGAGCGTGCAAACTTAACCACTCGGCCACAGGGCTGGACCCTCTGCTTGTGTCTTGATGACATAAAATCAGTGGAGATAAAGGTCTCAAGACCTATAGAAGCTGAGGAACTTACAATTAAGAAAATAACATCTATGAATGTTTCTAGAATGAGGAGGAGCAAGAGACCAGGACATGTGAAGAATATTCTGGAGAGTGGTAGGCAGGAAGAAGGACTGGGAAATGTGTGTAAACAGAATGGTGCAGACTTCCAGAGAGGTTACTGAGAGCTGATGTTGGAAAAAATCGTCAGGAAAAGGAACTGGGAAACAAGGAATAAAGAGAGGCCCCTAACAGTGTGTCAATTTGGAATGGGGAAGGTGGGGTGGGAGGTATGTGTGTGGAATGCTGTGCAAGGAGAGGAGGAAAGTGTCGTCCTGCAGATAAAGTCGGATTTTGATTACAGGGAGGTGATGAAAGAAGCATTTGAAGATTAAGGATATGGGATGGTTTATTTCCAGGAGGTGACTGGTTTCCCCGGGTGCCCTGAGGAGCACCCAGACTGAGCTCTACAGAAACATGAATGCAGAAAAAAGATGAGCACACTTGATAATTTTCCATGGTAAGTTTAATAAAGTCAGAGGCAGCTCCAGAGTCACATTAATGATAAGGAAGCAGACATAGGAAGATAGATTCTCCTAAAGTTCTTTTTCTTTCTTTCTTTTTTTTTTGGTGAGCTAACATCTGTGCCAATCATCTCTGTTTTGTATGTGGGTTGCTGCCACAGCATGGCTGATGAGTGGTGTAGGTCCATGCATGGGATCCAAACCCGCAAACCTGGGTTGCTGAAGCATAGTGTGCCAAACTTAACCACTAGGCCACAGGGCCAGCCCCCTAAAATTCTTTTTAAAAGATTGTTTTTACAAATGTGTACTTATCCCCCCTCCCACCCTTGACCCTTTTATTTGCTTCACAAATCATGCATGTGTGTGCATATGTGAGTGTGTGCGTGTGTGTGTGTGCATGCAAGATAACAAGGGCCCACCAGACCTTTGCTGTGTTTGGAGATAGGGGACCTATGTACCCCTTTTCCATCACTGCAGTAGACAGATGAGTGTAAAGGATTCCAGAGCAAATAGATGTTTCCCTGATTCTCTTATTTAGTCTTCTGGCCAAAAAAAAGGAAAAAGGAATGCCAGGTCTGAGCAGGTCTAAGAGCTGAAAGTGGACACAAAGGTTAACTGGCCATGTTCTGAGATAAGCCCCCTTTCCATTTATGGCTTCTTTCCCAGAGCCTCACACTCTAAAGATTATCACCCCTTTGTCTTCTCCCTGCAGCATGGATGTGCGATAACCCTGCTCTGCTCATTTTCCAACCCACATGGCAGCGCTTTGGGGTGGCCCCAGCTCCAGTGACCCAGATGCAGGGGTTCCAATTTGGTGAGAGTGGAGTCCTACCTACAGGGGAACTAGGTACAGGTCCCAGAGCTGCTCCCTGAGTCCACAAAGATGTCCCACTCTTCGGATCCCTCCTGGCATTTGCTATCGTGTCACTAATGGGGCAGCAGCACAGTGCAGTAATGAGGATCTCCAGTTCCATTATCCTTTGGCTGTGCGACCTTTGGCAAGTCATTTGACTTCTCAGAGGCTGGGTGTCCTCTCCTAGAACAGGGGTATCAGGGGCATACATCTCATTTGCAATGATTAATGGACATGGAGTACCTAATTAGCATAGCGCCTGCTGCAGAGTTGAGCAGGTGGCTAATATTATTATCACAGATTCAGTAAGCTTTCAGTGGGAAGCTAGAGGAAGGCAGTGTGCATGGTGTCACCCAGCCCTTGAGCAGTACGAGGACAGAGACGTAGACCAGGAGGACCTGGGCAGCTGGGAGAGCCAAGTCTGTGGAGAGCACGAGGAGCCTTAGAAACCTAGGGCGGTGAGGACAAAGTCTTCAGGTGTGCCCTGGGTGGCTCTGTGTTTCTATGACAAGGTCCCCCAGGGCCTCGCTACTCAAGAGTGTTGTCTGGACCAGAGTGCTGGCATCCCCTGGAAGCTGGTTAGAAATACCGGCTTCAGGCCCCACCCCAGGCCACTGGTATCAGCGTCTGCATTTTTAACAAGATGTTCAGGCAATTCGTGTGCACGCTGGAGTCTGAGAAGCTCTGCTGTTGGGAGCTGAGGAGCTCTGCTGACTCCATTTGCTTCATCAGCACAACCTTCCTGCAAAGCTCACCGCCCTCATGTCGCTCCTGGGGCGGGAGGGGGGGACTGAGAGGAGGCGACGGTCAAAGAAGAAACCTCTAGGGTGGCCGCCCCCTCCTCAAGGACATTCACTGGCCCCTCTCTGGGAAGGCCACTCATGTGGAAAAAGAGTGCGACAGGTCTTTCCGAACACTCAGCAGTGTCTGGTGATTTGAGGCCTCAGGAAAGCGCCTGAAAAACTTTGGGGAAGCAAATGAACGCAGTGCCAAGAGTAAAGCATCATAGCCCAGGTCAGTGCCACACACGCTGTGTTTGCAAGGTGCCCAGTGCCCTCCTCGCAAGTGTGTGTGTGTGTGTGGGTGTGTGTGTAAGCAATCCTCTCCCACAGCACACGTGGTCAGGAAAAACGTCTGCTTTTCTCATAAACGGATCCAGTGTGCCTGCATCAAAGGGAATATGATTTTATTAAGACCTCTCCTGAGGGTACAAAAACCTCTCCCTCCAAAGGTAGGTAAGGGATTTTTCTTTCCTGTGAAATATAACCGGTCCCTGGACCCAGCTCTCCCTTTCTCTTTGCCCTGTCCACAAGGGATTTTCTTTCTGTTGTTATTTTTCAGCAGCGAACACAAGTTTCCAGTTGACAGAGTCCATGTTCCGCTCCTTCACTGAATTGCACAAGCGACCCAGGCCTCTGGCTGCCCTGTAAACAAACAGGACACGGGACACCAGAGGGTTCCAGCAGCAGCGCAACCCCAGCCCGGGTCCTCAGAATGCCCCTTCAAGGGGCACAGCCTTGTCCTGGAGTCCCACCCCGGGAAGCGAGTCCTGGTGGGGCCGTGAGCCTGGGGCCAGCCCTGCGTGCTGTCAGCAAAGACCCCTGTCCATCAGCGCTCCTCTGGGATCTATCCTGCTTTAGTCAGGAATGTTCCTCAGATAAAGAACTGAGCGGAATGCAGGCCCTCCTTCGATGTTACCCAAGGACAGCCGGATCTTTATCCTCCGGCGGGCAAGGGCAGGCCTGCGACTCAGACTGCTCAGTGTGAAACCCGAAAACAATGATGACACTGAACTCATGGAACTGACTTGCAGGAAAAGAATGTGCCAGTGGTGCTTTCTCCAGGATACCTTTGACCTGGAACTGCAAACAAGCACTTATTGCCCTGCCTAGCTCCTCCTAGGAGAATGACCCCACGGGACTGCAGATTACTTAACAGTTATATTTAGCAAGTCATGGAAGGAACTAGCCCTCCTTCAGAGGCCTGGGATCATTCGTCTTCTCCCCTGACCCCCCTCCGGTGCCTTCTGCTGGCAGCCTCTTAACCCCTTCGTGGCTTGAGGATTCCCCTGCTGGCCTCAAACATCCGCAGAACAGATAGAACGTGAGGGACGCCACCCCAGTGTCCAGGTCCCCAGACTTCTCTCTTGGCAGCCCGAAATTCTGCTTTACAAACTTCTCTCTTGGAGCCTGAATGTTTTTTGTCATCCAGCGTTTCCTAATAAAATTATGCAAGTACCCTTGGGAAAGGAAATGACTTAAGTTTTTCTTTTATCAGCTCGCAAACTCTGAAGAATGGGCACAAGTCCTGGCTCTGGAGGAGAGAGGGCCGACTGGAGACTGAAGAGGCGACTTCTGGGGAACCCCAGAAGATCGGTTACTCCCCCCAATCTGCTAAAATGGAGCCAACAAGTGAAAAAGGGCAGAAACCCACAAGAACAAAGTGAACGAAGAGAGCACGGCTTTGCCTCAGCTGTGAATAAAATTGAAGGTCCTAATAATGAAACCCTAAACGTTGATTTAATAAATTTGTGAGCGGGAGGGGGGGAAGTGTGTGGAAGGGAGAGCAGAGTAAGACCTGGAGACCTTCATCCTCCGTACTAGGGAGGGGAAAGTCAATGTCTAAAACGGAAAAATCAAGAAACAGCCAGGTAGGCTTGTATTTTAGAAATACAGAGTAAACAGCAGAAAAAACGACTTCAAAGAAGGGGAATTAGCAGTGCAGAGGAACGCAGCCCGACTCTGGCTTTTCTTTCAAATGCCAGCCGTCTTCAGTTTTTAAACTATGTCATTTTTTTAATAAAAATAAAATTCAAATTTAAAAAAGTGAAAGAAACGAGAAGGAATGAAAGAGAAAGGGCTCCGATTCCCGGTTTCTCCCCAGGGCTGCTGAGCGGGGCCGTGCAGCGGCGGACTCGGTTGAGCGATCTCCCACACCACACCCTGGAGAGCAGAGCAGAAAGCCCGGCCAGGGTTTTTCCGAAGAAGGATAACTGAGAAGACAGAATTCTCCTTTGTCCCGGTTTGGCTCGGAGGGGTGCAGACCTGGGGCGCATCTATAGGTCTCTAAGCCGCAGTTCCGGGCGGGGAAAAAGCCCTTGTAAAAGGCCAATCCAGTGGAAGCCTTGGCTTCCCAGGGATCGCTCTTTTCCTGAGCTGACTGCAGCCAGCAGGTAGACCTGCCTCCCGGTGGCGCCTCCCCGGCCCCTGCGCTTGGGAACTCCGCCCGCACCTGCAGTGGGCGATGTGCGGGCGCCCGGCCGCCTCCAGGGGGAGGCTGAGAGAGCAGCACCGACGCGCTGAGCCTCGGTGAGGGCCTCACACGCCTCTTTCCTCGGGGCCTGGGATCCTGCCCAGGGTGGGTGAGCCGGGCGTTGACTCTGCAAACCCAGCTCCCCCTTTTCACCCGCGCAGTCCTTCACTCTAATTCGCAGAAGCACGTTAAAAACCGGGACCTGGCTGCTGGGATCCTCGGACTGTAATTCAGAGGCCACCATCCCGCAGGGCATCGAACCCGCCTGGCACACAATGCGCAGGAGAAAAACAAATTGCAACACCGTGTATGCGCAGGCCTTGCAAAATGTGTAAAATGAGAATAAAATAAGATGGTATAAAGCACTTAGTAAAGCCCCTGGCATATAGGCAACACTCAAAAAATATCAGTCATTACTATTGATAATAATCATGATCACCTACTGATTCGCCAGTAAATGTGCTAGAAACTGCGATAAATTTACAGTGTATTCTCTGACCACAACACATGCCTTTCATTTCTTTTTCTTTTTTTTTGAGGAAGATTAGCCCTGAGCTAACTGCTGCCAATCTTCCTCTTTTTGCTGAGGAAGACTGGCCCTGAGCTAACATCCATGCCCATCTTCCTATACTTTATATGTGGGATGCCTACCACAGCACCGCGTGCCAAGCAGTGCCATGTCCACACCGGGATTCAAACCAGCAAACCCTAGGCCACCAAAGCGGAACATGTGCACTCAGCTGCTGTGCCACGGGGCCAGCCCCATGCCTTTCATTTCTTAATTAATTAAAAATAATTTAATCAATCCATTGTTTGATAAGTCCCTGGATTTAAGAGCTTTCAGCTTTGTAGTGTTGTATGTAAAACAAAACAGCTAAACCTGTCCAAGCAAGCTATAAAGGAGAGTCACTAACCTCCCACCTTCTCTATCTTTGTCCTGCAGCTAACTGGATGTGCTGACTGCCAGTCCTTTAAGACAATACCGTATTCTATGAAGCGAAGCTGTCACAATTTTGATAACCTTTCCTCAAGTGCTGGGTATTTGATTGCTTCTTCCTTTTCGTGTTATTTATGATGCTGGATGAGCATTTTCGTTCAAAAGCCCTTTTTCATATTTAAGATTATTTTCTTATGTTAGAGTCGCTATAGGGAAACGTTAAAGGGAAATGAGGATTTTAAGAGGCTCTTGAATTTTATTCCCTATGAGTGGTACTAATTTATAGTCTCAGAAAGAGTATTGCCATTTTACTGAACTCTTGCTAGCATCGAATACTATCACTTAAAAAATAATTTTAATTATCTGAAAAGTAAACATGGTATTTTCTTTTAACTTGTATTTCCAGACGAGTGAGATTGAACATTTTCTTATATGCCTGCCAATTAGTTGTATTTCTATGTTTGCGAGTTTTCTGCTCACATCCTTAAAGCAATGGTGCCTATTTAGGACCAAATGACATAAATATAAATATCGATTATCTAGATCTCCAAACATCGCACTTTTAATTACTTGGAGTTTTTGCAATTTTGACTCCTGGGGGAAAGTGGTAGATTGTAGACTCCATGGATGAAGCTGATAGACGTAATACTGAAACAAAAGAAGCCAGACGCAGAAGAGCACACACTGTGTGGTTCCATTCAAATACGCTTAGAACAGGCAGAACTAATCTCTGGGGACAGAGCTCCAAGTAATAACTCCTGGACAAGAACTTTGTTTGGGAAGCGGCAAGAGGAAGCGTTCTGGGAGGCTGAAAATATTCCCTCCCTCTCTCTCTTTTTTCTCTCTCTATACATACGTACATACATATATGCATGCACTTTCCGCCTCTATAAACTTGCTTTTACAACTTCCGTGAAGCATCCTAGGGTCAAGACTCTAAGGATCCCTCAGAGCCCAGGGGGTTGGCAGTTCCGCTGCAGAGTTTGAGGAAGAGGCAGCAGACAGCCTGTTGGGTTTTTTCCCCTGTGTGAGAAACTAAGAGCAACAAAAGTCTGCTGTAGGCACCGGCCCTGCAGCCGAGTGGTTAAGTTCGTGCACCCTCCCCTTCGACGGCCGAGGGTTCACAGGTTCGGATCCTGGGCGAGGACATAGCACTGCTCATCAAGCCATGCTGAGGTGGCTTCCCACATAGCACAACCAGAAGGACCTACAACTATAGTATACAACTATGGACTGGGGGGCTTCGGAGAGAAGAAGAAGAAGGAAAAAAAGAAGATGATTGGCAACAAATGTCAGCTAAGGTGACAACCTTTAAAAAAAAAAGGTTAAATGGTAAATTAAAAAAAAAAAAGACTGTTGTAACACAAAAGGGAAAAAAGCTAAATTTTCATCAGGCTGTGAACCAGGAAATACTCTGAGGTCTACAGTATTCCAGTGCTCCCAGACCACAGACAATGCGGAGCAAGTTCTGAAGCAAATGTCAGAACAGACTGGGGAAGGCTGGGACGGGACTTGGGAAGCTGGCTGTGCTGACTGTCAGAGACTGGGGTGTCTATGCAAGATCTCAGGTTGGTCTCCAAGGACCCCTCCTGAGAGGAAGCAGGCAAGATGCGGACACTCCTATAGGACATCAGAATGAGTGTTTAGCGTAATGACCCCCTCGACCCTGCAAGATCCTCCATTAGCAGAAAAAGATTCATTTTCCCTGGATTTAGGCAGGAAAAGTAATTTAAATACTTTAAGGGTTTTCATTGATAAATAATGAAATCAAGGTAAACCTGAGAGTTCAGTAGCCAGATGGCCAGAAGGCAGTCTTCCATAAGCATTTGGATCTCCAAGATCTGTGTCTATGTTCCCTCAGCTGTCAGTTGCATAATCCTGAGCAGCTGCTTCACACCTGGGCCTTCTTACCTTCCTGTGTAAAATGAGGGGTTTGGACTAGACAATCTCTCAGATTTTCTCCATCTCTTCCCATTATATGATTTTATGCAACACATTCCTGGAGAGTATACAAACACTAAGATTTGATGGGTACTGATGTTTTGGTCCCGGGGCCCGCAGTGTGTTTTATAACATATAATCCAAGTTGTTCTAAAAGTCCTCTATGGAGAAGGCAGAGACAAAGCAATCCTGGCTGACAGTGAGACATTTTTCTGGTGGTCTCTAGTTTAACTTGTTGTTGTTGCTATTTAAAAAGAAAAGCTGGAAGGGAGACTGCAGTCCTTGGATTTGAGGAAAACTGCAGACTCTCTCCATAAACAAAAGCAAACATTCACATATTCCAAACTTTGCATAAAATTTCAGCCGTTCATTGATCCCTAGATTAAGAAACACTTTGACCTGGTGATGGATGTTGGAACTTATTAATTTCAGGTCCTAGTTACCTCAATTCCTGCTCTGTGTATCAATTAAAGGCCAGAAAACAATACTAAGTTTCAAGACACATATTGTCAGATGAACCTTTAGAGATATTATTTTATATACACAAATTTAACACTGCTATGTGGAGGATAAATTGTCACGTTGTTCCTGGGCAATATGAGAATAAATATCAACATCCTTAAAAATCTTGAAAGCTTTTGACATTTGTCCCAATATTTCTTTTCCGGTGGAATTTACCTTAAAGATAAATAATTATGGATGTGGCCAATGACTTAACTACAAATAGTTTTACTTTTTTTTTTACAATCTTGACAAATTGGCAGAAATACATATGTGTAAAAATAATAGATTGGTTCATGAAATTATGGAATCTTCATATGACAGAATACTATGCAGTGATGAAAAGTCATAATGAAGGCTTTCAAACTGCTTTCTTTGGGGTCCCTTTAGATGGTAACTGATGGGAGAGGGGACAGAGGTAGAAGAACTGGAGAACACATACACAGGGCTCTGGGCCCCATAAACCTACTTTACTCAGATGAGCTCCATAGTTCTGTGCTTTAAATATTGTGAGTCTGCATAAGATTTTATTAGGAAAAAAGACAGGATTTTGTAGCTACAAATGATTTGAAAAAGACAAAGTAATAGAGTATTCAATGATGTGGGAAAATGATATACTGATGAATAAAAAGGCAAGTTTTAAAACAGCATTATGAAATTCTAGCAAACTGAATTCAGCAGCATATTTAAAGAATTATACACCACGACCAAATGCAATTTATCCCTAGAATTCAAGGATGGTTCAACATATGAAAGTCAATGTTATACAACACGTAACAGAATGAAGGGAAAATGCCCACACGATCATCTCTATTGATGGATAAACAGTATTTGACAAAATTCAACACCTTTTCATGATAAAAACACTCAGTCAACTAGGAATAAAGGGGAATTTCCTCAACCTAATAAAGGCTATGTATGAAAAATCCAAAGTTAACATCATACTTAATGGTGAAAGACTGAAAGCTTTTCCCTTAACATAGGGAACAAGACAAGGGTGCCCGCTTTCACTGCTTTTATTTAACATGGTACTGGAAGTTACAGCCAGAGCAATTAGGCAAAAAAAAAGAAAAAAAGTATTCAAATTGGAAAGCAATAAGTAAAATTATTTTTGATTGCAGATGACATGAGCTTATGTGTAGGAAGCCCTAAAGATTCCACCCAAAAACCTCTATTAGAGCTGATAACAAATTCAGCAAAGTTGCAAGATACTAATTCAACATAAAAGCAGTTGCATTTCTATATACTAGCAATGAACAATCTGAAAAGGAAGTTAAGGAAACAATTCCATTTACAATAGTATCAAAAAGAATAAAATACTTAGGAATAAATTTAACCAAGGCAATGAAAGATTTGTACACTGAAAACTACAAAACATTGCTGAAAGAAATTTAAAAGACACAAATAAATAGAAAGACATCCAGCTTTCATGGATTGGAAGACAATATTGTTAAGGTGATGATACCACCCAAAGCAATCTACGCATTCAGTACAATCCCTATCAAACAATGACGTTTTTTGCAGAAATAGAAAAGTCCATCTTAATATTCATTTGAAATCTCAGAGGACTCCAAGTAGCCAAACCAATCTTGAAAAAGAAGAACAAAGTTGGAGGACTTGCACTTCCTGATTTCAAAACTTACTCCAAAGCTACAGTAATCAAAACAATGTGGTACTGGCATAAGACAGATATATAGATAAGTGGAATAGAGAGTCCAGAAATAAGCTCTCACATCTTTGGTTAATTGATTTTCAACAGAAGTACCAAGACCATTAAATGGGGAAAGGAGAGTCTTTTCAATAAATAGTGCTGGGAAATTGGCTATCCACATACAAAATAATGAAGTTGTACTCTACCTTATACCATATGTAAAAATTAACTCAAAGTGAATCAAAGACTGAAGTGTAAGAGCTAAAACTATAAACTAAGAAGAAAACGTAGGGGAAAATCTTCATGACATTGGATTTGGCAATGATTTCTAGGATACTACACCAAAGGCACAGGCAACAACAATAACAAAATAGATAAATTGGAGTTCATCAAAATTAAAAACTTTTGTGCATTAAGGGACAGTATCAAGAGAGTGAAAAGACAATCAAAAGAATGGGAGAAAATACTTGCAAATCATATACCTGATAAGGGATTAATATCCAGACTATATAAAGAACTCCTACAACTCAACAACAAGCAAATAAACAAATAGCTCAAAAATGGGCAAAAGTCTTGAATAGATATTTTTCTGAAGAAATATACAAATGGTCAATTAGTACATAAAAAGATGCTAAACATTGTTAGCCCTTAGGGAAATGCCTATCAAAACCACAATGAGATACCACTTCATAACCATTAGGATGGCTATTATCCAAAATATGGAAAATAAGTGAGGATGTGGAGAAATTGGAACTCTTATACATTGCTGGTGGGAATGTAAAATGGTGCAGCCACTGTGGAAAATAGTTTCCTCAAAAAGTTAAACATAGAGGGGCTGGCCCCGTGGCTGAGTGGTTAAGTTCACGCGCTCCGCAGCAGGCGGCCCAGTGTTTCGTTGGTTCGAATCCTGGGCGCGGACATGGCACTACTCATCAAACCACGCTGAGGCAGCGTCCCACATACCACAACTAGAAGGACCCACAACGAAAAATATACAACTATGTACCAGGGAGGGCTTTGGGGAGAAAAAGGAAAAAATAAAATCTTAAAAAAAAAAAAAAGTTAAACATAGAATTACCATTTGATCCATCAATTCTATTCCTAAGTATATACCCAAAATAATTGAAAGCAGGTACTCAAACAGATAGCTGTAAACCAGCATTATTCACAATAGCCAAAAGGTGGAAGCAACCCAAGTGTCCGTGAACTGATGAATACAGAAACAAAATTGCATATATCCGTACAACGGAGAGTAGTTTTCCTCCTTGAAGAGGAACTGAATTCTGACACATGCTACAACACGATTAAACTTCAAAACATTATGCTTAGTGAAAAGTCATACAGAAGACAAATATTGTAATATTCCACTTATATGAGGTAACTAAAATGGCAAATTCACAGAGACAGAAAGTGGACCAGATGTTAACCGGGTCTGGGGTAATGGGTGATGGGGAGTTAGTGTTTTGTGGTTGCACATTTTCTGTTTGAGACAATGAAAAAGTTCTGGAAATAGTGATAGTTGCGCAACATTGTGAATGGAACTAATGCTGCTTAATTTTATACTTAAAAATTATTAAAATAGTACATTTTATGTTATGTATATTTTACCACAATGAAAAATGGTTATAAAACAGCATTGTGCAAAATAATTCTAAGTTAAAAAAAATAAATAAGCTTGGAGAAAAGATTGGAACAATTTGGTGCATCAAAATATTAATAATAATTTTCTCTGAAGGTAGACCAGACTGATTTTCATTTTGTCCTTTTCGTTATTTTCCTACTTGACTTCAACGAACCCTTATGGATTGGTGGTCACAGCTTTTTATGTTATGAAATAGTTCATATATACAAAAGAATACATTATATACATGTGAGATGTAACGATTAACTCAAAAACATCACCAGACTTTTGCTTATGGCTACGATGGAGGAATAGGAACCAGAGTTCAGAGCTAACATTCTACCTTAAACAATTAAAAACGTAGGGAGAAAATATATGGAAAAAACCAAACACACGAGTTTTCAGACATTGGACAACTGCCAGCGCATGGCAGTGATCTCTGGGAGAAAGCAAATGAAAATGATGAGCCCTGAAATTGCCCACCTTAGTACCTGGAGAGAATTTCCAGGCCATAGCATAGAGTTGGACACAGCCTGAGTTGAGGAGACAGAATCGAGCCTTTGGGGAGGCCCAGGTAGCAAGGATGTGCAGGGTAGAGTAGCGTAGACGATAGAGCTGCCTAGTGAGAGGGCTCTAGAGATTTGGAGGGCCCTTGAGAGTTCTGCTGCATGCTAGTCATGGGAGGACGCCACCTGAGGCTGGGGGCAGGATATGGGGGACTTCTTTTTATTATTCTTGCGACTCCTCCACAAATTTTAAATTATTTTAAAATAGGTTCTTTTGGTTTGTTTTAGGAAGACTAGCCCTGAGCTAACATCTGCTGCTAACCCTCCTCTCTCTTTTTTTTTTTCCTGAGGAAGACTGGCCCAGAACTGACATCCATGCCCATCTTACTCTACTTGACATGTGGGACGCCTGCCACAGCTTGGCTTGACAAGTGGTGTGTAGGTCCACACCCAGGATCTGAGCCGGTGAACCCCAGGCCGCTGAAGCAGAACGTGTGAACTTAACCACTGTGCCACCAGGCTGGCCCCTAGATAGTTTTCTTTTTAAGATTTTTTTTTTTCCTTTTTCTTCCCAAAGTCCCCTGGTACATAGTTGCATATTTCTTTTAGTTGTGGGTCCTTCTAGTTGTGGCATGTGGGATGCCGCCTCAGCATGGCTTGGTGAGAAGTGCCGTGTCCGTGCCCAGGATCCGAACCGGAGAAACCCTGGGCTGCCAAAGTGGAGTGTGCAAACTTAACCACTCGGCCACGGGGCCGGCCCCCTAGATAGTGTTTTATTAAGTAAAGGAATGTTGAATGGTATATCATGCTAACATTCATCAAAAGAAAGCTGGAGTGTCTACATTAATATCATACAAAGTAGATTTCAGAGCAAAGAATATTACCAGAAATAGAGTATCTTTTTATAATGATAAAGGAGTCTATTCAACAAGAGCACATAACAATGCTAATCATCTATGCGACTATGGATATTTCAGTTGTTCCCATATTCTCATATTATGAATATGGAGGGTACAGAATTTTGTAGGTAAAATTCGCATGTGTAATAAAAGGCAACTTTATTATTCTATAAGTGAATTTTGGGTCTCTTGAGCCCGTCCTCTCTGACGTCAAGAGACAGTGTACTCAAATCTAGATGTTTTCAGTCATTTCAGGTTTCAACTCAGCCATTTTACAACTTTTCTTCACTCTCCACTTCTACAGAGATGATTCTAAGTTCTGGGGGGCTTATGATATTGCCATAAGGTTGATGTGGTAGTGGCGTCTAGTCCTTCATTATGGGTCCACCCAGCTCACGGCTGAGGAGTACTATTTCCCTTCTGGTTTTGTTTATCAGCATTTGTCTTCCTAACATGGACTAAGATGTCCATATCTGTGGTCTCTGGTGCTGGTCCACACACTCGCCATCCTCATCATCACGACCATAGGCCATCGGTGCTGGAGAAAAATTGAAGGGTTACCTCAGGCTGTCTCTGCCTAAGCCTACCCCAGTGGCTCCCAGGGTTCCAGTAAAAAGTGGAGCAAAAGACTCATCTACTCTTAGATTCCCCTAAATATACATAGAATTCTATTGTTGCTTGAGCATGAAAGAGGCAACCGAATGCAAGGATCCCTTAAGAGACAAGCGGTGTCTTACTCTCTTGTTGCCTTTCTAACTCTCTCTCCCTAGCCTGAGAAATCCTTATCTGGCCTCCAAGGGGGCAAGGTGCTCCAATTCTTCATCTATTCTCTTTTCAGTCTATTGTTTATGACACAAATTTTATGAATTAAACTTTTGGGACTAAAAACTCTGTCTCTCAAAATATCTGTCACTTAAAATTTGGATTTTCATTCTTTATTCCTGGAGCCCGTGTGTTTCAAGAGTGGGTCATTGATTTAGTTTCCTATGGCTACTGTAACAAATTATCACAAACTTAGTGGCTTAAAACAATACACAGTTATTGTCTTATGTTTCTGGAGATCAGAGGTCCAACACAGGTCTCGCTGGGCTAAAGTCAAGGTGTTGGCAGGGCTGTGTTTCTTCTCGAACCTCTAAGGGAGCGTCCATTTCTTGCCTTTTGCAGCTTTTGGAGGCAGGCCACATTCATTGGCCTGCGGCCCTCTTCCTCCATCTCTGAAGCCAGCAGCATAGAGCCGAGATCTGCTCATGCTGCCATCTCTCAGGTTCTCCCTTCTGCCTCCCTCTTCCACTTATAAGGATCCTTGTCATTACACTGGGCCCACCAGGATAGTCTCCTCATGTCAAGATCAACTCATTAGCAAGCTTAACTCCATTTGTAATTTTACTTCCACGTAAAATTCCGTGTTACTTACACTTGCCATGTAATCTTACATGTTCATGGATTCCAGGAATTAAGACGTGGGCATCTTTGGGGGGGCATTATTCTGCCTACCACAGTCATGCCTAACTTTAGCCAATTAGCACAATCCATTCTCCTGGCTATAGTCATTGGGATATAGTTATAGGCATATAGTCTAATCCTGGCATACAGCACTGATATAGTGATAGGCATATAACCTAATCCAGTCCAATCAGAGTGAATATCAACTCTAGCTAATGCTAGAATAGGACTCTCCCTCTTTTTATAGGCGTGTCCTGTCCCATACAGTAGCCACTAGCCACATTAGGCTATTGAGCACTTGCAATGTGGGTACTGTGGCTTGAGATGTTCTGTAAGTATAAAATACACACTGAATTTTGAAGACCGCGTAAAATAAAATTAATGCAAAATATGTTAATTTTTAAAAGACTACACGTTGAGATAATATTTTGCATATATTGGGTTAAATAGAATATATTATTAGAATTAATTTCACCCTTTTCTTCTTGTTTTTTAAAAATATGACTAGAAGAAAATGTTAAACCTCACATAGGGTTTGCATTATATTTCTACTGGGCAGTGCTGTTCTAGATGGTGTAGTGAATAGACACGAAGCCTGGAACTAATCCAGCAATTTTTGCCAGAATGTGGGACGTCAGCTTTGGATAAAGCTGAAGGTGAAGAAGGCAAAACAGAGAGGGAAAGAAATTGGCTCCTTGATGACATCATTAGGCCAATGGTTCAACCAACCATAATCTTTCTAGTCTAACATCTTCACAGACTTTGTATCTCCTCCTCTTCGGTCCTACAAGTCAACATTTCGCCAGGCTGTGCATCCCCTCCCCTTAGTCTCAAATATAATGTTGAAATAAACCTTTGAGCAATTACAAGCCTTTTTTAAAAAAAACTAGTGGTTTTTAGAATGATAAAGCAGCATGTGTTCATTGTAGAGAGTTTGGTCAATATGGTAAAGTAAGACAACATCCATAACCCACCACTCAGAGATTGCCTCTGCCAATGGTTATTCTTCCTAAGTGAAGCAAACATTCTATCTGGGAGTTTATAACTCAAAAAGTGTTTAAGTCAAAAAGTACAACAATCATTACATCATCCAGTGAACAGCATCCAGAATGTGTTTGCTTGCAAGACAGAGCGTCTGAAAGGAGTGACTTCCCCCTTCCTTCTTCTGGCACCTTCTCAATTTCACAGTCCCTCTGTTCACCTCCAAGAGTTTTGAGGGCTTGAGGTCTCTTTCCTCAAATTCTGTCATTGGCAGCTCATGCTCACAGCATACGACTGCCAGCTCTTTGAAGACCGAGCTCGGTGGCTTCGCTCGTCCTTCTGCTTTTCCCTGGCCCTCGGCCCCTTCAGCCTCAGTCTGTTCTGCGACCTCTCCCCTGTAGGATTCTGTTCTTTGCTGCAGGACTTGGCAAGTTCATCAGCAGCATCAGCAGCTCAAGCTGTCTGTGAGCCTCCTGTTGTTGGTGACTTCCTCGGTTCCGATGGCCATAAAGCTGTGTCTGCTTGCACTTAAGCAAAGTTTAGGGTGCCTTAGAAAACTGTAGATGATTTTTCAAAATTGGAATAAAGCCTTGTCAATAATAATACAGAAATCCCATAGGCATAGGGCGAGAATCTCACAATAACAAAAACAGCATGAGACTGAAAGCAAAAGGCCCAGGGGAGCCATCTCCTGCCGTGTGCTCTTGCTTATAAGAAGTTGTCCAAGCCCAGAAAGCCTTGTGTCCCCAAACATAATGCAAAATTTTCAGTGTCTCTAAAGTTGTATTGTGCACTAGACCAACATTGACCCAGTTTATCTTTTTTTCCTATGGGGGTTGGGGGCAGGGAAGAATCACAAATATGAAATAAGGATATTCTAAGATGTTTTCTATTCAATTCCATGCTATTTTTTCTAAAAATTTTAAATTACTGTTTAACAACTCAGAGGTTATTTCACTCATAAATAAATTTAAGATTAAAGTTATTCAAAGACTTTATAAAGACTCTATATTAGTTAAGCAAAGGCAGTATTCGGAGTTAGAAGTGAGATTTTGCCAGAGTTTAATTGTATTATGGCCATGGCATAGGACTACCTCCATCTGGTGGCCCCCACCTCCACGGGCCTTATATGCAGGGAAGAATGGCCCAATGGGAAACAAAGCATGGCTTACTCAGGGTTGGCCAAGACCTTCATACACCAAAATGTGGGTCACCGTCACGGAAATGGATTGGAGAATGTGGCTTAGGCCAGGAATACACAGTGGGACTCTGCTCTCTTGAATCAGAGAAGGTTGCCTGCAGACAGCCTTAAGCTTATGGCCCATCCTATAGTAGAACAGAGAGACCTGGCCAGGCCTGGGTGCCCAGCGACCTTGACCCTTTCTGCTTATTATCTCAGGATGCAGAAGGCAGAAAGGGCATGAAGCTGCCTAGAGGCTGAAGCCCCTGCAGGGGGTGCTCATCACAGGGGAGCAGAAACGATGAAGGGGAGCACCATGAAGCTGCTGATCTTTAAGGAGGAGATGACAACTTCTACAATGTTTCATAATGAATCAGAAATTTCCCCTCCTGGAGTGTAAAGCAGAGGTGGGGAAGAATCCTAGAGAGGCAGAAATATGAGTTTGGGGGAGTTTCCTTCTGGAAGGCAACACCTAGTCTAGAATCTCACACTTAGCAGTAAACTGGCAGGGGTTTGCTACTTGTTTGACTGTTGTGATGGCATAAGTATTTTATTCTTATTTATGATGGGGTTACCAAGTTTTACCTTCATGTAATTCTTTATTGAGTGTTGCAATTTTTAAGCTGTAATATCTAGTTCTTCCTTTTGAAGAGCTTGTAATCTAATTGAGACAATACATAAACACAAAAAATTGTATCCATAGAGATTTACCTAAGGGTTGAGGACAATAATAAAAGATGTAAAGTAGCCAATGGTTTACTGTTCAGTCAATTATAAGGACAATACTTACTAAAGGCTTTTCAAAAAAGGATGGACTATTGTGAGCTGGGCTGGCCAGGAAAAGACCAGAGGAAGCAAGATTCCAACTGGACCTTACAAGACTGTTGTAATTTAGGAAGGAGAATGTTCCAAGAAGGTATAGGCAAATATAGAACAGATCAAAGTGGATTTCAGAGACAGTGAAGAAAATGGCTTGACCATAGAGTTCATTAGGGAAATTGTGCAAGGTATGATTGACAGGTTATGTTGGCATCAGATTTTGAAGGAGTTTTAATGCCAGGCTAAGGAATTTGAACTTTATAGGCAAGAGGAAGCCACTTAAGACTTCTAATCAGAGTAACGACCAGATTAAAGTAGGGTTAAAACTAAATCTTGGGAAAATAATGCTCAAAAATAATGATACGGTAGTGTTAAGATGGTAGGTATTTTTTTCCTTCTCTATTTTACAAACATTCTGCAATGATTTAATTTTTATAATTCAAAATTATAATCAGGTTTTGTCTTGCTAAAAAGTATAAGTAATTTCCTTCATGGTGTCTCTAGGCTATGTTTTCCTTTCCAGAACTTTCTTGGTTTTGGGCATTTGGTTTTGATTTGCAATAGGTTGAGGTGTCAAGCTAACTTGCTCTCCTACTTGGGATTCCAGTCCAATAGAGCATGGACATCCCCACTGTAGGCATAATATCTCCATAACACTTGGCTAGCCATTCCCCTGCCATGAGTAATCATGAGTTGTTCCTATAAACATCTAATTAGAAAGTTTTCTATTTTCTTCCTCCATAATCTCGTCAGTTGAAAGGAGCAGATGTTTTTAATTCAGTTCATTCCACCCCGCTCCAAACACATATAGAGGACTCATTGGCTTCTTACTGGACTGATTTCTCCGCATGTAGCACAAGTTTCCCTTGTAAGATGCTCTGCTGGCGCCTTTCTTTGTACTTAGCCCATCCTCAGCCTGATTCCTTTCATCCCTATCGGCTAATGGGAAAACACCCTGACAGACACACCCAGAAAGACGGTTTTACCCGCCAGTGAGCTTGACACACAAAATTAACCATCACACTACTTAAACTTTCTGAGTTTCAGGTTCTTCACCTTTAACTGGGACTAAGACTTTCTCCATCATGGGGTAGCTGTGAGGATCAAGGCAGATGATGAATGGTCCACAGTGGGGGCTCAATGATTGTTGTTCCTTTTACCTATTTATGGTCCTGTTTCTGCTTCTACCAGCCAGGATGACCAAATGGTTCTAGTTATTTCAGTTAAAGCCTCAAACTGCTTCATTGCTGTCTTTACTTCTCTTTACACGTACCTGCCTTGGACACCCATTTCTTCTTGTTTGTCCGCTGCTTTTGTGATGACAGAAGATGGGGGCATTTCTGGGCAGTGAACTCATCTATTTTCCTGTGTATCTCCTTCCCAGCTTAAAAGCATGTGTCTCCAGAAGATCTATAATTTGTGTTCCCAACAGTAAGAGTTCTGGGGTCTGGGAAGCTCCAAGGGAGAAGTATGAAATGGGATGTTAAGCAGGACTTTCTCAGCCAGACTGGAACTGTGGCTAAGGCTAAAAGCTGAGGAAAGATGAGCTAATACTGAGATAATTTGCCGATAACTGGAACCAGACACGTTCTCCTAGAATGTACCAAGAAGTAGCAAAACTGGCTCTGCTTCCATCGCCGTCCCAACATGGATTCTATCAGAGCAGACCGGGGAGGGGTTCAGGGTTCATAACGAGTGGTGATTCTCTCCCCATCCTCCAAAGGAAGGAGGTGCTCCTGTTCTGTTAACCCAACTGAAGAGAGGCTACCTCCAACAGCATTACTCACAGGCAATGAACGTACCTGTGAGATGCCCTCCTTTGGGCGTCTCATTTCCCTGTTGGACATCGGCTTAGACAGCCAACCTACTGGCCGCAACTGTGCTGGTATGAGCAGGGATAAGTGAGTTGGAAAGAGATGGCTGGACTCAGGGAAGGGGGAGTAGCTGCAATCCCATGCTGGGAAGAGAGCACCACGGCCATCCACAGAGATGTCGGTATTGTGGTGTGGCAGCTTTGCAATGTCAACTTGCCTGAGGTGAACTAGGTTTCCCACACTCCCTTTCTTATATGTTTCTGGTTAGGGTTGGCCACAAGAAGAATTTGCAAAAGATTTGGAATACGGAAGTGGAACAGTAGCCATCTCTACTCTCGGAAGGTCCAAGTAGGTCAGGCCCTGTCCCAGCTCACATTGGTTTTTGTGCATCCAATGGCTCCATTATTGGTGGGGAAGCAAACTTGCTAAAGCTCCAGCTCCCGTGGGATCTCTTCTTCAGCTCTTCTGAATCCTAGGCCAGGGGCGAGTGTGGCTCTGTAGCCAGAGCAGCAGCTTCTCCAGCAGGTCATCCACGGCGACAGAGTCAGAGACTTGGACATGGGAGGGGGCTGATGTGGATTCCAGTGTGAGGCAGACGCAGGTCCAGCTGGCCCCCTCTCTCCCATTTTGGGTTCATCTCACCTTCCGTATCACCAGTCCTGTGACTTCAGGCACCAGACACAGGAGGAACAGCTGGACTGAGACCATTCTGCCAGCTCTCTCAGTTGAGTTAAATCTCCAGTAAATCCCTTATTCTGTACCATTCCTTGTGGTTCTGCTTCTCCAGTTAGCATTGCCTGACACCTGGTTTGCCCCCAAGTCAGTCACGATACTTCTAGATTGCATGGAGTAACTTGGTACAGTACAAAGACCACGGAAATTGGAACACTTATCTGTGATGAGTTCCAATTTCATCTTTTCAACCAACTTGCTGTGTGACTTTGGTTATGTCAATTAACCCTCCAAATCTCAGTTCCATCATTGGCTTAAATAAAGGGAGTTTGGTTTAGGTGATCTCTAAAGATGTTTCCAAGTTTAAACATACAAGCAAACACATGATATTAAAGTTTATTTTTAAGAGTGTCTGAACTTTATAACAATTCTCTTGCTACTCAGTGATGGTAAACACTTTTGGGGGCACATGCAAAACCCACAATTCCTGATTCTTTGGGAACTGCCCCAGGTGTACCATGTTAATATTATATGACCACCCTCTCTCCTTGGCTATTGCTAATTAGACCAGACACCTGGCCCACGGAGGACCCAAGATTCTCTCTTCTAGAAATTAAGAACTGGGACCAGGAAACTGCTTGTCAGCCTCTGCTGGTGCCTCAACCTCTAGAAACACTGGGATGTCCATATTCCCATATTCCTCTGTGAGGGTCACATGAGGCAGGAAAAACGTGCCTGAATTGAGAAAGAAAGAGAAGAATGAAGCACATGCTCACAAAGCGGCAAAGACGAGAGCTAGAGGAAAAAGTCCTGTTGGTTTCTGGTCCTAGCCTGGCTGCATTCCTGCCCCTTGCTTCCTTGAGACAACCTATGTTTCTATTTAGTCTTCCACTCTGTTTATGCTGGCCCAGGCTCATCTTTATTACCTGTCCCCAAAGAACTCTAACTCAAGCCAATAGGAAGATTTATTTTTCTTGATAAAAACTGGTTAAAAACTGATTGCTTATTGATTCCTTATTATTATGCTTCCTCATCCAAAACAGGAATTTCAGTTTTGAAAAATTGCCTAGCCCTGTTAGAAAATGGACATCTTGAACTGCTAATAATATTATATTTGTCTGATGGCAAGAGTGAAAACAACTGACAACATCAGTCTGTCTTTCTATGAGAGAGATACTTTTCAATGTTAACAAGCATTAACCCTCGAGGTGGACATTCTCATACAAAAACCCAGTGAGTCACCAATAGTCTCATGCTGGAGTGTTGGGCTTGGCACATAAAGGTGGGGTTCAAGTCCCAGTGCCGCCGTTTACTGTTTGTGTGCCCTTGGGTAAGAGTGTGAACGCTCTGACCTTCAAATACTCCATCTATTAAACAGAAACAATTCCTTTTACCAAAGTTGTTGCGATGTTTACGTGAACTGCTATATGCCAAAGCACTTTATAAACCATCAAGCTCTTCACAAATGTGAATCCCAAATAATGAATATTTGAATGTCTGTGTTGAAATATAACAGAAAGCACAAGTAGACAATGGAAGACAAAGGAAATACTGTCAGACAATGGGTTTTCAAGTAGAGGGCCAAAACCTCAATGGAAATTCCCTTTCTCCCCAATTAATCTAAAATGAGAGTGACTATAATCACATAGAAATGAGCTCCTTCTTCATGTTTACACTAAGGTAGAGAAGTAACGTTCTTTTTCACAGTACAATCATGTGAACATGGGCTTGGACAGAAATTCCAGCATATAGACTCAAAAACACGTTCCCATAGATTTAGCTTAATGAGTTGTGGCACGTCATCTATATATACAAACACTTGTATGGATGGACATAACACCCTATATATGATGTACACGTATTTACACAGATAGTGAGGATTCCAGAGTGAGAGCCGGACTGAGGTATCCACTGGGAATGCAGACATGTTCAGGCATGTCTGAAGGGCCAGGATGTGAGACCACCCAGGATCTATTTACATGAGAGCCTGAGATGCTGTATTCAAGGGACAATGATAGGATATGCTGGGAAAGAGAGCCGACACCCCCCCACACCCCCCGAATAAGCTCACCTGCCTTTGGGGAAACAGAGATCTCTTAAGCCCTCCTTGCCCCACACAAGTGCGCCTGCGAGGGAGAAGGGGCTATACATACAAGCCCATTGGAACTGGAATTGTAGTTTAGAGTACAAGGGAGCGCCAATGCCCTACAGCGCCAACGTGCTGCCTTGGTGTCCCCCAGATGTCGTCAGCATTCCTCTCTCGTGACTAAGAACTAAAAAGATGGTTATATTCCTAAAGACTATGTGGGCCAAGGAAGGGTGTAAGAAAATACTGGTGGAAATCATTTCCTCCCCACTTCAGTATGGTGCCTGATTATTAAAAGCCAATAAGGTCAATGACAAAAAGGATCACGGGCAGCACCTGCCCGTTGTGATCTGTCCCCAACTCACTTCCCCCCTCATTTCTCCTCGCTCTGTTTATCTAGCCTGTGCCCATGGCAACTTCCTCCCCATCCAATGGTGAGGCTGCTTGTATCCTCCAAAAAGCCCCATGTGACTCAACTCAAATGCAGAGTTTGCATTCACTGTGCCACAGCATCCTGGGGTCCCATGACACCCTCACAACAGTGATGTAGTCTTAAGGGCAGATAGAGCCATCCTTTAATGCATAAGTCATGTCACTTCTCTGCTCAAAACACTCTAATGGCTTCCAACTCACTCAGAGGAGAGTGCTGGCTAGCTTCCTGTCCTCACCTCGTTCTTCTCTTACCTCCAGGAGGGGATCCAGGCTTTGTGGGGCCTGAAACTTATATAATTTGGAAGGCTTTTAAAGAAATAGCACAAAAAATTGTGTATGAACATGAATATTTATTTACAATGAGAAAACAGATCATAACAGATTAAAAATCTCTCAACTCAATTTCCCCTTCGCTGGATCCCGAAAATGCCAAATGTCAAATGTCCAACATCATCCAACTCGGGAGGAAGCGTCATGGAGGGGATGGTGAGGTGGAAGGAGACAGCAGTCCTTATCAATTTCAGTTGAAATACCTTATTTGGGTAAATTTTACACAACCATGTCAGTACACTGCTAGGCTTCTCTCAGGGCTGGGAGGGGCCCTGTGCAAGGGAGGGGCCCTGAAGCTTCATGGTGAGCCCACCTCTGCCCAGGCCCCTTATCTCCACTCTAGCCATATTGGCCTCCTTTGTATGAAGACATCAAGTCGGTTTCCTTCTCAAGGCTTTGCCTTTGCCGTTCCCTGAGCCTGGAATTCTCTTCCCTCAGATATCAGAATGGTTTCCTTCACATCTCTGCTTAAATGTCACTGTGTCAGGGAGTCCTTTGCAGACATTCTTTATGAAAAATAACCTCCGCCATTTTCCATCCCTCTTGCTTTGCTTGATTCCTTTCCCTAGCACGTATCAGCATCGGATATGATATCTGCTTGTTTGCTGGCTGGATCCCCTCTAGAATGTGAGAGCAGAGACTCTGTTTAGTTCACTGCTTCATCCACAGTCCCCATCACAGTGCCTGGCACACAGTAAATGATCAGTAAATACTCAATGAAGCAGTAAATATTTTCACAATTACAAGTCCTGTGTTGCCAGTATTCATTGACAGGTCTCTACTAGGTGGTATGGTTCTCGAGAGCAGGGGGCTATTCATCCTTCCATTGGTTTATTCAACAAAAGTTTCTGAGCATTCCATGTATCTCAGTCTGCTCGGGCTGCTATAACAAAACACCACAGACTAGGTGGCTCAAATGACAGAAATTTATTTTCTCACGGTTCCAGACGCTAGAAGTCCAAGATCAAGCAGCCGTCAGGGTCAGTTTCTGGTGAGAGCTCTCTTTCTGGCTTTCTCACTGTGTCCTCACGTGGCCTTTCCTCTGTCTCTGTCTCCCACTGTCTCTTCCTCTTCTTAGAAGGGTACCAATCCCATTGGAGCAGGGTCCCACCCTTATGATTTCATTTATGACTTCAACCTTAATCACCTCCCTAAAGGCCCTATGTCCAAACACAGTCACATCGGGGTTAGGGCTTTCACATACAAATTTTAGGGGGACAATTCCGTCCATCACACCATGTTAGGCAGTGGATGTGCAATGACGACCAAAACAGTCCTGACCCCCACCCACAGGGAATCTGCGGCATATATTACAAACAGTAAAATTTGACAAAAATCTTCATAGGTGGGGTTGCTGAAGATAGAGTCAGAAAGCACTGTAGGAAGCAAGAGATAGCATCAACAGCGACAATGATAGTAGCTAACATTTATTTTGCACTTCGTATGGGCCAAGCACCGTTCTAAACAACAGTGTGAGGTAGAAGCTATTATTCTCATTCTACAGCTGAGCAGAGACGACAGAGCTCTTCCCCCTTATCCGCGGGGAATATGTTCCAAGACGCAGTGGATGCCTAAAACCGCGGGTAGTACTGAACTCTGTGTATACTGTGTTTTTTCCTATCCATACATATTTGAGGGGTGACAGCAAAACTAGCACAAATTTCTTTTTCCTTCTTCACAATTTCACAGATAGTAAATTTGTTTTTACTGTAGATCTTAGCAACGTCAGCATACGATTTTTTTCTTTCAAGTCAAGAACTTTCATATTTTCACTTAAAGGATGTGCTTTACAGCTTCTACTGAGTAAAATAAGGTTTATTTGAACACAAACACTGCAACACCATGACAGTTGATCTGATAACCGAGATGGCCACTAAG
The DNA here is from genome assembly GCF_041296235.1 of Equus asinus. Lineage (NCBI taxonomy): Eukaryota > Metazoa > Chordata > Mammalia > Perissodactyla > Equidae > Equus > Equus asinus. The sequence continues at coordinate 13,262,460 of NC_091816.1, forward strand.
TGACTAACAGGCGGGTAGGTATACAGTGTGGATATGCTGGACAAAGGGATGATTCATGTCCCGGGTGGGATGGAGCAAGACAGCCCGAGATTTCATCACACTACTCAGAACAGCATGAAATTTAAAACTTATGAATAGCTTATTTCTGGAATTTTCCATTTAATATTTTTGGGCCATGGTAACTGAAACCACAGAAAGCAAAACCTTGGATCCGGGGAACTACTGCAAACACCTTGCCAAGTTCACACAACTGGTACATGGCAGAGATAGGATTGAAACCCAGGCAGCCAGTCTGCTCCTGGAGCCATGCTCTTAACCATTGTGCTCTGGAAGGTCAGAGAACCGCTCCATCCCCTTCACCTTACAGATGAAGACCACATCTTTCTTTTTCACATGCCTTAGTTCACTTAATCTTTATAAGAATACTAGTTGGTGGGTCATGTGACCCCATTTTATGTGAGAAGAAATTAAGAGTAAGAAAGAGAGGATACCAATGCCAGCAGGCAATGGTTTTTCTTAGAATGAGTGAGGCCTGCGGTTGGCCTCCTTGGATCCCTGATCTCAGGCTTCGATTTTACCAGCTGTGAGGTCTTGAGCAAATTGCTCTGTCAGGGGAGTGCTTCCTAAGCCCAGACTTGATATCACACAGCACGACTCCTCAGCCTCAGCACTACTAACACTTGTGGGGGCTGTCCTGTGTGCTGTAGGATGTGTGGCAGCGTCCCTAGTCTCCACCCACTAGATGCCAAGAGCACCCTCCTCCCCTCAGTTGTGACTGTAATAAAATATCTCCAGGTATTGCCAACTATGCCCTGGGGATAAAATCGCGCCTGGTTGGGAATCACCTTAGAGGCAGCCAGGAAGAGCCAGGAGTCATGGAAGCACATCGCCAGGGACGTGGCCCCACGTAGAGATGGACCCCTAGATCCTTGTGGCCCTGCAGCCCATCAAAGGCCTCCTTGATCTTCAGAGCGGAAATCCACACCTTGTGCTCAGTGTACGTCTTATTAACATGAGGCATTATAAATATTTATACCGTGTCTGCCACAGACCCCTGTATCAAGGGCACTGCCAACACACAGTGATGAGCCTCTCACTGCAGCTGGGAGGGAGGTGAGGGATGGGCCCAGGCTTGGAGTTCACAGAGCCAGTGATGGGCTGAAGCCCTGGTCAGTCTTGTGGTTCCAGGCCCACCTGGCCTCTGAGGCTGGTAATGGGCCCCAGTGAGCCCTGTGTGCCTCTCTGGATAGTTAATTTGAAGACCTGACTTCCAGTTCTGGTCTTGCCATCTGCCTTCATAAAGTCCTGGTTTGCCTCTCTGTAACTTAGGGTCAATTATACCTGTCCATTTGCTCAGTAGAGATGAAGCATGTAGAGGGTCTTTTAAGCTAAATGTGGGGGGCTGGTCCTGTGGCCGAGTGGTTGGGTTTGCACACTCCGCTTCAGTGGCCCAGGGTTTCACCAGGTTGGATCCTGGGCACGGACCTAGCACCACGTGTCAAGCCATGCTGAGGCGGCATCTCATGTGCCACAACTAGAAGGACCCACAACTAAAACATACAACTGAGTACTGGGCGGATTTGGGGAGAAGAAGGAAAAATAAAAAAAAATAAAATAAATGCGTTGTATGTCAGGTCTCAGTAAGAAAAGGATCTGCCCTTGTCCCACAGTTTCCTGATTGTTGACATAAATCGTGCCATAGACACATTCCTTTTGGTTAAGAAACAGTCCGGAACTAATGTGAAAGTGGTGCCAGCTTCCTGGAGCTCTGTGCCAACCTCCAGAATTCATTACCGTTTGGCCCTGCCTTTACCAGCTTGCTGGTCTACCTGCCCAGGCATTTTCTGGGAACAAAATCCACACAAGCTGCAAACCTTTCCAGAAGAAGGCCAGGAAAATCTGGAACTAGGTGTGGCTCCGGCAGCCTCCTGCCAGCCACAGCCTGCCCAGGTGATCAGCAGGCTGTGGGCAGCCCTTATTGGCTCCACTTTGAAGGACTGGGGAAACTAAGGAAAAAGCACTGTCCATTTTGTTTTTGAGAGCACTCTCCAATTACCTGTGTCTGTTTGCATCACTGTGACCATTTTGATTCTTTTAGGAAAAGAAGCACCAGATGAATTTTCTTCTCTTTTTAAAAAAATTTTTTTTATTGTGGTTTAAATAGTTTATAACATTGTGAAATTTCGGTTGTACATTAATATTTGTCAAACACCATATAAATGTGCCCCTGCACCCCTTGTGCCCACCTCCCCCGCCCCCTGCTTCCCCCTGGTAACCACTAAATTGTTCTGTCCATAAGTTTGTTTATATGCCACATATGAGTGGAGTCAGAGTATTTGTCTTTCTCTGTCTGGCTTATCTCACTTAACATGATGTGCTCAAGGACCATCCATGTGATTGTGAATGGGATGATTACGTCTCTTTTTATGGCTGAGTAGTATTCCATTGTGTAGATATACCACATCTTCTTTATCTATTCATCAGTCGTTGGGCACTTGGGTTGCTTCCACATCTTTGCTATTGTGAATAATGCTGCAATGAACATAGGGGTGTATAAGTCTCTTTGTATTGTGGATTTTAAATTCTTTGGATAAATACCCAGTGGTGGGATAGCTGGGTCATATGTTAATTCTATTTTAAGTTTTTTGAGAAATCTCCATACTGTTTTCCACAGTGGCTGCACCAGTTTACATTCCCACCAGCAGTGTATGAGGGGTCCCTTTTCTCCACAACCTCTCCAACGTTTATTATTTTTTGTCTTGGTGATCATAGCCATTCTAACAGGAGTAAGATGATATCTAAGTGTAGCCTCAATTTGCATCTCCCTGATGATTAGAGATATTGAGCATCTTTTCATGTGCCCGTTGGCCGTCAGTATATCTTCTTTGGAAAAAATGTCTATTCATATCCTGTGCTCAATTTTTGATGGGGTTGTTTGTTTTTTTGTAGTTCAGTTGTATGAGCTCTTTATATGTTATGGAGATTAACCTCTTATCGTATATATGATTTGCAAGTATTTTCTCCCAGTTAGTGGGTTGTTTTTTCATTTTGATCTTGGCTTCCTTTGCCTTCAAGAAGCTCTTTAGTCTGATGAAGACTCACTTGCTTATTTTTTCTTTTGTTTCCCTTGTCTGAGTGGACATCGTGTTTGTAAAGATCCTTTTAAGGCTGATGTCAAAGAGTGTAATGCCTCTATTTTCTTCTAGAAGTTTAATGGTTGCCGGTCTTCAAGTCTTTGATCCGTTTTGAGTCTATTTTTGTGTGTGGAGAAAGATAATGATCTACTTTCATTCTTTCGCTTGTGGCCGTCCGGTTTTCCCAGCACCATTTATTGAAGAGGATTTCCTTTCTCCGTTGTATTTTCTTGGTTCCTTTGTCGAAGCTTAGCTGTCTGTATATGTGCGGTTTTATTTCTGGGCTTTCAATCCTGTTCCATTGGTCTATGTGCCTGCTTTGTACCAGTAATATGCTGTTTTGTTGTAATATGTTTTGAAGTGAGGGATTGCGATGCCACCAGCTTTGTTCTTGTTTCTCAGGATTGCTTTGGCTATTCAGCTCTTTTGCCCATTTTTAAATGAGCACATGTGGCATGAATTTCATACTATTGTCTGTGATTTCTGTAACATTCAATTAATGAGAAATGGTTCTAAATACCCTTCTTACCTCTCTATATTTCATATGGATGTTAAATTACACTTTAAATTTTAGTGTTCTTTTCAGAAATAGTCGATAAAAAATCTGCCCTTCCTTCCTTTCTGTTGGAGAGTCATTTTTGTTTTTGTGGAAAAGCCCATCAACACTGCTTAAATATACAGTTCAAAAATGGCTGGGGGTGCCTCACTGAGTGTGTGGACTTACGCTTAATTTTTGTAAGTTGGTTTTTTTTTTTTTTTTTGAGGAAGATTGGCCCTGAGCTAACATCCCTGTCCATTTTCCTCTACTTTATATGTGGAATGCTGAAGTGGAGTGTGCAAACTTAACCACTGGGCCAACAGGCCAGCCTCAGTTCATTATTTTTTTTTGCTGAGGAAGATTCTCCCTGAGCTAGCAACTGTTGCCAATCTTCCTCTTTTTGCTTAAGGAAGATCTGCCTCTACTTTATGGGGGAGGGGGATGCAGCCACAGCATGGCTTGACGAGCAGTACTAGGTCAGTGTCAGGGATCCAAACTTGTGAACCCCAGGCCGCTGAAGTGGAGCACGCGAACTTAACCACTACACTACCAGGCTGGCCCCAGAAAATTGAAATTCTTGAAAGGAATGCTGAAAAGAGTAGAACAAGCAAGCAGATAGCAGGCTGTGCTGTGGGGTAGGACTCTTCCCTATGGACTTTTGAGATTGTTCATTTAAAACTATGGGGGAAAAAATCAATAAAACAAAATGGGGAGCATGGGATGCTTGGGCCATCGACTGAACTGTTCTCAAATCTCCTCCATCCATGTCTTCTGACTCATTCATTTTCTCCATTACACGCGAACAAAAATAAAGCCTATCGTGCTTCCCATTAAAATGAAGAAAAATAAAGGTGGGAGTTCTCTCATGAGTTGCATCCTTTTTCATACCCAACATCATCCCAGGAAGACCCTGTGATATGGTGGAAGGTCACAGACTTTGGAATCAAAAGTTAGAATTTCCCATCACTTAATTGCTGTGGACCTTGGGCAAACTATGTTACTTGACCCCTCTGGACCTTAGATTCCTGATGTGTAATACGGGTTGACAATGAAAACTATGTGGCAGGCTGCTCTCAGGATTAGTGATAATGTATATAAAATTACAGACTGTTACACTGATGGCTCCCAGTGAATCAGGCCCACTGGTATTCATGGTATTTACGTCCTTGGATAGTCTCCTCCCATACTGACTCTAGGCTTGGCCTTGTGATTTGCTTGGCTAAGGGGACATAACTGTGACACAAGCAGAGGCTTGATAAGCATTTGCACCTTGGGACTTACCCTGTTGGAATCAAGGTGCCGTGTAAAGAAGTTTACCATGTGTAAAAAGAGAGGTTCCAGTTTCCTCACTATCCCCGCCAAGTGAGGCCATCTTAGACCTTCCAGCTCCAGCCAGTTCTCCAACTGAAGCAGCTTCTTGAGTGAGCCCAGGCAAGACCAGCAAAAGAACTACCCAGCCAAACCACAAAATCATGAGAAATAATAATTGGTTTTGTTTTAAGCCACTAAGTTTTGGGATGGCTTGTTGAGCAGTAATACATAATGGATAAATTAATTCCTACTACTATATTCTGTTTTTACTGAGAATACTTCTGATACAAAATGTGTGGGAGTTTTTTCTCATACCATCCAATTCTCCAAAACTCTGGACACCAACTGGGTGTCCTACAATTTAATTCAATTCTGACACTAACTGCCCGGAGTTAACACATATCCTACAGGCTAAGGGCTCAGTCCCAAAGACTGCTCCCACTTCAGAGGCCAATTACAAGTCCAGGCCTCCTGTACTTCTGACCAACCAGCTATAAAGTTGGGGTAGGGGTGTAACCACAGGCCCATTTAGAGCCAGTTTGAACAGACCCCATCTCTTATTAACAAAGTGATTAATGATTGTCTTTCAGAAAATCCACAAAGTCACAAAGCCAGAGCATGAGCAGAAGAAGAAATCTTGACCTGAAGTGACTATGAAACTAAAGATCCTCCTCCCCATGGAATGAAAAGACTGGGACACAGCTGGAACCTGAGAGTTGGACTTGTCAGAAGAGAAGTGAGCAGTCCCTTATTCAGGAAGATCCAGTGTTAAAATGCTTTCTCCATCTTATCATAAATGTTTAGAACCCTATCATAAATGCTGAAAACTTTACCATACATTCTTGAAGCCCACCAATCAAAACTTGTCCCACCAGGGTTTCTGTGTTCCAGTTGGTTCTTCATAACCTCTTAAATTTCACCCCAAATCCTGAATCAGGGAGACAGATCTGAGGGCACACGCCCTCTGTCTCCCTGCAGATCGATCTCCCGTAATAAAGCTGACTTCTCCCCAAAAAGCTGGTGCCATAATTAATTGATTGTTTGTGTGCATTGGGCAAGGGAATGTCAATTTTGTGTGGTAACAGGGGGAGGTTGCACAACCCTTCCTCAGGCTTGATAATTTGCTAGAATTGTTCACAAAACTCAGGAAAAATGTTTGACTTACAGTTTATTATTGATACAACTCAGGAATAGCCAAATAGAGGAGATGCAAAGGGCAAAGTATTGCAGAGGGGTTGTGGGGTGGGGGGCAAAGCTTCCACGCTATCTCTGGACATGCCACATTCCCAGCACCTTGATGTGCTCACCAACCCAGAAGCTCCCCAAACCCTGTAGTTTAGGGATGTTATGGAGGCTCCATTACATAGGCACAATTGATTAAACCCTTGGCCACTGGTGACTAACTCAATCTTCCCAGAGGTCGGGATTTGGAACTGAAAGTCCCAACTCCCTAATCACATGATTGGTTCCTCCAGCAGTCAGCCCCTATCCTGAGGCTACCTAGGGACCCATCAAAAGTTACCTCATTAACATTCACTCAGGCATGGTTGAAAGGGGCTTATTATGAACAACAAAAGACACTCCTCTCACATGTATCAAATTCCAAGGGTTTTAGAAGCTCTTGTGCCAGGAACCAGGGATAAAGACCAAATATATATTTCTTGTTATATACAATATCATACTTATATTTTAAAAATACATATGTGTGCCTACTATGAGCCAAGGACTATCCTTTCCTTTAAGGATACAGTGGTGAACAAGACCAATATAGGCCTTCCTGTCATGGAGCTCACATTCTAGTGGGGAAGACAGTTCAAAAAAATCAGTTAAATCATTGCACAATGTTCTGTGTACTAGTAAGAGCAAAACTTAGGAGGTGAGGTAGAGAATAACAGGGAATAATATCTGCTTTCGATAAGGTGACCAGTGAAAACCTCTCTGAGATGAAATTCAAGCAGAAACTTAAAAAATGAGAAGGAAGTAGCCACACAAAAAGTTATATAATAGGTCTTTGATAAGTGATAGTTATTATTAATAGACATATAAAAATATTGATTGATATTTATTAATTATTTATGTACTTGGAACATAGTAGGAGCTCAATGTATATTAGTTCTCTGCCTTCCCCTTCCCGTGTCATCATTATTATCAGTCAGGAGAACAGAAATCACAGGAGGTATATCAACAGTGGGGATTTAATATAGAGAATTTGTTATAGGTGTTTGAAGGCTAAAAGAGCAAAAAATGAATACTGAAGTAACCTAGAGGGCTGTGGGGAGCAACTAACGCTTCCAGTGCTAGAATATCTAAAGGAAAGGGGCTAGGCATTATCAGAACCTAGAAAAATGGAGGAGGGGCTCATGGAGGGAAACCATCACTCAGCTATTATTAACATTTCTGAGGGGGTTTGATGAGGCTGGTCCTCAAAGAGCACCCAAAGTAGATAAAAGCTGTAACTCACTGCTGTTCCTGAAGCAAAGTGGTGATGTTGGGGCAATGTAGAGGTGAACAACAAATTATCAGAAAGAAGCCAGTCTCTTTTTCCTCTCCTACCACCTTTCAATCTCCCTATAGTGCCCACTATTGGCAGAGCCTAGCAGAGAGCCAGCAGGCAAAGAAGATTGTGAAAGGTACATCACAGAGCCCCAAACCCAGCACAATAGAGAAGAGCATTCACAGCTGGATTCGGAGCAGAGAAACAACAGGCAAAGGACTAAGATTGTCCAAATAAGCCCTAATTAACACTTGTTTCTTTCTAGCATGTGATCCAGTATTGCATTTGTCCTAAATATCTATTATATTTTAAGACAGAATTTTTGTTTTTGAAAATAGTTTCTGAAGCTGTTTTTTATGTATACCATTATAATAAAACTGTGATCAGATATGTATTTCTAATACATAGAGCAATCACTAAAAAAGCTAATCAAAGAGATATACTAAAAAACACGATAGTAAGTAGAAAATGTAATTCTGTAAAATGTTCAAGTAAGGGAAACAGAAGTCCAGGATCAGATCACCTCACTGGTGAATTCTACCAAACGTTCAAAGAAGAATTAATACCAATTCATCTCAAACTCTTCCAAAAAATAGAAGAAGGAGAAACTCTTTCAAAAATATTTTATGGGGCTACCATTACCCCAATACCAAAACCAGACAAGAGATCTTTCTCTTTTTTAATATAGGCAGTTCCAGCTATATATTTCCCTCTAAACACTGCTTTAGCTTCATCACATAAGTTTTGGTGTATTGTGTCTTTGTTTTCATTCATTTCAAAGTATTTTCTTACTTTTCTTTTGATTCCTTCTTTGATCCATTGGTTATTTAGGAGTGTGTTGGTTAATTTTTTTACGGATTTGTGAATGTTCCAAATTTCCTTCTGCTATTGATTTATAATTTCATTCCGTTGTGGTCAGAGGACACAAAGGTATATAGGTACCTTTACTGGTGTTCTTATTTCTTTGTGTGGATTGGAGTTACTGTTTAGTGTCCTTTCATTTCAACTTGAAGAACGTCTTTGAGGATTTCTTGTAAGCCAGGTTTGCTAACAAAGGATTCTTTTATTTTAATATATGTATTTTCAAATCTGTGAATGTCTTCATTTCTCCTTCACTTTTAAGGGATGGTTTTGCTGAGTATAGAATTCTTGGATGACAGTCTTTTTTTCCTTGGATGACAGCACTTTGAATACATCACTCCACTGTCCTCTGGGCTCCATAGTTTCTGATGAGAAATTATCCGTTAATCTTATTGAGAATTCCTTGTGACGAGCCGCTTCTCTCGTGCTACTTTCAAGATTCTCTCTTTGGCTTTAGCTTTCAGTAGTTGGATTATGATGTGTCTAGGTGTTGATCTCTTTGAGTTTATCCCACTTGGAATTTTGTGAGGTTCTTAGATATATAGATTAACATTTTCCATCAAATTTGGGACATTTGTGGTCATTATTTCTTCAAATATTCTTTAAGCCCCTTTCTCCCTTTCTTCTTTTTTGGACTCTTATTATGTGTATGTTGGTATACTTGACAGTGGCCCACAGATCTCTGAGTTTCCATTCATTTTCATTTTTTTCCTTTCTGTTCCTCAGATTGGATTATCTCAGTTCACCAACCTTCAAAATTGCTGATCCTTCTGCCTGCTCAAATCTGCTGTTGTGCCCCTATTGAATTTTCTCTTTCACTTATTATACCTTTCAACTTCAGAATTTCTATTTGGTTCTTTTTTGTACATTCTATATCTCAAATTGATATTGCCCATTTGGTGAGACATTGTTCTCATACTTCCTATTAGTTGTTTAGACATGGTTTCCTTTAGCTCTTTTGTGTGTGTGTGTGTGAGGAAGATTGGCCCTGAGCTAACATCTGTTGCCAATCTTCCTCTTTTTTTTTTTTTTCCTCAAAGCCCCAGTGCATGGTTGTATATCCTAGTTGTAAGTCATCCTAGTTACTCTGTGTGGGATGCTGCTAGCATGGCTTGATGAGCAGTGTGTAGGTCCACACCCAGGATCTGAATCAGCAAACCCCAGGGAGCTGAAGTGGAGCACACAGACTTAACCACTCAGCCACAAGGCCAGGCCCCTCCTTTAGTTCTTTGAACATATTGATAATAGCTGATTTAAAATCTTTGTCTAGTAAGTCCAATGTCTGGACATCCTAAGGGGCAGTTTTTTTTTTAAAAAGATTTTATTTTTTCCTTTTTCTCCTGAAAGCCGCCCAGTACATAGTTGTATATTCTTCGTTGTGGGTCCTTCTAGTTGTGGCATGTGGGACGCTGCCTCAGCATGGTTTGACGAGCAGTGCCATGTCCGCGCCCAGGATTCGAACCAACGAAACATTGGGCCGCCTACAGTGGAGCATGCAAACTTAACCACTCGGCCACGGGGCCAGCCCCTAAGGGGCAGTTTTTTTTTTTTTTAAAGATTTTATTTTTTCCTTTTTCTCCCCAAAGCCCCCCAGTACATAGTTGTGTATTCTTCGTTGTGGGTTCTTCTAGTTGTGGCATGTGGGACGCTGCCTCAGCGTGGTCTGATGAGCAGTGCCATGTCCGCACCCAGGATTCGAACCAACGAAACACTGGGCTGCCTGCAGCAGAGCACGCGAACTTAACCACTCGGCCACGGGGCCAGCCCCCCAAGGGGCAGTTTTTACTTACTGCTTTTTCCTCTATATATAGGCCATACGTTTCTGTTTCTTTCATGTCTCATCATTTTTTACTGAAAACTGGACATTTTAAACAATACAATCAGCAACTCTGGACATCAGATTCCCACCTCCCCAGGGTTTGGTTTTGTTGCTCTTTCTGCTTTGCTATTTGTTTGTTTAGTGACTTTCCTGGACTAATTCTGTAAAGTCTGTATTTTTTGTTGTGTGTGGCCACTTAGCTTAGTGGTCAGGTAGTTACTGGACAGTTATTTCCTTAAGTCCCCTGAACCAATATGTTTCCCAGCCTTTGCTGAGAGGTTCTATGTGCATCTTGGGGCTCACCATCAATCTCCAGCAGTTTACAACTGTGCCTTAGCTTTCATTTCCTGCTTGCACAGTGTCTCAAGTCAGCCCGAGTGAGAGATTAGGTCCTCCTCCAATATCTTCTGGGCATGTGCACAGCCCTACACATGCCTGTGCCCCTCTAGATTCCTTTGAATATGTCAGAGTTTTTAAAATCTCCCTATGGACATCTCATTCTACAGCTTTTCCTTTAAGGTTTTGGTCAGCCTCTTGTTTGCCCCAACTGTTATCACTATCTTAGGCAGCTGTGGTATTAAACAGTTGCTGCTGATTGTTTTTGTCAAATGCCCCTGGAAAAAAGCTGTTTACATTGAGTGAGCTCTGCACTGGGGAGATAAAGACCAGCCCTGCACTTGGTGATTTCCAGGGAGCTGCCAGACAAATCAAATAAAGGCAATTCTCTGGGAGTGGGGCTTTTAGGAGGTCTCCAGACCCATTCTGCCTCCTCCACTTGCTGTTAGGCTTCTGTTTTTCACAACTACAGAAGTTACAAAGCTCTTGGTTTTCAAGACTCTTGCAGAGTTGGAAAGAAGGGATGGGACTAGGGCAAGTTAAAATGCCAGAAAGCTCACTGTTCTTATCAAGATTCAGCTGTTTTTCTTGAATAAGTGCTCCTAGGATTGTTGCAAGATTTTGTTTAATTTCCAAACTTGTGACAAAGTTGATTTTGACAATTTTTTTCCAGTGTTCTTATTGCTTTTACGGAGAAGTGGATTTTCAGAGGTCCTTGCTCCACCATTCCAAAAGCTGACTGCCATCATATCACTTTTTATGAACTAGTGTCATAAATCAAGGAGCATCAGTTTGTTGAGGCAGTCACAGAGTCCTACCCAGTTTCAAGAAAGAGGCAATCAATTCTGTCACTTGATAGGACAGTATCAAGGCTCTGGAAAAGCATGTGGGACTAGAAATGGGCCATTTTTGGCGAACATAGTCTGCTACATTTACTATTTTGGAGAATCAAGTCACTGAAGCAGTTCTGCTTGTAATATTCGAGTCACCAGTTCAACCCACTTGAGTCGGTCTACAATTGTACTATCATGTTGCTGGAGATGATTTTTCTAAGTGAAAGTTTGCAACTATGTTAGGTATTCTGGAGTTGTAGTGGCCAAGAATTTTTATATTAAGCTACTTTTGATAAATTGTTTTTCCTTTTATTTCCCTTTTATAATATAATTAAGGCATTACATTATTGCTCTGTATTAAGTTGATTGTTACATTTATAATTTTTTAGTTGAGGTATTACTTACATATGGCAAAGTACACAAATCTTCAGTGTACAGCTCAATGAATTTTTTTAAGCAATAGTACTCATTTAATATTTCTCAGTTTCTGTTAGTCAAAAATTCAGAAGCAGCTTGGCTGGGTGGTTCTGGCTCAGGGTTTCTCATGAGGTTGCAGTCAGATGACAACTGGGACTGCAGTCATTTGCAAGCTTGACTGGGGCTAGAGGAGTCACTCTCTTTTTTCTCAGCTTTATTTAGGAATAATAGGTATACAAAATAGGTATGCAATAGGTATACATAACAGGTATACAAAACACTGAACATAATTAATGTATACAATTTGGTGAGAAGGTTCACTTTCAATGTGGTCCATGTGGCTAGCAAGTGGGTGCTGACTGGTGGTTGGGCGCCTCAGTTCCTCTCTGTATGGACCTTTCCACAAGGCTGCTTGAGTGTCCTGACAACATGGTGGATTGATCTCCCCAGAGGAAATGATCCAAGAGACCAAGGTGGAACCTGCAAGACCATTTATGATCTAGCCTTGAAAGCCACGTGCCATTATTTCCACCATATTCTACTGGCCACAAAAGACAGCTCTGATTCACTGTGGGAGGAGACCACACAAGGGCATGAATACCAGGAGACTAGAATTACTCGGGGATGGCTACCACTTTGCCCCATGGATGGACTCTTTTCCTGGTTCCACCACTGTGCCATCACATCACCTCTTAACTTCCTGTGTCTTGAGTGTTGCACTGGTATTTTTCAGCAGCCACTCCTGGCTCCTCAGGGCTGTGTCTTCCTTAGTGTCTTCAAGAGTTCTGAGAAAACTGTTAATAATTAGCCAAGCAGTGATCCCATCACAGAGGTAACTCCAAGGCTCATGTACTTGCTTCTCTGGAGGTTTCTAAATAGACAGGAAGGTGTAATGACACAGTACATTGTCTGTCTGCTACAGTTTCGGCAAGGAATATGGAAACATGACTTTTTTAAAGAAAAAATAATATTTTAATTTTATTCTTAAATAACCAAAATTACTTATTAATGGTATGAATGTGTCTGTTGGGCACTGCACAGTTCCTCAAACCATGGAATCAAATTCGACATTTCCATTCACACTTCCTGTTCCAGGTCAACTTTTGCAAGGTACTTGCTTTTAATTTCTAAATAAAATTAAAAACTCATGAACACTTTATTTGTTTTCAATTTTCTACCATTAGTAACAATATTCCAAAGGATGTCTCATACACATACTCTTGTTCACGTGTGAGTGTTTCTCAATAGCTTATTAGCATTGGAATTGCTGGCTCATAGGGCAATCTTACTGGGTAATGCTGAGTTGTTCTCCAGTCCTGGTACTAATTTGTGCTCCTACCAACGTTTAAGAATTTCTCTTTTAGAACAGATTAGCGGTTACCAGAGGGGACCAGGGGGTTGGGGGTGGGCAAAAGGGTTAAAAGGGCATATATATACGGTGATGGATAAAAATTAGATTATTGGTGGTGAGCACAATGCAGGCTACACAGAAACTGATAAATAATAAGGTACACCTGAAATTATACAGTGTTATAAACCATTATGACCTCAGTAAAATAACAACAAAAAAGAATTCCTCTTTTCTTCACATCCTTGCCAAATTGAACATTATTAAACTTCTCAATTTCTGCAAATCAGATGGGTATGAAACACATCTCATTTTCTTTTTTTTCCCCAAAGATTTTATTTTTCTTCTTTTTCCCCAAAGCCCCCCGGTACATAGTTGCGTATATTTCAGTTGTGGGTCCTTCTAGTTGTGGCATGTGGGACGCTGCCTCAGCATGGCCTCATGAGTGGTGCCATGTCTGTGCCCACGATTCAATCCAGCAAAACCCTGGGCCGCCGAACAGAGTGTGAACTTAACCACTTGGCCATGGGGCTGGCCCCCATTTTCTTTTAATTGTGGTAAAATATACATAAAATAAAATTTACCTGGATCTTATTTTTCATTGAAATTGTTTTGGAGATAATTGTAGATTTACATAAAGTTGTAAAAAATAAGACAGAGACGTCCCCTGTTCAATGAATTTTCATATATGAATATAGCCATGTAAGCATCACCCACATCAATATACAGAACATTTCCAATACCCCAGAGGGCTCCCTTGTGTCCCTTTCCAGTCAGTACCCCGTCAAAGGCAAATTATATTGATTTAAAATTTTATTTCAGGATAATAATAAACAGTGTATTTATTATAAAAAGGGGGAGTTGGATTTGGTGAGGCTGAGAACCGTGGTGTCTAGTAGGACTTCCTATAGCTGGTGGGTCAGAGGTACCAGGAGATGCCCTCCCACCCTTTGCTTATTCCCATTTCTGTCTCCCACCCTTTGCTTATTCAGGCACTGTCGCTCTGGCCCTGTGCCCAGAAAGGCACCAAATCAAAATGGAAAGGTTAAGTATTTTTTGGTAATCATTGATGATGCTCTTGGAGCTCCCCCTACTCCATGCCATTTCTTATCCATTCACGTTTCTTATTCTGACTCTGTGTTTTCACTGGGAAAAGAGCAAGAGAAGGATGTGGGCGGCAGAGGACGCCATCTTCGAGGCCCAAGCAGCAGGCGGACGCCGTGAGACCACAGAGACAGTGACGTACAGGCTGACGGCAGCCCAGGATCAGGCGACATTCTCTGTGCTGTGGCTTTTTAGGGCTTGGTGACTCTTGGTGGCAGGGAGAAGAATGGGACTAACGGGCTCTGAGCGTGTAATCATAGTATCACGCACGTGGGCTCTGCTGGGCACCTTGTATCGATTTCCTCATTTAATTCTCACAACCACCCTCATAAGGCAGATGGTGTCACTTCCTTTCTCTGGGTAAAAAAGTAGAGCAGTTATTTGAAGTCCGGCAGACGGGTTTGCAGCCTAGCTCTGCCAGTTAACCGACCTGCACGTGACCTCAGTCAAGAGAGGTCTGTTCACATCTCACTGAGTTGTTTCCCGGCTCCATTGGATAACGTATGTGAGGGCATTTTATTCAATGAATGAATATATGTAATATTACCAATAATTTGCAAAGGAACTGCCTCACCCACACCCTGCCTTGGGGGCCCATTGTAGTTGGGTGGTGGGAAAGGTTGGAAGGGGGCTGCTGCTGATTGGCATCCTACCAGTCCAGGCTTATCAGCATATCACCGCTACACTTAGGGCCCAGGTGCTCCCTGCCCGAGTGGGTTCACTTGTCCAGCTCCGATTAGGTGTCTCTGATGGGGAGACAGCACGTCTGCAGGATAAATATTTGCAGAGCCCAACCAGAGCAAAATGGTGACATGAGCTTCGGGGCCTCCGTTTCTCTGTTCATGACTCCCCCTTCCTCCTCCTCTCTACCTACTCTCCTTGTGTGCTCCCTGGTGGCCCTGGGGCTTCCTCTGTGACAGAGCACCTGAGTCAGAGAAGAAAGTGCCTACTCACTTGATTCCAGAGGATTTCAGTTTAGAACTCATTCCCTCAAGCGCCTGCTCAGCTCTCCATTGGTTTGTGTCACTCTTTCGTCTGTGCCCTTAGAGCCTTTCTTAATTACAGCACTTATTTCACAGTGCATTCTTTTCTCCCACAGCCTTAAGCAACTAGCCCTTAACCAGGGCCTCAGACTTTCATAATGCCCCTTTGAGTTCACTGTTAAAGGCACTCCCTCTGGGCACATGTAGGCCATTTGCTATAGGGCTTACTTAGTGAAATATGAACTGGATTTCAGCATATGCTCCTTTCCTCACTGGCACCTTTGTGCAGTGCACAACTTGCACTACTGTACAGGGAAGACTTGTCATCAGCTGCTGTGTTTTATTCATCTCTGCGTCCTCCACTGCCTATCACTCTGCCTGATACCAATGAAAATTTGTTGATTGAATACATGTATACATTGCATAGATGGATGGATGAATCGCATCTTGTTTGCAACTCCAGTGACTTACAGGCTAATAGGCAGCTGCCTAAACGACCTAAATTTAGTATGAGCCAGGGGAAATTAAGGATGTGTAGTATCATTAAGGAAGGATTTGTGCTGTTCATATGTAAACTACTTTTGTGAGAAGGTGCTTAGAACTTACTAATGATTCCAATCATAAGTGGACACCAGCAACAGGCTAGACCCTTTGAAGGAGCTTATTGAGTGTAAGCTGTGCCCCCTGTCTTCAGGGCACTGGTGGTCAGTCTAGTTGGTGAGGAAAAGCCACATAGGGGATCTAACTGTCAATTCAGGACATTAATTAACTAATCACACAAACTAATGGAAGATTGCACCTGTGATAAGTGGGACATGAAGGAGAGCTCCACACGTGAGTAATAATGGGCACAGACCTGGCCAAAGGGTTCAGGGCAGGCCTTCCTGAGGAAGTGACTCATGAACAGCCAAGTCAACGTTCACCAGGTGGAGTGGGGTGGGAAGCACTTTCCAGGCCGGAGGTGTGACTCATGCCAGTGTCCTGTCCTGGAGGGAATCATGGCAAGTGGGAGGTTGGCGTGTAGAGACAGAGCGTGGCATGCAAGGATGCTGGAGAAGAAGGGAGGGACTGACTGTGAAGACCCCTGTGGGCCTTTCTGCAAGTTGCCTTTTCTCTGCCCTAGGAGCAGTGGGAAGCTATGGAAGGGTTTTAAGCAGGAGGGTGCTATGCTCTGATCTGTGTTCGAAACGCTCACGTTTACTGCTGTGTGGTGTTAAAGACAAGATAACAGGCCCCAAATGGAGTTGCTTATGGGAAGTCCCATGTCATCAAATGGAGACTTAGCTTAATTAGAGTCTTGGCTCTCCCAGAAATGGAATCCTAAACCAGTGAATCAGGAACACCCGATCAGCACTAGTTAGCTAATCGAGTGGCTGACAGACCCCTGTCCTCCCCTAAAGGAAAGTAACTTTGCAATAACCCACTGGCTTTTTTGCCTAGTATGACCTCCTTGTTCCCGCCCCCTTCTGCCTGTAAAGGACTTTCATTTTGTACGGCTCCTCGGAGCGCCTTTCTGTCTGCTAGATTATTGGGTGCTGCCCGATTCGAATTGATTTTTGCTCAAATAAATTCTTAAAATTTTTAGTATGACTCAGTTTATCTTTTAACAGTTCAGAACCAAATAGAGGGGAGTCCAAGTGGGTATACACAGACACATTAAGAAGTCATTACACTAGCCCAGGAGAGAGACGATGAGAGCTTGAATTGGGGTCATGGTGCTAGAAATGCAGAGAAGCAAACAGATTCAAGAGGTATTTTGGAGATAAAATTGATCATTCTTAGGAATAGACCGGATGTGAGGATGAGGGAAGTGTTAAGAATGACATCTACATTTCTGGCCTGTGCAACTTGGTGGCTAGGGTGCTAGGTTTTGGAGGGAAGTTCTAGAGTTTGGTGTTTCAGAAGGCTCAGTTTGTGATGGCTTGCAGGCAGCCAGAGGAGGACACGTCAGATTGGCAACTGGCTGTAAAATCTGAGCTGAAGAGATAAATGTGTGTGCTGTCCACCTCTAGGGAGTGCCAGAGGCCTTGGCTGTAAAGAAGATAACGTAGGAGAGAGGATAGAGTGAGAAAGAGTGCATCTCGTACCTTCAGGTACCTTCAGGTCAATCATTATTTTAAATGCTGGGTGGAAGAGGAAGGGTCTGCCGAGGGGTGGGGAAGAGGCTGGGTGACAGGAGGGTGCACGGCAGCTAAGGGAGTAGGCATCTCCAGAGTGAATGGTCAACATGGCTCACCACCGCGGGAATGAAGAGGATAGAGAAACTTCTGTTGGCTTTAGCAACAGGAGCATCTCTGGTGATGATGCTGAACAGGTTGAAGAATGAGTAGGAGGTGAGACCATGGAGACAGTGGGTGTAGACCACTCTTTGGAGAAGTTTGGTTGCAAAGGGGATTTGAGTGGAGATGACACGTCAAGGGTGAGTGTGTGTTCTGTTTTGTTCTTATTGGAAATGACCCATGTATGTTATGGAATCCATAGGAAGGATCCAGGAGCCAAGGCTGAGAAGAGGAGAGAGAAGGGAAAGTGGACAGTTCTATGTTCCTACTGAGGGCTCTTGGCTAAGATTCAGGCAGGAATAGAGGGCCTAGCTCTTGGTAGCAGGGACAGTGCCCCTGCCCTAACAAGAGGACAAGGACAGGAGAAGGCAGGCTTTCGTTTGGCGTTGGGAAGAAGAGGTGGCGATGGCCGTCTCAGCCACTTCTGTTTCTCTGCAGGGTAGAGCCAGCTCACCTGCCGAGAGTGAGGGGATCTGAGGAGAGCAGAGTGGGTTTGAAATTGTGCTTGTGAGCGTGAGCGAGTCAGCGGTCCAGCAAAGCCTAGCAGTGTTACGCGGTAGGTCTAGGGAACCATTTGTAGAAGGGAACTGATCCAGTTCGGGTCAAAGTCAAATCTGTCTCGTAGACATGAAAACAGTCTGAAGAAAAGGCACTAGAAGCGTAAAGATGAGGAAGCATCAGTCCTTGCTCTCCAGGGCTCACAGCCTACTGGAAAGTTTCCAGGATGAGAGTTGTAGGATAAGAATTAGGTTTGGCTGGGAGTAATAGAGAAGCCTCAAACAAAGTAGATGGTTATTTTCATCTCAAAAATAATAGCTGTAGTAACCCAGAGCTAGTGTGGCACACCACAGTGTTGTGAACCAGGACTTCTTGTTGCCCTTATGTGCATCACTTTCATTCCCAAGATCATCTCGTGGTTTCACATGGCTGCCATAGCTCCAGCCATTATGTTGTTATTCCAACCAGCAGGAATGTGGGAGAGAGGAAGAAATGACAAAGGATGCATGCCAGCTGTCTTTTATGAAGGTTTCTCAGAAGCTGTCACACATCGTTTGCATCTCATTGGCCAGAACTTAATCACATGGCCACACCCAGCCATAAGGGAGCCTGGCAAATAATAGCTTTATTCCATTCAGCCATGTGCCAAACACAAAACTTGGGGGAGGTGAATTTAACAACTAAG
The DNA here is from genome assembly GCF_041296235.1 of Equus asinus. NCBI lineage: Eukaryota > Metazoa > Chordata > Mammalia > Perissodactyla > Equidae > Equus > Equus asinus. The sequence goes on from NC_091816.1 coordinate 13,281,100, forward strand.
GAAAAGAAAAAGAACAGAATTTGGCGATAACTAGCAGTCTCTTCTGCATAGGTAAACAGGTGAATGCCGTGCAGTGATACAGCCTGAGAACCAAGTACAGAAAAGGGAGACGTGGGTTGGCCTGAAGCAGTCAAGAGGAGCCTCGTGGAGGAGCTCAGGTGGGGGCTCTTTGGGTGCAATCTACAGAAACTACCTTGGGGCAGACAGCCAATTATTCCCCCATGTCCGTTTTCTCCTCCTTTCACAGAATAGTTTCTACCGGACATGTGGCTATCCAGCTAAGGCCCGTGGATGCAAGCACAGTGTGCCATTTCTAAGTCTCGCCCTTAAAAATCCTGGGCACATGCCTTGCTGGTATCTTCTTCCCTCCTGGTGGCTGGAATGCAGATTTAGTGCTGGGAGCCAGCTTTGATCTTGCAGAGAAGGGCAACACTCTAGGAGATGGCTGAGGAGGGAGACAGGAGCCTGGTTCCCCGGATGTCTAGTGCCACGGAGCCCCCAACCTCCCTGGGCAGCCTGCCCTCCAAGAAATAAAATTTCTTGTTTGAGTTACTTTTGGGGATCTCTCTTGTAGCAGCAGCAACAGCAGCTTAGCCTATACCTTAAGTGATTTATTACTCAAGCTATTTTAAGAAAAAAAAGAGAAGGGTTGTTGCAAGGAGGGCATTGTAGAACCCAAGTCATGGAGAATGCAGCCAGCCTCAGGAAAGAACTGGAACTAGGAGCTGGACATTGGGCGGAAATCCGAGAAATGCCCTTACTGACCCTCGTCCCTGCTCTGCTCTGCACACCTGCGTCAGCCTTGCAGCCTCTGCGGACCCGCTTTGTCCGATGCTGCATTCACTCTGCTCTTAGGGCTGCCCCACAGCTTCCACGTGTATTTGTCATAGTTCCAGCCACAGTTAGGGAGGGACTGGCGGTTTCTGTCCCACTTCCAAATTCCTAGGACGGAGGATCTGATTGGCTTGTCCTGGTCAGGTGTTTATCTCCGGAGCCGCCAGCTCACTGTGAGTGAGACAGTGGGGCGAATACTACACCTTGGCTGCCTGGAGCCCACCCACATGGAGGGACAGAAAGTTTGGGGACCCAAGTGTGGCTCTTGGAGTGGGAGGGGGACCCAAGGCTCTGCAGGGTAAATCCGAGATCCTTAGTTTGGAGTATAAAGCTTAGCACAGTCTGATTCCATTCTGTTTCTCCAGTTACTCTCCTGCCTTCCCTGCCCATACACATAACTGCTCCCCGTAACGAATGTATGAATAAACTTGCCCCCGCCATGACTGCAGACCTCTACACATGCTGTTCACATTCTGGAATGTTCTTCCTCCTTTCCCACCTGGCCAGTTTATACTCATGCCTCAAGATGCCAACTCAAATGTCATATCCCCATGAGTAGAAAATAAACTTGATCCTAAGTTTCATTTCACTGGAATTTTATCAGCTCAGTTGTCATTGTGATATCACTTGTCATCTCCGATGGGCAGGAATATATCTCATGAATATGATGTGTGCACAGTAAACCGCTACAGGATATTCTGTTCACCCCAAATTTCTCTGAACGGGCATTTCTAAACCCTGCCAGTACGATTACAATTGACAGCAATGCTAGAAGACACAAAATTGTTTCATGAACCAATTAAAAGTAAAGTTGTGTGAAAAAAACAGATGCTTTCTGACCAGACTGGTAGTTGCAACTTTTGACTACTAGCTAGGCACGCAGCTGAAGACTGCATTTCCCAGCCTCTTTGCAGACAGATGCAGCCACACACCTAGGTCCACGCCCTAGAATGTGGGCAGAAGGGCAGGTGCACCATCTGTGTTTCTGGCGTACAGGGAAATTGCTTGCCCTCCACTTTTTCTCTTTCTCTTTTCCTTTACCAGGCTGAAGCATGGATGAGATCATGACCCAGCTTTGACCATGCAACCAAGGAGAATATCCAACGGATGATGACGCACGACAAGATGGGAAGAAGCCAGATCCCCAGCTGACCCAATGGAGCTGAGCAGCCCCATCAATCTGGACCACTCACCTCTGGTTTCTTGCTTGAGAAATAAATAAATTGAATCTTCTTTAAGCCACCGTGTGTGTGTGTGTGTGTGTGTGTAGATGTCTCTTTAAAATAGCAGCTTAGCCTTTTCCTAGGCAGAGTAGGCAGTGTGCTCTCCAGAGCGGGGGATGAAATCTCAACATCTCTGTCATCTTTTTATTTCCAGCGCCCCGCGGAGCATCTTACAAAAAATAAATGTTCAATACACCGCTGCTGATTGAACGGGTGCCTGAGCTGGTAAGAACGAAGCCCATAAAAAGTGAGTTGGGTCAATTCTGAAGAGCCTGAGATGTCGTAGTTAGGAATTCGGACTTTCCGCTGCCCACATTGAGGTTCCGTGGAAAGTTTTAAAGTAGGGAAGAATTTTGCGTTCTCAGGCTTCTCGGCATCGTGTTCGCTGGCGGCACCTACCGGCAAATCGACACACTGCAGCCTCTCTCCAGCTATAGCTCCTCGGACAAGAGATGAAGGAAGCAGTTGTTACCTATTGTAAGTTACAGGTAGGCGGTGCTAACGACGCTGATAAATAACAACAATTAGGAACTACTCCGGGTCAATCACTGTGATGGGTGGTGTAGTGGGGGTGCAGCAAACTTTAGACATGGTTCCTGGTGTGGGAGTTTGAGCTTTTATTTTTTTTTACAGGTAAGTTTCTGTCCTTTGATCTTGATAAGCTGTAAAATGCCTCTCCCATCCTCTCCCTCTTCCTGTCATTCTTTCTTGTCCATTTGCATCAACTTATGGTTTTCTTGTTTCTCCCAAAGGAGTTCGTTGCCATGGCAATGTTAAGTTATTTGAGCCAACTTGTGGCTTTGATTAAAAAAAAAAAGGGAACCACAACCAAAAAACAAAACAAAACAAAAACCCCACACTATCATGAAAAATTAGCAGTCTTCTCGGATAAGATGGGTTAGCGGAGCCCTCTGGCTGGGCCCACCAGGGAGATTTTTCTCAGTTCTCAGTTTTGAGAGAAGAGGTTCTATCCCTAAAAGCCAGTGTGATCATAGCTCAGGACCCTGTGCAGCCCCTGCAAGGAGGCTCTGCCCTTTAGCTTTGGCCTCCAGGAGACTTAGAGAAAATTTCTGGCCCCCTTTTAGTAACTGTGTAAGACTGTGCTTTTCTCTGTGCCGATATTATACCTGAGTTTTTTATCTTTATTTTATGTTTTTGTAAGCCACCTCAAGTCTCTAATACAACATATGGCTAAACATGAGATGAATGACCCAGATAAGAAGTGCCCAGGATGACAGAAAGGGGAGCACTAAGTGAGCGAGGGCCCTTGGGAAAGGGTGTGTGTGTGGAGGAGGGGGGGGTGCTTGATTAAGCCTTAGAGGGTGAACAGTGCAAGGCGGGCTCCTTCCCATTCCTATCTATTCTGTCATCCTTCCCATGTAACTCTTCTCCTAGCCTTTGGAAGTGACAAAAGCACTATTTTTTGAGTTGGCTTTCAAAATACCTGGTGAACTTTCCTGGTAACTAACGACCTCCCCCAACCCCACAGTTGGTCTCACAGGCACCAGCATTCCTCTTCCAGGCATCATGCCTTCTGGAGGCCCAGTCATGTGAATATCTGAAGTAAAGATACATGCAACCCATGTTCATTGCAGCCTTATTCACAGTAGCCAAGATATGGAAGCAACTTATGTGTCTATCGGTGGATGAATAGTTAAAGGTGTGGTGTGTATACACACACACACATACACACACACATACAAATATTACTCAGCCATAAAAAAATGAAATCTTGCCATTTGTGACAACACGGATGGACCTAGACGGTTTTATGCTAATTGAAATGTCAGACAGAGGAAGACAAATACCATATGATTTCACTTATATGTGGCACCTAAGAAACAAAACAACAAACAAAACGGAAACAGACTCACAAATACAGAGAACAAACTGGTGGTTACCAGAGGGGGGAGGGGCTGAAGGTGGGCGAAATAGGTGAAGCGGATTAAGAGGTACAAACTTCCAGCTATAAAATAAATAAGTCACAGGGTTGTAATGTAGAGCATGGGGATAGAGTCAATAATATTGTAATAACTTTGTGTGGTGACAAATGGTAATAGACTTATCATGGTGATTATTTCGTAATGTATAGAAATATCGAATCGTTCTGATGTACACCTGAAACTAATAGGATGTTGTACGTCAATTGTACTTTAATAAAAAGTAAACAAAGTGGTAATAAATGAATGTGGATCAAAAATAAAATAAAGTAGAGGCGCTCAGACTGCCAGAAGCAAGAGGGTGGCCTTCACTACATGGATTGTGCAGAGCTTTTTTGGGGGGGGGGGGGCGGTTTCCTGCAGTGAATTAAGTTACAAGTAGCAGGCAGGTGCAGCAGGAAAGGCTGGCGTTTTCTGCCGAAGTGCTGAAATCGGTTTTGATAGCCATACATCTCTGGGCACTGAAAAGGTACTTTTCTGATTCTTTGCTTCCAACCACTAGACAAGAAGCAGAAGGAGCCGCCGCCACTTGTTCATGAGGCCAGGCTCTCAGTCATGGGCAGTCACTAAGGCTGGAATGAATTCTTCAGAGTAAATGTCTAGCTCCTTTTGCACAGTCCCAGATGGTTCCTGGGCAGGCAGGTGTGCAGGACTCACTGGGGTCTGATGCTGCTCCTCCAGACGGGCCAGGCCTTCCTCCCCAATGTTGGTCTGTGAACTACATACCTGGGCCCATCCCTCCCCTCCCTCCTGTTTGTTGGGGGGAAGGACTGAGAAGAGGAAGGTTTATTTAAGCAGTTAGATCTGAACACAAAAAAATGAGGAGGGGATATTATTTCCTCGAGGAAGGGACAAGAACTGTTTGCTGTTCATCACAGAGGTTCATCCAAATGACCCCTGGGGAGAAGTACATGTGAGCATGTGGGGTATAACATGGAGGAATTGGCCACTAAAGGAAAGGGAAGGAAAGTTCCTATAAATAGAGCTGAAATAAACTCCCCAGGAGGAGTTGGGCAGGTTTAGGAAAGCTGGGTGACTACCCAAGTCAGGGCAGAGGGCACACTGGATGGCCGTGTTGAAGTGATGGAGAGAGAGAGACAAGGAAGGGGCCAAGGTCAGGACAGCTAACCTTGTATTCCCGAACCCCACCACACTTCCTAAGATGTGTATCTGCCCTTCACTAAGGAACGTTATTGGAGAAATTGAATATGGACTATATATTGGATAATATTGTATCAATGTCAAATGTCTTGGGCAGGATAATGGCAAGTGGTTATATAAGAGGTTGTCTTTGTTCTTAGGAGCACATGCTGAAGTATTTAGGGATGAAGAGTCCTGATATCTGCAACTTTCAAGGGGTTCAGTAAAGAGAAAGAAAAAGAAACTGAGAGAGTTAAAGCAAATGTGGCAAAACGTTAACAACTGGTGGATCTAGGTCAAGGGTCCATGGGGGTTCACTGTACTATCCTTCTGTTCATCTGTAGTTCTTCTTCATGTAAAAAATAACGTTAGGGGAAACAAATTACTGGCGCATGACAGCATGAATGAGTCAACATGCTGGCTAAAAAAGAAACCAGGCACAAAAGAGTACAGCTGTATGACTGCATTTATTTGAAATTCTAGAACATACAAAAGATGCAGTGTTTTACACTGTAAAAGATATCTTTCCAGTGGAAAGATATGGTGGAAACATATCAGAAGAGTGGTTGTCTGAGTGTGTGTGTGTGTGTGTGTGTGTGCTGGGTGGGTGGATTGACTGGGAAGTATCATGAAGGGACATTTTTCTATTTCCATAGGGGTTTGGGTTATGCAGGTATGAGGCATTATTCAAAACTGGGAAAACGTACACCAGAGATTTGTGCATTTAATGATTCGTGAAATTCATGTCAAAATGAAAAGATGGTTAAAATAATGTTGAGGGATATTGTTAAGTAAGGGTAGAGTGAGGTTTGTCTTGAATTTCTGACCTCTTGGGGATAACGCTCAGGATCTTTCCCAGGTTCCCAATATGGCCAGGCATATTTTGAACGCTTCACTCTGAGGGTTCGGAAAGAATACATTGTTGCCCAAGTTTTGCAAGTCCCTAGCGCCAGAGTTTGTCTCCGAGCACTCAGTCAGCCATGGAATCAGTGATGCAGCTACACTGGAGGCTTAGCTCTGTGTAGAGTGTGGCAGCCAGCCTCCAAGATGGCGCCCAATGACCCTTACCTCCTGGTTTTCTAGCTCCTCCCATACTGAATAGGGCCAACCTGTGTAACCAATACGATGTTGTGGAAATGAAGCAATGTGTGACTTCTGAGACTATGTCGTAAAAAACAGCACAGTATCTGCCCTGCTCTCTCTTGGATCACTTGCTTTGGGGGAAGCCAACCCTGCGGAGGAGTCCACTTGGCAAGGAACTGAGACCTCTTGCCAACAGCCTGCACCAGGTTGTCTGATGTGTGAGTGAGCCTTTCTGGGAGCAGATCCTCCAGTCTCAGTCAATCTCTCACGTGACTGCAGCCTTGGCTGACATCTTGACTGCAACCTCAGGAGAGATCCCAAGCCAGAATTATCCTGCTAATTCACTCCCAAATTCCTTATCCACAGAAACTCTGAGGTAATAAATGTTTATCATTGTGTTAAGCCACTGGGTTTTGAGGTTACGCAGCAATAGATAACTAACACAGAAAAAGACGCTGAGAACTTCAGAGGACAAGAAGGCGCCTGTCGGCAGGTGTGGCCTGCCTTCCTGTGGTGAACCACAGGAGCGCTCCCTTCTGCCCGCAAACCTCACCCTCCTGCCTCAGTTTTCAATCATCCACAGCAGCCCAGGGAAAGACTGAGAAGTATTTTCTCTTGCCATTCTGACCCCATAGTTGTACTATAAGTCATTAAACTTCCTCAAGACTGCTCTCTAACACCATCCCCACTCTGCCCCCACCTCAGCCCCACAAGAGGAATTCACCCCTCACCACACACTCACCTCAGGCCCTCGTGGTACCTCACAGCATCCTAAAGACAATTACCCCTTGGACCTGAGCGGTCCCCAGGTCTCACACATCGGAAAGTGATTGCCAACGTCGTACATCTTCCTCTCTAACCTTGAGCCCTTCATCTGAGGAGAATCTCCCCATCTGCAATCAGGTTGTGTGGGCAGATGCAACACCACTCTTTTAAAGGAAATTTTATAAAAAATGTTTTCTTTATGTAACTAATATAAGCTCATTTTAGAAAAATTGGAAAACACATTCAGCAATCACTGGTAAGGGTTTTTTTGTGTGTGCGTGCGTGTGTTCTCAAAGGAAATTCACTATAAATAATTTAAAAGAAATGAAGTGCTGAAGTAATTTATTTTGTCATAGCCAAGGCTCTGAAATCAACATATTTCAATCTGGAGGCCTTGCATATCAAAGGCATATTCTGGCAAACCACAACTTAAATCTCCTAGAAATAATGTGGATGCAGATAAAAGTGTGTGTGTGTGTGTGGGGGGGGGGGGGAACTGATTTTTGTGGTCTTCTTTCCCTCTGACCAGAAAGAAATGGCCACCGGCGGGGAGGATTGAAGAGAAGGGAAATGACACAAAACAGTTGCCCTCTGACGGGACCTTTGTTCAATGCCTGGTACCCGTGATCTCTGTGGTCACCCCCTAGATACCTCTTTGCCCCTCAGAGTGGCAGCCATTGCCCCTTTCTCAACACAAGCGCCAGAGCTTTGTTCAGACCCAGGCCCCCTGAGGCCACAGCCTACTCTGCCTAGTTTGCAAGGGCTGCCAGAACAAGACACCACCAACTGGGTGGCTCAAAACAACAGAAATTTATTCCGTCACCATTCTGAAGACTACAAGTCCAAAATCAAGATGTAGGCAGCATTGGTTCCGTCTCAGGGGCTCTGAAGGAGAATCTGTTCTGTGCCTCTCTCTTGGCTTCTGGTGGTTGCCAGCAACCCTTGGCATTCCTTGGCTTGTAGACACATCTCTCCAACCTCTGTCTCAGTCTTCACATGGCGTTCTTCTCTCTGTGTGTCTCTGTGTCTTCCCATGTACCCCAGTCATTGGAGTTAGGGGCCACCCTAATCTAGTACGACCTCATTTTACCAAATTACATCTGCAAAGACCCTGTTTTGAAATAAGGTCCCATTCTGAGGTTCCAGGTGGATATGAATTTTGGGGAGACACTGTTCAATCCACTACATCAAGGTTCAAAGATTCCACATTTTAGCTATCAAAATGACAACACCTGGGTTATCCCCAACAGATTATAAATCCCTACATCATGAGAAATAAAGGTGGGGGAGAGATCAGGAAAAGAACGACTTTCAACTTACGAACTCTGCTGAAACACATTTGACTAAGCAAGTTTTCCGGAGGGCCCAGAAGAGAACAGATGAAGATTTTGCTGTCTTCCTTATTGCTTGGAGAAAGCAGACGAGCAGTTCTTTGCAGGAGGAAACATTCTAAGACGTGGATAGTGAAAGCAAACCTTCTACAAACATAATGGCTGGATCACAACTAATTTAGGCAAGAAAACCGTGCAATGAACGAAATTGTCTTTACGAAGTTCTTAAGGACGTGGGAAAAAGCTTATGTTGCAACGCTAAACAAAAAAGCCACGACTGGAAATTGCGTTTGCAGCATGAGCTAAACTATGCAATAAAGAGGAAACATTTCCAAAAAATAAGGCTGGTGCCAACTGTGAGATGGGGAGATGGAAGGAGGGGGCTATTGCCTTTTATTTTACACACTTCCATATTGTCTGAATTTGTTCCCCAATGGTCATGTAGCACTTTTTAAAAATAAACTTTAAATTTGAGCATAGTTTTAGATTTACAGAAAAGTTGCAAAGATAATGTAGAGAATTCCCATATTTCAGGTATCCAGTTTCCCCTGTTGTTAACATCTTACATTTGTCGCAACTAATGAATCAATATCAATACATTATTCTTAACTAATGTATACCCTCTCATGGGCTTTTTAGTTTTCGTGTAATGTCCTCTTCCTGTTCTGGGACCCCATCCAGGATACCCCATTACGTTAGTGATCATATCTCTTTAGGTTCCTGTAGACTGATGTTTTCTCAGACTTTCCTTGTTCTTGATGACTTTGATAGTTTTGAGGAGTTCTGCTCAGAAATTTTGTAGAATGTCGCTCAATTTGGGTTTATCTGATGTTTTCCTTATGATTAGACTAGGGTTATGAATTTTTGGGGAAAAGACCACAGAAGTTAAGTGCCATTCTCATCATATCACATCAAGAGATATAGTACTTTTTTAATGAAACATACAGCAAAATATATTTTAAATAAGGATTATGCTAGAAAAATAGTTTGACTCTAAGTGTGGATTATAAGGATTTTCTCAATATTTTTCTTTGTAGTCTTCTATAAAAAGCATAAAACATATTTTATAATTAGAAAAAGAATTAACAAAAAACTCCTACTGTAAATACCCAGGAAGGGCACAGGGGTGCTTGGCTGTGGGGAGAGGCGAGGGAGGGAGGAGTCTGGGCCTTGCTCTGGCGCGGGAACAGAAAGTGTCAGCCTGATGGGGAACACACCAGGCCTGGCTGCGCGCTGAGAGCAGTCAAGATTACTAATGGCAGGACAGAAAGTAACAGCAACAAAAGGAGATCGAGGGCCGGGCCGGAGCTGGGAAGACAGCGCTAATGAGAACACTGAGATGCATTCCAGGCGAAAGGGTAACCCAAAAATGTAAGCAAGCCTGGAGCTGAGATTAGTTATAGCCAAATAAGTCATGCGGGATTCAGAGGGCGAGGGCGGCCGGGTGGAAGCCAGGGCACCTCTGCGTCTCTGAAGCCTGCGACGTAATGCTTTGTATAAATACTGACTTTTTAGGGAAGACAGAGAGGAGCCTCTCTCTTTTTCCACTGCGGGGATTAAGAAAAGTTTATTGATTTTTAAACAGGCTGTTTCTAATCAGGGCTTATTTTAGATCTAATAAAGTTGCTATTATTATTTTTTTAATTGGGTGCAGACAAGGGAATTCAATGTCAATCTATGGGTAAACTATTTTTAATTGCTTTGGAAGATGTTACATTGAAACTAAGATTATAGGTCACATGCGAGTCTCAGGGCCCTGGTCCCACAAGGGTATTCTGCTAGAACCAGTATTTCACCCCAGCTCTTGATCCAGCGTTAAAATGGCTGAGCAGATGGGTTAGTGTCCATATAACAGGGTAAATGACCACAACTCCCAGGAAAACATTCTTTCAGTTCTGATGGGCAAACTTCTACTCATGCTTCAAGACCCAAATCAAGCGTTCTGTGAGTCTTCTTACATTCTCTCAGGCATCACAGTGACTTTGTCCCCTGCTTCCACTACAGAATGCTGTAGATATTTTAATCGTTGCATTTATCGTGTTGTTCTAAATCGTGAATTTGTGGTTCTGCTCCCCCAGCAGACTGTGAGGCTTAGGGAGCAGAGCTTGTAACTTATTCTCATTTTGTTTTCTTTTCTCTTCCAAAGTAGCTCAGTTCCTAAACTATAGCAGGCACTCAAATACATGTTTTTCCCGGGTAATAGACTAGCTATACCTCCGTAGATCTGGTTTGTTGAGATCCACCTTCATATGTGCATACAGCCAATTCTTGATTTACTATGTTTATGAGGGATAGTTGTTGAGCATTTCCTATAGACTTAGGAAGTTCTGTCGTAGGATATATAAGGGTTATAAAGGAACTCTAAGATGTAATCTTGCAGTCTTGTAGACCCTAATCTTTAAAGGGATTCAATAGAGGAAGATATTGTACAATCAGAGAACAATAGGAGAGTATGTAACTATAGAAAAGTAATTCTAAGTCAAGTGGCCCAATGCGTGGTTAAAGGTAACTCCTGGTATGGTGTTGGGGAGGAGAAGGAACCATGGGGCTGGTGTCATTGGGGAGGGACTTGGGCTGAGGCATGGAAGACAGAGACAGTTAAACCAGATAGAAGAAATGGGGGACCAGGCCTCAGACCTACAGAACAGCTGCCAAGGTGGGACTGAGCACCAGGGGGAGCAGGCAGTGAGGAAACCAGCCTGGAACTTCCCACAGATTTTGGAATCCTCGTGGTGAAGGCCTGGGGTGATGTCATAGGCCACTCCTGACTGACTGAGAGGCCAAGTGCTGAAACCGCAAGCTGGGAATGAACCAAGTCAAACTGGGGTGAGAGACGTAGCATCTGTGTGCAAGCTGGGGGAGCCTTGGAGACAGCATCTGGATAAGCAAGCGGATGGATCCAGGGGCCACGGGAAGTGGGGGTCTGACAGTGCAAGCACCAGAGCCCCAGGGAGCCACGGAATGCTGTGGGTTGATGTGTCCCCTGTCCCTGACCTGTATGCCTTCTCCTCTCTCCAAGAGAGATTTCTGCTCCCTAAAGCACTCACAGGCCCAAAGCCATTCCTGAGGACAAGAAGGGGCAGCAGGAAAGGAAGGGTGGATTAGGGGAAACGTAGAAAGGAGAAATAATTCTCAGTGGAGGAGATCAAGGAAGGAGCGTGGCACTTGGAAAAGGCTTTGATGAAAACTGTGATGGTGCTACCTGCTTCTGGGTGCATTGTGCCCGTGGGCAAGTTGCCTGATGTCTCTGAGCCTTAACCTCATTTATAAGACCCAGATGCCCATCTGTATCTTGCAGCTGTTAGGACACAAAGCATATTTGGCACTTCTGGTTGCAAGAAATACAGACGCACTGAGATCACCTCTAGTACTCAGAGGGTCGTGGCCAAGTTCATTGTAAACACTCATGTGGCAGATAGGAGGACGGGATGTCAGGGCGGCCCCTCCCAGCCTCATGGTGTTGAGGGCAGACACAGCCGGGACTCACTCAGAGAGCCCTGGGAGGAAGCCTGGGGTCCAGAGCAGCTCTGGCGGCAGACGCACCTCTCTGCTCTCGGGAGAGGTTCGTTGGTTGCCTCTCTGCCATTTCGTCACCAAATCCCTCTTGAGTACCTACTATGTGCCAGATACAGTGTGTGTGCTGGAGACGCAGCATTCCCACAACTCGATTGGTTGCTGCCTCTCTTTGTGTCTTTTGGCTTCTGCTCCCTGTACTTAGTGCTCAGCTCTATTTACAGTTAGTCTGTATTCTTTATTCCCAAGTGACTGAAACTCAACTCAAAGTAGCTTAAGGAAAGGGAGCACTTGGTGGCTCACACTGTAAACAAACCATGGAAAGGCTGGGGTAGGGAGAGGTAGAGGGAGGCAGGGGGGAGTGAGGTGGTCTCAGGGTTGCCTGGGTGGAGCTCACCAGAGCGCAGGCCGGGATGTAAAAATAGCTGCAGATATCCTCTGAATAGATAATGCTTGGCTGCAGTAGTGGGAAGGACACTATACAGGAATCACGATTCCTTTTTTTTCCTCCCCAAAGCCCCAGTGCATGGTTGTATATCCTACTTGTAAGTCCTTCTAGTTCTTCTATGTGAGTTGCCACCACAGTGTGGCAACTGATAGACAGGCGGTGTGGTTCTGCAACCCAGAAAGGAACCCAGGCCGCTGAAGCAGTGAGAACTCCGAACTTTAACCTCTAGGCCATCAGGGCTGGTTCCCTTTATTTTCAATGTTATCTTTTCTCTGGTTAGTTATTTCCCCCCCAGCTTTGTTGATGTATGATTGACAAATAAAAATTGTATACATTTAGGTTGCACAATGGGGCCCCTAGCTGGCCCCCAGGTTCCCATCTTGGTCCCAGCTGCGCTTGGCTACCAATCCCGTGGGCGGAGTAGGGGTGTCCAGAACCTCAGGAGAAGCCCAGGGCTTCATCACCAGAGGACATGGCTTCTGCGTGGTTCTCACTGTCTCTCTTCCTGGGAGCTGGAATTCCGGACCAGATCACCTGATGCCTGAGTTTCTGGGGCTGCTTCCCCCTCTCCAGGTGGGAACTTGCTGCCGTCTGGAACCTAAATGAGGTTTGAGTGCTGACCCTCTGTTAGTGGCCAGACACATCTTCCCTCCTCCCCACCTGCCCTATTTTGCCAAGGAGAGGTGCTGCCTACGTGCCAGTCTTGGGTTGTAACAAGTTGCTTTACTAATTTTCTTTTTGTCTACACTTACTTTCAGATGCAGTCTCTCTCATTACACCTCTCCAAATGGTCAAACCCACCAATATTTTAATAGTGTTCTGCTCTGATTTAGAACTTCTGCTCTCATTTCAAATTTCAATGCCCTCATAACAACAACAACAACAAAGAGCAACTGCTGGTAGACCACACCTGTGTGCCCAACACCAAGCTGAGAGCTCCACACCCTGCCGGTGCAGTCTGAGTTATTCTCCTCTTTCCAGACGCGGATACTGAGACTCAAGAGGCCACCCCAGTGTGGACCGCTGGTGCATGACAGAATCGGGATTCTGACCAGAGCTGTCTGGTCCCAGAGCCTGTGCTTGTGACTGTGATGTGACGCAGGTGAGTGGACTATACCAGTGTGTAGACTGCCTGGAACAAATAGAAACCCAGCTGAGTTCCTGCAATTTACATAGGTAGTGTCTACATTTTTGTAGGTTTTATTAAATCTCCAGGTTACATGTTTTTTTTCCTGTGGAAAATTCGAAGGGCCCATGTCCCATTCTATCCCACCTTCTTCTCCAACGCTTCGCCATTCTTACTGCCAGTGTTCTTCTAGGAACCGTGAGAAACACAAAGAATAATCAGACGTAGCTTCTGCCTCGGAAGGGTTTTAATTTAGGAGACAAATGGGAGATGAAAAAGTGCTGAATGAAGCTCGAAGCATTTCTTTGCTGTCTCCTTCTGGCTGCCTAGAAGTGGCATCAACTTAGTTTATTCTGCTGAATATCTCAAATTGGAGAAAGGCCTTGAACTCAATGGCTAAGGGCCAAGTTTTAGGAGTACGATGTTTTTGTGTGTTTTAAGGGGCAAGGATAAGACTTGATGGCGGGGTGATGCTGTCACTGTCATTGCCATGGAAGGTCGCAATCTGCCCTTGCCCAGAGATTTGGACGGGAGAATAAATTTTAGATTTGGTCACTGGGGAAGCCATTCCATTTCCCAGTCCCTCTGGCCTGCCTTGGAATTATTGTTGGGTTCAGTTTAGCAAAGCTTTATTGATGGCCCACTATGAATTAGACAGTGTGTGAGGAAGGGTGGGGTGTTTAAAGTGACAAAGGGCATGGCCTTTGACCTGGAACAATTTATCATCGAGATAGAAGGACAGATTTGTCAGTAAAAGCTGATCAGTTCAGTGACAGAGGTCTGGATAAGGCGCTATGAGAGCTCAGAGAAGGAGCTTTAGCCCAGTCTTGGTGTGTGGTGTCATACGGTGTGTGCATGTGTGTACACGTGTGTCCGACTATCTTTGTGTATGTCTATGTATGTATCTATACATGTGTCTGTCTCAATGTGTATCTGTGTCTCTGAGTGTGTCTGAGTATCTGTGTGTGTGTGTATCTTTGTTGAAGACAAGACGCCTGACCTAAATCTTGAAAGGAGATTCCAAGCAAAGAGAAGGGCATGAACAAGTGCACGGAGGCAACAGATGACAGGCAGAGACCCATAAGCTGGGATGTGAGGTGGGGAGGTCAGGAGAGAAGTCTGAAGAAGCAGGCAGGGGTTAGGACTGGGAGGCCCGTGGATGCTGTTTGGCTGAAGCACTTGAGTTAATCCCATAATAGAACGGCGCCCTGGGAAGCAGGGAAAAGACATGGTTAGATTAGCCCATTCGAGACACCACTCTGGTGGCAGCCTGGAGACCACAGTAATCGTAGGCAGAGGTGATGATGGGTCACTGAGGTTAGTCACCAGGGAAAACAATCCAGGAGAGAGTCAATCAGGGCCTGAATTCCAGCAGGGGAGCAAGCGAGAGAGAGACGCTTCCACACCATCCTGCTGTCCCCAAACCCAAATGACATTTCCATCTCCTCCTCACAGCCTTCTCTCCTCTCCACCCCTTGCCAGCTTTTCCTTTAACAACTCCCCAGCCTTCCAGATGACCCAGCCTTCTGAAAGGCTCTCCTTAAACAACTGGGAAGAAGGAAGTCAGGGGGAGGGGAAGAGACTCCATCAGAGTTGGCAGAGACAGCACCTGCGCGGCCTCCCCACTCCCTGCTCCCCATTCCTCACGTCCTTGTCTGCTCACCGTGCAGTTTCATTTGCTCTTTGCGGTTTACTAAGTCCAGTTACTTCTCTATCAGCCTAAGCGAATTGTGCACGTAGACACGTATGAGAGGGTTAAGTTATGGGATAGTGGTTCTAACTCTGGGGGGGTTTACAGCACCATTTCTTTTTTCCTTTTGATGGGAACAAATTTTCCTACTCCCTCCTCCCCCGCCCACCTCCCCGCCACACTCCAGGTTGTTCAAGTGAAGACTGTGACCACTCAAGGGGAGGTTTCTGTTACCTTCGGAACAGGCTTCCACCGGGAGAGTTTCTCTTAAGAGCTTATTCTTTGCTTCCAGAAGCCCTTTCAATAAATATCCATCCATCAGATTAGATTCTCATTTCAATAGTATCTGTTGTAGGGAGAGGAGATACTTAAAATGTAATGAGACTGTTAGGAAATGAATCTGTGGCTTTCCTGCTTTCTTATTCTGGTGAAATCAAATCCAACAGGCATTTTTGAGCACCTGCCCTGTCAATGCATTGCACTAGGGAGTGGGGTTGGTATGTGGTTGAGTAAGATGAGTAACAGCACAGTCCTGTCCTCCAGGAGGTAAGTCCACAGGCCCATGGGAGCACAGGGGAGAGCGGGACTCTGCCCAAGGGAGCTGGGTGGGTGGGTGGGAGGCTTGTGTCTGAACTGGGTTTTTAAATGGTAAGTGGGTGTTTGACAGGCAAAGACAAAGGCATTCTGAGGAGACAGTGTGACCAATGCATGGTGACCTGAGAGGGAATAGAGACCTGGGTTCCTGGGGAGTGACTGGAGAGGCAGTTGGTAAGGTCATCTGAGGCTGACTTCGAAGGGCCTGGTGTACCAGACGCCGGAGTTGGGCTTTACTTAAAAGCGACTGAAGTCATCAAATGTGTGTTGGCATGATGCATTTGTGTTTTAGGAGGTAACTAGACAGCCTAGAGAGACAGGAGTGATGAAAATCAGACTGGAAGCTGTTAGAGGATAAAGGTGATGAAGCCTGCCCTAGGCAGTGGGATGGAGAGAAAGGGACAACATCAAGAGAGATTTAGGATGTAGCATTGAGCTGAGCTGGGTACTGACGGTGCGGGAAGGAGGAAGGTATGACAGAAATTTGCTAGTTTGGAAAATAGGAGCCCACCATGCCCTGTGCCATGATACCTGAGGAGGGTATAAATGCTTTTATAAACTGCATTCTATCATCTCAGGCGAATCAAAGAATGGAACTGCTTAAGGATTTGGCAGAAGGCAAAAAAGAAGAGCTGAAGGAAGGCATACGAAGAGACACTCTTTCTTTGTGCCCAAAGGGAATCTGCTAGTTTTTCTAAGGTCTGCAATTGTGCCATTGGTGCCAACCATTGTCTGCTGTATAAAGTGGGACTGTCACTCCAGATGCCCACACGAGGCACTTCTGGGAGACTCGTTGAATGAAAGCACACATTGACTGCAGTGCTAGAAGGACATCAAGGTGGAGCTCTCTAGAAGGCAGCTGGAGCTTGGATATAAGGAGATAGCCGAGTTGGAAATCTGGGCTGCCAGTACATAGTTTAGCATCCTGGAGGCAGCTGAAGCCAGGGGCGTGGGTGAAATCACCCAAGGAGGGCCCAAGAGAGAAACCCAGGAACATCAGCATTTAGAGAGCAGCTGGGGAGGGCAGCAGTGGAAACGGAGGCATGAAGAGGACAAGGAGAGAGCAGAGGCTGATTGGCCAGGCTGGCTAAGGGGTAGGGAAAGCCAGGTGAAGCCCCTGAGAGGAAGACAGGCACAGTGGGAGCAAAGAGAAAGGGCTGGGCAGGCAGGAGGGCAGGAGGTGGAGTGTTGGCCTAAGCGATGCTGGGGCACACTGCAAGTGAGGCAGTCACATCTGGACTGCTGTGCCCCGTGCACTAACTCCTCTCAATCCAGGCCCAGCTTAGTTCGCTCCTGGCCCATAATTCACAGCTCTAAGAGATGCCGCCGTCTTGACCTTTTGGAACTCAGGCTTCTGGGATCAGAGATAAAGCCAGAAAGATCTTATTACCTCCCTTCACTCATCTCTGGGATAACAGCTTCTGGACCACTGGGCCAATGCCACTCTTTCTTGTTTTGTGCTGAGAAAAAAATATCAGCATAGATACCATGCAGAGATATTTCTGAGTGTGGCTTTGATCTTGTGGTAGGAACATTCCAGGAGAAAAACAAGAAAAAAGCTTCTTAAGAATCCGCTGCTCCTTGGCTGAAAGATTGGGTGTTGGGCTGATTGATGAAGGTCATGATGCACAGCGGTTAGAGGAAAAAAGTGCTCTCCTCGCCATCAGAGGAACCGCATGGCATGTTCTAATCCTGGCAAGCCAGCTGCTATCTTCGTGGGTAAGCACCTCTAACAACTACCATGTGTCAGCTGGAAATTCTACTTAACCAAAGAAATAAACAACGATATGTAATAACAGTGCCACAAAGAGTCTATGTACCTATGTTCACATCACAGGTGGAATCATGTCTATTAGAATTCTACCTTTGTGTAAACAAATAGACTTTTTAATATACATATATAGTTTTGTCTCTGAAGATTTTAATGTGGGAATGTGATGGGACTGGGTTGGAGAATTTAACAATGATATAAAGTCTCTACAAGTCAAATTGTTCTCTCACTTTTTCTACTTTTCATAATCAGTGTAACTATACATAGATAATTAATATAACTAATATGTTTATAGTATATATAACATGTATATAATATAATTAGTATAACGATTAATGCTTATTTCTTTGGTTAAATAAAAATTCCACTGAATGGGAGGTAGATTTTAGAGGTTCTTAACCATTAATGAAGCAAGATAAGGTAGTTATTAGCCTTGAGATAAATCCAAGAAAATTACGTTCATTTTGGTGGTTTGGGACTAAACGAAAATTTTTTTTTGAAAAGTAAACCAGCATTTAACCTACAAATTTTCTTTTTAGAAAATTAGTATCTTCTATTTGATTAGTGATGGAAATTGATCATGTCCACATTCCCTCCTTCCCCTTCTTATCAATTCAGAAAATAGAATATATTCCATCTGCTGTTTCTCCTCTCACCCCAAGTCTTCTCAATCTCATTAAGGCAGAATTGCTAAATAATAATAGTTGATGATGGTTTCTGATAAAATGAGGAGAACTGAATAATCATAGAGATTGAGGGAACATCCAACAGATCGAAAGAGGAGGCTGCGTAAATGGGGAAATCCATGAGGTCGCATTATGACAATTTTGACAACTCATTCCCCTCTTTAAAAAAATATTTTCTGAACTGAACTTGAACCATCAAGGTCATTTTTGTTCTGGATGCTTTCTGGTTCTCAGTCACTTATTTATTGAGTGCCTACCATGCACTGCACCAGCAGACCTGAGTGGAGGTAGTATTTTGTAAGCTGCCTTCTGGTATCATCTCAGGTGAATCTAGAAATGGAATTGCCTAAGGATTTGGCAGAAGGTGAAAAAGAAGAGCTAAAGAGGAGCATAGAAGGAGACACTTGGCCTTTGTGCCCAGAGGTAATCTTGTTCGTTTTTTCCAAGGTCTGCAATTGTGCCATTGGTGCTAACCACTGTCTGCTGCACACAGTGGGATTCCTCCAGGCCCCCCACCTGTGGCATTTCTGGGAGACTCCCAGGGGCTGCAATGGGGCCTATGGCCATAAAGTTGGCTCTCGAGAGCGATAATCTCAGATCCAGATGAGGGATAAGAGGAAAATCCTGTTTGGTTAGATTCTCCAGTCTCTCTGACCTGCGCTAGAAATATTTGCTGAGTCTTCCAGTTGAAACTTTCCATTATATGTGATGGGAACAATGTAACTTACTCCTTTTTTCTTATTTGTCATGGCTACCAGGAATCAGAGAGATGATTTCCAGACCAAAATATTGGGGACCTTATTGCCTCCAAATTTTCCAGTCAGAGATGAAAGAGCTAAGTAAACGGCAAAAGCACGTTGCTAATTTAATCACAAAGCAGGGTGCCTGAGGGTTACTGTGGATATTCCATAAGAACACGATGGCCTTTTGACCCTGTTCCCGGCACAGACATGGATGAATCTTGTCAATTTGCTGTTTACTTGTTTAACTTGAGGGGTAACTTGGGTCTCATGTGAGTTTGTTTTGCAGAAGAAAGAGAATGCCTCTGGGGAGGTTGCGATCACCAGACGGCAGGCCCTCAGCAACAGTGAAGCCCAGAAGTCGGATTGCCCAGCGACTTATGGGGAGTGACCCCTTTGTTTCTCTGAAGCGTCTCCTCCTAATCCCCTTAGCTCTATAAAAGCCCGCTGCTTTCTGTTCTTGGGGAGACAGACTCCAGCATACCCTGGCTCCCATCCACTCATTTTGGCCAATTTAATTAAATCTTTCTCCATCTCCAAGCACCAGTGTCTCAGTGTTTGGCTTGCTGTGCATCGGGCACACAAGCTTGAGATTAAGAGGTTCAGTATCGATTGTTCTTTTTAATTGCCTGAAACACAAGGCTCAAATGATCCTGAGAAGAAGACTGGCTCGCACACAGCCTAGTAGCACACAGCCTCAGTGCTGGACCGCTGTGAAAAATTCCAATCCAATGGTGGCTTGTTTATTTTAAATTATTCAAAATCATTTTAAAGCCTTAAAAATGGAAGTAGTTGCAACTTCATGTGGTGAAATAACATGGGTATTTGAGAAGAGAAATGTGATATTGTTTATAATGATAATAATATCGGCCACCACGTACTCGCCCTTACCGTGTTCCAGGTTTTCTACTAACTGCTCTGTATACCTGCTCTTCAACCCAAATAGTTCTCAGGGTTAGCACAGTGCTTCTCATTTTCTGCTTGCTGTCTTCATTTCTACTTTGTTAATCTTAATGCATACACACTCTTTATCTTAACGCACTTCAAATTTCTTTTGAAACGAGGCAGCATTCTGATCAATGAAAATATTTTGGAGCGATTTTCTAAAGAGTGATCGTAAAGGCTTTAGTTTACCTTAAATTCTAGAGAATGGATGGTTTACCCAGAAGGAAGACAACAGCCGTTCCTGTTAAATTATTCTGCTAATGTTTACTTTGGAAAACGGTGGTATTTTATGCAAACAAAATTGGAAAGCCTCCATTTGGGCTCTGCAGGGACAAAGGCCTTTCCTGTGACTAAGGATTGTCTGGTGGAGCTTCTGGAGGAAGGCTTCGTCAATTCCACACCTGCCCGTGGATCACACGGGGCATGTGGGGTGGGTTCTAGAATGAAGTCTGACTCACTCTTTTTCAATATAAATAATGTGTATTCATATACATGTAATTGTTGCACTTTATGAACAATTTATATATGTGTGTGCATATAAATATACTATGTATGCGATCATTTCTTTAAGCTATTTCTCCCTAATTAGCCCTCCATTAATTGTGCAAACTACTTATGCACAATAACCTATTGAAATACAAACTATTCAGACAATTCAGACTTCCAGAGAGGAGGACAGTTGCTCACAGAGGAGGACTCTTGTCCTTGGCAAGCTGTTCTTGAGGGAGCTGTCAGAAATCTGAGAGGGACAACTAACACCTCCACTCAAGGGCAGGAGAAGCGCCCTCCAGCTGGCAGCTCACTCTATCACTTGGGTGGTGGGGAGTCGGGTGGACGTTCCTTCTGGGGCTGGGATCCCTTTATCTATCCCAGTCACACTGCCATTGGGAGAGGCTTTGGGAGGGCGGGGAGGGGACATCAGGTGAGGTCATTGCTCAAGAATCAGGGTTGTTGACTCAAAGATCCTCTCACGAATTTCCAGGTGCCTTCTAAGCAAGGTTTAAAGGAAACTACACAACAAAGCAAGTGGTCCTTAGAATCTGAAGGACAAGGCAGTTCACTGTCGCTAAATGGAAGCTTTGTTATTAAAAGAGCTCTTATCTGGTGAGGCTCTGAGGTAAAACCAGTTAAGTCCTGACTTGCTGTTTTTGTGTTTTAATGTTGTGCTTTGGCGAGTTCTTATTTTGACCTAGGGGGGTGAGAGTGGGTGGGAGGGATGGGCCTTAAGGCAATGGAAGGACTTTTACTTCTGTGTTATGTCTTTGTGTATTTACACTGGGGCTTTAGTTATGCAAAAATATGGATAGGAAAAACATTAGTAGAAAATATAACAAATGGTATGAATGGCTGTTTCTTTATGGTGGGTTGTGAATGTGTATCCTTTTTCTTTTCTTTTTTCCAAATTTTGTGTACTGAATGAGACATATTTATAATGAAACTGAAATTTGGCAAAAAAACTAGCCTTATTTTGCAATTTATACCACACATTTTGTTTGAAAATTCCATCAAATGTAATAGTGTCCCCATGGGCCCATTTAGAGCCAGTTCCAACAGACCCCAACTCTTATCAACAAAGTGATTAAGGATTGTCTTTCAGAAAATTTGCGAAGTCACGTAGCCAGAGCATGCACAGAAGAAATTTTGACCTGAAATGACCACGGAACCAAAGATTCTCCTCCCCACAGATCCAAGGACCAGGACACAACGCAAACTTGAAAGTCAGACTCTTACCAGAAGTGAGAGGTCCATCATTCTGGAAGATCTGGTGTTAGAATTCCTTACCCACCTTACCATAAATGTTTAGACCCTCATCATAAATGTTTAGAACTTTACCACAAATGCTTGAAGCCCACCACTCAAAACCTGTCCTGCCAGTGTTTCTGTGTGCCAGCCTCTTCTTCCTAACCTCTTAGATTTTGCCCCAAATCGTGAAGTGGGGAGACAGATCTGATGGCACACGCCCCCTGTCTCCCTGCAGATTCATCTCTCATAATAAACCTGACTTCTCCCCCAAAAGCTGATGCCATAGTTAATTGGTTTATGCATATTGGGCAAGAGAACCCAATTTTGTGCAGTAACAATAGTCTTCAGCCTTGGGATTATGTGTCACCTGGGAAGCTTTTAAGTTTTTCAGGGTCTGTGAGGTCTGGCACGGGTGCCTATGCACAGCCAAGGTTGAGGATGGTTTCCACAGAATTTCTCATTAACCTGGGTATAACCCTCTTGTGAGGTCCATGGCAAACAGGACTCTAAGATAGAATCATCGAAGCTGAGGGGAGTGTCTGCAGCCACCACTCTGAGTAGTGGACGATGAAGTGTGAGTCTCCTGGGTGTGTCCCTTTGAGCAGGATTCTCCACTGAGGTTTCCAGGTCAGTTATTAGCTTCCTGGGCACTGAAAAATACTTGAAGTTAATTCTCAAAGCAATATTCATTTAAAGTCATTTTTTAAAAAAAAGCATAGATCTCACAGCACTCTTGGAAAACGGGAGAGGGTTTGTGAAATAAGATATATATGGGATACTATAGGTTTGGATTCACCTCTTCAGAGGATTGCTGTCAATCAATAGATCAGCTGTGACTTTTAAGATAAATATTCAAGAACGCATCTGTCTTTTTAGCTAATGTGTGTGAGCGGGTGGTGGTAGTAGTGGTGGTGGTAGTGGTGATGGTAGACAGGATCTGAAACTGTAATATGGGAAGTGACACAAATCCCTCAAGTCTTGGTTTGCAATAAAGATAAAAGACCTAGATGAACCTAATGGAGATTTTTATCTAAAAGTAAGATCAGGGGCCGGCCCGGTGGTACAGCAGTTAAGTTTGCACATTCTGCTTTGGTGGCCTGGGGTTTGCCGGTTTGGATCCCACGTGCAAACATGGCACTGCTTGGCAAGCCATGGTGTGGCAGGCATCCCACATATAAAGTAGAGGAAGATGGGCATGGATGTCAGCTCAGGGCCAGTCTTCCTCAGCAAAAAAAACCCCAGGAGGATTGGCAGCAGATGTTAGCTCAGGGCTAATCTTCCTCAAAATAAATAAATAAAATAAATAAATAAATAAATAAATAAATAAAAGTAAGATCATTGTTTAAGTAAAATCTTTTGTCTTAATTATCATCTCTATAGGCAATGAGAATATTTTCAGATTCTAGAGAGTCATATAAATGAAAATTTCCTGACATTCAGGTGTACAGACAAGCAAATTCATTTTCAGTTGAGTGGAGCAGGAGACACAGATGGAGTGTCTCTCAGCCTCTGCTCCTCTTTGCTGAGACTTGCCCTGTTCAGACCCCATGGCAGCATGCTTGCTGTACAGGACCTTGCCTTCCTGGCTACAGTTGATGGGATTAGCAGTGGGACGAGCAGAGTCTCAGTCCTGAGAGTTCTGAATTGGACGGTGAGATGCTATTTAGCATTCCTGCAGGTCAGTGAACAGAGGACGTGTAAACTGGGGAGTGAGGGGCTGCGCTGGGTCACCTGCATGCATGAGCAGTGACTGCTGGTTTGCTGAGAGACCAGTGGAGTGGACAATTCAGGAGAGAAGTGGAGTGACGGAAGTGGGCTGCTGGCTTCTGTGGCCCCACCTACACCTGATGCCCTTGGATTCCATTGGCCACCTCAAGAGCCTTTCTCAAAGGCCTTTTTGCTTAACCTAGCTTGAAGTAGTGTCTTTATCCTGTGACCCAAAAAGCCTTGACTAGAAAAAGTGGTAACCAAGCAAAATGCATAATTTAACCAGTAATTAACATTGAGAAAGAAATGTAAATGGAAGCAAACATTAAGAATGTATTAGTCATTTTTCCCTGTTTAAAGTTTTAGAGCAGTCACTCTTAGCTTTTTGGGGGTGACAGTGGTTAGAATTCTTTAAGAAGCTGTGGAATTTATGGACCCACTCTTCAGGAAAAAACACATTTTGCATATAATCCATGGACCACAGGATAAGTACTTAGGTAATTAATGCTTTGATTTAAGTCTTAATATATGTACATATATGCCTGTTATTCTGATTATGTCTCCCATATAGATCATAAGCTTCTTTCTAAAGGATAAGATCATTGTGTCTCTGTAAATTTACTTTAGTTCCTTTACCTGAGGGCTCAATTAGTATTATTAAATGAATTAAATTTTTATTATCTGTTAAAATATGGGATATGTATTTTATCAAAATGCTTTTTTATCATTTATTAAAATGCTTTTTTTCATTATTAAGATACTTTTTGAATGCAAATCATGACCTGTGCTGTAAGCTTTATAAATGTCCTGTTAAGGCGGATTAAGGATACCTCACACTGAAATTGAATACTGTCTTCCGTAGGCTACTCTTCTCTTACCACTATTGACCTTGTAATTTCTCATAGAAGGGCCCAAGCAGCTGTCAAGGTCAGACTGTCCATATTTTAATCCGGTCTCTACTATTCACCATATAATTCCACCAGGACAGCGCCTTCTCGCTCTCTTTTTTTTTCAGTCAATCTAGCGAAAGATTTGTCAATTTTGTTAATCTTTGAAAAGAACCACCTTTTGGTTTTGTGGATTCTTTTTACTATTTTAACTATTCTCTATTTGGCTTATCTTTAATCTTTTTAATTTCCTTCCTTTTGCTGGCTTTGGGTTTACTTTGTTCTTCTTTTTCTAGTTACTTAAAGTAGAAGGTTATGTTATTAGTTTGACATCTTTCCTTCTTAATAATGTAGGCATTTATAGCTATAAATTTTACTCTTAGCACTGCTTTTGCTGGATCCATCCCATACATTTTGGTATGTTGTGTTTTTGTTTTCATTTGTCTCAATGTATTTTCTAATTTCCCTTGTGTGATTTCTTCTTTGACTCATTGGTGGTTTAAGAGTGTATTGTGTTTAATTTCCATCTATTTGCAAATTGTTCAATTTCCCGTCTGTTATCAATTTCTAGTTTTATTCCCTTATGATTAAAAAAGATACTTTGTGATTTCAATCTTCTAAAATGTAGTACAACTTTTTTGTGGTCTAACATAACAGTCTATCCTGGAGAATGTTTCATGTGCACTTGGAAGGAAGGTGAAACTGCTGTTGTTGAGTGGAGCGTTCTGTATATGTCTGTTAGTTCTAGTTGGTTTATAGTGTTGTTCAATTCCCCTGTTTCCTTATTGATCTTCTGTCTGGTTGTTTAATCTATTATTGAAAGTGGAGTATCGAAGTCTCCAACTAGTACTGTAGAATTTTCTATTTCTCCCTGCAATACTGTCATTTGCTTCATATATTTTGGGGCTCTCTTGTTAGGTATGCATATGTCTATAATTGTTATGTCTTTTTTGGTGGCTTGAACCTTTTATCAATATATAGTGCCCTTCTGGGGCCAGCCCCATGGCCGAGTGGTTAAATTCGCGTGCTCCACTTTGGTGGCCCAGGGTTTTGCCGGTTCTGATCCTGGGCACGGACATGGCACCACTCATCAGGCCACGTTGAGGTGGTGTTCCACATGCCACAACTAGAAGGACCCACACTAAAATATACAACTATGTACTGGGGTATTTGGGGAGAAAAGGAAAAATAAAATCTTTAAAAAAAAAAAATATATATATATATATATATATATATATAGTCCCCTTCTTTGTCTCTTGTAGCTAACATCTGTTGCCAATCTTCCTCTTTTTTTTCTCCCCAAAGCCCTAGTACATAGTTGTGTATCCTAGATGTAGGTCCTCCTACTTCTTCTATGTGGGGTGCCTCCACAGCATGACTTGATGAGTGGTGTGTTAAGTTCGCACCCAGGATCTGAACCAGTGAACCCTGGGCCGCCAAAGTGGAGCACGTGAACTTAACCACTCAGCCACAGGGCCGGCCCCTATTGGTATGCTTGATAAAGCTTCATGTCCCTCAGGCCTGGTTCTTTCTTCTTTATTTATTTTTAATTTATTTTTGCTCCTCAGATTGGTTAATTTTAATTGCCTTATCTTCAAGTTTGCTAGTTCTTTCTTCTGCCTGCTCAAATCTGTCATTGAACCCCTCTAATGAATTTTTCATTCCAGTTATTGTAATTTAAACCTTCAGGGACTGCCATGGTTGCATAGTGGTAAAGTTTATGGACATCACTTTGGTGGTCCAGGGTTTGCAGGTTTGGATCCTTGGTGCAGACCTATACACCGCTCATCAAGCCATGCTGTGGCGGCATCCCACATAGCAGAACTAGAAGGATGCACAACTAGGACATACAACTATGTACTGGGACTTTGGGGAGAAAAATAAAAAAGAGGAAGATTGGCAACAGATGTTAGCTCAGGGTCAATCTTCCCCACCAAAAAGCAAAAAAAAAAAAAACCAAAACAAACCCAAAACAGTACCAACTAAGCTTCAGAACTTCTGTTTGGTTCCTTTTTATAATTTCTATATTTTTATTTGTTTATTTATTTGCTATTTATCACTATCTGTTTATACATTGTTCTCCTGATTCCCTTCATTCTTTTTATGGTTTCCTTTAGCTCATTGAGGATATTTAAGACAGTAGAGTTAATGCCTTTGACTAGTAAGTCCAGTGTCTGGGATTCCTCAGGAACAGTTTCTGTCAAATTTTTTTGTCCTGTGAATGAGCTATACTTTCCTGTTTCTTTGTATACTTTACAACTTTTTGTTGAGAACTGGACGTTTTGAGTATTATGATGTGGTAACTCTGGAAATCAGTCTCTCCTCTTCAGTGAGTGCTGATTTTTGCTTGTTGAGGGCTGCAACCACCTGCTTATTTAGTGACTGTTCCAAACTATTTTTGCAAAGTGTGCATTTCCAGTTAGTTGTGTGTGGTCATGGAAGTCTCTGTTCCATAATCTACGCAGTCAGCTAGTGACCTGGCAAAGATTTCTTAAGTATTTGGCTCCAAAATGGGGGGGAAAAAGGTGGCTTGTCACTTTAAATCTAATAGAAGTCACCAGGTGAAGCCACTGCAGCCCAAGAAGACTGGATCCAAGGCAAACAATTGCCATGGTCCCTCAGGTAACTGCCAACACAGCCAAAAGGTGCAATCCAAAAAGTTTTGAAGCCCAAGGTCCTTAATGCCTGCCCTGGTACCAGTCACCTGCTCCAAGAATGTGGACTACTATCCCAATAGGCATAGCAGTGCTAAGAAATCGGACATGGTAGCTGATGTGCACATATGCTCTCTCACCAAAGACTGGCAGCTCTCCCTTCATCAAGCACTGCCCTGGTTGTTATACATGTCCATCCAGATTCCAGAGTTCTGAAATAGTTGATTCTGATAAATTTTTCCAATTTAATGGTTGTTTTGGTGGAAGGACTGACCTCTACAGCTTCCTAGTCTGCCATTTTGCATGACATTATTTCTCTTTCATCTATTTTGAGTTAATTTTTGTATATAGTTCACATGCTTGTATTTTATAAATCCAAGATGATTTGAGTAAAGATTCTTCCAGCAAGTTTTCCTGTTCCTTTATAACCAGCATAGGAATTCTCAAGCTGTAGAAATGTATTAATATAGCAGGGTAGAGACAGAAATTGAGTTTATAATTGAGCAAAAAGGCAAAATACTAATGCACTATAACACACGGATCAGAGATGGTGTTAGAGCTAATAGACAAGTCTCAGAAACCAAGCTTGGGGATAGGAAATTTTCCCCCTGAGTTCTAGACTCACATATTTTATTGCCTGCATCAACATCTAGTTAGGAACGAATTTAGAGGAATCATATTTCTCAATTTCAAAATTTACCACAAGCTACAGTAACCTAGGACAGTACGGTACTGGCCTAAGGATAAAGAAGACTGAATTGTACATAAAATTGAAAGTCCAGAAATAAACTCATACATCTATGATCAACTGAATTTTGACAAGGGTGCCAAGACAACTCAATGGGGGAGAGAATAATATTTTCAACAAAGGTTCTGGGACAACTAGGTGTCTCTATGTGAAAGAATGAAGTTGAACTCCTACCTGACACCATGTACAAAAATTAATTCAAAAAGGATCATAGACCTAAATGTAAGGGCTAAAACTAGAAAATCCTTGAAAGAAAATGTAAATCTTTGTGACCTTGGATTAGGTAATGGTTTCTTAGATATGACATCAAAAACAAACAACAAAAGAAAAAAATACACACCTTGGTCTTCATCAAAATGAAAAACTTCTGTTTCAAAGGATATTGTATTAGCTTGCGAGGGCAGCCGTAAGTAACAAAGTACCACAAACTGTGTGGCTCAAACAACAGAAAATTATTGTCTCACAGTTCTGAAGGGTAGACGTCTGAAATCAAGGTGTCAGCTGAGTTGATTCCATCTGAAGTCTATGAGGAAAGACCCTGTTCCAGGCTTCCTTCCTTAGCTTGTGGAAGGCAGTCTTCTCCCTATGTGTCTTTACATCATCTTCCCTCTATGCACATCTGTCTGTGCTCAAATTTCCCCATTTTATAGGGACACAAGACATATTGGAGGAGAGCCCACACTAATGACCTCATTTTAACTTTATTACTTCTGTAAAGACCCTATCTACAAATAAGATCACATTCTGAGATACTGGGAGTTAGGACTCCAATATATCAGGGGACACAATTCAACCCATAACACACATCATCATGAAATGAAAAAGCAACCCCCAAAATGGAGAAATTCATTGCAAATCACATTTCTGATAAGGGTCTCGTATCCAAAATATATAAATAACTCTCATAACTCAATAATAAAAAGACAAATAACCCAATAAAACATGGGTAAAGGATTTAAATAGACATTTCTCCAAAGAAGATATACAAATGACTAATAAGCATGTGATAAGATGCTCAACATCATTAGTCATCAGAAAAATGCAAATCAAAACCACAAGATGCCCCTTCTCATCCACTAGATTGGCTTAAGTAAAAAAGACAGACATTAACAAGTGTTAGTGAGGACGTGGAAAAATTGGAATCATCATTCACTGCTGGTGGGAAGGTAAAATGGTGCAACCATTTTGGAAAACAGTTTGGCAATTCCTCAAAAAGTTAAACATAGAGTTACCATATGACCCAGCAATTTCACTCCTAGATATATACCAAGAAGAATAAAAATTTGTTCACACAAAAAACTTGTATATGAATGCTCATACTGGCATTATTCATAATAGCAAAAAAGTGGAAACAACTCAAATGTTCATCAACAGATGAATGGATAAACAAAATGAAGTCTATCCATGTAATGGAATATTATTCAGCCATAAAAAGGAAGGAAGCACTGATACATGCTACAACATAAATAAACCTTGAAAACATCATGCTAACTGGAAGAAGACAGCGTCACAAAAGACATATTAAGTGATTCCATTTATATGAAATGTCCAGCATAGGCATATCCATATAGACTGAAAGTAGATTAGTGATTACCAGGGGTAGGAGGATGGAGGAATTACTGTTAATGGCTATGGGTTTTCTTTTTGGAGTGATGAAAATGTAAAAAAACAAAAACAAAAAAACTAGTAGTGATGATTGCATAACTCTGACTGCATTAAAAACCACAAAATTATACACTGTAAAAGCATAAATTCTGTCTCAAGCTGCTATAGAAACATCTAAATTGGATATCTAAAGTCATCTCAAACTCAATGTGTTCAACACCAGATTCTTTTTCTTCAGTATCAAACCTTGACCTCTTCCTGTGCTCTCTAGAGCTTCGTGAGTAGACCACAATCCATCTACTTACATAAAATAGAAACTCCTGGGTCATGCTTGGCACCTTGTCTCTCCCTCCCCACAATATTTAGTCCATCCCTGAATCTTATCAATTTTACTTCCCAAATATCGTTTTTTTTTTTTTTGGAGGAAGGCCCACCACCAATCCTCCTCTCCTTTTGCCGAGGAAGACCAGCCCTGAGCCAACATCTGTGCCCATCTCCCTCCACCTCACATGTGGGACGCCTACCACAGCACGACCTGCCAAGTGGTGCCATGTCCACACCCGGGATCTGAACTGGCGAACCCTGGGCTGCTGAAGCGGAATGTGCGCATCCAACCGCCGCGCCACCCGGCCGGTCCCCCAAATATCTCCTTAATTTTTCCACTTGTCCATTATCCTTTTTGGTACATCCCAAAGCCACCATCATCTCCTGTTAACAAAGCTTCTTATCTGGCCTCCTTATCTTTACACTCTTGCCCCTCTTCAACTTGCCGTCCATGAGCAGCTGGCAGTGCTGGATGGCTCAATCCACAGACCAGGCACAACCTAACTACATCAGCGAAGCAGGGCACCAAAAAATTGAGGCAAATTTTTTTGGGAATTTAGGTATTTTGTACCAGTTAGGATACAAAATTTCTGTAAGTAACAGAAAACCCAGCTCACACCTGCTGAGATAATTAGAAAATGTATTATCTCACCTAACAAGTCCAGCATTAGATAGGCTCCAAGGTTAAGCTCAACCACGTCTTAAAGCACCTATGTTTTTCCTATCTTTCCATTCTGCTGCATACCCTCATGGTGGTAAGGTGGCTGCCAGCAGCAAATAGGCAGTATGTTCCTCTATTCTCATCCAGTGGGAGAAGGACAACCTCCTCCCCCAACGATAAGTTCTTCCTGTAGCTTGTATTAGGCAAATTTAAGTTATAGGCACACCTGTGGACCACGGAAAGGGAGAACACTCGCTGGCATGGACTGATCAAAGTTCACCTGTGGACTGAGTGGACAGCTGAACAAAATTTGAGGATCTGCTGAGACAGAGGAAGAGGTGGTGGATGCCTGCCCCTGATCTAACATGACTCTTCTTTTATGCAAACCTTGACATATAGGGAAGGGGCCTCACATACTGCAGAGAGGAGGGTAACTTCAGCAAAATGTCATTTACACGAGTCTTCCCCCTCCATATTTCAATACTCAAAACTCAGCTGCACTTGGTTTTCTGTCACCTGACACAAGCAAAATTTAATAATTTATCTATAACTCGGTAAAGAGCTTTCTAATTTTTCTGATTGCATTATGACAATGTTAAAATGTAAAGACTAATGTATGGGATCAGGTGCAGGCCATTCTTTTTCCAGTTAAAAAATATATTGAGCATGATGGCAGAGGTTCCCTAACTATGGGGGTAAACACAAAGTCACAGCCTTCCTTTTTGGGCTCCAAGCATTTAAGCCATATATATCACACATCTACAATTGTGCCAGCCAGCCTTAAGTAAAAAGGAAACATATTTTAGGTGTAGTTACAGGATAAGTTGAAAGACCTGAAACCATTCTTTCAGCTGGTCGGCTTAGAGACATTATAGGTAATTAAGTTACAAAAATCTGCTATATTAAAAATCAAGCACATCTAACTCAGAGATAAGGGACTCTGTGTAATCTTTCTAAAAATGAAGTTATTTATTTGAAAGTGTATGTAAGTCACTAGCAAGCACTGAGGGCCGGGTAATGCATTTCCCTGTATCTGTGTACGGTTGGCAGCTCCTGGCATTATACCGTGGAAGCTCTCTTCCCCTATGTAGTCAGCATCTGTGGTTAGTTAGTTAAAGAGAAAAGCCAGTTAACATAGGGCATCACAAAACTATAATAAATATCCTCAAAACTTTATTTTTAATTTAAAACATATACAAGTCCATCCATCCTTCATTTCTTCAATTATCAGTCTAAGGCCTTTTCTTTGAGTGGGGTCTCCTGACGTTAGTGGCTCCGCATAAGACACCCATTAACACAGCAAGTAGCATTGTCAGTTATTTTCAGTGCAGTGAGGACTCAAGACACTCGTGGAGCAAACTGAGGGCAGAATTCTTCTAGATTTCTGTCCTCCGCCCAAACTTTCACATTTGTTTTGCCTACACCTAATTCCACAGCATTTTTTTTCCTTGATAAAGACCTGTCTTTATCAGGTCTTTCCCAAGCATTCAACTTATTTTCATAGGGATTACAACTCTCTCCACACTCATATTTGTTTGATTTTGGCAATACTGAATTAAATTATGTAATTATGAAACACAATTTGCATAAACAAGTTTGGGAACAAATTACTGACGTTTGGAAAGCGTACAGCTCCGTTAGAGAAGTGAACAGCCCAGCAGGGACTAGCCTATTGAGTAGTTGTAAAAACTGGGTGGGCCTTGAGCATCAGGCATGTTTTCCACAGAACAGAGACTGGTTCAAAGGTCTGAAGAATAGGAGAGCTGAATTGGTTTAAGAAACGAAAAATCTAAATTCAGAGACTTAGCACTCGAACTCACAGGGAGTTAGCGTCGAATCCTCTTGAGAGGAATGCTGAGAAACATCTGACCAAAGCTTTCTGTGCTAGGCCTCTAGTGGGACCCACGGTGCTTCCCTTGGGAGGGTGCAGCGCCTGAGTCCCCTTTCAGCTGTTTAGTGTCACTGAGTCTATCCCTGGTGAATGCTCTAAAATATTAAAATGCGTCTCCCTTTGAAGGAGGCAGGAAAAGAACTGTTCCTAGTTTATGTTTAATAAAGTACTGAGGTCTAAAGTAGCCTTACTAGAGGTCAGGTTACTAAGGATAATAAAACTCTCCAAGACAACCCATTTGCTAACCAACAGGGGGAAACTATCCTGTTTCCTGGTGCCCTCTTGTGATAAAGCAGCAGGTCTACAGTGCGTTATAAAGCTTTAAGATGAAAGTATCTGAAAGAGATCTTCATCCACCTTCATTATTGGTCCGATATTGGTCCGATTGCACACTAGGAATTAACCACCAAAGTAATAAAAGTGGTGGTGCTTGAGGGTGGGCCGTGGAATTAGAAGTATTTCCTCCCCACCCCCTAAATTGTCTAAAATAAAATGATACTGCTTTTAAAAGTAAAAACATCAAAAACACCACCACAGTTAATTAGTAAAGAATTAGTAAATTAGTAATTTACTGGTAACTTATTAGTAATTCACAATTTACTAAGAACTAATAGTAAGTTAATAAGAAGATAGGGTTTACAGGAGGTTCTCGGATGAAGGCCGTTGGTGATGTCACGTGCGTGCCCATCAATAAACAGCAGTCCTTCCTACAGCCGTTTTCCCCACAGCGTGGAGACCCCAGGAGAAGCTGACAGTGCACCGGGGAGAACCCAGGTGTAAATGGACGTGTGCGTATATGCTGGCGGCTTTACAATATGAATATGGATTCCTGGATGCTCCTCCCTTCAAAAGGGGGAGCCTAATCCCCTGCCCTGGAGTGTGCAGTGGACTTAGTGCCTCGCTTCTAACAAATAAAATGAAGTGGAAGTGACGGTGTGCAACTTTACAGACTGGGTCCTTCCTCACTTGGAAGGAAGCTGAAGGCAGCCAGCTGCCATGGCCCAAGGATGCTCAGCAGCCCTGTGGAGAGGCTCAAGCGCTACAGAGCCGAGGCCTCCGGCCAACAGCCGTGGGGGCGGCCATCTTGGAAGGGGGTCCTCTGCGTCCGCTCAGCTCCAGAGGACTGCAGGTTTGCTGCTGCTGGAGTGAAACCTCACGAGGGGCGCTGGGCCAGAACCCCAAGCTGAGCCACTCCTAGGTTTGACCTGCAGAAACAACGCTAAGAGACTAAATGTGTGCTGTTGTGAGCTGCTGTATTTTGGGGTAATTTCCTACACAGCACAGATGGCTACTACAGTGTGTGTTTATGGATGAAGTGAAGAAGAGAACAGTGTGAAATACCCTTTCTAGACCTGAGCTATTCACCTGGTGAAAATTCATCCTGTTGACCCAAGAGCTAGCGCCAAACTGCAGTAAGCCACTGTGATAAAGTGGTTTCTTTCTTCTCCCTGCCCAACTGCTACGTTTTATGTCACAAGCATGTAATGGTCTGTCCTACCATTTAGCACAACTGCCTAGAATATCTGTGAGGAAACCTGAGAGCCGTTTCAGTGAGATAGAGACTATGACCAGGAGAACACTGGTAGCCTGGCTCTGGAGAAGCCCCGAAGAGTGAAGTTTCCAATAAATCGTCTGGCCTTTGGTTCTTTGTCCTGAAGGGTCAGAAACTGCATTTTATCAGAAGTTTCAGAATTCATAGACTAAATTGACAGACGTGGGGGCAGAAGTACACAAACTAAATTTCCATGAGACTGACGTATAAATCAGAAAGCTTCTCTAAACATACCATGCGTGGAATGGAGTTCTGGTGCTTTCCTCCAGAGTTCCGCTTCCTGAAGGACAGCTTGGAGGCCATAGTAGCAATCAGAAGGTGGTTCAGTGAAGCTTGCAATTAGAGCCCAAAGTGGCAAGTCTCGAGGTCTGTTCTTCCTGAGCCACAGCAAGTCTTGATAAACTGATATTACTTGAAGTAGAGGACACTTCTGGTCACTGAAGTGCTCACATCTCTCGGATTCAGCAGCCCCCCTCTGTGGCTAACACTATATATACACTGTCACAGCTTGTTTCTCCAAACCCTTGGTAAATTTCTGTTCACATTTTCTTTCCTCAAATGAGTTGAGATCACCTATCTGGGAAACACTCAGGCTCGCCTCACCACATGTTGATCGAATTAGTTTTACCCCTGGGGGTGTCTTATTACCATGTCCTTGGGAGGAATCTCACTGTTGTCTTCACACCACCTGTACAGGTCCCATCAGGGGACATTTATTAGCATATCAGAGCTTGTCCAGAGATAATATTTTAGAACTAGCATAGCATTTCAAAGGCAGTTTTGTAATTTCTGATGTCTTATCTAGAAAATTTCCAAGATCAACAAAAGCCTAAGTTGATCATTAGGGGTTGAAAAATGAATAAATAGCAGTTATCAAAAATAGGGCATTTGGGGCCAGCCCCATGGCCGAGTGGTTAAGTTCATGCGCTCTGCTTCCGTGGCCCAGGGTTTCACCGGTTCAGACCCAAGGAGTGGACATGGCACTGCTTATCAAGCCATGCTGAGGGGGCATCTCGCATAGCACAACCAGAAGGACCTACAACTAGAATATACAACTATGTACTGGAGGGCTTTGGGGAGAGAAAGAAGAAAAAAAAAATAGGGCGTTTATGTGATGTTTTCCTTTCTCAACCCACTATATGTAGTAGTTCAGCTTGCCAACTTGAGTCATGAGTATTCTTACCACAATCAAGTCACTCAAATTTGGAACAAAGGCCGATGTGTTTCAGAAATTCAAAAGTAGTTTTTACTATCCACAGTTAAAAATTAAATTTCAA
Organism: Equus asinus; assembly: GCF_041296235.1. Classification (NCBI taxonomy): domain Eukaryota; kingdom Metazoa; phylum Chordata; class Mammalia; order Perissodactyla; family Equidae; genus Equus; species Equus asinus. The sequence goes on from NC_091816.1 coordinate 13,315,978, forward strand.
GGGGCTGGCCCCGTGGCCGAGTGGTTAAGTTGGCACGCTCCACTGCAGGCAGCCCAGTGTTTCGTTGGTTTGAATCCTGGGCCAGGACAGTGCACTGCTCATCAAACCACACTGAGGCAGTGTCCCACATGCCACAACTAGAAGGACCCACAATGAAGAATATACAACTATGTACTGGGGGGCTTTGGGGAGAAAAAGGAAAAAAATAAAATCTTTAAAAAAAAAATTAAATTTCAAGAGAAAGTATTTTAGTATTTAATGTCTTAGTATTAATCAACATTGATTAATTCACAAGTTGAAAAGTATGCTCCATTAAATGTATGCACTTGAATTACTTAAAAAACTTGGAATTACAATAAAATCCTCAATATTTTGCCCATTATATAATTAAATAGAATTATAACAATAATTAGTGATTAGTAATATACCAAAATAACTTCATAAATTTATAAATACATCAAAATCTCTTTTAGTTTGTCCTCAGAAACCGAGAAATACCACTCAATGGTCATTTACTTGACATTTTCATCAGACATCACTCTTTTTGACTTTGTAGTTTCCTGAACACGTCTTTCTCTGATTATTTTTGTTTTACGAAAAAGAAAAAAATTTTTTTTTCTTGGAAACAAAATGAAGCCTAAATTAATTCAATAGCTGTTGAAATTTCTCCTGAAATTTTAAACAGCTACAAATCCACAAAAGGAAAAGATAAACACATTAGCTTTAATATAGCTAGTACACAATAAAAATTAAAAGAGCTATTTTGGGGAAGTTAATACAAGTAGAAAAACTGATAAAGTATGTTCACTAAAAGTAGTGTCATCAACATTTTTATTTAGTTTAGTATATGCTAGAATATAAATACACAACAATTTGCCCTTTCTTATCATAGGGAGTCTTTTTTCTAACTAAAATTTGTGGCTGACATTTTAAATAACAAAAGGAAAATAAAAGAAAGAAAATTATCAGGAAAGGGGAGAGGATATAGGAAAATAATACATTTTATATAAATTATGGAGGACAGTTACAATGAAAATCCATTACTTTCCTCTGGAACTCAATTTTACAAAATCAAGTCAACATGCATTATTCTGTCAACTGCTAGGAGTGCCGAAACACTGTGGCCCTTTCAAAAGACAGTGGTCAAAGACCAGTGTCATCTCGGCATCACATGTTGGTCTTAGTTCTTAGCTGGAGTGGAGCCTCCCTTCATAGTCTTCTTTAAGTGGTGGTAGTTTGGCAAGATTTTCATCAGGAAGTCCAGCTGGAGTGTCTGGGGCTAAAGAGTAAGACAATTAAGAAATGACTAGCAGAAAGCAAAGTTAAGAGTACCAGGTAGAAATGATTAGCAGGAGGTTGTGGAATTACAGGTGATTTTCACTGACTTATTTTAGCTAACCTTTTTTAAAAAAAAATTTTACAATGAACATATATGAAGTTTGGTAATAAGAAAAAGCTAAATTATATATATATATATTTTATATAGAAAATTATATATGATTCAGTTTTCAACCTTTTGTAGATTTCACCCTGGCTTCTGAAAAGTTACACAGTTCCAATTACAGCAGACAACAGAAGTAAGACACCCGGAGCGAACGGCTTTCCACGGCCTCACAGCACAGCTGCGATTCTCATCCCATCTTCGTTCGGCTGGGCCCATACTTCCCTCGTTGTGAAATTCCCTTGGGGTGCTCATGAAGAATATGGATTTTGAGGCCCTTGTCCTAGACACTCTGATTCAGTAAGTCTTGGGAATCCTTTTTTTAATAAGGACCTCTATGTGATCCTTATGACCAGTGAAATTTGGAAAACAGTGTTGCATACCATTGTGTATGAAACTTCGGATATTCTTGCTCACTCAATTCTAATCTCCCTGCCCCAACTCCAGCTTCATTTCTCCCTCTTCAATCACTTTTGCTGTTTGCAGAAAGTTAGTGAAAAAATACTGGATTTGTTCTTATTTCCTTTTTAGTCTATAGAAGTAATACTTGCCTATAATAATAATAATAGCAAAAGCCAAACATTACAGAAATAGAATAACCCAGAAAGAACTGGAGTTTTAATTTCTGATAAAATATGGCTAAGAATCAGAGGCAAAGTGATAAATGTCTTGAAAAATATTTTCTTTGGGGGAGGGGAAGGAGGCTGGGGAATTAGAGAAATATAGCTAGTGTGCCAAGCAATGAAGCTGGAACCTTCCATCAGAACGTCTTCTGTCCAAAGGAAGCCCCAAATGCCCTACCTTACTCATCTCCTACTCCAACATGAAACTCCAAACATGTACTCTTCCTTATTCTTGGTTATTAGGAGGGGATAATTTCTCCTAAGTCAGGAAAATATCCAAACACACTTGCATATTCACAAGTTGTGTTTATTTTCAAGCCAAATGATACTTTAGGAGTGATAATACAGTTTGTAAGATTGGTGATGCATCTTCAGCGAAAATGCCTAAGACCGGGAATAACAGCTCCGGATTTTCTTTTCCCAGAATCAATCTGTCATTGTCCTGTTTGTACATATCTTTGATATTAACTTAAAGACTAAATAATTCCACTGCAAATAAATTCTAGTTTTAGGGATGTTTCTCTGATGTTTTATTTTAATCATTTGCTTTTTAAATAGCAAACTTGCTGCCCCATTAAAACAATTATGTGGTATTTTGGGAAGATAAGCAGCCCTAGAAAGAATTTTTTTAAAGAGAGATTCTAAGCACGTACCTGTGGTCGCTCAGTCTGCACCCGACGAAGGCAGTCTGCACCATAGATCACTGTGTTCTCAGGGATGACTTCAAACGTATTCAGGTTGCAACAAGCCCCGATGATGCAGCCGCTTGTCAATATCACATTTCTGCCTACATATGCTGCAGTAAAAACATAGAAAGAACTGCAATTTAAGACATCAAATGATTAGAACACTTTTTTCCTAAGATGATATAAGTATAAAAATGCAAACTAGCCTTAAGAAAAAAATTAAAGAAAGTACTTCAGAGTTTCTGCAGTCATGCGCCACATAACCATGTTCTGGTCAATGACAGACCACATATGTAAGGGTGGTCCCATAAGATTAATAGCATGTAGCCTAGGTGTGTAGTAGGCTACACCATCTAGGTTTGTGTAAGTACACTCTGATGTTTGCACAACAATGAAATCTCCTAACAATGAATTTCTCTGAACGCATCCCTATCATTAGTCATTAAGTGACACATGAATACAACACAGAGGCAGGCACCAGACTAGTATCAGATGGATTCAAAACAGAGCTCTGCTGCTGGCCGGTGGTGTGACCTTGGGCAAGTCACTGTAAATTCCCCAAGAAAGTTTCTCTCTAACATGGAGAGACTGTCCTACTTCACAGTTTGCTGTCAGGAAGAAATGAGACAGTAAATGTGAAGTGCTGGGCACAGGTTTGATGCATAGTAAATATATAATGAATAGAAAATGATGAGGACAGTGATGATAATAATAATAATTGGTAATCCCAATGAAAATAAAAGCCATTAAGTAGATTAACAAAAAGTTTGACTTTATTATTTAAAAAAAGAAGCATTTTCTTTCATGTCAATCAAGAAAGATAAACCACACACCTTAAATTTACATAATGTTATAAGCTAATATGACCTCAATAAAATAATTTTTTACAAAAAGATAAACCATTATTCTAAAGAAGCCTCATGGCTCAGGTTCTTTCTGGACCTTAGTGGGATGAGCTCTTGGAGCTGCCTCCCGGCCATGGAGGTGACTTTACGTGGCCCTCTGCCTAGCCCCACTTATCATCACTAGCCGCCATTTGTTTCTGATTAGCTAGCGTAAGTAGTCCTGAAATTAACGAAAGCAAACTGCTAGGGAGACTGATCCATTTTCTTTAATTCTACAAGAACATTAATCAACTAAATTATCATTGACACTAGTACGTAGAAATATTTTTCAAATCTTTCACCTGAACTTTAGGTTTAATTCGATTCTGATTTAAATGCACACAGCTGAAATTTTAATTTAATGTATTAAAACACCTTACTAAGTTAGGTTCCTTAAAAGCAAAGAATTAGTCCCACAGCTATTTTAGTCCCCTTCCAACCACACCTTTCTTCCCAGCAGCCCACTCTGCCGTAGCTTGTCCTTAGGTTGTTTTCCAGGACACCACAAAGAGAAAGGAGGTAATCACTTTTCACAATAAAATTCCCAACATAGCTTACCTTTTGATTCAATAACATTATTATCTCCCATTTTCATGGCTTGGGAATCTGTAAGCCGGAGTTAAGTAAACATTGTAAATATGTTCACCTTTTTTTTTTTTGTCTACTAACTTACTCTGTCCTATCCTGCACTGGGGCGGTGGATGGGGCATGGGAAAGGCCACGCAGGCTTGGCGTGGCCAGAACCCCTTGCTCATGGCAGTCGGAAAGTAAAGTTTGAATCTTTACATATAAATATCTCCAAGTATAAATAAATGGCTTCTACGTTTTTTTAAAGAAATGAATATCTGATACCCCAATTCTACAGTAATATATTTTCACAACTGTTTTAAGAAAATTAAAACTACCTATCACCCAATCATTTAAAGATAACACTATTTATTTAATGGTTTGCGATCTCTTTATATAAATACATATAATTCCCTTTACATAACTGGGAATCAGACTGTATGAACTTTTGCAGCTCACTTTATTCGGTTCACTTAAGTTGGCAAACATTATTCCATACCATTAAAATCTTTAAAAACATATATATATATATATATATTTTTTTTTTTTTGGTGAGGAAGATTTGCCCTGAGCTAACACCTGTGCCAATCTTCCTCCATTTTTTGTATGTGGGATGCTGCCATAGCATGGCTTGATGAGTGGTGTGTAGGTCCATGCCCAGGATCCAAACACGCAAACCCCAGGCTGCCGAAGTGGAGTGTGCAAACTTAACCCCTACACCACTGGGTTGGTCCCCTTTAAAAACATAATTTTAATTGACTGCTTAATGGTCCTAATGGTCTTTTTTATGCTTGTAGTTTAATTTATTTAAATATTTTGCTATCATTAGACATTTACATTTTTTCTTTCAAGTATTTTCTGTTATAAGTATTTGCTGACACCATGAAAAGCTTTTACTGTTTTAGAGTATAAAACCAAGCAAAAGAACTGGTGGCACTCTATGGGAAAAAAAACAAAGAATGAGATATTTTCACTCCCATCCACCATTCATTGCATCAGACAATATACTGTCAACTTAGAACTATACAGGAATCAAATGGACAGAACTGTGGTTCTTAAGTCAGGATAGAAGCCAGGATTACTGTTTCTGGGTCTACTGCCACTCAGTCATTGCTACCTGTCAATGAGTTGTAGCAACAGGAGCAAGAAGGTACCTAAAGATATGTGTGTGTGTGCACATGTGTGCACACGCATGCACAGGGGCACCTGAGAAACGCACACTTCCTTTACTCGGTTATCCAATGGAAGAGAAGTATAATTTTTTTGATGGACTGCAAATAAGTCTTTTCAAAGAACTGGGGATGGCCTACTCCTAAAATGTAATTTATATACTTATATTTTATATAATATAATTGATAGGTAAATCACGACAACTTCTATGGAGGAGACCTGGATAGTAAAAGATAGCTGGGAATGATTATCGTAAATTATTGAAAAGGATACAACAGCCAACTTCAAACACATTATTGGTGCCAATGATCATAGGTTTGGGGTCTGGATCTTCAGTGTCAGGGGTGATGTTATCAGGATGACTATAAAAGGAAGAGATAAATCATCAAAAAGTCAATAATGCAATAAACAATCCTCCTGTTTTAAAATCTGAGCTCATTCTTTCAATTTTACTTCCATCAAGCTTAAAATATATAACTATGAGAAAACTGGAGGAGGAGAACGCAGCGGAGCAAAATGGCGGGGTGAGCTGATCCGGGATTCTCTCCCCTCTAAAATACAACAAAAGATTGGAAGAACTGAATTTCAGAGAATAAACATAATGCCAGCTCCTTAGAAACCTACAATACCAAGAAGGCGGAGATCATAAACCTAGCTTTACACCCTCGGAGGCGCTGGAACAGTAGGAGAGAACATGGCTCCCTCCCTTAGAGTCTGCGATTGCTGTGGTGCAGGACGGGAAGGAGCGGGGGAGGGGCCGCGTGACCGGGGATCATCCAGGACTCCTGCCGCTGATTCAGTGGAGACCGGCTGACAGGGGGGAAAGCTTCTGTCGGTGGGGACCCCATAAATCAAGGGCCTTGGGAGACCAGAGAACAGAACTGATCTGAACCCAGACCGGCGCCTGTGAGTAACAGCCCCTCCCCCCCAGGAAAGCCAGTGGGCGCAGCCATCTTGCCCCAAGGCGGAGAGCTAACACGCCGCTCTCGACCCCCATCTAGTGGTGACAGGCTGTAACTGCAACTGAATTCTACCACCATGAGAAAAACCCGCTCCTCTACCATCCAGCAATTTATAAAAGCCCCAGACCAGAAGGAAAACAATAAAAACACAGAATTAAGTCCTGAGGACTTGGAATTAGGTAAACTAAGTGATAATGAATTCAGAGCAGCTATAATCAAAAAACTCAATGAGGTAGAGAGAAAGACAAACAAGCCGAGTTCTGGAGTTACTTCACAAAAGAGATTGAAATCATAAAGAAGAATCAAACAGAATTACTTGAGATGAAAAACACAATGGACCAGATAAAACAGAATATGGATTCCCTGAATGCCCGTGTAGACAACATAGAGGAGCAAATTAGCATAATCGAAGATAGACAGGCTGAATGGTGCCAGACAGAGGAAGAGAACTAAGAATTAAAAAAAATGAGGAAAATCTCCAAGAGATAATGGATTCAATGAGGAGTAAGAACATAAGGATCACAGGAATTCCCGAGAATATGGAAAAGGAAAATGGAGCAGAAAGTGTGCTTAACGAAATTATTGAAGAGAACTTCCCAAATCTAGGGATCGACGGAGAAATGTGTGTAGAGGAGGACTTTAGATCTCCTAGATTTGTCAATGTAAAAAGACCCACCGCAAGGCACATAATAGTAAAGTTGGCAAATAGGAATGATAAGGAAAGAATACTCAGGGAAGTAAGAAAAAAAAAGAGAATAACCTATAAAGGAGCCCCTATCAGACTGTCCGGATTTCTCTACAGAAACCCTACAAGCTAGGAGAGAATGGAGTGACATATTCAAAGCTTTAAAGGATAAAAATCTTCAGCCTAGAATACTCTACCCAGCAAGAATTTCCTTCAGATATGAGGGAGAAATTAAATCTTTTCCAGACAAACAAAAGTTAAGGGAATTTGTAACTAAAAGCCCTCCATTACAAGAAATCCTCAAGAAGGCTCTCATACCTGAAAAAAGAAAAAAGGGAGAAAGGGGTCACAATCCACAGACTAGGGAGACCGATGGATAGAACCAGAACAGGATAGCAAATATTCAATTATAGCATTAGGGTAAAGGTAAGGAAACTACCAAAACAAGGACAATCTTAGCACTCTAACTACCAATTAATAAGACGAGTTGGAATAAAAAATGAAAATAATTATTTAGGAGGGGAAGAGCAAAGGGTCTAAATCAGTATTAGTCAAGTAAGTAAGAGACCACCAGAGAATAGACTATATTACACACGAGATTCTAAATACAAACTTCAAGGTAGACACTAAAATAAAGTACAGAACAGAGTCACAAATCATAAATAAGGAAAAATCTAAGAAACCCAGCATAAGAAATTGCAGTATTAAATGGGTAGTCTAAAGCAAACAGGAAAAGAAACGCAGGAAAACAAGATAATGAGCGACAGATTAACAGCACTAAGTCCACATGCATCAGTAATCACTCTCAATGTGAACGGATTGAACTCTCCAATAAAAAGACACAGAGTGGCAAAATGGATTAAAGAACACGATCCAACAATTTGTTGCCTCCAGGAAACACACCTCAGCCCCAAGGACAAACACAGACTCAGGGTGAAGGGGTGGAGGACAATACTTCAAGCAAATAGCAAGGAAAAAAAGGCAGGTGTTGCAATTCTCATATCAGACCAAGTGGATTTCAAAATAAGACAGGTAAAGAGAGACACAGAGGGACAATATATAATGATCAAAGGGACACTTCATCAAGAAGAAATAACGCTTATAAATATCTATGCACCCAACACAGGAGCACCAAGATTCATAAAGCAACTATTAACAGACCTAAAGGAAGATGTTAAAAACAACACAATAATAGTAGGGGACCTCAACACCCCACTCACATCAATGGACAGATCATCCAGGCAGAAAATCAACAAGGAAATAGTGGAGCTGAATGAAAAACTAAAACAATTGGACTTGATAGACATATATAGATCACTCCACCCTGAAGGAGCTGAATACACATTCTTCTCAAGTGCACATGGAACATTCTCTAGGATAGACCATATGTTGGGAAACAAGGCAAGCCTCTACAAATTTAAAAAAATTGAAATAATAACAAGCATCTTCTCAGATCATAGTGCTATAAGGCTAGAAATTAATTACAAGAAAAAAGCTGAGAAAGGCACAAAGATGTGGAGACTAAACAACACACTACTGAACAAGCAATGGATCATTGAAGAAATTAAAGAAGAAATAAAAAAATACCTGGAAACAAATGAAAATGACAGCATGCCATACCAACTCATATGGGATACAGCAAAAGCTGTAGTAAGAGGAAAATTCATCGCAATACAGGCACATCTTAACAAACAAGAAAAATCCCAAATAAGCAACCTTAAAGCACACCTAACTGAACTAGAGAAAAAGAAGAAATGAAGCCCAAAGTCAGCAGAAGGAGAGAAATAATAAAAATCAGAGCAGAAATAAATACTATTGAAACGAAAAAGGCAGTAGAAAGGATCAATGAGACAAAGAGCTGGTTTGAGAAGATAAATAAAATTGACAAACCACTAGCCAGACTTACAAAGAAAAAAAGGGAGAAAGCTCAAATAAACATAATCAGAAATGAGCGAGGAGAAATAACAACAGACTCTGCAGAAATACAACAGATTATAAGAGAATACTACAAAAAACTATATGCCAACAGAATGGATAACCTAGAGGAAATGGATAAATTCTTGGACTCCTACAATCTCCCAAAGCTCACTCAAGAAGAGGCAGACAATTTGAACAGACCAATCACAAGGAAAGAGATTGAAACAGCAATCAAAAACATCCCAAAGAATAAAACCCCAGGACCAGATGGCTTTCCTGGGGAATTCTACCAAACTTTCAGAGAGGATTTAATACCTATCCTTTTCAAGCTATTCCAAAAAATTAGGGAAGATGGAACACTTCCTAACACATTCTGTGAGGCCAACATCACGCTGATACCAAAACCCGACAAGGACACCATGAAAAAAGAGAACTACAGGCCAATATCACTGATGAACATAGATGCAAAAATTCTAAACAAAATTTTGGCAACCAGAATTCAGCAATTCATCAAAAGAATCATACATCATGATCAGGTGGGATTCATACCAGGGACACAGGGATGGTTCAACATCTGCAAATCAATCAACGTGATACACCACATCAACAAACTGAGGAATAAAAACCACATGATCATCTCAATAGATGCAGAGAAGGCATTTGACAAGATCCAACAGCCATTTATGATAAAAACTCTGAAAAAAATGGGCATAGAAGGAAACTACCTCAACATAATAAAGGCCATATATGACAAACCCATAGCCAACATCATACTCAATGGGCAAAAACTGAACGCCATCCCCCTGAAAACAGGAACGAGACAAGGATGCCCTCTAGCACCACTCTTATTTAACATAGTACTGGAGGTCCTGGCCAGAGCAATCAGGCAAGAAAAAGGAATAAAAGGAATCCAAATAGGGAGGGAAGAAGTGAAACTCTCACTGTTTGCAGACGACATGATCTTAAATATAGAAAACCCCAAAGAATCCACTGGAAAACTGTTAGAAGTAATCAACAACTACAGCAAAGTTGCAGGGTATAAAATCAATTTGCATAAATCAGTAGCATTTCTATACTCCAGTAATGAACCAACAGAAAAAGAACTCAAGAATACAATACCATTCACAATCGCAACAAAAAGAATAAAATACCTTGGGGTAAATTTAACTAAGGAAGTGAAGGACCTATATAATGAAAATTACAAGGCCATTCTGAGAGAATTGGATGATGACATAAGGAGATGGAAAGACATTCCATGTACATGGATTGGAAGAATAAACATGGTTAAAATGTCCGTTCTACCTAAAGCAATCTACAAATTCAACGCCATCCCAATCAGAATCCCAATGACATTCTTTACAGAATTAGAACAAAGAATCCTAAAATTCATATGGGGCAACAAAAGACCCCAAATTTCTAAAGCAATCCCGAGAAAAAAGAACAAAACGGGAGGCATCACAATCCCTGACTTCAAAACATACTACAAAGCTACAGTAATCAAAACAGCATGATACTGGTACAAAAACAGGTGCACAGATCAATGGAACAGAATTGAAAGCCCAGAAATAAAACCACACATCTATGGACAGCTTATATTTGACAAAGGAGCTGAGGGCATACAATGGAGAAAAGAAAGTCTTTTCAACAAATGGTGCTGGGAAAACTGGAAAGCCACATGTAAAAGAACGAAAATAGACCATTCTTTTTCACCATTCACCAAAATAAACTCAAAATGGATCAAAGACCTAAAGGTGAGACCTGAAACTATAAGGCTTCTGGAAGAAAACGTAGGCAGTACACTCTTTGACATCAGTATTAAAAGGATCTTTTTGGATACCATGCCTTCTCAGAGAAGGGAAACAATAGAAAGAATAAACAAATGGGACTTTATCAGATTAAAGAGCTTCTTCAAGGCAAATGAAAACAGGATTGAAACAAAAAAACAAACCACTAACTGGGAAAAAATATTTGCAAGTCATATATCTGACAAAGGCTTAATATCCTTAATATATAAAGAACTCTCGCAACTCAACAACAAAACATCAAACAACCCGATCAAAAATGGGCTGGAGACATGAACAGACATTTCTCCAAAGAAGATATACTGATGGCCAATAGGCACATGAAAAGATGCTCATCATCGCTGATCATCAGGGAAATGCAAATCAAAACTACACTAAGATATCACCTTACACCCGTTAGAATGACAAAAATATCTAAAACTAATAGCAACAAATGTTGGAGAGGTTGTGGAGAAAAAGGAACCCTCATACACTGCTGGTGGGAATGCAAACTGGTGCAGCCACTATGGAAAACAGTATGGAGATTCCTCAAAAAATTAAAAATAGAAGTACCATACGATCCAGCCATCCCACTACTGGGTATTTATCCAAAGAGCTTGAAGTCAGCAATCCCAAAAGTCCTATGCACCCCAATGTTTATTGCAGCACTGTTTACAATAGCCAAGACGTGGAAGCAACCTAAGTGCCCATCAACAGACGAATGGATAAAGAAGATGTGGTACATATATACAATGGGATACTACTCAGCTGCAAAACAGAACAAAATCATTCCATTTGCAATAACATGGATGGACCTTGAGAGAATTATGTTAAGTGAAATAAGCCAACGAGAGAAGGATAATCTGTGTATGACTCCACTCATATGAGGAATTTAAAATTATGGACTAAGAACAGTTTAGTGGATACCAGGGGAAAGGTGGGGTGGGGGGTGGGCACAAAGGGTGAAGTGGTGCACCTACAACATGACTGACAAACATTAATGTACAACTGAAATTTCACAAGATTGTAACCTATCAATAACTCAATAAAAAAAATATATATATATAACTATGGAAGTAATTTCTTAATCCAAGTGACTTATTTATCCTCTATGCTGGAGAAGCCTTGATTCTGAATTGAAAAAGGACTACTGAGATGTAAAGAAGTCATAGGTGTGTACAGAAGTCAGCCTTCCTTTGTTTATTTTTTAAACCCAAAGCCCAGAGGGCCTTTTGCAGGACAAAGTAAAAAAGATGCCGGTTATGACTTTTACCTTGTTAAATTGGAATCAAAATCATGCTTGACTTGAAAATTTTCCATTCTTAATAATCAGTCATTGAGACTGTGAAACATAAACAGACATTCACATAAAATAATTATTTTACGCTGTCAGGTAGTTAGTTGAAACATTTGGAACATAAAATGTTTGTGGTCTAAGAGGAGGAAACCATTTTAAAATGGTATTTTATCTCTGACAGTTGAGTTACTGCAGAATACAGCTATTGTTAACTGACTTACACTAAACGTGCCAAAATATATTTTAAAAAGAAACTGCTTAATATAGTAAGAAACTCCCAAATTCTAAGTAAGCATTAAGACAAATCTCTTTATCACAGTAAATATTTTCCCAAGGTCTTTCTTACAAATTCCATACATTGTTGCTGTAAATTAGGTATAAACGTGAATTTCCTGCCAAAATCTTATCTAGAAAGCTTTACAAATGCTTATGAAAATTTCACAGGTATTACAGTCCAGTTCACTAAGATCATGTACATGTTCTAATATTTTATTATCTTTTTAAACTTTAAAGTTTAAAAATTGCCCCTAGGGCTCCAAATTTTTCAAATATAATTCTGGGTGTTACCCCTACAAAGCACATGAAAATATATATCAGAGTTAAGTACATGTGTTGGGGCATGAGTAATAATAAAATTTCAGCCAGAACCAAAAATCCAACCAAAGCTTCTCTTCAGGGTGGTCAGCACGGCCCTTGAACGTCGGAGGGACTCAGGAAACGTCTGCTCAAGGAAGAGAAGAGGTACTGATGCGTAAAGGGACGATTATCGGACCGAGAGTCAGAGATTCGAGTCCGCCACCAACAAGCTCTCCCACCTTGGACCAGGCTCGTCACCCCTCTGGTCTTTGGTTTCCTCATTTCCTAATCACTTGTGTTGAAAAAGATCCTTAATGTAATTAATCCTTAATGTGACTTAATGAAAAAGATCTCTAGTTCTAAAATAGTGGGCTTTCCAGATGTCAGTTGTAAAAGGTTCCTATAAATAGCTGAAATTAACAAAAACACTGCCTGTGGTACTTAGTTCAGAGCATCCGTACGAGTCTTACTCACGCATTTATGATGAGCGCCTGTTCTTCTATCAGGTTGCCTTCGCCAATCACTATTGGCCCAGCTTCCGCAATAATTCGTGCCTTAGGGTGGATCACTGTCCTAGGTCCTGTTAAAAGTATGGTGAAAAGAAATTATTGGTGGAAGCTATGCTTCCCAGAGGAAGGTAGGAGGTGACTGAGGGGGCCGGGCTATTGGGAGGAACACTCTCTTAAGTACGTGCCAGGCACCACACTAGGTGCTTTACAAACTTATCTCCTCGGCTGTTATCATCAGCAGTTAGTGCCAGATTTGAAGCCAAGGTGAGAGCAGACGGTACAGCTCTAGAGCCAGACAGCCCTGGCTCAGCCTCTATTTTGAAGCCTCTGCTATCTCAGCTGTGAAATGGAGGTGGTGATAATATCAGTCTCCCAGGGTTGTTGTAAGGATTACGAAATAACGTTTGCAGACACAGTACTCTGGCACATAGTTGGCAATAAACATTAATTCCCTTCCTTCCTTTCCCTCAGAAAGGTAAGGCTCTCTTTGCTTAAAATGCGGGCACTTTCTTATGTTGGTGAACCCATAACACCTCCTTATGCAGGTGCACTGCAGGATCAGTCTTTATTAAGTGAGGAAGAGGAAATACAGGCGGGATGGGAGTCAGAAAACATGGAAACTAACCTTAGCTTTGTTACTTGGTCACCAAGCCTAACCATCGGGAGGAGGCAGAGCTTCTGTTGACTGCTCTAGGATATGATTTCAACCAGAAAAAGGTTAAAGGGAGGCAGTGGAAGGAGTTAAGCGTGATCACTGGAGTCCTAAGACTCTGATATAGGGAGACCGGAGGCAATGGCTCCAATCTCAAACGGAAGGGAGCAGGAAGGGGTCTCCCCTGCCCACTTCATGATCAGGTGCTGGAGGCGCTGCACTGCCCAAACGGGGGATTCTGGAATGCCAACACAGCCCCTCCCTGGCTTTTATCTACCCAAAGGCCTAGTACTTTGGTGATAATGAAACTACTGATGAGAAAACAACCTCATTTTGCCCTCTCCCTCCAACACCACCCGCCCAGCCCCAATCCGAGGCTATTTTTTATTGGTAAACAAGGGGACGGGAAAGTAACTGACTCTGAAGTAAGAGAGGGCGGGCAGAAGTGTTGACAGAAGGTGGGGAGGAAGTCAAGAAGATGGCATTGTGTATGAAATTCAGTATTCAATTGCACAGATTGTTAATTTATTCAATAATCATTATCTGCTTGTGACAGGCAAGATGCAGTGCTGTATGTTACAGGGAAACAAAAAGAAATATATGCTATTTTTGCCTTTTGCACTTGTTTATCTTGAAAGCTGGGAATACTTAACACACTCGCTCACAAATGTATTCAATAAGGAGATGCTCCCGGTGCCCAGAGAATTGAAAGGAACCTTACTTCAGCTGATTTTTTTCCCTAACAATGAAGAGCTGGGGACTGATAAGGAGGGCGGGGCCCAAGACAGGATGCACCGTCAAAGGACACACAGTACAGAAAACCGGCAAAAAAATAACACTAGAATGGCTTTGTTATTTCTGTCACTCCTGGCTCCCCAAATCCTCAGCTGCTAAAGTAAAATTTCCCAGGCAAATTCTCCTGTTTAGGACAAGAGACTCCGGGATAGAAGATAGGAACTCTTGGATCCACGGGAAGCTTCACAAGTTGACCACGATTGTGAATACCTGTGCCTTTTTTCTTTGTTAAAAAATACATACCCACACATTTACAAAAGGAACACATGCTCATTATAAAAAATTCAAACAAAGCAAAACATGAAAGATTCTCTCCTCATGCTAATCCCACTCCCCAGAGGTTACTATTCCTAGAAGTTCGGGGTATATTATTTCAGACTTAAGTATACTGTACACTTAAGATCTGTAAATATCACTGTATATAAAATATATTTCATTAGACAGTTAAAAAATAAATTCAACTTGAAGGAGAAAAAAATACAGATTACAAGCACGTACTTTTTTTTTTAAACCAAAGAATAGTACTTATTATTCTATACTTTTCTTTTTCACATTAGCTAGTAAGTCACAGTGATTTTTCCACATAAGTAGACCTAGCTAGCTATTCTTTTTAATGGCTGAACAGTATTTCACATCATCTTAATATACGATAATTTATTTAACCAATCCCTTAATAATGGGCATTTAGATGTTACCACTTTTGAGGGAGAAAACAGCTAAACAATGCTGAAACAAACACTGGATTCCCTTGAAATGAGAAATTTCTTACAGGTCATCAAGCTGTGTGAACAATTTACATCTGTAGTTTGCACAATACCATATTTAAATTTTACTTCAAAATATTCTGATAAAGAGACACAATCTATTTTAGGTTCTTTGTAATTGAAACCCCACCTAGCACCCCACCCCTTGCCTAGAAAGTGTAGACTCTGGCCTCTATCAATTAAAGGCTCTGTGTTCATTCTCTCAAATGCCTCAGGTTTCTCATCTATAAAAAGTGTGGATTATATGAAATGATGTTTGAAAGGGAGATCATAGGGTCTGGCCCATACTTCTTAAAAATGGGAGGTTCATCACAATCTGACATGAAGAGCTAACAACCAACTTTACCATGGTAAGCAAAGTAACTCCTGGTCTGAGAAACAGAAGAAAAGGGTAATACTCAGGTATCAGGGTAGTATCCCCTTCTAATCAGGGGGAAAACTCTGCACCTTATTATAAGATAGTAAAAAAGATTAATAAATGTATTTTCCATATTAGCATCAAAAATCCTAGACAGGAGGAAGAGCTCACAGCTGGGGTAGAAATGGAGCCTCTGCCGCCCCTAGATAAGCAGCCAGAGGCACAGGGTCGGCTGCTGTTCCTCGAGCTGTAGTGTTTGATGACATGCAGACCTGCAAGGAGCTGCCTGGGAACAGACTAATGAGACAAAGCTACCACTGGGACCTGTGTTTCTTTACAAGTTTCTCTAAAGTGTAGCTTTGAAAAGAATTCATATTTTCATTTTTCCCTTTCAAAAATGACATGTCAATTATACAAAAAACACAAACACAAATTTTAAAAAATTAAACTAATCCCAAGTCCCATGTCTTCTTACACAATATTTAAAAATAATGCCTGAGCTATTTCAACCAGGTGTTTTATTACTGTTATTACTATATTTATCATTACTAATAAGTTAGTTAGCAAATAACTGGAAAGCTGGTGATAAATCTGAGGGCCTTGCCCTGAGATACAAAGCATTATCACTGGCATATGAGACCTGGGTTTGAGACGCCACCTCCACCTGGTGGCAGCATTGCAAAACTACAAGTCCCAGGGCTGAAATAACATCAAAAGTGAAACTACCAACTTTGAGTGGTGAAGTAACAGCAAATGTCGTGAGCAACAAAACTGAATAGTGCCCGCAAAGCTCTGGAAGGTCTTTTTTGGGCAAAGACTAGAGAGGTCAGCATACACCTGCTTCAGGATATGTGACTGCTAAGACACTGGTTTGTGCACTTGAAGGAACGTCCTGCCTCAGGTGAGTGAACTGCACAGTGCACAGCGCCCAGCAACGAGCACTGTTCCAGGGCCCGGGTGGCGACAGCACACTGAAACGTGGGCACAGTATGTTCCACGCTTTTCTGCATGCAAGAAGCACTTTTACCTAGAATGGGCCTGAGTTCAAGCCAAGTTTAAGGGTCTTGAGGTTAAAATGCTTTAAAAATAAAAATCTGTCACCATGGAAAGTTTTTTAAAAAGGCTGCTGTGAACTTCTTGGAGCTCATTCTGGCAGGATAGTTTGTATATTTTCTTACCAAATGTGCTGAAACCCTATTTGGCTTATCTCCTTGTTTGGATAAATGTGTCTAGAGTTGGAGCTGCCTTGCTGGCTGATGACTAATTTTTCTAAATGGTTGGCTGGCCTTGACGCAACATAGCCAGAAAGACATTCCTTGCATCAAATTTCCATTCCCCTCATTTGGTAAAGGATGTTTTTCCTGTCTGTCTTTGCCACAGAAAGCAATCTTTGTGTACATCTTCATGTCAATAAATAGTTCAAAAAGCCACAGGCTCTCTTTTGAAAATTAAAACAATTCCTTTGACCTGTAAGAACTGCTTTATATTCGATGAATTTCTCAAGTCAAAGTCACTGTTCTGCCTTATTGAAGATTTCCACAATAAAAGGGAAGCTTGTGATTTACATTAAACACTCTAATGGAGAGAAAGACAGAGTACCTGGGACAAAGTGCTTCCATCACAAAGCTCATCCATTGTGCCGAGTTCTGCCTTCACATTCTGATGTCCCCACCAAGCCCTGTCCTACCTGTCACCCTAGAATAGGACTACAGAACTGTGCTTAGAGTGACCTTTCTGAAACGTTTTTCAGCTTTCAAAACAAATTTACAGGAAATAACACACGGCCCCCATGAATCAAGGCAGCCTAATTAAAAACAGGCTTGATACTATGAAACCTTATTTACCCAAATTATAGTTAAGAAGACAGCTGTTATTTTTGCCAAGGTCTGTTCCCTAGCAGCCTCTAATCAAAGGGGTCAGGCTTCAGCAGAGCCTCAAGTCATAGGTTTTCTGGTTAAGGACAATACTTCAAAGCTTCGGACTAGTTTCTTTGATAAACCAAATACTTAATTTTCAGGGAAAATACAAGATTGGGTTTAAACTTCTACTATACTGAAACAAAGCAAAGGAAAAATTACTTTCTTCCTGAAATATTTCAGAATGGAAGAATCTGGTAAGATTATAACCAAGTAGGGGATGGAAAGTTAGGCATAACAGCCTAAAAATCCATTAATTAAACCACACTTCAGTTAGTTAACCCATAAAACAGGGCTTACTAAGTGCTCAAGTCTCTATAGCCACAGTGTAACAGGAAAAGACTTTAACTATTCTGGTAAATTGAGCAAAAACAAAAACAATAAAAACCATAATTTGAAAAATAAACCATGGTGAGGAGAGTGAATTTTAATCAGATAACTTATTTCTACTTTCTGCTTTGACTTAACTTTATAATTATATCTCCCCGGAGCTTTCTAATCTGATGTATTACATCAGAAAAGTGAATTAATAGTAGCAAAAAGATTAGAGAGATTTTATACCAAATATAACCTTGATAGAAAGGACTATCTAAATACCAATTCTGGTAAATTTCCTTTTCTCTACATACAATTAAAGATAAGAAACACACAAATGAAAATGAGATAATAATTGTGGAAGACAGAACAGCGGTAACTATATCACTTCTGAATCTTTTCCTTAATTTTAAAAATTGAGATGTTTCTGTAAAGTATCCAAGCAAATGTTCTTGTTTTAAAAAACTGGGTCAAAAATAAACATAACAAACATTAACTTAGATGCATTCCATGATAAACTTCAAATGCTAGTTTTGTTGTTTTGCTGAGGAAGATTCGCCCCGAGCTAACATCTGTTGCCAATCTCCCTCTTTTTGCTTGAGGAAGATTAGTCCTGACCTAACATCTGTGCCAGTATTCCTCTATTTGGAATGGGGGTTGCCACCACAGCACGGCCACTGATGAGTGGTATAGGTCCACGCCAGGGCTCTGAACTCAGGCTGCCAAAAGCAGAGCGTGCCAAACTTAACCACTAGGCCACAGGGCTGGTGCCCTCAAATTGCTAGTTTTTATTTTATTTTATATTTTTTTGAGGAAGATTAGCCCTGAGCTAACATTTGCTGCCAATCTTCCTCTTTTTGCTGAGGAAGACTGGCCCTGAGCTAACATCCGTGCCCGTCTTCCTCTACTTTATATGTGGGACGCCTGCCACAGCATAGCTTGGACAAGCGGTGCATAGGTCTGCACCTGGGATCTGAACCGGCGAACCCTGGGGCCAGTGAAGTGGAACGTGTGCACTTAACCACTGTGCCACTGGGCCAGCCCCAAATGGCTAGTTTTAAAAATTATCAGAGCTGTGCACTATCAGCTAGTGGTCAAAAACCATATGGCAAGTGAATTAAGTACTGTATATCTTTACATAATTTCAACATTTAGGGAGGGTTGGAGGATAAAAGGGTAAAGAAAGGGGAGGAGCACAGAGTAAAGGCAGAGGGAGAAACAGGAAAGTGAGTGCTGACTCCTGATACCCCCATGCCCCAGTCCTACACAGTGGCTGACCTTTCCTTTTCATAGGATAAAGCCTTTACTGCTATTCTAGGAAAGCTTCAGCAAGTAACAGGTGTTATTTCAAATATGAAATACACACACAACATATACCTGTATGTACACTTATGCCTGTAGAGATATCTATACTATCTATATATCTGTTATTATAGTAGATCTTGTACACTTTTGTTTAAAATGGGGAGGAAGTAGAAATGAAAGGGAAAGTTTATATAATTAGCTACATTATTTTAGTCTTACTTTTCTCCTAATTATAGAATGCCTTGTGAGCTAATATTAGATGCTCCTCCTTGAATCATGATGAAAACCGTAAAAACACCAGAATAAAAATAATGCAGAAGAGCATTTTGGTAAACATGTGACCATGATAATTTCTCCTCATAAAAAGTTTGCAAGTGGTTTAAGAGTTAACAGAGAGTTAAGATAGCATTGAAAAGAAACAGTCACCTTCTAAACTTTGAAATTCTGCCAATTTAAAATAATTAGATAAATCTAACCTGGCAAATTCCTAATGATGTTCCATAATACTGGCACAGTCTTCATTGGTTTTACAAGACATGCTGCCTAAATTGGTTGGAAGCTTAGGCTGACTAAAATGTACAATTTTCTTTTCTATTAAAGATTCTGTTAGTATAAAGGAACAAGGCATATTTTCTCTCTGAAAGTGTGCTTTATTCACTGAGAGCTCTACTCTGGTAACACGCAGCTATTAGTAAGGATGGGCTCATGTTAATAAAGCTGCAAGGGAAGCATATCCAGGGAAAACATATGTAAAAGAACTAGTGGCGAAAATGTGAGTTTGGGGGAATTTCATCACGTTCATATAAGCAAGTTGCTACATGTTCAGCTGTTCATTTGATTTAAATGTTGGACCTCACCTCTAGCAATGCTACACTGATAAGATCTAACAGTGCAATCAGCTAACGTTTATTGAGTGCCCACTATGTTTTAGGTGTTGGGCAATAACTTTCACAACTATTCTTATTTGATCCTTCAAAAACCTATGAGGTAAGCACTCCTATTTTGCATGTGACAGAAACTGCTCATTGCCACCGGACATCCATTCTTCCTTTTTCCCTTGTAACAGAATTGCATTTTACTGGGGGCAGCAAGGTACCCAGTTCAGACTATATCTCCCAGCCTTCCTTACAGCTGGATGTGCCCCTGAGACTAAGCCCAAGGCATCAGACACACAAAGGATTGTGTGGAACATTCAGGAAGACTATTTAAAGGGAGCTGACTCAACTGGAAGGTGCACCCTTTTGTCTCCACTGCTCCCCTTTCTTATCTAAGACCACTCTTAGTGCTCTAGCCATCACATGCTGGCCTGCAAGGCTGGAGCTCCTGGATGATCCACTCACCAGCCCTGCACTGCCTAGATTTTTGTATACAAGAGAATAAACAGGTGGCATGTTGAAGCCACGCACACATGCAGCTGAACCTAATCCTGATACACACAATTACACAGATGCAGACAATGGAGGTTAGTAAGGTTAAGCAATATGTCCAAGGTAACCCAGCAGGTAGAGGGCAAGGAGGCTAACCCAGGTCTGTCTGACTCAATGGTCCACACTCTTAATAACTATCTGGTAGAATGTAAGCTCCACGTCTGCTGTGTTCACTGCTGAGTGCTATGCACAGTGCCTAGCATATGGTAGGTCTACAATAGATGTCTCTCAAATAAATGAATGACTTCATTATATGGCCTCATTAGTTCATTATATAAGTGTTTTAAAATAGACTCCATCACACTAAATTCTTTTAAAAACATTAAACACTCATGAAAGAAATATTGTTTTGTCAACAACATTAGGACATCAGTGATACAAACATAAAAGATAATACCTAGTTAATTGTAAAGCACTGAAATAAATTAAATCACATCAATTCTTGAGAAACAACACTAACAAACGATTTTCTTACCTATAGTTACATCCCCCCTGATTTCACTTTCTACACAAACAACTGCTCCAGGAGCAATCTTCACACTGTACAGGAAGAAAAAGGTAACACATCATGGGTAAGGTTTAAAAATATTATTATAGAAGCTATACTGACATTGCAGTGAGAACAAGGTTAAAATAAATCTGATGAAAAATGAAAAGTAAATTTTAAGAGGGAAAGGTTTAATATGTTATAAACTTCTGTGGTAGCATACTTTCTACTAGGCTAAAATCTTATGTGATGCTTTATTAAAATGCTTGAGAAGAAAAGAGGCTCTGGATTCTTTTAACGCCAGCACTGTTTTTAAATAGCAAAAAAGCTGAAAACAAGCTAGATATCCATTAGTAGGATGTGGTTAATAAATTATGGTACACTATGGACTAATACACAGTCATAAAAGAGAATGAATAATCTTTTATGTAAAAGATTTGGATTTCCAAGCTATATTGTTAAGTCAAAAAATCAAAGCCAGATATGGACAGTATATAATATGCCACTATTTTTGTAAAGAGGAAAAAGAATGTACATTCAAAATATTTAATAACCAGCAAGGTAATATTAACATAGAAATCAATGCAGACACTTAAAATTCACAAATATTCCTACTTATTCTCTAACTATATATATTATAAAACTGCTTATCCCAAGTGATATGAATTGTACTGCAAATTGTTCAAAAAATTAATAATTTCCAAATAATTTATTGATGCTTTTTGATATTCTGCTCTGATCTTTTGACACAGCTGAATCTAGCTAAATGCTGCCCTAGCCATGAGCTCACATGAAGAACTGCACCAAATGACTTCCCCATTAAACTGATAATCATTAGGGAACTTGTTCTCATTAAGTAAAAAATTTTTCTTAGTAGTAATTATATTATTTATGGCGCTAAAATATGCAATTTTATTAAACCCCGGTCAAATAAATTAGGCTTTATAAAATGCCTTTTGTTTTAGACCTTATTTCCCATTCCAACTTTCCACTCCCTCAGCCTCCCTCTATGATTTTTTAATGAAAAGAGCATTATCCAACATTTAATTTGTCAAGGACAAGTGAGGATAGGAGCGATTCACAAGTGCCCCTCTGTCTTCAGTTTTATGCCTAAGGGAGAGGCCCCACGCAGTCTGTGTCACAACCAGCATACTTCTCCGGGAGGCAAGAAATAATTAAATTCACCACTAGACCAACTATAACGTGGTCCAAACATCTCCGTCACTTCAGACTGGGGGGGTGGAGGGGGCGCAGGCAGCCGGGAGAAGGCAAAGACCTTTTAAAATAACAACTCATACCTTCACCTCTACTGTACGCTACTGTATACTGTGCGTAATATTTATGATAGATCTGTTCCTCTTTAGCTTATGAAAAAAGATTACAGTTACCTGCCTAAACAGAAGAAAACCCCTAAATTTTCATTTACGGCACGAGAAACAATGTTTGTCGGTTTTCTTTTTCAAAAGGAGTCAGTAGAGGGCGCTCGACACGGGTGCTTTGGGAAACAGTTTAACTTCATTTTTCGCATCCAAGCCGTTCCTCTCCACCAACAGTGCCTAGCAATGAAGACTGCTGGAGAAGAAGCCACAATCCCTGTCCTCACACGTTTGCTAAAGAGATTGTCCACGCCGGGGAGAACGGCTCCAACAGTCCTAGTCCGGGTGCGAACTCCTTTTTGACAAGCGACCGTGCATCACTTTACACACACGGCACCCGTGACAGGCAGGAAGGGACTGGGGTGTGGCCAGTACTAAAGTGGGTGTCCCGGAGCACAGGGCAGAGAATGCAGCTACAGGCCACCCGTGGACGCCGCACCAAGTGCAGCAGAACGGAAGGATGAGGGGACCTTCTGGGTACCGCGAAGGAGGCCACCCCAGTCTCCCCTCGCAGCCCCTCCCGGAGACCCCTTCCGCGCAGGCGCGTTGCGGGGGAGGGATGGCAAGGCGGCGTAGGGATGGAAGAACAAAAACCTTCCCGGCACCGATTCCGCATCCCTTCCCAGGCCTTCCTACCCCGACTCCGTCGCCTCCTCCCTCAGCGGCCGCCAGGTCAGGGCCTTAGGAACCATCTAGGCCGAACGCCCAGGATAAGACACCATCTCAGTCCCCACCACTGGCGACCAGGCACACGTTCAACTCCTGCGAAGAGTGGAGACTAGGCTTTTCTCAATCAACAGACTCACCTCTTTTGAGTCTTCTCCGCCATGGTTTGGCCCCTGTCTCCAATTGGAGCGGAGATCGACACAACCGCCTGGGTAAAGCGATGATCTCTGCAAGCGATTGGAGAGCCTGGCCGGATTGGGAGCAGGCGGAGCCGGGGTGGGCGGGGCTGGAGGGCGGGGGGTCCTCTACTCGGGTGGGCAGCATTGTGCAAGGTAGCGGTGCATGGCGGCCCGCTCATGTTAGTGCAGTCCAGGGACCGAGAAACTCGTATTTAAAGCAGCTGTTTAGTCAATCCAATGCACATCATTATGACCTCACTATACCCTACCGTTCGTTTTCAGCCTCTTTTCGGTCGCTAAGATTCCTCCTGCTGGCCTTGGGCCCTTTTTCCCATTCAGTGTGAGCTCATCTCGTCTTGGGTGAGCGCGTCATTCCCATAAATTAAGTACCCTCTATCTGCTGGCTTTCTCAGGTTAATATCTGTAGTTCTGTCCTCTTTGCCGAGAGCTTCACACCTGGTTATTCGATTGCCTGCTTGACATCTCCCCTTAGGCGCCTCAAAGTCTTACCAAACCTTCAAAGTCCAGAACAGAGCTTTCGATTTACACCCTCGCCCTCTCTGCATTTCAGTAAAGGAATCCACCATTCACCCAGTTGCTCAAGCCAGAAACTCGAGTCATCCTAGGCATAGTTCACCGGCAAGTTCTGCTGGTCCTACATCTGGAGTCTCATTCTTCCACTTTGCATCATTTACTCTATCATCTCTCTAATCTAATCCCAGCCGCCATCTCTCCTCTGTTGTCTGCTCCTTCCACCCTTGACCTCTAAATTCAGGCTCCCATCCCTGCCCCTCACCCCCCATCCAAGCCGTTCTCCTCTAGCAAAAATCGTCCTTTAAAAACCAAATCCAGTTATTTTACTTCCTATTCCTTTTAAAACCCAAACTCCTTTTCATAACTTATCTCTGGGCTAGATCCAGCCCCTTCCTACTTCTCTCTTCTTTAATTTCCTGTTCCTCTTTCTCTAATCACACTTCCATTCTCCAAGAAGCCAAGCTGACTCTCCGCCCCAAACTGCTTCCACCTGCCGTCCACCCCCCCCCCCCCTTCTGACTCTCTAAATCTCAAATTCACATACTCAGTGTATCATTCAGTCAGGGTTCAACCAGAGAAACAGAACCACCAAGAGATGTATATTGTGAGGTTTATTGCAAGGAATTGGCTTACGTGATTGTGGGGGCTGGCTAGGCAAGACACCTGTAGGGCAGGCTGGAACTCTCATGCAGGAATGAAGCTGCTGTTTTATAGAATTTTTTCTCCAGGGAAGCTCCAGTTCTACTCTTAAGGCCTTTTAACTGATTGAATCAGGCCCACCCAGATTATCTGGGATAAGCTCCTTTCCTTAAAATCAACTGGTTATGGACTTTAATCACATCTACAAAATACCTTCACAACGTCACCTAGATTGGTGTTTGATTGAATAACTGGGGACTGTGGCCTAGCTAAGTTGATACAAAGAACTGACCATCACTCAGAGAAACTCTCTCTGACCACCCATCAGAAATAGGTCCCTCCTGCTATACTCCTGCCTGGTTTCCTTCCTGGGATAAGGGTGGCGACCAGCACCAGCTGTGCTTAATTATTTTACTATCTTCCCCAAAGACTGTACCATGAAAGCAAGGCCAGGTGAGTTTGTCCCTACTCTTTACTCAGCACTGACATCAGTACCTGACACGTAGTCGATACTAAAAAAAAAAAAAAAAAGTTGTTGAATTAATGTATGGATGAATTGAGAACATTCTGCTGTCCCCAAGCATGTAAACAGCTATCTATTCTCAAGCAATTTTCTGTCTAAATTAATTTGAAAGACTTCCATGGCATGTGGATTAGGGTTCTCCGAAGAAACAGGACCTATGGGAGATATTGATATAGGCATATACACACACATTTATTTTAAGGGGTTGGTTCATGTGATTATGGGGGCGGCAAGTCTGAAATTTGTAGAAATAGACCCACAGGCTTAAAATTCAGGGAAGAGTTGATGTTGCGGTCTCTAGTCCACAGTATGCAGGCTGGAAACTCAGCCAGGGTTTCTGTCTTACAGTCTTGAGGTGGAATTTCTTCCTCTTTGAGAAACCTCAGTCTTTGCTCTTTAGGCCTTCAACTGATTGGGTGAGGCTCACTTACATTTTGGATAGTAATCTGTTTTACTCAAAGTCTACGTATTTAAATGTTAATCTCATCTAAAAAAAAAAAAAAAAAGAAAGAAAACCTTCACAGCAACATCTAGACTCACGTTTGACCAAACAACTGGGCAGCCTAGCCTGAGTTGACACAAAATGAACCATCACTGCATGCTTATAAGAAGGACTATTTTATCAATATTGAGTATAGTGCCAAGGCCCAAAAGCTTTTCAGGGACCTACAGAATGTTTGAGACCCGAAAATAAAATGAACTGATTCCAAAAGGCAAAAAGAAAAGTACAAGTAGGAATTAATAAATATTTAATTCAGTGACACAAAGCATAAATTCTTTTCATAACAAATTAACTGCAACTTAATTCTTCTGCACCTAGCAATTATAGTTAATGGGGGATGTGGCTGTATTTTAATATGTGTACTATGACGTGAGCTTATTCATTCTTAGGGAGCCCTCTCCTCCCCATTAACTGTTGTACTGTTTGTCTACGTCTTTGGGCCATTTGTGGCCCAGAATAAGCTATCCATCTGTTTGGAAACATCCTTCTGAAGCCAATTTAAGCATTTCTACTTCTCCACTTCTCTTGCTTTTTGAAAATCCCCTATCTCTGTGGATGATTACTTCTTTACTTATCTGCTACAGTACACACGTGGTATACTGCACTTATAGTTCTTTAATGAAAGTATTTGTTGCCATTTCCATCTCCCTAGTAGGTTGAGAGTTACTTGAGGGCACGGGCCATGTCTTATATATCCTTATATATCTTTATATATCCTTATATTCCTAGTCCTTGGCACAGATCTATCATAAACTTGTAGCCCAATAACACTCATAATTTTTATTATTCAATTGTTTTGCCTTCAACTACGTTCAGCCAACCAGCTTTATACTGCATGCTTTTACATCCTTTATCGAATCTTTGTAACAATTCTGTTGAGACAGGCATTATTGTATCTAAGTTTAAGATGAAGGAGCTCAGTCTCGGAGAGGTGAAGCAATATTTGCTCTGAGTTCCCCAGTTAACAGGAAGCTTTCTTTCAGGTTTTCTCTTCTGTGCAGAGCTGTCTCTCACTAAGAGGTAGTCCTTGCCCTTAAGATGCTTTTGTATCAAGCTATACTCTCCCCGTTCTTTGGTTAAGGCTGCTTGCTCTTACGTGTGTCTTTGGAGATGACAAACAGCTGGTCGGGGACAGCGCCGTGATGCGCGGGGCTCAGTAGCTGGACTCTACTAGCCAAGAGACGGCCTGTTGATCTTGTCTTGCCTCTGGGCAGTGTCTCCTGTATTTCTTGCCCACATCCCAAAGAAAACTTCTCTTTAAGCAATTTCCTCTCTACACTTTTGCTTCCTCAAAACCTTTTTAACTTTAACAAGTGTTTACTGAGTACATAGTATGTGCCCAGTGCCGTTCTAAGTGCTGAGGATACACCAATAAACAGAAATTCCCTCTCTAGGAGAGCTCCCACTATAGCAGGGGATGGGCAATAGACAAATTGAGGAATAGACATACAAGGAGTGGTGACAGATACTATGGAAAAAAGAAAAAGAAATAGCACAAGGAGGGCAGTGGTGGTTGGGAGGGGAATCTTCTTCCTCTTTGAGAACCTGCCTCCTTTCCTCATGCCCACATTCTTGTCCCACCTCCCCAGTCCAGTGACTTGTCTGTCCACAATTGGAAAATGAGATTTTTCATTAACTTAGTGAAGAAAATATGACAGTCTGATGACTGGAGAGGCAAATAACGTGGTGGGTAAAGTAAACAAAACCAGAACTTCTGAAAGCGATGTTTTTCCTACATTGTTAAGTGATATAATCCCAAAATGCGTTTTGGTTTCCATAGTGCAGTTCCCTTTATCAGAAAGCCAACTTGTATGCTGCTTATCTCCCGTGCCGTGTTTGCCTTTTGCTCACCCAGACCTTCCTAAACCGTATAAAACAATCAAGGGGAGCCTGGTTGAGGTTTCTCTTGCAGGAAGACACTGGTTAAGGACCCTGGAGAGGACAGTATCTTCTGTTCCAGTTCATGATGGGTTGGCTTCAGCTGTTCCTTCTCCATCCTGTATCACTTTATCAAGGGGCTGCTTTTCCTTTTGCACTTCTATTTAATTACCTTTGCACTATGGATTCATTTTCCACTCATGCCAGGTAGGTTTGATGGCTAATTTTGCTCTTGCATCTATGACTACCATTGTAAGTCAAAAAACACAGACTGGAGTGCAGATGTGAATATTAAATATTAATCACACTGGTTGTTTTTAAGTTATTGTCACTGCCGCTGACTATTGATTGCTGGATCATGAATATCTCTAATAGAGTGAAACGGAACTGGAAATTGACATCACGTCTGTACTTACTCAGAGTTTGGTAGGTTTCCATTAAGTGAAAAAAGGATAAAGATAAACTCGGGAGAAATTAATGTTGAGGTGGTACAGGAATACCCCAAATGGATCCATCTATACACCACCATATGTCCTGGATGTTCTTGAACAGTCCTGATTTCATGGAATTTTATCATTTCCAATAAAATTAAATTTTATTAAATCTATAACTAAATGGGATTTTTAAAAATGCCTTTGTATGACTTCTCAGAGAAATGAAATAGGTCAAAACAAATTTTGTTAGATTAGCTATATCTCAGCCTGGGGTTCAAAAATTATTGTTGCTACAGATTTGATAACTTGATTGAACTGATTTTTTTTTATAGCTAATAAACTCAATACATTAGGGACAGTCCCTAGTTTTAAAAAAGTTTTGTGGAATATCCTTTCATAATGTGAAAATGCATTGCCAAAGAGCTACTTCCTAATAATTCCCTTATCTTGGAAATTAGGATTTTTATATATTGGGGATTCTTATGTAAAATCTAGCTGTGTCTAATGTTCCATTAGGATTGCTGAGTTTGGTTAAACTGTGGTGTGTTGCTGTATGTTCACAACTGGTTGATGGCCTTTAGCTTCATTTAAGCAGTTGTAAAAAAAGTTTCCTAATGAGAAAGAATCACAAACAGTAAAGCAAAATGTGCAAAAATCAGGGTTAATTCCCATGGATTAAGGTTGCTGACTTTGGAGCCAGCCCCGGTGGTCTAGTGGTGAAGATTCGGTGCTCTCACTGCTGCGGCCCGAGTTTGTTTCCCAGTCTTGGCGCCACACCACCCATCTGTCAGCTGTCATACTGTGGCAGCAGTTCACATAGAGAACTAAACTAACAACTAGGATACACAACCATGCACTGGAGCTTTAAAAAAAAGAAAGGATTGCTGGCTTTGGAGACAGCCTGGCGAGTCCTGAGTCTCTCATGTCTTGAGCATCCTTCTGTATGTGAATAAACACTCTCCAAGTTTATCTGTAAAATGGAAATAATAATGCCTATCTCATGGGGCTATTTTAAGAATTAAATAAAGATGTTTCTTAGAAAGGGCTTATTAGCACAATGCCTAGAATAAAGTAAGCATCCATAAATCATGCATCCTACATTGTGCATGTATACACATTTTAATGTTTGCAAATCCCCAGGGCATTTGCCTCTGGCTGGAGGGTTACTTCAGGCTTCCACTTCTGCTGTTTAAGGGTAAGTGTTCCCCCTTATTTTCCCATGGCAGGGAAGTGAAGGCTCGGACCACAGAGTTAATTGGGGTGGCTGGCTCAAAGAGAAGCACAGGGATGTCCCAGAGCCTGTGGAATAGATTGTCACACTGAGGCGCCTACCAGTCTCCCCAAGAAAGTAATTCTTGCCAACACATGCATGTCACTGTGCCACAGAGCCATGATATATGCCTGCCTTGTGACGGTCGAGAGGACGTAGGCTTCTTTGACTCAATTTTCCTGTCCTTGAGTCCTTGTTTCATATCTTTCCTGACCTCTTCGTTCAGATTTATTAATTTGGCACCAATTAAAAAAACAAACGGACCTCCACATGCTGTGGAAAGAAGACCCCAGTCCTCATAATGTGAACTTGCCCAGGTCTCTGCAGATCCCCAGGGCATCTTCTGGCTTCCGAGGGAGGAGGGCTCCACAAACCAGTTCACTGACGTGGGTATTTTACAACCTTAAAAAACCCCACTAACTCATAAAATCCTAGAGTGCAATAGAGAAGATTAAGGGCAGATGTAAAGATTTTCTAATTGAGTTTTCCAACACTTACCAAAAGGAGGCATTGGGTCCCCTTTCTCCCTCTCTTACTCTCTTCAGTGGTTCAGGGCAGTACAACCCCGTGAAAAGGAAAAGAGACCCATCTCAATGGGATGATGTCTAGAGAGCTCTCCTAGATCCTCGAAACTGGATCCACGTGACTTTTCAGTCAGGCAGCATACCACTAGCTTTTTAAGATGTCCCTACTAGGAAGCCTTCTGGACCTGTCACCCACAGGATTGTCAGGGGCACGTATTGTTCCCATTTGAATGGCCAACATTAAAGAGCGGTTTCCAGGGTCACTAAGGCAGGAATCGAGATTTGTCTTCTGCGGACGTCATTTACAATGGACTCTGGCTCTTTGTCCCATGGTTCTATCCTTCAGAACAACAAAAGGAAGACTTTGCAGTGATAACGGGATGACTTCTTTAGTCTAAGTTACGTGGGGACTACCTCTGTTGGGTTATCCAGAATAATGACATCTGAAGTGACTCATTTGTCACACTGTTCTAAGTCAGTCTCACGGGCTGTCTTTTTCTTCCAGGTACCTCTTTCTGCTGGCTGGAGGAGGCGCCCTGGCCTTGGCTGCTATGGGTCCCTTTGCTGTGCTTGTCTTCATCCCTGTGATATGCGCTGTGTTTCTGATCTGCTTGCTCAGCCCACAGGAAGTCCACAGGCAGACTTTCTGCTTTCAGATGAGCTGGCAGACACTGTGTCACCTGGGTCTGCACTATACTGAGTATTATCTGCAAGAACTTCCTTCCACGAGGTAAAGCAGCCAGCTCATTTGGCTGGACTGAGTTGACCCAGGGTTTGCTTGGTGATCATGGAGGGAACCTGGCTGTTGAGTTCGAATCAGAATTCTCCCACCTGTGAGCAGTGTGCCCTTGAGCAAGTCACTTAACCTCTCTCAGCCTCAGTTTCTTTTTCTGAAAAAAAGTGTGTGTGTGTGTATATATAACAATACTTATCTGGCAAGACTCTTAGGTTAGAAATAATGACTATAAATGTAATTATATGACTACTAATAACCACTATTTGTTGCCTGTACGGTAGCATAGTGTCTGGCTCTTAGCTGTAATTAGTGTTGTCCCTGAGAAGGGGGGTGAACCAGGAGTCCCAGGACCGCAGCTGAGGCCTGCCTGGAGGTGACTCAGTGCAGTTTGCTCACCTCAGTGTGGGTGGTTCAGACACAGAGCCAGCAGCCTTCCCTTGCCTTCAGCGGGACAGGGAAAGTATACATCTACTGTAAACCTTTGCCGCCTTCCCATGGCACCTGCTGTGCAAGAGTTTTACTTTCACTGAGACTCAGCTGTTCCCTCGGAAGAAGGGTAGTCACCCAAACTAGGAGAAAAAAAAAATCAGGTGCTAGTTAGAGTCTAGAGAAGTGTTTTCATAGTCAGTGAGATCACCAAGATTAGGGGGAAACAGGTATCTCTGTGGCCTTGAGGCCTCTTGTTCCTGGCTCCCTCTGTCATCAGTTGGTATGGGTCCATGGCCCCTCAGAGAACTGGGGCTGTGGCCTGTCGAGGTGGGTCACCTGATTCTAGCCTGCCATTGGTTCACTCACTCTGCCATCCCTACCACACCCGAAATCCTGTTCTTTATTCTAACTGTTTCCCTAAAGGCTTCAGGGCTTGCTTGTCTGAAGAGAAGGCAAGATGGCAGGTGGGTAGGGAGAACTGACTGGGTGAATTAGGGTTTCAGTGGGAAGCCGGGACCTGATAGGGGCTGGAGGAGTAGGTTGAACAGGATCTGGCCCGATGGGAGGAAGGCTGAGCCAGAGCTGAAACAGGAAGATGTATTAGTTTGCTCTGGCTGTCCCATAACAAAGTACCGTGGACCTGGTGGCTTAAACAACAGAAATTCACTTCCTCTGGAGGCTGGAAGTCCAAGATGGAGGTGTTGGTGGGTTCTGTTTCTTCTGAGGCCTCTCCCCTGGGCTTGTAGATGACCATCTTCTCCCCGTGCTTTCAAATGGTCTTCCCTCTGTGTATGTGTCTGAGTCTTAATCTCCTCTCCTTCTAAGGACACCAGCCATATTTGATGAGGGCCCAGCCTAAAGACCTCATTTTAACTTAATTACCTTGGACTCTATCTCCAAATACAGTCACCTTCTGAGGTACTGTAGGTTAGGACTTCGACATATGAATGGGGTCGGGGGACGACACATTCGGCCCATAACAGAAGGTAAGTGAACAGGGGTTGGTGGCATTCGGAGGCTGCTTTGCTTACTGTTAGGATTTAAGTCAAGTGAGGAGGTCAGTCGTCCTTAAATCCTCAGACACACTGATATAACGGCAGCGGTTGGGGACAGTGCTGTTTTCTCTCCGCAGGACAGCATTCCTGATTGTAGCGTGCGTCCCTGTAATTTTCATTGATTTTCTCCGCAATAATCTTGCCAGCAGTATCTTCTCTCCTCTGTGATGGTGAAGCAGGAATAGCTCGGGCAATTGGTTAAGAACACACCCCAAAATCCTAATGACTCAGCTCACACCTTGAACCTGTAGTTTGACTGAACATTCCTCAGCCAAATCCCAAAGCCTGCAGAATCTTCGTCCGGGACTGGTTCATACTTACATTCTCCAACTTCCCATAATCTCTTCATGACTAAGTTTTTGTTTCTTCTATGGCCAATTTCTCCAAGGTCCTTGATCCTAATCTTTATAAGCCATTCTTAGAAATGTTGTCATCAGTATTTCCCCACAATACTCCTCCTCATTCTTTCATTTGCCTCTCTGACTAATGATTAATTTCCCCATTTGCCTTTTGATCCTGCCCAGAGTGGCTTCTGGTTCTGAATTAATCCAAGAGTCTTTGTACGGTGCTACAGGCCATGAGATTGGTCTTAGTTGTTCAGAGCCACCCATTTGTTGTGGGGTCATGTGTGAGGGACTGGAATGGGATAAAATAAATATGGAATGTTTTTACCATAAAAAAAATCTCTTTCAGGTTCTGCCTCGCTCTTTCTTCCCTCATGCTCTTGACCCAGAGGGTCACATCCCTCTCTCTGGACATTTGTGAAGGGAAACTGGCAGCAGCATCAGGAGGCACCAGGAGCAGAAGCTCTTTGTCTGAGCATCTGTGTAAGGCACTGCCCTATTTCAGCTACTTGCTGTTTTTTCCTGCTCTCCTAGGAGGCCCTCTGTGTTCCTTCCAGAGATTTCAGGCCCGTGTTCAAGGGCCCAGCAACTTGTGTCCCAGGCACCCTTTCAGGGCTCTGACCTGGAGGGGTCTGCAGATTCTGGGACTAGAGTGCCTAAAGGTCGTCATGAGGGCAGTGGTGAGAGCAGGAGCAGGACTGACCGACTGCCGGCAACTCCAGTGCATCTATGTCATGTGGTCCACAGCCGGGCTCTTCAAACTCACCTACTACTCCCACTGGATCCTGGATGACTCCCTCCTGCGTGCAGCGGGCTTTGGATCTGAGTTTGGGCAGAGCCCTGGTGAGGACGGATACATCCCTGATGCAGACATTTGGACACTGGAAACAACCCACAGGATATCCCTGTTTGCGAGAAAGTGGAACCAAAGCACAGCTCGGTGGCTCAGACGCCTCGTATTTCAGCACAGCAGGGTCTGGCCGTTGTTGCAGACATTTGCATTCTCTGCCTGGTGGCATGGACTCCATCCAGGACAGGTGTTTGGTTTCCTCTGCTGGGCTGTGATGGTGGAAGCTGACTACCTGATTCACACCTTTGCCAAATTGTTTATCAGATCCTGGCCGATGAAGCTGCTCTATAGAACTCTGACCTGGGCCCACACCCAGCTCATCATTGCCTATATAATGCTGGCCGTGGAGGTCAGGAGCCTCTCCTCTCTCTGGCTGCTGTGTAATTCTTACAACAGTGTCTTTCCCATGGTGTACTGTATTTTGCTTTTGCTATTAGCAAAGAGAAAGCACACATTTAACTGACATCTTTCCCTGGCCTTCAACTTATATATCCATGAAACAGAGTTTAGAAAGTGCCAGACAGTGCAATGATGATGCGTATGTTTCAACTTTTCCATAATAAAAGCGTTTTCAAAGTCCAGGATGTATATACCTGATGACTTGCCATAGAAGTTTGTATATCTACTTTAACAAGCCTTTATTCTGGTACTGAGAATCCAAAAAAGACAAAGACCTGGTTTCTGCCCTTGGGGTTTACATTTAGGTGTGGAAGCAAACTTTAAGTACAGCGATACATAAAAACATAGCATACTGTGAACCAAATGGCAAATGGTTTATACATGGACATCCAAAAATTGAGTGTCCCTTTGGTCCCCTTGATCCTGGATGGGAGTTTAGCAAGACAAAAACGACAACAAAACAAAACCTAAATCATATTATCATGTTGGTTTGTTACATGAACTAGAGACCCATCCCTATCCACAATTTGAAAAATTTGCTCTAAAAATGGACAGTCTCATATTATCTCCGAGATATGTTAAAAACTGAAAATCCGGCTAAGACTTGATAACCACTTATATAACTGTTGAATAAAAAACTGACTCATGAACTATGTCACATGAAAACACCAATAACAAGAAGTAAACACTGCTTTAGTACAACTTTAAGGGTCTGCTTCCTTTTTCTTGGCATATCCTAAATAACTCCCTTTGTTTCTTTGTCTGTTAGGATTTAAAATACACCAAGAGAATGATGTCGGGACCTCCAAGTTATAGGGAAGCAGTGTCAATTAAGTAGCACTGTCACAGTGCTACCACATCTGCGGGCCATCTGGACTATTATGTAATTACTATTTTTCTTTAAATCAACTTTAACTCAACTTACTTTTAAAAACTTACCCTCTTTCTAAGCAATGGCATTGGTGAAAATTTGCTTTGGCGTACTAATTATGTTTTATTCTGGTAGTCACTAAAAGAAACATATACTTGTTTATATGAAAAATGTTTATTTGTGTCCTGCTTAAAATTATCTGCTTACCCTGGGGTTACAACCATCCCACCGTAGGAAGCGTTGTACAAGTAACTAAGCTTCCAAAACCCATCATTTGCATCCTTCTCAAAATATAAAATTGCAAATAAGCTTTTAATCTTTGAACCCTGACAAAGATACTACTAAGTTAGAAGTTACAGATCACTTTGAAAGTTATAGGTCAATATCGCTCATTAAGACAAACAGCCCAATCGTAGCACACAGAATGTAACATAGCCAGCAGCAAGGGCCTCGATGAGCAGACGACATGAATTTGCAATGGCCTTAACCAGCACGGTTCTGTACTTCCACTCAGCGCTCTCAATAGCCCAGAAGAGACAGCGTGGACAAATGCGGTTTCCCAGGATTGGGGACAGTCAAGGGGGAAACACTACACAGCCAAGGGGGTATTAAATGACTCTAAAATCATTACAAACATGTCTCTGAAATAATGCTCCTTAGAATCCAGCCCAGAGAGGCAAGTGGGGTGGTGGAGGTGTTCTAAGTTGGGAGAAAATTTAAATAATCACTGCATTATTATAGAAAAAAGTGTTCAATTAGGCGAATTATTAAGCAAATTAAGCGATTAAACAAATGATGAGGGACTATTACAGAGCTATTAAAGATGAATGCTTTTTAGAGAGGTGTTTCTGGGGAGCTGGCTATGTGGATGCATGTGTTCAGTTTATGAAAGTCCCTCAAACTGTACACTTAAGACATGCACAAGTTTCTGTATATATGTTGAACTTCAATAATTTTTAAGTGAGTGCTTTTAATGATTAGGGAAACTCTTAGGATAGGATATTCAATTTAAAAAAGAAGTTGGTTAATAAAGTCTTTTAAAGTGCAATTCAGTCTTTAGATCGATCTCCCTATTGATGGCCAGGGGCCATTCCTGCTCCTCTCATTGGTTAAACCAGATGTCTACTTCCTTCCCTTTCTATTTGCATCCTATAGGAAGGGTTTCTTTCAGCTGGACATTATAAAGAACAACGTGATTTGAGGGAGTTAATCTAAGAAAAAAAGTCAGAGCCCGAGATGTAGACCAGGGAGCCATCTGTCTGCCCAGAGGAGATCCTGGGGTCCACAGAGGGCAGAGCA
The DNA here is from genome assembly GCF_041296235.1 of Equus asinus. Taxonomy (NCBI): domain Eukaryota; kingdom Metazoa; phylum Chordata; class Mammalia; order Perissodactyla; family Equidae; genus Equus; species Equus asinus. The sequence goes on from NC_091816.1 coordinate 13,351,603, forward strand.
CAGGGAGACCGTGTCTTCTTCTAGTCCTCATTTCCTTCGTTAGGACTTAACTTTCAGTTTCTGACTCTTGTCCCAGCTGCAAGGTGAGCAACTGGCAACTTTAGTTTCCTTTTCCTTCAGTTACTGATTCTGTCACTCCCAAGACCCTGCCCCTTGCCTCCCAAATTCACTTTGACACGTGACTGGTGGCACCTGCTTGTTAACCTCTCTCATGATTAATCTCATGGCTCTGACTTTGTTTCCAGAACTGGATTTGATGTTTTCCTTCTCTTGTTTGAGAAGTGGCCCCCAGGCCGCCCCTGCTTTCTGCCTTGTTCTGGCCTGTTTGTTGGCCCAAGCAGGATAGCATTTTGTTAAACCATGCTTATCCCCTACAAATGCAAGGAAGGGGCCAGCAACGTCTGTCCCGTAGGCAGCAGCCCTGGACAAGTGAACTCGATTCTGTGGGCCAAGTACTAGAGCTAAGTTACCCATGGCATCAGCCCCAGTGGGCATACACCTCCTGACCCCTGGCCTCCCAACCTTTTATCAGCCAAATTACTCTGAAGGGTTTGGTGGGAGCCCTTACAGACCAGGAGGTCTCATCCAGTTGTTTGAAAGTATTATGTGTGATTCCGGTGATTAAGAAATCCTGAAAAATGGGATAAGCCATGATAACTGAAAAGCTTGTTTGCTGCAGGACTGCGGGTGAGGAGGATCATGTATACTTAGTCCCCTGGAAGTGCGAGTCACGGCACCCGGGCAGCGTTTATGAGATAATCAGCAGGCCTTTTTGGTTAACTTGAAGTGCTGCAATGAATGACCAGGAGCAAGGTGGCTATGGCATTTCCAAGAGACACTGAGGCTGACAGAGTGACTCATGTCTGCAATATATTTTATGAGACTTGATTGTTAAAATGTTTTTTTGTCTTGTTTTGAAGAATTTATCTACTTGTATGAAAAGAGAACTGCTTAGCAGTACAGAGAACTGGTAGGAAACATGGTAATAACAGCTAACACTTAACACTATCACTGTGAGCCCTCTGCGTGTCACATTTAAACCTTACAACTACCTTGTGAAGTAGGTACTATTATCCTCATTTGACAGATGTGGAAATGAAACAGAGAGGTTAAATAACTCAGTTGAGGTTACACATCTAGTCTAAGAGCTAGAAGTCCAGCAGTCTGAGCCCAGAGGCCACAGAGTAACCACTATGCCAAGATGCGTGCTACAATGTCAACCCTCAAGGAATCTATAAAGTAGTAACAAGGTTATAAAGTGTCACAAGTCTCAATAGTATTGTTTTGCCTAGTAACGGTTTTAAACAAGGCAAATGATGGTAACAAACATATGAAGAACCAGTAGTTGGGATATGTGGTCCAGACCTTGGTTATTTTTTTCCCAACTCTCCCTTACTACTTCTTCACCTCCCCCCATCCCCTGACATGGATAATCAAAAACTTGGTCGTCATCCTCAACTCTTCTTTCTCCCACACAGTTCATCAGCAAATCTGCTTGGTCATTCCTTTAAAATATACCCTACATCTCAGCATCTCTCACATCTCCATTGTCTCTGGGATCCAGAGATCAAGGTGTCAGAAGAAGCTCCTGTTACCACTTTTGCTGCCCCAACTGCTCCCTGAAGGTCAGGAAGCTGAAGGACCAACACCAGAGCCCTGCTCCCGACAAACACTCACCCCTGCCTGCTAGCGGACCGCCAGCTGGAGCAGAACAAGGTATGTCCCTCCACCTCACTTCTGCTCCCCAAATCTTCTCCTCCTATGAACCCCCATACTTCTCTTTTGGCATGTATAGGAATCAGCTTCCATTAATTTTTGTGTCTCTGTCTTACCTTACTAGATTGCTAATTCAGAGAGGGACTACATGTTCCCATTGTTTTTTCTATTCCCCAAAGTACCTAGAATGCTGTCGTGTAGCATATAACTGCAACTGGGAACAAAGAACTTTTCTAGATGAAAAGCTGGAACCAAACATAAGAGTTTCAGCAAAAGCATCTCAGTGACATAGCCAAGGTGAAGGACAGAGGTGTGAACACCAGACCATTTCTACCTAATTAGTTGGACACTCCTCAGTATCTAGAAAGTTTTTTTTCCTTCTAAATAATTTATTTTTTGAAGACACTGTTTTAAGAATTGGACTGTGAAAATATCACTAGGCCATTTTTAAAGTCATTTCTAGTATGGAGTATGGCTTAAAACCATCTTTCTTTAATCCTTAGGAGATGTGGGGGAATTGGAATTTGTCACCTGAAAATGTGTCTCTTTGGCTTATTTTGAAGACTCAGAAAGAAACATTGACCTCCCCCACTAAGAATTTAAGATAGAAGGCCTATTCTAGGAAGGAGCTAATATCATAGATAACTATAGTATAATATAAACTAAGCATGGTAGGCAAGGAGGAACCTAGCAAGGCCCATTTGATCAAAATCCTCCCCACGTCCCATTGTCTTTGAAAAGTATGGCAAACATTTATTTACCAAAAATTTGCTTTTCCATCTCCATGTGAATTGCCTTCCCCCCCTCTGAAGACCAAAACTACTACCCCCAACATCCTCCTTTGTCTTTAGCTGAAGATGGTATTTAAGGTGGTGGCTTCAGCCATTTTGGTGAGTTACTCAGTTTTCCTGGGTTTCCCCTACGTAAACATGTTATTAAATTTGATGTTCTCCTGTTATTCTGTCTCATGTCAATTTAATTCTTAGACCAGCCAGGAGAACCTAGCAAGTAGAGGAATATTTCTTCCTCCTCTACAAGCCTAATATCCTCTTCTTCACTGCTATACTCATAACTAGGTTTTAGAGCTGATTCTAACCTATGTTTTGGGAGTTGGTGATTTAGATTATGACAAAAATAAACTAAAATCCATCCATCTTAGTTTAATCCTAGGAAGTTGTTCAATTGTGAACACTTTAGAAACAAGTCTCAAATGTTCTGTGTAAGTGTACCTAGCTTTCAGGAAAACATCTGTCTTAATTTGGGGAGGTTCACAGATCTATGCCAGTTTATTGGCTTTTATGTCATAGTTCTATTTACATAATATTAAACAATAAATTGATCTGCCAAGAGAAAAAGATTATTTCTGATACTAAATGCCAAACTATAAATCAAGATAATTAAAGTAGTAATGCTCTTACAAACACATATGGAAATACTCATGTTTATTCTTTAATATTTTATTCTATTTGATGTTTTCTGTGGTTGTAAACTGCAACAAAGTTTCTCTTTCGTAGTATTAGCCCTTCTACTGGCTCCTGAAATAAAACATTCTTGATTTCCCCCTATTAGTACGGCCCCTAAATACAAACGAGAAACAGAACAATCACTGAAAAAGGAACGTTTTATGGTCATAATTTCTCATTTGTGGAAACACTGTTTGATTTTCTCTGTTTTATTCTTCCCAACGGGAATTTACAAGTTTTAACAATTAATATTTAAATTGTTGTGACTACAGTAAATAGTCCTAAATCCAGGGATGAATTCAAATAATCTTTAAGAGACTGGAAGCAAAATACATGGTGCAAAGTTTCTTGTAAAAATAAACTGTAAAATTGTCTTCATCTTCAGACTGTTTTAGTTAAAAACAAATGGTGAAGAGAGAAGATCTTAGCAATCAGAAAAAGAGTGATTAAGATTAAGATGAGTATCTTAAGCTCAGAATAACTCCTACATGAAAGTGGAGAAAACGAAACTCTACAGCTTCTGCGGCTGCCCTGCACGGTAACAACTTGCTGCCTGGTGCTCCCCCTCACAACCTCCCACTATCTGGTACACAGTTAAGAACGAGAGTTTTTTAAAAAAGCCTTTCAGCAGGAAGATTACTCATCACAAAGCGTTTCATTGTCTAACAGGTGGGAGACATCCTAATGAAGGCCGCTGACGTACTGTGTACAGAACTATCTAATAGTCGATTCAGCCAGCTTGGTTACCTCATTTTTTCCCTCACAACTTTCCATTCTTACTAATATACTATAGATTAGACAATTAGAAACAAAAGAAGTTAAGAAGTGGTAGGAACAAACAGTTGTAAGAAAAGCCAGCAAAAACACAATTCCAGAAAAATACAGGTCTGGGGCCATTTAAAATAGGGGAAGAATAATTTACGATAAGCCTAAATTACCATGGAAAAATCAAAATAATGTTTTAATATATTCTAAGAAAGTACAAACATATATGATCCATTTAATACTTTTGTTAAAATAAAACAAATGTTAGCTCTTTTTGAGTTAAGCTTGTTATCTGGTATACTTATTTTATAAGATATGTTCTCATCCCTGGGAATTCCAGAAAATTAGGAGGCCTGCAATAAAATGAGAACTCCCCAATCTCCACTGAGAGAAACGACAATACAGGCTTATATGGAAGAAATATGAATTTGAATTTCTCACCAATTTTATGTACCATAAAGCAAACCTGAGATCTAAAACATACATATCACTTAATAGTAATGTTGTGTGACTGCTTGTTAAATTTGATGAACTGGTTTAAAGTTATCTGAAACTTAAGAATCTAGTCACATTCAATGTAAGTATTCTAGCGTTTACTGTAGAAATCTGGATTATTTTCACAATGTCCAAAAAATCATATTAACACAGACACGAAGAACTCATGATCTGAATTTTTTATTTTTCATTTTTGGAGGAAGATTAGCCCTGAGCTAACATCCCTGCCCATCTTTCTCTACTTTTTCTATGTGGGGCGCCTGCCACAGCATGACTTGATGAGCGGTGCCATGTCCGCACCCAGGATCCGAACCGGTGAACCCTGGGCCACCGAAGCGGAACGTGCGAACTTAACCGACATGCCACTGGGCCGGCCCCTGAAATCTTTAAAGTGTATAATGAGATAATAATTAAGACAATTTGTGACAAGATTCATGTTTGATAAAAGAGAACAGTACGTTTCTCTGTTCACATTGCACCACACGGATGAATGTGTTTACCTTTATGTTTGAAATGTTTGCAAAAAGCAAAATGTTCTAATAATGAATGGTAATACGTACATAATAAAAGATGCAGTCATAAAAAAGTTCTGAAAATTTAAGAACAAATACAACCTTGACTTTAGACCATTAGTAGTCTTTTTATGTCAACAAAACCTTCTATGGCTGTTTTTGTAAAAGTTTAGGTAAAACCTACTTCTCCAGATTAATAATCCTTTAACTATAGCTCAAAATCATAGGGCTTCACTGTAATATTTATTACTATGGTTTCAATTTTATTTTAGAAGTGAAAGTTCTGCGAGTCTAACATTATAACTAGTGTCATACTTGCTTTATATCACATTATTAAAATGGATAGTACACTTCAGGAACTTAAGTGTGTAGTACACTTTCATTTCAAAAACACCCAGAAACTAAAATAGATATTTAAAATCTTTATTGTTTCATCATCAAAAGTCTTCTTTCCATAGAAGAATGGCAATGCAATATCAGTGCATATTCTATGGAAAATTCATACTTCAAGTAACTAGCCTAGAAATCAGAGACAGCACTATGTCAAGCTAGTGTGCAAGGTCAAAGACACAATGCTGCCAATGCAGTTAGTATACAGAAAGAATATGCAGCTGTTAGAAAAAGAGTCTATGGCCAAGTGAATAAAACAGTAGCAGTGCACTGCACTGATGTTCTAGAACAGAAAATGGGGAAGGACCAGAGAATGCACTTCCTGCAAAAAAAATCGAGTAGATCACAGGCACTGAGTTCCCAACTGTATCGCCAGCTAATACACGTGTGCCTGTCCCTTCCTCTCTAGGTCTACAGCACTGTAACACTGCAAGCCAACTTCAGCCTAACGTGTAAATGGGACAGCCACAGACAGATATTCCACTCTGCCTCCCATCTCACAGCTAAAAGTAACAACTTCGGTTTAGCAATAAAACCTGTGGCCTTTAGGCATCATTAGTAAAAAGCTGAACAAACCCAAATTTTGTTCCCATTTTCTTGAGAAATAAACTTTATAAAACAACAAGACAGTTGTCATGATTACTCAGTTTTGTCTGAAGGCAAAACAATTTTTATCTAAGTATACTGAACAAACATCCAAATATCCTTAACAAAATACTGTCAGACCAACTTGAACATTTTCATAACTAGCTCCTGAAAAAGGTACTGATAATTGTGAGATGCAAATGACCACTACACTTTGGTCATGCCTGGTCACTGGGAATTTTTTGGTCAGGTTTGTGTCTGAAGCTGCTATACAGCTGGATTTGGCTACTTTGCATTAAACACACAATAAATGCCATTTGAAAAGAGACAGCAGATCTATCATGAGGAAATAAAAAATCAAAATAGTTGAGAGGTATACAGGAAACTTGTCTTAAATATTTTTAAATTACATATGATATAACCCTAGAGAATAAAAACTGCAATTAGCATGGTCTAAATCCTAAATTGTTAATGCATGAATTATCTGCAAGACTAACAAGTTGCTTGTTAATCATGGCAAGGCCTTGTGGGGCAGGGGCGCTCCGCATGTATGCCATAGCAATGACTTTCCGGGTGAGTTAAACACCTCTAATTTAAAATATTATTAAACTATATTTGAAAAGTTTTTTTACTTAATATATACAACATATAAAATAAGTTAAAAGAAGGAAGCGGGGAAAGGTTTTATGGTATATATGATGCAAACATATAACTTCCCTTATCAGTAGTTCCATGTATGTCCATTTTACCCACGGTAAAACATGAAAGGCTGATAGAAGAATCAAAATTTCACTTATAAATAGAACAGGCGTCAAAAAAATGGAATTTCAACGTCATTTCTCCCCACAACGCAACTCACTCACTTTAACTATAATAAACATAAATAAAAACCGTATCTCAAAAATCTTTTTACATCCTTACCTTTAACAATAAATTCTTCTAACAACTGAGAAGAAAAGCACTTCTTTGTAGCAATTCCATAAAATAATTTTCAATTCACAAAACACCTGCTTACAGGCAAAACCAGCAATCCTTATGGAGGGCGTGGGCATGAACTTGGCCCTTCTGAGGTATAGATACAGCTAGATTTGCAAAGAGTACATAGTCTATAAGGTGTGCCAACGGCCTGCAAGTCTGCATATAATCGAGAGTGATGTCATCCTGACTGACTGAAAACTTATTTTCATAACTTTTTGTAATAATGGAGGTTAAATAATTTTAAGAGAAAAGATGTCTTTTAGCCCAGTAATAGCCAGCAGAAATCCAATTCCTAACCAATGCAGATGGTTATTACATTGAAAAAATGTTTGACATTGCATATTGATTAAAAAAAGAAAATGAACAGGGAAAACACATAAATATTTAAATTCAGCAGGACACCACAAAAAGCATACTATAGATAAGTGTGAAATCAGTCAAGCTTTTTCAAAAGAGAAAATCCTTTTAATCCTTCAGCAAGTCTCTGTGAAAATAGTATGCTTACAATAAAAGTGAGAAGGGAGCACCTCGAATACCCCCAGGAGGCTTGCTATACCACTTAGCATGACCGCCCATCTCCGGTGTGCATGGATGGCCAACAAATGACAACAAGTCCACTTGGCGACAGTTCAGTAACTCCTTTCACCACTGCTGCCAGCTGAAGTCGTCATTGCTTCCAAAGACCAAGAAAAAGCCCAGTATAGTTGCAAAGATGACTGTGTTTCCTGTGAGAACAAGTGCACAAGCTCCCCACTCAATCTATGGAAATAAGATATAAACACTCAGTTAATACACATGTGAAAACAAGAAAACAAAAAGCAAATCAAGGTTCTAGCTGTATGGCAACCATGATTTAAAACAAATAAGAGACTTGTAGTAATGACTTTTGCACTACCGAACACTCAATGGCATGTCTGTTTTGCTGTTTCTATTTATCTCTGGTTCCTTTAGAAAGACAGAGTCATAGATGATGATGATCATTCAAAAGCAAGCCTGAGTTCTGGGCTATGAGGCGGTAGCACAAAATTCTGCAATTTTCTGTTTATAAAGAAATTTGCTCTGACTCTTCCTTAGCGAAACTAAAATTTTATTTAGAGAGCAGATCAAATTTAAAGAATCAGAGATGAAAACACACTTGCGTACATTCTTTTAAAGGGGCAGCAGGAGTAATCGCCCGCTCCATGTGGAAGGGTGGCCAGCCTCTGTCCTCTCTGCCTTCTCTGCCACCGTGGGGATGGAGGAGAGAATCTGACTAGTGAGTTTTGGTGGGGGGTGGGGGGGGTGGGGAGTGCATATATATAGCCCAGCCCCTTCCCCTCTTCGTACTTCCCCACCTGAAAAGAACACGAGATCTCCTTGGGTCTTCTGTGTCCTGTGGTTGCTCAGCACTGGGCGAGCTGATGTGCCCCACTCTGAGAGTCAAGTGTTGGCAAGCCAACAGCTGCCACAGACCCCAGCCATGCTCTCCAATATCAATTTTATCAGTTAACACCAACAAAAGTAAGATTTTTATCTCTATCCTCCTCTATCCTCTAGGTTCCTATGTCTCTCATCTCTTCATGTCATTTAACAAAAAATTTTTCCTGAGAAAAGTTTCACACAGTCAGAAGAATGTATTCACTTACCAGATGTGCTCTGGCAAATACAATAGGGAGTCCAAAAGCGGAGACAACAATGCCTGTGGTAAGAAATATGGCAAGTTCCTTACAAGCATTGCTCATAGCGTCGGTGTCATCCACCAGCCTTCTTGCTATGCAGTATGGAATAGGTGAAAGGATGTAAAAAAACAGAACAAAGAGGGGCCAGTATTGGCTAGAAAAAGAAAAATAAGATAATGTAGTTTTTGCTCTCTCTGTCATTTTCTTACACATAAAGTAGGCTTTTATAAAATACGGACCAAAGGAACATTGCAAGTTACAAAACATGGCACAGTTTTAAAGTAAGCTACAACCTGAACACTGAAAAGAGAAACATTTAGAGTCACAGTATTCCTAAAATCAACTAGGACACAATGGTTAAATATTTCTCATATTAAAAGAAAATGTTCTATAAATTACAACAGTTGGAATTAAGACCCAAAATTAAAAATATTTTGCAATTTATGTTATAAATAGACACATGGAAAATGGGAATATTAACATGGCAATTTTTAAAATTTAAGATTCATGCCTTTCCTACTTCTAATGTATGATATCCTGTTTTAGCATAAAGCTGGAACACCCCAAAACTTTCTTTTTTTTTTTTTTTTTTCCCTTTTTCTCCCCAAAGCCCTCTGGTACATAGTTGTGCATTCTTCGTTGTGGGTCCTTCTAGTTGTGGCATGTGGGACGCTGCCTCAGCGTGGCCTGACGAGCAGTGCCATGTCCGCGCCCAGGATTCGAACCAACGAAACACTGGGCCGCCTGCAGCGGAGCGCGCGAACTTAACCACTCGGCCACGGGGCCAGCCCCCCAAAACTTTCTTTAAGTCACTAGGAACTCCCAAAATACTGAAACCAAAATGCAGAAAATGAACTGAAAGTAACAGTGAAGATTTTCAGTCAGAATACAGAATTTGTCACAATAAAAATAGATGGCGTTTAGCCTATAGTCTAGCTATTGTATTGTGCCAATGTCATTTCCTGGTTTTGAGAACTACAGTTATGTAAGATATTACCACTGGGGGAAGCTGTGTGAAGGGTCCAGGGGACCTCTGTACCACATGTGCAACTTCTTGAGAGTCTGTAATCATTTCAAGATAAAAAGTTAAAAAGAAGTAGATGGTCTTTAAAACTGCTATAAAATAAAATACACATCATACTGGAGGTTTGTTTGTACTTAGAGGCTTATAATAAGCAAAGATTTATCTTTATGTTTTTCCTAAAAATCTTTTCCTAAATATTTTGAGAATAAAAAAAATTGTAAATGGATACACGCTTAAGAAAAAAATTCAAAAAATACAAAAGCAGAGAAAGTGAAAACAGAGTTGCCCAAGTCTCCTCCACCTTCTCTTTCCCACTCTCCTATTGAGCTTCTTCTGGATCCTTCCATATTTTCATACAGATAAACTTTAAAAATGTGAATGAATCCTGCACTTTTTCATTTAACAATGTATCTTAAACATCTTTATATATTAGCACTTACAGCTCCCTCATCCTTTTCAAGACTGCCTAGTATTTCCATTGATGGAGGTATCATAACTTAACCATTTTTCTTATGATAGAACTTTAGGATGCTTCCAGTTTTTTTTGGTTATTCTTATCAAGGCTGCCATGAACATCCATATTCTCCCTTCACTACACATATCTGTGCAAACAACTACAAGGAAATTTGTATGAGAAATTCTAAGAAGTGGAAGGGCTAATTCAAAGGAAATAAACATTTTGAGAGCTACAAACCCACTGGCTCCAAGAAGACCACATCTACTTACTCTTCCTCCCAGACACCACAGCGCCTGTCTGTACGTATCATTTCTATCAATGGATTTCACTTAATTTTGAGAGAGGATGAGTATATTTTCATGTGCTTATTAACAATTTTCAGTTCTTTTTTCATATTTGTTGTTCATTTTTCTATTTAGTTGTCTACATTTTTCTTACTAACCTATCTTAGTAATTTTTAAAAGCTCTTTCTATCCTAAGGAAATGAATTGCTTACGTGACTTTTTTTCTTAGGCAATTGTCTCTTGACTCTGCTTATGGCATTTTTTGCTGAAAAGATATTTTTAATTTTCTTGTATTTAACTGTATCAGTAGGTGCTCAAAATTGGGTAGTAGCGCGGGGCTCCTGCTGTGTTATCTTGCCGTTACAGACTGAGGAGTAGGCAAGGAGCAACAGCCCAAAGTCTTTTTCGCACCTGGTGTCCTAAAAACTTTACAAACAAATTTTAAGTGAAGACTTTTAAAAAGATTTGTCCTTGGTAAAAGAACTTTTTGCAGGATTACTTCTGCAGAAAAGCTTTAATTTTTAATTTTTTTAACAATTAAGTTTTAAAAATTAAAAATTTTTTTAACGTTTTTAAAGCTTTAATCTAAAAGTAGAAACATTTTACCCATAAATACTCAAAAAGACAAAAAATTTACATACTTGTATATTGGAAGGGCACAGCCAAGCATCAAAAACATCAGCCCAATGGCTCCTCCAAAGGACAAACTAATCAGAGCTGCAAAGTAAATAAAAAGTCAAATAGAAATACCAATTAGATGAAATTAATGTTTTTAAAATTAATATTAATATTAGCAGTCTGAACATTACCTGTCATCCTAGAAGCAAAAAACAAAAGAAAACATGCAAAAAATCAATGTAGTCAAAGCGAGTTATTTTCAAAAGTGTAAGTTATCTAGTCTCAGAATAAGTCTTTTGTGGCATCCTCAAGGTAAAAGAAAGCAGTACTGGTTTTCAAAGCCCTGAGCTATTGCTAGCACCCACATGGTCCCCAGTTACTGGTCCCATTTCTAGCGAGCATTCCAGCCTGCAAGATCAATGCTCCTCCAGGTGTTCGTATTGTTTACTCCACAGATCATTACAGTTTGGAAAAAGCAGGATGAGGAGGGGCTCCACACTGTCAGCTTTACTGGACTTTAGAAGCTGCATCCTAGTGAAAACCTCTCCTGATCAGCTCCCGCTTCTTGTACGTACACTCGTACACTCGCAAGGGGCACACAACTGCTAAGAAAAAAAGGTCCCCGGATATCTGCAGATAATCATTTTAATTGACTTATTTTGTTACAGATGTTTAAATAGCGTGCAAAACTACTGCTGGGCTTCCTTCCCTAACCTCCCACACATTAGGTAGCGCGCAGGGTAATGGGTACAAACCCTTCTGCCGTCGCGCTATTTTAAGGCATTATCACAAGCAACAGATACATTCTATACGTGGAATAGTTTCTACAGGTGAAATACAGTATCTAAAGTTACACACACACATACTTACACAAAGCATTATATTTTATAAAGTGTTTCCACATATATCAGAGAGTAGAAACAACTTTCTTGAATAGACACATTGTTCATCAGTGGCCTAGAATTAAGCAAAGAACTAAATGATCAATTTATTTTGAGTTCTATATAACCTGTATTTCTGCAATTGCAGTGGCTAAGAGAATAACTGCCCTTTTTCTCTAAACGATGCAGTCTACTAACCTTAACAGAAATGTTAAAATTCAAAAGAGCTGCAGAAGGTCTAAAAGTTACCAAGACAAAAGCTACGATACACAAACCAAAGCTAACAGTAAAGGGGTTAAATGCTGCCAAGCACTACTGATACACTTCTCTGAATTAAAATGGTCATAATCAAGGACACCACTGACATGGTAGCCTGGCAGATTTTGTTTTCATTAGATCACTGACGTAGGTCACGACAAGCCTGAACACATTTACTTCGTCCTTAATGCCACTATATTTTCAGTTACAAAAAAAATGAGAAAAAGAAAAATTTGCAAAAAGAAAAAAATTTTTTTTTTTTTACAGCAAACGAGAAATTTTACGTTTACAATGGAATGCAATGGAAATTGTGAGGAAAAATGCTGAGTTTATCATTCGCTTTTTCAGTTCATAACAGGTGTCATCATCTGCCCTGCTTACTTCTCCCGACACATATCCCACCAGGCTGCTCCCTCCAGCTTTCTGCACTCCTGTTACACTGGCCTATCCTTTCCTGGAAATCAGCAGGCTCCCTCACCCACAGGGCCTTTGCACATGCTGTCCCGTCTACCTCAGACACCTTTTCATTTATTCATTCCATTCAAGAAATATTTACTGAGAGCCAAATACATAACAGGTGCTAGAGGTCTGTTAGTACACGAGACAAGGCCCTTGCAAACTCAGAGAGCTTGCATTCTAGTCCCACTCCTCTCCTCTTCCCTCCAAGTTAACTCCGACTCTTCCTCAGATCCAGCTCAATTATCTCTTCCTCAGTGAAGTTTTTCCAAACCTCCTGACTAGACCAAATCTCCCTATTATATTCATTCATTCTTCACTCAACAAATATCTACTGAGCACCTAAAGTGTGCCACACACTTTTTTTTTTAAAGAATGGCTCTGAGCTAACATCTGCTGCCAACCTTTTTTCTTCTTCTTCTTCTCCCCAAAGCTTCCCCCTCCATAGTTGTATATTCTAGTTATAGGTCCTTCTAGCTCTGCTATGTAGGAGGCCGCCTCAGCACAGCTTGATGAGCAGTGCTAGGTCTGTGCCCAGGATCCAAATCGGCAAAACCCTGGAAGCACCTGAACTTAACCACTACGCCACCAGGCTGGCTCCTCACACACTCTTCTTGATGCTGGAGACAGAACAATGAAAAAGCTCTTGCTTTCATGAAGCTTACATTTTAGCAGGTGAATAAAATGATTAAAAAAAAAAAGCAAGCAAATAAATGTCAAGTGCTATGAAAAAAATCAGGCAGTGTAAGGAGATAGGAGTGCTGTTCTAGACCCAGTGGCCTGGAAAGGCGTCTCTGATGAGGTGACGCAGGAGCAGAGATCCATATGAAATGAGAGAGTAAATCACAGGCCCACCAACGGGGTGGGGGGGTGGGGCACGCCAGGCAGAGGGACATGCATGGGCAAAAGCCCTCTTTGCACTCTACTCCTCTTTGCTCAGTTATCACAGGTGTAATTTTGTATTGATTTCTATTTGTCTTTCCTTCTAAATTGTTCTCTCCGCCAGAGCAGGGGAAAAAGTTTTTTTGTTGTTGCTGATGCTCATGCCCCAGCTCTTAACACTCAGTGATAAATATTTGTGGAATGAATGAAAGGAACCAAAAAGGAAAACAAAAGAGAAGGGGAGATAAGCGGAAGCAAGATAAAGATGTGTCTAATGCAGCAGAGAAGAAACAGCATAGAACTGAAAGTCAGGCGACACTGGGTCCTACCGCCTACCAGCCACTTCCTAGCTGTCTGCATGAGTTATCGGAGTGGCAGTTCTTTCTTCTATAAAATGAGAGATGGACTAGATCTAAAATGCAAATCATTCTCTGAACACCAAAGACACTTGTCTTAAGACGTGGTGAAGAAGTAAAAGCCATCTCCACTTTTTGAATGTAGCTGTCAAACAGCCAAGTTCACCACTATAAATAGTCTATGTTAACACCTTATTTATTCAGAAGCCAGAATATAGCTTAGAATCCTGGAGGAAACAAAGGTCACTAAAGAGACACAATAGATGTCACGAAGCCTATACATTAAAGCTAACATTCTTTATAAGCAGACCCTTAGGCTCTTATTCAGAGGTTATTTATCCATTTTTTTTGGTGACAAAATTGTGTGTGAATTTCAGCAGAATAAAAAATTTTTATTTTGTGGGGCCAGCCCCGTGGCCAAGTGGTTAAGTTCTCATGCTCTGCTTCAGCGGCCCAGGGTTTTGCTGGTTCGGATCCTGGGCGCGGACATGGCACCGCTCATTAGGCCATGTTGAGGCGGTGTCCCACATGCCACAACTAGAAGGGCCCACAATTAAAATATACAACTATGTACTGGGAGGATTTGGGGGGGAAAAAGCAGGAAAAAAACTCTTTTATTTTAAAGAAGCATCTATGCTCATTTATATATATATATTTTCAACAGCAATGCATATATCCAGAACAAAATTAAGTGAAAAGTAACTTCCCCTTCCTAGAAATGATCACTGTTGCCTGTATCTTGTAACAAAAAGTTTTCTAAGTTTGAGGATCTTGTTTCCCATTTTGAAACAAATGAGAAATAGGAGGTAGAACTGCATATAAGCAAGATCTGCCCTCTGACAGGAGGGAGGAGACTGGAAAAATTCATATCAGGCCGAAAAATCTCAAAAAGCATGCCAGTTTGCAGTAATCTTGGCTAAGAGGCAAGCAGACTTAGGACTGGATGCTCTCTGAGGGTAACTATGTTCCATGACAGAGAACAATTACTTATGTTTCTATCATCAAAAAACAAGTCTAAATTCTTTGAGTATACTTTTCAAAGTTAAGGAAAGATGATTTGTTAAAAAAAATCAAGGAACTAAAATTCAGGTATCAAAAAATAATTTTATGTGACATTTCACTTCCCAATCATACTAAGATAAAAGCCAATGGGGTTAACAGTGCTCAAAAAGTACTCTTCGAAAGTTTCTTCAATCTTATGAAGTCAGTAACTAGGCTGATTTACATACAAATTTCATCATTTGTATACAAATGGTTGTCCTGGATGACACATCAAAAAGGCCAGAATTTATACCGTAATTGAGTGATGCAACACTTGGAAGACAAAACTTAGATGAGTCTGGTTTCTACTCCCAAAGCCTCTCGGCTAGGGATGGACCAGCCCAATTATCTAAACTCTCTAGAGACAGGGTGCTGGTTCTGTGATTACAAAGAAATTAGAGTAGGAGAAGGGACCAGTTCCCCAACCTGGGAGTTACCAGAAAAATCCAATCTATAACAAAGTAATAGGCAAACAGCTCAAGAAATAAGTAATGGGCTCCAATTACAGCAACACTTCTCCTTAATATAAAGGTAGGCCAACAGGAAGAAAATATCCTGGTAAACAATCATCATTCCTGAAACCAAAAGTGGAAGCACAAGTCCATCTGAGACACTTTCACCTGATTAATATTTACCTCTATTTGGAGAAGAGAATCACAAAGTTGTTTAAGACAGTGACTCCTGCATTAATGACACCGAAGAAACGGGGAAGAACAGGGAAACTGGCAACATCCTAAAAACCACAGCAGTCTACCATAACTGCCTTTTTTCATACGAGGATTTGAAAAGATCTACTATAGTCCAAAAAAAGATCGGAAAGTATGCCAGTTGCTCAAATGACAACGTTTTACATGGGAAATGAAACGCTTTCAGACATTAAAGTCAAAATGTGACTCTGGGAAAGCAGCTCAACAAAAGCTGTCCTTCAGGGAAATAAAATACGCAGAAAAACACTGCTATCAAAGTTCTCTCTTCCTGTTCGCCCCTTCTACAAAGCCGCAGGTCAGGAAATCAATGTAATTCGTTGTCAAGATGTTTAAGGCGAAAACGCTTTATTTGCTCCTAATCGAACTAACAAAACATTGGAAAGAATGCAACATTCTTTTTTCTCAAGAAAATGCACGAATAAACGAGTAATTTCTCATGAAGTTTTAACGCTATTTTATCTTTTAAAAAACCCCCAACTAAATAAAAACTTTGAAATGTGAAAAAGCCTCAACGTGCAACTGAGGAGAGGGAACAGAAAAGGAGAACTTTGGGGTCGCTTATAGGATCTCCCCCATGCGACAAACACGACAAATCAAAATGCATCCGTTTTAGGAGCGGGTCAAGCTTCGAGCACCGGTCCTGAGAGCGGATGTGATGGCCAAGGTTTCGGAAAGAACGGTCCCTAAGCCCTTCTAGGGCGTTCCTGGGGGACTCGGCTCGGCTCGGCACCCGAAGATCGCACTCGTGCCTTCAAGTGGGAGATGACACTGATTTTCCGTAACTGGCATCCCTAGCGGCCTCCACCCCCTCCAAACCACACTGCGCCCGACTCTCTGTCGGATGCAAACTCCTGCAAAACGAGTTCGATGGCCCGAGTCGCTGCGGGACTCCTCAGAGCCCGCGGACCACTTCATTCCCGGCACGGGGGTCGACGGCGGGGTACAGGCTGCTGAGATCAGCAGAAAGCGGGGTCCCCGCAGGCGCCGTCCTTCCCGAGCGCGCCGCGCCCACCTCCGCTCCGGGGCTGCGCGGGCGGCGGCGGGGGTCGGGTCCGGGGTCGCCCGCCGGCGCAGGGACCCCGCGGCGCGCGCCCGGCCGGGGCAGGCGGCGTGGGGGAGCCGCGGGCCCCTCCCCTCGTTCCGGCCCCCCGGCCTCCGGCGCCCCGCGCCCCCGGCCCACCTTTGATGCCGGCCATGGCGCTGACGTCGCTCCTGGCTCCAGGAGCCGAGGCGGCTGCGGCCGGGAGACCGGAGACGCGCGGCGGCGGCGGCAGCGGCGGCGGGCAGACAACACCCGGAAGTGCGCGACGCAGCACTTCCGCCGGCGGCTCGCGATCGCGCGGGGGCGCGGGGGGCGCGCCGGGCTTGGGGGCGCGGGGCCGATCCCTGCCTTCTGTGCTCAGATCTCCGGCCGACCGCCGCCCTCCGAGGCCTTCTGCCCCCGGCCCGGCTCCGGGCCGTGCAGGCTGGCGGCCGCCTCCAGGGTCCGCTCAGGGCGACGGAGCCTCATGTCGAAGCCCCATCGCGCATCCCGCAACCTCGCACATCCTTGGAGAAGGGAGAGCGAGCGGCCGCCGTCCTTTGGGAGGCGGGGTGTGATGTCTTTGGCGGATAACTGTGCGTTCGTTAAAGCGCATCCGTTTCTGTCTCCTCCCCAGCCTTGGACTAAAGAAGTGAGGCTAGGTGGGTCGTCTGCACTTGGCTCCTCGGTGTCTTGCACAGAATCAGGGTTCCTCTGAGAACCCACCTCCAGAGACAGGATCAGCGGGACCCAGGAAAGGGCGGATTCAGTACAAATCCGAGCTCTTGGGAGTCTGTGAGAATCGCTGGGTTTCTTTAGTAGTAACAGGGCTAGAAAAAAAAACTGGAGAAAGCAGAGGTACAAATGCGTTTAAGTCAGCCTGCAAATTTATTGAACATTTACTATGTGTGGGAAGCAGGGCTAGGCACTGAGGTGAGCAGAACTAGGCATGGTTTCTGTCCTCACGGAGCTTGGAGCTTGCAGTTTAGTGAGAGACAGAGAGAGACAAAAAGGTGTAAAATTGCAACTATGATCATTGCTAGGAAAATGGGTCGACAGTCTTATGATAGCCTTTGATATAGATCATCAGAAAAGATTTTCCCGAGGGAGGGGCAACGGAGGGATGAAGAGGTGTGTAACTACAAGAGAAAAGGAAAGCCCAGAGGGGATGGTGTACTGGGGGGGGTGAGCCAGGGGGCAAACTCTGGAAGCCAGGAGCTTGGTCTGTTGGAGAGAGAAGGCCAATGGAATTGCTCCCGGTTGGAGTGGGGACAGGAGGGTCCTATACTATAAGGAATTTTTTCTTTTTTTTCTGTCTCAGCAAGGAGACTCTTTTGAAGGGTTTTAAAAAGATTCAAGAAGAGATGGGTCACATAAGATTCGAATTTTTCAATCTTTTGAGTCACCACAATAAGATAAACTGGCATATAAAACTCTGTTTTGTGAATGGTTGGAAGAGATGTTCCCAGAAAACGTTAAGATGAGAACCACTGGGAAGGGAAAGTTATTGTCCACCCTGCTTCCCTCCACTACTTCTGGAGTTGAATTACAATTTTTTTTAAAAACAGGTCACTTGAGGCTTCATGTCTCAAATAAATCTATAGATATCTTGTGGAGTAGAATTTTTTTCTATTCAAGTTAGTGCAGAAAGTTCTGCCATCTTCTGTACATGAAGAAAGAGTTTCCATTTAAGGATTGTGGTAGCAAAAACACTAGGCGCACTTGAACATGTTATGGAAATGCTGTTGAGACAGTCTGCGAACCACGAGCTTCATTCTCTAAACTGAAGCTGGCATCTGCCTCCTCCTCCCAGCCATCTTGAAAAGAGTAGGTAGAATTCCTGGAGAAGTAAATGATTCCATCCCAAGTAGTCACCACTAACATTTTTTCTTGATTTGTTCCACAGTATTCCATCCTCAAAAGCAGGGATGGCTGAGGGAACATAGTAGAGATAGCTGATCCGTGGTGTTGGTATTGGTGGTGGAAAGTGATAGGTTCTCAACTCAGGCTCGTAGCTTGACTTCTGGGGGAAGGACTACATTTTAGGGAGCCTTTTGGGGCTTCCACAAGCCCCAGTGGCTGAGTTAAGTGCTAGTCCTCTAATTTCCTCTTGTGAATACAAATGGATTAGGCATTACAGACATGCATCCTTCGTGACATTAATGGGCAACTGGGATTGTTCTTCAGGTTAGAGAGATCTATGGTCTTTTGCTTCCAGTGTCATGGAATCCTAAGAGATTGTGCTCCTTTGACTTGTCCATGAGATCCACAGTATTTCTAGAAAGAAGAAAACACTCATTACCCTAAGGACTATTTTTGGTCTACAGAGGCTGTCTGGAGTCATTTGAGACCTTAAAAAGTGTTTCCAAATGTTGTAATTCAAAGACCACCTATACAGAATTCTTTGGGATGCTTTTTAAAAATGCAAATTCCTGGGTCCCAACTCCAGACCTTCTGAATCAGAACTTTCATGGGCAGAGCCCAGGAATCTGAAACTTTAATAAGCACCCTAAAGCTTTCCTATGCAAACCAAAGCTTGAAAATAATTGTCTGAAAAAGGTAGAATGTCAGTTTTCTTCAGTTTACCAAGTGAACCCTAGAGATTAATGTTATATCTTTTAAATGTTCTCTAAGTATTCTTACATAATAGTTAATCAGTGTTACTTTTCATAGTTTCAAAATTTTTTATCCAGATGGCTTCCCATCCTCCAAAGTTAATTCGCAAAGATGGGGATGGGGTGAGAGGAAGAGAGCTGTGGTTTATTGAGCAGCTGCTATATGCCTGGTGCTTTAAATATTTCTCTAATTTAATCCTCTCCACAATTTTGTTAGCTTGGAATCACTAACTCTTATAGATCAGATCAGAGAAACCTCAGAGAAGATTTTAGTTTTTAAAAAACTTTTTATTATGGAAGAAGTTAAACATATAAAAAAGTAGTCATATTAGTATAATGAACTTCCATGTACCATCAGCTACCCTCAACAATTAACACACATGTTGTTTTGTCTATACTCTCACCTACTTCCCTCCACCTCCCATATTATTTTGAAGAAAATTCAAGACAATTTTTCATCTTTAATATTTCAGTATGTTTCTAAAAGTATTCTTAGAAATAACATAGCCATAGTACATTTATCACACCCCCAAAATAATGCTTTAATACCATCATATATGAATCATTGTTCAAATTTCCAATTGTCCCATAAATGTCACTTATTTTATGGTTTGTTTGAATAAGGATCCAAATCAGATTGACACATTAATATTGGTAGGTCTCAGAGACATTTTAAGAAACTGCCTCTTATCATTTAGATCTCAGCTCAGATGGTAGCTTCTCAGAACCTTTCCTGGACATCCTGTTTATTATAGCACTTGAAATCATATTACCTTGTTGTCTTCTTGAGAGCACTTATTGATCTTAACTATATTATTTGTTGGCTTTCTCTCCCACTAGAATGTAAGTTAGTACAACCTTTTATGTTTTGTTCACCACAGTCTAGAACTGTACATGGCAAATGACGGGATGTCAAATGCCAGAAATTCTCTTGTTAAGGTAATTAGTGACCTTTATATTGCAAAGTCCAAAGGTCACTTTTTGATTCAAACTTTCAACAACAGTGCACACTGTTGACCATTCTCTTTTTCTCTCAACTACCACACCACTACTCTCCTGGTTTTTTTTGTACCTCACAAGAGGTTACTTTTCAGACTCTTTCTAGGATCTTCTTCTGCTCAAGGTTCAAATGACAGTGTTCTCTTCGTTTGGTCCTGGGACTCCTTTGCCACATCAAATCCTCTCCCTATGCATTGTATCACTTCCTGTGGCATTAAATACTTTCTTCATTTTGATAACATAATTACCAAGTTTACCTTAGCTTTGAAATTCAGACTTGTATATCCAAGTGTCTATTTGACCTGTTTACCTGGATGCGTAATGGTCACCTCAAACATAGCATGTTGAGAACAAAATTCTCTATTACCTTTATTCCAATCCTGCTCAGTTCTACTCCAAGCTGCCACTGTTCTGCCTCCTCTTGTTCCAATTTTCCCCTAATTTACATTGCTTCAATTATACTGGCCTGTTTTCTTCTCCCAACCCTGGAATTTTGTTTTATTCACTGCCGTATCTCCAGAACGGTGCCTGGCAGGTGCTGTTAGGTACTGGTAGGTGCTCGATGTATAAAGGTATTGGTTGAATTGGTGAATGACTGTTCCTCAAAACACAGAGCTAGGGCTTTTGCATTTACTGTTCCCCAGGCCATGAAGGCTCTTATGGCTGGTTCTTTCTCATTATTCAGGTCTCACGCTTCAAAATCACTTTCTCAGCAAAGCCCTGCCTGAAGTTGCCTCTCGGTCTCTATTGTATAACCCTGTTTTATTTTAATCAATGCCTTTATCGCTGCCTATTATCTTTGTTTATTACTTTATTATTTAATGTGGTTTATCCTATCCTGCTTCAGTGTAAGCTCCATGAGCACAGGGACCTTGTCTGTATCCTCCGTGCCTGAAACAGTGCCTGGCACACATTAGGCATTCAACCTCTATTTGTTGAATGAATGAATGAATGAGAGAAACTCACGCCTGTCAGACCTCAAGGATAATGCCTGTGCACTCTTAGAACTGTTTTCTCTGACCTGGTTCTTTAGGTAGTAGTTTCTCCTGATATTTTGTAAAGTCTTACTGCCTCCACTTACAAGGAAATACAGTATGTATGTAAAGGTTCTGAGCTCCTGAAATCTGACAATATATTTCCATGCTATTTTTCGCCCAAACCTCTGCATTTAGCAAACGGTAATAGAACACGAATCACGTGCCAGGCGCTATGCTAGGTGCTGAAGACATGAAGTTGAATAAGGCACAGTAACTTCCCGCGGGAAGGTTACTGAGGTTTTGGAAACACATAAGTTGACTACACTTAAATTTCGCGTTGCGACCGATGGTGTCAATTTCTCCGAGGGCTGCAGGTCTGAGACCACACACCGCAAACCAACACCCTGCCCTCGGCCCCGCCCACAGCCTCTGCGTCCGGCCCTTGGCCCCGCCTTCAACGGCGGCGCCCCGCCTCAGGCCCCGCCCACTGTCGCGGTGAGCCCCAGGGGCGGGGCCCGCAGCGTCCACTCCCGCGCCGCCAAGCGCCGCAGCGGCGGTGACGTGACACTGGCGCACGGAGCTTCGCTGCGGTTGCGGCTCCGTAGCTGACGGCGCCTGTTCCCTGCTGCGCTGCCGTGGCCCTCGCCGTCGCTGCGCGGTGGCGCGCCGACTTCCGCAGCTCGGGTCCTGGCCCCGCGCGCCGTCCACACCGAGCGCCATGGCCGCGGCCGGCGGGCCGGAAGCAGCCGGGCCCTGCCCTCGCCTCAGCCTCCTTTTGCTTCTGCTGATCGCAGGCCCTGCCCTGGGCTGGAGCGACCCTGGTGAGTGGTGTCCTCACTCGCCCCTTCCTGCTGCCTTCAGCCGGCGCTGAGAGGCCCCGCGGGCGACCCGTTCCGTTCGCCGCCCCTTGAGCCCTTCTACCGGAATTCCTTATTTCCATCTTCTCCCTTCATCTGCGCGCTGCCTGGCCCCTTTGCTCTCCCAGACGTCCCCCGGACGAGGGGAACTGTTGGGGAGTGGGCGGGGCTGGACGACTCCGTATTCGTAACATCCCCTTTCTCCCTTCTCTGGACTCCCAGAAGTTGTCCACTTTCTCCTTTCTTGGGCTACAGCCTTCATCCCTGAGTTTCACTGGAAAGCTCGACACTCACCTGCGCGTCTTGCTTTGTTGTTATGACTGTGTGATGTCATCGTCGCGGACTGTTGTCATGGCTGCCTGTTGGTGTGGCTGGCAGTGGCCGTGGCTCCGGCAGGCTCTGAGTCACACTCAGTGGACAGGGCTGCAAACCTTGTAGGTAGGTTAGCAGAATCACAGACTGTGCTATTTATGTGAGCAGAACTCATGCTTCTTATTCTGACCATTACGGTGAAGTACATTGCAGTACGCCGGCTTTCCCATTGTTTATTCACCGTACGCTAGAATTTAGAACATATTTGCATCTTATTTTTTGTGTGTGTGATGGTACATGATAAGTGACTTCTAGGAAAAAGTTTCTTTTATATCACTGTGTTACTGGAATTGTCGAAGGAACTTTTATAGAATCGGTAATATTTCTGTGTAACTAATATATATGTGTATATGTATATACACACACACACCTACAAACAGATTTCTTTTTAGTAAACGATGGCATGCTGTTAAATTGGAATTATGTAAAAAGTGACTGAAACAAAACATTTTTGGTTGGGGAGTAAAGATGTTAAGATGTGGAAAGTGTACCAATATTGCATTGTGATTTGGTGATAGGAAATGCCCATGTTTTTGAACCTAAGCAACAGGTTTATTTCTATAATTTTCTGTTTTATTCCTAAGTACTGAAATGAGAGAGAAGATGCTGTTTGCTGGTACTTGACTTTGAGTAACTCATTTGATGTGGATGTTTTATTACTAATAAATAAAAAGCCATGTTGGATTTAAATGTACATTTTCCTTATGTATTCCTAGAAAGTTGTATGTAAATAGGAGACTTTGGTCAGAATTATAATTTAAAAACTGGAATGAAACATTAATTAATTGAACTCTCACAAGTCTTAAATAAAAAAGGAAGTTTACAGAGTCAGGGGAATTAAAAAAAAAAAAGAGGAACCAAATTTAAATAAATAGTGAACTGCTTCTTGGTAGCTCTTAGTCTGCCTACTATAAGACTGTTGTTCTGGAACAGAAAGCACCAAAATATTTTGCAGAATGACCACAATCAATTTTCATAAATTATACTTTAAGTTTACCTAGAGGAACTGTTTTATAAAGGTATTTTATTGGGTTAACTTTTAGCAAGTCCTTTGGTAAAGTAATAGTCACTCCCTAATTTGTCTTTTGTTTTGACTTTGGATGCACTTTGTCTTTAGCTAACATAGGAGCAATAGTTTGTTTGGAAAAAAATAGTACCGGTTCTAAAGAGATTACCTAAGAATTTTCAGAATTTATTGAGTTAGTCTTATATTTAAGTGACTCTTCTGGGTATTGGGTGTATAGCAAGTGTCTGCCTCCAAGGAGTTTACATCTATTTAGGAGAAATAGACAGTAAACAAATAAACATGTAGATAGCATTTCATATTGTGAAGAGTGGTATGGACGATGATAAAACAGGGTGAGCAGGACAGAGTGTGCAGGCAGAACTAGGGCCTTTCAAAACATTGGTTAGGAAAGAACTTGCTGTTAAGGTGACATTTGCTCAGAAACCTGAAGCAGGAGGAGGAGTAAATGACCTGCTATGACTTGTATTTTGAGACTGTAGGAGGTAGTGGGGAAGCTGGGAGGCCACTGCCTGTACACTGGGTTCCAAGAGTGGTGCTGGTTTGGGACAGAGGAGAAGCAGTGGAGTTGGTGAGAGTGGTTGGATTCTCTTCTCACCTATTTTGATGGAACTCACGGGATATTCTGGTGGATTAGATGTAGGGATGAGAGAAGGAGAGAAGTCCAAGATGACTCCAAGGTTTTTGACCTGAGTGATGAGAAGGGTAGAGTCACTGTTTCCTGAGACGTGAAAGATTTGGGGAGAATCAGGTTTGGGGAGTTTGATTTTGTTCATCTTAAGTTTGAGACCTGCAAGTGGATTTCGATTTGTGAGTCTCGACTCCAGGGAACTCTGTGTGTCCCTTGATTGATGTAACTAGTGGGTGTGAGCATTTTGTTCTTAGACCTTGATTTAGTTCAGGCTGCTGTAACAAAACACCATAGACTAGCTAGCTTAAACAAGCATTTATTTCTCACATTCTGGAAGCTGGGAAGTCCAAGATCAAGCTGCCAGCATATTCGGTGTCTGTTGAGGCCCCTCCTTCTGGTTTGCAGATGGCTGTCTTCTCATTATGTCTTCAGTGGCAGAGAGAGAGGCTTCTGGTCTCTTCCTCTTCTTTCAAGACCACTAATTCCATCATGGGGCCTCCATCCTCACCACCTTGTCTAAAAGTAATCACCTCTCAAAGGCCTTGCCTCTGAACACCATCATATTGGGGATTAGGGCTTCAACGTATGAATTTTGAGGGACACAAAACACAGCAACCTTTAGGACTGCTAGGGAGGAAAGATGCTGTAGGGTTATGGTAAAAATACCCCATGTGTATATAGCACTGTAAACATTCTCAGTAATGTTTATCGTGCTTGATCTCTTATTGTGTGTCAAGTACTCTGCTAGATAATTTTAGTAAATCATGTCTAAACTTCACAACCAGTTTTAAGGTTGATATTATTGGCATAATTTTATAGGTGAAGAAACTTCTACACAGATAAGTTAAGTGACTTGGCCAAAGTCATGTAGCAAGTTGGTGACAGGAATTTATTTCACTGTTCTTTGCGCTATCTCAACCCTGCCACAATACATCCAAGTTATTGTGATTCCTGTTATTTAGTCTGATTTTGTAAACAATTGAACATTTTCATTGTTCATAGTTTTTTATGTATGAGGAGGTAGTTTGGGTTTAATATAGCATATTTTATTTTAATATAATTCTTTGAAATTTTAGGTCGTCAGCCCATGTGGAATTAAGTTTTTGTATAGCTTTTGGTGGATTTCTTCCAGCAGTATAGTCAGTGATGCCAGGGTCATTTATTAAAGAAGCTATCCTTTTTACACTAAGTCAAAAAGCCCACTTTATCTTATATTGAATTCCCACATATATCAGGATTTATTTCTAGACTCTCTTTTGTTTCACATTTCTCTTGTCTCTTTCTGTTCCAATTCCAAACATTTTGATTACAGTAATTTTATAGTAAGCTTTATTATCTGGTAAAGCAATGCATTCTTTTTAAAAAAGTTTTTGGCTATTTCTAGACATTAATTTTTTCATAGGACCTTTAACATAATTTCTTTCCAGTTCCAAAAAAAAAAAACCCCATTGAGTTCCTGGTTGGAAGTACATTAAATTTATTTAGGTCTTATTATATTTATATATAATATATATATTTATATAATTATATATATTTTACGTATATCATATATTGATCTTAAGTTTATTTCTAGATATTTTATGTATGTAGTCACTAATTTGATATAGGCTTTCTATTTTCATTTCTAATTGGATGTTATAGGTATAGAAAAAGCTGTTGACTTTTGGAAATTGATAAAATATCAAGCTATTTTATCAAATTCTAACAGTGTTGTCTTTTGAGAAATTCTCTTGAATTTCGTAGGTCCAGAGACTCTCAAGACAATGTTATTGCTTCTACTCTTTGCACTAAGAGAGACAGACACTATTGGATGATTACTCAGAAGCCATTCTCTACCTTCTTGGTTTCCATGTAAATACTGGAAAAGCCAAATACTCCTTTTGTTACTGGACCAAATGCAGGCCTCTTCTTGGTGAGTTAAATCAAACTGCACCAGAAGTAGTTGTCTCACAGAGCAGAATTTTTATTTGTGGCATGTGGCAAAGAAAATGGAGATGATAGAGAACAGTTTCACAAATCTGTGGCTCTCTGAGCTTGGGGATGTAGGGACCTTTATTTGGGGTAGGAAATGAATATTCAAAGGGGAAGTTTCATCATCACATGTAGAGGTGGGCATAAGCTTGCACATGTGTGGTTTGAAATCATGCTTTTACATACATTGTATGATCTAAAAATGGCTGCTTCACCCCTCCCAGAGGAGGATAGTTTAGGACCTTAATGAGGGCAGGTTACTTTAGTACAACTCTCTGCCTGTCTGCACAGGTGTCATTCTTGTGGTTGCCGTCTGGACTGGTCTGGCCTGGTTCAGAGTGGATGGGTCTAGAGCGGTTGTCGCTTAGAGCTTCTTCCTGGAACATAGTTGAAATCACTTAAGCTTAAAACCCCAAAGAAAGGAACATTTGCACCTTTTAACAAGACAAGAGAATTAGGTCAAACACATGAAAAAGGTTAGAGTTTAGGCAATACAAGAGAAGTGAGTTAGGGTCCATGGCTAGTGACAATTTTACTGGAACCCCTTGATGCTAAGTCATTCTAGTCAGACTACTGGAGGAATTCTGGGAGAGATATTTTAAATTTTGATGAAAATTATCAATCTTTTGATATTCTTTGTTTTCTTTCAACACTTAAAAAAGTTGAAACATTTTAATGTAAATTTTGGGCATCATGACAGGCCACTGCTAAATCCTTCAATAGTCACCTTTATTTTTTAAAAAAGGAAGTTTTCCCCACATGGTAGAAATAACATTACACCTAACAAAATTAATTCTAATTTCATAATATCAACTAATTACCCATTCCATATTCGGATATCACAGTTGTCCCTAATGTGTCTAAGCTAGTTTGTTGAAACCAGGACCCAATCCTGGACCATGCATCACATCTGATTGTGTTATCTTGTAAGTCTTTTTAAATGTAGAACAATCCCTTTTTTTCATGCTGCTGCTTTGCTGAAGGGATTGGGCCAGCTGTCTTTTAACATCCTACCTTCTGGATATTCTGTTTTCTCGTGGTGTCTAGCTTGTTTTTTTCTTCCCTGTATTTCTAGTAAACTGGATGTTAGATCTGATTGATTAGATTCATATTAAATACTTTTGGGGACTACATCACAGGAGATCCTATAATATCAACTTGTTCTACCATTAGCCATGCCAAGATTGGCTGGTGGATTAAAATGGTCTTCTCTCTCCCTTGTGAAGTTTCATTTTTCTGGTTTGTGACTAGAAAGCAATCTGTGTAATGTTACTTGGCAGCACACCAATATTTGTTCACTTAATGAATTTAAAACTAATTAATCCTTGTCTGAATCAGTTTCTTTAGGGGCTATAAAATTAAAACGATCATTTTTCTAATTGTCATTTATTCTAAATTTATTAGCTGGCATTCTTTAGTAAAGTTGAAATTTCCCTTATCAACTGAGGCTATTTCAGATTGTAGCTCCTGCTGGAAAGTCAGGATAAATATTTAATTTTTAATCCTTAATTATCAATTTTCAAAGTAAGGAGGTAATTGGGTAGCCACTTTAAGTAGCGACAAATGAGGTTTTGGTGTTCGCTGAGTGTTATTATGGATTCTTGGATTTTCATAGATTGAGCATGATTTGATCAACCACGGTCATTATCTTACTGGTCAGTCTTTGCTTTTCAGACCTTCCCCATCCGAGGCTCATAACGTATTCTGTTGTGCTTTATTCCAGTATTTTTAATTTGTTGTATGTTTTTAACCATCAGGGATTAATTTTTGTACATGGTATAAGATAGAGATCTAACTACCCCTGCCTGCCCATGGATAGTCTCTTGTCCCAGTATTACTTTTTGACTGATTGGTTCTTCTTTCTCTATATTGAAATGCCACTTTAGTCATATACTAAATTTTCATATACCCATGAGTCTCTGTTTCTGGGTACTTGTTTCATTGATCAATTTTTCTAATCCTGTGCCAATACTATACTGTTTATGTTACTATAGATTTCATGATCTGTTTTGATATCTATAGCCCAAATTTTCTTTCTTTGTTGGTTTCTTCAAATAGTCTCAGCAGTTTTTCTACATTTTCACACTTAAGTTTTGGACTCAATTTTCAGGATTCAAAGAAGTATTCTGTTGGTATTTTGATCAGGATTTCATTGACTTTATAGATTAATTTGGAGAGAATTGGCAATTTACTATGTGGTATTCCCATCTATGTATATCATGCAAGTTTCCATTTATGATTTTCACCTTTTATGTATTGAAGTAAAGTTTGTAGTTTTCTACAGAGCAGTTTTAGGTACTGCTTTTCTATTTTACAAAGAACCATCTTTTTTTTTTAGTTTTTTCACTTTTTTAAATTCTAAGATTTTTATCTTTAGTTATCCCCTCTTATTTTATTTTGATTTATTTTTTTCTGATTTCTTAGCATGAAAACCTAGTTCATTTATGTCCAACTTAAAAACAATAAAAACGTCTAGTCTGTAAATATTCCTCTATCGCCTATAGATTTTGGTTTTTTAAAAAAACTTATATCAGAGCCTGAAGTTTACAGAAATGTTTTCATTGGACCGAATCACTTTGCAATTTTAAAACCTGAATGGCTTTAGTTGGCATTTGAATTCTCCATTTAGCACAAGCCCTACCACTTCCTGCACTTAGCCACCTTCATCCAGTGACTGTACATATATTTTAGATATCTGAGTGGCACTTGAAGGCATTTGAGTTTGCAAGCCCAATTCTAAATTTTTTTTTTCCCCTATGATTGGCACCTGAGCTAACAACTGTTGCCAATATTCTTTTTTTTTTTTCCCTGCTTTTTCTCCCCAAGTCCCCCCAGTACATAGTTGTATATCTTAGTTGTGGGTCCTTCTAGTTGTGGCATGTGGGATGCCACCTCAGCATGGCCTGACGAGTGGTGCCATGTTTGCACCCAGGATCTGAACCAGTGAAACCCTGGACTGCTGAAGCGGAGCCTGCGAACTTAATCGCTCAGCCAAGGGGCAGCCCGTAAATTTGTTTTGATATTCTTTTGCTGCAAACGTTATGTTTCTTATTTTCCAATTAAGTTATTTTCAGTCACCTTTTTATTATTTTATATTTTGTTACATTATTTTATGTAATTATGTTTCTTATTTTATTGCATTTTGATGAGACAATGTGGCTGGTACTCTCAGCCTAGTCAAATTTATTAAGTTCTTTTTTGGTAAATAAGTATAAATAGGATCTGTATCTACTGATATGAAGGAATGTCCATGATATATGGTTAAGTGAAAAAGCCATATGAAGAGTAATGTGCACTGTATGATTCAATTTTTACAAAAATAAACTAATAAAAATCAACCCTGTATATATCTCTGTTAGAGTGAGCAAGAAATAGGTACTTACCAGGCTGTTAATTTTTATCACAGAAGGGTGAAATTGGAGGAAGAGTAGGGTTTGCTTTTCAAGAGGAAAAGGTATTACTTTTAGATTTAAAAAAATCATGAAACATATCATATATAAAGTATAAGCATAAGTAAAACATATATGTATAGTTTAAAGAAGAATAATGACGTGAACACCAGTGTACTCCCACCCAGTTAAGAGAAAGAATTCTCTATGTTCCTTTCTAAGCACATTCCTTTTCCCAGAGGTGATCCCTTTCCTTACTTCTGAATGAATAATTTTCTTACTTTAGTTTTTCTACCCATGTGTGTGGTAACACTCTAAAAGTTTTTGAGAAACTCACTAGCTGTTTTTCTAGCAGTATAAAGAGAGTCTCTTGCTTCCTAAGATTTTAAGAGCCTATCTGAGGAAGTTGCTGGGGAAAGTCATGGGAAACAGGGGCTCACCATAATTAGGGCATCTGTTGAGGGCTCTTGTGGTCCAGGTGCTGAACATCTAGCAGAAGTATGGTCAGAGGTAGTGGGTTGCTCTGTGTCTTTTGCTTCTGTGCTTACCATGGTCTATCTGAGCACTCAGGAATAGCTTAAAGCTAGAATGCTTCTGTGGGGTGACATGAGTGTCCCCAGCTGACCCAAGGGAGCAGGACGTGAAGTTAAAAAGAGGAACTTTCTCAGCTAAAGGTGAAAACAAACCAAATACAGATAAAAACCAAAGCTAGGGTCACCTGGGCACTCTGTCCTCAGGTGTAAAAGAGATGGTACAGTAGCAGTGGGGATCTTTTGCTGGCAGCCCTCATGTCTTTGGAGCAGTATGTACTCATCCCGTGTGGACTTGTTGCCCTGACTGGTCCACGGCTGTCATCCTGGTACCTTCGTTCGTCATTCTCCTTGGGATTCCCTTTGTCCCTCTGTATACCATTATTTTTTCTTTGCTTCTCTGATTTTCATGTCTTTCTCTTTGTTTATTTGTTTTTTCTCTTAGTGGTGAAAAGCTTCTAGTATCTTAGTGAGAATGGATACCTGGGAGATAAATCTTTTGAAACGTTTAGATACCTGAAAATTCTATCCTCCTGCTTGAGTGACAATCTGGGATTCTATACCCAGCCAAAGTTTTTCCGTTAGAGTTTTTGAAGACATTTCTCCATTTTCTTCTTCTATCCTGTTGAGAGAGCAGAAGCTTTTCTGATTCTTAATCTTTTGTATGTGACCTGTTTTTCCCCTTTTCCTCTGGCAGTTTTTGTCTACAGTGTTCTAAGATTTTATGATATGCCTTTCTGTGGGTCTCTTTTGAGGCCTGGGTCTTTATTGAGTCTTTCGATATGACAACTCATGTCCTTCAGTTGTGGGAACTTTTGAATTGTATCAATGAGTTATCTTATCTGATTTCTCTGCTCTTTCTTTCTGGAACCCCTGTTGGATTTTTGGACTTCCTGAACTGGTCCTGCAATTTTCTGTTTTTTCCACTCCTACTTTCCATCTTTTTGCTCTACTTGCTAGATTTTCTTACCTTTAACTTTGAAACTTTCTACTGAGTTTTTCATCTCAGCTGCCCTGTTTTTAATTTCCAAGAGCTCTTATTTTGTTCTCTGAGTGTTCCTTTAAAAAAAATGATTGTTTCGTGAATATAATGTTTTCCTTTATCTCTCTGAGAATATCATAACTTTAACTTTTTTTTTTTAAAGTTTTCTTCTCCCTGTACAATCTCTCTTTCCTCCAAATTGTTTTGTTTTGTCCTGGTTGCTGTATTCTGTGTTGGGGGCTTTCCTCGTATTTTTAGTAATCCTTGCCTGTCTGCTCATGATTAAGGGTGTGAACCAAAAAGCCAATTGGAAGCCATCAGTATGTGTGGTTGGTGCTTTTGGATTTTGAGCTTTACTGTGGGGTGACCTTGTGCCTGTAGGGTTACTTGGCTGGTCCTTTTTTGGAGGGAAGTCTTGATGTCAGTGTATTTTTCTTATTGGTTAGATTATAAAGGGAATAGACTTCCAGTCTCTCATTCAGAGGGCAAAGGAGTGGTTGCTGGCATTTTGTGAGCCATGCCGGGAAAGAGGTCTGTGCTTTCAGCATTTCAGCGTTCAGACACTTTTGAAAGTATTTCCTATGCCAGGAGTTTTATTAGGATGAATCTTTCTGTGTTTGACAATGTATTTACTATCTGTTCCTTTATGTTCTTTCTGTTTCAGACAGAATATTGTTACGGGATATAAAAGCTCTTACCCTCCACTATGACCGCTATACCACCTCCCGTAGACTGGATCCGATCCCACAGTTGAGATGTGTTGGAGGCACAGCTGGATGTGATTCTTACACCCCAAAAGTCATACAGTGTCAGAACAAAGGCTGGGATGGTTATGATGTACAGGTAAAATTCATTATGTTGATGGTATTTTAAATGGAATTTTTATTCAATAAAGTGTTTATTGGCACATTAATCAGTATTTTTGAGAAGCACATGTATCTTAGGTTAACCTAAGATATGTCGGTATAAATTCTCTGGAAGAACATCCTCCAAAAGAAATGAACTGATTTAAAAGCCTAGAAAGAGTCTTTTTTTTTTTTCTTTTTTTTAAAGATTTTATTTTTCCTTTTTCTCCCCAAAGCCCCCCAGTACATAGTTGTATATTCTTCGTTGTGGGTCCTAGTTGTGGCATGTGGGACGCTGCCTCAGCGTGGTTTGATGAGCAGTGCCATGTCCGCACCCAGGATTCGAACCAACGAAACACTGGGCCGCCTGCAGCGGAGCACGCGAACTTAACC
This sequence comes from Equus asinus, assembly GCF_041296235.1. Lineage (NCBI taxonomy): Eukaryota > Metazoa > Chordata > Mammalia > Perissodactyla > Equidae > Equus > Equus asinus. The sequence goes on from NC_091816.1 coordinate 13,383,735, forward strand.
ACTCGGCCACGGGGCCAGCCCGTAGAAAGAGTCTTTTTAATTTTTGTACCATGAATTTCTTCTAAGACATTAGTAAATTTCCAAAATTTTTTATGTACTTGGGGGTGGGGGTAAAGGATCTCTTCTGGTTGTCGTTTTCCTGTCATTCCCCAAAGAATACCAGCCTACCCTTAAGAAATAAAGTTAAGATGATCAGGAATGAGAGATTGTAAGTAGTGTGAGTACACGTATCCGTACTGTGTTTCAAACACTTGATTTTGAAATTGTTCTAGAACTGAGGGTGGTTACTTCTGAGTGAAAGCATTTCAGTGGGCTTTATTTATTGTCTTTGAGACCCTGGCATTTTATACTTAGGGCAGAACATTTCCTTGAAATTTAATATGCTCTAGAAATGGAATAGAGTTTATTCAATAAATTCAGTTTAAATCACTACTAATATGTTTCTCCTTTATATTCTGCCTGCTTTCAAAAAGGATTTGAGATGGCTGGTTATTAGGCAAGAATGTTGTGTTGACTATTTCCCCTTCCATCAGAATGATCTTCTTGTTTGATAGAACCTTTATGCATGGGCTGTGCAATTCAGGGAGTTCATATTTACTGGATGGTACTTATTTCACAATATTTTTTCCCAGTATTGCTCATTGAATCGTAGACTCATCTGGTTAAAGCAAGAGTCCCACTCTCATTTTACTTTTAAGTTACTTTTACAGTCTTGATGGAAAAGACACTAATGGTGAAGTCATTCGTTCATATTAAATTTGTAGTATACAAAAAGAAGATGGAGTCCCAACCCTCAGACTCTCTTCCTAGTTGGAGAGAGAAGACAAGCACTCGGGTTAAATGTAGACGCCAGCAAAGTGTTGTAAAGTCATGTGCAGTTGGAGAGATTGGGGGAGGCTTAAAGGAGAAGGTATGTGCTGTGTTAGGAAGGACGGATAAGAGTTTTAGAGCTGAGGAGATAGCGAAGAGAACAGCGTGAGCAAAGAAGTATAGAGGATGTCAACACTGACTTATGTTCAGTACCAGGAGAGAGCCTCTTCCAATTTCCAGAGTTTAAATATAATAATTGGAAGCCACTTTTAGTATACACTATTAAGGAAATGACAATTAACTTGAACTACCAGTAGAGATTTAGCTTGTTTTATTTACCTAAATCAGCAAGCTTATCAACCTTCCTTCAAATAAAATTATTTAAAAATAAAATAGAGTAGCAACAACAACAAAATAAAAAAATTGTATATTATCCGAATGAAAAATTTTGGAGCTTCAAAGGACGCCATCAAGAAAGTGAAATGACAGCCCATGCAATGAAAAAAAAGTTTAGCAAATCATATATCTGATAGGGGACTTGTTCAAATCTAGAATATATAAAGAACTGTTACAACTTAGTAAGAGGTCAAATAACCAAATTTAAAAATGGGCAAAACATCTGTCTAGACGTTCCTCCAAAGAACATATGCAAATGGCCTATAAACACTTGAAAAAATGTTCAGCATCATTAGCCATCAGGGAAATACAAGTCAAACCACAATAAGATTATCAATTCACACCCAATAGGATGGCTATACTCAAAAAGACAAGAGAATAACAAATGTTGGTGAGGTTGTGGAGAAACTCATGCCCTTCTGTTAGGTGTGTAAAATGGTGCAGCTGCTTTGGAAAACTGTCTGGAAGTTCCTCAGAGGGTTAAACACAGAGTTGCCATATGCCCCAGTCATTCCACTCCTGGGTGTATACCCAAGAGAAATGAAAACATATGTCCACACAAAAAGCATAAACGTTTGTAGCAGCGTTATTCATAACAGCCAAAAAGTAGAAACAATCCAAATGTGCATTATTGATGAATGAATAAGCAAAATGTGGTATATCCATAAAATGGAATATTATTCAGCCATAAAAAGGAATGAAGTACTAATACATGCTGCAACGTGTGTGAACCTTGAAAACATTGTGCTAAATGAAAGAAGCCAGTCACATAGGACCACAGATTGTATGATTCCAATTTATAGGACGTGTCCAGAATAGGGAAATCCATAGAGACTGATGGCAGATTTAGGGGGAAATAGAGAATGAATGCTCATGATATGAGATTTCTTTTTGGGGTGATGAAAATATCCTAAAATTGTGATGATGGCTGCACAACTCTGTGAATATACTGAAAACCATTGAAGTGGGTGAATGTGGTATGTGAATTATATCTCAATAAAGCTGTTATAAAAAAATAGTGTATCTGGAGTTTGAGAGAGGAGGATAATTTGTCCAAAAACTTACAGAAAGGCAGTAGAACCAATCAAATCTATTTTAGCTTGAGTCTCTTTAAATGTTGTTAAAGAAGCATATTACCATTCAGCTCAAAATATGATTATAGAATTTAAACTAAATTTGGGGGTTTTTTAAGGTAAAAATTTTTGAAGCTAGTACAGATTGTTTTTGCATTTTTCTAGTGGTTAAGATTTGTCACTCTAACCCCTGAGGCCTGGGTTCGTTTCCCGGTCAGGGAACCACACCACCCATCTGTCACTTGTCATACTGTGGTGGCTGTGTGTTGCTGTGATGTTGAAAGCTGTGCCACCATTATTTCACATACCAGCAGGGTCACCCATGGTGGACAGATTTTAGTGGAGCTTCCAGACTAAGACAAGAAGAAGGAGCTGGCCAGTTAGGACCTTGGAAAGTTAGGCCATGGTTTTATAAAATTTGTGTAGAAAGTTTTTATCAGAATGTTGTATACTATCTCTGATACTGTATGAAGATAACAGATCTTCATATGTGATGCTGATTTTTGAGCCTTAACATTAAAAAAAACCCTCTATTTTTAAAGAAAGCATCTTGAGCAGTGGCAAAAGGTGACATTTAAAAAATTTGCTTAAAATTTAGAAATTATGAAATACTTAATATGTACAAAAGAATTCCTTACATGTATAAATGAGGAATAAGGAACAGTAATAAAATAAACAGTCGTGTACCCATCACCCAGCTTAAGAAGTAGGACAGTAGCATCACCAGTGTCTTTGAAGCTTCTAATTTGCCCTCCCCTCAACACAGAATTACTCATTGTCCTGAATTTTATCATTCCTTTACTTCATTTTACACTTTTATGACCGCTGTATAGCTCAAATAATATATATTAACTGAAAAAAATCTTTTTGGTTCTAATAACCTATTTGTACTTTTCTTCGCAGTGGGAATGTAAGACCGATTTAGACATTGCATACAAATTTGGAAAAACCGTGGTGAGCTGTGAAGGCTATGAATCCTCTGAAGACCAGTATGTACTGAGAGGTTCCTGTGGCTTGGAGTATAACTTAGATTACACGGAACTTGGCCTGAAGAAACTGAGAGAGTCTGGAAAAAACCATGGCTTTAACTCTTTCTCTAATTATTATAATAAGCTGTACTCCCCAGATTCCTCTGGCATGAGTGGATTGATTACCATCGTGGTGCTCCTTGCTATTGCCTTTGGAGTTTATAAGTTGTTCCTTAGTGATGGTCAAGATTCTCCTCCACCGTATTCTGAGTATCCGCCGTATTCCCATCCTTATCAGAGATTCACTAGCTCATCAGGACCCCCTCCCGCGGGCTTTAAGTCTGAGTTCACAGGTACGTTTCCCCAGGCAATGGCAGTAAGCAGGGTAGACGTGAGGTAGGGAATCCTCTGCTGGTTTCTGAAATAGAAAATGGTTACGTTGGGAAACGAAAGCAAATTTGTCTTCTGATTTTTTTTGTTTACTTTCAACTTCTTTTACCTCTTCTGTTCTGTTTCTCTATAAGGATAATTGTGATTACTGTTTTAAGGATGCATCATTCAATTGTAAGTCATCTTAATCAGAAAAACTTGATCAGATTTGGTAATAAGTATTTACCTTGAACTCTATCTCACACCATAAACAAAAATGTATTAATTAAGTATTAAAGATCTTAACATAAAAGGTAAAACAATTAAGCTTCCAGAAGGAAACATAGGAAAATATTTGTTATGATCATGAGATAGGCAAAAATTTCTTAGAACACAAAAAGTACCAGCCATAAAAGAAAAGATAGATAAATTAGACTTTATTACATTAAGAATGTCTAGTCATCAAAAGAAAACTTTAAGAGAGTGAAAACGCAAACCAGAAACTGGGAGAAGATATTTGTAAAGCATATTTCCAACAAGGGACATGTATCTAGAATATATAAAGAACTCCCACAAATCTGAGAAAAGACAGACAACCCAATTTTAAAAATGGGTGGAGGCCTTGAACAGGTATTTTATAATACAAGAAGATATCCAGGTATCCAATAAAAATATGAAAAGGTGCTCAGCATCATTAGTCTTCAGGAAAAGGCATATTAAAACCACACTGAGTTCATTATTAACCACCGTATAACCACCATAATGGCTAACATTAAAAAGACAGGGTAGGAGCTGGCCCCGTGGCTGAGTGGTTAAGTTCGTGTGCTCTGCTTTGGCGCCCCAGAGTTGTGCCAGTTTGGATCCTGGGCACGGACATGGCACTGCTCATCAAGCCAGCTGGGGCAGCGTCCCACATAGCAGAGCCAGAAGGACCTACAATTAGATTATACAACTATGTGCTGGGGGGCTTTGGGGAGAAGAAGAACAACAACAACAAAAAAATGGAGTACCAAGTGATGGCAAGGATGTGGTCACCTGGGACTTGCTGGTAGAAGTCAAAATGGTAAAATACTTTGGAAGACTGTCGGTATCTACTAAAACTAGACATCCACCTAGCCCATGACCCAGCAATTCCATTCCTAAATACGTACCTCAGAGAAATGCATGCATGTATGCACAAAAAGACAGGCACAAGAATGTTCATAGCAGTTTTATTTACAACGGCCAAAAACTGGAAATAGAATGTCCATAAACGTTAGACTGAGACAAATTGTGATTGTTTTCACACAATGGAATACTGTACATCAGTCTAAAAAAAGCAAAAGCTGATATGTGCAGTAGTGGGAGTTGGCTCTCACAGACATAATGGTAAACCAGACATAAAAGAGTACCTACTATATGATTCTATTTATAGCAAGTTCAGGAATGGGTAAAACTATAGTATGGGGAGAGAATTCAGAGTAACGCTTATCTCTGATGTGGGTGAGTGAGTGTCTATTGGGAATTGTCATGAGGTAGCCTTCTGGGGTGCTAGAAACGTCTTAATGATGCGGGTAGTGGTTACATGCACGCATACGTATGTACAAATTTGTTATGCTGTACACGTAAGGTTAGCATGCTTTCTGTTATGTATATTATATATTTAAGAAAAACTGCCTCTGAGCAGAAGATAGTTTTTGGTCCCTTTAAAACCTGACTTCTCAGCTGATACAAACACCTGGCTGCCTCCACTTGGATTCCTCCATTAGACACTCAAGGACAGCTATCAGCTAGAGCTTTTAGAGATGTTCACAAGGCAGAAAGGAAGTAACTCTGACAAGTGGGGTCATCTTCTAGTAGCTGATCTTGAGCAGGGCAAATGTGTCCTTATAGGAAGCAACCCCTGGCCTCTGTCCTGCAATATATCCCTCCCTTTCCATGGCTGTGGAAAAGGTGGTCCTTAGCTATAAACCAATATTTCATGAATACAGTTTTTGAATACAACTTGTTTATAAGTTGAGGCGTGAGTATTATTAATAAATAGTACAGATGAAATACCTGAAATGTCATGTTATCTTTGGTTTTGTAGACTATGTTTTGTTTGAGTGAGGATGCATAATAAATCATTTTTATTTCTAGGACCGCATGGTGCAGCTTCGGGTTTTGGCAGTGCTTTCACGGGACAACAAGGATATGCCAATTCAGGGCCAGGGTTCTGGACTGGCTTGGGAACTGGAGGAATATTAGGATATTTGTTTGGCAGCAACAGGTAGGTTTTGCATTTATCTCACTTGCTGTTCACTTCAGCTTTTCATTCCAGGCTTCTTTGTTTTGCTCACAGTTTGACTGGATTTGGCTTTGTTAAGGAAAGTAAATTATGATGACATTACCGTATTAAACTAGGTTCTCTGGGGATGGGCAAGGTACACGATATGTGCTTTGATCAGTATTATATGTGTTATTTTCTTTCATATGTCATCCTTATAGATATGGGATTGGGAACATACTGTTGACATCAAAGTCAAAGGCAAGAAGGCAGGAAAGAACACGACATTTGGGGAACAGTTAGCAGTCTGGTTTGGTAGGAGAATGATAGAAGCAAGAGTGGAAAGAGCTTGGGACCAGATTTTCTATTGTCTTCAGTGTCAATGGTAGTTTAATAAACTTAAAATCTAAATGATTTTTATTTGTGTGTGAATTCAGAAAGAAAGAGCCTTTATTCCCTCATTTTCTTCCCTCATAGTGGTGCCATTAACAATGACAGAAACGTGAAACAGTATTTCATGTTAATTCTAATCTACCAGCACACTGAGGAAAACACACTTGACAAAAGATTTTTTTTCTGATGGTTTAAAAATAGGAAGGTATTTAAAAATCATAGTGATGAGAAGATGCCTGACACACTGTTATGTCTCGATAGAGCAGCAACCCCCTTTTCAGACTCCTGGTATCACCCATCCTGTCCTTCCTCGTCCTCCAGCATGTGGAACAGCCGGGCTTACTCACCACTTCGCAGAGGCCCAGGTAGTTATTCAGCAAGTTCAAACTCAGAGACAAGAACCAGGACAGCATCAGGTAAGAGCAAAAATGTTGACGTTCATGGGGCCTCCCTGTGGCCGAGTGGTTAAATTTGCGCCCTCCACTTTGGCGGCCCTGGGCTTTCCTGGTTTGGATCTTGGGTGGGGACATGGCACTGCTCATCAGGCCATGCTGAGGTGGCGTCCCACATAGCACAGCCAGAAGGACCTACAACTAGAATACACAACTATGGAGTGGGGAGCTTTGGGGAGAAGAAAAAGAAAGGGGGAAAAACAAAAGAAGAAGATTGACAACAGATGTTAGCTCAGGTGCCAATCTTTAAAGAAAAAAAAATATGGATGTTCCTGTTACAGAGCAATAAAAAGTACAGAAATGGTTTGGGAACTTAAGATGACTAACTATATATTTAACCATCACAGTTTTACTTGGTATACCCACCAGGAATGTTAATTGCACAAGTAACTGAGATTAAAATGTAATTCAGATTTATTCTTTCCTCTCACTTCTGTTCTTTAAAAATCAAACAGGGATTTGTTTTAGACTCACTTCTACCACTAACTGAGGTTTTAACTTAAGCTTTCCTGGACATGTTTCCACATGTGTTTAATTCTGTGATATCTAGGGATCCTATAAGCTCTAAAACGGAATTTTCTAGGTAGAAGTTTGAACTTTTTAAATTCAGTAAAACTCAAAGAATGTATTGAGCTATACTTTAAATACTTTTCAAAAATTTGACTGTAATGTTTATTGCTGTTACAAGAAAATTTTGTGAAAAGTAAAGCTATAAAAAACAAGTAACTATTTGGAGTTAAACCTTGAGCTTATTAGCAGGGACTGGGATGTAGTGGGTAGTGAGCAGCACTGGATTGCTGTGGATTGCATTTGTCTTCTTCAGTAGCGGGAAGTTATAGAATAATGATTAATTCTTGAAATTGATAAAAAAATTATTTAAATATGCTTTGAAATGTGAGAGTGGAATTCTCATAGTGCTGGTGTGAGTATAAATGGATACAATCACTTTGAAAAACTGTTTGGCATTACCTACTAAAATTGAACATAAGCACACTCCAGACCCAGCAGTTTCACTCTCAGGTATATAGCACCAGAAATGCATACAAGTGCACCCTGAAAGATAAGTACAAGAGTGCTGATAGCATCCTTATTCATAGTAGCCTGCACCTGTAGAAACCCACATGTCTGTCAGCAGTAAAATGGATGAGTACTTTGAGTGATAGTCACAAAGTGGAATACTGTGCAACAGTGAGAATGAACCAACAGTTGTATGCTGTAATGTGGACAGATCTACCAAATATAAAGAAAGAAGCCAGACACACAAGAATATATACCACATGATTGCAACATTCATATTTTATAAATATACATGTTTAAAAACAAGCAAAACTAACCTTAGCCTCCATTGGTCTCTGCAGTTTTGGCTGGGACTTTGAGTATTGCCTGTACCACATTGTCCTCACCATAGAAACCATTAGTTTGGTGCTGGCGCCGTGGCCGAGCGGTTAAGTTCGCGCGCTCCGCTGCAGGCGGCCCAGTGTTTCGTTGGTTCGAATCCTGGGCGCAGACATGGCACTGCTCATCAAACCACGCTGAGGCAGCATCCCACATGCCACAACGAGAAGGACCCACGACGAAGAGTTTACAACTATGTACCCGGGGGCTTTGGGGAGAAAAAGGAAAAAATAAAATCTTTAAAAAAAAAAAAAAGAAAGAAACCATTGGTTTCCTGAGCAAAGGTTATTTACAGCAAGCATGTGTGCGTGTGGTGGACTTGATGATGATTAGGTGATTGGGAGGGCTGTGGTGGGCAGAGGATGCGCTGTGTCCTGCATAGCCCTGGTCCACCCGGCGGCTCACTTTCTCCTTTCCTCCTATCTCTCTTACTCATTTGCTCATAATAAACATGTATTACTGTTGTAATTTTATAAGCAATTCTAACGCATTTAAAAAAACTAATAGAAGTTTAACTTTTCTCATTCTAGGATATGGTGGTACTAGAAGACGATAAGAAAGTGAAAAGTTCAAGTCCAACGCTGGATGCAAAATTTCTGATTTTTCATCACTTTCTCTTAAAAAAAAGTGCTACCTACTAACAACTGGGGAAAGGGCATATTCAAAAGTCCTGTGGTGTTTTGTCTTGTATAGCTTTTTGTATTCTGTTATTTGAGGCTAGAATTGGTACATGAGAAGTATGTGAGTGTAACATGCAGAGGTGAATTACAGTTTTTGGAAGTGAGGATTCCTGTGGAATGCTGAAAGTGTATTGTTTAATGTCTAAAACCTGTGATGCTGTAAGAAGCATTAAGAATGAAGGCTTTATACCAATAGGTTCTCAGTACAAAAAGTTTCAATCTTAGATGGTTTTAGTTGGTGAGTCATTACTTCGTAGAAACAATAATAATCTATTTGGTCTTTATTACTTGGTGTTTGCTGTTCTTCAAACATTTAAACCAAGCTTTAAACTACTGATTATACTAATGTGTGGGTTTTGATCACTTTAGAGCTCAGGAGCTTTGAGTCCTTCAGTGGGTGGTGGGGTTCTGGTAAGTGAGAATTACCTTTTTTAGGAAAAGGTAGAAAGTCAGTATCTGGAAGATTGTTGGGAATGATTTTGTGCTGACAAAAATGCTTGAAACCTCCCTATTCATTTCTTAAGAAAGAGGTGAAGTTCAGATGCTTTGACAAAGGTCTTTTAATAGCAAAAGCATGTACTTCTCTGTGGAATCTCAAGTATCGTTGTAGCAATCTGTTTCAATCTTACATTAAAATGACAGAAAACATAAAAAAAAAACAAGTGGTTTTATTCTCATTCTTTCTAACAGCCTTGACACTAATTGGTGTTACTTTTTTACCCTTTTTCCCAGTGGAAAAGGGGTTCATGCAGAAGTTCTGTCTCCCTGAACAATAATTTCCCATGGTAGTTTTGCCTTAACTACCAGTCACTTGGTAAATATTTTCAAAAAAGTAATTTAAAGTGGTGTAGAAGGAAGCCTCTGCTAAAAAAGTTGCTTTAAAAAAAAAATAAATCTCTAGCCCTCAAAGATTGCACAGTCTGTATGAGTTAAACTCTGTGACCCGAGAGTCTCATTTTTACCTTTTGGGAACCATTTAAAAACAAACAGACCCTTGTTTAGACTTTAAAATGTGATTTAGGGAGTAGTTGAAAGGGTATTGTGAATAGAACTATTCTTTCTCCATCGGTAAAACTTGGTAGAAGTTTTAATTTATGTTACGGAGGAGACACCATTTTCTTCAGGAATGTTGCAGTAGATCCTTACCCATTTTCCTGAGTAGAAGGAGATGGAATAAGAGAGAATCCAGTTTATTGCCTTTTTCCCCATTTGCTTATTGTTTAGGGTTTTGATTTGTTTATTTTTGCTACAAGAGTTGATAATCTTGTATTGAGTATGTTTTACTTGGAGAGCAAAGTAAAAAAATTTGTTAATTAAAAACTGCCATAGATTGGGCCAGTGATAGTGATCTGCATATTTAATTTGCTGTTCTAAAACACTGTGTTCAGATTTCTACTTGAACACGTTATTGCAGGTCACTGGGATTATAAGATAATGAGTGAACCTAGTGTTGGTGGCTCTCAGATTACTAATCCCAGGAGCCCGAGGGCTGTTGTTGGATGCCTCTCAGAGGCTACCTGGAGGGAAGGAAGCTGAGCGTGTGGAGCTCAAGGTCCTCCCCCCACCCCCACTGGACTGTTCCTCTTTTATCTGTTGTATGTTTATACTTCCTTGTTATTTATGGGAAAGATTATGGGCTGTCACTTCCAAAATCTAAGACTCAGAGAATGAAAGACAGTACAACTGGGTCCCATTAGGCAGTTGATGGCCCGTGATAGGAATTGCTGCCCAGGGAAGGTGGGGTACTTCAGCTGGGAGCTTGGTGTGCCTGGTTGAGAAGGCTTAAAAAGGAGAAAGAAGAGAGATGAAAGGGAGCTGAAGACAAGCTCTTCAGTTTTACTCACATGAGCGTTCAGCAGAACTTTTTGGATCTTAGGATGGGATTGCTGGTATTTTAACCAGTTAGGCATGTTTCTGTAATTTCATGGATGCTTCTCTCCAAAGCTCCTTGATCTCTTCCATTCTGACCCCTGTTCTCCCAGAATGACTTAAGTTTATCTATTGTTCTTCCCTAACGCATTGTACACACTTTTACTGTTGTACACGGTACATTGCATTGTAATTATCTTTCAAACGTAGGTATTTCTTTCTACTCTGAGCTCCTTAAGGAAAACAGTCAAATATTACTTCTTCCTGCCCTTTGCAGCTAGGGCATGGTCACGTGTCTAAATTCTGTCAATCAAATGCTTCCTCCAGGTCTTCGGAGAGAGTGGCACAGTTAAGAGGTTATTCCCAGCAGTGACAGAGTAGGGAAAGATTTAGCAGAGGTATTGGCCAGGGTCTGGTGGTAGTTTCTAGGGCAACATTTCAGTTGTACAGTTGCTGTGACATGTCTTGGCTAGGGTGTGTGCTGCCTGGATGCCAATGGCTGAAAACCTGCCTCTTTCTAAGCCTGGTTTTCCACACTTCCCATCAATTCTGTGAGCTGTTTGATACATAAGTTAATAAATTCCTTTTCTGCCCAATTTGGTAGAGTCATTTTCTGTTGTTTGCTACTAAGAACCTCATATGTGTGATGAAACTCCTAAGATTCTTTAATTGTAAACAACAGATACTGGCTAATTGTAATAAAACATTGTGGTTGACTCCTGACGTCTGTTCCTCCCTATTGATTTGGTCTCTAAACCAGTGGTTCTCAAACTTGAAGGAGCAGCAGAATCCTGGAGGGCTTTGAATACAGATGCTTGGTGCTACCGCAGAGTTTCTGATTTAGTAGGTGTAATGGTCAGTTTTATGCGTCAACTTTGCTAGGTTATAGTCCCCTTAGTCAATCAAACACTATTCTAGGTGTTGCTGTAAAGATCTTTTGTAGATGTGATTAACATGTACAATCAGTTGTCTTTAAGTAAAGGAGGTGATCCTTGCTGATCTAGGTGGGCCTGATCCAGTCAGTTGAACTGGCCTTGGGAACAGAGCTAAGATTTCTGGGAGGAGAAATTCTGCCTGTGGATGGCAGCTTTAGCTCAAGAGTCAGCACCTGTCCCTCCTGATGGATTTTGGGCTTGCTTAGCTAGCCTGCACAATTGTGTAAGCCAATTCCATCCAATAAATCATGTAAGCAGTTCCTCCATATATATCTGCTGCTGATTCAGTGTCTGCTTGACCCCTGACTGATACAGATTTTGGTACCAGAGTGATTCCAGAGAAACAGAATCTTAAGGATGAGTGTTTTGAATTGGTTCTTGGATCTGTAATATGTTCTCTAATCTGATTAAACTGAAAGGCACTAATGACTTTATTTCCAGTGGTAAAGAGGGCGCTGGTAGTCCATAGTGTGATGTGGCCATGGAGATACACAAAATAATCAAAGTTGGACGCTCCTAGTCGAATACCTGTAAAAGGCAAGATTCTGGGTAACCATGTACAGTCAGCACCGCATGATGACATTTCAGTCAAGGACCGCATATACAACGGTGGTCCCATGAAATTAGTGCCACATAGCCTAGGTGTGTAGTAGGCTATACCATCTAGGTTTGTGTAAGCGTAGTCTAAGATGTTCTCACAGTGATGAAATTTTCTAACAACGCATTTCTCAGAACATACGTATCCCTATTAAGTGACACATGACTGTATTTAATACCTTAGAACGTTTTAGTCAAACAAGTCGTGTAATGGGATTGGCTGGTTGCTCCTAATTGGGCTGGACAAAGCGGACAGAGAAAAGGATGAGCTCAGAGCTATCAATTCCCACCTGAAGCTTCGCATAGATGGCCTGAAAACTTTTTATGTCTTCCCAATAAATCTGGGAACATTGAATCCTAAATTTTGCTGAATCTTCCTTGCCAGTAGAAGCAGCTTTTCCACCCCTCTCTGAGAAGGTTAACCCTCCTTTGCCTGAAAGACTTGTAGTGGTCTCCAGAAGTGTTCCTTGCAAGGCATTGTGATTCTCCTTGGGAGTTGTCCTCACTACCCCGCTTTGCTTCTAGACCTCTAACTAGACTCAAGTCTCATCAGGCACCAAAAGGTGAGGTACAAAGTGTGATCCATGAGGAATGCACTGTACACCAAAAGAGCTCATGATTTTTCCAGTCTAAACAGACAGAAATCTGGGGAGTATGTGTGGGAATGGATCTTAGGAGTGTAGGATGGTAGTGGAAGGAATATAAAGTTGAGTCGGGCTAAATTTATTGATATGAACCCACCAAGAGATTCTGGGTTCAGTGTTTTAGTTTGAGGAATTAGAAAGGGCTCTAACAGTTTGGTTTGTCAGCTGAACATGGACTCAAAGATGGCCTACAGTAAAGTCAAGATGCCACAACTGCCTCGGTAAATTGTAGAGGAAGGGATCCAAAGGCTTAAAGAGATTGGAATGTTAGAGTGGATTTATCATGTAAGACCTACTCACCCACCCTAGGAGAGTCCGGAGAACACACCTTTCACCTTGACTGTGAGAAATAAATTTGTGGGGGGTGCCCCAGCATCCTTGAGCTCTGTGGTTGCTCTTTGTAGGTCAGAAAGTACAATGCGAACTGCTACCATCAAACTGGGATCCCTAAATCCAATGAGGTTAATATGATCCCAGGGTAGCAGGGCCCATATGGTGATACTGAATTGCCAGAGACAACGTGATGTGGTTTCTGTAATAGTGTCAAAGCAGCAATGAGAGAGCCCTGACTCACAGAGACCTACATTGTTGGCTAGTTGATTATGGTGTACCCAGAAAAGAAAAGAAATGGACAATCTACTAAATTGTTGCTTGATCTAAGTAGAAGACTTCTAGTTCGAGTGAACAGAAGTCTAACCCTGCTACACTGCCAAAATTTTATTTTGTTATTCTTTCTCCAGCCCTTCCACCAAGGGACATATGGCTGTTTACTTGGGAGACTGTGCATTGGGGAAAGGGAAATAATTAGACATTTTGGGGATTACTGGACACTGTCTCTGAACTGATATTCATTCTAGGAGGCCCGAAATGCTACTGTGGTCCACCAGGCAGAGTAGGTGCTTATGGTGGTCAGGTGATTAATGGAGTTTTAGCTCAGATTCATCTTATAGTGAGTCTGCTGGGTCCCTGAATACCTTCTGAGATTATTTCCCCAGTTCTGGAATGCATAATTGGACCTATTCAGTAACTGACAGAATCCCCACATTGGTTCCCTGACCTGTGGAATGAGGGCTGTTATGGTAAGAAAGACCAAGTGGAAGCTACTAGAACTGCCTCTGCCTACAAAAATGGTAAACCAACAGTGGCTGCAATATGGACACTGGATTAAAGAGGCCTAGAGGGTGTGTGGGGACCCTAATTGGAAGGAAAAACATGTAAGTAATCAATGATGGTAGCTAGGAATACAGTGGGAGTGAGGAAATGAAGTGAAATGGAGGGACGTAGAAAGGTCCAAGAAAAATGTGTTTAACACATGTTATGAGTTGAATTATGTCCCCCCAAATTTCATATATTGAAGTCCTCACACCCAGTACCTCAGAATGTGACCTTAGTTGGAAATAGGGTCATTGCAGATGTAATTAATTAGATTAAGGTGAGGTTATACTGGAGTAGGGTGAGCTCCTAATCCACTATGACTCATGTCATTATAAAAAGGGGAAATTTGGACACAGAGATTCACAGACAGGGAGAACACCATGTGAAGATTGCAGTTACGCTGCCATAAGCCGAGGAACACCCAAGATTGCCAGCAAACCACCAGAAGCCAGGAGAGAGGCCTGGAACTGATTCTTGTCCAGCACCTTCAGAGGGAGCGTGGCTCTGTTGATGTCTTGGCCTCAGCCTTGTAGCCTCTAGAACTGTGAGACAAATTCCTGTTGTTAAAAAAAGAAAGTAAACCAAAGCAACACCACGTTTCCGAGGGGGTTGCAGAGATTAGTGTCACCGTCAAGAACATGAAGGATGCAAGGCCGGTGATTCCCACCACCTCCCCATTCCCATTCCCTCCCTATTTGGCCTGTGCAGAAAACACATGAATCTTGGAGGATAATAGTGGATTATCATAAATTTAATCAAGCGGTGACTCCAGTTGCAACTGATGTTCCAGATGTGGTTTCATTGCTTGAGTACATTAGCACATCTCCTGGTACCTGATACGCAGCACTTGATCTGCCAAATGCTTTTCCTCGGCACCTGTTAGTAATGACCACCAGAAGCAATTTCCTTTCCGCTGGCAAGGCCAGCAAAACCCTTTTGCTGTCCTACTCTGACACATACGGACTCTCCAGCCCCATGTCAAACTTGTCTGCAGGGACCTTCAGCACCTTTTCCTTCCACAAGACATCCTGTTAGTCCATGATATTGATGATATTATGTTGATTGGACGTGGTAAGGAGGAAGTAATTACTACTCTAGACATATGTCAGAGGGTGGGAAGTAAATCTGATAAAAATTCAGGAGTCTCTGTGAAATTTCCAGGGGGGCCAGTGGTGTGGAGCATGTCCAGATATCCCTTCTAAGGTGAAGGGTAAGTTGTTGCATCTGGCCCCTCCTACAACCAAAAAGGAGGCCCAATGCCTAGTGGGCCTTTGGATTTTGGAGGCAACAAATTCCTGATTTGAATGTGTTAATCTGGCCCATTTACTGACCTGAAAGCTGCTGGTTTTGACTGGGGCCCAGAACGAGAGAAGGCCCTGCAACAGGTCCAGGCTGTCATGCAAGCTCAAACCTCACCTCACTAAGGCTTCTTGCCATTCTGTTGGTCACCCTTTCCAGGCAGTTACTGTCCCCCATTTTATTTTTTTCCTGTTTAGTTTTGATTTCCTTCATTTGATTGCTGGCTTTATGAGGGCAGGGATTTCTTTTTTTCTTTTCTATTTTGTTCATGGCTATATCTCTAGTGCCTAGAATAGTAGATAAGATCCTAGCAGAAAATAGATGACACCCGCAAGTTAGAATAATTTGAGGGTTTAATAAAGGGACTATTTACAAAGGTGTGGGGAGATGTAGGGAAACCACAAGAGTTAGTATAATAGGACAGGGCAAGAAACAATAGGGCTGTTGTACCCGTAGGCCTGAGGGACTGTTTGGGAAGGAGTACTAAGAGGCGTAGACCCCTTGTCGTCACTGAGTAGCAGCAACCCAATGTTTCCTTGGTAATTAGGATGGATTACCCCAGTCAGTTCAATGACCCTTTTCTTTGCCTGTTTGTTCAGTAGCCCAAACTGGTCAGAGGACAGTTTCAGGTTTCCAACTCATCATGATAGTGTTTCCTGATGGGAGCATTCCTTCTGTAAGCCCTAGAACTTCCAAATCCACGGTATTAATTTCTATCTTGTGCACCTTCTCAGATTTTCTCTACTGTCCTCCTCTTTCACTTGGTCGGTGTCTCATCACCCCAGGCCACTCCTCCATTTTTTGATTTGAATGAAACATCGTATCGCTATGCATGGGATATGGCTTCCTAAATGGCTGCCAGATCATGGAACTCAGAAGTTTAGAGAATTAGCTCAGTGGAATGTGCAATGACTAGTGGGAAACAAATTCTCCCTCCTATGAGGAACTACTACGAGGTGTGTCTTCATCTCACAACTCTTGGAGAAGTCCTGTGTGCACAGTGAACATGCCTGCACACAGGTCACCTGCTGTGTCTCTTTAGCTCATTGTGAAGCAGTAGTGCCATCATGCATTACATGGCATCATATCACATCTTTACTCATCTCACTTCTCGTTTTTTCTCACCGTTGTGTCTCTGGCCATGCTCGTCTCTAAGTCCCAGAAGTTTAATCTTTGCCTTGGGTTCTGCCTTCTAGAGGACTTGTGCTAAGACAATTGGTTGTGGAAATTGTTCAGGAGCATTTCCTTTCACTAAGTAATAAGGAATGTACTAGTTAAAGGGATATTGGCATTTTAAAAAGCTCAGTGATGGTTGCCTTCTGTAGGCTAAAGTTAACAGTAGGAGATGCTCTCATGGAAATGGACTTCCCAGTATCAATAGGGATGGTAGATTTCTAAAATGACAAGTTGTAGCTCTTAATTGTCAGAGGCACAGTGGATGTCATTCCACATTAGGCAGCAAGGCAGGAGGCCTGGATTACAAATGGATCTGCATGGTTTGCTGACACCACCCTAAAGCACAAGGGTGAGAAATCCTCTGAGTGAGTAGAATTTATCTGAAATGATAAATGGCAAGGAATATGTATCTACACTTTTTCATGGACAGTGGCTTATGGTTTGGCTGGATGATCAGAGACTTGGACAAATAAAATTAAAAAACTAGTGACAAAGAGGTCTGGGGAAGAAGTAGGTAGATGGACCTCTTTGAACAGAAAAACAAAATGCAATTTTTTGTCCAATGTAAATATTCACAAAAGGGCAACCTGAGCAGTGGAAGCTGTTACAGGATGACTTTTCTATGGCTATTATTCATCCTCTTTCTTCAGCAAGCCCCATTCTTGCTCAAATGGTTCATGAATAAAATGGCTGTGGTAGTGGAGGTGAAGGTTATGCATGGACTCAGCAACAGAGGCTCTTACTCACTGAAGTTGATCTGGCTACAGCCAGTGCTGAGTGCCCAATCTCCAAAAGCAGAGTTCACTGAGCTTTGGATATGGTACCATTCTTCAGGGGGACCAGCCAGCCATCTGGTGGCATCTTGATGACATCAGACCACTTCTCTCATAAGGTTGTTGTCATTAGAATAGACATTTACTCTAGGTTTAGATTTGCCTTTCCCACTTGAAATGCTTCTTGTAAAAACCACAATACGTGGGCGTGTAGAATGCCTTTTTCAGTATCACAGTATTCTGCGTTGCATTATTTCTGATGAAGGAACGCATTTCATAGTGAATGAAGTGCAACAATGAGCTATGCCCACATATTTTGTAGGGGCCTCTGTCCTCCCCTGGACTCAGGAGCAGTAAGTCTTCATGGTTTTGTTAGCTCTGTGATGCCTTCAGGAAGATGTCTTTCATATTTTGTTCGGTATTGCTGGTTCCCTGTGTGATGGGATTGGTCCAAATCATCTAGTCCTCCTCAATTACTTGAAAGTGCAATTCCCCTACTTTACATATTTCAAGATAGCTCTATCTTTTGCCCAAGGTGAACATCCACAACATCTGCAATCATTTCTCACTTGATTTAGTATTTAGGTCCCCCACCTCCTGGTCATAATTCTAGGTTTGACAATAACTATCTTTTTATCCATAGTGCAATCTTTTTTAGTTTCCTTATAATAGTAGAGGAGAAAAGGTGCATTTTTTCTCCTTACATTAAAACAGTCAAGATTATGAATATTTATTGTTAAATTATTTAAATTGTTATATTTAATTAAATTATAACAAAATTATTAAAATATGTATAATTTGCAATTATACATATTTTAACAATTTTGTTATAATCATAATATACTTATTCCACAATTAAAAATAGAAGCAATGCAAGTTCTTTGTAAAACATTCAAATAGTTTAGAAGGATATAAAGAGAAAAGCAAAAGAAGTTTGTATCTGCCCTACTCTATAGCTATTCCTCTGCTCCCCTTGACATGGCCCCTCTACCTAGAACTAACCTCTTTTAACAGTTTTTTGGTTATTGTTCTAGAAGTAATACATGATATCCAGAATTTTCTTCACAAAGAATAGATCTACTTTATTCTCGTGACAGCTGCATAGTATTCCACCATATTAATTTAATATTTAATCTGCCCATTCCTTTATTGATAAACATTTGCCAGGTGTACCAAAATTTTTCTATTTTTTAACAACACAATAATGAACATCCAGAGATATCTTTAATACATGTGTTTATGTCACTCTACAAAGAGACAGGATGGACCCCAAACAATAGAGCCACTTTTTATTGTAGTTTAGATCTGTAATATATGTGTTTAGATTTGTAGGATATATTTCTAGCGTGATAAGGTACATGCTTAAATGTGGCACACAGACTGAAATTAGAATGTGGATGTAAGAGGAGCTGCCATTTAATCATGGCCTTCCATCTTTCCACATGGGTAGGTAAAGTGAGTAAGTGTTAAGCAGATCTTCTTTGTTCTGAGAAGGCTCTCTTTGTGGCTCTTATTAAATAAATATAGGGTAAGTAGGCATCTATTGCTCTTTCAGAAGTGTATAACAAGACTTTTAAAAGAGGCTTGATGAAGGCCAGTTCTTTTAATACCCTTTAATACGTAGAGATCAAAGGTAGCTTAAGAAGTAAGTAATTTTCTTGGAAACCAAAGTGGCTGTTGGAAGAGAGTGTATCAATGTCATTCACTCCTCTTTTTTGGGAGTGCCTCATGAGTAGTACCTCCTGGATGGTTAGAGACAGCTCTTATTGAGGGAGGGCAGGATGAGTTTAGACTGGGGATTCTGGCTTATTACCAGATTCTAGAAGGTCTTAGGGGAAATCTGGTTCTGAGTTAGCTCGTGGCTGTGTCTGGAACTGGAATTGCCCCAGATCTCACAACAGGGCATAATGAGTGTGCTTTTGAGAGAATGGCTGAACATACAGGTCTAACCAGAGAGCTATAAGCTAGGAAGTCTAGGAGTAAGTAGGGCACCACTGTGGCCTGCACACGAATAAGGACTGAAAAGAACGGTGGAAAAGAATACATCAAGGCCAATTTTCAGAGTGTGGCAACAACAATGGTAGCTGA
Source organism: Equus asinus (assembly GCF_041296235.1). Classification (NCBI taxonomy): domain Eukaryota; kingdom Metazoa; phylum Chordata; class Mammalia; order Perissodactyla; family Equidae; genus Equus; species Equus asinus. Next base: position 13,403,052 of record NC_091816.1, read on the forward strand.
AAATTTGGTCTTCTGGGGATGGATCGGATTCTCCAGATTGCTCTCCAGAAGGCATTTAAGAATATGTTCAGCTACTCTGGACAATGTCCCTGGGATTCTTGAATAAGTGGGTATAAGAAGAGAGGTCCCTCGAGAGGTATTTTACTTGCTAATCTAAAATATTGGGGTTCTGGCCAAGTTTAATTAGGAAAAATAAGAGATGCAACTGTATTTGTTCCTCAGGTGATTAAATAACCATACTGGTTATACCAGTACAAAGTTGAGTGGATTTATTCCTTCCTTGACATAGACAAACATTTTATTATTGCAGCATTTTTGGCAGCTATCCCTCTCTACTACTTCATATTGAGCTTGTGAATATGATAAAAAAATGCCCCTCTGTTTCATATGAACTATAGTCAGGGAGTTTGCCACCATCCTGCATTTGTACAGTTGACTAAAAAACCCAAAACCAAAAACGTAAACTCAGGAATTCCCAGTTATACTCATTAACCTTCATCGTTTTTCTTTTATGGATGACAAGAAAAGATCTATGTTGTTGATATTATTACAAATGCTCCTAATTCTCATCCCTACAATAGTCATGGTACCTTAACCGGCAGGTTTCAGGATTCTTGCTTTCTTGAAAATTATGGATAACTTTGAAGAGCAATGCCAGATTTTATTCTCCCTGATAGAAAGTGGCTCATGGTATCTCCTAATCAAAAATTGTTATAAAGTAACCTCTCAAGGCACAAAGAGAACCTCATATTTCAAAATGTATATTTCTCAGCAGCATTTATTGCCACTTTCTAGCTTCTTCTAAATTCATTTTTTCTTTCATCACTAGAGGGCGATAATGCTCCACTATACAAAGTTAGTAGGCAGTGAAATCTCTCTCTCCCTCTCTCTCTCTCTTTTTTTTTTTTTGGTGAGGAAGATGTGCCTTCAGCTAACATCTGCTGCTAATCTTCTTTTTTTTTTTGTATGTGAACCTCTGCCACAGCATGGCTGCTGACAGACAAGTGGTATAGTTCCACACCTGGGAACTGAACCCAGGCTGCTGAAGCGGAGTGTGCCGGACTTAACCACTAGGCCCTTGGGCTGGCCTATTCTCTCTTTTTTTTAATTTAATTTAATTTAATTTAATTTAATTTTTAAGGATTGGCACCTGTGCTAACATCTGTTGCCAGTCTTCTTTTTTTTCCCTTTCTTCTTCTCCCCAAAGCCCCCAAGTACATAGTTGTATATTCTAGTTGTGAGTGCCCCTGGTTGTGCCATGTGGGATGCTGTCTCAGCATGGCTTGATGAGCAGAGCTAGGTCCATGCCCAGGATCTAAACCAGTGAAACCCTAGGCCACTGAAGTGGAGCACATGAAGTTAACCACTCGGCCATGGGGCTGGCCCCTCTTTTTTCACTTTTAATAGTGGGTTGTTTACACCATTGTAGACCTACTAGGTAGATTATTTATTTTCTCTCAGACTGTTACCAGATATAAGGGTTACTCAGAGATATTTTTCACACAAGATGTCTCTGACAAACTATTAGAACCAAGGTGGTCTGCTGTCACTTGTCTCACATTTTCAGTCATATAGGACTGAATTCTTTTCTATACATAAAAATATGTCCAGATTCTGATGATGTCTCATCTTTTCCACTACTGTCACTCAGGTTCCAGCCTCCATCATCTGTCACCTCAAGGAGGTCTCCTCTGACTACTTGCATCAGTTAGGATAGGCTAGCTTATTTGCAGTAACAAACAGTCCCCAAGTCTCACTTGCTTAATCAACACATAGCTCACACGAAATGTCTTGCACAAGTTGGCAAGGGCTTCTGCTCATCACAGTTACCCAGGGCTTCTGGCTGATTGAAGCTTCCTTTTGGCATGTTCTTCTGCATTTGCTGCAGCAGAGGGAAGGGCATGTGGGGAATCATGAACTATTCTTAAAGCTTCTGTCCAGAAATGACACAGGTCATTTCTGCTTTTCATTGGCCAAAGCAAGTCACATGGCTATGCCTAACATTAATATGGTAGGTAAGTACAATCCCAGCACGGGTCTGGAAATGGGAAAACCAAATGTATTTTGTGATCAACAATAATGAAACCAAACTACTCTATCTAAAATTTCCAACTCCCCAGTTCTGCCCTAGGTCGTTGCATCTTCCTAACTCTGTTGCATTTTCCCCATAGCACTTATTGTCTTCTAACTTATTATATAATTTACTTTATTACTATTTTTTTCTGCCTCCTCTTGCTAGAATATAAGCCCCACAAGAACAGGGCTTATTTTTGTTTATATTGATCTATACTATATCCACATTGCTCAGGACAATGTTTGTCTTATAGTAGGCATTCAATAAGTACATACTGAATGAATGAATAAGCAATTGACCATACACCAGCTTTGTTCTCCTCATACAGTAGCCCACCATATATCCTTTGGTTACCAAGAGAGGGACGGCGGCATGAGTTAAAAAAATTACTTTCTATGGTTATTCAAAACCATATTAGTTAGGAAAGTCTTTGCAAGTAGGATGTCTTACTGGGAGACGAATTCTTCTTTTGAAACTGGGAGCTCCTAAAGCATCATTACAATAAACAGATTGATAATATTGTTTACCAGATTATCTTTACAGTTGGATTTACAAATATAGTGGTAAACAAATATCACTTATTTTAAATATATGCTGTTATGGTCCTTCCAGAGGCAGATGGACCCCCACCCAAAGTTTGGTTTGGATGTTGACACTGATGACACTTCATATATGCAAGAGGGTATCAGAAAGATTTATTACTTACATAAGGTCTCCTGGGGAGCAGGACAGGCCTCTCAAGCAGGTTTGAAATGGGTTTTAATCGTGATTAGGTGAGAGCTCCCGTGTAGGGGTGGGAGCTTGCATGATGTGAATTTCCTGCCAGTGCCGGAGGAAGGGGCACTCAAACTTTCTCATTAGCTGGTCCAGGTGTGGGGCACTGAGAAAGAAGGAGGGGTGAAGCTTGGAAATGAAAGGATCTACTGTTACTTTCTTCAGGGAAGATGCCAGCATTGGTGGGAAACAGACAAAGACCAACCTCTTAGATGGCTTCCATCTTTAAGTGTTGTGACGGTTAATTTTATGTGTGAGCTTAACTGGGCTATGGCGTACCCAGGTATTTGGTCAAACATTATTCTGTGAGGGTGTTTTTGATGAGATTAACATGTAAATCAGTAGTGTCAGTAAAGCAGATTGCTCTCTCTAGTGTGGATGGATCTCATCCAATCAGTTGAAGGCCTGAATAGAACAAAAAGGCTGACCTTCCCCCAAATAAGAGAGAATTTCTTCTCCCTGACTGCCTTTGAACTGAAACATCAGCTCTTCTTGGGACTCGAGCTTGCTAGTCTTGAGACTGGAACTATCCCTTGGTTCTCATGGGTTTCCAGCTTGCCAACTTACCCTGCAGATCTTGGGACTTGTCAGCCTCCATGCCAACACTACCTTCCAGAAATAACAATGTGAAACTTGAAAAAGAAATCATTTTATCTCCTTGCTTTCCTCTCCAGCTTCACCCTGTAAGCTTGGGCATAAGAGGGAAGAATAGTCAAGAAATGGAGATGTTTGATGATTACCTTGATTTCGAACAAGTCATTGAAAACTTTTTTCTTAAGGATAAAAAATATGGGGTATGTATGTGTTAAAATTAAGAACAGCATCCATTGGAACAAGCGTGAGGATCTTAAATGGCCAGATTTCCTCAAATTAATGACTGCCTTTTCAAAAGCATCAGAAACACGTATTGACTAAAATTTTGAGTTCTAATAGGACAAGCTGTTTAAAAATAGGACACCTCTTTTGCCTTCACTTAAAAAGTATATGAGCGTAGTATAAAGTATGAATTACAGTCTCCATTTTTAAAAGTAGCGTTCATTAGTACTTTGAAAAAATTATCATGTGTATTCCCTATCCTATGCTAATTTTGGGCTGTCTGATAGTTCTCTACCTACAGTGACCAGCTCACTATGCACAGCCTCTTGGGAATGGTCCACAGTCATGGGACCTTCCGTCTCTACCACTTTCCATTCCTGTTTCCCTCACTCCTCCTCTCTTCCTGCCTGGGACCACTCTTTCTCTTTCTTCTCATTTCATACTATTATAGGGTAGGCCTTGGGGAGTTTAGATGACTGGGGTTGGGAGTGTAGCACAGGAGGTAGTGAGAGGGGGAGGAAAGATGGAGTAGTAAACTCTCCTGGCCACACCTCTCCCTTTTCCACTTCCAGCCACCACTGTTAACTACTGATGCCAGCAGTGGGAGTGGCATCCTCTTTCAATCCCTCAGTCTTTTCTCAGAGTCCCTAATTTACTCTACCCCCATGCCTCCCTTTGAGGTAATGATTTGCTCTCAAAACAGAAGATGTGGGAGGAAATGAGAGATGAAACAGCAGAGGCCATCCAGAAGGCACCACCAGTACTCACAAACCATGACTCAGGCCAGGAATAGGGCTGATTCCCTGGTCTAGTCTGATCAGGAAGTCAGATGTCCAAAGTCAATGCTTTGTTATTTTCAAACCTTAGGTAAAGGTTTTTTTTTTTTCTCCCTTGACATGAGGAAAAGAAAGAGGTGGACTTATACTGACAAGTCTGCAGATCATGATGGCTGTGCATACTCTGTAGCCAATCTTAACTATTAAAAAAATATCTGGGGTGCCAGCCTTGTGGCATAGTGGTTAAATTTGTGCACTCTGTTTCATTGGCCTGGAGTTTGCAAGTTCGGATCCTGGGCATGAACCTAGCACTGCTCATCACGCCATGCTGTGGTGGTGTCCCACATAAAATAGAGGAAGATTGGCACAGACGTTAGCTCAGTGACAATCTTCCTTAAGCAAAAAGAGGAAGATTGGCAACAGATATTAGGTCATGGCTAATCTTTCTCACCATAAATAATACCAAAACCAAAACCTGAGAGTAATGTCAGCATCATGGTGGAGTGAGTTCTTCCTTTAGTCTCTCCTCACTAAGATACAATGAAAGCAACATTCATAAAGCAACAGAGGATATTCACACAGCACAATAGATGTCTGAGAGATGCAAGCAGCCATACTTCTGAAGGTGGAGGTGCTGGACCCCCTGGGAGGCAGCGGAAGGAGGTAAGGGAATCTTCTCTCCTTCACTAAACAGCAGTGATCTAGGGCATAAGACTGCACATGTCACTCTGAGAGGAGAAGGGGGAAAGGGCAGCCTTCTGTGGGAAGGCCATTGCTCTCAGAGCTGCTTCCCAGTCCATGGGAACGCTCCACACTGAGGAAACTAAGCAATTGCAGTGGCATCTTCACCAAGCTGAGCAGCCCAGGAGAGCAGACAACAAGTGCAGAGTGAGAGCTCCCCTAAGATCCTGCACATGAAATAATGAGCTCCTCTCCCCTTCCTACCTTGCACACTAGTTCAGCCAGTAGGCCAGAGTAGGGGAGCCCTGCCAGAGCACCTGTGTGCCTACATGTGTAATGCAGTGGTGGCCAGTGGGCAAAAGCAGACAGGCCCCAGTTGGCACAGCTTCCAAAGGACAGGCACAGATGCCAGGAATCACGGCCAGCTCAGAATACACAGTTCCTGCCCCACACCCAGTGGAGGCAGGTAGAATCTGTGACTAGATACTACCACTATGTGACAACACAACTCCAACCCATCAAATAGCATGAAGAGGTATGTTAACACTCCAGACTAGAAGGAAAATGACAAGTACCCAGAAATCAGTCCTGAAGTTATAGAAATATACAATCTAAATGGCAGAGAATTCAAAATAGTTATCATAAAGAAATTCAATGAGTTACAAGAAAACTCAGAAAGACGGTTCAATAAATCAGGAATAAAATTAATGAACACAGAGGATTCTTCATGAAAGAAATTGAAACTATAAAAAAACCCAATCAGAAATGTTGGAGAAGAAAAACACAATGGATGAAATAAAGAAAAATCTGGAATCCTTAGATAACAGAGCTGATATTATGGAGGACAGAATAATTTGGAGGACAGAAATATAGAAACTGTTCAGATGGAGGAGGAGAAGAGAGAACTAAGACTAAAAGGAAATGAAGAAATTTTCCAAGAAATATCTGACTCAATTAGGAAAAGTGACATAAGGATTATAGGTGTTCGAGAGGGAGAAGTAAGGGAGAAAGGAGTAGAGAGCTTGTTCAAAGAAATAATAGATGAGAACTTCCAAAACATGAGGAAAAACTGGAATTACAAGTAAATGAAGCCAATAGATCTCCTAATTACATCAATGCAAAAAGACCTTCTCCAAGGCATATATTAGTAAGACTGGCAAAAGTCAATGACACAGAAAAAATATTAGGGGCAGCAAGGCAGAAGAAAATAACTTACAAAGGAACACCTATCAGGCTTTTAGTGAACTTCTCAGCAGAAACCTTACAGGCCAGGAGAGAGTAGAATGATATATTCAAAATTCTGAGAGACAGAAAGTTTCAGCCAGGGATAGTCTATCCAGTGAAAATATCCTCCAGATATGATGGAGAAATAAAAACATTCCCAGATAAATAAAAGCTGAGGGAGTTCATTGCCACAAAATGTCCCTACAAAAAATGCTCAAGAAGTCCCTCATACCTTAAAAAAAAAAAAAGGCTTTGCAAAGCCTTGAGCAAGGAGATAAACAGGCAGACAAAATCAGAAAATTGCAGCTCTCTATCAGAACAGCTTATCAAACATTTAATTATAACATTAAAGATAAAGGAAAGTAAAACATCAAAAATAACTGTAATTACTTCATTTGAATCACAAACAACAAAAAATGAAATAAGTTGTGAAAACAATAACTTAGATGGGAAAGAGGAAAGGGATGGAATCTGCTTCGACTCAGGAAATAAGGGGCTATCAGAAAATGGACTATCTCATCTGTGAGATCTTCTATACAAACCTCACAGTAACCACTAAACAAAAAATCAGAACAGAGAGACAAATGATAAATAGAAAACTGAGAAAACCATCATAGAGAACCACCAAACTGAATTGGCAGTCAGAAATACATGAGACTAGAAACAGGGGAAATATGGAACAACCAGAAAACAAGTGGTGAAATGGCAGCATTAAGCCCTTATATATCAATAATCACTCTAAATGTAAATGGATTGAATTCTCCAATCAAAAGACACAGAGTGGCAGGATGGATTAAAAAACAAGATCCAACAATAGGTTGCCTCCAGGACACACATCTCAGCTCTAAAGACAAACAGGCTCAGAGTGAAGGGATGGAGGATGGTATTGCAAGCAAATGGCAAGCGAAAGCTGGTGTTACCATACTTCTACCAGACAAAGTAGACCTCATGGTAAAAAAGGCAATGAGTGACAAGGAGGGGCAGTAAATAAGGATAAAAGGGACGCTCCACCAAGAGGACGTAACACTTATAAATATATATGCACATAACACAGGAACACCAAGGTTCATAAAGCAACTATGAACAGACCTAAAAGGAGAAATGAACAGCAACACAATAACAGTGGAGGACCTTAACACCCCACTTACATCAGTGGATAGATTCCAGACAGAAAGTCAACAAGGAAACAGTGGATCTAAACAAAAAACTAGACCAGATGGACTTAATAGAAATATATAGCATGTATACATAATATGGATTTATATCCATATCCATATATCCATATATATATGGATATATAAATATATATAAATTTATATATATTTATACATATATAAATACATATAAATATATATCCATCCAAAAACAGTAGAATACGGATTCTTCTCAAATGCACATGGAATGTTCACAAAGAGAGACCATATGTTGGGAAACAAGTCAACTTTCAATAAATTTAAGAAGGTTGAAATCATATCAAGCATCTATTCTGACCATAATGCTATGAAACTAGAAATCAACTACAAGAAAAAAGCTGGGAAAGTGACAAGTATGTGGAGACTAAGCAATATGCTACTGAACAAGCAATTGGTCAATGAAGAAATTAAAGGAGAAATTGAAAAATGCTGAAGACAAATGAAAATGAAAATACACCATACCAACTCATATGGGACACAGCAAAAGCAGTCCTAAGGGGGAAATTCATAGCAATACAGAGCCACCATAACAAAAAGAAAAATCTCTATTAAGCAATCTTAAATGACACCTAACAGAACTAGAAAAAGAAGAACAAACAAAGCCCAAATCAGCAGAAGGAGAGAAATAATAAAAATTAGAGTGGAAATAAATGAAATTGAAACAAACAAACAAAAAAAACAGTTGAAAGGATTGATGAAAAAAGAGCTGGTTCTTTGATAAGATAAACAAAACTGCCAAACCCTTAGCCAGACTCACTAAGGAAAAAAGAGAGAAGTCTCAAATAAATAAAATTAGAAGAGAAACAAGAGAAATTACAATGGATACCACAGAAATACAAAGGATTATAAGAGCATACTACAAAAAAACTATATGTCAACAAATTGGACAATCTAGAAGAAATTGATAAATTCTTAGACTCATACAACCTCCCAAAACTGAATCAAGAAGAAATAGAGAATCTGAATAGACCAAACACAAGTAAAGATATTGGAACAGTAATCAAACGCCCCCCCCACCCCAGCCAAAATAAAAGTTCAGGACCAGATGGTTTCTCTGTAGAATTCTACCAAACATTCATGAAGATTTAATACCTATCCTTCTCAAACTATTCTGAAAAATTGAAGAAGGCAGAACACTACCTAACACATTCTACAAGGCTAAGATTACCCTGATATCAAAGCCAGACGAGGACAACACAAAGAAGAAAAATTACAGGACATTATTGCTGATGAACATAGATGCAAAAATTCTCAACAAAATATTGGCAAACCAAATACAGCAATACATTAAAGGTATTATATACCATGATCAACTGTGATTTATAGGAGTGACACAGGGATGGTTCAACATCTGCAAATCAATCAATATGATACACTACATTAACAAAATGAGGAATAAAAACAACATGATCATCTCAACAGATGCAGAGAAGGTATTTGACAAGATCCAACATCCATTTATGATAAAAACTCTCAATAAAATGGATGTAGGAGGAAAGTACCTCAACATAATAAAGGCCATATACAACAAACCCACAGCTAACATCATACTCAATGGGCAAAAACTGAAAGCCATCCCTCAGAGAACAGGAACAAGACAAGGGTGTCCACTCTCACCACTCTTATTCAAAATAGTACTGGAGGTTTTGGCCAGAGCAATTTGGCAAGAAAAAGAAATAAAAGATATCCAAATTGGCAAGGAAGAAGTGAAACTTTTGCTGTTTTCACATGATGTGACTGCATGTATAGAAAGTCTTAAAGAATCCTTCAGAAAACTATTAGAAATAATCAACAGCTACAGCAAAGTTGCAGGGTTCAAAATCAACTTACAAAAATAAGTTGCATTTCTATACTCTAATAATGAACTAACAGAAAGGGAACTCAAGAATACAATCCCATTTACAATTGCAACAAAAAGAGTAAAATATCTAGGAATAAATTTAACCAAGGAGATAAAAGACCTATACAATGAAAACCATAAGACATTATTGAAAGAAATCGATGATGGCATAAATAAATGGAGAGATATTCCATGCACATGGATTGGAAGACTAAACAGAGTTAAAATGTCCATACTACCTAAAGCAATCTACAGATTCAATGCAATCCCGATCAGAATGCCAATGGCATTCTTCACAGAAATAGAACAAAGACTCCTAAAATTCATATGGGGGAACAAAAGACCCCAAGTAGCTAATGCAGTACTGAGAAAAAAGAACAAAGCTGGAGGCATCACAATCTCTGACTTCAAAATACACTACAAAGCTATAGTAATCAAAACAGCATGGTACCAGTATAAGAACAGACACACAGATCGATAGAACAGAACTGAAATGCCAAAAACAAAACCACACATCTATGGACACCTAATCTTTGACAAAGGAGCCAAGAACATACAATGGAGAAAGGAAAGTCTCTTCAATAAATGGTGTTGAGAACTGGAATGCCACATGAAAAAGAATGAAACTAGACCATTATCTTTCACCATACATAAAAATTAACTCAAAATGGATTAAAGTCTTGAAGGTAAGACATGAAACCATAAAACTCCTAGAAGAAAATATAGGCAGTGCACTCTTTGACATTGGTCTTAGCAGCATCTCTTCGAATACCATGTCTACTTGGGCAAGGGAAACAAAAGAAAAATTAAGTGGGACTTCATCAGACTAAAGAGCTTCTGCAAGGCAAAGGAAACCAGGAACCAAATGAAAAGACAATCCATCCCCTGGAGACCAGGAAAGCCAGGGGTGTAATGTAGTCCGAGTGTGAAGGCCTGAGAACTAGTGGCGCAGGTGGTTTATGGAACACGGCCACAGCATGGCTTGGTGAGCAGTGTGTAGGTCTGTCCCTGGGATCCAAACCTGGGAAGCCCAGGCCTCTAGAGGAGAGTGTGTGAACTTAACTTCTATGCCACCAGGCTGCCCCCCACTGCCCATTTTTTGCCACTGGTTCCTTTTCTTTCTTCCTAAATTACATTCTTTACAATTCCTTTCAGTCAAATTTTGGCAGAAGTCAACTCTCTCATTCTTTGTTTGCCTTAAAATGTCTTTGGTTTGCCCTCACTCTTTAGTGATAGCTTAGTTCTCCATCTGTGTAGAGTTCTTGGTGATAATAATTTTCTTTTTCACTTTGATGATATTCTATTGTTTTGTTTCTATTGTTGTTGAGAAGTCTGCTCTTTGTCATTCCTTTGTAGGTAATCTCTTCTTTCTCCTGGGGTTTAAAGTATTTTCTTTGACTTGGTATTTTGCAGTTTACTGTAAAGTGATGAGGTGTAGATTTATTTCTATATTTTCTGCTTGGTCCTTTTTGTGCTTCATGAATCTGATAATTCGTGTCTTTCATTAATTCTAGAAAATTCTCAGCATGTCTCTTTAAATATTACCTTTCTTATATCTCTGTGTTTCTTTGGGAATTCCTATTAGGCATATGTTTATCTTTTCATTCTATCCTCTGTGTCTCTTAACCTCTCTTTACTATTTTCTATCTTTTATCTCTATCACAGTCTGAGTAATTTCCTTAGTTCTATAATCTATTTCCCTCTTCAGCTACATCTAATCTGCTGCCTAATTTGACTAGTGGGTTTTTAGTTTCAGTGACTACATTTTCATTTCTAGAAGTTTTTTCTGTAGTCTTATCTTCTTTTCTGTTTTAATTCCTTTTTGAAATGTCTTTAGTCATTTTATAGCCCTCATTTGATTAATTGTTCAATTATCTGAAGTTCTGAGGGTCTAATCTCCCTCCACTTGAACTTATCGTTATGTGCTTGGTACCTCTGCTGGCTCTTGTTTATGATGGATTATTAAGCAATGAGTTTTGTGATTTTATATTATGAGTTCATCTCTAGTAGGATTTTATTTGTGAGAATAGTGGTAAATGTGTGGCCCTCCTGTGTGGTTTTCTTCTGTCAGGTGCTGCATTATATAACCATCCTACGAGCTATTTATGTGTCAATATTTTGGATTGGGAGTTTGTGGACTCTCATGTGACATTGATCCATCATTGAATTTCCAATGAGGAAACTCCATTTTTTTTTTTCCTACTCAGAATCTAGGCCAAAAGAGATAAGCTTCCACACCGTCTCCTTATGCCAAGGAGAGAGATTTTTCTAGTCCATTCCTTTACTGTGCTTCATTTGGGGCAACAGAGAGAGGGTGGTCCAGTTTCAACTCTCTATTTGCCACCGTCTCCAAGCTTTTTGCTTTATCACCACATGCACACTAAAACTCAGTTGTCTAGATTCGTCCCTATTTAATAAATGGGAATTCTGATGCTTAGAAATGGTTGAATAGAGGGGATATCACTACATAGCCTATGGACATTAAAAGAATAATAAAGGAATACTGTGAATAATTATATGCCTGCAAATTTGAAACAACAAAACCAAACCAAACCCAATTCCCTAGATTAGTCAAAGTGCAAATATACCCTATCAGTCCAGGTTAGCTGCCACAATAGCTCACTCATATGGTGCTTTGTTTTGCATTTCTGGTGTTTGGGAGTTTCTATTACTTTCTTATGAGCTTAGCTATGCATTCAAAAGGATGTTTCAAGTGGCATTCCTCTGTGTTAATGGTAGGAGACGTTTTCAGAATATTGAGTCTGCCCTATAACAAAACTAGAAATCTTCAGTATTCTAGTTAATCTATCAAGCGTCTTTGTCTACACCACAGCATCACAGCATAATTTACATACATAGCACACACTTACACAGACGCATAGTGCATAAACACACCTGTGTACATGCCTGTGCTCTCTCTCTCTCTCTGTCTTCTATTTTCTAGTCTCTTAACCTGGTGAAAAGCTTAGTAGATTCTTAATTATAAGCAATACAGCATAACTGAGCTTATCAAGAGCTGCAAATCCTGAATTTAAGAAGTCTGTTGCATACAGTAGGCTCACTATTAGTACCCATGTGTGACTTTATCCTTTATAGGACCTAAGTGAAAAAGCAGAAATTCAAATAGCTAGAAAAGCATGTGGAATCAGAGGGAGTTTTTTACTTTATTTCCCCACTTATCATCAATAGAAACTTTGCAGGAAGTACAGTGCAGTGGTTACCAACCATGCAGTCAGACAAGCCTGTGTTTGCATCTAGCCTTTGCCAGTCTGTGACACTGAGAGACCTGACCAGTTTATGCTTCAGTTTTCACATCTGTGAAATGAGAGTGTTAAATGTTATAAGGGTTAAATGAACAAGTATATATATCAGCATAGGGCTTGGCATATAGAAAGAGCTCAATAATATGTTAACCACTGCAATTATTATTATTATAATTATTTATTTTTATGTTTGAAAAAACTCAACCCCCTTCAAAAAACCTCTGAGGCTCTTACATTATGTTGAATTGTATGGAAGTGCCACGATTGTAGGTCAAAAATCATCAAAGATCGGCAGTTTCATGAGGTTCAATCTAACACTTGCTTCAGAGTCTGAATCCTATTTTGAAGTTGTTCAAGGAAGAAACATCAGAAGGATAACATTTTGATACTAGAAAGACACATAAAGGCTCAGTCTCCGGAGATAGAGAGTAAAGTCCCCAGGTACTGAATTTGTGCCCATTTGAATTCCTCATTGGCTGGGCATTTCTTCAATTTTATTATAATTAAGTTACTCAATTTTAACTTTGCCTAATTTAGATAAAGTTTTACTGGAAAGTTGCCGAAAAGTTATATATTTCAGTGTATTGAACCGGCCTATGTTTTTGAAGTAAAAAATCCCACTTTGGAAGTGATCTTAAATTAAGAACAGGAGCCGGCCAGCTTGCTAGTTAGCTGGGCGGGCACCTCATTAGTGAGCTCCTAAGGTGCCTGCTGCGTGATTAGGAGAAAGAATGGAGAGTGCATTTACAGACTTCTAGATCTGATCTTCTCGTTAACAGTGGATGGCTGACTAAAACTGTGGAGAAAATAAAGGTCCTGCTGGGTGGCCCACAGGGAGCAATACATAATTAGAAGGAACATCCCTTGCCAAAGGAGAGCCGCTGCTGTAGGCTTGATGAATAACCTTCTGACACTGGGAGTTGGAATTTAGCCGAATTCCTGTCACTTTCCCCTGTAATTTGACTGTGCCATTCACTGACGAGAAAAGTGGCTCAGCGGAGGTAAACCCTCCCACACTGCTCCTCTCCAGCGCTGTCTGACTCCTTTTGAATTCACTTCTCTTTTAGAGATCAGTGATTAGGTAACCTCTCCAACTCCGTTCTTATGATTAAGGTAAATTAGAAAATTAGTGACAATTAAATCGGCTATGGGAGAGGCTTCAGATACACGACCCATCAAGACATAGTTATTACATTCTGTAGCACTTAATATGATCTCCCCAAGACTCTGGCTCATCTAGCTTCTTCGTGGGCAGAATTTAGTTTCTAGTCCTACCCTAAAATTACCAAATGGTGGCTGAATGTTGATTCCAATGGCAAATGCATCTCCAAGTGTGTCTGAACTTTTAGATGACAATGGAGCATACCTTTTCTTAGATTCTTCTTTCAAAAAATTGTATAAGCAAGCCATGGTAACTTCTGTAATACAGATAAATGAAAGAAAAAAAAAACACCAACCAGATCACCCATAATCACTCAGAAATAGCCATATTAACACCTTGGGGGTACAGTAAGGCCTTGAGAGGAAAGAAGATTCAGTCTAGAGCAGATATGGAGAAATATAAGTTTCATTAAGGGAAAGACACTTCCTCTGAGTAACGGAAGGAAAAAGAAGAACACAGTTGCAGATGGAGAACTGGTAGCTGAAGGATGAGGGTCTTGCGCATTGGGCTCTGTATTTGTGAGGAAGTGGGAGGAATGATCATCAGCTGAGGGGAAAAGGAAAGGAGGAAGTCAGAGTGTTAGTGGAGAAGAGAGGTATGAAATAATGCAAAATGGGAGAGGGGCTTAGCAGAGAAAATTAGAAAGATTTAGGGTATGGTCGAGTGTAAATTTAAGGTTTGTCACTATAAATTTGATGGTAGTTCTGTCTAATAGGGTGTTTTTCTCCAGCAACAACTAATGTTTCAGGTTGAGGCCCAGGGGGGCAGGTGATATTGGATCTGTGCATAGTTAGGGTTTTGATTTGAAAGGAGGAGGTCAAGGAATCGAAGGTATTTGCAAGAGAGCAAATTCAGTGTTAGACCCCAGAATCGAAGCTGCAGGAGGAAGGACGTGCTGGATAAAATGAACGTAGACGCGTCAATGTTCTGGGGATGTTGATGAGGTCAAAGAACCCTTGTACTGAGATGGGAGGAATTTGAGAAAGTGATGTGAAAGGAAAGAGGTTGTGGTAGACCATTGAGATTTTTGAGTTACTGCCTCTTCTCTCTTTCTTTCTTTCCTTCCTTTCTTTCTTTTTTCTTAGAAGCTCATTGCAAGAGGAGGAATCTTCAGATTGAGTGATTGGAGAGGCTCCTTGAAGTGAGATGTGAGTTGGCCTTGGAAAGATTTGTATGGGCAAAGAGACTGAAAGTTATGTGGAACTGTAATTTTGGTGAACGCATTGCACGAAGTGGAAATTCACAAGATTTGTCTTCCCTTGCAACAAATAGCTTTCCCCAGTCACTGCTGATGCTGCTTTAGAGATGAACTAGTAGATATCAGCCAGGCTCTCAGGGGTGTGTGTGTGTGTGTGAACAGGCTCTCAACATTTTAATTCAATGACTTTATTATGTCATTTTATCAGGTGTTTTGCCTTTAGGGGACTGAGTCATGCTAGGCAAATCTAAAGAAGAATGATTGATAAATTACAAAATTCCTACTAGTTTAGTTTCAAGATGGGAAAGTTCCTGTGGGCTGATTAGCACATTCTTCCCAGTAGGAGTCTATTTATCTTTCTTCTCTCTCACTGTCTCTCTCTAACTACATAGGTATCTATTGTCTCTGCATTTATTTATGGTTTACCCTATTTATTGAGAGCTTACTATGTTCGTGGGCACACGATATGTTTTTTACTTTCATTGGTTCATTTAATCCTTACAACAACTCTACGAGGCAGACCTTATTATCCCCATAGTCAGAGGTTAAATTTTTTCTCTCATTCACCTAGCTGGTGGAGCTGGATGTCAAATCCAGTCTATGGACTGACCATAGTTTGTGTAACTTAATCCTATGGTATACGGTAGTCTCCCCTTATCCATGGTTTCACTTTCTGCAGTTTCAGTTACCTGTGGTCAACCAAGGTTGAAAATATTAAATGGAAAATTCCAGAAATAAAGAATTCACAAGTTTTAAATTGTATGCTGGTCTGAGCAGCATGATGAAATCTCGGGCCATCCCACTCCTGGAAGTGAATCATATCTTTGTCCGGTTTATCCACACTGTGTAAGCTACCCACCCGTGAGTCACTTTGCAGCCATCTGGGTTATCAGATCGACTGTTGCGGTATCGCAATGCATATGTTGAAGTCACCCTTATTTTACTTAATAACGGCTACAGAGCTCAAGAGGAGTGATGGTGGCAATTTGGATATGCCAAAGAGAAGCTGTAAAGTGCTATCTTTAAGTGATAAGGGGAAAGTTCTTGACTTAACAAGGAAAGAAAAAAATCATATGCTGAGGTTGCTAAGATCTACGGTAACTTTTAATACAGTGTATTGTTATAATTGTTCTATCTTGCCTTTAGTTACTGCTGTTAATCTCTTATACTGCCTAATTTATAAAATACACTTTACCTTAGCTATGTATGTATAGGAAAAAAACATAGTAGATATAGGGTTTGGTACTATCCGTGGTTCGAGGCATCCACTGGGGGGCTTGGAATGTATCCCCTACAGATAAGGGGGAAATACTGCACACACACACACACACACATTTTTAAAATTGAGGTAAAATTCACATAATATAAATTCACCATTTTAACCATTTCAAAGTGTACCATTTAGTGGCTTTTAGTACATTCACAAGGTTGTGCAACCATCACCACTATGTAATTCTGAATATTTTCATCACTCCAAAAAGAAACTCCATACCCATTACAGAGTCATTCCCCATTTTCTCTTTCCCTCAGCCTCCAGCAACCACTAATTGGCTTTCTGTTTGTGGATTTTCCTATTCTGGACATTTCATGTAAATGGAATCATACAATACGAGGCCTTCGTGTCTTACTTCTTTCATTAGTTTTCAGGGTTCACCAAATTGTAGCACGTATCAGTACTTCACACCTTTTGATGGCTGAATAATATTCCAGTGTATGGATACACCACATTTTGTCTAGCTCTTCATTCGTTAATGATTTTTGAGTTGTTTCTACCTCTTGGCTGTCATGAATAATGGTATTATGAACACTTCTGTACAGTTTTTTACTTCAGCATACATTTTCAGTTCTCAAAGCTATATACCTAGGAGTGGAATTGCTGGGTTGTATGGTAATTCTATGTGTAGCTTTTTGAAAAACTATGTTGTACACAGCAGCTACCCCATTTTACATTTCCACTAGCAATGTATGAAGGTTCCAGTGTCTTCACATTCTTGCCAAAACTTGTCATTTCTCTCTCCTTTTTTTTTTTTTTATTATAGCCATCCCAGTAGGTGTGAAGTGGTATCTCATTGTGGTTCTCAGTTGCATTTCCCTAATGACTAATGATGGTGATTTTTCATTTCATTATTGTATTTTATTTTTTAACTCCAGAATTTCTATTTGGTTTCTTTTTATAATTTCTAGATGTTCATTGATATTCTCTGTCTAGTGAGATAGTCTCTCAGTTTCCTTTAGTTCTCTTTACATTGTTTCCTGTGCCTGTTTGAGCATATTTAACATAGTTAATATAAAGTTTTTGTCTAGTAAGTCCGATGCCTGGGCTTCCTGAGGGACAGTTTCTGTTAATTTCCTTATTTCCTGTTTATTGGTTTTATTTCTTATTTCTTTTCATGTCTTGTAATTTTTTATTGAAAACTGAACATTTGGAATATTAGAATGTGGCAACTCTGCAAATCAGATTCTCCCACTACCCAGGGTATTTTGCTGCTGCTTGTTGTAGTTGTTGTTTGCTGAGTGACTTTTATGAACTAATTTTATAAGCCTGTATTCTTCCTCACGCGTTGTTCTATTATTTCAGTGGTCAAATAGTGATTCTACAGAGATGGCTTTAAACGCCTGGAACCAGAGCAAAAGCCCCCCCTTCTTCGGAGATGGGATCTGTGTGTTGGGGCGTCCTTCAGTGCTCAGCCAGGTAGTTCACAGCTCTGCTTTAGCCCTCACTTCCTGCCCGTGTGGAGCCTGAACGTCAGCCAGAGGTGAGACCTTAGAGCTTTCTCGGGTCTTTGGTGAGAGCTTAGAGCTTTCTCGGGTCTTTTCTGAGCACGTGTCCAGGCTCGGGCATGTGCATGGACCGCTAGATTCCTGGGACTAGGTGGGAGCTTTTCAAAGCCCCTATTCTCCAAAGCAGTTCACACCTCAGCCTTTCCTCTCAAGCTATTGTTTGTGTATTTATTTCAACTTTTGTCTCTTGCCTCAGGCGGCATCAGCGAATACATTTATCCTTTAAATGTTTTCAAACAAATGACCCCCGCCCCAGCCTGCTGGACTGTCTCCCCTCCAGGTCGCTGCTTTAGTCCTGGGAAGGTTCTGAAATAAGGGCAAGCCCTGTGGGCTAGTTCTTCAGGGAACCACTAGACAGGTCAAGACAAACAACTACAGTCTTTAAGAACAAGGTCTGCTCTGCTCCCCCCAGTACTAGGTGCCTGTCCTGGGAAGGTGGGCTGCTGCCTTCAAGGCCACTGCCACGCTGGAGAGTGAAGGATGGGGCCAGGGTGAGTTAAAAATGCCACAAAGCTCTCTTCCTGAGTTTCAGCTGTTCTTTCTTGATTAAATGACCCCTGGTTACTATAAGCTGATTAGATTCCAGCATTCTAAAAAACTTGTTTCTAACAAATTTTGCCACTTTATTCACTGCTTCTTTGGAGAGATGGACTTTTAATTCCCCTACGCCACCATTTTCACTGACGTCACTCAGTAATTGAATCCTATGGTATATTGCCTCTTTCATGACACTAAACTGGTATCAGATGTTTACTTGATCTGCAAAGCCAGAGCGAGGATTTGGATGATTTGGGGGCTTCTGTCACTGGATTGTGAGAGCTTGGCCATTCCTTTATCATACAGATCCTCCGTCTAGGAAGGAACCCTTATTCCTTGAAAATAAGATGGACACATTTTTAATGTTTCACTCCTTTTCTACATGTTTTGCAGACTACAACTCAACCAATGATAGATGCACATCATTAACATGTGATAAATACTTCAGTTATGTCTATATGATGCCTTTCCATAGACCAGGGGAGAAATATATTTGCAATCGAAAGATTGGGATATTTCATTGAGAACTAATATCACCCATTTTATGTTAATGTTTGTTAGCTTAATTTTCAGAATATGATGTTTTCTGATTTTGTTTTAAATTTCATGTGCTGATAGTTTCGACTCAGTTTCTTTCTTCTGTTGTTCTTTTAGCATTTTATTTTTGAAAAATTCCAATATATTATAAAACAATATATTTAAAAATAATATAATCCCCCAATGTCAATAGTTTTCTACTCTGGCTAATGTTGCTTCATCTCTTACCACCCTCGAGGTTATTTGGGCATCATATTATTTCATCTGGAAATATTTCAGTAGATGTCACTAAAAGACGAGGGCTCAGTTGAGAAAACAAAACCCCCAACATGGGGCGATGCTCTTTTAAAGTGCAAAGCTACCTGAGGATAACAGTCAATTTCCCAACTCATGAATGAGAAGAAAGAGCCACTGACATGCTGAAAAGAGAAGGCTGGAATCCGGCTTTGCATCATCCCAGCTCTGTGAGCTCTAATACTTAATTCAGCTCTTTGAACCTCGGTCCTTCATTTATTCAAAGGGAATAACAATGCTTCTCTTAGAGTGGGATGTAAAGAAAGATGTACGCAAAGTGCTAGCACTGTGTTGGACACATACTAAGTACTCAGTAGGTGGTAACTATAATAATATGGGTGGTTTTGGCTGACTTTTCTTTGACTAAGGAAAACTCTAATAGACATAAAATCTAGGAGGAAGCCAGGGGAAGAAGGGGAACCCAAAGTAGCAAACTAGATTAAGAAAGAGAACAAGTGAGAAGAAGGCATCTGAAAAGAAACTTGGATTGCTTCAAATTTTGTGTCGGTGCCATCTGAGTTGAGCGAGGATGTTTCCGGGATCCTCCCTTTGCTGTTTTATCATAGTAACCACATCTATTGTCCTGCCTGCATCCTCCTGGGGCAGATATCCATTAATAGATAGGAGTCTGCTTGAAGCCAGCCCTGGTGGTTTAGTGGTTAAGATTCAGCGCTCTTACCACTGGGGCCCGGGGTTTGTTTCCCCATCAGGGAACCACATCACCCATCTGTCAATTGTCACACTGTGGCAACTGCATGTTGCCATGATGCTGAAAGCTATGCCCCTGGGATTTCAAATACCAGCAGGGTCACCCATTGTGGACAGGTTTCAGTGGAGTCTTCCAGATTAAGACAGACTAGGAAGAAGGACATGGCCACCTAATTCCAAAAAATTGGCCATGAAAACCCTATGAACAGCAGTGAAGCATTGTCTGACAGGGTGCTGGAAGGTGAGAGGATGACGCAAAAAGTCCGGGCAGGCTTCCACTCTGCTGTATACAGGGTCTCTAAGAGTTGGAATTGACTCAATGGCACTAACAACAAAATTCTGCTTGGCTATGATCCTTCTACAATCTTGAAAATTTTTTTCAGACTGCTTCCTCCAAAGATCAAGATGGATTTTGACTTAAACTTCTTAGACCTTGGAGTGTATGTGTGTTTTACATGGGTAAGTTTGTGATTTCTCTTCTGCATGGATCATTACCTCAACTCCCAAATCAGGGAGGAAAATCTGAGCCTTTAAAGCTGGGATCTAGCATTATTCAGCAAGATAAGCTCTTCCTTTCTGTATGCCTGAGGAGCTGATCAGAACTTCAGTCCTCTCTGTCTCACCTTGCTTGTTAAAGATGGCAAAACAGAAACACAGAGAGAATAAACGATTCACCTCAGTCATTCAGGAGGAGAGTTGGGATGAACTCTCCTAGCGTCTGAATTCACTGAGTTGGCATAAAGATCCATTTCTGCCTCTGTGCTTTCTTTGGCAGTGGGATGTATACAGCCATGCCAGCTGGGATATTTCCCATCTTCCTCCTCCATCTCCCCTTGGCATTTGGACAAAAATTTCTTGTACATATACAACTATTTAGCTCTGGTAGTGATTTTACTGGCTGCGTGTTTATGGAATTTAGTTTGCAAACCATATATGAATGATATGCATATGATTATCCAGATTGATTAATGGATTGATTGATTCATTTAACACACATTCATCAAGTGTCTTTGTGCCAGGTGTTAAGCAAGGTACTGGTATGAAAACATCACCTTCCTTTGAACTGTAATAGAGGTGGAAGCAGATTTTTTGTTTGTTTGTTTACTGGAATTGTCTAGGAGATTGCATGGATGCAATGATGCAGACCTGTCTGAACTTGGACTATCTGGATGATTGTATCTATACCCATCATAGCCCTCATCACTGCTACCTGTTGGCTGCTTTCCAAAATGTAGATATCAAGAAGCCTTCCCGGGATGGACCATAGTAAACAAACAAGATGCTGTTATTGTTGATCAAGAGTTCTTGAGAAGTGGTTTTACATGTAAATCTTGGGACCCTCAGATATGGCAGATGGAAAGATGTCATCATAGACTGAGTCTATAAGTTGGGTAAAGGATGAATCACTCTGATCTCATCAGTGGAATTAACTTTTCACCTTTCTTAAATTTAGTTCTACAAAAATTTCCTTTTCATCAACTATGGGTTCTGTTTCAATAAAAAGTTCTTGCGGGGCTGGCCTGGTGGTGCAGTGGTTAAATTTTCACATTCTCCTTTGGTGGTCCAGGGTTCGCCGGTTTAGATGCCAGGTGCGGACCGCTTGGCATACCATGCTGTGGTAGGCGTCCTACATATAAAGTAGAGGAAGGTGGGCATAGATGTTAGCTCAGGGCCAGTCTTCCTCAGCAAAAAGAGGAGGACTGGCGGAAGATGTTAGCTCAGGGCTAGTCTTCCTCAAAAAAAAAGTTCTTGCAGTCCTTCAATGACAACAAGTCTCTGCATTGTGAGAATGTCTCACAGTCAGACTTTCTTTGCTGATTCCTGCAAGAAAGGCTTCAACATTGGTGTTCTTTGAAATGTCAACGGTAGAGACTTCTAGTACGAAGTGATCTCCAGTTTTCTTCCCCCTTCTGGACATGTGGGAGGAATACTCTTCCTTTCCTCTTGCAGTAAGGCAGGGCCATGTGACTAGTTCTGGCCAATGGGCTGTGAGTAAAAACGATATGTGTCACTTCTGAGCTGAAGCATTTATCTGTTGGTGTGAAACACTCCATTGCTAAGATACAGGTCTAGAAGCAGACTTGCTGAATGTGTTGTCATGTAACACATCTTCAACTTATATAGTGTCCAATATTGCTCTCCATGATGGTTGGCAATACTTTACACTTTGACCAAGGTGATATGAGAGGGCCCATTTCTCCACATCATTAATTTATAAGTAATTAAAGATGTGCAATCCAACGGTTATAAAATGGTCTATTTTTTGGGGGTATAAATTTGCATTTCCATGAATACTAGTGAAACTGACAATCCTTTCATAGGTTTACTGGCCATTTGGGCTTCATTTTCTGTGAACTGTTTGTTCATTTCTGTAGGGATCATATTTCATTTATCAATGCTCTAAGTATTCTCTCCTCATCTTGGTAACTGTTCACATTCAGAATCCTGCTTTCACAAGAACGACGTCAGAAAACTTGCATTCCCAAGCTCTCTTGAAGCTAGGGTGCAGCATATAACCTTGATCCTTCCAATTGGATGGGTCCATATAAGACTTAATTTAGAAGTGAGCAACATGAGTGGTTTCCTTAGGGTAACAGTAGCTGCTGTAGCAGATAAATCCCACATTCTCAGCACTGAAGCATAATATACATTTATTTCTCACTCACATCCAAGTCCGAGGTGGGAATTCCTGGTACAGCAACCTTTCACGTGGTCTCTCAGGGACTCAAGCAGAGGAAGAGGCAAGAGAGGACCACTTGTAGGAGGTTTCTACAGATTCTCCCTGGAAGTGATGTACTTCTCTCCTACCTGCATTCTATTGGCCAGAACTCCGTCACATGCCACACCCAGCACTTAAGGAGGCTGGGAAATATAGTCTTGTCATGGATTTTGGTGAGTGCATAGTAATTCTGCTCCATGGTGGAATTGGTCTTTTGGCTAGCATGGTGACAGATGGCTGGTTCCTTGGGGAAAGCAATGTGGAGCTTTTTAATGTTCAGTCTCAAGAGGCATAGGGACTAAGCAGTGTGGCAACGGAAGTTCACCAGCTTCCAGAGCGTAGTTGAGTGTTATTCCTCCTATGTAGCTTCAGTGTCTGGCCTTCTATCCCTCCCAGTAACTCTGTTCGCTGTTTAATAACCTTGAGCAAGTTCCTTTTCTGCTTAGACTAGCCTGAGTGGATTTCATGGGTTGTAGGTAGGAATCCTGAGTGTTTTGGTTTCCTTTCGTCTTTTTCTTTTGGTTGTGTTTACCTTTAAGACTGGGTTTCAGAGAGTATCTATACAGATACAAGTAGTGGTGTTTATTTCTCTGCATAATAGCCTGTATGCCCTACTTGTGTTAGGAACAAACCTATGCCCACATGTGTACAAAAGCATGTCTACAGCAGATCCATTCTACAAGTTTCAGGTCCAAAGACACCTCTTCTTAAACTAAATCAGAACAAGGTAAATATTCATAATTCTTCTGCAGGTGAGGTAGGACAGTCTCATCTACTCCTTGACTGAAGAGAAGTTTATCTGGAATTTTATTATTGCCGCTAATGATAAGGTGTAGTGTTGAGAACGCAATCCTAACTCTAGGAGCCGTGCTGCCGCCTCTGTTTCTCTCCCTCTTGGGAGTCCTTCAGGCTGGGCAGGGAAGTTGTGACAAATAGCTGGGAATTTGGCCATGTGATCTTAGAGATCAACCCGGTGGAGAATCAAGATTGACTAAGAGATCACGATTGATCCTTTATAGATTCCTGGGTTAAGAGAGAGGCAAGATTGAAAACTTTTAGGGTGGAGTACAAAGCCCCTGATAATTGAGGCTCGTTAAAACCAGTTTCTCCACTTTTTGGTTCATATTGGACTTAAATCATATCTGAAGGTGGCCAATTTAATAATGCATATCTAATTCTTTCAGCTTAGGCAAGTCACTGAAATTTGCTGGGTCTCAATTTCATCATATGTGAAAATAAAGGGTCTCTTCCAGTCACCACTTCTGAGATTTCATTTCACTAGCAGATTTTCACTGACTTTATTATTACTCTTGGTTGCTTTCAATATTCTCCACCAGATGGCTCTAGTCTCTCGAGGTAAACCCCTGCCCACAGCCTCCTTTTGAGCCAGGCTTGCTTTTGTGTTACTCCCCTCTGCACAGTCAACTTCAACTCTTCTCCAAGTCTTTAAACAAAACCACTTCATACGTTTGAAAGCATCTTCTTTCTCTCTTCCACAGGGCATTACTCTCCTTGTTTAAACAATAGATCAGGATTGAAACAATCTAATAACATTTTTTTTAAAGCTTTGTCAATCTTTTTATTTATTTTTTATTTTTATTTTTTCCTTTTTCTCCCCAAAGCCCCCCGGTACATAGTTGTATATTCCCCGTTGTGGGTCCTTCTAGTTGTGGCATGTGGGATGCAACCTCAGCGTGGTTTGATGAGCAGTGCCATGTCCGCGCCCAGGATTTGAACTGATGAAACACTGGGCCGCCTGCAGTGGAGCACGCGAACTTAACCACTCGGCCATGGGGCCAGCCCCTAATAACATTTTTTTTTGATGATACCAAGCTACTCTCTAATGTAATCCTGATGGTGGGTCATGGCCAGGCCTAGTTCCCCACACCGGCAGCTGGCCCATTGGTGCTGTTAGAATAGAGTGCAGATGTACGTAGCTTGTGCAATAATCTCCCTGTGGGGTTAAGGAGGTTCCTATGCAAGTCAATGAACGGAGATTCTGGGCTCTTCTGTCTCCGTGGACTCCTTACTCTACTTGTTTTTGTTTTTTGTTTTTTTAAGATTTTATTTTTTTCCTTTTTCTCCCCAAAGCCCCCTAGTACATAGTTGTACATTCTTAGCTGTGGGTCTTTCCAGTTGTGGCATGTGGGATGCTGCCTCAGTGTGGCTTGATGAGCAGGGCCATGTCCACGCCCAGGATTTGAACTGATGAAACACTGGGCCGCCTGCAGCAGAGTGCAAGAACTTAACCGCTCGGCCACGGGGCCAGCCCCTCGTTTCTGTTTTTTGAGGAAGATTAGCCCTGAGCTAACATCTGCTGCCAATCCTCCTCTTTTTTGCTGAGGAAGACTGGCCCTGAGCGGACATCCATGCCCATCTTCCTCTACTTTATATGTGGGATGCCTACCACAGCATGATGTGCCAAGCGGTGCCATGTCCGCACCCGGGAGACAAACTGGTGAACCCCGTGCCACCGAAGCAGAATGTGCACACTTAATTCCTGCACCACTGGGCTGGCCTCTCCTTACTCTACTTGACCTGATGAAATCACTAAATTCTGGGGGCTTCCCTGTGAGGAATTAAGAAGGCAACAGGAATATTCTACTCATCTGTATCTTTATTCTTGTGTAT
This sequence comes from Equus asinus, assembly GCF_041296235.1. Taxonomy (NCBI): domain Eukaryota; kingdom Metazoa; phylum Chordata; class Mammalia; order Perissodactyla; family Equidae; genus Equus; species Equus asinus. Next base: position 13,428,260 of record NC_091816.1, read on the forward strand.
ATTCTTTTCACTGCTTGTTGGCTAGTTGTGTAACAAACAGAAGCAAAAGCAACCTTAAGCCAAGTCTGAGTCATCATTCTGAAAATCACTGAATTCAGATCAGTTTTGTGATGTGGTCCAGCTTAGTCTCTAATCAACTTTCTTCCTTTAAAATAATCCTCACACTATAAGACATATCTGTACGAATATATGTAATAAGTGATTTAAAAATTAACTTGAGTTTTGTTCTGTTGTGGGCTTAGCTTGAAAGAATGAAAGACTCTTTGCCATTTTCCATCCCTGAGTTAGGTCCATTCTGGGTGGGGTTGGTGGCAGAAGAACGGTGGACAGTATAAGAAAAGGAGGAGGTCGGGGACCTGGCATATTGTTATTCATTCCACAGATGTGTGCTGGGCACTTTTCTAGGCATTGGATATATATCAGCAAATAAGATGGGCAAGGATTCTACTCTTGTAGAATATATGTTCTTCTGAATAACACAGAAAACCAACACATCGTCAGTAGAGCCAATGGTTTTGGATAGTGATCAGTACTATAAGGAAGATCTGACAGGGTTGTGGGGCATAGAGTGCCCAGAGATGCTATTTGAACTGAGGATTGGAAGGTTGAGGAGGCTATGGCTGTGTCCCCCAGGACTAGGAAGAGGATTGTGAGGTTCATAAACAGTGATGAGCCGAGCTCACTTGAATTCACTATCTCAGAGGTGGAAAGACGTCCACAGGCCCTGGCTACTGGGCTGCCTGAGTCCTGCTTATTAAGGGACTCTCCTCATAGGTGAACTTGGCACACGGGAAGGAATGAAAGTGCCTGCTGTTGAAGACATGCGGCGTACCTCCTGAACTGGGAGCAAAGCATGTATGTCATCTCGGGGTGATGATTAGGATCTCCTCCTTTTTTTTTGGATCATATAAACGCCATGAGTTCTTATGCTAATGGGAAGGGGAAAGAACCCTCTGAAATGAGACACGAGACTCTTCCAGACCCTCAGGAAAGTTGGGTCTCATTAGATTTAATCTGACTAGAAAAAACCCAAAGTGAGGCATTTGTTATATCCCCAGTGTCACGGAGCTGCATGTATTCACATATATTACCTATAGTTGCTCACCTTATTTTTCCTATTAGAATGTAGGCACTTGACATCACATACAGAAATTTCCAGTGATTTGAAATCTAACGTTCAGTAGCCATTTCAACACAAAATCTTTTTTTTCCCAACCAGAAAGACCACCGTGGATATGGAGAGAGCTGTGTGAAAATGGGGCATCATTTGGCCTGTCCAGGGTGGGACAAGTAAGCGGTTGCATCTGGAGACCTGTTTTTCAGAGGGGCCCAGAGACTTCCTTCTGGCTGTTGCCATTACTCCGGGTGATGATCTTCCTCCTCCAGGCCTCCATGATCTGGGCCTCTCCCTGTACTTTGTGCCCCTGTGACCTGGCAGGAGCTGTAGGCATCTGTGACCTAGAAAATGCAGGCCCCTAGTTCTCGTGGGGTGAATGACAGATCCTGGACCATTATGCTGAAAGGGCTGGATCCCACTCCAGGAAGCAAGCTCCTGTGAGGCGCTGGCTCAGGAAGGGCCTGAAGGTGCCAGGAAGCCTGCAAGGAAAGTGACGTCGCATCTGCTGTGAGCACCCGGTGCATCTGCCACAGCGCGCGCTTGCCACCTGTTTCTGTGCGCTCGGCCGCCTGGGGCAGGGGCTGGGGGCCTGAGGCAGCAAATGCAAATACAGCTTCCGAGGCGGTCATGTTGCCGGGAGCCAGTCCACTGAGCCGTGTTCTCTTTCTTTCTCTCCAACATCCTGGCTTCAACGGAAGGTGCTGTGTCAAAACAGTAGATGCTGTGCCGGTTCCTTGACGGCGTGCCAGCGTTTTGAGTGGGCAAGTGTTGTTAGCTGTTGGAGCTGGTTGCTAAGGTTTGAACCCAGACCAGGAAAAGGGTGGGAGTGGAGCAGGGCAGAGTGGGAGGGGGAGAACAGCTGCAGGGGAGGAGGTGAGTCAGCCGGAAAGCACCTCCTCTTCCTCGCCTGCCCACACCCGGGCACTGGAGACCCAGGCGGCCCAGCCTCCCGGTCCGGCCCCTGCCGGCGCGCACTGCGCAGAGCTGCTCCGGGGATGCTGGGCTGCTCTTCTGCTCAGGCGAACTCAGCCCTGCTAGACCTCTGAGGTGTAGCTGGAGCATTTACCCCCCGCCCCCGCTTTTGTGAACCCCTCCTTCCTTACAACCTGTATGAAGGAAACTTTACACCAAAGCCTAATGTGCTCCCTCGCTTGGGCGGGTGCCTTCCCTTTGCCCTTTGGCTCTGGGCTCCGTGGAGGGAGACAGTGACCCCACGAGCGCCCTCTGTCTCCCGGGGAAGTCGTTCACACTCACTGGAAGTCATTTAGCCCCATTCCCACTAGTGAACAAGTTTTATTGGGCCCCCAGCAGGGCTAAAAATATTGTCACAACAAGGCTGCAGAGTGGATTCATGGATGATTTCAAAACACACAGGCTAGGGGGCAAGAGAAATCCACTCTCATTTCTGTAACCTTCTTTCCTAAAGAGTGAAAATTCGAGTGAGTGAATTTTGGCCACACTGGGCATAAGGACACTATCTGACTTCCAGGAGAGGTGGCATTAGCTCTGTGACCTTGAATCTCTGGGCATCTGTTTCTTTCTCTTTTTTTTTGGTGATGAAGATTGTCGCTGAGCTAACAGCTGTGCCAATCTTTCTCCATTTTGCATGTGGGATGCTGCCACAGCGTGGCTTAATGAGCAGTGCATAGGTCCGCACCTGAGATTCGACCCTGAGAACCAGGAGCTGCCAAAGTGTAGCATGGGAACTTAACCACTACACCACTGGGCTGGCCCCAGGGCGTCTGTTTCCTTACTTGTAAACTGAAGAGGTTTGTAAAGGGTGAAATGATGGCCACAATCTCTTTCATCTTTGATTTGCACGGCTCCTTCCTAGCAGATGGGATTGGCAAGAGCTCTGCGTAGCTGTCTGTGACTGAGGACATGAGGCTGCGGTGGGTGTGGGGCAGCGGGTTTGGCCTGGGGAATAAACATTTCTGGCCCTAAGGTTGGCAGCCCTGGAGGCTGAGCAGATTGATCAAGATCACAAGAAACCACGAGAATCGTCTACCTCTTGTGTGGACTGAAAAATACATATAAAACCCCCTAAGACACCTCTTTTTTCCTTCCCTTTTCAGAAGTCTTTTAGTTACAGTAGAATAATTTGGGCAACTTAGAGTAATTCTTTTTTCATTATTATAGGAAAAAACATTTATTGAGAACCTGTTTTGAACTGAAATTACAGACAGAAAATAAATGATGGTTTTCTTTTATATGAATGTTTTTCTCCTTAGTGATGCTGAGCTAGATCCTGCTGGTAAAGGATTGAAATCATAGGGAAGACATGGAGGCGGGGGCTGGGGTGGGGTGTGGGGAGGGTGTTACTGAGGCTTTCAGGTTCTGGGGCCTGAATAAGTTGAAAATATTCAAGTTTTTACAGTACCAGCTGAAGCAGCTGCCCCGAATACCCAGTTCAACCCACAGCAACAAAATTTAGCAATTCCTCAAAAGGTGACTCTATTTTTTGTCTGATGCTCACAGAGGGAGACAATAGGTTATTTGTTTGTTTGTTTCTTTTGATTTGTTTTAAAGTCAAGGAGTGTGCTTGAGACTTTCCAGACAGAGCGGCACTTCTCAGTCTTTAATGCTTCTTTTTGAAATAGAGTAATTGGTTTTGCTAAGAGTGGTGACCGGTGTCGTAATGGAACTGGCTACTATAAAAAAGTTTTAAATAGCGTTCGTTGTCGTTTGGCTGTTGCAATGAAAACCCTCAGTACTCTGTGATATATTCTTGGCCCTCCTAGCATCAAAATCACCTGTGGTTTTTCTTAAAAGATCACAAGCCTATCCCAGACCTACAAAATAAAAGTTTTAATATGTTTTTCAGGTTCTCTGATGCATGCCAAAGAAACACTGATTTACAACTGACGCCATGCAATTCTGCCCCATTATACACCATTATGCTATTTATTCTTTCCCTATTTTATGTGCCACCCTAACTATGTATGCTTTTGGAAGGTGACACACCACCCACGTCTTTTTATTTAGTGTTTAGCATGTATTTGTGCTATTCACCTATGAGGTTTAAATAAAACTTTGGAATTTGAAACCCAAAGGTTTGACACAGCTCAGGGATTTTGAGGAGTAGCTGCTGGTCCCAGGAGGGATGTGGTGAGCGGAGGGAGAGCTCCGGCTTGACTCTTCTGGACTCATTTGCACGTTTCCCCTCCTTTCCTGGAAAGCATCTTGTGTATGGGATTCTTCCTCTGCATGGAAGTGTGGGTCCTAGGTGCTGTGGCACCAGCTAAAGGGTGAATCAGGGCCCAGTTCTAGGAGAATGTGAGTGTGAAGGAGGGCAGGAGTGGAAATGGTGGCAACGGGGCATTGCAGTCCTGTTGGTTCGAAACCTCGGGAACGTCCCTGGTGAAATCTGAAACTATCCCCCTGCACAGAAAACAAAGAGAGACAGAAGAGAGGTTGGTTTAATAAGTGAGGGCACTTACATAAGGTGGCCCCCAGACAAGTGAATCTCTGCACCTCCCGCCAGAATCTTGAGTTTCTACAGAGGCCTTAACAGAGTTCAGTCACAGATACCTCCTGTGGTCTCAACAACACGTTGCTCTCTCAAGGCTGCGTCCTTGAACGCGGCTCCAGCTGTGGGAACGGTGGGCAGAACGTACATTCCAAAGATGGAGGTGGAGGGAGTGGGGTGAGGAGCCTCTGATTATCCCATGCAACTCTCGGGTCAACTGGTCCTCTCCATGACCTCCTCCAGCAAGTGGCTGGTGAGGTGACCAGTGTGTGCTGGACTTGGTCTCACCATGAGGGAGCTGGTTAAAGGTGAGCTGGAGACTCCCCGGAGGCACCGAGGCGAGGGAGGCAGGAAAATGCCGTGACACCGAGGCCCCTCAGCCCTGGGGAAATTCGCTGAGCGGCTGCTGGATGCAGAGCGTTGCTGAAACATTGTAGCGTTATGTGGTCCCCTCTCCCCTCTGCACACGGCAGAGAACTAGAGGTTGTGTTAACTTCTTGATGAAGGAGACGAGTCCAGCAGGGCAAGCTAAGAGAGAACTCGGGGGCAATGATGGTAGGGGTAGGGCGGCCAGAGCGTGGAGGTGGGGGTGGGGATGGGGGCGCGCAGGAGCACTTTGGTGGCAGCCGCAAGGAAGGAACCAGCGGAATGGGGTCCCCAAGAAGTCCCGTGATAGAGAAGAGAGCTGGCTCTGGGGCGCGGGCTGGCTTCGGGGGTTGCATTGCTCCGCACAATCTCACACCCCGACAATGGGTGCGTCAAGCCACGTGGGGCGCTCTAGGACCGCCAATTGGCTGGGCTGTGGCTGCTGCTGGGGAAGCGGACCTTCCCGGGAAAGAGTTGGCAGACGTCAGAGTCCTTTCAGCCAGAGCGCAATCAGTGCCTTGCAGTTCTTCCGTGGCTGTGCTCATCCACGAAGTGCACTGTTGGATCCATACGCTTTTCAGGACCACTTATTTCAGTGGCTTGTGACTTCTTTCAGAAAGATTTCAGGGTAATTCCTGGGTGGCTCGGCATAAGCTAAGGAAAGCCTGCATTGCAACTTGAGCTGCTAAGGAAGCCTTGTGACAAAGGCCTCACTTGGCTGGTGAAGGCTCAAGGAGAGGGCAGCAGTGGTTTTCCCTTCCACCTCCAAATCTTCTATTAAACCTCTAGTTTATGTTATAGATTAGTTGAAACCATGAACATATATGAGTATTTTATATTATATATAAATATATCTATAATAACAATATCATATGTAATATTATTATATAATAATAATATAATATATAGATAATATACCTATATGTCATATCTATACATCTATCTATAAATCAGTCCATCTATAAATCAATCAGTCAATCTATCTAATGTCCAAGGAGCTTCAAGTTCTTTACCACCATCTGTTTTACTCTTTCCGTGACTCTAAGCCACGGCCAGAGGGCAGGAATATTATTCCTACTTAAATAAATAGGAAAATGCAGGCTAGAGAATGCAGGAGACTTTTTCGGAGATTACAGCACATTAATGGTGGAAACAGAACTAAGACCTTGCGTGGTGCACATTTGTTTGAGGCCACAGGACTTCTCCCTCATTCTCCTGCCCTGGCAGCCTGAGTCAAGCTGGGCTTGCTCTTCAGTTCTCAGATTGATGTCATTTGTCGGCATGCCTCAAAGATGAGGCCTGACATGTGAGGCCACTGGGTGCAGCTTCTGGAAGTAAGGATGCCTGAGGTGGAGCTTAAAATGAACTGGGTATCAGCAACCCAAGACAACCGGAGAGGTTTCCTGGTGGTAGAAATGTGGAGATGATGTTTGCTTTTGATATCTGCTTACATTCCCTTCTCCATCTCCTGGAAGCCTAAACCTGTCTTCTCAGGTTCCCAGCACCGCCTGCTGTCCTCTATTTGTTTACCCCACCCCTGACCCCTCTCCTGCTGCTGTGGCAGTGGCCATCTGAGAGACATCTTTCTTCTAAAAGGTGAACTTTTGGGCTACATTAGCCATTAAAATTAAAATAGTCATTGGACCAAACCTCTAGCCATCCATCTGGGCACTGATGTTTCTGCAGTTATCACATCTGCTGCTCTCCTTTTATTGCCTGTTCTCCCCTCCCTGTTCCATCTGGATAATGGTAAGGTCAAGGAGAGGCAGGCACTGACTGTTAATTTTCCCCCAATATTTGTTCCTCACTCCTTCTCTTCTATAGAACTCCCAATTTTTAGCTCGGCATATAGCTGTTTGGAATAAACACTGCGTTTTCCCATCTTCCTTCACAGCTAGATACGGCCTTGTGACTAAATTCTAGCCAAAGGGATATAAGTGGAAATGTTGTGCAACAGATTTGAGAAAGTTTCTTTGTCTTGCTCCCTGGAAGGAAGATGCTACCGTATTTGACCACGAGATCAAGGTTCCACCTCATGGAGGAACAAGAAAGAAGGAGTCTGGGTTCCTGTCCCTCTGGTGCAACCTATGAAATCTGGGTTGCTTGCCTGGGTTTGTTGAAGCCACTGCTAGCATTTTGAAAAAAAATTTGTTTGTTTCTTTGTTGATCATTCCATGGTAACTTCTAATAAATAGAATGCAATCTAACAGCAGCTGTGTAGATGGCTTCTAACCCAGGCCAGTTACACAGGACCCTGGAAGAATAAGCTTTCACTATTTCCCAGTCTATGGTTCCTTCTAGGCTGTGATGCTGACGTGTAGCACAGGGAGAGGATGTGGATGCATACCTCCATGATTCATTGCCTGATTGATCAGTGGGAGGAGCAGCAAGTCAACAGCCCCCAGAAGTCTGCCTTCTCCTCTTAGTACGCAGATCAGTCTTCATGTTCATTTTTGTCCAAAGCACAAATTCCGCCAAACTCCTCTTTTGACCCCCCCCCCCCAAGAGGGAGTCAGTTAGTCAGCGTGTAGCTTAGACTTACATTACTGTGTTCTTCTTTGGAATGTGTTTTTTCTTACCATAAAGACACTGCCAAAAGAAGTGTGGTGAGCCACCAGGTCAGTTAGCAGTGGGCATGTGCGGCTCAGCCTTAGTTGAATATTCTTCTGACTTTTGAGTTCACAGATGCAAAGCATTCCACAGTTCTGCTTTCTATCTTTTCCTTTTCCTCACCTCCTGTCTCTTGCTACAAGGTCTAGCTGTTCTGTTCAGTTTCTTCTAAATTTACTAATTTAACCCAATTTATTTCTGCCAGCTACCTTGATGCCTTTTTCTCTTCCTACAGAGAAAATTCCCTTCTACGCTCCCTCTGTGATTAACACTCACATTCGAGCTTGGGGCCACCTGCTTCTCCATCCTCTCCTCCCCGTTGCCATCCACCTTCTAGGTAAGCCCTTTAAAATAAGCTTTAGGACCCCAGTGAGCATTCGGTGCTGTATTTAAGGGCCATAAATACAACTTTGAAAAGATCCAGGCCCTTACATAAAACTGCAGTTTGCCCAGAAACACTCCCATCTGTGATTCCCTGCTTTTAAAGTCTCGGATGTCAGAAGAGGGAAAGAGATCAAAGAGAGGAGGCTGGAATTGGAAGGTATGAGAAGCAGCCTAGAACTCTGAACTCTGGTTCTGAAGTGGAATAGAGGAATTTATTCCAGCAAAAGAAAAGAGAGCTCTATTTTCCCCTAAGGATAAGCCACATGGGATTTTACACCATGAAGTTACAGAGAACTTCAGCTCAGAGACTCAACCCACTCGGCAGCGACAGTTGCATGTTGTGTTTGCAATGACTGTGATGTTTTCGTTGGCAAGTAGAATGCATATTCTTACAAGGTGAACTATTCGTATTTCCCCAGGGGTTTATTTCTTATTATAATATGTTCATCTTTGTGAAGGCGTTTTGTTTGCTTTGACTGTGAATAGTCTCCATTTTCCCCTTATATTTCTACTCTTAAATTGATTTGCATATGATTTTCCGCCAGGAAAACATCTATGAGAACATTAATATTATTTACCAATATTGGTTTATTTGTCCCTGAACCATAGCCTAGACTGCTTCAGGGATGTACTTTACATTTCTTTGCTCTGCCTTTGAATGGTTTGGCCATTTCTGAAACATCCCCTGGGCTGGCTCTCTATTCCTGTATTGTGGCTCTAGAAATATTTGGATAGTTGTGTCATTAGTTTTAGACTGTATGGGCATGAGCATGACTTGCGATTTCAGATCTGTCCTATGACCATTCCAGTGGCTTAAACCAAACCTTTAGGGAGAGGCCAAAACCTGGCTAGAGTTTTCATCATTGTCACAAATCCTGAACTGGCCGTTACCAGTGCTTTCCAGAAGGGCATTTTAGACAATCGCCTTGTTTTGGATACTGATTCCCCGCTTTTGAAAACACTTCAGGGTCACCTGGGAAATTGCTGAGATCACAATAACTTCTCCTGAGCTGTGAGCCAGGACTAAGCACAAGTCAGCTTGACCCCAGTGTTATTCATCGCTAAGGCTAGATGTCATAAAAAATTCTGGACCATAGGACCTTTATAATAAAATAAGAACTAACATCAACAATTTCATCAACATTAAGCTCTTCATATTTACCTCTGATCTACTTAGATATACCAGTGATTAAACTGCTGTTAAGAGGTGAGAATGTATGATTGGCACCTGGGCTAACAACTGTTGCCAATCTTTTTTTTTTTTTCTGCTTTATCTCCCCAACCCGCCCTGTACATAGGTGTATATCTTAGTTGCAGGTTCTTCTAGTTGTGGGATGTGGGACGCCGCCTCAGTGTGGCCTGACGAGCGGTGCCATGTCAGCGCCCAGGATCTGAACCCTGGGCCTCCGCAGCGGAGCGCGTGAACTTAACCACTTGGCCACGGAGCCAGCCCCTTTCTTAACATTCTTATTCCAATTTCTTTCTATCAACATTATCCTCAGCATCCTTGATGTTGATATAATTCATATAACACGTGATTCCCCTGATAGGTCATGTAGTTTTTAGTAATTCTTTTTTATTATGTTTTATTTCCAATTAATAGGGTTCGTGGCCCTTAGAAACAAAAGCCTTGAAATAATCATTTGGCCCCAAGCTACATGCTGAGAGTTAGCTAACAGCATAGTCTTGACTGGGCAAGAGACTTGTAGACCTGAAAATTTTATTTGAAGCTGGATATCTGTTAATAAGCAGTTTAAAAATTAAAAACAAACAGCAGAACAAAAAAACAACAGACTATTAATCATTCCCTATTTTAACACAACTGTTTTCAAGATTTTATATTCCAGTCTAGTATCAGTCCACATCCATACAACATACACATTTTACGACTTGTAATTGTGCTGTACGTGCAATTTATGATCTGCTCTTTTCATTTCACATCAAACCACGTATAAGGTGTTAAAGTCATTATTTTAAGTGAGTGAATAATATAATAGTGAAAAGCTGTTGCAAATAAAGTGTGGTCTGCATTCCTGTCTATATAATTGTAAAAATTCAGTTCCATTATTTCCTGGAATCAAGATCAAAAGGTAATATACTTCCTGATGCTCAGACATATTGTCATGTTGCTTTCCGATTTTTGATGATGCCAAGAAAAGATGAGTTTATCAGTTTTTCTACAATTTTGACAGTACTGAATGTTATCGTCAAAATACTTTGTGGAGTTAGCTTACTAGATGTAGAATGACAACTCCGCTCAATGTTTAAACATGGAAACTAGTGCTGTTGGATAGTGAGTTAAATGTCCTAAGGTTCCCTTAAAAAAATCTTTAATTCACTCTGAATAATTTATCAACAGAACGTATTGTTTTTATTCAGCTTGTCAAGTTGTGAGCGGAGTTAAAGCCTCCGATTGAACACTAGAGGGCGCTCGTGGCTACCGAATAGCTCTGCCCTCCTTCCCATTCATTTTTCCCTAGCGTTGTCTCAGGGAAACTGGCAGCCCTACCAGTGCACTGGTCTGATACACGCGGCTTCATTTACTCCCTGGTATGATAGTCTCAGGCGATCAGAAACGCAAAGGGATGTTTACTCCTTGGAGTCTTGTGTGCCCATTCCTTTTCTTCTGGTAATGCACTACTTGGGTGCTTTCCAGAACAAAGATATCGAAAGAGTTTTCAAAGGAGGTTCTGCTGAGATGGAACAAAACCCCAGGTGTGGGTTTGCTTAAACAAGGCCTCTGCGGAGGGATCTGAGCTGCAACCCAAACTGCAAGGACGGCTCAAGTGCAAGGGAGCTGACCCCAGGCCTTGGCATTCGGAGATCCTAATTGATACTTTGGACTAGGATGGGATTGGACCTGGAGGGGACCAAAGGAACGCAAGAAGTCAAAGAAGGAATAGACCCATAGGCTCCTGGAGGGATGGAAAACGAGGGAAAAGAAAGTATACTTGAGCCCTTGGAGCCTAGATTGATCGTCCTACAGAAAGAGAGGAAGCAACGCGGGCCTCCATTATTTTGCTCCTATAAAAATAATTAGAACAATATTTTGTTCTGAAGCTAGGTAGCTTCTTTCTGTGAGGAGCTCGGAAGACGTGATTTAATTAGCCCTGAGGGCAGCAAGGTGAGGATCACTCCCCAAGTGCCACTTGGCTTCCTGAGCAAGAAATCAAGGCCCCGAGAGGAGCGAGGAGCAGGGCTGGACTGAGGCAGGGGCCACCTTCCCGTCTTATGTAGCACGTTCTTGACCGAGACTGTGGCGGGCGGCAAGGGGGGGGGGGGTCTTCCTGGGGTGGCGGTCTGTGGGCTGGGTAGTGGCTCAGGAGCACCACCTGCCTATGAACTCACGCCTTCTCCAGAGCCTTCCTCTTTCAGTGTTCTGTCTCAATTTCTCTTGGATTTTTCTTCAAGCAAATTCAAGTTTCTCCCACGTTAAAAACAAACAAAACCCCTCAGATCACTCTTCCCTCCACCTGCCATACCCTGGAACAAACTTCCCGTTTTTATCTTCGCAACATTAAGAAAGACGGATCTTGATTTATAAGCGCAAGAGATGTGGCATAACCCTGACCGTCCTAGCTGTTTATATATATTTTGGTTTAAGCAAAAGTTATACTATTACTCAAAAAATTAAAAACAGCATTTAAAAATCATTTAATACATAGGAAAATTCTCCACATATAATTTAAGTGAAACAATCAGGAATAAACCTGCATATAAGGCATGATTCCAATTTAAAAATACAAACTGCCCTAATATATTCAGGGACAAATGTTTAGAGGGAGCTGTTCTGAGATGTTAACAGTGTTTATCTCTGGGGGGGAGTATGGGAATTCTAAATTTTCTCTTTTATATGTCCTTAAAAATTCTTTTTTACAATTAATTGGTGTTAATTTTTTTTTTAAAGATTTTTTTTATTTTTTCCTTTTTCTTCCCAAAGCCCCCCAGTACATAGTTGTATATTCTTCGTTGTGGGTCCTTCTAGTTGTGGTATGTGGGACGCTGCCTCAGCATGGTTTGATGAGCAGTGCCATGTCCGTGCCCAGGATTTGAACCAACAAAACACTTGGTTGCCTGCAGCAGAGCGCGCGAACTTAACCACTCGGCCACGGGGCCAGCCCCCGGTGTTAATTTTTATAATCTGAAAAAGGGCTATATTGTTATTTATTTGTCTCCTTTTTTCCCCTTTGTGTAACTGACTACCTCCTTGCATCCACCTTCCAACCTCTTCTCTCTCCTAAAGTTGGTCTCTTCAGGGTCACAAAGACCACCCGCTTATTTAATTTAGTATTTTTTTTCTCAGCTTCAGCCTAATGGAGATCACTTCTAACTTCCTGATCATCTTCTAGACGTTTCCAGCTGGTGCCCACTAGGACCTCAAACTCCCATGTCTGAAGTGGAATAAATATTCTTTATTTACCTGTCTCAGTCCCTCCCCACTTTCCTCCCCCAACCTAAATCTCTTTCTCATTTTTAAATTTCTAATGAGGACATCACCTTGCTCCCACAGACCTGGACTTGAAATAGCAGGTCCAGTCTGACTCCTTACCCGGTCCACTCAGTTGCTGAGTCCTTGGAATTCTGCTTCCGTAACATCTCTTTCATAAAATCCTTTGTTTTTGTTCTTCTCATTGTGTGTCTAGTTCCGGTGCTCCCTGTCTGATGCCCGGGCCGTTTTGATAGCATCCTAACAGTTTGCTTTGGCTCTAGTCTCTGCCATGCACCTGTCAATCAGTCCACTGACAGGGGACCCCAGCCAGCTCTGAGCAGATCTCTATTCTGCACAGAAGTCTCTGTGAGCTCCTGATGGTCTTTCAACCCCAAACACATTGTCTTAGGCTTTCTTAGGCCTAACTATCTTTTTCAACTTTGTTTCGGCTATTGCAGATCCAAATTCTATGCTGCAGCCTAACCAGACTATACACCTTTACCGGAACCTACTCCACCAAAAGCTCGCTTTCTTGCACTATCCAGAGAATCACAGATTCAGAAGGGACCAGGCTTAACATGACTGATTCCTTCCTTCTATCATTCCTTCTTGTTCAATCTCCTTTGAAAAAAAGGAGCTTGTTCATGACCCTTTAAAATTCGGCGCCCAGAACTGATTTCAGTGTTCCGAGTTCAACAGGCCTTTGGCTGAGAAGGGGATCGGAGATGAGGAGTTGATGCTGGAATGTGAGGCTGACTATTTGCAGCCGCTTCTTTACATATGGCGCCAAAGAGGTCCCCTGGAAGAGGGCGTGTGACTCTGACTCCCACTGAGGTCCAAGGGTATAAAAACATGTCTAATAGACTGGGTTGGCTCAGACAAGGAAAATGGGACCCTTGAGAGGAACTCACTGTAAGGACAAGAAGAAGTGAGCTGCAAGCAATGCTCAGCATCGAGTCCAGAGGCTTGGAGGGGTAGATAATACTGGGTAGGGAGCCCATCCTGACCTAGCCGGGCTAACAGGGCAGAGGTGGTGGTGTGGGAGCTGGTGGTCTTGGGTGTGTGGATGTGAATTACAAGAATGGCAACAATTAGCGGCTTAGGCAGCTTTGCTGTGGGACACCCCATGCAAGGGGAGGGAGCATTCTCGGTTTCCTTCAAAAACAAGTCACAGCACCGCAAGGATAAGAGTCTGGCTGTGGTGGAAATTTCCTTTGCAATTAGTCCTGAAGCCATTGGTTATAGAGTCTGACTTCTTGGGCTAAGTATAAGTTCCCATTCTCTTGCCAAGACGTGAGAAGAAACCCGGACTGAATTGTGGACAATTATAAACCCGCCTGGAGACAGTTGGAAATATCTAGGGAGAGGAATCCCAGGAATAGGGCTGGACTTCTTGTGAGGCAAACATATGGAGATGAGGAACATCTAGACTGGAGTAATATTTGTAAAGTTGTCCTCATTTGCACTCATAGGTTGGTGAGGCCTGGATACCAGTTACACAAGTACGACATTCCCCCATGCAGTTGTCAGCTCCGTGAGCACAGGGCTATGCCTGTCTGTTAATTGTGGTAAACTTAGTGCCTGACTCTTTTTTTTGGTGAGGAAGATTGGCCCTGAGCTAACATCTGTGCCAATCTTCCTCTATTTCGTATGTGGGACACTGCCATAGCATGGCCTGATGAGTGGTGTGTAGGTCTGCACCTGGGATCTGAACCTGAAAACCCCAGGCTGCAGAAGTGGAGTGCACGAACTTAACCACTATGCCACTGGGCCAGCCTTTCTGTGCCTGACTCTTAATAGGCACGTCATCAAAATTTGATGAATGAATGAGTAGTTGGATCTACTTACAAAAGAAAGTATGATCACCTTTATTTTAGAATCTATATTTCTATTAATGCAGCTCAAGACCACGATGATGTTTCAGAGCGCCATGTTACCTTTGTGACTGACTCTGATTTTGCTGTAGACTAGTGGTCCTCAGATTGAGGTCTACTTTTGAATTACTTATGACATTTAAGAAGCATACAGATGTCTGGGCCTCCTGAGTTGGAATCTCAGGGGTTGAGGCCCAGGCTTATATATTCTGTTGGGTTCCTCTGATTAAACCTCTGCTGTGGCCTGAAGCATCTACATAGTTTGCATAAACATGACTGCTACATCATATTTCCATCCTTCCTATGTTTTTGTCCTTAAGTCTTTGGACTCCTGCTGAATTTTATCTTGTCAGTTTTGGCTCATTGCTTTTGCTCATCAATATGTTTTTGATCATGGTTCTGTCATTTACTATATTAGCAATTTTCCCCCAGATTTGTGTCACATGCAAATTAGATAAACTTGACTTCTTCTTCTTTATGCAAGTCTTTGAAAAACATGTCGAACATAAAAGCGTTAGAGCTGAAATGGAGTCATCAATTAACACCCAGAAATAAAAGAAGCTTAAAAAATTTTTTTAACAGCAATGTTTTTCCTTTGTAAAAGTGCTGTGGAGGAAATAACACCGAGACACAGTGAGGAGATGGGATTTGTATTTCCAGCTGTGCCAATAAATGTCTCTGTGACCTTGGGCAAGTCACTTACTCTTGCTGGGTCTAACTTTCTTTATGAGGAAACCCACAGGAAAGAGAGGTTAGTGAGTGCTCTGAGCTGACCTGAGTCCTCTCTTTCTGCGTTTTTCTCTCTGGACCTGCCCCCAGTCCATTCATTCCTTCCAGGACCTCAGCCTGGCACAGCCCCTGCTATCACCATGCCTAGCCCCTCAGGGCAATTTCCCCGCTCTCAAGTCCAGTGTAGACAGATCACCTATTTCATTAGACTAGCCTGGAGAAGGTACAAATTTTTCAAAAGGACTTTTCTAGTGGATAAAAGGAAATAACCCTAAGAAAATAGCAAGGGAATTCTATAGAAATTCTGGGGGCTATTATTCGCTCATCAAGGATTTGTTGGGTTTCTATGATATGTCAATTATTGTTCTGGGTCTTGGGGATACACCAGTGAAATAAAGTGTTTGTCTTGATGAAGCTCACATTCTATAGTCAGGGAGACAGATAAGAAAGACACAATCAGGTACGCTAGGTGGTGAAAATGCTTCAGAGAAAAATCAAGTCTGGTAAAGGGGATAGGGACGGTGGGTGGCTGCTTGCTGTTTTATGTAGGGTGTTAAAGGAAGGCCTCTCTAATAGACTGACATGTAAACAGAGATAGTGGAGGACGTGAAGGAGTGCTGGGGGGAGAGCAAAGGCCTTGAGGAGCGCGCGTGCCTGTGAGGTCTCGGAGCAGCAAGGAGCCGTGGGAGGCAGAAGATTAACTTAGTGGGACATGAGACGGAAGAGGCAGCAGAGGGGCCAGATTTCTGGGTCCTTCTAGTCCATGGTAGACTTTGGGTTTTAGTCTGAGGGGAATGAGAGGACATTGACGAGTGTTTGAGTAGAGAAAGAATATGATCTGACTTCAGTTTTTAAGGATCATCCTGGCTGCCATGTAGTGAATAGACTCTACTAGGGCAAGTGGTGAAGAAGGGAGACCAGATGGATCAGCATGGGGGTGATGAGGGGGTGAAAGTGTTCAAACTGGAGTATTCAAATGTCAGGGAAATTAGACAGTCAGCCAGCAGGATGTGCCGGTGGGTAGGATGGAGAGAGAGAGAGAGAGAGAGTGTGTGTGTGTGAGAGAGAGATAGAGAGAGAGAGAAAGAGAAAGAGAGAGAAGTCAGGAGAGAGACTCCAAGGTTTTTCAACTGAGCAACTGGAATGACAGGGCTGCCATTTGTTGAGATGGGGAGCCTTGGGGATGGTGAACATGACTCTGATTTTGGACATGTTAAGTTTGAAATGACTTTTCAACATCTGAATGAGTCAGGGGTTGGTCTGGAAAACAGAAACCCTGTGACTATGTCAGGGAGGATTGTTATCTTGAAGAGGAGTGCTTCAAAACTAAGCGCACGTGTCTCCATATCCCCAGGTCCTGACACCTGTCCTTGGCCCAGCATGTTCAGTCTGTCCCATTTGTTTGCATAAATATCCTTATTTACTTCTTGCAAAGGCTGGTTTTCCCTTCGGACAAGACTGATTTTCTTCAGCTGTAATTTTCATGAACTGGTCCCTGTCACAGACATTCCTGGCATAGACTGGGCGAATCTGACACCTAAGAGATTTCTGGGCTTTTCCTAATTCAAAACTGGAGTCTTTGCCTGCCTGCTAAGTTCTGTTTTCCTCTTAGAGGGTTACTGCTGTTGCTACCTCATTTCAGAGTGGAGATGACTAAGATACCGTGGGCCTGGGTATCTTTCCAGAAGTAACCACTTCCCCAGCTTCCCTGTGGTGACTCAGAAAAGTGTCCCCCTCATCTCTCCACCCCCTTCCATTGCCCATGAGAATCAGGACACTGCAGGTTTCCAATAGAAAATGATTCTAAACAGAGACAAAGTCTCAGTAAGAGAAGATTTATCCTATTCACATTCCTTTCTATGAATCAGGGGATGGATTATCACTAAGACAGGTAGTCTCCTGAGATTCTGAGTATCAAGGGTCATATAATAACACAAACACTTAGGAAACAAAAGAAAGAAAATAGAAAAGCAAAAAGTAGGGAACATTATTTCTTACTTTGATTCTGAGGATGATTCTATGGTTAGAATTATAGCATTCTTATTTTAGGCAATGCCTAAGACATCAACTAAACCATTTCTCTGTCTCAGGTCAAGTTGAGACTCAGCATTTTACCCTCACTCCTCTTCAGTTTCGTTCCTCTTATTTTCTTTGAAGGTGTTAATGAACAGTTAATTGCCTAAGGATGGGCTTACTGACACAGAAGGAAGAATAAAGGCAGGAAATCAATGACAACAGGGAGTTTCAAAAACTGCTCATAGCAAATTATGAATGAAATCTGTAGACCCTCAGATTAAACAGGTTCAGGGGGAGCTGCTTTGCCTCTGGCTCCCACCAAGTCCCCCACGTCATCCCACCCCATTCTCTCTCTGAGTTTTTGCAACCGCTGTTGGTATTTTCCTCATAGACCTCTAGAGAAGAAAGTTCTGTGTTTTCTGGTTGATTATAAAGGGCAAAGAGACTTCTGGGGAATCCTGGAGGGGGATTTCTTCATCCAGAGGGCTTTCCTTCATGGTTATAGCATATAATCGAGAAATTGAGAGCCAGGTGGACGAGAACCTGGGCTAACGCTATACATTGGTTGAATATTTGTGGACTCCAAATGATGCTTTGCTTGTACCAACCTGTGTGTGAGAGTTAAGAATCTGTTCACCTTGTGACTGAGAAAAAGGCAGAGTAAGGGTGTCTAAGCAACAGAAGGAAGCAGAGAGAATGTATGCTCTCTATCCATGACCTTGCAGAAGGCCGTGACTTCTTCTTTCCCAAATTCCGCAGAGTTTCTTGTCTTCATGCCCACCCAAACTCATCGTTCTAGATATTTTTACTATGAGAGCACACATACTCTTCCAGATGGTGGTTCGAGCTTCAGAGAGACACAGTGGCCTGACAGTGACAGCTTCGGCTCTGAGTGGTGAGAAGCATGATGGACGGTGACTCACTCCAAGAGTTTCCATCATCTGCTCCCTCCAGTCAGCCCATCCATTATCTGTGCTTTGTCTCATCCTTCCTGAGCCTATTAGCTCATCTCTTTTTGCCAAGTTGACTTTCAGTTTTCTTCCTTTGTTCGAGCTCCTGGGACTGTCTGCCGCATCACCTTCTTATGTGCTCGTTGTCCCATACGGTGCCATTTGCAGATACTATTAACATGCCATTTACACTCTCCTGGACTGCTAATAAAAATGTTAAATGAGTCAGAACCCGACTCTGTGCTTATGCCATCTGCAGCATGTTGACATTTGTCATTACCACAAGAGGATGACCTCTTAAGGCAGGAATCAGACCCTACATTTGTACCGGTCAAAACTAGACCCATTCAAACTTGACTTTCAACATTTGCAGGGGCAAACATCCCCATTAACCATAATCATCAGCTCCGTTCACCCACAGTGGCGGCCTGTGTGGCACTCAAGGAGCTGACTGGGGTCGGGAGCAGGGAGCAGAGGGTGTGATGAGAGCTGTGTTGAGGTGGCCAGATCTGAGATTCGGGGGTTGGTGGTCTGGATACCTGAAGTCTGCAAGCACATACCAGTGATGGATTGTCACTGGGAGCAGATTGGGAAAGGGAGCACTAACCCAAGGTTAGCTCTGTTGGGTCATTTGAAATGGAAAGCAGATTCTTTCCAGTTTGAATTATTGGCTGTCCTGTCTACGGTGATGAAATTGACACTTTAGCACATACACAACCCAGGGATTTATAGAATATTAGTTATGTAATTTCCTTGAATGAATCATTAAATGCTAATTTATTCATCTTTAGTTTTCAATTTTGTGGTTTGAATTTCTTTTTTTAGAAGTTATTCTGGTTATTTAAAAAACTTATTTTTGAATCTTCTCATTAATTCACTACTTTCTTCATTTATTAGCTTGATTTTATGTCTTGATAGGAAATTCTGTTTGTTTTTTTTTTCTGGAAAATTGAACTTATTCTGTGTGAGTGTGTATGTTGAACTCTGGACTGTACACATTGGTAGAACACAATCATACGTGTCTTTGTGTATCTTCCATTCTTGGTTTGGGTTATTCTTTTTTCTCTAGAGACTTGAGTGATTCTTCAAGAGTCCACACTGTAGTAGTCATTTATTTCTTAGGAAAATTGAAATTTCATTTGAAATTTCCCAGTTTTATTTCTATACTTTTAATATTCTCTAGGATGGACTGCAATTTTTCTCCTCTTTTTGATCAGAGAAGGAAGTAAGACGTGAGCATAAACGACGTTAATGTAAGAGGCAAAGTAATGAGTGTCATCCTGCTGGTGCCATTGACTGTGGCAGTGATCCAGTCCATGCCATGGAGGATGCTGACAAAACAGTGTCCATCACAGAGGTGTTGCAGTGGAAAAGAGAAGCCAGAAAAATTCTGTAATCAAGGATCCATTTATTTGGAGCACTAGAACTTGGAATATCTGATCTGGGAATCTGAAAGCAGGAAAAGAGAATTTTAGAATTAGCAGCTGTCTATCATTTCTTGGAACAGTTTTCTGGAAAAGGCAGTAGCACAGGCAGGAAAAGAGTGCAAAATGAGCCTTTATGAACTTTAAGCCATTTATTTAACTATAGTCAATTGTGCCAGACTCTGAGTTAAATGCTCTACTTGTGTTAATAAATAGTAATTATGGGGGCTGGCCCAGTGGCATAGTGGTTAAGTTCACGTGCTCTGCTTCCGTGGCCTGGGGTTCATGGGTTTGGATCCTGGGCATAGACCTATACACTGCTCATTGAGCCATGCTGTGGCTGTGTCCTACATACAAAATAGAGGAAGGTTAGGACAGATGTTAGCTCAGTAATGATCTTCTTCAAGCAAAAAGAGGAGGGTTGGCAACAGATGTTAGCTCAGGGCCAATCTTCCTCACACACACACACACAAAAGTAATTATGATTATTTCAATAATTGTTGAGAATGATAATTCTCAATAATCCTCCCATCAACCAAGTCAGCTTAGAGAGATTAAGTAATGAGAATTTTCCAAGGTCGCACAGCTCTTAAGTGGAAGAGCTGGAATATCACCCTATGTGAGCCTGGATTCTGAGCCCCTAATGATTGCTGTAAGTGTTAGAGATGCAGACATGAATCACATGGTGCCTGCCCTCAAGGATCGTATAGTCAAATGGGAAGGAGGTGGGATTCATGATAGAAGCATGCACAGGGATCATTGGGGTACAAAGAAGGGCATACTTGATTCTACATAATGGGGATACTGAGTCAAGATAGAAGCAAGTGGCTATGAGCTGAGTCTTGAAAGATGAGTTTGCCGGAAATATCCCCCAGACCAACTTTCTATACTTTTTTTTTTTGGCTCTTGAGTCACCAGCAGTCCTGGATTCAGTTTAACTTTCAGAACGGTGCCTTTAATTCAACAAGTATTTATTGAACACCTGCTCTAGGAAAAGCTCCTTGTTAGAAGTTGGCAGGAATACAAGAGGAATGTAAGACTTAGTCTCAGCTCTGCAGTAGAAAATGAGAGAGAGGTGGGGTGCAGACAAACAATGCTCAAGGAATTCAGAGCAGGGGGAGATGGGTGTCGGTGGGTATCTCATGGAAACCTCCATGGAGAAGGCAGCCTCCGGGGTCCTGAAGCAAGAGGGGGCTGGGATTAGTGAAGCGATGTCATTCTTGGCATGAAGGAGTAGCATGAGCGAAGTCTTGTAGTTCTGACTGAGCATGCTGTATTCAGAGGAGAGGCAAGCTGGTCTGAAGCAGAAGATTCTGACATTGCTACAAGGGGCACATCGATGTGAATAGGAGGGGTGGAGTCAGCTTCTGGAAATTTTTTCCTAATGTCAGGCTGAGGATGCTGTCCCTACTAACACTGTGTCACCCTGTAGCTGCCTTGTCCCTGCAGACCTTGCTGTTCAATGATGCTCTCCCACCTCCCCTCACTGGGCCTGTGGTTGACTGGCCTCTTCCACCCCTCCCACTGCTAGGGGAGGACAGTCCACTCCCTGCTCCCCAGGCTGCCTTGTCGCTGTCTTCTTAGACAGTGTCTTCTGGTGTGGCTTCAACTTCTGGAGTTGATACTGTTAAGATCATAAATCTCTTCAGCTTGGGGACTGACTTTGAAGGGACTCCTGGTCTTATACCTCTCACAGCTTCCCCCGGCCCCCTGCCTTGCAGGCCCTTATTAAATGCCTTGCTCTCACTATGGACATGTGCTCTGTCTCCTTTGCATCTAGTTCATCTCTGACTATAAACATGTAAACTTGTAAATTCCTGATGGGGGTCTCTCAAAGTGTAGGGATGTTTTCCTATTTGGGGGAATTGCTCTAAATACCAAATTTTCAAAAATCACTTATCTGTAAGTTGTGGTAGTTCTTCTTACTTGTCAAACATAATTGGGAGTATTTCTCTGTCACAGAGTTCATTAGCATTATGTAATAGTAGGACTTCCACTCTTCCATTCCCCAGGGGTCTCGAGTCTCCTCCGAAGGTAACTTTTGGAGAAAGGGGAGGAAGGAGGAGGCAGTCTTAGGCAGTATTGTGGGAGGTGGTTTTGTTTTCCTGCTGGTCCAATCTTAGACTTTCAGATCAATTTACTAAACACAAGTTGAGTGGCCTTATGGGCAGTGTCTTGTTCTGGGCACTGTGGGCAATGTCAATGTCTGTAAGCCAAGTTTCTGCTTTTACCTACTGTAAGACAACAGCAAATCATGTTAATAAGACATGATTCAGTGGGTTGGATGGTGGGCATCTACCTCAAAGATATGTCCATATCCTAGTCCGTGGAACCTGTGAATATTACCTTATTTGGAAAAAAGGAATTTACGCATGTAATTAAGGATCTTGAGATGAGGAGATCATCCTGGATTATCCAGGTGGACCCTAAACCCAAAGACAAGTATCCTTATCAGAGACAGGCAGAGGGAAATTTAAGACACAAACAGAAGCAAAGGTCATGTGAAGACAGAGGCAGAGACTAGTGACTCAGCTGTAAGCCAAGAAACATCGACAGCCACGAGAAGCCGAAAGTGACAAGGAATGGAGTCTTCCTTAGAGCCTTGAGAGGGAGCATAGCCATGCAAACTCCTTTACTTTGGACTTCAGGCCTTCAGAACTGTGAGAGAATAAATTTCTGTTGTTTTGAGCAACCAAGTGTGTGGTTTAAAACAGCAGCCATAAGACACTGATGCAGGTCGAGTTTAGAAAGTCGTGTTTAGAAACACGATATGGAAACGTGTTATGGTTATTTTGTTATTTAGGGTCCCAAATATTTATTATATTTGGTATATTAATGCCATTGAGCTTAACATATACATTTTTTTTCTCTCTGCAAGTTATGTCATTCTGAGTTTCAACACTGACAAAACTTATTATTTTTTTTTTAGCCTTTGACAGCTTAGATGCAGGGCCTTCAAAGCGAGGTTTTCTTGATATGACTTGGACCTCAGAAATCACAGCTCTTGGAGTGGCCAACTTTTTATAAGCCTTTACACTTACGTGTTTGTGTGTGTGTGTGTGTGTGTGAGTGTGTGTGTGTTATTTGAATAATACGGTGTCTTGTGTGGATGAAGGAAGACTCTCAGGTTGTGGAAACAGTCTGTGGTTGCGTGACTTTATGCCTCAAAGGAATGTGTGTGAATGAAGGGGAGGAAGAAGATTCTTTCCTTCTGAAAGCAGAGAGAAAGACACTTGTTGAGTTGAGAGCTGATAATTTCTTTCTATTTTTTTTTAAAAAGATTTTATTTTTTCTTTTTCTCCCCAAAGGCCCCTGGTACATAGTTGTGGGTCCCTCTAGTTGTAGCATGTAGGATGCCTCCTCAGCATGGCTTGATGAGCGGTGCTATGTCCCTGCCTAGGATCTGAACTGGCGAAACCCTGGGCCGCTGAAGCAGAGTGCGTGAACTCAACCACTTGGCCATGGGGCCGGCCCCAAAGATTTTATTTTTCCTTTTTCTCCCCAAAGCACCCTGGTACATAGTTGTTTATTTATTTATTTTTTCAGTTGTGAGTCCTTCTAGTTGTGGCATGTGGGGTGCTGCCTCAGCATGGCTTGATGAGCAGTGCCGTGTCCGCACCCAGGACTCAAAACGGTGAAACCCTGGGCCACTGAAGCAGAGCATGCGAACTTAACCACTTGGCCACAGGGCCAGCCCCTGATAATTTCTTTAACGTGAGATAACTCTCCATTTTTCCCTGTCCTGAGCTTTACCTTTTACTCAGAATTAGCTGCTTAAATGGACAAGTGTGTAAGATGCAAACTGTGGCTCTTCCCAGTGGCTGGGAAGAGAGTATTTGTGGGCAGGAGGGTGTGGTTTGCATTTGCGAAGGGAGAGGATGTGGAGGGACAATGGTCAACTGAGGGATTCTTACTGTTTCTTCCCGGAGCTCCCCAGAAATTCACAGATCAACAAAAGGCCCAAGAGGAACTCGCAGTTGACTCAAAGCTGCTGTCAGGGCCACAGAATTCTTGCACTTGAGAACTGGATTTCTGTGATTTGTGGCTAGGGAGAAAAAGCAGCTGAGAGAATTAACTCTCGCTCTGATGACTATTTTATGCCTTAGTCCCCTCAGTGATCCAGCACATTTTGGGAAAATGACTCACATATAAGTTTGACCACTTTCTTGCAAACTAATATTAAATAGTGGGTTTGATACTGATTCTGGAGGAAATTCAGTGACTGGCTTTGGAATGAGCACTCCTGACGGAGGCAGTTGCTGGCGTCTGAACTCGTAGGTGCTGAAGTCCTTAGGACTCCGAACACTATTGCGTGTTCTCTGGGATTGAAAATAGATGGAGACCCCAGCAGGAAGACCTGCTTTTCTTTCCAGTTGCCCTGGGTTAGATGGCTCCAGAGAGCCAGGCCTCCGCGTTAGGGCCAGGTACTGCAAGTGAATGCTCTGATTTGTGAAACCAGAGACTTTGTTCTTGACAACTGCCGGAGAATAAAGAGTGCCCAGAGGGGAAAAAAGTGCCCTATCCAAATGCATTTGTACAATTCTTTATAGAGCCTGTAGAAAAGTAAATTATTTAAATTTGTCAGTTGTCATACTTTAAAACTATTTATTGAAAGAGCTGCAAACACCGCATGTCTGCGGGAAAGATGTTTTCCAACCCCAGCCATAGGTTGCTCTTACCTCTGGTTCACCTGCACAGTCAAGAGTCATCTACCCTCAGAGAGGGAAGGCCACATTTTGCTTTCCAGGTGCCAGGGTCATCGTGAGAGCCAATCCAGGCCCGGATTTACTCTACTTTGTCTCTGGGCATCTTTTCTCGGGGATGTACAGCAGCGAACGTCTTTCTGCGTCAGCCTCTAGGTAGAAGCTGACTTCCTAGTCCAGGGGTGGCTCTCAGAGCAGGTTCTTTCCTCTGACACAGAGAGCGCAGACTCAAAGGACTTCTTCACTCCTTTGCGTCACTCTCCTTCCCAGCCCGCAGGAAGGTAAGGGTCACAGCTCTTATCACCCGGACTGGGGACAGATGGCAGACAGGGAGGGGCTGAGTGCTGCCCCTCAGCCTTTGTTGGGTCCTGACTGCTGGGCCAGCTTCCTCTGGAAAGGGAAGGATTCAGACCTTGGGGTCCAGCAGAGGCAACAGCAATGACACAGATGGAGAGGGACCCTCTCATGACACAGCAGACCCTTCTTTTACAGCGTTAACTTGGGAGTGTCCAGGATCTTCAGGGTGCAGGTGCACAATCTCTTACCAGTACTCCCAATACGAGTCACCCAATCAACCAGACTCTTACAATTCAAGCTCGGTACTTGTACTCCAACTCCATGATCACTTTCTAATAAACTCATACCGTGTTGTTTATTTTAGCGCCTATGAGCTTTAGCTAGTTTAGGGGACAGGCTGGTGGCCAAAGAGAGAAGCCTCATTACATGGTAGCTATGGCTTGGAGGGTCTGGGCCCCAGAGGGGTGTTTCTTGGAGATGGCTGCCAATATATAAAGGTAAAGTCAGCCAAGAAAGGAAAATAAGTCTACTGTCAAATTAGAGAGGCATCAATTGGGAGAGGACTGGGTGGTGATGTTATTCTATAGACTTTGAGTTTGTGGCCTGAACATTCTCAATAGACCATTTGATATTCTCTGCACTAAAAAAATGGCAACATTTCCCATGTATTTGGCACTACGCTAAGAGCTTTATATGCATTAGCTCATTTAATCCTCACATGAACCTTATCAGATAGTGGAGTCTTCACTTTACAGATAAAGAAAGGCGTGAGATATGCATTCTTCACTCACTCATTGCATTTGAAGGAGCCCAAAGATGCCATTTTTTGTGTGAGCACTTCACCTGCTGAAAGCCAGCAGACCTGGCTCCTGCCCTCTCCGGGCTGTGTTAGTGAGCTGACTGCACGGGCAGTGGCATGTTAGCACTGTAGGGCTCAGGTTATCTATAACTTTGAGCACTGGGGGACCGACATGGCAAAGCACAGTCCTTACATGCTCTGCTGGAACTCAGAAAGAGGTTTCAGGGCCTAACATCTCAAGGATCTCCTTTCTGTGAAAGAGCAAAAAGGATGTTCTCGGATCAGGGAGCCATGGTTAGTGTTAGTTTAAATATTCTCATCTTACTGCCACAAATCACAATTTAAAAACCGATCTCTTTTATATTCCAACATGATCAAATGTGTATTCCCCATGTGGGAGGAAAGGCAACAAGGTTGGTGAGCTTCAGAAATAAAATCATCTGCTCAACAGTTTACTGGCAAAGGAAGCAGTTTCTACCCAGATTTGACCTCTTTTCACTCCACAAGTCCAACATTTCTTCATCAACTTGATTCGGACCCATTAGTGATGATTCATGGTACTGCTGCAGCAAGAGGCCATTTGTGTGCTCTGGGAAGTAGTAGGATGGGGTAGAGGACATCAGGTGGAGAACAGGTTAAGAGGGAGCCCTTGACAGGTGACAGCTGTCATTAGAGAGATAGATGGCAGCAGAGCAAGTGGAAGGTTCACTCGGGATTGGGTGAGTGAGCAGGTCAGCATCAGCAGAGACCGGGACAGCGATGCTCCGCCCATCTGAACACTCGACTGTTGGCACAGAGCTAGGACCAGGAATCCAAGGTGGAAGGAAGTTTGAGTGCTTCTTGAGAGAGAAGCCAAGGTCATGGGCAAAGGGCAGGTCAAGGTTCAGAGTCCACTTAGACTAGACACGAGGGTCAACCCCACTCACGCATGCTGGATATCCAGCAGGCCTGCCAGATGGAGCCTCCGGTCTCCATTCTTAGACTTGACTGTCCAAGGAGACAAGGTGACAAGTGACCTTAAATTTTCACCTTCCTAAGGTGACAGGGACCTGCGCAAGCTAGTAAGAAGTGCAGCCCAGGTTTCGATCTAGGTTTGTTTGACTTAACCTCTAGGTAACATTGCCTCTTAAACTACTTCTTTGTCTGAAGACAGTGCAGTAAATCCCTCTCTTTTAACTTCTCTCCTTTCCTCCTCCTCTTTTCTTCTCTTCTCCCTCTTTTGTAGCATTTATTTACTTATTTGTAGTATTAACTTGTTGGACAGACCTTTCAGAAAAGAAACAGTGTCATAGAAACCTGGACTAAATCATTTCCAGACCTAATGTGTGTGAACTTCTGTGGTCTATGGAGAAAGTAGGTCTTCAACTCACCAGTGTGCAGTGCGAAAGTCAAAGGAACCCTCTCATGTTACTCCCCTCCCCTCACTAATAATAATAATAGTATTAAAAAATTCCAACCCCTTGACTAAAATTCATGAGAAAGTACACATTGTGTCAATGTTTGAGATGTCATACATAAGACTAATTCATTCCACCAGCAAAAGTAATCATATTACAAAACTAAATTTATTCTTTTATGAACACGCTATGCATAGTAGCCACTCAAAGATCTACTCTGGAGACTCACTGGCCTGGAGATCTTCCTTGAAGTCTGGACCTCTGTCTTACACTACACACAAAAATCAACTCAAAATGAATTAAAGACTTGAACATCAGACTGGAAACTGTGAAACTCCTAGAAAAAAACATAGAGGATAAGCTCCTTGACATCGGTCTTGGCAATGATTTTTTGAATGTGACACCAAAAGCACAAGCAACAAAAGCAAAAATAAATAAGTGGGACTACATCAAACGGAAAAGCTCCTGCACAGCAAAGGAAATAACTAACAAAAGGAAAAGGCAATCTACAGAATGGGAGAAAATATTTGCAAACCGTATGTCAGATAAAGGGTTAATATCCAAAATATACGGGGAACTCAATAACAAAAAACTAAATAAACTCAATTAAAAATGGGCAAAGGATCTGAATAGACATTTTTCCAAAGAAGATATACAGATGGCCAACAAAAAATGGTACACGAAAAAGTGCTCAACATCACTAATCATCAGGGAAGTGCAAATCACAACCACAACGAGATATCACCACACACCTGTAAGAATGGCTAGCATAACGACAAGAGATAACAAGTGTTGGTGAAGATGTGGAGAAAAGGGAACTCTTGTGCACTGCTGGTGGGAATGTAAATTGGTGCAGCCACTATGGAAAACTGTATGCAGGCTTCTCAAAAAATTAAAAATAAAACTACCAAATGATCCAAAAATCTCACTTCTGAGTATATATCCGAAAGAAACAAAATCGTTATCTTGAAAAGGTATCTATGTTCATTGCAGCATTATTTGTAACAGCCAAGATACGGACACAACCTTAGTATCTGTCAACAGATAAATGGATAAAGGAAATATGGTATATATACACAATGGAATATTATTTGGTCATAAAAAGACGGAAATCCAGTCGTTTGCAACAACATAGATGAACCTGGAGGGCATTACACTAAGTGAAACAAGCCAGACAGAGAGAGATGAATGTTGCACGCTATCAATTTCATGTGGAATCTAAAAAAATAAGGGAGTCAAACTCATAGAAACAGAGTAAAATGGTGGTTGGCAGGGGCTGGACAGTGGGGGAAATGAGGAGAGGTTGGTAAAAGGGTATAGACTTTGAGTTATAAGATACATAAGGTCTGAGGATCTAATCTATAACATGATGACTATAGTTGATGACACTGTATTGTGTAATGGAAATTTGCTAAGGGGTAGAACTTAAGTGTTCTCATCAAAGAAAAAAAGGTAAATTTGTGAGGCAATAGATGTGTTAATTAACTCTGTGGTGGGAATCCTTTCACAATGTATATATATATCAAATCATCATGTTGTCCACTTTAAATATATTACAATTTTTTGTCAATTATACCTCAATATAGCTGGAAAAAAAAGAATCTGGGGATCAATTGGGACTTCTCATGCTGTAGCACTGAGTAGAGAAATGGTTAGAGACAATGGATTGTCTGAAAAGTAAGGGAGTTGTTAGGGGCCTGAAAGAGACCTTTTCCAAAACGTTGGAGCAGGTTTTGCGTGTATGCTTAGATGTTTGGATATGTGAGCTACCATTACAAACTCTAAAATGGATAGTAACTCCAACACAGTAGAAGTTTATTTCTTCTTCACTGTGGTCCCAAACACGTGTTCCTGGCCAGCAGACAGTTTTCTTGCAGGCAGTGACTAAGGGACACGGGCTCCTCCATCAAAACCCTGCCAGCTTTAACACATAGCTCCCAAGATCCCCGTGCTGGGCTGCCTCAAGCCAGTGGAAGGGGAATGAAAGGATGGAGAAGACACATTAGCTTTTTAATGACCTCAGCCCTAAGTGGCACACACCAATTCTGCTCATGCTCCACATTTGTGGAGACTGGACATTCAACCGCACTCCATATGAGGAAGCCGGAAGTGTGGTTTTGGCTGAGCAGTCACTTCCCCGTCATACCCTGGAAGGGGAAGCATGACTTGAGGTAGAAGCTTAGCCTCATTGCCAGAGGCTGGTGGTGAGGTTATCTCAGAGATCACATTACAGGGTTTCTTAAAGAGACCCACTGCTGCCCATTTTCATTGACAATAGCATTAGTTTAAACTGGCCATTGTGGAGAGCAGGGCTGGTGGCCTGTGGGACACACAACAGAGGCTTGTGAGCTTACGCTTCTGGGTGGTTGGTGGAGATTGGCATGTGTGGGAGTAACAGGTGGGGAAATCTCACTCTGAGGCCTTCCCTGAACCACCTGTTTCCATTCCTTGGTTTAGCAGCTCAAACTGGTCTTGTTCTGGGCCCAGCGTCCTCAGGTACCTGGGACCGTTTCTCTAGTGTCTTGGGTAATTGGAATCCCTGAATGTGTAGGCCCATGGGAGCCATTTTCCCTCTGCCCCTCAACTCAGCCCCTTACCCGGGTGTCCTCAGGAGGGAACAGGTGAGAGAAGACCTGCCATGTCACATCTGGAAGGTGGCTTTTCCCCTGCTGTACAGCATCAACCAAGCACAGGAGAGCAAAAAATTAAAGTTGAGATGGGAAACCAATCATGAACAGCCGTTGAAGAGATGCTAACCATGAATGTTATTGAAAACGTCAATGAGTCTATAATGATGTTGCAAATGGCCTTAGGGTTTTAGAAAAAAAATTATTTTGCATTTACTGGGTGCTCTTTTTTATTAGAAAAGTAATATATGGATAACAGTTTAATGCTGCTCCCCACAGCGTTATAGCGCTATTTATCTCTGGAACGTTTTTCTAAAATAGATGTAAGTTTGTATGTAAAATAATCAATTACAGAAAACAGTATTTAATATGCATGTATATTTTTGTATAAAAAAATTCCATTCTCTGGGTGTTATTGAATTGTGGAAGCAACATTATAAGCTTCAAAAGAAATCAGAAAAATATATCTTTGAATCAATTTACACTAAATTAGGGGAAATTAGGAGTACCAATTCTAATTTTGGGGGAAATTTGATAGAATATAACTTGATGAGGGAAATCCTTTGAAAATTTAAGTGCAGGATGCTCTGTTGCACGTCTCAGTGAGATAAACTAGAGAAAGTTAGGCTGTCTTACACCTTGTTAACCACCGAACACAGCAGATAGAGACCCCTGGTAGACACAAACCTGGTGGGGCAGAGGTCCTGTTTCAATTGAGAGCTCTGTCTGCTTTGTTTCTTGTCATCACGATTGCCATTCCTTCCTTCACGTTTGCTGACATATAAGGAGAAGAAGCAAAATGCTTTGTAAGCCATTCTCTTTTTTAACTATATCCTTTTTACTTGACTTCCTGGAAAAGTAATGTTTTAACCGGGAAGCTGATGATAACCAAAATGTCAAAAAATGTGTTTGTTGTAGGAAACTGTAGTCATTTACTTAAGCCATAATTCGTTTGTATAGAAAATTGAATTTGCTTACTTAAGCTATACGTGAACTCCCCAGTCCTATGTTAATTAACTCAGCACTCTCATAAATGAACTCACAGCTTTCTGTTAATTGACTTTCCACTAGAGATAGTATCTGTATTCTCTTGTTCGGCAGAAAGCCACCAGTTCTAACCTAGCTTTCTCCCTGTAGGCCTGTTTGAAATAATGGGTGCTTCTTACAAATTTTGACCCAAACATGGTGCCGAGTTTCACTCTTCCACAATATGCTCTCAGCCATTAAGAGCTAACTCTTCTGACTACTTTCTTCTCTGTATACATTGGCTTTCATATTTTAGGTCAATGGTCAGTAATGCTCCATGATGCAAATATTTTCAGCCATTGTCTGCTCTATCACTCTATCCTGAGCTGAGTGCATTTTGCAATGCACGTTGTTTACTGTGGTCTATGTGTCAATTATTTTGTATCCTGGTGAACTGTCTTGACCCATAATAGTTGTCAAAAGTGCGAGAGTGATGGTGCTGGTCCACCATGAACCAAATGAGAGCATCATGGAGGATGTGAAAGTTTGTTTCATGGTGTCTGGAGTTTATTCAAGCACATCACTGCAGAAGCAGGGGTAAAGTTCAGTGAGCAGTTAGGAATTTGTGGACATCCTTTGACATTATGAATGACGTCATAAAAATGACGGCAACCTGGGAATGACTGGTCAGCAATTGAGTGAATGGAGGACAAGAGAAACTGTCTGGGTCAGAGAAAGGCCTGTTTTAACTTTAGGGGATCTGAAGGGAACAATCTGTGACTGCCAGTGGACAATTCTGGGGACATATCTTAACCCAGGTGATGCCACAACAACTTTGGGAGCTCTGAAGGAGTCAATGTTCCAAATTCCAGAAATGTATTCCCCACCCCCACTACGTCCATCAACGAAAAGGGGCATTTATTTTATTGCACATGGTGGAAAGATTAATCCTACAGAGGGAAAAAATGAAAAATGCAAATCTCCACCCTCTTTTCCAATTCCATTCTGTAGCGGTAACTACTGTTAGCCATTTCCGAAATTTTTAACATATATGTCTGCATATAGATGAGTATAAGCAGTGGCAAACTTCAGGCCATACCAAGTGGGAGGAAATAGAATTAATATTTCTTTTCTATAACAGAAATTAATTCTATTTTTAAGTTGCCACGGGGAGGTATGAAGTTAAGCATAGACATTTCAGGGTTTACCCCTTCCCTTTCCTGGAATTGTGACTAAGCTTTGAGGGTTTGGTGGACAGAAGGTGGTGGGGAGCCAAGATGTGGGGTGGATGAAACGTGTTCCTCAGTGTCACCTGTCACCCTGGCATCTTGGAGTTCCTGCTCAGTGTCCAGTCACTGGTCTGTGGAGATGGCTGTGGCAGATTTTCTCATTCTGGCTTCAAGGCCTCTGAGGCCTGGCTTTGCAGTTACTTCCGGGTCCCTCTCAGTGCTTCTGGAAACATCTGATTTTTCCCATTCTTTAGTGGGTGTTACACAAGGGGAAACTTGCCATTTCTCAGGGCCACCCCACTCGGCTGTCTCTGCTCTTCTGCCTCCTTGCCATGGGGGGAATCTCTGGCATGCTTTCCACCCCCCTGGGGCCCCTTTCCCTGAAGTAAGACCTGAGTCTTCTCTGCTCGTGGATCTCCCAACTTCTCTGGGATTTCTATCATATCCTTCCCTGGCTGGTGCATGGTGGGGAAGGGTGGTGGCTGGGCACGGGGCCCTTTCTTAGGGACCTGACAGCGTTTAACACAATGTCCTCAGCTGGTCCAAGAAATCTTCACTTAGTCCGAGAGTGAGAAAAAGGATCTGACTGAGCATACATTCTTCTAAAACTATGGCTTGTGGCTTAAAATGACATGCATCTCCAAAGCCCAACTTCTTAAAACTCAAAAGCCTTGGATTTTGAACCCCTCAAAGCTATTATTTCTGCCAGGAGTATCAAAAGCCTATTTAAAAACTCAGAAGCCAGGAATTGACATCTTTGCTCTCGTGTAGTGCTTCTCTGAGGCAGCACAGATAGAATGTTCTAACTGCTGCCTAAGTGGTAGGAGGTCACAGAGTAACAGGAAATACTGTGAGCAAAGATCACATCACTGGTAAAATAGTACACAGTTGTAAATGTCTATCCTTGGCAAAAGTACTCATGGGATCAACATTTACCTCTCTGCGTCTCGGCTGGTTTTTTCTCTTTGTTTGTTTAATTGTATGTTTTGGAGATATTTCCATGTCACTGCACATAGACCAAACTTGTTCATTTGAACGTTTGCTTACAATTATTTTGTACGGCTGCATCATGATTTGTTCAAGCGTCATTTTCTTGTTTCTTTTTTTGGTTTGTTTCTTATTACAAAGAATGCTGCAGTGGGGCATTGCCACCCTGGCCCCTTCCTCAAGGGGATTTAATCTCATACTATGTCTTCTCCCTTTTCTCTTCCAGCATTGTCTAGTCAACTGGTTCCTAAGGGCTTTCCTAGCACAGAGGAGAAGAATTCTGGGAAAATTACATCTTCTGGGCTGCCCTGGGAGGGATTAAGCCCCTTGTGTAAACAGTTTTCCATAAATACTAAATTTTTGCTTAGCAGTTCTGGATGTGGGTATTTCTATACCCAGAGAAATGTCTGGCTGCTCAGGATGAATTTGGCCAATTGTTAGCTACGCTCGGCAAGAAGCTCGTGCATCTGTCTGAATGCTGGCCCAGGACCCGAGCCCATGGAAAAGGCTTGTGTAAGTGGCAGCCCCTCAAGGTATGCCACTGGATGCTCAATTTTGTTGATCCATCAATGAAACACAGTGATCACCTTCTGATGGTCTTCTTTAAGACTGCCCCACTTTTAGTCAAGAGTCAAGAGAACAACCATGTCATTGTAGTACTTGGCATCTTTGAATCATCCCAGAGGGTCCTCTGGGGAAAGAAAATAATTGGCTAAATTCAACTTATGTGGAATAGATGCTCTTAATAGGTATATAACAGACATAGGTAATTATAGTAAACTTCTTCAAATTCTAACCGATAAAGTCAGATTCAATGGCAGGAATATACAACTCTGAAACAGGCTTAATGGGATGAAAAAAACCTAAAAATTCCTTCAGTGAAAATGATTTCTGGACTATGGTACTGAAATTTTGGGTTCTAGTGGCTCTGACTCTGGCAAGTGGGAGATATCTTATGTTGAAAAATTTTTTATTTTACAAATTTAAAATGTCTTCATGTGTGCGTGTAACAAACATTTACTGGGTATAAATGTTTATTAGCTATGTACTAAGTGAGAGACCTTATGTTAGGTCTATATTATCATTCATCCCATCCACACTTTCACTAGCATGCCCACAAAATACTACTTCTCTTTCTTTTTTAGCATTTCATCTCCCATCCTCCTCTTTTCTAGCCTGCTCTTAACATTAGTATGACACTGCTGGATCACGAGGGGACAAAGCTTCCAGCATGCTTCCCAATCTGCACTCCACATCTATCTCTTGCTCACACCAGGGCCATCTGAGAATCACCTACCTGGAAACAAGGGGACACATTCTGCCCCCAAAGATAAGAAGGGAGATTGTGATGTCAGGAAAGGGAGGGACTTTCACTAAGACAGTAGAGATTGATGTGTATAAAATTCTTAGCCCAGAGCCTGACCCATGATATGCACTTAACAAACTCGCTGTTTGATTACTGGTCTTATCTCTAGGCTGACACAAGTCTGACGGGTGGGGAGCAGTCACCTCCTTCCATCTTGTTGGCTACTCTCTTAATGAGTGAAAATTCCCAGAGGATCTTTTTCAGAAGAGAAGCTGTGGCAGAGCAGCCCTCGATTAAATTTGATGCAGCTGTTTATCAAACAAATGAGATTGAAGAGAAGAAAGATGGTTTTATAGAAAAGGAGATGCGATCAGGGACATGGCAGAGCTACTCTCCTTCTCCCTGACCTTTCTGGCTAAGGCAAAGACAGTTACTGTAATTACCTAAAGTAGCTGAACTTTAATTCACTTAGGGACCCCAATGTGTAATAGACTAAAAGAAATGCAGACAAACAGTTCAACCTCAAATTAGGAGCCCCATCTAAACTTGCTGACAAAGAGATTCCATTTCCAAGTTTGCACACGGAAAATCTGCTCCACCCTGGAAAAGTCAATAAGTTAACTTTCCCTTTCCACCAGTTGCTGGTGGAAGACATTCTTACCTGCTCCTATTTGCCAGTTCCCCCTATTTTCACCCAGAGTCTCCCAGCATGACCTGAGCTGGTCCCTGTTCCTACACAGTAGAAATTTAGTAGAATTGGAAGCGCTCAGGAGCAAAATGCCAACCTCTATCCTCAGATGGAGGAGATTGAGAGCAATTAACATACCCTTTGTTGTGGTCAACCTCCCTGTGTTGGTTTTTTCTGGCTGCCATAATGAAATATCACACACTGGGTGGCTTCAACAATGGACATTTACTTTCTCACAGTTCTGGAGGCTGGACGTCCAAGACCAAGGGGCTGGTGGGGCTGGTTCCTGGGGAAGGCTCTCTTCCTGGCTTGCAGGTGGATGTCTTCTTGCTGTGTTCTGGCGTGGCCTTTCTTCTGGGTGCTTACTGGGAGAGAGCAATCTCTGATGTCTCTTCCACTTCTTTTTTTTTTTTTAAAGATTTTATTCTTTTCCTTTTTCTCCCCAAAGTTCCCTGGTACATAGTTGTATATTTTTAGTTGTGGGTCCTCCTAGTTGTGGCATGTGGGACGCCGCCTCAGCGTGGCTTGATGAGTGGCGCCATGTCCGCACCCAGGATTCGAACCGACAAAACACTGGGCCGCCTGCAGCGGAGCACACGAACTTAACCACTCAGCCACAGGGCCAGCCCCTCTCTTCCATATCTTATAAGGACACTAGTCCTTTCAGATTAGGGCCCCACCCTTATGACCTCATTCAACCTTAATTACCTCCTTACAGGCCCTATCTCCAAATACAGTCACATCTGGGGTTAGGGCCTCAGCATATGAATTTTGGGGGACAAAATTTAGTTCATAACATTACCTAACCCTCCCAAACTTAGACTGGCTTGGGTGTTGATGATTTCTTTTACTCGATGTATTGGTTTGCCATTGCTGCATAATAACCGCCCCCAAACTCAGTGGCTTAGAACAATAATGATTTATCAGCCCTCAAGTGCCTGTCGGTCAGCCGGGGTTCAGCTGATGAAGGCTGGTCTGCTTGTGACTGTTTCAGGCTTAGGCAGCTGGGACGGCTCTGCTCCAGATGTCTGTCATCCTCCTCCTGGGGCCTGCAGGCTAGCCCAGGCATGTTGCTTTCCTGGTGAAGGCAGAGTCACCACTGCACAGGGCACAAGTCCTGCCTGTGACTCACCTACTAACATCCTCATTGGCCAAAGCAAACCACATGGCAAAGGGTGTGGATCCAGGGATGGATGAGGAATTGAGGCTGATCTTAGAATCTATCACTGTGTCCTCTTGGTCACAATTATTCCCACTGTCCACGTTCAAAATATGCTCACCCCTAATCCCAACTTTTCAGATAGGGAGCAGGCTGAGAAATTTGCTAAGTCATCAAAAGGGGCGTATTTTCCAAGGTCCTCAGAAGTATCCACAGAAATGATGGGAAAAAGAAGGACATTGCCGAGGGCAAAACCGAGAGGCATGGAGAACAGTGACTGAGGAGTTACTCCAGGGAGCAGAAGTAGGACTAATTAAGGAACATCCCCTACTCCCAGCATAGGGAAGACCCGGCAATATTTGACCAGGGGAGTTCAAGTTTTTCAGACCAGTGACTGATATGTACCCACAATACTTCATTTTTTCAAAAGAAAATGTTAATTGCATTTACCCCGTTTTGCCATTGTATATTGGGAGCACTGAGTGAGATAACATAAGTTTTTGGTCCACGAGTCTCCAAATAAAGAGGAGTCACATCCAAAACGGATATAGATCATGAGATCCTAGACTTCAAACCTGAAGCCATGGTGGGATGAGACTGGTGTTCTTGGGATCAGAGAAAGAAATTTGGGTAAAAAGTACTATTTAATACTGCAGGAAACTGGGCTAGCTTGAGGGTATTTTTTTCTATTGTGCGAACACACAAGGGCTCCTTTGCCTAGAGTCCCATCCTCCTGGTATCTGTGCTGGGGAAGAATTGTAAGCAATAATAATACTATCCATAGTCTATACTTGTCTGATGTCCAAACAGGTAACTTACTAATTTTAAAAAAATTATTAAACTTAATTTTTTTAAACCTCAGTATCTACCAAGGAGAGACACACTCTTAGCTTTTCATCACATATTAGGATAGGGTCTCATCAGTCTGTTACCGGGCCCAGGGTAAACTCTACATCTTGATTTTCCTTCTATACCAGGACCATGAGAAGATGAGTACGGAGAGAAAAATCTAGGGGGTGGTGGGTGTCGTGGTATGATAACATTTTTCTGTACAAGTTAGCCATTGTCCTGATAATAATAACTAATATTTTTGAGCACGTACCATGTATTGTGGTGGTTCCAAGCACATCATATGTGTTAGTGTAGTGACTCTATGAGGCAGGTACTACTTTTGCCCTAATTTTCAGGCGGGAAACTGAAGCACAGAGATTTTAAGAAACTTATCTAAGGTCACAGAGCTAATAAGTGACAGGGCTGAGATTTGAACCCTGGAAGAATGATTCCAGCTCTACACTCTTAACTACTATGCTATTCTGTCCTGATGATTCAGGAAAATTGCCTGCATCTTAAATAGATTTACCATAAGAAATAGAGGATAATTTTAGAAAATATCTGTTCCATTTCTTCAACAATATGTAAGGGGACACTTCCTCTGAGAATCAACAGTAGGCCATTATGGAAAAATATGTGAAAAATCCAAGACAAGGGGCCCAGCCCTGAGGCTGAGTGGTTAAGTGTGCAAACTCTGTTTCGGTGGCCCAGGGTTTCACTGGTTCAGATCCTGGGCCAGACCTAGCACCACTCATCAAGCCACGCTGAGGCAGCGTTCCACATAGCACAGCCAGAAGAACCTACAATTAGAGTATACAACTATGTACTGGCGGGCTTTGGGGAGAAAAAGAAAAAAAAAGATTGGAAATAGTTGTTAGCTCAGGGCCAATCTTTAAGAAAAAAAAATCCAAGACAAGAAAAGATTGTAGTAAAATTAGATATAACAGCTAAAAGGTATCAGGTTGGAGGGAGCAAATAGAACACTTGAAGCCACAGAAAATGGAATTCATAAAGTAAGGACAATTTGAGAGTTAGTTCAGAAGCATAGCTTCAAGGAATAAAAGATTAAAAGTGATAAGCTAAAAGTTGGATGGCATGTCATAGACATCCAAATTCTTTGAATAATAATTGTTTCTGAAGGAAAAAACAAAAAACAACAACAAACAAGACAACAACATAAAGAAATGAAGAAAAAAAGTTTTTATTCAATGAAAGATTCTGTTTAAAAATGAAGCAAAATTTGGGGCTGGCCCGGTGGCGCAGCAGTTGGGTTTGTGTGCTCCGCTTCCATGGCCTGGGTTTACTGGTTCAGATCCTGGGTGTGGACCTACACACTGTTTATCAGGCCATGCTGTGGTAGGCGTCCCATGAATAAAGTAGAGGAAGATGGGCACAGATGTTAGCTCAGGGCCAATCTTCCTCAGCAAGAAGAGGAGGATTGGTGGCAGTCGTCAGCTCAATCCTCCTAAAAAAAAAACCCACAAAAACAAAAAAAAATGGAGCAAAACTTATGAAAAGTGATTGTATTAATTTTGGATTATACGTGACAGAAACATGGATTAATTTAAGCCAAGGAATTTATTGGTTCACTTAACAGAGAATTTCAAAGTACGGATCTGGCTCTACAGGTGGCTGAGTTCAGGGGGTTTCAATGTTGTCATCAGGACTCAATTTCTATCGTGCTCTCTTTCCCTTTCTCTCAACGGTTTTCCTTTGTGTTAGCTTTATTTCCAGGCAGCTCTACCTTTGTGGTTGCAAAGATAGCCACTGCCTAGGCTGTCGGCCAGGTGGAGGTTTACATCTAGCGATGCCAGAGACAAGATGGCGCCTCTTTCCCTGTAACTCCCTCCAAAGGCACGGGGATGATTCTCATTATCCTGGCTCGGGTTAGAGGCTCCTATCGGGAGGACAGTGGTTCAATTCCTCCTAAGGAATAGAGGGCGCCCCAAAATAAAGAAATGAGGGGCAGGCAAATAAAGGCGAGCAATGTTCACTACAAATAACAATACCAACATTTTTTGTTTTATTGTAAGCCAGGTGTTCTGCTATTTATATATTATTTCCCTAAAACCTGACAATACACTACTGAGATGTTATAATCTTCGTTTTACATGGAAGGGTATCAAGTCTCAGAGAGATTACATAAAAAATTTTAAGTCTCGCAACCAGTGAATTACAGATACTCAATTCAAGCTCATGTCTGTCTAATTCCAGAGTCTGTCTGTGATCTTCAAAAGTTAAGAGAGAAATCATGCACGGCTCTGCCATCTAAGCGTGAACAAGTATTCTGGTGCATCTCTTTCCAGCTCTCTCTCTCTCTCTTTCTTCTCATTTAATTATAGCTTTTTGTTGCTGGTCCTTTTATAGTCGTAAGCCTTTAATACGTGATTGAACGAGACAGCTAAAATGGACTCTTCTTTGATGTAAATAGCAATATTTCTGTAAATTCAGAGAGTTTCTTTCCTTCTTTTTGTTAGGGCTTTCTTTTTTAGCTTCTCTCTTTCTAATAAACTCCCTTTTGCTGAGATGAGCTCCCTTCATCTGTTAATCTTTGCTCACGCCAATGTGTTTCTTTGTTAATAATTTTTATTATGAAATATCTACACAAAAAGAGACTATGTAACACATCTGTTTAAAGAATAGTGATGAAATGAATCTTTCAAAGGTACTTATGTACCTTTCATACACATAAAGAAAGAAAATGTTTCCAGAACCCTTGAAACCCCTGTAGCTATATCCTTCTCTCCAGAGATAACCTGACTTTGGGTTAGTAGATAACCTGACTTTGGGTTAGTAGATAACCTGACTTTGGGTTAGTAGATAACCTGACTTTGGGTTAGTAGATAACCTGACTTTGGGTTAGTAGATAACCTGACTTTGGGTTAGTAGATAACCTGACTTTGGGTTAGTAGATAACCTGACTTTGGGTTAGTAGATAACCTGACTTTGGGTTAATATTTTTATTGCTTTTCTTTCTTGTTTTACTACACATATTACGTTAACCCTGTGACTGTGGGAAAGTCACTTACCCTCTCTGTGCTTTAGTTCCCTCCTCTGTAAATTAAGAATAATAAGAGTACTTACTTCACAGAATTGTTATTAAGGATTAAATGACTTAATGTAAATGTAAAGTGTTCAGATTATTGCCTGGCACAGAGTAAGCATTATGTAATAATTGGCTATTATTATTTAAAAATATATTATTTGTTTTTGAGTTTTATGTAAATGAAATCATACTGTACATATTCTCCTGTGACTTTTTTGGTTCAATACTATTTTGAGAGATTTATCCATACTGATATATGTGAACACTTCTTCATTTTTGCTGCTTTGTAGAATTCTGTTGTATGACTATACTTCAATTTATTTATCTATCCTACTCTTGATGGATATTTGTCTCGTGTATTCATTTTCTTGCCATTATGAACTATGCTTCTATGCAGTCTTGTTCACATTTCCTGGTGTTCATGTGCTAGAACTTCTCTAGATAAAATGCCTTGGAGTGGAATCACAGGATCATGGAATATGCACATTCTCTCTCTTCCATGACTCTATCTTTTTTTTTTTTTTTTCATATTTTCTAACTCTTTGTCTTTCTATGTTGCATTCTGGGTAATTTCTCCAAAACAACTGTAGCAGATGCTGTCAGTAAGTGCTCCATCTATGCATATACCCTTAGTCTTACCACATCAGTGCATATCTGCCTAGCTTCTAATTGCCAGAATCTGAATTTCTTTGCTCTGGTTTTCAGAACCCCCTTGACCACTCATGTGGTAGGTCAGAAGTGTCTGGCAATTAACGTCTTCATGGGAACAATGACTGATGGGTGAATGAATACCCCAGCTCCCTTTCCATCCAGTGGGATAACTCTGAGGTATGTGTTCTAGATTGGCTTTTAGAGTACCTCCAGTGGTATTAAGCTCCAGTTGCTCACAGTTGTAACTAGCTTGATAATATATTCTTAATTGGCTGATTTGCCTTTCTTCTTTGATTTACTCACTTCTTTACTGGTGTTTTTTTCCCCTCCCACATAAACTACTGTACTCAAATCATTGTCTCTCAGAGTTGGCTTCAACAGGAACTCTAACTGAGATATATGTCTTCCAGGTCACTAATTTTCTCTTCATCTGGGTCTAAACTACTGTTTAACTTTTCATTAAGTTTCTAATTTCAGTTATTTTATTTTCATTTCTAGAAGTTCTATTTGGTTCCTTTGAAAATCTGCGAGGCCAGCTTTGATAGTCCTTGATTCTCCATCAATCTTTCAGTTTCTTTCTTTCCCTTAAAATATTGTACATTTTTATTTTATAGTCCATATTTGATAATTCCAACGTCTGCTGTCTTTGCCTTTCCGATCTGTGGTTTGTTGTTTCTGTCAACTCTCACTTGTGGTGGTTTCTTTCCTGTTGTTTTGAGTAATTTTTGATTGTGAGTTTTGCCTGTAAGACTTGAGGCCTGGTTTAAAAATTCATTCCTTCAGGTGAGATGTGCATTTGGTTTTTCTAGGTGGCTGGGGACACTGCCTATCTGAAACTACTTTAAATTCCATTTTTGGCTTAAAAGTTTTCTGGGTCATACAGGTTGTTTGAATTCTGACTCAAAATTCCCTTAAGTGTAGATTTGTGGTTAGGAATTCTTGGGGAGAATTCTTTCTCTTT
Organism: Equus asinus; assembly: GCF_041296235.1. Taxonomy (NCBI): domain Eukaryota; kingdom Metazoa; phylum Chordata; class Mammalia; order Perissodactyla; family Equidae; genus Equus; species Equus asinus. The sequence goes on from NC_091816.1 coordinate 13,469,275, forward strand.
TTTTCTTCTGCCTTCCCTCTCTCCATCTCTCTCTCTGTGTCTCTCTTTTTCTCTTTCTTTCCTTCTCTTCACTTAGAGCCAAAATTGAGATAATAATATATCCTATTGACTCCCTTTGTGGGGTACTTTTTTTCTAGGTCATCCACTTAAAAAAGGATGTTTACCTTTATGCGTTCCTGCTTTGGAAAGTGAATATCTTTAATTCAACCTCCCACTCTGTAAGATCACAGGCTTTATCTTCTTATATCCCAAAAGCAATCTCCAGCTTCACAACTATTTACTTATCTGGATTTGAGCTTTCTTATCTTTTCTAGCCTTCAGAGAATTTCATTACTTTTTTGCTAGCTCATTCATATGTTTAAAAACTTTTTCTTTTTTGTTTTTTAAAATGTATTCAACATTTTTTAGTGCACTTTACTGGGAGAGTTTTCTCTAAACTCCTGTACCACAATATTGCCATTTAAGGCTCCCAGGTTTTTCGCAATAACAATATATTACGCTCACTCCCTCCTCCTGTCTATCTTCTCTCTTAAATATCGAACATTCTTATTTTGTAGTATATATTTGACAATTCTGATGTCAATTCCTTTAATAAGTACTGATTGATCTCAACCATGTGCTAGGCACTCTTCCAGGGCTTCGGTGTGAATGCATCGGACAAGGTCACAACCCTTGTGGTGCTCACATCCCAGAAGAGAGTGTAGGCTCAGGACCTCACTAGTACTATCCATTGTTCTAAAGGGCACCTTTGCAATGTGTAAACAGTTGTGCAAGGTTGAGAAGTGTAGTAGGCAGTATTTTGTGTTTTGTTGCTGATATCTACAAGTCAAAATAGGGAGAAATTGCAACAATTTTTCTACTTGGAAAGGTTAATGATTGTATGTGAGTCTGAAGATGCAGGATAGACAGCCGATACAGGTGGATAAGCTGATTTTTGTGCATACGGAGGAGAAGGAGGCTGGGGACTCTCATTCATGCAGCATTGTGTAAGATGCTTTGTGTATACGATCTGGTTTAATTCTGACCCCTCCCTCAAATAAATTCCATGTAGTAGATATTATCTCTGTTTTAAGGTAAACTGTAGTGTAGTTGAAACAGCTAATTGTCTCCTAATATTTTTTTTCCTGTTATTCAATAGCAATAGATATTTTTCACTCGGTACATGAATGCTCAGCCTAAAGATGACATTTTCTATTCTCTCTTGCAGTAAAATGTGGCCATATCACTGAATTCTGTCCAGTGAGATTTCAAGCGGAAGTGTCAGTGGGGGCTTACGGCAAACTTCCCTGAGACAGCTGGGGTATGCATTTTACTCTTTCTTCCTCTCCCTTTTTCCATCCTGCTGCCTAGAATGTGGATACTGCTTACAACCATGATGATGAGGCCACACTCTAGGATGAGATCGAGCATGGAAGGAGTTAAGTCCCTGAGGACTTTCGTCAGCCAGACCTCCACACTAGCCTTGAACTGCATATCTCTGAGGTCCTATATTAGAGAGAAATAAATTTCTACCCTCAGGTGTTGCTATTTATTTTAAAATTTTCCCCCGAAATCTGCCATCAAACCTAATCCTAACTGCATATTGGGGCTTCGAAAGATTATGTAACTTGCCCAAAGTAATACGTCTAGTAAGAGCCAGAGTTAAGACTTGAATCGAGAGCTTTGCGTTTAAGTAATAATGGCCAAATAAGTGGATGATAGTTGGTATACGGGAACCCCTGCATTCCATATACCAAACCAAATCACTTGGTTGGTTTTTAGGGTTCGTTTATTTTCCCTCCACTTTACCCATCTATCCAACTTTCTGCAACATACACTCTTCATTTAGGCTGGCCAACTTGCGTCCCCTTGCTCATACTGGTCTAATTTATGTTTCTAGACTCACTCTGGAGCACTAGGAGTTCGAACATAAAATAATCATTGAAAGACTGCGGAATATTTCAAGCGCGAGAGGGTTAAATCTAGAGCATGGATTTAAAGATAAACAGGGTTTGGATGATTGGAGGCAGGCAACAGGAGAAAAGACATAGAGGTACTATCAATTTTCCATCCAAGGAGGGCCCCTAGGCAATCTATTATGTCTCTCAGTAATTAAATTTTATGTGCTAGGGAGACCACATTAACATTATGAAAGAGATTCGTGAATGGGCTACTCCTTTAATAGTAATGAAACCTTTCAAGACTTAACTTTGTCTTCATTAAGTCACTTTAAAGGTTATGAAGACAGTGTAGATTATTGCTGTAGGATGCACTGGAGTTTGCCCTTACAATTAATTTCATGCTGAAATGGGCACAGAGCACTACTCATATGAATTGCTGATTTAAAAATCTTTTTTTCGTATCTTATTTCATCTGTACATATCATTCTTGTTTTTGACCTTAAATACTACTACACACATTGATAACTGAAGCTTCTGGCTAATTTTTAAAATGTAAGGAATTATTTTTAGAAAGAGTTAAAAAAAATCTATTTCTCCTCTCTTGATATAGCTTCTTGAATGACTAATTTTTAGAGACCTATAATCTGAGAATAACCTATAGCCTGAGACTATCTGTATGTCAGATAGTGCTGAATTCTGAAACCTGACTCCGCTAGTGTGTGCACATAGCGGAAATTATAGGTGGAAAGATGCCCCTGTGGCTCCAGAATTGTGGGTGGTGGATGAGATGATTCTGAAAGTCTTACTTTCTTTGCAAACATGCATAACCCAAGTATATGGCTGTCTGGTGGCTACTATTCTTTAGTGATGATGCTTTGGGGCTCATAAAGAAGAAAGGAAGGTTCAGTAGGGGTATAAAATAACTGATTATCATTAATCCAAGTCATCGCTTGACAAAGTGGGGCTGTCGACAGACGTTTAGCACAAAGTTTATGGCAAGTTTAAAAACGTTCATCTGAACAAAGTTATGCTGGTTTCTTGGTTGTGGGACTTTTCAGGGTCCTTAATGTGGTGGCATCGTGAGTCTCCAAGAGGAGAGTGCGATAGGCAGCCTTCCTAAACTTTGATTCCAGGACCTGTTATTAAGTGAGCATATCACAAAAATAAGGCTCCATGGAAACCCTTGGGTAACATTGATCTAGGTGATGCAGAAGTTGCAGGCTGTGTTGTAATGAGATTCAGGGGCCAAGTGTGCAACTGTGCTATCAACTATCTAATCGGTGAGACCGGACAGTTGCTGGGCACAGAATCATTTCTGTTTTCAGCCCAGATACTCTCTAGGCAATCTAGAGATCTTAGATCAACCTCCTCATTTTATAGGTCAAGGAACTGAGGTCCAGAGAGGCCCAGGAGCTTGTTCAAGGTGGTACCCTAGTTAGTGGAGAGCGGATGCTAGAAGCTACGTCCTCTGATTCTCAGAGCCCGCTCTACTGCCCCATTGGGTATGGGGGACTCTAAGGGAACGCTCCGAGTTCAGCAAATGGAGTAGACGTTGGTGGTGGAGTGAGCAGCGGGGATGGGCTGGATCAGTGTTTGGGGGGATATCTCCATTCTTTCAATCATGCATTGGGTAGCATAGTCCAGATGCCTCGTCATCCTAGTCACTCAGAGCTGGATGAACTCTAGTTTGTCAATTTCTTCTTAAAACATGGAGCCCAGACCTAGGCGTGATTCTCCAGCTGCGCTTCGACCAGAGCAGAGTGCACTGGGACACCTCTCTTCTTGGATCACTGTTGATACACTATTCTTGAATTAGTGAAGACCAAGAGCAAGACAATTATTTTTATAGGATCCATCCATCACTTTCAGCTCATATTAAGCTTGTGGTTAACCCAAGATCTGTTTTATATGAGTTACTGTCTAGTCAAGTTTTTTCCTAAGCTTAAATTAATCAAGTAAGATTAATTTTTCGAACCTAAATGTAGGTCTTTACATTAACCCTGTTTCATTTCATCTTGGTAGTTTTGGCCCAGTACTCTTGACTGTCAGGATTAATTTGAATTTTGACACTTTCATTCTTCTAGCTCTTTTTTCTGGTACTGCAATAATTGCAGCTATAGTGTGCAAGCCTCTGATTTCTTTGTTTCTCAACCTGACTGTGGTTCTCTGTAAAAGGAAGGAAGGGAAGCTGAAGAAAATTAATTTAGCACTTATATTTGCCAGGTATTGTGCCAGGTGCTTAATACACTTTTTGTTATTTAATCCTCATAGTAACTGTTTATGATTGTAACTTCCTCTTCTGTAAAAGGAGAATGAAAATTCTCATCTCAAAGAGTTTTGGAGAAGAATAAATGAGATAGTTGAAGCTATGTACTTATTACGGTGACTGACAGATAGTAGGCACTTGGTAACTATTAGTTGCTTTTATCTCTGTCCCTCTTCCTTCATCTTCTCTTTCAACAGAAAAGGACAAGGACAGAGAACTATGACATTCCATTAAAGAAACCATCTCTTGATGCTGCAGAACCACCAGTCAGCTTCTACCAGTATTGTCAGCCAGTTTTCATACCATGTGAGTATTATTTATTGCTGCAATACAAATTCCTCTCAAACTTAGCAGCTTAAAACAACACACATCTATTCCCCACTCCCCCTACTGTTTCTGTGGGTCAGGAATCCAAGCACAGCTTACCTGGGTCCTCTGCTTTAGGATCTCTCACAAGGCTTCAGTCAAGGTGTTGGCCAGGGTGCATTCTAATCTGAAGGCTTGACTGGGAAGGAGCCTTTTTCAGGCTCACTTATGTGGTTAATGACATGTCAGTTCCCAGAGGATTGTTGGATTGAGGGCCTCAGTTCTTTGCGGGCAGTCAGCTGGAGGTCACCCTCAGTTCCTGGTCATGCGTGCCTCTTTAGCTTGCTTCCTCAGAGCAAGCATGTGAGAATAACTAGAGAGAGAGTGTAAATAAGACAGAAGTTACAGTCTTTTATCATCTAATTTCACAAGTGACATCCCACTACTTTTGCTGTGTTCTACTCATTAGAAGGGAGTCATTAGGTCCCGCCCACACACAAGAGGAGGAAATTACACAAGAGAGTGAATACTAGGACGTAAGGATCTTTGGGCGCCACGCCAGCAGCTGCCCACTACACACCACAATCTTTATCATCAGCTCAAACAATGTCCTAGCTACTGGCAGATCTACAATAGAAAGCTAGGTTTCCAAGTCCTTGCTTTTCCCCAAAAAGTCTACCCTGGGAGAATCTTGAGGTTGCTTGTAGTCATAATTGTGAACTGATTATGTAGCCAATTTTGCCCCTTTGCTTTGTTTTGGAACAAGAGCAATTTAATTGTAACCATATTGGAATGGTGAGCTGTGGGACTTTCTTCACACTTACTTGCCCTCAATCCCTTCCCTCTCATTACTTCAAGTGCCATTTAATCCTTCTCAAGGCCTCAAGTCTTCAACTTTCTCACTCTTAGCAAATAGCTTTGCTTCCAAAAGAGAAATTAGGCAACGTCATATTCCTTGAATATGCCCTACTGTTTAGTGCATCTTGCACACTTGGGCTCTTTCTGCAGTGCTCTTCTCTGCCTTTTCTGCCTGTCTGAACTTTTCTTATCCTCTAAGGATGAACTTGAACCACACTCTTTGGTGAAGTCTTCTCTGTTCCCTGGAGCAGAGTTAATTATGCTTCCCTGTACATTTCCATTGTATCTGACACACGCTTTAATGATGGCTCCCCTCTCACTGAGTTCAACTACCTGTTTACATGGTCTCTCCTTTCATATTTTGTAAGCTCTGTTAAATCAGGGACTATGTCTAAATCACCTACATATCTCTGTGCCTAACGTTTTGTGGAGTTCAATAAATATTTGTCAAATCAATGAATGAATTGTCCATTGCTAGCCCCCAACCATGTACATAATAACAGGTGAGCAGTAGCAGTAATGAAAGGTACTTGCATCAGATACTAGTGTGTCCAATAACCAACATCATCCTTGACTTCTCCCTTTCTCTCACACTTGACATCACCCCATCAGCCAGTCCTCTTGGCTCTAATTTCCAAGTAGCCTATTTAATTAAATCCAGGAAGACATTGTGAGAAAGTATCATATTACAAGATATTATAGTATTTGTATTATATATTAGCATAGAGTTATATATTATGTATACTACATATGTAGTATAGTACAGTCATGTGCCACATAATGACATTTTTGTCAATGCTGGACCACATATATGATGGCGGTCCCATAAGATGAGTACCATATAGCCTAGGTGTGGAGTAAGTGGTACCATCCAGGTTTGTGTAAGTGCATGCTATGATGTGTGCACAACGACGAAATCACCTATCTATGCATTTCTCAGACTGTATCCCCATTGTTAAGTGATGCATGACTGTATTATAGTACTACTAAGAGGAAATGCTGCTAATTAAACTATGGTATGCCATTGCCTATAGAATGCATCTTGATTGCATGGATATAAAATATGAAAAATGAGCATCACAGAATTGATTAAACATGTACATACTAATTTGAACACTTCCCACCATCTCCACTGCTACTACACTAGCCTAAAGCACCACTGTCTCATGTAGAACATGCAATAGCCTTGTCACTGGTCTGCTCAGAGATGGCTCTTTGTAGAACAGCCAGAAGAATCTTGAAAAAAAAAATCAATTGGCTCATAGCACTCTTTTGTTCAAACATCTTCAATGAACCAACGTACTCAGAACAAAATCAAATTCCGTCAGCATGGTGTACAAATTCCTGCCCAATCTGGTCAATGCCTGCATTTCCGCTCTCTTATTTCTATCACTCTCCCCCTTGCTCACTCTGATCTAGCTCTACTTTCCTTCTATCTATTCTTTGATCATATTAAGCTTAGTCTCACCTCAGGACCTTTGCACTTGTTATTCCTTCTGCCTGGAACGATCTTCCCCTACAAGTGTACAAAGCTCATTTCCTCACTTCATTTATGTCTCTGCTTACGTATCACAGCTCAGAGAGATCTTTATTCACCATTCCTTCCCTTATTTATATTTGTCATAGAATTTATCACTACTTGAGAGTGTGTGTGTGTATGCACTGATCCTAAATGAATATAAGTTCCTTGAGATCAAGAATTTTGTTTGAATTATTCACTGCTGTATCTCCAGTACCCATAAGAGATGCTAATAATTATTTATTGAATGAATGAATAAATATTTCATCGAAACCTGTTTTTCTGCCTCTTCATCTCTCATTAACTCCCACAAAGTGGTTTGACTAATGTATCCGTTTATGAATGTAATCTCAAATTTCTCCATTTAGGAGTTTTCTCTTAAATAAAAAATTCTATCAACTAAGGCTGAGATTTTCTTTTCTCTTAAGACTTGCTTAGCAAGTTAAATACAAACCATTTGGGTTTCCTCACCAGAAAAAAGAAAGCTCAGGTATGCCAAGACTGGTCCCACTGTGTTTGCTATCACTGTCATGACTGGGTTTTGCCAGCTGGCCCCACAGGCCAACTCCATCTTTCGCTTTCTGTGTGGTGCCTTGCAGTTTGAGTTCCCACTAGTACTGCCCCGAAACTCCAGTATGAGGGACTCTTGTCCTGGGTCTCCTGCTTTAGAGGACCCCACTCTGGTCTTCCTCCTCCCCATGGAGTGAGAAGTCCCTGGGATCAAGAGGATGTAACCACCTGGAACCCATATTTCTTATTTCCAGAACACATTTTGGCACATGAGACTTCAGAATTCCCTGCCCAAGTGATCACAATTCAACTTTCAAGGCTTGTGGTCTCCTTACTGGGTCTTTTCTCTCTAGGTTGGAGGATGCTGTCTGTGGGTGCACACCAGGGCCAACGGATGGCCAAAGTGTTGACTGTTTCAATGCCCACAGATGGAACTTTGATGTGTGGCCTGAGCTGTCTCTGCGTGAGTGTGGTGGGCTGCTTGTGGTGCAGAAGGAACTAGGGACGGATCTAAAAGAAGGGGGAGTAGGCCACGGTCAGGCATGGATTTCTGGGAATCTGATGATTCTGAATTCAAGTATATTTGTTAAAGTAGAAGTATAGAAGATTTAACTAATGATGTTAGCTTGATATATACCTTTAAACATTTAGATGTGTGGTGTATATGGGCTTCCATTTGTACTCTTGGCCAAAGCCCTGCTCATTTGAGGGGTAAGCCTCGTTCCACAGTTGTGTTAATAGTGCTACTGCCTTAGACTTAGGTCTGTGTGGACTTGCTGACTCTAAACGAGATGTTTGCTTTTGTTTGTTTTTTAAATAGAAAATTAAGAAACTAAACTGAATTTTTAGATGAATGAAATCTTACCTGGAACCTCAGTGTATATATAGAGATATAGGATTATTCTGGCTGCAACAAGAAAGCAAACTTAGAGCCCTGATGACTCCAGGACTGCCCCCTCCAGCCCCTCCCTCCCTCAGGGTAGCCTTGAGGCATAGTTGGAACTCCAGGACTTCACGGACTCATGGATGGTACAGTTTGAAAATCAGGGCTTTTTCCAGCTTCTCACATTGGTGTTTAGCACACTTTGATATGTGAAATGGCCTTGAAACAGCCACGTAATCAAACAAGTTTGGGCAAAGCACGGCACTGCTAGAATCCTTTGTCCATCCCAGTGCGCAGCAAAGTGAAGTTTTCCTTTTTCCCCCAGCTTTGTTGAGATATAATTGACATATAACATTGTGTAAGTTTCAGGTGCACCAGATATTGATTTGGTACACGTATATATTGCGAAATGATGGCCACAATAAGTTTGGTTAACGCATCCATCATCTCACATAGTTACCTTTTTATTTTTGTGGTGAGAACTTTTAAGATCTCTCTCAGCAACTGTCAAGCATAAAATACCGTGTTGTTAACTGTAGTCACCACGCTGTGCGTTACATCCCCAGAATTTAGTCATCTTCTAACTGGTAGCTTGTATCCTTTGACCACCTTCACCCATTTCTCCCACCTCTTTGCCTCTGGTAACCACCCATTTACTCTCTTTCTATGAGTTTGCTTTTTTTAGATTCCACATATGCATATAAGCAAGATCATATGGTATTTGTCTTTTTCTCTCCGACTTATGTCCCTTAGCATAATGCCTTCAAGGTTCATCCATGTTGTCACAAATGGCAGGATTTCTTTCTTTTTTTGTGACTTAATAATATTCCATTGGAGACATATACATACATATCACATTTTCTTTATCCAGTCTATCAACAGACACTGAGGTTGTTTCCATGTCTTGGCTGTTGTGAATGATGTTTCAATGAACATGGGAGTGCAGATATCTATTTGACATACTGATTTTGTTTCCTTCAGATACACACCCAGAAATGAGATAGCTGTATCAGAAGGCAGTTCTATTTTTAATTTTTTGAGGAACCCCCACTCAGTTTTCCATAGTGACCATACCAATTTACATTCCCACTGATGTTGTACAAGAGTTCCCTTTTCTCCACATCCTCGTCAACACTTATCTCTTGTCTTTTTGATAATAACCATCCCAACAGGTCTGAGGTGATAGCTTATTGTGGTTTTGATTTGCATTTCCATGATAAATAGTGATGTTGAACTCCTTTTCGTGTACTTGTTGGCCATTTGTGTATCTTCTTTGGAAAATGTCTATTCAGGTTCTTTGCCTATTTTTGAATTAGATTATTTTTTTTTTTTGCTGTTAAGTTGTATGAGTTCCTTGTATATTTTGGATGTTAATCTCTCATCAGATATATGGTTTGAAAATATTTCCTCCCACTCCAGGGGGGAAAAATGAAAGTTGCCTCTTCATTTTGTTGATTGTTTCTTTTGTTGTGCAGAAGCTTTTTAGTTTTATGTAGTCCTACTTGTTTATTTTTGCTTTTGTTGTTTCTGCTTATGGTGTCAAATTAAAAAAATTCTTAGCAAGACCAATGTTAAAGAGATTACCACCTATGTTTTCTTCCAACAGTTTTACAGTTTCAGGCCTTACATTTAAGTCTTTAATCCAATTCAAGTTAATTTTTGTGAGTGGTGTAAGATAGGGGTCCAGTTTCATTCTTTTGCATGTGAATATCTAGTTTTCCCAATATGTTTATCAAAGAGACTATCTTTCCCATTAAATATTCTTGGCTCCCTTTTCCAATATTAGTTGGCTGTATATGTGTGAGTTTATTTCTGAACTTTTGATTATGTTCTATTGGTCTATATGTCTATTTTTATGCCAGTTCCATATTATTTTTATTACTTTAGCTTTGTAGTATAGTTTGAAATCAGGAAGTGTGATGCCTCTGGCATTGTTATTCTTTCTCAGGATTGTTTGGCTGCTTGGGGTCTTTTGTGGTTCCACACAAATTTTAGGGTTCTTTTTTTCTATTTCTAAGAAAAATGCCATTGGCACTTTAGCAGGGATTACATTGAATCTATTGATGGCTTTGTGCAGTATGAACATTTTAACAACATTAATTCTTCTGATCCATGAACATAGGATATCTTTCTATTTGTTTGTGTTTTCTTGGTTTCTTTCATCAAAGTCTTGTAGTTTTTACTGTAGAGATCTTTCGCCTCCTTGGTTAAATATACTCTTAGGTATTTTATTCTTCTTGATGTCATTAAAAATATGATTGTTTTCTTAATTTCTCTTTCTGATAGTTCATTGTTAGTATGAAGAGACGTAACTGATTTTTGTATACTGATTTTTTTATCCTACAATTTCACTAAATTCGTTGATTAGTTCTAACAGTTTTTTGGTGGAGTCTTTAGGCTTTTCTCTATATAATATTATGTCATCTGTAAACAGAGACAATTTTCCCTATTCCTTTCTGACTTGAATTCTTTTTATTTCTTTTTCTTGCCTAATTGCTCTGGCAAGGGCTTCCAGTACTATGTTGAATAAAAGTGGCGAGCGTGGGTACCCTTGTCTTGTTCCTAATCTTAGAGGAAAAACTTTCAACTTTTCACTGTTGAGTATAATGTCAGCTGTGGTCTTGTCAAACATGGCTTTTATTATGTTGAGGTACATTCATTCTAATTTGTTAAGAATTTTTATTATGAAATGATGTTGAATTTTGTCAGTGATTTTCCTGCATCTATTGAGACGATCATATGATTTTTATCTTTCATTCTATTAATGTGATGTATCACATTTATTGATTTGCATATGTTGAACCATTCCTACATCCCAGAGATGAATCCCACTTGACTATGATGCATGATCCTTTTAATATGCTGTTGAATTCAGTTTGCTATTATTTTGTTGACAATTTTTGCATCTATATTTATCAGGGATATTGGTCTGTAGTTTCCTTTTCTTGTAGTATCCTTACCTGGCTTTGGTGTCAGGGTAATGTTGGTTTCATAAAATGAGTTTGAGTGTGCCCCCTCCTCTTCAATTTTTGGAAGAGTTTGAGAAGGATTGGTGTTAATTCTTCTTTAAATGTTTGGTATAATTTCTCAGTGAAACTATCTGGTCCTGGGCTTTTCTTTGTTGGGAGGCTTTTGATTACTGATTCAATCTCACTTGTTATTGGTCTATTTAGATTTTTTATTTCTTCATGATTCAATCTTGGTGGCTTGCATATTTCTAGGAATTTATCCATTTCTTCTACATTGTCCAATTTGTTGGTCTATAATTGTTCATAGCAGTCTCTTATATCCTTTGTATTTCTGTGGCATCTGTTGCAATGCCTCCTCTTTCATTTACAATTTTTTTTTTGCTCCAGTTCTCCTTTTTTCTTGCTTAGTCTAGCTAAAGGTTTGTTAATTTATTTTTCAAAGAACCAACTCTTAGTCTTGTTAATCTTTCCTCTTCTCTTTTCACATTTATTTCTGCTCTAGTCTATTATTTACTTCCTTATTCTATCTTTGGGCTTAGTTTGTTCATCTTTTTTTAGTTCCTTGAGGTGTAAGTTTAGGTTGTTTACATGAGCTCTTTCTTTTTTCTTGATCTATGTATTTTTAACCATAAATGTTCCTCTTAGAACTGCTTTTGCTGCATCCCATAAGTTTTGGTATGTGGTATTCCATTTTAATTTGTCTCATTCAGGTCAGTTTGGGGTACTAGATGGGTCAGTTGGTAGCACCCACTGGCAGGTGGGCTTGCTGCCAGGATCTCTAGTTGGGTGAGGCCACTGTTCAAGCTGTGAAGTTAGGGGAGTAAGGTGCTGCTGGCGGGGGTCCATGTTTAAGAGGGGGCCCTGGATGGACTCCCTGGTTGGGGAGGGCTGCTGGCTATTCTGCAATCAGCGGGGGCCACAGGTTATACTTGAAGTTGGGCTGGGCTGCTGGCTTGGCTTTGCAATTAGGTAGGCCATTGGCTGTGCTCTGCTGTTGAGTGAGGCTGCTGGCAGGGCTCTCTAGCTGGTCAGGGCCTCCAGCCCTATCCTGCTGTTGGGTAGGGCTGTAGACTATGCTTCACAGTCAGAAGAGGCTGCTGTCCATGGCTGCTTGGTGAGGTGGGGCTCCAGGATGTGCTACATGATCGGGCAGGGTCACTGGCTGGGATCCCTGCCTGGGCAAGACCACAGATTGTGTTTAGCAATTGGGCAGGGCTGTAGGCTTGGCTCTGTTGTAGGGAGGGGGTGTTGTAGACTGGGTTCCGGGGCTGCTCAGGATCACTATTCAGGCTCCCTGGTTATGTGGGGCCAGAGGCTATGCTTAACAGTTGTACAGGGTTGTAAATTTGCTCCCCAGCCCGGGCAAGGCTATAGAATGGGGTCTGTGCTAGTACGGCCTGTTGGCTTGGGATCCAAATCAGGCAGAACTGACAATGAAGCTCCCTAGCTTGATGGGGCCACTGGCTCAGCTCTGCAGATGGGCAGAACCACTGGCTGGTATTTCTGCTTGGGTGCTGCTGCAAGCCAGAGCTTGGTCCATCAAGATCTGAACACTGGTTGCTATAAACCCCTTCCCTTCCCCATCTCTATCTGATCACAGTGGTTGAACTCTGCATTCTCCCAGTGATCCCTGTGAGGTGAGACCTGGACGGATCTCCTGGACAGCATCCTGCAATGCTGGGGAAGCTGGGTGTCCACCTTGCATTCTCTTTTTCCCACTGGAGAAACTGTAGGCCCAGGGGGGCCCCCTTGGTGTGGCTCTGTACTGGCCTGGAGGAGGGTCATGGGTTCAAAGTGAAACCACTCCTCTTACACTTCTAATGACATCCTGGTTGGTCTCTGTGCTCCAAGGGTTGCTTCAGCCTCACTCCCAGGTACTGGGATTTTCACAAAGGTGTCTTGTCTATGGATAGTTGCTAGTTGGTCTTCTTGTGAGGAAGACCAAAGCCAGGAATGAACTATGTCACCATCTTAATCCAGGAGGGTGAAATTTCTATGGAAAAGGGACTGGTTTACCTTGTTTAACCCAGACTTTCTCAAGCATATCTTACCATGAAACTCTCTTCTCACAGAGGTCTTTTTTTTTTTTTTTGTGTGAGGAAGATTGGCCCTGAGCTAACATCTGTTGCCATCTTTCTCTTTTTGCTTGAGAAAGATTGCTGCTGAGCTAACATCTGTGCCAATCCTTTCTATTTTGTATGTGGGATGCTGCCACAGCATGGATTGATGAGAGATATGTAGGTCCACACTGGGATCCACACCTGCGAACCTCAGGCTGCCCAAGCAGAGCACGCGAACCCAACCACTATGCCACAGGGCCAGCCCCTCACAGAGGCCTTTTTAATATCCATGCAATCCACTTTGAGAAATGTTGTCAAAGACGATTCCTTACTGTCAAACAGAGCTAGGACCCCATAAAGTCTACTCACTTATGTTTTTCCTATAAAAATTTAATGAGTAATTATAAATGACTAATATAAAAATTTATATTTGAAAGAATACAGCTTTTGTAAAAATATTTTGATAAATTTTTCATTGCATTAAAACTATTTTCACTGCTTTAATTTTGTATTATTTACTTTAATAATGTATTTAGAATTGTGTTTCACTCTAAGGAGAAATGTTTAACTGTCAGTCATTTATTCAAGGTGTAAAAAGGCCCTAAGCCTTATTCACAGCCCCTGGCTTATCCTTACAACTACCTTCTGTGGCGTGAGTTAAATGTCTTTGCTGAAAATTCTAATGGTGATAGCAAAAGATTTGAATCTTCTGTTCTGATAATCTTAGGCTGCCAAAGGTTTTCAACATTCCTTAGATGTATGAGAACTAATTGTCCGTTCAGACTGGGGCCATCTGCTTCCTTCAGGTTGCCGTTTGTTTGGAAGATAGAGTACTGAGTGCACGCGCTGTGTAGACTGGCAGTGGGGTGGGTCCCTCAGGATGATCTCTTTCAGATAGATGATTCTTAGGCAGCTGATTCCTTGTTGCACCTGAAGGGATGTTATTCATAATTTCACTTAATCTTGACATCAACCACAGTAGGATACTTCTGTTCCAGCTGGTCTCTGGTACTGTCAACTTTAGTATTTGGTTTTTAATCTGACCAACGCTTTGTGCACAGACTGCTTTTTTTCTTTTCTCTCTCGAGCTTTCAAAGGATTATAGACAGAACAGGAAAAAAAAGAAATATGGGTTTTTTTGTTTGTTTGTTTTTAATAAGTTCCCAGGAGCACGACACTATGAGCAATCACCAGTTCTGCAAGCGATCTGACCTGCTTCCTGCAGATGCTTCTGGCCCGTTACTACCATCTCTAGTGTCTCATCCTGGGCACTCTCTGTCAACAGTGCGGTGTGGGGTGCTATGGGAACCCACTGGGCACCCACACATGTGGTGCCCCGTGGAATGCTGGGGCATTGACACTGGTGGGGTGAACTCTGATCAATGGGCATTGGGACCTGGTAGATAAGTATTTCTCTCTGCTGACAGTTCTAAAACATATTTCCTGTGGTTTGTCAGACAGTCCTTTAGGACCGAGAAGCCAGTTGTCAATAGAGGGGGCCAACTTGATGTGCACGTGTAACAGCTCTTCCTGGACTGCTCTGCTGGCATTGTCACGCGTGCCTTTTCCTTGGAATCACGTATCTCAGTGAAGTACTCATACATGAGTCTTTGTCTCAAGCTCTGCTTTCAGGGGAACCCATGTTAAGATAGTGACTAACTTATAGTAATGTTTACTATATTTCACAAAAATATGAGTTAATAAAAAGAATCATTGGGGTCAGCCCGGTGGCGCAGCAGTTAAGTGCACACGTTCCACTTCTCCTCTGCCCAGGGTTCGCCAGTTCAGATCCCGGGTGCGGACATGGCACCGCTTGGCACAAGCCATGCTGTGGTAGGCATCCCACATATAAAGTAGAGGAAGATGGACATGGATGTTAGCTCAGGGCCAGTCTTCCTCAGCAAAAAGAGGAGGGCTGGCAGTAATTAGCTCAGGGCTAATCTTCCTCAAAAAAAGAAAAAAAGAATCATTTTATGATTCTGAACTTATTTCTGAAATAAGTTTAGAGAGCTATAAACCTTGAATCAAATTTACTTATACATTTAACAATCCTTCTTTTAAAGAAGTGGGACTGGGGGGCCGGCTCCGTGGCCGAGTGGTTAAGTTCGTGTGCTCCGCTGTGGCGGCCCAGGGTTCGGATCCTGGGCGCAGACATGGCACTGCTCGTCAGGCTACGTTGAGGCGGCGTCCCACATCCCACAACTAGAAGGACCTGCAGTTAAGATATACAACTGTGTACAGGGGGGGTTTGGGGAGATAAAGCAGAAAAAAAAAAAAGATTGTCATCAGCTGTTAGCCCAGGTGCCAATCCTTAAAAAAAAAAAAAAAAGATTGGCAACAGTTGTTAGCCCAAGTGCCAATCTTAAAAAAAATAAAGAAAGAAAGAAGTGGGACTGCCTCAAAATTCCATTAATTTTCTTCCATGCCTGGTTTTTAAGGCCATTCTGAGGAAATGTCTTTAAGATATCTGGTAAAACTCAGATTTAGTGAGTGACTGCAGCATGAGGTTCCTGGTCCTGGACTCGCTGGGTAACATCAAAGACTTTCTCTCCCAGGACACTTGTTTTCCAGGCCCCATATGTGATACCGTCTACTGACTTGCATAAATTATAGACATATATCAACATGTATTCTCCTGACTGGCATTTTAAAAAAAATTTTTCTATTTTTATTTTTTGTATTTTATTGAGGTCATAATAATTAATAACATTGTGAAATTTCAGTTGGACATTATTTTTTATCAGTCACCATACATATGTGCCCCTTCACCCCTTGTGCCCATCTCTTAACCCCCTTCCCCTCTGGTAACCACTAATCTGTTCTCTTTGTCCGTGTGTTAGTTTATCTTCCACATATGAGTGAAATCATATGGTGTTTGGCTTTCTCTGCCTGGCTTATTTTGCTTGACATAATACCCTCAAGGTCTATCCATGTTGTCGTGAATGGGACGATTTTTTTTATGGCCGAGTAGTATTCCATTGTGTGTATTTATATACCACATCTTCTTTATCCACTCATCAATTGGTGGGCATTTGGGTTGCTTCCATGTCTTGGCTCTTGTGAATAATGCTGCAATGAACATAGGTGTGCATAAATCTCTTTTAATCACTGATTTCAAGGTCTTTGGATAAATACCCAGTAGTGGAATAGCTGGATCGTATGGTATTTCTATGTTTAATTTTTTGTGAAATCTCCATATTGTTTTCCATAGTGGCTGTACCAGTTTGCATTCCCACCAGCAGTGTATGAGGGGTCCCTTTTCTCCACATCCTCTCCAACATTTGTTATTTTTTGTCTTGATGATTATATCCATTTTAATGGGTGTAAGGTGATATCATAATGTAGTTTTGATTTGCATTTCCCTGATGATTAATGATGTTGAGCATCTCTTCATGTGCCTGTTGGCCATCTTATATCTTCTTTGGAAAAATATCTGTTCATATCCTCTGTCCATTTTTTTATTGGGTTGTTTGCTTTTTTTTTTTTGAATTGTGTGAATTCTTTATATATTTTGGAGATTAACCCCTTGTCAGATATATGACTTGCAAATATTTTCTCCCAGTTGGTGAGTTGTCTTTTTGTTTTGATCGTGTTTTTTTTTTTTTTGCCTTGCAGAAGCTTTTTAGTCTGATGAAGTTCCACTTGTTTATTTTTTCTTTTGTTTCCTTTGTCTGAGTAGACATGATATTCAAAAAGATCCTTCTAAGACCGATGTCAAAGAGTGTACTGCCTTTATTTTCTTCTAGGAGTTTTAGGGTATTAGTCTTACCTTCAAGTCTGATCCATGTTGAGTTAATTTTTGTGTAAGGCAAAAGATATTGGTCTGTTTCATTCTTTTGCCTGTGGCTGTTCAGTTTTCCCAACACCATTTATTGAAGAGGCTTTCCTTTCTCTATTGTATGTTCTTGGCCCCTTTGTCGAAGATTAGCTGTCTGTAGGTGTACGGTTTTATCTCTGGGCTTTCAATTTTATTCCTTTGATCTGTGTGTTTTTGTATTAGTACCATGCTGTTTTGATTACTATAGCTTTGTAGTGTATTTTGAAGTCAGGGAATGTGATGCCCCCAGCTTTGTTTTTTTTTTCTCAGGATTGCTTTAGATAATTGGGGTCTTTTGGTGCCCCATATGAGTTTTAGGATTCTTTGTTCTATTTCTGTGAAGAATGTCATTGGGATTCTGATTGGGAGTGCATTGAATGTGTAGATTGCTTTAGGTAGGGTGCACATATTAACTATATTTATTCTTCCAGTCCATGTGCATGGAATATCTTTCCATTTCTTTATGTCATCATTGATTTCTTTCAATAATGTCTTATGGTTTTCATTGTATAGCTCTTTCACCTCCTTGGTTAAATTTATTCGTAGGTATTTTATCCTTTTTGTTGCTACTGTAAATGGGATTGTATTCTTGAGTTCTCTTTCTGGTAGTTCATTATTAGAGTATAGAAATGCAACTGGCTTTTGTAAGTTAGTTTTGTACCCTGAAACTTTGCTGTAGTTGTTGATTATTTCTAATACATTTTCTGATGGATTCTTTAGGGTTCTCTACATATAAAATCATGTCATCTGCAAACAGTGAGAGTTTCACTTCTTCATTGTCTATTTGGATTCATTTTATTTCTTTTTCTTGCCTAATTGCTCTGGTCTAAACCTCCAGCACTATGTTGAATAAGGGTGGTGAGAGTGGGCACACTTGTCTTGTTCCTGTTCTCAGAGGGATGGCTTTCAGTTTTTCCTCTCTGAGTGTGATGTTGGCTGTGTGTTTGTCATATGAGATACTTTCCTTCTATATCCATTTTATTGAGAGTTTTTTTTTTATCATAAATGGATCTTGGATCTTGCCAGATGCTTTCTCTGCATCTGTTGAGATGATCATGTGATTTTTATTCCTCAATTTGTTGATGTGGTGTATTGCATTGATTGATTTGTGGATGTTAAACCATCCCTGTGTCCCTGGTGTAAATCCCACTTGATTATGGTGTATGATCTTTTAAACGTATTTTTGTATTCTGTCTGCCAATATTTTGTTGAGAATTTTTGCACCTATGTTCATCAGTGATATTGGCCTGTAATTTTCCTTCTTTGTATTTTCCTTGTCTGGCTTTGGTATCAGGGTGACGTTGGTCTCATAGAATGTGTTAGGAACTGTTCTGTCTTCCTCAATTTTTTGGAATAGTTTGAGAAGGAAGGGTGTTAAATCTTCTTTAAATGTTTGATAGAATTCTCCAGAGAAGACATCTGGTCCTGAACTTTTATTTTTGGGGAAGTTTTTGACCACCGTTTCAATCTCTTTACGTGTGATTGTTCTATTCAGATCCTCTATTGCTTCTTGCTTCAGTTTTGGGAGGTTGTATGAGTCTAAGAATTTGTCCATTCCTTTTAGATAGTCCAATTTGTTGGCAGATAGTTTTTCATAGTATTCTCTTATAATCCTTTGTATTTCTTTTTTTTTCTAGATTGGCACCTGAGCTACCTACTGTCACCAATCTTTCTTTCCCTACTTTTTCTCCCTAAATCCCCCCAGTATCTAGTTGTATATACTAGTTGTAGGTCATTCTAGTTGTGGCATGTGGGACGCCACCTCAACATTGCCTAGTGAGTGGTGCCATGTCTGCACCCAGGATCTGAACAGGCAAAACCCTGGGGGGCCGAAGTGGAGCACATGAACTTAACCACTTGGCCACAGGGCTGGCCCCTAATCCTTTGTATTTCTGTGGTATCCATTGTAATTTATCCTGTTTCATTTCTAAGTTTATTTATTTGAGGCTTCTCTCTCTTTTTCTAACTGAGTCTGGCTAAAGGTTTGTCAATTTTGTTTATCTTATCAAAGAACCAGCTCTTTGTTTCATTGATCCTTTCTACTATTTTTTTTGTTTCAATTTCATTTATTTATGCTCTAATTTTTATTATTTCCTGTCTCCTGCTGACTTTGGGCTTTGTTTGTTCTTCTTTTTCCAGCTCTGTTAGGTGTAGTTTAAGATTGCTTATTAGAGATTTTTCTCGTTTGTAAAAGTGGGCCTGTATTGCTATGAATTTTCCTCTTAGGACTGCTTTTGCTGCATCCCATATGAATTGGTATGATGTATTTTCATTTTCATTTGTCCCCAGATATTTTTTGATTTCTCCTTTAATTTTCTTCATTGATCTGTTGGTTGTTCTGTATCATGTTGTTTAGTCTCACATATTTGTCACTTTTCCAGGCTTTTTTCTTGTTGTTGATTACTAGTTTCACAGCATTATGGTTGGAAAGATGCTCAATATGATTTCAATATTAAATTTATTGAGGCTTGCCTTCTTTCCCAACATATGGTCTATCCTTGAGAATGTTCCACGTGCACTTGAGAAGAATGTATATTCTGTTGTTTTTGGATGGAGTGTTCTATATATATCTGTTAAGTCCATCTAGTCTAGCTTTTTTGTTTAATTCCACTATTTCCTTGCTGATTTTCTGTCTGGATGATCTATCTATTGATGTAAGTGGGATGTTAAGGTCCCCTACTCTTATTGTGTTAATATCTCCTTTTAGGTTTGTTAATAGTTGCTTTATGTACTTTGATGCTCCTCTGTTGGGTGCATACATATTTATAAGTGTTATGTCTTCTTAGTGGAGTGTCCCTTTTATCATTATATACTGCCCCTCTTTGTCCCTCATTACCTGTTTTATCTTGAAGTCTACTTTGCCTGACATAAGTATGGCAACACCTGCTTTCTTTTGTTTGCCATTAGCTCAGATTATCATCTTCTATCCCTTCACTCTGAGCTTGTGTTTGTCTTTAGGGCTGAGGTGTACTTTCCTGGATGCAGCCTATTGTTGGGTCTTGTTTTTTAATCCATCCCACCACTCTGTGTCTTTGGATTGGAGAATTCAATCCATTTACATTTAGAGTGATTATTGATATATAGGGCTTAATGCTGCCATTTTATCACTTGCTTTCCAGTTCTTCTGCATTTTCCTTGTTTCTTGTCCCATGTATTTCAGACTACCAATTTGGTTTGGTAGTTCTCTATAATGGTTTTCTTAATTTTCTCTTTACTGATCATTTGTTTCTCTGTTCTGATTATTTGTTTAGTGGTTAGCATGGGGTTTGTATGAAAACAATCTTGTAGATGAGATAGTCTATTTTCTGTTAGCCTCTTGTTTCCTTAGACTAAGCCAATTCCATCCCTTTCTTCTTCCCCTTCTACGTTATTATTGTCAAAACTTATTCTATCTTGTGTTGTGAGTTTGTGGTTAAAATGATGAGATTATATTTATTTTTTGATGCTTTCCTTCCCTTTATCTTTAATGTTACAGCTTGCTAACGTGTTAGTATTTGCTAACCTGTTCTGATAGAGAACTGCAATTTTCTCATTTTTTCTACCTATTTATCTTCTTGCTCAAGACTTTTTAAACCCTTTCTTTTTTTTTTTTTTCAGGTATGAGGGATTTCTTGATTATTTCTTGTAGGGGGAGTCTTGTGGCAATGAGCTCCCTTAACTTTTGTTTATCTGGGAAAGCTTTCATTTCTCCATTATATCTGAAGGATATTTTCACTGGATAGAGCATTCTTTGCTGCAGGTTTTTATCTTTCAGAATTTTGAATATATCATTCCACTCTCACCTAGCCTGTAATGTTCCTGCTGAGAAATCTGCTGAAATCCTGGTAGGGGTTCCTTTGTAAGTTATTTTTTCCTGCTTTGCTGCCCTTACTATTTTTTCTTTGTCTTTGACTTTTTCCAGCCTTACTACTATATGCCTTGGAGAAGATCTTTTTACATTGATATAATTAGGAGTTATATAAGCTTTGTTTACTTGTAATTCCAGCTTCTTCCCCAGGTTTGGGAAGTTCTCAGTTATTATTTTTTTGAACAAGCTTTCTGCTCCATTCTTCTTCTCTTCTCCCTCTGGAGTACCTATAATCCTTTTGTTGCATTTCCTAACTGAGTTGGATATTTCCCAGAGAATTTCTTCATTTCTTTTTAGTCTTAGTTCTGTCTCCTCCTCCATCTCAAGCATTTCTATACTTCTGTCCTCCAGACTGCTAATTCTCTCTTCTATAAAATCAGCTCTGTTGTTCAGTGAGTCCAGATTTTTCTCTATCTCATCCATTGTGTTTTTCATCTCCAACATTTCTGACTGGTTTTTCTCTATAGCTTCAATCTCTTTTGTGAAGAATTCCCTCCATTCATTAATTTTGTTCCTAATTTCATTGAGCTGTCCATCTGTATTTTCTTGTAACTCATTGAGTTCTTTCATGATAGCTATTTTGAATTCTCTGTGATTTAGATTATAAATTTACATGCTTTCAGGATTGATTTCTGAGTGCTTGTCCTTTTCCCTCTGGTCTGGGGTATTAATATATTTTTTGGTGTTGTTTTATGGTGTGGATTTGTGCCTCCACATAGTGATAGTATGTGGTTGCAGCTTCCACCTACCACCACTGGGTGGAGGTCAAGAGCTGTGTATTCTGAGCCCACTGCAATTTGCAGCTCACTGGCTCACAGCTGCTGTGTTTCTATCTTATGCGTGGGAGCTCTGGCTGACCAGCTGAGCTGGAGTGCCTGGCTGGGGGAGGGGTGCTTTCTTTTGCCTGTGTGACCCCAGGGTGTTCTTGCTCTGCCCTCACTCTCTGCTCTCCTGGGGGGCTTGTTTGATGAAGACACCCCCACAATAGCTTTGCTACCTCTGTGTGGCACTTTCCCTCGGGCTGTGTGGGAAGTTGGAGAGCAAAGGTGCTCCCATGGAGCACTACTGCTCCCCCTTCTCAGTGCCATGGTGGTCCCAGTCCCTGGGTTGCTGCCATTTGGGGAGGAAGAGGAGATCCTCTTACCACCTTCCACTTCCCCTAGGGGATCCAGCACCTCCACCTTCAGATGTATGGCTACATGGGTCTCTCAGATGTCTTTTGTTTTGTATGAATGTCCTTTATTGGTATTTGAATGTCCTTTTTGTTGTATCTTGGGGGCAGAGTCTAAGGGAAGAGCTCACTCTGCCATAATGCTGATGTCATTCCTTTTGGAGTTTTATTTTTTTATATCCTACAGAACTAGTACAGGAGGATAAAAAATAAACAATCAATGAAATTAAGGTGGAGGAAAAATGAGAGTAAAAATACTAACACCAAAAACATGCCATAGGTCCTGTGTAATGACTACAAAGGCCTTTCAATTGTATGTGTGCCTTGCAATTGTATTTGTGCTTCCTGGTAGCCAAGCAAAAGTACAAATAGGATGAGTAATGATAGTCACAGTGTCCATAAAATAAAAACTTACCTTCTTCCCAGGAGATTCAGAAACTGTCTTAGACCAAGATCTTAGAAAAATTTTGCTGGAGGTTCCACAGAAACGCTGAGTATTATACGATCAGCCATGAGATCCCCCATGAGATGCCTGCTATACAGGCAAGAAGGACTTTATGAGACTTTCTTTTAGGATCCTTCAATGTTGCCTAGTCAGTTCTCTGACAGTCTTGTTGACTGATCCAGAGGCCACCTTTCACAAATGTGATTTCTCCCAACTGAACATTTGATGAGAATTGGGATAGCTTGGAGTTTGCTCTGGGAGTACACTGTAAGTCTTATTGGACACAATATCATTTAGATATGCATCTCCTAATGTGATAAGGGCCTAAACTCTCTAGTGCTGTTTCAAGTTTTTGGGTGAAAAATCAATGATTTGGTCAACAATGAAACAGGACTACACTGTCTGGACTCCTTTTGACATCTCTAACCTTCAGACAGCTGCACCTTTGCTAACATGTTGATTAGCTTGCATTTAGTTCAATATTATGTCTCTGTCTTTGTGACATATCTATGGGGATCTGGCTGTCAAATGTCTCACTACTTGAAACATTTCCTAACTCTTTTTGGGCACTCAGCCTGTTTGGTTAGTGGATCCTCCCTGATCACATGGCAGTCATTAGAGGAGGGTTAGTGTTTGATGGAAGTCTGTGTTCTGACACTCTGCTGCAAAGTGCGGCCTCCAGGAGTGGGTGCAAGGCAGGGAGCATGGAGACATATATGTTGCACTCCTGGTTTGGTAATGATTTCCATTTTATCGTGAATGTCACCATCATCTCTCACAATATCTGTGTGTGGGGAGACGATGTCAGCCCTCTTTACAGATAAGTAGCTGACAGGTATTCATATCAAAGAAGATTTCTGAAGTCAAACTTCTCAGTGAGGAAAATTGAAAGAAGATTTTTTTCCAAGATTTCCCTTTTCTTGACTTTTCTCTATGGTTTTAAACCTTTCAAAACTAACTTGAATCTCAAATTTTCTGTAGAGCTTTTCCTGACCTTTTCTGATTGAGAAAAACTATTCTTCCTTCAGGCTCCAGTGGAGCTGTAGGCAAACATCTATTTTAGAATGCACTGTAGTTATTTGCTGTTGTGAGATTCTTAAGGTCAAGGGCCAAACCATTTTAATCTCTGTAAGCCTGTTGTCTTGCATGATATTTGAGCATAGGCCCTGTAGAGTTCTTTAATGTGACCTGCCCCTTGTGATCAATTTACTCTGGCACTTTCCCTTTCTTATAAGGGATTACCATATATATGAGATCTTGTTATAGAAACCAACAGTTACTTTTTGATAGACAATGAAAACCAGGTTTGATCTTCTTTAACCTTCCAGGAAGCCAAGATATTTTATTGCTCACATGAGAACCATACAGTAATACTAATGAAGTCATGTGTTTACAGTGGGATAGATAGACAGTTCCATATTGCTCTTCCCTCTCCTGATGGATACCTTAAAAGCAGATATAATAAGGTGCCAATATTGTGTTTCTAAATAGTGTTACATTATTGTACTGGATCATTGCTCATGTTTTGATAGTTGGACCTCAGGAAGAACTATAGTAACTGCAAAGTGTCCCTATGTGGACCTAAGTGAACCTTACTACAAACAGTATTCCAGCTATCAGCTGGCCTGTGCCAAATAGTAAAGACGGCTTCTATTGAAGCTACGCCATTTACTCTAAGTCTTTGATCTGGAGTAGGTGTGTCCATCTCCTCAGTCCTTTACCAACTGAGCAGAGTGACGTAGGACTATCAATACCTGTGAGTTAACGGTAAGCTTAGTAGGAAAGAATAGTTATGATCTTTTAGACTGAGAAGTTTGGTGGATTAAGTGGCTAGTCCTTGTTAGAAAATGAAAGACTGACGTGAGAGAAGCAATTTTAATAAAGGAAGATGGAAAAAGGCATTATAGCTCAATCGAACCAACGCTTAGCCTGTTAACTTGAGTGCCAAGACTGCTGGAAATAATCTAAGAGATCCTTAAAATCAGGGCCATATTTTGCTCATCTTTGTATCCCTGAGGTTAAGCACAGATTATCAAAGCAGATGGTAGACATTGTGAAAGACAAATAGAAAGGTACAGTGGAAAGTCATGGGCTGTGGACCAAACAGATTCATGTTCACATGTGAGGTTTACCACTTAGCATCTGTGTATCCTTGGGAAAATTCCTTAACATATATGATCTTCAGTTACTTTGTATATAGAAATGAGGATAGTGCATATTAAATAGATTCTTGTGAAGATCGAATGAGATTTTGTCTGTAATGTGCCAACATAGAGAAGATGCTCAATAAATAATTTATTTGATTATTAGAGATCAATGCCTCAGTTTTTCCTTATATGAAATACGTCGTTTATAATTTATTGTGAGAAATAAAATAATAATTAAAATGTCTGCACAGGATCTAAAATAGCTAAAACAAATTTGAAAAAGAAGAATAAGGTGGGAGGAACCACTCTACCTGATTTTAACACAGATTAAATATCTACTATAGTCAAGGAAGTGTGATATTAGCAATAAGATAGACACATCAATCAATGGAACAGAATGGAGAATCCAGAATTAGACTCACATATATATGCCCAACTAATTTTTTATTGTTTAAAAAATGTAAACAACACATAAAAAACACGTAACGTTAAGATTTAACATCTTAACCATCTTTTTCTTTAGTGAGGACGATTATCCCTGAGCTAACATCTGTGCTAATCTTCTTCTATTTTGTGGATGTGATGGCACCACAGCATGGCTTGATCGGCAGTGTGTAAGTCTGCACTCTAGAGCCACACCCTTGAACCCTGGGCCACCAAAGCAGAGCGTGCAAACTCAAGCACTTTGCCACCAGGACTGCCCCCATCTTAACCATTTTTAATTGTGCAGTTCAGTTGTGTTAAGTATATTCATGTTGTGCAACAGGTCTTCAGAACTTTTCCTGCCCAACTAATTTTTGACAAAGGTGTAAAAGCAATTCAAAGGAGGAAAGTTAGCTTTTTCAACCAATGATCCTGAAGCAAGTGGACATTCATAGGCAAAAAATTGAACTTGACCTAAATTTCTTACCTTATACAAACATTTACTCAAAATGGATCACGGGTTTAAAATGTTAAACTATAAAACTTTCAGTTAAAAGACATGGGAGAAACTCTTTGGGACCTAAGACTGGGTAAGGATTTCTTAGATTTGACACCAAAAGCGTGCTGCACAAAAGGAGAAGTTGATATATTGACTTCATAAGAATTAAAAACTTGGCTCTGCGAAAGACCCTGTGAAGAGGGTGAAAAGCTACAGGCTGGGAGAAAATATCTGCAAACCACCTATCTCACAAAGGACCAGTATCTAGACTGCACAAAGACTCTCAGAAGTCAACAGTAAAAAAACACACGATCCCATAGAAAATGGGTGAAAGATGTGAGCAGACATTTCAGTGAAGGGGCTGTGCACTTGGCAAATAAGCACGTGAAAAACATGATTAGTATCACAGCCATTAGGAAATACAAATTAAAACAACAAAGAGATATCACTACGTACCTATTAGAATGGCAAAATAAAAAGTAGTGACAACACCAAATGCAGATAAAGATGCAGAGAAACTGCATCACTCATGCTTTGCAGGTGAGGACGTAAAGTGGACAGCCACTCTGGAAGAGCATATGGAAGTTTCTTAAAAAACTAAACATGCATTTACCATATGACCTAGCAAGTGTACTTCTGGGCGTTTATCCCAGGGAAAGGAAAATTTAAGTGTACACACAAACCTCAACACAAATGTTTGTAGCAGCTTTATTTGTAACAGTCCAAAACTGGAAATGACTCAAATGTCCTTAAATGGATGGATGGTTAAACAAACTGTGGGACATCCATACCATGGAAAGTACTCAGGAATAAAAAGAAATGAACTATTGATACACTCAACAACTTGAATGAATCTCAAGAGAAATATGCTGCGTGAAAAAAGCCAATCTCAAAATGTTAAGTACTGCATGATCCCCTTTATATAGCATTCTTGAAATGACGAAATTATAGAGGTGGAAACAGATTACTGGTTGTCGGAAGTTAGGGAGAGGGGAGAGAGTGAGGTAGTTTTGACTATCAGATGGTAGCATAAGAGATTCTTATGATGGAACTGGTCTGAATCCTGACTGTGATGGTGGTCCATGAATCTACACATGTGATAAAATTGCATGGAACTGAATACACATACACGACATAAACACAAGTGAGTACATGTAAAACTGGTGAAATCCGAATAAAGTGGTGGATTATATCAATGTCAATTCCTGGTTGTGATACTGCATTATAGTTATATAAGATGCAACCATTGGGGGAAATGGGATGAAGGCGATAGGGATTTCTCTGTGTCATTTCTTAGACTTGCATTTGAATCTACAATCATCTCAAAGGCAAAAAAAACCCCAAAAAACAAAAAACAAATGTCTGGGCTAGGTTGTAAACTCCTCTACTACAAATAAAATGCAGACTTAGTGGAATCCCATTTTGGCTGGGGCTTAATAATCCGTATGCAATTGGGTTTCAGAGTTACAGCATTTGAGTAGACCATGGAATTCACAGTCTGGTTGGGAAGAAATCTGCAGCTTCTAGAGCAGTGATGTCCAATAGACCTTTCTGTGATGCTGAAAATGTTCTGCATCTTCTCTGTCCACTGTTGTAGTCACTATCCACATGTGGGTCGTGAACACTTGACATGTGGCTAATGTGAGTGAGGAACTGAATTTTAAATTTCATTTAATTTTAAGTAATTGAAAGTTAAATTTACATTGCACATGTGGCTAGTGCTACTGTATTGGGCAGTGCAGTTATAGAGAAACAGTGGGTTCAGAAAGTAAGAGGAAGCTTTTAGATCACAGACAGCTTAAGGGAGTTGACCTAAACCAAATTTCCTCATTGAAACATGGCAAGTTTAGATCAGAAGAAAAAAGTTTTGGTTGGAATCTTAAAAGTCACTGTATGAGGTGTCTTTAAAGAAAAATTTGGAACTGAAATGGAGAGATGGGCATGAGAGACATCACTTTCCCCATGACCGAGGACAATGGCTTTGCACTGGGGTTGGGCATAATGGCGACATGGAGGAGAACTGAAAGACACCATATGAACATAAGTCATACATAAATAGTGCTGGCCAAAATTGCATAGCATGTAATTTTGAAGCCCCCAATTGGTCCATGACGTATGTCCTGAGATTCTTTAGTCCTACAAGGGTGAAGAGTATGGTACCTAGGAAGGATTCTTGTCTGCCAGTGACCTGAATCTGAATTCTAGTGTTGGTGGCTCTGGCCTTAACCATGAGGTGCTGGGACCCTCTCTGGGCTTCAATAAGAGGGTTGGACTAGTGACTTTTAAGGTTGTTTCCAATTCCCATATTTTGTTTCCTTTTAATTTTTGTTTAGCATGCATATTTTAATCCATGACATCTGAGAGTAATCTATTGGGTGAAGTGCTGAAGAATGACTACGATCTTTAGATGTTGAGAGTCTGCTCCCCACCCCACCCCATCTCAAAGTCGTGAAAGTGGAAGGCTACGCTAATAGTCAAGAAATCAGAAGAGAAGTCTTCTGCTTGGGGTCTGATCTGGATTGTGATACCATGAAAGCAATACTTGGTTATTCTTTAAAACTGTAAGGTTAGGAAAACCAGATGTTATCTAGGGATAATTTACTGTAAAAGATGATTTTTTTCCTCAAGTACCTTTGAGGGTCTGGGCTTAACAGAGAAGTGTTAAGCTTAATGGACGGTCTGCATATGTGGGGCATATTGAGGTTTCTTAGGATAAGAAACTGCTGCTGTCCTAAATGCCTCTAAGGTAGCTCTAAACAGTTCCCTCAGTGTCTCTAGACTTGACAGAAGCAGGAGTCATCTTATAATTTCAGCTGCCTTCTAAGGTGACATTTCTGGGATGTGGTTTCCAAAAGAGAATGTTTTCCCCGGGACCCAGAGCTCTTAATTGTCAGTTTCCTGTGAAGGGCAGAAGAGGGACTGAGGCTCTTCTCACCATTGTGCACTCAAGGTCCCCAGCCCCTAGACTGACTTGTTCAAGGTCCCTTTGCTCTCTCTGCTAATTAGACTTCCTCTCTTGAGTTAGAAGTCTGGGCATTTAACAATAAAATGGTGAGCAGATGGAGAAGACTGACTCTTTGATGGAATTAAGTCCCAGAGATCCCCAAGGAAACGTTTGGTGAGACAGCCCTTGGTTGTTACTCTGGAGTCAGGTAGACTTCAGTTGGAAAATTTCATGGCGAGAAATCCATACTCAGTGGGAGGCTGTAAACATGGCAACCTGTTCTAGATAAACAAAGATCAGAGAGCAAGTTGTTTCACATGTACTGCTGGATTTGTGTGTTTACCTCTTCCTCTGCAGGTGAGCTTGCACTCTCCTGGAGCGGAGTGCATGGACAGCTGAGGGTCTCGGAGTAGTTGACTTCATGTTAGTGTAGTATCATGTCTAGATTTCATTTAGAATTTAGGATTTTATTTTAGATTCCAGCTGAGACAACTTGTAGGTTCAATACGACATGGTAGGTCAAAACATTTACCCAATTCAACTGCTCTACCCACAAAACTGAATGTCTTTAGGTAAAGAGAAGTGACTACTAAGATTAGCAAAGGACACGTGGGACTTGACCTCATGTCTCTAGCTGTGTTTTCTTGTGAGGAGCAAGCAACCTGAACCGATGCCTGAGTCGGCTGAGCCAGCTGCTGTGTTGCCATTTGCTGGCTTGGTCTCTGAAGTTCTCTTTCTTTTAGCTTGAATTGTAAGTGTGTGTGTGTGTGTGTGTGTGTGTCTGGCGTCTTAGTGGAAGACAGAGACTAAGAGGCGATCTCTCTGTGTTTTTCTCTCTCTGAGTTTGCTGGCTTGTTATCTCCTGATCTATTAATTTCTTCATGCCAGGTTCTTTCTTGGCCAGTGTATCACCCCTGTTTAGTAATTAATCTTTACACAATGCAGGGAATAAAGCAATGTTATAAAGGAATCCAATTATTTTAATGGTGCAGAAACCTTTTAAAGATTGACTTGCTTTCATCAAGTCATTTTAGAGGTTATGAAGAAAGTATAGATTATTGCTTTGAGATTACCTCAATTTATGTCCCAGCAGTGAATTTTTATGCTGAAATGGACAGCAGTGATGTGCCATTGTGAATTGTGAACCTATGCATATTTTCTACTGGTTATTCTTTTGTGTTACCATCATGTATTCTTTATTGTGTCATTGGAATAAAGCTACGTGAATGTAGGGACCACGTATCCCGCTCAAGCCATCAATTTTCATTGCTATTGACCTTCTTCACTAATTACCTTTTTAAGAAGCGAATTTTCTCATGTCCATTTGTAATCTTGCAAAGAAGTGTAAATGAAGTTTTAGAAAAATTTGCTCAGTTATTTGGGTGATATCCAAATGCAAAAGCAGAACAAGTATTTGTCAGCCATTCAAAAAATTATTCCGATCCTGTGTGGTACTCAGAAACCTTGAAAATAGATCAATTTACATGTGACATTTATTATAGCTATTTATAGTTTGATTTACAAAATATGCTCAGCATGCAAACTTGCTGGGTGCATACTAAAAGAATGAATACTTAAAGGAATTTTTAGCTAAAGATAAAGTTCAAGCTGAACTCTTGCCCAGCCAGGCTAGGTTACAACGTGTGTGTTTGAGAGCTGGCCCATCGCTCGCGCGCTCTGATTTGGCAGTCAGGGTTCGCTGGTTTGGATCTGGGCTGGGGACCTAGCACCGCTCAGGAAGCCGTGCTGAGACGGCGTCCCACACAGAGGAACTAGAAGAACCTACAACTAGGATATACAACTATGTACTGGGGGCTTTGGTCGGGGGGGATGAAAAGAGGGAGATTGGCAACAGATGTTAGCTCAGGGCCAATCCTCTTCCTCCACAAAAAACAAAAAGAGTAAAAGAACCAATACTTTAAAAAGGGTAAATCAGATATCTATAGTTGGCATTCCTTAAATTAAAAAAAATGTGTGTGTTCTTGAATTGGATATGTTTTGTCCATAAATGAGATAAATGAATATGCCTTTATTAAGGTCTTATGGATTGACGAATTCAAACATAGGTTTTACCATGAATTCTATTACTTCTCTCTGTAACCTCTAATTTAGAGTAATACCAGGCACTGCAGGAAATACAACAGGAATATGAGACATGACGTTTTCTTTTGGAATCCTACAGTTTAGTTAGGGAGCTCTGACTAGCACGTATGAAAGCATCATGGTTGTTGGTGAGACAGTATATGATCAGACGGTACACGTGAGGTATGGACTGTACCTATGAAAGAACTTCAGAGAGAGACAGAAGAATGTGCGTTGGAAAAATCAGAGAAGAGTTAGCGCACCGCTTTTGCCAACTTGAATAACTGAAAATTCAAGCTTTCTAGCTTTGAGTCTTTAAAAAATAAAATCAATCCTCTCCTTTGGCTGAATCCCCTTCTAGAACTCCTTTTAGGTGTATGTTAATCCTTCTTATTTTATCCTCTGACTCTTATCGTCTGCATGACATTTTCGTCTCTTTTTGTCTCTTTGAGATTCATGTTGAACAATTTTCAAAGATCTTGTTTTTGAGCATTTAATTAATTTTAATTATTTTATTGAAGTCATATTGGCTTATAATATTGTGCAATTTCAGGTGTACATTATTATATATCAGTTTCTGTATAGCCTGCGTTGTGCTCACCACCAATAGTCTAGTTTTTCTCATCATACTTATGCGCCCCTTTACCCCTTTCACCTTCCCCGACCTTCTTCCGCTCTGGTAACCACTAACCTGTTCTCTTTATCCACGTGTTTATCTTCCACATATGAGTGAAATCATACGGTGTTTGTCTTTCTCTGCACAGATCTATCTTTGTGTACACCAATTCTCTCTTTTCCTATGTTGACTCTACTATTTACTGCGTTTGCTGAATTTTATAATTTCAGTGGCTGTATATTTTTTATTCCTAGAAATTTTACTTACTTATTTTAATGTATCTTCTTTCTGAGCTTTTCCTTTCTTGTTTTAATTTTTAAACAGTATACTACTCTTAAGATTTTTTCATATCTTCTTTTATATCCTTCATCATTTCAAACATAATTATATTATAGTCTTATCAGATAGTTTATTAATTATCTAAATTTATCCAAGATCTAATCCTGCAGTTTATTGTGACCCTGGTGGATAGGTTCCTAGTGCACTTATAAAATACTGCTCGTGTATTTGCTACGATTGAGTCCTGAGTTCGTCTTCATTGGTACTTTTACTGTGGGACTCCTGTGTAACTGGAAATGAGAACATAGCCTTTTAGAGTTGTTTTACATTACCATTCCAGGGTATTAACAACCTGGGACAAATTTTTATATTGATTTCCTGGATTGAGAGCACACTATGTGGCTAGTACAAACTCAAACCAAAAAGTCTGTGTGTGGCCTAGACCCAGATATATGCATTCCTAGGAGAGAATATTTCTTCCTCTCAAGGTTAGGCATGAAACCAACAACTTTTGGTTTATGACTCTCTGTGCTTCTGCTTGGTTTATTTTTTTCCCTAATTCACTTCACATGGGATTAGATCTTTATAGAGTCCTGGCTTGAAGCAGAGGCCTGAATTCTAGTTCCCACAAAGACAAAAAAGTCAAAGCCCCTGGAGTACTCAGAAGAGCAGTGTCCCCCTTCCTCCGTGCCTTGCGGAGTGATGTCAGCTGAAAGGCTCACCTCTCTGGTTTCTAGCTGCTTCTTATTTCTGGCATTTGAGAATTTTATTTTCTTGCAAACTCACCTATACTTTTAAAGAATGCTTGCTTATATTTTATCCAGCATCTTTAGTTTGTACTGTGGAAGAAAGATTTTCAGGACTTTGGTTTTTTTCTCAGAAACAGAGATCCTTCATTCCTTGCTGTTCTCCTCATAAGTGACATCTGTTTCAGGTCCTTTCCAGCTTATCCTTTTCAGCTACATGACTGCAATTATCCTTTGGCTTTCCAATCAATAAATCTCTCTTTGGGGGCATCTTCCTCTCTACCTAACATCAGCACAGATCTCTTCCATCTTGAAAAAGTTTTCACTTGAGTCTGCCTTTTCTTATGCCTGACCTAATCCTTTTCCGCTTCTCACAGTTAAAGCTATTGATCGAGTGTGCTATTAATATACCGCTGGCTGTATTGTCTGATTGCTAACTCATTTCTGAACATCTTATAAGATGGTTTTCACCCCCAGAACTCCACTGAAACTGTCCTCCACTGTCACCAATGACAAGGTACATGCTGCATCCGACAGGCTTCTCCTCCCCCAGATCTCACACGGTTTCGCTTCTCCGAGGTTTTTGCATCGACCATCTCCGGCTTTAAACCTTATTTCTTTGAGCCTCGTGCCATAATACTATTCTAATTCCCCTCCTTACTAATCAGCCTCCTCTTCTCTGACTTCTTCCCAAAATTCTTTTCTTCTCCCCGTCCGTTAAATAGAGGTGTGTTTCTCTTCTTGATTCTATGTTCTTCTTTCTCTCCATTATCTCCACTCTCATGTCAGTTTTGTACAGATGATTCACCAATTTCTATCTTTAGCCTTGCATCTCTTGAACTAAAATTCTTGTTTTTCAGATGTCTGTCAGATGCTATTTCCTGGAGGTCCCACTGACATGTCAAAATCATTAGATGTAATACCAAACTCATGATTTCTCCTCCCCCTCAATAGTCCACTTTTGTGATTTACCTAATTCTGTCTGGGTTATCACTATTCTTTTCATCCCTTGGGCTTTAAAAAATGGTTAGAGAAATCTTTCATTCCTGTCAATTTTTTCTTTCCAAATCCTTTCTGATTTATCCCTTATTTTCTAGTCTTATTCTGTCTCTCCCTGTTTGTACCACTTTTATACTATTTGGTTTATCCAACCATAGGCTCACTTTCATATAATCCATTCCACCCTTCATCTTCAGGTTAGCTTATTTAATTCGGCAATGCCACGTCATTACCTAGCTCAAAAACCTTAAATAACTACCAAATACTAGCAAGATTAACTGTAAACTCCTTACTGTGGTAGTAAAAAAAAAAAAAAAAAAAAAAAAAAAAGGGAAGAAAAGCCTGGAGAATCCAGTGCTGTTGTTCTGGATCTGACTTTCACTCTGTGACTAATTAGTTTTGTAAACATGGTGAAATCACTAGTCACCAGGTAAAAGGTCTCTTTCCTCTAAAATGAAGGATTAGCAAAAGAAAAATAACTAAAAGAGACTTTTCCAAAAGAAGAGACCCAAATGGCCAATAAAAGATGAACAGATGCTCAATCACAGTGCAATATTGCTACAGACTACCAGAAAAGATGAAATGGAAAAGGTAGACAACATTGCATTTTGTCCAGGATATGCAGCAATGGGAATTTCTATAGGCTGCTGGGCCATGAGCAAGCTATTCTATTCCTGGGTATATACTCAACAGAAATGTTTACATATATTCACCAAAGGGTGTGTACAAGCATGTTCACAGCAGTACTATTCAAATTATCCAAAAACTTGAAACTATCCTCAAACCATAGAATGGGTAAATAAATTGTTGTACATTTCTAAATGGAATAGAATTAATTCAGCAGCAAGAATGAACAAAACTATGCAACAGGGATGAACCTCACAAACATGATGATAGAGGCCAGACACGTAAGACTATGTGCTGTATGATTTCATTTCTAGAATCTGAAAAAACAAGGAAAACTCACCTGTGCTGTGGTTACCCTTGGGGGCAATGCCTGGAAGGAGCACAGGGTGGTTCTGTGGTGTGGGCAAGTTCTTTTCCTTGGTCTCACAGCTGGATACACGGGAGTTTTCGGTTTGTGAAAATTCATTGAGCTGTTCACCTATGATATGTGTGCTTCCGGTATGTATATTTGTACTTTAATAAAAGATTTAAAAACGGGGACTTGAGGGAGCTATTGACAGTGGCAGCAGCATAGTAATCAATCTCCCTAAATCTGCCCCCAAATGATAGGAAATACCTTATATCTATGGAAAGTCTATGAAAACCACTTCTCAACGTTAAAGTCAAAGAATGTTGAAACTGTAAAATAACTGAGTAAAAACAGAGAAGTGTACAACTGCCAGAGCTGTGGTCCACATGCTCCCTTCTCACCCCATGGAGATTTGTGGCAAGCAAAGGCAGACCCAGGGGCACAGAGGAGGACACTCATGAAGGGGCCTGTGGGTGAGTTGGAACGACCAGCAGAAACATTACATCCACCCCAAATCTGAAAAATCCTAAAAAAGTAACCAGCCAGATCAAAGCATGACAGCAGAGAAGGGAATTTTTAGTGTTCAGGTCTTAAAGGACCAGATATACTAAAAACACGACCAGACATGCAATTTAAAGGGATGGACTCTCTTAAAAGGGAAAATCTGATTTAATAGGAGAGGCATGATTTAAAAGGATAGGCTTCTGGGGAAAAAACTTCTTGGGGAGAAAAAGGCAAACAGGAAGGAAGATGCAGCCTTTGGAAATCAAGTGGTAAAGGGGAAAAGAAGAAAAAGGGAGAAATTTCATGTCCTATAAGACAAAAGAGAACCAAAAAACTGGAAGCCTCTACACCACCACCGAAACAAATAGTCACATGAAACCCACTAAAGTACCTGAATGTTTCTAGATGGGAAAGGAATTAAACTAGGAATCTTCTAAAACACTGTAATATCATAAATATGGACAAAAGGAAAGGAAAGTTTATAGAGAAATATTTCAGAAAATCAGGAAACGAATTTGTGTGCAAATCAACCGAGGAAAGTTCCCTTCCTGAAAAACACCGTGAAGCAGAAGAAAATTCTCAGTCTGCACTCCAAAAAGAATGAAATATACTAAACAAACATCTGAGGATATGAAAAACTACTTTACATCTGAAATCCACAAACTAAAAGCAGAAATGGACCAAAAAAAAGGAGAGAAAAGAAAAGAAAAAAGAGTTAATTAAACTTAGGAAAGAAATGGAAGAAAAAGACAAAAAAGACAAAATCATCCAGAAATGAAGAACCAATTACGAGATGCACAAGAGAGAATGGACTGCATGAAAATTTAACAAAGGGCAGGAAAACAACCAAGGGAATGGAAATGAGTAAAGACAAAGGTAAAATGGCTCAGAAAGTAGTAGAAATGGAAGGCAGGCAAAGAAAGAGTAAGATTCGCGTTATCTGAGTCGCTGAAGAAGAAAAATAAAACAATGGAACAGAGCTAATATTTAAAATTATAATCCAAGGGAGCTTCCAGAAGTAGAAAAAGACCTAAATCAACACATTGTCAGGGCTCGTCTGGCAAGATTAGTCCAGAACTAGAAATTCTCAGACACAGCCAAGGCCAACTATTAGTTCTCAAGAGGTGAAGATAAAATCCTTAAGGTCTTTCTAGGCAAAAAGATAAAATTATTTACAAAGAGGAAAGAGACTGGCACAGACTTTCAAAATACACAAAGCAAGGCACCAATGGATATTTTTGTGTTCCTATGAATCTCCTTGAGCTTGGTCCTGGGATGCAGTGAAGTTACTTGGAAACAGTTTACTTCTTTCCAATCCTGCTGTTATAACTTGTTAGGTGAGTCTGGAGCGATGCTCGGTTGAGGGTTAATTATGGCCCATGATTGAGGAAGAGATTCCTGAGGATTCTCCAGTGTGCCTGACGGGAACAGCCTCTGTCCTCTGCTCTGTGTGAGCGTGGCTTCCTCTAATCATTTTGGATGGTCCTTCCCCTTGTCTTGGGTAGTTCTGCATCACGCGCTGATCAGTACTCTGCTGACTACTTGAGGAGGACCCTCTGCAGACTCCTGGACTTCTTGCTCTGTGCAGCCCTCTGCTCTAGCATTCTATCCAACGAATGCTGGCTGCCTTGGCGTCCCCAGCTCTCAGTTCTGGCTCCTTAACTTAGAGAGCATCCCCTGGTTTGGCCTCAGTTAACTCTCCCTGTGCCATCGCCTGAAAACTCTCTCAAGGCAGTCAGCTCACACAATTGTAGGGCTCACTTCATTTCTTTCTTTCTCTTGGAGATCACTGTCAGTCATTGCCTGATGTCCAGGGTCTTGAAAACTTTTGTTCCATGTATTGTTCCAATGTTGATTTTCTGGCTTTGGAAATTACACTATGGTTATGTAAGATGTTAACATCAGGGAAACATCAATTTTTTGTGTCTAAAATTAACTTAAAATAAAAAATTAAAAATATTTTAAAACGAGAGGTTTAACTTGATAATTTTAAAGTTATTTAAAGCACTTAGTTTCTGGTTAGGCATATTAGCCTTCCATATAAGTCTTATAATTGAGCACGTTTTAAAATTTTTCTCTCTGCTTACACCTTCAGAAAAATGCCATTCTTCATATAATTTTCACCTCTGCATATTCCTTCAGCACCTTCTCACCTATTCTATGAAGTCTTAAATAATCACCTCAGATGGAAGAGATCTAACTTTGTGTAAACACTAGAAACACTTTGCTTATATCACTATGTAGAAAGTAAAACTGCAATTTTAATCAACACAAGGGGTACGTATATGAATGATCTCTGGACTCAACTCTTTTACACGTATTTAGATTGAGCCCTGAGTCTGGAAGGCTGGATTAGATTTGGAAGGATAGAAAGAAGGAAAGAAGACATTTCAGGTGAAGCTATTATCATGGGCCAAGTCATAATACAGAAATAAGAACGGCAGAAGCAGGGAAGGAATGCTGAGGAACAGACTTCTACAGGGTTGACATCCCATCTTTAGAAGGAACATTGCAAAGGAAATTCTGGTTTGCAAAGGAAATTCTGGTTTTCAAAAGGAACAGAGAGGTTTTGGAATTGTTGGCTATGTAACCTCAGAAAGCCACTTAACGATCTCTGAGCCTCAATGTGTTTTTCTGTCAAACACAAATAATAGAACATATTTCATAGGATACTTGTGAAAAACAATGTTTAAAATATAAGCTAAAGCACTTTGGCAACTAAAAGATGATGCATGATTTATTCTTCCTAACTTCTAGTTTTATATCTAGAAAAAAATGTTTGTAAAATGACTTGCTTTAAAAAAAATGAGTAAGTCACTGAATCTTGTTTGAAGATAGGTATTTTCTTGGAGTATCTAACGGTAGCGAGGTGCCTACAAAGATCAAAACTCTCTTTTCTCTGTCCCTCTTCTTTAGTAAATGAAGAGCTAAGGAATCACCCTAGGAGAATTGATAGTAACCATTCCCTGACTGAGGATGGTGAGTATAAGCATCTTGAAAATACTTAGCATCTTCCTTCGAACAGTAATTCAGTTTTGGGTCATAGAATGTAGTCTTTCTTTAGAAGAGTGGGTGAGGCTGCCCCAAGAGTCATCAAAGGTAGGGGCAAGAGAAGGGAAATGGAATGTAACAGAGCTCTTTGTATTTTAAAGGATTAAAAAGAGAACCTGCCCAATACC
This sequence comes from Equus asinus, assembly GCF_041296235.1. Lineage (NCBI taxonomy): Eukaryota > Metazoa > Chordata > Mammalia > Perissodactyla > Equidae > Equus > Equus asinus. The sequence goes on from NC_091816.1 coordinate 13,507,200, forward strand.
TATGGTAAATCCCTGGGGGTCAAGATGGAAAATGGGGGTCCTGGAATTAGCTGGCACACTAAGATGGTTGCGGATGTGGATCACAAGAGCTGAGCATGCAGAGGCAAGCTTCTATGGCCCAAAAGTGGGGTCCTTGCCAATCCAGCACTCAAACTGTGGGGTTATCTTCTGTTGAAGAGCTGTACCATGTGCCATATGCTGGAACTTGGATCAGAGAAGAATCATCACCAAGTAGATTAGCATCCTCAGTGACCGTGAAGAACCAGTCTTCAAGAGTGACACTGTGTGGCAGCAAGAAGCAATGGCATCAGTGCATTGGACTGTTCTCATTCTTTTCCTGCTTGACTCTGTGGCTAGACTGTCTCCTCCAACCGAAAAAGTTTTGGGATGGCATAAATCCAGTAGCGTGTTGACAAATGTTCAACAACTGGTTCTCTGCAAAAAAAAAAATGCCCTTATTTATAGCATTGTCAGTCTCCATGGTGTAAATACTCCCACCACAGCTGATTTCAAGGTACAAACGTGATGTCACTGAACATGGTGCTGAACAGGGATGTTATACAGTATTTCCACCATACAGATACAATATACCTGCATAATCTCAAAAGCATATAGAACAGCGAAATGTAGTACAATAATTAGGAAGTGATGAGTTTTGAATATTAATTATCTTTGTTTTTAATATGATTTATTTCTTAGTTTGCATAGTTTAATTTTGAATAGTGGCTGTATTTGCTAACTGCCTTGAAAAATTTCTGCAAACTTAACAATTAGCCCTCATGTGCTGATGAGCCGTAACTCTAGCACATTACTGGATAAATCCATAAGGATTTGGAATGGAAGGAAACCCAAGGTTGAGATGATGGCTTGAGACAAAATTGGAAAAATGACAGATATAATGTATCCTGGGTTTGTGGAATATTCATATAGGTTGTACAGTCCTGGGTCCAAAATCCCCCAAACCTGGGGTGAAATAATGAAAAAAGGACACAGCTTTGAGCGTTTAATGGCCCCTGAAGTCTAGAAGTACTTTTCCTTAAGTTCTGAATGTTCAGAATCCCCGAGCATTTAGAACAGTTGGATTGCCTCCCTCATTGGAATGAGTCTTTTTATTATCAGAGTTCCTATCCTGTTTATTCAGACTGTTTTTCTATGAAGGAGATATAGCAATGCATATTTTTGTTATGGCTCATGTCTTTGCTTCCTTAGCACAATGGCCAGAGAGATAAATTAGCTGAGTTGACTGAGCCAGAGCCAGTGACCTATCCATCCAGTCCCATGTTGTTCTGTTTATTCCTTCTTTCATTTACTCAATAAAGAGCTGTCGAGCCCTGCTATGTACCGGGAACTGTATTAGCATCAGGAATATAAAGATGAATAAGACAAAAACTGTGCCTTCAAGGGGCTGGTGGTGTCCCATGCAACCTCCATTTACCTTGTACAAGAACCAGCAGCCCCAGGGAAGCAATGTGAAGCAATGGAAATGTTTTTAGGGAAAAGGCTCTTGGCTTGGGTTGCCATTGTGGTCCATCAGATCATTGTGTTTGGAACTTTAGAATTGAAATGTCCTACTGTCCTCAATATCAAACTTCCCCTCACTCTATCACAGTGACCTTTCTAGGACTCCTCTTAAAATGCTACCCCTCTCAGGAATAGTTGGAGCAAGTATGAATTAAATTTTTAGAGGTTAGCCAACCACAGCATGAAGAAATGAGGCAAAAGGGAGGGAGACCAAGATGAGGGCTCAGTCTGGAGCAAGGAGCAAAGTCTGGCACAGGCAGACTCAGACCAGGTACCTTGCAATCAGCCATGGTGGGAGTATGGGGGCCTTGGCTGACTATGGACCACAAGAGGAGTGAAAGGGGTTGGAGGGAGAAGAGGGGAGAGACTGGAAATAAATTTGCCCTCTTCTCATTGTTACCTAACTCAGGTTCTGCTTTTTGTTAATTAAGGCAATATGATGCGCTGATTAAGATATGCTTTACTTAGAAGATGTGTTCAAAGCCCTAAGTTTTTATTTATAAACTTCATGACCTCAGACAAATTATTTAATCCTCTTGAACCTTTATTTCTTCATCCATAAAGTGGGAGTAATAATATCTGGGTAAGGATTGCTATAAGAATTAAATGAGTGTTTCTATAAAGTGTCCAGTATGATGTCTAATTCATGCTATAACCTCAGTAAATATTTGTTCCATTTCTGTCTACACATTCAAAAGGAGAAGCGTTGAGGCATAAAAACTAGTCTTGAATCCTCCATAGTAGCATCTAGCAGCTGTCCATGTAAATAACTGTGTGGATGAAATGAATTCTTCACTTGGCTAGGATTGCTTCTCGGTCAAGAGACTATCAGCTGAAATGAGTTACTTCCCATTGCTTCCACTGAAAAGGGGATGCTGATCATGATTGTGATGCCCTGTGAGCTTTCTGATCGGGTAAATCTAAATGATTATTTTCATTACAATGCTGCTCTGTTATCATAGGTATGAGATATAGCAAGGTAGATTTGGACTGAATAAAACATAGCACAGCAATGCACTGAAATGAGTTCAGAGTCCTGGTTGTGTTCAAGGAGAAGTTGGGATCCCACTTATCCAAAATGGAACAGGAAGTTCATCCAAATTACTTTCCAACTATGATGTTTCTTCGCTGAATAATTTGGGATTTATTAGCTCGAAAGGAGAGGAGTCTAGCTATCTGTTGAAAAGGTCTTTCAACTAAGTAAAAAATGTTATAAATAGCTAATTTTCAGCCAATGGGTAATATTTTCAGAATGCTCATGAAGAATCTAGGTTGTCATCTTTGAAATATGTGAACATTGGTGAGAAAAAACATTTCTTCAAGTATTATGAAAAATTCCTGATGTTTCAATTACTTGGCTGTGATAAACATTTTTTTACTTTGCTTCTGATTTACTTCGCTTCTGGGTTCACCCAGAAGGCAGGAATAAAATGTTCTGGTTCTCTATAAAATTTCCACAGTTTGCAGTGTAAAGAATCGGGAAATGATAGTAAAAAGATAATTGGACTTGGAATCAGGAATTTTGAAATTACGTCTTGACTCAGTCCTTGGCAAGTCACTCAATGCGGCTACCTCAACTGTAAATGTTACCTACTTGCAAATAATAATGAGGATTTCTCTACTACCTTACCCAATAGAACCACTGTGGGATCAGATGGCAAATCTGTATGGAAGCTCTGTAAATTGGCTGGAGCTGTACAAATCGTGGTTGCTATTATTTCAGCTTCACACATTCAATAACTTAGCAACTAAACAAATATTAACTTTCAACCATGCCCCAGAAAGACAGTTTGGTTTTATCTCTTCTATTTTATTGATTTCTACTCTTATCTTTACTATTTACTTCCTTCTGCTTGCTGTGTATATAATTTGCTCTTCTTTTTCTAGTTTATTAGGGTGGACATTAGGTCAAAGATTTGAGACCTTCCCTCTTTTCTAGTATAAACATTTAATGCCGTAGCTCTCCTTTTAAACACTGCGTTACCTGCATCCCATTAATTTTGACTTACTGTCCTAGCATTTTCATTCAATACAAAATATTTTCTAATTGCCTTTGTGTTTTTTTTTAAAGATTTAATTTTTTTCCTTTTTCTCCCCAAAGCCCTCCAGTACATAGTTGTATATTCTTCGTTGTGGGTCCTTCTAGTGGTGGCATGTGGGACGCTGCCTCAGCGTGGTTTGATGAGCAGTGCCATGTCCGCGCCCAGGATTTGAACCAACGAAACACTGGGCCGCCTGCAGCAGAGTGCGCAAACTTAACCACTCAGCCACGGGGCCAGCCCCCGCCTTTGTGTTTTCTTAATTAAAGATTTGCTGTTTAATTTTAAAGCATTTGGGGATTTTCCAGATATCTTTCTGTCATTCATTTCTAGTTTAATTTTATTGTGGTTATAGAATATTCCCAGCATTTATTTCAATCCTTTTAAATTTGCTGAGATTTTTTAGTAGCTGAGAATATTGGTTTCTCGGTGAACATTTTACATATACTTGATAAGTATGTATATTCTGCTGTTGTTGGGTGAAGTGTTTTGTAATGTCAAGTTGGTTTACAATATTATTCAGATTTTCTATATCTATACTAATTTTCTGTATACTTGTCCTATCGATTACTGATAAAAGAATGTTGAATTTTTCAACTTTAGCATTGACTTGTGGATTTGCCTATTTTTCATTTGGGCCTATTAGTTTTTGCTTCATGTATTTTGAAACTCTCATATTAGATGCATAAACCTTGGGATTATTAAGTCTGCTTGGTGGATTGTGTCGTTTTATTGTTAAGTAGTATAGTTCTTCGATCTTGTAATAGTCCTTGTTTCGAATTCTACCTTGTCTGACCCAGCTTTCCTTTGATTTGGTTTATCTTTTACTTTTAACCTATCTTTATATAGAAAGTTTATATTAAAGTGGGTTTTTTTGTACACTGCATATAGTTGGGTCTTGCTATTTTTCTGATGTGACATTCTCTGCCTTCTAATGGGGGCAGTTAGACCCTGTTGTTATTTAATATAATTATTGATATGGTTGGATTTAAATCTACCATCTTGCTACTTGTTTTCTATTTGCCATCTGTTTTTGCTTCCTGTTTTCTCTATTTCTGCCTTCTTTTGCATTATTTGAGATTTTTTTTATGATTCCATTATTAGATTATTAGTTACATGTCTTTTTTTTTAAGAAGTTGATGTAGAGTTCCAAAGACACATCTTATCTTGCTATGGTCTACCTTTAAATAATATTATACCACTTCTGGTATACAGTCGTGCAATGCATAATCACATTTTGGTCGATGACGAACTGCATTTATGATGGTGGTCCCATAAGATTAGTACCCTACAGCCTAGGTGTGTAGGCTATACCATCTAGGTTTGTGTGAGTATATTCTATGATGCTCAAACAATTGTGAAATCGCCTAACAATGCATTTCTCTGAATGCATCCCCGTCGTTAGGCCATACATGACTGTGGTACAAATCTTACAACAGTATACTTTTATTTTATCTCTCTCTCTCTCTTTCTTTTGTGTCATTTTTGTTACACATTTTACTTCTACATATGCTATGAACTCCTCAACATATTGACACAGTCAATTTTCTTTTAAGGAGACTAAAAATAAGGAAAAACCCTTATATACCCTACATGCCTTATATACCCTGATTTTCCTAATTTCCTTCCTCTCCATTTCTCTTTGTGGTTCCAAATTTCCATCTTTTATCATCCTCCTCTTTCCTGCAGAACTTCCTTTAACTCTTCTTTTAATGCAGGTCTTCCGGCAATGAATTCTATCAGCTTTTGTTTTTTCAAAAACGTTTTTATTTTGCTTTTATTTATAAAAGATGCTCTTGTTGAGTGTTGCATTCTAGGTTGAAATGTTTTCTTCCAGAATTTTGAAGCTGTCACTCTCCTGTCTTCTGTCTTGCATAATTTCTGATCAGAAGACTGTTGTAATTCTTATCTTATCTTCATATGTAATGTTTCTTTTATCTCTAGCTGCCTCCAAAATTTTCTCTTTATCTTTGATTTCAGCAGTTTGAGTATGATGTGTGTAGGGGTGTGTGTGTGTGTGTACTTATCCTGCTTGTGTTTCTCGGAGCTTCTTAGATCAGGCGTGTTGTCTTTCATTTATTATGGAAAACTGTCTGCCATAATCTCTTCAAATATTTCTTCTGCAGTATTCTTTCTCTTTTTCTCCTGAAATTTTAATTATAGGTATGTTAAACCATTTGATATTCAACCACAGTTTTTTAATGCTCTGTTTTGTTTTGTCCTTTATTCTGTTTTAATATGGATAATTTCTTTTGACTTATCTTCCAGTTTACTTATTTTTTCCTAAGCTATGCCTCATTGCAAGAACTTTTTATTTTCTAATTTATCCTGAAATTTTTATTTCAGATATACTGAAGGTAACTAGAACAACAACAAATTCTAAACTCAACTCATATCACGCTTTCTGTTTCCAACTTTTTCATTTGACTCTTCTTTATAGTTTTCATTGCCCTGCTGTAATTTCCATATCTTCATGCATATTACCCACCTATTTTACTAGATTATCCAACCTATTAATCCTGGTTGTTTTTGATATCCTGTCGGATAGTGCTAGCATCCAGCTCATCTCTAGGTCTTGTTCTGCTGATTGCTTTATCTCTTGATGGTGGTTGGATTTTTCTTATTTTGCCTGTCTCATTACTTTTTGATTGACTGCCAGATGTTATGTACAGAAGAACAGTGAGTCTGAGGTAAATCGTATTTATGTTCTGAAATGAGCATGGCTCTTCTTTTTTATGGGGGCTTGAGTTAGCATTGTCAGTAGACAAGTTGAGTTTAGGTTTTGTTCTTGCTATAGTTACTGTCATTAAACCATAGACATCAAATTCCTTCAGTGGTGGACTGCTGTTACCTTGTGCTTAATATGGGGCATGAAGTGCTGAGGGCTGTCTCAGTAGTTTATGCTTCACCATTAGCCTTTTGTTTTTTTTAGTAAGATTAGCCCTGAGCTAACATCTGCTGCCAATCCTCCTCTTTTTGCTGAGGAAGACTGGCCCTGAGCTAACATCTGTGCCTATCTTCCTCTACTTTATATGTGCCATGCTTACCACAGCATAGCTTGCCAAGCAGTGCCATGTCCATACCTGAGATCTGAATGCGTGAACCCTGGGTCACCGAAGTGGAACATGTGCACTTAACTGCTGTGCCACTGGGTGGGCCCCCGACTATCAGCCTTTAACAGGCCCTGTACATTTGCATCACTGATGGGCTCTCTCCACACTCTTGCCCTTATCCCCTCAGATATAGGCTGTGGTTGCTGTTATTTGGCACGAGGCTTGAGGGGGTGGTGGCAGGGAAAGTTCTTTGTCTTCCCAGTCCAGTTTTAGTCTTGGGTGGGTCCCGTGTCCTTGGGCCTCGGTGGTGGTACTTTCTCAGTATTCCTGTCCTTCCTCCCATGCAGCCAAACTCTGCCTTGTATCTGTGGGGGCTCTTGCTTGAGACATATTTTCCTCTCCTGCTGCTTCAGTGGAACAGAATGCTGCTTTGTATCAAAGTGGGATTCTGGGCCAGAGAAGGTTTCCTAGCCCTCCCACCACAGCAGAGAGCTTTTGCTTCCCTTTCCTCTCAAGATGCAGGGATCTTTGCCAGGGTTCTGAGAGAGAGAGGGTTTCCTGCCTTTGCCCCCAGAAGCTTTAGGGTTTTGTTTCACATGAAAGAAGAGTCTAGTAAATGGGTGAGACTGCGTGCTTGTACCATTGCAGCAGCAGATGTTCACAAGCAGAACATTGGCACCACTGAAGGGGACTTACTCAAGTTTCCTGTCCTGCCCCCAGTCTTTCTCAAGAGTACCCAATAAAGGTCCATGAAAAAGAGCTGGTGAGTGAGTGCAGGTTCTCCTTGTATGTGGGGTTCCAGGGATTCCATATTGTTTCATTAACCCACACTTATAACTGTTTTCTTTTTTGTGTGTGTGAGGAAGATTGGCCCTGAGCTAAGATCTGCTGCCAATCTTCCTCTTTTTGCTTGAAGAAGATTGTCACTGAGCTAACATCTGTGCCAATCTTCTTCTATTCTATGTGGGACACGGCCACAGCATGGCTTGACGAGTGGTGCTAGGTCTGCATCTGGGATCTGAACTTGTGAACCCCTGGCTGTGTGTGAACTTAACCACTATGCCACTGGGCCAGCCCCTTAGCTGTTTTCTTTTTAATTACTTTTATGGCAGTTGCCTCTTCCTCTTGTCCTGTGCCATCAGGGAATAGCTTGTGTGCTCCGTTTCTCCTTGGAGACATTTATTACGCATTGGAATTTAGCTCACTTGGTTGCTTTGTGCTCTCAGCTCTCTGACAGGGCCAAGAAAAGTTATAATTGTATAGATTATTTGGCATTTTCTCATTGTTAGGGTAGGATCAATATTCTCTTGTGGTTTCTGTATCCTAAATGGAAGTGGAACTCAAGGAGAGCTAGGAAAGGAACTATTTATATGAATGCAGGTAGAATATGTGGAAACCCAAGGGATGACTCAGCACCCTGAGACTAGTATTAGCAGAGCACTGTCACCACCCTGTTATGGGTTGAATTGTGTCCCTTAAAAAGATATGTTCAAATCCTAATCCTCAGTTCCTATGAATATGATTTTATTTGGGAAGATAATCTTTGCAGATGTACACAAGTCAAGATGGAGTCATTAAGGTGGACCCTAATCCAATATGACTGACATTCTTGTAAGAAAAGAAGAAGAGACACAGAGACACAAGGAGGTCCCCTTGTGACAACAAAAGGAGAGATTGCAGTGATGTACCTACAAACCAAGGAATGCCAAGTATTGCCAGCAAACACCAGAAACTGGGAAGGGGCAAGGAAGGATCTTCTTGTAGACCTATCAAAGAGATCAAGGCCAAGCTAACACTTTGATTTCAAACTTCTAGTCTCCAGAACTGAGAGACAAGTTTCTGCTGTTTTAAACCACTCAGTTCATGGTAATTTGTTAAGGCAGCCCTAGGAAACTAACACATACCCTTGGACCTGAAAGAGTGAAGGGAGGAGACAGAAAGAGATGTGTGGAGCTGTAAACTCAGGGTGACGCCCACATAGCATGGAGCCTGGAGAATAAATATCCTAACCTCTCTCTCTTCTATCCCTTCATCCTCCTGCTGGGTCTCCCTTAGATAAACTCAACAGAAACCAGAGGGCGAGGGAACTAGATTAGATAGTCCATACTAGTCAGCCTCCTGGGTCAGAGAGCAGAGTGGGGAAGTGTGGGTGGAAGACATGAAGAGCAAAAGGAAGATAGCCTGTCCAACAGGGTTTGGATAATAGACAATGTAACTTTATAAATTTGTTTCTGGTAGGTGGCATGGGGTCATTAGACAGATCACAGGGTTAGAAGATCTGTGGTTTTGTCCCAGCTCTGTGCTGACTCACTGTGACCTTGAATATTTCACTTAACCTTTCTGATGCTCTATTTTCTCCTCCGTAGGAGGGCGTTAGACTAGATGACCTCTGTGGTCTTTCCTTGGCTTTGTGTTGTGTATATGGGAACAAGTAATCTTACATCAGGCAAAAAGAGGTCTAAAATAAATTTTCTGAGGTCGATAACTTGAATCTTTTATGATTTTGAGCCAGGTTCAGTGAAGGAAACTACCATTGCTGTTGACAATAATGATGCCTTTATTTGACTTGTCTTTACAATAAAAAAAAATGTGTTTTTGTATCTACAATCTCTTTTTAATGTAGCAGTTCTATGAAAATCTTGTTAGTTAGGGATTAAAATTCTTTGTGTGTGTGTATGTTTACAGTCCAAGCAGTCCATCTAAGAGAAAAGTTGAATTTCTTATTAATCTCATTTGTCTTTGTCAAGGAACTCACCACTTCGTCACTTGTTACTATTATTTTTTTTACAGTCCTTCAATTGCTCTTTCAGCATAGAGTTGGTGAGAAAGTGAGAGAGAGAAAGTTTTTAGGTCTTCCATATTATTTAGTCACTAAGGAGCCAAAGCGTTGCTTACTGATTTCTTTTGGCCTTCGAAGTCAAAGGTGAAATGTGCTTTAAACTCTCCGTTCTTCCACATGGGCTACAGAATTCCTGGTATGGTGATGCCTGTGGGGGCTCTGCTATTGTTGATCCAGATGCTAGAGTTGGCTTTGAGCAAAGGCAAAGGCTGATGATCCAGTAATGTTACACATCACAGGCGAACCAGATGGAATCAGTTTTCAAATTTCCTGGTGTGTGCAAGGTGAGATTTTCCCTTTGTGTGAGGCCCAACTTAATTCATAGTTCATTCACAAAGCCTTCTTATTACACAAATCCACTGTTATTATTTTTTTTCCGCTCTCAAAATATTCTCAGTTAACAGTTTATCATAGACAACCTTCTGATGTCAACTTGTTTCTCAAGGCAAGAATCAGGAGGAGTTCCAATATGGTGACACGAGGAAGGGTACATTTATTTAGGGACAAATGAAACAACTAAAATTCGTGATAGACACACACTCATAAGAAGATATGACTAATATTCTCTTTTGCATATGTATAACAGAACTGTAATACATGGATGTAAATTGGATGACTTCATAGAGAAACTTTCGTAGGAAGCAATAGGGCAAGAGATGTTGGCACAGGGTACAGGAAAGAATGGGAGTAAGGATGAAAACAAAAGAGAGCAAAAGAAGGTGGTATTGTTCTATATGAGTTCACTTTTCTTAATCTAGCCCACCTGTTAGAACTTGGCAATGACGCATCTGATACGGAGTAGTGAATTGCAAACTAACCAAGCGTGAGTCTGTGACTGCAGAAGTAGGCATTGAGGCAGAAGGAAGCAAAGATTGAGAGAGACCACTGGTGGCAGCAGGGAGAGAGTCTGTCGATTGAAGAGGGTTTTGTGTTTGCCTCCAAGAAGCGTATTTGGAATATCAGGAGAAGGAAGGACGTCCCAAGCAACCCGGGTCCCTGGACCAAGGAGTCTGTGGATGGAGCTGTGTTTTCATATATTTGTTTCTTTTGTAAACCCACAGATCTTGAGAACATTATTCTGCCAAAGGGGTAGAAAAGAAGGTTAAGAATTCCTGAATTGGGAAAGTTACTTAACAGAGAGGCACCCAGGTGACTGATGTCAGTGCATCTGCTAGATCCCATGCCGACAGATGAACTGAGCCTTGAATCAACAGTCTGCACACACTTCAAGGTCATCATGCAGGCAAAGTAAAGAGCTGGTAAAGGTTGAAGCAGCCCAGGAAATGCCAGCGTGTTGCATAGTTCTAACACCCTCAATATGTGATATGTGCACAACATAAAATTTTTGTCATTTGAACTTAGTATGATTTCCTGGTAACAGTTCCACCTGGTAAAGCTTAATCCCTACTTCCTTTCTTACACCAAAACAAATTCCAAAAGGATCAAATGTTTAAATGTAAAAATATGGATCTATAAAAACACTAGAATAAAACTTTTACGCATTTAAAAAATGATCTTGGAATGAGTATGGCCTTCTAAGCATGATATCAAACTTAGAGCCATAAAGAAAAGGAAAAACGGAATTGGCTATGTAAAAATAAAAAATTCTGCTTGAAAAAATACCATAAGGAAAGTCCAAAGATGACCTGGAAAAAAATAACAGCAACACTGATGACAAAAGGATTCATTATCCATAATACCCAAAGATCTCCTAAAAAAAAGAAAAGACAGAGGCCAAAAATTCAGAGAAAATTGGGCATAGGACATAAAGAGGGAGATCGCATAAAAAGAATGAAAACAGACTTGTGCTCACTGATAATGAAAGAAATACCAAATAAATGGACGATGAGCATTTTACCCTCATCGGATTGGCAAAGATGAAAAAGTTTGATAATCCCCTTAGTTGGCTGAAATATATGCAAACAGATATCCTTGCTCACAGCTATTCATGGGAGAACAAATTGGTACAACTGTTTGAAGATAAATTTGGCAATATCTATAAAAGCCTAAAATGCTCAATTCCTTTGACTCACCATATCTACTTTTATGAATCTATTTCATAGATAAACTCACATAAATTTGCAAAGTTACGCCTACAGCATGTTCCTTCCTGCTTCCTATAAATAACAAAAACAAACACGTGGACACTAAGAAATTGCCTACATGCCCATCAAAAGGTGGCAGTATACATTCATTATGGTACATTAGTATAATGGTTTCCAGCTCTTAAAATGAAGCAGATGTATGTATGTATATATATATATATATATATTAGTATGGAAAGTGGTCTAACATATATTAAATTAAAAAACAAGTTGTAGAATAGTATCTATAACATGATCCTATGTGTGTTAAGAAAACAGTCAGAATATTCAGAGCACAGAAGCTGTCAGCAGTGGTCACCTGGGTGGTGTCGAATGGTAGGTTGAGATGGTGAGTGGGAGGAGGGTGGGGGAAGTCTAGAGAATTGCAAAATCTTCCCATCCACTTCCTCTTTATAGCCTTCTCTTTGGTTTGATTTTTAAAATTAAATTCATAAACTATTTCGAAAAACACTAACAAAGCTTTATGAATAGGGATCACTTACCAAGAAAAAAATGAATGCCTGCCTCATATATTAGATATTCCCATTTGTGGGATGTTGAGAAGTCGGGGAGGGACAAATTAAGGTAAGGTTGGTGGCTTTGGGTAATGCCCCTAGACGCACCTCACTTCTTGCATTTTTGGAGGATAGATTGGTGTTTAAGAGAGCAGGCTCTCGATGTCACTGACATTTTGATAGAATCTCAGCTCTATTTATTAGCTGTGTCACCTGGACAAATTACTTCAACTTTCAGGGAGAAAAATTATAGAGGCTACCTGAACAATTCACGTAAAACAGATAGCAAAGTCAATCTGCACTATTTGGGTTAATTTGGTGGAAAACTGTGAAGAATTTGTTGTATGCTTCATAGTTTTCAAGATGCTTTTAGGAGCATTACCTTATTTGATTCCCAAACAGTACAGTGAAGTAGGTAAAGATGGTAATTATCCTTCTTGTTTTACAAGTAAAACTGAAATATAGAAAGGGGACTTGTTGAAGCTATGGAGGTGACAATAGGAACATGTTTCAGACCCTTTCCGTACATCTCAGAGCCTATAGGGCATTACTAGGCAGCAAAAACTGAGAGAAATTTCATGTGGTTGGAAGCCAGCATGCTCTTCATTGAGGCCATAACCAATTTTCCCTTAACTTTGTGCATTGTGGGAAGTCAGACAAATGAACACCTTGAATAGGAAACAGGTAGGCATCTTGCATCTTGTTTCAGTTTGACATTCCATGACTTGCCTGGACAGACGTAGTTGCCTTCTGGATTCTGGGTGTTTGACTTGACTGCGTCTGTGTTGAGTGAAAGCTGCTGTGTCCCCAGCACCAACATCCATTCTGGACTCAGAAGTATGTTTCTCTGGCCTAGGGTTATAGACTAGCTTGGGAATAAGGGCGGGGCTGTAGATTGCTTGTTTGTGTCCTCTCCAAGGTCCCTATGTTGAGACCTAATCCCCAATGGGATGTATTAGGATGTAGGGCTTTGAGGAGGTGATGAGGTCGTGAGGATGAAGCCCTCATGAATGGGATCAGTGTCTTACAAAAGAGACCCCGGGGAGTTCCCTTGGCCTTCCACCATGTGAGGTTATAAGGGGAAGATGGCCGTCTATGAGCCAGGAAGCAGGCTCTCACCAGACACCGAATCTGCTGGCACCCTGGTCTTGGCCTTCCCAACCATCAGAACTGTAAGAAATAAATTTGTGCTGTTTGTAAGACACTCAGTCTATGGTATTTTTGTTATAGCAGCCTGAACTGACAAAGACAGGCAGCATAAGAGAACTTCAGAATTCATTTTCTGGAGATAGGATTGCAGCCAAAGGAGAGTGTATAGAAGTGGGAAAAATGTCAGTGGGTTTTAAGGTGGTGGGAATGTTTGTGTTACCTAGGAAAAAAAGAGTAAGAATTTGGGGATGTATCATGCTTCAATAAGAGTCTTTGAGACAGACCTGCCTGAATCTTCCTAAGCAGAGGGAAAAATACCCCTCATTTTTGGAGTGAATGGAAAGGAGAAAAGGCTGAATTAGCCTCTATTTCCATCTAAGCATTCTTTGAGCAGTTTTTGTCGAGCATCTGCAAGTTGACATAACGTTGATCCGTTCAATCTGGTTCTAAATTGTTCTGTTAAATGCTAGACAACTTTTGTCACAGAAGCTGTCCCCCCTCCTTCAGAATGATTGTCTATAATTAAGGAGGAAACCAGAAAATAATAACAGGGTTCTCTTTTGCCTTTCTAATGGCTTTCCTATTAAGTATGTCTGAAAAAGCTACTGAGATGTTGATTTCCCACGTAACCAAAAGAAGTCAGCCATTATGTAATTACTTCTTTTTAAGGACCACAAAGAGAAACGTATGAGAAATGCTTTCAATGGGCTCAAGACACCAAGAAGCACAAAGAAGAAAATTCCTTTCCAACAAAAAAAGCAAGGAATAAATTAGTTATTAAAGAAATGTCTTTGCCGACAACCTTGAGGTGCCAGTGCCTATCATGTGTGGTGTGGTTGTTGGAGGTGTGATTGTGGCAGGAAGAGGAGGTTGGGAGGGAGGCAAGGTGGAAAAGGGCAGGGGGCTGTGGGCGGTGTAATGGTATTTGTGCCTTTTAATTAAATCCTCACTTATAAAAAGAGTCCTCACTTATATTTTCTCTACTGGAGGAGACCAAGGCGTTCACAGGCTGAGACTTGATTCAGATCCCTGGTGATGTCACTGCTGTTAGTCATATTTATTGGGAAGGGGTGAGGTCCATGTTCTAAATGCCCAAATTTTCAACTACCGGCTTATTACTCTAATGGGTGCCTGAGGGATTGTGATAAATACATGGCGGGATGGGTTTCCTTCCCCCTTCATTGCCTTCTTTTCTTTTCTCCTTCCCTCCTCCCAGACAGAATAAAGAGAGATTTTGTTAGTATAATTAGCTGTTGAAGTTACTCAGTGAAAGGTGGCCAGTATTAATAAGCACAAGGTTTGTTTGTCTTGTAGATGTTTCAATTCTGAAAAATCTGAGGGGTAGAAATGCCTATGTAACCCAAGCCCACATGCTATGAATGGCTGGGAATTCATTTCCAAATTCCTCTATAATTTCCTCCCTGGTGATCTGGGTTCCTCCTCTTCAGGTCTCGTTACTCCTGGACCCCAATATAGTCCTTTCAGGGTGGGCATGATTGTGTGCCAAGAAAAGGAGAGTTCACCCCCTTCTACAGTGGCCTCACTTTGTTCTTGGAGTCCATTTTATGCTTTACTCATGTAGGAGTTGCTTCTCCTTGAAGGTAGATTGATAAGTAGGATGGGGACAAACTTGGAATGACTTCAAGAAGTGGTGGGGTGGGGCCAATGATTGTCTTGGAACATCTCCTTAGCATCTCGGATCACATTGTAGTGGAAAGAGCCTGGACTGGAAGACCTGGGTTCTCATTCTAGGACTAGCCATTTAACCTCCTCAAATCTCAGTTTCTTTCTCCGTCAAATGGGTTGGGGGAAGAGTAAACTATTTAGTATTTAAAATTTCTTGTAGTTAAAAGTAGATTGCATGAATTAGCTGCATTAGTCATGCAATAACGGGATATTAGAATAAGAAGAATATTTAGAGGTTATTGGAGATTCCATGGTCCAAATTCCTGTGAAGAAAATTATCTTCTGTGCAACATCTCTAATAGGTGACCATCCAGTAACAACTGGAACATTCTAGGACTAGGAGCAAATTGCCTCACAAGCAAACCATTTGAATTTTTTTAACAACTCCATCACATGGAAAAATGTGCATCCCTGTAATATTCACTCATTGGCCTAATTCTTGCTGTTCCAGGAGTCCCATTGTGATGGTTAATTTTATGTGTCAATTTGGCTAGGCTATGGTACTCAGATATTTGGTCATACACCAGTCTAGATGTTGCTATGAAAGTCTATTTTAGATAAGATTAACATTTAAATTAGTAGACTTTGAGTAAAGCAGGGGTTAACCTCTATAATGTGGATGGGCCTCATCCAATCAGTTGAAGGCTGAAAGAAAATACAAACCAAGGTCCCTTCTGCCTCCAGACTGTCTTTGTACTTGAGCTGCAACAACAATTCTTCCCTGAGTCTCCAACCTGGACCCTACCCTGCACAGTTTGGACTTGTCATCTTCTACAATCACATAAGTCAATTCCTTAAAATCAATCTCTCTCTCTCTCTCGTCTATTTCTCCAGGGAGCCCTGTCTAATACACCCACGGGGCAATATGTCAGGCCTTCAAATATTTGGAGAGGGTCTTCATATCACGCCATATTAAACTGAATCTTGAGAATGGGTGGATGGTTTGATGGAGCTGTTTCTGAGCAAATAAGAGCAAATTTACCTCTGGATTCAGGAGGAGCAAAGACAAAATGCCGAGAGATTAAAGAGAAAATAAAGAATGCCAGATACTGAAGGTGTTAGCACAGAGCTTTCCAACGACTAGATCCTCCTTTCACGAGAGCTGTTAGGATTAATAAAAAAAAGACAAGGCCAGGAGAGACAATCTTCCCCACCAGCGTCCTCTAACATTTGTGGAACTGGTTGGGCTATCACAATATTTGCCTTCACGCTTGGGAGATAATTGGCACTTAGCTGTTACAGCAGCAGTAGGGAAAAAAAAGCCACGAGGAAGAGGGTAGGTCTGGTTCTCATCTGCTAGATCCGGCACACGCCTTGCGAAGGAAAACTAACAGCTACGGGATGGCTCACTGCCTGGACATCTGTTGTCACCCTGTCTGGTAGCTGCGCTTTCTTCCTTAAGCATGAATGAGGTGACTGAGGGGGAACTGGAAAATCTTTGCAGCGTGAGAGCCAAGGCCAGCGTCCCTGAGGCAGCACGGAAATCTGCCCGCGGCCTGATTCTTTGTGTGGGAGCTCATGTACCGTGGAAGGCTTGTACCAGGAATGGGAACTGCGCCTGTTCTTGCTCGTGCTTCCCCGGTGGGCTCCCCCTGCCCTAGTTGTGTCCATGGTACGAATACTCTGAGAAGATGACAGAAAGACAATGAAATCAAAATCTGACAAGCCCACCTCTCAAGCACAACTGTTTTCAATTTTTTTTAGTTTTTATCCACCTGCAGACATACTTCAGTGTCATTATAATCAGTGTATGAATAGAATTTTGTATTGTGTGTTTGTTTCACCTAACGCTCTACAATAAACATGTTCTTGTATTGTTTCTCTTCATCAGTACTATTTTATAGCTGTAATATTATGGTATTTCAGTGCTGCTGTACCACGGTTAGGATAACCATCGCTCATTGTTAAGCATTTCCAATACTTGTTATAAAAAAACCCTCCAACGAATATCTTTTTGTGTATAGCGTTTTTTCTTCTTTTGAACAATTTCCTTCAGCATTTCCAGAGAGTGAATCAAAACGTGTATTTTTACGTCTTGATTTACATTGTTATATCGTCTCCTAAAAGGATTTGTATTGAGATAAATGACAAAAACAGTGTGCAAATGTGTCAGTTCTGTGAGAATGTTGCCAGAGTGGGTATTAATTATAATGAATATAAACTTATAGTGTAGTTTTCTTTTTTTTTAATTAACAAAGGTAACCTTTTTTATATGTTACTTGCCAGTTACATTTCTTCTTGTGTGTGTTACCTGTGCCTGCTGGGGTCTATTGGGGTACTGATTTTGACAAATTAATGTAACTAAGCTCTTTATATACTAGTCATAATTGATAGAAATAATTCTCTAGTGTATTATTTTTAATTTTGTCTTTATTATTTCTTTTTCTATAACAGTTGAATTTTTCTTAATCTTAATGGGCTTTCCAATTCTTTATTGTCTTATTAAGAAAAACCCTTTAATCAATCCTGTGTTGTCGTGTACTTGTTTTTTCTTTTTATCTGGGACTTGAACTTGAATATTGCCTAACTTCTGAGAACATTTTGATATTCAAGTTTAGTTCTGGTTCAAAGTGGTTCTGGTTACCCCCAAACTCAGCCAACCAACAAACCAAAAAATTGAAAAATAAGCATTGGCTCATTGTGTAATTCAGAAGATGCAATTAATAAGTCAGTTTCTGAACTGGTGAAACGTGGTTCTTTCCCATTTTTTGTTCTTCTGAATGGCTTCAGAATCTTTCATATGTGCTCCATATGTATTCTCCCAGAGGGGAAATATCTTAGAAGGCAGGGTTTATGTGCTCCATTTACTTGGTGTTGCATTCTCTCCCCAGCCTGAATAATTTCCAGCTGTATTGCCGGGGACGCCCCTCACCCGTCTGGGTCAAGGCCTGTCACTAGCCCTGAAGCAACTATTGGTTTAGGCTTCCATTCTGACCAGTTGGTTTGTGGCTTGCCTCCCTCCCACATGGCAGCTGTGAAGTTGGACGGGAACCCTGCCCCAACTTGGTGGGCTTCTGTTTGGCCCTCCTCTTCTCTTCTGGGTTGAGGCCAAGTGTCTGCTCTTCACAGGAAAGGCTGTGGTTAATTTGCAAGTGGTCTCCAGGATGGAAGGTTGGAAGACACTGTCCTATAGCGTGTTCTGCTCACAGCGACTCTTTAGTAAGTGGTGTCACTCATTTGTCGACAATCTGGGGATTCTTTTGTGTTTTAACCTGCAGACTTTCTCAGAATCTAATCGGAGAAGGACAGAGTAAGGCAGCAGGAGCTGTGGTCCAGACTGAAAACAGGCTCCAGAAGGGTTCTACAATTCAAGTTAAAATGTCCGGGGGCTGGCCCCGTGGCCGAGTGGTTAAGTTCATGGGCTCTGCTTCGGTGGCCCAGGGTTTCGCTGATTCGGATCCTGGGTGCAGACATGGCACCGCTCATCAGGCCATGCTGAGGCGGCGTCCCACACAGCACAACCAGAAGCCCTACAACTAGAATATACAACTATGTACTGGGGGGCTTTGGGAAGAAGAAGAAGAAGAAGAAAAAAGAAAGATTGGAGACAGATGGTAGCTCAGGTGCCAATCTTTAAAAAAAAAAAAAAAGTCTGACACTGTAGTAAGTAGGGCCCAGTGCAGGCTGGAATTAGTACCTAATGTCTGGTGGGTGAACACAAAGACTCTGGGTTCTCTGGGGTAAAATTAGTCATTGATGGGCAGGTTGCTGAGTCATGGTTGTTGACTGAGTGGGAAGTGGGGAAGAGGAACATCAAGATGAAGCAAGATTCAAGGCACTGGAGGGAGCAGGAGTCTACAACCAGGGATGAGGCTGTCAATTGCGACCCAGATAAATGGTCTGGGTTCAGAAAGAGTCTGACTTTCAGCAGGGAACTGGGATCAGTAGGACCCCAGGAACTCGATGGAAGTAGAGCCGGTTGAGCTAGAAGCCCACTGGAAAAGTAGGAGGACAAGTTGGTGCTCATATCGGCTCACCCAGGAACTCTGGATAGCAAGGCTAAAGCTGCTGCATGGGGTCTTGCCTTGCTTCTCTGCCAGGCTGTCTGTCTTGCTGATCTGTCCTACTGGATTTTTTGGCAAAGACTCAGACTCAGGCTCCTGGGGAGCATATCAGCTCCGAGCTTCTTAGATGAAGCTTCAAGACATGCCCTTCTTCCCAGACTGGGTTATATGGCCTGCCTAGGTATGCCCACAATACTCTGTGCAGATCTATAACATTTTTTATCATCATCATCATCATCATGACCTGGTTTTCAAAACAATGTTTATCTATGTAGTGTCTCTAACATACAGAGAAAAAGCAAAAAGAAAATATATATATATACCAATTACCCATGTATATAACATCCAGATTTAGTAAATGTTAATATTCTTTTTGTTAGGTTTTATAAAGAAATAAAACGCTACAGATACAGCTAAAGTCCCACCTCTCCATCACACTCCCTTCCCTCTTTCTCTGGACGGAGGTAAGCACATAATGACTCACCATTTTCAGGATGTGAGTCTCTGGAGTGTGTGTTTTTGGAGAGTAGCACCATATCTAATTCATCTTGAATTTTTAGCTAATAGCAGTGCCTGATGCAAGCTAGAGATAAATAAATATTCAAACAATGAAAGAATGAATGAATGGCAAAGATTGTTTATTACTATTATTGTTATTAATTCTTCACTGTACCTGATCGGGGCTCTATAAATGTTTGATGAGTTGGAGAATTTAAAAAAAATCTTAGTCTCTTACTAAGAATAATTTTCTTAGTTTTGTCATGTTCTTTTCTCCCTCATGTTGACGCATAGCATGCGTTTGCTGCTAGCTCTTATGAAAAGGTAATATTTAGGCATCTTTAGGCTTTGTAAATATGTGACATAGAAACCTGATCCACCTTGAGGAACTTACAATGTATACCAAGACCAACCTGATTTCCTCAGAATTAATTCCAGATGCACAGGAGGAAGAGGGAAAGGAAGAATATGTGTGAAGGCATATGATGTATCAAGGAAGAAATCAAACAAATTAATGTCATTAGAAACTATTTGCATTTATTTTGAGTGGAAAATATTCTAGACTACTATTTCACATGACCTCTTGTCAAGAAATGCCAGCCTGGAAAACTTGATACATAGAGATGTGGAAATACACACACACATGCACACCCACACCCACAGCCTTCATTTACTTTGTCTCTTCTTTGGTGTGCGGCTCTGTGAATCTCATAGGGAACTTGTAAGGACTGGGATGTATAGTGTAGAAGAACTAGAATTTTAGCTTTTATTATAGGAAGCTTCTCAAGATAAATTAATACAACCAACGACACAACATGCACATTTTTCTGTGGGACACTGACAATCTCTTCCATGCTTCCTCGTCTTCGTAACCACCTGTTTTCTTGGTTGAAGAATATCGATGTTTCCATACAGTTATGGAGCAAAAAGTCTTCGTTTTACTCATTTTTCCCTCTGAAGGAGTGATGCTTTTCAAAATGAACATACTGAACAGTAAATTATCCTCCCATTAAGTGCTTAAATTCTAGATGGCTGAGCCAAACTTTCTACCCACCCCTTTCCCTGGATACAGTCTAACGAGCCAGCTACAAATTCCAGATGATCAATTTACTTAGCTGTGATGGTAATTTACAAAACCCAGTGTTTTGCTTCAAAGCCACTGAGAGGCAGTCTTGAATGATAGGCTATGCTTCAAGCATTCTTTGGCAAGAAGCCTTCTCCTTGGGGTCTTTCATTTTTCATGGTTTTGGTGTCCAGCTCCAGCAGCTCTTGGTATTAGAAAGGAGCTCTCCTCTGTTGGTTCCATCACCATCACTGCTTCCACTGCCACCACATTTACCATTAGTACAATGTTTCTCCATATGAAATGCAATTATTGCCCAGTACGTTTTGCACAATAAAAGTGACCATGAGGAAGAGGGATCCATGGTCATACTCATTAACTCATTTATTAATTAATTCAACATTTACCCAGCACCCACTATGTTCTAGGCACTATGCCAAGTACTAAGGATTAAAAGATGAATAAGAAACAGTCACTGCCCTCACGGAGCTCACAGTCTAGCAGGAAAGACAGATATATTAAAAAAAAAGAAGGCAGTCCAATGGCCTGTAATAGAAACAGGGACAAGATGCCACCAGTAGGTCTGAACTGGTCAGGTAGCTTCTGAAAAACATAAGGAGCCCTTCCAACAAACATGTTTCCTCCATCCTCATAGTCCACGGGTGTGTAATTGTTGTCTACAAAGGTTAAATGAATGCCCATTCACTATGGAAAGGGTTTCCAGGAATTCCAACTTCCCAATATTCCCTTCATGCTCCCCTGACATAGTAGACTCCAAATGAATTGGATTGACTCATTATCCCCAAATACACATTGCCCTGTCTCCTTTCTGCTCACGTTCTTTTGTCTTCTGGGAATGCCTCGTCCCTATGGCTTTGTTTTCAAATCTTACCAGTACTTCAAGGCCAGGCCCCCTTTACTCCAAACTCCTGGAGCACTTGGTGCTATTCACAGGGCATAAGCATGGAGCAAGCAGCTTTGCTTGAGTGTTTTAGGTCCACTTGAGTCTCCACAGTGGACTGTAAGCTTCGCAGGAGCTCATAGTCCTTTGGAGAGCATAGAGTGCCATATGCAACTTTTGATAACAACCTGTTTACAGAATAAGAACATTTTGATACCCAGGAGAGAACATTCAGTTCATATTTCCTGGCTGAGCTGTTATCAGGAAATCCCCGAGACTCATACTTTGAATCTCATCACCCTTAACGTGAAGGATATTTACAAGCCTAATGACAAAATCTCATTGTCTGGAGATATGACCTGGAGGGAGATCAAAAAGCTTTCATTCTGTGTTCTATTTCTTTAGGAAATAAATATTCCAATTAATTTTATGCCAGGCTAGGGGAAAAAAGTTTGTAATTAGATTTTGAAAAGCCTCCAAACATAGGTGTCGACTCAAAGATGTAAAGTCACGTGCATTGCCTTGGAATTCACTTGTCACTAGTGTGACTTATGCAGCTGTGGCAGGATCATTCTATCAGCCATGGGGGCCTTTATTCCTGTGGCTTGGTGGGAGAGGCTGGTCAACGGAAGCAGGATCTTTCATCCTGAAGATCCTGGATGTCATCTTGGTTGTGATCTTGTTGGGATCAAGAGATCCAGGTCCCTAATACCTATTAACCTCACAGGGACTTGGTAACTTTCCTTTGAGTTGGCGTTTTCATAGTTAGCATAGTAACAATGTCTAATAAATCACAATGAGGAATCAATTTCATTGTGGAATTGAAAGAGAATACATATCATTTTTAGCTTCTGAGTCTTACAATTTAACAGAAGACAAGAAAAACACACGTTCCGAAGACGTGAAAACAAAGAAGAGACACCCATAATCCCATACAGCTTTGATGCTCTGCTCTTTGCTCCTGGCTGAGCCTGGTGGTCACTCAAGTCAGTGTGGTCTGGATGCCTGGGACTTTAACCGGGGACCATCTTCATCTGGTACTATGATGATGTTCGACTCCACAGATAGTCCCAGTTCTGAGGAAACCAAAGGGATCACGGCACAGTAAATGGGTTCCAGCTGGTATTGTGTTGCAGAAATCTCTTGGTTGATTTTATTGGCATTTATAGGACATACCCAAGAGTTGGGAGTAGATGTAGGTGAGACAGATATCCGGGTGTCAGCAGCCGTGATGGGTGGTGATGCTGATCAGGTTGGGTTTAGATTATCTCATAACTAGATGTTAGGATGATGGTCCTGGTGTAACTGGAAAACATCAGCAACATTAGAACAAAAATCCACTGAGTTAAAGGGTCAAAGCATAAGGGCCAGGATTCCAGGCAAGGAGGTTAAGAGGTGAGATCTGGGTTGACAGCTAGAGAGATCCTTCAAAGATTTCACTGAGGTGGTAAACTTTTAACAGGGTTTTGGAAGAAAGAAGGAATACATCTTTATCAAGAGGATGAACACATGTGAAGCAAAGGAAAATGGTGAGTGATTCCTATCTGCTGAGTAAAAGACTGGTTCAGGATGCTGCTCTGTCCTTCTGGGGAAATCCGAGGCATTAGCCCCGGTGCTACGAGACTACCCAGAAGTCAATGGGTGAGGGTGGCCCTGTCATACTAATAACTGGGCATTCACTTCTCATTTCCAAACCACTGTCGGGATTATTTATTTGTCTTCCTTGGCGGTCAGCAAAAGTTGACAGTCCCCCTGGCATGGCATAGTAATGAGGGAGTCCTGAAAATCTGTTGCACTTTAAAAATTGTATTTGAAATTCTGAGATATTTTAATCAGTTTAGAATCAATCTACCTCAGAAAAAGAGGATGCAAATTTGAAAATCATGCCATTGTAGCTCCTTAATTGCTAATTATGCTATAGGCAAGGAAATAGTTAGGCAGTGACTGTTAGGATGAATAATGACATTAAATGAAACGCAAAACAAATCCATACCAGTTTTATTGGATAGGAAGTAAGAGACAGAGACAGGCTGAAAATTTACCCAAATCTGATTAGGGAAATAAATCCTCAGACAGAGAAATGATGGATGATGGTGAGCTGATTAACTTGAGCCCCACTGGGAGGAAAATGGGAGAGAATGCACCACAGACTTTCAAAGCTGGAGAAGGTTTGGATATTTAGTCCAGATATGCTCATTTTCACAGATGAGAAAACTGAGGCTTAAAAGAATAGACAACCTGACAAAGGTCCTACCAGCTAGGAAAGGACAGAGTTTGAACTTGAATCCACATCTTCTGGCTGTTGAGAAATTTGAGGCAATTTGATTCATCGCAGTGTTTAGCCAGTTGACAGCCCTGCCTACAGGGAGTCCTCAATATATATCTATCAGGCTAAAGGAACCAGTTTTCCTTGCCTTCTAAGTCCCTTTGTTACCCTGTCAGACGCTTGGGTTACCAGTAGGAGAGCAGCTAACACCACCCAATGCTGATGTACCATCCTGCGCCCTTTATTCTTCTCGACTGTGGCAGGACCCCGAGCTGGGTTTTGGTTCCCTTGGTTTTCAAATAAATCTCTCAATCTCCAAGTGGACTTTTTTGACTTGGTTCCATGGGTATCTGCCTCGCAGAGGACTAAGTGCGCCTGAACTGCCATCAGCTCAGAGAGGAAATGTGGAAAACAGCAGCTCCTCTCTGCCTCATCCTCACCTGGGCCCACGTGGCTTCTGCCGAGGTCAGAGCTATCACTTCCCCACAGCCTGCAGCCAGGGAGGCGTCAGTAACGCTTGTCTTTCTGCGTCCTTTATTTTGTACATGGAATCAGTGCTAAATTCAGATTCTTCTTAAACTACGCATTCCATCACCCTATCTTCTATTTCTTAGGCTGCTGCCTTAAATCAGGAACTAATTGTTTTCTAAGCAACCTCTATCGCCACTGACATGTAATTCTCTCTGCCATTGACGTGGCTGTGGCATCTTTTTTCATTAGGCCTGAATGTGGTTTTCCACTCCCTCTGGATCAAGACTAGGATTTTATCCACCCCTTTTCTTATCTTGTCACCTTTTGTATTGAATTTCAATATCTTTCAGTCTAAGAGAGAAATATGAATCTATGGAAACACTTGGGACATACAGGGAGTGAAATGTGGGCCCAACCCACAGCGGCTGGTGAATTTCTTTTCTAGTCCAGAGCATGAAATATAGTCACTTTTTTTTTTAAACGTTTCTTAAAAGGGACCTCTAGAAAGTAAAAAGCATTAGCTTTCTATTTATGGCACATAATCATCTTTGTTTTGATAAAAAATGTCTTATTTTAAAAAGATTTGAAGTAACACTTTACAATCTATGCCGTCTGTTTTTTTGTGGATGAAGATGCTTTTAGATTTCTGGAAGCTTTTTAGTCTCCAGACATACATATTGGAATGTAAAGTGGTTATACTTTTCCCAAGATGACATTTCTTTAATCATAATAGTCAAAACAAAAATTTTGAGCTTTTGGCTTCTGGTTGAAGATTAAGGGTTGGATGAAGAACTGGTAGACGCTGGCCATGGAGCAGGCAGGCAGTCACTGGAGAGGAACACGAATCAATTCCAGACGGACTGCAGATCGAACTGCGAAAGAGAACAGAGCTTTCAGAATATAGGTAACTATTTCATAACTTTAGAGCAGGCCAAGATTTTTTTAAAACAGGACACGAAAAGGAAAAAGAATGAAGGAAAAAGAAAGGACTATATTAAGATCAAGAATTTTTATTCACCAAAAGACACCATGAAGAGAGTGAAAAAGTAAGTGAAAAGATATTTACCATAGATATATTCCACTAAGGACTCATATTCAGAATATATAAAGAACTCTTATAAACCAATAAGAAAGAAGAAACATAATAAAAAAATAGGCAAAATACTTGAATAGGAACTTCTGAAAGAGGATATCTAAAAAAACAACAAATGTGTGAAAGTTTGCTCAACATGATTAGTCATAGGAAAATGCCAATGAAAACCACAATGAAATGTTAGTACCTATACACCAAAATGACTAAATGAAACACAAAAAAAATCAAAATGGGTGAGGATATAGAATAACTAGTTACGCTCACACACTGTTCATGCGAGCACAGATTGGTAATTTGGAAACCACTTAGAAAACTGTTTAGTGCTATCAACTGAAATGCTGCACCGACCTAGAAATTTCAACCCTAGGTAGGTATACACACCCAACAGATGATCCACTGTAATAGTTAAATGAAGAGTAAGTAGGGAGAAAAGAAACACAGACAGAAAGTGTAGACTCCTCTTTCGAAGAGTTTGGGTATTCAGGTGGGAGACATGGGCTAGCAAGAGAGGAATTCTAGGCTGAGGTAGGTTTTTGTAAGAGAGAAATGCTCGAGAGATAGAGGTTAAAAATATAAGAGAGATTTGAATTAGTTTAAGGGATAAATTCACACATTAGAAAAGATTTTAAGTTAAAAAAAACACATTTTCCCTCCTAGATTTAGGAAGAAATATGAGAATTAATGTAGACGCAGGTAAGCTATATGCGGGTAAGTGTGTGCTGAGGGAGTTTTCTATGGATAAATTCTATTTTCTTGGTGAAGTAAGATGCTAGTTAATTTGATAAGCAAGATGGACAAGGGTTAAGTTGGGGGCTGTAAAAAGTGGCAAAGTTTTGTAATAGCTACTGTGGGGGAATGGGTGAGAGAGGTGATCAAAGAAGGTCATTTGGTAAGAGTCATTCAGGACGCAGTTGCTGTGGGAGAACATACGCTTGCAGTGTCATCAACTTACATGCCTACTCAGCAGCCAAGCGTAGGACAGGGAGGAGTTAAAGTGAGGTGAGGTATTTTGGCAAAAGGAGTTGAAGCGATGCTTTATGGAAACCAGGTTGGATAAGAAAAGATGAGAAGTAATGAGAGAGATGACAGACTGGTGGAAAAGAGAACAGTCGAGAACTCAAAGTCTTGATGGCATGTAATAACAAGAAAGAAGACTGGACCTGAGGAATGAGCTGGCTAGTAGGGATGGTAGTTTGGGTCAGAAATAGGCATTTTGGCCTTTGTTTTCCCAGGATGATAAGGTTCAGCGTATGGCTGTGACAACAGGTGAAGTGGGGGTATCTCCGTAAGTCAAGAGATGGAGGGACTTTGCAGCCAGACTGTTAGCTAAGGTCATTCTCTTGGACACTGAGACCTGCAGGATGATGACAGGGAGAGGACAGGAGAAAAAGATCAGGAGAAAGATATAAAAGTTCTCGGTTGAATTAGGGGTGGTAACCAAGTGGTCTGTAAAGAGGGTGCAAGGAAGGGTCAAAGGTGACAGAAGTAGGAAGCATGAGTTTCAGAGGAGGGAGTATTTTTACATATGAGTAAAGGAGGGAAGTCTTGAAGAGGTGTAGGGAAAAGGAATAATGCAGAACCTAACGCCGATCATGTGGAAGGAAGACTTGCAGGAAAGAGAAGAAGCTGAACTTGAGAGGGTCCTTGTCCCCAAGAATTCTCCACAGGGACTCCATAATCATGGCAGCATTCATCACAAAAGGGAGGCAATTCATTTCTAAGAATAGGTTACTAGGGTGCAGTTCACAGAGCAGCGGGCAAGAAAAACAGTAACGAAGGAAGGATCACCCCAGACTGTAAGCTCCTTGAAGACAGGGACCGTGCTGTATCGACCTCTGCCCTCCTGTGGCGCTTAGCACCAACAGTTTCATGGCGCACCTGCAGGTGTGTGTGTGTGTATACACACATGTGAGTGGGTGTAAATATGTATGTATATATGGTCTCAAATATATATATGATCTCATTGGAATTTCTAAACAGCAGACAAATTGCCTAAGTATTGTACCCCCTTTAGAGGAACTGAGGCTTAACTAGGTTAAGTGTCTTGTCTGAGTTTGGAGGGAGGGGTAGGGCCAGGGTTTGAACGTGGGTCTTCTGACTCTTCCAGGGTAAAAGCACTGAAAAATGTCAAATGCATAAATTCAGAAGAAATATATCGCTTTAGTGGGTTATATTTTATGTGGAATAGGACCTTGATTTTTTTGATAGCATGCATTACAATATAGTTTAAAATAGCCTTAAAATGAAAAGGAAAAAAAGAACCACAACAAAAAAACAAAACCCATCAGCCCACTTTTTTTTCTCTTCTAGGTGTCTCTGTGGATATTTGCACTTGACTGGGAGGAAGTGAAAGAAATCAGTTTCCCCTTGACCTACCATAAATTTACTGACCTGAGGATGCTATAAATTGGTATGAACACTTAAACCATACTAAGATCATTAGAAATTAATAGGACCACTTTACCTCTTTCCGACATGCAGAAATGGATCTGTATTAATCACAGTGATATTAATAAAAGGAAAGGTGCCCTCTTTTGCGCACGTCCTATACAAATGGCTTCACTTGTAAAGGAAATGAAATGCGTGACTCAGAGAACCCGGAGTGCATTGTGTTCAGTTCTGAATATTCTGTGAACTGGTTCACAAGCTGCTGGAGCAGCGAAGCCTGCAAGCCCATTCACTGACATTCCAGTTCAATCTCTTTCCTGAATCTACTGCAGACTTTATTGCCACTTAGAAACCCTGACATTCTGCAAATTGTACAGCGAACCCTTAATGATTTCTGAAACAAGAATGAGGTAATCTTCACAGCAATTTTAAATATTCCAGAGGTCAAGGGGGCATTTATGGTTTCCTTTATCACAGACTGAATTGACTTTTTCAGTTAATCATTTAAGCAACAAATTACGTATATTATGTACATTATCACATAGGGCTCTGGTTTCTGTGCGCCTTCTCCTAGGTGCTTTGGGTATTTCTGGGTGAGGCAGGAAAGTCAGACCAGATGGCCTGGATTATTATTGGAAGCAGATCATTGATTCATGCGTGCCTTTCTTCTTTTTCCCTTCCTCCACTCTGTCTTCAGTTCTATCAGCAAAACCAGTAATTGGCTCTCTGGAAAAAAAGGGAAATTGGCTCTCTGGGAATGGCTGCCTGAGTAAAGGAAAAGGTGCTCCTTGTGCTTTCACCGACCATATGTGTGTTTTGTTCCAGGCTCAGATTGAAAATGTTAGCTTTTGTCCATAGTGCGATGGAGGTGCTGATAATGAGAAGGGGATATGAATGTACTTTTGTGGCTTAGAATTTCGGTGTAAGCCTCTCCAAGACAGACGCTTGGATTGGTTAGGTGTTTTTTCTTTTTTCCTGACAACATCTTTATGACTAGAAAGTGTTAATTAGGTTATTTTGGTTTTTGTAAAATGTTTGAAGGCAGAAGTAAGATGCCTGCACGTCTCGGGGGCACCCGGCCAAGTGCTCTAGATGATAAGGTGTTTTGGATAATAACAACAATGAGATGGATGAAAACAATAATGGGTGGCACTTTTTGAGCCTGATGTGATTGTGAGAGGGCCTGGGTTTTTCAGACTATTGTCACTACAAGGAAAGGACTTTGCTCCGTGAGGTGAGCTTCCACGTCCACTCACCAATTTGGGGCTGAGTGTGCAGCTTCAGGAGTTGCTTTCAGAACCCCATTTCCAAACACTGCAAATGCTTTTACTTACAAAACTTGTAAATACTGCTCATAAGGGAAGGGTTGTTGAAAGCCTATCAGAGTCAGAGGTGGGATTCTGAGCTTGCCGCAGGTGGAAGGTCACTGTCTTAGGACACTGTTTGCTAAGGTTTCTCTGCTAGAGTGAGGAAGGAGGGATGCAGTGTTGGGGGGGGGGTGGGGTTCCTTCTTAACTATGCTCCACTGGTTTAACCTCACCAGCCAAGTGAAATGGAAATTTCAAGAAAACATACATGAAAGCAAATCCCCAACTCTCTGGGGTCTGAATTTAATTTGAATAATTAAGAAAAAGGACTTAAGGTGGGAGGACAATACTGTAGAAAATACCCAAGCAATTGCCTCCCCTCCCTTCTCCACTTTGCTTTCTTAATAGAAAGCTGACTTGCGAGGGTTCTTTCAAGACCTCCCCTACTTTGAGTCTCCTCTCTCACCCCCAGACTGGGGTTCTTTTTGAACTGTGAGCCATCTGTGCGTGTAGGAGCCATCGTGCCATCTCGAGATGGTGGTGACAAACCAAACTTCCTCTCCCCTCAATCTGAGAACACTTCATAGCTGAATAGCTCTGCGAGGTTACATGTTATTTTCTTCCCTGGTTGGTACCATTTGCTATAAAGAGGCCATGAAGGCAGCAATTATTATGGGTCACGGCTGCTGATTGTGGCCACTCTCAATAGAATCAACCAACTCCCCACATTAGAATGAGTTTATCTCCCTGGAGAATCTGCCTATACCGGGGCAGCCATATGTGTTGTTTCAAATCGTCAAGGCTCCAAGCCACTCATTCACATTTGTCTGATCTGAAAGCAGGCCTCTCTGAGGAGTAGGTGGTGGCTGCGGGGGACATATTTGCATTTCTGACCTGCTGCATGCCTTTGCTGAATGAAATTCATATAATTACTACACACCATGACTTCCTCTAGAGTTGTATCCGTTCTGGGTGGCTTTTTTTCTTCCTCCACTTCATCAGCATCCAATTAATTAACAGTTGCCATGGCGACTGTTGCCATGACAGCATTCTCCCTAAGGGCTTCTCATTCATATTCTAATGAAATACATGCACTTCACTGGGTGGATGGAAAAAATGGTAAGGAGAATTCAAGAAGAATGGAGGATGAAAAAGGTAAGGGATGCTTTGTCTCAAAGTCCTGCCCTCTCTAGCTTCTGCCTCAGCCTGCCTTAGCTTAGGAAGAGTATGTTTATTTTTCTTTATTATTTTTCCTAATTTCTAAGTTTTTCCTATTTTTTTTCCCATTTCTAATGCCTGGTTTTTCCTGAGATCAGGAAAAATATATGTATTATTGGGTAAAATGGGCTTTACCTGCCTTGGAGCCACGTTCTTCTCTCCTCCTTTTTTTAGTTCACAAGGTGAGGGGCACATTGACTTTCTTCTGTTGTTTAGTCTGACAGGCCTGCCAGTGAAGTTTCTAACGGATTCATCGCAGGTCAAATAAAGAAAGTGGAGCTTTGCCAGTTACAGCCATTGGCAGCTTCCACCTCTCAAAAGAAGACAGCATCTGCCACCTGCTCACATATGATTTCCCAGAAAGCAACAGTTCCAACGAGATTTCTTAACTGCCCTTGCAAATCTGACCACTGATTATGCATCTCTGCCTGATGTCTAGCTATACTCATTCACTCCTTCAGAAAGGTCTAAAAATCTCCAAAACTCCATGACCTTCGCCCACTACTTACCTCTAATAGGAGTGCCTCATATTCTGGGCAGAGGCCCTCAGCACCTCTGCTGTAGTTCAGCTCAGGTCCCACCACCTTGCTTGCTTTCCTGCCTCCAGGCCCTACCTCCTCAAAGACATTCTCGACACAGCTGTCTATTTCTAAAGCACAGTTTTTACTGTAACCTTCAACCGTTCTCAGCTCTTCAAAAGGTCCCATTGTCTTTAGCAATGGTCCTCAAACTTTAGTGTGCATCAGAATCCCTTGTGACACACGCAGATCCCTGGGCATCCCTCCTAAGATTATGATTCAGTAAGTCCCTGCAGAGCTCAGGGATCCGTTTCTCTAATACTCTAGCTTATTTAACGTAGACGATCCATGGGCCCATCTAGAGAAACACTAGCCCAAAGGGGAAGCCCGAATTCTTAGCCTGGCATACAAAGCCCACAACAATTTGATGCCAATCTATTTCTGCCTTTGTAACTTCTCTTCTAGTTACGGTTCTTTCTTAGATCTTCCACCCCTGTGCCAGGGGCTCTAACCATATCAGATTTTTCATTCTTCTCCATGCATGCTACACACAACTCAAGCTCCAAGCCTTTGCTCAAACTCTTCCTTTGTCTGCAATGACCTTGTTCTTGAAGGGGATCAGAATATGCTGCCCCAAAATATACCACTTTGGCATAAGATTATTTTGAGCTGAAGGCAATGAAGAAACAGCAGATACAGAAGGAACTGTCTGCCTTCTCCCTTGCTGCCTAAAAGCAGGGCATAAATTTCCCCTTGTGAAGGTGGCCCCCTCCCCTCTTCCATCTGAGGAAGAAGAGTATGACTCTTAATCACCAGAGATGCCTGGACTCTTACACTGAAGGCAAGTAGGATTTGGTAATATTTTATTTAAATTTAATTTTTAAGGTTGAATTTAAAATTTTAGTAAGATTTAGTAAGGTTTGTTATTCAGACTTGAGTCTTACTTACAAATCTTATTGAATAACCCTTATCTTCCATTAGTTTCCTCATATATTTACCTTCCCACAATTTACTGCCCCTAGAAGCTCAAACCCCCTTTTTTTGGTCTTGTTATTTCTCCACAATTTATTGCCCTTGTTAAAATGGTATATAAGCTCACAGGCCAAACTGCTTCTTGGGGTTTCACTTCTTTTCTGAGAGGCCCCTCCATGTGCATAGGAAACTTTTTGTCTTGTTACTTTGTCTTTTGTTAGTTTAATTCACAGGGCCAAGCCATGGAACAGAAGAGGGTAGAGGAAAAGTTTCTCCTCCCCTATGCTGTCTGTGATCCTGGTCAGACTCCTCAGTCCAATGTCACCTCCTTCTTGAAGCCTCTTAGTCTCTTCCAGAGAGAATCACTCTTTCTTCATGTCCCATAGCACTTTATGAAGCTTATGCTTGTACTTACCACATTTTATTTTCATTCTGTCTCTAAGGGTTGTATTCCTTGCTCCTTGAAGTTTCCTGCTGATGAAAGAAAATAATTACTTAGCATCTACTAAGTACTGTGCATGGTGCCAGTTAACTATTCTCACCATAAACTGCTTTTTAATCAACAACAAAAACAAATAATAATATAACTACCTGAGTTGAGTCCTTCATTCCAGGCAGTGTGCCAAGGAATATAAATATGTTATCATTTAATATTCACAGCAACCTTATGCAACTGCTATTACGATTCTCTTTTACCAGTAAGTAAAGAACAATAGCTTACTCAAAGTTGATAGCTAGTTAACAGCACAGTTAGGATTTATCCAGATTAGCCTGACTCCAGAGCCTGCGGCTGGGTTATTGAATTGTTTTTTCTTTTTTGAGGAAGATTGGTCCTGAGCTAACATCCACAGCCAATCCTCCTCTCTTTTGCTGAGGAAGACTGGCCCTGAGCGAACCTCCGTGCCTATCTTCCTCTACTTTGTATGTGGGATGCCTGCCACAGCATGGCTTGCCAAGTGCTGCATACGTCCGCACTGGGGATCCGAACGGGCAAACCCCGGGCCGCCGAAGTGGAATGTGCAAACTTTACTGCTGTGCCACTGGGCCGGCCCCATCTGGGTCATTGAATTTTAAGGTGGGGAAACTTGAAGGAGGGCACCCAGCTAGACGGCAGGAAAGCCAGGCCAGTGGGGTTCCAAAGCTTGGTGACAGCTACCTTTACCCTTTGAACCTTCAGCTCCTCAAGTGGTTCATTCAATTGAAGTAAGCCTGTCAGGTATTAACATGATTCTTATTTTGAGACTCAGAGAAGCGATTTATCCAGGGTAGCACAGTTAGAAAGAGGCTGAGCAGAAACTCTAACAGATGCTCACACACTAAAGTGAAATTTCCACCAAGTCACAGAAACCTTCTCAATACTGTGGGCACTTGGATGAACTTGGATTCTGATCACCGTCTGTCACATAGTTGCAAGGGAAAAACACATCCTGGGGTTGTTTTCTGGACCATTATAGTGACCTGTAGAGCCTGGGCTACGGGGGCCTGTGAACAGGCACGCGTCTCATGGAGCTGCTCTGTTGCTGTGCCCATCACCAGCAGCACTGGACTCCGGATGCAAGCAGGTCTCTGCAAAGTAGTTATGGTCTTTGGCATCAGGAGATTTCAGTCAAACCTTTGACTGCGTCCAAAAAAGGATATTTGGGAGAGGATTCAACAGCACCCAGCAGCTGATGAGGAAAGGAGATGTTTTCTCACCTAATTTTCACAAAACAGTTCTGCAACCTCACCTTCAAACCCCTTGCCAAACACAGCTCTGCCTGCAGAGGAATTAAAAAAAAAATTAACCCCATATGTTCTGCTTAGGAAAGCAGCTGAGTGACAGCTTAGAGCCAGTATCTGATACACCAGGCACTTCCTGATGAAGGCTCTGATGATTTTTTTAAATTTAATAAGCCAAGGCTCCATCTGTCTACCAAGCATCTGAAGTCAGCAAGGCCTCAGATCATTGGTGCCCAAGCTGGCTTTTGTCTCCGGCCCCATGGCAATGCTACTAGCTGCATCCAGCCAGAGCTATTAGCCTGCGTCTGGAGCTTTGTTCTGCCTGGGTTTCTGGGGGATGGGGAGCCGTTGGCTCTTTCCCAAGGTAAAGCCTGTGTTGGGAGGTCACTGGGGGCTGAGGAGAGAAAGGGCCCCTGTGCAGGTAATGGACCTTCATCGATTTCCGCCTTGTCCCGCTGTATCACCCCAGTGCACCTGCTGCTGGCCGCCAACACTGATAACGCACGCTGTTCAGACCGGAGGGAGGGGAAGATGTCGGGAACAATTCATCTCCGGCATGATTCATCAGGTCCCTGTTTCCTAACCTACTCCTGCACTGCCCCCCGCCCCTCGTCCCCCAACGTTATCAGCAGGACTAGCAGGGTGTCAGATTTTGAAGAGTTGGAGGTCAGAGGGCAAAATTATTAACCTCCGCGTCAATTCTAACGAAGGCAGCAAGCCACCTGGATATTTAGTCACTGGAAATGAAATCAATTTGGGTTTTAAAATCTAATTTACATACAGCTGGGATGATAAATCAGTGACCCATTGCTAGGTAACTCACTTTTCTGTAGTTAGGGGGAGAATTTCCGTCCTCATTATTATCTGGGTAGTTTGGAGATTCAGAAATTATTCCAGAGCTGTTAGCCTCCCAAGAAAGGGAATGTGGTGTAATGGCTTTGAAAAATTTAACTCTCACTGCAGCTCGGATGTGAAACGGAAATGTAATTTCTATATTTTGTTTGTAGCCGTTTTAGTTTAATTCATGATTCCCCCCTTCCCACCCCACAGTGGAAAAAAATAACTAAATGTCTAATTTGGTTTGAGCGAAAGTCTGATTTGAGCATTTAAACAGAGTCTTCAAGGAATGCTCAGTCTTTCCAGGAAAAAATGCTTTAAATCTCAGACTGCCTCCATCCTCCTACTGCTTCTCTTCCTAAAATGGCAGCTGGTGTTCGCAGGCATCCTGCATGTGGGGGAGGGGCTGTGGCTCTTACGACGTCACGACGTCACTGGGGAAGAGAGGAGCGGGGCCTCTGTTACGGGGTTGTCCTCTCAAGTGGCTGCCATTTGTACCGGTTCCTGCCTGCTTCAGGCATCATGCCTGAGTGTGGTTGGTGTAACCTGGCCTGGTTGGGGGATTGTCCCTTGGCCAACCTCTGACCCCCGGTGGTTGTGGTGTCGGACATAGGCCCCTGAAAGGCCCCTGGCTCTCAACTCATCATCAGTGCCAGGCTGGACGTGAAGGATGCTCGGAAAAGTGGAACCTGAGAGCCCTTTGTGATTTCTCCTCGTTGCATGGCCACGAGGTTGTGCATGTGGCCTAGGGTGCCCTAGGTGGCCTGAGGGTTCTTCTTTTTCCAGGAATCTGTGTGGGAGCAGGGGGCGCACCTCTTACTCTAAGTTTCACTTATTCAATGCCAAAGCTCAGAGAGGGGATATGGGGACGTGGGGCTAACAGCCTTGCTCTGCCCCCCTCTTCTCCCACCCTCCAGGCTGGAAAAGGGATGGGTCTCTCCTTTCTTCTGTGTGACGGTCTCCTTCTTTCACGGAGTAGCAAGCATTCTGGACTTTCTGCCCCGGTGGAGGGGACACAGAATCTAAGTGACAGTAAGACTTTTATGCATTAGTGTCATCCGGGCTTCGTCTTAGATAATTAAAGTCGGGGGAGGGGTGTGAAGGGGTTCAGGGGGTGGGGCAGAGTTGGGAAAAGCTGCTTTTAAGACCACAGCCTGGCTTCAAGGCGAATGTTTTGCTGTTTAACCTGGTGTCTGAATGCCATAAACTGGAGATTACCCTTGCCGTTCTTTTTGTATCCTTTCTGTAGAAATTCAGCCTTTCCAGGCAGATGGGAATTGGTGGGTGCCTTTTGAGGCAATTTGAGGGTGCTGGTCACATATTCAGAAATCCAGAAGAAATAGCACACGAATGCTTTTCAATAAAATTTTCCCTTCATGGCAGTGGCAATATGTGGGATTTTGTCACATGTTGTCATCTGACTGCGGTTCATAGATTGCGGGCCCTCAGTCAACAGCATTTAAGAAGCGTCAACAGCAACTTACAGGTGTCAGCATATGCATGGGTGTGTGTGTGTGTGAGAGAGAGAGAGAGAGAGAGAGAAAGGGAGAGAGAGAGGATGGGCAGTCAGTTACGGACTGAATATTATCAGAAAAGATACCAAAGATATAAAAAATCTGAGATTAAACTTGTAGACAGAGCACAAAAATGAAAACATTTAAAAGGCCACAAAGAGGTGAGGGAGGTTACTGCAGCCTGAACTTGACAGAGGAGTTCTGAGAGAACTCAGAACAAAGAAGCCGTTAGAGCTGTAGACATATTTAGCCAGAAAAGACTTCCTTAAAGAGGTGACGGGGGATCAGACTTGAAAGCAAGGTTGTTTATACTCATACAGATAAAAAGAGATGGAAGCAGACGGATTAGGAGATGGGAGCTGAGGTTTGCAGAGGGAAATAAGGTTGGTGAGATAGAGGGGAGCCAATTCGAGCAGTGGGATGGTATTGAGAACAGCTTCGGCTGCGAAGTGAGGAGATCCCCTCAAATCATAACTGATCAGCAGTGTGACCTTGGGTGAGTGTGACCTTGGGTAAGCTCCCTGGCCCGGAAGCCTCAAGTTCCTCATCAGTTGAAAGAGGGATCAGAGAGTTTCTCAGGCCCCTTCCAGGTATAGGCGGTTCTGCTTCAGCAGCAACAGGGAACTTGATCTAGGTTTTGAGCGGTGGGATGTGATGAAAATGATGTTGACGTGAGATTCTTCCAGCCGCTGTAGGTAGCGTAAATTGGAGCCAGGAGAGCAGTGAGCCAGGCATGAAATGACATAGATAGAGTGCAGTGGGCTGGATGGTGGCCCCCCAAAGATATGTCTGGGTCCTAATCTCTGGCAAAAAAGGTCTCTACAGATGTGATTAAGTTAAGGGTCTGGAGATGGGGATCTTATCCTCGGTGACCTGGGTGGACCCTAAATGCCATCACATATATCCCTGTAAGAGGGAGGCAGAGGAAGTCTTCAGACAGAAGAGGGCACAGTGTGACCACAGAGAGATTGGAGTGATGTGGCCACAAGCTAAGGCGCATGGGAAGCCACCAGAAGGGGGAAGGGGCAAGGAAGGATTCTCTGAAGGAGATTCTAGGGGGCGTGTGGCCCTGCTGACATCTTGACTTTGTACTTCTGGCTTCTAGAACTGCGAGAATAAATTTCTGTTGATTTAAGCCACGTACTTGGTGGTAATTTGTTACAGCAGCTACAAGAAGTGAATACATATGGACTAAACAGGGAAAGACACTGAAGGTTTATGAGATATTGGCTCTTTTCTCAGGCAGCTTCTTATGGAGGGACTATGAGAAGGAAGGAGAGAAATAAAAAATGGCTCTAAAGTTGTGAGCTAAGAGACTGACGTGTTTGTAAGAGTGCTTATTTTTGACCAGGTTTATACTATGCTTCTTACACATATTATCTCATTTCATCACCCTGTGTCTTACTTATTTTTGTCCTTAATTTTAAAAGTAAACAAATTTTTATTTACCTCAAAGTCACACATGCGACACAGAGGAAAACAGTCATAGAGCTAAAAGGCTTACGATGAAGAACCTTAGTCCCGACTCCTCCTTTCCAACCTCCAGTTCCACTTCACAGTCACTTTCAGTTCCACAGTCAGGTTTTGTTGTTGTTTTTGTTCTTATTTTTGTCATTTACCTTCATCTATTACTTTTTTTTTTTTTTTTTTTTTGGTGAGGAAGATTGGCCCTGAGCTAACATCTGTTGCCAGTCTTCCTCCATTTTATGTGGGATGTACCACAGCATGGCTTGATGAGCAGTGCTAGGTCTGCACTCGGAGTCTGAACCTGTGAACCCCAAGCTGCTGAAGTGGAGCATGCAAACTTAACTCCTACGCCACTGGGCTGGCCCCTATTACTATTTCTTGACTTATCAGTTTTAGACCATTATCTAGTAATAATTAGTACTAATTTTCTTCTCTGACTCTTAAGGGTTTCCTTCTCTTCTAATCTGTCCTCTGTCTGCATTCCCTCTCTCCAGCTTTCCAGTCTAGTTTCGGTGATAGGATGTCGTCTTGGAAGTTTGGATTAAGTCGCCAGAATGTATTAGTCTCTCAAAGGAAGACAGAAACTTGAGAGTGGCAATGGTGTGAGCATTTCCTGAAGGGATCTTCTTCAGGGAAGCTGCCCTGAATGCCCGCCAAGGGTGTCCACCTCTCACCTCAGGCCTGTGTTGGACATCCCTCAGGATTACAAGGAGGGCTGACTGTGGGTGCCTGCAATGCGGGCTGTGTGTGACTCCCCTCGACATCCAGAGGCTGAGAACTGGGCTCTCTGCTCTGGTGGGAGAGCCTGCAGACTTGGTTCTGGTTGAGACAGGCCTACGCTCTCAGAGTCTGACAGGACGGAAGACAAGAGTCTGTGGAGGGCACCATGGCAAACCAAGGCCTGAGAAAGGGGGTCAGCCAGAGGAATTAACGCATCACCCATGTCTTGGGAGTCCCTGTGTGGCCAGCAGGGAAGTCTCAAAGAACCAAGGAAAGCACCCTTGAGGGAGAAGAGGAACCATCTTGAAACCATTCCTGCAGGTGTGAACTTCCTGGTATCACCTTCGCCCTTTCTCCCTCCAGATTGCAAGGAGGAGATGAGTGACAGCGGGGAAGCTGGCCACACTCCCCCAGGAGCACGTCCCTGAGGGAAGAGAGACTATTCACCTCTAAATTAGTTTGGGAGGTTTGATTATTACATGAGGATGGGCATTCTAATTATGAAATGGAGACTACGTTTCTTGACATAATGACTCTAGGACTAAAGCCAGAAAATCTTGGGGCTGGCCAGGTTTTCATCCAGGAATAAGGGGAAAATTTCCTCACTGAATACATTTTTAAACCTTTTTTTAAAAAAATTAAACTTTTTATTTTGAAGTACTTGTAGATTCACGTGTAGTTGTCAGAAATTACACAGAGAGACCCTTTGTAACTTTTATGCGGTGCCCCCCAAAAGTAACATTTTGCAAAACTGTAGTACAGTCTCCCAGCAGGATATTGAAGTGTTCTGGACCAACAGATCCCTCCTGGTTCCCCTTTTTAACCACAGCTGCCACCACCTCCTGCTGCCACCCCATCCTTAACCCCCAGCAACCACTAATCTGTTCTCCATTTCCATAATTTTGTCATTTCAAGAATGTTACATAAATGGAATTATATAGTATGTAACCTTTTTGGATTGACTTGATTTTTCACTCAGCCTGATTCTCTGGAGATTCATTCAGCTTGTTGCACGTATCAGTAGTTCTTTCCTTTTCTTCCTCTTCTTCCTCTTCTTCTTCTTTGTTTTGCTGAGGAAGATTTGCCCTGAGCTAACATCTGTGCCAGTCTTCCTCTATTTTGCATGTGGGTCACCACCACAGCATGGTTGATGAGTGGGGTAGGTCTGCGACTGGGATCTGAACCAGTGAACGCCGGCCACAGAAGCAGAGCACACAGAACTTAACCGCTATGCCATGGGGCCAGCCCCAGCAGGGCTTTCATTTTTATGGCTGAGTCAGTATTCCATGGTATGGATGGACCACAGTTTGTTCAACCATCGACCCATTGAAAGATGTCTGGGCTGTTTTCAGTTTTTGGCTATTATGAATAAAGCAGCTATAAACGTTTGTGTCCACATTTTCCTGTGAGCCTGTCTACATCTCTCTGGGATAAATGCCCAGGAGTTTAATTGCTGGGTCATATGGAAGTTGCATGTTTAGTTTTTTAAGAAACTGCCAAGCTTTTCCTAGACTGGCTGAGCATTTTGCGTTTCCAACGGATGAATGATCTGGTTTCTCCGTGAATATATTTTAAAGGGACAGTAGGAGATAAAATAGTTGCATTTTGATGACACCCTCTTGGTGGTGCGGCTCTCAGCTTGGTCAATGGCAAGTTTGATGCCTGACTAATTCACAGGCAGCAGGGTCTGCCAGGCTGGGAGCAGGCTTGGCCTGGCTCGTGGGCAGGTCCCGGGGCTCTGGTGCTGTGGTACTGGAAACTGGCCGAGAAGCAGCCCAGAGCCTGACAGCAAGCCTGGTTGTGGGGATGTCTTTGATACAGCCCTCCCGGGGGGCTTCCACATCCATTGGTCAGGGCTATGGCAGTATTTGGGATTTGGGCTACTTTCTTCCATTATGGAAACAAGAGACTCTCTTTTCTTATTTGAGCATAGTAGTTACTATTAAAAGCAGGCTGGAAGTGGTGCTTCCAAGAAACCTTTGTTTTCCCACTCTCTGAGTGAGGCCAGATGGAGGAGTTGGGAGTGGAGAGGGAAGGGTGGGGCTAGGATCAAAGCTAGAAAGGAGGATGCTTCCCAAAGAAAGCCCCATGCAGGCCAGTTCAACCCTTCAGTTGCTGAGGCGGCTGGGGGTGCCTTCTATCAGAGCTCAGTTGCTCTTGTACAGCTCAGCTATGAGTCTGCAAGGCTTACACTCTGAGGCCTGGAGCTTAATGCCTTGGTCCAAATCCTAGCTCCATCACTTACTAGCTGTGTAACCTCGGCTGAGTTTCTTTCAACCCCTCGAAGTCTCGGAAAGCTCACCTATAAAATGAGAATACTAATAGTACCTCACAGGTTTATTATGAGCACGAAGGAAGACAATATATGCAAAGTTCTTAGAACAGTGGTTCTCAAACTTGGCCGCTCATTGGAATGACCTGGAGACCTTTAAAGAATATTGACGCCTGGGTCCCGTTCCCAGAGATTGGAATCACTGCAGTCGGTCTGGAGTGTGGATTATAAAAAAGTCCTGGGGTGATATACTGGGTTGAATTGTGTCCCTTCCCAAATTCATGCCCTTCTTGGAACCTTAGAATGTGACCTTGTTTGTAAATTGGGTCATCGCAGATGTAATTAGTTAAGATAAGGTCACACTGGCGTGGGGTGAGCACCTAATCCAATGTGACTCGTGTCCTGCTAGGAAAAGGAGAAGAGACACAGAGAAAGACATGCACAGAGACAAAACAACGTGAAGAGACACAGGGGGAACACCATATGCCAAAGAAGGCAGAGATCGATTGGAGTGATGCATCTACAAGTCAAGGAATGCCAAGGATTACCAATAACCCCCAGAAGCCAGGAGAAAGGTGTGGAACTCTCACTCAGAGCCCTCCAGGATGCTTTGACTTTGGACTTAGGGCCTCCAGAACTGTGAAAGAATAAATTTCTGCTTTTAGCCTTGCAGGCTGTGGTACTTTGTTACAGCAGCCCTAGAAAACGAATACGAATTATTATAATGTGCAGCCACTGTTGTCAATCACAGCTGTAGATCATAGACCATAGTCAGTGCTCAATTAGTGTCAGCTGTTGTCATCACCCCAAAGCACATTGCCTTAGTTATTGTATTCGGGAGTCTGCTGACCCCCAGCAAAGCATCTTGGGTAGTAGTTGGTGCTGACCGAGAGGAAAGAGTCCTATGGAACTTTTGAGGATGGGCTTTGCTAGTAAATGAAGGGGAAGCAGTAGATGTGACCACTGTGGGGGGAACACAACGCATTCTGTCTGTCCTGCACAGCACATTCGCGACAGTCTGGGAAAGCATGGGCTCCATGTCAGTTTGGGTCATATAAGCTTGGGAAACCTTGTGTTCCATATTCCCCTCTTTGAAGAGTCATAGAGCACACAGTGTTTTCCAGGCTCTGGGAAGTCCTGTGGTAAAGAAATCCTTTTAACATTATCCTGGCATTGCCCAAACCTATTTGACCATATAAGGCCCTAGCTAATTCTTACATAACCTGTGTTATCCCTGTAGAATTGTGCTCTGGAACCTCACTTAGGAAATCCTGACTGAGGCTTCTCATCACAGGTGGGTACACCCTCGCATAGACGGAAAACCTAGAGGAAAGCAATCCCTCCATTTTGTCACTAGGCAGAGCTCAGCAGTGGGACAGCACGAGGGGTGGGGCTCACAGATGTTTATGGTTCAGGGGCATGAGGGGCCGGTCACACACAGAGGTGGGCTATGCTCACTGTGGATGTTCTCTGGAAACAGAATCGCTTTCCCTGCTGTGAAAGGGGCTCTTGGTCAAGTTTTAGATCAGGACACCCATTCAACCTGCCATCGTCGAATGCAGTGGACAAAGGAAGCTGGGATGGTGAAGGATGGTTTTTAAAGAGCAGCATTGTTTGCTCTTCGGGAGGTTGAGGGAGGACCTAACAGCTGTTGGAGGGTAGGAGGTGATATCAGCTGTCCTTTCTCTTCATGGAGGGCAGAATGAGAGAAGATCAAGCGGAGAAGTCCTGTGAGATGTGAGGAAGGATTTCCCAATAAGTAACACGACCTTGCAGCGGTAGAGTCAGGACTCAGAGCCAGGTCTCAGACTCTAAATCCTGGGTTCTTTCCACCGAGGGATGCTCTTGCAGGTAAACCTGTGTTTAGACTCAGATGTGTAAGGAACGCTACCATCTTTTTCTGTAACTCAGTTATTTCTGATCCCCATTGTGACAGAGTGGCAGAAACTTAGTTTTAGTTCATTTGAGAGTGGTTCTTACCCTTGGGGTTGTACCCAGTTCCAGGAGCTTATATGGAGCTAGGGCGCCATATAAATTGGCAGAGCAGGGCTGTTGTGCTTGCTGTCGTTTGTCTGTGTAGGTGTCCCAGGGAGGTATCCATCTCCTGTCTGGTTCTTGGTCATCTGTTCATGAAGATTGTCCCTGTCACCACGGCCACTTTCACTTTGGTGGCTCCACTCGTGTACCGGGTGAGGGCGTGGGAATCTCTGGCAGGCTGACTCTGCTCTGGTTTGCTAGATAACCAACATAGTCACTTTCTCTCTGGTATCTTGCAGCCTCCCTGAGGCTCACCCAGAGGCAAGGGACACGGCCTTGCTCTCCTTTCCCTCCAGGGCATCGGCATCACCTTTTGGAAACCCAAACCAGGAAGACTGCTTTACTTTCTTGCTTTCCACTCTGTCATATTCTCTCCCCGAGGAAATGAAACAGAAGAGCCAGAGGAGGAGGGTGAGGGAGAAAAACCCCACAAGTCTCTGGGAACTACTGGACTACTGGAAGGAAAGCACCCACAACTGGATACGTCAGTAACAGTATTCTTCCAGAACTTGCTCCCGTTGCACTGGGCTGCAGAGGAAGGACATGGGTCCTCCTCTTTCCCTCCTCGTGTAGATGGACCATTTCTGGGGCTCTGGGGCTCTACAGTGTATAAGTATTAGAGAGGGGCCTATCTCCTAATATCTTGACCTCCAGTTCTTAGTGTTAATGGGCTTTCCCAAGCTCAGAGGACCAGCTGTTCTTGTTTGTCTGAGACTGAGGGGTTTCCAAGGATGTGGGACTTTCATTGCTAACAGGCTGAGGCAAACTGGGTCAATGGGTCACCCTACATGAACCTTTGATTTTTTTCTCTGGGACTAGGATTCTGCCCTCTGTGTAGACTCACCCCAAAACTTCTCCAGTCTGGCATGTCTTCTCTCTGCTGCATTCAATGCAGTAGGGACAATTATTCATGCCTTGAGTACTTATTAAGAATCAGCCACTCTGTTTCGCAGATTGGTCTGACCTCATTCTCCTGATGGCCACTGGATTCACTTTTTGGATGAATTTCTTGGTTCTGGAGCCTGTCTACTGAGAGCCTTGAAGGCTCTCCCTTTATCACCCCTCATTATCACCAACTTGCTATCAGCACCTCATCTGATAATTATTATTAATTACTATTTTTGCATTTGCTTATACTCATGCCAGGGGATGGGCTTCCAATTAACCACTGAAAATGGGGGAAGAGACAGATTTTTCTATCAGTGGATTAGTTGTCAGTAGTGACAAGCAGCAGGGAGCTCATGGAATGCGTGTGTGTGTGTGTAGGTGTGTGCATGCACTTGGATGGGCGAGTGAGTGGGTGTAGGAAAGAGAGAAAGGAAGGTGGGAATGCAGTAGAGAAGACCATCTGTTCCTTGTAGCCAATTTTAATTCTTTCCTCCCTTCCTCCAGTCTTTACATGCTTTCCTGGTTACCACTGTCTGAAGACAGACTTTCAGTGTTAGATATTTCTGATTTACTGAGCTGTCAAAAACAAACAATGACTCCTGTCCCATTTTTTCTACTCTTTAGGCAATAGTTGGGACAATAGAAATTCTGCAGTTGAAGGAAATCTGGATCCTGTTACATCTTCAGTCTAACTTCCCATGCTCTGTGCCTGTTTATTTGCTTTACGGCTTTGAGAAAATCAGTTAACCTCTCTGATAATTAGTTGCTTTGTAATAAAATGGTAGTAAAGACACAGACCCCTAGACAGATTGACATGTTTTCAAAATGTGATTTTCATGACGCTGATTGTAGAATCTTTTTATTATATCATTCCTGGGCTCAAACAGGAGCTAAGAAAGCCCCATAGCCTATAGAATAAAATTTAAACTTCTTAATATGTCGGTCCATGCCCTACGAAATCTGGATTCTGAAAGCCTGAGCTATTTATCATGTATTCCCTCATTTGGCCCTCTACCATGTATTAAATTAACTTTAGTTACTCTTAGTGAGTGTCTTACTTCTAAATTTATTTAAAAAGTCCTGACAGATGGACTGCTTTTTACCATTTTTTAAAAAAATCCCCAACACCTGACAGCTGTTTTGCACTTAGTACTCAATAAATGCTAAGTTAAATTGAAACTCTTTGGGGGATCTACAAATACTTTCCAAAAATACAAATATCTTATGGGTTTTTTATTTATCCTGAATTTATTCCCAATCTTAGGAAGAACATTGAGTATTTCACCAGTGAGTCTGATGTTAGCTATGGATTTTTCTTAGATGCCTTTGATCAGAATGAAAAAATTCTTTCTATTCCTAGGTTGCTGAGAGTTTTTATGAGGAATGAATGTTGGATTTTGTCAAATGCATTTTCTGGACCAACTGAGATGATCATAGGATATTCTCCTTTATTCTGTTAATGTGGTGAATGAAATAGACTGATTTTCGTTTGTTAAACCAGTCTTGCATTTCTGGGATAAAGCTTGCTTTGTCAATTTCTATTATCCTTATATGTGTCATGAATGGTATTGGTCTGTAATCTTCTTTTCTTGTAATGTCTTTTTCAGGTTTTGGAATCAGCCTTCTACTGGCTTCATAAAATGAATTGAGAAGAACAGTTTTAGATTTATAGAAAAGTTGCAAGGATATAACAGAGAATATCCATATACACTGCACCAAGTTTCCCCTATTGTTAATTTACAATCCTGTGGTGCATTTGTCATAAGTAATGAACAAATATATGTACTTTATTATTATTGCTAATGTCTACTCTTTATTCAGATTTCCTTAGTTTTTACCTAAT
Organism: Equus asinus; assembly: GCF_041296235.1. Lineage (NCBI taxonomy): Eukaryota > Metazoa > Chordata > Mammalia > Perissodactyla > Equidae > Equus > Equus asinus. The sequence continues at coordinate 13,552,082 of NC_091816.1, forward strand.
ATCTGTCTTCTGTTTCAGGATCCTATCCAGAATACCACATAACATTTAATTACGTGATATTTAATTAAGAGTCTTCTTAGGCTGTTCTAGACTGTGACAGTATCTTAGAAGTTCCTTTTTCTATTGTTTGTTGTTTGTTGATTTCTACTCTTAATTTGTTACTTCTCTTGTTCTACCTTTTTTTTTTTTAAGATTTTTATTTTTTTCCTTTTTCTCCCCAAAGCCCCCCGGTACATAGTTGTACATTCTTAGTTGTGGGTCCTTCCAGTTGTGGCATGTGGGACGCCACCTCAGTGTGGCTCAATGAGCGGTGCCATGTCCACACCCAGGATTCGAACCCACGAAACACTGGGCTGCCTGCAGTGGAGTGTGCGAACTTAACCACTCGGCCACGGGGCTGGCTCCTTCTTGTTCTACCTTTTTGAGTTTAATTAATTTTTATTTTTTTAGCTTCTTAAATTGGAAACTTAGATAATTGATTTTTAAACTTTTTATCTTTTAATATAAACATTTTAAACTACAATTTTCCTCTAAGCTTTGCCTCAGCTCCATCTCACAAGTTCTGATTTTTTTTTTATCATTCAGTTAGAAATATTTTCTAATATCATTTTTGATTTCTTCTTTGACCTGTAGATTATTTAGGAGGGTGCTGCTAAATCTACAAATTAAGTTTATTTTCCAATTTAAAGTGATCAGTGTGTGGTTAAAGCATATTTTCTATAGATTTTAAATATTTTAAAAAATCTGTTTTATGGTCAAGAATATGGTCTAGCTTGGTAAATGTTCCATATGCACCTAAAAAGAATGTGAATTCTGCAATTGTTGGGTACAGTGTTCTATAAATGTCAGGATGACTAAGTTGGCTTGATACAGTTGTTCCGATCTTCTAAATTCTTGTTGAGTTTTATCCAGTTCTACCAATTTGCTGACACAGGGATGTTAAAATCTCCCACCATGATTCTGGATTTGTTAATTCTTCCTTTAGTTCTGCCAATTTTACTTCATGTATTTTGAAGCTCTGTCATCAGGGGCATATAATTTAGAGTTGTTATGTCTTCTTGATGAAATGACTCTTTATCATTCAGAAATAACCATCTTTATCTGTGATAATATTCCTTGTCTTGAAGTCTACTTCGTCTGATATTAATATAGCCACATCTGTTCGCATATGTTTTTCACCCTTTCAATCTCTTATTTTGTTCTTCTCTAGATTTTTACATTTAACATGTGTCTCTTGTAAACAGTATAGAGTTAGGTCTTGTTTTTCTTTTACTTTTTTAATCCATTCTGAGAGTTCCCTTATACTCCCCATTTCCACCCCCAGTTTCCCTATTTTTAACATCTTGCACTAGTGTGGTGCATTTGTTACAATTAATGAGCAATATTGATATTATTAACTAAAGTCCATAGTTTACATTAGGACTCACTCTTGGTGTTGTACCTTCTGTGAGTTTTGACAAACATATAGTGACACACACTCACCATTATAAGGATCATATAGAATGGTTTCAATAGTTCCATTCCCCTAAAAATTCCCAGTGCTCCACCTACTCATCCCACTCTGTCTCCTCCAAATTCTTCACAATCATTGATCTTTTTACTGTCTCCTTGGCTTTGCCTTTCTAGAATGCCATAGAGTTGGAATCATTCAGTACATAACCTTTTCATATTGGCTTATCTCACTTAGCAATATAGGTTTAAGTTTTTCCATGTCCTTTTGCGGCTTGACAGCTCATTTCTTTTTATCACTGAAAATAATATTATATCATTATTGTATGGATGTTTCACAGTGTGTTTATCCACTCACTTATTGAAGGACATCTTGGTTGCTCCCAAGATGTGACAATTATGAATGAAGGTACTATAAATATTTATATAGGTTTTTTTTTTTTAAGATTGGCAGCTGAGCTAACAACCATTGCCAATTTTTTTTCTCCTTTTTTTCTTCTCGAATCCCCCCAGTATATAGTTGTATATTTTAGTTGTGGGTCCTTCTAATTGTGGCATGTGGGACGCTGCCTCAACGGGGCCTGATGAGTGGTGCCATGTCCGTGCCCAGGATCCGAACCGGTGAAACCCTGGGCTGCCAAAGTGGAGCATGTGAACTTAACCACTCGGCCATGGGGCTGGCCCCTCATGTAGGTTTTTTGCGTGGAGGTAAGTTTTCAGCTCCTTTGGGTAAATACCAAGGAGCACAGTTGCTGGATCAGATGGTAAGAATATGTTTAGTTTGGTAAGAAACTGCCCAACTGTTTTTCAGAGTGGCTGTACCATTTTGCATTCCCACCAACAATGAATGAGAGTTCCTGTTGCTCCACATCCTTGCGAGCATTTGGTGCTGTCATTATTTTCAATTTTAGTCATTCTAACACTAGGTATGTGTCTAGTAGGTATGTGAGATGATATAGTATTCGTTTTTCTCTGTCTGACTTATTTCACTTAGCATAATGACCTTAGTGTTCATCCATGTGGGCTACAAATGGCAAGATTTCCTTCTTCTTTATAAATGAGTAATATTCCATTGCAAATTAATTGGTTTTTGAATGATGAAACAGCCTTGAATACCTGGGATAAATCCCACTTGGTCATGGTGTATAATTACTTTTACACATTGTTGGATTTGGTTTGCTAATATTTTGTTGAGGATTTTTGTATCTATGTTCATGGAGATATTGGTCTGTAGATTTCCCTTCTTATAACGTCTTTGGTTTTGATATTAGGGTAATGCTGGCCTCGTAGGTTGAGTTAGAAAGAATTTCTTCTGCTTCTAAGTTGTGGAAGTGATTTTAGAGAATTCGTATAACTTCTTCTTTAAATATTTGGTAGAATTCATCAGTGAATTCATCTAGTTCTGGTCCTTTCTGTTTGGAAAGTTATTAGTTATTGATTCAACTTTTAATACATATAAGCCTATTCAGATTATCTATTTATTCTTGACTGAGTTTTGATAGATTATATCTTTTAAGGAATTGGTTCATTTCATCTAGGTTGCCAAGTATGTCAGCACAGAGTTGTTAAAAATATTCCTCTATTATCTTTTTAATAGAGATCAGTAGTGATGGCTCCTCTTTCAATTTTGATATTAGTTACTTGTGTCTTCTTTCTTTCTTTTTTTCTTAGTTAACCTGGCTAGAACTTAATTCTTTTGATCTTTTCAAAGAACCGTCTTTTGCTTTCATTGATTTTCTCTGTTGCTTTTTTTCAATTTCTTTGATTTCTACTCTAATTTTTATTATTTCTTTTCTTCTATTTACTTTGGATAATTTTCCCTTCTTTTTCTAGTTTTTTTAAGGTAAAAGCTTAGATTATTGCTTTTAGATGTTTCTTCTTTTTAAGTATATGCATTTGGTGCTATACTTTTCCCTCTCAGTTCTGCTTTGGCTGCATCCTCCCTAACTTTGATAAGTTATATTTTCAGTTTTATTTAGTTCAAATATGTTAAATTTCTCATGAGACTCTTCTTTGGTCCATGTGTTATTTAGAGGTGTGTTGTTTAATTGCTAAGTATTTTGGTTTTCTTTTTTTTTAAAGATTGGAACCTGAGCTAACAACTGTTGCCAATCTTTTTTTTTTTTTCTTTTCTGCTTTATCTTCCCAAACCCCCCATACATAGTTGTATATCTTAGTTGCAGGTCCTTCTAGTTATGGGGTGTGGGATGCCACCTCAACGTGGCCTGACGAGTGGTGCCATGTCCATGCCCAGGATCCGAACCCTGGGCCGCTGCAGCGGAGCATGCGAACTTAACCACTCGGGCACGGAGCCAGCCCCTATTTTGGGGTTTTAAAGTTATCCTTCTCTTATTTATTTCTAGCATAATTCTATTGTGGTCTCAGCATATTTTGTATGATTTCTATTCTTTTAGATTTTTTAACATGTTTTATGGTCTTTTTGAATGTTCTGTGCAAATTTGAGAATGCGTATTCTGCTGTTGTTGGATAAAGTATTTTACAGATATCAATGGTAGATGTCACCAGTTGACTCGTGGTGCTACTCAGTTCAATGATGTCTTTACTGATTTTCTGCCTGCTGTCTGTCAATTACTGATAGTGGGGTGTTGAAATCTCCAACTATAATAGGGGATTCATCTATTTCTCCTTGCAATTCTATCAGTTTTGCCTCAGATATTGTGATGCTCTGTTGTTAGGTGCATAAATTAAGGATTGTTATGTTTTCTTGGAGAATTGACCCCTTTATCATGATGTAATGCTCCTCTTTATTTGTGATAATCCCTGAAATCTGCTTTGCTTGAAATTAATATAGCTACTCCAGCTTTTTTTTTTAAAATAGTGTTAGCATGGCGTAATTTTCTCCATCCCTTTACTTTTAATCTATTTGTGTCTTTATATTTAAAGAGAGTTTCTTGTAGACAACATATATTTGGGTCTTGTTTGTTGTTTCACTCTGACAGTCTCTGTCTTTCAATTGGTGTATTAGACCATTGACATTTAAAGTATTATTGAAATAGTTAGATTAATGTCTACCATATTTGTTACTGTTTTCTACTTGTTACCCTTGTTCTTTCTTTCTTTTTTAATCTTCCACTCCTTTTCTGCTTTCTCTCATTTTTAGTGAGCATTCGTATGATTTTTCTTCTCTCTGCATATCAATTATACTTCTTTTAGAGGTTGCCTCTGAGTTCCCAATATTCATTTACAACTTATTCAAATCCTCTTCCAAATAACACTATCATTTCAAGGATAGTGCAAATACCTTATAACAGAGTACTCTCAAATTCTCCTTCCCATCCCATATAACATTGCTTTCATTAATTTCACTCATCACTGAATACGTTGTTGCTAATATTTTCAACAAAATGTTATCTGTTAGATCAATTAAGAACAAGAAAATAAAACGTTTTATTTTACCTTTATTTATTACTTCTCTAGTGTTCTTCCTTTATTTTTGTAGATCCAAGTTTCTGATCTATATTATTTTCTTTCTTTCTAAAGAATTTTTTTAAACATTTCTTTCAAAGCAGGTTTAATGGCAACAAATTCCCTCAATTTTTGTTTGTCTGAGAAAGTCTTTATTTCTCTTCACTTTTGATAATTTCTCTGGATGCAGAAGTCTAGGGTGGTGATTTTTTTTAAACAATACTTTAAATATTTCATTCCACTCTTTTTTGCTTGCATGGTTTCTGAAGAGAAGTCCTGTGTTATTCTTCTCCTTTGTTTTCTCTAGGTGTTTTTTTCCCTGCTCTGGCTTCTTTCAAGATTTTCTCTTTATGTTTGATTTTCTGCAGTTTGAATATGATATACCTGGGTGTAGATTTTTTAGTATTTATGCTGCTTTGTGTTCTCTGAGCTTCTTGGATGTGTGTTTTGGTATCTTTCCTCAGCTATATCCAGTATATTAATGAGCCCATCAAAGGCGTTCTTCATTTCTGTTACAGTGTTTTTGATTTATAGCATTTCATTTTGATTCTTTCTCAGATTTTACATTTCTGTGCTTACATTACTCATCCATTCTTGCATGTTGTCCACTTTTCCTATTAGAGCCCTTAGCATATCAATCATAGTTGTTTTAAATATGCAGTCTGATAATTCCAACATCCTTGCTGTGCCTAAGTCTGGTTCTGATGCTTGCTCTGTCTCTTCAAAGTGTGTTTTTGCCTTTTAGTGTGTCTTGTAATTTTCTCTTGATAGCCAGACATGATATATTGGGTTAAAGGAACTAAAAATGAGGTTTTATGATTTTTTACCTAGGTGTTAGGCTGTGTTTACTATTTTCTGTAGCTGCAGGTGTCAGAGGTTAAAATTTCCTCTAGTGTCCTTGTTTTTATCTCCCCTGTTGTCTTTTGCTAGAGATGTCTTCTTAAATGAGGTCTGAGATGTGCAGTTCTTTCAGTTGTATTTTTCTGTTGCTATGTGAGAGTCCTCTTGATGTGGTGTAAGTTGTGGGGGGAGTGGAAGCATTCTGTAATCCTATGATGAGGTCTCAGACTTTTAATGAGCATGTGCTGTCACCTTCACAGGTGCTTTTTAGTTTTGTTCTCCCTTCCCCCCAACACACACACTTAGGTGAGGCAGGAAGGCCAGTGGGGGCTGGAGTTGGGTATTTCACTTCTTCCATGTGAAAGGCTAGCAGCTAGAGCTGGAGTTGGTTATTTCCCTTTCCGATGGGTTAGGCTCTGGGAGAATGTCAATTGGTTAGGCTCTGGTAAGAGTTTCTGCTGGGAACAGGCCTAATTAAGAAGGACAGAATGCTCTGGGTATGTTTCAAAAAGGTTACTTTTTCCTCTCTCCATGCCGGAGGCATAAAAAGATTTTTCTCTGATCTTTGTGAGGACCTGGTAGGTCTCTAGGAGGTAAAACTTGTAAAAGTGTGGTGATCCCTCAAGACTGCTCTCCTTTGCCTGGAGTTTTTCTCTCTCAGACTTGCCCACACTGAGCCTCCAGCAATTTGTCAATTACGTTTTCCGATTTCCTGCCTCAGAACTGGTTCCCATAGAGGCTTCTGCTCCAGTATGTTCTGATACTCTGTATCCACCCGTCTGTTTCTCCAATTTTGAGGTACTCTGTCTTCTCTGTGATCTTAATTCTCTCATGCATGGAGGAAGATTTGTTGATGTTTAGTTTGTTCAGCTTTTTTCTTGTTTTGAGGATGATGGTGACAACTTCCAAGCTCCTTACATGCTGGACCAAAAACCCGAAGTTCCAAATTGGTTTTTTAAAAAAAAATTTTGTGCAAAGTTTCTGATTATTTTCAGTAGAATTGCTAATTGATACAAGCTACTATATGATTACTGGAATTGTAGCCTCAGGTGTTATATTTAATGATATAATTTTATCATATTATTTTTACATTAGTTATTTTAACCAGTGTTCTATTATTGGGGATTCTAGTTGGCTCCATTTTTTACTATCACAAATACAGCTTAGTCTCTTTATATACAATGTTTACCTTTTTAAAAATCATGTCCTAGAATAAATTTCTTCAAGTAGAGTTGCTGGGCCAAAAAGTAGACATGTTTAAAGACTTCTGCTTTATTGCAAATGCCCTACAAAAACTTGTACCAACTTATGTTCCCAAAAGCAGTATATGAAAATGCCTACTTTCCCATACTTTGGTAAGAGTGGATATTATTATTATTTTTACATTTGCTAATTTCAAAAAACATGATATCGTATATGCATTCTTTGATTACTATTCAGGATAAACATTTTTTTACTTGTGGTTTCTTTTTTTCTTTTTTTAGGTCATTTGTTGAAATGCAGCTTTTTGTTGTTTCTTCACAACAAGTTGTTCCATTGGGATTATTGTTTTAATGAGAGGTTCAGACCAATTAAGTCCAATTAGTTGGGTTTTATCTGAAGACTTTTCACTTAGGCTAGGGAAGAAGGATTCATTAAAAACTCAATCCTGACGTGAGCCTTCCCAGGACAGCCTAGCCTGATTGACAACAAATTAATCTCTGCTGGACCTCATGCAGTTTGCCTTTTGAAACTCATGCCTTGTGAAGAGTTGAGAGATGAAATACAAAATGTTGGCTGAAGTCATGATTCTTCTGAGCCAAATGATCAGCCTAGGAAATTCCCACATCCTTCTGGAATAAGATTAACACTTCAGAACTTCTAAGGAAGAATCTGGAATATTCTGTTCCAAACAGCCACTTTTATTATGGTGCCTCAGGCCCATTCCTTGCCCTTTTAAAATTGAGAATGTTGACGAAAATAATACATAACCAATCTATAAATGAAAATTTGGGAGAGTTTATTCTGAGCTAAAATGTGAGGACCATGGCCCAGGGCCTTTCTTCCTTAAGGAAGTGAGGTGTACAGAGTGGTTATATACCCTCAAACAGGATGTTTCACATATGATTGAAATGTCCCTTTGACAATAGTCGTGAGACTGCTCTGTCGGCACAGCGATTGATGGAAACAGCAGGTAGGTCTGCTGTCTCGGTGAACACAGCAGGGTGGCAGGTCTGTTGTCTCGAGCTGGGTGGTCACAGGTGAGCTCAGCAATCAGTTCCTAGCCTAAGGAAAGATGCTTAACCTTAAGGAAATGCCAACGTTGGGGGAAGTTGCACATTTATCTTAAGGTCATTTGTTCTTGCCATAGTAAATGTTTAAAGCAGATATACAATGCATGCTCAATGGCTACGTCAGGCCCTTTTGGAAAAACAAAGTCAGGCTGAATTAAGTTTACATCAAATGGCTTCCTCATATACTCCAATATATCCTATTGCTTGCCATTTCCATTTGTCAAGAGAGAAAGCCTTGAAATCTTCAAAAGAATTCAGGGACTTTTGAGATCTGGGGCAATTAACTTTGGAAACTGTGCAAGAAACCCACCTGTGAGGTGAGCATAGTTTTGGAGAGAGACCTGGCAGTTTAAAGACTGTCAGTCCTCAGATTTATTTCCTGTTTTCTACAGGGAACCAGTTCATCTGGCTTAGTCAGTCTTAGATGTCAACATTGATAAATGACAGTGAGAAATGTGTCATCCTCTAAGATGAATTTAAATCATGCATCTTCTGGAAAATGCACGGAATGTGGGCCTTGTCTGAATGACTGTGAACTAGGAAGGACTCATTGCTCCCTAGAGGGCAGAAGGATGGATAGTTCTGGGAAGTGAGTAAGCAGGAAGAAGTCAGGAATTAAAGGTTTCATAGGCAGGGAAAACTAAAGAGCAAAATACATGAGTGACTCTGGCATATGGATGCAGGTCTCCAGGGGCCAATTCTCCTGTTAACTGAACTTCCCTTCTGGAAGCGAATCTCTACCTAAGGAGTTTTGTATATTCGTCTGCTGTTTGGGTCAGTCTCCCCCAACCCTGTCCCCATTCCCAAATCATGCTGTGGTTCTGCAAAAACCTTTCTGTGGAAGTTTCTTGGCCAGGCTTCAGTGTCACGGACAAGCTGGAGACTCCTTCAAAGTCTCGAAGTCCCTCCTACCCCAATAGGTTGCTGAGCACTCTGGAGACCCCGTTTCCTTCTCAGGTTAACAAATGTAATCTCATCTTCTGAGGAGGGCAAAGGCAACCCAGTTGAGGTGGATGGAATTAACTGCATTCTAAGGTGGATATAAATCATCCTGGCATCATGATTCATCTGACATTTTTCAGGCTGAGTCAATTCTCTCTGGCTTTTCCTTGAAGCTACTATGATGGAAAGTGAGGCGGCTGGTTGATTAGTCATTTACCTTTAAAGGTGGTAAAGGATGTGCCTCTACACTTGGCAAGTGAAGATGAAGTGAAGATGAAGACGTGATCCCCTTCCTCGAGTAGTTAATAATATACTGGATGATTAGGTCAAAGATAAACAACAGTAGCAAAAAACAAAACAACAGCAGTGCTTGCTAACATTTGTTGCATACTTACTCTGAAGCGGTCACTATATTTACATGTTGTTTCATTGTTATGAAGGATGCCGTGATGGTTGATTTTATATGTCAACTTGACTGGGCTAGGGATGCCCAGAAAGCTGGTAAACGTTATTTCTGGGTGTATCTGTGAGAGTCTTGGCTCTGTGGCTCCCCTGTTCTCTGGCCTTTGGATCCCGACTGATACCCCCATTGGCTTTCCAGGGTCTCCAGCTTGCAGACAGCAGATGGCAGGACTTCGCAGCCTCCATAACCACGTGAGTCAATTCCTATAAATAAAACTCTTCTTTTTATTGAGGTATATTTGACATATAACATTATATTAGTTTCAGGTATTCACATTAATGATTCAGTATCTGTATATGTTACAAAACGGTCACCACAGTAAGTCTAGTTCACTTTAGTCACCATAAACACTTACAAAATTTTTTTTTCTTGTGATGAAAACTTTTAAGATCCATTCTCTTAAGCAAGTTCCAAATATGCAATATAGCATTATTAACTGTAGCCACCACGTTGTACATTACATCCCCATGACTTATTTATTGTATAACTGGAAGTTTGTACCTTTTGACCCCCTTCACCCATTTTGCCCACCCCACCCCCCATCTCTGGCAACCACCAATCTGTTCTCTGTGTCTATGAGCTTGCTTTTTTTTTGTTTTGTAGATTCCACATATAAGTGAGATCATACAGTTTTTGTCTTTCTCTGTCTGACTTATTCACTTAGCATAATGCCCTCAAAGTCCATCTATATTGTCACAAATGGCAAGATTTCATTCTTTTTTATGGCTGAGTAGTATTCCATTATGTATATGTATTGCCATAGATTAAACTGTAGGTTTTATTTCTCTAATGAAAGAGATGCCAAAGAGTCACTCTGGTCTCTCTAAGTTCATACATATATATGTACACACATACACACATATATATCAATATGTCACACTGGGAGAATAATCAGGAGGCTGGCTCATGCTGTAGAGCAAGAGGGAGGCTCGGTGGCTGGGAGAAGGTGGTAGAGGTGCAGGGGGTGAGAGTGTCCAGGTTGTGCTGTGACCATAGAGCTGACAGGACTGTAAGTGGGCTGTGAGGGAAAGGCGGGAGCTGAGGATGACTGGGAACTGAGCAGCTGGGGAATGAAGCCATCAACTGGGATGGGCACGAAGGTGGAGACTGGGTTTAGGAGGACATCAGAAGTGTGAGTGATCACGGAGAACATTGTTGCGAAAGGCTCTAACTAGGGTTCAAAGGAAAAACAGAATAGAAGTCCAGGCCTAGCCTCTTGTTCCCAGGTAGGGTCCCCAGATAAAGTACAGAGGGCATGGTTTTGCTGAGTGTTTTGGGGACTGGTATGGGGTGAGGGCAAGCACCCTTTGTACTGCGACCCATTAGTGCGCCATGAGCCGAGAGTAGTGGGAGAGGCCAACCCCATACTTCTCTTTTGTATAGAACTTATAGTTTTAAAGTGCTTATATTTCCATGATCTCTTTTGGTCCTTCTGTGGGCTGACTTACCCCCCTTTCCTAAATACAGGTGAGGCTCAGAGGGATAAAATGACTTGCTCAAGATCACACAACTGGTAAGGAGCCGAGCCAGGACTAGTATGCAGGAGACTGTTGTGTGCCTACCAATCTCACAGTGCACATTTCTTTCCTCTCAGAACCCTGGTGTGCTTCAAGTTCTACTCATGCCAGCTGAAAAGGAGAGAGATAATAACTCTAAGCCAGACCTACAGGGCGTTGTGCTGGTGGCTATTTTGGTCAGGGGAGACTCATGACCTAAATTGGCTCAATCAGACTGAAAGGAAAGACTTCTATTCTCACGGTTAGTGGAGACAATTGCCTCTTTTGCCTTCCATCCAGACATAAATGAGGCCATATATAGAGCTGATGCTCACTGGCAGCCATCTTGGAATCATTCAGGAAACCATCCTGGGGTGAAGCTGACACTGAGTAGACCAGAGCAGAGAGATGGAAAGAACCTGGGTCCACGCTGACAGCTTGAGTTGCTGGTCTTTGTCTGGCCTGGAGCCATGCACCTCTAGGCTCCCAGTTATGGGAGATAATAAATTGCTCTGGTAGTTAAGCCACTTTGACCCAGGATTTTCTGTTGCTTGCCACCCAAATCATCCTGACTGCTCAGATGAAAATCCACTCTCCCTCCTCCAGTGTTTTTCCTACTCTACCACGTGGCTGCTATACACAAAGAGAGCCAACGTTGATGGTTTTGCACAGAATTATTCAGGATTAACTTCAGGGGGCAATCTGGGAATTGACTGGCACTTGTGATTGCTCAGAGGCAAGAGCATTGTCACAGGTAAGAGCCAGGAGAAGCAAGAGGAGGTGACATTCAGGATGATTCTTTAGGAGTGGCAGTTGATCTGAGGGCCATCTGGAGACACTGAGAGAAGTCATATGATGGAAATGAAGGCTCTGAAAATGCTCCTAGTTCATGTGTTTTGGGAAGAGCAAGCAGGCTTTATCTTTTTAGATGTGTATGGATGTTTTGAAAAGCCAATAGAGAATGAGTGCTTGAGATCGTTGCCCATTGGTTGGTATTCAGACAAATAATTTCCTGGAAGGAATGAGCCCTCTTCCTGGTTGGATTGACATAGCTCTCCAGCTCTCTCAGTGTTCTCATAGAGAGAACATTTGATCATGTTGAATATCCACACGGATCTCTCATTTCATTCAGGTGCCTTTGAACTGTTGTTCAGGCTACACTTTGAAAGGATCTCTCTCGGAAAGGCCAAGGGCTTTTTTTTGTTTGCTTGGTTTGGTTTGGTTGGGGAGAAGGCAGGGCAGATGGGACTGAAGCCTAAGGCCTTTGATCCTCTAGGTCTCCTGTCTGCAGCTGCCATGGTCCTATGTCATGGTATGGGATGGCAGAGTTTATCATTAAACTACCAGAGTTGGGTTTCAAGGACTTGTATTGGTTTTCTAGGGCTGCTGTAACAAATTACCCCAAATTTAGTGGCTTAAAACAACAGGAATGTATTTTCTCACAGGTCTGGATGCCGGAATTCTGAAATCAAGGTGTGGGCAGGGCCATGCTTCCTCTGGAGGCTCTGGGGGGGGCGGGGGGGGGGGCGGGGTTCTTCTCCTTGCCTTCTCCAGCTTCCGGTGAACGTTCCTTGACTTGTGGCCATATCACTCCAGTCTCTGCCTCCTTTTTCACATGCTTTTCTCTTCTGTGTAATCTCCCTCTGCCTCACTCTCATAAGGACATTGTTATTGGATTTAGGGCCCACCCAGATAATCTCACCTTGAGATCGTTAAGGTAATTATATCTGCAAAGACCTTTTTCCCCAAAAAATTCACATTCACAGGTCCCAGGATATGGACAAATCTTTTTGGTGGCGACCTTTCAACTCCCTACAGGCCTCTTTTGCTACTATCAACTTATGCCATTTAAACTCTTTGAGTCTCAACACTCTCACCTATGAAATGGGTGTACAGTTACTGACTTTCTTATTTCACAGGTTTGTTGAGATCCACACGTTCACCTAAGTGAATGAGGAGGGAATGGAATGATAACATATCTGTTCTCTCCTGACTTGTTGGCTAGGAGCACCATCACTGTCCACTTTGTGGAGGACAATCAAGAAAAACTGGTGAGTTGAGGGAGGATGGCAAGAAGGAGGATGAAAAGGGGAAAAAAGGAAAGAACTGTTCTTTCTCTGGTTAGCTGTAAGGATAGAGTGGGAAACCTCTATTCTTATTCAGAATCTTTGTTTTTTTAAATCACAAAAGGAGAAAGGAGAGCCAGCAGTTCGAGGGAGGGCTGTGGTGATGTCTCTGAGAGGAAAGTGTCCTGGGACCCTGGGATGTCCTGGGAACAAGAAACAGGCAAAAGTGATGTTGCCTCAGATCCTGCTCTCCCAAGTTAAAAGTGTGTGCAGAGGATTTCACCAGTACCAAAGCCCAGGAGAAGCCTTGATTCTAAGGAACAAAGCAGAGTCCATCTGAATACCAAGAAAGAAGGGAAAGTAATGTTTGTTGATTGTTTACTATGTGGGAGGGCTTTTACACACGTCAATCTCATGACAACTCAGAAAAGAAGTTTTTCAAATAGATGAGGAAACTCAGGCTCAGAGAAATTTAGAGACTTGCCTGAGGTTTTGTGGCAAAATCCATCTCTGCCAGAGTTCAAACTCTAGTCTGTCTGGCGTTGAAGTTTATGTTCTATCTACTCCCACTGGCTGCCCTGGAGGATTAGAGGATGTAGGCACCAGGTGGTGCTTATACATGGCATTTCTTTATCTCTTGTCTCAACTTTTGTATTTTATCATATTTAGAATGTAAATTTCAGTCATCAGTGTTTAGAAAATTCTGTTATTTAACTACAATCCTTGATTTTATGGCAAAGGATGATTGGTGAACCAAGTATGGTCATATTCAAATCATTCCAAGTGTGTAAGATAACCCTGGGTGCCCCCCCAGACATAATGCCTTTGGGGCTTCCCAGCTTGACGGAAGAGTGCATCTTGCAGATTCAATCCCATTAAGTACTTGCAAATGTCATAGCTAGGGTAACTCTGACCGAGTCGTCTGTCTCTTCAAAATCTTGTCATTGAGAGCAGGGCCAAGATCACGGCCTTATAATTCTGCGTTAAGGATGCACAGTAGCACAGTAGAAACACTGTTGCCAAATAGAGATGTCAAGAATGATTCCATTCAAAAACAACTTTTCCACGCTGATGACGTGTTTCAAGGAAGTGAATTATCTACCTGAGTGGAGGACAAAACAAGTATTCTTCCTTCAGGCCGGGGAAGATCAGTTGGCTGAGTCACACAGACAGTCTGTCAACATGCTGGTCCTTAAGTGGTGCCACATTTTAATCTTCTCATTAGAATTTCAAAGGTTTAGAAGGAAATGTTTCCATTCCTTTCAGATCCTCAGCGCGGTCAGGCCCCACTTGCGGCCCTGTTACTCTTTAAGCTTGTATCAGACAAAAGAGAGGGGTCCGGTTCTTAGGGGGAAGTAATGGATCTGAAATTTGAATTGAGGGGCCTGGCTATGTAGACATGGTCGCAATTCCAGCATCCAAAAGATCTGAAATGAGAACAAAGTAAGCTTGTGTGGATAGAGTCCCCTGGGATCATTCGGGACCCGCCATCAACAGGTACTGGACTGGACAAGAAAAGTGATGATAATAACAATGGCAGCAGTGGCAACTATATTCCCTGTTTGCTTATGTGCCAGGCTGTGGAGTGGTGCCTCTATCTGAATCACTTTGGTGGTTTCTTCCAGCACAACATCCAGGCAACGTGGGATCTGAAGGGAGTAAGAGTGGAAACTGGAGACAGACTGCTGGGCTCAAACTCAAGCTCGGGAGAAGGGAGATAATAGTAGTAGTTAGGGTTCTAAGGGTCAAATGAGTTGATACAAGTGATGCACTTACAGTTTCTGGCACATTTTAAGCCTTATGCCAGTGTTGATGTTTATTATTCTCATCTGCATGAACGAAGATGTTAAGGGTCGGAGGAGTTATAAGTCTGGGCACCTGAGGGTTACTGTAAATATCCCATAAGAACATGGTTATCCTTTGACTTTGTTCCCAACACAGCCACAGATGCAAAGAAGTCAGTACCCATGAAAATCCTAGATAAATAACCTCAATCCCCATTAGATGTATTTGTTGAGCCCAAATGCTTCCTTCACAGCCCATGCATCATTATCGCTTGCTAACTTGCTATTTTCTTGTTTAACCAGAGGGGTGACTCAGTGGTCACAAGGATTTATGAGCTTGTTTTGCAGAAGAAAAAAAATGCCTTTAAGGAAATTATGACCACCAGATGATCCGACCCCAGCTGCCAAAGGTGCCAAGAAGCCTAGTTGCTCAGGGTCTTATCTAAAGTGAAAGAAACACGGACTTACCCTTTGTTTCCCTGAAACTTCACCTCTCAAGCCCCTTAGCCCTATAAAGGCCCCTTGCTCCCTTCCTTTGTTAAAGTGGACCTGAGAGAACCTACTTGTTCTCACCTTCTTGTTTTGGCTAATTTGAATAAACCTTTCTTTACCTCCAAGCACTGGTGTCTCAGTGATTGG
Organism: Equus asinus; assembly: GCF_041296235.1. Lineage (NCBI taxonomy): Eukaryota > Metazoa > Chordata > Mammalia > Perissodactyla > Equidae > Equus > Equus asinus. The sequence continues at coordinate 13,567,460 of NC_091816.1, forward strand.
CTTATACTGTGCATCCGGCCCGTGGACCTGAGATTAAGAGGGTCCGTGTCAGGATAACCAAATCATATAACCCAGGCCCATCTACAAGTCCTTTTCTCTTTGCACCGGACACCTCTCCTTCTCTACTGGGTCCAGGTCTCTAGAACAGGGTGTGTAATGGGAAGCACCACACCCAGCAGAATCAGCACCGCACAGCTGAACTTCCAATTCCCAAGACTGGTGGAGCTTTAGTTAATTCCCCAGGATGAGTGCAGGCAGGGACTATCCCACAAAGCTTTGTCTCTTTACCCACAACTGTGTGGGTTTTGCCTGCAGAGGCAATTCTTAGTTTTGTGGATCTGACCAGAGAAGAAAGGTTCTGGGAAAGTCATTTGGTTTGTTATTGAGTGGTCTTGGAGGAGAAGGACATTTCTTTTGGTTACTAGATATGACCCAGTTCTGAGCTGGTCTCTCCCAGTTCCTCCTCAGGCTTACCTGGTCTTCCCAACCCCAGCGATTATCCAGCAGAAGTTGAACTGCCCAGATCCTTGCTCTGGCTCATAGAACTCACACGCTCTTGACTACTTCACTGTTTCTCCCTGAGTCTCTTCAGTAACATTATGTTGTCAAACTGGATCATCAGTTAGCTCCCTGGTAGCTCTAAATTGCCATAATTCTAAGACCAATTAATATTTGGATTAACTTTGGGACCTCATATCAATCACCAGCATTTTGCTTTCTGCTGGGACACTGCCAAGCTGAGTGAGGAACTTATCTGAGGTTCCGGCCTTACTGGTTGAACATAGGTAAGTCCTGGGGCTGGTGGAATGTCTGGGGGAAGCTCAGGTCTGAAGAGTCCAGAGTGGAGGGTTCTGTCTTGAGTGGATGCTGTTAACAGCCACTGGCTAACTGCAGCTGTCACTTTCTTTGTGAAATTATGCCTTTTTTTTTTTGGTGAGGAAGATTGGCCCTGAGCGAACATCTATTGCCCATCTTCCTCCTATTTGTTTTTCTCTCCAAAGCCCCAGTACATAGTTGTATATCCTAGTTGTAAGTCATTCTAGTTCTTCTATGTGAGATGCCACCACAGCATGGCTTGATGAGCAGTGTGTAGGTCTGTGCCCAGGATCCAAACCAGTGAATCCTGGGCCGTGGAAGTGGAGTACGCAAACTTAACCATTCAGGCACAGGGCCGGCCCCCAGCCTTCACTTTCAAAAGTGCAGAGAAACTGTTACCAACAGAACAGGGAGAGTGTGTGGATAGTTTAGAAATAACCCAGTCCAACTGACTCCTGAACAGTTTGGGGAGTGGTGGGCAGTCAGGCCATCTCACAGTTGAAGCACGAGTTACACTTGTGACCGTTACTGAGAATTTTGGGGGCAAAAAGCACATAGCATTTTACAGCTGGCTATGAACTCAAATATACTAAAAACGAGCGTGGTCTTATTGAAGAATCCCAGGATTTTGGACTTATTTTGTGCAAAGGACTAGAACAGATGAAATAGTCTGAATGTTTATGGGGCAGTGACAGTAACCCAGAGGCAGATATGGATGTGCTCATGGGCTCCACGTAATGTCGTGAAGGAAGACTCTAGAAGAAATATCATCCAGATCTTGCCCTGCCCCCTTGAAATGCATAAGCATCAATATATAGAGTCGACTATGGGCCTGTTGCTTTGCTGGATGCTACTTCCAAACTCTATGCCAAAATCATTCTTGATAATTTTGATTGGACAAAATTTGTTGTTGTTGGTTATGTATAGCCTTTCTTTCTAAAATTAGAACATCCTGGAGCTGGAAGCTCTGGTTTGCTGATCTCTGGGCAATGAGTCATGCGAGTCTGTAGGCAGCAGCTGAAAGAAAGAGGGGGGCTAGGGAGACCCACAGGAAGAGTTCGGAGCTGAGAGACTGGAATCCTGGAGACGAAAGCTACAAAGGAAGAAGAAGAGACCCATTAACCGAAGGCTGGGGAGAAACTGAATATTAAATGAAGATTCAAGGAGTTCGGTGTGGTGTATGTGAGGCAAAGCCCTCCTCTAACTTCCCCACCAAGTCTTCAGTAAACTCTAAACCACACTGGTGTGGAGATGTAGTGGATTCTTTCCCGAGAGAGGAAGGTTTGGCTGAGCCCTTCTTTAAGGCAACTGGAAAACGCCAACATGGGGATTACAGGTGGGTTACTGTGGATCGCAATTGCTACTCAAGCCAGGGGATTTTGTTTAATGCACACGCACTCACACAGAGAGCTGTGTAGATCCCCACAGCATGTGTTGGGGGGGTGTGTGTTTGGTGCACTAACCTTATCCACTTAATGCACCCACACAACTGCATAGGCCCCTACAGCCGTGTGTTGGGTGTACTCACTTTACTCTCTGGGTTTGTCTCATAGTTTTTCCCTCCCCCCACCATTTCCTCACTTATTTACTTTAATGGACATTCACTATGCATTTTATAACCATTCCTACTCTTTTTGCATGGAGCTCATGGAACCAAGTGCACACCATCCAGTTTCAACCATATTCTACAGGTGCAATAACCACCGTCCCAGTGGACAGGCAATTACCCTGTCCGCATTGTTGCCCAGACTGCTGAAATCACTCTCTTTTCAGCTTTATTGTAATCAGAAAAAGAGTGTGATTAAAAACACACATTGACTAAGTGACTGTGACAACTGCTTCCTCATGCTGTCCTGACTGCTCGCGGCCCCGGTTTGCGTCCCTCTCCTGGGAGGGCGTTCTTCACTGGTGATGCTGTCTGTGGCCTCAAGCATCCTGAGGCTGGCCCTCCTTAACTTCTTTAACTTGAGCGCCCTGATCAGATCAAAGCTGTTTTTGCTCTGGCTCCGCTAAGCTAGATCCCACCTCAGATTACATTAAACGAACTGCCTTCTTTCTTTTTCCTTTGTTGCTAAGGAGTAGCTTTTCCTCTCGGATTGATTTTTTTTCCCTTGAAGAAGCCCCCACCTACACAACACTTGGTAGTAATTTAAGGAGCCAAAGACGTGCAGCTCCTATTAGAAGGATAAAGCGACCCTGCTAAGAGTCATTAGGGGTCAGCAGGCCTGTCTTTTAACTAAACTCTCAGGTGCTATTTTAGAACAAAGGAGACTTCTTCTCTTTGGCAAACACAGATCTACTGCTCGGTTTTTCCAATTACGGGCTAAGCTCCCCCTGCCCATGAGCCAGCTAATCAGACTTTTGTTAGTCTTGCTCTCAACCCAGGGCCCCAGCTGAAGGCAGGTATCTGTGCAGGGAGGAGGGCGTGCTTTCCCCGGAAGCCTGCTTCCCACTCTCATGTATGAGTCAAGAATTGGATTGGGCTGCTCACCTGCTGTGAAACAAAATGCATTAAGTGCTGGCCTCTCCAGATCTAGCGTGTGTGAGTGTGTGTGTGTGTGGCATTCCCAGTGTGGACGGGCAGCTCAGCCCTGGGGAGGTGGGTTGCAGAGCCCTCCGGGATCAGCTAACGCAGGGTGCCAGCGCTGCTCTCCTGCAGGCTCTCTGTGGGTTGTTCCTGCCTTGCCGCTCCTAGCAATGCTGGATTCCACACGTAGGGCTATTGTCAGCTGGTGTGGCCCTGGGGATCAGAGTGGGCTTGGTTTTGTTACAAAACTAATTCACAAAATTCTGTTGTTGCTGAAAGAGCTTGTTATATGGAATCTGGGCTTAGGGGAGCTGGTGTGTGGGTGGAAATACACCTTTTTTGTTTTGGTGGTAGACACTGCCTGGTCCTTAATGCTCAGGCATTGAGGAAAGCTTCCTGATCTTCCCACTCTAGGCAGCTCCAGCCTGTCCTGCCTGTTCTCTTAGCAAGCTCTGCCCACCTAGATCACAGCATTCCCATCCCCCCTCCATTGGGTTGGGGGCACTGTCAGGAGCAGAGGCTGGGTCTCGTCCTCTCCATATCCCCTGGCACATAGGAAGCAATAACTCAAGCTTTACTGGATGTTTGGTGAAGAGGGGCAATTAGGATATTCAATTTGTTGACTTAAGACGTCAACAAGAATTCTCCAAGCGATTTTGACAAATTCATTCAAATGTGTACGTACTTTCTGATATTTCTCTCTCCCATATAGATCCTAGTTCTTTCTTCACTGCTTTGAAGACTCTCTTATCCTCCTCTGGACCCAGAACCCTGGGAGCCCTGGGACCCCAAAGCCCACTGTAGTTTCCAGGGCTCTGAGTTCTCCTAGGAGGGTCCAGCTTCCATCGACAGGGGGCATCGGGACCCTGGTGGGGGGGAGGGCCTGGGAAGTATCTTGAAGGGGAACTCAGAATGAATTCTCCTGTAGAGCTACCTGTGGACGGTGCCTGGCATGTTGCATGATCAGGTTATGGGCTGGGCATCTAAACATGCATGTTTTTCATATATCCTATGAGAAACGGTGCTGATTGCCAAAGAATTGGAACATAAATGGAAACACCCAGAGAGTACCTGAACTTGTGGAAAATACTGATAATTCCGATTATTTTTGCTTTAAAGCCTAGCTAAGCCTAAGTTTTACAAAAAAAATAAAAGCTTTTCTTTACAATATCCTGAACATTATAGTGGCACATTATATTGACTAACTTCAGCTGACGCAAGGAAAGAAAGAAAAAAAGAAGTGGTGACGGGTGAGTCATCAGCTCTCAGCAGCGGCAATTATGCAGGGCACAAAGAGTCTGCGAGAACAGCTCTGCCGTGGAGGGAGTGAAAGGATGGAAACAAAGAACAGGGCGCTTCAGTGCACTGGGTTTGTCTACGTGGCTAAACGGCCCTGTGTAGGATGGTCATCACGAAGGCTCGGCCGGTGGAGACCTGGGTCCTTTGAAGTTTCTTTCTAAAAAATGATTTCAATTATAGAGCAGGTCCTATTTTAACAGTGTCCTGGGTGAAACCAGGCTTTAAGATTTTCAAATCATGATGAGTAGAAACTAAGAAAATGGTTTAAAAGCTGTTAGCCATTTTTGTGAAAGCATCAAATTACTTTGGACAGAGACGTGGTTGTTTTCTGAAAGGCTGGGGATGGGCCTTTGGGTTCAACCTACGTCAAGGCAGGCGGCGGTTGTCTGAAGGGAGCCCTGGGAGGCAATCTAAATGCCTCCCAGTGTCTTACACTGAGGCACAATAATCTGCTGGCAATAACCTTGGAGTATGGTTGAGGTAGAGAGAGGCTGCTGTGAGTGTGTGGCTTTTTGGTAGGACAGAAAGGGAGTGGAAGGATGGGCTCACTTTTCCCTTTGAGGGGCCATAGTAGACTGGAAACTCAGTAGGAAGGGAGCCCAAATAAGGCTGTTGTATTCCAGCTATCTACATTATATTCTTCTTCAGTTAGCCTGAAAACCTGCAGCCAAGTCTTGTCTAAAATTTCAATCTGGGGTCAGCGATCACTGTGGGAGTCAAGGGAAGTGTCTCTGTCTATTTGCGGGACAATGAGTTAAGGAGAGAGCGGCTGAGGTAACTCACAGCTGAAGGCTGGTATCCCAGGGTCAGAGAGGAGGTCACTGTGTGGGGCTGGGCAGCCAGTTTTGGGGCTGAACCAAACTGAGGCTGATGTGCGGAATATATGAAAATTCTTGGTGGTAAGGGAGGATGTCTCAGAAATCTTTGGGAAGGAAAACTGAGCAAAACATTAGATTTCATGCAGCAAGATTGGGTTGACGTTCAGAGCCAGTGAAGTTGGTGGTATTCACATCTACGTGACTTCACAGGCTGAGGGAGTCTGGGACTTCTCAACTGACCATGACTGTCCCAAGGTTTCTGATGGCCAGCTTTGGTTATCTAAGACTATCAAGGCAACTTTATTCTGTTTCCAGTTTTTGAACTTGCTCTGAGTTTGATAGCCATGGCCTTTGCCTCAGGATTTGGTCTGGTCTATTTTGGTGTGTTGAAGCATCTCTCCTAGATACTATTTAAATAGGTGACTGATGGAATAGAATCTGACCACTGCACAGCATGGCGATTAATTCACTTGGTGATAGACGGTGTCTTCTATGCTTCCTATCCCTGAGAATCTCCACACAGGCCTAGCATAGTGATGTGACTGTTGACTGTTTGCTCTGGGCTTGTCCATTACACACCACAACTCTTATTATATTGTTATTAATTCTCTATAGAATATACCTTAGCTTCTTTTTTTCCCCTTAAATTTCGAATTCTCACTTTTTCTATTTTGTAAAGACTTATCCGGTCAGGGTAATTTGATCCCTGAGTCCTCTTGGAGAGCAAAGTTCCTAACCATGGACACTTATTTCTAGCCACTGTCTCTGCCAGAATCACCACCTCAGAGCAGGAAAGGATAATGGTTACAGATGCTGCATAAACACCTAATGCAAAATAATAATGCTGAAAATAGCTCATATATATTGATCTCCTGCTTTATGCTGGACATTGTGCTAAGTGATTTAAAAAGCACCATCTCACTTAGTCCCTACCAAACCCGTTTGTTGAGGCTATGTTGTGATTGAGAAGAAACAAAGCAAAGGGAAGGAGATTTGGGTACTTTGCCTAAGATCACACAGGTGATAACTGGCAGAGCTGGGACTCAGGCCTGGGGCTGCTGAGTGTTGAACTGGAGAATAACTGGAGGGCGTGTGTCTCACCACTGCTGAGTTATGTGAGGAGAGGCCATGCATTGGCTCTGCATCTGGAGAGTAAGTACAGGGTGTGAGAAATCTGACATCAGCCTTAGAAGCTACAGAGTCAGGCGATGGCTTCTAATGGTGCTGTTAGAAAGACCTTGAAAGAAGAGAAACAGAACTTGCTGAAATATAGGACTGAGTCAGCCACTGTATTCGTGTCACATTAAGGTAAAATTATAGTCTGATCCATACCTTGGAGGCACAGGATGTGACAAAGTCGGAAGCATGACACAAATTTACAAGATTCACTATTTTGGGTTGGTTTCTTCCTATAAATTAGCCCCTCATCTTCTTCTAACCCAACAGAGCAGGGCTCCCGCCTCCTCATCTTGGATTCTAGTAGCTCCTTTTCCATTCTACCCTGACCTCTGCCTCATTCCCCAGGAAAAGTTACCTACTTGAAGCTCACCTCAAAAACAAGGTGCACCCTCAAGGGAGTAGGTGAGCAAGAGGAATTCAGAAGTTCAAGACCATCATCCAGTTCCTTAGAGTAAGGAGGAGTGAGGAACATTCCAGGCTAACCATGTCATCTCCACCGAAAGGCCAAGGCCCTCTCTTGTACTGGCAAGTTAGGGACCTGAGGCTGAAATCATCTCACGTCATTATTTTTTCATTTTCCCAGAAGGGAGTGGAAGATGAATACTATATATTGACCAGAGGGGAAGATAAAAATGACTTGAGAACACGTTGTTTGTTAAAAAATATTAATGTTTAGCACCTGAAAACTCACTGCAGGAGCCCCAGGGAAGACACTCAGAGAGAAGTGTTACATGAGTTTAAGCAATGACTACATTAGCATCTTGGCATCCTGTTGGTTTATGTAACGCTAGACTTTCTAGGCTTCTCAGGGACTGGAAAAATGAAGTATGAAAGAAACAGCCTCGAATGGAAATTACTCATATTGATTACATACACACACACACACACAAACACATCTCAATTTAATTCTTGGAAAGCATATTGGTAATGAATGATATCTGTAATTGTAACTGCAGCGCTCGGTACTCACACGCTGATTAAATTTCACCTGCCGTCATGCATCCTGCTGAGTGATTCTATGCTTCAGTGACTAGGTGGTCTCTCAAGAGCCACAGTGACTGGAGGGCTGAAAATTTGGTATCTTCAGATGCCAGGCTCCTACGGGTCTTTTAAAAAATTCTGTGGTTTCAGGGATGTCTAGTTTGGCTCATTTTTACCTCACAGGGCAGTAGCGGCACCTGCTGTATGAGGACTGAGTCTGCCCAGATCTAGAGAGAAATCTACCTGAGGTTGTTAATAAAAAGAAAATCACACAAAGACCAAAAACCAACCAAGAGCTACTATATTAGTAGAAGACAGTGTTTCAGTTAGAAAATTCAAATTAGCAGGACACCTATACATCAAAGAGTGGCCCGATTGAATAAATGGATCAGAGGGTGAACTCTTGTTTGCTCATCGGCTCCATCAGTTTGTCCTCAGCCCCGACCAGCTGTATATTGCTGTCAGCTTGTGCTGGACCTCACTGGCTGACAGCCATTTTTTCTTTCTTAACACATCTACTCTTAATTCAGAAAAAAAAAAATTCTTTCCACAGTTAGCTTCACCCCTGCTTTCAATGTGAAGTCATCCTGGCCCTCCAGGCAATTCACACCCTCCCAGTGCGGCCACTGAGCTTGTCCTTGTAGGGTGTACTAATTGTTTAGCTGTGGGCCCTCCATTCTCCCAGCCCTCCTAGACTGAATTTTCCCTTTGTATCTCCAGCACCTAGCACTTTATCTGGAACATGAGCCCTTCAATAAACATTTGTTGAACAAATAATGGATAATGAACTTTCTACCTCTGTCTCTGCCAAAATTATGCAACCCTAATCGGCTTTTTAAAGCGATATGTTTCTTTTACCCTCTACCTGCTGCACTCTAGACACCTAGATCATTTCACAGATATGTTCTCTTAGAGGGTTGTTTCTAGAATTAGCCTTAGGCTCTGTCCACTTGAAGTAGATGTAACCTTCTCATGAGGCAGAAACAACTGAATTTATTTCCACCAGATTGGGGGTAGGAAGAGGAGAATGAATCCATGCCGTGTAAGCCAACTAATTAAAATAGAAGATGGATTTACACCCACCCTTAGGGTCTTTTAGAAGAAAATTTCACTGAGATTCAAATTGCTTTTTGTATTATCTTAAAAGATGCTTGATTCAACCTCCCCAAGCTTGAGTTGTCACTTTATCCTTTGTCAGCCTCCACTGGAATAACTTTTGATTACAGATCCATTCCATAGACTTCAGCTTAATAAGCCACCTGAAATTGGTCTGTATCACTTCTAAAGATCAAATCTTTGGGCCCCTTAAACTGTACTTGGTGGAAGACAAAACCCAAGACAGGCAAATCTTAATACTTGGTAATTTTCAGTGAGAGGGAATTTACAATTGGCGGAAATTACAGATACCCAAATCTCATCTTCCAAACTGAAGCTGTCAGGGCCCATCTAAAGAGTTCAGAAATAATCCCTGCCTCGTGCTTTGCTTTTTTAGGTTCACAGGGGAAGGGCAGGAGACGCCAGTGCACCTATACAGTTTACATTGGCTGTTGTCGGGCCCTGACTGTCCAAAGCCTGCGTGAGAAGTCATGGAGAACTGAAATCGCATGTTCAGGCCCTGAGTGATGTATCTGCAGATCGCGTCTCCTCAGGTGGGCAGAGCTAGAAGAAGTGTGCAACCTCCAAGCTCGATGTCTGGGGTCAGCTCTGGGGACCCGCCCTTAACATCCTACTGGATTTCTGCCCTGCTTCTTGGTATCTCAGTCTTTTTCTTTTTCTATTGAGATATAATTGACACATAACATTGTGTAAGTTTAAGGTGTACAACATGTTGATTTCACATTTATATATTGTAGTATGATTACCACTGTCGTGTTAGCTGACATCTCTATCACATCACATAATTATCATTTCTTTTTTGTGGTGAGAACATATAGGATTTAGTCTCTTAGCAACTCTGAAGTTTATAATACGGTATTGTTGACTGTAATCTTGATGCTGTGCGTTAGATCTCCAGGGCTTATTCATCTTCTGGGGTGCAAGTTAGTACTCTTAAACAACATCTCCCCAATTCTCCACCCCCACCCCCAGACCCTGGTGATCACTATTCTATTCTCTGTTTCTATGAGTTTGGCTTTTTTAGATTCCACATATGGGTGATATCATGCAGTATTTTTCTTTCTCTGTCTGGCTGTCTCACTTAACATAATGCCCTCAAAGTCCATGCATATTCTCACAAATAGCAGGATTTCCTTCTTTTTTGTGGCTGAATAATATTTCATTGTAGATAGATAGATAGATAGATAGATAGATAGATAGATAGATAGAACACCTTCTTTATCCATTCATCTGTCTCAGTCTTGCCTTTATTGTGGGGCCAACCGTAATGCATTGGCAGCTCAATCTTAATGCACTCTCCAAGACCTTGCCATTCCTCTTGTTGGGGATGTCTAAACCTGATCCTGTCCTTCTCTTCACTGCCTGGAGTCCTGGCTTCAAAGAAGATGGACTCTCTTGGTTCCAAGAGCTTGCTGCCCACTTCGTTGTTAGTAGTGGCACTGCTCAGAGTCTCCAACCACAGGGAGAATTGATACTTGCCTGCACGATTGCCACATTGTCACATTGCTTTGAATTTTGTGATTGGCTTGGGAATCACCCTTCTCAGGGGTCAGCCACAAAGTTGGATCAGGCTCTTATGCAAACCCATGCGATCCTGTCTCTGCAATCTGCCATCCTACTAGGCCCCGCAATCATGTCTGTGCACATCGTGATGATAGCTCTCTGTACGAGCTGGGAGTCACCAGTGATTCAGTGAGATATTTTAATTGAGCACCTATTTCAGTGATCTATACCCCGCCCCCATCATCTTTCTTGTCACCATAGAGAACTTAAAATTGTTTTTGGTTCACCATTTTGCTAGTTGTTGCAAAGAGGGACAAAGGAATCTGCCTTTCAGCTCTCAGATTGACTGCAAAATGAAATCGAAGCCGAGTTAGCTGGTCTTTTCTTAGCAAAATTTAATTCTTATGCTTTTGTCATGGCTCTAAATGAACGATGCATCTGAAACAAAGAAGGGCTGGAAGTTCAGGAGGAGGGAGGGAAGTGGAGGGCAGAGGTTAAACACGCTGCCAATATTGGACTTAATTTGCCTGGCAGGAGAGCCACGACTAAGGGTGACGTGGGCAGAATGATTTTTAAAAGAAAGCAAACAAGCGCAGACACACAATTTGGGAGATTGAATTTGGTTTTGTTTGTTTTGTGTGCAAAATGAGATTGTGTGGGAAACAGAGACATTATCCATGAAGGATGCGAAGGTAATTTATGTTGCTTCCTTCCATCAATTACATTCTGTGAGCTCTGAGTGGAATTGTATTCCATTGAGTTACAGCCTTTGCACTGCCAGTCTCTATAGAAATGACTCTCTAGGGTAATTTCATAACCTGCACCGACGAAGATATAATTCATACCGGGCTGCCTTTTGTGGGGGCTTTAAAAAAACAAACCGTGTACCATTTTACAGTTATTTTTTTTTCAGTTTGACCAAGGAAGGGAAAAATACATTTTTCCTTCCCACTAAATTATAAAACCAATAGACTTAAGGGGAAAAGGCAAAATCCGTCTTCCTCGTCTTACAGAAAAAACTTGGACTACGCAGACCATAGTTTTCCATATGAAAAATGACAAGATGGAGCTCAATCATTTCCAAGTTCCATTTCCACCTCCAAAAGTCTCCATCTCTGGTTCTAAGCTTTATTTTTTTTCCCCAGAAATGCGACTGCTGAATGAAAAAAGAAAGTTTCTTTCTTTTCTGGGTGCTTTTCTTTAGATGAGAATTCCTCTGCTGCAGATGGCTTCCATCGGGTCCTGGCTGACCTACTTCCTCTGTGTGTTCTGGCAGGAGAGACGGAGATGAAGATGGGAAGGAAGAGTGTCATTGAAGGAGAGGTTGGGAAGGGGAGGATCCCCTGACAGCAGGTGGGAGGCAAGAAGGTAAAAAGTCATGGAAGAGCCCACATGTTTACGTGGCTGAGGACTGAGGACAGGCCAGGGCACAGGCACCAATTGGGATCAAACAATGGGAAAGCACCCCAAAAGAAGACAGGTAGTGACAGGAATGGGAGGTCCCATGAGCAAGGCCAAGGTGGCAACAGCCTGGGAATGGCGTTGATAAGGGAGGCAGTGCACTGGTCTGCCTTGGCTGCCCCATTTCTATATGACGCAACCAACAGCCAATCAGCAGGACGTCCACCCTGTGGGTTGGCAGGAGATTATTACTAAAAACAGCCGACTGTGGAGTAGCTGGGGGAGTGGATCCATCCTCCTGGCCTACCTGATTTCCTCCCAAGGAAAGAACAGTCTTTTTGATATCTCAGGACCACTTTACTGATCCTTGAGCTGGTGGTATTTGCCACTCACTGTCCCTTAGGCCCCTTGGTTTCCAAACCAACCTTGCACGTTGCTTAAAATCTTTTTAGGCCCCGGGCACTCAAACTTTTGGGTTCTTTCAGATGAATTATAATAATTCGTAATTTGCTTATAAAATTGGCTACTCATTTAATTTACATTTGGCCATGATTTCTCAGTAATCAGCTGGAAGACTTGGGAATTCTTATGCAGTGAGAAAAGCTAATGTAATGTGCAAATTGCTTTCAGAGGTCATAAAATTTTACGGATTATAAATTTAACAATGAAGGAAGTTGACGTAGCGTGGTTTCACTGAGTATTTACCAATTTGTATTTTAAGAATGTTCGGGGACCAAATTTTCTTTACCACATGGAGCTTGTCAATGCCCTTCAGTCAAAGCTCACCAGGAACACACCTGCCTTTGAGCAAGTCAGGTATTACTCGTTGCAGTGAAGAAGAACACACTCCATGGGGAACCATGGGCATCTCAATAGAGGGCATTAGGAAAGACCTCTTACAGGATTTGGGTTTGTGTTAGGTGATTTAGGAGAGAGTTCAGGGAAGCAGGGCTTTGCTCTGGATTGGACGTTGCAGGAAGTGGGGTAATTCTGATTGGGCATCTTCCTAAACCTTATCTAGAAGGAAGGCATTCTAATGGAGGCTAAAGTTGTAATCGATAGAGCAGCCAAGGTCATTCATTCTAGCTGGGATAGGGGACGTTCGGTACGTTTTAACTCAGACATTGTTCATGTTTTGCCTGTGTTTTGACATGATTCTGGAGTGGTCTTGTTTCATCTTGATCCATCCTGCTTACACAATGGCCCTGTCTGATGCTCTTGTTCTGTGAAATTGTTTATGCTCAATGGGAGAACACCAAGGCCTCGCTGATGGCACCAGGCCAGCTCCTGGATGTCAGAGGCTGCTTTTCTTTTTTTGCAAGCTCAGCGTTTTTTCAGATCTCAAACTTTTTTATGGGCCCCTGAAAAACTTCTAGGCTGTATGCTGTCGGTAGCATAAGGTGGTAACTATGGGATAACATGGCTTTGTCTCCATCACATTCTCTCATAAAGCCCTTCTTGTATGGGCTTCCTTTATGCAGACCTCCTGTGATGCTTTCCATGAGTCAGGAGGCCTTGGAGCCCTTTGAGGAGAGCAGGTGGGAGGCCCAGGGATACCCTGCTGTGCACCCACTAGAGGCAGGTGGGAAGAATAAAAGCTGGTTTTCTGAGTGCTGGCGAGCGGCGCATCCCTGGCTGCGGCCTGGTACATCCCTGGGAGTAGAAGGCAGTTCAGTGGAAGCTAGGACAGCTCAGTTCTTTATAAACACCAGGACAAACTTTTCTGGGTTATTGTCTTTTGTTTCGAAAGAGAGCAAAGTCCAACACGTTTCTCCATGTCATAAAGCAAGTCACATCGATGGAAGCATGATCCTTGGTTCTGGGTTTTCATTCTTTTTTTTTCCCATGTAGAATTCCTTGAAACTTTATTGTTTACACCCCTTTTTAGCTCCTTCTTCACTTTTTATTTGAAACTTTTTAGGCCTTCAGAATAGTGAAGGAGTGAGCCAGAGTGCTCTTCCCCAAATGATAACATTTGGCTACATTTCATCTCTCTGCCAAATCATTTGAATGAAAGTAAGTTTTGGACATATGACATTTCACACCCCTAAATACTTCAGCATGCTATCTCCTAAGAACAGGGTCATATTCTCCTACATAATCACAATACTATGTATGTAGGTATGAACGTGTGTGTGTGTGTCTACAGTATAAAGATTTTTCTTTGAGCCATTTGAGGATGAGCTGTCAACATGATGTCCCACCACCCCTGAATGTTTTAGTGTCCATTTCTGACAAACACCGATATTCTCTACAGAACCACAATACAATCACCAACATCAGGAAACTAACAGCAATATATTACTCCCATCTAGTACCCAGATCCCATTCAAAATTTCTCTAGTTGTCCCGATTATATGCTTTATAAGAAAAGGATCTAGTCCAAAATTGTTGTTACATTTAGTTGTCGTGTCTCTTGAATTCCTTCGATTTGTAACAGTTCTTCACTCTTTTCTTGACTTTCATGACCGACACTTGTGATGTTTACAGGCAGGTTATTATGTGGGATGTCCCTCAATGGGATTGTCTGATGTTCCCTCCTGAGGAGATGCGGGGTACATGTCTTTGGCAGAAATATCTCAGAAGTGATGCAGGACTCTTCTCGTCGCATGCTGTCGGGTGGGGCATCATTTCAATTTGTCCCCCTGCTGACAACTTTCACTTTGAAGATTTGGTTAGGTTGGTGTTTTCTAGGCTTCTCAAATTTAGATGTCCTCCTTTCCACTTTGTAATCAATATGCTTTTTAATTATTCTGGAGATACTTTGAGGCTATTTAAATATCCTAGTCTTCATCAAACTTTCAATCTCTTTCTTTCTCTCTTTCTTCATTCTATTTATTTATTTATATCTTTCATTTCTATTTATTTGTTTATATCGCTCTGGACTCATGGATTTTTGTTCTATTCAAGGACATATAATTCATTACTATCCTCACTTATTGATGCTCGAATTGCCCAATATTCGACCAACAGGAGCTCCTTCAAGCTAGTTTCTGGACCCTTTTTGATGAATCTGCATCATTCTTTGAGCCCTTCCTTTCCTTCTTGCAGAGCAAGATGCTCCTGTGTCACTTTACCTGCCCCAGCCTTGGAATCAGCCATTTTCCCAAAGATCCCTTGCTTCTTTTTAGTGAAGAGTGGAATTAAGACATCACAATCTGGGTACCACATGTGGTAAATGTTCTTGGTGAGTGAGTGCTTCCAGGCCCTCTCAGTGGACAGAGCTAGGGAATAAAAGTATGCATATACAATACGTATGAATATATATATTTACATTATATTTATTTCTCTATCTACATGTGTCTATATTCATATTAAAAAAACCATGAATTCCTACTGTTATCTTTAATTCAACCCAACACCACAGGATTCATTCTTGTTTTCTCCCTTTCCATATTTGTAACTCCATCTTCTGACCATAAGAACCCTGGCTCTCATTTTTTCTTTAATACGTTTTCTTATTTTTTTTTTTTTAAAGATTTTATTTTTTTCCTTTTTCTCCCCAATGCCCCCCGGTACATAGCTGTATATTCTTCGTTGTGGGTCCTTCTAGTTGTGGCATGTGGGACGCTGCCTCAGTGTGGTTTGATGAGCAGTGCCATGTCTGCGCCCAGGATTCGAACCAACGAAACACTGGGCCGCCTGCAGTGGAGCACGCGAACTTAACCACTCGGCCACGGGGCCAGCCCCCATTTTCTTATTTTTTTAAGCCCCCATTGTAAGCAATCTTCTATGCTGCTATTGCCACCTGCCCCTGTGGGGCTGACCTCTTCATCCACATTGGGCTCTAGTACCTTGGGTTGGGTCCTCTCCCATTAGGATGCTTCTTCCTTTTGATTGAGCTCCAACAAGCCTTGATGTACCACCTTCCCATGTGGGTGTCCTCAGTCTGCCCAGGCTCTGACTCTCTGCTCTGGGCTGCCCCTCTGCCTCACTTGGACTCAGATAACCTGTACCAGGTCAATGCCAATTCTTCATCCCACTCGGGCAAGTCTGATTTATAGACAGTAGGCTGGCTTCCTGGATTGGTTACTGTATAAAACGGATTGGTTTCCTGGGCTGGTTGCTGTGATATTAGGTCAGAGTTCTATTTTTATATATTGTTTGGCCATTGTCCAGTTCATTTCTATATTGAGTCTCTCAGTAGATTGACACCTAATGAGTCTACTCCTCACTCCCCGTCTGTATTAGCATTCTCTAGAGAAACAAAAGCAAAAGGATGTGTATACATTTAGACAGAGATTTATTATAAGTGCTTGCCTCGCACTGATTATGGAGGCTGGCAGGCTAGAGACCCAGGGAGACGATGTTCCAGTTCCAGTCTGGAGGCTGTCTGCTGTAGAACCAGGAAGATCCCGTGTTGCAGATGAAGTCCGAAGGTAGTCTGTTGGAGAATTCTCTCTTGCTTTGGGGAGGCCTGTCTTTTTGTTCTGTTCAGGCCTTCAACTGATTGGATGAGCCCCACCCACATCATAGAGAGCAATTGGCTTTACTCAAAGTCCATGGTTTGAATGTTAATCTCATCTAAAACACCCTCACAGAAACATCCAGGAAGATGTTTTACCAAATATCTGGGCACCTTGTGGCCCAGCCAAGTTGACACAAATTAACCATCACTACTCCCCCACCAAGGCTCCTAGAAATGTGTGCGTTCCAAGGTGGGCCAGTGGCCCTGCTTTCTCTCGAGCTGCACCCTTGCTTCTTGTCTACCCCACAAAGTGATCCAAAGTCTTGAGACTCTCTTTGGCGCTTCTCTAGAAGCTCATACAGAGCCGCCGCATGTTTGTGGCAGGATTTGTGAGTGGAAATGCCCTCCATAGAGCTTTCATTCCAACTGGATGTGAGGAGAAGAGGCAAATTCATTCAGGCATGGGACAGAATAAAGCTTCCAAATTGAAGGGGCGGTGATATTACACACACTCCTCTCACATTTACTTGCCTTTGAGCCAACCTGTCCTATGGCCTCGTTTCTTCTCTCT
The DNA here is from genome assembly GCF_041296235.1 of Equus asinus. NCBI lineage: Eukaryota > Metazoa > Chordata > Mammalia > Perissodactyla > Equidae > Equus > Equus asinus. Next base: position 13,584,079 of record NC_091816.1, read on the forward strand.
AGGAAGGCCGGAGTTGATCGTGACAGTAGCGAGGGAGGCAGTTTGGAAATGCGAAAGGATCCCTCAGAAGCCTTTGACTGGGGCAGGCTCCCTGTGCCCCTGGGGGATCAAAGTGGGGAGCCAAATGGCACAGTTCCTTTCTACTCTGATTCACTCGACCTGGCAGGGCAGAGACTGAGCGTCCATCTCAAAGCAGGCTGTGTGTGCAGAGTAGCATATTATCTAAGATAAGATCACCTCATTTAAAAATCGTCCTTTTAAGTCTTTTACCAGTTCTTTTTATTTTCCCTGTCAGACAAGGATGTAAAATGTAGAGTCTTACAATAGTATTCAGAGCAGATGTAAAATGTAATTGCTCTTTGCTCTCTCCTGGTACAATCCAGTCTGTATCATCTCATCTGATTTGAGGAAGTATCTTGTTGAGTTGAAAGCTAATCCCTGCTTCTTTCTCCCTCCTCCTTCCTTCTTTTTGTCCTTCCCTCCTCTATTTATTTACTCACATCTCCATATCTAAAAGGTATGTATTAAGCATTGTGCCAGTCATGGGGGTATAAAGATGAATGAGAACCAGTCCTTGCTTTTGGAATGATCACTGCCTAGTGGAGGAGACAGAAATAAAACAAACCTTCATAAAACTGTGACTTGCACTGACCAATTCTGGAGAAATTGAGGCAGGAATTTCTAGGAAGTTTATGTTCTGCAGACTCTTGCAAGATGAGTTGGAGTTTTCTAGGCTCACACAGGGCAGGAGGTGGGGACAGTACATTAGGGAGAGGGGACAACATGAAGGGAAGAAATAGGACTCCTAGGCTAATCCCAGGACAATTTCTGCCCTGAGGCTGTGCTGTGGGACTCTTCTAGCATCCAAGACCTGCCTGGTTAGGCGAGCATTGTTCTCTTTTTCATGTTCTCAGCCCCCAGTCCCCTCCGTTTCCTTATTTTACCAGCACTTGAGTTGATGTTTTTGCTCTCTGAAGTGTCTGTCTGATGTGTGACAGCCTCTCTCTGTGGGCACGCTGACCTTGGCCTTGTCCAGCTTTCCATCTTTTGCTCTGGGCTCAGGCCGTGAGTGATCCTCTGATGAATTCTTCTGACCCAAAAAGCTGCAGCAGGAGCCAGCTCACCCTCTGAGCTTTACGTGAAATATCGAGCAGTGATTCACCATTACTCAGAAACTTGTCAGTTCATAAATTTAAAGCAACTCCATTTCCTTTGCTTTTGAACAAACACAACTGGATGGTGCATATATATTAGAAGCATCGAGTGGGATATTAAGCTTATCCTTGAGCAGGTTTGTTTCCCATTAGCCCAGTGAGGGAATGCGTATGCTTTTGTCTACCTATGTAAAATAGGCATGCTGACGTCCTTTGGGAGAAGTAGGAGTGTGAAAATGTGGCTGCGCTGCCAATAATATGGGGAGAGGATGAAAATAGCAGATGGAAGTTGTGATTACAGCCAACAGAAATAGGAAAGTGCTGCTGGGTCATCTGCCTGGTACCCACCACTGGCCTATTAGCTGTCATTAGCCCTCATCCAGGAAACAATTTACGTCCGTTGAAATCTTTATAAAATTGGACTTCTGCCCACAGACCCATCATCCTACTTTTTCTCATGGATTAAAGAGAAAGTGACCTGTGAACTACTTCTCTTTGTGGGCAGAAAGGGCTACCCTCTGGCCTTGGAGAAGTGGGTCGAGTCACTCTTCCTAGCAACAGTGTGGCCGTGTGCTCGTATTATCATAGGATGGAAGAGACTTTAAGAGGGTATCCTGTTCCTTCTCCGCCCAGGAGACTCCATGTCCCCCAAATCTTGGAGGTTGTCAAGTTTCCATTGGAACTGAACAACTTCCCAGAGAAATCCTTTCCAGGGACCACATACTCTCCAAGTTTAGAATTTCTTTGTATGTTTCCTTTGGTTATTCCCAGTCTTGAAGATGGCTCTAAGAGGTGTATATAGCTTGGTGCCCTGGGATCTAGCTTTAGCTGGATGAGCTATTTGAGGCAGGCCGCCATGGTGGGTGACCCTGCTCCTAAATTCCCCTTGGCTTCTGTCTGCTTCCAGTCTCCTGTGGGTCAGTTTGAACCCTCTTTCTTCTGCTCAGATCATTTGAGTCTTGAATTTTCCCTTTTCGAGACTAATCTGGCCCATGGTAAGAAGCACCAGGTCGGGACCAGAAAGCCTGAGTTGGGGCTCTGCCCCTGCCTTTCATGGAATGTGTGTTCTGGGCCTCCTTACCTAACACCCAACATGTCTAAGCATCGGCTTCTCTCTCTCTTCCTTCCTTATAGAGTTATTATGATGCTATAAAAACCATGTTATGAGAAACGCTGAGAACTTTTATAAATGGGCCATGAAAGACACTTAGAGAGCTTTGCTTGTCCTTCTACACTAAGATTTAAAACTCGAGAAGGTCTCTCTTTTCTTCGAGTCTATTTGACACAAGAATCTCTTTCGAGCTTCCACTTAAAAATTTGAGACCAAATCTTTATGATGATTCCTCACCTTCTCCCACTCCATTCCTGCTTACCTTTTCAGGTCCACCTCCTCAAATAAAGTCTTCCTTTCATGTTCAGTCTACAGTAATCTTCCTCATTCCTGCTCCCCACTCACAGAACTTGGTTGAACTGAACACATATTTTAGCACCTGCTTATTTCCCGCCTGTGTTATTCAAGAGTTGTCTTAGATTTTTAGTTTTCTCTCCTCAGTTAGAGAGTGCAGCTCCAGGTCTCGCCTCCATGAAGCATCCCATTATAGGGAACTTTTCTATTTGGGTTCTATTTCCCCAACAGCCTGTAAGTGCTTGAGGGCAGGGATGGATGGCTCATATCCATCTTTGTCTCTCTAATACCGAGTACCTAGTAGATGCCAATAAATATTTGTTGAAATGAATTAGTGAACTTAATTGTGATTTTATAACACAAGGCATGGTAGGTAGCAGAAGCTATATATGTGTATGCTGCATTAAATACAATTATACACATTGTCTTTTGAACTTCTTTTTTTTAAAATTATTTTTAAAGATTTTTATTTTTTTCCTTTTTTCTCCCCAAAGCTCCCCAGTACATAGTTGTATATTCTTTGTTGTGGGTCCCTCTAGTTGTGGCATGTGGGACACTGCCTCAGCGTGGTTTGATGAGCAGTGCCATGTCCGTGCCCAGGATTCGAACCAACGAAACACTGGGCTGCCTGCAGTGGAGCGTGCGAACTTAACCACTCAGCCACGGGGCCAGCCCCTGAACTTCTAATTATTTTACATACACAAATGTGGCTGTTGGAGTCACTGTTCCTGGAGACCCCTACAGTGTCTGCCTCTGCTGGCATTCTGATATCCCCTGCCCGACTCTCACATATGATCTCTTAAACTCAGACTGGTACAACTGGGAGGATTTGTGGCCAACACTCCTAGGTGGCCCCAATATTCATTCTCCCTTTCTTCCTGTGTAATAGAATTTTTAGCTGATCACATATTCTTCCAGCCACTCTGGCAGGCAGCGGTGGCCATGTGTCCAAGTTCTGAGTCACAAGTGTAATTTCCTTAAAGAGAAAGAATGTGGCCTTCACTTCCCTTTTCCCCATTCCAGTGGACGAGAGCAAATCTCTAGGGATGGCAGAGTAATAAAACAGATACCAGGTACCTGAACCCTTGAGTCATCATGAAGCAAAGCCATCCAGCTTCAGCTTTTGTGTGGGAGACAATGTTTAAGCAATGTTGTCTTGTCTTACTCTCTGTTTCAGCAGCCAGACTTATTATTACCTAATGTAGGAGCCATGGAGACAGTTCAGTCTTATCTTTTCTCTTGTAGATGATGACACTGACATCCAGAGTGGTCAGTCTAAGTTTCCACAGTGTGATTGTGGGGCCCCTGAACCTAAATGTCCAGGCCAGGGTCCAATCCTGACTGAACAACGGTGCTTAAGTGTGAAGCTTGTGACTGTTCCTCCAGTGAAGGTGGGGAGGAAAGGTCTTGCAAATTACTTTACAATCCCGCAGACGTGTAAGTGGAACAAATTCATTACATAATATCCTCTTTCTTTTGCAGCGTGTAAACAGGCTGGGGTGGGCAGAGTGGGTAGAAATCCAGGACCTAGCACAGCCATAGACAGCTCATCCCCAAATGCCATATATTTTAGGCATTTTAGGATTAGGAGCCAGGCATCTGGGAGTGCAGGAATGGGGTTGATTTAACCTATATATACAGGCCAGAGATAGGCCTTAGAGAGAAGCAAAAGCAGATCATACATCTTCTTTTAGGAGAAAAATAGGAATTTGAACAACATTGAAGTTTGGAAGATAACTGAGCAGAAAGGCTGCCTGGGCCAGAGTTCTTGCTATTAGAGGGAGGATGAGAGAAGAGGGAATCTGCTCATGCTGAGGTCTGAGCAACAAGGACTCTTCTCCAGCTTGTTGGGTATCTACTTGTTATGCAATTATGCCACGAGGCGGTGTTTTCACCAGCGTATGTGTCTGTGGAGGATCCTGTAATTAGGCTGTTTTGTAAATCACGAATTCTGTATACAAAATAGAGAGATGTCCCATCACAAAATTATGTAACGATAGCAGGCTACGTGCTTTTAAAACTAAAAATATTTGAGGTGGGCCAACCAGCTGGACAGACAAAAAGGCAGTGTGGCCTATGGGAGGAGCTGTGGCATCCTGAGCCTCAACTTAGGGACTCAGGTGAGGTCATCTGACTGCTCTGTGCCTGGGATTCCCATTCATGGGGTCTCCATGGTGGGCCTTCTCTGTGGCTGTTGCCTTAAGAATGTGTCTTGAGCCTGTGGGGCAACTGAAACAGAGGGGCTTACACAACAGGGGCAATCCAGGATTTGCTTTGACCAAATAAAAAGCTCTTAGAACTGGAAAGAACCTAATAAGTCACCAATTCAAATTCTCCTCTCAGTTTTTAACATGAAAAAACTCAGGCTTAGAGAAGTAACATTTTCAACTTAACACAGTAGATCACCAGAAAGTCAAGAAAGCCAAAGCCCCCTGATTCCCATGGTAGTTTTCACACTGTCCTAAATGCAAACAAGGACTCGGGCGTGACCTTCATAATCATCTAGAACACAGTTTAGGGTTTATTTATCCTTAAAAGGTGCAGATATATGTGGTAATCTGTATTGAAATTGAAACAAAAGGGTAGCATTCACTTACCCACCTGGGGAATATACCCCTTAAAGGGTTATGATTTCACACACTGACTGACTGTATGTCAACTCGACAGAGTTGAAGCCAAGTTGTACTGGGTCAAGGTCCTGAACAGCGGGAGGTAGTGAATGGACCCTTTTGAGTATATCTTGAAGGATAGTAGCTTTGCTTTAATTAGAATGATGAGTTGTGTGGGCTGAGGTGAGGACACACACATGCACACACACACACACACACACAGATGGTTCATTAACAAACTACAGAGATCCCTCTATGTCTAGGCAAATGGCTTTAGAAATGAGAGCATAGCAGTTTAAAAGAAAGGTAAATGTCTGTACCAGAGGCTGAGTCCTAGTAATAAAAAGGATTTTAGTCTTATAAACCTGGGGACCAGAAGGGTTGAAGTTCTCTGATATCTCAGGAAGCCACTCATGCTGGACTAGGGATTGAAGCTGGTGAGAAAGAGGTGGAGGGTGTGGGGGGCTGGGAGAGGGTGTCCTGAAGAACACAAGGGTCTCAGCTAGCTGGGGAAGAAAGAATTTTTGAATCAGTTAGTCAAGGAAGTCTTGGACTGGGCACTGGTTGGACTTTTTGCCCAGGATGGAAGTATCCAAACTGTGTAATCCCGATTGGCTTTTCTCCCAACCTTGGATAAAATGGGATCCTGTCTTCCTCTCTAGAGAGATGTACTTGGTAATCTATACATGTGTGTCCTCAGTTTATATATATGGATCACCTGTGATAAAATAGGTTGGTTATACTCAGGCCATGTCTGGTAGCCTGCTGCTGTCACAAAGGCTTTAAAAAATATGCATATGGGGGCTGGCCCCATGGCCGAGTGGTTAAGTTCGCGCGCTCCGCTGCAGGCGGCCCAGTGTTTCGTTGGTTCGGGTCCTGGGCGCGGACATGGCACTGCTCGTCGGACCGCGCTGGGGCAGCGTCCCACATGCCACAGCTAGAAGAACCCACAACGAAGAATACACAACTATGTACCGGGGGGCTTTGGGGAGAAAAAGGAAAAAATAAAATCTTAAAAAAAAAAAAAAATATGCATATGTATTATTGTGGTAAAATATATGTAACATAAAATTTGCTATTTTAATCATTTTTAAGTGTACCATTCAGTGGCATTAAGTACAGTCACAATGTTGTGCAACCATCACCACTGTCTCTTTCCAAAACTTTGTAATCATCGCAAGGAGAAACTCAGTACCCACTAAACAAAAGCCCCCCATTTCCCCCTCTGCCCAGCTCCTGGTCACCTTTAATCTGTTTCCTTTTCTAAATTTGTCTGTTCTAGATATTTCATATAAGTGAAATCATACGATATTTGCCTTTTGTGTCTGGATTATTTCACTTAGCATAATGTTTTAAAGGTTCGCCCATGTTGCAGCATGTGTCAGAACTGCATTCCTTATTATGGCTGAATAGTATTCCATTGCATGGATAGGCCACACTTTGTTTATCCACTCACCTGTTGATGGACATTTGAGTTGTTTCCACCTTTTGGCTATTGTGAATAATGCTACAATGAACATTGGTGTCCAAGTGTCTGTTTGAGTCTCTGTTTTCAATTCTTTTGTGTAGATATCTAGAAGTGGCATTCCTGAATCATTTGGTAACTCTATGTTTAACTTTTTGAGGAACTGCCAAACCGTTTTCCACAGTGGCTGCACCATGTTACATTCCCACCAGCAATGCACAAGGGTATTATGGTTTGTTTCTATTTTTATGTGTGTATCAGACAGGAGGTAGTTAGAAAAATGAAAGCCACTCTATAGGTTCTGGATATAAGGGGCTTAAAATAGAATAGTGATCTTACTTGTAAGTTGGAAGATCTCAGGGAGTGGAGGTCAGAGATGCTGCAGCCGAAGGTTGGCGGAGATGTCTCGGAAAGGCAAACGAGTGGACCCCGAGGCTCCTGGCCTGAAGCTCCAAGCTGGCTCTGTAAAGCTGGCTTGGAATTCTTGAGACTTTCCAAGAATCTCCCACCAAATGTCTCAGTCTGCAGTGATAAAGAACTTACTAGAAACCCTCAGGGAATCTCTCGTCTGTCCACACATCTGTCTGTGACTGTTTCTGAAGACTGATGGCTTCCATTTCCTTTCTGTCTCCCCAAACTCATATGAGTTCCTCTCGTTTAAAAACTAACCCAGAAACACCCAGAGGAGGAGATCTTGGGGACTATAATTGGCAGGGAGAGGCAGCGGTGCCAGCTGATGTTGCTTCTGCAATAAAGGAGAGTGTAAATTGTGATGTGTGTACGTGTAGTGCATGTGTATTTGTGGTGTCTGTGTGTGTGGTGTGTGTCTGTGTGTGGTGTGTGTGTCTGTGTGGTGTGTGTGGGGGGTATGGTATGTGTGTGTGTGGTGTGTGTGTCTGTGTGTGGGGGGTGTGTGTAGTATGGTGTGTATGTGTGTGGTGTGTGTGTCTGTGTGTGGTGTGTGTGGGGGGTATGGTATGTGTGTGTGTGGTGTGTGTGTATATGTGTGGGGGGTGTGTGTAGTATGGTGTGTATGTGTGTGGTGTGTGTGTCTGTGTGTGGTGTGTGTGTAGTATGGTGTGTCTATGTGTGGTGTGTGTCTGTGTGCAGGGTGTGTGTGTGCTAAGGGGCAGTGAGCATCTGTGGGGATGAACCCCTCAGTGTCCGGGGGACCACACTGCAGACAGGGGCCCTGGGCAGGACAGGAAGCTCTCGTGGTGGGCAGGAGAGACTTGAGGATTGGCAGTGTGGACTTGTTTCAAGCTTACTCTTACAGTTCTGTCTTGCTTCAGGTGACAGGATTCTGTCCTCTCTGTCTTGAAACAGGGGCTGGTGGTGGAAACAGGGGAACGGGCGGGAGAAACCCAAAGCATTTGTTGTGTCCCTTATTCAGGAACCTCCCTCTGCTCCTGGGGGACGGGAATTCCTGTTGGCCTCTCTTGCCAAAACTGCGTGCTGGACAAAAGTGGCTGGCTGGGAGTTTACGGGCTAGGCTGGGACAGCCAGACACACGTCCACGGCAGCTGAGAACCCCTCTGAGCCGTTTGAGGGGCTCTGTGGGCACGGGGCCATGTGGTCCTGGGCTGTGTGGGCACTGAGTGCTGTGTAGGTGGCCCTGGGTGCTGTGCAGGTGACTCTGGGCACTGTGTGGGCGTGAGGCTGTGTGGGCGTGAGGCTGTGTGGGCATCAGGCTCTATGGGCACCGAGCTGGGGCTGGCCTGAGACGAGGCTAGCCCCTCTACTTCATCATTCCAGGTCAGCCCCAGGCAGCAGGCTAGCACAGGCATTTGGAGTCCAGGTATCCAGCCCACCCCAGGCCCCCGGCTCCTCCCCGAGTCTCACTCCTGCTGGCACTGCCACCCACTCTCCCTCTGACCGGGCGCCTCTCCTGAACAGTGTGGGGGAGGTGCCTGAAGACGCAGGGGAGATGGGTTTCGGTTGGCTGTAGGCCCTTTGGGGAAAAAGAAAGCAAAGTTCACTTGCATCCGACAGCATCTCAGTGGTGCTGGTCCCTGGCAGGCACACTGTGGGCTGAATGAATCCATCCGAGACATTCTGACCCAGCGTCCCGAGTGCAGGGAGGAGCAGCAGTTGAGGGGTGACCGCTGCAACAGGGACACGTGATTTCTCGTCACTGCGCCCCCAAGAAGAGAGGCCAGGGCTCTCCTCCCAGCTCCATTGCCAACACCTGTGCTGCCCGGGCAAGTCCCTCCATCTGAGAATGAAAATGAGACCTTCCTGACAGCAAGACAAAGGGCTGGAGAGCATCGCTGAGGCTCCTCCCAGCTCTGAGGAATTAGGGTCTGTGAGTTATACTCACTTTTCTTTTGAGCAACTGACTTGTGGTTCACCCTGATTCGGCTCCTGGGGAATGAGAGTGTTATTCAGAACCTTAGAAGTCACCTTCCTCCTCTTATGGGGAATGGAAGGGGGTCTAAGGGTATGCCAAATGGGAGAGGGAGAGAAGAGGAGAGGAGAGAGGAGAGGGGAAGAGAGGTATTGATAAGACAGAGAGAAGGAAAGAGAGAAGAAAAAACATGCAGTGTTCCTAGTGGGGTTCGTCTGCGTCGGGCAGTTTGATGGATGGAGCCCTGGGCTGATCAACATGAGGTGTATTATTCAATCTCTATTAATTCTATTAATTGCTGGCTTTCTTTGATCTAAGAACACAGTTTGCAGATATGTGCTATGGATCCCAGGGAGACCCCAATAGGGCGTGCAGATGGCTCTGTACAAATTCATTCCCGACACCAGAGAAGCAGCTCAGAGTACATGCCTGCATGGTGCTCAGTCGGTGGCACCATCTCAATAGGAGGGACGGCTTCTATTTATCGAACAGTCGTAATGAGCCAGACCCTGTCTTCAGCTCTTTAGCAGGCATTGCCTCATTTAATCCTCACAACAACCCTAAAGGTAGGTACAATTAGTATCTCCCTTTTAGACATGGCTTGTGCAAGCAACTTGTCTGAAGTCACTTAGCTAATAAGTCATGACACCTAGATCCAGGTTCAATGACCCCAGAGCCCACACTAGTAACTACGATACGTTATGGGTTCCCTAAACAAGAATTGTTGTCTCCTCAGCACCAAGCGCAAGCCTGACACAGCCTAAGCGCTCATTGCATGAGTGAATGAATGAATGATGGAAGCGCATTTTGAATGATGGAAGCACAGTGATGTCAATGCTTGTAAGGCTGGTAAAAAAATTTATATCCTCTCCCAAGAATCAAATTTCCCTAATAGATTTCCAAGGCAAGCCCCCAAACAGAGAGAGCCTGTTTTCCAGCAATGCCTATGCATCAGCGCAATTTTCTATTTTTGTTTTTGCAACCACAAAGCATCTTGGTTGATAGAAGGTTTCCTTTGTGACTGAGCTCAGCGTCTTGAAATTTCTGAGATAAACCGATCCCGAGATGTCTTGGACGGCTGTGGTCCTCGTCCCGCCCACCCTCACTGTGACCTGCATCCCTGAGGTATCCTCAAATACACTCCAAGGAAACACGTTTTGGAAGGAAGGATGTAACAGAACCGAGGGCCCAATTCTGCATTTGGCATGGCCCCAAGGACATGACACATGGTCAGAAATATGATTTCCAGTTGACTCCACGGGACGCTGGTTTCAAGAGTTGTCATTCTGATCTGCTTGCCTCTCTCTTTGTAATAGGTTCTTGTTTTCTAGAATTTTTATGTTTTCCCCAGCATTTTGTGTTTTGGTAATTGACTTACAAGAATAGTTCTATAACATAAATCAACAATGAAAAACAAATTACCCCTGCCCACATCCTTGCATTCCTTTTTTGTCTCTGATATTTTCTGTAGGATGACTAACCGAGACTGACGTAATTTATCAATTGATCTCCACGACGTGCATTAGAAAATGTGTTCTGCAGGCCCCAGCATGCAGCCTTCCACATGCACCACATTGCTTTAGAGAACCTATTAGTGTAGCAGATATATTCAAAGCCCAGCCTTTTTGCCCAGAATGTTAGAACCGGTGCTAATTACTTTATTAATCATTAGGTGAAACAGCAGTGCTTATGTCACAGCAGCTGTAAAATAAATGCTTTTATGGCAAATGTAGTTAAAAAGAAATGACAGATTGGATTTATAGTACTCAGCAGTTAAAAAAAAATCATGCATACCAGCAGTTTTCTTTCTTTGGTTAAATGTTCCTTAAATGGATACCACTAAAAGCCATTTGTCACTAATCCCCTAGTGGGCATGTACTAGGAGAATTTATTTTAAAATACAAATTAAAGCTTAAACTTGCCTTTATTAAAAAAATATATAGTGAGTCAACATTTCATCTCCTGAGAGAAAGGAGAAAGATAAAGGGAGGGATCTGGGAGCTGGAACCTGGAGGCGACGTCGGCGTTTGGGATTCAGGTGGAGCCTGTTGGCACTTGCTGTTTGTGAGGGCAGCAGAATTTGGAGGCCATGGGCCAGACTGGAAGCCCCAACGCAGCCGCTGTCTGAAGGCAGGGAAACCACATGACCAAGATCATCATTTAGAGCATGTTGACATTTCCGTTGTTCAAGTGAATCTCTGACTGTTATGTTTATTTTGTTTCCTTAAAGTCAGTATTGCCTATGAGTCAATAAAAGTAATCTTGCGTTTCCACAAGTATCTTTGGCTTTCCACACACCTAGTGATTAAAGAAAGAAAGAAACAAACAAACAAGAATTAGGATCAGTCAACATTTCACTTTCCATTACTAATTAAAGCTGTGTGTGCTTATTAGATGGAAAGAAGGAAATTAACATTTGTTGGGTGCTTACATTCCACATATTTCGTACAGACTCTCTCGCTTAATACTCAAAACAGCTCTGTGTCTGAGCTAGCATCGTCCCCTGTTTGCCTGCTGAAACCTGGGCTCCCTGTTCTCTCTGAAAGTCACCCTCTGGGTGGCAGATCTGGAATTCTGAGTCAGAAATGCCAGATTCCACGAGGATGTTTGCAACTAAAGTGCAAAACAAAATTATTGAATGCTGAATTCTGGACGATTTCACAAGCAGAACAGTGATGGATGTATTGTTATCCACATTTTACAGGTGGGCTCTCAGAGAAGGAAAGTTGCCCAAGGTCACACAGCTTGTGAGGGAATTCCAACCCAAATCCATGTACAGGAGTCAGGGCCGTTTCTATACATCCTATGTACCCTCCCAGTAAACGACTACTGGTTCTAGGAATTTTCTCTTTATGTTAAATCCCTCTTGGCTAAAAGTTAGATTCCTTTTCTTTTGCTTTGCTTTTGTGATCATAGAAAAAGCTCCCCACCCTCCTTCAGGTAATCCCATCCGCACTGTATCAACGTTTCAAATTGTCCTTCCACAGATTAAATGATCCCAACTCACAGTGTAATCTCTTTGTGGAGATGGTATTACTTGTTACTTCTGATAACCGGGATTAACCCAGAGACACCCAACAAAAGAAACTGCCTCATGAATCAGAACCTGTCACCTTTTGTGTCACAGCTGGGGCTGGTATTGTCTCAAACAGACAGAATCGGAATTGAGGACTCAGTTGGGGTGAAGATCTGGCATTGAGTGGGCACCTAACAGATGTTGGCTCTCTTATCTCTCCTCAGCAGGCCCACTGGCCCAGGGCGGGAGACCTGGGAGGTTCCTATAGGAGGCAGTGATGGAAGTTTTGACAAGCAGGTGGCCTTAGGGAGATCTGGCAGCAGATCTTAGGGCCTGGGGTTCTGGAGGAAAACTCTAGACAGGGACTGGGGCAAAGGGGTCAAGACAGGAACTTAGCAATAACACTGGGGTACAACATAGGTCAGAAGGAACAAGTGCCAGCGTGCACATTCAAGTGAGGATTCACATCGTACTTGCATGAGCCATTTGGGTCTTTAAATTCCTTTATGGATGTGAAGGTCCCAGGACTTGGGCTAAATCCGAGGCAGGGCCGGCTATGTAATTTCATTTTGCAAAATGAAAATGCATTGGGCCGGCCGGGTGGTGCAGTGGTTAAGTGCGCACATTCCACTTTGGTGGCCTGGGGTTCGCGGGTTCAGATCCCGGGTGCAGACATGGCACTGCTTGACAGGCCATGCTGTGGCAGGCGTCCCACATATAAAGTAGAAAAAGACCGGCATGGATGTTAGCTCAGGGCCGGTCTTCCTTGGCGAAAAGAGGAGGATTGGCTGCTGTTAGCTCAGGGCTAATCTTTCTCAAAAAACAAAAAAGAAAATGCAAGGTCTTTGTTCAAAAAATTGAAAAAAAGTGCTGTTAAAGGTACTGAAATATGAACCCTTTCCTTTCTTCCTGATCTCTCTATTTTGTTGGCTTTTTATTTGCTATCTAATATCACACTCCTTTAGACATGGGGGTACTTGCAAGGTCACTATAAACACTCCCAAGTGCTTGGGGACCCTATTACCTGGCAGTGTGGCCCACCAGCTTCCAGGATACCCTCCCACCAGCCACCACAGGGTCATGGAGACCAATCTCCTTTTTCCCCAGGCCCAAAGCCCCAGCTCACTGAGGACTGGTGTCACCAGAGAGATTGCAGCCTTCACCCTGGGAAGTGTTTGGTCTCTGGACTGGAGGTAGGCGAGCGGCTCACGTCTGCCAGGATGGGGACAACGGCCACCCTGGTCTGCCCTAAGACACAGTCCTGAACCTCCCAGAGTCCCCACTTGTGCCCAGGCCCCTACTGGGAGCAGAGAGTGATGGCAGAATGAGGGCCTTCCACCACTATCCCTAGCCTAAGTGACTTGGCTGCCAACCTAGGCAGAGGGCAGCAGCATGGGGAGATGGAGAGAGAGGGTGGGCAGGCTCCAGGGTGGAGGGCACCGGGAGGCAGCTAAGTACCCATCCCAAGGAGGCAGAAAGGTTGTGAGAGGGGAGACCAGCATGCGAGCTGAGGCTCCAAGTTCCCGACGCACGTTCTACTGTCCCATCAGACTTCAGTTACAAAACAGAAATTATAGATAAAATTAAGAATCTTACGAGGGTGAGCTGAAAACATTAAGCCCCAAGCCCAGGGCCCTGGACAACTTTACTGGTCACACGCCCATGAAGCCAGCCCCGATCCGAGGTGGGGCCTCAGGAGTCCCAGCATAGGCGCTGGGAAATAATAGAGGCAGGAACACCAGACAGGCTTGTAGCAGCTTGAATTTTTAATTAAATATTTCTATTTATATGTGCCTTTTATAAGCATGCCACTTTTTTTTAATAATTTGGTGTGTCATCTTTGTCCAGGTTTTCTTTCTCTATTAATACTGCTCTGTCCTTATTTAGTTAGCTGGCTAGGGACAGATATTAATATCTCTGGTCCTTAGTTTCCTCTTCCCGTTTAGCTCCCACATCCTGTGTGGTTCTACTAACTTAGCAGTATTTAAAACCTCATATGATCTTGAGATAAATGACATTATTTTGGGTCATTTTCCCTGTCAGTCAGTCTTTCTCTCCCCCTTCTGTGTTTATTATTTTGGTGAGGAAGATTGGCCCTGAGCTAACATCTGTTGCCAATCTTCCTCTTTTTGCTTGAGGAAGATTGGCCCTGAGCTAACATCTAGGCTGATATTCCACTATTCTTTTGTATGTGGGATGTTGCCACAGCACAGCTGATGAGTAGAGTGTCCGTCCTCGGGCCAGCCCTACCCTTTCTGTGTTCAAACAAAGGGGCTGCCAGTGTTGCTGAATCCTTCACTCTCCATCTGCGAAACTGCCTTTCAGATGATGTTTCAGGAAAGGGAGGCCCCTTTGCCCAGTTATTGATTAAGAGGGGAGGAAAAAAATGTCCCCAACCCAAGTCTTGTTAGGAATTAACCTATCTTTCCGGTAATCAGCAGGACACTTCAAGCGGCTGTGAAAGATATTCAACACTCTGGGCACAAAGAACCCAGGCCCCAGAGGTGTGGCTGAGAGTGTGCGTAATCTGGAAGCAGCAGAGGAACAGGGCGTCTGATGGGTCTGCTGCCCCCTGGCTGTGTGACCACAGGCCAGTCACTTTCCCTCTCTGAGGCCCAGTGTCTTCATCTTTAAAATAAAGAGATTGGACTAGGTCATCTCCAGGGCTCCTTCTGGCTCAAAAATTTAAGATTTGTGGCTGTGAATCTACAATCTCCATCTCTTAGGAGCTTCCTGTTAAGTTGCTCTGGGGATCCCAGGCTCCTCAAATTTCTGGAGCTTCATTCCTTGAAGCAGCTCAGAGCACATTTCTCAGCCCGTTGGAAAGAGGATGGGTACTGAGGTGCACTTCAGGCTGGGGGTGTCCTTCCTCGGCCCCGAGGTCTGGGCATGTGGGAAGCCCACCGGCTGCCAGCACAGCAGTTTGCTCGCCCTGACAACTGTCCGCAGCAAGAAGTCACCTCTTAGGCGGCACCATTGTAAATGCATGTGAGTGAGAAACAGACCCAGTGACTCAGAGCCCACTGAGGACCCCCAGCCCTGAGCAGTCTCCTGCCGAGACTGGCTCCGCTTTTCTTGCCCCTGCAGGCAAGGTTGTTCTGCAGATCGTGCCTGGGTTCGTTCCTGGAACAATACAAAGAAGCCAGCAGTTAATTATACACTGAAGAAGCTCCTTCGCATCAGCGTCTACTCAGCTCTCTTTTTCATGCCCTCTGAAAAGACGTAATCATCTATTATAGTCATCATCAGCTTTGTTGCTTTTTGTGCCTCTAATTGGCACTTTGCTTCTAGACAATGAGGTAGAGCGGAAACTATGCTCATTGAGGAGCCGGCAGCCTGGTGTTCTAGTTCTGGGTCTATTAATACTTCAGTGTGCACCCCCGAGCAGGTCCCTTTACCTCTTTGGGTCTCAGCTGTCCAATCAAGCGAGGAGGTTGAGCAGACCTGGCTAAGCTCTGCTCCTGTCGGACATTCTGTTGTCTTCTCCCACGATGTGCCCCGCAGGATGCTGGTTATCATGGGAGACCTGGAAAAGAATGCATGGGGTCTAGTCTGGGCCCTGAGACGGCGCTCAGGGTTGGAGAGGCCGGATGGAAATGGTGGTGTACATCAGTGTGTGGCATTCCAAGGGAGACAGGAGTTTCTGGGGGAAAAGTTGGCTTTTGAGCTGGAGCAGGAGTGAAGAGGCCATCCTGACAAGAGCAGAGCATCTCATGTTGGGAGCAGGAGGCTGAAAGGAAGTGACAAGTCAGACTAACAAGGATCTCAAATAAAGGCAAAGGAGTTTGGGCCTTGTCAGCAATAAGGGACCATTGTAAACATTTGATTAGTGGAATTATAGCATGAGACAGACTCCTTAGAAGAGGTATCAATTAGGAATGCATTTGGCTGCACCAACCACAATAGTTTAAATACATCAGGGTAGATTTTTCTATTTAATAAGACATCAGAAGGTGGCAGGTGTGGGTGTTAGTTTAGCAGTTAGGTGCTGTCAGAGTTATTTCTTCAATTCTCTTGGCCATTTCCTCATGGTTGCAAGATAGCTGCTGCAGCTCCTGCTCACATCTCCATGTAAGGCAAAAAAAGAATGAATGCAGGGAGGGTTGTAGCAGTTGAGTCTTTTCCCTTTATATCACAAAAAAACCTTTTCAATAGGCCTCGAAACCCAGCTCCCTCCCCAAAGAAAACAAAACTAGACTTCTGTTTCTGTGTTAGGGAGTATAGTTTGGTCACATGACTATCCTAAGGGCAAGAAGGCTTTCCAACCTCGATGGAAGCCATTCCCAGCCCCACTTTCTTTGCAGCCTCCTACTGTACATTCTGCATTGTGGATGTTTTTGTTCCTAACTGGGAGCAACTTAAGAAACTTCTCACTTTTGCATCTCGAGTATTTGGCACCGTGCTGGGTTCACAGTAATCCTTCATTCACGACTGTGAGAGTGAATTGAACTAGGGTGGCTGTGCTCCCTGCCCCCTTGACTTTTCTCAATGAACCAAATGTCTGATGTGTTGGCCAGAATTTCTTTTATTACTCTGGCCCTCTTCCAGCATATTTCACAGCAGCCGTTAAAAAATATATTCTTAGGTTTGTACTTATAAAACTTTATTGTCTTAATTCATTTATTATCACCCATTTGAGGCTTTGGCCCTGAAGTGTGGTCTCAGCTACGTTGCTGCGTTCACCTGCTGTTGGAGAGTTTTGGTGAGTTTTAATTACCTTACTAGAGCCGGCATGGCCTCTGTCATTGCTACCTGATTGTTTATAGTGGGTTTTGCTCTTTTCTGAATGACTGTAACAGGAGTCTTAGTTTGGTCAAACAACTTACTTTGTTTCATCCATAAATTTGCTTTATCTCAGCTGAGCTTATGCTCTTAAAAAGCAGAAAACTCTAGATTTCTGCTTCCGGACAAGTTTGTGAGCCTTTTTTCCTTGCTGCTTTTTCCCCTTTATCTTTACAAATTTTTGTGGTATCAATCTGGTCATTTTTACTGACCATGACTGCAGGCTGAATTCTTTTCTATAAGCCCCGAATTTTGTAATCTGGGAGCAGTGCACATTGCGGATGTAATTCTCACCTTTCTTTCTTGGACTCGCAGAATAGGCTTCCTTGGAGAGCTACGATGAGGTGTGTATTCAACACTCTAAAATTGCAGATGCTCTTTCTAAGACCATAATGAACCATTTACAGTCTTGATGTTTTGCTTATTTCTCCATGAGTTAGATATTTTCTCCATTTGAGGGCTGAATCTTTACTCCCGATATTTCTCATTGATCCAATACTAAGATACATGTTTCCTTACACCTTGAGCCTTATGGATTGTTATTACAGTGTGCAAAGATTATTCACACATTCTAATATGCATATGCATCTCACCACGGTATGGAACTCGTCCCTGAAGAGTTGTGCCTTGTTAAGGAACATTTTAACCTCATCTGCTTTCTAAGTTGATGGCCCAAATAAGGCAATGGCGTGGCCGCTGCCGACTGTCTCCACACTGGAAGTGTCAGCCCGCATTGCACAGTTGTGGGTTTTTGAAGAGGAGCATGTGAAAAAATAAAACTGACCCTTGTGAGAGTGGGTTGTTTACAGAACAGATTTTGTGGTCCAAACCTTGCCTCTGGATGTCCTGGGGGCGCTGTCATGGAAGCCTTCTCCATTACTGACTGTGGTGATTAGAGATGGCAGGCCAGGAAGACAGAGGGCCCGGGGAGAAACATACCTCCCCACGCATTCATGTATATTCTCTCCCTTGAGGCTGGCTATATTTCTGCCTGGCAACAAAGCTGTTCTGACACACATCCCCAGCACAGAATTCCAAGTTCCTTTGTGTACAGGGAACAACGATCTGGGTTAGCTGGGATTAACCCACAGCTGAACCATGGCAAGATGGGTTCCGTGTCTCTCAATGAATCGGGGAAACACTTAACAGTTTCATGAATGGGATTCCTCTGCCTGACGCGTGGAGCTGAGTTGTCAGGTGGTACGTAAGGGCAGACTGGAAAATCCCCATGCCTGGCATCTCCCGGTGTGTTTCTGTGTTTGCCTTCTAGAAGGGCTCTGGCTGGAGATTCTGACAGTGATCCCTGTCCTTTTCCACCCTGCTCGCAGACCTCACAGGCATAGACACAGCCTGATGGTTGGTCCCGCCAGATGGAATCATCTTAAAAGTTTCAAAATGTCCTTATGCAAAAAGCCCAGAGCCTGCATGTTAACCCCTGAATGGCAGAGTTTTGTTTTGACAGTTGCAGCCAGACATTCACATCTGTATAAAATAGTATTCCCTGGACATTGAGGAATATGCATGAATCATTAAGATAGTTTGTAAAGGCAGATTTTGGGAGCCTCCATCCAGAATTTTTTTGCCTTTTTTTTTAGAAAAAGGGGTAGGAGGGAGAATCATGCATTGATACAATTAGTCCTTTCTTGGGAAATTTGTAAATAGGATAGTCTAGGTCCAAATAGGTGTCTTTTAGTGAGCACTTGTCTTATTTCTGGAACACACTGACATGTCAGTGTCCCTCTTCGGCCCCCACCCACTCCAGGGAAGGTGAATAACACTCAATAGGTTCTTGCTGCTATTTGTGTCTCTTCTCTGTTCCTAGGGCTGCGAGGGTGTGGATTCCAATACAACGAGTCTACAGTTTGGGGGGAAAAGGAGCTAAGGAGGAGAGAACTAATGTTTATTGAGCACCTATGATGTGCTAAGCTTCACGCACGTCATCTTATTTAATCTGCCCACAATTAAGAAGTGGAGATGTCATCTCCACTTGAGAACTGAAGACGCTGCACTTCACACAGATCTGGCAATGATCCCCATGGGAGACCTAGCTGGGTCTGCTGAACACCTGCCCCACACGCTGTACATAACCCCATGTTGCCTAAAAAATGAAGTATTTAACCCAGTGACTTAGTTAATTTATATGCCAACTTATATATGGAAGTTGCTATACCTCAGATAGTGACATTTTACTGAGACAGTTTGTAGACTGCATCCCATAAATACTGAAAAAAAATCGAAATAGTCAAACTTTGAAAGTTTATTCATAATCCTTAGCTTCTGAGATCTTTCTGGGACTTCTAGCTCATTCTATCTCTTAATGTGGCAGGGGGCGTCTACAGTTGGGTGGAAATAGGGACAACCCAGGCCCTGTTGACTTCAGGCCACACGAACCTGTAGCTGCTTCCTCAGAGGAATAGGCTTAAGAGCAAAACATGCCCTGGCTTTCCCTAATGGTGGAGTGCAGGGTACAGGAAGAGAGGGTGGGCCTAAGATCCCCCCGCTCTTCCAAGGAAGGATTAGGTGGCACTGTGCTCATCCTCAGGTTCCCTCCTTAGACTTTGGTTCCTCTCTCGGATGCCCAGGCTGGCTAGCCTCTCACTCTATGTGGTGCGCGTACCATTCACTCTGGCTCACCCTTATCCACATTACATAAGGAGATTATATCCAGATCAAATTGCATCGTTGACTCTCAGCCGCCATCAGCCGATGCAATCAGCAATTAATTAGACGTCAACAGTCTGGTTAATGATAACATTAGGTTAACATTTAGAACAGATCTTTCTCCTATACTATTTTAGTCCTTAATTACCTGTCTGGTCTAATCTTTAGAGGGACCAACTCCAGACTTCAAGCTGTAACACATCTGGATTTGTCCTCCATCCGTATGCATACTCTTTTATTTTATTTATTTATTTTTTTAAAGATTTTATTTTTTCCTTTTTCTCCCCAAAGGCCCCCCGGTACATAGTTGTGTATTCTTCGTTGTGGGTTCCTCTAGTTGTGGCATGTGGGATGCTGCCTCAGCGTGGTCTGACGAGCAGTGCCATGTCCGCGCCCAGGATTCGAACCGACGAAACACTGGGCCGCCTGCAGCGGAGCGCGCGAACGTAACCACTCGGCCACGGGGCCAGCCCCCGTATGCATACTCTTAACGGAGTACCCCTGGAGGCGCAGGGCAGCAGAAGCTGCCTGACTGTCAGAGAAGTGTGGGGTAAATACTATTAATATGAGCTTGATGCTGCCTGATGGAGCTGAGCGAGTGGTGCCATATGGCAAGGCTGTCATCACGAATAACAGCAGCTGTGTTAGGAATAAAAAGGTGTCTCTGTGTGCAGTGACATGGGGGAGGGGAACTTGACATACGTCATGGAACCCATTGGGGAGAAAAGCAACAGAAATGGAGTCAAAATGTGGCTTAACCCCTTCTTTCTCACACTTGGCCCTGCTGAAAGCAGAAGTGGAGTCCTTGCAGTTGAAACACAGCTGGCTTTCTCTTTACTTTATGAGCGTGGCCACTCTACTTTTTCAAAAAAAGACGTAGACACTAGCCCTCTTGCTTTTGGCATTGACTTTGGTGGGTGACACAGATTGGACGGCAGGATTGTTTTTTTTGAAGATTCACCCTGAGCTGACATCTGTCGTCAATCTTCCTCTCTCTCCTTTTTTGTTTCCCTTCCAGAAGCCCCAGTACATAGTTGTATATTCTAGTTGTCAGTCCTTCTGGTTCTTCTGTGTGGGCCACCACCACAGCATGGTCACTGACAGACGAGCGGTGTGGTTCCATAACTAGGAGCCACACTCAAGCCGCTGAAGCAGAGTGTGCTGCACTTTAAGCACTAGGCCATCAGGGCTGGCCCAGAGGGCAGGTTTTCAGGCCTGCATTTTGTAGAAGAGAAAGGCAAGTCTGAAGATGTGACTATGAATGAGTACATGGAAGCAGAGGCAAGGCTGTTAAGTCTTGGTCTTGAGTTGTTCAGCATCTCCAAGTTTCTGAGGACATGGTCTTGACACCGGCTCATCTCTAAGGGGAGGTCAGGACTCAGGGCAAGTTGTACTGTGGGCTCTTGCACATTCCTCAGAATATTTTCACATAGCTGGAATCTGGATAAAATGAGCTGCTGTACATAGGAAAAGGAGTAGCTGAGGTAGAGCTGTCATAAATAGCCATTGTAGCCAAGGAAATGTGGGTGGAGAGAGGAGGTGGGGATTTCTTGCCCGAGAGCCAGCTCCAGGCCCACCTGTACTGCCTTGCAGCGGTGGTGGGGGGTAGAATTGATAGGCTTATTGCTATGTGAGTGCCTTGGGTCTTTTTAAATACACTCTCGCTCTTCTACCCACTCACTGCTTCCCCGAATCACAGAGTGGGACTCTGGGAGATGTTTCCCACAGTCTGAGCCCTGGCACAGGCTCAGGGGATGCAAAGTAGGGTTTACGGGATGGGCAGCAGCTTTTTCAGTGTTTTGCTTTGGTCTCTAGAATGGTACTTCAAGGACATAGTTGGAAAAGCAACACTTTTGAAATGTTACTGTTCGAATCCCCGCCATTACCCTCAGCGTGATCACCTGAAGGGGCTTCTAAATAGCTCAGCGAAGTGTAAGGGACTCAGGAAGTCACACTTAAGAGTGTCCACTCCGCCCTGTTCAATGGTGCCATTTTGGGTGAGTCTTCCTGTCGTTGGTCTCCTCCTCTCCAAATGCGGGCACTGAACTCTCTGGCCACAGAGGGTCCTTCCAGCTCCAACATTTTTGCATCCTGATTGATCTGCCCCTTGGCTAACCGCGGCCAGTTTAAGAGCACAGCACCTGTCCCATTTCCCGTTGCCAAGAACTTGCAGAACTGAGCTAAGAAAGCTGTGCTGTCAGTGCCAGTGAACAGGAGTTGAGAGCCAGGACTCAAACCAAATTTGGTGCCAAAAACTGGAATAAACTGAACCAAGCGCTCAGCTCCCAAATTACCTTTAAAAAAACTGAACTTAGAAACCAAGAACCAAATATGTATTTTTAAAAATAGAATGAGCCACTTTTTGAACTAGTTAGAACCAGAACTGGTTCTTTATATTTTTGAAAAGTAATTTGAACACCAAAATATCCCCTGGATGAAATCAAACAGATATTTCCATCAGTTTTGGTCTCTGGTTAAAAACAGACAAGCGAGCAAGCAAGCATACAGATTGAAAAAAGCTCTCTGACATTTAGAATGGGATTTTGTTTGGAAAAGAATCAGGAAAAGAGTTTTAGTACATTTTAGTCAAGAGAACCTTCTATAACCAATTGGGAAAATATTGGTGACGTCTACTGACCAATTACCACGGATCTACAATGCTTCACCTCTCAGTCATGAGGCCACAATTTCTGGTCACTTCCACAGCTCTTCCTTCTCTGATCAGTCCATTATTTTTGAAGGATTTAGGTGACCATCAACTGCATAATGAATGCAGTGATGGAGATAACCAGGATTTTCTAAGAAACTTGTTTTGTCCAAAGCTCAGATGACTTTTGCTTGGGAGGCTGGGCCCTGTGACTTGCAGGGCAATAGGGGGACTGGCTGGTGGTTCTAGAGAATGTAGTCTGGGGCTCATACCTGATGAAATCTGGGTATTTTACCAATGAGATGGATTTGGTGAATGAGCTTCTTCCTAAATGATGGCATGGAGGCCATGCTGCCGGAAGTGGGTAAATCGCTGGAGAAATAAATTACATGGGCTCAGTCTGAGTGACCTGATTTGTTTGTGTGGTGCTTCTGAATGTCAAGGAAACTTTTGTGTCCAGCGTCTCCTTATTTGAATGTTTCTTCTGGTTGTGATTTTCTTGGACTTCTTCTCATCTCCAGTCTGTCCCTGGTGAGGGCATTTGGTCTTGGGACTTGGTAAGCTGCTTAACTGGAGGGTGGACATGTAAATATCACTTTCTATTTCATGTCTTGTCACAGTGCCTGGCTAAGAGGTTGGCATACAGCCTTGATGAAAAGAAAAGTGGATATAATTGCTGGGCTTGGTCTCCAAAATGATCCCCTTTGCCCAGGAAGCCGTCTTTGACCAACCCCAAGTCTGAGTAGGACCTTCTCCCATCACATCTTGGCCTTTCCCCAGCCTGGCACTAAATGTAGGCAAGTCTTGTAGACAAGTCTTGATTCCTCCTTCTTCTCCTCTAGACTGAAAGAGCTGGATCAGGCTTTTCACTGCTATGTTCTCATTGCCTCACGTGGGGCGTGGCAGAGAGAAGGTTCTCTCACAGGATTTGGGCTCTTTTGAGAGCTTTCTCATGAGGTTACCATACTTAGAGTAATGGAATCTCTTGTTATTGGTCCCATTTTAAAGATGTTAGCATTCCCATGGTTAGCAAGAATAGCTCACATTTATTGAGTTCTAAATTATTTACAATACCATCATGTGAATGATTTTTTTGTTAGTTTTTTCCATCAAAGTTATACATGCACATAGTTTAAAAAAAATTATCTTCCAAGGTTTGTTAGGAAAGACATCAGTCCCCACTTTTCTCAAAGTTTCCATTCCCCAGAGGCAGCCATTTTCAACTCTTTTAGTGAATTTTGGAATATTAACCTCCATATCTTTACATAAGGTGCTTATATTGCTACCTAATTTATCGGGACTTCTTACTCTGCAAAGCCATTTGCCTTCAAGACACACACACACACACACACACTTCCTGGACCTCCTATTCTTGCAATATGGTTATATTGTAATTTTTTATTGATACAACAGCTATCATTTTCATTTTATGAATCTATAAGCGCTCTACATAACTGAGCCATGTAGTAAACTATGGTTACTTTCCTTTGCTGCATAATTTTTTTATTTTCCTGGAGTTAATGATTAGCTTGGGTTTTCTGGTGTAAGGAAAACCCTCACTCCATGTGTGTGCTCAATATTCTGTGACTTATCACTCAGTCGACCTCAGACTCTCCTCCAGTGGCAAATCTCTCAATAGTTTCAGACACATTAGATATTCCACTAATTTCTTCTTTAAAAAATTAAATCTCTTTCCTCAGTGTTATTCTGTAAGGTGGGGAATAAGAATTCTAGCTTTTTTCCAAAAGTTCCATGTGGTCAACCCAGGCTGTAAGGTCCCCAGACCTAGGTCCCTGGATAACAGTTGGTCTAAGTTCAAATATTATTCTTTCAATGCTGAAATCTTTTTTTTGCTCACCACCCTCTAACAGCTGCTACAGCTTTCCAGTGTAAGACCTAGCTGCCAAGCACTTGTGGAAAAAGTAAGTCTTACGAGCCGTAGGTATAAAAGCAGCTGTATCCTGTCTGCTTCACCCTCCGATCAGCCCACATATATCTCGTCTTTTTGTTCTAAATAAATCAAAGCTGACCTGAGAATTAAAATCCTTTAATATACATGTCAGATTTGACTTACCTTCTACCATTGTTAAAGATTGCCTTTCTGGCATGGAGTTTGATTCTGGAAAGTGAAATAGATTGTGCCTCTACCTTAAGTGCTATTTTCTGTCTAGAATGTATAAAATCACTTCAGGAACCATAGTATTCAGTACCTTTCCCACAACCCTCTCTAAAGGAAGGATTAAATGGACTCTGGTTTAGAATTTGAGGAGGCAATGCAGCACCCCCGGCGAGCCTTAACCCAATGGAATCTTAAAGGCTAGAACAGAACGACAAAAAACAAGTGCAGAAGACCTGTGTCAATAAGGCCTGTCTTTGATCTGGGTCTTTCTCCTCATTCCCAAACCACCCCTGCTAATAAGGAGCCAGCTGTGTCCTTCTTGGTTCTGAATTAGCCAGATCATTGTCTCACTAAGATAAGCAATTTAGATTTCAAGACTGGCTCCTGGCTCCACCTCCATCCTACCCCTATTTTTCTCTCTCTCCCTCCTTCTCTCCCTCCCTCCTTTCTCCTTCTTCTTTCTCTCCTTCCCCTCCTCCTCATCCTTCTTGTCTTTCTGTCTCTCTCTGTCTTTGTCTCTCTTTCTTTCATCTAAGAGGGGGTGGGTATGAGAGTAAAATTATGATCCTGGGTTCAAATCGCTGCCTGGCTGGCTGTACACAGGCTCTCTAATCATTTCTTCATCTGTAATATGGAGATAATCAGACTACTCGGGGGTTATGAGGATTAAACAAAATTAGGCATGAGAAGTGTTTAGCGTAGGTCTTGGTATGTGCTAATCCAGAATAAATGTCTTCATAGTAATCATGATAATGTCTTAAAATTTTCACCCCCCAAATTCAATGCTGCTTAAAAGAGGTAATGCCACTGTAGGAGATGTTGACAGTATTTACACTATGGGTCCATCTTTCAGATCTTTGGAATATTTGAAGGAATAAAATGTTTTATTCAGAGAATGTTCTCATCCAGTTTTATTCTGGATTAATTACTTTAGTAAATATACAGATTTTATGTGGGTTTATCCTATGGATTTATAAGAAATGTAAGGTAAGGGTTTGGTTTGGGCTTTTTAGCCTAGTGTCTTAGTTATAATCTCAGATTCAAGGCCTGGAGTATACATGTGGATCTGATGGGAATCCCAGCTTTCTGTCTTGGGCCAGAACAGAATATCCAAGACTTATAAAATAATAGCTCTCTGGCTCCTCCAACAAGATACTGCCCAGGTTAAGCGGCACAGAAAGGATCTGGTAAGTCTGTTACCTAATCATACAATGTCTTCATTATCTGGAAAGAAAACAGATTGTGGGCCCATTGGAACAGAGTCTCTTCTTGTGGTTTTTTTCTTTTGCAGGATTGCATGTAGTGCTCACCTGCCCGTGTGAGTGGCTGCAGGAGCTGGGACAGAAGGTGAGGGCCGTGGAACATTTCACAGGCTTTTATCTAGAGTGGCACATCGCCAGTTAGCCTCTCAGCTGCTGGGCATTGTCTGAGGTCCTGAATCTGGGTGCCCTGTGGGCTTTTACCTCAATGAAGCACTCACGTCTGTTCAGGGTGCTTAATTAGAGAGAGGTGAGTGTTGTCAAGGTGACATCCTTTTGATTCATTCATGGAATGGAAGTTGGAGTATGTAAGAAAGAGCCAGAAATAATGGTTGACCTGGAATTACTTACATCTAGCTAGTTCAGAAAATCCGGACACTTAAAAGCAAGGAAACAAGGATGAGGAGGATGTGTACAACCAGGTATAGCTGACATCTGCGTTTTCTTCTCTGAGTTTGAACCTGAAGAAAAAGTTGGGCTAAGAGAATATTTTAATGGCCCACTTCACTCTTCAATGTCACAAATTGCCACTGTTGCTATGACAGTTTACAGAAAACACTCCATCTAAATCTCTTTTCTATGTAAAATCTTGAACATGTGATAGCTGACTTTTTCCAGAAGATTTTAATCGCCTCTGCTGGGTGCAGTAACCAAGGTGGTCTGTGCCTATATTTTAGTTATTTATTCATTTATTCATTCAGCCATTCATTCAACAAATAGTTATTGAGTATTTGCTATGTGCCAGGCTCTGTATGCCCGTGAAGCCTGTGTTTAACAAACATTTGTTGTTGAAGGTAAGTTCTGGCATCACGTGCTCCCAACACAGGCAGGAAGGATGAATGGGTACCTGGGGAGCACTAACAAACATGTGTGAGAGAGGCAGCCTCCCGAGAGAGAAGCTCCTGAGGCATCTGTGACTCTTCCCCAGACAGTCCAACAGAAACCAAGCCCTATTACCTTCCACGAAACACCTCGCTCAGTCCCCTTCTCTCAAGCCAGGACGTTTGCCTTGGGCAGGGTCTTTATCAACTTATGGGCAGATTGTTGGAGACTCCTAATGGATCTTCCTGGCTCCCAACTCCAATCCACCTAATTCACCTGTGCAGTCCTGACCAACACATTGTTCTTAAACACTGTTTCCCCAAGAACCTGCAGTAGCTCAAATCCAAACCACTCAGCTTGGCTTTCAGGGCCCATCACTTATCTGGCTCCAGTGAACACGGCTGATTTTCGTCCTGTCCTTCAGTTGCCATTCCCAGCAGGTTCATTTCCTCCTTGTGTCCAGAATGCACCTCCCAGATCTTGAGCGTGTAGTCCAGCCGGCTTAGGATGTCCTCTTTCTTCCCCTTTACCCACCTGCATGGCTGGCCTTGTGCTACTCTCTCCTCTCCTGCTCATCCCTTAAGCCCGATGTGAGCCTCCCACTTATGGTTGAGTCTATTTGTTATTCTCCAACATTTATCTCTCCTCTTCCACAGAAATGGAAGTCTAGCTGGGAATATGGCTGCCCAGGACAAAGACCACATGTGCCAAAGACCACGTGTCACAGTCTCTCTTGTAGTAGGTCAAATGGGCAAGTTCATTCATGAGCAAGTTTGTGCAACATGTAGATCATATTCTTAAAGGGAAAGGCATGCTCTTTCCTTGCCCCTTTCTGTGGCTGGGATGAGGGCAGGGTGTGAGCTGCTTGGGCTGGATGGATGTACACTAAGATGCCAGAGCCATAGGAGTGCAGGAGTCTCAGTCCCCAACAGCATGGAGCTGTCATATGAGCTCCGTGTCACATCAGCCCTAGATGCTTACACTTACACACATGAGAGAGAAATAACTTCCGACTGACTTCAGCTTTTTAAAATTCGGGTTTCTGTTATAGCAGCAGAATTACACACCTCTTTCGAGAAGCCTTCCTGGCTCTTCCCTTCTTTATACTCTTATCATGACCACAAAGTCTGATGCATAGTTGTTTTCTCTTACCCTCCAAGCTGCTTGAGGACAGGGACCACAAATTAGAACTGGACACAGTTTGGCACAGCTGAAAGAACACTGAGTTAGAGGTTCGAAGACCTAGGTTGTAGCTTTTCCTGATTAACAGGATATGTTTGGGTGTACTTCTTAATCTTTCTGAGCCTCAGTGTTCTCAACTGCTTATGGGGAATAAAAATTGTTTCTCCCATGAAATAGGAGTTGTGAAAATATTTTGTAAACCACAAAGTAATGTACCACGCTAAGATGGTAGTCCTATTGTGCTTCAGCCTTGACTGCCATGCTGTGTACACAGTGGTGACTGAAGATGATGATTCAGGGCCACTTCCGAGGATGTCTATGGACGCCTGTCTGCTAAAGGCCGGTGGTCAGTGGTAAAATGACCCATTCGTAACTTACTAATTACTCAAATAACTATGGGACACTACATAATAGGAATACATTTTTAATGACTCATGGGAAACCTTGACAATATGGAACAAGTTGAGTTATCACAGCACCTGCTGTATGGATAAGGGGTCAAATTAGAGACCCATCATTTACCGTGTAAATTCCTTTTGGTGAGTTACTGACCTGATGTTCTAGAGCACTGTACATGGGTACATGGATATTGGGGGGGAGAGTGGATTTACGGAGAACACACACATATGCATGTCTGCCTACCATTTACTGAGTACCTTAAACATTTCTCCTCCACAGAAAAGCACACACCCGCCTCTGTTGCACCTATCCAAGGGTTAAGAGGAGTATTATTCTTTGAAGCCCCTCCACAGCCGTTATTCCCAGGGAACTAGGGTTTTTTAACAGCCTTTCCCAATAATTAGAAATTTAATTAACCTCCCAGCTTTGATCAGAGTCTTGTTTCTCGTTACCTTTCCCTATGCCTGTTTCTGAGTCAAGAGCTATTTCTGGGCCTTCCCTTTCCAATTATAAAGTACTGTTTATGCTTAGTTTAGCCTGGCACAGCTGTAAAGAAAGCAACTCTCCTGCTCAACAGCCTCCAATGACTCCCTGCTGACCACTGAATGAAGCACGAACTCCTTCGCCTGGCGTTTGGGTTTTCCACAGCCTGGCCCCAGAACACCCTTCCGATCTCATCTCTCCTCTTCCCACACTTGAACTTTATGACTTGAAGTTTCTCAACAGGCCCTTGTCTTCCTGCCTGGGGGCTCTTTGCTGCTGCTGCTGCTCCTGCCCCAGCACTTGGCCAACTACATCATGCGCCTGCCCCTATGGAATCCTCCCTCTCCCAGAAAGCCTTTGCTGATGGCTCCCTCCCCGTCCCAGTCACCAGGTTGTGCTCTCTCCCTTCTGAATTTGCACTGAAATTCACACCTTTCTCATCATCTTATCTCATATGATAGTTATTGTGCATTCGTCTTATTCTCTCTCTTTGGATTACAGATTTTACAAGAAGAAACATCTTATCCATCTCTATACCCTTTAGGACTTAAAACAGTACCTTAATCACAACAACCATTTCTGGCTTCCTGTTTTGTGCTAGATGCCTCAAATAAACCCTAATTCTCACATTCACCAGGCAAGATAGGGAAGCCCCTCTCAGACAGGTTAAGGGACTCCCCCGAATCCACAGCCAGGAAGGTCACATTGGATTGTTCTGTGCAAGGAGCTGGGCACAGCGACACCATGCTTGGCAAGTATAGACTACCAACTACTGGCCATGCCTTTGAGAATGTGAGCCACCATTTTCAGGGGAGAACAATGGCAAAACTGTTTCTGAACCTCTGGTTGGGTGTAAGGATGGATCCTCAGTAATTACCATGACCTGTGATGTTTTTACCAAGTCTCCCATGTTGGTGATGGTTCGCCATGCAGTCCCTTGTCACCCTTGGAGTTAAGACCTGCTCACCTACCAGAGTGTCCCAGAGTGTTTGAGCTCTGTTCACACCATTGATCATCTTGCCCCAGTTCTTTGGTAGCTAATGAAGCTTCTTCAGCAGTTTATGCCTGGAAATTTGTGGCCTCCCACCGGAGCTCCCTTCAACTCTAGGGAGACTGGAAATGACTTCTTTACCCTCTACCTGGGAAAAGAGACCAGCGGCTTACCATCCCCGTCCAGCGCCCTTGGTTATGACATCCTGCAAGCTGCTGGAAAGGAGGAGAAAGAGTGTTGAGCTCAGCTTGGGGCTGGTTGTTTGGGGAACGTCTGCACATGCTGGGGAGCTAGGGAAGAGAGCAGTGAAGGACACACAAGCCAGGCTCCATCACCCAGTGAGCAGAGGAGGGGTGGGAACTGAGTGCATGAGTGGAGGTGTTGAGGGAGGGAATCAGGCCTGTTTGACTGACAGCCACATTTCCTCGCTCCATGTCATACTCTCTTTCTAGGTAAAAATGTGCCTTCTCTCCACTCAGGGGAATAGAGGAACTGAGACCGCCATTTGAGGTGACCTACTTTTCCCACCTCTTATGCCCCAGCTTTATCATTTATAGTTTCTCATCACCCATTTTTCCATTCCCCCCACCTCTGTTCACCGGAATGGGATCACAATGGGCTTCAGATGCCGTAAGTGACCCCAAATAATCTCTGTGTTTTTCCAAATTATCCAGCGGCTTGTTGGCTGGTGAGTCACTTGGTGCTGGTTGTGATCCAGCTGCTGAGCTGACCTGGCTGCAGGGTCAGGGCTCCTGCAGTGACTGGTCCTGATCTTCTCGGAAATCATCTGGATCTGAGGCAGAGCTGGTGAGAACTTCCCCTCTTAGATCAACTCCAGGTTGAGTTCAGCCAGCGCCTTCCTAGAGGGTGGGGCTGGAATCCAGTCATCACAGAGGATGACGTCAGCACTTTGTCCTCACCATCCTCCTCACCTGCTCTTCTCTCCCTCTGTTCTCCTAAGCTCTTTCTTCCTTTGTATCTTCCATTTCCATTTCTCTGGGCTTCATCTCCCATCTTTCCATATGTTCCATGCCTCCATTCTGCCACCCCTCAGCACCTTTCTTTTCTCCCATTTTTCTGTTTCCTTACCTGCATTTCAGTCCTCCTGTGTTCTCCTGAGTTCCCCATGCAGTGTGCCAAGCCTAGGTTGACTGTAAGCATGACACTACAAGAGAAAGTGTGGTCTTTGTCTTGAAGGAGCTACAAACTAGTGGAGAAAAAAAATAGTGCTATGAAACACACGAAAATTGGAGCCAATAGAAACTTTACTTCTTGTTCTCTCTCCATCTTCTTCCTTTGCACCATCTTAGGATTCAAACATGTTTTCCACCCAAATTTGGGCAAGAAAGGCTTTGGCGCTCTGCAGCATCATTTCCTGACGTTGTGGGTGGATTTTCTGTTACCAGAGAGGTTGGGCTCAAATTTGCATTTTATTTCCTTTTATGTTAAAAGAAATATATTTGTAGTAGCAATATGTGATCATCAAAGAAAGTCTTGAAAATGCAAGAAAGTGTAAAAAAAAGTAAAAATAATTCACAATTCCAATTCAAAGAGATAACCACTGTTAACATTTTTATATACTGTTTCCCTTCTAGGTTTTTCACTGTCATAAATATTCTTGTTTTTACATAATCGGGATTATGCTATGTATGCAATTTTGTGATCTGCCTTTTTCACTTAATATAATGTTGTGAGAAATTTCTCATATCATTAAAATAATATTTGCAAACGTCATATGCTAAACTACCAATGTACTATGATTCATTTAACTCTTCTTCCATTACTGATTGCTTAGATTGTTTCCAAATTTGTATCACTATGAATAATACTGTGAGGAAATTTTTGGTGTATAATTTTTTGCCTCAAGCAGTAATTTCTTCTTTGGGAAAGATTCCTAGAAGGGAAATTACTGAACCATAAATGTGAACTTTAAAGACATTTGATTGCTTTCCCCAAAGGATGAATCTCTACATATTTCTACTTGCAGTGTATGAGAATACCGGTGCCAGCAAAAGAGAATTCTTACCAACAGAAGTGTTATAATTCTTTAAAACATTTGCTAATTTAAAAGGAGAAAGAGTGGCTTTCTGTAATATTAATTCTTAATCCTTTCATTACAAATGAGGGTTTCATATGTTTCTTTTCTTAACCATCTTGATTGTTTCTATGATTAAGTGTCATCTATATATTTTTATTTATTTATAAATTGAAAATTTAATATTTATTTTGTTAATAAAATTTTATTATTTACATGTTTTTATTTTGAGATTTTAATTCATTTATCCATTTGTTCATTTATGAATAATTATTAGGTGCCTATTATGTGCCAGGCACTGCTGTAGCTAGACACTGGGAATACCACAGTGAATAAAATAGAGAGGTCGTGGGAAGAGGATGGATAGATGATGATGAGTGCTGAGAATAAGAGTAAAGAAAGAAATCCAGAGTGAGGGAGTACTGAGGAATGTGGTTAAAAATCAGATGTCAGATACGTCTGCACTGAGATGACTTTCTTACAGGTTGGAGGGAAATTAACAAGTGAGCCCAGCAGAATTTGGAGAAAAAGTTTCAGGCAGGAAGAACTGCAAGTGCAAAGTCCCAGGGCAGATCATGTCTGGCATGTTAGCAGAAGGACAAAGAGGCTGGCGTATCAGGAGCGGAGTAAGAAGGAGGAAAGTAGTTGAAGATGAAGTCAGAGAGAGATCCCAAATATGAGGATTCTTTGAAATCACTCTGGTGACTTTGGCATTTTACTCAGCATGAGCTGGAAAGCCATTAGAAGTGTATTAGTCAGCTATTACTGCCTAATGCTGCATAACAAACAATCCCCAATTTTCAATGGTTTGCAAGAACAAACTTTGTTTTTCACTCATGGATCTGTGAGTCTGTTGTGGAGGCTCTGCTTCGAGCTGCAGATGGGACTCTTGACTGCTTCCATTTCTTCTTTACTCTGAGACAGTGGCTGCCAGAGCATGGTCTTCTGTGGCAGACAGCAGAAAGACAAGAGGGAAAGCCAAACCAGCATGCATGCTTAAAGCACACTCACACCATATCTGCTCACATTCCACTGGCCAAAGCAAGTCACTCAACCTAGCCCAAGATTGATGGGCAAGGAAGCAATACAACCTACCGCAGGAGGTTTTTGTGTGGAGGGGTGAGCTGGTTTATATATTAAAAAGATCACTTCTGGAGCCCACAGATTACCACTAGTCTAAACTATGGTGACTCAGTAGTCTTTCTTCCTATGCAATATCTCCCATTCTTTGTTCTTAAATATTTTAAAAATTGATTTTTTTCATGGGTAGAAATTGCACAATAAATTCTGCCACAATTAACACCCCTTCCCACTACTCCCTGTCTTTAAAGGCAGAGCTGTGGGAAGGAGGAAGAGGAGAGAATTATTGCTTTGACTCAGTGGGAAGTGCTGTGGAGGGAGGTAATGCTATTCCACTTAAAATCACCTTCAGAAGTTAGGGGTCCTTGCATCCCAGTTTGATATTTGTTTATGCAGTAGGATGGCTGATCTGCCCCTTGTGCCAATTTAGGAGGTAGAGAAGTTTATCAACTGGCATTACGGTTGGCTGGAAGTAACAAAAACTTAACTATCAAGAGCTTAAGCAGATACGAGTCTATTTGTTTCAGGCAAAACATATTTGGAGACAGACAATCTAGGACCCACATTGACATCAATATCCCAGCTTCTTTCTCTTTTTTAACTCTGAAATCCTTGGCCTGTGGTTTTCATCCTCCTGGTCACAAGATGGCTGTGTTAGACACATGTCCACATTCCAGGCAGGATGAATGGAAAGAGGGCAGTAGGCTAAAGGAGATATGCCATCTCAGTCTGTTGCCTTTAAAAGCATTCCCAGAATCCCCTTCTCACAGTTCCTTATTAGAGCAAGTGGGAGGGTGTTGTGAGTGGTTCTTGAGTAGCCAATCCACAGGGTCCACAACAAGAACAGAGGAGGGGCTGGCCCAGTGGTGTAGTGGTTAAGTTCCCACACTGTGCTTTAGCGGCTCAGGGTCCACAGGTTTGGATCCTGGGTGCAGACCTACACTGTTCATCAAGCCATGCTGTGGAGGCATCCCACATACAAAATAGAGGAAGATTGGCACAGATGTTAGCTCAGGGCCTATCTTCTTCATCAAAAAACAAACAAAAGAATGGAGGAGAGGGAGAGGTAGAGAGAGATGATAGGACAGAGAGGACTTGCATGAAACAGCTGACATGCCCCTTGTTTGGCATAGCAAAGATGACTCGTCTCCCAGGGATCAACTGGGCATCATAACTGGTAATCTGGCTTAAAACTTCTTGCCTAGTGAAGGGCCTGGGACTGGTCCTGCTACCTGTGACATAGTCAGAAATTATTCAACTTCACATTTCCTTAGAAAAAAATTTTTTAATTAAAAAAAAATTTTTAATAGAATTTTTTTTTAGAGCAGTTTTAGATTCACAGTAGAAGTGAGCAGAAAGTATAGAGTTCACATATATCCCCTGTCACACCCAACACACAACCTCCCCCACCGTCAATGTCTCACACCACAGAGGGATGTTTGTTACATTGATGAACCTACATTGGCACATCATTATCACCCAAAGTCTGTAGTTTACATCAGGGTTCTCTCTTGGTGTTGTACTGACAGAGTCTTACCTTGAACAAACTTTAGTTAGGTTCCTCTGAGCCTGCTTCTTGACTAGGCCTTGACCTTGGCCCTTGTCGTGTCTTAGCCAGGCCTGCATCTCCCAGTCTTAGCAAGAATCCTGCTATGTCAGTTTAGCAAGAATCCCCTACCCTTGATATCTGATCAAATTCCTCACCTTCCACCCTTGACAGCTGATCACCCTGGTCTGCCTTCATCAAGAATCCTGTTAAGCCAGTTTAACAAGAATCCCCCTCCCCTTGATGTTTCCTCTTAGTAATTTTCCATCTGCTGACACCTCACTTTGCTCGTTGGCTGCAAGTCCCCAGCTTCCTTTGTTGTATTTGGAGTTGAGCCTGATCTTTCTCCTCCATTGTGATAATCTTGACTGCTATTGCAATAATCTTGAATAAAGTCTTTCTTACCATTTTAACAAGTGTCAGAATAATTTTTTCTTTAACAGTGCATTATGTGGGTTTTGACAAATGTATCATGACATGTATCCACTATGATAGTGTCATACAGAGTAGTTTCACTCCTCTAAAAATCCTCTCTGCTCTGCTTATTCATCCCTCCTTCCCCCGGCGATCATTGAATAGGCCTTTTTTATTAACCTCAGATCTTCACAGATGTCCTGGTCCTGGATGTGCTATGGGAATTAAGGAGGCCTGCAATCATATTGGGCCTAAGAAGTGAATGGGAGGGGAGAGTGCTCCTCACCCTGTGAGTGGGGCCAGCAGTGGGGGATAATGATGCCCATCGGAGCCGTGATCCCAGGAAGGCCTCGGGCAGCAGAGACAATGGTGGGAGACCAGGATGAGAGGATCAGAGTGGAAGAAAGCAAGGCAAAGATTCTCGAGCCCAGGGGACTCTGGAAGAACTGGGGACATTTGAGGAGAAGAGACTTAGACCAATTTCTAGTAAGAACTGGCCTAGCTTCTTTGTAAAAACTTAACCAGTTTCTTCAAAACTGTTTTTGAGCAATCCTACCTTTCCCTACTGATTTTTGATACCATATCTAAAATTAATTAAATTTTATACATCAATTTACTTCTAGAGTGTTTATTCTCTTCAATTTTTCTGTCAGTTCTAGAGCCAGTACTGCACTGTTTTACAAAAATTAAAATATATTTTATTGCCTGATAGGGCTCATGTCCCCTCATTGCTTTTATTTTGTCAAAATTTTCTCCAATATACTTACCCATTTATTTTTGCAGATGAACTTCAGAACTGCCTTAAGTTCCAAAAGAATACCACTTGATATTTTAATTATAATTTGGGGGAAGACCAAAGTCTTTTAAATATTCACTTTTCCGTTTTACAAACCACTGCACCATGTTCATCAAATGAAGATGAGAAGTCTGCGGGGAAGATTTGGAAACCAAGCTTCTAACTCTTGGAAATCCATATGACAAGGAAGGGCGAACAAATGAAAAAATTTAGAAGAAACAGTTTTCGCTCCACTGTGTTTTTCTGATATGGCACTGACCTCGCAGATAGCATGCCCTGCTCTTCTTCATGCTTTGCCCACAGCCATCCTCTTTTCCCCTCGCCACCAGGCCCCCAACACACAGAATGGGGGAAGGAAAGTAATCCTAACCAAAGACAGCTCTTGTTGATTACAAAAAGGTCATTGAGTTCAATTAGGTGAGTGAAGGATGTAACACTTGGTTCTTCTTGGTTTGCTGCACTACGTCTCCTAGAGTGATGTCTTTCTCTGAAAGCAGAAGCTTTTCATGAAGCTAGTGAGACCCACTTGGGTCTGTCGTGGTCATGGTCACAGATGTTGAGAATCATCTTATTGTTGATGAAAGTCTGGAATGTAGCTCTGCGTTCTATCTGCCGTGGCTATTGTCCTGCCATGGAAACTGGAAGCTGTGCTCCTGATTGGGAAGATGAGAATTATAGCTGGCACAACTGTGAGCATCCAGGCTTAGATTTCTTCTTTCCTTTGAGATGGAAGATGGTAAATGGTAGAACCTATGAGAAAGTGTAGCTTTGTAGTTTACTACATTATTATGAAATACGTGCCTTCTTTAACCTGCTTTCTTTCAGTTTTTCCTTATCGTTTTTTCATATGATTCCAATAAATATTAATGGTTCCTGATTCACATTTTCCTTTGGTTATAGACTTCCGGGCCCTTTAGAAACCTCAGATGGCTCAGTATTGCTAAGGGACCTCTGATCTCCTTGCTTAGCATTTGATAGACTTTGCTTACGGTAGGAAGTGTCACTTGCCTTGATCAAGGAAACAGACAGGGGTATGTGTGCTCCTGAGAAGAGGTAGGTGCCACCCTTACAGTGAAGGGACTTCCTGAAAGGGGGAATAAACCCAAAGACATGTTGGTAAGTTATCTGGGTGTCAGGCATGAGACAGAAACATGAAAGAAGAGCCCAGTATAACTTGAATCAAGGTGGCATGTGGTATCTGGCATACTATGGGGGAGGGCATAGAATAGCTGGGGGGAACTTGTCAGTCCCAGCTTCTGTAACTTGCGTCTGGCTAGCTTCCATGCAGCTTTGTGTCCAACACTTGGGGAAAATGATAAGGAAAAAGCACGCTCCCAGAACTCTGATTTTAGAATCACTGACCCTCTCTGCCTGCCAAGTAGGTCTGTTCCTGGAGGAGCATTCCAGATGGAAGTCAGGAAGCAGTTTGGTAGAGGGCTTCAGGCTAATATTAACATGACCCTGCCTAGAAAGCCATAAACAAATCATATACATAGACACGATGTACGCTTGTATATACACAGCATCCCCCAGAGCAATCTTCTGTTCTGTGTGTTCAGTGCTGTGACTCTTTGTTATAGCTTTGGATCTTTGCTGTGTTCCTCATAATAATAGCTGACATCGATTGATAATAATAGCTGACATCGAGTAATACAGCAAAATCTTCACAACAACCCAATAAGTTAGGTTCTATAGTGGGATTGTCTCTGTCCCTACAGAGAAAGAAATGCACAGTGAGGTGAGTCTCATAGTGTGTGAATGGCAGGGTGAGGATTTGCAACAAGGCCCTTTGACCCCAGAGCCCTCACTCTTGACCTCCCCAGTCCTTTCTTTCGTAGGGATTTTGTGGCTGTCACATTTGAGCCTGGGTGTTTTGTAGATCTCTCCTGGGGGAGGGCAGAGGGAAATGGCCAATGTTAGAATTCCTGGTGTTTGTATTTTTGCTCCCCTCCCTGGGCTATCTCCCCTCCCCCAACTCCTAAGACTGTATCTCAGTCTGAACAGGCTGTGGCATTCCAGAGAAGCAGGTCTCTTTTCCAGCCTTATTCAAAGCATCGCATCCTTTTTCTGCTTGCTCTTTGCTGTACAGATCTGGACAATGCTAGCAGGCTGAGGTGACATCTCATTCATCCAGAGACATGAGGGTGCTGAAGCTTGACATTCATATTGGTGATCATGAAAAGCATTTGAAAGGGGGAGACGAGAAAACTGACTGCTGAGAACCTTAGATTCATGAGCGTCAGCAAGGGCTACAGGAGGCGCTGGGACATTCAGACGCTGGCTCTCACCATCAATTCCGCCTTCCCTTCCTGAGTTTTAAGACCCTTAAATAAATAGAACACACCCACTATCTATAACAAATGACAGAACAGTTTTCCAGGATGTCAGGTCCTTCCTTCTATTTTTTCCATTGTAGTAAAATATACATAACATAAAATTGACTATTTTAAACACTTCTAAGTATAAAATTTGATGGCATTAAGTACATTCACAATGTTGTGCAACCATCACCAACATCCATCTCCAGAACTTTTTATTATCTCAAACAGAAGCCCTGTACCCATTAAACAATAACTTCCCCTTCTCTCCTCCTGCTGGCCACTGGTATTCTCTGTTCTACTTTCTGTCTCTTTGAATTTGCCCATTCTGCGTACCTTTTATAAGTGGATTTATATAATATTTGTCCTTTTGTCTCTGGTTTATTTCACTCAGCATAATGTCTTTAAGGTCCATCCGTGTTGTAGTGTGTATCAGAATTTCATTCCTTTTTTTTATTGCAGTAACATTGGTTTATAACATTATATAAATTTCAGGTGTGCATCGTAATATATTTTGAATTCTTTGTAGATTTCAGCATGTTCACCACCCAAAGACTAATTGCAATCCATCACCACACACATGTACCTCATCACTCCTTTCTCCCTCCCCTCCACCCCAGCCACTAATCCAATCTCTGTTGCTATGTGTTTGTTTGCTGATGTTTTTATCTTGTACTTATGAGTGAGATCACATGGCATTTGACTTTCTCCCTCTGACTTATTTCACTTAGCATAATACCCTCAAGGACCATCCACGTTGTCACAAATGGCCAGATTTCATCATTTCTTATGGCGGAATAGTACTCCGTTGTGTATATATACCACATCCTCTTTATCCATTCATCCCTTGATGGGCGCCTAGGTTGCTTCCATCTTGGCTATTGTGAATAATGCTGTGATGAGCATAGGGGTGCATGCATCTTTGTGCATTTGTATTTTCAACTTCCCTGGATAAATACACAGAATAGCTGGATCACATGGTAGATCCATCCTTAATTTTCTGAGGAAACTCCATACTGTCTTCCATAGTGGCTGTACCAGTTTGTGCTCCCACCAGCAGTGTGTGAGCGTTCCCTTCTCTCTACATTCTCTCCAACACTTGCTGTTTCCTGTCTTGTTAATTATAGCCATTCTGAGGGGAGTGAGGTGATATCGCATTGTAGTTTTGATTTGCATTTCCCTTACAGTTAATGATGTTGAACGTCTTTTCCTGTGCCTCTTGGCTATCTGTATATCTTTGGAGAAATGTCTGTTCAGATCTTTTGCCCATTTTTAAATTGGTTTGTTAGTTTTTTTGTTGTTGAGATGTATGAGTTCTTTGTATATTTTGGATATTATCCCCTTATCTGATATATGGTTTGCAAATATCCTTCTCCCAATTGTTAGCTTGTCTTTTCACTTTGTTGATGGTTTCCTTTGCTGTGCAGAAGCTTTTTAGTTTGATTGTCCCATTTGTTTATTTTTCCCATTGTTTCTCTTGCCCAATCAGAGATGGTGTTTGAAAAACTGCTGCTAAGACTGATGTCAAAGAGTGTACTGCCTATGTTTTCTTCTAGAAGTTTCATGGTTTCAGATCTTACATTCAAGTCTTTAATCCATTTTGAGTTGATTTTTGTGCATGGTGTAAGATAATTGTCTACTTTCATTCTTGGCATGTGGCTGTCTTCCCAACATCATTTATAGAAGAGACTTTCCTTTCTCCATTGTATATTCTTGGCTCCCTTGTCGAAAATTAGTTGTCTATATATGTGTGGGTTTATTTCTGGGCTCTCGATTCTGTTCCACTGATCTGTCTGTCTGTTTTTGTGCCAGTACGATGCTGTTTTAGTTGCTATAGCTTTGTAGTATATTTTGAAATCAGGGAGTGTGATACCTCCAGCTTTGTTCTTTTTTCTCAGGATTCCTTTAGGTAGTTGGGGTTTTTTGTTGTTCCATACAAATTTTAGGATTCTTTGTTCTATTTCTGTGAAAAATATGTTTGGAACTTTGATAGGGATTGCATTGAATCTGTAGATTGCTATAGGAAGTATGGACATTTTAACTATGTTAATTCTTCCAATCCAAGAGCATGGAATATCTTTCCATTTCTTTGTGTCTTCAATTTCTTTCCACAATGTTTTATAGTTTTCAGTGTACAGGTCTTTCATCTCTTTGGTTAAGTTTACACTTAGGTATTTTATTCTTTTTGTTGCAAATATAAATGGGATGGTATTATTAATTTCTCTTTTTGCTACTTTGTTGTTAGTGTAGAGAAATGCAACTGATTTTTGTATGTTGATTTTGCATCCTGCAACTTGATTGTATTCATTTATTATTTGTAAAATTTTTTAGTGGATTCTTTAGGATTTTCTATATATAAAACCATGTCATCTACAAATAATGACAGTTTCACTTCTTCCTTTCCAATTTGGATTCCTTTTATTTCATTTTCTTGCCTGATTGCTCTGGCTAGGACTTCCAATATTATGTTAAATAAGAGTGGTGACAGTGGGCATCCTTGTCTGGTGCCTGTTCTTAGAGGGATAGCTTTAAGTTTTTCTCCATTGAGAATGATATTAGCTGTGGGTTTGTCATATATGGCTTTTATTATGTTGAGATGTTATCCTTCTATACTCATTTTATGTAGTTTTCATCTTAAATGGATGCTGTGTCTTGTCAAATGCTGTCTCTGCATCTATTGAGATGATTCTGTGATTTTTATTCTTCATTTTGTTAATGTGGTGTATCATGTTGATAGATTTGCAGATGTTGAACCATCCCTGCATCCCTGGAATAAGTCCCACTTGATCATGCTGTATGATCTTTTTAATGTATTGTATTTGATTTGCTGGTATTTTGTTGAGGATTTTTGCATCAATGTTCATCAGTGATATTGGCTGTAATTTTCTTTTTTTGTGTTATCCTTGTTTGGTTTTGGTATCAGGATAACGTTGGCTTCGTAGAATGAGTTAGGAAGACTCCCCTCCTCTTCAATTTTTTGGAAAGATTTTGAGGAGGATAGGTATTACATCTTCTTTGAATGTTTGGTAGAATTCACCAGGGAAGCCATCTGGTCCTGGACTTTTATTTTTTGGGGTTTTTGATTACTGTTTTGATTTCCTTACTGGTGATGGGTATATTCGATTCTCTATTTCTTCTTAATTCAGTTTTGGAAGGTTGTATGTTTCTAAGAATTTATCCATTTCTTCTAGATTATCCAATTTGTTGGTGTATAGCTTTTCATAGTATTCTCTTATAATCTTTTGTATTTTGGAGGTGTCTGTTGTAATTTCTCCTCTTTCATTTTTGATTTTATTTATTTGAGCCTGCTCTATTTTTCTCTTGGTGGGTCCAGCTAAAGGTTTGCTAATTTTGTTTGTCTTTTCAAAGAACCAGCTCTTGGTTTCATTGATTTTTTCTTTTTTTTTTTCAGTCTCTATTTCATTTATTCTGCTCTGATTTTTATTATTTCCTTCCTTCTGCTGATTTTGCGCTTTGTTTGTTCTTCTTTTTCCAGTTCCTTTAGCTGCACTGTTAGAGAGTTTATTGGGGTTTTTCTTATTTGTTGAGGTAGGCCTGAATTGCTATAAACTTCCCTCTTATAACTGCTTTTGCTGTATCTCATATATTTTGGTGTGTCGTATTTTCATTTTCATTTGTCTCCAGGTATTTTTTTATTTCTCCTTTGATGTCTTCATTGACCCAGGTGTTGTTCAGTAGCATTTTGTTTAACATCCACATATTTGTGACTTTTCTGATTTTCTTCCTGTAGTTAATTTCTAGTTTCAGACCTTTCTGGTCAGAAAAAATGCTTGGTATTATTTCGATCTTCTTAAATTTATTGAGACTTGTTTTGTGGCCTAATATGTGATCTATCCTGGAATGTGTTCCATGAGCACTTGAAAAGAATGTGTGTTCTGAGGTTTTTGGATGGAATGTTCAATATATATCTACTAAGTCCATCTGGTCTAATGTGTTGTTTAAGGCCAATGTTTCCTTATTGATTTTCTGTTTGGATGATCTATCCATTGGTATAAGTGTAGTGTTAAATTCCCCTACTATTATTGTGTTACTGTCTGTTTCTCCTTTTATGTGTGTTAATAATTGCCTTATATGTTTAGGTGCTCCTATGTTGGGTGCATAGATATTTACAAGTGTTATATCTTCTTGTTGGATTGTTCCCTTTACATTATGTAGTGCCCTTCTTTGTCTCTTGTTACAATTTTTGTTTTAAAACCTGTTTTGTCTGATATAAGTATTGCTACTCCAGTTTTCTTTTCTTTGCCATTTGCGTGGAGTATCTTTTTCCATCCCTTCAATTTCAGCTTGTGAGTGTCTTTAGGTCTGAAGTGTGTCTCTTGTATGAAGCGTATGTATGGGTCTTGTTTTTTAGTCCAGTTCACCACCCTCTGCCTTTTGATTGGAGCATTTAGTCCATTGACATTTATAGTAGCTATTGATAAGTATGTATTTATTGGCATTTTGTTACTTTTTTCCTAGACGTTTTAGTAGTTCTCTGTTTCTTTCTTCTTCTTTTGCTCTCTTCCTTTGTGATTTGATGGTTTTCTTTAGTAAAGTGTTTGATTTTAGGTTAGGAAGATTTTCAGCTATTATTTCTTAAAACAGATTCTCTGCCCCTTTGTCTCTCTCTCCTCCTTCTGGGACACCTATAATATGAATGCTAGTGTGCTTAATGTTGTCCCAGAGTTCCCTTAGACTGTTCTCATTCTTTTTAATTCTTTTTTCTTTTATCTGTTCAGCTTGGGTGATTTCCTCTAGTCTTTCATCCAGCTCGCTGATCCATTCTTCTGTATCATCTACTCTGCTATTGAGTTCCTCTAGTGAATTTTTCATCTCCAGTATTGTATTCTTCATTTCTGATAGGTTCTTTTTTATATTTTCCAATTCTTTGTTGACATTCTCACTGTATTCATCCAGTCTTCTCCCAAGATCAGTAAGCATCCTTATGACTTTTTGTTTGAACTCTTTGTTAGGTAGATTGCTTATTTCTGTTTCATTTAGTGCTTTTTCTTGGGTTTTGTCCTGTTCCCTTGCTTGGAACGTATTCCTTTGCCTCCACATTATGCCTCTTTCTCTGTGCTTATATCTATGTATTAGGTTGGTCAGCTGTGTCTCTTGATCTTGGAGAAGTGGCCTTATGTAAGAGATGCTTTTTGAGGTCCAGCAGTGTGTTTCCCCTCTCATCACCAGTCCAAATGTTCCAAGAGTGACTGCTGTGTGGGCTATGTGTATCCTTCTTCTGCAACAGGGTTGCTCTTGCTTCAGGTATCCAGGGAGTCTAGGCTTTCCCCCCCAGCCAGCTGTAAATTGGGTTTGGGGAGCCCCAGCATAGTTGGCTGCAGGGTCTAATGGCACACTCCTGTTTCAGTTTTTCTCTTAAGTGAGTAGGCACCCATTGTGGCTGGTTGCTATGCTCAGGGGCTTATAATTGCTGTAGGCCTCAGGCTTGCAAGGCTGTTATTAGCCCTCAGTATTGCAGCTGAGTGGGGCTGGCCTCAGGAATAGGAGCACCCAATTTTTTCAGGCTTTGGAAGGCAGGACTGATCCCCTTTGTGGTTGTTTGTGAAGCAGAAGTCTTCTGTCACTGATAAGCCCCACCACTGGACAGGTCCACACACACCATCAATACAGTCCTGACCCATGCACACTTCCCAACCCTGTGGAGCATACCCTGATGCCCCACTGCAGAGGCCCCCACCTCTCCACCAATGCCCCCCTCACTTCAACTGCTCCTCACACAGGCCTTGCCCCACAGAAGCAGACACACTTCCACCTGCAGAGGATTGAGGCACCCAGTCTATGCATGCCAACAAGTAGCCTGAGGGCTTGCTGTTGGGTGGGGCCAGTTCCTAGGGTGGGCTGCTTGCCCTGGCTGAACTGGATTAAATCTGTGCTCCAGTGGGTGTGGCAGACCCCTGGGCTAACAGGCCAGGAGAGGAATTCCAATGGTGTCTGCTAGCATCTGTGTCAGCATGCCTGTACTAGGTCACAACAATGGCTGCCACCAATGTCTCAGTCTCCAGAGAGGTCTCACCTCTCACTGAGATGCACCCAGAGCTTACCAGGTGAGTCTCTTTTCACCAAAGGACTGTGCACCTTTCTTTCTGGTGACTTTTGGTTGCTTTCTGAGATGGGTGAATTTAAGAGCAGGGTTTTTCCACCTATGTCAGATACCTTTTCTGGGAGTATTCCCCCTTACAGTTAATAGTCAGTGAAGGCAGATATTATGAGAGTCATCTCAGTTGTGCTGAGTCTGAAGGATGCTTATAGTGGTAACATACCCCTGCTCAGGCCCCCACTCT
The DNA here is from genome assembly GCF_041296235.1 of Equus asinus. NCBI lineage: Eukaryota > Metazoa > Chordata > Mammalia > Perissodactyla > Equidae > Equus > Equus asinus. The sequence goes on from NC_091816.1 coordinate 13,627,911, forward strand.
CCAGGGAAGGTTGTGTACCTTAGGGTTTCTCCCGCTTGGCTGTGAAGCTCCATGGCTTGTGAAGGTGGCATTTTCTCTCTCCAGAAGGAATTTCTGCCTCTTCCACCTCAGTCTGGACTGTCCCTTGTTGTGGGAGTTCTTTTTATCCAGTTGTCAGTTCTCTCTCTGTGTTCATTCTTCCAGGAATAGTTGTAATTCATGGGAGTTGTGTTGTGTTCTTGGGAGGAGGTGAGTTCAGAGTCTGCCTACATCACCATCTTGACGAGATCATGACTCATTCATTTTTAAGGCTGAATAATATTCCATTATATGTATATACCATATTTTGTTTATCCATTCACCTGTTGGTGGACATTTGGGTTGTTTTCACCTTTTGGCTATTGTGAATAATGCTGCTATGAACATTGGTGTCTGTTTGAGTTCCTCCTTTCAGTTCTGTTGGGTATATACGTGTGGGTGGAGTTGCTGGATCATATGGTAATTCTATATGTGATTTTTTTAGGAACCACCAAAGTGTTTTCCACAGAAGCTGGACCATTTTATATTCCCACCAGCAATGTACAAGCATTCCAGTTTCTCTACATCCTCACCAACACTTGTTAGTTTCCTGTTTTGTTGTGTTTGTATAATGGCCAATCTAATGGGTGTGAAGTAGTATCTTATTGTCGTTTTTATTTGCATTTCCCTAATGCCTAGCGAGCATCTTTTCATGTGCTGATTGTCCATTTGTGCATCTTCTTTGGAGAAATATCTAAGCAAGTCCTTTGCTCATTTTTGCATGGGGTTGTTTGTCCTTTTGTTTTCAAGTTGAAGGAGTTCTTTATATATCCTGGGTATTAATTCCTTATCAGATATGTGATTTGCAAATATTTTCTCCCATTTTTGTGGGTTGCCTTTTCACTCTCTGAAGTGTCCTTTGATATACAGAAGATTTTAATTTTGATGAAATCCAATTATATATTTTTTCTTTTACTGCACTTAGTTTTGGTGTTATATCCAAGAAGTCATTGTCAAATGCAATGTCATAAAGCTTTTACCATATGTTTTTTATTGAGTTTTATGGTTTTAGTTCTTTGTTCCATTTTGAGTTAATTTTTGTATATAGTGTAAGGTAAGGGCCCAAATTCATTCTTTTACGTGTGGATATCCAGTTTTCCTAGCACCATTTGTTAGAAAGACCGTCCTTTCACCACTAAAGGTCTTGGTATCCTGGTGTAAAATCAAATGGCCATATATACAAGGGTTTCCATTCTCTTTTTGAGCATCAGTTGGTATGGAAAAATTAGTCTCTGACAGTGTTGAAAAAGTTATTACTTAGCTAGAATAGCAAGCAGATTTTCTTGGGTAAACACCATATTTTTAGTATATTTAATAATCTGAAAGAGAATATCTTTAATAGACTTTTATCCATTTGTTATTGATATTTACTTTTTTGGTGGTACTATCATTTTCCTAAATGTGGGTTTGAATCCTTTATCACCCTGTAAGGTGGACAGTGACTTCATCACTAAATAATCTTAAAATTCTCAGATGAGCCATTGGAAGGGTCTAAGACTTTTGAAGGCTGTGACCTTGGACTGTGGAGGAGAAGGAGGCATTGAACAGCTAACATCTTGGTCTGCTGGGAGTTGGCACAAAACGGCTGCTGGAAGAGTAATTTCTATGATATTGGTGTCATGAGGACTCTAAATGCCTTTATTCCTTGGGGACATCTTTGAGGCATCTGAAAACCCATGTTTATTGCACTTTCAAGTTTTCAAATTATTTTCACAAATGCTGTCGCATTTGGTTTTCGTGACCACCCTATGAAGTAAGACAGTTGAATACATATGTTTTAAATGGAATACCTGAAGCTCAGAGAAGTTGAGTAAACAAGCCCAAAGCTCACAGCCAGTCAGTGGAGGACCTGGGACGTGAGTCCTGACTCCTGACCCTGAGGTTTTCCTCTTATAATGCACAGGCAGAATATGGCACCTACTCTTCTGACTTAAATAATTTCTAGAAATGGAATACTGGTGGATTAGACACAGTCTTCTCCCCCTGATCGTGGAAAGAGGGTGTCAGGCAGAATGATAAAAATGTACTCTGCAGGGAGGGAGTATAATTTTTCTAAGGACATTCCCATTATAAGTGGCAGCTCAAGAGCTACCAGAAAAACTTCAGCCATGGAGAAGGAAAGACCTCTGGCTCTGAAAGACCTTCTCTCCACAGGGAGAATTCTGGTTTTACAGGGAGATGGCAGGTGGTGAGAAGATCATTCTCATGAATCATATCACATGCTGAAGGCAGAAGGTTCCCTATTTAGAACAACTCTCTCGTTTTCCAGGTAAACAAACTGGGGTCCAGAGAGGGAAATGATTTCCTCACAGTCAAGCTGCTGGACAAAGGCAGAGCTGGTATGAGTGCCCCACCCTCCTGGTCCTAACCCAGATCCATCCTAGGGTACGTGCCTGTTTCACAGCTACCTTCTCTGGCCTCCTCATTTCCACAAACGTGCTATCATTATTTTTAGACTGAAGATGAATCCTCAGTCATCTTGTATAAAAAATATGAACACAGACTTGTTGACCAAATTGTCCTGAATTTTTTTCATAAAAGGAAATAATTTAAATCTTGAGTAAGTTTAGTGCAAATGAAAGAAAAAACTGTCTCATATGACAGGCCGTCTACTGTGATTAATACATATAATATAATATCAAAATCAGAATGAACCCAAGAAAATATAATTTATTGACTAATTACTTAATTTATACACTTATTTTTACTATTCATTGGACAAATTTTATTGAGTGTTAGTATTTGCCAGGCATGGTGATTGGTGCTTCAGAGACAATGATGAGCAAAAATAAACATGATTTCATCCTCATTAAGCTTATAGTGTGATGGAAAAGACCAATATCAACTAGATGAACACATAAATAAATGTAAAATTACTTCTCTGGTAAGTTCAGTGAAGAAGTCTGTGGTGCTGCAAGGGTATTTAACAGAAGAGAGCTCACTGAGTATGTGGAGTGAAATTCTTTCCTATAGTGCGATGGAGCCTGGGAAGGTCAAGGAGTTGAAAGGCCAGTGCAGTTGGAATTAAGAAATCAGTGGAGGTTATTATGCAAACACCATATGATTTCACGCATATATGGAAGATAAACAAATACATGGACAAAGAGGACAGCTCAGTGGTTACCAGGGGGCAGGGTGTGGGCACAAGAGGTGAAGCAGAGCACTTGTGAGGTGACAGACAAGAAATATGTACAACTGAAATTTCACAACAATGTAAACTATTATGAACTCAATAAAAATAAAAAATAAAAATAAATAAAATGTAAGAGAGCAGATTTCAGTGATACAGATAAAAAGAGAAACCCAGATTAAAAAAAAAAAGGAAGAAAGCAGTGGAGAGTAACATCAGATTAACATTTTGAAAATATCTCTTTGGCTGCAGTGTGGAGAATAGACTGGAAGATGGCAAGAGACTGGGCTAGGCCCAGCCCCTAAAAACCTCCTACTCTATCCTCTGCTCTCTTTATTTGCTGTCTATATTCCTGTGAGTGAAGAACTCCAAGGTCTCAAGGCATGACAGAGCTACCGGATGAAAGCAACCTGGATCCCTGTGTCACCACTTTGTAGGGGGCCTCCAGGAGGAACATTCACATTGGACTACTGCATAAGCAGGAAATAGACGTGTGTTGTGTCAACTGACAGAAATTTTTGAGTTGCCATAGCAGTTGAACTACCCTGAGTAACAATGTGAATCTATAATACAATGTGAGCTGTGCCATAAGTGAGATGTAGATAAAGTGTTATAAGAAGAGAAAAAGGTCCAATAATTCTACCTGGGAAGATTAGGGAGCAGTAGAAAGAGATGTTATTTAAGCCGAATCTTGATGAGTAAAGAGGAGTTTGCCAAGTGAGAAGGATGGGGAGAAAGTTTAAATAAGTGGTCCAGCATGGGTAAAGTCCATGGGGCATGGAAATACATTCTGAGTTCAGAGCGCATGGCAAATCTTTTCTATGGAGTCTCTGTAGGTGGTGGTTGGAGTAGATGCTAGGGAGGCCAGAGCAAGCTCTGAAGGGCTATACCGTCAAGGAGCTATCAACATTTTCAAGGGGGGTGAATGCTGTAGAAAGATTCTTTGGCATCTGTGCAGGGAATAGATGAAGAGGGCAGTGTGTGGAGGCTGGGACCATTTAAAAGGTAGCTTCAGAAGTCTAGGGAAGACTCAAATGGGATAATATACATAAAGCACACAAGAACACAGTGCCTAAGAAATGGGAGTCCATTTGGTTCCTCTTCCCTGGATGAGGAAAATGAATGTGGGATTGAAGAGAAGGTGAGTGCATAAAAGAAGCATTTTGAGCCATAAATACTTGAACAAATATTGAGTAAATGATGCAGGATCTTCTGGGGATGCTGAACATCTTACTGTTAAATGCCCCCCTGGTGGGACCAAGGGTTACCAAATAACTTTGTCCCATGTCCTCTCCTTCCATCAAAAGCTCTTTGAGGGGCTGGCCCCGTGGCCAAGTGGTTAAGTTCGCGCGCTCCGCTGCATGCGGCCCAGTGTTTCGTTGGTTCGAATCCTGGGCGCGGACATGGCACTGCTCATCAGACCACGCTGAGGCAGCGTCCCACATGCCACAACTGGAAGGACCCACAATGAAGAATATACAACTATGTACCGGGGGGCTTTGGGGAGAAAAAGGAAAAAATAAAATCTTTAAAAAAAAAAAAAAAAGCTCTTTGAAAGGCAGACATCCCGCAAGAGATCAATGGAGTCACCTGATGCTCTGTGAGTGAAGCCAGGACCAATGTGGATTTTGAGTATCACAGGCTGAGTTTCCTCAGGATTCAGGGACCTGAGGCTGATTTGTCTCTTGTTCACCTGAATCTACTAGTCAGAGGTTTCCTACTTCCATTTGGTGTGAGGTCAAGCAGGAGGGACCACTTCTCTGGAAGACTTTGTTTTCTCTCCATCTGAGGGCACCTTTAGGGAGACATACAGTTCCGTAGGGTGGGTGATACAGACACCTTGAATGAGGAACACGGGTCCATCTATCCCTAGTTATGCAAACAGCAGCCAGTTCAGCCTCTGGAAGAGATTCACGCCTTGTTCCAGACTCTTGCTGTTAGGCCTTACCTTCTCAGTGAGGGTGGGGATTGGCGGTGAAGCGGGTACTGATGAGGGCTAGATGGGAAAGAGTAAATTTATAGTTGCCTAAAATCTGGGTCTCTTCAGGCGATTATAAGAGGGTGGATAATAACTTGATGAAATTGATAGGAATGTGGTGCAATCAGGGCAGGGTTCTCTGAAGGAGACCCCGTCATCAGTCTAGCCCTGGAAGGGACACTGACATTTCATCAAATCTATTCCTAGCTCTCGAAGCAAGACTGCCTTCACCACCATTCAACCATGCCCAAGAGGAAGCTTCCAAGAGGAAGCTGTCTGCTCTTTCTAAAAATATCTTGAGATTTCGTTAACACATTGTCCCTTTTAATATACACCACTGTCCTAGCACCCTGGGGAAGGTTTTTGTTTTGTTTGTTTTTCTCTTTTGTCTAATCTAATTCCTTACAGTGCAGTTCATTCTGTTTTTCCTTGTAGTTCAGTGACTATAAAGGGACACTACCCGACCACCCATACAGCATTACTTTGTGCCAGACAATGGCACTTGTGAAATGCCACATGCACTAGATGCAGGCACAGATTGTCTGAGGATCCCTGTGCAATGGAAAATCTAGTTGAAATTGCTCATATAATCACCAGCATTCTACCTCCTTCAAGGGGGCTGGAAGAGCGGGGGTAAGAAAAAGCCTCAGCACCGTTTCCTGACAGGCACACGGCAGCTATAAATACACACCCAGCCACAGTGACAGCACAGGTGGATAGGAGCTGCGTGGGTGCGGGCAAGCTCTGCCTGGGCCCGCTCTCTGCCTCATTTTTGGCAGAACTGAGTGCTGGAGTATTGAATTTGTTCCATGGGCGTCTGAGGTCCGAATTTCCATTCTGCACTCCTGGTTTCTGGAAGGGACAGTAGCCTCTGCTAAGACACCAGTTATTGGGGGCTATTTACATTGACTGACATGGCTCGGTTATGGTCTAGATCTGGTTAATTTGGGGAGTGGAGGGGAGTCACTGTCACTTAATCCTGCTTTGCTTTGCAGAAGCCTTTCATATAATCAGAGGGCTATAAAGGAAATTTAGAAATACATATGCTGGCTGTGACATTTTACAGATTAGGAAACGGAGGCACCAAGAGACAGAGTCACACAAAGTCATGTGAGATAAGGGTTATCAGGAATTATTTGGTTGCTTGTAAGAGAAACCCACTAGGACAAGGTTAAGACTTAGGTAAAGCCAAGGCTTCAGGGCAGGAAGTACAAAAAGACTTCAGAAAGGACTGGAACCAGGATCTTAAAACCTTTAGAAACTAAGCTTCCTTGTTTTCATTCTGCCTGTCTCTCTTTTTTTCCCATGATCTCTCTGTTCATCTGTTTCCATCACCTTTTTCTTAGCAGTCTGACTTCTCCATGAGCAGGGTGGGAGATGCCAACCTTGTGCCTTATTTGCCCTCCCAGTTGGTCCCCAATGGAGATGAATGGTGGCCTTGGCACACCACTGACTATGCCCCAATGACAATTTTCTGGAAGTGAAGATCCAACTGCCTCGCCTGGGTCAGGGGTTCCTCCCCAGTCCAATTAACTGTGGTTAGCAGAACAGATATGCAATCAGGGCCAGACCCAGGCTTTGTGTGCCTGAAGCTGACACAGTTTGAGGAAACTATTTTAAGATTGATATAAAACCACTAATACAAATCAGGTCCAAAAGTGAATATTTATTTAAAGTGAGAAACCATAATAAGTTACTGGAATCTTGAAGATTTACGGCCCTTTCTTCTGAGATCTCCTTGGGCAACGGAAGAGAAAAGCGTACGCAGAAATGCATTTCACCTTGAACTCTACAACCTCCAGCGCTTGTATGGGGCCCATAAAAATGAGGAGCTCTGAAGTTCAAGCTTCTTCAGCTCCCTGGAAAGTCCACCTCTGCTTCCCAAATCCCCACTCACGCAGCAGAGACGGTGTGACAGATGTTCTGAGAAGCGAGTGTAGGTGGGGCTGGGGAATTGGCCAGCACATCTACTACCGTAAGAGAGCTGGGCCCGGAACCAAGTCTCAGACTCCTTTTCCTCTGCTTTTTCACTACACTAGGCTGTGATCATTGTAACCACTGAGAAATCAAGTACAAATTACAGGAATTCGGAGATTCCTATATCCAGGAGTTGATAATTCTCTGTTTCCAGTGGAGCTAAGACCTCATGCTTTAGCTTGAGCCTTCCATCTGACACTCCTTTTTGTTTCTCAAATTGTTTAGAAGGCTAAGGGATCTATTTATTGAGTTCACCTGAGAGTCCAGTGGTTAGCTTGGCCTTATTCTAGAAGCCTGGCTTCATTGAAATAAATAACAATGAAAATGATTTTGCTGTGGATGGCAATTCAGCAATCCTCTCAAACCAATATTTCATAAAATCATAGGATTTAGAGCTGGAATGGAAAAGACACGTTAGTCTAACCTTTGCCTCACCCACTGACAGATGGGGAAACTGAGGCCCCCAAGAGATACAAGGACTAGTCCAAGCGATCCTAAAAGCTAGAGGCAGACGCGGGGCAGATGGAGACTCCCTATTCTCTATCTGCTGCTCCCTGAAACAATTGCTTACAACAGCTCTTTTCTTAGATCTGGACCAGCCGTGAGGACATCTGAGAAATGAGAATCCACTTGAAATGCCAACAAGTGGCCAGGCCTTTTTGACATGTTTCTAAAGGGCTCAGAGAGTCACTGCCTTCCTCAGAGACAATCAAAAAAGTTGGTCCAGCTGACAGAGCTGCCGGCAGAAGCCAAGCCTCAGAGGCTTTAGTCTCTGGCTCAGCTCACCCACTCCAGACAGGAGCTGAAGTGACCCGACAGCAGCTGAGACATCTTCCTTCAGCCCTTGTCTGCGTCCTTGGCACAACAGCACGCGGCCATCCTTGCTGCTGATAATCAGGCCCCGACAGCAGAAGAGCAGCATTTATAGCTCCCTTGTGAGACACAAATCCACACATGCACAGATTTCATTTTCCTAATGATAGCATTTCTACTCTTCCCATAGCACCAATAAATTGCCTCTAGAGTATTACTTGCTTCAAAATATCTCCTCTTTCCTTTGCTTCTCGGAGAGCAGCCAGTGCAGGAATGTCATCCAAGTTGACGGCAACCCTCTTCTTTGGCTTCTCTGGGGTAGACCAGATTCTTTTGTTTTTTAAAGAAACCCTTCTTACCTGTCTCTATCCCTTCCCAGAATCGTGTGTACATATTCAATTTATTTATCAACTGTGAGTGGAGCCTATGGTGCAGGACACTGGGCAGAATTCATTGCAATGGAATGGCCAGAGGGTAGAGATGTCCTTTGCAGGACAGTCCTGACTTTTCTCCACAATCAAAGGCCTTGGGGCAGAGTCCTTTGTCTCTTAGCAGTTCAGGTGTCTAGCTTATAAAAGTGAAAGAATAGAAATGGGAGGGCCAGGGTATACAGTTGGCGGTCAGTCTACTGTTCAGTTTCCGGGTGGGAATGGCAGTCACTTAAACTATGATGTGAATAGCTTCCTCTAGAGTTGTGCAACACACACCTGCACACACATACAAAATGGCCCTGGCAATGGCCCACTTGGTGCCAGAATTCTAAATGCAAAAGATTGACAAGAATTCTCACTGTAGCCAAGGAAATCCATGATCCCCACTGATCTGGCCAGTGAAACAATAGCCAAGAGCCAAGGCTTTGGGTTTGAATCACAGCTTTGCTACTTCTCAGCCATGGGGCCTCGGACAAGTTAAATATAGTAAGCGCTCAGTAAACATTAGCTAATTCATCATTGTTCCTCTGACCACTATAATAATCTTGTCTTAACCAGGGGCTGATCCACTTTTATGATTCTGGTTCTCCCGCTGGCTACAATGGAGCATTTCCGGCTCTGAGGTGCATCTCCTGTCTTTAAGACCCTTCCCACCTCAGCTTGTCTTTACTTATTTGACCCAAAAATTCTGAGTTCCTTCTCATAAAACTCATTGCCAACCTTCTCCATAGCTGCTTCATGTCTTTTCATGAGAAAATGTTTTAGCAGCATTTTGAATGATAAATCCAGAGAAGAACTAGCCATTGCGTGTTCATGAATAAATGGAGCAATCTAAAATATCTCAGAAGGAATACATTCATTGCAGTAATTGACCAAGGGGTCCAAATCTTGAAATTAATCCAAGTTCCAATGGGAAGTTTTTTGCTTGTCTTTTGGTGAGATTTGCAGAGAGGGCCTACTTCAAATATTTCTGAGTCTGTTGTTTGATGCTATTTTGAGTTCTCTCACATGTGGAATTTATTCCTGTACTTAGCTCTTATACTAGCACCCAGGGGTATTTGAAAATGTTTTCAATTGACCAACTGTAGTGTATTAACAAATCCTTGCATATGCTTCCCAAAGCACTTAAATCCAGCTGACTCCCCATCTCTGTGCCCATTCCCAGCATAATCTCCAGCCTGGGTGTGCTGAGCACACCTTTTGCAAAATTTGACCAAAGAACAAACTCAGTTCAGGATCACCAGACCCCAAAGACATTGGCAGGCCTCTATTAGTGGGTGAACTACCAAAATAAAATGCTGATGTTGGAGAGTGGGCTCTCTGAAAAATTTTCACTGGAGGAAGACAGCAGAAATGTATGTGATTAAAAGCATCGCCCAGAGTTTCTGAGCAATGTGGAATTTTTTACCCAAAGCCTTGTCCTTCTGTGCTGATTAAAGGATAGCTCTTGTAAAGCAACACAGTGGCAGTGGGTCTGACTGCCTTAGGTTTGAGAATGAACAGAAACCTGCAGCTCAGACCCCCACTCATCCTTCTGACTCAGCATTAGCCCAGGTCCAGGAAAGGAGAAACAATTGCCCACCCAGGGAACAGGGAGGGTGGGCAATGCCTTGCAGGGATGTTCTCTATGGTACAAGAATGCAGTCTGACGCTCCCAAACCCTAGAAGATTCAGCCCAAATTAAGGACTTTGTTAGTAACAGATTGCCAAAGCCTTGCCTTCTTTTATTTCTTCTGTTGGTTTGCAGCAAGCTACACAAAAGGAACCTCTTTCTCCTTCTGCCCACACATTTCTGTCTCAAAAGCCTTTCCAAGAAATAATCCAATTCTGTCTCAGATGTAAGAGTTTCCATTCTCAGCCTTTTGTATGGCTTATGTTGGTCATTTCTTTCCAGTTTTAGGGTTTGGGGATTTTTCTACCCAAAGTTAAGCACATGGCTTGCAATGAGAGGATGAATGCACCACTGGGCAAAGCAGACCACCATGTCCGTACTGTGGCCAAGCCAGCTGGGTTCTGGGCCTAGCTCTTTGTAAGCGTACTCAGCAGAGGCATAAATTATATTTGTTCTAGGTTAAGAGGCAAATTATCCATGGTTGGAGTGATTAATTACCTCTAAGTTGTGAAAAATAATGGAGATGGAATGCAGAATCTGTAGGGAGCTGAAAGACTGTATTATTCATTAGCAGGTGAGGTAGGAGCCTGTGAAACATGAATACACGTCCATGGTGTGTCTGTGTGTGTTGTGTATGTGAAACATAATGACACAGCTACCTCTGCAACAATAAATCAGGAAAATATTGTGCTATCTGCAGCCACGTTAGCACTCGCTTATCAGCTTTTTAAACAAACAATCCAGGAAAACTCAGGTTTTCTTAGTTTCTTTTAAAATGTTTTATATATTTGAAATGCCACTCAACAGTATTTTGCTAACAAATCATAGAAATAAATGGCAAAGTTTTAAACATGGACCCAAAAAATTAGTACCATGATGCAAGACATATAGAATAAAAGTTCTACCTATGATTACTTCACAATTTAAGATGGTGACTTGGTATACAAATAAAATCTAATTTGAGTTGGTTATATTAAAAATGGCAACCAGGCCAATAGTGAACTTTCCAACTCTTCCAGCTAGCTCAAATACACTTTGTCAAAATGGAGAATATCTTGGCCTGGTTGATAGCACAAAGGCCAATGATCCTGGAGTGTAGAGAAGAAAAATGAGAGAGATTTCAAATCTGTCTCTTGTGGTCTATGAAAGGAGTTTGATCAAAGACTAACATTCATAGAGCAAATTGTTTCTCTTCCTGAATGGCTTCTTAGGGAGCCATTCTGGATACTTCCATATGCCTCGATCTGTACATCTAATTGGTCAGTAGATCTTGTGGAACCCACCTGTCTATAACTGTGGACTTTCCCTCTCCTTTCCACCTCAACTGTCATGTCTTGAGACCTGGCCTAGAGCATCTGCTTCTTAGCTTGCTGTGCCAGCTCTCACCTCCTCTCTGTGTTCCTTGCTTCTAGCATCGCTGCCTTCAACCTACTCTTGCTCTGGCCAAACAGAGCTTTCTGGACTAGAAAGCTACATGCCAATTGGCTACTTAAAAACCTTCAGTGGGTTCTGGTTCCTGTAAAGATAGATTAAGCACACACCACCCTGTGTCTCCCACTGATTGCAGCTACAATCCCGGGAGAAAATGCGTGGAAAAGCTACCGGAGGACACAGAAGTAAAACGATAGCAAGCAGACTGGGGAAAAAACAGAACTCCAAGGACCGCAGAACCGGTAACAGATATAGTCACAGGAAGAGCACGATAGGACAAGGAAATTAAAGCCCTAGATTTCTAGCCAGTGGACAGAAGCAGGATGTCTGGGAGGTGGAAAATTCCAGGCAGATCAAGGCAGTGATCCTTCAAAGTCATGTATGAACTCTTGGCTCAGCCCCGGGCTGCACACACATGGATCTGACCCCTGACCACTGGATGCAAGGAGTTAAGAATTTGGGGGCTGGGCAAGTAGTAAGAAAAGAGATTAGAAAAATCTGACATGAAAGGGGCCCAGCAAGAAATTCTTGGTGGCTCAACAAAGGATTGTTAAGAATAGGTATATCTAAAATACAATTTGAAGCTGTTTTGCAGTTTTTAATGGGACAAATTCCAAACAGCTCTTATTTACATAATAAACCTCCACCTTGGATGGTGGTAACACCCCTTTACATCCACCAGCCTCCTGTAAAAGCTTCTACCACTCAAAGTTCTCGTGTGAGAGGGAAAATCAAGGCAAAGTGGTGACGTCCTTGTGGCAAAGATGGCAAACTATCCAGTAAATACTCCTGCTCACCCTTCCATAGCACAGAGCTATCACTGGGAAGCAATTGCCCAAAGAGAAGTGCATTTCTCAGCTCCTCTTGTGTCTGGGTGGGGCCATATGGCTGGCTATTTTTCGCCAATGGAATGTGAGCAAAAGTGATGTGTGTCAATTCCCAGAAGGCAGCTAAGAAGGAGATGGACTTCTCTACTTACGCCAACTGGGTGCATAAGTCTCCTTGAACTTGACAGGGAAGGAGTCCTTGATCATCACAGGAAGAAAGCTGCCTGCCAGCCAGGGACATCCACATTGGACTACTATTCGACAGAGGAGTAAATCCTAAGCTATGGACTTCTTTTCATAGCACCTATGGTTACCCTAACCATAACACTTCTGCATTTGGGTGGGTCAGTGTGCTCCCCCCACCCCACACTGGAATAGAATAGCATGAGGGGGGAATGGAATGCAGGTGAGACTAAGGGTTCTGTCCAAGCCAGAAGGAGCCTAAAGACAAAAGCCTTGGAAATACACAGAAACTTTGACTTGAGCATAGGGCTGCCCACTGCACATGGCCTCGGGGGCTGAAGCCAATTTTAGGTACAGGGTGACCTGAGCTGATACCTAGTTTTTTCTGCTGCTTTTTGAAACAGGATGCACTACTGTGCATTCCAAAGCTGGCTTAACACCTGGGATGCAGAAGGACTCTCTCGGATGGTATTTGGAGTCAAAGATAACCTGCCGCAAATGCTTGCGTAAAATAAAGCATCCTTTCATAAGGTGACTAAGTATGCCTAATGCGGCCATTTCATTAAGCTTAGATTTTTATGTGCCACTTTCTTAAAGTGAGACTCACCAAAAATGGGCAAAATCCCATTTTAAGAACAAACATAATTGAACTTTCCTTTTTCTCAACCTTCTACCCCAAGAATCTAGGACAGAGGTTGATCCAGAGAGATCTACAGCCTTCTCTTTTGCGGCTTGCTTTTATGAAGTGCTGTTTAAGGGGTTCCGCTCTTTGCCCTTTGAGACTGATTTCCACTGAGTGAATTCATTTTGCAGTGGGAGTGGTGGACCAGTCTGCTCGCCTGCGCTCACCCAGGAAGGCACTAAATGTTCGTTCCAGAGGTTTATAGAGGAAACGGGCATCACATGCTCTGGGACTAGAGGACAGGCACTGAGATGGGAGCAAAGAAAGGGAGAGGGTGAGGCTGAGATGCTGGTTTGCCAGCTGAGGCCCTCAGTACCTCTCCCAAACACACCAGGGAGGCACGCTGGCTGCCAGGACTGGGACTGACTGAACCTTGTCCCCCTCGTAGGCTGTGGGACTCCTGGCTTCCTTCTTGGCCTGCCCTTGGGCTGGGTGACACATGTAGCTGAACATACCAGCACCACTAGAGCCTTCGAGTTCTTCTTCCAGTTGTGAATGTCTTCTCAGTATTAATGGAGAGTCTCCGAGTCCTTAGCTGCCCTCCATCTGCCCTCTGGACCCAAGAACCCACACGCCTCCATTCCTGCAGAGTCCCCTGGGGCTAGTGAACATCAGAGAGGCACATTTCTTCCCCTGTAGGGTGACAGGGGATTCCTCTTTCCTCTCTCTCTCTTTCACTCCCTTCATGACCCTTTCTGTAAGCCTGTTCCTTCAGCCTCTCATGTTCCTTGCCCCTTGACTTTCCCGTCCGAAGTGTCTCTGTGGGACCATCAAGACCCCCTCAAGCCCCAGTGTCCTCCTTGTTTATTCTGGACCCTGTTCCCCTGTCCACCCCATTCCAGCTTGGTGCTCCTAAGTTTGAAAATGTTAAGTTGATGACCATGTCATGTGGTCTACACAGATGGGAACACTGAAGAGCAACGCTTCCTGCAGAAATCAATACAGATAGATTCTTGATGACGGGAACTAATGAATTTTCAGAATTGTTTTTTGTGCATAGGATGTTTTATTTAAAGGGCTCAAAAATGGTGCTAATAAGTTTCCCTTTCACAGCCCGCCGTCCGCTTGTGGTGGCAGTAGTTTCTGGAGGTTGGAAGGACACGGAATGGGGAAGATGGAGTTATACTTCCTCCTCCCCAGTGGGGTTGAAGGAAGGAGCTTGCCTCTGGTCTCTCACCCCCGCGGGCTTCCTGCCTGCAGCTCGGGTCCCAAGCCTCTGTTCTGATCTTAGGAATGCTTTCTGCAGGTTCCCTTTTAAGCCATGCTGACCCCTGGGCCCTCGGGTATTGATCCCGACTCAGTCTTGTGTCAGGAGAGCAATGTCTCTACTAAGGTGTCTGGGACATCTGTGCGTCATCTCTCACTCCAGGGGCAGCCTGTGAACTGCAAGGCAGCTTTCAGAGTCATGGCTGTGGCATCAGACGAACCAGGGTCCAAATTCCTGCTGCCCACTCTCCTCACTAGCTATGCAACCCAGAAAGCCATTCACCCTCTCTGGGCTCCAATTTCATTTGTTAAATGGCAAAAATCTACACAAACCACCTAGCACTGTGCTCCATGCATTGCCTGTGGATAAAAAGTGTGTTTTACTTTCTATCTCTTTGCCTCCACTGTAACCACAGCCCCTCCTCCTGCCTAACCAACCCCCACCCCACCCTGACTCTGTGGCCTGGGCCACAAACATTCCTTGCCCCTTCCTCTCGTGGGCTGGAGTGGGTTGATTGTTATGGTTGTGCAGTTCATTAGCGGGTGAATGGACATGTGATACTTCCCTCTGGCAACATATAGAGCTTGAGAGAAGGTAAATGTAAGGGTTTAACAGTAGGGTGGGGCTGCTGAGTGGGGCCTTAGGGTGGGGGTAACCGCATTTTCAATAAAACCTAAAACAAAAGGATGTACTTAGCATAGCCACCGTCTGACAGCTCTCCTGACACTGAGACCAATAGAGGTTTAACCGGGATGTGATCGGACAAGAAGGCGTTTGCAACATGGGGACCTTCTGGATAGTATGTGGCTGGGTATGGGTGGGGCTTCAGGGATTGGGTGTAAACAGGCAGATGGTGCTGTAAAAAGTGCACATTGACAGCAGAAAACAGATTTAGGAGAGGGACGTTTCACAAACTTCTGTGATTTGCTTGTGGCTTTTTCAACAGCCTACCTCTCAAAAGTAAGTCACCCAACCCCACTCCTTGAAGCCCCCTGGAGGAGCAGGGTCTTGGATGGGATGTGATAAGCCAACCCAGTGTGCCAGCTCTGCCCACTGTGACATTGGTGGGACCTGGTCCAGCTGGGAGACCCTCTCCTCTGGACCCGAGAGCCTAGCTCCCACGCCCTCTCTCTGCCATGGGCCCCATATTCCTGGACCCACAACACTGGCCCTGTGTATTTGACCACCTGCTCTGTGACTGCCCACCATGGACATGCCCCTCTTCTGTTTCTCAAGACAAACAGAGGAACAGATGCATGGGGCCTGCCGAAAGGCCAGGGACAGCTGTCCCAGCTGCCTTCTCTTGTGTGCGTCCCACCGCCTGACATGCGCTCTGTGAGTTTTAATGGGGGTGAGGGTGGGGGAGACTGGGCAGCAGGAAGACCTGTGGTAACAGTGACCAGACTGAATGTCTTGCCAATGGCCTTTCTTCTGTTCCATGGTAGAGATTGACTTCCTCGTCTGCTGAACTGGGAAACAGGAGTGCAAGACCACGGGACAAGGCATGAGATAAGGGATAATCTTAGGCAAACAGAGAGTCTACTGTCCCGCCTATTCAATGCCTCGGTCATTTGTTTTGCTCACCACAATCCTATCAGGAATGTCCCAGGCTATATGGGGTGTGGATATTGCACAGACACCCAAGGCCCCCAGAGTTCAGTGACTTCAGCTTTATCGGAGGTGCAGGCACAGGGGCTGACCTGAAACACTAGCTCTGCCCAGCCCTCTCCCCGCTAAAGTCCTCCCAGGATCAGGTGGATTCTTGCTGGCTGCCATCACCTTTGTCCACAAGCACTTCTTCCAGCGTTGCTGGCCTGGAACAGCAATCAAGGAATCTGAGTGGAGTGACCAGAAACACAGCATTGGTGCCTGGCTGAGCTCCCAACAGTGGAATCCCTGGAATTTCATTCTGGTTGGAGAGGCCCCAAGTGACTCCTTTGGGTCCTCATGGGTTCCAATGACAGTTTTCCCTGAGGCTTCTCTAGATCCCCAGCCCTCCGCCGCTCCCAGCACCCCTCTTCTGGCCTCAGAGTCATGGCAGATGCTCCCATTCCCCCGGGCCTCTGGGCTGGGAGGTGCCTGATGTTGCAGAGGTTGTAGCTGCTTTTGGAATTTCTTCAGTAGACACTGTGCTGGATGGGGAAATGCCCTCTCCTTCCCTGATCCACACTCGAGCCCTAGGCCACAAGACCGAATGCCTGTGGGGGAAGCACTCATTCATTAGAGCTCTCTCTGGCCTTTTTTCCCACCTTCCCTTCCTCCTCCCTTCTTTCTGCTGGTTTCTGGAACAAGCTTCTCAGTTGATGGCCCAAGGAGGACTTGAGTGACACTAGAGTTTGCTCCCGCACCATTGTTCCTCCCTCAGACCCATGCCAGTGTCCCAGGACCACACTTAGGCTCACTGATTCTCAGTGCCTGCAGGTGAAGTGTCTTCCTTTTTGATCCTTTGCCCTAGGGGTTAAGGGACAGGTATAACTTCCCAGCCACCAGAGGCTCTTTGGATCCTGTGGAAATAAAACTATGGCTGACCTAGTCCTACGTACCAAGTTCTCATTCCCCACAGAACAAACTGTCAGTGGATTCTTCCTGTTTAGAGAGGTTTCTTGACTCCTTTAGAAAGTGGAAAATGTTTCCCTTCTGAATGAAAAAAGTCATTGCCAAATTTAGGGTTGTCTTGTACAAGTTTTTGCTGCTTCTTTGCTTTTGTTATGTGAAGAAGAGGGATATGTACCCAAAGGATCAGCAGAATAAGGTTCCCTTTTAGTTAGCTCTGTCAACCGACAGGACACGCAGTGCTCACAGTGTTCATAAACCATGTTTCCAAAAGGTGGAGGGCAGCCAGTTAGAAAGCCTAGAGACATCCTTGAAACCTTGGATGCTGTTAAGTGTTCAGAGGAGTGACATTCTAATCAGATCAGATGGAAAACTAAGATTAAGGAGACTAAGTGTAAGAGTTAGTTATAGGTACAAAATTGTTCCTGTGTGCTTGTTTTTAAAAATCTTTATTCTACTTGTGTTGTTTCAGTGTATTCTTTAATGGAACTATTATTACCACTATTTTTAAGATCGCATGTTTAAATATCTTAATTTTGTTTGTAAAAGGATAATTGGATAAAAAGCAAGTGATTATTTGCTTCTCTTAATTACCCCAAAACTACCATGAAAGCCACGCGGTCATGAACAAGACACTGCTTACGTAGTGCAGGCAGGTCCCAACACAGACAAAGTACCTGAACGGAAATTGCCAGTTGCTAACAGATGCAGGCTATGTGACTCATCTCCAATTAGCAGCATCTGTGCTATTTGATTTTGCATTATCAGTGTGGTCGGTGAAACGAAAATGATTTTCTTCTCCTGCTTGGCTATATCTCCAAGCAATTAATATCTTATGAGAACAAAATAAGCCCAATGATAGTATTTATCAAATACTTATTATGCATTTGGAACTGCGTTAGTCACTTTTGTGTGGCATCTCATTTCATTGTTCAAGAAACCTGTGAAGTAGGCATCATCATCTCTATTTTGTAGAAGAAAAGAGTGAGGCTAAGAAAACATGAAGTTGTTGCTGAAGGTCATAGAGCAGGCCACTGGTGGGGCTGGGATCCAGGCCCACGTCTGGCCAGGCTCCAGAACCTGGGCAGAGTAACTTCTACAAGCAAGAGAGAATTTTCAGGTTATGCTTAAATCAAAAGTTGTTCTTTGTCTGCCAGAGTTATCAATAGCTCCTTCTTAATCAACATTGTGCCATTTTTCACCATTTGACAGGGTGATTTCATCCCCCCCCCAAATTTAAAATGTTATCGAATCAGGTTGCAGCCGTTTCTGTCCCAGGCACATCCATGATGTTAAACAGTTTGGTTGTCTTCCCAGTGATTTAGTGCTACTGTAGGAAATGTTTTTCCTGATGTCATCAAAATGTATGTTTCATCTCTTTATTGCCACGACTTAAGTCAAGCTTTTGTAATATGTGAGATTTATGGACTGACTATCATGAGCAAACTTGTGTGTGTGAGAACATATGTGCGTTCCTCTGTGTGCGGAATGCAATGCTTCTTAGGATGTCAAATCGTTTCAACAAAAAGCTGGATACTTTTGATAACAACACTGCCAGACACAAAAATATGTACATGATATGGAGAGTTTGTTGGTTACACTTTGTCTTATATTTTATATCAGGTTATGCAGATTTGTCGATTTTATTATTTTTCAAAAATTTATCTTTTGCTTCTATGATGGTTAATTTTCTGTGTCAACTTGGCTAAACCATGGTGCCAAGTTGCTAGTCAAACGCAAGTCAAGATGTTGCTGTGAGGGTATTTTTTAGATGTGACTAACATTTAAATCAGTAGACTTTGAGAAAGTGCGTTACTCTTTATAACGGGGCTGACCTTAAGGAAAAAAAGACTGAGGCTCCCCAAAGAAGAGGGAATTCTGACCCAGACTGCCTTTGGACTTCAGCTGCAACATCAGCTCTTTCCTGGGGCTCCAGCCTGCTGGCCCGCCCTGTGGATCGCAGACTTGCCAGCCTCCTCAACCACATGAGCCAATTCCTTAAAATAAACCTCTCTCTCCATATACACATTTTATTGGTTCCGTTTCTCTGGAGAACCCTATTGTAGCTTCCAGTTGAGTAAAAGACATGTTAAAGAGACACGAAGCTCACTTCTTTGTGTCTCAGTACGTAGTATTTTGGGTTAAACAGTCTATAGATTACTGATGACACTAAAAGTTATTTCTACACTGGTTTCTGCAAAGGAAGATGAAAAAAATTTTAAGATCATTTTAGCAAATGTGCAGTAGCAGGTTCTTTGTGAAAAGGTACTTCTACTTCTCAAAGAATATCTTCCCCCAGGCATCAAATATTGTGTTCAAAGGGAAAATTTTCAGGGAGCCGTTTTTTCCATGGTGATACTATTTGGATCAAAACTACTTGATCAAAAGAAGAATTCTAATGATTAGCTATAACTCAGAGCTCCAAATTACAGTTGGTGAATTTTTGAAAGGAAACCCTGTCTCCCAATATTTGGGGATTATATATGTATGCTGGGCCTCAGAAGGAAATCTGAGTACATGAACTCTTAAATAGTCCTTCCACAATGGAAAGAAACAGGCAAATAGTGATGGAGCACCTGCAGATGAGAGGGTTCTGGAACAGGGAACTCCAGGAGGGAAGAATAGCAGCCCAGAGTTAGTGGATGTGGTTGGGTGTGTGGTCTATCTAGGTCTTCTTCACAGTCCAAGCCATCATATCCGTTTTGATGAGGATCACTTTAAGCCCCACCTCACCAACTTGGAGCATAAACAATGTTGTTCCAGAATAGCATCTGAAAGTAAAACAACAAGAGGGCTAAACCTCCCAGATTAGTGGGAGCCCATTTTATTCCCCAGTCCCCATTCTTAGAACTGCTACCAATGATACATTCTACAATTCTTAGATTGAGCACCATGTTCTAATTATTCTCCCTTCTTGGCTGGGGCCAGAACTCTATTTTGCCTTTAGAAGGTGCTGCTGCCCTGCTACTGGAAGAGATGTGGCTCGTTCTGCTCTCTCCCCACTGGCAGCCATCCTGACCAGTTTCAGTCCTGCCTCAAGATCTACAATGTCCTGTGTCATGCTCAGCCAAGGGTGAGCCTCATGGGGAGGAGACTACTAGCGTCACACCCCTGTAGAGTCGCAGTTCTTGCCCTTCTCTCAATCAGCCAGTTCCTGGGCGTGCAAACCTGTCTTCATGGTAACTTACCATTAGGGACAGATCCTGGTGTTGGAGGGTCTTAAATCCCAGAACCACGATTCCCCCTCAATGCTTGGCCCTCACTGTTCATAGGTCCTGTCTCCTTCTCCTCTACATGGTGGATTATTTACTTTTCAGACAACTAATGATGTATAACCAACAACCACAAAATCTTGGTGACATACAACACTGGCATTTATTTATTGCTCGTAAGTCTACAGATCAACTGTGGTTTGACTGATGTTGGCTGGCTCCATTGGGCTTGCCTCCAGGCTGCAGGTTGGGTTTCAGGCTTGCTCCACACGTCTGTCATTCTTCTGGAGGCAGTGAATCACCCAGCGAATGGTCTTCTCATACAGAAGTGCCAGAAGCAAGCCCAAATGGGCATGCTTATTTCCATGCTCTGCCAGCATTCCATCCACCATCACAAGGTCATGCCCAACAGGAATGGCATGAGGAAGTATGTTACTCTTATGGTATGAAGGGTAGGGAGTGAATCCTTGCTGAACAAAATTCAAACCAGCATACCGTCTAAGGGACGTCACACAGCCTTTTCCTAATTTCTACCTTGGTGAGTGTTACCCCCCAGGTATCTGGTAGTCTTGGCAATTTTGAATTCTGAAAGAAAGTGTTTGAGATCTCAGGCTCTTTTCCCAGGAGTCTTCTCTTCTCCTAGGTACAACTGTCTAACCACTCCTCAGCAAATTCTAGGCTCTTCAACACCAATGCCCCTGTTGATTACAAGCTGTGACTCACCAACTGCCTACCATGTTGAAGCTCAGGCCTGGTTCATGACAAAGGAGTATAGCTCAAAAGAGTTGTTATTACGATGAGTCTGAGCTCTTCATTCCTCTTGATTTGAGCAGAGCCTCAAAACATCCACAATTATTCTGCAACTTTGCTGCTCACCCGCCCAAAGTATTTTTGTTTGTTTATTTGCCAGTTAATTAATATGGAACTGCATTAATTATAGAGGAATAAAAATTATGGCAACCCAACCATGTTCATTATCTGACTATTTACCAGCCATGGTGTTTGGAGAGCTGACCAATGTAAAAGATGATTTTTAAACTGTGTAACATGAATGTATTTAATTATCTGTGATCAAGTTAGAGATTAATGAGTACGTCTTTCTTCCCAGTGGTGGCCAAGAGTCCATCATTGATTTAATTTAAATTTGGAAAGACTGAACAGAGTAGGGTATTACTTAGACGCATGACTACAACAATTCATTTGGCTTAGTAATTTTGAGGACTGATATTTGCTAATAAATAATCAGATCACTTATACACGTCCTTTTTATCGTGTGGCAAGTTTGATAAATAAATTGTAACATCATCAGCCAGTAAATTACTCATGTGTGAAACATTACCAATTCCAGTCCCTTATAATTTGGGACGATTTCCCCCCATAACTGTGGGCGGTTCTACAGAGAAAGGCCAAAGAGGATTGGCAGGCAGGAGGTGGTGGGGAGTGGTGGCTGGCCCTTGCTTGTCTCTCTCCTAACTGCCACACCAAGATTCAGTGACTGCCTAGTTCTTTGGGCATTCACCCCCACACAGGGCCAGTGGCATGTGACAGTGGTGACATCATAGACTGGGATTTTGTCCCCATGACACCACTTCTTATTTCTGTGCTTTCAGTGAGTCACATAACCTACCCAATCCTCAATTTCGCCTCTGTATCATATCCAAACGAGGTAATATGTCTGAAAGTATTTTGGAAAAGGTAAGGTGTGATACAAGCATTTATTTTTGTCATTCTTAAGATTATTAACATCCACAGGAAGTTTTCCTTTAATTACAGTTTTCAAGAGAATGAATGCACTTGCCTTATTTTGTTTCTTTCGTATTTGATAATAATATTAAAATGGGAAACATAGGAAATTTATGGTAGTTTATTAATATCATAACTTTTTTTTACCACACTCCCTGCCTGTTTGTGTTAAATATATTTTGGTCATGGTTTATTCTTACTTTAGTCTTAGATAACATAATCTAGTTTCTTTGATAATATTAACATGAACACTTTTGCGTCTTAATGAAAGGGTGCCATGGGTCAACCCCACCTTCACTTCTTCCATCTTGGTTTCTTCACTTCCCACAATGGGCAGCCTATTGTCAGACTCAAGTTCCCAACCAACCTTGACTCAACTGCTGGAGCAGGGGCTGACCTCAGTGCCATGTCACCCTGTTCATCTGGCCAGAACAAGGCTTTGATGCTGACCACTGGTCTCTCATGTGGCTTGCCAGGTGCACCTTCCATTCTTCCTCAGCAACGCTTTCCAGGAATTTGGCCTCACCTATGCCTTGGTTTTTAAATCTAAGCCTGTGATTAGGCTTCTGCTGTGGTCTGAGACCTAAGTTGGGAGCTCCTCTCAATGTCTCTGCCAGGAGCCTGAAGTCCCGTCCATGGACTGGTCTAAGTCACATGTGAGTTGACCTGTGAAGTATTGTTGTGTCTGCTTTTCCACACTTTTAAGGATCTTATTACTTTAGGAGGCAGCACTAGATTCTCTCTCAGGGAGAGAAATGCCCTTGCTTAGGAAAATTCCTTGATAAATCACTGGAGTAGCAGGTAAAAAGAGGAGAGAAAAATGGCACCAAGAGCCCAAGGGACAAAATGTTGCAGGTAAACTGGTCCCTATAAGAAACTGGTGGGGCAGGGGGCAGAAGAGAGAAGGGGAGAAGAAAGGAGCCTCTGCTAGCTGTCTGGGTGGTGCGTGCATTGATGAGGAAACCAGAGGCAGGTGACTGTGTGTTCTTTTTGTGCAGTATATGAGGGCACCCTCCAATCAGAGAAGTTTACGACACAGATAATTGCTGTATGTGAGGGCACTTTTCTTACAGAAATCAAGGCAGGACTGGGTTCTACAAACAGAGGCAGCAACACACGCATCCTTGAAGATTCTGAGAGGAAACAGATGACCCACTCAAACTAGGTCAGGGAAGAGAGTTTAACAAAGGGAATATTTTCAAGGAGGTGGGCAGAGTTAAGGGAAACCAACACAGGTTGGTGAAATACTTTGGAACCAGCAACAGCGGGGAGCTGTTTCCACCCCAAGGCCTGGAGGAGTGGGGAGGGAGCAATTCCTAGAACTAGAAGGTTGTAGCTGTTAGCTTTGGGTTAGCAGCCACTGGGAGATGGCTCTTGAAGTGGGAGGGGGAATAATTGCCCTGACCTCATTCTTCTCTTGCCCTCTGGTCTCCTGCTAATCCCTCCCATTGGCCAAACCCAACTGGAAGCCAAAAGACAAGGGAGTCTATTGATGTAGCCCCTGCATGTCAGACACACAGGACATGGGACAGAGTAGAGAAGGGGAGGCGTTGATCTGGAGGGCCAATGAAAGAATATCTTGTATGCCACGGAAGCAGGGCCCTTAGCCAAAGGTGACCTGAGCACTTAACCTTCTTAGGTATTCCCCAAAATATTTGGGATGGCTTTGATGCTCCATAGGATAGTGTTCAAACTGGCCTTACTTAGTTCTAGTGGGATTGGAAAACGCCAGGTGAGCCTGAATTATGAAACTGTTAAAACTCCAATTTCCCATCTATTTGCTCTTCTAAGATACATCATTTCTTTTGGAAACCCCTGCTTCTGAGAATTTTGATGAGCTGTGGCTTGAGTTTTCTCTACCCCTTGGTCTCCATGCCATGTTGGGCCTTCATTGTCAGTTGGGCCCCCTCCCAACACTGATCCTTAAAAAGTGGTACACCTAGTGCCCTATCCTGGCCCTTAGCCTCTGTACCTTGTTATGATCGAACAGCCAAATGTTTCTAACAAGTTCTGAGATATGACTTTCTGGGTCCCTCATAAACGCCCAGCACTCTTACCTGCCCATGGAGAATATTCATATATATTACTTATGTAGATGCCTCAGGATTTCGTTCCAGCTGTATGGCCTGAGTTTGAATACTGAACAAATACGTCCATCCTGTTCTATTCATATCCACGAGGAGTACAGGTAAAACATCACATCTGGTGGTTATCCTGAGGCCTGCAGGCTTCCTGCACAGGTGGGTATTTTAAAGTTGATTTTGTTGATTTTGGAGTTGCCCTTGATATTTTCAAAGAGCCCAAACGTTATTGTTCCATAGCCAGTTTGCTCTGTAGGAAACCTAAGAAGAGATGGCTTTCTATTTTCATGAGAAATGTGTTATTTTGAATGAGAGTTTAATTGTCATCCAAAATTTGCTCTTTGGGGTTAATTATTGAAGTTGCACATTCCCTCTGCCTGCAAAAATCCTGTTCTAATCTTTTTTGCTTCTGTCTGTGTAAATTGAATGCTGTTGAATTCACCTTGGCATTGTTGAGCAGAACCACAACAGTATTTTGCTTGAAGCTGTCTGTTGTGACATCAGCTTACATAAGCAGAAAAACCTGCATTTCACAGACAAATGGCGAGCACCTGCTTCCAGCAGGAATGCAGTGGAAGGTTCTGGAGCTTGAACTCTTGAGTATGGAAGAGCCTGGCTCCACTACTTACTATCTGGCTGACCTGATAGTAAAATGGGGGGCTTTTTACAGTTTGCAGGTTTGTTGTGGGGCCTAAATGGTCCTGTATATATGAATGGCACATTGTAAATGGTTATAATGTGGTGGCTGCATCATATATATTTGTATATTATTATATAAATATACAGTGCTTTTTGGCTGTTTTTGCTCAATGGGCATCTTTAGACAAGAGGACGAGATTAGGAAAAAGTGGGGTTGTTTTTTAACCCTAGCTTTGCAATGGGAGAGGATTCAGTCATTCTTGCAATATGCATTTATTGAGAACCCACTCCAGGTGCTGTGCTAGATATTCAGGAAACAAAGATGAGAAAGGAATAGGCTCTGCCCTTAAGGAGCTTGCTTTCTACCTGGAGAGACGGGTCAGAGACCTGGCATTTACTATGCTGAAGTGCAGTGTGCTACCTGCTATAATAGAGGTGGCGGGGGTTGCTATGAGAACTCATGGAAGGGGGCACCTGACAGTCTTGGAGGGTCAGGGAAGGCTTCTAAGTGGAGTGCAGAAATGAGTGGGCATTATCCAAGTGGTGGGATGGGAGGGCTGGAGGAGAGCAATCCATGCTGAGTGAGCAGCATAAACACCAGCCGTGAAGGGAGAGAGAGACTAGCATGTTCCAAAAATTCTAAGTGGATCAAAATGGTGGGAGTAGAACATGTAGGTGGGAATGGCAGAAGAGGAGAATGGAGAAGTAAGGAGCATTGGATAGGAAATGACCTTGTCTACCATGGTGCAATATCTTGACTCCCCATCCAGGGCGATTTGATGGAGAACTGGTCCACTTGGGCTCCAGTCTTGGTTCTGCTGGGTGAACTGGGTAAGTCCCCTTACCATCTGGGCCTTTGGTCCTCATCTGTGATAGGAGGCTGTTGCACCATTGTCTCCTGCTCCTTTTTATTCTTCCTTTGTGGGGCCCAGATTCTTTCCCCATTCATCTCCTAGAGGGTATGTGTAAGTCCTCATGAGGTGCCATCGGCAAGGTCCTCAAGAGTACGCGCCAGTCATGTCCCACTGTGTGCTGGGATTTTGGAATCATTGCTGGATTTGTAGTAGATTTACTTCAGGATTTTCCTTATGGTCATCTTCAATTTTCAACTCCATGTTAATGTAAGTGTGAAAAATCTCTTTGAAGACCCATTAAGACGGGTATATTTTCCCCACTATTTCTTAAGGAAGCTGACACTGTTGGCCATTCCAGATCCCTGGAAATGCATTTGGAGCCCCCTGTTGTTCATTCCTGCAAATGCACGGAATGCTCCCTGTGTCTACTGTGTATTTCCACGCCCTCCTGATCTCCCCCAGGGGATCTTGGCTGTCTGAAATGCTCCTTTCCAAACCCGTGTGCTTGACCATCTCCAACTTTGACCCTTGTGATTAGCTTTCATACCTTCATCGTAGCTTTCCCTAACACCTCCAGGAAGAACTCAGTGCTCCTGCCTTTTCCAACAACCACTTCCCATACCTCTGCAGAGCACTCACCACGTCCTCATGCACTCATAAAGGCATCCATCCCCCCTGCCCAACTGAGAGCGCCTTAGGAGTGGAGACCGCACCTGATTCATCTTTGCAAATCACAGGTCCTCAGTAGATGTGTGTTGAGTTAATGAGTGAGTGAGCAAGTAGGCAAATAAATGAATTAACAGTTCTTGCCCTGAGATTAATAGAGAATGAAGTCTGATTTGCAAGTAGGAAAGGGAAATGCACAGTTGAGGAAAATCCATATGGATTTCTGGTGCCATGAGGCTAAATAAAAGAATGTCTACGGAATTGCATAAAATAATCCTGGCAACCAAAAATGCACAGAGTCATCATTAGTTCCGTTTGCTTCTCATCGCTAGACTCCAGGCCCAAATCTTATACTGCAGTGATTACGTCAGTTATCAGCCAGAGACAGTGGGTACTTCGTTTAAATTTGCTAGGAGTTGGAAAGGAAGGACACCAGATTTTCTCAGGTTCAAGGCGGAGGGTCCCAGATGAAGAATTATTCCAAAGATAGGAATAGAGAGCAGAGTGTGAGTCTATAGGATCTCAGATACCTGCTGTCTCCATCCTGGAGGAGAAAAAACATCGTGGAGCGCTCACTCTGTGTAAATACTCTCTCGTGTATACAGCTGATTGTGAGACAGGTGTTACAGTGCTGACTTCACATAAGTCACGGAGCTGAGTCTCTTCAACTCTGAAGCCTGAGTTTTCTCTTCAGGCCACCATGCCACCTCCAGGACACGTGTGGGCCAGCATGTGTGTATTGAGAGAGGTGTGAGTGGCTCCCATCAGGTGGCTCCTTTTAGAGGGGCAACATCTCCACAAATCAGTGAGGAAGATACCGTCTCCTTCCTCTAGTGACTAAGAGCCAGGTGGTGTCTGCGAGTCTTGTAACCATACCCCGTCACTCAAAGAAAAGATGGTTCTGGGTGGTGAGGGAGCCTGAGGATAGAAGGTTACCTGTCTCCAGCAGCTGTTGCGGAGCAGCATGGAATCCCAGTCAATGGTTCAGTATGTTATTTCAGAAACCCTCAAACCCTCCTGATCCTTCCACCTGCTAGCCTCCCATGGAACACACACACACACGCGCGTGCACGCACACACACACTGCCCCTGTGTCTGGCTGCCCTCTGTGAATGCCCTTGCATTCGATTTAAAGTGGATCAGGATTTATCTCTGCCGTTCACCTGAGCCTGAAGTGGCTCACTCAGGGAGCACTTTTCTCCCTTGATATGGAGAGGGAGAGAGTTAGCCGTCATGAACTGGCCAAGAAGCACCAGGGCCATCGGGACTCAGGTAATGGGATTTTTTGAAATAGGTCCGTGCAGAGAGAATAGATGTCTTTAGAAGTTAACTAATGGAATTATACTGTGAAACAGAGCAATTAATTTTCTCCCTACTTGGATCCCTGGCCTGTAAACTCTCCTTCCAGATAATCTATCCATTTTTCTTTCAGCCAGCACTAATCTGTTACTGTGTGTGTAAGGTTTCAGCGCCCTTTGCAGATGCCAAACCCTGCCTGGCACAGGCCGCAGGAGCTCATCTAGAGTCCCTGGGAGGGACCCTGGCTTGCCTCTGGGCTCTGAGGGCTCCTGTAGGCCCGACCTCTGTCAACTGGACAATAGCCTACCTGACATTTAGCATCTAAATCCCAAGTCCAGAATGAAACAGGGGAGGGAGTATACGGGGAGGAGCTATAGGTACTAGCTTTCTGGGCCCTGCACCCATGGAGTAGGGTTTCTATAATTGCTACAATTCCTGGAACTCTTCTCCTTCTCTTTGGGGCAGTGGAAGCAGCCCAGCGAGACTCATAAAACCATAAGCCATTGAGGAAATACAGGTGTGTCCCTGAAGGATCCACTGTGGCCCAGTTGCTGCCTGGGACACTCCTCATGCCATCTGTTGGCCCACCCACATTTGGGATCTTTCCTCTTGGGCTACTGCCTGCTCCAGGTGCCCAGACACAGGGCTACTGCTCCATACAAGGTCACACAGGTTGTGAACATATCAGCACCCCTGGAGTTGTGCACTGTGATGGCCCTGCAGAGAGATTAGTGCTGATGCCCAGCCCTGAGGGAGCTGAGAACCCCAGGCCAGCAAGTACCTCCCCTCTGCCAGGGCTACTTCTTGCACTCACCACCCCTACACACTCGAGGCCAGTGTGCTAAGTGAAGTGACCCCCAAGTGGTCCTTCTCAATGTGACCCAGTCGTTGGGGCCCTATGAAGCATCTAGAAAGGAAACTTGAAGCTGGCAGGCATGGAGGAATCACAAATCAACATTGAGTTACCAGCCCAGTTTGGAAATTTTGGGATTGAGGCCGATGGAAAAGAAGGGAATGGGGATTAGTGCAAATTAGGCAATTTGAGCTTGGAAAACATGAAGTCAAAGGCTGAGTCAGGATGACTGCCTGGTAGAATGAAGATCTGCCAGCTGAGAGAAAGACACGCATCACTCTAGGGGCTTAATTATATGGTGGTCCTTTTTCATCTGACCTTGGACCTGAGGACGTGGACCTATAGTTTCTCCATGAGATTCTGGCAAAAGAAACCAAATAATGGGGCTTCGTGTGTCTCTAGAAGCACTTAAACTCTTCTGAGAACATTGCCTTTTTTAAAGAAGAATCCTATGCACCCTTGGGTGGACTCACAAATTACAGGCTTGGAAGATGCCACCTTAAAGATCATTTACTCCAACTACCCATTTGAATGTTGAACTCCTTTTAGCTTGCCAAGTGGTCCTTCAGTCTGTGGCTGAAGGCATTCCTTCTTGAGGTTGGCTATTTTACCTTGTTCAAATCTATTGCTTAACAGTTCCTCACATTGAGCTGTAATCTGTCTTGCTACAGCTTCCAACTATTGGTCATAGTGCTACCTACCCCTAGGAACCAGACATAAGTCTAATTCCTCTTTCTTCTTATCAAAAAACATTTATTGAGCATCTACTATATGCTTCGGAGACAAAGAAAGTAAGACACAGTCTCTGTCCTCACAGAGCTTATAGACTTATGGGGGGAAATTAACATGGAGATAAATTTCTACCATGTTAGAAATATGGGCACAGTGATATTAAAGAACAGAGGATGGTAAAACCAATCTGGACAGGTGTTTTTCTGTGTTCTTCTAAACTTTGAAGACAACCCCATGCCCTCCACTCACACTCAAATCACTCTTTCTTTAGGAATAACACTCCTTTCCTCCTATGTTATGGCTTAAGACCCGTCAGCATTCACTCGCTCTCTTCTGAACCCAGTCCTATTGGTCTACATCCCCTTAAAAGACAGCACTCAGAGAACCAGACACAGCCCTCTGGGTGCGCTCTGACCAGGGTGAAAGAGAGTAGGCCAACTTCTTCATTCTAAGTTCTTTAAGTCCATGTATAAAGCTCAGGACTCAATTTCAGGTTGGCACCCGCAGCCGTACCTGAGCCCTCTCAGGTCTGTTCGCAAGAACCACTACGTAGCTATATCCACCTCCCCCTGTGTTTGTGCATTGATCTTTGGCCCAAGGTCAGGGCCTAATAGTTATCCCTATTAAATATCTTCTTGTTACATTCATCTCTTCATTTCAACCTGTCAAAATCAGTTTACAGCATGATTCTGTCATCAAAATATTAGCTGCAATTTACTCACAGATTGGATGAGCTTGCCTTTTCTATTTTTATCAGTGTCAGCAGGTCTTAAAGTCTGTCCTACTCTGACATCTGAAGATATGATTCTCTCCCATCAAGAACACTGTCTATTACTCAAAGTATAGGTGTATGGGGGGAGAGGAGCAGGACCTACAGAAGAGGTTGCAGGGCACGGGCAAGTTGAAGTCCTACCACGTTCTTCCCTGAGCTCTGCTCATAATTCTGATTAGCCACCTAGAATCGCTGATTCCAGCTATATTAATAATTAGGTTGAAAATACAACGGTACATGACTCACCACTTCACTCCGGACTGGCCTCCGTCTATTGACCATTTGGAGAATATTTATTTATGTAAGTATGTATACATGTATGTGTGTTCACCAAATAATTAATCTTCTTGGCTATAAGGTTATCAAGAGACAAGCTGTTAAATGCCTTAAGATCCACATAGACACACATACACACACACACCACCCTCCTCCACAATTCTTTCATGTAGAATTCAGAATTTGGTACCAATAACTGCTTTCAAAATTTAGAATTTAAAATACCCAGAGGATTTACAGATTTGGAAAGAGACCTGAGCCACCCTCATAACTCCATATCACAGCGACACACCCAGCTCTTTCCACAGCCAAAGCAGCATATATAGGTAATTATACAACTTCAACATAATATAATAAATTTTCATAGTAGAGTTATTTTACCTTATATACACATTTCCTCAAGATTTTTTCTGGCTTGGTTTATTACTTCTATTTCTGTGAGTCAATTATATGTTAGCCTTTTTCATTTCCTCTGAAAAGTCAATAAAAACATAATTAGAAAAAGTTCTGGGAGAAAAGGCTATCATCCATTTCATTGTCTGGGTTGCTTAAGAAATGTTTATTTCTGGATGGGGAATTTCTTATCTGCGTTGGCTCTTGCTTTGTGTATATATCCACTGCAAAGCAAAAATCCCTTTCCTGAGTTGGTGAGCCTTGGAGGCCTTTGAAATGAATGCCATGAGGCAGATGCTGAACAGGTGGCCAGACTGCCCGAAATTAACCCTTTCAGGCAATGGATTTGCTTTCCGCTACTGACAGAGCAGGCAGCGGTATTTACCACATGCCCAAATGAAAAACAGATTTTGGATGATGATCCAATATTTTAAAAATATGCTGCATATTCTTTTGAAATGGAAAAATAAAAACCCCAATAAGGAAGGTTGTAAATCAGGTAAAAATTTCTTTATTGTCCACTACATTTAAAGTCACATCCTGGGCCTGAACCCTGCAGGAGTTACAGTGCTGTGGGATGATGTGTTCAATAAAAAAATGCCCTTGAGGAACTTAAAATCTGGTTAAGAAAATCATTATATTAAAAGAAAATGTTTTCTGTTTATAAAGATGACATATGTTTATTGTAGGAAATTTGGAAGGCATATAAAAATATAAGGAAGAAAATTTAAATCACCCATATGCCACCACCCAGAGATAATCACCATTAACATTTGGTATAGTTTTTAAAAATGTGTATGTGTTTGAATTTCTTTTCACAAAGTTGGGCTCACATGCACATTTAAAATGTGCCTTTCACCTACTATAGTGATAATATTTCTCATAGTCATTAAGTATTATTTAAAACTATCTTATGGATATGAGATATTCCATCATTTGGGTGCATGATAATTAATTTAACAAATCCTTTTTGGGCATTATGTTGATTAAAGCCATAGCCTATTACAAATAATATTGCAGTGCATATTTTTGCATACATTTTTGTGACTATCTAAAAATAGTTGCCTAGGAGAATTTCCTAGATGTGAATTTAATGGACTGAAAAATATGAATATATTAAAAGATTGAAAAAAACACACATGCAGTGTTTCTGCCAGTATGGTTTCTTCTCATCAGAAAAGTCATAGGGGGGCTGCCTGGTGGCACAGCGGTTAAGTTTGAATGTTCCGCTTCGGTGGCCCGGGGTTCACTGGTTCGGATCCCGGGCATAGACCTATGCAACACTTATTAAGCCATGCTTGGCAGGTGTCCTGCATATGAAGTAGAAACAGATGGGCACAGATGTTATCTCAGGGCCAATCTTCCTCAGCAGAAAGAGGAGGATTCGTGGCGGATGTTCACTCAGGGCTAATCTTTCTCAAAAAGAAACCAAAAAAAACTATAAGAATTTACACACACGCCAACAATGAATGAGGGTACCTATTCACTTCATCTATAGCCAATCTGGATGTTATAACTTTCTAAATGCTTGCCAATTTTGTGGTTAAAAATGATATCTTGCTTTAATTTTTGTTTCTTTGCTTACTAGAGAAGTTGAACGTGGTTTCTTTTTTATTGGTCATTTTTTTTTTCTTTTCTGTGAATTGTGTTTTGTGTTTTTAGCCCCTATTTTTGCGGGGTGTTCGTAGTTTTCTGATTGATTTTAAAAGGTCTGTAAATACTATTATCCCTTTGTGTGTCATATATTGCTAATATTTTACCTGATTTATCTATGTCTTTTAAAAGTTGATTTTTAAGGGTACAGAAATTTTCCATTTTTATGTAATCAGTGCTATCTAGTCTTTTCCTCTGGGATTCCTTCTTCTCTTTTGTGTTATTAATGTCTTTGCCACCCCCAAACTGGCTACATTTTGATTTATATTTTTATCTTGTTCTGTTACTGTTTTTCTTTCTCACAAACATTTAACTCTGGTTTATTTGGAATGTATCCTCATGTATCATACAAACATACAAAGTTTGGTTTTATCGTCCTTCCAGATGATTCACCCAGTTTGCCATCATCATCCTTAATTTTTCCCCCAGCCAGATTGAAGTACTACCTTAATCACATATTAAATTTGTGCATGTATGCAGGTCTGTGTTTTTTTCTTTTCTGCTCCGCTGATCTGTCAGTCCACTAAAATCATTCTGTTTTATTTTTTGTACCCAAATATCCTAATATCTGGCCTTATGAGCCAGCCCATTCTCCCATAATTCTTGTGTTTTAGAATTTTATTGTTTGGTCTACCATATAGTCTTCCAAATAAACTTTAAATTATTTTGTTAAAATATTTCATTTGTAATTTGATTGAAATTTCATTAAATCTATAAAATAACTTGGG
This sequence comes from Equus asinus, assembly GCF_041296235.1. Taxonomy (NCBI): domain Eukaryota; kingdom Metazoa; phylum Chordata; class Mammalia; order Perissodactyla; family Equidae; genus Equus; species Equus asinus. Next base: position 13,660,693 of record NC_091816.1, read on the forward strand.
AAGAATTGAGTAACAGTTTAAGAGCCTTTCAGATGAAAGTGACAGACTTAACACACACATTTACGTATTTTGTCTTATGATATCCCAGTAAGTGATGGTAAAGCAACAGAAAGGTGAGAGCCTACAGCAATTCAGATAATGGAAAAGGGAATCCAAGGACATGAAACTGCACCAGATTCTTGGAGGATGGGAAGCAGAAGGAAGTGCAGCCTGCACTGTGTGTCAAGGATGGAGCTGATGAGGCTCAGAGAACCCCTGGACCAGGAGAGGGCAAATGTGTCAGAGGGCGGAGTGAGAACTGGGGCTGCAAATGGGATAGTTGAAGTTACGTGTGGAACAGATAACTCCTGTGTTCTTTCCAAAACTCCACAGGGAGAAAAGCCCAAGGCCTGACACTTATGCCCAGGAAAAATAGGAGGTTCTTTTCTATATAACTGCACAAATTGTCTGAAGAAATCGGTGTGGCTGTGTGCATGCTAGCAGATTCTTTCTAAAATTTAATTCTGTTTTTTCCGAAGGTTATCATCTTGCTGTCTCTTTTGAAGGTTATATTCTACTTCTTCTTTGTTGCCGAATCCTTTCCTTGACTAAATGTTGGTTTTTGTTTTTTCCCCATGAAGAAGGTGAGTAAATTCTCTCCATCTGGGTACTCTCAGAACACTCCTCTCATTTCTTACTTACGAGAGATGGTTGATATAAATTTATACCATTACCAGTTTTACTCTTTCTAGTAAGAGTTTCTGCTGAGATCTCCTCCACTTACTCCTCCAAAGTTCCTCTCTGACTTGTGAGGGGGAGGTGTGAGGCCATCTTTCTTCAGTCATGCTCCGCACCTACACAACATGTGGTGTATGTGTCAATAACAAAGTAATCATATATAGTTTCTGGCATGTAAATAGAGTCTATCTCCAAGTTGCAGTCCCAATGGAAATTTCTTCCTCCTTTTATACGCCTTTTGTCATTTTCATTAGAGTATAGAAAGCAGACTCTCAGACATGTGGGTTCATCTCTTTTTACTCGTCAGTGTGAGATCATGATTTTTTGTTTATGCATATATTCAAATTATGTGAGAATTTCAACATGAGTGGGAAAGGTCACTGTGAGCTGGGATGGTCACAGGGAATCACAGGATAAATAATATCTGAGCGAGGACAGGAAGCATGGATGGGATTCAAATTGATAGATTATGGAGGCGATTCTTGGGTTGGACAAAAGAATAGATACAAATACACCAGTTGGAGCCTGAACACAACAATGAGAAGGGTTTTGCTCCTGGAAAGGACTCAGAGAGAGCATTCATGGTAGATTAGTTTGGAAAGACAGGTGGGGACCAGATAATCATGGTTCCTGAACACCAAGGAAGAGAGTTTGTTTTATGTTCTATAAATTACATCTAGCAGAAGGCTTGCATGTTGAAAGATGTGTTCCAGAAGGATTGGGAGCAACCTCCAAAGGGAAGAACCTGTCTTACCAGTCATAGGAAGGGCCAGGTCAGGGCACCAGTTGGAGTGCTGGTTCCTGCACACTGTGTGTCCATAATCAACTCCCTAAATAAACATCGAAGCCAGTGCATAAACACAGAGAGCAAGAGCAAGAAAGACAAAGAGCTTTTAGACAGAAGGCAAAGCACTGAAGGAGTGTGGGGTGGAGGAAGGAGACTGCTGCTCTCTGGATCTCAAGAATTTGATCGCTGGTTTGGGGAGGAAGGATGTCGCTTACAGAGCAGCACAGAGCATGCTGCCCCAGTGTTGAGAGGCAAAGGAGGAGCCAGGAAGAGAGGCAGATGGCAAACACAGACATCCCCTCCAGAGGAGAGAGGAGAGGAAGCAATGAAGGGAAACGCGGCTGTGTCAAGGCAGAGGATCCAGTTCAACAAGAGTTTCAAGACTCCACAGCCAGCTTTGATGCCACAAACAATTTCTCGAGGAAGTGATGGAGCACACTGGCATCGCTAGTCAATCAGGCCCGTGTTAGCCTCAGGCTTGGCTTATATTCGGGGTAAATGGAGACATGAGAACCCAGTACTACGATTTCACTTCGCCTGTAGTTATTAAGTCAGACGTGTAAGCTAACATCACAGAGTAGAAGGAATGATCACACCTCAAGGGGGTTTTGGTGTTTTCCTGTACCTGAAAACTGACCTTTAGCAGCAAGCATGTGCCCAAGTAATATAAGTACTTTTTCTTTAACAAGTAAAATTTGTTGGTGTTTTTCTTATATGCATAATATATGCTCATTTGTGAAAAATACGGTTAAATAAAAATCACATTATTTTCACCACCCTCAAACATTAGCATATTGGTATACTCTTTCATTCTCTCTCTATATGTATATATAAACATATACACATAAACATAAAATATAAAAATATGTAAACATACCAGTATATATATGTAAGTATATATACACATGCACACGAACACCTTAAAAACTGGATTCTACTGCACATTCTGTTTGGTAGCCTGAAAAAGTGTAAATTCAAAGATGCCAAGATATTATTTTCATTGGCAAAAATAATAAAAACAAAATGCAATTTAAACAACCCTCTTCTACAAAGATAGTAATAGCTCTGTGTTAAAATAGACTGGTAATTGTGGGTGAGAGAGGCCAGCAGGAGCTACCACTCTGTAAGGAGAGGAGTTTTACATTTCATGCTCCTCGACTCGCAGAGCCTGCCGAGCGCCATGCCGTGTTCCACGTGTCCGCAGCTGCCACCGGAAAGCACTCCTCTTGAGACCTGAGATAGAACCCTGAGGCAATCAGAGTGGGCCCACAACAGATACTGCAGGAATGTCCATCCACGGTAGGGAGAGGGAACAAAGTCATGGTCACTTTATAGTATTTAAAATACAAATGAGTCCCTTAGAAAGGACAGCTGAATCCATTCCCATAACTGCTCTACCATCATGGATTAATTTTCCAATTAACGAGCTGGACTTTGAGTACATTCATTCATTCAATAAATGGCAGACCCTGTTCTAGGTGCTGGTCCCCCTGCAGCAGAGCAGAAAAATCTCCTGCCATCTTTGAGTTTACCTTCTTGTCAGAGGAGGCAAAAAATAAATACGTCAGCTGGGAAAGAGCATAATGGAAAAAAATTAAGTACAGAAGAGGATTGGGGTGCCAGTGATGAGGCGTGAAGTTTAAAATACTGGGGGTCAGGAAAGTCCTCACTGAGAGCTTGAATTTGAGCAAAGCCCTGAGGAAGGTGAGGGAGTGAGGCACATGGCCACTTGGCAAGAGGTGTTGCAGGCAGAGGGAACAGCAGGTGCAAAGGGTTTGAGGCAGGAGCTTGCCCGGAGAACTCAAGAACAGACGGCTACCGGTATGCTGGAACCAGAGAGAGAAGGGAGAGAGGTGCAGGGGTTGAAACCAAAGAGAAAACAGGGAAGGCAGACTGGGCGGGGTCTTGTGACCTGCTGAGGGATTTAGGAAAGCTCAGAAAGATTTTGGACAGCGGGGTCTAGGATCTGACTTAGGGTGACTCTCGGAGCTGTGTGAAGACTGGAGTGCAGGGAAGCATAGAAACAGGGACACCAGAAGGGAGCCCAGGGTTGGGAGCCGCAGTGGTAATCTGGGAGAGGAGCCACTGGGCAAGCTGAATCTCCAGGGGTGAGGGCAGGGGCTATGGCTCCAGTCTTCTCTACTCACTTGGAAATTCTCCCTCGCCACCAACTTGGAGGATGAGACTTGAGCTCTTTACAGCCTTGCACAAAGTGGGCCCTCAGTAAGGATGAATGGAGGACTGAAAAGAGAACAAGGAGGAGCCTGGTGATGGAGGCCACCAGTCAGGGTGGCATTGAGCAGGCACTGGAAGGAGCAGGTTGGTGTCCTCCCTCTAAGAGAGAGACCAGGAGGGGGACAGACAACAAACAAAGGCACAGGGCTTCCTGTGTGGGAGGGAAGGCAGCCTGCAGAGCCTATGTCTCTGTAGCGAGCAGAGCCCTTGACCCCTCGGGGGTCCAAGTGCCTCCTCTGATCATCTCCCCACACGCATGCTTCGTTCTGTCATCTGTGCCCCTGGGGATAGTGTGTTTGATGCTCATTATAGTTTTACTTCTCTTTAATTCAACTTCAGAGCCGGTAGAATTCAGGCATGGTCTAATTAATCAGTTGAACTCTCACTTTTTGTCTCAGCTGCCAAGGCTACATAGGCAAGGATGCTTTCATCATTTTTTTCTATTGCTAAATATCGGCTTTTCCCTCAAATTCTCCCCCACTTTTGAAATATCTGTATATTTATGTATGCATATGTATACATACATTAAGGTTTGCTGGAAAGCAAGCAAAGATGAAAAAAGCGAGGGAGCCAAGATCAGCTGGGGCACGCTGTGGTTGGAAAATATGCAGCTGTGATGCCATTCTAAATTGACTACAGATTCATTGTATAATCTAAGCCACCTTTCCGCAAAATGGAAAAATAATATCTGTTCCTAATCTAACACAGAGACACTTCGTAAATGTCCAGAGAGAAATAAGCTCCTGCCTTACTGTTAGGAAAGTCTCTGTTTTCTACCCTTTTGGTCATTTTTTCTAAGTGCTTCTGATGGGCCCATGAGGGTGTCCAAGGAACAAGATGGATCCAGAAACACATTCCCCAGTTCGAGCAAATCATTTACTTACTGGGGAGGCTGAGTTCCACATCACAACAGCCTGCTGGTCTGTGGTTTGATTACTATTTTTACACGTTTTTAAATAGATCTGTATTATCTGCCAGCGCTGCCATAACAAAATACCACAGACTGGGTGACTTCAACAACAGAAATGTATTTTCTCACAGCTCCAGGGCCTGGAAGTCTGAGATCTTGGTTTTGGCAGGTTTGGTGTCTTCTGAGGCCTCTCTCCCTGGCTTGCAGATAGCTGCCTTCTCCCCATGTCCTCACATGGTCCTCCCTTTGTGCAGGCACACACGTCCTGTGTCCAAACCTGCTCTTCTTATAAGGATGCCAGTCATAATGGGCTAGGGCTCACCCTAAAGATCTCATTTTAACTTCATTACTCTTTAAAGAGCTTATCTCCAAATAGGATTACATTCTGAGGTACTGGAGGTTGGGACTGGAAGCATAAATTTTGGGGGGACAAAATTCAGCCCATAACAAGGTCTAGTCATTCATTTGACAAGCATTTACGTAGCACTTGGTCTATGCTAGGCAGTTAGCTCAGCTGGGCAGAGAACAGTCAAGGTAATATTGTCTTGTTAATAGGTCAGTTGGTTTAGACTTCATGTATATCCCTGCCCAAGGACAGGTGAGAGTGGGAAGAAATGGGGTAGCAGTTCCCTCACTACAGCTGAAACAGCCCCAGTCACGTGAGGACCGGCACCAGGAGATCATCTTCAGGAATAAAGACAGATACGCTCCAGCCGGAAGAATCCTGCTGCGCACAGTGGGATAACTGAGCACTGTGGGTGTCCAGAGACTAAGGCTTTCCTCTACAGGCCACTGTGGGAGGGCATACTCCATGGCCTTGGGCTCAGAATAGACTTGAATATGGGTTTATGGGCCTTAAAGTGAAGGGGCCATTTGAATACTCGATGGAGTTAGTGATGACAATGGGCAAATGCTTGCAAGGGCTCAGCCATGGCCACATGATCAGCAGCTGTTGATTAAGAGATGTAAGACAGTGAGTGGAGGGGCAACATTTGACAGTGGGTGGGCTCAATGAGGGGGCAACTGAGACAGTGGTGGATGAGGAGAACACTAACCTAGAAGCAGAAGCAAGACACAGTTATGGGCTTTACTTTTGTATATCTTAAACTTTTTGTATTTATTATACGATTTTATCCTCCCAACCCACTTGTTGAGTGAGTAGGGCAGGTACTGTTTACTCCATAAGTTAAACGATGCAGTGAGTCCTGGAGTGGTCAAATGACTGGCTAAGGCCACACATGTAATTAAACAGAGCTGTTTCCCAATTCCCTTTCTTGGGCCAGTTGCCTTTTCAGCACTGGGACTAGCTGTGGAGTTTGTCAGCAGTAGTTTGAAAAGGAGCTCATCCTGTCCGTTTAGTATATTTGTTAGGTCTGAACCTTGCCCAACTGCTCATCACCTGTCAAGAGACATCCTGCAGGGAGTGAACAAAAGGTACCTCTTATCCCTGGACATGACTTAAGCCTGAGTCACGGCAAACCCAAAGGAAGCCTAATCCCTCTTCCTTTCTTGATGCCTAGAGCGTAATGACGCTCTCCATTCTTTTTCCCCTGGGCCACACCCTTAACCTTTCTTGACTCCTTAGACTCAAAGCCAAGCAAAAGACACACAACCTTTCACAATTTAACTCCAAAGCCCAGAGCCCTGGGGCTGCTTCCTTGGGAAAGCCCTCCTTGACTGCCCAGACCTGAGGCAAGTGGCCATCCCTTCTGCTCCATAGTGCCCAGCAATCTCACGGCCCCAACAGCCTTGACTGGTAATTGCCCGTTGACCTTTCTGGATTTCCCACTAGACTATGTGCTTCTCATGGGCAGGGCCAGTCCCCCTTAATCACCAGATCACCCCCGGGTGATTACAGTGCTCAGGAACACTTGCTGAAGAAGTGGAAGGAGGAAACAAAAAAGTTAGTGAGAGTTGACAAGACTTTTACTCCTGCCTCCCAAAGGTTCCACTCCAGTCATAGGTTATCAGAGGAAAGTAGGGGTTGGGAGTAAAATTGATCACTCTCTGCTGGAGCTGATCCATAGGGGCTCCATTGTGTCTACAATGCCCAAGGAACCTGGACCAAAAGGCTGGGTGGTGAGAGGCAAATAAGAACCCTGAAGATCACTTACTTGGAAGGAAAGGGGGATGGAGGCAAGAGGGATCATTTCCCTGACCTTAGAGGGTAAGCAATGGGAAGAATGAAATGGAGTTCCAGTGGAATTGTGGTAAGAGCTATTGATCATAATGAAGGCTGAGAGAGTCAGGTCAAGCCTGCCATGGCTCATCTTGGCAGCCACATACAGGTGTGGCCTGAGCAGTTCAGAATCTGAGTTTTGAATCTGAACCATTATAAAAAGACTGGGTGAACCAAATCTAAACATACAGAATGCAAATTACAAGAAATTGAAAAATGTGATGACCTTTTTTCACACTCCAAGGTGAATAGCATTCAAAAAGGGCATTGATATATATGGTGATCTCTGCTGTTTCCTAACTCTAAAAGAGAGCCTGTTCCAGCCCATCTCACACACAGCTATTATGTAGAACAAGTCATAAAATATGACGATAAGGCACTTTGCACACATAAAATGCTACACGACTGATACTTATTACTACTTCCCATCGTTTAATGTCGGAAAATAAATGCCTACCATTTATAATAATTTTATGTGACTTTGATGGCTATTGGCTTTTGCCAAGCATGGAAGGAGAAAGTGGTCTATGTGTGGAAGCCACCTTGTAGATGAAACTGCCTTATCATAACAAATTTGTTTGGGTTCCTTACATTGGAAAAAAAATGTGTTTGCATATCTGGAAGGTTCTGAAGGTAGATAAAATGCTTCACTCACACTTTTCCCCCTAGATTCTGTCACATAGTATATAGTTAATATGTTTTTATCAAATGAATTGTGATTACACATGGCTCAAGATGAACCAAGGCTACAAGATTCCAGGTCGAGGGGGAGCCATCAATATTGTCCCCAGCCCTGAAACATTGCTTTATGACTGGAGTAAGGGCATCAGCATTGTTAGGGAACTAATTCAAGTTATTTCAATACCATGCATTTCTCTAAATGTTAGGACTGTCAGGTTTGAATGTTTTGCCCTCAAGCACCGTAAGAACTGTTCTTATTTAGCATTCACGATTCAGTTAGCCATTTTCTTGGAAAATGTCAGCACTATTTTGTTGGCCAGATTAGGATCCTCTTCATGCTGTCCCCCACCGCCTCCCGCCAAAGAAAAATGCCCACACTGCCCTGCATGCTCTGGTCATCAAATCCTGGATCTCTAAAGAGTAGGGGCTGGTCCAAATGGCTCCCTCTGACTTAATACTCTGTGATTCTATTAGGAAATCCTCAGTCTAGTGCCTGCCAATGGAATAGATTCACTTTGAGAGAAAAATAGGAGGGGGAAGGAGCTGCTGACCAGCCATTTAATACTGCGCTTGACAATGCAATTCACCTCATGCTCCTTCCTGAACCCTAGCCTCCAATATCCTGTACATCCCTGACAGCTGGGGCACCATTTGCTGAATTGAGGCACGATACACATTTTGCAACCACTCTGTCTCACCCACGCAGGAAACCATTCACCTTCTGCTGACCTAGCAACCAAATCGTAAGCTCAACTGAGAAACCGGAGGTGGTGAGGAAAGATAGAGGGAGAAAGGACAAGATTGCTTTGTGCAAGGCCATCGTCCAGATTTGTTCACGGCCCCTAAGTTAGACCCCACATGCTGTTGCCTAAGAAAGCTGATAATTAGCAGTGGGATGATTTGTTTTAACCCTTGAAATTATTACATGTTTCCAAAATTCAACTTGTAACAGCCTGACAAGATCAGAAGACCCTGTGCTGTCATTAACTTGACTGGGATGAAGGAGTGGGAGAATGGAAATGCTGCATTCTTTTACTGGGATTATAGTCAAGAGCCAGTCATAGCTCTTCATTTGGAGTTTAAAATAAAAAAGAAGACAAGGTTGACAACACGCAATATTAATATCAAGCACCAGCCAACAGGTTCATAAAAATTAAGCACTCCTTTTGCTTTCTGCCTCCTCTGAGTGGCTTCTCTTTTGGACTCAAACCAGATCTCCTTGTCATTATCCAATCAATATAGCCGGTGGCAATCATGGACACTTAGAGATGGCTCTGATGTGCCTTCCAACTGTCCTCATCCATCTCTTCTTCTTCTATAATTTCTGCTGAAATAGACGCTGGCTTCCACAGAAGACTTAGATTTGTAGGACAGGGGCATTGGGGTTGTGTCCATTTGGCTTAAATTTGGTGCTGTGGTAACATTTCAATGAGATTTGCTCATTGTAAATCTTGATTTATAGGACTAATCAAAACATGCCTCAGCTGAGTTAATATTTACTGGCATCATGAATATTGGGAAATACAGATACATAGTGGGCTTTGAAGGAACATTCAAAGGCTGCAGCTCTCTGAAGTGTTCTGTTTATGGAAAACAATGTGGAGAAAAGAATAGTCTTTAAAAAGAGCTATAATAGTAAGCAGACAAGACAGGAGGTTGTTGAGGGAAGGAGGTGAAAGAGACACTAGGTTTCCCCCTCTTTATTACTTTTCTCCTCATCAACCCAGAGCCAGGAGGCATCATGCTGGCTTGGCTCCTTAGATACAACCCTGTGTGTTCTCCTACATTGCAGGTTCATTCAAATGCCGTCGGTTGATTAAAACAGGTAAGTTTGGAGGTCAGGATGCTAACACTTCACAGGGTGCAGTGAGTGACAGAAGTGACTTGTGAGAGAGAGATTCAAACATAAGGACCCTCTTTTCAGACCTTGTCTGCCACAAGCTTTTTCAGCTGGGTGTGCTGAAGCCCCTCACATCTCCTCCCTTCCCAGCCTATGCCAGATAGATTTTCTGGGATGTATGTGAGAAGACAAGAGCAGTAGGATTTGGCATCATTTGCCCTCCTGGGCATCTAGGGTGAGCCTTGACAATGATGTGCCCGTTAGATCTGAGTGCTCCTCCAGTCTGTTTGATTGAGTTTCTCCTCCAATTCGAGTTTTACATTCCATTCATTTCCCCATTGGGCTTGAAGTCCTGTTTTAGACTCTGGATGACTAGAATGGGGCTTGACAAGTCCCTGGCCCTGCTGGCCTGCCTCACCATCCAGGGGGCACATAGTTCCTGAGATGACCGTGACTCAAGGTGTTTGTATCTAATTTGATGCTCTTTCTGCTTTATCATGATCCTCTAAAGACCGTGAAAGTCCACTAGACAGAATCCTACCTAATCCAAGCTCAGGAAAAAGACTTCATCCTGTTTTAAATAACTTGAGGACACCTGTGTCAATTATTTTAGGTCCTTGGAAGAAAGTATAAATGCAGGTATGGGCTGTATCATGGTGATTAATTTAACCTGCTTAATATTTTTTCCCCATTTGTCAGCAGATAATAACCGAGGCTTATGAATAAGAAAAAGCTTGGAGGTTTTTGAGAGGATGTTGCTGTGTTTCAGACATGGCCTCTAAGCTGTGGCAGTGGAGTGCTTGTGAGTGGAGGATAAAAGATAATGCTTGGTAAGGTCTAGATATGAGGAAAGGATCCTAAAAAACAAAACATGAGGTCAAGCTGTCCCATTGCCCTTTTCACTCCTTCTCTGCCCCGGCATAACTTCATGGGGCTGGGCATTCCTTTTTCCTGCTACAACACAAGTCTGATGCTAACTACTGGAGATAGTAGAGAATTCACACGTTGGGGTTACATCTCTCACTAGGGTCCAAGGTCATCTATACTTCTGACCAACTGTCTACAAATCTCGGGGCTTCTCGCTACCCCCTCAGGTTCAATAATTCACGAGAACAACTCACAGAACTCAAAAAAGTACTATACTTATGATTATAGTTTTATTATAAAGAATACAAATTAAGACCAAACAAATAAAGAGATACATAGGATGAAGTCTGGAAGAGTCCCAAATATGAAGCTTCTGGGTCCTCAGGATGCATCACCCTCCTGACGTGTCAATGTATGATTAGTAACAAGGAAAGCTCAACTGAGCCTTGGTGCCCAGAGTTTTTACGGGGGTTTCATTATGTAGGTATGATTGATTGAATCATTGGCCATGTGATTGAACTCAATCTCCAAGTCCATCCTCCCCCCACCCCCAACCCTCTAATCACAAGGGTGGTTTTTCCGGCTTAGCCAGCCCATATCCCAAAACTATCTAGGGGCTCACCATGGGCCATCTTATTACCATAAACTCAGGTCCCTGGGGCCCACTATGGATAACAAAGACACTCCTATCACTCAGGAAGTTTAGGGTTTAGTTCCAAAGGTTCTTCCTAAACCCAGGCAAATACCAGACAACTTCTTTATCATATAACACCTGCCTTTCTCCTCTCACTGAAAAGCCCAACACAGCCTGGGACACAAAACCCAGCCTTGATCATCAGCTCTCATCCCTAATTATTTATAAGCAGGTTTCCTTTTACAAAGCCTGAATTAAGACTTAAGAACAGAGGCAAAAATCACATTTATTTTACAAATTTGCTTTAGCACGAGATTTCTTTTAGCTCAAACTCCTCAAGGCATTTAAAACCTAATAATAACTCCACTGCATTGTGCGTTTGCTGTGAGCCAGTCCTCCATATAGAGAGTCAAGAACTAGAGGCAGACGATCCGGCTTCAGTCTAAGACGCCCTGCTTCTTAGCAATGGGACCTTGCAGGGCTGCCCTAGGGTGTTGTGGCTCTTGGCAAATATTTTTGTAGGACCTCCTTCCTATACAAGAATTTGATTCACCTAGAATCATGGTGTCAACATTATTCTAGTGTCTGTGAAAGAGACACCTTGCTGGCCAACAGGCATGATCTGCTTGTTGGGGCACCCTCTTGAATCTGAGCCTGGCCTGGGGCCCTGGGACAACCCCAAAGGCACAGGTTTCTGAGCTCCTTGGGCATCTGGTCTCCCCCAGTGAGTGTGTTAAATAAAGGGTTGGAGAGAAATGAGGACTAAGACCCCTGCTGGTCCCACTGCCTCTCATAGGAGGGCCTAAGGCCTGGAGCAGAGCAGGTCTCCCCTGACTGCAGTTGGCCAGGGTCTAAGGGTGTTGCTGGACATTGGCCAAGCTAGTTAATTTCTTGGTATCTCAGTTTCCTCAACTGTAAAATAAAGATAATAATAACATCAATATTAACAATAATTAATAATAACCTCTTAGGGTTAGTAGAATGACAAAATAAGTGCCTAAAAGTAGAGCCTGACACAAAATGTGCTTTTTCAAGTGTTAACTCTTATGTTGTTGTTGTTAACTTCTCAGTAATTCACACAAATCCATAAATCACTTGTTATTTTTATTCACATTTTATTGATGAGAAAATTGAGATTTTAGAGCATTAAAATAATTTGTCCAAAGCCACACATATATTTGCTAAGTGTCTGAGGCAGAATTTGAACCTAGTTTAGCCTGACTCTGACGCCTGCCCACTTTATTGCAATCTCTATTGGCTTTTATTTGCTCAAAAGTTGAATTCATGATATCTTAAAAATCATAGCTAATGCATAAAGGTATATTTGCATGGTCTGATGTCAGTACGGAGGGAGGCATTCTTTCTGGAGTGCAGGCTGCAGGTAGATAGAAACCCTGGCTGCTAGAGAACTTTGAGAAGCAGGAGCTGAGCAACGGAGGAGACCCCGTAATGCCGGGTCATTAAGGAGCATGTAAACACTGGGAAAGTGGCACTACAATTATTATTTCTCAACCCAGCACCCAGAGCCACAACCTGCCTTCTTTCTGTCACTAACTGAGCTTCATTCAACCTTTTCCTGAAGGCTCTGCCCAGGACTGGAGGCTCCACTCTGCTCCCCAAATCCCCGAGGAATGCCTAAACATCCCTACTCTCCGCCTTGGCTTCCGGAGAGACACATTCAAAAAGGAAGCCCCAGCCAAGATGCAGTTTGGGGAGGAATCACTTAGCAGCATGCTGATGGACAGAATTGAAAAAGAAATAGATAATTCCAGAAGAAGCCTGAACGCAATTTCAGTAGGGAAAAAAGGCACTTTAAGGTATAGAAGAGAAAAACAGTTGGAAGTTACAGGAATCCGCCAAAGTGAGATAAGTCACGTAAGGTGGGATGAACCAACTGGGTTTGGGGCCTGGGGTAAAGGCAAAGCTAAGAATATCTGCATCAGGTACAGATTCTTTTCTTTTCTTTTCTTTTTTGATGAGCTATCATTTGTTGCCAGTCTTCCTCTTGTTTTTTTGCTTGAGGAAGATTAGCCCTGAGCTAACATCTGTGCCAGTCTTCCTCTATTTTGTACATGGGTCACTGCCACACCCACGGCTGATGAGTGGTGTAGGTCTCTGCCTGGGAACCGAACCCGAGAACCTGGGCCTTCTGCTGCAGCGGAGTGTGCCAAACTTAACCACTATGCCATGGGGCTGTACCCCAGGTACAGACTCTGAGCATCACACTTAGAGATGTGGAGCAGGAAGCCTAGGGGGACACGCAGGGAAAGGAAGCCACACCCACTACAAGGAGAAGCAAGTTTCCTAACCAGGGAACCACCCAGTTGGAATTATTTCACTTGGACGAGTGTCAAGGGCATTGCTAGTGAGTTCAGAAATTTAGTAGCCAGGCAACTTAGCCTTAGAAAACCGACGTTCTATATCTGTATACTGGTAGCACCTCAGCTATGATTCTGACGTGGGTAGGAAGGGACAAGAAAGTATTGTTGACATTGCTTTCTGACTTTGTGGGGTTTTTGCAGAGCAAAATAGTTTCAAATGATCCCACAAGACAGAATGATTGCTCTTCTGAAAATTGAGTGTGATCACAACCAAAATCCACCTATTCAAGCCTTCAGATGATTGGGTTCAGATGGAGACTTTCACCATGTTACGATAAGTATAATTTAGTGTTTTTGTTTTTGACTCAGAGGTGGTCATAGAGAACTTTTCACGGAGGTAGGAGATGAGGCTCCTGAGAGCAACTGTGACTGGGAATCGTCAGGACACTAGGAAGCAGTGACACAAAATGGAGCCATGAGTAGCAGCAGGTAATGTCAAAAGGCCAAGTTATCTAATTTCCCAAGTGGGTGGGGGTGTGCGAGAGCCTTTCAGCAGACCAGACGCTCTGCAGCTCACACATCTGAGGGTCAGTCAAGGTCATACTGGCCAACTGGAGGCAAAACAGACATGGATCACTAAATCTCTTTGCTGTTGAGTGACTGGATCCATGAAAGTAATCTAGCCATGAGTTCTGGATGTTTTCCACCACTCCTTTCACTCAGAATTGGGGAGCTAGCTATGACATAACTGGTGTTTGTCTTCAGGGTTCTTTGCCCTGTCTTGTTTGGCCCCTAATGGGACCCACTGCTATCCCTGGACACTGGGCTCTCCCACGATGCAAGGGTCTCCTTTCACAGAGTTGACTGATAAGATCTATTAATTTATACCAAAGTTTTGGTGGTTTGAAATATTGCATTCCCATCCCTAGATGTGTCTTTGCTGCTGTTAGATAATCGGGTAGAGAAGACAACGCTTACATCAGGAAGTGATTCGAGGGGCCCTTCTCTCTTTCACACCTCACTGAGTTAGGGTGCTGAGAACTCTGAATTTGAAGCCAGGAAGCTCAACTTCCAGTCTCTGTAACTAGAATGCTGGGTGACCTTGGGCAAGTCACATCACCCCTCAGGGGCTCCCTTTCCTCATCTAAAAACTCCCTTAAAAGAATCTTCCAAATGTCACCTGTGGGTTACCTGAGAGTAGAGCCAGGGCTGTTAGTGTGGCTTGGGTCGAACTCCACAGAACAGTACAAGGGCTGAGTGGTTACTTTGCCATTGGGTCTAAAGGATGTTGATGGCAGGGCTGGTAAGAATGGGGCATGGAAAGCCGATGAGAAACATTACAGAGCCCACCACCCTGGCCCGACGTGCCTGGGAATGTGGTTGGAAGCAAGGGTCATAGACATCATGGATGTGAATGAATGTTGGCGTTCACTCATCACCCTTGTAGGTAGCTCTGCTCGACACAGGCCCAGTGGAATCTTTGCTGGCCTAATATACATTTGGAAGCTAGAGATAAAAGGTTATGAAAATGAATACTATTTCAAAAATGTCCTTTAAAATAAAGTCTACCTCTCTCCTCAGCACTATGGAAATAATGCTTTGCTGCTGGGGTAACTACAGATTTCATGTCAGTTATCGCCATGCTCAGGAAGTACTGTTCCTGGTCCCTATGATGTTTTTTGCAACCGTTGAAAATGAAAAGCCTTGACAGCTGCGGTTTTCGTTGTAGGTGAGGAGAGGCGAGCTGAAATGGAACTGTTTGTGCTTCTCTTGTCTTGCCATCAAATAGCAGGGACCTCCAGCTGAACTTTACCAGGTCAAGGACCTCCACTTTAACAAAACCCAGCTCAGGCCCTGAATTAAGACCTGAATTAAGACGTGAGGAAGCACCAGGGAAACTTTGGGCTAAGGAGGAAGGGAGGGCAAAGGTTGAGTGTCCTGGCACCCAGGACACCATCTTTCTTTCTTCGTTGGGTTCAAAGCACTTGCTTTCATTGGGAATTAACCCCTGGGAAGTGATCTGAACCATGGCAGTGCCTATGGGGAGCAGGCTTATTACCCACGGCAAGTCCTGTGACTAGTACCTCTCTTTCCCACATGGCAAAGGGCCACCTCCCAATCAGTCCCTGGATGCCTCTCTGGGGTATTATGAGTAGATCCAGGCAGGATCTGCAGAGAGCAGAGCTCTCAGCACTGGCCGGGGGAGTGTACTTATTCTCCAGCGTTGTGCTTCGCCCTCGTAAACTGTCATCTCATTTCTTCCACTGACTTATTTCTGTTCTTGGTAAAGTCCTCCAGTGTGTGGTCCTGGGAAGACCTCTCTGTTCAGCGTGCACAGCCAACGAGCGGTGCAGCACTTTCAGGACCCAAAATAGAAAGTCTGCAGGCACGCTGCACCCCGAGGGGCCATTTTGTGCCCGGGAAGAGCCTGCTTGCTCAGATGCTACCGGGGTGGGGTTAAGAAGGCAGGCTTCTCTGAGAAGGCAAGACGCCCCTCAGGAGTGGGCCTCCGGGAGAGTCGTGCTGACCCTCAGAGCAGAGAGGATACACTTTCTGAGTCACCATCCTAATAGTTCTAGTAATCATTTCAGATCTGCCAATTACAGCATTATGGCTAAGCCCTAGCTTCCCCGCCCAGACTCAATATAAAAAAAGTGTTGATTGCTTTCTAAGCTTAAACGAGCTAAAGACACTGATTTTAGGATTTCTGAGGGTAAGAGATCTCCTTGAATATTATCAACATCAGACCGAGCTATTAAGAGGAAAGAAGGGGAAAAGCTTTAAACAAACAAACAAAAGCCTTTCTCCTGCTCTGCTAATCCACCTTGAGATTTGATGACTCATGTTGGGTTGCCTTGGTTACCATGACATAAGAAGGGTGTGTGTGTGTGTGTGTGTGTGTGTGTTGGCAGGGAATCCTTTCCCACCTCCATGCTGTGCCTCATCCTCTGAGTGTGGAGAGCTGACCCCGCACGTGCAGCCGTCGCCCTTTTGCACCTGGAATCATTTTGCTGTCACATGGTCTGACCATGGCTGCCTGTCATTGATTATTTTCTCTGGGTGAGCAGTTTTGACAGATGGGGTGTCTCTAAGTTTGCCCAAGGGCATGGAGAGCATGATTAGAGGCTCTGTGAGCCTTTCTCCATCCCCTCCCCAGCTCTGCTGATGGGGACTGTGATTTGTCCCATCAAATGAGGCTGCTGCAGCCTCAGGGTGGTTTTGGTTCTTGGAAAGTCTGGTCCTTCCAGGCTGTGACTCCGGCCATGTTATGACAGCCAGGTGGATACATTTGATCAGGAATCACAGAGGCTGCTTGTCTCACCACAGCATCACCCACTGAGGAAGGGGGGGAAGACTGACGGGTGGGTCCCTAGCCTGCCTTCTCTATCTCCACATCCAAAGGGGAACTCCTCTAATCTCTGGTTTGCTCTGGAATGCCAGCTGCAGAGAAACAGCTACAGCAGTAGCTTGTTAAGATACACCCTCTCTTTGAAGTGGAATTTGCAGCAATGGCTAAACATTCAGGTGAAATCACATTACAGCAAATCCTTACACGCAGAAATGCCTCGGCAAAGCGGTTCTGTATCCTGGGAAGACCTCTGGACTCAGTGAATCCTCTGCAGTTAATGATCCTGTGCAGTGACCATTTTACGTGGTTCTGGTTCAGTAACTGTTACCAATACCGTGAAAAGCTCTGTACAACGAGATTTACCAAAGGACGACTTGTCTCCAAGAATAAGGGGTGTTATTAAGAGGCAACAGGAAGCAGTCAAAAAATTGACCGCTTGCAAGGAGGGTGACCTTGGGCATGTCCCTAACTCTCTGAACCTGTTTATTAATTTTTAACAACTACGAGAGTCATACCTTTCAGGGTCACTGTGAGGGTTCAGGGAGAGAGTGTGGGAAAGCGCTTTGTGATCCGAGATGTGACATTCCAGCGGAGGTCAGCACCGTTGCTTCCGACTAGGTGTGGATCCCTGCCAGTGAAGTGCATCGAAACACCGAGCCTTGGCACCATCTTGTCGTGACACTTACCGAGTCTTCCTTTAGCACTATTGAAACAAAATTTGGAACTTCAAATAAGAATCCCATGCTTTATACTTCAGGTGCACATTTTCTAGTCCCTTGGTGTCATGCAAACAGGAAAATGAAGTTGTACGGGGGGAGGAGATGGGGTAAGGCACTTCCCGGCCCCTCTTGCAAGCTGTTCCTAATAAGGCAGTAGACTGTGAAGGTTAAGTGCAGGGGCTTAAAAATCAGACACACCTGGCTTCCCTTCGCGCTTTGCTACTGCCTAGGCTCTGACATTAGGCGTCACCTAACCTCTTTAGTCCTCAGTTTTGTCTTTCTTAAAATGACTTTTGTAAATGAGCCATAATAATGACTCATGGGTATCTTGTGACAATTAAGTAAGCCAACGCATGTAAACAGTTAACCCGCTGACTGGTACACAGCAGGTGTACAAAAATGTTAGTTATGAATAATTCCCATAATCAGTTTATGTTTCCTAATCACCTAGTGTTTCCTGGAACACTAAGGAACTTTAAGATATCTACTTAGTTCTGGTTTCATTTTGCTGTAGGTTGAAAATGTTAGAACACACACACACACACACACATTGTCGTTTCTATTTATGACATTGGAATTGCAGTACTTTGTAGACATATAATAATGTGAAAGCACCTCGCAGAGGGCCTGGCACATAGTGAGTGTTCTAGGAACCTATCACAGTTTAATGGGGACATGTTAGAAAATGTCTGTATTGCCAGTGTGATGGTTAATTTTATGTGTCAACTTGACAGGGCCATGTGTGCCCAGATATTTGGTTAAATATTATTCTGGGTGTTTCTATGAGGGTTTTTTGGGTAAGATTAACATTTAAATTGAAAGACTATGTAAAGCGGATTGCCCTTCCTAATGTGGGTGGGCCTCATCCAATCAGTTGAAGACCTGATTAAAACCAAAAGGAAGACCTTCTCTTGAGTAAGAGGGAACTCCTGCTGTGACTGGCTTTGAACTGGGATGTTGGCTTTTTTTCTGCCTTCAGATTCAAACCGAAACATCAACTCTTTCTGGATATTGAGCCTGATGGCCTTCAGATGGGAACTACACCATCTGCTCTCCTGATTCTGAGGCCTTCAGACTCAGACTGGAACTAAGCCATCTGTTCTCCTGGGTCTCTGTCTTGCCGACTCACCCTGCAGCTCTTGGGACCTGCTCACCTCCGTAATCATCTGAGCCAATTCCTTGTAATAAATCTCTCTCTCTCTCTAAATCCTATTGGTTCTGTTTCTCTGGAGAACCCTGAGTGATACGACCATGCTCAGGAATTTGGATGGACTTTGGTGAGCACTGTGGAGACACTGATGATTACTGAGAAGTAGAGCTCCTGATAATATCTGGGCTTTAGGAAGACAATTGTAGAACAGTGTGCAGAATAGATTGAGTGGGAGGATGTCTGGATATAGGGAGATTATGGCTACTATGTCAGAAATAGAATTTGGCAGCAAGAATGGGATACGTTGAAAAGCATGACAAAGGTGGGACCTACAGGAAGGACTTCAAAACTAATGGGAACTGGTGCCAAAAAAGAGGAAGGAGTGAAGATGAGCATAAGGTTTCTAGGCCAGGTACTGTGAAAAGGCAATGCTCCCGTGGAAATGCGAAGTCGAGAAAGGAAGGGGTTGGGAATGGAAAACCAAAAGTCCATTTAGACTGTTGGGTTCAAGGAGTGGGGTTGGTAGAGGGTTATTAATGTGGAAATACTTATTTAGAGCTCAGGAGAGAGGGAAGAGATTGAATTAAAGAGATCCTCTTCCTCAGGATTATTGCTGAAACCATGGAATTTTCTGCCTACATCCAGGGTGAGAGGCAGAAGGAGCTCCAGGGGGCGTTATCGGAGAGGCATGAGAAAGGGGAGGGCAGAGTACCACAGCTGTCAAAAGGCGCAGGCATTTAGATAAGGATGAATTAGCCAAGCAGTCACTTGCTACAAGTCAGGGACACAGTCCCTGGGGGACAGAGGGGACAGAGGACAGAGTGGAGGCTGCTGGATTTGTAATGAGGAGGCCCCGTTGGAGACATCCTCTTTAAAGAAACATGAGGACCAGCAATCAAGGATGGGGAGGAGGCCTGGGTCCAGAAGTGAGTCACTTGCCAGTTGTGACTAAACATACAATGGATGTAGGTACCAACAGCTTCGGAGCAGTTCTGAGGCTTGCCAAGGGCCATACCCTCCCTTCTGGAAGCTGTGAGGAAAGGTGATCATTTAAAGAGAGGAGCAGGAGTCAGGAGACTGGATCCTAACCAGCTGGCCTGGGGCAAATTTCGTTTTACTTTAACTTCCTCATCTCTAAAATGAAGTGATAGACCCAAGTAATCTCCAAGGTGCCTGAATAGACTAAGACTGTTTTACACTTAATTTCCTCCCTATTGTAGGAACAAAATTCAGTTGATTAAAAAAAAAAAGGACATCAAAAACAAAAACTCCACCAAGCCAACTGGTTTTCCTCTCTGGATTTCTTCCCAGGCCTAAGTCAACGTCTGGTTTTGGCTAAGTCACCGCGCTGCTTTGTTTCCAAATCTTTAAGACGGAGGAGGGAGAAGGGGGAGGAATGACAATGGGCCTCTTTCCTCTCCTGCCAGTGACTTTTTTGGAGCAAAGATTGTGTGGGTGTGTGTGGGGAGGAAGGGTAAATTTTACTTGCTCTTCATCTCACAATAATTCTGTGGGCATATAGAGCAGGTATTATTTTCCATATTTTATAGTTGATAAAACTGAGACCAGATTGGTTAACTGACCTCTTTAAACTCACACAGATAATTAATTAAACATTTCCTGAGCACCTTCTGTGCTCAATTTCCAGGGAATCAAGGAGGAATAAGGCACTAAGGAGCTGTGTGATCTAAAGTAAATGACGTCTCCAATCTGGCTTCGCTTTCGTCTTCTTTACAAAGAGGGGACTTCATTCTGTGATTCACTAGGGCCTTACAGTTCACACATGTTAGGATTTGGTGCCCAGGTCTCTGCATCTTCCTCTCTATCACAGGAGAACGTTGGAGCCTTTGCCTGGGCTCTCGATGGGTCTAGGATGTGTGAGCCTCCATATACGACGTCTTGGGCAAGAGTGAGGCACCAGTGTTCTCTGGCAGATGTAGTTAGAGAGTTGGCTACGGAAGATGATTTTTCCTCTGTGCTTCTAAGATCATGAGGAGATGGGGGCACAAGGAGAGGATATAAGGATTCTCATCAGACTGTTTATTGGGGGAATTATTTTCAAGCCAGCACCACCCCATGTCCAGCATCCTTGCTGTTTGGGACATTCTTCAGCATCTTTTCAGCTTACCTCTCCCATCGGGGACAGCAGGTCACTATTCAGTCAGTTTCCCCAATCTGTCCTTGCTATTTTAATCCTTATACTTGTGAATTGATCAGTAGAAGAGGATAAACCAGATTAAAAAGAGAAGACAATCACTGTCAATATAAACGTACCCATTTGTATGCAAGTTTATGAACCTGATTCACTGTCAATCCTCTAGGGTATTCTGCACGGCCACTTTCCTGGGTAATGGAGGGCTTGGGAGCATGGACTGCAGAGCCAGAAAGCAGGGCTCACGGGCTGCTCTCATACTCTCTAGATATGCATCGAGGTGATGTCTCAGCCTCTTTGTGCCTTGGTTTCCTAGCTGTAGAATAGGGATAATAAAGGTACCTGCTTCATAGGGTTATTTTGATGACAAAATGTCCTAATTCACGTAAAGTACTTAGAGCAGTGCCTGGCACATAGTAAAAAGTTAAAATATGAACGGCTGATCCGTTCTTATTATTTGTAGGCAATTAGCTCACAGTCACACAATGTCTCCACATTAGCTCTTTGAGGGTCAGTTCTGATCGTATTTCAGCCTTCTTTCTTAGAGTACCTGAAAGTCTGATATTGATTTCCTTGGACATTTCAAGACGACCAGGTAATAGGTTATTATCTGTTTTTATCAATTAAAACTTGGAATGAAAAATTAAGTTTGTCTGTAACTCAGATGGTGGTAGAATTCAGAACCTGCACTGACATAACTCATCTTACTGTCAACTCATGTCAGCTGCACGGTGGGTGTTGCGTTTCTCATCATGCTCAGAGGATCCTGTCCAACCTCTTGAAACCCACCTGGGCTTTTCAGCTACAGGGCCACACCTGGAGACTCCAGTCTGCTCTCCCTCCACGTCTCCTTAGACCTGAGTCCTCACAACACTTGCTTGTGTCCAGGTGGACCTTTGCCCTCAGACCCCAAATTCACAGTCAGCGGGGCCAGTGCTGATTCTCAGAAGGCCTGGGGCAAAGGAAGGGACTGTGGTCCTTCCTCTCTATGGCCAGGGGAGGCCCCTGCACATCCAACCAGCCAATCGCTACTGTCCTTGCGAAGCTGATGGGAGGAGAGTTGTTAGGACCTGTGTGATTTTTATTTCAGTCAAAATAAATGTTCCTTATAAGGAAATAAGCTTATTCGGATAAAAGGTAGAAACTAAAATTTACCTGTAACCCTACATATTTATTTATTACTCACAAATACCTATCAGGCTCAAAAAGACAAACAAAAGTGAAGAATCTGAAAAGTTGGCATTGTGAAAAAGAGTCACTGGTCCTAGAGGTGACTAAGAATCAGAGATTTTTAACCATTCATTTATCTATCTTTTTTTTTTTTAACTCTCAACAAAAGGAATTTGAATTGGAAAAGATATAGGAGGACTTGCTGGCTATTTTCAGTTAAAAAAAACCCACGACACTTAAAGTAAGAATTAAATTTATTGCATTTAGGACAGAAGGGTGAATGCTACAGGGCAAAAGAACTTGGGGTGGGTTCCTGACAACCTCACAAAGGAAGCCATGATCACGTGACTGCATCACACTGGAAGCCACGATCAAGTAACCCAGCTTAGTTCACTGGGGATCAGGTTAAAGCCACAGCTCTTGGTCTGGAAGTTAGGAGACTGATAGATCAGCAAACACGGGGCAAGTAGTGTGTCTGGATTGTAGCAAAGCATTTGATAAACTTTTCTCGTGTCAAATTAGGTGGATTCTTAATTCATTAAACGATCATAAATCAAAGGCTCTAATTCGCAGATAAAGGCAAATGCATGGAGATTTCTGCAGGTATGTTGTGCTGCTTGGAGGTCGGTCCCGTCTTTGTTTAACACGTGCATCCACGATGTAAATGAAGAAATGGAAGGCCAGTGGTCAGATTTGCACGTGACATAAAACCAAGAAGGACGCTAAAAAAAATTGACAAAATCAGGAGCCAGAAATATCTGAATCTGAATGAAAGGACTAATTCAATAAGAAGGAATTTAAAGGGAATAAGTGTTGAGCCCTGAGCTCGAATCCAAATTTCAGCTGTTCTAGTAAGGTCGCAGGAGGTGTAGCTATATGGGGGCACTTAGCATGAGTTTCATGGGATCCAGGTGAGACGGGCAATCTTTGCCCTCTGTTAGTTGTGATGCTGGAGCCACCTAGGCTGTGGGGTGAAGTTCTGGATGCTGCTGGACGGTGGCCTGTGCAGGGAGGAACTTAAATCAAGGTGAAGAATGGTGAACAAAAGGAAAACTCTAAGGCAAGTGAAGCAAGATAGCGTTTGGGTCTGAGTCTCCATTTCCTCCAGGTTTCTTGCTGGTGAAGAATAAAGACGAGGGTTACCAGCTAAATGAGAACTGCCACACCATGTTTTAATTAGCAGTCTGTAGCATGCAAAATTCAAAGGTAAAATTAAAAAAAAATGCTGTTTTTGAAACAAGGCATAAAGTTGGAATTCAGGATTTTTTTGAATTTTAGGAAGGGGCACACACCTCAGTGGGTTAGAAGACACATCCTATAACCAAATACATTAATATTTCTCCAGCAAAAATGCATGGATATTCATACCAAATTGGATAAAGACTACTGAGTAGCTTCACGTCAGTTCATATCAAGTTTCACTACCAAATGGGTTTGTTTCGGACTTATGACAAACTCAGTGTTCAAAGCCTTTTTGATTTCAAAATTGAAGATATGGGTTGTGGACCTGCAGTGCGCCCCTTGCTGCTATTCAGGCATGAAGAGGGAGAGAGAGAGCGATGGAAGGCAGGGGAGTGAGGGGAGATTGTGAGAGAGAGTAAAGGAGACAGAGAAAGGAAGAGAGAGAGATTGAGGGAGTGGAGGATGGAGATAGGTCTGTGAAGCAAAGTCCAAGTGCAGACACCCAACCACCCACCTGGCTGAAGAGCACAGGTCCGCCCTACACAGAACAGGTAGAGAACGGCTGGTGAGCGGCCATTCCCAAGCCCTACCCGAACTACTTCCCACACCGAGGCAGGTAACACGGGGCGCTCAGCATGAGAACAGGATGTGTCAAGAGCAGGCAAGAGTCCCATAGCTCCCGCGCAGTGGAAGAGGAGCCTGCCAGTCTGATACCTGCCTTGGATGCCCAGTAATCAGGCCCACAATAAAGGACACCCTGTAAGTGCCAAGGGCTCGTCAATAAGATTAGAGGGGTGGAAGCTCCTTTTCTGAGAAAAATGAGAAGAGGGAAGAAGGGACCTCTCCCACATCTCACATTAAAATATGTGAAGGGCTATGATGTAGCAGAAGAATCAGCTTGTCTGAAATGTCCCTAAAGAGTGGAGCAATATCAATGGAAGTGTGCTATAAAAATACGTTTTGGCTCTTGATAACGTAGAAATTTCTAGTGGCATAAAAGTCAAAAGAAAATGTGAACTGCCTTTGGATGGAATAAGTTCTCAGTGCCTGGAGGGGTTTCACCCAAGGCAAGGCTACCACTTCATGTAGCGGGGGTTCAGTTTTAATGGTCACCTAAGAATTAAAACAAGAATTTTGCAATAATGGAATAAGCTCCTTTCAAAATAGTGAGCGTTCTCTCTGTGGTGTCTTCAACCAAAATATCTGCCATACAACGATGTGGAGAAAAAGGGAACCCTTGTGTACTGTTGATAAGAATGTAAACTAGTGCAGCCACTCTGGAAAACAGTATGGAGGCTCCTCAGAATATTAAAAATAGAACCACCATATGATCCAGCAATCCTACTTCTGTGTATATATCCAAAGGAAATGAAGACAGGATATTGAAAAGATATCGGCATTCTCACGTTCACTGCAGCATTATTCACAACAGCCAAGATGTGGAAACAACCTAAGTATCTGTCAACAAATGAATGGATAAAGAAGATGTGGTTTATATATAATGGAATCTTATTCAGCGATGAGAAGAAGGGAAATCTTGCCATTTGTGAAAACACGGATGGACTTTGAGGGCATTATGCTAAGTGAAACAAGCCACAGAGAGAAAGCCAAGAATTGTATAATATCACTTATATGTGGAATCTAAAAAAAGTCAAACTTAGAATCAGAGCGGAAAAGTGGTTGCCAGGGGCTGGGGGATAGAGGAAACAGGGAGGGGTTGGTAAAAGGGTACAAATTTTCAGCTGTAAGATGGATAAGGTGCGAGGATCTGATGTAAAAGATGGCACCTACAGTTGATAACACTGTATTGTATAATGGAAATTTGCTAAGAGAGTAGAAATTAAATATCCCCAACAACAACAAAAAGATAAATATGTGAGGTGATGGATGTGTTAATTAATGAGATGAGGGGAATCCTTTCACAATGTGTGTGCATATCAAATCATCACAATATACACTTTAAATATCCTACAATTTTGTCAATTAAACTCAATGAAGCTGAAAAAAATCTGCCATAAAATTTTCAAGCTGCCCTAACAGCTAGCTCATGACAATAATCGTTGGGAATCCTTAAAGGAGAGAAGGGTCAGTTTCAGCACTGGAGTTAGTCATCCGTGAGGGATAAAATCAAAGATCTTCATCAAGCACATAGCATGTTCCAAGTACAGGGCTCGATGCTGAGGGAAATGAAGTGGTATAAGGTACAGCCAGTACTCCAGAGGAGCTTATGGCTACTTGGGACATAGGGAATCGAAAAGTCCAATCCACTCTCCTGGTTTCTAATCTGGTAATATCGAGAAATGACTTGGCAGATGACTGAGTTAGAGGAAGAGATGGGAGGAGAATCTGAGATTGGATGTGAGGAGTCGGGAATTGGAGAGTCTCGGGGAATACAGGGCAGGCAGGGGTGAGGACCAACATGGGCTGCTCTGGTTCATGGGCAGAGAGCCTTCCATTCTGCCCACCAGGGCTGATTCTAACTGTGAGAGGAAAGCATGTCCCTCCATCCTCTCTCCTGCTGGCACCAAGGCCTTGGCTCCTTGGGGGTGGTGGCTGACCCAGGATATCTGTTCCTCCTCCTACACTCCCACCCTGCCTTGGAGAAAGCTGAGGCCCTACAGCCTGTGTCTGCAGCTTGGCTTGTATGGTTTTCTCCCAGGACATGGACACACTTCTCCCCTTTTCTCATATTTCTCACGGACTTTGTACCAGTCCTCGGATTTTCTGTGTTTGAGCTGCGTGAGGCCATTTCGTGTCCCAGTTAGCAAGCCTGGAGAACTCCTTGATTTGGTACATGATAGCACAAGTCATCTGGCCTGCGATGGTGGGTGAAATACCATCTGATTCAGAGCTTCTTTCGTGACTTCCTCCAGAACCGACTGCCTCATTCGTGTCTCCAAAAATAAAAATAGCAAGGATTCGATCCCTATTCCTCACCTCTTCCTTGGGAATGCTATGATTGAGTGATGGCTTTCCCAGCAAAATACCGAGGGAGTCAGTTTGCTCCCTTTTAATCAGAGTCTAGAAGAGGCCACACTTCACCACGGAGCCTGAGTAACGTTACTTACCATTCTCTGAACTTCGCTGTTTTCCTCCCACGGGGTTAAGGGCTCAAGAGATCCCGTTTGATTCAACATTTTCAGCTGGGTCGCTTCACGTTGAGTTTTGTCTTCTCTCCTATCTCCACGTCAGCCCTGTGGGACGAGCTCCATCTTTTAGCGAAGGCGTGCTTAAGGAAGTGTTATGGAGGAAGGGGTGGAGGTGGAAATACAGTGACCGGATTTCACCAGCAAACATCCGTTCTATTAGATTCCTCTCACTGAGATCCTTTCCAAAGTTCTTTAAGAAGAACATAAAGCTTTAGAAAAGGCCACACAGATTCAGACTAAGGCGTGGGAAGGCTTGTTACTCCAGATCAGAGATATGGGAGTCAAGAAGCTCAGGGAACCATTAGGTCTTAGAGTTTGAGACAAGAAAGATCTAGAATCAAGGAAATTTGCATGTGACTGCAAGAGGACCAGGCCCAGGAGTGCCTGCAGTCCTGCTCATGTTGCTCATTGGTCCCTTGGGCACTGTTTTCCCTCTCAGAAGACTGATATTTGGAGAATAGAATGGGTGCTTTTGACCGAGTATATATTAAAGATCAGTTCCCTTCTCTTCCATTGAAAAGAACTCACGTCTGTGGCTAACTGTAGACCCCCAGAACTTATTTGAACATAAAATTCCAAATCCCTGAAGATGTAGGAAGTAACCAGATTCTGTATAGATTGAATGTGAACCCCCTTCTTAAGGGACCTCCCAGAACAGGCCCTCACCCACCTTTGAAGGAAGTGGGTCATGGCTGGACCCCCACGCTTGGAACCCTCTCTAAAAGCACAGCTTGACTTCCACCGTTCATGATGCCTTTTAATCACAAACACCAACCCTCTCTTCCTTCTGCAATCAGCCCAGCCCCTTCTGACATCCTCACACCCACAGACTCAGGTCTGCCTGTGGCCTCGTACTGGTTCTTGCCATGGACAATCCCCAGAGACAAAAGAACAGTTTTCATGGTGACCCCGAGATCTATTCACTTAGAGGTAAATGCTTAGACAGGGCTAGCTTTGGGCATAAATAGTAATTAGGCTGTTTATGGGACTCGGCCTTTCCCCATATTACACCTTTTGTGTCTTCTCTCTCCTGAACTTACTGCTTTTACACTACTGGGTCAAGGATGGCAAATACATTCCATTTTGAGTGCCAACTCTGATTAATTAGTAGGTACTGCCTGGACCACTCCGTTGAGATAGATTTTTTTTTTAAAAGCTGCATGTGAACTCTGCGGTTGTTAATGTCTGCCATGGAGACATCATTTGCCATCTTCTCCTTCATCCACGAGTTTTGAGAAGGCAGAGACTGTGTCGCATTCATCTCTGGATCTCTAATTATTAGCCTTCAGTAGCTTTTATAGTTGAACTGTGCCTGTAGCAACTGTGGAATCTTTAATCCCCAACTTGCTGTTTCCAGCTCTGCCCAAATTTCAGCTGTCACAGAGCGAGTGACATAGTGTAATAGAAATGTATCATTTCAGTTCCACATGGCCTGAAGGTACGTACAAGATGAGAACCTGTAGAGGAAGAAAGAGAATGTGAGGAGTTTAGAGAAATTGAGAATGTGGAGAAGGAAAAGGAAGGATGCAGGAGAAGATGAGGGAATATGTCAGAAATCCTAACATCAGCCAAATGAAGTAGAAGCGTTCCCAAACAGACAGTCTCGTGTGCTATTGAAGAACTCTGTAGCACATACACGTAAGGGTTATATGCAGTAGTGTGCCGCGGCAGGCTTGAACAGACTTGCAAGAGCTGATTGTCAAATTTTCAGGAATCTTGTGAGTCGGTTGACATCATGTTGATAGCTTGAAATTGACTATGATGGGAGTATTTACACCACAGAAATCGGCAAAGGCTACAAACCAGGACTCTCCCCACCCAGAACTGATTGTCAGACATTTACCAGTGGCCACTGGGTATATGCTCCCAAATTCTGGGTGCGATGGGGAATGAGAGCAGTAAGTATCAGTCTATATATTAACCAAAATGGGCTAGCCTGTCCTCAGTTTTGAGTCTTGTCCACTCTGGTAGAAGGGCGGTCCTGGGAAGCTCTAGCTGTTCTTCATGCCCAGTGGGCTGCTGACCTTTTCAGTATTCTGGGGTTTGATTGGCCAAATCATCAGAGGCTCACCCTGGCGTTAAAGTGGAAGAAGGGTGGCCAGTCAAAACACAGCCTGTGGAAAAGGTCAGCTGTTCACAAAGGGGCCTCTTGTTGGTTGTAAGATACTGTAAATTAGGTATCAAGTTGCATTCCTGCAATGACGTTTTGGAGGGAAAATAACACGAAAACCCACTCTTAGGTTGTCTCAGAATGCAGAATGCTTTGTAACCGAAATGGAATGAGCCCTGGAGGACAAGCTCAAGTCCACACTGGCAGGGTGCTGACAGAGGAAATACCCGAGGTGGCTGTGAGGAAAGAGTCTCCTCATTGCAGCTCAGAGGAATTTCTCAGCGCAGCCTTTTCCCTGCTGCCTGACATGGTGTTGATGGCAGAGCCTTCTCAGGGACGCTGTCTGAGGAAAAGAGGCTTCAAGATGACAGCAGCTGCTTTCTTCATGTCCTCAGGGCAGCAATCCATCTTTTTCACTGCTGGGGGCCGTTGACCATGTCACTGGCACATGAACCTTCTCTCGGAGTGAAGAGAGCACTGGGGGATGCTGATGAAGGGGGCAGCGAGATCCAGGGAGGATGCCTGATTCGGAGACCCTTCGTTATGAACTGCTGGGAACGGTTTAGAAGTGCCTCCTTAGCTGGACCCCAATTTTGGAACCCCTGCTGAACAGGCCAGGTCAAGGAGGACTGGCTTGCACGTTGCAGTTGATTCAGGGCGGCACAACGTGTCAGGTAAAGACGGGAGCCAGGCAAACTAAAGAAGCAAACAGACAAAATAAATATGAGAAGGGATCAGTTTATTGTCTCTCCGGAGCGGGGAGAGGAAAATATTTAAACAGCATCTGCTTCCTTACAGCAGCGTTTTCCTAACCTTGGTGACTTTGAGCACGCACTCGCGGTTTTCGCCACCTCTCTTTTCCACCCATTTCATTATTTATTTAATATCTGCCTTTAAAACAACCCACTTTAAAAAAAAAACAACTCAGCCTTATGTTAAAAATAATATTCTTAATGTCACAGGTTTGATATGCTGGTTTGATTTTTTTCTAATATACATTACTGTAAACACATGCATATTAAAATAGAAACTGTCTATCCATCTACCCCTGAAGTCATTGGGCAGCCACCATACTGCATCTTGATGGGAAGAGCAGTGTCCCTGAACACAGATGTCACTTCCAATGAAGCCACATAAGGCACCTGGCTTTACATTTCTGTCATTCATCAATGCATCCCCCTCCCCCACCCAACTCACACACTTGTCAAAGCTCTCATTTGGCATCAGACACATTTTTTCCTTGTTAAAAACCCTTGAGCACAACATGAACGAGAAGTAGGAGGTCTCTTCGGTTAGATCGGGCACTGAGTCTTGGTAGTTTGCTTCCTTATTAGGAATGGAGTCGTTGCTCTCTGATGTCACGCAAGATGCCCCTCTCAAAACAGGATCTCTGGTGAGGATTATTCTAGAATAAGGCATTTCCCTCCATCTAAAGCACTTTATATCCAGAATAAAATGTCATAAATTTAAGGAAGAAAAATATCAAGAAGTAATATGTATTTTCATGTCCTCCTCCTTCTTTTGCCTGTGTTCTGTCCTCTGCCTCTCTTTTCACGCCAGATCTCTTGTTCCTAGCTCTTGACCCTTTTCTTGCTCCGCCTGTCTTCTCTTTATCCCAACCCAAAATTATAAACCTGGTTTCCATCTTTTAAAAAATTCACAATAAGGCACATTTCCTTGGTAGAAGCTTAACCCTGATGTGCGTCTTTTGGCAGCCCAAGTGACTTTTGGAAGAGGGTTATAGGAAATATTTCCCAAACAGAACATTATCCAACAGCTCTTAATGGCGGGCTGGGCTGCTTGATTGGATTATACTTCCACTAGGGGGCACTCTTCCCTTTATATGTCAAACATTCTATTGCAATAGGAACAATAGAAATGCTGGTTTCCTTTTGGAAATATGTGCCACTGAAGACAGCTTTGAGAAGGAGAGCATTAAGGATATGAAGGCAGTTGCAAAAAAACACTTTGTTTTAGCAGCAAATTCATCCAATATTGTAGACATAATGTCAATTAACAGTGGGGCTGGCGGGAGCCGTGACATTCCTAATGTAGTGACGTTCATGAGACCTTTTCCTATCCCACTTGTCAGCTAACAAATTTCTTTCCCTAAATTCAATCTGGAGCCAAGGAACCCTTCTCAATAATGTCACAGAGTACTCTCTGGGCCTATAATCTTTATAGGATTAATCCCAGGTTTTTTAAAATTTGTTTTAAGCCCAATGAGATCTCAGCCATTACCTAGTCCTAACCCCACACAAGAACATGGGCACAGAGAAGTGGAGCAGTTCATCCAGATCACACAGCTCCCAGTGGAGGCAACAGGAAGGTCTTCTGAGACTGTCTCCAATTTCTTCCGTCCTTATGTATCTGTGTCTTCCTGACAAATGCCTCTTCCAGCTTTCAATGGTGTCTTTTGTCAATGGGATTTCAAAAAGTTTTTTCTGAGCTGACAGGGTTTGGTATAATTCAAACCTTATAATATTTTATTACAGACATTGGGTTACAGTAGCTTATCCAACCTGGGGTTCTTGCAAATTATTTTTCAATAATTCAAGATATTGAATTCTAATGAATGACTTCCTTGTGCCCGTGAAAAATGAGCCATTGTGAATATACGAGACTGAAAGGGACCATCCCAACATCCAGACTCTCAGGTTTTCAAGCAAGCTGTCCTCTAAAGAATGAGTTACTTTGGGCAAAATTGCTTCTTCTTCTTCTTCTGGTCTTTATGTCCTTTTCTGTAAGATCTAGCTAGTGATAGAGCAACATTTAGTGAGCCAGAGCCTGCATGTGTGTTATCTTACTTCTCAAAATAGCCCTCTGAGGTCAGTACCATTAGCATCATCCCCATTTTACAGAAAAAGAAACTGAGACTCAGGCCAAGTAATTTTCTCAGGATTGCACAGTGATTTGTAGCTGGCCTAGAAATTGGGCCTGGATCTCTTTAGTTTTGAAGCCTTTGCTCGGAAGCACAGGATGAGGCCTTCATTCAATAAATATGCATCGAGAAGCTTCTACGTGCTCGGCAGGTCTTGCCGGCTCTAAGACTTGACATTCTCATTTCAAACCACAGGGAGAAAGCGAAAAGGAAATGGTTTAAGAAAAATGATATGATATTTGCGAGGCAGCCTGGTGTTATTGGGGGACGTGAGTTCGTGTCCCTTTTCTCCCCTACACGCTGTGCGCGATTTTGAGAGGGTGACTTCACCTCTCTGGGGCTGTTTCCTCAACTGAGAAATGAGGGGTTTGAGATGAACTCCAGCTCCCAGTCGTCACGTGCGGCCTTCTCTGGCGGTGTGCGCTGACACGGGAATTCTTTCTCCTCGCTCAGGTGGATCTCCAGCTCGCTCGCACGCACCCCACCCCCAATCTTCCCAGTCAGAGTTCTGGATTATTTTGTTCCTTCCTCCTGCCCCTCGATTTCCTCGTTGGGGAAGCTCAGTCCTGTTGCCTCCAACCCTCTGGAGCTCTGGTGCACGCAGTGGAGCCGGCAAAGCAGAGGACACTTAATAGAATCTTGCTTTCTGTCGTGCCGGCTGTGGCTCGCTCAGGAACTGATTAAGACTTTCTTCCTGCCTGTGTCCACCATGGCGGAACCAGGCGTGCAGGAATAGGATTCTGAACCAGCCCAGTTTAATCACGTAAAGACAACGGAGCTTATGGGCAGTGTCACGTCGCGTCTCTGAAGAATCCACTGAGGTTGTCATGCTTTTCATCAAAATGATTGAAAATGTATTTCTAGACAGAATCGAGGGGCCCTGTCTAAATCAAAGCGCTTTATTGGCCGTAATGTCCCGATTTGACGTACTTCAGCTTCCAGTCCACGGTTGCTTCTCAATAGAGGTGCCTTATTATTGCTGATAATGGCAATTGTATGAATAAACAGAAAAGAAGTTCCTATTTCACGAGAGAAAAAAAAAAAAAGACTCTCATTCAAACCAAGAGAGAATGAAAATTGCTCTTGCTCAGCCGCTTTACAATTCCTGCTGGAAATGAAGCTGAGTTTAAAAGCTTATCGTGGTTTGACTTATTTTTTTTCCTCTCGAACCAAAATAGAACAGCTATTTAGCTTGAAAATTCATAGGAGCTCATGTCAACTGATTAACAAAACACAGACACGCAGGCACACGCACACACATAGCTTAATATCCTCATTGTATGAAATCCCAATCACCAAAAATTGACAAGACAAAATTCCAAGACTCCAATAGACAGTTGAGCAGAGGATATAAATGGGATTCACAAAGCAGGAAATGCAAATGGCCAAAAATCATATGAAAAAAATATTCAAGATGCAAATAATAAAAGAAATCCAAACTGAGATGACAATGAGGGACTGCAGCCGCTCATCAAATTAGTAAAGATTTAAAAAAAATTATAGCAAAGGCAGTACTTGCTTTTGGGTAGTGGGTTCCTGGAAAATACATAAGAAATTCAAATATATAAAAGCCTGACAATAGCCTCACATGATTGGAGGGGCTACTATTAGCTGAGAGTTAGTGTTATTGAGCTCTCTGACAGCAGACCTTGCCTTGATCTCTCTTTCTCCGCCATTATACTCTGTCCCCAACCCCCATCAATAGTACCGTCTGTGAAGTGGGCTGCACAGCCAGGAGGCACAGTCCTAGCCTTTGCTGTGAAAACTGTGTGCCAATCCACCATTCTCTTTATTTTTTAAGTTCCTCTTTGGTAAAAAGTCGTATTCAGATTCTTAAATGCCGCAATTCCCCCGCAGTAGCTTCTCTTTGCCCCACACGTTGAAGTCTTCACTAGCAAATATGCGGCAACATAAGGAGCATTAGACATGGAGTGGCCTGAAAAGCATCAGTCCAGATGGTGATTTTACAGTGGAGGAGAGTGAGGCCCACACGTCCTGAAGGGGGGAGCTGAGCTCTTTTTACTGGAAACGTTTTTCTTTGGGGTGAAGGTCAATATCCATGTGGCACCTGCTCGTTGCCCTTGTTAAAAGACTTATGTACTTGACCACTGGGCTTTGCAGGTTGGAGACACGGCCTCCCATGTTTGTAACACAGAAGGATCCACTCAGGTGAAAGAAAAACATGTTTGGATTTCTGCTCTCTACCTTATCTCATCCTTTTTAAATTTCCGTCTTTAATGCTGTTATAATGTACAGGTTAGGGTAGTGGTTTATTTATTGAGGGTACACAGTCAAAATTCTTTTGCTGTTAGGATACTATCAAAAAGTTTGCAGACAACTGGATTGGAGAGGGTTGCTAATGTGTCTGATCCCATGCAATTTGGGGAGCAGGGCCTTTAGAATTAAGGGAGGAGGCAAGACAGGCTGTGGACATAAAGGGGCGACCAGCAGAGCTCCTGGTTGAAGGCAGGGATTGCCTCCTCACCACAGACATCACTTTGATACTAAAGCAACTGGAACATTCAGCTGAATCAAAGGACATACTGGGAAAGAATCCAATTTTTTTTCCTGAGGAAGATTTGCCCTGAGCTAACATCTGTGCCAATCTTCTTCTATTTTTCCGTATGTGGGACACCATCACAGAATGACTGATGAGTGGAGTGGGTCCGCACCCAGGATCTGAACCCATGAACCTGGGACACTGAAGCAGAGCGCACAGAACTTTAACCACTCGGCCATGGGGCCGGGCTCAAGAATCCAATATTTTTGAAGGCTATCTTGCCAGAAAAGACCATTTGTGGTTGCTCAGGTCATGGCCAGGCACCAAGGGACCAAGATTACAGGAATCACCTCACTGTGACATGCCAAGCCAAGGGTCTCATTGAGATGATACCAGTTGGGAGTCAATGGCAGGGAAGCCAAAACCAGCTAAGGGTTGTGGAAATGAAAGCATCCAAGGAATGTAAGTGAGACCCAAGGAACAGGCAAGTGACCTGGAGAATTTAGTAGGCTTGTCAGAGTGAATGCAGATGTCACCAGGGGCCTGGAAGGAAATCCACATGCCAGATGGAGGTGTGTGTGGTAGAGAAGTGGACTCAGAACCTGATATTTGGGATGCCCTTAAGTAGTTTTGGCCCCACTAAGCTGGGTGTTGGGAAGATCCAGTGGCGTGATTCTGAGCTTCGTGGATGTTTCACTTATGGACCACAAACTCTGGACAGTCAGCCACAAGTTCATGTCTTTATTCAAAACAAGAACCATGGGGGAAAAAAGGCATAGACATATCAGCCCGATTTATAATCTGTGCTGGATAAGGAACCCCGATAGCTTTCCAGTTATTTCTGGGTGTCCCGACAGCTTCTCTCATTTGTGCATGTATCTCACGTGCCTCTGCTCTGGCCTCCTTGCGGGAGTTTAGTTCCCCAGAACCATCTTGGGAGATACCACCGTTGCCACTTCAGTATCTCTTAAGGGAGATGAGTGGTGCACACACTCACAAAAAGTTGAGACCCAAATTGGAATCAAGCTGCCACCTTTCTTAATGGATGAGCAGGTAAGAACTAACTCCTAAAGGATAGGGCTCTCTGGAGAAGCTGGAGAGGAGGAAGTGGCTTGGACCTGAGGACAAATGGGGCTTCTCATGCTTCTCTAATTGCAGACCTTGAGCCTGCCTGTCTGTCTAGACTGCAGCCTACCTGAGGACAGGGGTAGTGGTGGGGTCAGGTACAGTGCCCAGTGCTCTTCTGTGGACTTATGAACCTGCTGGATGCTGACTGAATCACAACTCAATTTAGTGAGAGCTGAAGCTCTAATATCTGCTCTAGCACACCTGAATCTGAAGGAAGAGGTGAATTGAATTTAGAGCTGATTTCCTATAAAAAATGTTTATAGGAACTGTAAAATTTCCTAATTATCTGGAAATGTTATTTATGTTTAGTTTTGCTTTCTTTTGTTTTTATTAAATATTTTATTTTGAGATAATTGTAAACTACTGGACTTTTCCACCCCAGAACATCAGTACTGATACCATCAAGATCCAGATCATTGGGGCCACCCCGTGGCCGAGTGGTTAAGTTCGCACTCTCCACTACAGCGGCCCACGGTTTCACTGGTTCAGATCCTGGGTGCAGTCATGGCACCTCTCACCAGGCCACGGTGAGGCGGCGTCCCACGTGCTGCAACTGGAGGGACCCACAACTAGAATATACAGTTATGTACTGGGAGGGGGGGAGGTGGATTGGGTAGAAAAAGCAGGAAGAAAAAAAAAGAAAAAGAAAAAAAGCAGATTGGCAACAGTTGTTAACTCAGGTGCCAATCTTGAGCAACAACAAAAAGATCCAGATCATTTCCATCACTATAAGGATCCCTCATGTTGCCCTTTCATAGCCACATCCTCTTCCCTCCTGCCCCCGCCCCTTCCTTAATCTCAACAACTACTGCTCTCCGTATAACTTTGTTGTTTTAAGAATGTTATATAACTTGCAACTAGTAGATAAATAAGTCCTAGAGATCTAATGCACAGGATAGTGAATATAAACAATATTGTATTATAATTATCAAACTCACTGAGAGACTAGATCTTAATATTCCCACCACAAAAAAGAAATAATTATGTGATGTGACAGAGGCCTTAGTTACTCTGATGGTAATCATATTGCAATAGATAAATGTATCAAACCAACATGTTGTACATCTTAAATTTACACAATGTTATATGTTAAGTATATTTCAATTAAAATGCAAAAAAGAAAGATTATTATATAAGTGGAATTATACAGTGTGTAACCTTTTGGGATTGCCTTTTTTCTAACAGCATAATTCTCTGAAGATTCATCCAGGTTGTTGTGTGTATCAATAGTGGGATCATTTTTATTCCAAACAGTATTCCGTGGTGTGGGGTTACCACAGCGTGTTCAACTTGTGACTTGTTGAATGACGGCTATGTTGTTTCCAGTTCTGGATTATTACAGAGATGCTGTAAACATTAGTTTACAGGTTTTGGTGTGAACCTAAGTTTTATTTCTCTAGGATAGATGCCCAGGAGGACCACTGTTGGATTGTATGGCAATCGCATGTTTAGTTTTTAAAGAAACTGCTAAACTGTTTTCCAGAGTGGCTGTATCATTGCACATTCCTGCCAGCAGTGTATGAGTGATCCTCACCATCATTTGCTGGTGGTGTCCTTCTTTTTGTTTTAGCCGTTCTGATAGGTGTGTGGTGATATTTCAGTGTGTTTTTAATTTACATTTCCTTAATGGCTAATAATGTTGAATATCTTCTCAAATGCTTAGCTGCCATCCGTACATCCTCTTCAGTGAATGTCTCTTCACGTCTTTTGCCCTTTTTTTTTGGTTAGATTGTTTTTTAAATTAGTTTTGAGAGTTCTTTATATATTCTAGATGCTAGTTCTTTGCAGATATGTGATTTGCAAATATTTTCTCTTAGTGTATAGCTTGTCTTTTCAAGCTCTTACAAGGTCTTTCACAGAGCAAAAACTTTTAATTGTGATGAAGTCCAATTTATCAATTTCTCCTTTTATGGATCTCACTTTTGGTGTCAATTCCAGAAACTTTTTTTGCCTAACCCTAGATCCTGAAGATTTTTTTTCCTATATTTTCTTCTAAAAGTTTTGTGATTTTACATTTTACATTTAAGCTGTGATCAGTTTTGAGTCAATTCTTTTAAAAAGTGTGAGTCTTGGGTCAATGTTCTTCTTTTTCCTTTTTTTGCCTGCAGATGTCCAGTTGCTCCAGCACAATTTGCTGAAAAGTCTATTTTCCTCCACTGAACGCTTTTGCACCCTTGTCAGAAATCAGCTGGACATATTTGTGTGGGTCTACTTGTGGCTTCTCCCTTCTGTTCCACCGACCTGTGTACCTATCCTTCCACCAACACCAGTCTTGATTACTAGAGCTACGCAGTAAGTTGTGAGATCAGATAGACTAATTCCTTTCACTTTATTCTTTTTAAAAATTATTTTAGCTATTGTAATTCTTTTGCCTTTCCATATAAATTTAGACTAATCTTGTTTACATCTGCAAAAAAAGAACCTTGCTTGGATTTTGATAGGATTTTCACTAAACCTGTACATCAATTTGGGGAGGACCCCCTCTTTATTATGTTGCATCTTCCAATACATGAACATGGTATGTCTCTCCATTTATTTAGATCCTTGATTGCTTTCATCAGCTTTTTGTATTTTCAGCATGCAAGTCCTACACGTGTATTACTAGATTTATACTTGTATTAATTTGCTAATAGGGCTGTTATAAAAAAAGTACCATAAACTGGGTGGCTTAAGCAACACAAATTTATTGTCCCACAGTTCTGGAGGCTGCAAACATGAAATCAAGACGTTGGCAGAGTTGTTTCCCTCTGAGGACTTGAAGGAAGCATCTGCTCTGGGCCTTTCCCCTTGGCTTGCACATGACTGTCTTCTCCCCACACCTCTTCACGCTGTCTTCTGTCTATGCATGTCTGTCTCTGTGTCCAAATTTCCCTCCTTTATAAGGACAGCAGACATAATGGATTAGAGCCCACCCTAATGACCTCATTTTAACTTGATTAACTCTGTAAAGACATTATCTCCAAATAAGGTCACATTCTGAGGTACTGAGGGGTAGGACGCCAACATCTCTTTTTCAAGAGAACACAATTCAACCCACACCACCACCTAAGTGTTTTGTTTTTATTTTTTGAAGTGATTGTAAATGATGCTGTATTTTTATTTTGGAATCCATATGTTCATTGCTAGACTTCCACTTTGATCCATGGATTATTTAGAAGACTGTTGTTAAGTTTTTAAGAGTTTGGAGATTTTCCTGTAGTCTTCTGTTAGTGACTGATAGTTTGATCTATGATGGTCAAAGAACATACTCTCTATGATTTCAATTCTTTTAAATTTGTTGAGGTTTGTTTCATGGCCCAGGATATGGTCTATCTTGGCATATGTTCTGTGGACGCTGGAAAAGAATGTGTCTTTTGCTTTAGTTGGGTGGCGTGTCCTATAAATGTTGATTAGATTCTATTTGGTGGCAGTGTTGAGTTCTTTGATATCATTGCTAATTTTCTGTCTAGTTGTTCTATCAATTGTTAGGTCTCCAAGTATAATTGGAGACTTGTGGCTTTGTCTCATTCACTTCTGTAAATTTTTGTTTAACATATTTTGCAGGCCTGTTGTTTGGTGTATTCACGTTTAGGATTGCTCTGTTTTCTTGGTGGAACGAGCTTTTATCATAATGTCCCTCTCTGTCCCTGAAAATTATTTTGTTCTGAAGTCTCCTTTATCTTACATTAATGTAGACAGTTTTTAAAAAAACGTTTACGTGATATCTTTTTCCATCTGTTTACTTTCAACCTGCTTGTATATATGAAGTGAGTTTCTTGTAGATGGTATATAGTTGGGTCATGGTTTTTAATCCATTCTGCCAATCTTTGTCTTTTAATTAGTGTATTTAGCCCATTTACATTTTATGTAATTATTGACATTTTAGGGCTTATGTATGCCATTTATTCTTTTATTTTCTTTCAAGTCTTTCTGCTTTCTGATTCTCTGTTTTCTTTTTCCTACTTCCTGTGGTTATTTGAACACTTTAAAAAATTTCCATTTTGATTTACCTATAGTGCTTTTGAGTGTATCTCTTTGTAAAGCTTTTTAGTGGTTTTGCTCTAGGTATTACATTATAAGCACATAGCTTGTCAGAGTCTACTGGTGTTGTCACTTTTCCTGTGTAAGCAAAGTATACAAGCTTTCCTTACCATTATGTCCCTTTACCCTTCCCTACTTAGAATGTCTGAAATATTTCCTCTATGTACATTTAGAACCACATCAGGCAGTATTATAATTTCTGCTTCAACCCTCAAACATCATTAAGAAAACTCAGGAGAAGAAGAAAAATCTATTTCATTTACCCATATTTTTGCTTACTGTGTTCTTTCGTCCTTCTTGATGCTCCAAAATTATTATTTTATTGTTTTCTTTCTGTTTTGATAACTTTCTTTAGCATTCTTTTGAGGTGGGTCTGCTGGTGACAAATTCCGTCAGTTTTCTTACTCTGAGTCTGTCTTGATTTCTCTTTCATTCCTGAAGTATATTTTCACTGGATGTAGGATTCTGCATTGACAGCTCCCTTCTTCTTTCCTTCCTTCTGGACTCCATGGCTTCTGATGAGAAATCTACTTTTATTCAAATTGTTTTCACCCTATAGGTGAGGTGTCATTTCTTTATTGCTGCTTTTAAGATATTTTCTTTGTCTTTAGTTTTCGGAAATTTGACTCTGATGTGTCTTGGAGTGGATTTCTTTGGGTCTATTTTGTTTAGGATTTGCTCAGCTTACTGAATCTGTAGGTTTATACCTTTTTCCAAATTTGGGAAGTTTTCAGACGTTATTTCTTCAAGCCCTTTTTCAGTTCTGCCTTCCTTCTCCTCTCCTCCTAGGACTCTGATGGCATAAAGGTTAGATCTTTTGTTATAGTCCCACAGAATCCTGAGGCTCTGTTTATTTGTTTTTCCAGTCTATTTTCTCTCCATTGTTCAGATTGAATAATTTCTATTTTTCTATCTTTAAGTTCACTGATTCTTTCCTCTGGCTCCTCCATTCTGCTTTTGAGCCCACCTGTAGCATTTTAAAGTCTCACTTATGGTATTTTTCAGTTCTAAAATTTCCATTTGGTTTTTCTTTATATTTTCTATTTATTTGCTGAGTCATTTTGTCTCTTTATTAAGATTTCTTATGTTTCCATTTGTTTCAATTGTGTTCATAACTGCTCATCATGGCATTTTTGTGATGGCTGCTTAAAATCTTTATCAGATAATTGTAACATTTCTGTCATCTTGATGTTGACATCTACTCATTGTCTCTTTTCACTCAGTGAGAAGTCTTCCTGGGTTTTGGTACAATGAGTGATTTTTCTATTGAAAACTTAGACATTTGGGACATTATGTTATGAGATTGGATTTCATTTAAGCTTTCTTTTTTAGCTGTCTTTCTTTGACACTGCTCAGGTAGGGGCAGCAAGAGACGCTGCCTCATTACTGCCAGGTGTGGATGGAAGTCAAAGATCCCCCCTCAGTTTCCACTGACACCCATGAGAGAGACTCCTCTTTACTGCTGGGCAGGGGTGGGACTTCTGGCTCCCCACTAGGCCTCTACTGATACTCCTCTGGCTGGGAGGAGTAGGAATGCCTTATTTCTCTTCCCCATGTGACCTCTATTGGCACCACCAGGTAGGGACTGCCTTGCCACTGGTTGGTGGTAGTGAAAGTTCTGACCCTTCCCTAGACCTCCTTTGATGTCACTCCAGCAGGAAGATGGAGGAGTCCCTCATTACTGCCAGGTGGGGATGAAAGTCTAGGCCCCCACATGGTCTGTCTTGATACTGTTAGGGGAGAGAACCCATTACCGCCCGGCGGAGATGAACACCCCAGCTCCCTACTCAGTCTTCTCTGACACCACCTGCTGGGGCTGTTGGGATCCCTCATTACATCCTTGCCATGGTCCTGATAGGAATCAGGACAAGTTCATGAGGACACAGCCCACCTAAAGGCACTCGTGGCCACTTATCGTGTACGATAGGCACAGAAAATTCGGTGGCTGGTGCTGTTCTTTACCTGATTTGTTCCATTTATGAGATTTATCCTCCTCTTTCAGTTTGTTTAATATCTTTCTCCCACTAGACAGTAAGCATCATGAGGGCAGGAAGGATGCCTACCAGGTTAACCACTGTAGCTAATCTATTATGGGTTCTCCCTCTGTCTCTATATCTGTATAGGGTTGAAATTAAATTGAAGAGTTTATAATCTTGTAGTATACGCTTTTAAATACATATGTTAAGGTATCATTCTTTAGTAATTATCATTCATATAAAGATGCTTAATATTTTCTACAGTTTCTCTTCAGTCTCAAAGAGAAAATCCTCAACTCTTTTCTCACTTACTTTAGGCTTGTACACAACTATCTTCAGCTTTGCTCAGAACTCAGATCCCTTAACTCCCTTCATGGCTGTAGACTACCTCCGCCAACTTGAGTTCTTAGTTCAACAGCCTAAGAAAGGACGGGGCCCCGGATTAGAGGGAGAGCCTTAGCCCCCACTCCCAGTCTTCTTTCTCTTCTTCTGCATTCATGGATCTCCTAACTGTGTGGCCAAAGAAGGCAGTATATAGCTGTGGCTTTGAGACTTCGTGCTAGGAGTTATGTTTCTGGATTTTCCCATTTAAGATAACACATTTTTGCTCTCCTTAAAGAGTGAATAGTTTCACTCTAACTAGGTATTTCCAGCTGTTATCTGCCCCTGGAAGCCTAAATGTGATAATATTCTCCTATTATTTATAGCTGTTCAAAGTTTCTGCAGATTTCATAATGGGTTACTATTGGACAATCTCCATCTTCCAGTTGGATCTCTATCTTACATCAGAGCATAGCTTTTAAAATAACAATTAAATAGAGTGGGTTACTTACTTTGACTCTAAACTTGTAGGGTACGTTGAAGACATTCAAGGCCTCATTCTGGCAAGGCTGCCTTGAACCAGGGCACTCTTCATTTTACATTGGCTCGTTAGAAGGGCAGCCCAGGTGGCATCAACAATATGCTGTAAGCCTGAAAAATCCTGATAACTAATAAAGCATTTCTTTGAAAGTTGGTTTCATTTTAAGGAAATTCAACACACTGAAACCCTAACTTATGGAAAAGATATTTTGTAGAGCGACTTCATTAAGACTTTTTGGGGGGACTATTGAACTATTCTAATCCATCACACTGGTTTCCATCAGATCTTCCTCTTCTTGCATAATTTCTGTCTCAACTGTAGCATAGCACCAGCTACGTATGAATCCTTGGTAAATGTAAAGTGAACAAATAAATGGCATGAATACGTGAATGAATAAATAATCAAATGAATGAATGAATGCATATGTGAAGTAATGGCCAAATGAATGAATCATGCGCCATAAGCATCTGCCTATCATAACTTCCAATTTCTGGGTTTAAGGACAAATAATTTCAAACCCAGAGAGTGTTTGTTGGGTTACACTAGGTGAGAATATTAAACAGTCTACTGCTAAGTTGGGCAGCTATTCCCTGCCAGGCACTATACACAGAATTTTTACGACAATTGGCTTCTTCATGAACCCTTCACTGAAAGTTTCCTTTAAAGAATAGGTCTATATACTGAATAAAAAGTAACAACCAAAATAACAATACATTCTAAATCATCGATTTCTAGGCCATACTTTATAAATCACATATTCTAGATGAGGCAGACCCTGGTCCAGGCACTGAATGTGGAATGATGAACAAGAAAAACAATGGCTCTGGATGAACGGATGAAGATGTGGCATATATATACAATGGAATATTATTCAGCCATAAAAAAGAAGGGAATTCTGCCATTTGCAACAACATGGATGGACATACAGGGCATTATGCTAAGTGAAATAAGTCAGACAGAGAAAGATAAATACCATATGATTTCACTCATATGGAATCTAAAAGACAAAACAAATGAACAAACAAATCAAAACAGAAGCAGACTCAGAGATACAGGAAAAAACCTGATGGTTACCATAAGGAAGAGGGGTTGGGGTCAGGCAAAATAGGTGAAGGGGATTAAGAAGTACAAACTTCCAGTTATAAAATAAATAAATCATAGGGATGTAATGTAGAGCATAGGGAATAGAGTCAATAATATTGTAATAACTTTGTGTGGTGACAAGTGGTAACTAGACTTATCATGGTGATCGTTTCGTAATGTATAGAAATATCAAAGCGCTATGATGTACACCTGAAACAAATAGGACGTTGTACGTCAATTATACTTCAATAAAAATAAATGGTTCTGCCTTCATGAACCTCGTATTCTAGAGAGAGAGACAAAGCAAAAGAAGTAAATAGTAGTAGGTTGTGAGGCATGCTGGGAAAGAACCGAACAGGGTACTGGGACTTAGACTGACAGGGGACCTACTTTAGATCGAGTGATCTCTCTAAGAAGGAGACATTTAAGCTGAAAAGCTCCGTTTTTGAATGGGTCACAGGGGACATCATATTTAACCTTTCAAAGTTCCACTTCAAGGGTTCTTGCTAGACTTAACATTACACATCTTCCACTCACAATGGTCCCACTGGACACCGGTCAACACTCTGCAGAAGGTGTTAGCCTTCCAAAATGTGTGTACTCTGCTTTATTACATTTCTGCCCTTTTCTCTTGAGAAACAGTCCATAAGTTTTACGTACACTTCCCGCGGGGGACATATATGTTCATATTATATAGGTACTGTTGACAAACCGTTGTGTTTGCGTAGATGCTTGCCCTTGGGGCTAACAGCCAAAAACGATTAATTCTTGCCATGGGAAAAACAATTTTAAAGCTCTTTAATTATGCTTAAAATTTACATTTTTATTTTTATTCCAAGGCTTGATTGCAGTCTATTAATAAATGAATATGCACTTGCATTTTTAAGTACTTCTAGATTTCACAAGCTCTGTTTTCAAAGAAGGCAAAGCTCAGTCAACACTTTAATTTACTAAGGGAATTGTCAGGGGAAAAGGCTTTATTAAATAAAGAAATTGTCTTTGAGGAAATAGTTGGAGTTGAACAAATGTGCTTAATGCCCACTGAGGCCTTTTTCTCTTTTTCTTTTTAATTTAATTTGTGTTTTTATCAAAGTAAAAGAGAGAGTTTTAAAAAATCAAAAAACACTACAAAGCATATAAAAGCAAAAATCAGTACATCACCCCACCACTCCCCACTCCTGAATCATTTAAGGTCAAAATTTTTTCTTGAATTTATGTCTATGTTATGTATACTTACAGAGCTTTAAAATTTTTCCCAATTTTAGGAATTCAAAATAAAGACAGATTTACTTCTCCCTTTACAATGTTTACTTCTTGTATCTCTTATTCCTGGCTTAATTTCACTGGTTAGGACTTCCTGTGTGATCTGAAAGGACTTTGCCTTGTTGCTGCTCTTCGGGATAAAATGTTCACCCCCTCATCATGAAGTCTGGTGTTAACCGTACAGCTGTGCAGGTTCCTGTTATCGAGTCGAGGGAGTTCCACTCTATTCCTAGTTTGCTGAGTTGTGTTTGACTTCTTTGT
Source organism: Equus asinus (assembly GCF_041296235.1). Taxonomy (NCBI): domain Eukaryota; kingdom Metazoa; phylum Chordata; class Mammalia; order Perissodactyla; family Equidae; genus Equus; species Equus asinus. The sequence goes on from NC_091816.1 coordinate 13,704,819, forward strand.
TTTAGTCATGAATGGGTATTAACTTTCATCAACTTTTTCCTCCATCCGTTGAGATGATCATGTGGTTTTTGTATTTTAGTCTGTTGATATGATGAGTTACACTGATTAATTTTACAATGTTAAACTAACCATTGGGCCATGATGTATGATTCTTTTTAAGTATTTTGGATTTGAGTTGTTGATATTCCGAAAGAATTTTTTGTCTATGTTCATGCAATGTTGGTCTTTAGTTTTCTGTCTAGGAAATATCTTTACCAGGTTTTGGTATCCGGATTGTGCTCGTCTTATAAACTAGGTTGGGTTATATTCCTGTTTCCTCTAATTTCTGAAATAATTTGTATAACATTGGTACATTCTTTAAATTCTTTAGATGTTTGACAGAATTCACCAGTGAAGTCATTTGAGCCCAGAGATTGTGAGGAGGTATTTTACTATAAAACCAATTTATTTAATAAGCACTGGATTATTTATAGTTTTTATTTCTTCTAATGTCCCTTTTGGTTAGCTGTGGTTTTCAAGAAATTTGTTATTTTCATTCTAATTAATAAAATTGTTGGTATAAAATTATTCTTAACATGCCCTTATTAACCTTTAAATATCTGTAGGAACCATAGTAGTTCTTCTTTTTCATTCCTGATATTGGTAAATTGTTTTCTTGATGAGTTTAGCTAAGAGTTTATCAATTGTATTAACTTTTTAAGAAAACAGCTATTTACTTTGTTGCTTTTTCTCTATTGTCTATTGATTTTCTATCTCACTGATTTCTATTTATTATTTGCCTTCTTCTCCTTTGGACTTAAATTTGTTCTTCTTAGTCTAGTTTCCTGTGGTGGGAGCTCAGTACATGAAGTTTACATTTTTCTAATAGCAGCATCTAAAGCTATAAATTTCCCTTTAAACACTGCTTTAGGTGCATCCCATAAATTTTATGTTTTCATTATATTACAAAATACTTTCTAATTTTCATTTTTATCTTCTCTTTGACCCACAGGTTGTTTAGAGTTATGTTATTTTGTTTCCAAATAATTGAGGATTTTTCCAGGCATGTTTCATTATTGATTTCTAATTTAATTCCATTGTGGGTATAGAACGTACTTGTATGAATTGAATCTTCTACAATTACTGAAATTTGTTTCATGGCCTCAAATGTGGTTTATCTTCGTTCCATGTGTATTTGAACAAAATGTATATTCTACTGCTGGGTGGTGTGTTTCATAAATTTCTGTTAGGTCTTGGTTGATATTGTTGCTGAGGTCTCCTCTATCCTTACTGATCTTCTGTCTACTCGTTCTGTCACTTTCTGAGAGACAAGGGTTGAAATTGACTATCATTATGAATTTGTCTATTCCTTCTTGAAGCTGTATCTGTTTTTGCTTCATGTATGCCAAAGCTCTGTTATTAAGCACATAAACATTTAGGAATGATATATAATCTTAATGAATTCACTCCTTAATCATTAGAATATGACCTTTTCTATTCCCAGGTAACAATTCTGTGCTCTGAAATCTGTTTCACCTGATTCAATATAACCACTCCAGCTTTTTTAAAAATTGAGATTCATAATAGTTTACATCAATGTGAGATTTCAGTTGTACACTATTTCTTGTCTGTCACCACATAAGTGCTCCCCTTCACCCCTTGTGGCCCCCCCACACCCCCATTCCCCTGGTAACCACTGAACTGTTCTCTTTGTCCATGGGTTTATATCCCACATGTGAGTGAAATCATGTCGTGTTTGTCTTTCTCAGTCTGGCTTATTTTGCTTAGCATAATACCCTCCAGGTCCATCCATGTTGTTGCAAATGGGATGATTTTGTCTTTTTTTATGGCTGAGTAGTTTCCATTGTATATATATATATATATATTATATATATATATATATATATATATATATATATACCACATCGTCTTTATGCAATCATTGGTCAATGGGCACTTGGATTGTTTCCATGTCGTGTCTATTGTGAATAGTGCTGCAATGAACATAGGGGTGCATATGTTACTTTGGATTGTCGATTTCAAGTTATTTGGGTAGATACCCAGTAGTGGGATAGCTGGGTCATATGGTATTTCTATTTCTAGTTTTTTGAGAAATCTCCATACTATTTTCCATAGTGGCTGCACCAGTTTGCATTTCCATCAGCAGTGTATGAGTGCTCTCTTTTCTCCCCGTCCCCTCCAACATTTGTTTTTTGTCTCAGTAATTATATCCAGCTTCCTTTTGATCAGTGTTAGTATGGGCTTTTTTCAGCCTTTTACTATTAGCCTATGAGAGTCTTTATATTTAAAATGCGTTTCTCATTCCCCATCCCCAGCCTTCAGCCGCTGCTGTATTGCTCTTGGGGAAGACTTGCATTCCTCAGAGGCAATTTTCTCCAGTGCTCCAGCTTTGCTTTCAACTGGGGATCTTCAGAATTCTCATCTATTATGGCAGCCCACAAGTGACCATTCATTGTTAACAGTTCAGCCAGCTTTTTCTTCTTCCTGTTTAGGGTGGGTAAACTCTCCTGATGCTCTATCAAGAATGAAAGCAGGCATAAGTCTCTCCCCTCCTATACAGGGCTTATTACTTTCTGGATTTTAGTTCGTTCAGGTTTCCTTGTGTTCTCAGCTCTCTAATATGTTTAGTAAAACTGCGATTTCTTAGCTTATCCAACTTGTTTCACTGTTAGGTTGATGCGATGGTCTCTTACAACTTTCCACATCCTAACAGAAGTCAAAGCTTGAGGTTTTATTATGGAAGGAGGAAACCAAGTTCTCTTAGTCCCACTGTCCTTGCAATCCTCACTGCTTTTAACATATGTATCTCCTTGTAGCTTTCCTCTATAGGTCTAACAAATTTTTTTTGGTTGAATCAATATTTATGCTCACATCATTTTGCTATATAACTATTGCTCATTACTGAATCACAATCATTTCCTTTTTGTTTCCGGACTTAATGATTAGTGACAGGAATATAGAAAGTTCAGTAAATTAAAAGCAAGAGCCCAGATTCTCATAGGATCTTATAAACTCTTTATCAGAATTGCAAAAACCTATGAAATCTTATTATTTTCTACATGCTCAAATACATCAAGAATCCTATTGGTTCCATATTCTCCTTTCTTGCTGGAGCTGTCTGTGCTGTCCTATTCTGGAATGGTTGCGCTATGCCCAACGCATAGCTGACAACCTGAGACTTCAGCTCACCTCATCCCACACTGAAGCTTTGGTTGTTTCAATTCTTTGTCTTCTTTTTTCTTGGTTCATTCTCTTGTTTTGGTGTGGCACGGCCACAGTAGCTGCTCGGGAATCAGAGTGTGGGAGGTAAATTTTTCAAGTCCTTGCGTATTTGAAAATGTTGTTAGCTGATAGCTTGGCTGACTACAGAATTCTAATTTAGAAATCATTATCCCTCTGAATTTTAAAGAAATGTCTCCTCTGCTTTCTAGCATTGCTCGAAATTGCTGTGGAAAAGCTCCATTCCACGCCAACACCTATTTTTCTTTTTTCCTCTTTTGAAGCTTTTAAGATCCTCTCTGTCTGCAAATTTCTGAAGTTTCATGATGAAATGCCTCAGTGAACCTTTTTCATGGGCAATTTTTATCGGGAAACCCATATTTTGCAGTTCTGGAGTTATTCTTTATTATTTTCTTCATACTTTCCTCTTCTAGTTTTTCCTGCTCTCCTTCTGTAACACTCACTATTTGGTTGTTGGATTCACTTTTCTCTTTCAATTACCTTCTTTTACATCTCTTGGTTTTTCTTATCTACTTGAGAGATTCATCAACTTTATCTTCCAAACTTTCTCTTTCTCTCTCTTTCTATTTTTAATTTTGCCTTGTTATTTTTAATATAAAAAGAAATGATCATTTTAACAGTATTTTCTCCTTGTTTACTGGATGAAATACCTTCTTTTATTACTCTGAAGATATTGTAGAGTCTTTTTTTCAATTCCTTTAAAGTTTTACTCTGCTTTTTTTGTCTTTTAAAATTGCTTCTTTTATTCCAAGTTCTACTTTTCTGGTTTAAAGATTTGCGTCTCTTTCTTTCAGGTAAGATTTCTTCAAATGTCTGGTTTGTTCTTGGCTGTTGAATCATACTGAGAATAAGGCATTAAAATACTGTGTGGATGTGGCTTGCTGACTAGTGGGCTTTATTCCAAAAGGTTCCCATCCATTTCCTAGGTAAATGTAGATATGTCAGTATCTCCATGTATTTTCTCTGAGGTGTGTTGGTCCAGAGAAGAAAGATCTAATCTCCTGTCTAGTGTGGATATAGATCTGGCTACTGGTGTCTGGGAAATGATCAAGGAAGGTGGATGGTGGAGGCTCTTTAGATCGAGTGTCTCATTCATTGTAGAGACTTTCGCCTAATCTCTTTCCTTACTCAGCTTCTTGATGACCCAAAGTTCAGAGTGTCTCTGGATCAGTTACTCAGGAGGATAAACCTCCTACCCATCCTGGGTTGAGGGCAGGGCTGCTACCTGAATACACAGGATGAGTGAGGCGATCTGGACGCCTAATTTTAAGCCAGTCATTTTCGCATCCACCCTACCTCTTACTCTGCCTTTCAGAACCTGCCAGTGCCTCTAGTTCTAAGCTGTCTTGGGTTCTAATGAGAATATTATGTTGCTTTTCATCGGCATCCTTATCTACTGGCAGTCAGATATTACCTTTCTTTACTCTGCTAAGTTAGTTGCCAGTGGTCCATCCATTTTCAATCTTCCAAAATGTTTTCCATCTCTCATCTGCAATCATCTCCACAGGATTTCCAGGAAGGAGCAAAGATAACACCCCTATTCAATCCACCATGTTTGACAAAATCATATCTCAATTATATGGAGATAGAATATACATACAATAAAAGTCCCTCTTTTTAAGTATATAGTAGATAAGTTGTGATAAATGCACACAGCTGTGCACTGCTACCACAATCAAGATATAGAACACACTCATCACTCCCCAAAAGTCCCCTCTTGTGCATTTGCAGTCAACGCCCTTCCTTCACCCTGAGTTCTTGGCAACCATTAAACCATTTTCTCTCCCTATAGTTTTGCCTTTTAGGGTGTCATATAAATGGAATCATACAATTATATAGTCATTTGTGTCTGGCTTCTTTCATTTAACATAATAGTTTGATTTTCACCCATTTGTTTTATGTGTCAGTAGTTCATTGCTCTTTACTGCTGAGTAGCATTGCATTGTATGGATATACCACAGTTTGTTTATCCATTCACGGATCGATGAACATTTGAGTTGTTTCTGATTCTTGGCTTTTATTAATAAAGCTGCTACAGGCATATGCATACAGGTGTTCATGTGCACATATGCTTTCATTTATCTTAGGTAAATACTTAAGAGTGGAATTGCTATATTGTGTAGTAAGTAAATGTTTAATTGTATAAGAAACTGCCAAAATGTTTCAAAGTGGCTGTAAGATTTTTAATTCCCATCAGCAATCTGTTAAAGTTCCAGTCGTTCCATATTTTCCCAACAATTTGTCATTGTTGGTGAGATTGATATTGTCATTTTTAAAAATATTAGCAACGTACTGGATATTAAGTGATATCATATTGTGGCTTAATTTGCATTTCCCTAATGACTAACGTTGTTGAGTACTTTTCATTGTGCTCATTGGATATTTGCATATTTTCTTTGGGGAAGTGACTGTTCAAAACTATTACCCATTTTTAATTTGTGCTGGTTCTCCTCTTAGTATTGAATTCTAAGTGTTATTTATGAATTTTGCATATAATCCTTAAGTGGATATGTGTTTTGCAAGTTGTGCTCAGTTTATGGTATGATCTTTTAATTTTCCTAATAAGAGTGTCTTTTGAAGAGCAGAAATTTAAAATTTTGATGTTAATTTTGTCAATATTTTTTTCTTTGTGGTTCATGCTTTTTGTTCTATCAAAAAATCTTTGTCTTATTTTTAAGTCTATGGTACATATGAAGTTAATTTTTCATATGATGAGAGGTATGGATTGAGGTCCATTTCTTTTATATATGGACATCCAAATGTTTGAGCACCATTTGTTGGAAAGAATATCCTTTTCATAAATTCTCAGATTGTGGAAAGAGTTTTTATCATAAATGAGTGTTGAATTTTATCAATACTCTTTCTGCATCTATTGAGATACTAGCATGGTTTTTCATATTTTGTTTGTTGATATGGTGGATTACATTGCTTGATTTTCAAATATTGGGCCAGTCTTGCTTTCCTAGTGCTTGGTTATCATTTATTATCCTTTTTACATATTGTTGGGTTTAATTTGCTAATATTTTATTAAGGATTTTTGTGTCTATGTTCACGAGGCATATTAGTCTGTAGTCTCATATTCTTAAAAATTTTTTTGAGGGGAGTTTGGTATAAGAGTAATAGTGACCTCATAAAATAAGTTAGATAGTATTCTCTCTTTTATTTTCTGAAAGAGTCTGTATAGAATTGCTGTTATTCTTGCTTAAATGTTTTTTGGAATTCACTAGCGAAACCATTGAGGCCTGGAGCTTTCTTTGTGGGAAGGTTTTAACAAAACATGCACTTTATTTAATAGACATAAAGTTATTGACACTATTGAATGTGCCTTAGTAGTTTGTGTCTTTCAAGGAACGTGTTCATTTCATCAAAGTTGTCAAATGTATTGACATAAAATGGTTGATTATACTCTTTTATTTTTCCTTTAATACCACAAGATCTGTCCTCTCTTCCCTTTAATACCTTAGTGCAATGACCTTTTTCATTCTTGATGATAATTTGTGTCTTCTCTCTTTTTTCTTAATTAGTTTGGCTTTTGGTTTTCTTGATTTTCTCTATTGATTCTCTGTTTTTTATTTCATTGATCTCTACTCCTATGTTATTACTTTTCTTCTTTGCTTACTTTGCAATTAAAATATTTTCTTAGTTTAGGAGTCAGCCTGGTGGCACAGTGGTTCACACATTCTGCTTTGGCAGCCTGGGGTTTGCTGGTTTGGATCCTGGGTGTGGACATGGCACCACTTCGTAAGCCATGCTGTGGCAGGTGTCACATATATAAACTATAGGAAGATGGGCACAGATGTTAGCTCAGGGCCAGTCTTCCTCAGCAAAAAGAGGAGGATTGGTGGCAGATGTTAGCTCAGGGCTAATCTTCCTCAAAAAACAATTTTTTTCTTAGTTTAAAGTAGACATATGTTATTTATTGGAGACCTATCTTCTTTTCTAACATAAGCATTTGAAGCTATAAATTTTCCTCCAAACATTGCTTTAGCTGCATCACAAAAATTTTGACATGTTATGTTCTCCATTTCCATTCAGTTCAAAATATTGTAATTTCCTTTGTTATTCCTTATTTGATCTACAGGTTATTTAGAAACATGCTTTTTAAAATCCAAGTGTTTGATGATTTTCCAAACATTATGTTATTTCTAGTTTAATTTCTAAAAAGTATTTTTCAGGGCCCGCCCTTGGTGGCCTAGTGGTTAAGTTTGGCATGCTCTGCTTTGGTGGCCTGTGTTCAGATCCTGGTCACAGACCTACACCACTTGTTTGTTAGTGGCCATGCTCTGGGAGTGGCCTACATTAAAAAAAAAAAAAAAAAAGAGGAAGATTGTTAGCAGATGTTAGCTCAGAGCAAATCTTCCTCAGGAAAAAAAAAGCATTTTTTATTTCAAAGAGTGGAATAGTTTTAAAAAGTATGCTATGAAAAATAGTAGTTCCCTATATAATTATCTATTCCTATTGCTCACTCTTAAGAGGTGTCCCTTGTCAACTTACATATCTAACTTTTGACATATACCTCCATATCTCTAAATAACATAGGTCTATTGACAGTTATTGACTTTTTGGGTCAGTTTTAGACATTATCTATTGACTTCCTATTACAAACGATAATGATTTAGCTATCTTCCAAGTCTTTAGCCTTTAATAGATTTCCTCTCTCTCTCTGTCACACACACACACACACTTTCTCTCTCCAAATCCACCTAGTTTTGTTATATATATTGGTATTTTAAGTAGGTCGCTTTTCAGAGTTTGTGTATTAAGGTCACGAAAGATGCTCACAACTGTGTTGTGTGTGACACATACCGCAACTGCTTTGTGTTTTCTGTACAGCCTCCCACTTTCCCTGAAGTGAAAAACATTTTGTTTTCTAAATACTTACCACTAATTCACTCCAACTCTATCCTAGTTGTGTAAATCTCCTCATCACATATTCAGAAGATTTGATATTCCATCAACTTTCCTTTTCTGGAGAAACCTGGAGCCATTTGATCCGCTTGCGTTTAAGCTGGCTGCTCTGGACGCTGGCTGCGTAACTGTTGTTTGGGGATATTTCCACCGTCGTGTAGGGATTCCTGCACATCTTTTGTGTTGGCTTCTCTTTTACCTGGATTCCAATGCTTCCACTTCATCAATTCATTCCTTTATTTTGGTGGAGTATTACTTTCTAGGAGGTTTTTTCACTGTTAGTTTCCAAACTTTCTATTAGGTTGTACTTTTTTCCTATTTTTAATGTTCAAGAGTTCTTTTTGAGTCCTCTGATGTTCCCTTTTTTGAGAAAAACAATTGCATCCTGATCACTTAAAAGGTGCTTTGCCCTGTGGAGATATTAATGATAGTTTTTAGGTATTTTCTTCTTCCTGCATTATTTGGGTTTTTTGCTTATTTTGGTCTTTGAGTTTCGTATTAGGTGCTTTCTTTCCATGTGTGAGAATCCTTGGCTGCCCACTCCACACCAAAGAGTCGATTGGAAACTCCATGCTCGTGGGTGGGCTTGTCAACTGCAGTCTTCCCTTTAGCCATCTGCCTGGGTCATTACATTGAAGAATCCCACATGCAGAGTCTTTAGGCCTGTTTTTGAGTTGGTCAGATTCCCCAGAGAAGGTAGGAGGGTAAGAAGTCTAGAGAGGGCTCTCAATGTTTATGTTTAAACTTTGTTAATCTTCCTATTTCAGTAAGGTACCCATGTTTTCAACTATAGCTGATAACCCCTGGTCCACAGTCCTGGGTTTTACCACAACAGAATAAGCAGTTGGTCTTTGGTCAGACAAAGAGGACTTGCATCTACAGGTATAGAATGGGAGGTGACCTAAGCGTCTAAATGCTTCTTAAAGAGAATGCTTTACTAATCCCATTTTTTTCCCCACCGTCACTCCAACTTTCAGAGAAAACTATTGCTGCCAGTTCTTGAGCTTTTCAGGGATCTTCAATGCAAATTGAGGTGCTTCTCAGCTTTTCTCATCATCTGCTTAAGATTCAGGTCTTTTGGTTTCTTGGTTTCCTGAACTATCATCTCTTCTACTTTTATTTCCTTCTGTGCTTATAGGCTTATGCTGTTTTAAACATCTTTTTACCACTGCTGTAGCGGGACTCTGGCAGGAAATAGATGATGTGATATCATTTATGATTTTTTAAACTATACTTATATATCTTTGAAGATGAAACACCCCAAAATACCAACGGCTTGTCAGGTGCCTATTGTGTTCTGGGCAGTGTGCTATGTTAGCATTCCTTTAGCTTATTTGATTCTCACAATAGCATTATGGGGGAGGTACTGAAATGATCACATTGTTCTTGGCATGATTTTGGCCTCATGACTAAAGAACCAGAGGAAGATGTGGGAAATATGTAGCATCCCACCAAAGGACTTGTGCCCTGTCAGACAAGAGGGCAAAAATAAAACTAAAAAATAAATAAGAAAGCCGAATTCATGCAGACAGTGAAGAGATTATTGAAAGAAGTTAGATTCAAATAGTGTAGGTGACTGTAGATGAAACAATTAGGTAATGGGATACCTCGCCCCCAAAAGACATGGGGAAACCAACTCTACTTGAAGAGTAAGGACATTGAGTCCTTCAGTATTTCAACCGTAAAAATGAAACCTTGTGTCTGTCCGTAGAGGGGGAGAGTCATCCTGTATGTATGCATCCCCCGGGTTTCTTTTCCTGACCTTGGACCTTTGGGCAGAAGCCCCTTTCACGTGCCTAGTAGCCTTAGTTCTCTTGGGATAGTTCCTACAATCTGCCTGAGACCCCTACTCAGGAAGCTGAGAATCTCTGAACTCTAGAAAGGATTAAAATTGAGTTTAGAAGGGAGGAAGTAAATGAAAATGCATAGTACTATAAGCTTCATTTCGGTTTAAGAAAATTGAAATAATCTTTGTGTGTTTAGTTGATAATGTTTAAGTTCTCTTAAACTGGAAATTCACTGTAAGTTTCACTTATTAAATTTACAAGAATTGAGCTCTTAGATTTTGGCTAAAAAGGCAGACGTCTGAAGGGCTCGAAAAGGAAGCTGAACATAATGTTTATAAAGAGAGTTTAAGGTGTTTAATTAGTAAGTTGTAAATGGTACTGACTCTTTGAAGGAGTTTGGTCTGTTCAGCCTGAGTTGATCAAATATTAACAAAAAAGGCCATCAGAAAGGTGATTGCTGAAACTTACTGTATTTAGTTATAAAATTGTAAGAATTTTAAGTTGAATTCAAGGACTAAGGAAAACCAGCTTTTTGAATATGTATCGTAAACAAATTAACTATTAATTAAAATTTCAAATAGCAAAAAATAACCTTTTCTGAATCTGGGAAGTTGCCCGTATATTAAAAAACAAACAAAAAAAAAGACAAAGAAAAAACCCCTCACACTGACCCAGAAGAGGAAACCGAGACTCAGACAAGTTAAGGGGTTTGCTCAAGATCACAGAACCTACTAGGCGGCACGTTTGCTTGCCTTCAAAGGCAAGGTACCTAACCGTTGAAATTATGCTATACCACCTCAAAATACACTTCTTGGATATATATGTACTTTAAAAGGCCCTTTTGAGATGGGGGCAATTTAGCATATCACTGCAGCTTAGTAAACCTCAATTATGAAAAGAAAAGTATAAGCTGTCCCAGGGGGTGACCTTGTGTGTGGTTTGCTTATATTGAACACAGATGCTCCTTAGGGGAACGTTTAACCCAGGTAGTTACTGATGGAACTTGGCTTATTATTGAAATCAGAAGTAACGTATGTAAGGTTTAACGATAGCACTTGGGGAACGTGGCCAGGCTAAAAATCCGGTGCAGGTTAACGCAAGAGGAGATAGAAGAACAATTAGAATATTCCTTAACTGTTTCTATTTATGCTTCTACCCCTTAACCTTAATATTTAAGTAAAAGCCTCTTCTTTGCAGCAGCAATAAATGAAAGTATGTTTGCAATTCCCAACTAGGTTTAAATTTGTGAGTCTTGAATCTCAGACCAGGGAGCCGAGTCGACAGCCCCTTTTATGGATTAAAAACACTGTGAGAGGCTGGTTAGGAAACAAGGATGAGCTTTCAGTTTTTCAGGTCTAGGTTCCAGGACTGGCCACCAGAAGAAAATACAAAACTAAAACAATGCATTAATCTATACACTATAGTGTGTGTGTGTGTACGTGTGTGAGCATATGTGTGTTTGCAGTATTACAATTAATTAGAAAAAAAGAATATACCAGATCCATTAACTTTCAAAAGGAACAAAAGTACATCGGGTGAGGGTGTAGGATCTGATAAATCTGTGCGTGCAGACCTTCATTCATTCAATTGTAAGTGACTGCATGCTAGGTTCCAGACACTTTGCTAAGCACTTGGGATATAAAAACACTAAGACACAAGTACTCTCTTCAGTTCCTGACCTGGAGGAATTCATAATCCAGTGGCAAACACAGGTATATTAATAAATAAGTTGGATACATTGTGGCACATGCGATGATGAAAGAGGCCTGGAGCAGTTCCCTGGAGGAGCCGACACCCGAACTGAGTGATAATGGTTGAATAGGAATGAACTGAGCAGAGAGGGGTGGACGGGGCATTCTGGGTGCAGCAAGAACAAGGAAAAGCAGAGTAGGAAAATGCATGGTATACAAGCCAGAAGCTTCGGGCAACTTGTGTTGCTGGAGAGCAGGGCAGAAAGCTAGAAGGGGTGACAAATAGGCATGATGGTGGTGTTTGCCCTTTTGAAAACCATGAATTTCATCTTGGAAATACTGGGGAGTTCGGGAAAATGGGAGTAGTTATTCCTCTTTCAGGACTTTCTGCTATAAAAAATACATATTTACACAAGGATATTTATTATAGCAGTCTCTGTAACAGCAAGAGATGGAGAACAACCTACTTATTGATTAGAAATAGTTAACTAAACCATGGAACATTCAGACTATTAAATATCAGGCAGCTATCAAAAGAACAAACAATTTTCATAAGGAATGAAATGGAAAGATCTCCAAGATATATTGTTAAATGAAAAAAAAGATGAAAGAACAACTTATATGGTATGATCCATTTGTGTAAGAAAACAATAATGCAGGGGCTGGCCTCGTGGTGTAGTGGTTAAGTTCGCGAGCTCCACTTCTGTGGCCTGAGGTTTGCTGGTTCGGATCCCAGGCGTGGACCTACACACCTCTCATCAAGCCATGCTGTGGCAGCATCCCACAAAGAAGAGCTAGAAGGACCTACAACTAGGATACACAACTACGTACTGGAGCTTTGGGGAGGAAATAAAAAAGAGGAAGATTGGCAACAGATGTTAGCTCAGGGCCAATCTTCTTCACCAAAAAAAAAAAAGAGAGAGAGGGAAGAAAACAACAATGTAGGATTTTTTCTCTCCATTTTGCCTCCTTTTCTTTCTCTGGGTGTGTCACTTCATTCTTCTTTCTTTCTCATCTGACCACTGCATCAGCTTCTACACTCATCAGAGCAGGAAGTCTGGGCACCAAAGTTAACCAAATTTTACATCCTACATCTTCACCATAGAAAGAGGTCAATTAGATACTTTGAGCCTGAGTCCAAAACCACAGGAAAGAACTCTCAAAATGAACCGATTAACTGTGGCCTGAGAGAAAGACCAAGGAACAAAGTGGCAGCTCCTGTGGGAGAGGGGGCCTTTATTTATGGAGTTGGAGGAAGGACAATTCTTAGAAGAAAGAAGAGGAGATGGGGTGTTAGACAGAAAAGGGGAAAAATACTACAGAGACTTCTCTTATTACTATATATTACTTCTACTATTTGACTTTTTTGGGAAGACGTACTATTTTATAATATTTTTTTAATGGAAAAAATAAAGGTGAAAAGGGAAGTTGTTGGATCTGTAATTTAAGTGCTTCCCTCTCAAGTGTCTGTAGAGGGAAAGGATTGAAGAAGACAAAATGGTGAAAGGCAGAGAAGCGAAAGGTTTTCTTCCAGCAGAGGAGAGCGATGAGAAAGGCTGGCATGAGGACAGTGGTGGCAGAAAAGGGAGAAGGGGGAATTCTGAGAAATAGTCAGGAGGTGAAATTGGCAGTCAGGGTGATTGATGTAGACCAGAGACAAGAAAGACACGGAAGCCAAGGATGATGCCAAAAGGACACCAAGGTTCTGGCTGAGATCATCGTGCAGGTGATGGTAGAGAAAAGAGAAAGATGTTTCTGGGGAGAAGGTGTAATTTCTTTTGGACATGTTGAGGCTGAGAAGTCTGGGACATCTGGGGTGAGTGTGTGTTGGGTGCCCTGGATGGCGATCTGAGGGAGAAGTCTGGCTTGGAGAGCTGGAGTGGAGAGTAAGGTACATTTAGTGGTCCTGGAATTCAGAACCTGCTCATGTACCAAAACTCAATGTACGTGACTCCCGGAAACACTCAGATAAGTGGCTGCTGGTAAGCGGGGAGTCAGAAACTACTCCCCTTGTTCTTTTTTATTTTTTCATTTATAAATAGACTTGAATAGGATAGGGACAAAAACCCCATACTCCTTCCCTTTAGTTATTATATTTAGTAGCTCAAACTAATCAGCTCAGGATCATCCCAGGTCCAAGAGCTCTTTTGTGTAGAAGCAGCCCCAAGCTAGAACATTGCCCCCAGGCTGCCAGCATCAGGCAGGGGGAGCAGTCACCCAGGTACTAACCCCGGTTGTGTGGGCAGAGCCTAATCCAGTGATGGCTAAGCTCTTGGGTTCCCATCTCTCCACAGAACACAACAGATCAGGGACCAGAGCAGCAGTTGCATTTCCTAGAGTCACCCCTGGCAAAAATTCTTTTAGGTCAGGTTTCCTGGAAACAGACTCTAAGACAGATTTGTGTGCAGGAGCGTTTTTAAGGAGTTAGAAATTCATCTAGTCTTTGTCCCAGGGTCCTGGCACAGAGCTTCAAAAACCTTTGGAATTTTCAAAGTGATAGGAGTGTCTCTGCTAACGAGATGACTCAGGGTGGGCCCCTTGATAACTTCAGGATGGGGGCTTGTCACCAGGAAGATCAACCACGTGAGTAGAGGGGTGGGACTGTACGCTAACCAGACTTCCAGGGAGCAGAGGGGGCTGGAGAATGAGTTTGATCACTTGCTCATTGACTTCATCAAGCATGTCTACGTGATGAAACTCCCTAAAACCCTGGACCCGACGACGCTCAGTGGAGCTTCCTGATTGGTAATCATACATCCTAAATCATCCATCAGTGCACGGGGTGGGTGATGCAGCCTGATTTCATGAGGAGAGGGCACAGGAACTCTGTTCCCTCCAGACCTCACCCTGTGCATACCTTCTTTTGGCTGGTCCTCCGTACATGTACCCTTTGTAATGAAACTGTAATAATAAGTACAGTGAGTTCCTGAGTTCTGTGAGTCATTCAGCGAATTATCAAACCTGAGGGGGCCATGGGAACCTCGAATTAGAAGTGTGGGTGGCCTGGAGACGTGCAGCTGTGAGGAGACTTGTGCAGTGAGGGGAGTCCTGTGGGGGACTTTGGCATTAACCTGTTGGAGTCTGTGCTAACTCCAGGTGGCTAGCATCAGAAACAAATTGCAGAACACCCAGTTGGCCTTAGAGCGGTTGGAGTCTTAACGGAGTAGGGTGCTCTCAGCAAACCAGTAGGAGAGTGAGGAAGGCAGGATTGGGCAAAGGGAGAAGTTGAATTGCAACACTATTGTGAGAGGGGCCTCAGCTGATGCCACAGGGAGCTCTGAAACTTGAATGGCCTTCACAGGTATCCTGAAACCAGGCAAGAGGGCTGGCCCTTTGACTCTCACATTTTGACTCCTATGGGGGTTGCATAACCTTTGGCAGAGGACAATTCTTGGGAAGGGACTCAGCTGTAAGCCATCAGCATCCTATATTCCTTGCAGCTGGGGAAATAAGTGCCTTGATCCTGAAGGGAGTCTGGGGGTGGAAACCATAGCATCCAATATACCAGCTCAGTCATACACAACTGTCCATGTACTGAGCATTCACGCGTGGATTGTTAAGTATCTACGCACATACGTGTTCTTACCATAGTCTGAAATAAGCCAGCCCCTTCCCTTGCTCTCCTTATCAAAGGATGCTGAGCCAAATTATCCTCAGAAACAATGTGTGTGATTGTTGCAAGTTTTTCTCACTTATAAGCCAGCCCTAATTGTGCGTAGTTAGCCAAGATATATTAGGCTGTTACAATGGGGTTGGGGGTGGGGTGCAGCAGTGGGTAGATGCATGTGCAAGACTTTATATAAGGTGAGACTTTTCAAAGTGAAGTCTAGAGATAAAATGCATTGCCAATTTCCCAGTTTCCATCTTCATTATTTTATGCATAGATGACATCTTTCGGTTGCAATCTCATTTATTTTCACACTTTAAATTCTGAGTAATACCTTCATTTTATTTCATTCTCTCTGACAATCTTTGTTTTTTAACTAATGCCTTTATTCCTTCACACTTAGAGTAACTATTGCTCTATTTGGATTTACATCTGTTTGCTGTAATATCCTTCCTTCTTCTTATGTTTTCTTTTCTTTCCTTTCTTGTTGGAGTGTCTTTTCACCACACTCTTTTCCCCTGTTAGTTGGGAAGATATGCACTCTGTTTCTCTCCCTACAAAACCCTAACTTTGCTTTCCACTCTCTGACCCTTAGCCCGTATTTTAATTTAATTTTTCTTTCTATGGACCTTCGATGTACACAATTGAGTTAAATATAGTCTTTGGTTTACGGCATCCTCTCAATATCAGCCCTTTCATGATGCTCTTCTACTTATTTATTGGTTAGTTTTTAATAAAGTAATAAGTACCTGCAAACCTGCTGCCTAAAACAAACACCAGGATCTGGACAATAGCCTCATCTAACCACGTTAGTTCCTCCCATCCCATCCTCCAGACTCCCTCCACCCAAAGTAGCCATCGTCTTGAATCCCAGGTTTATCATTCCAAAACTTAGCTTTTTATATAGTTTTATTACATCTATGTGTATTCCTAATATAGATATTAAATTGAATAAGTACAATATATATATAATTTCAGTTGCTTTTAACTTTGATAAAAGAATGTCATTCTGCATATAGTCTTTTGAGACTTAACTTTCCAATTAGCTGCCTGTTACTGTAGTTCATTTGTTTTGACTGCTACATAATATCTGTTTGTGTGACTTGATTACAGTTTATTCTCCTATTGATGGCATTTGGGATTGTTTTCATGTTTTTGCTAAATCATGCTGCTATGAGCATTGTTTATACATATCTCCTGTGCATGTGCAAGAATTTCTCTTCAATATAAACCTAACATGAGGTGTTGGATCATAAATAGGTTAACGCTCAACTTAGGAGACAATGCCAAACAGTTTTCCCATGGATGGTGCCCTCAGCAATGTAAAAGAAAGGTTGTGGATTCAAATCCCCCCCAACACTTAGCATTGTCCAACACTTCCTAATTTTTGACAATTGAATGGGTGGAATATATTATCTCATTATGGTTTTGATTTTCATTTCCTTGATCTTTAATGATGTTTAATATCTTCTCATACCTTTATTGGCCACATTTCTTCTGAAAAATGTCTGTTTAAGTCTCTTGTCTACATTTCACTCCTTGCGTCTTAGATCTTTCAATTAAGATCACCTTCTTTCAGCTGATAGTTCTTCCTTTAGTCTTTCCTTTAGAGAGTTACTGCTGGTGGCAAACTCTCTCCACTTTGTTTCTGGAAATGTCTTTATTTTTGCCCTCATCCATGAAAGATAGTTTCATCTTGTATAGAATTCTAGATTGGCAGCTATTGTCTTTCAGAATATTGAAGATATTAGTCCATTTTTTTATAGGCTTCTATTATTGCTGTTGAGAAGTTAGTTGTCAGTTTAATTGTTCCTTCTTCAAGAGTTTTTCCTCTGAGTGCCTTTAATATCTTTTTTCTTTGCCTTTTCTCTTCTGCACTTCTGCTATGCTGTATCTAAGTTGTTTGTTTTTTAATATTTTTATCTAATCTTCTTGGGATTCTTTGGAATTCTTCATTCTGTAGTTTGTTCTCTTGTGTTCATTCTGGAAAATTTTTAGTCCTCTCTTTAAATATGACCTCAATCCCCATTCTCTCTCTTCTCTCCCTCTGGAGGTCTGTTCATATATAGGTTAGCCTTTTTCATTCTGTCTTTCATTCGTCTTAACCTCTCATTATTTTTTATATTTTTGTCTTTTTGGCCTGCATTCTGGATAATTTCTTCTGATTTATCTTCCAGTTCACTAATTTTCTCTTCAGCTGAATCTAATTTGCTTTTAAATCTATCTATTTAACTTTGTATTTTAATTTTGTTTATTTTCCAAACTACTTGGTTAGTCTTTGTAGCTTCTGTTCCATGCAGATACGTACAAGTGTGTCTTTTACTTTTCTGAATTTACTAAGCATAATTATTCTATATAGTATCTAATAATTTCAGTATCTGCTTGGGAGTCTTTGGAATTCTTCATTCCATAGTTTGCTCTCTCATGTTGGTTCTGGAAAATTTTAGTCTATTTGTATAATCTTCTTTGTCTGCTAGTTTTTGCTGCTGGTACCTTGCTTCTTGGAGTGTACATAGTAATTTTTTTTGCTTTGGAATACTTATTTTCCTTGGAAAATTGTGAGAATTCTTTGAAGACGAGGATGAAGGTATCTTCCTCCAGAAATGATATGTGTAAACTAAAATGCAAAAATCAATAGCCTTTATATAAACAAACAAAACAAATGAGAAGATAGGATCATCAATAGCCAGTAGATTCTAACTGGAGAAAAGTTAACCATTTACAACAGTAACAACAACCAAGGAAAGAAAAATATTGAGAGGTAAACTTAGTAAGACCCATGCAGTCTCTATAGGAAGAAACAGTTTTAAACACTTCTGAGAGAAAAGAAAAAAGAGTTGAACAATAACAAAAAATATAATATATGCCAAGTAGGAAGATTTAGTGTCACAAAGGTGGCACATCAAATCAGTGAGGAAAATATGAATTATTTACTAAGTGGTGTTAAGACAATTGGGTAGGCATTTGGAAAAAAAATTAAGTTGACTCCATGCCTCACACTTTGCACCAAAATAAATGTAAATCAAAGGCTTAAATGTAACAAATGAAATTATAAAATTACTCTAAGAAACATTGGTTTTTTTTTCCCTCAGAGAGGGGAAGTCATTCTAAAAAAATGCTAAGAAAGCCTGACACTGATGAATTTGACTACATAAAAGTAAAGATAAAATTTTCTGCCTAGCAAAACTATCTTAAGTAAAGTAAAAAGGCAAATGATTATGTGAAAGAAAATTGCAACTCCTATCAGAGTCCAAGGGCTAACTTCTTGCATATAAAAACTCCTACAAATAAAAAAGAAAGCTAATATAACCAAAAGGAAAATGAACAAAAGAATTTAAACACATAGTTCACAGAAAAGGAAATACAAATGGCACCTGAGCATTAGAATGGGTGATCAATTACATTCATAATAAGAGAATTAAAAATAAAATCACGTTGAAATAACACTTCCTCCTCATTAGGTAGACAAAAGTCAGAAAATTTAGAAAGTGCTAGCAAGGGTGGAATAAATAGGCAAATCATGCATTACTGGTGAGAGGGTAAATTAGTACAACATCTTTGGGTGGCAACTTGGCAATATCTACTAAATTACAAATTACCGTACTTTTTGACCCAGAAATTCCAGCTCTAGGAATTTATCCTCAGATAAACCTGCACATGTATGAAATGGGCATATATGCTATTATTCATTGTACCCTTGTTAATGATAGCAAAATATTGGAAAGAACCTAAATGCCCTTCAAGAGAGAATTGTTTAAATACATTACGGTAGATGCATACAATGGAATGCTCACACAGCCACCAAAAAGGAAAGAGTAAGGAAATTGTGTATTGATATAGAAACATGTTCAAGATTATTAAGAAAAGCAAAGTTCCAGAATAGTATGTAGACTGTGATTCCATTTGTATAAAAAACTGGAAAAAGAATATGAATGAATATTTTTTCATATGTGCATAGACTGTCTCTGGAAGAAGAAATCTCAACTATCTTTGGGGGAAAAAAAGACAAGAGGGAAACTGCGTGTCTGAGGGATAGAGCTGTGGAAGGAAGATTTCATACTCAATTCTCTATGAAACTTTTAAAGTTTGTAACTACATGACTACATGACTTATTCTAAAAATATGCTAACTTTAAATTTGCAAAAATTATCCCTCCTATGGATTTGAAACAGAGAAAAGTATTTCCCCCAGGGACAAAAGAGATTTCTGACCACCATTACCGTGTTGACTTTTTGAGAAGGGAGAAGTTTGGCTATGTGGCCACCTCAAAGTCTAAAATTAAAGATGGGTTCCTTGGGTGATTGGAATCCAATTTCAAAGGCGAGTTCTGATATTTCTATGGCTACCATCTGGTGGCATGGGTTCCAAAGCCTGGAACAAAACTAACCCTTGAGGAAACTTCTAGAGAGCATTCTCATTGTGATAAAAGTAAGGTGCTGAGCAGGTAGGGCTAGGGACAAAATATTTTGTTGAGAACTCTGGTTTCCTAAGATGACTGACTCAGTCCTTGACTGTCAGTGTTGTTGTCAATTTGGTCTCTTACTTGTCTTGCCGTAGAGTTGCTAAAAAATCCTCTTAAGTATATTAGGAAAGCATGGAGATATTAAAGGGAATCTTTATAGGAAGAATGTTTGGGGGGGGGGGGGAGATGAAGTCTGTGCTGAGTTTTCCTATGGTGGTAGCTAGCTTTCAAAGATGCCTCCTGACAAACTACATCTCCCAGCATTCACACCCTTGTGTAGATCCTCCCACATGGGATCTGGGCTCAGGCCTGTGACTCGTTCTGAATTATAGAACTTGGCAGAGGTGACACTGTGCAGGCTCTGGGCCTAAGCCTTCAGGATGATGGCAGCTTCCTTCTCGGCACTTTTGGAGCCCTGGAATCGTTTAAGATGTTTGGCTATCCTGGAGGAGAGTCCACGTGGCCGGAGCTCCTGGACCATCTGGGTGGAGGGGAGAGGCCCTGAGGCTACATGGGGAGGGTGAGAGCTCCAACGGTCTCAGCATCCTGGTCAGATCTTCAGTGACTCCAAACCCAGCTGTCATCTGACTGAAGCTGCACGAGGGGCTCCAAGGGAGACCTGAAGAACTGCTCAGCTCAGCAGTCTACCCAGAGGACCACGAAAGATGATGAAATGGTTGTTTCAAGCCTCGAAGTTTTGAGGTGGTTGTTATGCTGTGATAGATAATCAAAACACCCCTTTTCACAGAAACATAAGCAGAAATGAGAGCCCACTCTCTTTGTGAGGCAGGCATATTTTGGTGGGGTCACGGGAGCCTTCAAAAGCCCCCACCTTTCTGGGCAGCAAGTTGTCTGACCAACCCCCAAAAACAGGGCAGACTAACAAATTTTCCCCAGGCAGATCTGGGGAAAAGCAGTCACATCTGCTATGGGTTTAGGGGAAGGGAGAAGAAATGCCAAGTAGGAAATCTAACCTACAAGCAAGAAAACGAAATGAGAACAATGAAAGAGCCCAACAATTCAGAGAACAGATTAGTGGAGGGGGTTGAATCCTGGCTCATTTCTGTCATTCGCTAGCTGTGTGACCACAGAAAAGTGATATAATGTCTCTGAGCTTTATTTTCCCCTTCTGTAAGATGGGGCACTTGCACATACCCCCTGGGTTTATTATAAGGATTGAATGAGATAATATATGGAAACTGTAAGCCTGGGTCCTGGTACATAGTAGGGACTTAATTATTATCAAAACAATAACCACTATTTTATACATTGAGTGAAAAAAGCAAGTCGTAAAAGAATATGCGTAGTATATGGTTTTGGTTACTATAGCTTTGTAGTACAATTTGAAATCAGGAAGTGTGATGCCTCCAGCTTTGTTCTTCTTTCTTAAGATTGCTGTAACTATTCGAGGTCTTTTGTGGTTCCATACAAATTTTAGAATTATTTATTGTAGTTCTGTGAAGATGCCATTGGTATGTTGATAGTGATTACATTGAATCTGTAGACTGCTTTGGGTAGTATGGACATTTAGCAATATTAATTCTTTGAATCTATGAGCACGGTATATCTTTCCATTTTTTGTGTCATCTTCAATTTCTTTCGTCAGTGTCTTATAGTTTTCAGAATACAGGTCTTTCACAACTCCTGTTAAATTACTTTCTAGGTATTTTATTATTTTTGATGCAATTGTAAATGAGACTGTTTTCTTTTTCTTTTTTTGAGGAAAATTAGCCCTGAGCTAACATCTTCTGCCAATCCTCCTCTTTTTGCTGAGGAAGACTGGCCCTGAGCTAACATCTGTGCCCATCTTCCTCTACTTTATATGTGGGACGCCTGCCACAGCATGGCTTGATGAGCGGTGCATAGGTCTGCACCTGGGCTCCAAACTGGTGAACCCCAGGCCACTGAAGTAGATTATGTGAACTTAACCGCTGTGTCACCGGGCCAGCCCAAATGAGACTGTTTTCTTAATTTGTTTCTGATTATTTATTATTAGTGTTTGGAAACACAACCAATTTCTGTGTATAGATTTTGTATCCTGCAACTTTACTGAATTACTGAATTCATTTAGTAGTTCTAATATCTTTTTGGTGGAGTTTTTAGGATTTTCCGTATGTAGCGTCAGGTCAGACACAAAAAGTGACAATTTACTTTCTTTCCAATTTGAATAAGATTTATGTCTTTTTCTTGTCTGATTGATGTGGCTAGGACTGCCAATACTGTGTGGAATGAAAGTGGTGAGAGTATTCATTTTTGTCCTGTTCCTGAGCTTTGAGAGAACGCTTTCAGCTTTTCATCAGTGAGCATGATGTTAGCTGTGAGCTTCTCGTGTGTGGCCTTTATTATGCCGAGACAGGTTCCCTCTATATCCACTTTATTGAGAGTTTTTATCATAATTCGATGTTGAATCTTGTCAAATGCCTTTTCTGCCTCTATTGAGATGACTATATGGTTTTTATCTTTCATTTTGTTAATGCGGTGTACCACATTGATTGATTTGCCAATGTTAAACCTTTTTTGTATTCCCGGGATAAATCCCACTTGATTACAATGTGTGATCCTTTTAATGTATTGCTGAATTTTGTTTCTAATATTTTGTTGAGGATTTTTACGTTAATGTTCAGAGATATTGGCATATAATTTTCTTTTTTGTGGTAGCTGTCTGGTTTCAGTATTACGGTAATGCTGACTTCACAGAATGAATCTGGAAGTGTTCCTTTGTCTTCAGTTTTTTAGAATACTTTGATAATGATAGATACTAACTCTTCTTTAAGTATTTGCTGGAATTCACCTGTGAAACTGTCTGGTTCTGGACTTTTGTTTGTTGAGAGTTTTTTGGTTATTCATTCAATTTTGTTATTAGTAATTGGTCTGTTCAGATTTTCTATTTCTTCCTGATTCAGTCTTGGAAGAGTGTATGTTTCTAGGACTTTATTCATTTTTTAAGGTTGTTCAATTTACTGCATATAATTGTTCATGGTAATCTCATGATCCTTTTTATTTCTGTGGTATTGGTTGTAACATCTTCTCTTTTATTTCTGATTTTATTTATTTGGGTCCCCCCCGGTTTTTTTTATGAGTCTCACTAAACATTTATTTTTTTAAAAAACTTTTCAAAGAATCAGCTCTTAGTTCATTGATCTTTCCTATTATTATTTAGGTTTCTATTTCACTTATTTCCACCCTGGTCTTTATTATTTCCTTTCTTCTACTAACTTTGGGCTTTGTTCTGCTTTTTCTAGTTCCTTTAGATATAAGTTTAGATGATTTATTTCAGACTTTTCTTGTTTCCTGAGGTAGGTATGTATCGCTATAAACTTTCCTCTTAGAACTGCTTTTGCTATGTCTCACAGATCTTGGAAATTTCTGTTTTCATTTTTATTTGTTTCAAGAGTTTTTTAATTTCCTCTTTAATTGCTTTTTTGATCTCTTAGCTGTTTATTAGCATGTTATTAACCTCCTACTATTAGCATAGTAGCATTTGTGTAACCGTGTTAAATGCATGTAACAACACTATGGATTGTTCATGTAGACATACATAGATGCTAAAAGTACAAAAATCTGAGTGGGAGGGATGCACATTGACCAGTTATTTATGGAGGAGCGAGGGCAGGGACGGACAGTGGCATTTTAGCTGTACCTATTGTTCTATCATGTTTTTTTTCTTCATTTGCAGTGAAAAAGGCAAAACGTTAACATTTGTTAAATACGGGTAGTGGGTGTGTGGGTGTCACACAATATTCTGTACTTTTATTTATTTGAAGTTTCTTGTAATTTAAACATCTTAAAACTTTTAAACAATCTATACAATCATCTTTGATGGTTGCATAATGCCCCATTTGACAGATATACATGTATCCATTTATACATAATTACATATTGTATATAATTTATATTATGTAATTTAATATTTATTGTTTAATATGTTTAATATTATTTAGTATTTAACATATTTCCTATGTTTCCAATCTTCAATCTACATGGTAAGTAGACCATTTTATTTTATAGTTGTATTAGTGTTCTCCAGAGAAACCAGAACCAATAGGATATGTATATATACTATGTATATATATGTGTGTGTGTATATATATATATATATATTTGTATATTTATTTATTTTAAGGAATTGGCTCATGTGATTGGGAAGGTTGGCAATTCCAAAATCTGTAAGGTGGGCTGACAGGCTGGAGACCCAGGAAGCGCCTATGTTGCCATTCAAGTCCAAGGGCTGTCTGCTACACAATTTTTCTTTATTCAGGGCAAGTCAGTCTTTGTTCTATTTAGGCCTTCAACTGATTGGGTGCAGCCCACCCACATTATGGAAAGCAGTCTGCTTTACTCAAAAGCCACCAATTTAAATGTTAATCTCATTCAAAAGTGCTCTCACAAAAACATCCAGAATAATGTTTGGCCAAATATCTGGGCACTGTGGCTCAGCCAAGTTGACACACAAAATTAGCTATCATGATAGTTGAAGAAATGGAGGCTCAATGGGATTCAGCGACTTGCCCCAAGTTCCAACTCACACGGCCACTATACCACTATAGTGCTACAGAAATTTCTCTCCAGTGAGGGGCAAATAAGAGGCTATTACTGAGAGGAAAGGAGTCCACACGGACAGAGACATGACCCTGGAGTCAGGGGGCCTGGGTTCCCCTCCCAGCTTTGCTGCACACCAACTGTATGACTGTGGGGAGGCCACTTCACCTCTCTGGGCTTCCATTCTCTAATCTGTCCCTAACTGTACTCATATCTGCCTTCTGTGCCTCATAAAATTGCAGAGATTAAATGAGATCACGTAAGTAGAGTGCCCGCCACTTCTGACACACTAAGTCATTGATAACAGATGTAGACTTTCTAAGATAAGACACTTTACAAGCAATGAACACCGTAATTCACAATGCAATAGAGATATGTTACCTCCAAGATTCTGTCCTGAGAAAGATGTGCAAACACTTGAAGAGTAAGTGAATCGGCCCTGAGGTAGGTCAACCACCATCTACACGGTTATAGACATGGATTTTCTTTTCTTCAGAGCTGACCACACCTCTGAACTCCAGACCCACTTACCCAACTGCCTACTTGCCATCTCAACTCAGATGTCTCAAAGACATCTAACACCTCATGTGAGTTCCTGACTCTTCCTGTACTCGCAATTCCCAAAGCTGTACTTCTTTCCTTTCTCAGGCACTAGCCAGATGCTCAGCTCGGAGCCTAGAAATCATTCTTGACTTTTCTTTTACCTCAAGCCCACAACTAGCCCAAAGTAGATTTTGTCAATTCTATTTCCAAAATACATCTCAAGTTCATCCACGTGTCTCCATCTTGCCTGCCACCATTTTGATCCAGGCCATTACTATTGTTTGCCTAGACAACTGGTAAGTGTGCAAATGATCTCCCTTCACCCAGTCGACTCTGCAGCCAACAACAGTAACCTTCTTAAATGTAATTGATACATAGCATTCACTTGCTTAAAACTCTTCTGTGGCTCTCTGTTGCCCTTGGAATGAACGCCAGGGCCTGCATGGTTTGCCTCTGGCCTATTGATTCAACCACGTCTCATGACATCTTCTTACTTGCTAAGCTCCAGGCATGCTGTTTTCTGTTTCCTTT
This sequence comes from Equus asinus, assembly GCF_041296235.1. NCBI lineage: Eukaryota > Metazoa > Chordata > Mammalia > Perissodactyla > Equidae > Equus > Equus asinus. Next base: position 13,730,127 of record NC_091816.1, read on the forward strand.
CTGTTCTTCAAACTGACCAGCTCTTTCTTTGACCCAGGTCCTTTGCACACGCTATTCCCACTGCCTGGAACTCTTCCACGCATCATATGGCAGCTTCCTTCCAGCAACCTTGTTTCAGCTCAAATGTCACCTCTCAGAGAGGCCTTCCCAGCCACTCCATCTAAAGTTATCCCCACCTCCAAACCCCCCATACCCCCCCAACACACAACCTCACCTACTTGGCTATTTCCTGTGCAATACTTATCACAACTGGCAACTTTTGAAATCACTTGTCTATTTATTTGTGGTGTGTCTGTCTTTCTTACTAGAATAACATTTGGTCAGAGTAAGGATTGTATCCACCTTGTTCACTGTTATATCTTCAGTGCCAAGCGAGGTAGTTGATGCTCAGTAAATATTGAATTAATGAAAAAAGGAGGACTTTTTAAGAAAATATGAGGTTGTACTCCTGAATCACAAGCTTGCAATCAATGCTTTCTCTAACTCTGCGAGCTTCAGTGGCTGCCATGTTTGAGTTTGTGAGAGCGGCTCACCTCTCTTTCCCAGACGTGTGGGATGGACAGAATCGACTTCTGTAGATGTGCTCTAGTCATTCGTGTACTTATTACACTTCTCCTAACTCCCAGCTCTTTTTAAATACATGTGGGCAGCGTGCTCTATAAAAGGGTTCTCTATTGTGAATCTTTTTTTTTTTTTGTAATGGAATGACTCATCCCCTAATTTCTTCTGGGCTAGCTTAAAGACAGATATACCGGAATTGCATAAACTTGTATTAGAAAAACTTTGAAATTAGTCTGACTTTCACTATGTCGTGACTCTCAGCGGTTCTCAGCCGGGCTGACTTGATGTCTAATGTGCTATGTTCCTGCCCCGTTTAGCAGGGCTTGGTGGGGTTTTAGCATCCAGTTCCCAGTATAAACAATTAGCACGGACCAAGAATGACGTTGTTTCTCTCCCATACGTGCATCTCTCTGCTAACCGAAAAGCCACAAAAAGCAAAGAGGCTTTGACACAAAGGAAAGATAAATGTTCGTGATAATATGAGAAGCCTTGTTGATCACCTATGGTTCGTTGTCCTCTGACTCACTCTGGATCCTTTATGCAAATAGACTAACCACTCCTTGTATTCTTGCACGCCTGCCCGCCCTCCAAGGCCAGGCTATGCCAGTGCATCTGAGCCTAACCCTCCCGGATGCCCCTGCTCTCCGCTCGGCTGACGCTCAGCCTCATCCGCCTCCCACCACACTCCTGGCTCCTGCTCTGACTCTCCCACCGGGTCTGATGCAGGACCTGGCTCTCTAATCAGCATTTTGGACCTTAACCTCCTACACAGCATCTCGCTTTGCTCATCCCATGTGCTGGCACCCCCCACGGACAGGGAGAAGTAGTGCCTGCCCCAGCTTGTACCCTCTGTACCCATCCTGCACGCTCTGCCCGACCAGCTGGGACCACAGCTGGACAGTCTTCTCCAGCTCTGCAAAGGCTGGGGAGCTGGAGAAGACTTTATCAGAGTCTTTTTTTTTTTTTAAGATTTTATTTTTTTTCCTTTTTCTCCCCAAAGCCCCCCAGTACATAGTTGTATATTCTTTGTTGTGGGTCCTTCTAGTTGTGGCATGTGGGACACTGCCTCAGCGTGGTTTGATGAGCAGTGCCATGTCCATGCCCAGGATGCAAACCAACGAAACACTGGGCCGCCTGCAGCGGAGCGTGCAAACTTAACCACTCGGCCACGGGGCCAGCCCCTATCAGAGTCTTTCTTAATGTGGGGAAAGAATAAAAAGAGCGTGCCATTTCTTGGTGCTCCAGAACTGCCTATAAAAGAAAAGAAAGCAAACCTTAGTGTTGGGGAGCAAAATTTGTTACTTAACTAGGACTATGCATGTCTCAGACCCATCAAATCTCCTCCGGCTGTTGCAGGCTCTTCCAGCCCGAAAGGAGGGCGGAGTCTCGACATGAGTGCCACCAAGTGCCTGATGAATGTCCAAATAGTACAGCGTCCCCCTGCAGTATTGGTCCCATCCTTGAACAGGCATTTATTGAATACCAACAAGGTGCCAGGCACTGTGCTGGTGACAATCACCTTAAGACACAGTCTCTGTCTTCAGAGACTGGTGAGGAGCAAATATAACAAAACAAACAATTCCCTAACAATGATGGTTATTATGAGAGCGATTATACTAAGAGTTACTGGAATGCGAAGGAAGGAGGCGCTTTGCCTGCGGTAGGGCGGTGGGGATCAGGGAAGGCTTCACAGAGGAGGTGACATCTGAGCTGGATCTTGAAGGATGAGCAGGAGACTTTCAGGGAGAAGACAGCTGAGGGAATAGCATTGCTGAGGCATGGAGGCAGCTATCAGTGGGTTCCTGGGAAAGAGAATTGTCCAGTGTTGCTCAAATCATGAGGAAAGGCAGGAGCAGAAGTAGAAGAAGCTGAAGGACAGGCTATAACCAGAATAAGGGATGTTTAAGGAGCTGGGACTTCATGGATGAGCAGTAGAGAAGAGAAAACTTAAGAATGTTAAGCAGGACAGTAACACAAGCAGATCTGGGTTTTAGAAAAACTCCTCAGTCTGCAGGGCCGGCAACAGGTTAGGTGGCTGGGGGCAGCATGGAGCAGAGAGGAAGAGAAGTTGACACTGGAGGCAGGAAGAACAGGTTGGAAACCACTGCCTTGGTTCTGTTGAGTAGCAGTGAGAACCTAGACCCGGTGATGATTTTGAAAGCGATGGAGGGGAGAGAGCCCAGAAACAGTCTGCAAGTAGAGATGGAAGGACGTGATGATGGTTTTACACAGAGCAAACGGCAGATGGAGGAGCAGAGAGTGACGTCATCCCACCTTTTGTAACTTGCTTTATGTCTCTCAGGACACATTGATGTGCATCGTTTTTTGCTTTTTGAAACAATTTCAAACCTGAAGATAAGTTGTAAATACAGAACTCAGAACTTGCCCCCTAAACCACTTGAACAAGTTGCCAACGTGATGTGCCATCAACCCTGAACTCTAGTGTATTTCCTGCACACAAGGATATTTTTCTACAAAAGCACGATATAGCCACCAAAGTCAGGAAATTAACAGAGGTGTATTACCACCACCTGACCCTCAGACCTCATTCAAGTTTTTCCCATTCTGTCCCCTACGTCATTTGGAGCAAAAAGGACAGTCCAGGGTCACACACTGCGTTTCTTTATCGTGTATCCTGAGTCTCCCTCAGTCTGGAACAGTTTCGTTGGCTTTCCTTGTCTTTCATAACCTGGACACTTTGGAGATTTTAGGTCAATTATTTTGTAGAGTATCCTCTGATGGGCTCTCATTGTTGGAATATGGACTTAGCTCTTCACGATTAGATTCAGGTTACACATCTTTGGCTGGAATATCATAGAAGTGATAGTGTGGTCCTCTCATTGCCTACTATTGGGTGGTGCATCATTTCAATTTATCCCATTACTGGTGATATTCACTATGGTCACTTGACTAAGGTGGTGTCTGCCAGGCTTCTCCACCGTAAAGTTACTTTTCTCTTCATAATTCATAAATATTTTGTGGAGAGGTAATTTGAGGCAATGTAAATATCCCATCAAACGTTTACTTTATTCATCTCTCCACTTCTTTCTGGACCCATGGTTTCCTATTTTATTCATTAGGTTATAACTTGTTACTAACATTATTTATTTTCATGCTCAAAGTGTCTCACATACGGCCGGTGGGAGCTCCTTCAAGCTGGTGTTAACATCTCCATCATTCTTAGAACACTCCTTACTTTCTGGTGCAAGACTCATCTCTCACTCTTCCTGTTCCAGATGTGGAATCAGTAATTTCTCTAAGGAGCCCTTGACCCTGATAGGGTGCTAAGTGCTCTTGCTGCTGTTAGGGTCTTGCTGACCACTCTAGGACCCCTTCAGGGACAGAGCAAGAGAACACACACACACACACACACATCTATTTCTACATCCATCTATAAACAACTCTAATCCAATGCCACAGGGTCTGTTCTAATTTTCTCTCTTTCCATATTGGTAACTCCCTTCTCCAACAGTGAGTACGCGGCTCCTATTGTTTTCAATACATTTATTTATTTATCAGTCTCCCTCTGTGTAGCCAATTTGCTGTAGTTGGGACCACCCCCCAACTCCACTTTATATGTATGCCTGTCTTACCCTTCTCAGGCTCGGACACCCTGAACCACTCTACCCCCACCACCACTAGGAGACTGTCCTCATTCCACTCAAGTTTATTACTTTGTACCAGGTTACCTTCCCACATGGATGCCCTCCTGAGCACACCCGCTCCTTGGGCTCCAAGGAAGAGAAGGGGAGGATGGGACAGGAGAAGACATAGGGAAGGAAGAGAAGAGGAGGGGAGGGGAGTGAAGGGAAGAAAAAAAGAAAGAATAGGTGTCATTGCTTGGATTCTTACAGTGATCTTGTTAGGTAGCTGAGGCTGGTATTTTCCTCCCTTTAAAGATGAGGAAACCAGTGTGAAGGATTATTGTCTTGCCCAGAGTCTCACACCAGTGGAGCAGTAGAGCTGAGGATCACTCCCACGTCCTTTGAGTCCAGTTCTCTGACCTCAACATCACATTGCCTGTGTTCTGCTGGTCTCCCAAAGACATGTAGGTATTCCAAGAAATGAAAATTATTACTCAGGTTAAAATGTGTCACAAGGAATGTAATTGTCATAGTAAAAATGCACCTTGGTTACTAATTTACAGAAGATTCTGATGGTCCCTGGAGGCTCCCTGAAAGAAACGAACAGTCTCTGGATCTCTGGGTGGTCTCCGGGGTAGACATCCTCCCTCCAGCTCTTCCTTACTCTCTCCACCAAGAATGTAATGAGAGAGGAAAGAGGATGAGCCATTCTTCCTTCCTCACAGCAGAGGGTACCTTTCCTTAAGATTTACTCCAGCAGGGGTAAGGGTAAAAGGGGTAAAAGACTTCAAGGTCTTTTCTAGAATATTTTGGCTAAGAGTTTGAGCTCTAGGAGTCTAGAACGCCACTACTTAAAGTCTGGTGGTGGCAGCAACCTCCCCTGGGAGCTTGTTAGAAAGGCCAGTTCTGGAGTCCCCCCCAAACCAGCTGAAGCAGCATCATTGGGAATGAAGCCCAGTCTTTCTAGGTGATTCACGTGCTCTCTTGTTCTAGAGCCCTCTTCTGGGGCCTGGGAGTCTACATTGCTACAAGCTCCAAGGTGAGGCCATTGCTCCTGCTCCTGGGACCACAATTTGAATGGCAAATCCGGGATCTACCAAGTCAGAATCTGCATTTCCATCAGATCCAACAAGACTCCATGTCCACTAAAGTATGGGAAGCTCTGCCGCAGAGCTCTCTCTTCGGAGTTGCATCCACAGCCCCGAAGGAAAATCAGAGAACAAAATGCCTCTCTGAGTTGTTTCGCTATTGATTGAGGTGAAATTAAATAGGTACACAAAGTAAATATCTTTTCCAGGTTGATCAAGTGTCATAAATTAATATGGGATTAAAATTTTAAGAACGTCATACCAAATTGGGACCTTTGCACATGCTGTATGACTTTTCCTCCCCTTCTTTTCCTGAATAACCATAAGACCTTGGCTCCTGTGTCACTTGCTCAGGAAAGTATTCACTGACTGCTTACTAGGCTGAGTCCCTGCAGTTGTGCTTTCTTAGCACCATAAGTCATAACTTGACATGAATTCATGCCTGCTTCCTCTTGTGTAAGCTGCATGGGGGCAGGCACCAGGTCTCACTTTACTCACTGTTATATATTTTATCACCTAGCACAGTGTCTGGCCAACAGTAGACACTCAATAAATATCTGTTGAATGCAAGAGTGTAGTGGAAGCCCCTAAGGTAGCCCCTAACGATCCCCTCCTGGTATTCATGCCCTTGTGTAATCCTTTCCTCTTGAGTGTAGACTGGATATCGTGATTTTTTTCTAATAAACAGAGGATGACGGAAGTAATGAGTTATCACTTTCAAGACTAGGTTACAAAAAGACTGGTTTCATCTTGTTTGCCTTCTCTTGTTCTCTTTCTTGCCATTCTGAGGGAAGCCAGCTGCCATGTTATGAGCTGCCCCATAGAGAGGCTCACACAGCAAGGAACTGATTTCTCTAGTCAATAGCCAGTGAGGGCTGCCAACGACATGTGAGTGAGCTTAAAAGCAGATCTGCCCTCACTTGAGCCTTCAGATGAGACTGCAGCTCTGGCCAACCCTTTCCTTGCAACCTTGGAGACACCTTGAGCAAGAGGCACCCAGCTGAAGTGTACCCGGGTTCATGACCCATGGAAGCTATGAGATAATAAATGTTTGTTGTTTGAAGCCACCATGTTTTGGGTGATTTGTAACACAGAAATAGATGAGTAATACAAAGTAGATTAACACTACACATCAGACTGTTCACATGTACTTGATTTAACCCTTCACTGAAAGATAATACGTTATCCTTGCTTTAACGATGAGGATACGGATGATCAGAGAGTCTAATTAACTTGCCCTGGTCACAGCTAATTAGTGACACAGGTGGGATTTGAACTCATATCTGTCTAGCTCCAAAGCTGACCTCTTTTCTACAAGCCATTCTGCCTCAAAAGTAAGATGGAGTTTTTTATTTTACTCAGTCTTTAACAATGCAGAGAGGGAAAAGAAAACGTCCCAGTTCTTCACATTCATATGGTATGAATCATGCTGAACTTTTCTAAGTAGTTCTAGTTCACCTGTTTTATGAATCTTTCACAAAGATGCTACAAATTGAATTTTGATCTTTTCCTAACTCCCACAACCTCCCGCTTAGGATCTATTCTCCTGATTTCTCCAGCCTCATCTAGGGCTGGGCCTCAGTCATTTCTCAGACCCACCACCTATGACTCACTACAGAGAACGTGATCCTTTGGGGAGTGGTAGAAAAATGGGGAGAATGGAAGGAGGAATGAGTCATGTACCACACATTCGATTTTATTGCTCTGTTTGATTAACTTTCCTTGATGGCCAGCAGAGTTATAGGCTGGGAAACTTGGCCAAAAGAGAGAAATAGTGGGAAAAAAAGTGAGGCAGGACCCAAATAAAGATGCCTTTGAAATTCCAAGTAGAAGGATTGCTACAGAAGTAAGGATTGCAAAGTAAGTCTCTTGACAATGTATTCATACATACAGCAGAGGCTTCTTGTCCATCTCTGCCTAGAGGCCCAAGAACAGAGAGGACCCCCAGGAGTGGGCGAAAGAAAATCTGCTGATTTGAAGCAGCTGCCAGTAGTGTGACAATTATTTGACCTCTCCTGTTAATCTTTAAAATTCATGCAAAAATGCTCATTATATTACATGACAAATGCACATTTGTTCAATACAAAAAGATAATGTCTTCCCCAGATTTTCAAGTACAATTTATGTTCAAAGAAATTCCCCAATTCCTGTGGCTTTACAAGACCCTCCCAGCACCCCACGTACACCCACACTCTGTATACATATGTACAGAAGGAATTAAGAATATGCATTTTCCAAAGCTTAGGTTGCTTCAGAAAGAATGGCTTTGTCAATAAAAAACAGGCTTTCTGGGACTCCCTAAACAAAGTCATAAACAAAACCCACTAAATTGTGTCTACCTGTTAAATTACCTAAAATAGAAAATCAATTATCAAGCTTCTGACTCAATTCCAGAGTTATGAAGTATAGGGACTGTCCTAGAAGGTTTGTTGTTTCCTTTGCCTCTCTGTAAATTTGTCCTAATCCTTCAGATAACTCTGCTACTTAATACCCTCTTGGCACTTGGTTTCTTCTCTTCCCTTGATTGCCTCTGAATGTACTGTAATCCTCTTTTCTGGTTACTGTCCTTTTTACTACAGGTAAATCAGCTGTATCCAGTCGTGGGACAGATGCCACATGAAAGAAGAAACTTACAATTGCTTTATCGGAGGCTGTCACTCACCTCTGGGGTTTGGAGGCAGACATTTGTAAGAGTGTAAGGGCTCAGACACATCGAGGAAACAGATGGGGACAAACGAAGCATTGAAGGTTTGCAAATTCTAGTTCTTTGATTTTTGTCTGCTTGGGAGTGGGTGGGACAGAGAACTGTAGAGGAATAATGGGGATCTGGCGGGGGGAAGTTTTGCAATCCTTCACATTCTTTGGATCTGGACTGAGGGAAGGATGTGGGGAGGAGGCGTTTGTCGTTTGCTTTGCACTCTGAACTTTGCCTAAGTGACCGTAACTCCTGGAAATATAAAATAGTAATCAGGGGCCCCTAATGGATAACTCTGCAATCATACATCAGTGCATTCAACAAATACATGTTAGTGTCTACTTAATTAGGCTTGTGTGGAACTTCAGGCCAAAATAACTGAGAAAGCGAAATTTTTTTTTAATTGAAGTCACATTGGTTTATAACATTGTGTAAATTTCAGGTGTACATCATTATATTTCTGCTTCTGTATAGACTATATCATGTTCACCACCAAAAGTCTAGCTGCCATCTGTCATCATACATATGTGCCCTTTTACCCCTTTTGCCCTCCCCCAACCCTCTTTCCCTCCAGTAATCACCAATCTGTTCTCCTTATCTATGTGTTTGTTTGTTTATCTTCCACATATGAGTGAAAATGAAATTTTACTAGACTTCGCTCTGTGTTTTTTCCCGGAACTTAGCCTGCATAGTTGGCACGTCTGATGGTTAAAACACTCAAGTAAATTAACACAGGCCCAGAGGATAGGGACACATATCAAAGGTGAGGATGTATAAGGATTCACACAATGACTATTGCCCTATGCCCTGGGCCTATGGGCAATACTTCACAAGGAATTGAAAAAAACCAACTCACTCATTCATTTTTTTCATTTATTCACCAAACATTTATTGAAGAGGAAGAGGCATTTCCCTGGCAGTAGGAACACAGATGAATAGGGTGCAGCTTCTGTCTTCTAGGAGCTTCCTGCCAACTGAGGAACACTTCTATGCAAAACCCCTTCATGCCTGATGAAGAGATGTGTGAGGGAAGCAGGAGCCAACTCACCTCATTCCAGAATGCTCAGATTTCTACCAAAGAGGAGTTCTGCTTCATTTACCTGGCTCTGTTTTTTTTGGTGAGGAAGACTGGCCCTGAGCAAACACCCATGCCAATGTTCCTCTAGTTTGTATGTGGGATGCCACCACAGCATGGCCCAATGAGCAGGGTGTAGGTCCGTGCCTGGGATCTGAAACCATGAACCCAGGGCCGCTGGAGTGGAGTACACAAACTTAACCTCTCTGCCACTGGGCTGGCCCCATTTACCTGGCCCTTTTGAGCACAAAGAAAATTCCAGGGCAGGCTACAGTTACAAATTTATTTAAGAAGGATTCACATGCCCCCAAACTACTATAGCTTCCTCACGAAGCAGAGCATTCTTCTCTACTAGGTTTGGCAAATCAAGCCTGTTATTGGAGAAGTAAGTCCACGCCCAGAAGGGTCAAGAAGTTTATCCATTTATCGCCTCTGAACCCTCAAATCTGACGCAGAGACACCCGACTTACACACTCTAAGATAAACAGCTCCTAAGCAGTCAGCAGGGCAGTTTTTCAACATTTATTTAATACTGAAGTAAATGCTGTACCCCTGCACTAGAAAATTTTCAGTTGAGGTGGGGACATGAATAAATGTATTAAAATAGCAGTAAAAAAATTTCTTTTAATTGTATAGCAGACATGTTGAAATGGTGCATATGAAGTTGAAGAAGTCCCAGGAAAGGTCAACAGTTGGAGAGGGGTGAGTTCTGAGAAGAGGTGAGCTTAGAACTGGACTTTTAAAGTCCATAGTGTGTGTGGAGACAGCCTGCAGCCAAAGGACCCTGAGATTCCATTGCCTCCTGGAGAAAATGGATATAACGCACCCAGGTTGCAGGAGCTGTGGAAGGATGAAATGCAAGAGCATTTATCCATTTCCTGGCCCGGTGCCCAGGCACATCAGAGGCATCAATGAATATCGGATTCCCTTCCCAGTTTTATTTCATGCCACTCACATTTGGTATTATTTAATGATAGAAATGCTGATGAAAATATGAGTACACCTCTTGCATTTTCCATATGGAGCATCAATTACTTTTAACATAGAAAAAATATAATGAAAAATTAAAGTGGCATTTTATTTACAGAGTCCTAGTCTAAAAGAAGCCATGGGCCTGTGGCAGTCCCATCACAGCAGAATGTCAAATGAGGGCTTTCCAGACGCACAGAAATGTTATTTTAATCCGATGTTAAGTGTGCTTCAGTTGCTAGTGAGATACGCTTAGACTGAAATCGATGCCAGAAATGCGATGCTAAGTTCACTAGCCAGTTACTTCCCAAAGGCGTGGTAAGGACTGAGGTCTCTGTCATCCAGGACACGAGAGCCGCTGCACCCCGCTGAGCATCGCTGTCATTGCTTCCTGCAGTAACAGCCCGGCTGGGAGGCGCAGCCCCAACCAGGCAGGGCTAATTTACATCAGGGCTGGAGACCTGAAACGGAAGATGCACAGCCGGAGGCGTCTCCCCAGCATTGGGTGCAGCCCAAGGCTCGCCCCCTCCCAAAATGCCTCCTTTCCTCAGACTCAGAGAGCAAAGCTTAGCCTGCTGTTCTAGAGACTGGAGTGAAAACACGCTCAGACCTCAGGCTCTTTCTGCAGCCCCCACTGGGCCACACTTGCAATATCCAATAAAATTCTTGGCTAAGAAATGTTCTTAATTTAGAGCAAAACCTACCACTGCAAGTTGTTATCATTGTCAGGGAAAGTTTGCTACCAGGGAAATCCCACTAACCCCAGGCATCTTAATTCCCCTGAGAAAATGGGTCTGAGAAAGCCGCGGAGGCGGCTAGGAGATCCACCTCCGGTTACCGACGTTTACATATTGTTACGGGTTGAATTGTTTTCCCCAAGAAGAAATGGGTAACCTCCAGCAGCTCTGAATATAACCTTATGTGGAAACTACTTCCTTACAGAGTTAAGTTAAAACCAAGTCACTAGGGTGGGCCCAAATTCAGTATGGCTGCTGTCCTCATAAAAAGGGGACATTGGGACGCAGAGATAGATATGCACAGAGGGAAGATGATGTGAAGAGACACAGGGAAAAGACGGTCATCTATCAGCCAAGGAATGATAAGCCTACGTCGGGCTAGGTCTAGGATTCTTTACGACGGGCTAGGAATAGGATGCTTCCCGTCCTTCTCCGGCTCCTGTGGGATATGGTCGTTTCTCTAGGGCCCTGATGCATGGTGCTGCGGCGAAAGCAAAGAGTGATTTCCGAATTGCCTTCTTGGAAATGGGAGGCGCCCGAAAAACAGGAAAAGTGAATTCCAGTGAAGTTGCTGCATGTTGGGGGTCGTGTTGTGGTGAAATGACAAATTGTTATCTGAACGGGGATGGCATGCTTCGTGAACGCAGCATGAATCACACCAGTGGTATAAGGCGGCTGACGGTCATGTTTGGAATTCTAGCCGCGCCTCTGGGGCTGTAGCCCTGTGACGTCTGAGGGGCTGATGAAAGTCGAGAAAAATCTGCATTGAGACTCTTCAAAGAATGTGATATTTTGGTGTAAACAATCAATATCCCTCCCACTTTTAAAAAGTATGTCCTAACCTTAAATTTAGTTTTGATAAGAATAACATTGAACCACACTAGACAAAATAGAATAAAATGAAATAGAAACAAAGTCACTCATAATTCTGTAACCCTAACACAACCTCTCAAATACCGAAAAATAAGGGAATTGTTACATAAAATAGAGTATATTCATATAGTTGAATTTTATGCATTTAAATGGAAACTATAAAGACCATCTACATAAAAATTTAGTAAAAATGTTTACCTAAAAGAATCAAAATATTAAAAATTCTGTCTACAGTATCATCTAGAAAAGTCTGCTCAGAAGGAAATATACCAAAATATAGTGGGTCAATCTTACCTTCTTCTTGATAGTTTTGGCATTTTATAAATGTTTTACAATGTTTTAAAAGTTACCTTCTACCCAGAATTTGGTAAATGTTCAGTTTTATTTCCTTTTTATTTTGCTATCATCTAATTAAACATTCTTTAATTCAGCTGAAAAATTTTCAAGAAGGCCGTGACCCTTCCCCTGCTTTTTAAAAGGTTGTAAACAGATAACCACAGGATGTTAAAACTAGAAGAGGATTTAGAAGTCAACTACTTAACCTGCCACAGAGATGGAAGCTGAACCTGAAACTGTTTACCTCTGTTTCCCTGGCCAGTGGTGGGGCTGGGACAGCAGCACCTCCAGAATGTCTATCCCAGTGCTCCATCCTCAGTGTCATGCTGTTCAACATGTTGCATGAGCAAGAAACTCTGGCATTATGCCCAGGTTGACGTGAAATAGAGTGTGCAGCTCAGAAATGTAAAAATTGGTAAGAAAGGCATATGTGACATTAGCAACTATTCTTTGTACTCAGTCAATTCAATTTTTATTTTAGTTTTTTCTGATGCTGTCAGTCCTCGGGGATCTACACTTGGGTACCAAGTTACTGCCTATTCCTGGCCCCAAGCACTGTTTAATCATCACCCCAGCACTAGCTCTCTTGACCGTGGATGGTTGTCTACACCAATAGTTCTCTAAGTATGGCCCAGATACCCATGGGGTTCCCTGGGACCCTTTCAGGGGATCCACGAGGTCAAGACAATTTTCCTAATACTATGACGCTGTTTGTGTTTTTCATTCTCGTTCTCTCATCAATTTCCAGTGTTGTTTGCCAGAGGCCACTGCATAATGTGTGAACTGAAACAGGCTGAACAGGAGAAGCTAGGAGAACCCAGCTATCTTCTATTAAGCCAGACATAAAAGAGATTTGTAGAAAGTAGAGCAATGCTACTCACTGCTTTTTTTTGGGAAAATACAGCCAATTTTCATAAAATATATTATCCATATTAACTTAGAATGAGTTTGTTAATGTTATTTTTAAGTAAATTATTATATAAATATTTTTTAAATTTCCAATTTTAATTTCTAATAATGCAGTATCAATAAATATAACGCACATAAACAAAAGCTCCTGGGATCCTCAACACTTTTGAAGAATGTAAAGGTGTCCTGAGACCAAAAAGCATGAGAGAAACAACTCTACACCCCCCATCTGAAGGGGACCCCACATAGCAGTGTCCCTGTACCCTCGCTGCTGCTTCCAGACTGAAGGCCTTTGAGCAACCGGTGCCCTGCAGAATGGAGAGTTTGGAAGGAACTTTCTGGATCATGAGGTTGGAGTCCCTGGTGGCAGATCCCACCATGACTTCCTTCTTGGTGATAGGGAGAGTAAGTACTAGAATGTTGAGGGAGTGCACAGGGAGGGGAAGAGGGACCAGTTAGCATGGGCTCTGAATCCCTGGCATTTGGGAGTCTTTAGGAAGAAGAACAGGAGGGGAAAACTGAGAATTAAGAGAAGAAAGCTAGAAAGAGAATAGGCTGCCTTGTGCCCTTTGCTCTGCTTTCAGACCTGAAATATCCTAAATCCACTAGAACTCCTTGATTTTTAGCAGCCATATCCGAAGCAGTATGACTTTAGGGTACAGGAGAACGCCTCACAGCTCACAGAATTATCTCCTTTTCCAAAGCATGACATTCTTTAATCTAGGACAGAGCATGTCATTAAAGTATTAGAGATAAAAGACTGAAATGCAAATTCCTGTGGAGAGTTTACACACTGACTGAAGGACATGATGCACAAGCTGGGTTGCACATTAAAATCACTGGAAAGCTTGTAAAAATCTAGATGCCCAGGCCCTGGGGGTAGGACCAGGCATCAGGATATCTTACTCTCTCCAGATAATTCCAATATGAAGCCAAGTTTGAGAACCGCAGAATGAGGGAGGCAGGAATCAAGGGCACAAGTTACACCTGGAAATGGATAGGGACCATTATTGCCCGAAGGAAAGGGGGATGTGAAAGGGATCCCAGAAAAACAGAAGACAGACTTCACACCTCAGCTCCGGGCCTTGGCAGGTCACCTTCCTCCTCCATACTTCCTGTTCTGAGCCCTGGGGCTTCTCTGGGTTCTCTTTCCTCCAGCTGGACCTTTGCTCAGCTGGTTCAGAGAAGACGTAGCCCCTAGACAAGGAAAGGAGAGAGAACTTCACAGTTTTCTTCCCAGCTCGTCAAATTAACAATGTTGGTCACAGATCAGACTTCTAAATCTTTACACATCTGAAAGTTAGACTTTGACGTGCTTGTTTTTCTTCCCCTGTCTGACTCACAGAATGAGTCATCTCGAACCTTGTTAATCTCCACTGGACTAAGGGAGCAAGGGCAGAGGGAGAGGGCTTCCATTCTTGCTGAGGTTTGGGCTGAGGCTGAATTCGAGCTGCCTTCTCAGCCCCCATCCCAGCACCGCAACTGCCTCCATGAGTTATTCTTGCACTCTGCCCACTCTCCAGCAGAAATGATGCTGGGGGATCAGTAAACCCACAGCACCAGGGATCTGTGGCTGGGGCAAGCACCGGCTCCTCTCTGGCATCTCTGTCCTCTGAGGAACCTGAGAAAACATAACACTCTTGGACTGAAGCAAGCTTTGGGGTGAAGAGTATGGTTTGATAAGCTAAGCATCTTAGTAGCACAGAATTCCAGAGCTGGGAGATAGCTTGAAGTCTTAAAGAGACTTTTTCCCAGGTAGGGCAACAGGGTAAACATCTCGGAGTTATATTTATTCCTGGCCCCTGGAATTTGGAAGAGGGAATGTGAAATTCTCTCCTTTCTGGTGCTGCCTGACTCTCTTCTCAGCTGTCAGAGGTTGCTCGAGCTCTAAGACCCCCGTCCATGGAGGAGGTGACAGAGCTAAGGTCTCCACACCCCTGGCTCATGCTGTGTGCACCCCATCCCACGTGCTTGGGTCTGACATAGGGAAGGAGGAATTCACAAACCGCCCACCCATTGTTTCCACAATCTTCCATTGTGTGTGACAGGCACGAAGATCCAGCACAACATGTACTTCCCATCCCAAGAAGCTCATGGCCTGGCAGGGGAGCAAAGCCCCACAGGGCAGCGTGCAGAGGACATAGCTTGGGATCCCCTCAGGTGCTCGGGGCACAGAAAGGAGGCAGCCTGTCTGGAGAGGCGGGAGAGCTCCTGGGAAACCGAGCTCATAGGCAGTGAGTCAGGTGAAGAAGGCTGGGGAGGGGCATCAATGGTTACCAATGTCCATAGTGCTGACCCTCTCAACCCAAAGAAAGGGAGAGCAGGGCAGGGTCGAAGGAGGACCCTGTCACTGTCTAACGGTAAGGCTACCACGTGGGCATCCCTGAGGTGCTGTGATATGGACTCTGAAACCTTCTCTTGCTCTTGCCCCTGCTGACTGGGCCCTGTGGAAGGCTGTCACTCACTGGGACTTGTCCCTCTGGGACCAACTGCTTCAGCCTGGTGCCTCTCTGCCTCCTGGGTCCACTCCGGAGCCCCCATCCTTTCTGACTCTATTGATTGGCTCCAAGGTCCCTTTGTCATCGGACGACCACTCAGAAAGGATTCATCTTTTTTCATTTTTTGCTCAGCATCAAAGAAAGAGTTCCTTTCACATTCAGCAAATGTTTACTGGGAACTCCTGTGAGCCAGGCATGGTGCTGGGCTGTGGAGATGAGGGAGTGGATTAGACATGGCCCCTCATGAAAGTAAAGGCAGGCAAACCAGTACAGACGGCAGTACAGGACCAGAAATGCTGTGAGGACAGAGAGGGAGCAGCTAATTCTGACCTGAGGGAACCAAGGAGGACTTCCTGGAGGAGGTGGTATGGGACCCACACCTGTGAGAACAACTGAAGATGACCAAGTAGAGACAGGAGAAGTGGCAACACCTGGCAGAGGGACGAGTATGTGCAGAAGGCACAGCATGCATGTTTGAAGAACGTCCTGTTTGGGGAAACTTTTTACAGTGTGTGGAATGGCAAGAAGTTTGGTATATTCTGACATGAGCTGGGTTAGCCTGTGGGCGCATCGTGAAGGGCCTCGAATGAGGTGTCACTGAGTTTCATTTCATTCTGTATTAGGCTAGTTCTACTTTCTATCCAAGGAATACATGTCCATAGTTTAAAGAGGGGCTCTCCCTGCCTTGCCTGCCCTGCCAGCCTCCGTTCTCTGAAGACCACCAGTGCTTTCTGGTGCTTACCTCCATGTCTCTAAAGAGCATGCTCGCATTACTGTACTTGATTTTCCAGTCTCAGAGAGTATCTGTTGACTTCATTCTACGGAAATCGAGAATTTCACTTCCTTATACCCCTGTGGACGGCTCTGACACAGGCACACACACGTATGCACATACATACACTCGCTCTCATCTTCCCAAAATGATGTAATGAATTATATCTGTATCAATATCCAGGGATTGCATTATTATGACTAATGAACGTTCTCAGCTGAGCCATTTCAGACATAATGATTATATCTGCTTGTTCAACTGTGTTGTCCCTAGAGGAAATAATTGTTCGTATTATTCTTGCCCAGTTTCCTGTGTACCTATAACAAACTTATCCCAAAACTCTGCCGGAGGTATAGATCTCTTTTTGATACTTCCAAACATGTCCACTGTCCGTTTCATTATTTCTTGGACACATCCCTCTAGAACTCCCAGTCCCTCTGCTGGACTTGTAGCTTCCTAAAGATGCTGCCCCATTATTGTCAGTATTACAGTGTGGGAGTGTTTGGGGACGTTATTCTGCCAACCACAGTGAAATTTATTTCATGTTCAGCTAGACTGAAATGTGCAAATCAATCAGCCCCACTTCCTCCCAGTCCCCCTGTCGGTCAATCAACAACTTCTTGAATGTGTAGCTATAAGAATGCCGCCTTGCAGCCTTGTCTTTTGGGTCCCAAAGCACTTCATCTCTCTTTTCAGGAGTCAGAAATCAGTGTTCCCATTTTACAGAGAGAAGAATAGAGGCCTGGAGAATATTAACATTTTGATGAAAATTCCGGAAGGCAAAGTCCAGTCTCCTTTCTAGGTCTGATCTCTATCTTCCATATGTGACATCTGTGAAATTCTTCTCCAGCTGATCCTGGATGATGTGACAGGCCAGGTCGTCTAGTAGTATAAAGCAGTTCCACCCGATCCCTTCTCAGAGAGAAAGCGCCACCTTAGCATGCTCCCAGCCCAGATGGCTGTTCTCCATTTACCAGTTTTACTTTCACAATTTCCTTTTTTACGGGCATTTTACTTCTAAATGAGAGAAAATCATGTGATCATGTTACTTTTATAGCTATGAATATTGGAAACCTGCAACAAAATTTCCGTGACTGCCACCCACCCCCTCCTTGCCCGGTTCTAGGCTGGGTCAGCAAGAGCCCCAACACTCTCAGAACGGAGCCTGTACAGGCTGGGTCAGAGCCAGGTAAGAAACACCCCTCGTCCCTTCATTCTCAGCAAGCCAGTTGTAAACACATTTCAGACCTCTTGGTTTCTCTCACTTCTTCTGAAGTCCAAGTTCATGTTCAAGATGGCTACTGCTAAAGCTTCTCTGTTCGTGGTCAGGTCTCGAGCTTGGACAAAATAGAAATACCATGGACGTTGGTTCCACTAGCTTCCTCACACATTGTAGAATGAAACATGCGCATCAATGATCTCAAGGTCGACATGTTGAAAAGTCAGAGCTCTGGAGGTGGGGGAGGAAACCTGGCCTGAAACTGCTTGGAAGGAGAGAACAGGGGTAACTGGAGGCCAAGGGGGTACTGAAAAGTCAAGAAGTGAGGTTGCTGGAGATATCTCAGTGCATGGCATATTCAGCCTGATCAGAACCTTGAGCATGCAAATATTTAAAGAATAACTGTCGAGCCAGCCCAGATGGTCTAGTGGTTAAGGTTCGGCACTCTCACCGCTTCGGCGGCTCAGGGTCACTTACTGGTCGCGGAACCACACCACCCATCTGTCAGTTGTCATGCTGTGGCAGCAGCTCACATAGAAGAACTAGAAAGACTTACAACTGCAATATATAACCATGCTTTTGGACTTTGAGGAGAAGAGAAAAATAGCTGTGGAGAAGATCTGAATATCTACTGCCTTGTGCTGTGTGTGTGTGTGTGTCTGTGTTCGCCTGTGCTCTACTCAACATAACTCGAGAGTCAAAAGAATCAATGAGGCACTATGACACTGAATGCCACCCCTGGTACCCAGAGTTAAAGAACAGCAAACGTTGATGTTTGTCCCTCGTGTCAGGAGCAGCTGCTGTGGTCACAATGTTACCTGCTTAGCCAACCTCTGAAGGGTCAAAACAGCCAAAGGAGTTTACTGCAGGGAGCTGTAAGTTAGTAAAATATGCACTTCAAAGCATGGGGAAAGTGAGTCTTTTCCCAGTTTGCTCCCAGATCATCCTCACCCAACGGGTTGCCTGGCTCTTTCTCATCCTTCTGAGTAATCAAGTACTTAAAGAAAACTTCTTCTCTGCTCCAAACGAGGTCAGGTCCCCCATTCCGTACTCCTTAGCATGCTTTCCTGTTCCTTTGTGCCCTTAGTACAATTATAATAGAGAAGTAATTGTAATTAGTTATTAATTTTGCCTCCCTCTTCTCATGCTTTATGCCTATTGCCTTAATATTCTAAATTATTTGTGAATGAATGATTTGTAATTTCACATCTAAAAGTCTCTATGATATGTAATAGCAAAAATCTGATTTAGAGAGATGTAGAGAGTATATTTTCCTTTCATTCTAAAGTCAGATTCCTTCCTTTATACAGCTATTTTCAAATCCAAAAGCCCCAATGAGGCTGTGCACGTCACAGAGTGGCTGGGACGTTTCTGGACACATAGGTGCACTTAATGCATGTGACGACATTCGGTGGCCGCGATGACTCAGCCGCTCTTTAGAGCTCATTGAGATAGTTATAGATTTCTATTTAGAGTAAATTTAGCGATAATGACAGCAGCCGTCATCACCGTCACAGCTAAGTCAGAGAAGCAGCTTTTATCCAGAGAACTGAGGGCCCTCATTTAGCCTGGTACTCCTGCCTCCCTTCAGACTGCCCAGGTAGATCCTAACACACCTTCCAGCACCTTCCTGTCGTGCCTTTACTGGAACCTTCCCTCACTTCTCCAGCCGACATCATCACACCTAATCTAAACTCCCAGAACCCCGACATGCTTAACAACACGATCGAGCATTCATCCACTCGTCCAACAACTATGTGTTGTACAGCACCTAAAATGTGCCAGGAACTGTGCTGAGCATCTGCAAATATCCTGAAATACATCACTCCCTATTATTTCACAGGAGCAAGGTTCATAGAAGGGATGAGGATGGAGGTGGGGATCGTGTCTTACAAAGTTTATCCCTAATGCACTCAGAACAGTGTTCAACGATAGAGTTAATAGATGATGTTACCTTCATTTCATGACTAATCAATTTAGTGGATAGCAGAAAGGACTGACTAATCCATATGGAAAGGGAATTGACACTAAGTAAACCAAAACAGGGAACAATGGCAAGGAAGAGACTAGGCAGAAAATAGCAAACAGATATATTCTTAGGAAGGGCTGAAGCTAGAAAATACCAGCCCCGGTTCCACATAGCATCAAGAAGTTTCAGCTGCTGCTTTTGTGTGACACT
Organism: Equus asinus; assembly: GCF_041296235.1. NCBI lineage: Eukaryota > Metazoa > Chordata > Mammalia > Perissodactyla > Equidae > Equus > Equus asinus. Next base: position 13,749,622 of record NC_091816.1, read on the forward strand.
ACTGAGCGACATGGTGAGGCACAAATGAGGATGCATTCCAGAGAAACCACCGGGAGACAGGAAAACAAAAGAAGGAGGTAACTGTGAAGAATTACCTTAGTAGGTGGCGCCACTGTCACCGATGAAAGCAGAGATGTGCAGTAGCAGAGTCAATGCAGTGCTGGCTTACTAGCATCAACAAGGAGCAAATCTGAGTGGGCACAAGAGTTCCAAGCTTCTAGAAATGCATTGAATATTCAGTGAGCATTCTGTTTTCCATGAAGCTTGTTGGAATACATTCCTATTCTCTCTCATTTCCACATGTGAGCGTGTGTCTATTCCTTGCATCATGAAACAAGCCCAATTAAGAGACAGGTCAAAACTGGGTTTGTCCTCTCCAGACAGAGCACCTGCCACCTCTGCTCCTACTTTTTCTGTAAAAATGAGACCATGAGAACCATAAGGACTTTAATTGTCCCTACAGTTGAATATCTGGCTGCTTTGCCAGAGAGAGCAGAGCATTTGATGTTGACCCTCCAGAAAATAACACCGAATCTGTAAATTTTAGAGACTTTTTTGGTTCCTATTCAACTTGAAATATGTTCCTTCTCACCCAGCGAAATCTCTCCTACAGCCACAGGGCAAGCCAGGCCACACAGTGATCAGAGCAGAGAGACAGAAAGCAAAGCATTGTGATGTACAAGCTGGATGGATCCCCAAGGTTTGGGGGGGTTGGAGAATGAGGGGAAAGGAGACATTTTTCTGTATCAGAGGCAAAAGAAACCTCTTTAAGTTTCAAACAATTGTCAATTAAAAAGGCAAATATCTGGAGTTAGAGGAATGCAATTGATGACTCTCTCCTTAAAATCCAAAGCAAGAGCAGATGGAGAAGCAGAGTTCTCAACATTTGGTCTGCTCGCGGCCCTTAGAGGGAAGAGCCCATCCTAGCATAAAGGACATGGGAATAAGCAATGGGAGGCAAAGAGGGAGACGGTTGGGAAGCCAGGATAAAGAAATCTAAGCAGGACACACACAAAATTCGCCAGGGAGATTTACTGTAGTCCTGTCTGGCTAAGAGTATGCCACTTCCTTAGTAAGGAGTAAATGGACCTTAGTATAAAGATCCTACAAGTGGTTATCTGTTGCTAGACATATATGCGCTTATTTGCATCCTAACTGTGTAGCAATTGTTAGGGACCTCAATTTCCTTCTCTACTAACTTTCTTGTCATCGTTAGGTCTAATCTAATCATTAGATTAGAATCTCAATTAGATATTTTTACCTCCCACTAAAATAACTTCAGTTTTGAAACCAGCAAAGAGTTAGCCATTGATGATTAAGTAGCTAGGAACTAAAGGTTTTGTCCTTTTTGCAATTACTGTATAGATTTTAGCTGTTTAACTCACCCATTGTTAACTGTGCCATTTAGGCAATATGCTATCTGACTCCCACTAGGTTCCTATGGCTAACATCTCCCTGGAGCCTGGGTCACCATGATAAAGGGTGTTTGAGTTGTTCTTCAGGAATTAGAACCCCTTGTCCACTTCAGGCCGGTTGAGACCACCAACCCATAAACTGACCCATAAACAGACGTCTGATAAGTGACCTTTTGACGTCAAGAGGCTAAAAACTCCACCCTCAGATCATGCTAATGCTGCCATTTTGAGAACATGGGTCCTGTGAAGAGGCATGAAGTCTGACTACACTTGTGCAGATCATCAATTACCTCACCTCTCCTCACCTCCGATCACCTATCCCCACGTTTCAGACCACCTTGCCCCTCTACTCCATAAATATCCCTGAGTCCCTATTTTCGGGGAAGCAGATCTGAGACTCATTCTCTTGCTTCCTCACTTGGCTGCCTGTGATTAAACTCTCTCCTTGCTGCAATCTTGTCATCTCAGTGTTTGGCTTTTCGAGTGACAGGCAAAAGTGAACCTGGTTCGGTAGCCGTTTTAACCGGATTCACCAGGTATGTTGATGTGGAAGCAAGACCCCAAAATTAACACCATAATAACTTACCCTGTAAGTTGATGTTTATCACTGAAACAACCATACTGTGAGTAATATTCCTCCATCATGGACAACACTCATGTTAATTGAGCATTATGCCTTGCCCTCTGGTTTCAAGCAGGAGGGTGAGGTGGGCAGTGGCTGGAAAGATGTCATCCAAGGATGGCGCATAAGGAACACACACGCTGCCTGGCCCCCTCCTTACCCATACCAGACATTGCTCATCCATTAGGCATTTTTTCCTGCCAAGTCACTGTCTCATGATCCTTTTCAACACAGCCACAAGGAAGCCACTATAAATTGATAGGTGCTGGTAGATGAGAGAAGATCTATTTGCCAACCCAGTCCTTTCTTACTTTGTTGTTTTCAAAAACTAGTTAGAAAAACGATGTCCAGAGAAAAGTATCAGAATTTATTCTGAATACATTCTTCAGAGTAAGAGTTCACAATCTTAATGATGTTTAGACACTCAGAATCTAAGCGGTACTACAATATTACTCATATTTGACTCTTATGAAATATACTTGAGATATAAATATATACAAATTAAAAGAAAAAAACAAAAGTCTGAGTTAAAAAGCTCCTTCAGATATAATTAGATGTTCCCTAACGTGTGAAGAATTCAATTCTGGTTATCATCTTGGTTCTCATATCCAGAAGGGGCAGACCAGCAAAGCAGCTCCCAAGAAAAGCAGCAGACCAAAAAATGCAATTTGCAAGATGTATTCTCCTCTGGGGGTGCCACACGTTACACTGCAGCTATGAGTCAGACACCTTAGTGGGAAGGAGATGATGCTAGTGGGCCAGTTAAGAGGGCTCCTTCACTTACGGAGGCATGAGTTGGCAGCTCAGCAGAAGGGAAGCTGACAAGAAGATCCTGAAGATGCCCTGAGGGAGCAAGGAAAGGCGTAGAGTACAGGTCAAGAAATGAAAGTGCAGCAAAGCTTTTCTTTTCACATTCCTAAACCACCTTGGCAAATCAGAATGGTAATGTGCATATGACCCTAGACTCCCACTGCTATTGTCAGTCTTTCAGAGAACAAAGACAGGAGAGACTTCAAGGAACTCTCAAGAAAAACAAAACTTCGAGTGCCACACCAAGTAGCACCTTAGCATTTTCAAGCTGAAACTGTCTTTATTCACCTCGCTCTCAGCCAGTCTTCTCTTTGTGCAGATGAGGAGATTAAAGCCCAGAGAAGTCAAAAGTTTAGCAAAGTTAGACAACAGAGCCGGGGTTAGGACCCAAGAGACCCAACCATTGGCCCAAGGGCTTCTCCTTTCTTCCTGCCTTTTCACAGACAACGGCCTTGACAATCGAAGAGCAGGGGACTTCATAGGTCAAGAGACTCATGACCAAGTTACTGGGTCATTGAGTTGCTACCAAGTTGAGGAATCATCCTTTGTGTGGAGGTCCCTCTTGGCAATGCCCTTTTTGAATCTCTGTCGATGTCCATCATGAATCAGTAATGAACGCCAGCATGGTGGCAGACTCAGACCAAGTTTATGAAGAAACAAATCGGTCAGTGGGGGAAAGCTAATAGTGTGCTGACACTTCTGATTCCTTGAATGAGGTATTAGGCCTGAATTATTATAGCAGGAAATGCTAAACTACTACGGAAAGAAAAAATGTGATTACTCATGTCAATGTTAAAATTGCCATTTTTCACCAAGGGATTAATCACCAGCCATGAAACCTGCTGGACTTGATAGAAACTGCTTTCCTCTTCCCCATGAATTTTCCACCTTGGCAGTAGAATTCCCTATATATAATCATGTGATCCCTTCCAGAAATTAAAGAAACTCTAGTCTAGAGAGTGCCTTAAGACTATTCTAGGTTTAGGAGGTCACCTCACCAGGATTAGGATGAGGGTGTGGCAAAAGAAGTGCTTAGGGTGCAAAATTTATGGAAGAAGTCCCTATCTGGGTCATGCAAGTTCAAGGTTGGCACTGAGAATGCATGCCTCCTTAAATTTTATGCCCCAGGCACCTCCCTTGCCTCACTGCTCTCCTGTCCCTGCTCTTCATACTGTTTGACTGCCCAGGGTTCTGGATGGGGATGGGAGGAGATGGGATGAGTCAGGAAGGGCATGACAGAGGGCATTTCAGACAGGGAAGCATGGATGGGATGCATGTTGGGAGACCTAACACTCAAACATCCAGGACCCTGCTCCTTTGACAATTGGCATATAGTGGTGTAGGGACTTCTGCTGGTCCTCAACCAGGAGATCAGATCCAGAAGGAATGATTAGGCCAGAATATGGGTGCCTTTAGCTGAAGCCTGAAGTCACAGATCTGAGTGAACAGTGGTGAAATGAGGAGGGGGACAGGTCCGGGTGGGAAGATGAGCAGTACTGGGAAGGTCGGTCCAGTTGGGGTTAGCAAAAACTAATCTCTGAGGTAGGACCCCAGGCAACAGGAACTGAGCCATGACAGTCAGAGAAGGATCAGCAGCCAGGCAGATCCCTGTTAAGTCAGATGAGCTCCAGACTTGGGACTCTTGTGTCTCCCTTGCCAGGGCAGGGCTGGGGTCGGGGGAGAAGGTGATGAGCTGGGCAGATCATGGAACTTGATAGTCCTCCTCCCCAGTTGGTTCCCTTGCATAGCTCAGGGCTAATCTTCCTTAAAAAAAAAAAAAAATCCTGGATGTTCTGATATATTTAAGAAGAAATAAGAAGTGATAGAAAAAACTCCCAGAGTTCTGGAGCCTGCTGATTCATTTAACCAGCCATACGACTGGAGGCAACGTCCTTCTCCATGTTTTGGTTTACTCATTCATAAAATAAAAGATTTGTTTTGGATGATCTTTGATAAATGCTCAAACTTTAAAATGCTGTGAGTCAATGGAACAAAAAGCAAGTTTCTTCTGATAGGTGTGTTTTCTTCTCCTGGGAAGACTGCCCGACCATCCCCATCCCACAAGAGTAGCTCCTGTGCTAAGAAGCCCTTTTCTTCTCTTGAAGCCCACACGGTTCTGCCCACATCATCTTCCCAAGCACGCTGAGGCACCAGTTCATTTCCTTCATAGCACCGACTACAATCTGTCATTGTATATTTATAGGCTTGTTTGTTTTATACAGAGTGTATCTCCCACCAGATTGCAAGCTCCATGAGAACAGATATGATGCCTGCTTGTTTACCAATGCATATCCAGTGTCTTAGCGCAGTGCCTGAAACAGAAAAGACTCCTGGTTAATGCCTGTTGAATGCCATTTTCCCTTTTTTGGTCAGTATAGTAGCTGTCATTGATTAAAGGCTTACCAGGGGCCAGACTTTGTGCTGGTACTTTGTATGTATTTCTTCATTGACTTGGCACAACAACCCCATGTGGCAGGTGCTATCTGTTTATAGATAAGGACACTGAAGATCAAAAAGGTCATGGAGTTGATATACTCTAGAACCTGGACCCAAACCACATATGACACCCAGTGCCTGAGCCCTGAACCCCTGCAACATGCTGCCTTTGGATCCTCAGTGGCTTGGGCCGGACACATGGCAGGTCCTCAGGAGGTGTTTAGTGGCTCGAGTCCCTGAGTGAAGGATTTAACAGATGGTAGCTGGAGGTTAGTCCTTCTGACCCATGGAGCAAGTCCTCTGAAGCTCCAATGCCCGGGTGGACTCTGAAGGCCGGAGCCAGGATTGGTAGAGTAGAAAATTTCTTTCTAACAGTAAAAGTCATTCTCATTCTGTGGAGAGTTTAACAGAGATCCTTTCTTCCACTGTATGAGGGTGTGACTTCAAATTTTTCTCAAAATGCACATTTTTAATTAGAGTACTTTACGTGGGTTGCCAAGCTTCTGGGAATTAAAAGGACACTTGTGCCTGGGGGACAGTTACAGAGGCTGATCCCTGGGTAAGTGCATAATAAAAATACACAGAGAGCGACTGAAATGAAACCCCCGGGAAACCTTTTCACTCAGTTTCAAATACCTAGAAAATGACTTGGCAGCTACAGAATGAAAAGAAAGAACAGAAACAAAAGCTGATGCCAATTTACTTAATTTAGGATTCTTTTTCCGGAGGGAATCCTTCTGAGAATCTAGAGTTGGCAGAGATTTTGGAGACAGTCATGTCTAAGACACCCCCCTTCTGCAAATGGGATGATGAGGCCTAAAGAAGTCGTGTCAAGATCAAAGCAAGGTCAAACCAAGCAAGCCAGGAGTGGGAAAGAAAGAAGAAGTGTCACTGAATCCTACAGCAGCCACCCTCCTGGGCCCTTATGCCACTGCTAGAAATTTACTGATGATGAGGAAGATGGGAGGTGGTGGGGGGGCAGCTGTCTGGTGACATGGCTCTTGCTTTGCTCAAAGGAAGATTAAAATACTAAGAAGATCAGATGCTGAGGAATATAGAGTCATTTATTACTGTTGTTTGTCTCCAAGACTTCATCCGGTCAATTGGGGCCTCTTCTCTCATGCTTGGGTCCCCCAGCCCTCAGACACATTGCTGTCACTTATGGGTCCCTTAAAACTGAGAGTGGTACCAATAAGATGGCCAAATATCGTGGACTGAACAGGAATCAGAATAATGTTAATGTGCTTAGAGAAAGAAAGGGACATTGAATGGGGCAGGGGGCTGGGGGAGGTTAGTATGGTCATCATTAAAATATATAATTCAAAGGGCAGAATTGTCTGGTACATTCCATCCATTCAGAGGGGAGGGATATGGTATCTGAGGGATGCTAGTAGATCTAATCACCAGAGATACAGGGCTGGGATGTTGATATGTTTAATTTTCTAGGAAAATTTCCATGAAATATTTCTTCCAGCTCAATCCGATTCTATGGTCAACAAATAACCTTCTTATAAATACTTTAATAACCAGACACCTTGATTCTAGGAATAAAATATAAGCATGAGCACAGGACTACTGAGAATGAGTTCGAGCCCCAGTGAAAAAAAAGATTTGAGGGCTCCAGCAAAGGCAGACAGCTAAAAACCTTCACAGGGGTTTTAAACTGATTTGCAACATGGTCAGGCCAAGGTCTCCTTCCCAGCCTGGTGGCCCCAGTAATTTGTCCCCAGCTTCTACCTTCTCATGTGGAATCATCAGCCCTTATGGACATGAGCATTCCAATAACTGGGGAGAGGGATCACGCTTGTTAGAAATAAATAAATTGGTGGTGTGGCTTTTTGTCCACTCCCGTGTTGTGAGGTATTGAGAGGGAGCTTTTGTGAGTCTGTGGACCTGATAGGTGAGGGCTGGGTCCTAAAGCCTGTTAAGTATCTGAGGTCACAATCCCCCTCTTAGAGATGTCTCGACAGGCAGCCACTCTTCACCAGATGATGCCCTTCCTCCATCTCTCCCAGGGCCTTTTTCACTTCCAATCCTCCCCCCAAGGCTACCTCTGCCGGCTGGTTGCTCTCATATTACGATGCCTGGGGCTACATGGCGGGAGAAGGGGCTGCTCCTGACTTTGTTGGTTCCATGTGGCTGTGGTTAAGGCTTTTCACCTCCCTATGGCCCTGTGTCTCAGGTCCTTCACTGGCACAATGGGCATGCTGCCTCTGAACCTTTCCCACAGGCCAAGTGAAATCACATAGAGGGAAGGGATTTTGTAAAGCATCAAAAGTTTTACAGATGCAATATACTAATACTAATTCTACCAGTTCACATTTCTATACATGCTCCATATACAGTTATGAAGATCATAAAGATCCTTTTCTCCAACCACTCGCCTTTAAATGGACAAATGCCCAGGACAGATGGTCTGATGGCAAGTGATCTGAGGGTGACCTTCTTTTGGTCACCCCAGTGTTTTATTACCAAAAAATCTCAACTCACTTCTGTTAACAAATCAAGATCTTTTCTTCTAAATATAAGTCCATTTCCTCCTTGTTCTTTTAGGAATATAAGAAATGATCAGGAAAGATTTAATTCACAAAACACCTTCATTCACTTGAAGATCGTCCTAATGGAATCTTCCAATTTGCTCACCTTTAAACAAACAAACAAAAATTCTAATTATCTTGATTCCCATATCTCATTCCCTAAATTTTACTTTGTGTCTCATGTAGATCATTGTTTTTATTTCATTAGCTAAAAGTCTGAGCATCTGTAACAGTTTTTCTTTAGCATCAAGCAACATAACTTGAGAATCTCTGTTTTCTTACAGCTTGTTTATTAACAGACCATTTAACAGCTGTTCTGGACTAAAGGTGAGTACCTTCACTTGCCTAGAAATCCTCTTTCCATGTTATTTGTAGTGTAATTGTCTTCGTCGTCATAGTAATAGGGTATTTATAAAATGACTAAATAAATTCCTAATATGGCTAAGATTCTAGAGGAAGAAACAAGGGACGCTGAACTCTCATCTTTCCCACTGATTTTTTTAGAAGGTTCTGACAATCAATTTCCATGTGGCCCCAGCCTATAAGAATCTTCCGGTTTGTGTCCTTAAGGCAGATGTACGTACAGTGAAATAGTGTTCACGCTGGGGCTGGTGTTGCTAGGGAGAAAACGTGCTTATGTAATAAATCTTGGCAGGAAAGCAAAATAATTCCCTACTCACAAAACATTTTTCTCAGTCCATTCTCTCTGCACCATTCTGAAAAAATCCGGAAATCAAACTAGCATTCTTTATTTTTAGTCCATCCAAAATTTTACTCACTTGAAGCATGTGGGCATGAGGCTATCTTTAGAACCAGCAACCAAACGCCTTGGAATCATAGATTATTAGTGCCTGGGCAATTCTCTAGATGGTTTTTTTTTCAGCTTAGGAACTCCACTATGTAAAACTGAGGTGGAGTGGGGGACCAGAAGTGTTGCTCCGTTGGTCTCCCTGCTTATCTTCTTCTCGGGTACTACCATGTAATCTTAGGGTTCCAAGAAACAACTAGAAAACCACTGCTCTAGGATTCATTTTTCAGGAAACAACATCCAAAAAGGATGAAGTGACTTGCTTGAAGTCCCCCAGTAGTTGCCGACAAGCCAAGAGAAGAATTCAGGTTTCTTGACTTGCAGTTCACGTCCTTTCCATTGCACAGCACATAAGATACTATCATAACAGAAACTACTTTTTTTCTTATTATTAGCCAAAAAAGTTCAGCTGAGAAACAGATGACTGGTTGGGGAAGTTTGCCTACTGGAGGCACGAGGAGATCAAATGACCTAATCAAAAAATACACAGTAGCTCTTTTCTTTGACTGAAAGGAGAGTGAAAAGCGCAAAGGGAAACCAGCATAAGACTATTTCCTACAAGTTACTCCATTATAGTTTGCCATGTGCGCTGTACTGAAGGATACTTGCCCTGCTACTCACTGCCTGTGTGACCTAGAGCAAGTCACTTCACTTCTCTGGGCCTCGGGGGCTCTTGTCCCCTCTGAGAACACTGTGCATTGGCCATTGGCCTTTGGACACCATGGTGATCTGTTGTCTTTCCCAGATTGGCCCCTTCCTTCCACGTCTCAGTACTTCTCATAGAGCCAGAACATTCTTAATCTCATACTATTTTTTTTCCTGTAGATATTTTGTGCATTTAATAATTGTCTTCCAGACTGGACAGTAATTGTTTTTGCCTGACCGTGTCTTTTTACTTCTTTAACATGTGTTCTCTTTGTCCTCCTCTATAAGTGTTGTCTTACTTATAATGCACAAACACAGACACCTGCAAAGACTCCCCCTCTGGTATTTCCAGAAGCACTGGGGGATCTCATATGTACTTCCATACAATCTGTCCCTCTCTCCTTTCCCCCTTTCTCTACTCCAGGCCTCCCTAGATAGTACCATGCCCATTTGGCACCATTGCATCTGCCTCGCATCACTGGGCTTCTACTGGGCACTGCTATGCCCTCTTGTTGCTGCTCCTTGCTAGGTGCAGAAAATGACTATGGTAGCTGTGGATATTTTCTTCCTTTCTTTGATGTGTATGTATGTGAGTGTGTATGAGTGGGCATTTACAATCTCTCCCTTTCCTTCTCCCTACTATTTATTCAGTCCCCGGGCTACTGGATATCTAGTCAGGATTGTGACTGCATTAGAGAAGGAATAAACATCATGCAGAGGTGGAGGCACTGACCAATGAGACTGGGAATCTTTCCTTGCTAAGTGCATTTTCATTTGTATAAAGATGAGTTAGATGACGTTAGGTTGGCCCATGTTGTCGCTGCTGCTCTTATCTAAAAGTTTACTTATGAAGAGAAGGGTGTACATGGATCTTGAATAATAAAAGAGGTGGAACCTTGCTCACTCAACACCTATTTCAATCCCTTTAGCTTGCCTTCCTGAGAATAGGAAGCTAGAATTAGATTTCCCAAATCCCCTTCCAGCTAGGGCGCTTGCTTGAGACATGATACGGCATAAGACTGAAATTAAGATTCACTTGACATCTGGTAAAGTTGAGAGGGCCTCATATGGCCTAATCTCAAGTCCTCCACCCCTTCTGCCTCAGTGGATAAGGTCCCTTAGCCAAACAGCCCTCCTTATGATGGGGACCAGGCCCAGTGCCTGCTTATCCCTGAGCGTCAGGTTTCAGTTTCCTGTCAGCCTGTGGAATTATTCAAACAAGCCAATCACATCCTCCCATGGGAACCATGAGTCACCTCACCCTCTTGTTACTACAAAGCCTGCCTCCTACAGTCCCTGCTTGTTCACTCTGTTCCGGAGTACAACCCGGTGTGGCCCTGTGTGGTGTGCTGTGTCCTCCTACTCTGGATGGTGAGTACACGTGACCAAGAAACTGCTATCAAAATCATCCATCCAGTGTCAGTGTCATGTGTTGAGCCATCCTCATAACCCTAGAGCAGGAACCCCTCCTTCACCAACCAGGTCGAGAGGGGGTGAGTAAAACACACGGTCTGCCAAGTAGGTTCTCTTGCATGAGGTTTTTAGGCAAAAGTGAGCAGCTTGGGAGTAGCTACATGTGGAGAGTACAGACAGAGGCACCTGTTCTTCCAGGATGGCCATGGAGGAAGGTTTGGTGTCCATTCCCTAACACAGGGCAGCAGGAGGCAGCGATACTTGCTTTGCCACTAGAACAGTCTTGCATTGCGGATTGGCTTTTCTCCTGGCTCTGTTGGATCTGGCTGCCCTTTTCCTGCCTCAGTATAATCCTAAACTGGTTCTCTGGATTTCTAGAACTCCATAAGCTAACTACTATATTTTAACAAACTACTTTCTACCTAAATTATGTGAAGTGCATTCTAATGTCTGCAACTAAAACTGGATGATATAAGTGGCTTAACAACATATGGTTGAGTTTATCTCACAAAACATGAAATCTGGAACTAGGTAGTTCTGGGATGTATAGACCTTATTCTATGGTGTTATCAATTTGTTATCAGGAAGTATGTCTTTCTGAAATGGATTTATCCCCATGGCTGCAAAGGTCGTTGCTCCATCTTCAGCCTTATGTCTGCATTCCAGGCAGAAAGAGGAAAGTGACCTGGGGAAGAAATATAGATTCATTTACTTTTGCTGGATAACTAACAAAGCCCAAAATCTAGTAGCTTAAAACAACCATTCTGTCAGTCAGCTGCGTGGTTCTTCAGGTCTGGGCTAGCTTAGCTGATCTCTGTTGGGCTCACCCGTGCATCTGCATTCACCCAGCGAGTTGGCTGGAGGTTGGATGATCTAGTATGGTTAATTCACATATCTAGTTGTTGGCATGTTGCTGGCAAGAGCAGTGGGAGTACCCAGACTACATGTTTCTCATCATTCAGCAGGCTAGCCCTGGTGTCTTTCTGTGGCCATCTCAGGTTTCCAAGAGCAGCAAGAAAGGGCAAGTTCCATCGTGCAATAACATTTCTGTTTTCATTTGCATCTTATTTGTTATTGTACACTGGCCAAAGCAAGTCACAAACCAAGCCCAGAGTCCACAGGTGGAGAAATAGTCTCTGCTTCTTGATGGGAGGAGTTGCAAAGTCAATTCCAAAGGTATAGCAATGAGAAGATCGTGGCCATTCTTGCAAACTACCACGGAAAGGCACCAAATCAGGAGACCAGAACTTTTCCCAAATCCCCAGTAGACTTCTACCTGCTTCTCATTAGCCACAACTATGATTTGTCATATGGTCATCCCTAACAGCAAGGAGGGCTGTGAATGTTGTTTATCTGGGCTGTTCCTCCTCCTGGGACAAAACTGTAATTCTCTGAGTAATAAAAGGTAAGAGAATGGGAATTGGGTTGGTGTGAAATAGTAAGAAATGTGTGTGTATATATATATTTGTCTCTGTCCTTGGTCCCTGCTAATTTTTGGTCTTTGACCCTGGTTCCTGACACAGTTCCAAAAACCTTGTAATTTACTGAGTGATAGAAGTGTCTGACTCAAGACTCCTAAATCCCATGGATTTCCTGGGTGATAGGAGTGTCTTTTGTCCTGATGTGCCTCTTGGTGGGCTCCTAGATGAACGTGGTCACTAGAAAGACCAAGGCACAACTGGAAGCTTGGAACTTTCAGCCCCATCCCTTATCCTGGGAGAGGAGAGACAGGCTAGAAAATGACTTAACAATCAATCATGCTTACGTGATGAAGCCTCCATAATAACCCCCAAAGTACGGGCATCAGAGAGCTTCCAGGTTGGAGAACACATCTACTTGTTGGGAGGATGGAGCACTCTAACTCCATGAGGACAGAAGATCCTACACTTGGAGCCCCCGTGACCTCGCCCTAGGTATCCCTTCATCTGGAAGTTCATCTGTATCCTTCGTCATGTCCTTTATTACGTAATAAACGAGTAAACATAAGTAAGAGTTTCCCTGAGTTCTGTGGGCTTTTCTAGCAAGTGATCAAACCCAGAAGGGGGTCATGGGAACTTCCCATTTGTAGCCAGGTTGGGCAGAAGTTGTGGGTAACTTGGGGACCCATGACTTGCAATTGGTGTCTGAATTGGGGGGCAGTCTAGTGGAACTGAGACCTTAACCTAAGGATTCTGCCCCAACTCCAGGCAGTTAGTGTCAGAACTGCTTAGTGTGGAAAACTCACACATCTGGTCGCAGAAGTGTTCTTCTGTGTGAGTGAGTAAAGGAGCACCGTGTGTTTCTTATAGACAGTTGGATATTGGCAGTATCTGCCATACACAACCTGAGGCACTACAATGGAACACTTCTATGAAACTGAATTTTCATTCTCTTGTCCATGGAAGACTGGGTAGTGGACAGACACCACAGTCTCCTCCTACCACTCAATGACAAAGGCTTTGTGAGTGTTCAACTCTCTTTGGGCCCCCTAGTATTTAGATCACCAGACAGGCTCAGGCATCACTGTTGATTGACCTTGGTCTGTCTGTCCCTCAAACACACACAACACGCATTCACTCCCAATTCCCCCTGCCCCAGCTATCACCCACCAAGCAGACAGCACATGCGTTAGACCTTGGTGGAAGAGTAAGTCTGCCGTTGAAGTGCAACCCCATTCATGGCCCAGGCCCTGAGGCTGCTTACAATGAGTCCAGCATGTTACTATTAATTCTGCTGTTTCATAGTCATGAGATGCAAAGCACAGGCGACTAGCAACACACTGTCTCGTACAGCCCTTATGATCTAGAGAATCTGTGTTGTTTTGTACAAGAATCCAGTATCCTTCTTTGTGTGCCTTTTGAAAAATTGAAACGTTCCCAAAGTCTGGAGACAAACTTCCGAGTGAACTGCATCTGAACTTTTTAAATTCTTTTTTTTTTTTTCCCCTTGGTTAAATCTCAGTGGAGCCGGAGATGATCATAATTTTCATGAACACAAACTAAAGGTTTTGTTGCCTGTTGAGCAAAGTAGCTGCTTCCTATTGCAAAAGAACTGATTCCTATTCTCATTGCGTTGGCGTTTTCATTAAAATTTCCATTATCCTCTTCCTTCCAATGCAGTTATAGATGAAATTGCCCTGACAATGTTTCTCAAGCAAAATCACTCCTGACGCAAAATATACAAAAGGGATATAGGAGGAAAAGAGCCATGCTGCCCAAAATATAGATCATCTTGATAAGGAGGAAAAATTTTTTTGTCTCAGGCTTCATAATCATTTTAGGAGTCTGTTATTAGCTTCATCAACCATACCAGGCCCAGAAAAACAAATCTGGATTGAGATACAGTCATGGTGGAAGAAGTAGAATGGTGGGACATAAAGATGCTCTGATGACAATGGCGACCTATTTGTTGAGGGCCTACTCTGAGCCAAACCCTGGCCCCAGAATCCTTATCTTACCTGTGCAGTCCACCGCACTTCATGTGCTACAAGCTGGCCTCTGATTGGCCTTCTCCGGGAACTAGAGGGCTAAGCCTGTTACAGCACAGACTGCCAGTTCTGGCTCTGCTTGTGCTAGGTGACCTTGGCCAGGTACTTTATGCTCTCTGTGCCTCAGTTTTGTTATCTAGAAACCAATGCTAATGACACTTTCCCTATCATCCTACTTTGCAGGGTTCTGGTCAAGTTGAACACGTTCAAAAGTGATCTGTCAACTAGAAAACTCTATTCCAACATAAAGATGGATTGCCAAAAGTCATAGACAAAACTTGGTGTGTTAGTCAGCCATCCCCAGCATGATCAAAGTCAAGTCTTCATCTCTCTCCTCTCCTCGGAGAATGGTAGCAGCCCTATACTTCCATATGTCTACTGGGGAAATCAGAAAAAGGAAGCATTAAGCCCTTGGCTTCATGATACCAAAGCCGTCACTTCTGAGTGCATACTCTGAGACAAGGAAAATCTTTCACATGCATTATCTCATATAATCCTGGAAACAGAACTATAGTTCCTATTATATGGGCAAAGACACTGAGGCTCAGAGAAGTTAGGTAACCTGCCATTATCATAACACTAGTAAGTAGAGGGGCTGGGTTTCCAGTCCTTGTGTGTTTGATCTCAGAGCCTGGTCTTAATTGCCGTGAGGTGCTTATTTTTACTGAGGAAGAATAAGAAATTACTGCTCTTGGAAAAAGAAACTCAGAAGAGCTAAGTCCAATTCATCTTGTCCCAACAAACTAACTTACATTTCTACTTCATTGCCCTTTGTTTCCAAATTTCCTGAGGAATTTTTTCTTTCAAAATCACCTTCGATATAGTCCCATTTTTGCAAACACATATTGAGTGCTTATTAAGTATCAAGTGTAAATTCTGCTTAATCCTCATGCCAGTCTATAAGGTGGGTATTATTATTATCCCCACTTTAAGGATGACAAAACTGAGGCACAGAAAAGTTACGGAACTTATCTAAGGCAACATGGCTACCGAGACACAGAAACAGGTTCAAACTGGGGCAGTCTGATCTCAGAGCCTATGCCACTACTCTATGCAGTTAAACGTTTGAAAGAATACACACCAAATTACCAGCAGTTATCACTGGGGAATTGGATTTAGATGGGAAATAGGAAGAGAAAGATTTTCGCTTTCTTTTGTCTTCACTTAGTACTCTCGAAAATTTTAGCAATGTACATATGTATGTATAATTTTTATAATTAAATGTATATCTTTGTAGGTTGAATTATTTTTGCCCTCAATAAAGTTTGGACATTAAGCACAAATTAATTATTTCTGGTCAAGGGACTGACCATTTTCCAGAGGATTCCAGATATTTGGAAAAGATGAAGCAGAGCCTGCATCTGTCAAGTAGGTCTAGCAGTTGGGGTCCTCTGTTCTCTTTCCCCAACCTTTATCCCAGTGCGTGGCCAGCAGACAGGGGGCTCTGTGGCTGCATTATGTGGATTTATATCCACTCCGAACCAGAGGGCAAATGGAAAAATGTAAATTTGGCAGCTGCTTTTGTGGGCACTGACCTGGCAGGACTCATTCAGTCCCAGACCTCACCCTGGGAGCGATCTCCCACATCCGCTATAATTTATTGACAAGAGTTGTTTCTCTTCCTGAGGCTGAAGGAATTGCCTAGCACAATTTTAAACAAAGCACTGCACGGGTCAAAGAGATGAACTGAATCATCATTTCCTCACACCACCAGCCCTGCCCAGGGTAATATTTTTCCCTCCATCGTCTCTCATTTTTGAAGATGCCGGCAGCACAAATCATCTCCAGACATTTCCCATTGTCCCCTTGTCAGCCTGAAACAAAGGCAAGTCACCCCTCTCCCCAGCCTTGACCCAGCTAGGCAGCTGAGACCTTTCAGCACCTCGTGGCGAGCAATCTTTTCAAGATAAGCATTTCCAATAATACACGATGTTAACTTAGAAATACATAGGTTTCAAATTTTCCTACTGTCCCAAATGTCATCAATTAAACAGACTGTGGCTTTCTACATTTTGGACGGACTGATGAAATCACAGGACATTATCATCGTTATTTCCAGAGACCTGACGGAAGTTTGCCATCACACAATGAAGAATTTGGGGTCAAGCATTTAAAAGACTATTCTCATGTTCTCTTAGAATTCAAGGTATCCCACCATCTGGCCTCCTGCCTCTGCCCCTTCCTGATATGGGACACTCCAATATGTCCTCGATATAGTTAGTAAATCATGTATTGCTGATCATAGACAGAAAAGCTGGAATCACCAAAAGACAACAAATATTCATGAATCTCTAAATATACATGAGGAACAGGAGACACTCAGTATTCATGTGGCCTCAAATTGACTACCCCTTAGTGATACCCCCTCTGGCATAATGTAACTGTAGATAAAATCCATGCTTATCAGGCTGATTAGCAAACTTCAGTTACAGGTCAGGGACTTGCCCTGTGTCTCTGTGATAGAACAAACTCGTGCTGGCTTTGAGCACCTTCAGGCTGAACTCTTTTGCTTAAACCTCATCTCTCATCTGCATCACTCATCATCAGTGGGGAAGACCGATGAGGCAGAGAGAGAGACAGGATGTATGAACATTGTGTAACTAAGGACCAGGTAGTGTGTTCCCTCCACCCCACATGCACCCAAAGCCTTTTTCCCTACCTCACCTGTGCCCCTTGCTTCTAGCTATGTATTTACAATAATTCAAAAGACTATATGTCTCAAGCATATTAGTTTGGTACGGGCCCCTCTGTTCCATGATCTCTGAGCTAGCTTGCCTGGCAGTATATTTGTAGGTTACCATTGCATCAAGGAAATTTCCCGTGATAAGTATATTTCCTATAAACATCACTAGAACTTCCCTCTTTAGGAGGCCAAACATGGCTAGTCCCCACCAGACTGATGAATCTTTCCTCCAATTATAATAAGAAAAGAGAAAAATCAAGCTACTAGAGACCTCTGTATCCAGAGTGCACAGCAGAAATACTGAGATTATAGACACACTAAACATTCTTTAGAACTCAGGCTGGAGTTGTGGTCCTATCTTTTATGCAAAACATTTATGACAAATCTTAAGGGAAAATTGCCTAAGATGCTTTATGATTAACTGATGCAAATGTGAGAGTCCCTGAGTCTTCTCTCCAAGAATGAGTACATAATTCTATTTTTTCTCGATGTCAGGGCATTACAAGCCCCTACGAATATTCAGAACTTGCAGAATTCTGCAATTGCATCCTACATAGCCAGTTTGAATTCCCATGCGTGTGGGCCAACAGAGTTATTATCTGACTGAGTGGGATATTGGCTGTCTGAGTTGGTTCCTAGTGTTTAATATTATTTCAGACTTTCATTCTTGTTTATTGGGCATCCATAGTATTGTAAGTCCTGTTTATTGCTGCTGGTTTCACATAGTTCAAATTCATGTATAAAAATTGCTCTCTCTTCTGAGTCACATTTAAATTTATTCATATTGAGTTCCAAGACTTTTCCTTTCTTTGGACAAAATCTATGCTAAATGAATCTTTAGCGCCATTAATTCTTTTCCTCTAATCCTATCAAATGGTCCCTTTAAAATGAATTTGTTGAGCGTGATGTTGTAACTGTGCTTGTGAAGGTTTAAAAGCTCCTCACAACCAAGATCTGCTGGTGCAGTAACTGGAGAAAAAGAAAAAAACAAGACAAGAAAAGAAAAAGAAACATCTGCATTTGATCTTGTATATTGAATTTACTTTCCATCTTCTAATAATGGGATGATATTCAATCTCCTCCAGAACGGCGTTGTGACATCTATGACTTGGAGGATGTGTAACGTTAGGAAAACAGCCTTATGGGGCCTTAGGGACTGTTGATGTGTCTGTGATCCTGTCAAGCTGCTTACTGGCAATGCCTAACACAGTCAGAGCTTGGTTGATATGTACTGGTAAAAATAAATAGCACTTCATGTTACTTTGGACATTTCATCCCCAGATCTCCATGGTCTGGAATATTGTGACCATGCGAAGTCTCCATTTGGAAGATTTCTCCCTTGGCCTCATGGTTGTCTATTTACAGCTCAATTAAAATTTCTGTAGCTGAGAGGAAGAGCTGTGTTCTTACCTCCCTCAGGATGGCTACTGATATAATATGGAGCCCCACTGAGCTGGCTTCTCCACAGACCACAGGAAGAAAGATGGAGACTCACGCTGGACCAGAGCCTAAACTCCCACTCACTAGGTGCTTGCCAGGAGTACAGCATCCAGACCAAAGCCCAAGCCTGCTGTCCTCCCTCGACTGAACCAGCAGCTGACCCCCAAGCTCCCTCCTACCTGGAAATGGAAGTGATGGCTGCCTGCTGAACTCCCTGAAGCCACCTCTCCTTCCTTAGCATCTGCCCAATCGCTCCTCCCCAGGCTGAATTCCCATGGGGACAGTCCTTCACTCCGCTCTTGGAAATATAAGCCTTTAAAACTAAAATATGAGGAGGGAGCCAGCCCACTGTCTTTATATCACATGAAGATGCAAATAGTTGACATCAAATGTTTTCTCGACTGCTGGTTTTGCAGGGGCACAGTCTGGGCTGTGTGAGGGAAGGAAAATGCAGAATGGAAGTTGGGGTCCTCAACATAGGTTGAAACATTGACTGTTTCCCTCCTTCTTTAGAAATTCTCTGGGATGTGTGGGCAGTGCGGGTGTGGGAGTGTGCTGGTTGCTTATTTTTCCCTGTATCGGATGCTCTGTTTATGCCATGAATCTTATAGCCTCAGTTTGAGTCTCTGCTATCCCCTGCCCTTCTCAAGAGGTCATTTTTAAATGACCAGATCTAATGTGCACAACCTGAAACATTTTCCCCTTGGATTGTGTCTGCCTCCCACACCATTTCTGTCTTCCTCTGGGATTTCTCTTGCTTTGGAGATTTATGGTTGAGATTTTTACTTTGTTTATACAGAGGCTGATGTGACTTCTCAGGAAGTGGGCTAGGCCTCAGATCATCCCCGTTCTAGCAGAGTACGGGGACAGGAATACACGAGGCGAGGCGGGGCAGGCGGGGGCGGGGTCTCACTTCTCCAGCAGGAAAGAGGAGTCTGTGGTCTCTGTGCTGAACTCATCGCTGCATTTCTCAAGTGCAGGAACGGTAGTGCACAGGGCACCCACTTTCTACTGGTTTGCTTGGAAAACTGTGGTTTCTTATCTGTTTAATTTACTCTGAAGAAATCAGCTCTCAACCAGGTCTGCCCCCGAAGCCTCAGTTCTCCCACGTCTTTTTGTGCATCTTCCCCACGCCTGAGGACTCCTTTCGTCTCCTCTTTTGCTGTGTTTCCCCTTCATCCTTCTCGGATACTCATTGCCTTGTCTTTTCTTGTCAAGTTATGCTCACAGAATAGGACTTGAGGCACATTCGTGTTAAATTATAAATTACCCCAAAGAACTTTGGCTCTCATCTCTCCCAGAGTATCTCATGTTAACAAGGATCAAAGGCTTAAATTAAAAGAATTAATCTCTTGTTGGGAGATTTCAGCCACTGATATAGGAGAGGAGTATTAAAGGGGAGGTACCATCAGGCCTTCCCATATTCCTGAAATCATGGACTCAGGAGGTGATTTGGAAAACAAAATTGAAGTCTTGCACTATTATGCATCATTCTCTGTATCTGTGGTGATGTTTCTGACCTATAGTCACTGATAGCCCTGCTTCCCAAATAAGTCATCTAATCCAACCTCCCAGACAATGCCTGAAGCTCTTCTAGAACATTCCTGATTTGTGCTTAATCAATAGCTCAAAAATCAGAGAACTCACTGTCTTACTAGCCAGGCCAGCCATTGACAGACATCTCTAAATATTAGTAAGTTCTCCTCTGACATTTACTCTCTGGTCCTTAGTTGTGTGCTTGAAGCCTTGTGGGTTCTCTCTAGCAAGTGACAGTCTTTCAAGGAGTTGACGACAGCAGCCACATCCTCCATCCAGTTTTTTCTTCTCCAAATTGGGAGTCACTCTGGCAGAACGAATTGAGCTAAAACCCACAGGGAAGATAGGTTTCTTGGGGATACAATGGTTTTTAAATATGGCCACAAATTCATTGACATCTCTCTTATAAGATAGGATCTATGTTTTCTCCCCTTGAATCTGGACAAACTTGTGACTGCTTTGACCAATAAAATATGGTGAAATTATGCCATGTACCTTTCACCTAGTTTGCTAGAACACTTTCTCTTGAAGCTTCAGGATGCCCTTTACGAGATCCAACTATCCTGAGCTGCCATTCTGTGAGGAAGCCCAAGCCACATAGAAAAGCTCCGGCAGAGGGTCCCAGCTGAGTCCAGTCTTCAGATGATCCCAACCCAAACACTAGACATGTGAGTGAAGAAGCCTCTAGATGATTCCAGCTCCCAGACATCTGAGTCACCCCAGCCACTGCAGTCCCACCAGATGAGGCCCTATATGTTGTGAAGCAGAGAAAAGTTGTTCCTGAAATGCCTTATCCAAATTCCTTACTCCGAATCTATGTGTGTAATAGAATGATTGTATTTTACTTCACTAGGTTTTGGGTTGGTTTATCACACAGCAAGGGATAGCTGGGACAGAGATCAACCCCTAAATCACCTTGGCCATGGCTGCTGCAGCCTTTGAGTAACATTAACACTAAATTCTCTTACCCCTTAAACTTGGCTATCAAATTAATTAATCTTGCATTTAAATGACAACTTCCTCCAGAGTACCAGGGAAAAGGAGAAATCTCATAAACAGCAGGAAGTAATCACAGAAATAGATAATGCATCAAAAACAGTGCCAAGAGAAATCAAGTTTCTAAATGTTCTATCTTAGACGTTACTGCTTTATCTTATACCCCCAACACAAACTGTTAGTTTGAGCTTGTTTATTCCGAGAATAAAGACTTTTGGAATCTTCCTTCCATCATCCAATATTAATTATGCCATCTTCAGCCTTGCATCTTCAGAGGGAGGGAAGCCAACGTGGATGTGAAATCCAGGTAAGTCCTACAGTCCTCTGTGCTCTAAAATGAAAATGATGATGATAGGGGCCTTGTAAGATCATGGTGAGGATAAGAAATCAAGTAAGGAAATTCCTGGGCACCCAGTATGTGCTCACTGTTGCTCTCTGCAGAATTGGTCATATGCCTTTTATGTCTTCATTCAAGTTGTTGAAAGAGGCACTGGACAGGACAGAGTGGAGGGCAGGTGACCCTCTCTGAGCCAGTTATCAGCTCTTTGGATTCTGTGACTGAACCAGCTTCAAACATAAGGTCCACAGAAGCAGGAATCTGAGTCTGCCTTGCTTACTGACTCGCCACGTGATTAGAACAGTGCTTAGCACATAGTAGGTACTCAGCAAAGGTTTGTTAAATAAATGGAGGTAACCCTCCTTAGCCTCCTCATATTCCCGGAAAGTCCACACTATGCATTTCTCCTGGTCCTGCCTCCCTCAGCCAGGAGTTTCAGCCCAGAGAGGTACAGAGCACAAAAGGTCACAGGAATACAGAGCTCAGGAAACTGACAGCCCCCTCTGCTACGCCTATTTTCCACTTCCTAATTACCAAGATGTTTAAACCATAACATGAATAGCCACATTAAAGCCATTTGTTATATGTAAAGCAAGGGCATAACACATTGATAATTAAGGCCTCCCTCTGTGCCAACCTACACGCAGAGGTATAATTAAGTGTAAGTACCTCTTGCTTTGCTAGCCATTATTACTGGGCTTAAACATATATTCAGCCAGTTATTAGCGAAATTCTATAGTGTCCTGAGGAATGATTGTTTAAATAAATGGAGTAGGAGTTCTCCAGCCAGTACCATGCTTGCTTAGCTGATCTTGGACAGTGAATTGGTGATATAATTTTCTGGTGTCTCCACATTCTCCATTTTCAATATGGAAAACTCAGATCTTGGACACTATAAGGACTCCAAGAACAAGCTCCTGATGCTGTTTTCTGGTTCACATTGGCCACAAAAGAGATTGTTCCTTCTAAGATTTGCTGCTCAGAGGCTCTTTGTTCCAAGCAAAACAAGAAATACCCGAGAATCCCTGTTCTATTCACATTTAGTTCCAGGGATCAAGGACCTACAGCCAAGTGAACAACATGTATTTATTAAGGCCTTGCTACGTCCATAGGCCTGAGCTAGGGCTATATTGAAATAGTATGTTTTCGACTTGAACTAGCATTATAAATAGCCATATTTAAATATTTAGATCTCCATCTTATTAAAAGGAGGCACGAAAGCAAAGATGGTGAAAGAGATGGGGTGGCTAATCTCCTCATATCTTGTTCTCGCTTCTATTGGCCTATGGGGAGAGTGAGTCTTTGCAATAGAAGAAGCCTTCAGAAAGGAATGGAGACCTCTCCATCCTCTCCTGAGACTGACATTGCAGGCTTTCTCTTCCCAGATACTCTCTTCCCAGATCCTCAGGCTGCAGCTCTGGAATTTTCCTCTAGGAGGGGCTCTACAGCAGTTATCAGGAGACAGATGTGCTTTGAAGCTGCAGTGGCATAGTGAACACAATGACGTGTGCTTAAATCAATTGTTTCGGGTGACTTGTTGGGACAGGGGACAAGTAACGGACTATGGAGACATTAAAGAGGCTGAGGCCACCTCTTAGAACAGATCCTGTGATGTCTGGGAGATAAGGGACCAAGCTATCCATCCTTGGGTACCTCTGTTCCCAGTGCCTGGTTTTCAGTAGGGGCTCAACCCACATTTGTGGAAGAAACCATGCCTCCCGTGAGTAAAGAGGCAGCATTTCTCCCATCCACCATGCAGCAATTTCAGACACATATGTGATGGTCTTCGAGCTCCCTGGAAGCTCTACTGCTTTTTGAGAACCAAAGGGGGAAAAGGTATTTGGGGACAGAATAGATACCTTATACTGTGTTATTGGCTGAAAGGAAGGCCAAGGGACAAATGGCTTAGAGAATTGAGTTTAACAGGTGTTGGAGCAGAGAAATATGTTAGATTCTGGAAACACACAGAAAGATGAAAAATATGCACAGAGGAGCTCACACCCCCCAG
Source organism: Equus asinus (assembly GCF_041296235.1). Lineage (NCBI taxonomy): Eukaryota > Metazoa > Chordata > Mammalia > Perissodactyla > Equidae > Equus > Equus asinus. The sequence continues at coordinate 13,772,774 of NC_091816.1, forward strand.
GAAATGCTCACCACAGGTTCCCGATGCTGAGCCCCAAGTCTGTTGCATTTGTCAAAGCTGCCTTATGAAAATCAGAGTAGTGACCTGGAAGGATGGAGTCAGGGGCTGCTCGCTGGCCCCAGTGTTGGTCCCGCCCCCCCAGCCCACCTTCCACCACCTCTCTTTGAGCCTGGTTATTGTCTGAAGTCTTAGCTCCTTAAAATGCTCCCATAATGCTCCACCTCTACAGGAAGCCCTCCCTAATCGCTTTCTCTGTATCTGTAGCTTTTCTTCCTGGAGACAAACTGTGCATTGCTTCCAAGAAGGATTTGGTTCATAGTGAATTATGTGCTAAGAAATTAATCACTTACAAGGAATGGGGTTGAAGGTGAGAAGTCATCTTAATATATGGCAGGCCCTACCTTAGGACTTTTATATGAATCACTCTCTTTAATCCTCACAACAATCCTACATGATAACCAGCATCTTCTTGACATGTCAGGAAACTGGAGGTCATAAAAAGAACTTCTCTCATCTGTATAACCATTGTTTGCTGTGTATCTGATATGTGCCAGGCAAAATACTAGGTTCTGGAAAGGCAACTTGAAGAAGACAGATACAGACTGGACACTCACAAAGTGAATGGTCTAGTAGAGGATACAGACAAGGAAGGGGTCCATTCCACAGAGCGAAAAGAGTGCTGTGGAGCAGAGAGAGCTGCATGCTAAGAGAATACATGGAGGAGCCTCTAACCCATAGAAGAAGTCATGTCAAAACAGACCTAAAAGAAGGCAGAGTTCCAGGGTCGTCAGGGGACAGAGTGGAAAGGGGAAAAGAGTAAAGGGGAAAGGAAAGTTTCTAGGCAAAGAGAACCTCATGTGCAAAGATCACAGGCTTGAAGGAAATGAAAAGATAGTGTGGCTCTACCATACCTCCTTCTAGAAAACACTGAAAGGAGTTAACAAGGATATAAAAGCTGGAAAAAGAAGATATAAATCAAAGAAAGGAACTTAAGAAGAAATAAAAACAAGGATGGGGATTTCAAATGGAGCCAAGAATAAGATTTTAAAGACTGCATACATAATGATACGTATGCTTGTTACAAGGGAGCCACTAATTTGACTCTAAGCTTTCTAGGAAATAAGGCTGAAAGGCAAAGCTGGTTACCTCTCCAGACAAGACTTCCTCAGGGACAGAGCAGCTATTGGACCACAGAGGCCTACAGGCCCGAACTAAGCAGGTCAGGATACCCTCCATTGATCAGCAGCCTTGAAGCATCCCCATGATGGGATGTCCTGCCCATCACCCCAAGGCACCATCCATGAAAACAATTCAGCCGGTGGCCAAGTGACATCATCCAGGAACCCTGTTTTTGGTTCATGTGACTTAATCCCAGGTAAGATCTTAAAATAGCCAAAACAACTGAAGAACTGCTTATCCTTTGAACAACTGTCCCTACAACAGCCTCTTTCTGCCAAGTTCTTGGAGTATATTAGTTAATAATGTTACAAACTGTACTTCCTTACAAATAGTTGAAATTGTGCTCATCTCTGCTGTCAATTAAATACAGACCCACATGCCTTAACACGTAACCAAGCTGAGAGTAAAGTGCGCCTGGATTAAAAAGCCATCTCTCTCCTCTCTTCCTTCCAGGCCTACCTAAATGTCGACCTCTCCATGAAAGCTCTGTATGTTTCCAAACCAAAAATAACTTCTCCATCCTCTAACCTCTCAGCACATTTCACCCTTTTAAAGGCACTGATCCCATTCGATCTGGTGCTGTACATCTTCAGAGTTTACTGCCCTGATGGACCCAGCACGATGCCATCCTCCTACTCATGATCAATAAAATCTCACCTCATGAAAACAACACCCTCCAAATCACAGCTTTGAAAATTACATGTGCTCACATCACTACCCTTTTATTGAGCATGTGGATTCAGCCATTTATTCAGAAGATGTACATGGTGGCCTTTAATTTCTTTGTGCGACAGTTTGTGTTGAACCTTGAGCTTCTTCAGTCTGCGTGAGACCTTTTGTGACCTCCCCATCTACAATGTGAGGTCATGGGTAAAGGTCATATCCTTTGAGGAAACGTAAGAGCAGATGGGACAAGGAACTGGAAAAAATGTAATGCAGGAAACAGCCTTGACCTCTGGCCCTGACACACAGACTGACTGGATTAGAGATGGTTATAAGGCAACTGGACTTAATGTTGTCTTAAAATACAAAGGCTGACATTCATTGAACCCTTGATATGCAACAGGAATTGTGCCTGGCTTCTTCAAACATTTTAGTAGGCGTGTGTTATATCATTCAACCATCACAATAACCCGTGGTTTATGACCATTTTTAGATGTGGATGCTAAGGCTTAGAACAGTTGAGTAAACTACTCAAGGTATCATCGTCAGTAATTTGCAGAATAAAAATTTAACCTCAAATCCATCTGATTTCAAAGCCAAGGCCTTTTCCAGCTGAGAGGGATGAAATCCCAGTTCTGCCAGTCGGAAGACTCAGGACATGTCACTTAAGCCTCAGTTTTGTCATCTAAAAAGACAGGCTTAATACAGTGCTTGTCTTACAGAATTGTTCTGAGGACAAAATGAGAAAATACATGGAAAGTTTTTAGCACAGTACTTGGCAAATAGTAAATGCTCAATAAAATTTTCTTATTGACATTAGTGAGCTCTGCTGTTTACTTCAACAAGGAAATATGTGTAAAGTGAGCCGTTCTAGCCAAAAAAGTACTCCAATTCATCAACATCTTAGATAGTGTATTGGTTTGCTAGGACTGCCATAACAAAGTATCATGGACTAAGTGGCTTAAACAAAAGAAACTTATTCATTCACAGCTCTGGAGGCTAGAAGTCCAACATTAAGGTGTCAATAGGGTTGGTTTCTTCTGAGGTCTGTCTCATGGGCTCATAGATGGTCCCTGTCTCCCTGTGTCCTCATGTGGTCTTCCTTCATGTGTGTCTGTGTCCTAATCGCCTCTTCTTCTGAGGACAACAGTCATATTGTATAGGGCCCACTCTAATGACCTCATTTTAACTTAATCACCTCTTTAAATATCTTCTCTCCTAATACAGTCGTATTCTGAGGGACAGGGGCTTAGCACTTCAGGATATGAATTTTGGGGGGGTACTCAGAGGGCCTCAGTGAGATTTTTCTAAAACTACTTAGTGCTTTGAATTTTCTCAATTGAAGACATGTTAGAACACCCTCAGTTGACTTTGAGTGGAAACCACATTTGAGCGTCTTCTGAGGACAAATCATTGCTTTTAAAAAAAAATGGCATTGTCAACAGCAACTACAATGGCTTATGTTTATTTATTTTTCTTTTGGAATCTCTGTAGCGCACACTTCCCTAGGCTGTTCACTTTCTGCACATTACAACAAGAATCATGTTTGTCGGGGTCTTTTTCTCCACCAAAAGCCAGGTCCAGGAGGGAGGAAAGCTCAAGCAGCAGAGAGTGGCTTGACAGACGTGGGTATATATTTGCCTGGGGACAATGCTTCCTCCTTTTAATTTTGGAAATAGGAGGAAGGTGACAGGTACATTGCTGGGCACACAGTAGGTGTATTAGATTACAACCTATGGTGCTGTAACCAAGCACAGTGACTTTAGTAAGATAGATTCTTTCTCTTTCTGGGGTTGATTGACTGCATTGATGGCCCCAACTAATGTTTCCTTGTATCTGTGCCCTTTGCTTTGTAACTTCAGAGTTTCATTCTAAACAGGTCAGCCTTGGGACCTGCCCTGTCCAATAGAAGTGGCAGAATGCCTGTTTCCAGCTTAGGCCTTAAGAGACCTTGTGTACTTCTGTTGGCTCTCTTGAACAATTGGCCTGGTTGGCACTTGAGCTTTGGCCTTACCAAAAAAATAAGCCCAGCCAGCATGCTAGAGAGATGGGAAAGAGACCTAGAGAATGAGACATGTGAAGAAGAGTCAAGGGACCCAGCCAACAGTCAGATGATCTGCAGAAGGGGAGCCTGCCAGCCAACCCGCAACTGACCACAGACAAAGGAGACCAGCGAAGACCAGAAGAGCCCCTTAGCTGAGCCCAGCTCAAATGGCTGATCTGAAGAATCATGACCTTAAAAATGGTGGTTGTTTTAAGCAACTAATTTTGGGAAGGTTTGTCACATAGCAATAGCTCCCTGAAACAAAAATCAGTATGCATAAGTGAGGTGCTGCAGTAACAAAATCCTAAAATATGTGGCGTTGGCTTAGAGACCAGACAATATACAGAGGCCCGAAAGCTATAGAAATCTGGAAAAATGGTGACCCATATTAAATAGTGCAAAATAATTAGTAAAACCATTGTCTATGGTAAGTGGGATGACAGAAAATGTACCTTGTGAAATTTTAGATTTGAGCAATGAGATTTGCAGGCAGAACTTGAAAGTATCTCCTGCTAAAGAAAGAAGTGGTTCATTTGCAAACTGAATTTAGAGGGAATATAGAGGGTACAGAACAGGGTAGGATGGAAAATAAAACTTTCTCATCTCCAGTGACCCAAACCACTAAAAGATCAAACCCAAGGCACTGCCAGAGACATATAGACCTAGAGTAAAACATAAATCAAGATGGTAGTTATAAGACCCTTTGTTAAGATCTTGGAAAGAGAGGCTGGCCCGGTGGTACAGCCGTTAAGTGCACACATCCCGCTTCAGCGGCCCGGGGTTCGCCGGTTCAGATCCGGGGTGCGGACATGGCACCGCCTGGCATGCCATGCTGTGGTTGGCATCCCACATATGACGTGGAGGAAGATGGGCATGGATGTTAGCTCAGGGCCAGTCTTCCTCGGTGCAAAGAGGAGGATTGGCAGCAGTTAGCTCAGGGCTAATCTTCCTCAAAAAAAAAAAAAAAAGATCTTGGAAAGAATTAAGGCGGTACCCAGGATACTCTCTCAGCTGGACAAAAGTGCTTGTAGAAACTTTAAGGATGCCATCCCATAGCAGCCTGAATGCCAAAGCTGAGAATAGTCTAGAGAATCAGGCCTGTCTCAAAAAGAATTTGTCAAACAGAGTGGATTCAGATCAGATCCAAAGTAATGCCATGAAGTTTTTAAAGGGATTGTAAAGGCAACAGTGCCACCAGCTTGGACTAAAAGATTCTGAATTAAAGTTGTTCAAAACCGTAAAAGGCTCCTGGGTCCCCAATGCTTTACAGGCAGGAAGAAGGCTGAGCTTGCTGTGCATTTTCTCACGCCCTTTTCAGAAGTGGCAAAAGGAGAGTGATGGAAAAGGAAGGATGTCCCAGAGGGCAGAGCCAAAAGCCACGCAGAGCAATGGACTGGAGAGCCACTGCCATGATGGTGCCCAACCCCAGAGTGTGGGAAACGGGCAGTATTTGCGCCAGGGGATTTCAGAATCGTCAGAGACCAGTGTCTACCAATCTTCCCCTCTTCAGATGCCAGAGTTTGTTTATTTATTTTAAATTTATTATTTAAATTATTTTAATTCCTTATTATTTTAAAAGTTATTTTTATATTATATTTATCATTATTATTATTATTTTAATTTATTATTAGTGTTTGCCCGTTTCATCATTGTATGTTAGGTATGTTAAATAACTTATGTTTTTAGTTCATAGGTCTTTGGATCAAGAGAAACCACATCTGGACCTGATGTCAGTCACGAGATCCTAGACTTGGAGCAACATCCAATGGCATAATTACACGCAACTTTCGGAGGTCTTTGGTATATATATTATGGGAACATTTGTGGCCAGAGGGTGGACCGTGGTACACTGAGAGCAAAACTGGTTCCAATTCCCTACCCATCCCTGTGTCCAGTGTGGACTTTGCAGCTCCTTCCATCAAGAGGTGGAGTCTATTTCCCCAAACTCTGAGTAGCTTGGCTTTGTGACTTGTTTTAGCCAAGAGATTATGGTGGAAGCAATGGTTCACTATGTCCAACTCTAGGCCCCCAGAGAGGCCTTGCATGCTTCTACTCTTATTCTTGCTGCTCTGCCTTAGCTATGAAGACAAGCCTAGGCTAGCTTGTTGGAGGATAAGAGACCATTTGGAGCAGAGCCGTGTCATCCCAGCCAAGATCATCTTAGGTGAACCCACTTGATCTGCTAGCTGGCCACAGACATGTCAACATGCCTAGCCAAGATCACTGAAACCTCTTGGCATTAGCAGACCTCCCTATAAGAAATAAAAAATGGTTATTATTTTAAAGCACTAGGTTTTGGGATGGTTTGTTATGTAGCGATAACTGGCTATTACACTCTCACATAGCAGTCCAGAGGTTGGTGGTCCATGGATGGCAGCATGGCTCTGCTATCATCAACATGTGGTTTTCATCACCGGGTTCAAGAAATTCCTCCACTTGTCGATATTTTCCAGCCAGAGGGAAGGAGGAAACACCAAGGGGAGTGCATGTGTAATAAGTTTTTTAAAGGGCAAGATCCAAAAGTTGTCTAGATCACTTCCACTCACAACTCATTGGTAACAAGCTAGTTACATCACCACATCTTATCGTAAGAGAGAGTAGGAAAAGCAGCCTTTAGCCAGGCAGCAATGTGCCCTGAAATAATTAGTGATAGTAGGTAAGAGTGGTATTCCATGACCCAAAGGAGGATAAAAGAGAATGGGATCTTCTGTAAGAATTCAAATATGAATCAAGAGCTCGTGGCATCTTGATGAATGAAACAACTTTCCTGGAGGCTATGAATGACATGATCACTCAAGTGACTTCATTTCATGAAATAAATGCATGTTAGACTCCAAATCTGGAAACGTGAGTTCAAATCCTGCCTCTGCTATTTGCTCTCTGTGTAACTTTGATGAATTATTTAATTTTCCTTAGTCTCCTTTCCCTTACTTATTAAAAGGAAAGAGCCTTTCCTGGGTCCCAGATATAGTAACTGGATCAGAGTGGGAGCTTGATGGACGTTAGTTGAAAGTGAACAGCAATGAGGAATCTTATTGTACCTTACAAAAAGTAGGCTATATGCTCCCCAAAAGATGGTTTTTAGGGCCTACAGATCTTGGCTGGGATGGTAATTGTACATTTTTGTGCACAGGTTTTAAATTTCACTTGGTAAGGAATCAAGTTTGGTGTTAGCGTGGGTATATCCATCCTAAAGGCTTCTACTCAAAGACCCCTCAAGAAATATTCAAAGTTCCCTTCCACATAAAGCCAGGCGCCCCAGGGGAGTTGTGATGTCTCCCATCACCGACAACTGTGAGCCGGAACAAGTCTTCAGGAGGTGTGACCCCACTCTCTGACCTCTTTGTGGGGAATCTGAAGCCAGGCTTTTAAAAAAGCTGCTGCCACTGAAACCAACTTACCCATTCCCACCAAGGGGTTGTCGCAACGCCACGACTTCTAGTCCCTGCGCCTCTCTCCTCTGTGTGGAGGTCCTGGGACCAGTCAGTCCCACAGACATTTTCTAAGCCCCGAAAGCCACCCACAAAGGTTGCTGTTGTTCCCCATGCCACCTTGCTGACTTGAGCCCAGGGCCTTGCTCTCTACCCAGCTGAGCTGGAGGTGAGTTGCCCCAACAAGGACAGAGCATGCTAAGGAAACTGAGGCTGTGAGGAAGTAACTAAGGCTGGGACTCTCTCGTGCTGCTCCCACAGCCATTCTCATCGTGTTCCTAGACCAGTTGTTTCTCTTCCCCACCTGCATTTTGCTAAGCAGGTAGAGCCTTCCTTCCACGGCTCCATTTCCCTCACGCTCTTCTCTCTTCACTGGCTCCCTGAGCAACAGCCATGTCCTGCAAAGCCTTTGGCTGTCAGAGCTCACCAGCGTCCCTCCCTCCCCACTTCCCTAGCCTCTCTGCACCTCCTGTGCCTTTGCTCACAGCTGCTCCCCCTGCCTGCACTCCCTTCCTCCTACTCCTGCTGGCGAACTCCTACTCAGACTTCAGATGAGAGTCGACTGTCACCAGCAGCTCCTTGCTCTGTACTCTGTCACCCTGTTCAAATATATACCGAGATATGTCATTTTTCTGCTTCCATTTCTATCTCTACCCTAGACCGGCAGCTCCACAAAGGTAGGAACTATTTCTTCATTTTCTATTCCCAGAGCCTAGTGGAGTGGCTAAGATTGAGAATGAACTTGTCCAAGTTCACAGAACAACTGAAACAGAATCCCGTTCAGGATTGCCTGCTAATCTCATCTTACCGCCCTGGCTCTCAACACTAATAGCATATTGTTTCCCCATAGTATATTATTCTGTGAAATGGAAATGGACTTTTAAACAGAAAGAAAAAATCACAAGAAGCACACTTTTCTTCATTACCACCCCAGCACTGCCTGTGCTGCAGCGGAAATTGCAGGTGATACGTAAAGGGGAAGGCAGACATTCAGTTAGTACATTCACAACATGGTTGAAGAGCCAGAAGCACTTGCCACGCCATCGCCTCGTATCAGACACTAGGATGGCATCCTGCATCTATCAGTTCACTGTGGCATTTTGGAGTTTGCTATGGCATTTTGCAGTTTACTATGCTTTAACCTAAGCTCTTCTCACTTGATGCAGAATTCTGAAGCCAAATGGGGTCCAAAGTTAAGTCACTGGCGTAGGGTTAAGGGACTCTAGGCTGAGGGGTGTGGTTGGTGTTAGAAAGTCTGAGTCTTTGGAAAAATATGTGTCAGAATCCATGGTTGGTCACACTGCAAATCAGTGTGCATATACGAGTTCCTGCATTCCCTGCTCTCAGTCTTGAGTGGGGACTAACACATTATCTTATAATAAATGCTATGATAAGGGTACTTGTGGGAGCTTTTAGCACAGGTTACCTGACCCAGGCTTGGAAGATCAAAGAGGTCAGGGCAGCTGAGTCTGAAGGCCTAGCAGCATTGGCCTAGGAGTGTGGACAGTGTGTGTTTGTGTGTGTGTGTGCGTGTGTGTGTGTGTGCGCGCATTGAGAGTCAGCTGGCAGGAGACAAGAATGAATCAGATCCTGAAGGGCCTTGGGAACCGTGTTGATTCATTCACTCAACAAATATTTACTGTGCTCCTATGATGCCTTGCACTGTGACCAAAACAGGTTACAATAAGTGAGGCTTTATTCTGAGAGCATGTGGCAGTCAGAATTCTAAGACGGCCCCCAAGATCTTCACCCCTGGGCACCTTCTGTGTGGGCAGAACCTGGGACTATGAGGGGATAATACTCCCATGTGATTGATTATATTATGTTACCTGGAAAAAGAGACTTTCTGGATGTAATTAAGGCTACTAATCATTTGAATTCATCAAAAGGGAAATTGTCTGGGCGGGCCTAACGTAGTCACATGAGCCCATTAAATCCGGGTGTAGAGACCCAGAGATTCAGTGCACAAAAAGGATTCAGTTCAAGAGAGCTTTTCTATTTATGGCTTTGAAGATGGAGGGGAACTGAAACAGCCTGTAGGAGCTAAGAGTGGCTCCCTGTTGACAGCCAACAAGGAAACAGAGACCTCAGTCCTGTGACCACAAGGAACTGAATTCTGTGAACAACCTGCATGAGCTTAGAATAGGACCTCAAGCTCCAGGTGAGAATGCAGCCTGGCCTACACCTTGCTTTTGGTCTTGTGATACCCTGAGCAGGGAACCCAGGCACACCATACCCAGACTTCTGATCTACAGAACTGTGAGCTAAGAAATGGGTGTTGAATTTTAGCTGCTGGCTGTATGATAAATTGTTTTACAGCAATAGAAAACTGAGAGAGGACATCTCACCACAAATTCAGATCTGACTAATGTTTGAGCATCTCCTATGTGCTAGGAGTGGTGCTGGGAAGGTCCATATATGCTAAATTATGTAAGTCTCCCTTTCATCCTTAATGAATGATATTACTTTTAGTTGACATCATTAGTATGCCCCTTCTCTACCATGGAGCAATTGCGCTGTTTGGATGGTATTCTCAAAACTCCCAGCCTAAAGCAAACAGCCACTCCATCCCTCTTGTTACAGTGGTTGGTGTAAACAAGAATATATGACCAGGCCTATGACAAGTAGTGCATGGCATTCACTAGGCCAAATGATTGGTTCAGGAGTGAGCATGTGATGTAAGTCAGTCTAGTCGGAGGGAGTTCCAATAATTTTGTTCAGCGATTGGGGAAGAGAAGTTCTCTACCTTATTCTGGGCAATGTGATGTGCAAGCTGGGAGGCCTGGAACTGCCACCACCATTTTTCTCCCAAGAGGAAAGCATTTGAAGGAGGACAGAAACAAGAGACTCAAAGAGAGATGCATCTGGAACCCTGATCAAACCATGCCTGAAGCTTTTACCATTTATGGACTCGTTAGAGGCCATGAACTAAATCATTTCTCTGGTATTTAAGCCATTTTGAATTCAGTTTTCAGTTATTTGCAAGTTAAACCATCCTGATACATTACTATTCCTAATGGGGGCATGACAAACTGGAACTCAAGGAAATTATTCCTAGAGGTCATGAAGCTTATAAGTGGCAGAGTTGGGATTTAAAACCCAATCCTTAGCTCCCAATTCAGTGCTTATTCCATTACACAAATGGCCTCGCCCAATTTATCTTTGTTCCATCCTAACTGATAGAATATCTTTACTTCCCTAGGAAAAAATCACTCTCATCTTAGCCATTACCCCCTTCTCCTTATTGCTAGAAAGGGACCCCCCAGCTTTGCGATCTAAATGTTTCCCTGTCTCAATTTTCAGCACCATCCCATGTCTCAGTCTTCCCAACCACAATTTAGATCCCATCAAGCCAGCCTATATCTGAAGAGAACTCTTTTTTTAACTCGCTGCTTTTTCCTTCAACGGGTCACAGCACTGAGTCATATGTAAATAGCACAGACCTTTCCGGTAAGGTGGAGGATGGTGGCTTCAGCCAGTCAGCAGGTGAGGAAAGCGCCTTACTCCACTGTCCCCAAATCCCCAGGGAGCCGGCCTCCTCCATCTCTGAGGAAAGTCTCAGGAGGTGGGCAGTGAGTCAACAAAAGAGAAAGCCCAGAGATAAATGAGAAGGAGCCCCACTCCTTAGCAAGAAAATGTCCCATTAATCAATGTCAAGACACTCCCACCTCCCACAGGACTGGCCTCCGAAACAAAGTCAAGGAACCAAACACAAGTTCCTTCCTGTCGCTTGAAAGCAATATTACTAGCAAATTAGCAAACATATCTATCAGTGGTAAATGAAAATCAGTGGGTTATGGAGTTTTACAAAGAAAGAAAAAGGAGAGAACTAGCAGCAGAAAGGCAACACATCTTATAGAGTTTGATATTTCCTCCATGGAGCTTATGGCCCCGCCAGCTTCACAGCCCCCACCCCCACTTCCTTACCCCGGGGAGGGGCCTCACCCTGTTTCCAGACACTGCAGTGGCTTCCTTCTACTCTCTGCCCTCAGGAACTGAGCTGTGAGTTTTTCCAGCGCCGGAATAATGGCTGGCCAAAGTGCATGAGCCCTCTCACCCTGGGTAGGGGTGCGGTGTGTTTGTTGGGACATCTCTTTGAAGTCATTCTGCGACTTGTGCATGGTGCAAAGAGGGCAAGTGTTGATCTTAAGGCGCCTGGTGATTGCTTCTTCCAGGATTCCCTCTGCCTAGCAATGATTGGCTGTGCAGCCAGCAAGGAGCCTTCAAACGACTAAGGGGGCAGGACGGGGTGATACAGTTTCCTGCTTTGGGAAAAGTAGGGGGACATTTGGGCTGTATAGAGAACAAAGACAGAAAGGATGGTCCCACCCAGCCCCTGAGCTGTGAGTCAGTCGGGGGACGTGGCTGAGGGGACTTTTCTTTGTCTGTCTTTCTTTTTAAGAATCTGGTAAAAGTCACAGGCCCTGTTGTAAAAAACTCAAATAAACAACAACAAAAACACATTTTCTGGGGATTCACACACACTTTGGGGGCCCAATTATTCCTAAGAACCCCTTGTCTTAAGAAAAACCACTACGCTCTAGAGACAGGCCCACCTGGCATCCTTCTCAACGAAATGTAGCTAAGGGCATGAACCTGGCACTCTGCATCAGGGGCAGCTGAGGCTGCTTTGAACTAACAAAGGGGGCCTTAAATCACGGAATGGAGCGTAGCCTTCTTCCGACATCTGGAATTTTAATGAGGTAGGGTCAGGCAGGCAGAGCCAGCAAGTGTACTTTAGGGCTCATAGAAAAGCTCTTTTATAAGCATCTTGCTTGATTTTCCAAGCATACAGAGGGCACTCGATAAAGGCATTTTGCTTGTTTTCTGTGTTTGTGAGGAAGACTGGCCCTAAGCTAACATCTGTTGCAAATCTTCCTCCTTTTGCTTGAGCAAAATTGTCCCTGAGCTAACATCTGTGCCAATCTTCCTCTGTTTTATATGCAGGATGCTGCCACAGCATGGCTTGATGAGCAGTGTGTGGGTCCACACCCAGGATCCAAACTCACGAACCCTGGGCCACTGAACCGGAGTGCGCAAAATTAACCACTATGTCACCAGGCTGGCCCCTCAATAAAGATTTTTGAGAATTAATCTGTTCTGTTGAATAACAGAGATCTTTAGCAACAACCACTGCTAAACTGCCTCCTCTTCTGGGGAGTTGGGAAATGCATTAAAATTCACCCCACTCATTCAGCTTAATCATCTCGTTTTGGCCTCTTTTAAAGCCTGGCTTAAGTTTCAGGTGAGTGCATAATTCTCAGAGGCTGACTGGCCTCCTCTGCTTCCTGGATTGGGTCACACAGCTAAAGGGGCAGGCACAGCTGAGAACTGCCAGCCACTCACACACCTCCCCTCCAAGACCACTTGCCTTTCTGGAATCTTGTTCTGTCACGGGTGACAAGTCAGGAGCAGGCTGCTTGTCCTGATCCAGCCCTGATCCACCATGACAGAAGGGGAGAAGGCAAAGGCTCACAAAAACCCAACTTTTTTCCTCTTCAGTTCAAGCTCTCACTGAGAATGCCCCCATACCCCTAGAGTCAGCCCTCTTTTTCAGCTCTGTGTCCTAGACAATGAATGCCACGAACTGCTTTGCAACAGAAGTACCCAGAAGGGGGCTCTGCTAGGTTCCAGGAACCTCCTCTCTGCTCAGAACAGGCTCTTCTCTGCCTTACAGCCCAACTGGCTCAGTCCCCACTCCAGGATCACTCATCCTTAAGGGGATCGAAGGAGGGTGAGGGGAGCTAGAAGGGAGTGGGCAGCCCGCTTGCTAATGGTGGTCCCTCAGGCATCCAGGAGTCAGGAGAATTTCTGAGGGGCACGTGCTGGAAGAGCTGGAGCACCTTCCCCACTTCCCTCCCAACTGGACCCCATCCATGGTTCAACAGGATGCGTCTTCTGGGCTGCAGTGTGCATGGCCTCGTTTCCGGGGTCTGAGTCAGGAGAGCTCACTTTCCCACTTCCTGAATGGGTTGGATGCTCTGGGGACCTTTCAGTCCCTTCCCCGGTCTGGGGTTCCCCACAGAAAGAATGGCACCCATTCCATCAGTGATGATACAAAGCTTAGATAGACTCCAGACCATAAGAGCCTGCAAACAACTCTGGAAATTGCTTCCTTCAAGGTGAAGACATTTGAAAGATAAGGAAACTGAGGCCCAGAGTAATTAGGAAAGAAAATGTATTTGCAACATTTGACATAACCACTCACCTGACATTCACATGCTTTCCAACTCCAGGTTCAGTTGCTGCATCTAGGTCTTTCCATTTAAAAAATGTTCATAATGAGCAGATTTGCTGAGATGACTCAAGGTCTAGGTGGAGCAGTATAAAAAATCCTCTAGCACAGATAGGAGACTGGCCCAAAAGGAGGAGAGACTCCTGTCTCTCCACTGCAGATAAAATGTGGTGGACAAAAGCAGATTATAATTGGGAGCATGTTAACAAGGACAGCCGATTAAGCTAATTCTCGCTTCAGACACTGTCCGACTGCCAGTGGAGGTTATCATATCTTTTGTGTGATTAAACCAAAACCAATGTCCTGGGCAGTCACTGTGAATGTAGATATTTTTCAAACGGAAATGATAGCTCTTTACATGTAAGTAGAAAATGAATGAGCAGGAAAACTCGCCCATTCCAACAAAGACAATGCAAGTGACTGACCCTTTGGGAGCTGGTAAAATCTCTAGATGAATAAAACTAGTTGTAATGTGCCAGTTAAATGTTAAAAACAAGCCATTTAAACCAACCAACCAACAAACAAGCAACTTGTGAGTTAGCTAACAGAATAGTCTAATAAAGAACACCGAAGGCTCCCAAATGTGTCGTTTCAAAGATGGCCGCCATCACCATAACCACCCAGCCAACGGCAGGCTCAGTGCATTCTCGTTGCTCTCACATGGACAGTTCATCTTCTTCTTCTCACCCTGCCCACAAGTGTTTGTCTGGCTCCAGACTTTTCAAATAGCTTCTCATTTTGTTCTGCAGCTTTCCTAGTAAGTCTTTAGCCCAAGATAAATCACCAGGGAGGACTCCGGACTTTGGGACATGCTGGGGGAGCCTGCAGTTTCCATCCCTCACCAGCTGGAGAATGAAGAGAAGCACAGCCGGAGCACAAGCCTGGGCCTCCAAGTGCGGTGACTCTCCGTACTCCTGACTGGGTTTGTGTTCTCATTCTCCTGAAAGGCAACCCTAAGATCTTCCCTAATAAGGACTTTCAGACATGAGAGCTTTCAAACGTAATCTGAAGACCAAAATGTAGTTTGGAAGCTTTTGAGGCAGCATTCGGAGAGCTGTCGGCTAAGCCTGATGCCAGTTACTTATTTTATCAAGTATCAACACTTATTTAACACCTGCCCTGTACCAGACACTGTAGACATGAGAACGTGAGTAGAAGAAAATCTGTTTTCTAAGAGTTTGAAATCTAGTGGAGAAGACAGATAGAAAGCATCTCTTTGCAGCGTATGATAATCGCTATAATAAAAGGTAAAACATGATAGGGAACAGAGTAAAGACCTTTTGCCTGTTCTGAGTGAGGGAGAGCTTCTGAAGGGGGTGACACTTGCCCCCAGAAGGAAAGGATGACTAAGAGCTCAGCAGGCAGAGGGGATGAGGGTGTGAGCAGAGCAGGGTGTGGAGGGCATTCCAAGCCAAGGACCCAGCACATGCTAATCCACAGAAGCAGGACGCAGCGTGAAAGCAAGTGTGAGCTGAGTCCTCTTCCTCCCCATCTAGCTTCTTCCTACTCATCTGCAGGTTTTGGTTTAGAAAACAGTTCCTCCAAGATGCCTTCTCTGACCATCCCCACCCCACCTCTTGGGACTCTCTTCTTCCTTTTTGTTTTTCTTTTTGGAGAGGTTTTTTAAGTTGACAAAATATTGGCTTAGTTTTAGGCATACAACATAACGACTTGATATACATATATTGTGAAATGGTCACCACAAATTTAGTTAACGTCCGTCATCACATATAGTTGCAATTTTTTTTCTTGTGATGAGATCTACTCTCTTAGCAACTTTCAAATATACAATACAGTGTTGTTAACTACAGCCGCCATGCTATACGTTACATCCCCAGGGCTTATTTGTCTTATACCTGGAAGTTTGTACCTGTTGACCATGTTCACCCATTTCCCTCACCCTCTACTTGCTGCTTCTGGCAACCACCAATCTGATTTCTGTTTCTATGGGTTTTGTTTTTTTAAATTTCACATGTAAGTGTGATCACATAATATTTATCTTTCTCTGCTGACTGATTTCCCTTAGCATAACACCCTCAAGGTCCCTCTATGTTGTCACAAATGGCAGAATTTCCTTCTTTTTTAATGGCTGAATAATATCCCTTTGTATATTTATATATCACATCTTCTTTATCCATTCATCTGTTGATGACACTTAGGTTATTTACATATCTTGGCTATTGTGAATAATGCTGCAATGAACAGGGAGGTGCAGCTATCTTTTCAAGATGGAGATTTCATTTCCTTTGGATAAATAGGAACTTCCCTCCTAATCACAGTCCTTATCCTCCCGCTCCTTCCTGGTCTGTTCACAGGTCTGTGTTCTCTGTTGTTGTAAGCTCCACGAAGACAGATCATTTTTGTCTTGCTCACAGTTTTAGCCTCAGTGCCGAGCAAACAGGCATATGGAACATGGCCTGCAGTAATCTCTCAAGAAATATCTTTTATATAGTTAAACTAAAATTTCTACAAAAATTGCATCATATATGTTTTCTAATAGAAGTGGAAAAAAATTCCACAATGTGCTCAAGAAGTTAGTGGTTAAATGCTAATTAAATTATCAAGCACTTGCAGTATCCATTATGTGAGATCTAGTTGAAAAAACAGGGGGTCTCAAGACACAAGTCCCGTCTCTGTTACTAAGGAGTTTTGTAACCTTGAAGGCACCTCCCTTCTCTGGGACTCATTTTCCTCCTCCGCAAAATAAAAGGATTTCAAAATTGTGTTCAATGCTCGTTCCCATCCTCACCCACGACTCTTCACTTGTTTACTGAAGCCCAAGGCAAAGCCTGCATCCAGAATTTTTAATGCAACTCAAATTATGGTCAACCATGAATACTTTTGGAATTTTCTCTTTGAATGTTTCAACACCTCTCTCTTTGCCTTTCAAGTAAAAACTTGATGTTGGGCCCAATTCTCTAGGGGAACCTAAGACACGTGCCCAGGGAATGACATGGCACTGGTGAGGATCTGGAGAGAAGACATTGGCAGAGCTTAATTAGCTGAGAACAGAGAGACATTTATGATGGTGCTGTTCTGTTCCCTGGGACCTTTGGGAGTCACAAGAGCGCAACTCTGAGAGTGGAACAAAAGGTGCGGCCTACTGGCAAACTTCGGACTCAAGGCACATCTCCCAGTTCCACTATCATCCAAGGAGTTCAGCTAGATCTGAACCAAAACAAACAAACAAACAAAACCAAACACTACCACGTAACTGCACAGTGTATTCTGCTTCCTGGGGGAATTGCAATGGCGCACAAGAAAACGACAGAAATGACCTCTTTAGCTACAGAGCCTACTGATGTTTTCAATTAGAACCAGATTCAATAGATGAAAATTGCTAGCTGAATGGGTGGCATTTGCCTCCCGGCGAAATTAAGATGCCAACAATATTTAGGATTTTTGAAGCTGTGAAATTCAAACAGGGTGCCTCTGGAATGTAGGATGCAGGTTAGACTATGTCAACATCAGGACTTGAGACTAACAAGAATCCATGTAAAATTGAATGATATTTGCCATCTTCCCTCCAAAAAATTACACACCAAAGACTGCTATAAATGTGTTGCTGATGAAGCTAGAGCATTCTCTGAATATTAGCCAAGGACTTAGAGTACTTCCCAAAAGGAAAGCCTTCATTTAGAATTCAGAATGAAAGATAAGTTGTAATCTTGGACACTGAAACATATCCATTATGAGGAAGTAATGTCATAACGGAAGTTTTAATGACTGGCCAGGAATATTGGAAAGAGATAAGTAAATTGTCAGAATTTGTTAGTGTGTGTCTGGTGTGGTTGTGTGCAGAGCACCCTGCCCCTTCTGGTCTGCATTTGCTTTAGTGAAAATGGGTATATTAAGCAATCAGAACTTGAACATCTAACTTCTTTATTCAACTCTACACCCACTGGGCAGCATTCTGATATTAATTTGACTTTTCAAGTAAATTTCCATATTGGAAAGAGAATGTGCTAACCTGCCAACAAGAGTTTTGAAGGACCTCCTTAGGAGATCTATTTCACAATAAAATTGATGACTTGCCTTTTTGGTCTGTTAGGCAACATCTTAGAAGTTGAGCATAAATGAACCAGGTTCCCATGAGCAAATAGGTTCTCCGAGTGAGCTGACAAAAGTTTCTGTTGTAGTGATGCTACCAGGAAGCAGCCATCCTGGGGAGCCGACTTTAACACACTTGTTCACTGCCACACCAAGCTTCCAGTGGCCAGGAGCATGAACGGACCCTTGACAGGATGTACATTCCAGAGTGTTTTCTTTGAGAGGAAGTACATTTTTTAGAACACTTTCCAAGAGAATTGAGAAAGAATCAAACTCTTTATGGATAGGAAAGACAATACCCATGATGCTCTTTGTGAGTTATAGGTGCTGCCATTTGCAATGAGAGGATCAAGCCACAGCAGTTACCGTGGAAATCGTTCACCAGATATTTATGCAGTGTCTGTCACATGCAAGATAGTGTGAGAGATACAGAACAGAAACAGGCATGGATTTACTTCTAGGAACTTTCAGTCTAGGAAAGGAGAGAAGATAATTTGTATAGTAGAAAATAGAAACTGGTATGCACCATAGAAGATATATTGAAATGTTATTAATAGTTCAGAGGAGGAAATCTATTTTATTTAACAAACACTTCTGTAGTACTTAGTGTGTGCCTGGCACTGTTTTAAGCCCTTAATATGTAATAACTCATTTAATGCTCCTAATGACTTTTGAGGTACATACATTTTTATCCCCATTTTACAGATGGGGAAACTAAGGCAAAGATACAGCGAGAAACTTTACCAAAGTCCTGTGGCTAGGAAGTGGCAGAGCTGGGATGTGAATTGTGGTGGTCTGATCCTGTAATCCTTGCTCTGCCCCGACCCTGCCATCTTACGATGGGCTGTTGGAGAATCCAAGGACTCTTTCACGAAGGCGGAGGTATTTACACAGAGCCTTGCAGAGGGTGGGCAGCTTAAGGATGTGCAGACATGGAAGGAAACACATTCCTGGCAAAATAAACAGTGTGAGGGAAGGTGGGAGTCTAGCATGCTTGGAACTATTGTTTCCTAGTAAACCAACAATAGTCTTTCAGCCATAGCACAAATTCAGGTTCAGAAAGAATAACTTGTCAGAATAAAGGGCCTGAATAAAGGGTCAATTATGAGGAAGAAACAATGGTTGAGAATCTAGCCTTTTGAACTTCAGTTTCCACGATTTCCATTAATTCTCTCTACCCGAGTCTTCAGGGGAGTAATTGACTTGACAAGAAGGCGTGGGTTTGATAGGAGCAAAGCTACATTAGGGCGCTGTGACCAGAGCAGTTCAATCATATCCTGACATGGCATGGACCCAAAGGCAGGGTTAACCACTGCCCTGGAACCTCAGGGTTTGGTATTTCCTGATCAATAGGGAGAGGTAAACAGACTACATTTATTTTTGTATATCCTAGAGCAAAGGAGAAGGCCATGCTGGAAGACCAAGGGTAATCCTCTCTTTCTTGAGAAAAAATCCACCCTATTTAAAAAACAAGATCTCTTCTACTGCTGCAAGGATGTCTCATGAGGCTTTAAAAGCAACCAAATCATGATGGTAGCACTCTTCATGAGCAACGAGATTACTCACTGAGTCATGGCGCTGAGTACACAGCTTGAAGAAACTGTGATGGGCAAATGTATGATATTTCCTTTAACCACTTCCTGATTTGCTTCATATCCATCTCCTGAATTAGGACCATGATTAATAACCAGGAAGACTGAAGAACAGGTATGTGATCCTACAAAAGCTGAGTCAAGACAAGTAAATAAGGATGCCAGGGTTCTGGACCGTTCCCTTCCAGGGTGATGTGGCTAGGGGCTGTACTTCTTTTGACCTGAACACCAGCCTCTGGCTCATGTCCACGGACTCTGGTGGAAGGCAGGGAAGGCGGTGCAGTGGTGGTGCAAGTAGTTCACATTTGAATAAAACCTGGTCCAGATGTTGGATCCCCAAGCTTGCCATCACCATCCCAGGGTCCTGCCTGGTAAAGAGGAGGAAGTTGTGAGCTTTGGCTCCAGATGGAGCTGGGTGCATGTTCTCACTAGCTGTGCAACTTAAAGGAAGCTACAGTGAATCTCAAATGGAAAGTGGAGATTATAACATTTTATTTAAGAGGCCATTTGGGAGAATCAAATGCAGTGATAGAAAGCACTTAGCACAATAATAGATGCTCAGAAAGAGGTCCCTTGTCCGTCTTCTCTTCTCTTCCTTGATAGATTCATCCACACCCTTGTAACACCAGACATCCTGAGTACATATATCACATCCACTCCTCACATGATTCAACAAGAAGGCAATGCTGAAAATCAGAGACTCCAGCCTTGTAAAGGAGAAAAGAACTGGAACTAAGAGCTAAAAGTGGTATTACAATTGGAGCCTGTTGGAGCCTGTGACAGGAAACACAGGCAAGAGAGAGGCATTCAGCTTAAAGGACATTATGAAATCAAAAGAGAAAAGTGTCCACACTTCCTGAACTAAGATTTCGAGCATTGCTTGTCTGCTGAAGTCATGCCTCTGGCTAACATAGTCCCTAACAGGATCTTCACACGAGGAACCTGAACCCTTTACCTCCTTCATCAAGCACCAACGGACTAGGATGGCTTGCCTGAACCAGAGGAGAGGGACTGGTTATTGACGACACACCTCCTAAAAAAATATATGAGGTTCGGGGTTGGTTGCAAGCGGGAAAAAGGCAGTCCTAAGCAGCCAGCACCTGCTATCAATTTCTCGACAGATATTTTTGTCCCATCCCAAACAGAATCGCTGTGGCCTAGGTCTCAGGCGCGCCCTAGGAGAAAAGCATGAGCGTGGAGGCTGGTATGTGGCAGAAACTCCCTAACAATCACCCTGCCCCTCCCTCCCACCCTTCTTCCTCCAACCTCCGGGCCCTCCCCAGCGTGAGAAAGCGCTGAAGCTGGAGCAACCACTGGAGGCCATCATTCCTTGCAACCTGAGCCTCCATTTCAAAAGGGGCAGAAACTCACAGGAGCCTCGGCTCTGCCTTTGCAGTGCTGTCCAGCTCTCTAAGGGCCAGGTCTTCTCCCAGTTGGTTGATAACAAATTTGCAGAAGGTGAAAGTGCTGTTTTCCCATGAACTGCAGGACGAGGAAGGTTCTGATCAGTCACTGGGATGTTGATCTGTAACCCGAGGTTGGGACTCCCTGGCTATAACTCTTTGGGGATTTCTTACCCTCCCTTCTCCTCCCTAACTAGCAATACCGGGAAGGCAGCCTGGTGTGGAGAAAAGCGTGGTTCATTGCACAGCCGGCTTAGGAAAGAAAACACTGTATGTGAAAGTAAAGAAACCCCACTCTAGGTCCACTTGGGTGACAAACACATTTGAAGGGTGTAAGGAATAAAGTATAATTAAGGATAAAGCGAACTTAAAGTTAGCATAAGTACATAAGCCTAAAAACAGCAAGTTTGAGGCCTAAAAGAAAACAAAATATTAGCATAAGAAAAATGACAACTATAAAATCAAAATTTTGATTTTCTACTAGCTGTTTATCAACTGCTGTCAGAGAAAAAGTTTCTATATTCCTGATTTTGAGGCCCAAGAAAATCTTAGTGTGCATTGCTAAATGTTTCTAAAATAACTTAGCTTTTCTCTTATAATAAAGATAATACGTTTACTGTTTAAAATTTGGAAAACACACAAAAAAATCACCATGAAGAGAATAAAAATTATCCTGAATTCTAGAGCACCAAGGTATAGTTGTTAGCATTTTACTTTTCTTCTGCTGCTTTTATGTATTCATAGATATATTTACATAACTGAGATTAAATTATACATAAAATGCTATCACCTGAATTTTTAAATTAGTATATCATTAATAACTTTGTGTATTATCTTATAATATGTATTCATATAGAAAATAACTGCCTTTTCAGATTTTAAAAATAATGCATGCTTTTTGTAAATAATTCAAAAATAAAAGCATATATAATAAATTCAAATAAAAATCATGCCATTAATTGGGACTTAACAAAGACGGTTTTCCAAATGGGGAAAGGAAAATGTATTTGACTAATGCTGTTAGAGCAACTGGCTATTCATTTGGAAGTTTTTTAAATTAAATCTTTATCTCACACCATACACACAGAGAAATGCCAAATGTGTTACAGTGCTAAATATAAAAAGCAAAACTACAAAAACCATTAAAGGACCATATAGGGACCTATTTTTCTGATCTTAAGGAGAGAAGTTCTCAAATATGTAACAAAAAATCAATAATCAGAATATATGTTGTTAAAAATCTTACCAATTATTAACTAAAAGATAAGCAACCCAACATGAAAATGAACAAAGAATACAAATATGGATTTCCCAGAAGAAAAGTCTAATAAACATAGGTATAAGGACTCAATCTTGCCAGTTATCAGAGAAATGCAAATTAAAACAATATAAAGACATATTTTCCTCCCTGTCAAGCCAGCAAAACATTAAAAGATTAGTAATATGATTCAGTCTTGACAAGAGAATAGAGAAATGTCATTCTCACCTAATATTAGTAGGGGAATTAGTGTCACTTTTGGGAAAGACAGTTTGGTAGAAAATGATGATATTTAAATGCATAAATTCTTTCATCTGGCAATTCCACTTCACAACTTTTGTCTTGAGAATACACATGATATTTACAAAGAGAACCTAATGAGATGTCACTGCAGCGTTGTGGTTTGTGACAGCAACAGAGTGGACCCAGCTTAAATGCCCATCGTGGGGGAGTGATAAAATAACCTGGAATGCATCCATACTAGGTAACACGTGCATATTATAGATTATTGTGCAGCAGCTAAAAAGAACAAGAAAGGATCACATGTGCTGACATGGAGAGAACTTCAATATATATTGTTAAATGGAAAAAAGCAAATTGCAGAACAATATATACAGACTAGTCCCATTTTGTTTAAAGAATATTCACAAATAAAACTGTGTTGTTCTCCATAGGGTGTACGTTTCCACAAGTCTAGAGGGATATACACAAAATTGATAACAGGGGTCATCTCTGGGAAGAAGGGTGGGATTTGGCAGGGTGGGAAGAGGAGAGAATGAAAGGGAACTTCTGCTTTTATCTACATAGTTTTTCCATATTGTTGGAAGTTTATACATTGAGAGTGTATTTGTATATTATTTTTGTATTTATGGATGTAGATAGGGAGTAAGGGGTTGAGGAGATGGGAGAGAGAGCATCCATCACACAGAGCCAACCAATGCCAGCCTTTAGGTGAACTGAGCTTCCAGATGTCTCTCTGTATGACGTATACAATGGAAATAGAGATACATCATATACAGAAGTGGAATTCATGTATTCATCTGTTCATTCAATAAGTATTTTTGAATTCCTATGATGTTCAAGATTCTGGGTATGGCAATAAACAAATTCCCTGATCTTAGGTTACTGAGGGCAACAGATAATAAACAAATAAAAAATATATAATTTCAAGTGGATACAAGTTCGACATAAAAAAAATGAATGAATGCTCACGCTATAAATGCAACCAGTGCAATCTATCCAACAATATGGGAATCTTTCCATATATGTGTACATCCACAGAAATATTTTTAATGGGTGTGCATTCCATTCTATAGATGAACCATGGTTTATTTACACAATTGGCCGTTAATGAAAACTTGATTTGGTTTTACTACTATAAGCATCTTTGTCTCTTGTTATTATCTCCTTCAGATAATTTCCAAAAGTAGACTTGCTAGATGTTTCAGTGGTAAAGGAAGAATTTCTTCATTCCAAAAGTGCCACCAAGGGAAAATTTTTTTCTCTAGTCACATGGGTCCTTAGCTGTAGATCTCTAAGGAGTCTTGTGTCTCTATCATTCAAAAGAGGAACAGCAATTTTGTCAGCCTGTTTCAACAGTTGAAACAGAAATGGCACAGAATGGAGGGCATGGCCTGTCACACTGAGTTGGCCCTGTGGCAGGACCACATGGCTCTTTTAATTATGGTGTAAACTGGGCATTAAGAACGTGGGTCATGGCTCTTAAGGAAAGTGTCCAGGCATTTATAGGCTGAGATACAAGTAAACCATCATTCTTCAAAATGTCAAGCACACTGACAAAATTCAAACATCTTGGCACCTAAATTCAAACTGTTTACTATCATGATATCACATCATCTCATTAGTAATTTAGGACCTACAGGTTCAACTAATTTAAATGACGATGATAACTGGTGGTCAGTAGGAAAAAAAATCTTCTTATAAGATGATTTTTGCTTACAGGGCCCCAACGATTTCAGAGGATTTTCATGAAGACCACTACTGATATATTAACAACAAACAGTCATGTTGATGTGGGTTCAAAATGGTGCCATTCACCATTTTAACTGCTTTATAGATATTAGTTCAATAAATCCTCATGATAACCCAATGAGGTAGGTATTTAATATTCTCAGTTGACAGACAATAAAAGTTAAACAGAGAGATGATATAAATTGCCTAGTATCACACAGCAAGTGTGTGGCAGAACCAGGATTAGACCCCAGGTAGTCTGATGCTGAATCCTGTGTGCTGCCTCTCACCATGTTGAGTCAAAGGGAGGTGTGCAGGATTTTTCATCTTTATCCGGTTTGCCAACTGACCCTTCAGAAAGAGTTTATCAATTTAGAAACTCACAAAAGGTGCTTTAAGGGGTCTGTTTTCCTAGTTCTTCTCCAACATTGAGTATTGTGTTGTTGTTTTAACCTTTACCAATCTGATAGCTTAAAAAAAAGAAAGAATATCTCTTTTGTTATTAGCATTCTATATAATAGAATAATTTTTCAAAGACTTACTCACTTTTTATTTCTGGAATTGCTTTTTCATATATTCTGCCTATGTATTATTTCTTTGTTCATCTTTTCCTTATTGATATTTTAGAATTTTTTGATATATAAATATATCTTTTGCTTGGCATACAAGTGACAAAATTTGCCCTATGTTTTCCTTACTTTTTAAATCTTGTTTATGATCTTTTGTTTTGATATTTGCTACATAGAAGTTTAAATCTCAATGGGTTAAGATTTTTCAATATTATTAGGATTTCTGAATTTCATGTCATGCTTATAAATATCTGTACCATCCCAAGTTATAAAAAATATTTATCCATATTTCCTTCTAGTGTTTTTATAGTTTTATGCTTTTTCTTCATTTAAATCTTTGATCCATCTAGAATTTATTTTGTTGTAAAGAGTAAAGCAAAGATTCAGCTTTATTTTATTACAAAATTGCAAGATAGTTGACCCAATGTCAACTTACATAAAATACAAATAAAATTATGAAGACAAGTAGAGGAAAAAGATACGTTATACTGAGAAGAACAAAGATAAGAACTACAGGAGACCTTTCATAAGAAACTATGCAAGCTAAAAGATAATGGAGGGACATCTTCAAATACCAAAAGAAAAAAGCAAAAATTGTTAACCCAGAATTCTATATTGAGCAAAAATATCTTTCAAACATTAGGGTGAAATAAACACATTTTCAGAAAAATAAAAGCTGATATTATACATTGCCAGTAGACCTGCACTACAAGAAATGTTAAAGGAAGTTCTTCAGGCAGAAGAATATAATATCCGGTGGAAACTTGGATCTACACAAAGAAGCAAAGAGTGCCAAAATGGTAAAAATGAAAGTAGATATAAAATCCATTTTCCTTATTTTTAATTGCTCTAAAAGATAACTGATTGGATAAGGCAAAAACAGAAACAATATGTTGTAGGGTTTATAATGTATGTAAAAGTATAATGTATGACAATAATAACACAAAAAATAGAAGAAATGAATTTGGGAGTAAACTGCTGTCAGATTCTTATGCAATGTAATAAATGAAATAATATTATTTTAAGGTAGATTATGATAAGTAATGATGCATATTATAAACCCTAGGACAACCATCAACTAATTTTTAGAGAAGTATAACTAATAAGCTGATAATTAGGATAAAATGGAATCATAAAAAATATGCAATTAATGCAAAAGAAGGAAGAAAAACAGAAAGAAAGGAGCAAGAACACAGGGACAAATAAGAAACAAGTAGCAAGATGTTAATTTTAAATTCAGCCCTATCAATAATTACATTAATTGTAAATAGTCTAGACACACAATTAAAAAAAAAGATTGATTGGATTGGAGAAGATATTTGCGAATTATTCATCTAACAAGGAGTTAATATCCAAAACATATAACGAAGTTATACAACTCAACAACAAAAACAGAAACAGCCCAATTAAAAAATGGGCAGAGGATCTGAATAGACATTTTTCCAGAGAAGACATACAGATGGCTAACAGGCACATGAAAGGATGTTCAACATCATTAATTATTAGGGAAATGCAAATCAAAGACTCAAGATATCACCTCACACCTGTTAGAATGGCTATTATCAAAAAGATAAGTAATGACGAGTATAGGAGAGGATGTGGAGAAAAAGGAACCCTCACACACTGCTGATGGGAATGTAAATTGGTGCAGTCACTATGGAAAACAGTATGGAGATTCCTCAAAAAATTAAGAATAGAACTACCATATGATCTAGCTATTCTACTTCTGGGTATTTATACAAAGAACACAAAAGTATTAATTCAAAAAGATATATTCACCCCTATGTTCACTGCAGCATTATTTATAATAGCCAAGATATGGAAACAACCCAAGTGTCCATTGACAGATGGATGGATAAAGAAGATGTGGTATATGTATACAATGGAATACTACTCAATCATAAAAAATAATGAAATCCTGCCATTTATGACAATATGGTTGAACCTTGAGGGTATTATGATAAGTGAAATGTCAGACGCAGAAAGACAAATGTAGGTTTTCACTCACGTAGAATCTAAAAAAGCCAGACAAATGTAAAGAAACAAACTCATAGATACAGAAAACACAGTTGTTGGTTACAGAGGGGAAGGGGATTGGGGGTTGGTCGAAATTGGTATAGTAAGTCAATTGTACGATAATGGATGGTCACTTTGTGCTGTATACAGATTTCAAATTATAATGTTGTACACCTGAAACTTACATAATGTTGTATACTGATTTCACCTAAATAAAAAATAAATAATATATGATAAAAAGAAATTTATTAAAAAAGAAAGACCCCAATATATACTGTCCAAGGGAAACTAACTTTAAATATAAAAACGTAGGTAGGTTAAAAGTAAAAGGATGAAGGGGCTGGTCCAGTGCAATAGTGGTTAAGTTCATGCACTCTGCTTCAGCGGCCCGGGGTTCGCAGATTCGGATTGCAGGTGTGGACCTACACGCCTCTCATCAAGCCATGTTGTGGTAGCAGCCCACATACAAAGTAAAGGAAGACGGGCACAGATGTTAGCTCAGGAACCATTTTCCTTACCAAAAAAAAAGGTGAAATGATGAAACAGACACACCACGCACATACTAATCAAAAGAAAGCTGGAATAACTATCTTATTTATCACAGAGTAGATTTCAGAATAAAGAGTATTACTAGAGATAAACAAAGACATTACTTAATGATCAAGAGGTCAATTCACCAAGAAGGCGTGTATGTGGAAGCTCTGTTGCTGGGTAAGTATGTGTCTAGGATTGCTATATCTTCTTGGTGAATGCACCAAACAAGGAAGCCCCAAAATACTTGAGGCAAAAAGAGAGAGTGGAAATTTCTCAATAGGCAAATCCACAATTTTAGTTGGAGATTTCGACATTGCTCTCTCAATAATTGACAAAACAAGTAGACAAAAAATCAACAGAGATACAGAAAATGAAAAATTTGATCTCATTAACTTTTATAGAATGTTCCATTCAGCAAGAGCAATATGCACATAATTTGCAAGGACACAGAACATTCACATAGACCCTTTTCTGGGCCATGAATTGAACGTTAACAAATTTAAAGGAATTGAAATCATGCAATTATGCTTGCTGACTACAATGCAGTTAAACTAGAAATCAGTATCAGAGCAATATCTGGAAAATCCCCGAATGTTTAGAAATCAAACAGTATTAGTTGTCCCTCTGAGAACAAGATGTCTCATCATTTATTCAGAACTTCTTTTATGTCTCTTGGATGGATTTCACTATTCTCTTCATTTATCATGCACATATTTTTAAAGTTTATCCTAGGTATTTCATTTTATCGTATTTTATTTTATTGTTTTGGCTGCTTTTGTGAATGGGGTCTTTTATTACATTGTTGTTTTCTAACTGGTTCTTATTTGGCTCTAAGGACATTGATTTTGCTGTTTTTAAGAATTTGGTCACCTTATTGAACTTAAGATTTCCAATAGTTTTGTTTAATTGAGGTTTTTAATTAAGTGATCAGATCATCTGTAAATAATGTTTCCCCCTTTTAAAATATTTATATTATATTTATTTATCCTTTTGTCTAATTCTATTGACTAGCACTTTCAAAACAATGTTAAATAAAGTAGTGGTACCTGGGACGTTGTGTTCCTGATCTGGAATGGCATGGTTTCTAATGGCTGCCGTGAACTGATGGGTTGTGAAAGCAGACAAAACACACAATGCAAATGAAACTGAGGAGCCTAGCTCCACACAGTGAACAAACCGTGCGTGTGTGATGGGGGGAGAGCTGATCTTAAAGCCTCAAACTTCAGCAGAGAACCAGGATTGTTGGATCACAGAAGCGCAAGGCCATATACCTACGTAGTTCTCTCCAGATAGCTTCCTATTGCCTTTGGAGAAGGGCGGGGCTGAGAGTGTGGTTTAAGAGGTGTGTAGACTCTGCCTGTCTCGGAGCCTGAAATTCCTCAAGGAGAGACTCATTTGAGATCTGGGTCTTTTTGTTCTTTGAGTGTCTTCCAGAAAAGATACCACTGTTAGCCTTTTCAGCTTTCAGGGATTAGCTGACAGTAGCCCTGGGGGTGAGAGGAGGGACAGTGGTTGAGAAAGGCACGTGTAACTGGCAGTCAGGAGTGGGGAAAAGGCTGCTATGGGGACTCAAATACCACAAACCTCACTCATTTCACAGTGTCATCTGAGGCTACTCCACCCCAGCCCAGGGCCCTGGAACATTGTCAAATCTTAGTGGGGAAAGTTTCCCATCTGTGATGATCTGCTGGGGAACCTGATGAAAGAGCCCACGGCAGTCTTTGGTGCCAGAAAAACCTGGCCACTTCTTCACGAATGTGAGCTTCAAGGTCTTCAGTGCTACACTGGAAATCCACTTCCCGTGAAAGTAACTCAACAATACACATAAAATTCCTCGCCCCGTGCTGGGTACATAAATGCTTGTTGACTTGCTCTCCCCCTGTTGTAGGAGAGGGGAGCGAAAGATGTACCCAATCCTTATTGTGCGGATATGGCGATTCTTGAGTGAATTAGGGCCGCTGTGCCTCTGTGTATGCGTCTATTTTGCTCCTTTGGAGTTCCTAGAATTGTGGACTGCCGTGGTTAGAGTGGGGCCAGCCTGGGCTAATTTCTACAGTAATAAGAAGTGTTAGAAAATGCCTGTGTTTTGTTGCTTCCATTGCCATCCAACATACATGGACTGTGACAAAGACACTGTGGGCAAATCAAGTCATCTGAGATGATGGGACAATACTAAATCCCACCTTCGTGTTTCCCTAATAACCTACCAAAACGCCCAGAAGCTTCTCTCGCTACAATAGTGACACCGGCAATAAATGGCCAATGGAAAAGCATATGCTTTGGGTCAGGCAATTGCTGCATCTGACCTTGGCCTGGTCTTGCTTATGATGGTGGCACCAAAATGTACTCAGAAAGAACAATCATAGTGGCTGCCCTCCATGTGCTGACATAAATCTCCAGCAAGAGATCATAAACATCACCCCCATCTTCTCTCTAAGTAACTTTTCTTATGTGGGAAGACTGAGTTCACTCACAGAGGAGAAACACTAGGGGTGCTGGATGAAATGGGAAGTATGGATATTCCGTTTGGGGTCTGAATAGTAGAATGTTAGCCCCATGAGGGGAGAAAGTTCCCCTTCGTGGCCTCCCTGGGCTGTGACTGATACAGCAGAGAAGGGGCCAGGACTGGTGGCCTCCATGCAGAGGAGGAGGATTCCATCAGTGATGGCCAGGAGGGGAGACATCAGTCGCCATACTGATTGGGGTTCGAAGGAGCAGAGATGGTGCAGTCACAAAAAAGAACGTGCTTTCAGGAGGAGCTATGAGCCACCCCCGGCCCTGGCTCAAGCCAGAGGCTCTGCTGAGCATCCCTTACAAGAGGCAGGTCTGACCCAAGAAACACCCAGCTTACACACATGTTCCATGAAAAAGCAGTTTAAGCTTCTAAATGCCATGCATAAATTCTCAATTTTATAACTTCCCTGTGAAATAAGTTCCCATTAAAGCTACTGTTAGTGTTTCGTTATTCTCTAAGTTAAATGTTGGGGGGCCTGAATTTGGAGAGAGAAAAACCCTCAAATTTTTCTTTTACACCAGATACCATCCATGCAGCAAAGTAACACCCCCAACCAGCTATAATGTCATATGAAGTTGGGCCACACCTCTCTGACTTGGTTTCTTTGGCAGTTGACCCCCAGAGTGAGAATCTAGGGGGTCAGCAGGCCTACCCTCTACCAAATGACAAAAAGGGAGATAAGAGGACCCAAAGAATATAAATCACAGAGTTGTAAGTGTGTCTGGAGGCCGAGGGGCCCTGTCCCGTGCTGTTCTCATCTCTGGTCCCACGGCAAAGCTTCCCTTGACAGGTGCCAAGGAGTTGCTGTTTAGCACATGGAGGAAATTGGACACTTTAGAGCACTAGGTAAGAGTTTATGTCAACAAAAGCTTTCTGCCTTTTACATAAAGCAGCCACATTTATGCCTGGACTGACAGCTGTACTCGGGGTGGATTGCAAGGAAAACGCTGAAATGGAAAGAAAATCAGTCCTTCTGAAATAAAAAATAGAATGCAGAATAAGCTAACCTTCCTCCACATGCAAACAGCTTTTCCTGCATTGTGGCCCAAAGGCCTGTCCTGCACATGGCCTCTTCTCTGCTTAGACTGGAGGGCAGGCCCAGTGAGCACTTCAGGAGAACAGCCGGAGACCATTGAACTATAGCAAGTTGGAGACCCCCAATCCAGGCGGATCAAGTCCCCTCTGCTGGGAACCAGGAACTGAAAAACCAGAGAAATTAGTCTCGGCCTCTGCTTGTGACCAGGACAGAGGTGAAGCAAACTCTGGAACTGCAGGCAACCAGGAGGCCGGCCAGTTTGCAAAGAGAAAAGAGAAGGCAGATCTAACCAGAAGACCATGCCACTCAGGGACAGCACCTAATGATCTTCTAGTCTCATGCCTTGCCTGGATTCTGTGAGAAACCCCTGAACCCTCATAACAAATAACCCCCCATTTTAGATAACATTTTTTTTTAAAAACCCCAAAACCCGTATACCCACCCTGAGTGTTAAAGTGAATTTGAACTGGGCTTCTGT
Source organism: Equus asinus (assembly GCF_041296235.1). Classification (NCBI taxonomy): domain Eukaryota; kingdom Metazoa; phylum Chordata; class Mammalia; order Perissodactyla; family Equidae; genus Equus; species Equus asinus. The sequence goes on from NC_091816.1 coordinate 13,803,748, forward strand.
TGTTTGCCACCCAAAGGGTCTTAACTAAGACAAAGCGAAAGTCCTCCTTTGTCTGGGTAGCTCAGCCCTGTGTGACTGACTTCATTTCCCTTGTTCGTGGTGTTGGCCACCTCTACCAGCCACTTCCACCTTTTGATGGTGGGGGTTCCTCCTATCTGAGTCACCTCTGATTCTGTATGACCTGGGAAGGCCTCCTGGCCTCTCGGCATCTCAGCTGCCTGTCTGTAAGACTGCAGATGGCTCAATTGCCACACAGTGCTGGTGGGAGTACTTGGTAAGACCTCAGGAGCACTGAAACCCATTTTGCATAGGCAGGATTGTTGTACAAATGAAGCCGGCACTTATTAAGTTAGCCAGAGACTCTGTTCTTTCACCACCACATGTTTGGGACCCTCTGTGATCCTGTTCCTTTCTCAGCACCCCGGCCCAACTAAACAAAAGCCTCCTTGTAGGAGGGAAGTCTCATGACCCGAGAAGTAGGTGGAGGGTCCTGCCCTCGTTGGTGGCGTGGGGCCCACTTACAGGAGTGATAGAGTTGAAAGAGAAAGGGATTTGGAGTCAAGGGTCCTGAGTTTCAGAGCTGGCTTTAGTATTTGCCACAAGTATGACCTTGTGTGAGCCTGTCAAACTTGTTGAGCTTTAGTTTCTAGATCTGTAAAGTAAGGGTAGAAACGATCTCCCTTGTTGTGGCATTGTTGAGAGCATTCAAGGGGACAATATTTGAAAGTGCTGTGGAAGCCACAAATGCCTATTCAAATCGTGTTGTTATTAACTGTTATGGTAGCAAAATTTTTTTTCACACTACGCTCAGACTTGCAAAAGAAAAGTAACATCTTATTTTTCATAACAGACCTAGTGATCCCCAAAAGCGCCACCTCTCTGGGGAGCAACAACAGTCACAGCAAGGACGTTGATTACAACCTACTATGTTCGAAATGCTTTCTATGTGCTCTTCATCTATCCTCACAGCAACCGTGTGAGGTAGGCGCCAGTGTCGACTCCACTGTCAGCTATATCTGATGCTCTTCCTACTGCACCAGTCTCTTTTCAAGTTTCCAACAGTACTTTTCAAAGAAATACTCCGAGTTCTGCCCCACTCCATCCTTGTCCCCAAGATGACCTCTGAGTAGTATTTGGGGGAGTTTCTAAGTCCCTGTGGTCACAGAGGTGGCCTCTGATGTCTGTGGTGCCCTTGAGCTACTCTCTGTCCTGTGGGACATGGCGCCCCCTGTCTGCCTGGCGCTGCCAATGCTGTGGTAACGAGGCTGTGGCGGCTCTTGGTCTACCAGGCCCAACATTCCCCAGCAGACTCAGCCCCATCTGGCTCTCACTGGTGCTGAGTGTCCTCCTGACACTGGCTGAGGACACAATTGCCCCTTCAACACAAAGGGTCCTCCTTGCAACCTCTGTGGTGTCAACATCCCACATAAGCTCACCCTCCAGCCCTCCCCACTCATCTGTGTCCTCCTGGGGCTCATAGAGAATCTTGGATGCCTTAGCCACATGGAGGGGTTCTGTCCAGAGGCGGCATCCCATCAATTTTACTCTAATGTAGTCGTCGCAGAAATATTTATTGAACACCCACTATGTTCCAGTCACTGTGCTAGGTGCTTGGGATCAGAGAACAAAACAAAGATCCGTGCCCTAGTGGAGTTGACCTTCCTGCAACTCCATGACAGTGGAGGGGGCACTCGTTGAAGGGTCTCCTCCCAGAGTCCCAATAAGAGGTGGAACAAAGGCCCTCCCATCTTGGCCTCTCTCTGAACTTATCATCTCCCTGGGAATCTCAGATCCACACTCCTTCTCATATTCTAGAGAGCCAGAGGGGTTGGCATTTCGCTTTATTGTCCTTGTTGGCAAGGACTTCCCCTGCCCCTGATCCATCCCCTTCTGGGCAGTGGATTGGGAAGGCTGGAGGCTACCTGCCCTCTCCACCACTCTTTGATAAGGCATAGCAAGGCTCAGTTCTTAACACGCCAAAGGGAAATACTGGGGATTTGGAAAAAGTTCCTCTCTCTCCACAGCCTGGCTTTCTAGAGTACTGTCCTGACCAGGCAAAGAAACTTTGAGACTCAAAGTCAAGTGGGATTCCTTTGTTCTAGGGCTCCTGCACTGTACTTCCCCGGGTGCATTCAGACTCAGGCTCCAGCGTTGGTGGTACACTGTTGACAGAACAAAAGCTTTAAGGGGAAAGTGAAAATACATGGGCAAATTCAGGAACTAACCAGGACAGAGCGCTCATCAAACCATGGAGGCTCATATTCTGACACATATGCTGAAGGTCAGTTACTTCTTAATGTGCTCCCTGGAGTTTTCCCTATAGCTCTTTACGACAATGCTGGTGGGAATTGTAAAAAGCCTGACACCCAGTAAATCTTTTGTGGAATGAACAAGTGATCTATTAGAGAACATGCTCCACGTTATTCATGTCAAGGAATAAAGTCTGAGGGCCGTAGACTACAATAAATTCACACAAAAAAATGTACCTCCTACTTTATACCCAGCATTGAAGAGTATACACAAAGGCCGTTCTTGCCTGTGAGGAGGAAAAGAAATTACATATGAAACAATTACTGACCTATTGACTCAGGGAAGAGAGAGACGAGAGTGGGATGGAATTGTCTGAGGCTCTTTCTGGAAGAACTAGATGTTGAGATCAGCACAGCAGGAGGCAGAGGGCAGGAGGAATAGCAGGCCCAGAGCCAGGCGGCAGGAGTGAGCGTGCTCAGAGCTAACAGAGACCTGGATGACCAGAATAGAGAAGGCAGAGGAGGGGACAGTGGGAATGGAAGACAGATAGGTGAAGGGGCAACTTACGGAAGATCTTAGAAATCAGATAGAGGACTTCAGACTTGAAGTGGGGGTAGTTGTGCTAGGCTGGGCTGTGGTAATAAATAGACCCAAATATTTTCAGACACAATACAATTTACTTCTTGCTGATGTAGATGTCTAAACTCATTGGTGGATGGCTTTCCTCCTCACAGTCATTCAGGGACCCAGGCACCTCTATTTCCTATGCTGCCATCTCCTGAGCTTCATCCTTGTTTGCTCTTCTTAAAGTGTTGGTTGTTTTATTCACATTCCACTGCCTAGAACTCAGTTATACACTATGCTCAACTTCATGAGAGACCAGGAAATGTAGGCTGGCCACATGTCCAGGAAGAGGAAATGGATTTCTGATGCACAGGTAGCATTGTGTCTCGTGTGGAAATCCCAAAGGGGCTGCAAGAGCGGTTCTTGACACAGTCCATCATCTCATCATACTAGCATGACACAGCGCGTTTTGAGGAGAGAAACACCAATTGCAAGTCAACAGCTAGGAGATCATACCTGATGGTTTGAAGGCCCAAAGCTGTCTGATGGCAGTAGAAAGCCGAAGAAAAGAAGGTGGACAAAAAAACAATGGAATTGGGAGGGGGAGAGCAGGATTGCTTTTAGGAAATGAATAGAAGGGTGTTCAGTGAATTTACTAAATCCAAGGAGACCCCAGAGTCTGTGACCTCGGAGACCAGAGACGTCAGTGCTAGATGGAGGGAGCCAGTCCAAGGGGAAAGGAGGCTAATGAGGTGAGACACCAAGTGTCTTGCAAAAACAGAAAGAGGGAATATCAATGAAAAAGATTAATGCTAACATCTCAGCTTTCTTATAGGGACTGAGACCTCAATCCCTTAGGACCATGTCCTCCTGTCCTCCTTTCTTCAGATGATGAATGGAGAGGCCATAGGTTCACAGATCTTCAAGGGCTGTATCAGATAAATCGGTGCCATCCTAACCTTCAGATTGGTCCTTGACCATTTTAGACACTGAAAGTACCCATGCTCTTTTTGAAAAAGGATCCAGAAAAATAGACACTCCTTCTACCATGAAGGCTAACACCTCTACCCGTGGCTGCAAATTTTAGCCTCTTCCCAAGACCCCATCTCAAAGGCTATAGTACTGTAAACCAGCCATGGGGCAAGAAGCCCAGAGTCTCCCACATAGGAGGCCCTCACTGATGCATACTGATGGTCTTTCATGAATCTGAATGATCCACAGTTTACATTCAGACTGCATTTAATAAATGGCTCCATTAAGTGGTAGGTCCCATTGCTCTCCCAGACCTCTTCTCCCTACCCAAATCTTCACCAGCACCCCCATACACATACATGACCCCTCTCAGAGAGGGCATCCTTCTCCCCTGGGTGCAATGACTAACGCTTGATTCAGCTGTACTCTTAGCCTGAATGTCATTTTTTTCCTACCAGCACATCCACCCATTCTTTTCTCCCCACGTCAACCTGGGGAGATGACTCACCTGCTGTTAGCTGTGCCCCAACTCCTCCACCCTCCTCACACCCCCAAAGGTTGACTGGGCTGGAGCGAGGAGCAGAGGGGGAGCTTAGCAGAGGGGACAGTCAGTAACAGGTAAACATTTGATGAAAAGAGGCAGGAGCCTGATGCGGGATGAGTGGACCTGGGGAAGGGTCTGGGAGAGAAAGGGAGTGGTCGACAGCGGGGGAGTTTGAGAAGAGCCAAGGCAAAGAGGAAGGAGGGCAGCCTGACTAAACCCTGAGCACATGAGATGGTATGAGCATCCTTCCAGTCCCGCCAGGGCCCCTCGACAACACCCAGAACATCCTGGTAGGCTCTATGCCGTGATTCATTGTGTGCATTCCCATGGTGGTGTTGAGAAGATCTGGAACAAAGGGAAAGCCAAAGGGAGAACATTCTAATGCAACCCTGTAGGATGACTTGGCCCAGGAAGTTACATAAAGGTGACTTAGGAGTCACAGTTGCATGAGAGATGTAAAGGCTCTCAGAGCTCTGGTGTGACCTGCCCGAGGGTAAACCCTCACTCCAGGCCAAGGTATAAAGAGAAAAGCTGCCTCTCACGTCACCTCTTCCTGAAACAGGGCCCTCACTTTGCCATGGAGCAACCAGAGATTCAGTTCAACATGTTCCATAATTCGGCATGTCTGAGCACTTACTGCATACCAGGCCCAGTACTAGAGGAGAGTCACACACTTTGGAGCTGGAAGGAAGATCGGAGACCATGTACTCACTAGGGGCCCCAAGAAGTGAAGTAACTTGCCTAGAACACCAACTAGTAGCAACTGAGCCAGAGGCAGAGTTCCTACTTCCTGTTTCTCTTCATGATCCACTCTATCCTGCCTTTTCCCAGGAAATTATTTTGTAACAAATGAAACATGTTTTCCCAGGAAACTTCAAATTTGAGAGTAGGAGAGAGAAATGTCTATGCTGTGCTGCAATTTCCAGGCCTGTGCACGCTGACCACGCCCGTGAGAGAAGCCAGCTGTCCTTGGCCCAGAAGCTTTCCTTTCTCATTGAACACAGCAGGCCTCTTTCCTTATTTTCTCTGCAAGATCATCTCCTGCCCAAATTCATTGGTACCCATAGAACCGGGCAGCCTCCCCTACCTGCTTGTCCCTTAAAGGCGAACAACCACTAAGAAATGCAGGAAGGGAATCTGGTTTCCCTCTCCCCAACTTCCTTCTTGGTGCTGTTTCCTCATATCAACCTCGCTTCCCCATTCCTCATCGCTTCCCCCGAGTTGGAGGAACCCTGATACAGTGCAATGAGCTTATAGTGCAATGAACTGCTAGAGTCAGATAGACATTCTTTGAATCCAGCCTACATCACACACTAGCTGAATGATCTTAAGCAAGTTATTAAACCTCTCTGTCTCTGTCTTTGCTTACAAATTGAAATTGATAATATCCTATTCTCAGAAGTTTTGTGAGAGCCCTAGTGCATAAATGACACTCAATACACACATGTGGTGTAAACATCGAACTCAGTAATATACTAATTCCTTTGTTTGACTGCTTATTCCAATCTATCCTGTCTGTTTGGATGTTGTTGTCAAACCACAGGGCCAGAGCTGGGGCAGGGAGGAAAGATAAAGACAATGAAAAGAAAGAGCGCCTTTCAGCAGCCCTATTTCTGTGCCTTCCCAGGTCTCACTCTTGGTCTCGCCCCCAGAACACCATCAGTTGGGTTTCCTCTTCCCCTCACTACCAGCCTGGTCCACAGGATCCCACTGGTGAGCTGGCCTAGTCACAAAAGGCCCAAGAGACTCCCAGCACCTGGATTTTCCTTTGAAGTGGCAATGCTCTGACTAGGGTCTTTTGTGACTCCCACAAGCCGCCATTCTCATCTCTGGGATCCTTTCCCTACAAGGTCTAGTCAAGAGAGGATGGGGGCCCTGAGGAAGAAGTGTCTTTGCCTGAATCCTGTGGCCTTGTCTGCCGGTAGCAACATCCCTTAGAAGAGCCAGAAGGGCTCCGAGCTTGCCTCAGGACCAAAGAAGTGGGGCTCTGTTTCTCTGAGAATGTGGCAACTGTGTTTTTCAGAGATGGCTTGTGATAGCTAATTTTATGTGTCAACTTGACTGGGCCTCGAGGCGCCCAGACATTTGGTGAAACGTTGTTCTGCGTGTGTCTGTGAGAGTGTTTCTGGATGAGACTAATATTTGAATCGGTAGACTGAGGAAAGCAGGTGGCCCTTGCCAATGTGGATGGGCCTCATCCAATCCATTGAAGGCCTGAATAGAACAAAAGTGTTGAGGAAAAAGGAAGTTTGCCTGCTTGACCTTTGAGCTGGGACATTGTTCTTTTCCTGCCCTTGGACTAGAACTTACACCGTTGGCTCTCCTGGGTCTCCAGCTTGCTAACCTTAGATCTTGGGACTTCTCAGCTTCCATACTCATGTGAGCCAATCCCTTATCATTAATTAATTAATTAATTGATCTCCTTTTGGTTCTGTTTCTCTGGAGAACCCTAATACATGCCTGTAGCTTTAGCTCGCATCCCACTCGCTCTCCTTACAAGGCAACTTTGACCCTCCTCCATCAAGAGGTGGGGCCTGTGTTCCCTCCCTTTGGACCTGGGTGGGCTTGTAACTGCAGCAGAAATGACACTGTATGACTGTCAAGGCTGGGTCATAAAAGGTGATACAGCTTCTATTTGGTTCTCTTTTACTATTGTCATCCTTGCTGGTATAGCACGGAGAAGTTCCGAGTCCAAAGGTCCAAGAAAGCTGGAGGCAGAGCAGGGGTCAGGCCCAGTCCCCACCTCTCGGCCTTAGCTGTGACCCTGAGTGGATTCCCACCTCCCATGGCCTGGCCCCCTCCCTCACTGGGAGTTTGGTCAACCTCCAGGCCACCAGACCTGACTCCCTTAGGGGCACAATGCTGAAGCAATGATCGGCACCCCTAGAGGTAGTCTGGGAAAATGGAATGTCTTCCTGGGACAATACTGTTGTTTTAGGCACTGCAAAAAAACAATTGTCCTGCAGGACTGAGGATGTGGTCCAGGGGCCAGTTCCTCCCACCTTCACTTGCAAGACTCCTGCCTGCCTCAGAGCGAGTGAAGAGATACTGCTGTTCCTGTGACCCGGTGATCTCCCAGGGCACACCTTCCACCAGGGAAAGGGGAGAGAGAAAAAAATTACCTCCCTATTGCTGGCCAGTTTTTATGTCCCAGTAGAACAGCTTGGCATTCTGATCCAGGGAGGCAGAGATGGAGACAAGAGGAGACGACAGATAGACAAAGGGAAGCAGAGAGAGCCTGAGAGCCAAGAGCTCCAGGAGATGAATTTGGTTCAGTCAGTGGTGAGGCAGGACCTGCCGTTTGCCAGCTCTGCTCTGAACTGAGGGTGAAAGAGGAAGGTGCCCCTGCCCTGCCCTCGGGGCACTTGGCATCTGGTGGAGATTTGACCTATATGTGAACAAGGTCAAAACAATGACATGTGCTAAGTAAGCCTGGATGGTAAAGACAGCAGAAGTGAGGAACCCAGCCCACCTGGCTCAGAGCTCCAGAGAAAGATGCAGAGAGAGAGAGACTGTGCTGAGTTCTGAAGCTCTGTCAAATGCTTTTCTTGTCCTGCCCTTTGAAGTTTTAACACAATGAACATATTCCCTAGCCCTCGCTATGTGTCAGACACCATCTGTACCCTGTACTTATTTGGCATCATCTAATCACCAGCAAGCCTACGTGACTGATATTCCTATGATGTCCGTTCTGCAGATGAGAAAGCTGAGGCACGAAGAGGCATGACTCTCCAAGGTCACACTGCTGGTAAACCACAGAGCCAGGACTTAAACTCAGGCATGAGGCTCCAGGGCCCTTGCTGTAACTGTTGCCCAATTGCCTTTCTGGAGAGTCTCACAGGACAGCGAGGCTATGAGGGCCTTGAGAAATCGTCTCCGTCTTTCCCACACTACCTGTTCCCCACACTACCTGCTCCCTGAGATCACAGCCGTGCCTGTTAAAAAAGAGATGCCCGTGTTCCTCCATGGAGAGTTGGATTCACGTGGTTGGATGTGAGGCCCAGAGAGCCGGGCTTTTACTGTTGGCCTGTATGATTTTTCTGGTCAGACACTGCCCTAATTCCACCTGAATTACCACTAAATTTTATAGGTGAGGAAAGCAACTTTCAGAGGAGTTAAGGGAAGGGTCCAGGATCACATGGCCAGTTGGTGGCTGAGCCAGTCCGACCAGCGGGGACCCTGGCTCTCTCAGCCTTCCCCACCCCCATTGTCCTGCCTGGTCTTTGAAGGAAGCCTCCTTCAGCAGGAGATTGAGCAAAAGCTTCTCTCCCTGGGACTGACTTCTGAGGTGAGGCTGAAAAACCCCTGCAGACCTAAGTAAATAAATTCACTTTCCATGTTGGTCCAGGGTCAATTGAGTCCCACAGTATAGTCAGCAGCCACATATGTGCTGTGTTTTGAGGGCCTCTGAGGGACACCCCCGCCCCCGCGCCCCACTGCTCCGTCCACCATGGCTCTGAAATTCCTACCACTGGACTAGAGAAGGCTACTAATGTGCAGATGGCTTACCTGGAAACGGTAGGATGCTCATAGCCATAGGACCTTTGTTTATCAACAGATCCAAGCTTTAAACGGTTGAGGTAAATGCCAGCTGTGCTTTGATAGAGGAGGATGAGAAGAAGACGAGGATGAAAGTATGAAATCTGAGGGTAGCCACAGATGTGCACCAAGAGGGAAACTAGGCGGGGTTTGGGGGTATCAGGAGGCCTCCGAAGACAAATTTTGTCCCTCACAGTTTTACCTGTCCTGCTTGGAACCATTTCTCCTCACCCTAGCTGCAAAGCCAAAGAGGAACATTGACACATAAAGCTTCTACTCCCCAGCGCCTTCACTGACACCTAGCAGGTAGGGAGGCAGGGCTGATGGAAAATGCACCACAGCAGAACCCCATAATGCCACCCAGCATCAGAAGCACAGCTTGGGAACTTATCAGCAGCAAAATGCTATTAACCAGAGGGTTTTCTGGTACTCCAGAAATAAATCCCCTTGGATGGAGACAGTATTGATCCAGCTAATATATAATTCTCTGCTGGAGTAGCTGATGCTGGAGATTTCCCTGAAAAACACACAGCTTCTGAGAAAGACTGACTTCAGGTCATGTTTTTTTTTTGGGTGGAGAACTTGAGGATAATTCCAAACAACCACATGTGCCTCATACATGGGTAATAGTGACCGGATGATATAACGTCCCCACTGCGGGCCTCTGTTTACTTCTTCTCTTCTGCAGGGGAGGCCCTTCTCACTCAGTCACTCGACACTAATTTTCCAGAGTCACCCCCGCCCACCCTCTGGAAGGAATGACTGAAACCCAGCCAGGAGACAATCCCTGTCACTGCTTCAAAGAAATCACCCGGGGCCCAGCTCTGAAAAAGGCATCATGTTGCATTCAGGAAGGAATTTCCTTCATCCTTCATAGTAATCAACCAGGCCATTCAAAGGACAGTAGACTGCAACATCTCCAAATACTCCCGAAAGATTTGGGTTATCAACTCACCGTGCCCATCCACTTGTTAGAATTTTAAGGCATCAAAGATGGAGAAGACTTGAGAGAGCATCTAACCCAGAGGGCACAAACTCAGATGCTCACAGGAGGCAGACAGGTAAAGTAAGAGCAATGCAAGCCACATGGGGAGCACTGTGACTCTGAGAGTTCTTACCCCATCCAAAGGAATGAAACGCAAAGAAAACATTAAGATACAGGTCCTTCTGACTCCAAACCCCAGAGCCTTTTTCCTGAGGCCTGGTTTATCCATTTCCTAGAGCTGCCCTGACAAATTACACAAACTTAGTGGCTTAAAACAACAGATAGCTCTTACCTCAGTTCTGGAAGCCAGATGTCCAAAATCAAGGTGTCAGCAGGACCACGCCCCCTCCGAAGGCTCTGAGGGAGAAGGCTTCCTTGCTTCTTCCAGCTTCCGGTGGCTCCGGGCGTTCTGTGGTCTACGGCTGCGTAACTCCCAACTCTGCCTCTGTCTTCTGATTGCCTTCTCTGTGTGTCTGTCTCCTCTTCTTGTCTCATAAAGACAGTTTCATTGGATTTGGGGCTCACCTAAATAATCCAGGATGATCTTATCTTGAGATCCTTAACTTGATTACATCTGCAAAGACTCTATCCAAATAAGGTCACATTCACAGGTTCTGGGGGTTGGGACGAGGACATATCTTTTGGGGGCCACCCTTCAACTCACACCACACTGGAGTGAAAAATACATAAACGAGCCCTTCCAGGATCTGCAAGTGAACCCCAGCAATGTAATTCTCTTTTGTAATTTCTGAGAGGAATTTGCATCCACATTTGTTCTTTTATCATTGCTTCTCCTTAAAACTTCTGCATGATGTCAGTGGCAGGCATGTGCTAACTAAAAATCCAGGCTACCATGAACTATTATAATCTTGACTCACATTCTTCTTCCATTCTGGCAGCCCTCATCACTTTTCCTTTTCTTGGAGTATAACTTCTTTCTACTGTTTAGTCCATTCTCCTCCCCTTCCTCTTCCTCCCTCCTCTCAAACCCAGTGTTACCAAGATGTCTCTTCCTCATTCCAGAAGTGCTGCTAACAAATTTTAGTGTGCATCAGAATCACCAGGAGGACTCGTTCAAACACAGATGGCTGGGCTCCACCCCTAGAGCTTATGATTCAGTAGGTCTGAGTTGGACCTGACAATCTGCATTTTTATCCCAGGTGCTGCTGATGCTGCTGGTCCAGGGGCCACAATGAGAACCGTTGCTCTAGCTCAGCACTTTCTCCTTGCTCTTTTAGTGGCATTCACTTCTTACTGTTACCCCATTACCACATCCACCTTCCTTTGCGCTCTCTGGTCACTTAGTCCCATCTATTGGAGTTATCTCCAAACAGCTGGAGCCACAGTTGACTTAGTTTCCATCCTACACGCACAGACCGCCACCTAACCATTTCATACCTTTGACACTGATCGAAAACCTTTCCTTCATTCCTCTACCCTCTTACTTCTCCAGGTCAAAGTTGAGGAAACTCAAGTAACTAAGACTTATAATCAAAAAACAGGAAAATCTGGTCCCAAGCAGGGGAAGCAACAGCCTTGGCAACAAGCTGACTTTAGATACTTTCAATGGACTAAGAAAGTGGGCAGTCTGGAGCTGGCTCCAGCTCGGTCTGGGATGATTACAGAGAAAACATCCAACCCCATCTCCACCCACCCATCCACCCATGCTCCTTCTGTCCTCACCAGACCCACGTGCCCTAGAGCACTGCAATCCTTCTCCAGAGTGGGTGTCCAGATGCCAGCACACTGTCTTCCCAGGACGTTGAGCAACATTGGGTGAAGTATTTCCAGCATTCATGTACTCCCCAACAGGCTGCAAGACATTTTCTCTAAGGAATTTCAACACACATAACTAGTGCTTTGTTCCAATGTGAATGAGAGTTTGTCTGGGTGCCAGTGTTTCACCATACAGGAGATTAGCAAACATGAGCCCAAGACTCTTAACAGCCACATTTCAGTCTTGCTCTTTCTCCATATTATGCACAAATGTCAAACCACTCTAGAAAACGAAAAAAGAGAGGAGGTGTCAGTCCTGTGTGAAGATCTAATTAATCTAGACAATCTGCTGTTATAAACCCTTTTAATGTCAAGTACCCACCATCGGTTTTGCTAAAGATGGGCTGAGCTAAGCATGGGCTGTGTACTTCCGTCAGAATCTGGCTAATAGTGTGTTGACACCCAAAGCTTCCTCACACTTTCCCCTTATGCCCTCAAAAATGGAATTTTTTAAAAAATAAGAGGTTAAGTGCTAATGGTGAAGGTTCTCATACAGCTCTGGTGCTCCAAGTGAACAGTTGACTTCTCCATGAATTGAGACCCAAGTGGAAGGGAAAGTCTAATTTGGTAGTGGGTTAATTGAACACAAGGGACCAACTGAGGGTGGGCTGGAGTCTCCTGCTAAGACAGGAACTCTTATCTCAGTTCCTTGTCTTATGGTCTCAGAAAGCTTTATTGAGGGTTCTGTATTAGTTTGCAAGGGCTGCCATAACAACGTACAACAGACTGGGGGACTTAAACAACAGAAATTTATTTTCTCCCAGTTCGAGAGGCTGGAAGTCTGAGATCAAGATGGCAGCAGGATTGGTGTCTTCTGAGGCCTCTCTCCTTGACTTGCAAATGGGCATCTTCTCCCTGTGTCTTCACATGATCTTCCCTCGATGTGTGTCTGTATCCTAACGTCCTCTTTTTATCAGAATACCATTCCTATTGGATGAGGGCTACTCATATGACCTACTTTTATTTAATTATCTCTTCAAAGACCCTATCTCCAAATACAGTCACATTCTGAGGAACGGGGTGTTAAGACTTCAACACATAAATTTGGGGGGGACACAATTCAGGCCATAACAGTATCCTCATTCATTTAAACCGTTCACCACATTTCATTTATTGTAAGTCGCATATTTTCCCACATTTTAACATCTGCGAAATCAGATTACATCTAACAATCTGTGGTGTTCAGAGGTGAATTGGTAGATATTTTTCTCTATCAGTGATGCATAAAGTTATGGTCCACCATACAATGGGTAACTTCTTGGATTCAATGAAGTATCATAGTCCTCACAACACCTCATTGAATTAGGTACTATTTTCAGCCTCATTTTACAAATTAGGAAACTGAAGTGCGTAGGTTAAACAACTTGTCCAAGGACATCAGCTAGCAAGTGGTAGAGCTGGGTTTCAAACCCAATCAGTCTGACTTCTGGGCCCATCTTCTTAACCACTGCACTGGACCGTCTCATGGGGTTGCTGTGAGGCTAACCAAAGGTTTGCATACGAGGCACTTACAACGGTGCCTGGAACAGAGTACATGCTCAAGAAATGTAGGCAACTATTATCCTTTATTTGGGGGAATTGTAAATGGCGTATGTGTCTCTTATAAGTCACAGTGGACTGGACATGTGTTCTCTACAGCGATGTGTGACCATGATGCCTTCCCCCTTCATAAGCAAACATTTTCAGTCTAGGTTGGGTGACCAACTTGTCCTGGATTTCCTAGGACCTTCCAAGTTTTACCATGGAAAATCCTACATTCCTCAGACCCAGGCAAGCCAGGATGGTTGGTCCCCCTGTCAGCATGAAAGAAGGAGGCTTTAAACTTGAATACAGGAAATGGAGGGGAAGGAACTCAATAAAAGTGAGATACACCATCAGGGAATAATCTACTCCATGGGAACTGTTTAGGTGAAGAGATGGGTAAAGGACATGAAGGATTTAAGAACATTTCAGAGTTTGTGAGTCTGATTATTGAGGAAAAGGAATAAGTATGCCAAGGAGGAAAGCTGGGTTTGGAAAAGTAGATGAGGAATTTCATTTCAGATGCCCTGAGCTTAGGTGGTTTCAGGCCAACCAGATACACTATGAGTGTGTGGACCCAGGGACAGTCAGAGGTGCCAAAGACAGACTCCAGAGCCATCCCCTGGAATGCGACCACCGTCCAAGGTTGTGAGGGACCCATCAAGGGAACCCTGCAGGGGAGAGTGACCTCCTGGAAGGAAGGTAGACCACAGCCTAAACATTGGTTCTCAACCTTTACATGGGATGGAATCACCCACGGAGTTCACACAAACACAAACCCCATACTGAATCAGAATTCCTACATGGCAGCAACAATGAAAGGTATTGGGTGATATAATCTGATACGAGATTCAAAGCTAGTGATGTTTGGGGAGGGAAGTGGGGAAGGGGTTTTAAGAGGCCATGGGATTCACGGAGAACATCTAGGTCTCCTCCAGGCCCAGTGGTACAAAGTCTACAGGAGAAAAATAGCTACCCCTTGAGGGGCTGCAGGGGAGGCACTGTCCTCAAGGGAGATTCAGGGAAAGAGAAGAGATTAAGGATATGTAGGATTTTGCTGATGATGGTCCAGGAATTACAGAGACACAGTAGAAGAGGTTCACGAGTTAGGAAGGGGAAAGACTAGTGGGTATGCAGAACCTACAGGGATTAGAGGGTGGGAGACACAAAGAGACCTGGGAGGCTGGGGCTTCTTAGGATAACTGAAATAAACAAGGACAGAAAGCATAATGAGATTAGTCCTACCGGACTCAAGACAAATGTTGCTGGTGAAGCTGTAAGCATTGAAAGGTAGGGAGGGGTGGGTACTTCAGGCCCATTCTCGAGCCCCAAAGATAGTGGGATAGAAGACCTAGGGAGGCAAGGTCTTAATTCCTGAGCTCAGGATCATTCTTAATACTGTCTCCCTGTCTCCCTTTTGAGCCTTGTATATGAAGTTACAGACATTTGGGAAAGTCAAGCACTACTCCAAGACCAAGCCTCCTCTTGATCTCTGTCAGTGGAGAGTGAAGGCTTATTGTTTTTTGGGATTTTGCAGATAGTATTAATCCCATCATATCTGATATAATCCAAAATACTAAGAGTGTTGAAGGTCCTAGTAAGAAGAGACAGAATTACTACGGAAACAAGTATAGAAATAAGTACACTGAGAGTGGTAAGAAAATGTCAAATGTTGCTTGTTTGAAGACACTTTGAACTCGCAAACAACTAGATTTAAGAATGACCTTAAGATCAAAGTGGAATGGTGGTTTCAAGGGCCTGCAGGGGCGGGGGAAATGAGGAGTTGCTAATCAATGGGCATAAAGCTTCAGTTAAACAAGATGAATAAGTTCTAGAGATCTTCAGTACAAGATTGTATTTATAGTAAACAATGCTGTATTATGTACTTAAAAATTTATTGTATTCTTACTATAATAAAACAAAATTTAAAAAAAAAGAATGACCTTGAGAACCCAACCTGTTTGCAAGTAAAGAAGTTTCGATACACTCTGTAAATTCACTAGTCAATATTTTCAACATATTATGTCCTACATATAAGATGCAAGTAGTATAACACAGTTATTATTACAGGTAACTGATGGTTAATTCCACATAACTGTTGCTCTCTTGAATTATTTTCTTATGTTAATACAATCAGAGGAAGAGAAGAAAAGCTGTTTGGATGATGAAACTCTGACTTCAAAACAATTATTGTCAGATTCATACAATGATGGATCTAAAAACAGAATCTATGGAAGTCAGCTAATCCAGTCGTCCCCTCCCTTCATTCAGAGGACATTCTGCTACTCACGCAACACTTCATCATGTATCATCTTATGAGATCTCACCTGTCTTAGTCTGTTCAGAAGCTATAACAAAATTTTATAAACGAAATGGCTTATAAACAACAGAAATTTATTTTTCACAGTTCGGGAGGCTAAGTCCAAGATTAAGGCACCAGCAGATCAGTGTCTGGGGAAGGCCAGCTCCTGGCTCATAGACAGTGGTCTTCTCATTGGGTCCTCACATGACAGAAGGGCAAGGGAGCTCTCTGGGGTCTTGTTATAAGGGTACTAATCCCATGAGGGTTCTGCCCTCATGACCTAATCACCCTCCAAAGGCCCCACCTCCAAATATGATCCCATTGAGGGAATAGGTTTCAACATATGAATTTTGGGGGGATACAAACATTGTCTATAGCATCAGTTTATACTTGTGTTGCTATTTACCTTTTCATCTATTCACATCTTCAGCTTTGAACCCACTCATAAGCTCCTGGAGAGAGAAGGTTGTCCTTTGCATACCGATGATGTACAATAAATATTTGATGGCCAATAATACTGGTTTGCTCCCAATCCACAAACTCCAAGGGACCACCTGAGTTTTCTTACACTGTTACTTTATGCTTCCAATAAAGAGTCTTTCTCTTGGGGATCTGCACTGGTATATACATAGACAGCATTATTCATCAATTTTACTGCACAGTCACTGCTTATCATTTGGAGCTTTGTGTCTTCTGGCCATTTCAAAGGAGATTCGTAATGAACACGAGCAACCCAGACAACCAGCAGGAGTCAAGGTAGGTAGAAACCAAGTCAGGTCTCTGAAAGTTGGGAGGAGGGGCCTCAGGAGGCACATGCCCTGATATGACTCTCTTTTGCCCTCAGCACAGCCTCTCTTATCTATGGTAAGGATATGTTCAGCTCTGTGTCACTTGGAAAACAAGGGACAAGCACAAGGGGCAGACTCCAAGAGGACGAAGAGTCTCTGGCAAGCATGGAAGGAAGAGTAGGTGCCCTCCCCGCTTCTCTGACTCTTGAAGTCTCACTTATCCTTTAATGTCCTGACCAAAGAGAGCTTCTCTAAATTAAAATATTACCCCCACCCCCACCCCTGTGCTCCCATAGTCTTGGTGCACTCCTCTTGATGAACACATCATATTCTGCTACCACTGCACCAATGCATCACTTGGAATTGTCGTCCTCCTGCTTTGGATGACAGGCATTACATCCAAGGTCCAGTGCACAGCCTTCTGTAAAGATCTACCCCTCACTGAGGACCACTTTTCCTCTTTTATTTATCTTAGAATAATAAACATGAGGGCTGGCCCTGTGGCCAAGTGGTTCAGTTTGTGCACTCCGCTTTGGCAGCCTGGGGTTCACAAGTTCAGATCCTGAGCACCGAACTATACATCACTCATCAAGCCATGCTGTGGTGGCATCCCACACAGAAGAACTAGAATGACCTACCACTAGGATATACAACCATATACTTGGGCTTTGAAAGGGAGGGGAAAAAAAAAAAAGCTCTTCATTCTCATTTAAAAAAAAAGAAGAAATATGTGGGTGTATGTGTGCATGCATATGTCCTACTACAGACTGCAAACCCCTTGAGCATAGACACTTCATGTTTTGTTATTGCTTTTGTTTAAGTGACACCCCCCTCCCATCATTTGCTTAAGAAAACCTGTTCATCTGTTAAATGCCACTGCCTCTGACACCTGCGTAGACGCTCCAAGCCAGAATAGCCTCTGGTTTACATAGCTCATAATGACACTGACTATACATTAACAGTGTCATGATTTCTTTCACTGCAAATCTGTCTTTTGCTGAGAGGCTGAGACTTTAACATTACTCATCTTTATATTCCTAGCTCTTTGCCTAGCGTCCAGCACATACTAAGCCAAAAAAAAAAAAAAAATGCTTGCTGAACCTGAACTGAAGAGAATTCACAGGTAGAGGCCCAACTAAATAAGGTCAGAATTGTAGAGTGTGGCTACAGGAGGATGGACTGGTTTTCATTCCCCCCAATTTTTTCTTAACCTCTGACCAGGGCAGGAAATTGAACAGAAGGACTTGGTCTCTTTAGGCTTAAGACTTAGATGGTGTCACAGTGTGGGTTTCCTGGGATAGGCTTCCATTTTAAGCTGCCTCACCCTAGGAGACGTGGAGGGTCATGAGGACCCTGAGCATCCAAGCATTCTAGGGCAAGATGCACTGTGCCCGCTACACTATTTACTCAGGGTATCAGCACCAATACCATGACAACCCAGAAGCAGCCCAGTCCCCCGTCAGGACTGGGGACAAAAGTCTAGACTGCTCAGAGGGGAAATGTTTGGAGGAAGGAGATGGGCTACAGAGAAGATAAGAAAGGAGGTAACTCTCAACTGTACAATTAATTTGCAACTTACACCATCCCCTTACCAATTCTTTTGTGTAAGTCTGTTGCTCCATCATTTATAAGATGAAATCGCTTCTCATCTTGCAAGGCATTTAACACACATTTAGTGAGAGGACTTAAGGCTCTCGAATGCCAGCTCCCCTTTCACACGGTAGAGATCAAAATCAGAAACCGATCTCACCTTTGACAGAGTTACACAGGTTGCTTTGGGTGGGACAAGAGCAGGCTGCCACACCAGCCAGAAAGTGAAACCAACATAGCAATAGGGAAGGAACAAAATGAAATTCTGTGCTGTTCGTGTAGAGGAAAATGCTGTCGTGGATCCATGGAGGCTGACACACCATTCAAATTGTGACAACAAAGCGATTCAAGAGATGATAACGTCTTTGTGAGTACGGTTGACACCACTCACAGAGTCACGGGCTGATAACTTGACATGATGTGAAGGTGCTGGGATTTTCTTTGATGGCTCTGTCTACTGTAAGAATCTAGCACTGCAAATAAACCGCTGGGATAGTTATGTGTGCTTTTCCATTTTTTATGGGTTTTCCAATAAAATCCATTTACAATCAGTACCTTTCGATTAAGTTGACAAAAAAGAAATTCCCAAGTATTTAATAGAATATTTTCTCTTCTTTTCTCCTCCTTCTTACCAGGTCCCCACCACGAGCCATTCCCTAATTCTGATGGCAAAGGTAACTGGCTCAGTGACAAGAACAAAGAGATGATAGATAGCAGGTGTTAGGGATTCCACAGACACAATTATTAGGTCAACTCTTTCCAAATATTGTTTCTCGAGGACCCTCAGTGTGCCTGGCACACTATTAGGTGCTAAAGGAGTTGCCAAAAAAATGCAAGCGCTATGCCACCTGCCCTCAAAGAGCCACATACTCATTGGAGACTCAGGGCTCCCACTCAGAAAACAACTGACGAGTTGTAACAGCTCTTTCCATTGGTCTGGACCCTCTCAGAAAGTTCCAGTAAAAAGGGCTCAACATCCTGAGACTTCGGTGTTTCCATCGTCGAATCTCATTAGAACCCTGGAGCTGGGTAATTTTGTACGTTCCTTTGATTACCCAGCTTCCCCCTCTCCCAGCCAAGCATTCCCTAAACATTCCATACCTCATTCTGCCAGATGACCACCTGGCTACTGCCCCTTCGGTCCGTTAAATCAACAAGCACTGCTCCAGGGATGAAGTCTCTGCTCTTTGCCCCTGCTTCTCATCCTCAATTGTGGCCTACGCCACCATCTCCCCTAGAAGTGCTCCTTGTCTTACAATTCTCCTATCAATTCTGTGTCGTACAGGCAGTGTTCTCAAGCCTGTGTCCTTGAGACTGTGTGCTCTCTAGACTTTATGCTCAAACCTGTGTGCTTTAAACTGTGTCCTCAAGTCCGCATCCTCGGCCTGTGTCTTCTAGACTGTGCCCTCTAGACTGTGTCCTCAAGTCTGCATCCTCAAGCCTGTGTCCTCTGGACTGTGTTCTCCAGCCTGCGTCCTTGAGCCTGTGCCTCTAGACTGCTGTTTCTCTTTAAACCAAACCTCTCTCATCTTGATTTTCCCCCTACACACTTTCTACCACCTCATTATAAGCTGCAACTTTGCTTTCCCTGACACCATGGGTCATTAGGAGGGTAGGAAGCAGATTTAAGGGAGATGATTTCAGTTGGAGCCTTGTTGAGCTTGGGCTGCCTGTGAGGTATTAATCTGGAGATGACTCATAGGCAATTGGACATGCGGATTTGAGATTCAGGAATGAAGTCAAGGAGTCATCTACATGCAGGGACAGTTAGGAAAAAAACACCCAAACTCAACAACTCTGGAGTAGTTGGAGATTGCTGAGGTACCGCAAGAGGAAGAAGAGAAAATGGCTGAGAGCAGCAATCCTTGAAGAACACATTTAAGAGGTAGGTAGGTGGAGGACAGGCTGGAGGGATGGAGAGAAACAAGAGGAAAGCCAGATGGCTGTGGAGTTATGGAGGTAATGGGAGGAGAGACAAGGGAGAAATCAACACTGCCAGCCACCGCAGAGACAGCAAATGAGATAAAGATGAAAGTGGTCGCTGAGTTTGGCCACTACATTATGGGTCTGAAATTTGTGACCTAAGCAGTTTCAGAGAAGAGAGGAAATAAACACCTAACTATATAGGCTGAGGAGCAAAGGAAAGGTGAGAAGGTAGACATGGCTACAGACGCTGCTTTCGAAAAGCCTTGACTGGAGGAAAGGAGTCAGGTGATAGCTAAAAGACAATGCAGGACTGGGTGGGGGTGGGGGGTGGGTTCTCTCCAGGTTTTTGGTCCTTATTGTTGCTCTTACTTTAAGATGGATTCAATCTGAGCATATTACCAATCTGGGAGCCAGAAGCCTATAGATGTGGTAAGGATGAGAATTCCAAAGAGGATAGTTAATGGAGGAAGAATCTGGAAGAGATGAGAATTAAGAATTTAGCTGGAGTTTTAGCCTTAAACTTATTTCTCTGAATCTTGAAGAAAAGCAGCCCAGGGTAACTTGATTTTGGAGTTCTGGCCTAAGTGCTTCAGCGTCTTTCCTGAAGAAGGAAGAAAGGTCATCTTCTAAGAATGAGGGAGAAAGGACTGGAATCGTGAGTTTGAGAAAAGAGGCGATGGTTTGAAAAAACATAAATGAATAGGAGAAGGGTCCCTGAGGACAAGAACAAAATTGTCAGTCCATCATTTATGGTCCACTGAGACAGTGTGTCCCCTAATCATGCACCCACATGCATGGAGTTCTTGAGTTTCCGGGGCTGTACTCTGCCACATCTATACTCTCTATTTAGAAGTAGAGAAACAATTTTGGGAGTTTGCTTGTTGAGTTGTTGAATAGAATTTGTGTTCACTGTAATATACGCTTATTCTAGACGTGGATTTGTCTTTCTTGCCTGCCATGCTTCTGCCATATATGGACTTACTCAATGCCTTATTCATCATCATTGCATCCAAGGCAATATTGCTCCTCTCAGGGACAGTTATTTTATGGGAAAACTAGTAAGGCCACATGTGCATGCTCACAGCATTCATTGGTCTTACCGTATATCCTTCATCCGGAAACAAAGGGCCTCATAGAATGGGGGAATGGCCCACGAAGGCCCAGTTACAGTGCTACTTGGGAACAATGACTAGCAAGGTGGTGGAATGTGGCATATGCTCCAAATCAGAAACAAATGAATAGGAGTGTTTCTCCCTTAGCCAGAATGCATGGCCATAGGAACTAAGTAGCAAAATATCTCTCACCGCTACATCTGATGACCCGTTGGCAAAATATCTGCTTCCTACCTCTGAGACTTTGAGCTCTGGAGCTTTAGAACTCACAGTTCACCAGAGGACACAATCATTTTCCCACTGAACCAGAAGCTGAGACTGCCATCTAGTCACTTTGGGCCCTGGTGCCATTGAAACAATAGGCAAAAAAACAAAAACAAAAAAAGGAGTTATCTTTTAGCCAGCATGATTGGCCTTGATGAACAAGGTGAAAAAACAAAACAAAACATGTTATTATACAATCGGGGCAGGGAGAAAGATGTCTGGAAAGCAGGGGATCCTCTGGGGCACCTCCTAAAATGGTCATACCTATGGTAACAATTAATGAAGTCTGTAACAACCCCGGACAGGAGAGACCATCATAGGCTAGACCCCTCAGAAATAACTGTTTAGGGCACCCCACTAAGTAAAGAGTCCTGACCGACTGAAGTATTGACTGAGGGCAAAGAAATTGGTAGAGAAGGAAGAGACTATAAATACCAATCAACTATAACTTTGACCATTTACAGGAATGAGAACTGCAATATCTACCCATAGTTTCTTTTGTTCTCTCCCCCCCCCCGCCCGCTTATAACCATATAAATATAATTTCTTTTATCTCTTCCTCTCTTTCCTGTACTGTTGTGGTTGTGATGGCTATCTTCCTAATCTAGACCATAGATTAGAGGACAGTAACACTGGATTGTAAGTGAACTAAGGGGGAATGACCATTGCTCAGAGATGGATGCTCTGACCAGTAAGACTTTGGAGGAGAGGGTAAATATGCATATGTGTTTGACCATACACAAGCCAGTTACTATTAAACCACATGAGTTTGCCATTTTTAGGTCAAAAACTCAAAAATCAGCAATTTCATAAGATCCAACCTAGTACCTTAGCTTAGGCAGGAATGTCTGTTGTTGCTGTTGTTTGGAAATTTAAGTTAAAGGGAAAGATGTGCATGAGTGTTGGGTACCAAAGTGGTGGATTGTGGCATTACTAGATATTAGCTTGCTCAACACCCATTCTAACTCTCTCTTGTCCTGTTGATGTTTCTCAGACTCCCTAGCAGTGAAGATTCCAGATGTGATTTAGGCTCTACCATTAAATTGTACTTGTGTTGGTTGTCAGTTATGAATTGACTTAGGTGGCAAGAAAGTTTGAGTACAAGACTTCCATTTGTCTGATGTGGATCAGGGTAGAGAGGTCTGTTCCCGGAGCCAGCAGCTACAATGCTGGCTCTCTGATTTTGTTGCTGGGTCTAGTGACTCCCTGATCATATCAAAGGCAATGTAACTCTGGGTCGAACACCATCTCACTATGCAGAAGCAACAGCTCACTTGTCAGTTCAGTTCTGCAGTGTGATTTTGGGACTCATTCCTGGAAATTCTATCTCGACTAATGCATGTTTATCAGCCTTCTCAATGATTCTATGAGGGATGCGTACCATTTAATAAAATGCTCAGTGCTTATACCGGCTAGAGTGGATTCTCTTGTTTGTACCCGAGAATCCCATCTAATATACAGAATATCTGTCCCTCAGCCCTGAGTTCTGGCCCAATATTCCACTGCTCCTTCCACCCGCAATGATGAGACTCTGGCATCCAGAAGAAGGGCATCCACCATTCTTCCCTCACCTCCTCCCTCCTCCCCACACAGCCCGTGAATGTGTGACAAGGTTACGGAATGAACAGTACTCTGGTCAATCTCATCATCCCATTTAATGATCTTCAGACCGTGCGCCTTGGAAACCTGGGAGAGCACAGAGAGTTTGCAGGAGTTTCCCACTGAAGTATTTTCCATCAAATGCTGAAGAGATCAATTGCCCAGTTCTCCATTTGTTAAAAACCACTTCCCATGTCAAGATTCTGCCTGAGATTTCTTTGAAAAAGAGAGTTCTAACACTAAAATATTTTTAAGCCACTGTTCTTGTTCCTAACCACTGCACTAAAAATGAGGACGACACTTAGATACTTCTAAGGAACGACCCTGAAGCCGCTCTGTAGGCCTATTGCTTTATAGACAATGAATCACAATGACCAATGACACCGATTCCTTCAGTACCTACTGTTTACCTGCAATAAGCCCCATGCCAGGCTAGGTGCTGGGGACACAAAGGTGAATCATATTTAGTTCCTAACTTAAGGAGCTTCCAGCCTAATATTTTGTATTGGAAGTTAAAGCTGTATTGAGCTTTTTTCACAATACTTAATAAAAGTGCTCTGTTTTCTCTGAAACCCAATAGATTCACAATCAGATGCTCTGAGTTCTAGACCAAATTCTCTTTGTCTCTTCATCCCTCAGTTTCTCATTGGTGGTATGTAGCTAATAACTCACTAAGTTACTGTGAGGGACAAACGGACTAGTGTAAATATACAATAGCGTAAAATATCTATGAGTGTAAACTAGTGGATGTAAAATCATGCTGTAAATGTTTAAGTGCTACACAAATAGAAGTCATTCTGCTTATTGTGACTCGAATCTTTCTCTGAAGTGTCCCGTCTGGCTCACCTGAGCCCAGTGGCCACTCTGCTGTGGGCTGACGCAAACAGCAGAGGCTTTGACCTAACTCTTAGCTTTGACTTTGGAAATTGATGCATCTCCATTTCCTCGTCACTAAAGCAGGGCAAGATTTCCTCCTTAGGAAATATTCACTGTGCAGAAGAAGTGAAATAACGCAAATACCGTGCCTCATTCAGTGCCTGGAACACGGCAACTGTGCAAAAGAAATGTTAGCTGCCAGCTTCCCCAAATTCCCCTGAGCCCGCAGTGCTCCGCTGTCTGGATCTATCCCATTCAACCTTCCAAATGTCATTGATTGCACTGGAGCAACAAATAAACTTTTCTAGGCTTCACTGGGCACTCTCACTATAGCTTCTATTTAAGCCAGACTTACCACCACATTGGGAATTCTTTAAAGTGGGCAAGTGATCCAGAAGCGATTCCATTTATCCAATCCACTCAACAAATATTTATTGAGGGCTCCCCACAGGCTTCACACAGGGTGCTTGTAGAAGGAGAGAGACTTCAGGAAAGATCAGGTCACTGTTATTTCTCTGGCAAGAGCTACAGAGCGAGAACACCCTGTGCATGATAAGCCTGTCAGAAGACAATTGTTTCCAGGGCCAAGTGGTAAGAAACAAAAGGGCATCTCCAGCCTCAGCCTGGGGGGGTGGGGGATGGGGGGTGGTGTGGGAGCACTGGCTGCCTCCTGCACAGTGGAAATAACTGGCCAACACAGCACTGACAGAAGCAGGAAGCCAGTTCGGCCCACCAGACCACACTAAGTTTATTCGTGTGCCAGGAACATGGGGCGTTGAATGAAATCCAAGCCGTGCACCTGGATAACAGAAGGTGACAACACAACAGACAATGAGCTCTGTCCCCAGGGCCCTAGCATCCTCCCTGTGATTTGCATCTAAAAGGTTCAGAGAAGAGTGAGAGGCTGGCTGTAGGCTATGGGAAACACTATGTTATTTCCTTGGGGGGGGGGGGTGGGGAGAAGGAAGGGCCAATTTCCTCTGTGCTTACCATAAAGGAAGGGTACTGCCAGCTGTTTGCTTTGGAACTGGAAGTGGACACTTGTCAGGCAGTCATTCATCCTGGGAGCACATCCTGCCACTACAGCGTGGATGCTGCCCACTCTCTGTGGCAACCTCTGAGCAATTCAAGCCACCAGCAAAGTCTGTGTGATGACAGACACCGGCCTGAAGGCTCAGCCAGACTTCATAGCTGACTCCTTGGCCAGCAAGGACCTCAGGGATGCAGCTAGACACCTACAACTTCAGTGAGTTAATTCTGAAAACGACGAGTTGGCACTTCGAGCATCTTACCCCCCAAAATACGATTAGAATCAAAGGACATTCAAGGCATCACTCAGAATTTCTGTAAAGTTCAGATCCCTATCTCTTCTGTTAGCAGTATTGACTTTAATAACTCAAAAAGGTGTCCCTTTTTTTTTTTTTTTTATGGGCTGCATAGAGCTAAGAGTAAGACATATTTTCTTTTTTCAGGGTAAGATTCACCCTAAGCTAACATCAGTTGCTAATCTTCCTCCTTTTTTCCTCCTTTGCCCCCTCAAAGCCCCAATACCTAGTTGTGTATAGTTGTAAGTTCTTCTGGTTCTTCTGTGTGAGCTGCCGCCACAGTATGGCTCCTGAGAGATGAGCGGTGTGGTTCCGAACCCAGAAGTGAACCCAGGTCACCAAATAGGAGCACACAGAACTTTAAGCACGAGGCCATTAGGGCTGGCCCAGGTACCAACTCTTAAAAAGAGCCAAGTGCAAATATGGCTAAAATAAATAACCCTTGATCACAGTTACCACCTTAGTTTTAGTTCTGTTTAGTTAGAAACAGACAAGTTAAAACTCTCTCCCAAATTCACTGGGACCATCAAATAATTGGGTGTTTCTCAGCATAATTCTAAATCAACCTATTACTGCAAAAAACCCTCACAATCATTAAATATCACAAGAAAGAGGAAAAAAGTGACCCAGGCCATGGAGCTTGAGTTTGGGGGATAGAATTGCAAAAGAGGATCTGTTGGTAATGATAAAATCCTAATAAACAACAAACAGTTCTCTTCTCCCTTTTTTCTTTGAATCTCAAGCAACAGCGAGTAGCTCAAATTCCAGAAGGCGACGGAGACACTCAGTGCTATATTAGACAATCCGTACTGAACAGGAAGCACCCACACACCTGTGCGGGATCTGCTCCGCTACCTGGTGAGCTGATGTTCTGCAGTGGGGCGGTTTGCATTATTTAGAAGCATAATCAGCTGGTGAGTGTGAATGAGGTCATAAATTCTGCTGTCTCATCATCCCTTTTGTCTACATAAAGTCATCTCAAAATCCTCCCCAAGTATTTCTCAGAGCCTTCTGGGAATGTCTTTCATGTCTGTGAACAGTTCTGGGCTTGTTGTTTTCACTGGGCTCGGCTGGGAGTCCATCTGGTCTCCGCTGGGGAAGGCTGCCCTGCCCAGGGCCTGTCTTCCTGTGTCCCCAAATCTGTCATGCCAGTGTCGCACGTAAGAGTTGCATTTCTCTAGCCCTCCCTGTCCTAGAGCCAGGCTGGTTCCCTGCAGAAATACAGAAATGGGGAGGATGCTGCTACTTTCCAAAGGGATTGGGCTGGACACCCCTCCATTGCGGCCGTCTCTTCCCTCTGCCCCCCAGGACATCTAAGCACCTAAAATTTTCTACTAAAGGATCCTCTTCTGGGTTCCCAGGACACTTAGAAATCATTCCCATATGGTTTCTTACCAGCTGGATATTAGCAGTCTGAAAATATATTTTTTAAAAAAGGATCTCCTTCTGGGCCCTCCTCCCATGCAAGGCAACTCACCTAAGGACCCCTAGGTGCCCCATACGCCCATTCTCAGTTTCAGCTCAGCCAGGACCACTCTAAGAAACCCAAACACTTCACAAGGACCAGCGAGGCAAGCATTTCAGAGAAGGCTCCCAGAGGAGGTGGGACCTGAGTGAGAGTTTGAAGCAGAGGAGCCAAATTGGTAGAAAAGTGGGTGGAAGGATGCTACCAGAGCTCAAGGACTCACTGTATCCGTTTAGCTATGAAGAAGAAAAAAGAGGGAATGGCCAAGGGCACCAGTGGTTCCTGGGAGCCAAGCTTGGGGAAGGTTCTTTCCACAGGTGTTATTTCATTTAATTCTCAAACAACCTTATTAGTTCCTGTTACCCGTGTTTTACAGACGAGTAAACCAAAGCTTTGACAGATCAAGTAACAGCATCTGTTACACCGTGGATTACAGTTTGGTAAAAGCTACGCCAGAGTTCTTCTCAATCCAGGAGTCAGGATTCCAGAAAACTCATAGGGTAGCTCTGAGAGTCTCTTCTCTGGGGTAACAGGGGTGAAGTGGGCTGAAAGAATGCAGGCAATTGTCTTCCCGACTTCTTGCACACTCGTGTCCTTGGTCCACACCGCAGAGCTCCTTTGGGCACCATGGTGTCTGCAAGACCATTGTTATTTAACAGGTCGAATGAGGTACAAGGTGTCAAAACCCTAAAGAGGAGCATGGGATGGACAATATTTTATATCCTCTTTTTCCTGAGCAGAGAGAGAAGCCTCAGAGGAAAATGATGCTATTAATAGCTCTGTTCTAAATATAACTATTTTTATACCTCCCCTGGAGCTGCTTCAGAGGAGACACCATTCCAGGGCTTTATTTGGATTGGCGTATCTAAATTCAGGCTAGAGGGATTATTCAAAGCTATTTAAAGTCCTAAACCACGGATAGGAATGGAACCCAGCAATGCAGGGGATGAGCAAGCAGGTTTCTGGGTTCCTTAGTCACTTATGCAGAAAATAGTGTACTGAGTATCTTCTATGGGCAGCACCTTTCTGGGTGCTGGGCTAAGGACAGGGGCAAGATGTAAAGATAAATAACTCAGGGTCCCTACCTTCAAGTGAAAATCAATCTCTCTCTTTCTCTCTGCCTCCTTGAAACAGCTTTGTTTCTTCTTCAATAAACAAAGGAGCTGATACAGTGACATCATCAGGATATCTTCCCCTATTGAAAACACGCAGTCTTAACAACCTGGGCCCATCTCTACCCTCAACATTTTTCAAACTCACTCACAGTTTGAAAGAACTATACTCAAGTTTTAAAGAACAGGTATACCAATGGGTTAAAAAAATTGCCAGTGGTGAAACCAGGAAATGCTCTGCTGTACTTTGCAAATCCCAAACACAATTTTCTCTGTGTACAAATGAACACGGAAGTGTGGAGTGGAACAAAGATGACCCTGTAACACAATCCTCTCTGTGCAAATAAGGATGTGTGAGTGGGGCTGTGCGCTCATTGACCAGAACTTTGCTCAGGGGAGTGGGGTCACGCCTCTGCCTCTGACCACAGTTTTGTTGGAGGTCAGCAGCATCTCAGGGCCCGAGGAGCGGAATGGGCTACTAGAAAAGAACTTTACTAACGCAGAATCAAAATCAAGTCTGCTTTTTTGTGTGGCAGAAAGGAAAGAACACTAGACAAGGGGTCAGAAGGTTTAAATTTGAATCATGGCTGTGCAGCTCGCTGGCCACGAGTTCCCAGGCAGCTCACATAAGCAATTTGAGCCTCAGTTTTCCTATATTTAAATGGGAGGGGGTGGTAGCAACACCAGACCTGATGATCACAAAGCAGTATTGTGAGATTCTAAGGATAGGATACATTTGAAACCACGCTGTAAGCTGCCTGATGCATCACAAATAAGAGATTCCCATTATTATTGGTATAATAGTCTCCAGAACAGTATATTTAGAAAATTCAAGTAATCCAGTTGTGATTCTGTTTGTCTCCTACCATTTCCCTTCTGTGGAAGTAAAACGTAGCTACCTGCTAAATGGAAGGCATGCCCAACAAAGAGAAGGGCAAGTATTTATGAGTTTTATTAAGGGTCTGACCATCCTGTTTCCATCTAGTGTCATGTAAATGCTAGTTATTATTAGGCATGCTGCTTACTAAAACAACAACCTGGACTCGATTTTTAGTCTTTCCAAAAACCTGTCTTCTTTTCTTCTGCTAGAGGCAGAGAAGCCTGCAGGAGGTAGGCCCCGTGAGGCCAAGGAAGAAAGCTCAAAGCTTAATTCTGTTCCAGCATTGCCACATTGATGTCACAGATGCCCTTAGAGGAAGCTGCAGCTAAGCCCCTACTGTCCCTGCCTGCCTTGTCCTGGGCTCAGGAATCCTAGTCCCTGGAGCGAAGCTGACGGCTGCTATGAGAATGGGGCCATTTGTCCTCAAAGAGGACTCCAGCAACTACCCACTTCCTATTTTATGGTTAGTAATTCACGCTTAGCTTTCAAAAAGCAGACAGGCACTCAATCTATAAAATCCTCATCCAAACACCATCTCAATGGTTTTCTTTTGCCCAAGAGAAAGCCCCAATTCCTTAGCGAGGCATGCAAGGTCCCTCACAATTTATTCCCAATCTGGCTTTTCAGCCCCGTAACCATCCATCCATCTACCTACCTATCTATCTATCTATCTATCTATCTATCTATCTATCTATCATCTATCAATCATATATCCATATATATATAAATAAGTATATGGGAAAGAATGTCTAAGTTCCAGGGGAACACGCTGATGTAAATTATGTGTGAAACAGTATATTGATTTATGCATTTATTAACTCTAATAGCCACACAAACTTACTCAGATGCAAAACATAGTTGTTCAGATATTACACATACCCTTTCAATGTGGGCAGAAAAAGCTCTTGGCAGCATTATCTCCTCATACAGTCACTATTTCTTGTTAAGAAAAGTTGAATTTTAACCTTTTAAATCATTCTCACTTGCAACCCTCTCCGCTTGCCTTGTACTTCTCGAATACTCATCTGTTGTTCATAAACACTTTTGTGTTCTCTCTCAGAAGGTTGGATGTCCTCTTTCTGCCTTTGTTTTAACTCCTGGTGAGTTTGTGTCCACACTCAAATGGTCAGGTAGCTACAGAAACCCCCCAGGAAGTGCCCACCTTGTGCGGATTGTCCTGTGACAGCCACACTCTACTTTTGGGTCTGTTCCAAACAACTTTGTTAACTCATGCTCTCATACTTTCCATCTCAGATACACATTCAAATGTCAACTGACCAAAATTTGCTGTAAATAACGCGTTCAGTTGGTCAGCTCCCTAGTTACGCCCATCTGGATGCTGAGATCTGAACACCATCACCTTCCGCTCTAGTTAGTTCCTTGCAGAGGACCCAACAACCCCTGACTGTGTCTTTGGTCTGTTTGTGACCTCCACCTATATTGTTGCACTTCATTGCCTTTGCTATCAGCATCCTATCTTCCTTCAAACTCCAGCATCAGTCCCTCTTCCTCTGAGAAGCTTTCCTGGCCGCTCACAGCCAGATCTGATGCAGTGTAAGCAGCCACAGCACTGTACTCCCTGCCCTGATTTGGCACTTAGTGTACTTCCATCTGTCTGTTGTTATTCTTTCCGCAGTGAGATGATAGCACCTGGAGGGCAAGGATTGTCTGTCTCTACACAGCACTTTGCTCTTGGTGGGCACCTCCCTGCTCACTTATGGATGAGATGACACAGGAGCCTCGTAAGACTGACGTGCAGCTGAAATGCAGAAGAGCAACTTAGAGAATTCCTTGTGAGCCCGAGCTCTCCTATGCCTGCCTTGGTGGAGAAGGTGAGTTCTGAGGTCCCAGAAGAGCCTTGACCATAGAACCTTGACTAGAAGGCTCTTTGGAGAATATAAAAGCACCTCCCTTCAGACAAATGAGGATACTAAAGCCAATATAAGCGGGATAAGTTCACATTCATACAGCTAGTTAACAGCAGAGCTGAAACTAGAATAAAATGAAAAGTCACAACAATCCAGAACAAGTAATACAAAACTAATTTCCTTACTGAAGCACTGGAAGTCTCAACAACATTGACTGAGCGCCTTCCAAAGTCAAGGCTCCTCTGAGTCAAGGTAATGAAAGGGAGAAAACGGGCAAGAAAATCTGCTCCTAGCTCAACAAGAGAAGCAGAGTGTTATCTCAGTGCAGGGCTGTCCAGAGACCAGCTGGGGCAGATGAGCCTGGAGAAGCAGCGTGGGCAAGTGGGAAGAGAATTGGGTTGTCATTCGAGATCTGTCCCACACCAGCTGTGCCATCTCAACCACTGTCCTTTGGCTTTCTTATCCATCCTTTCCAGCTTACACATTCTGAGACCATTTCTCCTTTAGTATGTGAATGACAGGACCTCAAACCTTTTATCCTCCGGCAAAACTTGAACACCTGATAGACCAACTGCACGCCTGTGTGTAGCTGATGTTTACATTAAAGTCCCTCTACTCCAGGACTAAATGAATGATTTCTGAATGTGAGGTGGGAGACACTCACTCATGTCTTCCTTGTCATTCCACATCTTGTCTTAACCGCATCTTCTTTTCCCTTTCCTGGCTGTTAGTCTTTTTCACAGTGGAGTGAGGATGCTCAAGTGCAAAGAGTTGCATTCCTTATATCTCACAGGTCACATCACATCATCATTACTGGGCCCTCAGAAGGTCCTCTCTCCTGTCTTGTGGATTCATTTGTTGCCTTTTAGGCCTATTCCCATTTCTATTCCCCACCCCTGAGAGCAACCATTATAACGAGTTTAATATATTTCATTTTGCTTGAACGTGCTCTTGTAAAGTGTGGATTTTTGCTTTGTGTGTGTGTATTTTTAAGCTTCTGTAAATGGGATTGAGTTGCATCTGTCTATTTTGCTGATGAAGTTGGCAAGAGAGTCCCCACCCGCAAACCCCTTCCTCTCCACCACAGAGGATGTCTTCAACAGAGGAGATCTGCTAATATCACACTCTCCCCAATGGGAAAGAGCCTGTATTATTCATCCTTTCAACAAAAGGAAGGGAAACAATATAGCACAGTGATTAAGAATACCAGCTCTTGAATAAAATGTACTTTAGCCTGAATCCTGTTGTCCAAGTTTATACGACTTCAGGCAAATTACTCAGCCTCTCAAAAATCTCCATTTCTTCATCTGTAAAGTAAGGACAAGAATAAATCATGAAGTTATTGTGAAGATTAAACAATATAGACTTAGAACAATGGGGGTTGGCCTAGATTAAAGTCTACATAAATGACAATTGAATTATTAATAAATACTTATTCAAGTGCTCACAGATGCCAAGCCCCACACGTCTCATGCGTGGCAGTGAACTTAGGATGAAAGACAAACAGAAAGTTAAGAACTTTAAAGACACATCTGAGAACATAGAAACTTGCGCAATTAAAATCATCAACCCTTCAAATCCCTAAGATAAAAGGTTCTGATGCAGATGCTTATAAGTGTCATAGCTGGTTGTTTTCTACACTAGCACAAAGAAACAAAAAGAAAAGGATCGACCTTCCACGGGTGAACCTTCCTTTTTTTTTTTAAAGGTTAAAATACGTACTTTGACGCATGTGCTTTGTCTCAAACTGGCTTTCCCCACCCCCAAACGAGAGTCTCGCACACATGTAAATTACCTCCTGTCTGGAGTCAACTTGGTCAAGAGTGTTGTGCCACGGCAATCTTTATTCTGAGATTTACTATTCAAGGAAGGTTCGAGTTATAGAAAGTTGGTCAGAGCCTGAGAGGTCCTTAGTGACCATCTGCCCTGCCTCTCTTTCACACACGAGGAACCTGAGTAGATTAAGCTTCTGTCACGTCATGTGTTTCTGTGTAACGTGCGCCAATAGAGAGGCAATGATCCTACAAATAACGCCTGTGACTGAGTGTTACCAAGTTCCGGTGTTACCTCAAGTTCACAGGCACCCTCATGACGACAGCAGTGGGGAGATGCCTGACCTTTCTTTAGGGCCAAGAAACACTCCAGAATGATGTCTGGAACCAGAATATACTAGGGAAGAATGCAGCCTAAACTTAGCAAGTCACATGTTCCTGAGCCCCAGCGCCTGTCCTATCGCCCCACAGATTTAACCTTTAAAAGCCACACCCTGGGGAAACAATGATCTCAGCCATTGCCCTTCAGCAGGGTGAACTCTGGACTATGTGTCTAAAGCAGCCTGTGCCAGGTGAGTCAGAAGAGTGACGCCTGAAGCCACAGCGATTGTAACACGATTACGAAAACCCCAACCTGTAAAGTTAGCTCAGGGAAGCAGGTTGAGTACTTCCTCAAAGAAATGTCTTTCAACAAGCCTAATGATTCATAAGAGATCAGAAAATACGTTATGTTTCTATTTATACTTTCCAAACCAGCTTCACTGCCCTTAACAACGCCGTGTGTTGTTAGCACGTGGGGAAGATATCTACTGAGTTCCAGCAGAATGATAGATTTAACTCGTCTTTTCTCTTTGTTTCTCAATGTAATAGTTGTGTTGTTGCTGTCAAATACCTTCTTTTAAATGTACTGTCAGCATCCACAGATATCAGTCCATTAAATTAAAATTAGAAAAGTCACATAATTAATGCTAAACAGATGTCAGTAATGGACAGTAGCTGGTCAATGGACTGTAGACATAATTAGTGTCAAAAGTTTAAGAAAGGGCAATTTGACTTTGTATTGTTCATGTTAACAAAACCAGAAAGAAAAAATATACAGAATTTTGTGATTCTAGAATAATTTTCCTATAGATACATTTTAGAGTTTTATGTGCCTCGGCTCTGCCTGTTCTAGTTATATAGAGTTCCCAAAATTTATTATATTTTTTCTGATTAGTTTCAGGTTTTATAAAATTCTGCCTATCAAATAAACTGCATTTATTAAGACATAATTAACCTATTTTCCCACTTTAATCATCTAAGACATATGTAACTGCAATCACAGCCTCACATCAGCGTGATGATCAATGTTATCAAACTGAATTTACTTAGCTCTAATCAAAAGCAAAAATACCACAGCATTCTAGTTAATTCATGCAGTTTTATTTTGGGAAATGTTCAATTTCTGTTGGACTTTTTGAAATAACGAAAATAATTCAAAAATCCTTCTTGTTTCCTTCAAAGACCCCAAAAGGGCTCAGACACCCTTGTGTAGGGCCTCATAAAGGGCCCAGGAGTAGAAGTTACATAGCCTTGAATTGGAGAGGGAAAGCTGCCTTTTATTTCCATCTCTGTCCTCCCAAAAAAGGTGTGTGTAACCAAGGCATGAGCATAATACTTTTCCAGTGTTTCAATTTTCTCATCGGACAAGTGGGAACAACTATCAGACAATTAAAAAGAAAGGAAGAACGAAGGGAGGGAGGGAGGAAGAGAGGAAGAGATTGAAAATCTTCACCTCAGGGCTATTCTACAGACAACACTTTGGTTGTTCTGAATTCAGAGAAAACCCTGTAATGTTGAAGTTTACCACTTCTTCTGAGTCCCAGATAAATTCAATTTGTTTGAGGGTTTAAAGAATTCCAAAAATTCCGCTAAGCCAGATTAGCTCCATTTCAAGTGATTTGAATTCAATAATATTCAGAAAAGGAGTACAAGACCAGAGGGAGAAATTATTTTGAATTCTAGACCAGTGAACAAAGCCAAAAGTTTTTTTTTTTTTTTTAATGTTATGATAGATTACAACCTTGTGAGATTTCAGTTGTACATTATTGTTAGTCATGTTGTGGGTACACCTCTTCCCCCTTTGTGCCCTCCCCCCACCCCCCCTTTTCCCTGGTAACCACCGATCAGATCTCCTTGTCAATATGTTAACTTCCACCTATGAGTGGAGTCATACAGAGTTCGTCTTTCTCTCACTGGCTTATTTCGCTTAACATAATATCCTCGAGGTCCATCCACGTTGCTGCGAATGGGCCAATTTTGTCTTTTTTATGGCTGAGTAGTAGTCCATTGTGTATATATACCATATCTTCTTTATCCAATCATCAGTTTCTGGGCACGTAGGTTGGTTCCACATCTTGGCTATTGTAAATAATGCTGCAATGAACATAGGGGTGCAAGGGACTCTTGGGATTTCTGATTTCAGGTTCTTAGGATAGATACCCAGTAATGGGATGGCTGGGTCATAGGGTATTTCTATTTTTAACTTTTTGAGAAATCTCCATACTGTTTTCCATAGTAAGCCAAAAGTTTTGACTCAAGCCCTAAAGACATTCAAATTTTACTTCAGTTGGAAACAAAAACTTATTGAATTATGTCCACATCTTCTTCTGCAGTTTATATCACAGCTGTTTACAGTGACTGTCCTTAGGAAACAGCCTGTACCTTAATAGCTAAAGGGATCCTATAAAATGTGCACTAACTTCTCTAGAACAAATTTACTGAGACCTCAATTGATGGACTAGAGTGGCATAAATTAAGAATGAAGCCAATTCTTAATTAAATGGATCTAAAAGACCAATTCACTTTCCCTGTGCTCTTGAGTTTATAGCAAGATGAGAGTAAAAATTAACTTCCCGAAATTAATGAGATGACCTTCTCAAAGCTTTCCAGTGTGTATGTAGGGTCCTGAAGTGACTGATTCCATCGGACTATTACCATACAGAGCAGTACTGGTGATATTACTTAACTGAATGCAGGTGACAGAAACCGAGAGAACAGAGACAAGGCCATCTCTTTACAGCAAAGGGGTCATTTTTACAGTCCATTGTAGTGACTTCTTGATAGGAATTTAGCGAGTATAGATGTTAAGAACACCTTGAAATTTCAGCACTAAAGTCTTGTTCCAAAACCCCATTTCAAACTGACCCTGGGAAAAGAAAGCAAACAAAAAATGTTTCCTACCATGCAGTATGCTTCCGAACTATTTGTATTCGTCATCCTGAGGCATATTTACTGACTCGAAATCAGGTGCTGTGCCCAACTGGTAATACCAGTCCCATTTATGATCAACAACAACCCCTCCCACACCTGGCACCTGGGAAGTCACACACACATCAGGAGCTCTCTGCTGATTACGCAGCCTCAGCCAATAACATGGATAGGCAACATTGATGAGCACGTACTGTCTACAAATTCTTAGGCTGTACCCCACATTCTGATTCAGGAAGATTAAGGTAAAGCCAGAAATCTGCATTTTTAACAAACACCCCAGGTGGTTCTGATGTTAGAAGTCCTTAGCCATATTTTTTAAGGTGCTGATTTAAAGGAATACTCTTATTTTGGCCTGCATGAGGCTGAAAAGCCCTAACCTCTGCCACTTTGAGACTAAGTGAAAGAGCAGCAGAGGTTCTGTCTGATTTAGAATGTTCCATGACACAATCTTCCATTGTCTCTCACTTCATTTACGTGTTATTTAGCTCTCACTAAAAGATCTTTTAAGGGTGAATATTAGCCCAGTGGTATTGTCATTTGCACACGGAACTTCCAAAAAGCACAGAAATTGGTGGCACTGAGTTACTTTGGAAGTGGAGTTAATGACTGAAAATAGAATTGTTTAAAAGATTGTTTAGGGCCCGGCGGGGTGGTATAGTGGTTAAGTTTGTGCGCTCTGTTTTGGCAGCCTGGGGTTCACAGGTTTGGATCCTCAGTGTGAACCTAGCACCGTTTGTCAAGCCACACTGGGGGAGCATCCCACATAAAATAGAGGAAGATTGACACAGTTGTTAGCTCAGCAGCAATCTTCCTCAAGCAAAAAGAGAAAGATCGGGGTGCCGGTGCAGTGGCGCAGTGGTTAAGTTCACATGTTCTGCTTCCGCGGCCCAGGGTTTGCAGGTTCGGATCCCAGGTGCAGACCTGGCACCACTTGGCAAGCCATCCCGCATATACAGTAGAGGATGATGGGCACGGATGTTAGCTCAGGGTCAGTCTTCCTTGGCAAAGGGAGGAGGATTGGTGGTGGATGTTCACTCAGGGCTAATATTGCTCAAAAAAAAAAAGAGAGAAAGATTGGCAACAGATGTTAGCTCAGGGCCAATCTTCCTCAAAACAAACAAACAAACAAAAGATTGTTTAAGGAGCAGTTAAAAGGAGCCTACTTCTGGTATAGTAGAGTAAGCTCCTACTGGACTTGCCCTCCTACAGATAACTATAAGTTCTGAATGACATTTAAAAGAAATAAACGATCTCAGGGCACTGTAGAGTGAACAAAAGTAGGCAGAGACTGGAGAGGGCGTTCACATTTGGAAGAAGGAAGTGGTACAGTCCCCCACCCCCCACCTTATTTTTCTTAGATCAAAGGAAGGTGACCATTTCCAACAGAAAATTTGCAGTCTAGCCTAAAGAACCAGAGAACACAGTCCAGGGCAATCCCAGCCACAGGGAAAATGAAGTTTTAATATTGGAAACATGAGGGCCAGTGACAGGGAGCCAGAAATTTTGTGTATAAACTCTAATCAAATATCTGCGTGACTCTCAAGCTACACATGCACAGAGAAAGCTGAAAACAGTCCAATTAAAGGTACAAGAAGTAATAGAAAATTTGAAGTGCCCCCCAAAATCAGAGTTTTTCAGTTTGAATGCAACCAAGGTAATTGCTTACTAAAATAAATAAATAGGAAGAGACAATACTCTTCCAGGTTATCCACAACGTAGCATTCACAATGTCCAGAATATAATCCAAAGTCATTCAACACAGGAAGAAACAGAAAAATGTGATTCATATTCAAGAGAAAAAATAATCAACAGAAACTGACCTTGATACGACCCAGATGTTTAAAGTAGCAGACAAGGATTTCAAAGCATCTGTTATAACTGTATTCAATAAAGTAAAAGAAAACATACTCATAATTAATGAAAAGGTTGAAAAAGGGAGAGATATGGAAACTATTTTTTTAAAGAGGAAATTCTAAAACTGAGTTGTGTATCTGAAATAAAATATTCACTAGGTAGACTGAGTAACAGTAGGATGGAGATAAGAATGGAAAGCAGCAGTAAACAAGAAAATAGATCAATAGAAATCACCCAATCTAAAGAATGGAAAAAGTAGTTAGAACTACAAATTCCTTCTCTTACTCATCTCAGCCAGATGATTTCCTGTCCTCGACCTCAGCAGAAGATAAGGGTTTATTTTCTAGAGAGTGTAAAACAGAGCATCTGTGGATTGGAGACCGTGGATAGTGGAGGGTGGTGGCACAATATGGAAAATAGAAAGATAAAGTACAAATTTACATACTGGCTATGGAGATGGCTCACCTCAATACCCCCCACCCCCTACCCCCTACCAGCTCTTTTTCTCAAAATGTTAGCAGCCAGGCTTCAGGCTTATGCTCTCTAAATAGGATATTAGAAATTTCTATGTTAGGGAACCTTATCAACCCAGGAGAAAAGACCCAAAGATGTTGACAGCCAAGGTTCTATTCTCCAGCAAAGCCACCCAGCCAGTTGCTATCCAGGAGAACACGTTCCTGGATGGTTGCATTGTAGAATCAAGGTGAAGAAAGAGAGCTGGGACTCCTTTCATTCAGTATGCAAACTTTCATAACACACCCCTGTTTTTCAGCCTCATCCTCTGCTCAGCCAAATATCCCTACCAAGGTGGTAAATGGATGTCTGAGGAATGAGGAGCAGAGGGAGCCCTACTTCTACCTACATTCTCTTTTGTGATTTTGGAATTTTCTTTTCTTTTCTTTTCTTTTCTTTTCTTTTCTTTTCTTTTCTTCTGGTGGGGAAGATTGGCCCTGAGCTAAGAGTCACCAATCTTTCTCTTTTTGCTTGAGGAAGGTTGTCACTGAGCTAATATCTGTGCCAGTCTTCCTTTATTTTATATGTGGGATGCTGCCACAGCATGACTTGATAAGAGGTGTGTAGGTCCATGCCCAGGATCCAAATCTGCAAATCCTATGCTGCCAATGCAGAGCAGGTGAACTTAACTACTACACCACTGGGCTAGTTCCCTGTGATTCTGGATTTTTAACATAAGCATATATTATTCCTTTAAAAAAAAACCCTGCAGAACATTAATTTTTCAGTGTTCAGTAAAGAGATTGACAGATAAATGTGAGGAAATATCCCCAAAAGTGCAACAAAAGAAAAATAGAAGAACAGAGGTAAGAAATTTAGAGAATCAATTCAAGAAGTCTGACATCAACTAATAGTGGTTTTAAGAAAAGAATGAAGACAAGGGAAGAGAGGAAATTGTCAGTGAAATAATAGAAAACTTCCTAGAACTCAATAATACGAATCCCCAGATTGAAAGTAACCACCAAGTGCTCAGCACAATGAATGAATAAACAATGAATAAGGTACACCAGCATAAAAAGGAAGGTACTAAAGCATTTAGAGAGAACAAAAGCAGTCAGGGACGAAAGAAGTGAAATCAGAAAGGCATCAGAATGCTCCACAGCAGCACTGGAAGGTGGAAGACGTTGAACCAATACTAACCTCAAAATTCTGAGGGAAATGATTTTCAACCTAGAATTCTATTACCAGCCAACTGATTGATCAAGTGTGAGGGTAGAGGAAAGACACTTTCAAATTTGCAGGGAGTCAAGAATTTTACCTCTAAGGCACCCTTTCTTAATAAGCTCCTAGAGGATGTGCTTCAGGAAAACAAAGGAGTAAAGTCTCATAACATACTTATGTCCTCCTTTTGCAGATAAAAAACAGTGGCAGGGTGAAGTTAAGGAACGTGTCCAAGGTTCATACAACTGGTAAATGGTCGAGTCAGGATTTGGACTGAGACAGGAAGTTCCAGAATCTGGGCAATTTACTAATTGCCTCTTTAGGGGAGATATTACAGCAGATTTCTGAAATTTCTTCTAACTTTCCTCCCCTTTCCGTCTGTCTTTTGTTCTATTTAGATTCAATGATGACACTATATAAAATATATTAAAATAAATTTCAATTTTTAAAAATATTCCAAAAATATTTTATTTGTAAGAATCTTAAAAAGTAAACATTTTTGACTATGGTAAATTGTACAAATTATAAAATGATGTAAGATTTATAAAAAAGTCAGAAAAATATAAAGAACAGATTACTCTTGTCCTCAAAGGTTCAAGCTTCTCAGATTTCTGAGGAGGGCAGAGAGATTTGAAGTCTATTGAAACAAAGATGCTGGGTTTATACAGCTTCTGTCCTGTAGAAACTGTTTCAGTTTCAAGCTATTTACATCTTGAAATATCACCATCAGAACAAGCCATCTTGTTTGCATCATTACCATCACAATTTTATATCAACGTCCTCTCCATGTCTAGAAGTATCATTTCTCCACGTATGGGCTGCTGAACAATCGCACTAACCATTCTGCAGGATGAGTGGGTACTATTACCATCACTGTCCCAATGATCATGGACCCTGAGCTACATGGTCAGGTAATCCCAGGCAAAGCAAGCTGGTTTCGGTACCCTAATAGAAGAATTTGAAAATAGATGCAGAGGACCCTCAAGTTGGCATGCGCTAGATTGGTTTGTCAGAAACCATGACATTGTTTCAGATCCCATGTATACGACCATGTTCTCTTTGTTGCTATGTCAACTTTGTTTCTTTGTCTCTACATCTCAACTCTATGTCTCCTTTGTCTCCATTGCCAACATTGCATTCTCAGTAAGAGCCCTGAACTCTGAGAAGGTTCATGAATTACTGTGGTTGTTTTTTCTTACTGTATTACTTATAAAAAGTACCTTTAGGAGAAATACCTTATTGCTCATATATTGAACACTGTGCTCAAACACAAATTCATCTACTGTTTACAATAAGCATGCAGGATAGTATTATTCTTACTTTAAAGATGAGAAGATAGATTCAGAGAGCTTAAGTAACTTGTCTAAAATCACACAGTGGTATCTCAATAAGTAGCATTCAAATCCAGTTGTATTAACAATTTCTCCATTATCCAAACTGTTTTTGGTTCTCTTGTCTGCGAGAATAAAGCTGTAATATACTTAGATGATTTAGACCTATGGAATAATTTTCAAAAGTCAGATGTCCCTTCTTCACAAGTAAGTCTAAGGACCTTGACAAGAAATCATTACTTTATAGAATGGTTTGAGATGTATTCAGAATCTTTCATTAAAGTCTTGTCTTTCATTAAAGTCACATATGCTAAAGGTCAGTCTAACATTATGAGCACTGTCTTGGGGATTTTTCTGGAAGGAGGGAGAAGGATGATGTTTAAATCATTTAAATTACCTCTTAAGTTTCCCTTAGTTTCAGCATAATTCCTTAGTAAGTTGGTGGTACAGCTTTGAAGGGCTTTTGCATATATTTGATCTTCTGCAACTCCCCTTTCCTGTGAAAGAAATATTAGTTATCTTCCAGAGAGCTCTAGGAACATTTTGGAGATCTACGCATCTTTGGGGGAAAATGGTTTCTTACATAAAATATTGCTTTAAGCATTTAAAGCTGGCTTTGTTAATCTTCCATGTCTTAAAAATTGGGACATCACAGTAACATTATAAGAGAGCAGTTGTCTATAATTTGAACCGCTAAATTTGGTTTCCGGATTGTCAAATATGCAAGTGTATTGTTTGGAATAATAGTTAATAATAGTTTCCAAGCAAGTTGGAAATAGAGCCACTATCATTTAAAAGCTGGAGCCAAAATGCAACTGCCTCTTCCAGCAAGATAATGAGTTAATGAGGAAGACCTCTTTGGAACCAATAAACAACACTACCATTCAGTTATCTAGGTCCCCACTACCTTGAACTTCAAGTCACTAACCCATCACAATGTGATCACTAAGAATAGATCCATTACTGCCTCTTTAGCAAGGGCTTGAGCTAAGCAGCTGGCACTTGTATCTGGGTTCTGCAGGAAATGATGACTACAATAAGAAAAGGTCCTGGGTTTATAGAGCTTCTGCTGTGAACCAGGGCAAGCTATGGGATTACGAAAGGGAATAAACTTGAAACTCTGAGATTCTAGGGCACCTGGAATAGCTCCTTTGATGCACTGCCAAGAAAGCCTTCCTGGATCCCCCCAGCACAGGTTTTGCACCGGATATTCTCCGTCTGTCCCTCCAAATCCACCCTTTGTCCTTTTCCACTCTGCACTATACCCAGGAGGCTGACCTCTAAGAACTGTACCCACACAGCTCCTGTGACCTCTGGCTTCCTGTTGGTTTGGGCAAAGAGGAGGAATGAGGAAGTGATCAGAGGGTGCAAGGAGAGTGAGGAATGGATATTTATTCCTTGACCAGAAACTCAGCACATCGGTTGTAGCACCCCTCTCTGTCCCCTTGCCCCTCACAGTTGGGGACGGCAATGGCTTCCTGCTTTTGCTGGTCCTGGTGCTTCACCATCTCTTGTTGCTTTTTTCTAAACCTGCTCCTTCTTTGTAAATGGGCCCTCCAGGGAACTCTCTTCAATCACCCCCTTTGAGTGGGTCATGGGTTTCCTGTGGGACTTATGCCTTGGTCCTCATTGTCTTTGCTTGCCACTAACTGAAGTTGGCTCTTGCAATACAAAGGTTTCAGCTTTTGGAGAATACAGAGGTTGGTAAGATATATAACTAGGCAGGATGCCTGACACGTAATCCTAGCTCTGCTATCAGCTGGCTGGGTGAACTTGAGCAACTTATCAAAACGTCACTGTCTGGGATATTCAGATCCCCAACCTCACACCCAACGTCAAATACTCCACTTCCTCTCCCTCCAATCAGACGGTTTCCAGAACCACGTTGCCCTCACATCTCTACACACAATCTCCCACTTTATGCCTCGCTTTCCAACAACATGATATAGTCTTCGCCAGTGGATGCTACATCTCATCCTCATTTCGTCTCTGCCAAAGCACAGGACACAATTCCTAGGCCATAGTAACTTCTCAGTTCTTATTAACGAAAATACTTGGGAACAAATTCAATGTATGTGTTTATATCAATAGCAAAATACACTGATTCGTGTCTTTTATGACCAGTTTGCCTCCATCTCTTGTTACAGACTGTTGTATCTTTTTCCTAAGCCTTTGGAAGTGTTTAAAATGTTACATATAGCACATCCTGTTACGTATGTATATATGTGTCTGTGTGTGTATCTATCTGTATATACATTGCTGATATTTGTCTCGTGGTCAGGAACAGAGGGTAGAGCCATGATTTGAAAAGGATGGGCTCTAAAATAATATAGCTCTGGGTTTCAATTCCAGCTCATGCCACTTACAATGTCACCTTGGACAAGTTGCTTAGACTCTCAGATCCCATTTCCTCTTCTGGGAAGATAGTGATAATCCCATCACTGTTTGTGAGGGTTAAATTATTTATTTCATGTAAAGTGCTTGACATATTGAAGGTGCTTAACAAGTGTTCATTTCCTTCCTCCCAGGATTACTGCTTATAAACAAAGGAAATCCTGAAAGCCCATGGAAGTTCTCTTCTTCCTAGAATCCTTGATTCTGTGAGTCAAACTGCCCAGGACCAGAAGCTCTGACACTTAAAAGCATTACAGGACGACAAAATAAGTTTTGGATTGCAAACACCTTCAAATTAATCTTATCAAAGTCCCTTGAGGTCAAATGTTTAATCATCAGAAATTTAAGTGATTAGTAAGACTTAGTAGGAGTAAAGCCTTAAATTTTGTTACCTACCTCCTGGCTGTTAAGAAACTAGAGGAGCCTCGAAGAAGTGCAAATCAGCTTACTGTTAGATGTCTTCAGCCCCGTTCATCAATCTGTTCCATCTCAGTAGCTAACAAGAAATATAGAGGCAAGAAGAAACTTCCAAGGAGGATACATATGTATATGCAGTTTATTATTGTATGCCAATTGTACCTCAATAAAACTCCTGTTAAAAGTCGCACAAGAAAAATAAATTTTAAGAAAAGAAAAAAATTAATCAGCCTGTGTACTTATGTTTTGTGCATTTTACTATCTATAAGTTATACCTCAATAAAGTACCATTCGTGTGAAAAACAAAAGCAAGATGTCAAATAGTGTATATAGCATGCTATCTTTTGTATAAGAAATAGAAGGGGTATGAGAATATATACCTTTATGTGTAGTTATCTGCATGAGAGTCCTGGAAAAATAAATAAGAATCTGATGGCAATTACCCACATGCACGGCCCAGGGAGAGGAGGAGGATGGAGGAACGAGTGAGGATTCTCAGTGCACACTTTTTTATATCATCCTGCTCTTTAAACTCTGTAAAAACAAAAAATAAATGAAGAGTCTTTAAAGGAAGAGGAGGAACAGGGTGATGGGAGTGGGGAGTTGAAGCAAGGAGAAGAAAAGGCAAGACGAGCATCTTCTAAAATCAGGACCACCTTGAAAGTACAAACAAGAAAAGTCCAAATTAGAAGGTTCTACCAAGCTCAGTGACAAGGCCATCTACAGTGTGAGGTCTCTGAGGAGAGATGAGCTGCTTGCTGTGTGACTGATATCCTGCCCAGGAGTATAAAGATATCGCTATACGCTAAGCAGATTTGCCAGGAATACTTAAAATTAAACAAATCAAAACCACCCTAGGCTGTATTTTTGTTATGATAACAAATCACCCAACCAGTAAACATACATTTAGAGACCTGTGCATGCCACGCTCACTGCCGGCACTGACAGGAAGCCACAGAAAGGTCCCTGTATGCCGAAGTCCATTCCCTTAAGGACTTCAGGTCCCATCACAATTGAAATGGCAGAAGCCAGCTCTTGACCATTGTCATCTGCTGAATAAGAAGATGCAGGTTCAAATGGGATGAGACCAGCCAGCGATGACTTTAGTGACTTAATTTCTGGACGTTAATTCTTTAGCCACTGCTAGGCCCCACAATGACTTGAAAGGAAATGGCCTCAGCTCATGATCAGCTAGAACAGGACCCATCCATATTTCTTTGCTGTTCCTCCTGCTCACCTTTAGGTAGCACCAGGTAAGCCTTACATGGGCTCCAGTGAGCCCTTCTGCCTGGTCCCCTGACTCCTTCCTTCTCTATCCCATCCCCAGATCCTGGCTTCATGCAGGCTCGGCTTCCTGGATTCCAGCTAACAAGACCCATGTGGCATGTGTATTTTCCTAGGGGTGCTGTAACAAAGTACCACAAACCAAATGGCTTAGAACCACAGTTATCTAGTCTCCCTCACAGTTCTGGAGGCTATAAATCGAACCTATACCGTGGCGCTCCCTCCAGAGCCTCTACGGTGGATCCTTCCTTGCCCTTTCCAGCTTCCCGTGGCCCCAGGCATTCCTTGGCTTGTGGCCGCATAACTCCAATCTCTGCCTCTGTCTTCTCAAGGTGTCCTCTGTGAAGGTTGTCTTTGTGTCTCTTCTCTTTGTATAAGGATGCCAACCAGATTGGATTAAAGGCCTACCCTACTCCAGTATG
The DNA here is from genome assembly GCF_041296235.1 of Equus asinus. Lineage (NCBI taxonomy): Eukaryota > Metazoa > Chordata > Mammalia > Perissodactyla > Equidae > Equus > Equus asinus. The sequence goes on from NC_091816.1 coordinate 13,848,406, forward strand.
ACCTCCTCTTACCTCATACCTTAATTACCTTTGCAAAGACCTTATTCACAGGTCAATACGTGAGGTTAGGACTTCAATATATCTTTTTAGGGGGCACCATTGAACCTACAACATCCTGGATCCCCACATTCTAATGAGGGATCTCAGTACCCACAAGAGTTTTTTGTTGGTACAAAAAACTTTACCAACAAGGTTTTTTTTTTTTTTTTTTTTTTTTTGTCATTTGGATGGTTTCCCATAGCAAAACTTCAATGAGTAACTATGTTAAAAGCTTCTGTCCGCACCGCAGGGGAGGATGGAGATGAACAAAAGGGTGAAGAGAGTAGAAACCCACTTCCTTCCACCTTGGGGAGGAAGAGCAAAGACAGAGTGGGGAGATGGGCAGAGAACCCTGCTTTATGTTCTAAACTCTCCCGGGTGAGGCGCCTCTGAAGGATGCGGGCTGCAGTGGAAAGGAGGGTGAGGAGATGTGCCTTCCAGCAGACTCTACCACCACCTCTGACAAGGTAGTAAACCTTTCAGATCCCTGGTGCCCCTGACTGTAACATAAAGGAGTTGAACTATATTGCCCAGGTCCTTTTAAGCTTGCAGACGTCCCATGTTCATGGTGACATTTGAGGGTTTCCTGCCATTACTGACCTGGGTTAACCAGAGGTAACTGACTCAGGTGTGGTAGACAGGCCCTGGCAGGGCGGCCTGATTGACAGACTGCCCTCCTGCTGTCACTTGACACCGCTGGGCCTCTGGAAGGCCAGAAACCTGGACTGGCAAAAAGGAAGGGGTGGCCCCAGAAGGAGGTGGAATGGGTACGGTAGGCAGCTTAGCTCATACACAGGTCCAGCTCCATTCATGCTCCAGCTAAGGAGTCTTTTTGGTTCCTTCAACTCCTCCTTTTCCACCAGTCACTTTCCCTGCTCACTACCCCTCCCTCAGAGCAGGGCAAGGGAAATTGAAAAGACCAGTTAGACTTCCTGTCTATTAATTAGCACTTGACTTAGAAGGAGTTAAGCAAGGCCTCAGATTTCCTAAGACTTGACCTCCCCACATCTCCACCCCTCGGATATCCCATCCCTGCACACCCATTGCTCTCCCCTTCTCCAAGTGCTCTCTGCAGTTCCTTTGAGCTCTGCAGGTGCCATTGGGTGCTGGGTTCATCCCCATAGGCATGCGTTTGTCCATTCAACCAGCAAGTGTTTTCAAGCATCTGCAGTGTGAATAAGATACCTTCTCTGACCCCAGGGAGGCTTGGAGCACAGTAAGAATAATTAGTCTCTATTCTGCCTGCCTCTTCCTAAGGGGGGCACCGGGAGGACACGGGACCAGAGGGCAAAGAGATACACCTGATATTGTGTTTACAGACTAGAGTTCTAACTCAGGCCACTTAAAGCTTTAAGGCCTTTAGTTTGTGGGGATGGAGCGGTTTGTACTAAGAGTTCCTACAGCTGATGGAAGTGTGTATTCCTTAGGCCGTGTCTTATGCCAGTTAGTGTCTCCCATGTTCCTGAATACCCAGCCACTGGATGAACGTATATCCATCTGTATCTCTGCCTTCCTTGCTCCTGGGACTGTTTTCCTCTGGCAAGCAGTCTTGGTTTCCCCGCCCTCCATCCTCCAGCAGCCCCCATGGATCAGAACCATCCCCATGATGTGCCACCTCCATAGCCAGTGTTGACATCCATGTGCTTTTGACTCTTTCATTCAGATTACAAAATGTTTTCCACATTGCAACACAAGCTTCTACTCAAGATTGATCTCTTCCCTCCACGGTTACCCATTCTCAAGTCTTGTTTTTACATTGATTTCATCCCAGCAGTTTTATTTCAAGTGAATCCAAGCAGATTTTCTCTTTTAATTTAATTCAGTCTTAGGGGAATCTGGTCTTCAAGTGCATTAAAAGAGCTACTGACTCTGTTAAGTGTAAAGAATACACTTAGTGGCCTCCAACCCAAGTCCCCTCCTCCTGTGTGCCCTGGTACATGCTCTGCTACTTCTCTACCCATAGTTTATAAGTAGAGGAGTGACAGGTCACAGGATGCCTGGGATCCTGCCTGCTGCCTATGACTCACTACTTACACGGCACTTCATAGAACTGCCAATCAGCCCCTATTGTTCCAGTTATGTATTTTTGAGAGTAAACTACTCCAAAACCTAGTGAATTAAAACAACAATCATTTACTTATCTCACAAGTGTATAATCTGGGCAAAATTTACAGGGAAGGCTCATGTCTTCTTCACACAGTATCAACTGGGGCGGCTCACCTGAGGGTTGAAGGATCATTTCCAAGTTGTCTTATTCTAATGCTTGGAAAGTTGGTGCCGGCAGTAGGACGGGAAGTCAGGCTGAGAGGTGGGGGCCTCAATTCCTCTCCAAGGCTGCTTGGCTTATTTTCAGCATGGTGGATGGGTTCCAAGAACCCAATTATGACCTAGCCTCAGAAGTCACATAGTATCACTTCCACCATACTCTATTGATACAGGCAGTTGTAAAGGCCCACTTAGGTCCAAGGGAAAAAGACACAGACCCTACCACTGGATGGGAGGAGTGTCAATGTCATGTTGTGAGAGTATGTGGGGCGGGATGGGATGTATTGTAGTGGACGTCTTCGGAAAATACACTCTACCATGATTTACTCTCTGGCCATAACAATTCACATCTATCTCACATACAAAACACACTTAACCCCTCTGCCAAAGCCCCCCAAGTCTCATCTCACTGGTATCCTCTTAGAAGTCCAGGGCCTCATTATCTAAAGCCAGTCTATGTGCAGATGAAGCTCCTTGGATTCAGTTCTTAGAGAATATCCACTTGGAAACTATTTCTTTGTGCCCAAAGACCTAGGAAGACCTATGAACTAAAGAAACAATTTATCAGCCCCTGACTCCACCACGTACACAACCAACGTACAATAGTGGGATATGCATGGGATAACCACTATAGACTCTCATTCAAGAAGGAGAGAAATGAGGGCACACAGCATTCACTGGTCCATAGTAATTCTGAAATCCAGCCAGTCACACGTTGCCAGTTCCTTGATTAGGGCTCAGCACTACTGCCCGGGAATTATTCACTGTGGCCTTTGGCTTTGCCTTCTGGATATTTAGTTCTTCTCTCCCAATTACCTTTTTTTCCAAAAAAAAAAGTAAGACTATGTCTGCAGCTGGGTTGTTTTCCTAACCTGCTTCTTAGGAGTAGAAGTTTAGGGATCCAATGACCTCTTTTCATTTTGTGCTGTCTCTATCCTTTTCAGTTCAAGCTAGGTCAATTTATAAATCCATACCAGTAGCTAAAGGCTACACCCACAAATCTCTTCGAGATGAGTTCTCCTCTACTTTGGATTCCCAGTGAGACCAGTATGGGACAATGCCTTAAGATTTTTAGAAGTCCTATTTCGTTAATGGATTGAATCTGGGAAACGCGTTCAATATCTTTACAAAGGTTTTTGTCTGTCTGACAGATTTTATGAGGCACTGCCTTACATCTTTCTGATGTCTGAACAAAGAATCTTAGAGGCCCACTATGAATCTGATCTTTGCCTAGAAATTGTTTCTTAATTTGAATATTTATTTGAGGATAAACATTATTCTTAATTTGAGAATAGATCTGACCACCAGCAACTCTAGAAACTCCTTCTCCTCCCATCTGCCTGGCTTCCTTGTTCTCCCTAGAAATATCTTGCACCTACGTCTAGAGGTGTTTTTGTGCCATTTTACTTGCCTGAATTGCCCTCTTTACCTCCCTTTCATTTATTCAAATTCTTCATGGATTAATTCGTGTATGAGTATACAGCACACCTTCACTGAGTGTGTACTATTTGCAGACCTATGCTAAGCAATAGGGTTATAACAATGAAAGGTAGGGTCTCTGACCTCAGGGAGCTTTGACTTGTGTGAGAAGACATAGACCAAAAACAAACAAAAACTATAATACCCTAAGATATTGCCATACTGGGGATGTGTATCTTCAGGGAACCTTGGAGGAGCCCAGTCACCTCAAGGAGTTCAGGAGGATGTCAGAGAGGAGGCAACACTTGAGCTCAGACTGGAATGATAAGGAACACTCTCTGGGCTGTCAAAGTAGCAGGAGTAGATGCAACAGGATGCTGGTGCTCACTCAGAAGTAAGATGGAGAGGGAGCTGGGCTGGGATTTGTCTCTGTCTGCTTCCCACTCCAGGGCCACACTTCTCCAATAGACTCTATGGGTCCCCAGGTTCACCCTAGTACTATGGAATACAGTAAAAAAAACAGGAGTCCAGAAGGTGGCTTCATGGTGAGACCAAAGATGGCAAACACATATATACAGTTTTAAACCACCATAGCTCCATCAACTTCCTTGGTTAGTTTAAATTTATAGAAAGCTATCACTCATAATGACCTAGTTCCATTTAGGTTACATTTATAGAAGGTTGTCACTCAAAATGACCTCTGGCTACCAACTTTTGGGTCAATCCAAGCAAGTTACTCCTCTAGTAACTAGCAAGTAGGACAGAGATGGTGACGGCAGCGATTGGCTGGCATCAGGAGGAAGAGAAAGTCTAGACCTGATGGCTACCATTTACAACATTGGCTAGAGTTGTAAGCACGTATGGCAGGCAAAGAGTTAAAATGATCAAAAAAGAGATTTCTTGGTAATACATCTTTGTTCCCACTCTTTGCTGGAGCTTAGTTTTCTTACCCATAAATGAAAGGATTATGCTAATTGTCTCCGAGGTCTCCTTCCACGTGGACAATATGTAAGCCTGTGACTCCCAATCTTTCCTCAGGTGACTTTAGGCATAAGCTCACAACTGGCATGGCCCCTCCAAAGAGGGTTCACATTTTAAGGAATACTCTTGAAAACCAAAACCCCCCTATGACGCAAAGAGTGAAATGAAGATGGTGGTAGGACTGCCAGTAGGGTCAATAGTTTGAGCAAAAGAAGCCAACCTAGAAGACTTTCAACGATTTAGAGGCATATGCCTACTCTTAAGACCAGTTTTAAGGGCACAACACATGAAATCATGGCATATGTTAGACCTCAAAGGGAGGAGCCAAAGAACTGTAAGAAAACCAACAGACCCACACAATTACCAACGCCTTTGCACGGTGCATGGCAAGTATTTCCACACAAATACCACTGAGAGCAAGAAAAGAGCAAAGGAACATATCTACCCAGAAGTCTAGAGGTGTAGCCTAAAACAGCCTCTCACAAACTCAAAATGTCATAAATTTTTATTTAAAATTTATAGATTGTCTTTTATGCTGCAATATTTGCATACATATTTTAATATTAAAAAATCTGTTTTCTCCAAAATGTTCAAGCAATATTCACACTCTTGGAAGAAGTACCATGTTATCCTATGATTCTACACTGGTACAATACGGCATGCCTACAGATGTTTAAGAAGAATGGCGCCACTGTGAATAGTGAGCACTGTCTCTGACCCATAGTTGGCATGCGGTAAAGGGTAGTTACAACTTTCATCATTCTTTAATAATAACGTCTTCACTGGCTGGGAAACGCCAAACTAGGGGATGTCAAAATAATTCTCCCTGGTAAGTCCTAGTAACCTACACCAAAGTAACCCAGACTTCTTTTTAAGAAAGAGAGAGCTATTTAAAACCACTAGGCTCATTTACCATCTGAGAGGCATTGCCCAACTGAGAAAGCCCGTGGAAACTTTTAGAAATTTTACACTTATAAGGTGTGGTTAACATTGGGCTCTCAGACATCTGTTATTAGCAGCGATACCGTCCTAACTGATACATAGCCTCACACCTCTTTCCTAAGCTTCTCTTCTCTAAAGACTTGCTGTTTCTGTAGAAAATTAACTCCAGTAGCGCCTCTCAGCTTTTATGTGTTTTCCAGTACTATGCTTCTCAAAATGGGGTCCACAAACCAGCAGCATTTGCATCACCTTGATAGAAATGCAAATATATGGGCCCCACATCAGACCTACTGAATCAGATTCTGTGTTTTAACAAGCTCTCTGCTGACTCTCTCGTGCACACTCGAGTATGAGAAGCACTGTCCTAGGAGATCTGCTCGTGGTCAGCTAAACTCTGCCTTTCCTTCCAGCTGCCCTATAGTGCTGCACTTCAGGCAAGTCTGCCTGCCTTCTGGACCCATGTTAATTAAATAACTTCCTCTGACCTCCAGTCAGTTCCTACATCCAGCCACCCCCTCGAAACAGCACCATCAATTGTTCAATCCTCATCTTAGTACAAACATTATTCACATCACAATTTCTTCTGTCTCCGCTGAACAGGATGCACGTGTCTCTATTTTATTCTCAATGAAGGTGCCAGATTTGCTGCCTGTCAGAAAAGTTATCCATAAATGCTGTAATTCCTCAATAGTTGACTGGCTTAATTTGGAGAAGAAAACTCTACTGCCTTCTAGAATGAATCTGCTAAAATTTGGTGTCATTACATCAGAGATTTAAGACATTGCCATGATCAGGGTTCTTCTGACTGATTTATTAGGTTCATGCATTATACCAACAGTCGTACCAATTTTCTTTAAAAGTCCTCTCTTTTCTTACTAAATTTGAATCTGAGATAAGATCTGAAACATCCTTGGTTTTAATTAACTCCTTTTTTATCTCTGGATGGGAGTTTTGTTTGCTTTACCAAGGGAACCAAGCTCTCTTTGGAACACTTATTTCTTATGCAGAACAAATCCCATATACCCAAAATCTAAAATAAGACAAATAACAGCCGTAACATTTGATCACATGGCAATGTAGGATGGGCTGTTAGCCTGGCGAATGCTGAGGTGGCTCAACCGCCTGGGGCTCCTTAGGTTGATGGTCATTATCTTCGTAAATTAGCACAAAGTCTGTTTCCCAGCTCAGAAGTTCAGAAACCTGGCTTTGTGGGCATGGCGATGGTGGCTCCTCCTCTCATAGCAGGGATGAATCGTGAGATGAATCAATCTGGATTTATGGTAAGCCAATTTATTAGCTTACAATGAGAAATTTCTCTCTCTGGAAATGGGAACCCTGTTCCACATATGATCAATTCATTATTTTCCTATAGTCCAACTATGTGGAAAGCCAAACCATTCTCTAAGTCTAATTTATGGATTTTACAAGGAGAACTCACTAACACAGGAACGACAACACTTAAAGTATGTATGGCCAAGACACACTACCCTGGAAGGAAGGCCCCATGGGAAGCAACATCATAATCTAAGGGTTTCTGGTATAGGTTTAACTGAGCCCTTGAAAAAGAGATGTTGAAGTCTTAACCCCTAGTACTTGTATATGACCTGATTTGGAAACAGGGTCATTGCAGATGTAGCTAAGACAAGGTCTTAAGATTAGTGTGAACCCTAGTCCAATACGACAAGCATCCTTATAAGAAGAGAAGAGATTCAGAGACACACAGGGAGGAAAGACAGCCATGTGACGACAGAGGCAAAGATTGGAGCATGCATCTACGAGCCAAGGAACAGCAAGGATTGCTGGTAAACATCAGAAGCTAGAAGAGGCAAGAAGGGATTCTCCCCTTCAGGTTTCGAAGGGAGGATGGCCCTGCAGACATCTTGATTTTGGACTTCTGGTCCCAAGAACTGTGAGAAAGTAAACTCCTATTGTTTTAAGCCACCCAGTTTGCTGTGCTTTGTTACAACAGCCTAAGGAAACGAAAACAGTTGCTTTCGCAGTATAGAATATGAATGAAGGGAATTAGAGGAAATCTCACATTTAAGGGCATCGGCCTAAGAGAGTCGGCTCAGCTTGCTTCTTACTGAGAGGCTCTTTCAAATGGGACTGGAATATTTGAAGTCCATTAGCTAAGGCCCACTCTTCCATGCACAGCATTTATAGGATTAAATAGTACTTATGGGGTCAAATTTCATGTTTAATAGAAATCCCATACACCGAGGCACATGTCCTCATTTCCAAGCCACAAACCAGCCAAGCAGGGTCTAGCAAAATCCTCAAGAATAAGCAAAGACACTTGTGAATAACATACTTAATGGTATTCCCTCCCACCATTACATTCACTGAGTTTTGAGCCTTTCCTTTCGGGGTCAACAGACTGTTAGCCAAATGAGTCAACTCCTGGACCTGCAGGACCCACCCAAGGACACATAGCCTCTTCCAGATGGCAGAGGAACCTGAGCCCTCTGCTCCTCCTCCCTCCCCTCCAGTTGTGCTTTCTCACTGCCACCACCTCTGGCCTTCCTTCTCCTGTCTGGGCCAGAGGGATGATGGAGCACCAAATAAAGGTCATGGAGGTCTTCTTCTGGAAAGGGGTGGGAGAGGTGATTCATTGTTAGGCACAGTCAAAAGTCAAAGAATCTCACAGATTTCCAAGGGTCCAAGATGCAGGGATGGCCCATGGCCATCATAACCCATGCATTTACAACCAGGATGACTGCAAATCCATGCTTAGAACAGAGAGTCCTCTTCCTTCTCTGCTCTCTTGACCTCCCATCCAAGGCTCCCACAAACAGTGCCTTCAAAACCCCCCAGGGAAACTGCCAAATCTCCTCATCATAAGAAAAAAGCATTTGGTAGAAATCTACTCTAGCCATCTCCCACTTTAAGCAGCTTTTCCTACTGTTACTGAGAATACTTAGGGGCCCTGTCTAAAATGTTTATATTGGGATGTCTTCCCTACCTCCAGCACCACCACCCACCTCCCATAAGTACACGCTTTTCTGACATCGGCAGGATCGAGAGAGCACAGCAGAAACAGTCTGCCCTGAAAACCAAGCTTTACGTCTACCTTGAAAGCCACAGGGAGAACATTTCTGGAAGCTGAAATATCCATTTGGTGCCTCTCCTGCCTCCCAGGGACCAGGAACACAGAACTTCCATTCAGAGCCTCCCGTCATTTATAGACATTTTCAGGTTTCCTTTGAAAGACATGCATTTTGTTTTATCAGAGGGAAAGCTAATGTATCCAGCTGTCTGGTTCAGTCCTGGGGAGCAGGCATCTTCTCTTGTGCACAATGAGCACTGACTTGTCCGCCCCTGGGCCTGTTCTTTACTCCCCACTCTGGCCCTTTCTGACTGACAAGGATTTTTCTTTAGATATGTTAATACACTTAATCTGGGCACCGTTGTATGTCGAAGATCTGGCAACCTGTATACCTTTTAAGATAGCTTTGCGTGTCTCTTCTCTGAGTATCAGTTAATCTTAATTTTAACTCTCAGCAACTTTATTTCCCAAGTTGGACAGAGAGACTGACTGGCTTTCCCAAGGATTGACCATACATACTGCCATGTGGCCCCAAGAGTGAGGACAGAATATCAGAAACAACGATGTGAGTGCTATTTTAACAGCTGTTGTGTATTATGGAAATTCTTTTCATTTTCTTAGGCGTTAATGGTGTGGTGATTTGTAAAATGTTCTTATTCCTAGGGGATGCAAGCTGAAGTATTTAGGGATAAAGTATCATGATGTGTACAACTTACTTTTAAATGATCTAGCCACACACACACACACACACACACACACAGAACTATCTATATGTAGATTAAGCAAACACAGCAAATGATAGCAATTGTTCAGTCCAGGTAAAGTGTATGTGAGCATTCATTGTACCGGTCTATCAATTTTGCGTACGTTTAAAATTTTTTTGAATATTACGTGAACTCAGCTGTGGTCCTTTCTGCATTCTAGGGTAGAAGCTTGATGGGGAGACGCTCTTTTTCCCAGCAAGGCTGGATCTTGGAAAAGTCAGCAGTCACCCAGCTGCAATCACTCCAGATTGGGATGTGAAATGAAACTCCATCTTCACTTTGGATGGGCGCTCTTTGTAGAGATTATTTACAGCATTACAGCATTTTACTCCCTCTGCCTGGGGCCAGGAGACAGGGAGGAGCAAGAGACTGAGAGAGTCTGGGCCAGAAGGTGAGCTGATCTGGCCAGTCAGGGAGTAGGCAAGAGTGAAGGCGTGTGATGCTGAGTAGTGAGTTTGGGACAACCCAAAGGAAGGACCCAGAGAGCAGGGGGACACCTCGTGTCCTAGTCAGCTCAGGCTGCCATAACAAAATACCGCAGACTGAGTGGCTGAAACAATAGAATCTTATTGTCTTATTGTTTCTCACAGTTCTGGAGGCTAAAACTCCAAGATCAATGTGCCCGCAGAGTTGGTGTGCAATGAGAGCGCTCCCTTTGGGCGGTAGATCGTGCATCTCACTGTGTGCTCAGTGGCCCTTCTCTGTGTGTGCTCTCTGGTGCGTCTTATGAAGACACTAATTCTGTTAGATCAGGGCCTCACCCTTATTTAACCTTAATTACTCATTTAATTTTAATTACTTCTTTAGAGACCCCCATCTCCAAATGCAGCCAACCCAGGGGTTGGGGCTCTAACATATAAATTTGAGGGGACACAAACATTCAGTCATAACACCTCATATTGATTTTGCTTCCCTTTTCTGCATTACAGTTCCCTTAGGTTAGCCTTGAGCTCTGAAAAATTCATTAAACACAAAGCCTTGTGTCAGCTCCTTTGGAGAATGGGAGGGAGGGTCCTGTAGCCATCCTTCCCAGGGAGGCCGACAGGAGGGAGCCAGATTGGCAGCTGCAAAATGGCCAGAGTTGACCAGGGAGAGGCCCCAGGCAGTGGGCTTCTAGAGCAAGTCAACGGGTTAGCGGCATCTCTCAGCACTCCAAGAGGGAGCCTCAAAGATAGGGGAAAGGGGCTGGATTTTCTGCAGCGTCACAGGAGCGGGGCTCAGATTGTTTCAGCAGGCAGAGAAAACTTGGGGGCACGTGGGTTATGTATGTAGTGGGGACACATTTTTGCCTTCCGCCTCTCCCAGGGCATTTTAATGAGGAGAGGCAGTGTTATTGGGAACAGCCTTATTTTGCCAAGGCTGGTTGGTTTGTGAAAGCAGACACTGACATCCTTGAGATGTCGTTCTCTGCGGCAAGACCTTGAGGAAGGGGGCATGGGATCTGCCCTGTAGTGGGGAAAAGATTTGGAGACTAGGAGCCAATCCAGGATGCAGTGAATGTGGCCCAGAGATTAGGGAAGGGAACCACAGTGGAGATGCGGAAGGCAGAAAGCTCAGAGCTCCACCATGGGACCCCATCCCACAAACACCCCAAACTTTGAGTAAGTTCTACGAAAACTCGGGACGTGCTTGGCACGAGGGAGTTCCTAATGGAAACCAGTGGAAGATGGGCCTCGGTACCCCATGGCCCAAGCTAAACATAAGTAGAGCATGCAGAGAGACCAGGGGCCAGCAAAGCCTTCCTGACGTCTAATGACATGATGGCTAATGACATACACAGCCTTATTTTCAAGTTTGGTCAGAAATGGTTTAGATGTATACTTGAGGTCTCTCAGCACAGGTAATGGTATCTTCAGAAGTCATTTCCTTCCACTTTTACTAGTGGTTTCTCCATGCCATTCCCTCCAGTGTCCTGTTGTTTCATGCCAATAATTTAATTGCTTTCTTTGCAGTGGCTCACTTCTACAGACAGTCTAATTTGAGGTTTGACTAACTCTTAAATGTGTATCATTTCACTGAATTTATGAAGGGAAGAAAAGAGCGCAGAACCAATTAAGGCATCAAAGACCAGCTCGTCTAGGCTCCCAAGGCAAAGAAGGAAAAGCCCAGGGAGGAGCTTGTCTCCCCTTTGGTCCTCACTTACGGGGTCAATGCCGGGGCTGTGTGTTAACACCCTGTGCGCTGCTGAGTGGATTCTCCTGGCCTTCTCATATTAAGAGCAGCTGTCCTGTGATTTGCTGGTGTCCCCAGGGAGCTGGAGCTGACTTGTTAGACAAACTGCTGCTGATTAGTTTAAAGCTCAGATTTAAAGAGAGAGAGAAAGAAGCCTTTCTGAGATGAATCATGAACTCCATTGATCCGGATCCTGCCGGGTTAATTGCTTCAAGGTTATTGGGGTTTCTGGCCACGGGGAAAGCTGCCAAGAAGAGTCCCTCTTCCTAACCTAAGCCCCTACCCCATTCTTTTAATACGTGACTTCCTCCAGCACTTCCTCTGGCTTGGGGGAGAAGGATGCAAATTTGTCTAACCTCTAAAAAAAACTTGTGGTATGCGCAGTGAGTGTTCTAGGCAGAGAGAGAGCAAAGAGACCCCAGGCTGTTTCCGCCCACGCGCCTCGGCTCAGCCTCCAGAGAACACCATGTGGTTTGTTTGGACCCTCCCGGCATCTCTTCCAGATGCTGCTGGAAAAAAAACCTGGGCAGCAAATGTCACAGCCCAGCTCCCCACTCGGTCCAGCAGCGGAAGCACAGGCACACGGCACTCACTGAACCAAGCAGGTGCCGGGCTGTGGGCGCAGGCTTCTGCTTCATGCCACATCCTCTCTCCTCCGAATCTTTGAGCGACTTCATTTAGCAAGGAAGAGGGGACACTTACAGATCTGCCGCAGCAAGGTGCGTGGGTGGGAGCCGAGAAATGACTGACGGTGGCCGGGCCTGTTACAGGCGTAAGCTTACTAGCCACTTTATTACGGGCAAAAACCACCCCACTTGAGAAGGGAAACCATTCACGGCAACTTTTGGGCGCTGGGCTATTCATGCGCATGGTAACTAGGGGCCTGGAGGTCAGAACACGCCATTCCAATCTTGCCAATTGTTGCTTATCTCAGGACCCTAAAATGATCGTCTTTTATTAAATTTATTAAGAATGAACCAGCTGGTTCCACTATAAGGAATCTGACTTTAGCCCATCTAGTTAAGACAGACTCTCCTTCCTTCCTCTGTCCCCACCTGGCTGACCATAGGCCCACCCTGAGTGGTAGCTTGCTCAGGTGCGGCCACCCTGTGGGGCGTTTTTATCAAAGGAACTTTTGAAGATTCTAAAACTAAAGTTAAAATGACAGAACCTTGGGTGTGAACTTTCAGGGTGGCAATTCTGACCATATACCCGCAAATTGCCACATAGGCCTTCACCTTAGAAGCCTGTGAGCCACGCAGAGAGATGCAGGCAGCGTGAAATGCTCACCGCTCCTCCTTGCCTACCAGGGCTGGCCAGGTACTTGACAAACATTGTGACAAATTTCACATCAGGGTGCAGAGCACAAGCCCCAATTTCCAGAAGGGGAAACTGGGGCTCAGAAAGGTTAAGGACTGTGCCTCCGCGTGCGGCTGCTAAGTGTCAAGGCACAGATTCAAACCAGTCATTCAGGTCCAAAGGCCACACAGTCCTGCCACACCCATGAAGTGCCATTTCACCAATTCCAAATGGCGTCAGAGAATCACGAACTCTTGGACGAGCAAGGACTCCCAAGCTGATCTAGTCCAACCTGAAGTTCCCTGATGTGTTTTGTTTGCCCTGCTTAGTGTCTTTAAGGAACTTGAATTTCAAAATTTGAAACTCTGGAGATTTTACATTAAAACACAGACTTTTCCTCTCGAAAAAGCATAAGATTTATAATTTCTAGGTCTGGTGATGGTTAACTATACAGACTTTGGAATCCACATACCTGGGTTTGAGTCTTGGCTCTAGGCCTTCTTGGCTGTGCGACCTTTGATAAGTCATTCAACATCTTTGAGCCTCTGTCTCTCAACTATAAAGTAGATATAGTAATAGTATCTACCTCAAAGGCTGTTGCGAACATGGAATGAAAAGATTTATGCTCCGTGCTAAGTACTTGTGCTTAATAAATACTAATCAATATAAACTTAGGGAAGGCAGGCTTTGACTATGGCGACATACCTAGTACATGACAGAGCCAAGACTCACACTCAGATTCCAGATCCAAATCCCCAAGCTACTTCCACTATCCACCACCCACTCCACCACTCCCCATGGAACATCCAAGTCATCATGCAGGCAATGAGGAAATCCGAGTTTTCCAAGTGTCTTACACAGCACTAGCCAGAGACATCAGTTCACCTCAAGAGACCAGTGGTCATGGTATAAAGAACGCTCAAACGCTAACTTGAGATCCAGATTGTAGTCTCAACTGGCTTATTGACCCCTAGCAAGTCACCTGGGCCTCAGTTTCCTCATCTGTAAGATGGGAAATACCTGAGTTATGGGCTACACTGTGTCCCCCTAAAATTCATATGTTTAAGTCCCAACCCCCAGTACTTCAGAATGTAAGCATATTTAGAGGTAGGGTCTTTAAAAAAGTGATTGAGTTAAAATGAGGACAGTGCAGTAGGGCCCTAATCCAAAATGATTAGTATCTTAGAAGAGGAGGAGGTGACACCAGGGGTGCTTGTGCACAGAAGACAGCCATCAGTAAGCTGAAGAGAGAGGCCCCAGAGGAAATGGCCCTGTTGGCACCTTGATCTTGGACTTCGGCCTCCAGGACAGTAAGAAAGTCTGTTTCTGTTGTTTAAGCTACTTGGTCTGTGGCATCTTGTTATGGCAGCCCGAGCAAACGCACACAATCTGTTTTACAGAGAATCTTTGAAGAGCCTGATACATAGTCGATAGTTGACAAGGGTTAGCTACTGTCCTTACACAATCGGAGCAGAGGCCGTGGGCTCTCCCTGACGGAGATTTACTGCTTTCTGAGGCTGCCCGTGGAGCAACCGCCTCTGTGATGGAGTCTGCCTGCCAAGCACCTGGAATGCACAAGTTGTCTGGCCAGATCACCCCCTGCCTTGGACAAGACTGAAAAGATAACAATAGATTTGTCAACTCTTGTTCAAGCCCCCACCTTCCTGTTTGCATTCATCACGGCAACAAAGGCTTTCTTCATTTCAACATCTTTCTTAACCTGCTTCAGTCTCTAAATACCAGCTCCATCGCCATGACATCCTTTAAGATTATGTCTTAATCACATCTAGGGGGCTTCTTGGACTCATCAGGAAAATATCCCTCAGAGTAGAACAAATTACTCATAGGACATATTCTTGGTTTTTCACACCCCTAGGATGCTGATTTTGCTAATACCGGGGGATCTACTTTCCATATCTGGCTTCCTTGACCTATTCTTGGCCTTGCCTCAAAGGTCTCTTGTAATTCATAGGCTCTTCATCTTTCAAAGTTTATCTGAACCTCCAGCCCATGAAGGGAAAAACGATACTCAAATTTTTTCTTGGCGTCCCTGTGTATCCTTACCTGTGTCTGTCAAATTGTTTAAAGCAGATATTCATTCAGCTCTAAAATACACGCAATACTCTTCAAAAAGCAATAGACATTGATATCTCTTGTTTCTGAGAACAGTACACCTGTGCATCTATTGTAGAGTAACTCATAATTCAATTTTACCATAGTGTGACGTCGTTTTGTTCTATTTTAAATAATTCAGACACTTTTTGAGCTAAAAACAAGCAATAGATACATCTTCCATTATATAGAGCTGCTCTGTCCACCAGCACATGTGGCTATTGAGCGCCTGAAATGTGGCTAGTCCGAATTAAGATGTACTATACACGGAAAATACACAACAGAATTCAACGACTTAGTATGAATAATAAGAATGTAAAATATCTCATTAATTTCTGAATTGATTATATCTTGAAATGATAATATTTTAGATATATTGGCTTCAATGAAATATATTCAGCTAATTTAACTCCTTTCTTTTTACTCTTTTAATGTGACTCCTAGAACATTTAAAATTACGTGTGCAGCTTATGTTCTATTTCTATTGGACAGTACTGGTAAAGAAGAAAAATTGAGGCACAAGAATATTTTGAAGTCACTTGCTGTAGGCTTCATGGAGCGTCAGAACTAGAATCAGTGTCTGACAGCCTGGGCAGGACCCAGCCACTAGAGGAGTGGAATCACAGAAAATAGGAATGGCACCATTTGGCATGATTCTTTGCAAACATCTCTCCAACCCTGAGATCTTCATTCATCACTTTGTTTCTTCTGAGAAGGAAGCATGTGGAGATGAGGTCAGCCCAGAGGATGAACAGAAAGCCATAATCCTATATATATCTTGAAGGGTAAGTCGGATGACCTAAGAATTTCCCATCCCTGATATGTAGAGCAGTCATAAGAGGATTCTTTACTCCCACCACCACATCAGAACATTTGTGACTAAGAAGAATAGTGAGAGACTCATAGGACAAATATTTTCTCTGTGTTATCTCTTCTTCATCAGCAGCACTTGTGGTTGCTCAACAAATCCCCAGATGATGTCATCTAAGGTACTGAAAGGATCATTATCTTGCACGGGGACTCACCTGGCTATGTGCATTGCATCTAAGTGAAAATGTGAGGAAAAGACAGGGTGCCTTGACTACTTTTGTCTTAGTTTTGAGGAAGGAAAGGCCACGCACATCGACAACCAGCATCCAGTGTGGCAAACTTCACTGAGTTTGGGGACCAAGCTCCCAGCAAAAAGGTCTTCTTTTCCTCCAACTCTTGCTTGTGCCCTTAAAACCTCAGCTGAGTCAGAGCCATTCAGAGAAGACCCCTGGCTCACCCTGCCACAGGGTCTGAAATACCTTCCTTATCTGGAAGTCACTGCAAGATAGGCAGGAACCTTGATGTAAGAATAAAATAAAAACAGGTCTGGGGACAGCCTAAAGAGCTATCAGGTAAGTTCATAGGAAATTCATCAGGTTCTTTCTAGAGTTTATTTATTCTTTCTTTATGTATGACCATAACAAAGCAATTTATTAGTTTCAGTAGAAACAAAGAGGAAGCAATAGAAACAAAGGGGAAGAAAAAAAAAAAGAAGGAAGTACTTCCAGACAGACCCCAAAAAGATGCCAAAACCCAAGATAGGAAAAGATGATGAAAATACAGAAAGTATAGCCACTTACACCTGGTGGGGATGACATTGTGAGTTTCAGTATAGTATTCATAACACCAAAATAAAAGAGTAGCTGTAATCGTTCAACTCATTATATTTCAAAATGATATTCATGGTTGTTTATAATTTGTTCCCAGTTTTCTGCTTTCCAAAGCCTAAAGATACGACACTTAGAAATATCTTGATTAATTTGTCTTAAATGTTTAATCATTTGCAGGGGTGAGCTTCAGTTATCATGCGTTCCTCTGACAACACCCCACAAAAGAGGCTTTGTTAGAGAAAGGATTCTTAGATGCTCAGCGAACATATGTCTCTGTAATCCCCAGACAGAAATCAGTTGTCTCACCCTCCGAAAGGGGTTCCGAACAAACCTCCCTGCTCCCAGGGTGTGTCATTTGTTCAGTGGCCGCGTGGGCCAGCATCCTGGCAAAGGGCGACGCTCAGGGCAGTGGCAGGGCCCTGGTTGGCTCGGCTTCCTGCACCCTCTCCTCATCCCGAGCAGATGGGCCAACCCTCAGGGAGAGGAAGCTCTTCTGAGGTCCTCCCGTCTTCATTCTTCCCAAATGGGCTTGCTATAAAAAGCAAGTTAAACAGCCATTGTTCCTTTCCTCCGTGAAGCTGGCAGACCAACATCCTGCCCAGGACCAAAGGCTCCCGGATGTTTGCTGCTTAAAGCAATAAGAAAAAACGTGCCTTCCACTTGGGAATAGAATACATCTTAAGTTCTGAGCCTTCCTTTTCGTTGGGTCCTTTTTTTCACAATGACATATAATACATGGCAGAAAGGGGCTTGCTTTTTAACTCTGGCATTCTTCTGTGCCTGGAGAAGCCCTCCCACGGGCTTTACAAATAGGCTTGGGGTCATAATCGGAGGAGACCCTAAAATACTGGCCCTTGAACCTTCCCCTACTTGCAAACCTGGGCCATTTCTCAGTGAAAGATTTATTTCCATGTTTTCGGGGTCCTTCTAAAATATGGAGTAGTCAAAAAGGTAACCGTGTGAGGTGATGGATGTGTTAATTAACTTGATTGTGGTAAATATTTCACCATTAAATCCTCACGTTGTACACTTTAAATATAAACAACTTTGTCAATTAGACCTCAATAAAACTGGAAATAAATAAAATAACATAACTCCACCCCCAATCTAAAGCAGAAAACATAAAATGCTTTCTAAAAAGATGAACAGCTGAGAGTTAGATACTAAAAATATACTGAGTACCTGCAAAGTAAGGCCCTGAGCGGGGAAAAAAGGAACTAAAACACATCATATGTCTTCAAGCAGCTTTTGGGCCCTGAGAGAGAAGCAAAATTGGGAAAGAAGAACGAGAAAGAGGGAAAGAAGAGGGAAACTGCAAGAGAGACAAAGAGAAGGGAATCAAGCCATATTGCCCATTTCATAGCATTTTTCACACTAATACAATTGCTGATACTCTCCCTCCCCTTACTAGATACACTCCAGGATCTACATTTTAGGCTTCTATTTTCTATGTAAACTTTACTTCAAATTGGCTTTTCCCTGAAATCTAACATTAATCAGCAACTCACTGAAAGCTATGACATCCTAAAGTGACTCAAAGGGCTAGCTGTTGTTGAAAAGCCTCTCTGATGTGGGCCGTCCAAAGAGAACTGGGCACTGGTTGAAGTCGTATGACTGGGCAGTGCCATTTCTGTTGGATAAGCTAACATCCCTCTTTCCATACTGTTTTTTTTTTGGTGAGGGAAACTGACCCCGACCTAACATCTGTGCCCATCTTCCTCTGTTTTGTATGTGGGATGCTGCCGTAGCATGGCCTGAGAAGTGGTATGTAGGTCTGCACCCGGGATCCGAACCCGTGAACCCCAGGCTGCCGAAGCAGAGCACGCAAGCTATGCCACCAGACCAGCCCCTCTTTTCACACTTTTATATGATCCCAGGAGAGCCATTAAGCACAGATCTTTCTAGCTGATGTGGTGAACCCCTTACAGCAAACAACTCAAACATCCGATTCATTACACTTCAGAAACCCTAAGGCAGAGATTCAACATTTCCCGTAAACCTCTGGGGAAGTCCAGATATGTGGTACTAAAGAGGGACAGTTCTGAAAGAGAGTCCCAGGAGGAAAAATATATCCGAACAGCAGGCTTTAGCCCAAAGGCTCAAATTATTAAAAATTATTTACTCTTCCATCTTTTAAAATGAAGGCTAGAATAGGTATTTTCAAAACTAATTTCTGAAAAGCCAAATCTACCATGAGGACATGTCACACTTGCTAGTTCTCTAAACCATTACTAAGCTTGGGGGTCTGTGAAGTTTCCAACGTCAGCTCTCACATTAAGATTTTCAAAATGAAACCTTGGTACGTGTTTCCTGAACAGCTTCTCTTTGCATGGTCAAGTGGACTTGTTCTCAGAAAGGGAGAGACACTTCTGGTAAATAAAGGACCAAAACAGGAAGTGAGCCCGTGACAACTGAGCACAGTGTGTGGATGGTGTGAAAGGATGAAGCAAGTTCCATGAGGATGCCGCTCATGCTCCTCCAGACAGAGCTTCTACGTGGCCTGGGCTCCTCTCCCTCAGCCCCCAGCTGTAAGAGTCCTGCGTGCAGCCGCCAGCTAGAACCTCTGGGACCGCAGGGGCTCATTTTCAGGCTCGTGGCCTCTCTCTGATGCTGCAGAATTGACCAAGCAAACACTATGGGAGATGCAAAATGTACTAGGTTCCTATGGCTGCTGTGATCAATTACCACAAATGTAGTGGCTTAAACAACACACTTTATTATCTTTCAGTTCTGGAGGTCAGAAGTCTGACAGATCTCGGCAGTCTAAAATCAAGATGTCAGCAGGGCTGTGTTCCTTCTGGAGGCTCCAGCAGAGAATTGGTTTCTTTACCTTTTCCAGCTTCTAGAGGCTGCCCACACTCCTTGGCTCCTGGCCCCTTCCTCCACCTTCAAAGCCAGCCAGGGCAGATTGAGTCCTTCTCACATCAAATCACTCTGACCTACTCTATTGTGTCCTTCTTTTGCTTTTAAGGACCTGTGTCGACGTAGGGCCCACCCAGATAATTCAGGATAATCTCTCTATTTTAGGGTCAGCTGATTAACAATTTTAATTCCATCTGCAACTTTAATTCCCCTTTGCCATGGACCATAACACTCACAGATTCTGGGGAAGAGGATATAGACATCTTTGATGAGCCATCATTCTGCTTGCTACGCAAGCAACCACAAATGAAAAGGATATAAAATGGGGAAACGAGCCCTCTACATTAGCACATGTGAAAATATCCTGAAAACGCTCAGCAGTAAATGCAAAGTCATAGGGCAAAAGTGAAGAATTGAGGCACAATAGTGAACCAGGGCCAGAGAGCTCACCATGTGTCAGAAGAGGTCATTCATGAAATCAAAGTGGAATGAAGCCCCCTGGGAGACATTTTATCTATGACAACTAGTAGGAACCTTGAGAAGTCATATGGCTACCATAACTGAGCGCTCATACAGGACTTCAGGCTCAACATTTTCATGGTCAAACATTTGGCTGCAACAGTGGAAGATATTAAAAGATGCAAACCAACATTAAGCAAGTTTTCAAACACTGCCACTTGTCACATTGTCTTTACAAGTGCCCATGGCTTTCACACTCTGTGCTTGATACCCACCCCCACTCCATTCAGCTGAGTCACTGTTGACAAGAACTGTTTATAGTCCTGACAGCTCAGGAGGCAAAGTTTTCTCACATATCCCAGTAAAAACATGATTTTCTCTTTTTTGGCAAGAGCTTGCACTAGCAAATTCTATCCCCACTACCCTATGTGTCAAACTGGATGTTGAAAATCTGACAAATATCTAGTACCCAATAGGGTAACGGTGTGCAGGGGACATCCCTGAGAAGAGTTCCAGGGGTACCAGTGTATCTTTGCACAGTGATTGAGGCCCAAGGACCTCTTAAATGGCAAGTCAAACCCTCTCTCATTTCCTCCTCCTGGCAATCCCTTGAGGTAAGGAGTGCTGCCAACCCTGTTGGACAGATAAGAGAGATCGAAGTTCCAGAAGAGCTGAGATGGAACCTGGGTCTGTCCTACCCCTAAATCAGAGTTTTTCTACTATGTTTGACCGTCACTCATCAAACCCTCCCTGATGGCTCTGCTGTTCCTACAACATTAGAGAGAAGATGGATTTCCTGGTTGTGTTATAGACAGTATGTATGTGTTATCTAGAGATGCAAATCAGTGTCAGTAAATATATCTTTCTGTCACTTCTCTAAATTATTCAAAGACCAAATTGCATATTTTTAGTTTTTCTATGAAATATTGTATCTGTAAAACTCTCTTTCTCTGCTTCTGTCTCTCTGTCTCTGTCCCTCTCTCTCTGTTTCTCCCTGTCTCTCTGTCTCTCTCCATCTGTCTCTCTCTCTCTCTTTCTCAATCTCTCTCACTACCCCTTCCCTTCCCTTAGAAATTCACTCCAGTGTATCACACCCATTTTTTGTAGTGAGGAAGAGACAAGTTCTCTGCCATTGTAGATTTTTGGGTACTTCCTCATCTTAAACCATCGCATTCATTTTGCTCTACCACCCTGTAAGCAAACAGTCTGAGGTTTAACGCATTTCCCTTTCCTAAAATGACTTATAGCTCTTCTTCATTTCTTCAAATCATTGGTCACCAACCCAACAATTCAAGGCTCCCAACTACTCCTGTCCTCCTGAGTTCTGCCTTTTCCTTCTTCTTCATTTGTTCATTTCATCCACATCTTTAATGTTCTAGCCAAAGTGTTCTTGTGGGAAGATTTTTCCCCCCAGATGCCTACCCACTCCCCTCTTCCACTTCCCTATCTGGTTAACTCCTCTCATCTTTCAAAATTTCCATCTGTCCTGCCACATTGTCATAACTGCTCTATTTTAATAAATAATGTACTTTACTTGAAGGTGGTGGAGCATGTGAATAATACCAGGTAGCAGCTTTTTAAGATGAGATCCAGCGAAATGGTCTGACATTATAATTCATGAATGTAAATGTATGCAGCAATGGGAATGTGTTCATCAATGGAGACCCCTTCTCTCTTCCTCAGAGGGGGTTTCGTTCTGTCAAAGGAAAGAGAACAAGTCTTATCAAGATACTCACTCCACTCATTTCACTTAGCTGCAGAGGTTTGTAACACCTCTCCTGTGAGAGTTTTCACAAAGGAGGAGCTTTGTTCAAAGGCTTCTGTGCTAGAAAAAGCCCCAAGTTCAGAAGAGCAATTAAAAGATGTGTTGCTGAGGCAAGGCAAGAAAAGGAAGGAGCTGATCGTTTTCCCTAGTGAGGCGGGCAGGTGAGGGAGAAAAGGGGTTTGTTAAGAGCAGAGGAGCTGGGAGGCCGTGCCTGACTATTGTTGAAATCTCAGGTTGTCTTTCTGTATAGAGGGAAGGGAGACCAATACAGACAATCTTGCCCCAAAGCTTGCTTTAAACTAAAGTGTTTTACCCCATTGTCCGGCTGTTAGCTTTAAATTTGAGAAAATATCGAAAGGGATTACTGCCAGGAAGGGCAAAACTATTTTGTTTCCATCTTTAAATGCTTGGGGAAAATACCAAATGGCAAAACTGGACCAGAAAAAAAGCTGATGTCTTGAAACAGAACCCAGTAGAGGCAAGAACTTTGTTCAACACTTGGGGACCAGCTCCCTGAGAAGAATGGACAGCCCTTAAGTGTTCAGGGCTACACAGAAATCCTAGGCTTTTCGTTATACTCACGAGCAGAATAGCTCTCATTTATTTAGCAACTATTATGGGCTAGGCACTATTCATAGCTCTAAAGATTACTGTAATCCCTACAAGAGAAATGCTTTCATGCCCATTTTACAGTTGTGGAAACTAAAGTTTTCCCAACTAATAAGTTGGTAGAGCCGGAACTCACAACCAACTTGACCTGATTCCGAAACTGATGCTCCTTCTGTCTGAGGGCAGGAGAGGAGAGTGTGTCCCTCAGCACACTGTGACGTAGTGGACTGCCAACGGGAAGCCCACTTGTTGCTTCCTGTAGGAATTAATGTGAATGACAGTCTTAATTCAAACACTTTGTTCCACAGTCCCTTTGAAGACTGATATTATTGAGACAATTTTCTTGATGGTTAGACAGTGAATGCAGATATTTCAACATTATTGATCCTCAGAATGAAAACTTCAACTGCCAACACAGAAGAAAAGATTCTTCAAGAGACAGATGCTAAACTGACAATTTCTGATGAGACTTTTGAAAACCAGGGTAACCACGGTTAGCTGTCCTGGCTGCATATCAGAATCACCCGGGGAGATTTTAAAATAAATGCCCAGCTCCATGACTAAGGATTCTGTTCAGTGGGTCTGGAACCAGGCTTAGCAATCTGCACTATAAAAAAAAAAAATTGCTCAGATGATTTTGATCTGCAGCCAGGGCTGGTACCCACAGAAGCACGATAAAAACAGACTTCAGATTTCCTTCCATTCTGTCACTTGCAAATGCAATCACAATGCAATCAACCAGAGTCATAAATCCCTAATCCAGAAACTCTTCCACAGCAACACAAAGCAATCATAGAATAGTTTTTTAAATATGAAGGCCAACACTAAGCATAACTGGAGCAGGAAACCACCAGATGTGAATATATTAAGCTTTATTTTAAGAGATGGCAATTGGAAATTGTTTAAATACTAGAGAGAGTGCTATGAGCGGACAGATGGTGAGCAGTGGCGCTGAGGAGGAAGGCAGCCTGGCCTAGCAAGTTTTACCTTAATCCTGCCCCACCTCCCTGGTCACCATCATGCAAGATGCTATATGTTTGGCACAACTGCTCTCTGGCTATACCTAAACCATTCTCCTTTTAATTCAAAAGTGATCCTTTAAAATAGACAAGGTTTCAAATGCTATTTTTAGAACTATCATTCAACAGTAATACCCCAAAACGTATTATGCATTTGTCCCATACACAGAAACTCATCATCATCCCAATCACCACCAATCTCCATAAAAGGCGTGAATTTTAAACCCAAATGCAGACTGCTGGGAGAAGAACGGAAGCATTTCCCGTGGGCCATTAGATGTTGGAAAGAACTGCACACCATTCCTGTTGTCTTCGCTTACAGTAGTCTGAGGGCTGTGTTCCAACATCAGGGACCCCTTAAAACTAGAGCTGTGTCTGCCTGCTACAAAGCACTGTGCTCTGGAATCCACTAGGTTACTTCCCAAGGTCTTTTAATGTCTTACGGTAGTGCTGCTTTAAGAGTTTGGGGTATATCTACCTTCTGGGTTCACAGAGAGACAACAAAAGAGATTCCAGAAAGCAGGGTTGGCTGTAAGCTCACAGGGCCATGTAAACTCAACGGATAAAACTCTGGAAGCATCTGTGCAGTGCCCTCTCAACGGCCCTCTCCTCTAAATTCTACTCTCTGAGGGTAAAGCAGCCCACCCAGCTATCTGAGTAGAGCGGTGAAGGAAACTTCTCAAAGAAAGTAAGACTCCATGAGCTAAGATGTGAAGGGTGGGTAAGGATTAGTCTGACAAAACTGAGGTGGGGAGAGCGAACAGCGTGTAAGAAGGAACATGGTCCATTCCAGGCGATGCAAGGTCAGTGAGACCAAAATGCACCGTGATACCGCGAGAAAATCCCAGAAGTCAGAGCTGAGGCTGGGCAGGCAGGCCTCAGCTGGTTGAAGAGGGCTTGCAAAGCATGGTGAGGAGTTTAGACTTTATTCTAGAAGCAGTAGGTATAGTTGAAGGGTTTAAAGCCAGGGAGTCATATGAACAAATTTGCATTCTAGGAAGATTATTCTGGCTAGGAGAATGGAGTGAAAGAGGATATGACCAGTAAGAGGAGACCAGTTAGGAGGTCAAGCAAGAGAGAATGGTGGGCAGGACGAGAATGCCACACAGAGGAGAGAAATCCACATATTCTACAGGAAGCATTGTTAGCAGGTCTTGAGGGTTAATTTGATTGGGGGGCAGGGGAGGTCAGAGGGAGATGGAGGTAGAGAGAGAGAAAGCCTCAAGATAGCTCCAGTGCCATTTTTTTTTGAGGGTAGGGAGATTCTGAGACCATTTTGGACTTGTTGAGTTGGAGGCACCTGTGACATATCCTAGTGGAAGTGTCAAGTAGGCCACTGACTAACAAGACTTGAGCTCCTTCAGGCCACTTCCTTTCCCTTCGTAAGGCCAAACCACCAGCCCAGTTAATATGGCTCTCTACCACCTCTTTATGTTTCTCCCCAAGTGACATATAACCATCACTGAAAAAGTCTCTAAGAATTAACACAACAAGGCAAATGCCCAGCGGTGTGCTGGTAAATATTCACAATTGCTTGTTCCTCCCACTCCCAAGAAAGTACTGATTTGTAACATTTGCCAGTTTCCATGGTGAAAATATTCTTGTTATGGCCAAGTTCAAGACACCGATGTAACACCTCTGAATGGCAAGAGATGTGCAGGGTCAGCTTCCGCGAGCCAGCATGAGCCAGCTCCAGCCTACCACTGCACACAGCTATCAAAACGAAAATAATTAAAACTAAAATAAATCAATACATAAATAAAGAGCCATAGGACAGAGTCCAAACAGCACTGGCCCATCAGGCCAACCCCAAGTGACCTCCACTCTTGAAGACCTGTTTCCTGGAAAGGTCTTAAAGAAAAACAATTTTGTTTGGTGCCTGGGATGATCAGAGACCTTATCGGAAAGTTGAATTGAACCCATAGTTGGTTACTTGTTTGTAAAAGAAGGATCAGCACATTACTGCCCTCAGGCCAAATTTGGCCAGCTGCCTGTCTTTTTAAGGTCTGCCACCTAAGAACACTTTTTACATTTTTAAATGGTGGCATTTTAAATAGTTATATAGGCACCTACGCAAGAGCCTTCATTTTGACTCTTGCCACACAATCCCCAAAGCCTGCAATATTTACCATCTGGCGCTCTTAGAAAAAGTCTGCTGACTCCTGCGCTAAAGGTCCTGAAGACAAAGCCAGTTCTGCCTCCTAAAATGTTTTCAGCAGTACAGCAAGTGTTTTTTCCTGCCTCACCCAGGCCATCTCCCGTCTCCTGATTGGGCAGGGCCCGCAATGAAATTAGAAGACCCTATCTAATTGGTCTCATCTCTCTCAGGCTCCACAGCCACTTGCTCCATCTGAGACTGGCCCTGAGAGTCTCTGGCTGCTCCCTTCACCACTGGATTTGGCTGAAGCTCCAAACCACAGGATGCGCATGCTGGCTGTCCTAGGAGCTGGGCTATACAACCTTCAAGTGCCGGGCTGAACTTCCCACGGACAAACCTTGACCTATGGGAGACAAAAGATAGAAGAGAGCCAACAAATAAATTGCCTCTCCATTCCTCCCTCCAGTGGATTATTCTGAACATGATATTTCTGCACACCTGTCTAGAACCATCCATGTAGCCAAGCAACTAGCCATGTCCCTTATAAAGTAGCAGCCAGTTCAGTAACGCACCTTCTCTGGCCCATTCCTCTTTTCCCTCATTCCGCTTACCCTGACCTTTCACCTTTTAGTAAAGTATTAACCCTTAAGCTGTGCATTAGGCTCTTTTTTTCTAGAGAACCTGGCTAAGAAATCAGATGATAC
Source organism: Equus asinus (assembly GCF_041296235.1). NCBI lineage: Eukaryota > Metazoa > Chordata > Mammalia > Perissodactyla > Equidae > Equus > Equus asinus. The sequence continues at coordinate 13,874,601 of NC_091816.1, forward strand.
GCATTATCTTTGACAATCTCTGTCCCTAAACAAAAAAAATAGGTCCCCATGCCACAGCTCCTGAATAACCTCAAATGGCATAAATTTTTTTTTTAAAGCATGAAAGGAGCTTTTCAGAAAACAACAAAAGACCAAAGTATGATGTGATGCCATTTTTAAAGCCATAACATACATTCATTAGAAAAGAAAGACCTGAAAAATGAAGTATTAAAAAAAATTGTAACAACTAAAAGAGAAAGATCAGACAATAAGCCAAGGAAAGAAAGACTAGTTGAGGGAAATGCCTCAGTGGAGAACAGGAAAGGCTCGTGGCTCAGCTCCTGAGCTGCAATCCGACCTCAAGGTGAGGCCTGAGCAAACCAGCCCGGAGGGATCTTACTGCTTTATTGACCAGGAAAATTGAGGAGGAAGCTTTATCTGGGATAGAAACGAGAGGAAAATGAAAACCCAGAAAGGGACAGAGAAATCAACTGCAGAAATGGAGTGAATGTGTTAAGGGGTGTCAAGCAGGTTGGAGGTTAATGTGACTACGCTTGTGTCTCTCCAACTTACTCACGCAACCGCTGTTCCGTCATAAGAGTCCCTTTTGTCGTGACTGGTCTGCCTTCTGCATGGATCTGTGCTGTGCTTAAGACATAACCTGAGAAGGATGCCACACTTTGAGGGGTGAGAGATCTCCGGCAATAGATTCTTGAGGGTGGGAGGGGCCTCTGAGCCCGTTTGCTGTATGCTTTTCCATGTCTTTTAGCCTTTTCCATTAAACCCTATAAAAATTTAATTGTTTTCCTTGACACTAGATGAGGGTCTTGGAACTCAATTCATGTTCCAAATCTAAGAGCATCTTTAAACTAGGGGTATCAGCGGCAATGTGTCAGTACTCAAACATCACGCCTGGCAAGGTGGGACACATAATAAATATTGTTCAGGAAATGATTGGGTGCATGGCCAGTCCTTGAATGCCCACTTGTCCTTTTTCAGGGTGGGAAGCACAGAAGCCTCTGTTTTTGCATACCCAAGTCAAATGGATTTCAATGGCTTTTCCAGAAAATCAAACGCTTTCTTACCTTGAGAAAAGAGTGATGAGCAGGCTCCCATATGCACCTCACTCTAATACATGGTTTAAAATTCTGCTGCTTGGGCTAAGAAGTTGAAAAATATCTCAAGCAGGGGGCTCCTTGTCTGCCTCTCTGCCTACATAACCATTTATGGGTCTCAAGAATTAAGTGAAATAAGGTTTGTAAGGCATTTAGCACAATGGCCGACACATAGGAAAGCTAAATCAATGTTCATTGTCGCGGTAGATTTTACTATTATCATTGTTGTTGCTCTAGTTGTTACTTACATGCTAACTACACAGGTGCAATAGTTAAATGAGCCCTCCCACCTCAACCTTTTAACGAGTTCCATCTAAACGAACAGTCTTATGGTAATCCTTTATCCAGATCTGGAGAGGCTTTCCCAAGACGCTTTCCAAACACAATTACACGATCTAAGCTTTTTAAAACATGGAGGATATAGGAGGGCTTTCTATGCAACAAAAACATTTAGGATTTTACAGGGAAAAAAAATCTTCCCTGAGCCCCGTACAGGGCTGAACTTTCCTAGAAAACAGTGAACATTTGGCCACGAATGATTTGTACACCTAGAATTCGGGAAAGAAAGACGCCTCACCGAGCATAGTGCTCCGTCCTCCTGCAGTGCACACGGCCCCTTCAAGGAGGGTTGAATCTTGCTGCTACTCTCAGACACTCATGATTCCCCATGCCCAACATCCCTTCACCCAAACTGCTCCTGGCTTCAAAGAATATTCTAAAACCTCGCAGAGGGGGATTAGGCAGGGTCCTGACCCTTTGGGTTTTTTCTACAAGAGTTGTATACTGGCTAAGTTGATGGCACTTGAAAACCAGAATAGAGTTTTGAATTTCCATAATGGCTGCCAATATCTGGGCGCAGAGTAGCTATTTTCAAATATTGTCTCCTTACCTCCCTGATGAATACTCGCTGTATTACCATATACTGTAACTATAGGTTGATACGTTTAATACAAGTTCAGGTGAAGCCAGAGGAATTCTACCATAGATTCTTTTTTTTAATATTTAAAATTATTATTCAATGTATTGAAGTTACAAATGAAAAAAACTCAACCAACAACAAATAAAACAATAGTTCTTCCTTTAGCTTTCAGGTTCACCTTACAAATCTTTTTCTTTTTTTTAAAAGTATGCTTTTCTTGGTGAGGAAGATTGGCCCTGAGCTAACATCTGCTGCCAATCTTCCACTTTTTCTTTTTTTCCCCCCAAAGCCCCAGTACATAGTTGTCTATCCTAGTTGTAAGTCCTTCTAGTTCTTCTATGTGGGATGCTGCCACAGCACGGCTTGATGTGTGGTGTGTAGGTCCATGCCCAGGATCTGAACCAGTGAACCCCAGGCTGCCGAAGCAGAGCACATGACCTTAACCACTACACCACCAAGCCAGCCCCTACCTTACAAATCTTATTCTGTCTGTAAGTTCAGCAAATTTGAGCTATCACTTTTCAAGGGGCCTTTGGTTAGTATTCGGAACATCACCACAGATCCTTTAAGACAGAATACACAGGTATTCTCCTCCAGTGCCTCCTCTGAAAGGAACAGGGATTTCCCTCTGCAGGTTCATTCTTCCTCCAGCCATCTTGCTGAGACTGCAGAAAAGAAAGCCAACAGGTAGCTGCCCACTCGGGCCTGAAATGAGAATCTTTTTCTGTTGCCATTTGCTCTTTCTAGCACATGTGTGCGTACACACACACACAGAGTCAGAGAGCCCCCACTAGCCTCATGCCTCCACTGACATCTGAGAACAGTAATACTCTCTTTATGTAGACTCCGTACTGGGCTATTGCCTTTAAGAGTCCAGTGAACCAGAGAAATCTCTCATGCCTCTGACTCTGCAATATTATTTCTTCCCCTCTTGCCTCCTTTTTCTGAGATGAAAGAACCTTACCCAGCTGCTAATTCAACTGCTCAGAGGGACCGATGACTTCCATATGCCAAAGAGCAGCTGTCAGTCAATGGAAAAGTGAGAGGCCCCTGTGAGGGCAGAGGCCACTGCAGCAATGGCACAGCAAGGTGTCAGGGGGAGCTTCCAGGAGGAGAAAAGTTGCTCAGCATCCTTCAGTATACTTCCTATCCTCAGCTGCCTTTCCATGAAGGTAAAATCTGAAGCACATTCTTCCTAAAGCTATTGAGAAACACAGACACTATTCCAACCATTTCTTCTCAGAACTTCAGGTTCCTGGCACCCGCAGTCCATGGTACCTCTCCTCTTCTGCACCTTGAGACTTCCCTGGGCATCATCAGTGAGATTCAACAGTGTTATGCCAAGAGCCTTGGAGGAAGAGTCAGGAGGTTGGGTCTAACTGGCCAATATCCTCACCTCTTTGTGACCTCAGGAGACCCTCTTTAATTTAAAGGAAACAGACTAGATGCCTCTGAGGACCTTTCTAAACCAGTGACTCTTCTAACTTTGAATGAAGAAGAGTGCCTTAGACTATGCTGAAGTCCAAGAATGAGAGAAGGTACCCGCCCTTGGGTGCTTGATCTAGGCTAAGACGGCAACACCTGGAAGAGACCAATACAGGGGAGACTATGAAATATAGAGAAGTGGAGACATCATGACACTTTCAGTCATATGCAGGATTTTAAGTCAATACTGAGGAAGCTCCTGGAAGAATGGGTGCATCCATTTAGTCAACCTAAACTTAATTCAATAAACTTAAAAGAAAGGGGAAGGGAGATGCTGAAATTTACTCCATCATTTTCTAAAAATGTCCTAACTGTCTAGTTGAGACCTGGGGCAGAAGGTCAGAAGAGTCATGTCTGACAAGTCAGATATGCTCCCAGGCTTGGAATCTTCTAGATGAGCAGTGGGAGACCACCAGGGTTCTCCACTCAGCTGAGTCTTCAGAAGTGCAACAGCTGTCCATCCTCCTTCCAAGTCTGGGCGCAACCCCTTCCTTACCTCATGGGGCACACCATGTACTAGTCAGCAGGGAAAAGACAACAGCAAAAGCATTCAAATCAGAAAGGGGGTGCTATGGACCACATGTTTGTGTCCCACAAAAATTCATATGTTGATGCCTTGTTCCCCAATGTGGTGACGTTAGGAGATGGGACCTTTGGGAGGTGATTAGGTTTAGATGAGGTCATGAGAGTCGGGTCCTCGTGATGGGACTAGCGCCTTTATAAGAAGAGACACCAGAGAACCTGTTCTCTCTGACTTTCTCTCCATTGTGGGAGGGCACAGCAAGCAGGTGGCTGTCTGCAAGCCGAGAAGAGAGCCCTCACCAAGAACCCAACCATGCTGGCACCCTGACCTTGGGCTTCCCAGCCTCCATAACTCTGAGAAATAAATGTCTGTTGATGGTATTTGGTACACTCAGTCTACGGTATTTTGTCATAGCAGCCCAAGCTGACTCAGACAGGGGAAATCACTAAGTAAAACAGAAGTGGGCACAACGACCTTTGCAATGCCCTTTAAGCCCTGGCAGAACAACAGGTGCCTTGTTCTGATCCAATGTAATCTTTCAGAATTTATGTTCCTTAATTCTCCTACTTGGCCTCAATGAAGACAAAGGAAGTACGTGGCCTTTGTCACATCAAGTCTTACTACCCTGCTGAGTCACAGGCCTAACTCAAAAGCCAGAAGGTCATGTTCCCTGAGGCAGCTACCCTGCAACATACCTGGGTGTGTGGGATCCTGGCATCAGGTGGGTGGAAAGTGAGTCTGTCTGGGAAGGTGGAGCTTTTCTAGGGTCTCAAGGAGAGGCAATTTCTCTTCTTAGGCGTCACTTGGATTCTACAGATTGACTCTAATGTCCTTCCCCAGAATTGACACACAGACTGTCGGATATCTGATGGTGTATGTTGTGCAATGGCTCCAGGAAGCTGCTTTTCATACCGGACACAGGCCCGTGTCAGAACAGAGGAGGAAGAATATACTCACTCCCGGGGTTAAACTGAACTCCACCATCTGTCCTAAAGCACCTCCAAAGATGGGAACAGAATTCAGCAAGTCAGAGCCTCGTGAGCCCTCTTTAAAGAGCCTGTGATCCAAAAAGGTTGTGGATTAGGATGGGGTCACCTGGAGCTCCTGTGGAAGAACCCCAGCCCAGAAGCAAGCAATATACAAATGATTTGCTTGTGTCCAAGGCCAATTTGAACAAATCACATCAAAGTAGCCATGCTGCCAAGTGCAAGTCTTCTTTTGGCCACCTCAGTGGCTTTGGTGGTCCCAAAGCTCAAGAGTCTAAACGGGTGAGCAACTAAATAGAAGCAAATTACCTCTTCTGAAGGCCCAATCTTGAACAAAGGGAATTCACTTCATATAAATGAGCACTTAATGGACAAGAGGAAACACATTTCTAAATCCTTCACCAATATTGAGTAAAAACACAGGTGCTACAGGGAACAAGGAAAAGACATAGTCTTTACCTGCAGTTTTATGTGGTAAGGGAAAATGACTCTCCCATCTGGAAAATGGGTGATCTCCACAAGTGAAAATCTGGCTGCTTCCATCCTGTTAGGAAGGAGCAGATGGATGTCTGCCCTTGTTCTGAGTTTTGCGGTGATGGCATATTTTGCAGGGGCAGGGGAGACAGAATTGGGGATTTATTATTTTTTATTCCCCTCCAGCAACCATTCAAGAGGAATGGATAAGGTCCATTGCATTTGGGAGGAATTTGAGAAGGGCAGGACAATGATGAGAAGAAAAGAAAATCATGTCATACCTGTGAGATGCAAAGATAGTTCTGAGAAGACAAGTGACATGAAGGACTCTAGCTGTGCCCAGACAAAGGGAAAAGAGACAAAATATTAGCAAGTAGCAGTGAATCCCATGGCCTGGAAATTAAAAAGACAGGGGTCAGCTTTTCCTATATGGGGGTTGACAAGAGTAGTCTTATTCTGTTATCTAATATCAAATTTTCTCATGCTGAAATATCCTAGAATACACAGGCATCAACACAAAAGCTTCATTTTATAAAGGTACAATAAAGTACAGTCTATGAAATACCCACTCAAGGTAACCCAAAAGAGACTCAGTGCCAGAGCTGGTAGAGGCCTCTAAATGGCCAAGATGGTAAGATAGGAATTTGAATCATCTGCTTGAAACAGGTGAGTTTTTTCAATGTTGATACATCCTCACATGAGCAAACACCAACCAGAGTTGCAGATAAAATATAGGACACCCTGGTACATTTGGATTCCAGATAAACAATGAATAATTTTTAGTATAACTACATGATAAATTTTATGTGTGCCCAATATGGGACATGCCAATACGAAAAAAATATTCATCGTTAGTTGGAAATTCAAATTTAGCTGGCATCTTGTATTTTTATTTGCTAGATCTCACAACCCTACCATCAATGGCCTTTTCCTCCCAGTTCATCGTGGTCGTCCTCCTAGAAGTGTTCTCCCCTCTCCTTGCACCTATTTAAATCATGCCAGTCCTCTAAGGCTTAGATCATACCTTGCCGACTCCAGAAGTCTTCTCCTGATTGGTCTCGCCCACACCATTGTCTCCCTGTTGTGAATACCTATAACCTATCCTGATGGAACAGCATGAGCCAGCCTGGGTTACGCTGCTGTGCCGTTCTCAGATTGCTTCGTAAGTTTTCATTGCCTCTCTCCATCGAGGTTTCCAGCCTCTTGAGTTGGTATCATGCCTGACTCTCATTTTGTATCCTCTGTTACATCTACCATGGGTCTAGGCAGAATAGTCAACAACTGATGGAAAATTGTTTCCTTTAGGCCACACAGAGAAGCTGATGAGGAGAAGATTATGATATCGTTTTCTCCCTAGTTTCTCCCAGGTATGAAAAATGCAAAGGATGGAGGAGGAATAGTCTAGAATCTTCAAAAAATGATTTGCACATCAATTAAACATAACATTTGTCGGAGCCGGGGGGAAGAAGCCACAATTAAATTGTGAGTTAGGACAATTGTAAGAGCAGGTGATATATGGACCCGTAGATTTGCTTCTGTGGGAATTCTTCTCCCATCGAAAGTGTCTGCAAATACTGTTCCACGCCTTGAGCATTAGAGCTGGAAAGACCTTAGACATTTCCTGGGCCAAACTTCCATAGTTCAGGAAAAGAAACTGAGACCAGGAGGGGAAAGTCTCTTGTCCTCAACCACATAGCCGGTTAGTGACAGTCTCCTGGTCCCCAGATCAAAGTTTTTTCAGTTTGTCAAACTGACCCTCCAGCTTCACGGACAGTCTCATGCCGGGGGGCAGGTGTTCAGCTCTGCTCATTTTAAAAATAACACTTGTCCTTTTCTCTCTATAAAAGGTATTTACTGCTAGTAGGAAATCTAGAAGATACAGGAATGCATAAAGAAGAAAATGTAAATTACTGACCCACCGGAAAAAACGATGTATATTTGATGTATTTACTGCCACACTTTTTCCTCTACACACTAGACTATAAACTCCACGGAGGCAGGGATTAAACTAACCTTGTTTGGCTCTATGTCATCAGCCCCTAGCACAGTATCTGACACACAAAAGGAACTCAGTCCACGCTTGTTGAATAAATGACTATGTAAATATGCACATTTACGTATATGTGAATACGGTTATGTTTATGTCAAAAAATTGAAGGCATATCATTATAGTTCACTTAATGTTTTTCCACTTAATATCATAGCATAAATATTTTCCCATGTCAGTAGATATCCTCCTATAATAATATTTTTAATAGCTGCATAATTTTCTGTTGTAGAGTTAAACCATAATTCATCGACCTATCTCCAATCAATGCACACTTAGGTCACTTCCGGAGGATTTTGAATTACAAATAGGACCATGATAAATATCTCTAGACATGAATCTCAGTGAGAATCAGCGGTGGGAAATCAAGTCTTTACCTTCGTCAGTTGCCTGGCTTCGTCTTATCAGCCGGTACAGGTCATTTGACTCAGCTTCCTTCACAGATCACAGGCCTCAGATCAGAACTTCCAGTCTCTGACGGTGGGCATTAGATAATTAATTTAAATTTTATCTCAGTTATATCTCACATGAAAAAGTCATCCCATGTGGGTGAGATAAAGACATCCGAACCGAAGAGCATTTTAGAGTTGACTTTATCAGTCTCACGCTTAGGCAGAGAACACTAAAATATAAGCAAATAAAGTGCCCTCCTCTCCCCAAACAAGTTCAAAATACGTATTCCACTAAGAAAGTGACTTTAAATTCAAGAAAAATCAAATAGATGACCCAAATCCAAACCTAAGTAACAAATTTATTTTTCTAATGAAATCTGTGTACATGTTTCCTGCATTACTCATGCTTGGTGGAACATCATTTCTGATTGTTTATTACACATCCTTTGACATTCAGCAACCTATGAGTTCAAGCTGCTTCATTAATTTTCCCTGTTGCCTGAAGCAAAGCAAACCAAAGCAGATCCTTCAATGGCCACAAGTTTCTGTTCCAAGATGGAAAAGAGAGCTTCATGGCATAATATTATGTTCTCTTCTGAGAACTAGGATAAGAGAAAGTGCTCTTCTTCCCAGAAAAAGCAGAGAGAAGGGGTTCCTTTCTCACCAGTGCCATCTGCTCTTCTCTCCCAAGTCCAAACTCAGCTTAGTTCCCTGTCCAGGGAAAGGTCATCAGATTCCAGAATTGGGCTGCTGTATAAGGCAGAAAGCGTTAGCAGCCTTTTTACTGTCAAATAGTTTGGCATTGCTATTCTGGATGTGACTTCAGACTGCAGGCTGTTTCAGGGTCTCTCTTACCTGCTGTAGTGTACATTGCTGTTTTGCAAGCCAAATCATGGGAGGACATGTAATGCCTGTCTCACCCAACCTTCTAGTAGGAATCCAACTAATGCAGAGTACTGTGGTCATTTCCGATCCCCATCTTAGATACTAATGAAGATTCAGAAGAGACTAGACTTCTTCAGCAAGAGCCTCAGATCCTCCAGGTGAAACATAAAGAGACTGGACAAGGATAGCAAACATTTTTCATCTTAGGAGCTAGTTCTAGTTGACTAATGGCAACTTCCTGGGGCACCATCTGAGGACAATCAGACTTCATCCAGAGCATAGAAGAAGAAAGTTTTAGAGTTACAAAGTGATGGGGCCAGAAAGAAAATCGAACACACCCAAACCCCAGAGAATAGGCATTTGTCTGACTCATCTTGTCACCCCAGTGGCTGACACAGTGCCTGGCACATAGTGGACACTGAGTACATGATTGAATGAATAAACAAATACTGAAAGTCTGACCACAGGGCTTACTTTATTTTAAGCTGTTACCATTGGGTAAAACAAAAGGAAATCCTCTTCCAATGGAGGAACATATTGCCAATCCTTCACGGAGCTCCAAGTGAACACTAAAATGAAAGACAGCTCACCAGGGACTGCTGGGGGGTCAGAACAAGAACAATGGAGATGTTATCTCTCCTCTACCTCATGCTCAGCCAGAAATGTGCTGAGTGTGGTCAACAGGTAAAGGCTGTCTCCCAAACCCATTGGTGACAACATCCCTGGAGCAGAACTAACTGGGATAAATAAGAGCCTACCAAACTTATGGTGTCATCAGCCTAGGCTTCCCAACCCCTTCCTCTGTTCTGGTGGATACCAACCCCATGTTAGAGAGCTGAAATGTCAGATACCTTCACATCCTCCTCTTCAGTTAGAGCTTGAGCATCTTACCCCATCTAGAGAGGTCTCCTCTTCAGTCAAACGTTGTTGTGTCTATAGATGATGCCTGCAACTATGGCCACCATCTTTTAACAGTGAAGAGACAATTCTAAGGATGCAGCCAATACAGGGAGGAGGGTAGAGGAGAATGATGGAGAAATTCCAGGTTTTTGGTGATGCTGTTGAATGATAAAAGCTTGGAATGCCCTATTCAGAAAACTCTTTTTATGCATGAATTTAAAATCGTATTATTTAAGCCACTTTTAGTTGAGTATTCTGTTGCTTTCTGTCAAAAACAATCTATCGGATGTACCCAAGTTCCATGGCCACTATAAGGGCTGTGATAGGCATGACTCTAGGATCCAGTTCACTTTTTGGGACTAGTACCAGGCCTCTGATACCAGGGATGGGAATTTTTCCCTAGAAGTCCAGGGGAGCAATTCTTACAACCAAAGATTGACAGGACCAGTACATTTCAAGTTGTGGATGACAAAGCCAGACTGAGAGAAGAAATAGCTCAAGAAAGAAATCATCCATGGAAAATAAAGAAGAAATTGAAATGTGCATGCTTCCCTGCTTCTTGGCCTCCAGGAGATTATTCTTGAGGAAATGAAAAATTAAATCAAAGATCACCAAAGGAAAACATATTACTTCTACTCTATTTATAGCTTATGGGTGATAGCCCTGTCAGCAACACCATTTGCACCCTTATTTTCTTTTCTAATTATCATTTTTCTAAGTGAGTATTGAACACAGTGTGTCATCAGGAATTCCTATAGGCAAAAATGAAACAATTCAGTAGAGAAGAAAGCTGAATTAGAAAAAAGGTAGTACAGTCAATCTACAAAGGTGACTAATAGAAAAAAAAAAAAGAAAGACAGAGATAAGGAGGAAGGGAAGAAGAAACAAAAGGAAGGAAGAGTGAGAGAAAGAAGAGAAAAAGAGTCTCTTATTACAACAGGCATTCTAAATACTAGAATGAAGGAAGTCATGCAAAAATAAGTCTGGTGCCCTATCTGGTATTTGTGGTTCACCCAGGATGATTTCATCACTAAACAGACTAGGAGGCATTGTGAGATATTGGAAAGAACCACAGACTTTGAAGAAAGAACACATAGATCTGAATCCCAGGAATGCTAGTTGTTATTTGCAAAACTTAGGCCAGAGGTCAGCAAACTACAGCCTGCAGTCCAGTAACCTGTTTTTATAAATAAAGGTTTGATTGAAACACAGTTGCAACCATTTGTTTACATACTGTCTATGTAGCTTGTGAGCTAAGCTGGCAGAGTTGAATAGTTGTGACAGACCATATGAACTGCAAGCCTAAAATATTTTCTATTGTGTCTTTTAAATAACGGTTTGCCTTAGGCGATTACCTAACATCTTTTATACTCAGTTTCTCCACATGTAAAATAAGGGTAGGACTCAAAAGCAGATTTGAGTTTACAGAAAAAAGAATCAGTTAACCGAGTATAGATCAGTAGGAATTTTCTAATCTGAAGAACAGAGAGAAAAAAACGATGGAAGAAAAATAAACAGGGGCCAGCCCCGTGGCAGAGTGGTTAAGTTCACGTGCTCTGCTGTGGTGGCCCAGGGCTTCCCTGGTTCAGATCCTTGGTGTGGACATGGCACCGCTCGTCAGGCCACATTGAGGCAGCGTCCCATATGCCACAACTAGAAGGACTTGCCACTAAGATATACTACTACGTAGTGGGGGGAATTTGGGGGAGATAAAGCAGGAAAAAAAAAAAGAAAGAAAAAGAAACAGTCTTGGAGAGCTGAGGGAAAATGTCAAGCAAACCAACATACGTGTAATGGGAGTTCCAGAAGAAGAAAGAGGCAGAAAAAATACTTAAGAAAATAATGAAAACTTTCCAAATTTGATTTAAAAAACAATCTACAGACCCAAAGAGCTCAATGAACCCAAGTAGAATGATCATAAAAAGATACACACTCTCACACATCATAGTCAAAACCAAAGAAAAAGAGAAAATCTTGAAAGAAGCAAAAATAAATGATTCATCATTCACAAGAGAACAACATGATTAATGGCTGACTTCTCATCACAAACAATGGACACCAGAAGTTAGTGGGACGACATATTTAAAGTGCCAAAAGGAAAAATTCTCAATGAAGAATTTTATATCCAGCAAGACTATCCTTCAAAAGAATGAAAGAAAAGTAAAGATGTTTCCAGAAAAATAAAAACAGAAAGAATTTTTTGCTAGCTGTCCTCCAGACTAAAATAAAATGACTCAAATCAGTAACCTGAATTCACAGGAAGGAATGAGCACCCAAAATAGTAAATATGTAGGTAAATATAAAGAAAGGACCAATGTATTTTTTGTCTTAAGTTTTTTATAAAAGCGTAAGATGGTATGGAGAAAAAATTATAACACTGTATTGCTGGGTTTATAATATATATAAAATGTACACTATATGACCGTAATAGCATGGGGAGAAGGGAGAAAATAGAGCATAGTTGCCCTAATTTTACCAAAATTGTCAGTTTTAACCTGAAGTAGATTGTACTGAGATAAGATGTCTGTTGTAATCCCTAGAGAATCCACTGAGAAAATAAATCTAGAAAAATGCCTACGAAAGCAGCAAAGGAACTAAAATCATACATTAAAAAATGTTTAACATGAGAGATGATAATAAAGAAAGCACAAAAGATTAACAATTGAATGAGTTGATATGTGTGAAACTCATAGAACAGTGCTGGCAGATGGCTTGTGCAACAGAAGTGCGGTCGTCATTGTCTTTGTTGTGGCTGCTGTCATTCAACTCTGAGAGAAGAAAGAGCTTACCTAGGAAGCTTTGAGGATGGTAAATCGCCAGGTGTGAAAAGTTGGAAGGGGACCAGCAAGTATCTGAAGAAAACAGTGTTGCTACACAAGAAGGAAGCTCTCTGACAACCTCAGAATTATTAAGAAAATGTAATAATTGTTGAGAGATGGAGAGGAGAGAATAGAGATGACAGGGCACTTGACCTAGAATAAACCTCAAGGTCATGGACCTGAAAGATGCCTTGGAGTTTTAGCCTAAGGAGAAGACTCACATTAAGGTGTCAGATTCATAAAGGGTTTTTCTAGAGTTGTGTGAGTGACAAGAGCCAACTGAAGCTTGTGGCTGATGATGTCAAGTTAATGAATGATGAAGGAAAAGCAGAACTCCAACCACTGCTGGTTTGTTTCTGCCTTCCAAAGAAAGGAACATTTATGGACTTGAATATATGCTAAAAACTTTTCCCATCAGTTCATTGAATCTCAAAACCCGGGAAGGCAGAAATTAACATGTCCTACTGAACAGATGGAGAAACTGAGCCAACGAAAGGAGTTTCTCTTTCCTAGGGATACACAGCAGTTAAGCGGCAAGTCAAGATTCAAAGCCTGTCTTTTTCTTCTGTACCACAGCTACTATCTGGGTCAAATAAAAGATCTTTGGTCTAAAACCGGGAATGTTGAGAGCTGAAGCTGAGCAAAGTAGGTGAAGAGGCTATAAGGGAACACTGAGTTGCCCTGCGTGGTTACAGCACCCTGGCCTTGGTGAAGTCTACTCAAAGTATGGAGAGAACCAATGTATTAGTCTCCTACAACTGCTCTAACAAAGTACCACAAACCGGGCGACTTTAAACAACAAAAATTTATTCTCTCACCCCAATCCAATATGACGTCATCGTAACTAATTCCACCTGCAAAGACCCTACTTCCAAGTAAGGTCACATTTGGAGGTTCCGGGTGGGCACGAATTTGGAGGAGTATCATTCACTCCAGTACAGGCATCCTCTGCAGGCAAGTGCAAAGGAAGGTTTGTTGCACATCTGAGAAAGCCAGGGGGAGTCTGCAAGATGCAGACAGATCAAGGTTAAAAGCCGGGGAAGGTAAAGGCATGCCAGTCACAAAGGAGGCAAAATGGAACTCTCTACGACCAGTCCTGAGGACAAGAGGAGACAGGGCCATGGAAGCCAAAGAAGTGTGGGGTTTCAAAAGGGTGGAAGTAACAAATGTTGTAGAAAAGTCAAGCAATAAAACCGGAACAGGCACCATTGGATCTGTCAATTAATTGCAGTGGTTGAAGAGGAAGAGGGCGGGGAGGAGCAGGGCAGTGAGCAAAGACTGCTCTGTGGAGTCCTTCCGTAAGGGAAGGCTAAGGTAGCAGGAGCTAGAAAAGGTGCTAGGACGAGGGAGATTTTGTATTTATTTACTGTTTGAGAGAGGAGAGACACTTAACCATGGTAATACGCAGACATAAAAGAGCCAGGCGTAAAACACAGATTTCATAGTTTTCATATAGAGATGAAGTGGAAACAGATGACGTGGGAAACCTGAGGTGGTGACCAGGGGTAAGCATTAAGGCAGTTCGAGGAATAAGCCTTAGACAAAAAAGAAGGGCAGCGAATCCTTTGAGACAAAAACTAAGAAGCAAGACTGAGTCCAGTTTAAGAGTGAGAGTTGTTGCAGGAGTTTAATCTGATGACCTCGCTCATGATGATGACAGCAGTGACAGTACTGTTATTCACACTCACTGTGGCGAAGGGGCCAGATCAAGTGCAGAAGCAAATAAGAGAGCAAGCCAGCCAGGCTCACATGCAGCGCTGCAGAAGGCTCTGCTGGGGTTGGAGACCATGAATCTGCAGTCCCATCCGCCCGCATTTCCTCTAGGCCAGCTGCTGCTAGAAGGAATTGTTCTAAGCTCCAGCTTTTGCACCCAAAAGCCACCACACAAGTGCAGGCTGGTTGCTATATTATTTTAGCAGCAGCCTGTGTGAAATTGACTTTGAGCGTTTTAAATGAGCACCTGCCAATCTAAGTGTGTGGTCTGGTCAAGATGGTGCCGACAGTTCATGGTTCATCACACCCGCCTCTGCTCTGAATGCATAACAATGAGAGATAAAATATCAAAAGAGAAACCCAGTAAAACACAGCCCAGCTCAGAAAGAAGCTAAACTTCTCCAAAGACTAGAAGCAGATGGAAAGGAAAGCAATGGGCAGAACTGGATCTGTGAACCTGCTGGGTTCTCGGATCTGAATTGGGCAGTGCTGGCTAAGAGGTCAGCTGCTTCAAATAACAGGTGCTAAATGTGTTCCCGCTGGAGGTGGAGGTGGAGACAGGCTTACTGCTGGATGCCACCCAGAAGGCGCAGCTGAAAACATGGCGGCTGCCCACTGCCTGGGGCTGCGGCTTTATGGCAAATGGGGGCTCTGGTGCACAGAGAGGATAAGACTCAGTGCCAAGACCAGGAACTGAATCAACTGCCCACTTGGACTTGGGCCCTGCTACACCCCAATGTCCCAGGGCAGGAGGGAACTCCCAGCCACCTAACTGCAGATGGGAATGTGGCCTCTCAAACTTGCTGAACAGAGATGAAGAGAAAACAGCAAGTGGGGGGTGTTGGCATCCCTGAGCAGCAGCAAGGGGACCAGAGTTGGGGAGGCAGAGAAAACACAGGGGACAGTGGCAGGAGATGAGGTTGAG
Source organism: Equus asinus (assembly GCF_041296235.1). NCBI lineage: Eukaryota > Metazoa > Chordata > Mammalia > Perissodactyla > Equidae > Equus > Equus asinus. Next base: position 13,889,763 of record NC_091816.1, read on the forward strand.
GAGCAGCCAGGGGCCACATCATGCAGGACCCAGTGCTTGAGAATGTAATCCCAGCACAAATAACAACAACAGGACTTATTGGAGGCGGGGGGTGGGGGGAGGTTTTAGACAAGTTAATCACGAAGTTAATATGAAAAAAGTTTAAAGCCACGTCATCCGGGAATATTTGAGAATGAAGAACAATGGAGGAAGATTAGCCCTACTAAATATTAAAACGTAAAGCCACAGAAATAAAAGATAACAGCTCTAAACGTCCAAAAATAGATCTAAATTTGTTTTAAAATTTAATATATGACAAAGTGGCACTTCAAATCTGGAAAAAAAAGTATTTACAATTCATATCAAAAACAGGCTAACTTCACTAAAACTAAGGAGGTACCAACATTCAAAAAAACCCAAGCAAAATATACCAATAGTTCACAAAAAAGGAAATCCAAGTGGCCCTTAGATACACACAAAAAATTCAACAGAAATGAAAAATAAAAACACACTGAGCTGTCATTCTTCATCTACCAGAGTGGCAAAGATCAAACCATTGGATGACATGCCGAATTGGTGAGATTGCCAGTCATTTGCCTATTTTGCTCTCAAATCCATTCCCAGCCCTTTTCTGCCCTTCTAATTTTACCAAGTACCCCCATCACCAAGAGGCATCTGGCAGGATGGCCCGCCAGCGGCTTAACTGTGTTCCCGCTGGGAGACCACACCCTGCACAGTTGGCATGCTGTCCTAACAGGATGCAGTACCTACTTTGAATCAGGAACCAATACACCTGCAGTTTCTCCATGGTCAGAAGACATGGGGGCCTGAGCAAAGTCACAGAAGAGTGACTCCTCTCACTACACTTATGGCCCATCCACAGAATGCTTCCAGTCCTGCCACTATGGGCTCTGCCCAATGGGTATTGATTCCCAAGAGAGGAATGTGTCCACCAGGGACACAACAATGATTTCACAAAACTGGAAGTAGAGGCAACCATCAGGCTCCGTCTTCACTGAACCAGTGGGCAGAAAAAGGGGTTGTCATTTTGGCTGAGGGAAATAATCTCAATTACCCAGAAGAACCTGAGTTTCTGATACTCAGTGGGGCAGGGAAGTCTATGTCTGGAACTGACTGGATTCTCCCCAGTGCCTCTTAGTATTTCATGACCAATAGTAAAAGTCAGCAGAAGCCGCTGCACCCATAATGGCAGGACTGCTAAGAAATCAGACCCTTTGAGACTAAAGATTTGAGTTGCTCCTCCAGGTAAAGATTCCCAAACAGCCAAGTGCTGGCAGAGGACAGAAAGAATACGGAATAAGTGGTGGAAGCAGAAAGTGATAAATATCAGCTACAGCCTTATGGCCAGTTGCAAACATGAAGATTCACTTGCTTCTGTAGACATGCATTAATCAATTATTTCTTTTTCTTTTTCTTTCCAATTCTCTAGTGGTTTTCTATGAGGGATGTTGATGGTACTTAAGTTTACCATCAGAAGAATGACATCCAGACCTGAATGGGAGATCCTAGACTATTGAGAAGCAGATAAGTGTGAGGGACTTGATACGTCCCCATTCAGGGGAAAGAGCTCAAGAATCTGAGTTGGTACAAAGGATAGTTGCATGCTGTCAGGCAGAAGCCAGGAGTTATTGCTGCATGGCAGTTAAATGGGGGTAGAGGGGTAAGAATGGAGTTGAACAGCAAAAAGATTGGACGATGCCATTCATTTGCTTGTTTTGCTCTCAGATCCGTTCCCCACCTCTTGTCTATGTTCATAGGAAAATGTATTTACCAAACTCTTGTTGAATTCAGGTTCTTTTCAGAAACGAGAGGCATTGGCAGAAAAACAGGAAGGCAGATGAAAGAGAGAAACCAGAGTATTTCTCCTCTTCACTCTCTGCCTCAAGGGACATGTCTATCAGCAGCTACTTCTCCATCTCCCTCCTGGCGGCCTCTCCTTCCATCCTCCTAGCTCGTGCTGGGCAGGCCTGCTGCAGTTCCAGCTTCCTCAGGATGACCCTGGCCTCTGGGATCCAGCAACACCGCAGCTTTGGCTCTGCAGCCCTCGAGCAGTAGCAGCTTCTGCTATTGCTGCTGTTGTCGCCATCCCATGTTTGGCTTCTCGAGCTCTCCCATCACCTGGGTCATCAGTTCCCTGTTTAAGATTCCCTCTGTTTAGAACCCTGAGAGATGCCTCTTTCTTGACTGGTTCTCATCTGATAAGGTGAGGAAGTGGGAAAACCAGTGGGTGGGATTTAAAATGAATGAGAAAATTCTTTGCCAGTGGGAGTGTAAACTGGACAACTTGAAGAAGGGCAAGTGAGCAACATGTGCATCGATCAGAATTACAAAAGCATACACCCTTTGTCCCAGCAGTTCCACTTCTCGAAATTTCTCTTATAGATGTACTTGCACATGTTTAGATAACATTTGTACAAGATGATTCATTGCAACATTGTTTGTAAAAGTAGAAGGTTGGAAACTACCTAAAAGTCCACTGATGGGAGATAGGTTAACTAGATTAGGACACATTCATAAAACGAACTAACTTGCAGTCACTCAAAAGAATGAAGAAGTTCTTTATGTACAGTTAAGGCGAAATCCCTCAAAGGTGAAAAAACAAGGTACAGAACAGTCCATATAATGCCACTATAAGAAAACCTAAGTATTCAGAACATATGTACTTATATTTACAATGATTATCTCCAACAAGAAACTAATACTATTGACAGCCTCTGAAAAGAGAGACCGGGAAGATGGGAAAAGGAGATGAGAGTGAAAATGTTTAGTTCACCCTTTAGTATATCTATAATTTGGTAATATATGAGGGATTACATAGTTCCAAATTAAATGAAATTTAAATTTTAAGAAAACGCAGGGGCCAGCCCAGTGGTGTAGTGGTTGAGTTTGCGTGCTCTGCTTCGGCAGCCCGGGGTTCGCAGGTTCGGATGCCCAGCATGGACCTGCACACCACTCATCAAGCCATGCTATGGCAGCATCCCACAGACAAAATAGAGGATGATTGGCACAGATGTTAGCTCAGGGACAATCTTCCTCATGGAGAAATAAAATGCAGCTCTCCACTTCTTACATGAGACACACCTAAAACATATGCATGCATGGAGAGAAATAGAGAGGGAGAAAAGTTGAAAATAATTGGATGGAAAATAAATATTATAAAGTATTTAGTAAAAAGCAAAAGAAAGCTGGGAAATAAAGCATAATCAGACAAAATAAGAGGTAAGGCAAAAACATTAATAGGGGCAAAGAATGACATTAGATAAAATTTAATGGAAAAAAATGAACCAATTATGAATATGCGTATATCTTACTATGTAGTCTCAAATATATAAAGCAAAAACCAGAATAATCATTGGAGAGAAACTGATTGTGCCAATAAAAATTAGAAGAACACAGAAGATGCCCTTTTATTGGAATAATGAAATCAACAAGTCAGATCTCATAGATATACATAGACTCTTTCACCCAACAAATGCACACTCTACATTCTTTTCAAACACACATGGAACATACACAACAATTGACCTTGACCATAGGAGACAGAAGAAATCTCACCACATTTCGAAGAATCCATATCATAAAAGCCATCTTCTCTGACCACATACTGCTTAGAAATCAGCAATAAAAAGATCGTTTTACAATATGTTTGGAAATTTAAAAATACATTCTTAAGTAACTCATGAACTTCATAGAAATCAGAGTGGAAACGACAAAATACTTATAACCCAGCAACAATAGAAAGTACTAAATATCAAAATCTGTGGGAAGAATATTTAGAGGGAAATTGATAGCTTTGAATGCGTCTATTAAAAAACAAGAAAGACTGAAAATAAATTAACAAAGCATTCACCTCTCAAAGTGAATAAATTTACAGAAAATGGAAGACAGGATTCTGGGTTAGGATGTTTGAACACATGAATCTAATTTCTCTGTCTCTCCAGAGACTCCACTAACGGTACAGTAAAGGGATTACTTAAAAGGACAGAAATACACAAGCACAGAGGACAGAGGAGGAGACAGCAGCAATAAGACATGGAAGCTGACCGCAGACGGATGAAAGGTAACTGACCCGCATACCTGCCCGGGGCAAATCCTTAGCCGTGGTGGGTAGAGCTGTGAACAAACATGATTTTCAAGGCGGTAACCTCACGGGCTCAGCCACAGGCAGTGACGCATGAGTCTGGAATTGAGAAGAAAGGGTGTACTAAATTAAGGAGTATTTGGTGAAAGCAGTTTGGGAAATAGTTAATCCTTAAAGTCCTTCCTATACTCCACACTGCATGTAACCACCCTTGCAGATGACTGGAAAGTCTTCTGGACTCTGGGGCCACCAAGACACAGTTGAAGGTATAGGTATCTGCTATGATCTGAATGTTTGTGCCCTCCCCGCAAATTCACATGTTGAAACCTAACCCCCAAGGTGTTGGTATTAGGGAGTGGGGCCTTTTGGAGGTGATTAGGTCTTGAGGATGGAGCCCTCATGAGTGGGATTAGTGTCCTTATAAAGAGACCCTGGAAAGCTCCCCTGGCCCTCCACTATGTGAGGATACAATGAGAAAACAACCCTCAATAAGCAAGCAGGTGCTCACCATACACCCAATATTCTGGCGCCATTGATCTTGGACTTCCCAGGCTCCAGAACTGTGAGAAACAAATATTTGCTGTTTATAAGCCACCTAGTTTATGGCATTTTTGTTAGAGCAGCCCAAATGGGTTCAAATACTATCCTGCCCCAAAGAGGGAAATTGTCATATGAAATTGAATGCTGAACGCTGAGATCCATGCCCTCCTCCCCAACTTGGTGAAGACAGGGAATTGTAAAAGCTTTCTCCAGGGCATCTGATGGCCCAAGAGGAAAGATCTAAAAAGACTGACGTCAGGGGTTTCTCCAACAAATGGTCCACCTATGTCGCTCTACAGTGATCATAAATGCTAACCAACCTCATCATTCTCTCAATACTTCCAACCAGCTTTTAAATCTCCTGTTCTTCATTATGTGCAGGTTGCCAAGAATTACTTTCTCCAGAAGGGGGGATCTTAAGTCTCAAGAAATCTGAAGCCACAGCGTGACTTGAAGACTCTTCACGTGTCTTCTCTGGCAGCAGAAATATCACCCTTTCTTTGCACAGCTTGCTTTGGACTGGCTCCCCAGCTTTGGAAAATGTACTTTCAAAACATACTAAATTGGGATACATATATAGGTTGTAAAACCATAGTGAAACTGAGCGCTACGTCTCTGAGAGAAGACTGATAAAATGACGGTATGCACCGTGGAGAAGTGTGCTGGCAGGCTTCCATCTGTACCCCACACAGATCCCTCCTTTGCCCTTCACTGCCCTCCTCTGAGTCCTGGGGACGTCAGGCCCTAGAGACTGCATCACCAGGTTGCCCTTGCCCTCTGGCTTCCTTCTGGGTTTGACCAATGGAAAGTAACAGCAGAATAATGGAAGGCAGGAAGGGAGAGAGATTGAGATATTGATTCCTCCACTCCCTCCAGCTTTGGCCCCCCTGGGTCAAGGGCTTCATCTGTCTGTGACTGTAATTCTTGTGAGGCGCCCCTCTTCCCCAGCTCCAGGTCTCACCTGGGCTCCATGAACACTGCCCCCACCCTTGCCCCAAGAAGTGGAACTGGAACAATAGGGAGAGCAGTATTATGCAAAAAATGTTCTGGGGCAACGGGTGATCTTTATGAAAAATACAATAAAATTAGATCTCTATATCACACCACACACAAAAATCAATTCCAGGTCAATTAAAACCCTAAATTAAGGTTGGGGGCCTGTAAAACTTAATGAATACAATATAGAATAATATATTTATGACCTCTGCTGAGGAGTAGGAAGATTTCCTTAAAAAGATCAAAAAAAAGAGGATAGATGATTAAAATACATTTTATGACCTTAAAACATAAATCTTTTTGTTTTCCAAAAGACGGATAAACAAAGTTATAAGACAAGGCACAGTCTGGGAAAAGATATTTGCAACCCTTAAAACTAGCAAAGCTTAGTGTCCAAAATTTATAAACGATTTCTACAAATCAAAGAGAAAAAGACAAACATATTTGTGGAAAAAGAGGCCAAGTATGGAAGGAAACAAACCACAGAAGAAGAAAACTGAAAGTGAGCACATGGGAAGCGTACTCAACAGCACTGATAATTAAGGAAATGTAAATTAAACAACAGTAAGACACTCTCAGATGGGTGAGAAATGATAATGTAAAAGAAATGAGCTACTGAGTCCTGGAAAGACATGAAGGAATCTTAAAGTCACGAGTGAAAGAAACCAATCTGAAAGCCTACCTATTGTATGATTCCAAGTGTATGACATTCTGGAAAAGGCAAAACGACAGAGAGGATAGAAAGATCAGAGGTGGCCAGGGGTGAGGGATGGGGAGGGATGAATGGCAGAGCACAGAGGATTCTCAGGGCAGTGAAAATGCTCTGTATGATATTACAATGATGAATGTTTTTCATTATACATTTGTTCAAACTCATAGAAGGTACAACACCAGGAGTGAACCCTAAGGTAAACTGTGGACTTTGGACAATTATGTGGTATCCATGTAAGTTCATTCTTGGTAAAAAGTGTACCTTTTGGTGAGTGATGTTGACAATGGGGAGACTATGCATGTGTGGAAGCAGGGGGTATATAGGAAATCTCTCAATTTTCTTGCAAAACTAAAACTGCTCTAAAAAAACTTGTCTTAAAAAATGTTAACATGATAACGTCAAGGGTTGGTGAGAAAGCAGAGAAATGGGACCTCACATACACACTGGTGAGTGTGTACATTTGTCAGTATTACTAGACCCAGCAATGTTACTTCCAGGTATATATGCTGGAAAGAAATCTTTCATTTGCACACTAAGAAATGGGTACTAGATATGTATTGCAGTGTTTTATAAAAAGCAAGGGAAAAAAAGAAAACAGTATAAATATCAATCGAATGGAGAGTGGATAAATAATTTATATACATAAAATGAAATACTATACAGCAGTGTAGTCAAAAACGAAACAACATGGAGAAATCTCCAAAAACAAGATGTTAGATAAAAAAGCAAATTATAGAAGGATAGTACTGAATTATAACATGTATATAAAGTTTTAAAACATGAAAAACAATGCTGTATATTTTTAAGGATATATACGCATGAAGTAATAGCGTGAAAAAACAAGCATATGATTGAAAAAACCAAATTTGGGATAATAGTTATTTCTGGTTAGGGAGGGTGTGAGAGAGGAAGGAAGTGTGGGAGAAGGGGAGAAATATGAAATGGGGGCGTTCCCGGAAGACATCAAGTGTAGCTGTAAGATTTTATGGCAAAAAATAAAAAGGCTTTTGATAGAGTTGGGGAGCAGGCCCATAATAGTCTGTTGTGTTGTTCTTTATGCTTTTCCGTATGTTTAAAATGTTTCATAATGAAAATGTTTAAAGCTATTACAATCTTAAAGGTTATTAATAAAAATGTGGCACCGAAGTGGTGGAAATAAGACTCCCACTCTTAGCCGTGTTAGGCAGATTCCATAGGAAGTACTGCGTGTGGACTTGGACCATGGATAAACAGCTGTTCCACCAGTAAGCAGTTACTGGGAGCTGTCAGCAGACACAAACTAGGTCAGAAAAGAAATGGGGATGCGCCTGGGATGGTTAGTCTGGAATCAGACTTTCTGGAATTTCACGAGCAGTGGGGCATGCCAGCAGCTTATGGAAAGTCATCCTAGAAAGTGGCAGCCTGCCAGTGACCACTTTGTATTCCACAAGGATGTAAGTTCAGACGAGAGACGAATGCTGTCCAGTTCTTAGCCCCAGCCGCGTTGCAGGGCAGCTCTGGCGGTACAGATTCATCGAGAAAAGGATAACTGCCCTTTCTCTGAGTAGACACTGACCTTAAGATGCACAGAGCCAATCTTTCCAGATCTTGCCAGAAAGGCACACATTCTCCGGCTACTCCCGAGTCCTGAACCGGATTCCCTGATGGGGCTGACCTTGGGCTGACATCTGGGGGCTAGAAGGTACAGCAGCCAGGTAACTAACAGTTTCGTGTGGTCTGTCAGAGCATCAGTCTTGTTCTTGGTCTGAGCCCCTGAGTGCCATGTCTAAGTGCTTAGTGGCAGCGATCCATTTACATTCACTGGAGCTAACGGAGAAATGGGCAAAGAGCTCCTTTATGACAGTAAGTACCGCTTTCTCTCTAACGCAGTCAACCATAAGCTGCCAACCATTTCTATTCCATTAAACATTGCAAATTAGAGTCCAAGGGGGAAGTTCACTTCCAATCAAACAGAAGAACCAAGGGGCCCCAAATCTGTTCTCCAGTTTTTTTCCCAGATGGCCGTGTAGGCACACACTCTCGGGCCAACTCACCCACTTCAAAATATAACAGAGCAAAACACATAAAAATAAACAAGTGACTAGATCCTGTGTCATCTGCTCTTTTGCTATTATTACTGTCATCCATTTTTGAAATAACTCAGGCAGCATGGCTCGGATGCTCCAATATTTTGTGGAAAGGGTACAGGCGTTTAAAATAGGTTCGCTTCTTGCCTCTTACCCTGATGCTAGAAGATTTTGCCCAGGCAGCCTTGAAGCATGCTACTACAGTCTTCCGTTGAACCGATATTACACTCTGCCAAATGAAAGCACTACATCCACATTGCAGATCAATTTATTCTACTTGAATATAATGTGTCTCATTAATCTCTTCCATCTGTTGTTTATGTGCATGAACAATTCTAATGGGAAATATAAAGGACTGACACAGGATTTACCAGTGGGGCCTCTGAGTCCAGGCTTAATTTGCAAGGAGTTACTATTCTTGCAGATGGATCGCAGATATCTAAGAACTGGCTTTCCCCCAGTCACAGAGACATTTATGAGACCTTCCCTATCTGCCTGGGCAGCGTTCCCATGGCCAGTGCCACACAGATGCTCATGTGTCAACCTCTCCTGGTATCATCAGAAGTCAAAGGCAGAATAGGATTTCTAAGCCAGGAACAGAGGGCTGCCAACTCTCCTATTCAGGCGTTTTTCCTCTTCCTACTGCCACTGCTTTCAGATCAATTCATTGCTCAGCATACCTTCCACCAGGCTCCGGACAGGACAGACAAAAGTCAATGTCAGTCAGTTTTATACTTGCTAATAGCGCAATTGGACGTGCTCATGTGAGAAGATGCTGACATTAAATTGGCTACCCTGAGGACTGGGGATTACTGACTGTGCAGTCTTCCAACTCCCTCATCACCCAGGATAATCAACATCTTTGAGGGAAAATTAACACCTCGAAAAGTCCTTCTGAAAACCCCCAGTATAATTAGGTGAGGTTAACTAAGGGTGTTCATTAGCTCGAGAAATTTGTGAGCGTCCAATATGTGCCGTGCTTTGTGCTAGACACTGGGGCATTCGATGGGAAATGAAACAGACACAATCCCTACTCATCTAAATTATTCAGTGCTGTTATGGGTTGAAGGGTACCCCCCCAAATACATATGTAGAAGTTCTACTCCCCACTGCCTCAGAATGTGACCTTATTTGGAGTTAGGGTCTTTACGGAAGTAATCAGGTTAAAATGAGGTCGTTAGAGTGGGCTCCAATCCAATACGACGAGTGTCCTTATAAAAAGGGGAAATTTGGAGACAGACATACAGGGTGAATGCCATGTGAAGATGAAGGCAGAGATTGAGGTGATGTTTCTATAAGCCAAGGAGCACCAAAGATTGCCAGCAAACCGCCAGAAACTGGGGGAGACATGGAACAGACTTTCTCCCTCAGCCCTTAGAAAGAACCAACCGGCCAACCTTCATCTTGGACTTCTGGCCTCCATAACTGTGAGGCAATACATTTCTGTTGCTTAAGCTACCTAGTTTGTGATACTCTATTAGCTAGCCCTAGTAAACTAAACACAAATGCCTCCCACGAAACAATGTCACTTAAAAAGGAAGAATTGATGAAAGGTTAGAAAAACTTTCCTGATTTCCCTTCTACCATCCAAGGGATCCAGCTTCCAATAAACACGGCAGACCTCCATCTCTCCCAGTGTCAGCAACCATTCCCAGCTATGCATAATCCCAAGACCAGCTCTGGCCCAGCCACCTTTGAAAGAAGCAGGGCCAGAATAAGTGGGGGCTCCTGGGGGTCCTGTAAAGAGGATCTTAAGGATAGATGGAATAAGAAACAATGAAAGGAAAACAACTCATCCAAGATTTCTCTGGGGGATCCAGGGTTATCCTGCCACTTTGTTATCTCAAACATTTCTGGGATGTGCTGGCTGGCTTCAAAGATCTAAAATTTCTAAATTAATATTTTCCACCTGGATTGTAATACCATTTGTGCTCCTAGTGAACTCTGTGACCTCAGGCAAGTCTTGTCTCCTCTCTGAATCCCAGTTCACCCATTTGTAAAGTGGGAGTTTCGACTAGAGAATTTCTAGGTCTTCTCTTCAGATTCAGTCACTTTGCAACTTGGAGCTCACTAGTGCTAGATAGTCTATGATAGCAATAATAATAATAATTAAAATGTGAGTGCTTATTTTACCAAGTTTTGTTCTATGTAATTTTTATAAATTAATGCATTTAGCCCATGCAACGCTTTTACAAGAAAACTAAAAGCAAATAGCTCTTGGTTGTTCTCAAATTTCTCCATGTACCGAGACTCAGTGAAATAAACAAAGTTGTTGTCACAAGAAAGAAAGCCACTGTCTCAGTAGAGTGTGAAATGGTCCTTAACCCTCAAAGTGCCAGAGGAGGTGGCTTGGTCTGCCCTGCATGCTAGACATCGGGCCCGCAGTCAGACCACACCATGGGCAAACTACCTGACACGATGAATGGGCTTGTGTGGGCTATTAGAAATTCCTCCTGGACAATCATACAGAAGCCACTGGCCATTACCATCCACTCAAAACACGTGAATTCAAACTGGTACCTTCCCAAATTTACAAATGAGTATGTCATGGACTTTGGGATCGTGTGTCAGTAGCTGACATTGAGGATGTTAAGCACCAGAGTGCTGAGGCTCTACTGTACTGTGAGAGAAGTAGTGTGGGTCCATGCCTAAGAGCTTTTCCAACGCTTTGTTTTCCATCAAACTTCATTGACCTAAGGGATTTGCCCACAAAGCCTAGCTCTTCAGTCCACACCCTGTACAACTGCTTGTCTGAGGATTGAGGGGGCTTTCTTTGTATATGACATAAAAATAGTAAGTATTGGGGCCGGACCCGTGGCTGAGTGGTTAAGTTTGCTTGCTCCAGCTTCAGCGGCCCAGGGTTTCACTGGTTCGAATCCTGGGCGCGGACATGGCACCGCTCATCAGGCCACGCTGAGGTGGCGTCCCACATGCCACAACTAGAAGGACCCACAACTAAAAATATACAACTATGTACTGGGGGGCTTTGGGGAGCAAAAGGAAAAATTAAAAAAAATAGTAAGTATTTATTGTTTAAAAAGAAAAAACAGTGTACAGAAATGTATAAAAGTCTTCTGTTTTTCACCAGCCCCCACCCCAATTCAGACAATCCAGACTCCCCAAGATAGACACTGTGAAGAGATTGAGGTATGTGTGTTTATTTTCTAAGCATACACCCCCACATACCCCACATACACCCCAGAAATGTAATCATACCAAACATAGTGTAGACAGCTCGTTATTTTCAATCATTACTCTGTCTTGGACAACTTTCCATGTCAGCATGTTCAGATTTTTCCTTAATATGTTTTTGATAGCTGCATGGTTATTCCATTCTATATATGAACCATATTTATTTAATCCATCTTTTTAATAGATATTCAAGTTATTTTGAATTTTTTTCTCTTACAAAGAATGCTATAAAAAGCATCTTTGTACAGACATTCCTTTATACTTGTATGATTACTTTCTATAAGGTAAATTTCCTGAAGTGAAATTGCTGCATCAAACAGTATGTGTATATTTTTTATTTTGATGAATATTTTCAAAAGGTTGTACCGGTTTATTTAGAAGATGTGGTGCATATATAATATATATACAATGGTATACTACTCAGCCATGAAAGAAGACAAAATCATCCCATTTGCAACAACGTGGATGGACCTGGAGGGTATGATGTTAAGCGAAATAAGCCAAACAAAGATAAATACTGCATAATTTCACTCATATGTGGCAGATAAACACATAGATAAAAAGAACAGATTAGTGGTTACCAGAGGGAAAGGGGGTGGGGGGTGGGTGGAAGAGGTAAAGTGGCACATCTTATGGTGACGGATAAAAATTAGACTACTGGTGGTGAGCATGATGCAGTCTATACAGAAACTGATTAATAATGATACACACCTAAAATTATACAATGTTGTAAACCATTATGACCGCAATAAAACAATTTAAAAAAATATATAAATAACACACACACAAAAATTTTACTTAATGAGCAAAATAAAATATATATATATATACACACAAGAAAAAAAATAAACTTTGTGTCAGCTTATCCTTCCAGAGAGATGGGTTTACAGATACCGAGTGTGTCGTTGCTGCAGGTCTTGGTAGGTCCCAATCTTGCCTACTGAGCTTAGAAGTAAAATCCTGGGCTCCCAACGTACCTGAAAGATGCTCTTGGTCGTTAGAAATTCAGGAAGTTTACACAGCTCCGCTCACTTATTTATGGACAAGGTGGTCCTCAGCAGTTATGGCCGAGGTGGAGTTTCAGAATCACGGAAGGTTGGCACAGTAGGGTCCTTAGGGAGATGATTTAATCGACCTCCTCATTTGACAGACGAGCAAATGGAGCTGTGGGCGGCTCTCTCTCTGGGTGTGCATCACCCTGTCCCAATCCTTCTGTGAGATGTGGGTGTTCATCAGTCATCCAGAACTTCTGGGTCTTTCCAATGCAACCTCGGCAGGGCGGCGGGGGATGGGGGAGCTGTTGAGGGGAAGGACATGCTTTTGGAGGTACAGCAGCTACCAAGGCTACGAGAGGTGCTCTCAAAATGTCCATCATCCTAGTGTGAAAATGTTAACACCTGCTCTGGGATGGACGAAATGATGAAAATAGATTTATTGGAGAACAGATTGAAGGATAAATCTCCCTCCTGCGGCGTGACTGGCTTTTCAGCGGGAGCACCCCTCTCCATCCCAGTCTTCCCATCTCAACTCTTCAAGTCGAACTGCCTCCCTTTCAGAGGGAAGAGGGAAGAAACGTCTACCCAGTTTTCACCGCTCTCTCTCCTCACCAAAGGAGGAAGCCTGGCACACCTGCGTGGCCAGATGGGGAAGGTGGAGGCGCCACATGGAGCCCCTGTCTCAGAAGAGCTCTCCTTGGAGAGTTGTCCTCCTGGGATGCCTCCCCAGCCATTACATACCGCATAGGGGGCAGCCTGGCACAGGCTGGCTCCAACTATGTGTACGCCTGTGTCTGGGGAAGGAGGGGCAAATTGCTTCAGGCTCATCGCAGCCCTAGTTCTAAGCTGGCTCAGTTTGGCTTACTAGTAAGAGGATGTTTTCATCTGACTCCTGTTTAGACCTCTTGATTGACACAGAACTCACAGGAAGAAAGGAGTTTTATGAATTGGCCATCTTGAAACCACAACATTTTCCCTAAAAGCCTGTGGGTTTAAAAGCTCAAGAAAGGAAAGACAGATGTAACTATTTACCTGATAAGTGCTCAATGGCTTTCTATGTGCAGAAGCTGTTGGACCACAGGACCCTCCTTCTCTTTTCTTCCAGGAGCAGGCCTCTGGTTGGACTGGGTCTCTCAAGCACATTCTGTTAAGTGATGCCTTTTGTACCTCCACGGATAGGACTGGGAGCCGTGAACCTTCTGGGACATCAGCAGGCTTGTTAACAATGGGGACAGAGATGCCTTCAAAGCCAAATGCAAATAAAAATTGTGAGACAAAATATATACACACATGCACACACACACAGGTATAGAGAGAGAAAGAGCAATTAAAAGCAAAAATATAATCGAGCTGTGTCTCTTGAATTGTTAGGAATGTTCCAAATATATTGTCAAAAGGGGGTGGACCAAAAAACAAATTGCAGACTAATGTGTTTGCTTTAATTATATTTGAGTAAAAACAAACCAAAAATGCATCTCTCTATATGTAAATATGCATTTGCATCTGTTTGAATGAGCAAGGGAACCTCGTGGGAAGTGGATAGCAGGTGTTAGCATGGGTAGCTCCAGGGGATGGGTTTGGAGATGGCGCCAAAGGAGACGATTTGCTTTTATTTTATATGTCTTTGTACCAGTTCCATTGTTACAGTAAGTTATGTATTACATTTGTATTGAAAAACATCAGTAAAGGAAATTAGATGAAAATGAAAAGAAAATATTAGTTCCAGATTAGTATATTTCTCTATGTTTCAGGGGAAGAGAGAGAGAGAGAAAAGTGGGGTATAAAATAGCATATATCATCGGATCTATTTATATCAACAAAAATTATTCATTCACATATATGCTAGGATATGCATCAAAATATCTTTCAGTACTGTTTGAAATATTTGCCATGGGTATGTAATTCTTTCATGCGTCAAAAAAAGTTAATTATACTTATGAATAATTTATAATACTGTGAGAAAAGGCTTGTGATGTATTAAACAAAAAAGCAGTACATCAAACTGTTTATATATTAAAATTTCAATAGTAAGGGAACAGTCAGGGCAAAATGCACGGACAAAAGACTGGATGGGAAAATGACATGATGTCAACAGTGATGGTTAATTATAGGTGGCATTTGTTAAAATTAAAAACACGTCCTGTGGGCAAGACTTGACCTCTGATGCTTCAGGGTTAGGAACGGGTTAGCCTAGTTGTGGACAGACGGCAGGTCGTAGGACCATAGCTTCAACGTGGTATCCCTCCGAGACCCTGAATGACACCCTTAGCCTTGGCTAGGACGAGGGAGAGATGGCACAAGAGACAGTGGCCCCACCCCAATGACAGGTCAATATCCTTTCTCTGACTACAGAAAACATTATTACAGACAGAAAAGGACTCCATTGGAATTAATAGAAATTAGGAATATTCCACATTAAACGGCTTCCTTTCCCTAGAGTGATTCAGAATACAGACTTTGTAGTCAGATGTCCTGGAATCAAATTCCGGTTCTGAGATCTGGATCAAATGCAAGCTTCTTAACCTCTCTATGCCTTGATTTGTTCATCTGTAAATCAGGAATAATAGTAATACCCTATGCATCACAGGATTATTATAAAGAGTTCATAAGGTAAGAGATGCAAAAATCTTAGAATGATACTCTGAACACAGCATTATATAAGTGTTTGCTATTTTTATTAATATTATTATTGCTCGGTTCACATTTAAAAAACGATGACATTAACATTCAATTTGTCATCATTGGCTTAATAACTACTAGAACTTATTGGAGGTCAAAGTCGTGTCTGGAAAACGCATGGCTCTGCCGAGGAAGGGCCACAGGGTTAAAACAAACGATACTTCAAGTGAGGAACAGTGTCTGAGCTCTGCAGTTCCAGAAAGCCTTTCCCACATCAGCACTCCCAGGCAGGGTTGAGTTTGAGAGCCTAGGGGTCCTGCGGAGAAGTTGGGCGTTGGGACAGGTGGTGGAGACAAAAGGCATTCTCAAGAGGAACCATCTCACAGCAAAGTCTTGCAATTTTCCCTAGCAGATTTAAGACTTTGTACTATTTCAGCTCCTAAAGATAACTCACCAGGTCTCAACCACTCATTATATTTCACAACATGGTCTGTGCGTTTCTGGCAGTCATCACATCACATGTTGTTTCATTCATGTCATGAACCAAAGTGGATCAAAGAGAAAATTCTACAACTGCTATGCCATTTGCATCTTCCTATATAAATATGCAGATAAGTGACAACAGCCACACAAATAAATGAATATATGTAAATATTGTGCACATAGATATATGCTTTTCAAATACTGTATATTTATTAATTTGGAATGCTGACATCCTCATCTATCAAGTTCTCCCCAGGTAAAGTCCTACTTGACCATCTTCCACAAAATGTCCCCTAGTCACTCCCAGATACCGTGCCCTTTGGAACTCTTGAGCCTTCTAAATAATTTCCAATTTAGTTATAGACTCACTTGCGTTGTTATAGGCATTTCCTGTGTGTTTATCTCCCTCGTCTCGATCAACTTCCTGATGATAAATGGTGAAAGGATTAAACCCCCTTTAAATCTACTCCCTCCTCCCCCTCCCCGGAAAAAAACCTGAACATACTCTGAAACTCAATATAAAATCATAGGCTGACAAAATTTTAGAGCTGGAAGGGACTTGAATCTGTGAAGGGACTCCTTTCATAAGATGAGAAACCTCATCGAGCATCATCCATTAGGATGGCTGTTACATCTAAACTATGGACACTGCCAGTACACACACACACGCACACACACACACACTCACGCACACACATTCTTAATACACCTACCTAGCCTGGACCACTCTGACATCAAATGGGTGCTGTCCACTATGACAGCATTAGACACAGCAGAATTCTGAAGCAATCCCTGATCAGCCAAAAGGAGATCTGAAAAGTCTTTGCCCACCTGCCAAAGACAGGAGTCACAAGATTTCTGGGTGTTGTTCTTTTTCTTTGTTTTTGCCTGAGCCTTAGGGTTTGACTAGCCCTAAAGTCTCTGCCCAGAAACCAGGGACACAAGTTTCCTAGCACTAATTGCAAAGCACTGTGTTAACATGTTGCTTGATCCTGTTAGTCGCGTTAATAGGAAAACTCTATGCATAGTTGTACACATTTTATGCTCATCCATCTTCTTCATAAATGTAAATGGGGCTAGACAGTCAGCCCAGGATAATGTTTCACCATTGTATAAGAAAAAAGAACTGCTGGCTGGGGGCAGGGGGTGGGTGAATATGGACACCAGAAACTGGACGCAAGTCTGTTTCTTCATCCACTAACAATACAAATGGAACCAGGAAATTGGTTCCCATGGCTTACCAACTGTGACATTGGGGTAAATCAAACCCTCTACCTTCCCCCTGCATTTATAAAACACACACAATAAGAAGGAGTAGGACTCGACTGGTCACCCACAAACTTCCTGAGTCCTATAGGCTGTCAGTGGGAAGTCCCAAAGGCAAGTGGGGAAGGACTTTGCAATGAGTTTATTGGTCAGGCCTCACAATTCTGCTGTGATTAATCTCTGAAGAATCTTCCCCTTCCTGTTATCTGCATCCATTAGGCTATCGTGTGTTATCCCTGTACCTTAGGACTAGCAAAGAACTTGACATGCAGTTTAAATGCTCAAGAGGTATTTACTGAACTGATTTGAAAGTGAACAGCGTAGACGTAGGCAGGCTACTGCCCCTGACAGTAACCATCCTTTTCAAAACAACGCCTTTCTACCATCCGCCAGTGATCACCACCCCTTTTCCTTTCTCCATCTCTCTGTAGGTTGGCCCTGGCTCCAGAACAACCCCCGACTGGCTCTCCTCCCATTTAGAAAACTGACATTTATTTACAGATGATCCCAGATTACACAATGCTCCACGCTTTCCCAAAATATCATGCATCAAAACGCAGCCTGAATATAGATAGTAAAATGATCACTGATGTTCCGCCTAAGGGCCTTCCACAAGCTGCAGGAAGAATATTAATTATGTGTTCTGTTTGTTTTCATAGCTCAGGGGAAGCCCAAAACAGACACCGGCACATCTTTAATCTCCTTTCCACTTCCTGTCTGGGGGGAAGGGCAGGCTGACTCTCCTTCCACAGGCTTTCTGATTCAACCATATCCATTCACATCAAGCCACTATGAGCCAGCAGAAAGCACATAGGAATCTGAAACATGATGGGGGAATATTTTTTCCCAGCGAGGGGTGGCATTGGTATAATATAAAAACAACAAAATCCTAAAACAGTTCTGAAATGACTTGTTTCTACATCTATTCAAACACAGGATGTTTCTTCTTTCATAACAGTCCATTATAATGACTAGTAGAATATTTTGCCTCTATTGGTTAATTTCTGTCTCTCAGAGTTTACCTATAGCCCAAATTTCATACATTTATTGAATTGCAGAATTGCAAGAACTCCATCTTGGGTACTAGAGAAATAATAATATCCTTACTAAGTTTCTTTCTAGTTACAGAATACTGACCTGAAGGTATATCTGTTAATGCCTAGGTCTTTCTGTAAATATCCTAGGTATTTATGGTCTTATGTTCCAATGGATGTACAAAAAAAATGGAATAGTAGCTGTACTTATAATTATTTTTCAGCATTTCCTGAAATTGATTTTACCATAAGTTAAATGAAATTTAGAAAGGGAAATATGTTTAAGGAAGGAACAGATATCTATCACCTAACCTGGAGTCTGCTATATTTGGACTTTGAGAAAAGTTGTTCATTTTTCTAGCAAACTTGGAAACCGTTTCTTAAACCAATTTTTAGAAAAGAGGAAGGATTTTCTGCTTATACTTTTGCAGGCAGTAATCTCCGACAGGATAAGCCTTACAAGCACTTTATTGACCTGGCTTTGAAAACACACTCAGCATTAACCGTTGCCACTCCCATGGTTCCTTTAAAACAACATAATAATATGCTTAATGCATTAAGGAACAATAAAGATGATACAAACTAGTCAATAGAAAAATACAAATGGGCCATGCCAAGCGGCAATGGTTGGGCTACATTTTCAGCCTGCCGAATTGATCTTACACAGATGGAGGCGTGGTTGCACGGTAAGCTGAGGGTGAACCCGAGCCCTTTCTAGTGATTCCGGACCACGCAACATCCTTGCTTGCAGGTGTCTCGCGTTACATGTTACCTAGCACCATGGTCCTTGTGGGTAGTGAAATACGAACCATCACCATTGGAACACACACATTTCATAATACCCGGTGTCTTTCACTGCACTTCCAATTACCCGTTTCTTGGATCTCCCCGACAAGGGTGAGACTAGGATGTGGCGAGTGAGGCACTTGCCTTGGGAACAAAATTTAAGAAGATATCAGAAAACTCAGTTATCAAGATAAATTATGTTTTAATGCAGTATTTTAAAAAATAAAATTAAATGCAAAAAATACACGATGAACAAAATATGAAACTTTTAAATAGCAATAAGGTCCGACCTCCACTTGCACAACCATGCCTCCCTGGCTCTACCCTACTCTTGGTCTTGGTTCCAGTAAAACCTTATTTATAAAAACAGAGGACCAGCCCACGGGCCATGGTTTGCGAAGTGGATTTTTATTATATATTGCATCAAAATATTATCAATCTTGATTAGTGAGTTTTTTGGTACCCCTTTAAATTTCACATTCTAGTTCTGGCTCTGTTTTCCCACCAAATAGTAAATATTGTGAGGTCAGAGACCAAGTGTTACCTATCTTTGGTATAAACAAACACTCACTAAATTCTCAGAGGTAATACCTAAATTCACGTTCGTTCAAATCATTTCTCTAAATTTAACCCTTCAATTTTTTAGTAAAAAAATACATTGCTTGTCCCTTAAGGAAAATGGAAATATATAGGATAAACTACAAATATAATCATCATGTTTAATATAAGTATTCTACTTCTCACAATTTATCATAAGAAAATTATTTAACTAAGCAAAAAGCCACAGGTATGAAAATATTCATGGCCACATAAATAATTCGCAAGCTAGGGGAGCTATTCAATATACTATGGTATATCAATATGATGGAATCTTATGTAGCAATTAAAGAAAATAATTTTTAAAAACTATGTAAAAATTGGAAACATTTTGTATGCTAAAGTAGTAAGTAAAAATTAACAAAATACAAAGAAGTATGCATACTATGGAAACTCAGTTGATGTATACTACTAAAATTAATATACAAAACAATACTTTTTTAGGATTATGAAATTCCATTTTCACAATTTCAAAACAATACTTTTTTAGGATTATGAAATTCCATTTTCACAATTTTTACTAAATTATTCTTTCATCTTGTTTTTATAGTGCTTCTTCTAAAATGATTTTAATGAAAATTTAATTTGATTAAAACATTCTCAGGATGCACAGGGGAAGTCTCATAGCTGCAATAGATTTCCTTTCTTGATGACTATCCTAAGCCTTAGTAAAAGGAGCTCAAAATCTAAGAACAAAAAATACCCTTTCTTTTACTTCCGGCCAGTGAGTTAATTCTTGACTCTTCGTTTTTCTTACTAAGCTTTCAAAATTACCCTGTTTATAAGCATGGCAAATACTAGGGGAAATCACATGGAAAGGATTTAAATATCACAAGTTTCTACGTCAAATGTAGATGAGAGTAGAGAGGAGGAAGGGAAATGAAGACGGTTATGCTAGAGGTCAAGGAAAAACGAAAAATAATGTAGGGCAGACCAGTAAACTACAGTCCTTGGGCTCAATCCACATTGCAAAGTAAGAATGGCTTTTATATCTTTAAAGGACTAAGAAGAAGAGAGAGAAGGAGGAGAAAGAGAAGAAGGGGAGGAAATAATAGGAAGCTACATGGCCCACAAAGACTAGAATATTTACCATCTGATCCTTTACAGAAAAAGTTTCCCAATCTTTGCTCTGGGAGAAAAAAATACAGTTGTATGTGTTAGTCTACTTTACATTTTTTTACTTAGTAAATTTTATTTTTTTAGAGCAGTTTTAGGTTTACAGAAAAATTGAGCAGAAAGTTCCTATATACCCTTTTGGCGCCACCAAACACACAGAGATTCCCCTATCCTTAACATCTTGCATTAGTGTGGTGCATTTGTTACAAGTAATAAACCAATATTGGGACATTGTTAACTAAAGTCCACGGTTTACACTGGAGTTCACTCTTGTGTCGTATGTAATGTTGTGTATCACCATTACAGCATCATACACAATAGTTTTGCCGCCCAAAAGATCCCCTGTGCGCCACCTATTCGTCTCTCCCTTCCTTCTCCCAAAACTCCTGGCATCCACTGAGCTTTGCATTGTCTCTGCAGTTTTTCCTTTCCCAGAATGTCATATGGTTAGAATCATACAGTATGTAGCCTTTTCAGACCGGCTTCTTTTACACAGCTATATGCATTTAAAATTCCTCCATGTCTTTTTGTGGCTTAATAGCTCCTTTCTTTTTTATCGCTGAATAATATTCGATGGCATGGATGTACCACAGTTTGCTTGTCCATTCATTCACCTACGGAAGGACATCTTGATTGCTTCTAAGTTTCGGAAATTATGAATAAATTTGATATTCATGTGCAAGTTTTTGTGTGGACATAAATTTTCAAGTTATTTGGGTAAATTCCAAGGATTGCTACATTCTATGGTGAGACTATGTTTAGCTTTGTAAGAAACTGTCCAACTGTCTTCCAAAGTGGCTGTGCCATTTTACATTCCCATCAGCGATGAATGAGCATTCCTCTTATTCCATGTCCTCAACTGCATTCGATACAGTGTTTTAGGTGTTGGCCATTCTAAGATGTGTAGTGGTATCTCGTTGTTTTAATTTGCAATTCCCTAATGACATATGATGTTGAATATCTTTTCAAATGCGTATTTGCGATCCATATATTTTCTTTAGTGAGGTATCTGTTAGATTTGGGGCCCATTTTTAATTGGGTTGTTTGTTTTCTTATTGTCAACTTTTGAGAGTTCTCATATATTTTAGATACAAGTCCTTTATCAGATATGTGTTTACAAGTATTTCTCCCACTCTGTGACTTTTCATTCTCTTAACAGTATTTTTTGCAGAGCAAAAGTTTTTCATTTTAATAAAGTCTAATTTATCATTTTTTTCTCTCATGGCTCATGCTTTATGTGTTTGTTTCTAAAACCTCATCAACAAACTTAAGGTAATCTAGATTTTCCCCTGAAGTTACCTTGTAAAGGCTTATAGTTTTACATTTTATATTTAAATCTGTGATTTCTTTTGAGTTAATTTTTTGAAAGATGTAAGGTCTGTGTCTAGCTTCCTTTTCTGTGCGTAAGGATATCCAGGTGTTCCAGCACCATTTGTTGCAAAGACCATCCTTTCTCCACTGAATGGCCTTTGCCCCTTTGTCAAAGATCAATTGACTATATTTGTGTGGGTCTATTTCTGGGCTGTCTATTCTGTTCCATTGATCTGTTTGTCTATTCTTTCACCAACACTACACTGTCTTGCTTACTGTAGCTTTATCGTAAGTCTTGAAGTCAGGCAGTGTCAGTCCTCCAACTTCGTTCTTCTCCTTCAATATTGTGTTGACTATTCTGGGTCTTTTGCCTCTCCATATAAACTTTAGAATTAGTTTGTCAATATTCACAAGAAATTTGCTGGGATTTTGACTGGGATTGTGTTAAATCTATAGATGGAGATGGGAAGAACCGAAATCTTAACAAAATTGAGTCTTCCTATCCACAAACATGAAATTAGCTTTTCATTTATTTAGTTCTTTTTTGATTTCTTTCATCAAAATCTTGCCATTTTTTTCATATAGTTTTTGTTTACATTTCATTAGATTTATAGTTATATAAATTTATATTTTGTATCTCATTTTTTTGTGCCAATGTGTTTTAATTTCAAATTCCAATTGTTCAATTGTTCATTGTTGATATATAGGAAAGCGGTTGGCTTTTGTATGTTAACCATGTAAGTATCCTACAAACTTGCTATAAATTCTTCTTAGTTTTAGGAGTTTTTTTGTTGAGTCTTTGGGATTTTCTACATAAATAATCGTGCCATCTGTGAACAAAGATGATTTTATTTCCTCCTTCCCAATCTGTATACCTTTTGCTTCATTTTCTTGCCTTATTGTATTAGCTAGGACTTCAAGAGTAGTAGTTAATATGAGTGGTGAGAGGAGATATCTTTCCCTTGTTTCTGATCATAGGGGAATGTATCTAGTATCTCATATTTAAGCATGAGTTTAGCTATAAGATTTTTGGTAGATGTTCTTTCTTGAATTAAGGAAGTTTCTTTCTATTCCTAGTTTGCTGAGAATTTCTATCATGAATGGATAATGGACTTTGTCAAGTGCTTTTTTCTACATCTTTTGATACAATCATATGATTTTTCTTCTTTAGCCTGTTGATGTGAAATATTATATTAATTGATTTTTTAACATTGAACCAGCTTTGCACACCTGGGATATATCCCACTTGGTCATGGTGAAGAACTCTTTTTGTGCATTGTTGGATTTGATTTGCCAATATTTTGTTGAGGATTTTTGCATTTATGTTCATGACAGACATTAGTCTGCAGTTTCCTGCCTTGTAATGTCTTTCGTTTTGGTATTAGGGAAACATAGCGTGAGTTAAGATGCATGCCCTCTGCTTCTACTTTTTGGAAGAGATTGTAGAGACTTAGTATCATTTTTATTCTTAAATGTTTGGCATAATTCACCAGTAACACTACTTAGGCCTGATTCTTTCTGTTCTGTAAAGTTATTAATTATTGATTCAATTTTTTTAGTTGATACAGTTTTATTCAGATTATCTATTTCTCCTCGTATGAGTTTTAGTAGAATGTGTCTTTCAAGGAATTGGTCCATTTCATTTAGGTTATCAAATCTTGGGGTATAGAGTTGTTCATAATATTCCTTTCTTATTCTTGTAATGTCCATGGGATCAGTGGAAAGAACATCTCTTTCATTTCTGACATTAATAATTTGTTCGTCTCTCTTTTTTCTTTGTTAGCCCAGTTAGAAGTTTATCACTTTTACTCATCTTTTCAAAGAACCAACTTTTGGTTTTGTTTATATTCTCTATTGATTTCCTGTTTTCAATTTCATGGATCTCTACTCTAATTCTTATTATTTCTTTTCTTCTGCTTACTTTGCATTTAATTTCTTCTTCTTTTTCTAGTTTCCTTAGGTGGAAGCTTATGTTATTAATTTTAGATCATTCTTCTTTTCCAATCTGGGTATTCAGTGCTACACAGTTCCCTCTAACCACTGCTTTTGCTGAACCCCACAAATTTTGATGAGTTGTATTTTCATACACTTCTATGTGTTATATAGTCTGCTTTTTTACAAAAAGTAAGCCATATCTATATTATCATTACCAATAAACGATTCTTTTTTAGAGATTCTTTAAGGTTAGAAAAGACATAACGGGGAGGAAAAGTAATGGGCAAATAGAAGAGAGTGTCTTATACTGACCCTCCTGGAACTGATTATTATTAAGAGTGATTCATACATCTTTTTAATATATAGATCATATGCCAAAGAGCTCAGACCAAAAATAGCCACTGTTCCCACTCCTCGTCACCTGGTCTTTCCTTTTACAAAAATGATGTCTTACTAAATGTTATGGTCTCACTAGTGTGCTGTAGCCATCTTGTATCTGCTCTGGAGAGTCCATTGTTAACCTGATGGTGGCTTGAAGTTGGCTATGGCAGAAGTAATTGCAGCACGGAAATTGGCACACACCACAAACCAGGGCTATTTGGGGAGGGGGAGAGCTGGCTCACCAACACAACGGTGCCAAATTATAAAACTTATGAATTCCCCCAGCTTTCTAAATTTGCTGGGCACAAATAGGAAACATACATTATTATATGTGAAAATTGGAGGATCATTAGCTTCCAAAAACCACTATTCCTCCAGATGCCATGAATACGTCAGACCATCTGAGAAGAGGAATTCTTCTTTCAAGCAGCAATTTAAAATGTAGCTGGGCAACAGTCCAAAACAGATTTTCTAAGAAGACTCAGTTATGTATTCCATAAACATGGTGCAAACATTCTTCAACCAACTTTCATAGGGTTAAACTTAAGTGAAGTGATTCATCCAAATGTACAAGCTAAAAGGAACTAAAAATGGAAACACAGCTTGGATTATTATTTACTTCATGGTGGTTCAGATCAAGGTTTTTCCCCAGGAATCAATATCATCCACCAGGACCAGAATAAGGGCAATTATCTGAGTCTTGGGGTTTGGAGGGACTGGGCAAAAACGGAGGGGAAAAGGCTGGAAGAGGGAGAGAGGATTTTCCTATAAAGCTAAAAATAACTTTAGAATCATTGTATACTTATTTGTATATAAATGCACATTCCTAACTATAATTTGAACAGACACCTGGCCCTACAATCTAATTACTGCCAGAAAGAAGAGAGATCAATTATTCTAAAACTAAAGTGAATACTTTTTTTTTTTTAAAGATTTTATTTTTTTCCTTTTTCTCCCCAAAGCACCCCCGGTACATAGTTGTATATTCTTCATTGTGGGTCCTTCTAGTTGTGGCATGTGGGACGCTGCCTCAGCGTGGTTTGATGAGCAGTCCCATGTCCGCGCCCAGGATTCGAACCAACAAAACACTGGGCCACCTGCAGCAGAGCGCGCGAACTTAACCACTCGGCCACGGGGCCAGCCCCATAAAGTGACTACTTTTAATTATTGATAAATAAAAATTATACAAAACAAGTCATCTCATTTAATTACTTTGGTGTGTCTTTTGCAAACTCATGAATACAGGCACAGATACCCATATGTAAAAACCTTTCCATATCTGTCTCTCCAACTTTCTTCCACCTCCCTACACAAATATACATAAATAAAAATCAGTAGTCCTGTTACTTATACAGCAGTTACAGTCCAGGAAGCATTTTCACAGGCATTATCCCATTTTCTCATCATTTGTTAATAATGTAAACATTATTTACAAATGAAGTTATAGTTTTACAGATGAGGAAACTGAGCCTTTGAGAGATTAACTGATGTGCTCAAGGCCACACTGTAGGTCAGCATGTGAATACAGGATTAAAATGTAATTTGTTTTTAACTGAAGTCCTCCGCTTCCCCATTATCACACACAAACTCCTGCTCCATGCTGCCATTTTCTCTCTAGGGCTTCCCTGGGCAAATATTTTAACCAGACTCCATCAGTAGTGTTGACGACTCACAGAATATGCCACCCCAAAATGTGCCACGTTGGCATAAGATTATTTTGAGCTGAAGGCAGTTGAGAAGAAGCAGACACCAGAGAAGCTCTGTGCCCTCCCTCTATTTGCCTCAAAGCAGGGTGTAAATTTACAAAGGTGTTCCCCCTCCCCTCTCTACCAGGAAGGCAGAAGTTAATCACCACAAAGACCTCTAGACCCTGATCAGCCCAGAGTCAGCACAGGAGGCGTCTACACGGCAAGCCTTGCTGAAACTAGCCCTCACCTTCCAGTAGTTTCCCCACATATTTGCCTTCCCACAATTTGCCACTCTGGAAACTCAAAGTCCTTTTCCTTTGTCTTGTCACTTCTCTAAAACTTTGCTGTTCTTTTATTCAGATGCTATATAAACATAATTCTAACCACCCCATGAGTTACTCATCACTGGGTGCTCCCATGTGCAGGCTTAATGCACATGTTAATAAACTGTTTGTTTTTCTCTTGTTAATCTGTTTTTTCTTAGTCTAATTACAGGGCCCCAGCCTGAGAATCTAAGGGGAGTACAGGAAAAAAATTTTTCCCCTCCCCTAGAATGTCATACCATAGAAATAGCCTTAGACCAAGAATACCTTGCCCTCTTTTTTATAACCCCCATGCTATACTGGGCATTAAGCTGGAGGAGTTATGGATTTGCCCCTGCAGGTATGAAATGTGTCTGCATAGGCCTAAACTATGATGCAGGGGAGGGCCTTTCTTATTCAACCACATCCCTCCTGAGCACGTGGGCTGCAGCCCTGCTTGGGTTTGGTTCTGCAAAGCACAAATAGTAGCGTAGCTAACGCTCAATTCAAAATGCTTAAAAGACAGCTTTTACTGTGACATGAATTCTTTTTGGACTTTCCTGTACAGAAATAGAGAAAATAACTTTTTAAGTCAAATGAGTTACTAAGAATGAAATCATTTGCATTCCTGGAATATCTAAATTTGCATCTATCTAGCTCATGTTATTTACCACTAAAAAGAAATTCGATTTCTCTAAAAATGAAAACTACTTCTCTAGCATCATTGAAAGGCTCTAAGTCATTCTGATGGATTTTTTTTTGGATGTTTAAGGATTTCTGTATGGTTGTCAATACCACTGATTTTCATAATCTTTGTCAGCCACTTCCTATGTATCTGAGACCTCATGCAAAGTGTGTTATTCAAGTCATAAAATGCAAATATGAATAAGGACTATGTCTGTGCCTATCTCAAATGCTAAGAATTTATGACCAATTTTAAGAATTAAAAAAAATAATTAACATTTTCTTCAAGTGTTTTTGAAGCCCAAACTAAATTTAGAAGGATGTCTTTGGATTTCAAGATTCTCTAGATTTTTAAAATGTGCAAACACAGACACGCATGCGGGTTACAGAAGTAGTGGAGAGGGGCTGGCCCAGTGGTGCAGTGGTTAAGTTCGCACATTCTGCTTTTTGGTGGCCCAGGGTTCACTGGTTTGGATCCCAGGTATGGACATGGCACTGCTTGGCAAAAGCCATGCTGTGGTAGGCATCCCACGTATAAAGTAGAGGAAGATGGGCTCGGATGTTGGCTCAGGGCCAGTCTTCCTCAGCAAAAAGAGTATTGGCAGTAGTTAGCTCAGGGCTAATCTTCCTCAAAAAAAAGAAAAAGAAAAAGAAAGTGGAGAAAGGCTAACCGGCATCATCCTGTATGAGCCGCTTGACTAGCATCTCAGTTGCCCAAATGCCCCTTTACTTTGTCTCAGGTGGAGAATCTGCTTCTAATTACAGACACTATTTGAAAGCAAATGTGCTGTAACGACTTGGCTCACCAGTGTCAAGGACTGTCAATTTGCTCCATGATGGACTCTCTAGGTATTTTATGAAGGTAGCATCTCAAGATATTAAAAGTAGGCTCATAATTCACTCTCCAACAGGGAGCTGAGGAAAAGCATTTCGTAAAGCTCTTGTGCATTAAATACCTAGAACAAGTTAGCTGGGTGTTAAATTAATTAAACAAGGAGGCCATTAGATTGACATGGGTCTGAAGCGTTGGCAGCTTACTTAAGCAGACTAAAACCTGAGCCTATAAATGCCTAAGAGTAAGAAATCAAAACCTAAAGACAACCAATCACAAACAGCCAATTAGGCTTTCACAAATAAGGTCCCCACTAAAACTACAGCCAATCAAATAATTTCCTTGCTTTCCTCCCAATTCTTTTGTTGTAAGAGTCTTGCTCCTAGCTTCTGTCTGTGGCGTGCTCCTAACTGTTTCCAGTCTGGTACTGCCCAATTCAAATCCATGTTTGCTCAAATAAACTCTTAAAGTGTTTCATATGCTTCAGTTTATCTTTTAACATGAGGGAAGATAAACGGAATTATTGCGTTGTTATTTTCATTCATTTTGAAGTATTTTCTCCCTGTCCTAAAATTCCTCTTTAGCTATGTGGGATAAAATTAAAAAACAGACTGGTCCCTAAATTTAAGTAGAAACTTGCCACACAAATTCTTCCCTCCTTATCTACCCTTCGCTAGCAAGGATTTGAGAGAGCGAAGAAGGGATCTGTTCTGCAACTCAATACACATTGTCTATTTGGAACAGGTGGGACTCCTCGCCTTTGATTAGGTAGTTCAGCTTCTGTGAGGCCGGCACAGATCCCCAAAGAGAGAGCTGGGGATGGGTTCACAGAGGAGGGAGATCTGAGTTCTGAGATGCTCCTGTCACTTCCTATTAAAGAAGAGCATCCCTTGAGAATCAACCAATCTTAGAGAGACCAATGTGCCCCTCCCTCTCCCAAAAAGCCTCAAGGCTCCCTCTTTGTTTCAATTTCTTGATTAATGGAAAAGCACTTCCCACAGCCAAAAGGAGCAATTTTTCCTCTTCTATAAAAGCATTAGCCAGGACACACCCAGGGCTTCCATTTGCATTTTGATGATCCATCCAACCCTTCCTTTTACTCCTAAAGCCTACGCTGTGTTACCTCACTTGATAGATAAGGGCTTCACCTACAACCCAAAAGGTTAAAAAGCAACGTGATGGAGGGAATTTAAATAGGGAATCCCAACAGAGTTCTCTGGCTATCAATTATACTAATCCTGCTATTTTAACTCCCTAACGTCTATCCCCATCCCCATGCCCCAAACTGTAAGCAAACCTTTGTTTTGAAAGTATCAGTGTGCATTTTTGCCTTGGGAAAGGGTCCAGAGAACTTCTGAGATTTTCAAAGATGCCCAAGACCCAAAAACTTTGAGAACCACTATTGAGGTGGAGAAATGGAACTGCAATCAACAAAGTCTGAGAAAATGAAGTGAAGCTGGTGCTCCCTGAACTAAAGGCAAGTCTCCTGCAGCATCAATCAAGTAGCAGGGATTAAGGCCATTAACACCAGCCTTCAGATGAACTTCCTGTGGGCTCCCCAATGGGCTATCACTCTCCCTGGAATCTGGGAGGGTTTCTGGCCCATAGATGTGGTGTTATTTCCATGAAAGCAGTGAGAAACACACCAAGAGAAAGAAAGGAGACTCCTAGCATTGCTTGTCTGCACTCCTGTATGAGACAGGTAAATACGCTCACCTGGCTGGATTGCGTGCGTGAGGCCTTTCACTGTAAATGGCACATTAATCTTCACTCCTTGCATTGAAAATGACCGAAGGCCATCCAAAGCTAATTCCAATAAAAAGTGACTTAAAATAATGTTTTAATTGGTACAACAAACAGACAGAAAAGTTCACAAATTATAAGCTTACATCTTTACAAATTGTCACAAAGTAAGCATACCTATATAACCACCACCCAGGTCAATATATAAAAAAATTGAGCCAGCCCTGATGGCCTAGTGGTTAAAGTTTGGAGCTCTCACTGCTTTGGCGGCCTGGGTTCATGTCCCTGTCTTGGAACCACATCACCTGTCTATCAGTTGCCATGCTGTAGAGGTGACTCATATAGAAGAAGTAGAACTTGCAACTAAGATACACAACAATGCACTGGGGCTTTAGAGAAGGGGAAAAAAAAAGAGGAAGATTGGCAGCAGATATTAGCTCAGGGTGAATCTTTCCCTGCAGGGAAAAAAAAAAATTACTGGCATTTTCCTGATGACTAATAATTAAAGAGGCTGAGCTCTTTTCATATATATATATATATATATATATATATACAATCATATGTGGTTTACATTATGAATACAATTTTTTTTTGTTTTTGAGAAAGATCAGCCCTGAGCTAACATCTGCTGCCAATCCTCCTCTTTTTGCTGAGGAAGGCTGGCCCTGAGCTAACATCTGTACCCATCCTCCTCTACTTTCTATGTGAGACACCTACCACAGCATGGCTTGCCAAGTGGTGCCATGTCCGCACCCGGGATCGGAACCTGCGAACCCAGGGCCGCCAAAGCGGAATGTGCGAGCTTAACTGCTGCACCACCAGGCCAGCCCAGTGAATATAAATTTTAATAAAATTTATATATTATTTGGATTTTTTTTTGTAAAGTGAGTTTTCCAGTCTTTTGCTCATTTGTCTACTGTTATCTGTCTTTTCTGATTTGTAAGCAATAATTTGTATACTCTGGATATGAGTCATTTGTCAGTTATAAGTGTTGCAAATATCTTTTCCCACAATGTCAGTGCCCCTCCCTCCCATAGAGATATCTGTGATGAATACAATTGACGGTTATTGTCTGGTTTGTGTCCTATTTAACAAATCTTCGCCTACTCCAAGGTCATGAAGATAGTCTGCAGTGTTCTAGCAAATGTATTGAATTACCATTCACATTTAAAGATTCAGCCCACTTGAAATAGATTTTTATGTGTATGAGGTAGGGGTCAAATTTCAACTTTTTCTATGGATATCCAATTGACCCACCTCCATTTATTGGAAAGACTGTCATTTCCCCATAGCTCTGCAGTGTTCCTTTGTCATAAATCTAAGGTCCATACATGGTGGTTCTTTTTGGACTCTCTTCATCAGCTTGTCCTATTTATCCTTGCACCAATTACATGCTGTATTCTTTGCAGTAGCTAAATAAAGTCTTGATATCAGTAGTATGAGTTTCCAGCTTCATTTTTCAAAATTGTCTTGGCTATTCTTGTCCTTTTGCGTTTCCATATAATTTTAGAATCAGCTAGTCAATTCTCTCACACACAAAATAAGCCTATGGGGATTGCACTGAATCTAAATATCAGTTTGGAGAGAACTGACATCTTTACAATATTGAGTCTTCCCTCTATTTATTTAGGCTTTCTTAAATTTCCTTAATTTCTTTTAATAATGTTTAGTTTTCTGTATAGATGTTTTCTGTATCTTCCTTAGATTTATTCCTAAGTAGTTGATTCCTTTAAACTATTCTAAATGGTGATATTCAATATCATTTCTAATTGTTTATTGCTGATAAAACCATTAGTTTTTATATATGGATCTTACTTAAGTCACTCATTAACACTAAAAGTATATCTGTAGATTTACTTGGAATTTCTATGTAATATTGTATCATCTATGAATAATGACATTTTCTTTCTTCCTGTTGAAACAATCCTAATATTGCTTCTTTTTCTTCTTCTTTTTTGGATAGGACTTCAGGACAATGTTGAATAGAAGTGATTTTAGTGAGCATTCTGGTCTCAGTCCCAATTTCAGGAGAAAGTCTCAGAATTTCACTCTGAAGTCTAATGTTTGCCGTGGGATTCTTGTAGACACACACTGTAAGATTAAGGAAGTTCTCTTTTGTGGAAACCAGCCTCTAAGAGGGTCCCAAATACTTTTCCCCTCCTAGTATTCAAGTCCTTGTATAGTATTCTCCCACATGAGTCATGGCTGGCCTGTGTGTTCAATAGAGTATGGCAGAAATGATGGGTGACTTCCAAAATTGTACCATAAAAGATATTTCAGTTTCTACTAATTTCCAGTGGATTCTTAACCTTCTTGGATCACCCATCCTGGGTAAGCCAGTCACTACATCCTGAGAAGACTCCAGTAGCCCTGCAAAGAGGTCCACATGTGATAGTAGTGATGAAAGAATAATGTCCCTCCCTGCCCCCAACAACCAACCTCAACTTCTCAGCCATGCAAGTGAGACACCGTGGCAGCAGATCCCCCAAATCCAGCCTTGAGATTGCAGGGGAGGGAAAAGTAATTTTCCCTCTACCCTTCTGACTTTGTGGCTGAGACCACTGTCACAAAAAAACAGATTAACAAGAGAAAAGCAAACAGAAGTTTATTAACATGTATACCTCTTGTATACGTGGGAGATGTCCGAGGAAAAATGAGTAACTCCCCAAGGGGGCTTATAATTCAGGTTTAAATATGATTTTAATAGGGAAAAAGGAGGAGAGATGTAGGCCTCTTAGAGGAGAGCAGATGATTTTGAGGAAAGATGAGTGGAGTATTGGAAGAATAGATGGGAGGTGTGATAGTTTGTGACAGAGTTGGTCAGGGCGTGGTGTTGATCTCTAGTCTCCTCTCCTGTGATGAGCCAATCCTCCCTGGTTGACAAAACTCCTGGGGAGGGGATCTATGACAATTGAGTTTCTTGTGGAGGATCTGCCTGTAGGCAGATAAGCGGAGTTCAGAGAAAGCCTCTCCTCGCATTTGCTGTTTTCCAAGTGCCTGTAGCTCAAAATAATCAATATACCAAAGCAGCGTATTTTGGGGTGGCACGTCCCAAACTCCTACCGTCATCTCTTGGAGTAGCATATTCTACTACCCTTCAATATGACTGCAGCCCCAGCCAATACATGGGTTAAAACCTCATGAAAGATCCAGAGTAAGAATTCCAACCTAAGCTGTTCCCAAATTCCTGGTCCACAGAAAATGTAAGGATCCTAAGTGTTCATTGTTGTCTTGAACCATGTAGTTTTGGCGTAATTTGTTATGCAGCAAGAGAGAATTCATACACCTACTATGCTTATTTGTCTAAGAGTTTTTATTTTAAGTGGGTGTTAAATTTAATCCAATGCTGTTTCTGCCTTATTAAGACAATCACATGATTTTTCTCCTTTACCAATGTGGTTAAGTACATTGATTTTCCTTTACATCACTGGAATAAATCCAACTTAGTCATGATATGTTAGTCATGTTATACATTTCCGAATTTGGTTTTCAAATTCCAATATATTAATCGGGATTTTTGCATCTCTGTTCAAGACAGATATTGGCCAATACTTTTCTTTTTTGTAATGCCCTTGTCAGATTTTGGTATTAAGTTTGAAAGTGTTCCCCCTTTTTCTGTTTTCTGAAATAGCTTTTGCTAGGTTGGTGTTTCTTATTCCTAAGGCATTTGAAAGAATTTACTAGTGAAACCATCTAGGCCTGGTGCTTTTGTCAAAGGAAGGTTTTAATTAGGGATTCAAATTCTTTTCTTTTCTTTTTTTTTTTTTGCTGGGAAAGATTCAACCTAAGCTAACATCTGTTGCCAATCTTCCTCTCTTTTTTCTTTTTTTTTTTTCCTCCCCAAAGCCCCAGTGCATAGTTGCATATTCTAGTTGTAAGTCCTTCTAGTTCTTCTACGTGGGTCACTGCCACAGCATGGCTACTGACAGACAGTGGTGTGGTTCTGTGCCTGAGAACTGAACCCGGGCCACTGAAGTGGAGCGTGCTGAACTTTAACCACTAGGCCATCGGGGCTGGCTCTGGAGATTCAAATTCTTTACGAGTTATAAGACAATTCAGATTTTATATTTCTTTTTGTGACCATTTTGATAAGTAGTGTTTCTCTGGCAATATTCATTCCATCTAAATTTCTTAAAATTTTGGCATAAGGTTGTTCCTAATGTTCTCTTTCATCTTTTTAATCGTTCTCTGTAAAATATTACAGTGCCCTTTTTAAAATTCCTAATATTGGTTATCTGTGCTTTCTCTCTTTTTCTCTTGATCAGTCTCACCAGGGGTTTGTCCATATTGTTAGTTTTTTCCCAAAGACCCTTCTTTTGGCTTTTTTGATCCTCTCTATGTACATTGCACTAATTTCTGCTTTTATGTTTATTATTCCCTTTTTCCTACTTTCTTTGGTTTTAATTTTCTGTTATTTCCCTAACTTCCTGTATATAAGCTTAGATCATGGATTTTCAGTTACTGTAAACATTAAAGCTGTACATTTTCCTTTAGACATGGCTTTTGTACATCTCACCAGTTTTGATACATTTTAAATTATAATTCTGTTCAAAATATTTATAATTTCCATTGTGCTTTCTTCTTAAATCCATGGGTTATTTAGACATACATTACTTAATGCTTAGAAATTTTCTATTTTTTTCTTATTAAATTTCCCTCTGGTTGAAGAACGTTCTTCTGTTCAATATTCTGAAATTCTGTCTGATTTTATTCTTCAAATTTGTTACAGCTTTCTTTATGGCCTGGTATATAACCAATTTTGGTAAACATTCTAGATGTGCCTGAAAAGAATGTATATTCTGCAGTTGTTGAGTGATATGTTCTATAGGTGTCCATTAAGTCAATTTTTTTCATCACATTGTTCAAATCTTCCATATTCTTACTGAATTTTTTGTCAGCTGAGACAGCTTCTATCAGTTACTGAGAGAGGAGAGTTAAAATCTTCCACTATGATTATTTGTCTATTTCTCCTTTTGATTCTATCAATTTTATATGTGTGTGTGTGTATGCTACGTTATCAGTGCATTTAAATTTAGAATTATTATATATTTCTGATTGATTGCTCATTTATCTTTACAAAATATCCCTCTAAATTTAATACAAGCATACCTCAGAGATATTGCAAGTTCAGTTCCAGAAAACAGCAATAAAGTTGATGTCTCAATAAAGCGAGTCACACCAATTTTTTGGTTTTTCAGTGCAAATGGAATTTATGTTTACTCTATACTGTGGTCTGTTAATAGCAATACCTATTATAGCTATTATTAACTATAATAATTGCTATTATTGTACAATATCATTATGTCTAAAATAACAATGTACATAACTTAATTAAAAAATACTTTATTGCAGGGCTGGCCTGGTGGCATGGTAGTTAAGTTCCCGTGATCTGCTTTGGTGGCTAGGGGTTTGTGGGTTTGGATCCTGGGCATGGACCTACACACTGCTCATCAAGCCATGCTGAGGCAGCATCCCACATACAAAATAGAGGGTGATTAGCACAGATGTTAGCTCAGCAACAATCTTCCCCAAGCAAAAAGAGGAAGATTGGCAACAAATGTTAGCTCAGGACCAATCTTCCTCACCAAAAAAAAAAAACTTTATTGCTAAAAATGCTAACCATTATCTGAACCTTCAGTGAGTCATAATCTTTTTTGCTGGCAGAGGGTCTTGTTAAAAAACACAGTATCTAGGGCCGGCCCCATGGCAAAATGGTTAAGTTCACACACTCTGCCTTGGCAGCCCAGGGTTTCACCAGTTTGGATCCTGGGTGCAGATCTAGCACCGCTCATCCAGCCTTATTGAGGCAGTGTCTCACATAGCAGAAGTAGAAGGACATATAACTACAATATACAACTGTGTACTGGGGGGTTTGGGGAGAAGAAGAAGAAAAAAGAAAGATTAGCAACAGACGTTAGCTCAGGGCCAATCTTAAAACAAAAACAAAAATGCAGTATCTGTGAAGCACAGTAAAGAGAAGTGCAATAATACAAGGTATGCCTCTAATGATTCTTCCTTTAAACCCTATTTTGTCAGATATGGTACTTTGTCTGATATGATTCCAAGTGTATCTTTTTTCCATCTTT
Organism: Equus asinus; assembly: GCF_041296235.1. Taxonomy (NCBI): domain Eukaryota; kingdom Metazoa; phylum Chordata; class Mammalia; order Perissodactyla; family Equidae; genus Equus; species Equus asinus. The sequence goes on from NC_091816.1 coordinate 13,925,208, forward strand.
TTACTGCAGGCTCTGGGCATAGAGACTGCCCCTAGCTGTCCAACACCTGGTCCTGGCATGATTAGGGCAGATGGACAGTGGCCTGGGAGGATGAGAGTTCAATAAAGGAGATGGTTGGGGGGCATGGATGCTGGATTGGTTGGTTTGCATATGAAAAGCACATTCGCTCACAAGGAGTCTCTTGCTATCTCTAAGAATTGGCTTGTCCTGGGAGGGGCAGTCTCTCCTGGTCAGTGAGGCCCCAGATGCCAGAGCATCAAGAATATAGAAAATAAGAAAATAAAGTTAATACACATTTATACAACTTTATTCGTTGTAGCATTGTTTGCACTAGCAAAAATGGAAACAACCTCAAATCCATCAGTAGCAAACTGAGAAATACATTGAGTTCCATTCAATGAACTACTATGCATCCATAAACATAAATAATAATTAGAACTTTATGTACTCATTTGAGAGGCAATATACTTCAGTGGTTAAGAGAGTAAGCTCTTGAGCCAAACATTTCAGGATGATAGCATAGCATTACCACTTTTTAGAAGATTGTTCCATAGTAGAGAAAGTCAACCTCCACAGAAAATAAAATTCACTCTCTTTTCACGCTAGTGTGTCTGTGGAGGACAACTGACAATACTCAGTCATCTGGTTTCTAATTCAGATGACCAAAAAATGAGCCCAGCCCATCCAGAGAAGAAGCAGAAATTGGTAAAGTCAATGTCGAAATAAGATTTAGAGAATTACCATGAACTACCTAGAATAAAGTTGAGGGAGTGAGTGTGAACTCCCTGGTGCAATGAATCAAACCACTAGCCTTGATTCTATCAGCAGGAAGGAACTGTGAGAGCAGGCTATAAATACCAAGCATTTGGGGTAAAAATAGAGCAAGGTGTTAGTATATCTCCTGCAGACTTCATTTCACTGCCTTCACGTTTTTGGTATTTTGTCTGTCCTTCCAATTTTTGTCAGGTTTTTTAGACGAGCTCATTATAAATTCTTCCTGCTAATTTTCAAAATCCTCCCCAATATGGGACTGAAGTTGTATGGTAAAAAGGAGAGAGCCAGTGACTTAAAGAAGGAAAATTTGTTTTAATTCTCAACTTTGCAATAGACTGTCTCGATGACCTCTAAAATCTCTCTGAGCCTCAGTTTCCTCTGCTGTAGAATGGATGATAGTGAAACTGCTCCACTTTACAGAACTGCTGTTAATATGAAAATGACTTAATGTACATATACGTGGAAATGATAGAGCCTGCGCAATTATGAGGTAGGGTCTATCCATCTAGCAACCCAACTGTGGCAGAGACTGACAGTTGTCTATCTAAAATTTATTCTCTCCATTTCATTTACTAACAGAAACCCAATTTTGTCAGGGAGGGGAAGACATCACACTCAGCTAAACAAACTCCACCTCCTACCCCTCCTTGAATCTCAGAAGTCTGCTGGAGACTTCTTGGATGTTTATTTTACAAATGTGGATATTACCTCTTCCGCTTTGTTCCTTCTTTCTTTTTCCTGCTTAGAATGTGAACACGATGTTAAGAAGTGCAGAGACTTCTTAGAACCATGAAGGAAAAGCTAAGAGATCGCAGAGACTGCAGCCCTGACATCTTTGGGCTGTTGAACCAACAGTAGCCACTACCTGTGTCTAGATTTCATCGTGCATGAGGAACTGAAATAAACAAACTTGTAGAGTTTAAGCAATGGTAAACCTAACTCCCAGCTGCCAGGCTGAAAAGCCCTGATTTTTAGCATTTGCTACTTTCCGTGCCATAACTTCTCCCTCTGTAGTTGATATCAAGCTACCAGAGTGATGTCACTGAACGAAAGATGAGAAGAAATGCATAAAAGCACGCCATTATATAGTAGTCCAGCTACATAGATAAAATAGATGTATGTAACCTCAAGAGCATAGATAACGGTAAAGTAATTAGGAGGTGATGAGTTCTGAGTATTTATTATCTTTGTTCATAATATGATTAATTTAATTGACATTTTTACCATTTAACTTTTAGTAATGGTTATATTGGACAACTAGCTTACAAAATTCCTGAAAATTCAATAATCAGCTCTTTTGAAGTAGGATACATGCAGTCAAACACACCTAAATTTACATATCAGCCAATGTTATTTCCCACCATTCTTCAATTTAGCCCTCTAAGTCATCCAGACCAGTCCCTCAACACATTCATTCTTGCTTTCAAGCTTTCTCTCACATCCTCCTTTGATTATTTCCCATCTTTCAAAAGTTGGAAACTGTTGATCACAGAAGGATTGACTAGTCAAAAGACCTGTCTGTTTTGAGTTTTTCCAACGCTGTCGAGCAATTAATTCTGACACTATCTACTTGGAGATGTGAGTGTCAGATCTCACAGGTTAAGGGCTTAGTCCTACCAAACTGCCCCTGCCCTCTTCAGATGCCAATCATAAATCCAGATTGTCACCTGTACTTCTGACTAACTGGCTATAGACTGGAGGTTCCAATGGCCCTCTCCTGAGTTCAACTAATTTGCTAGAGCAGCTCACAGAACTCAGAGAAACATCTTATTTACCAGATGACTGGTTTACTATAAAAGTATATAACTCAAGAACAGCCAGATGGAAGAGATGCACGAAGCAAGGTAGGTGAGAAGTGGTGTGGAGGAGCTTCCACACTCTCTCTATGCATGCCGCTCTCTCCGAATCCCCACGTGTTCACCAACCCAAAGTTCTCTGAGCCCCCGTCTTCCCCCAGTCCTTTTGGGGTTTTCTGGAGGATTCATTACATAGGCATGATTGATTAAATCATTGGCCGTTGGTGAGTGAACTCAATCTCCAGCCCCTCTCCCCTCCTAGGAATTGGGGGGGCGGGGGTTTGAGCTAAAAGTTCCAACCGTCTAATCACATGGTTGATTTCCCTGGCAACCAGCCCTGATCCTTAGGTTACATAGGGACTTTTCAAAAGTCAGCCCATTAATATAAGCTCAAAAAGGTCTCCTTATGAATGACGAAAGACACACCTATCACTCAGGAAATTCCAAGGGTTTGAGGAGCTTTGTGCAACGAACTGGGGACAAAGACCAAGTATACTTATTATATCACAACCTGTAAATGTATAAACTGGGGAAAAGCCTAGGCCAGAAAGATTTCTGAAATAAGTAATTGAATTAACATCTTCTAAGTTGCCGGATATGAATATGATTCTGTTTGGGGGGAGTATATTGATTCAAAGACATGCAAAAACAATTGCTAATTGTGGTTCTTAAACAGAATCCAGTTTGAAGATGCAGGATCATTTTAAAACCCGGTGTGGCTTTACAGTGGCCATCAAGACCTATAGCATTGTATGTCCCACCCTCTCTCTTTGGATTGGTCAGTCTCAATATAGCTAATTGTGTCAGTTGCTGCATAACAAACACTCCAAAATTTAGTGGCTGACAATAAAAACCATCAAATTTGTTCATAATTCCGTGGGTCAGTAATTTGGGCTGGGATGAGCTGGACAGACAAATTTTTCTAGTGTTGCCTGGAGTCACTCAACAAGGCTGCGGTCCTGGTGGTTCAACTGGGGACTGGATGGTCTAAGCAGTCTCAGCTGGGATGACTCATCACTGTTCTATGTAGTTTGATCATCTAGTGGGCTACCCTGGGCTTCTTCACTCAGCAGCAGTAGCGTTCCAAGGGAACAAGAAGAGAAGATGTAAGACCTCTTATAGCCTAAGCTTGGAAGTCACACCATATCACCTCTCCAAAATTCTATTGGTTAAATCAAGTCAAGTCCAGCCCAACTAGAAGGGGTAGAGGAATAGATTTTAGCTTTTGATGAGAGAAGCTGCAAAATCTTTGTGGGGTTTTTTTTTTTTTGGTGAGGAAGATTGTCACTGAGCTAACGTCTGTTGCCAATCTTCCTCTTTTTGCTTGAGGAAGATTGTATTTTGTATGTGGGATGCCACCATAGCATGGCTTGGTGATCAGTGTGTAGGTCCATGCCCAGGATCCAAATCCATGAAACCCAGGCAGCCAAAGCGGAGCACGCAGACATAACCACTATGCCACCAGGCTGACCCCTCTTTGTGGCCATTTTTAATCTACCACATCAGTGAATCCATCTAACTTTATCACCCCTTGTACTAATGCCTAGTCTTCTGTGGGTGTTATCTGGTGATGATATTCCAACAGGATGGGAGTGGAAACCTTTTCCAAAAGGATTTCAACTGTGATGAGGCAGTGCAGCCTCATTACTTCCTTCATGGTTGTTGATAAGGTCAGGCACACCGAACCTTTTCTGAAACTGTCGCCAGTATCTTGTATGAAGAGGAGGCACAATGGTCCCAATTTGCTACCCATGACAGATTGCTAGGGAAATGGTTGCTTTCTTTACACTCAAGTGCCTTTTTCACAGCACCCTTGCTGATAAACTAGTGTTAGATGAAGACCAGTAAGCGTGCTGACATTTCACTAAGAGTTGTTATCTCTAGACACCTGTGGATAAATGTGCTAATGAGAGACTTGTCTTGAGGGCTCTTATAGTCGTGATTATTCCAAGCCACGGCTGAACGCACACATCATCAGAACAGTGTGTTATGCTTAATAGCCTAGAATGCTTCTGTAATACTTAATCCCCTTTATGCTTGTGACAGATCAGTCTCTGAAGTAGGAACCCAGCTCCCGAGGAGAGAGTGGCTTAATCATCAAGCCTCAGGTAGGAAGGCACCGAAAGGTACAGTCGTATGTGGCTGAACGATGGGGACACATCCTGAGAAGTGCATTGTTGGGTGATTTTGTCATTGTGTGAACATCATTGGGTATATTTACACAAACCTAGATGGCATAGCCTACTACTCACCTAGGCTATATGGGGATCATCTTATGGGACCACTGCTTTATATGTGGTCCATCATTGACGGAAGCATCCTTATGTCATGCGTCACTGTAGTGACTTCCCAGCCCTGGGACGCTTATAGATCTGCTATATTTCTAGTCTAATCAAGACATCAACCAAAGTAATCCTTTCCTATCAAACTTCATTATCTGAACCATTCATGGACTAATTCTCTGAGAGGGGCTAGCTTGGTGGAGTAAGAGGAGATGGACCCCTGGTCAGGGGTCTTTTTATATCATTCAAGGGCTTTGATCAAAGAGAGACTTGGTGCCCCCACACTGTTTACACAAACCTGGTGACCAAGTATCTGGAGTTTGTTCAAGTTCCTACAGGATCAATGTGATCCTTTTTTTTTTTTTTGTGGAAGATTAGCCCTGAGCTAACATCCACCTCCAATCCTCCTCTTTTTGCTGAGGAAGACTGGCCCTGAGCTAACATCTGTGCCCATCTTCCTCCACTTTATATGTGGGATGCCTGCCACAGCATGTCGTGCTAAGCAGTGCGTATGTCCACACCTGGGAAACCCTAGGCTGCTGAAGTGGAGTGTAGGAACTTAACTGCTGTGCCACCCGGCAGGCCCCCTCAATGTGATCCTTAATGGCCACCTAATAACAGATCTTAAACCCAGAACTCACAGCAGTGTTGCTCCTCTCTTCTTGAGTTTTTCGTGTTCTGTGTGGATAGTCACAAGTTGCGGGTGTTACCTTATCAGTCAGTTGAAGGTGCCTCTTTCTCCTCCTTACTTCCTGAACCTTCTCTTCCCTACCATCCCCTTCCTTCTACCTTCTCCCTTCTTCATTCTCCCCATGGGACTGGTTTAAGTTAGGATTTGGTGCTTGAAACAGAATCCACTCTATTTTAAACACAGAATGATTTAATTAGGGAAGTGGTGGAAAGGCCAAAGAAGAAGGCTTTCAGATGAATCTCCAGGAAAAACTCCCAGAATGCCAGAGCACCAGGGAGCTGGTCCCTGTGGTAAAATCAAGAAAGTGGCGTATCAGGAGGCTTCCCCAGAGTCTACTGAGTTCAAGAACACATCACCAAAGCTGCAATCCAGGGATGAAGAAACAGGAATCTGAAAGCCACGATCAGAAAGTCATCACTTCTCGTCATCTACAAAGCTGGACAAGTGCTCCAGAAAAATCCCGTGACCTTGCTCACCTGCAGAAAATAGACGAAAGCAGCATGAAAATGGCCACTGTCAAGCCTCCTCCTTGCAAACATCACATAAGCAAATCCAATGAAAGGAAACAATTTTCTAGCTGAAAGAGAGTCGGGGAAATGGGGTAGTTTGGGGTTTTCTAACTCTGCAGTGAGGGAAGGTACCCTAAAAGGAAGGGAGAGTGAATGTGGGTGCCTATTGACTAAATCCTGCACAAGCACTCTTAGTGGTCATCCATGCCTCTAATAACAATAATCAGAATGTTTATCAAACAAGCACGTGCCAGCCACTCTTAAACTGACTTTCAACATTATTCCAGAGAGTGCTTACATCACCCATATACATTAGGCACTATTAACCCAGTTTTCCAGATGAAGAAATGGGGGTCAGAGAAGTTAAATAATTTGACCAAGGGTGCACAGTAGTACGGGGAGAGCTGATAATCAACCCCTGGTTTGTGTGATGCCAAAGACCATCTGTGTCAAAACCTATCTGGCACCAAAGGCTATGTTGACCACTAGACTCGACTACCATACAGAGGTGCTCACTCTGTCCCCAGACCATGGGCTCGGCCAACCGAGCACATAGGAATAGTTTTCACTCCCCCTTCTGGAATTTGACCGATTGCTTCATTCACTTAACGCACTCCGGTAAGCCCTGGATGGAGGAGCAGACATGGGCCCAGTGAAGGACTGACAATCCTCTGACTATACAAGGGTTACTATGGTCTCGCCACCCATAGGCCAATTGGCTTTCTAAGAAAACAGCATCTTTACAGAGAGACTTGAAAGTCATTTTGAATCTAATGACATAAAAAAGAGCTTGAGAAGGATTTTTAGCTCGTGTTCGTAATCGTCCCCCAAATAATGAATATCATTTGCAAACGTTAGGACAAAAACCACAGATCCACTGCTGACCCAAGGATAAAGAGCCTTTTGGCAGGTGAAAATTAAAACAAGGGCACAGCTCACCCAGTGGATTGGGCGCCAAGGGCTATTTAAAGCATTTTCTTCTACTCTGATGAAAAGAATATAATTTAGAATCAGATGAAAAAAATCCCCCTCTGGAGGCTGCTGGAAGCATCTTTCTGTCACAGCTGATTATCAGACTAGTGTTTATTGTCAGGAAGACAAAAACACAAGAATACTACTCTTGGCACTGTACTTGTTTTCTTTTCATTATAATTCAGTCAAGGTTTAAACCCTCTCAGCTGAGCTGTTCTTCATTCTAATAGGATGCTGCAAGAATCTGCAGCGGAGGAAGCGTGCGACAGCGGAGCAGACATCCATCTCACTCGGTACCTGGCCAGTCCTTCTGGCAATGGGCAGGCTCCCCTCCACCCTCTACGTCTTTCCTTCTCAGACACAAATGCCTTGAGAGAGCTTCTGGCTCTCAGAGGGGGTCACTTTACACACACACAAACTGATCAGGAAGAAATGCTTTCAGCAGGCAGACTCTTAGAACTATCACTTCCTAAAAATCGAAGCAAAAGCTGCCAAAAGGGGTTATTTTCATCTGAGGAGTCCCACGGGCTACGCCCTCCTAAAAAGGATATGATAATGAAAACACACTTTCCTTCTTCCACTTTGAGGATCTCTTGACCAACAGCAAACGTTCTCAATTAGCCGTAAGTTACCCTTATCTGCCTGGAAATCACCTCAGCACTGCGGGCATTTTCTAATTGTGGGTGGTGATTCATCATGGGTAATAGCCAAGACTTTGGCATCATCAACCGAGAGGATAAGTTCTCCTTTTATCAGTCAGATTATCTGCTCTGTACAGCTCAACAGCTAATAATATAATATCCCACATTAGCACCCGTACACTCAACTCCTTTTTTTGTTTCTACTATAATTATTTGGAAATTCTTCCTGAGTTCCATACAATACACCTGTCCAAATGGGCCTTGTTACCCTCTTTGGATATTTATTATATTGGAAGTCCTGTCTTCATGGGGTTAAGTAGTTCTAGTTCATTTGGCTTTTTCTTACCCTCCAACATTAGAAAGTCAGCTTTGTGACTCATCTCTAAGGCGTCTCCTTCTTCAGCATATCCTTTTCTCTAAAACCCTGAGCAAGTTTTGATCCTCTAGAGATGCAAAGCATCACACGATGTCCCAGCCTCCAAATGTGTAAGAGGAGTAGGACCTGGCCTGAAAAGGGACCAAACCTTCTTTACGAACAGGGAGTCAAGTTTGGGAAGGGATTTACCAGCTCAGCTTACACAAGAGTGGAGAGGTAAACGATGGAGTCGGAGCCAGGGCTCAAATTGTGCTGTAGCCAAAAATATACCGTGGGTGGATGGTGTGCGCCCAACTTTATTCCTGGTGTGAGCCCAGCAACAGTGACTCAAAACTTTTCTGTTCCAAAAATTCCTTTACCAGTTATTTTCCCCAATGCCTCTTTCGTAAATGACTTTCCTTTAAAGTTAAACTTACTTCCTTTTAATCTGTTTGGAATTCAATGTTTAAATTTTTTAAGCTAATAGATGGTTAGCATTTTGCTAAAAATTTGTATCTACGAATGGGTATGCAAAATATATTCGCTATTTCATTTTTTTTTAATGTTTTCTCATAAAATGAAAGACAAATAGTACCCGCAGGAAACCCCACACCTTGGCCAGGCTCTGCTCCTAATATGTCTGTAGCTGTCTCTATGGGAGGGTTATTCTATTAAACCCAAGACATGCACTGACATGAAATTCATAAAATAACCTCTCTGTACAAGCAAAAGTTGTATAACAACGTAACCACCTAGGTGGTATGGAATATACAGAAATAGACTGATCATTTTGTCATGCGGTTTAAAAAACAAAAGACACAGGCAAAGATGTCACCTCATATGCCTGGGAGGGGATACTTAATTTCCTTAGCCACCCTTCCCCTGCCCACACCTCGGGTGAGGTGGGAAGAGTGGTATAGCATCACTCCCCTTTGGCCACACTATCCTAGAAACTAACAAACGCTAAATCCGTGATTCTCCGTCTTCTTCACCCACCTCAGCGTTTCCTCAGCGGCGGCATCCACGAAATTAGCTGGCTTTCTATCAAGCCCTGGAAAAATGCAACTGATTTTAAAAAAAAAATCCAATAGATATATGTCTTCCTTTATTATATTAGGAGGTACCAAAATGTGATTCAAACATCATCAGCATCGATTGTTATATCGTATTGGCCACTCGTACCTGACAAATGAAGCTCCAGAACACCAGGCGTTCAATACTAATGTTCCAACCTGTCCCCAACAAAAATTTTACACACACACACACACCCCTGGCCCCCACCCTCCATCATGGAAACCATATTTGTAAGAGTTTCTTTCCCAAGAAATCTGAATTCATTCATAATTTACTTTCCCCATGTTTACTCATCAAATATACCAATATCTACCTATCAGAGGTTTTGAGGAGCACGAGATGATCAGAATTCTGTAATGAGTTGATAAAAATCCAGTCAAGAGCAAGGATTCTTGGGATTTTACTTAACCTACAGCCTTACTTTGAGTTCTTCCTTTATAGAATCTAAGGGCGCAGAGACTCAGGCTGGAACCTCTGCTCAGGACATGGAGCCTGAGAAGACCGTCTCAGATTGTCCTTCCACCCAGTGATCCCCAAGACCCCAGTACAACAGCTGTGAAGACCATGAAAACACAAAGCTGCTTCCACCAGAAGCTTCAACGCACCCTAATCCAATTAAACTGGAAACCACGCTGCATTTGGATTTTGTAGCTGTTAGCTTTGGCGTGAGGTGTGTTTTTCATTAGTGTTGTTTTGCTTTGCTTTTTCTTCCCATAATGTTCACTTATTGAATGATTCTGGGGGCAGTTTGGTGACCATTATCTCAGTCGCTCTGGCGCCTGATTCTCTTCCTTTCCTCTGTCCTCCCAACTTCTTCTACATTCCCAATTGCCTTAAAGGGACCTTCTCTTCCATGGCCATTTCCCTCCTTCCCCTGCCCTCTCACCTCAGGCCCAAGGTCCTCAGTGGCTTTATTATGAAGTGGGGATCTGGCAAGGCTGAAGCTAAGATTTTAACGCATCTGGTACGGAATTATACACTTGTTCCACTGATTTGCATGGGAACTAGGATTCTCTAGGGCTCAGGCATTTTCAGGCACATCCAGAGACTTGGGGAGTGCGGAGATTTGGAACAGACAGAAGCCAAATCAGATGAGGGGATTTTAGGTCTCAGAAAGAAAATACAACTTAAGAGAAGGAAATAAATCAGACTGTCTCGGCACCTGATGGGAAGAGGAGCAGTGTGGTTCCGGAACCAGTGTGGTAGCTCTGACCTGACCCACCTGGTCCAGGCATCCTAGCTGCATGTGTCTTCTCCTTTCCTTTGGACCGTGCATGAGGAGCTACACAAGCTCCTCTATGAGGGGGTAGAGGGGCTGTCAGAGGATAAGCCATCCTAACCTCCTGTTGTGGGTGTCCTTTGCTGGCTCCTCGTCCTCAGCCCCTCCTGGGGTGTTGGTGTCACCCAGGGTCCTCTTCCCACCTCACTACACCGGGATGGTCTCATTCATTCTCATGGCTCCAACAACCACATATGTCCTGATTGCCTCTAAATCCATTTCTGCATCCCAAACTCTCCCTTTGTGTATCCAGATTTGTAGACGCACTCGCTTACTGAAACTATACATCAAAGGGGCCCACAAATTTTAACGCAAACCAAACTCATCTTCTTACCCTCTTCCACATTCCCCCACTTACTCCCAACAACGCATTCTTTCTCCTGGGTCCCCTGTCTGCCGAATGGTGTAATGTCGTCCAAGACCAGCAGAGCTTAAAGAAATGGAGTTCCCTGAGAGGGAAAAATTAGTGCCTTTTAAGTGCTGGAAAAGGAGAATTTGTGATAATTATTCTAATTAAGGATTGAAAATTATCACCCTAGATTGCCTAAAGTGAGTCAACAAGTCTGCAAACAGTTGGTTAAAAACAAGATCCATAGTTTATCAGTCGGTGATGAGCCTCCCGTTGGGTCCGGGGAAAGGTCCTGTCCGCTTCAGCTCATCAGAATCAGTGGTGATGAAACATGACATTCAGTGTTGACATCTCTTAGGCAAGCGCTGCTCCAAGTGAAAAATTTTCCTTCCACAATTTCTACTCGGTCAGCCAAGCAAGAAATCTGGAGGCTATCCTGGCTGTCTCCATCCCCACGCACACTGCTTGTTATCATGCCTTGATCATCTCTTACCTAAGCCACGGACACTGTCCCCTGACTCCTCGTGCTGCTCCATGTGGCCAGAGGAGCAGCAAGCTCAGCAGCACCTGGGAGCTTGTTAGAAATGCAGAGTCTCAGGCCCCTCCCCAGGCCCACGCCATCAGGATCAGCAGGTGGTGCCCAGGGGGTGCATAAGCACAGCAAAGTTTGAGAAGCACTGTCAGAACTCATGTCCCTTCTGACCACGCCTCTCTAACTCATCCTCCAACTTCTCGGAACTCTCTAAAATCTAGCTATGAGCAAGTCCGCCCATCGTTTTATTAGTATACAATCCTACACCCACACTTCCCTTTGCCTAACTCTGTTACTTCTAACCCCGGCTAACCATTAAAATCACCCTGGTTGCTTTAAAAAATACCAATGCCTTTGTCCCAATCCCTGAAATTCTGATTTAATGGATTGGGGCTTGGTATAATGCTTAAGATCCCCCAAGGGATTTTAATAAATAGCTAAGAGATAAGAACCATCCACCGAAAGATAGTGTCAGTTCCTCGTGATGGCAGGTAAGTTCCTCTAAGATTAAGCCCTTCGCGGGCCGTGTGTGTGTGTCTCTCTCTCTCTCTGTCTCTCTCTCTGTCTCTCTCTCTCTCGTCATATTGTATCCCCCAAACCGTGAGCTCACCATCACCAAACGCACACGGGCGCCCCTCCCACCTGCATCTCTAACACCCCTGCTCGTGGATACGTATCCGTTCCGGAAGCTCCTGATCTCCCACGCACAGGGCCTTCTGCTAGCAAACACCCACTGCTCTTTTAAAGCGAACCTTCCCCCCACCAGGGAATGTTTCCTCCTCCTCCTTCTTCCCCTACTCTGCTGGACTTCTTTACATATCTGCTTCTCCTCCCACAGCGCTATCTGCGCCCCTTCTTTCCTCCAGGGCCAGGACCCAAATCCAGTCCTGGCAAATAAGCTGCCGAGATCAGGGATTGCTGTCTGCTTTGTTCACCTCTCAGGACTGGCTACATAAATTGCAGGGCACAGTGCAAAATGAAAATGCAGAGGTCTTTGTTCAAAATATATTAAGAATTTCAGGATGGCACCAGTGGAGCATTAAATCCAGCCCAGGGCCCTTCTGCCTATACCTAGTTGGTGCTCAAAAATGTGTGTTGAGTGAAGGAGTTTTTGCATCGCCTGTACCTGGACTGATGACTTGTGGAAAGAACGGGCACTGCCTGCATTCTGAGAAAGGCAGAGGCTGCCGTGGGGGAAGGAAAGAGGAAGGATGGGAGAGGCACTTTTCGATTTATGATGAAGCAAATGCCTCATTTAACAACAACCAGGCGCGCAAACACCCCCGGAGAAACCCCCTTCAGGGTCCTCTTGATGCGTCTACACAGCGACCGGCTCTTCTCCTTCCAGACTGGTGGGCAGAACATGAAGAAACGGGTCTTTTCACCCAAAGATTTTCTGTTTTTAACTGGGTAGCAACATAGCTGAGAGCTTCATGAAAGGCACTTGATCCTGAAGACAAAAAATATGTATTTTTAATTTTGCAAATGACTTTATTGTTTTTTCCACTTACTAAAACATGACGTGCTTGTTTTTCTAATTTTCTTATATTCCTGACAGGCACAGGGGCCACGTCTAACCACACCTCTTACACAAAATGACTGTTAGAATTTTGGTCTTTAAAGCATCTCTAATGCACTATATTTTATCCCTCCGTGCATCTCTTAAAAATGTGGACATTACTTACATATCAAGATACTGCAAGAAGGCCAGAACCATTAGTGTTTTTACACTAACGAAACTATAACCATACTCTTGTTCTCACACCTAACAAAATTATCAACAATTCCTTCGTGGCTATCATCTGTTTCTCTCCTGAACAAGCTCTCCAGATTCCATCTTTCTTAACCTCACCTGGTGCCCTGCTACGTCCACTCAGAACAGACCATCTGGAAAAGTACTTCCTGGGAACACCCAGCTTCAAAAGAAGCATGAGTCATGTCGAAAGTACACTGTCATGTCCATTCCTGCCTTCCACACCGTCTGTGCAGCAAAGTCGTAACATTCTGATTTCTGGGAGATTAAGGCACCTGGTTTTTCTCATAAAGAGGAAAATCAGTAGGTCAGTTAACTTTCGTCGTTCTCCATTTTTAAACAGAGTTTTCCCTAGAAATTTCCTTCCCATCTCACGGTGCCTACATTTCTCCTTTTCTTGTTGCTCACCCTCCTCCTCAACTGCTGAAGATGGATAATAAAAATGGTGCTCAAAATACCAAGTCTGCTCGCAAATACTTCTCTGGAAAACTTAGATTTGATTTTCAGTAACTTGCATCAAGGGTTTTCTTACTCATTACATTCTCAGTCTTAAACATTAGTGGTGGAGAATCCCATGATGCTTCTTCCCCCTCAAGGCAAATTTACACAGCTGAAGGTGGGCTTTCCACTGAGACCCCTTTAAGGGAAAAGCGAATTAACATCTGAATGGTTTTTAAATATAAAATGACACTTATTTTCTACCACCAAATTAATTCTGTACAGGAATGCCCTCTGCATGGTTGAAAAAGAGCATTGCCACCAAAGTCCAGAAGTGTTGGGACCATTGGAGGCAAATTCCAGAATAAAGCTTTATATTGTAGAAGCAAATAGATGGTATTTAGGATTCTATGCTAAAATTTAAAAGAATAATGCTAATGTGTATTTAGCAATTTATCATGCCTCCATTAATCCTTAAAACAACACTATAAGGTAGGAATGATTATGCCATTTTACCACACAAGTGGCTCGCCCCGATTGCACAGCTCATTGGCGGCAAATCCAAGCCAAGGTCCTCCTATTTCCCATCCTAGTGCCCAGGACTGTGGTTCACACGCCTCATGCTTTTCACTCTGAGGACTGTGGCTTCTTGCTTCTCCTCCTTTCCCTTCTCGAAGCTGCACTATTGCCTCAGACCTATGAAGAGGCTTCTGGAAACCTGAGACCATTCAATTGCATGTAAATGTTTATGTCTATTTGCACTCGTTTGTTTTTCTAGGAAAAAGAGGACTGAGTTTAACAGAAAACAAGTAAAAGTTAATAACCACCCTCTTAAAACCCTACAATTATTTTAAACCTCTGGTGGTGCAAGTGGTTCTCAGAACCTCTCCCTCCACAGCTGCAGGCACACGCATGCAGGCACGCATGCACATACGTATGTGCACACACACAATGCCTCCCTATAGAATCCCCACATCCTTAGTTTAATCATCCTAGATGACAAATAGTCCTTTAACCCAAGGGGTGTTTTCAAGACCAAGCTTGGCACAGTCCATATAACACCTAAACATATATCCAGGACATGCCATTTTTCCTGGAAAGGATTGCCTTTAGAAATGAAAATTCAGAGCAGCTGTTTGGGTGAGAATTTTATTACTGTTTTAGTCGGTTCAGAGGACAACAGTCATAGAATGAGAGACACAAATCCTTGACTGTAGATTCATTACCAATTCAACAACCACTAAGTAAGACACCTTTGCTTCCACAGCCTTTGCCATTAAAGGTATTTCCTCAACCAGATTTGTGTCCCGGAGAGAAAAAAAGTGCCCACCCAAGAAGCCCAAGCAGCCAGAAGGAGAAGGACGAGATTAAATCATGAGAACACAGGCCAGGGAAGCAGAGTTATGGAAGGTGAGAGCTGGACACCCAAAGAAAAAAAATAATGAGCCTCAAACCCCACAATCCTGCAGCTTAAAAATATGATTTGCAAACTGAAAATTTTAGTAGCTGAATTCACTCTTAATATCTAAATTAGTGGCCTGGAAAATCAAGAACATCTCAAAGAATAGAGAGAAGAAAATTACAGGGAAAAGATAAGAGACTCAGAAAATAGATCAAGGAGACAATGTGTGAAAAATTAATGTTTCCACAGGCTGAGTATTTGATATTAAGGTGTGATAATGGTATCGCAGTTGTTATGGGTGAGATTTATAGTGGTATTCTTGTGAATGTAATGATAAAATGTCAGGGACTTGCTTTAAAATTCTCAAAAAAAAACAACCAAGCAGAATGTGGGAGGGTGCGATTAGATGAAATAAGAATAATAAAACGTTGACATTTGTTGAAACTGGATAATGGTGCATAGGAGTTTGTCATACTGTTTTACAAGAAGTCGAGTTAAAACAAAGTGAAAGACGGGGGCTGGCCCTGTGGCTGAGTGGTTAAATTCGTAGGCTCTACATCAGCGGCCCAGGGTTTCAGTGGTTCAGATCCTGGGCATGGAGCTAGCACCACTCATCAAGCCATGCTGAGCCGGCATCCCACAGAGCTCAACTAGAAGGACCCAGAACTAGAATATAAACTATGTACTGGGGGGCCTTTGGGGAGAAGAAAAATAAAAGAGGAAGATTGGCAACAGATGTTAACTCAAGGGCCAACCTTAAAAGAAAAGTAAAAAGTGAGAGAGAAGAGTGGAAAATTGAGGGTGGTAGCAATATGGTGCACTAGATGCTGTAAAACTTTCACTCCCACTGAAATATAACTAGCTTCTTGATAAATTATGACAAACAAAAGTTATAATGATAAAGCATGTAGGATATAATAATGAGGGGAATGTTCAAGAATCAGAAGGAAAAGAAAAGCAGAAACCTAAATCTTGTGTTGGAAGCATAAGCAATACACACGTAGGTAGAAGGGAGATTAATAAGAGCAGTTGCCGTGAAGAAACCTCCTTATATCCCAAATTGGCATTGCTGTCTGGTTGCTAAGCCTCAGGTGCTCTGAAAATTGAGGAAGCTGAGCCTGGGTCTTCACATTAAAGCTGGGACCCTCAGGGGACGCTAACTCAGTGCCCCTCTGATATAAGATGATGTAGGTCAGTGCACCTCCTGATATGAAAGACAGAGGCCAAAAGAAAATATGGAAAAGTAATAAAAAGTAACATAGGAAATGGAGACTTTTCTGGGAAAATAAAAAGTTGTTAAACTACTATTAATACCTTCAGAGAGATACAAGGAAATATATCAGTTACTAAATAAAAACAAGATAGTTTATTATAAAAGAATATGTATGGGAAAAAAAGAACCTTTGGGAATTAAAAGTATGTGAGCAGATATTTTTAAAAGTCAACAGAAGTGAAGGAAGGTAAAATGTGAAACTCTCCCAAAAGTAGAGCAAAAAGACAAAGAAATAGACAATATCAGAGAAAAGATAAGAAAATTAGTGGAACTGTTATGAATAGTGAAAATTACTGACAGAACAGGAGAAAACAGCAGCAGAATTAAAGACATAATTCCCCAAAAATACCCAGAAACAAAGGGCATGTGTTTCCAGGATGAAAGGGCCAGTGGAATGCCCAGCACATTGGCTGGAAATAGATCCAGACCAGTGTTATGAAACTTGGAACACAAGGAATACAAAGAAGACCTTACAAGCTTCCAGAAAAAAAAAAGGGCCACACACAAAGGGTTATGGATCAGAATATAAAGTTTCCCAAAAGCAACATTGGAAATTAGAAGACAGTGTAGAAATGGCTTCAAAACTCTAAAGGAAAATTATTTCAACAATTCTTTACCCAGCCAAACTATCCACTAAACAGAAAGATGTGATAAATATATTTTCAGACGTATAAAGTCTCTAAAAATTTACCTTAGCCTCGCTCATCATCAGAACATGCTCTACAAAACACATGAGTAAATCAAGAAAGAAGACATGAGATCCATAAGTGGAAGATGCCACCTGGGAGAGAGGGGAGAGGAATTTTTGGATAGAGTTCAAGGGCAACTCAGGATAACAGTTATGACCCATTACAGAAGGCATCCAGCCCATTTCAGAGGCGTTCAGAAGACAGAGAAATGTGTTCAAGCATATGAAATTGATAAAATACCTGATGCTTCTGAACAAAAAACAAGCATAGATTTTGAAAACTGGCCACGAGTTTGAGTTTGGTGAATACATAGAAAATTATGGAGTAAACAAAAAGGACTACTGTAAGGAGAGCAAAAGTTTTACATGAAAGGAAAATAATCGAGTATCCTACACAGCTCGGTTGTGAACCAATACCCACAATTAGTTGAATATAATTATTGAATACTGACCTCACTAAAAGTACGTAGGACAATATTGCGAAAACTAGGAGGAGGGAGGGGTGTGGAAGGATGTGCGTTTGAGATGGGGAAGGGAGATGAAAGGGAGTTAAATTCTCATTCTCACATAGTTGGGACTCAATTCATAATACCCACAACTGGAAAATCAGAAATATGATATTGTAACAGAGGTCCTTTAAGATTCAGCTAAAAGAATTGAAAGGGATTCCTTCAAGTATTCCCATGCCAAGAGATGGGCAATGAGAAGTCTGTTATTTTACAAAAAAAGGCTTGTGGAACTACTTGACTCTTACAAAATCAGTTTTTACTGAATTTGCATACAATATAACATGCAAATATAATTTACATATAATTTGCATTCTATATATTTTGCATAAAATAAAACTTATTCTTTTTAAGTGTCCAGTTTAACAAGTTTTGACAACCTATGCAGTCATATAACCACCGTCAAGGTATAAACATTTCCATCACCCCACAATGTTTCCTTTCCTTCCTTTGCAGTTAATCCCCTCCCCCATTGCCTGGTCTCTGCACTCACTAGTTCATTCTTTTTAGCATTGAGTGGTATTTTGTCTTATGGATGTACCACAATTTTTTTAATTGATTTACCAGTTGGAGAACATTTGCATTGTCTCCAATTTGCGTTGGTTATGAATAAAGCTGCAGTAAACATTTGTATTCAGGTCTTAGGATGGGCATAGGTTTTCACTTAGGAGTGGGATTGGGGGTCACATGGTAAGTGTATGTTTAACCCCAAAGAACTTGCCAAACTGAAAAAAAACAAAACTTGCCAAACTTCTTTTCAAAGTGGCTGCACCATTTTGCATTCCCACTAGCAAAGCACAAAAGTTCTATGTAATCCACGTCCTTGCAAACGTTTAATAAGATCAATGTTTTTCATTTTGGTCATCCTAGTACCTGTGTAGTGATATCTCATTGTGGTTTCCATTTGCATTTCCCTAATGTCTAATGGTATTGAGCATCTTTTCACATACTATTTGCCATGATGAAGCATTTGTTAAATCTCTCCGTTTTTAAATAGGATTGTTTATCATCTTACTGAACTTTCTTTTCTCCTGCAGGGAAAGATTCACCCTGAGCTAGCATCTGTTGCCAATCTTCCTCTTTTTTTCTTCCCCAAGCCCCAGTGCATGGTTGTATATCCTAGTTGTAGGTCATTCTGTTTCTTCTCTGTGAGCTGCCACCACAGCATGGCAACGGACAGATGTGTGGTGTGGCTGCAGCTGGGAAATGAACCCGGGCCACTGAAGTCGTGAGAGCATCAACCTGTAACCACGAGGCCATCAGGGTTGGCTCAATCACGTTATTGAATTTTAAGGGTCTCTTTATATTCTAGATACAAGCCCTTTATCACATATGTGTTCTGCAAATATTTTCTCTCAGTTTGTGGCTTTTTTATTCTTTCAACAGTGTCTTTTGAAAAGCAGTTTTTAATATTAAGTTAAATCTATCAATTTTTTTCTTTCACATTTTTTACTTTTTTGTCCTAGCCAAGAAATCTTTGACTAACCCATTATTACAAAAACATCTATGTTTTCTTCCAGAAGTTTTATTATTTTAGCTCTTATGTCTAGATGTATGATTCATTTCAAGTTAAATTTTGTATATGGTGTGAGGGAAGGGTCAGCTTATTTATTTGTTTATGTTTTTGTCTATGAAAGCCCAATTGTTCTAGCACTATCTGTTCAAATATTATCCCTTCCTTATTGAACTACTTTGGCATCTCTGCTGAAAAATCTATTGACCATGTATGTATGGATCTATTCCTGGACTCTCTCTTCCATTACATTTATCTATAGCTCTATCAGAACACCAATACTTCACTAACTTAATTACTGTCACTTTATAGTAAATCTTAAAATGAGGTAGTATGAGTCCTCCAACTTTGATGTTCCTTTTCACGTGTGTGTGTGTATATGTATATATAAAATTCCTACATATCAATCAGGAAAATAGACACAACCCCAGAGAAAGTCAGATAAGAGCTGATGAGTTCAGGGTAGGCTGCCCCAAGGTGTGCCAGTCTGCTATGCAGATTATTTCAAGCTGAAAACAATCAAGGCTCAGAAGACTAAGTAAGAATCTTTGACCTTCCCCCAAATTGCCTAATAGAATTTAAGATAGAAAGGCCTGTCTCAGGAAGGAGCTTCACCATAGATAACGCTAGCATAATATGAACTAGGTGTGGTAGACAGGGAGGAACCTAGCAAGGCCCATTTGATCAAAGTTTTCTTTTGGGTCCTGTTGTCTATAGAAGGCCCAGCAAACATTTGTTCACCAAATATTAACTCTTTTCATCTTCCTGTAAATTGCCTTCTCCCGCTTTGAAGTCTCAGACCTCCGTCTCCTTCTCAGCTCGGGCAGACATATATACCTCATTTTGCCTGACTGTCTTTGGAATTCTTCATGCTCATGTGAATTCCCCATGTGCGTGTATTCAACTTTGTTTGATTTTCACCTACTAACCCACCTTATGTCCTCTTAATTACTTGACCAGCCGTAAGAACCTGAAGGGGAAAAGGAGGGGAAATTCTCCCCTCCCCCACAGAACCTATAAATATTAAACAGAAAATGGTGCTCTAACAGCAAATAAACATTTGGGTTGACAAACTTCTCAGCCTCCTTGATAATTAGGGAAAAGCAAATTAAAACCACCATAGACTATCAGTTTTTTAAAACTTAGGATATTTTACAACTTGGGAAAAATTAAGAAATGGAACAATATTTACTGTTTGTGAGAATGGGAAGCAACAGAAACTCTTAAACACGGCTCGTGAGAGCGGAAACTGGCTAGAACTTCTTTGGAAAACATTTGACTTTATCTAGTATGGCTGAACTATAAAATTTTAAACCAGAAAAAGCTAACTCATATATTATTTAGTGATGCATACATATAAAGAAAGGTGGGAGGGATGAAAATTAGATCAGAAAGGGATATATGGAGGGCTTCAAATGTATTATTAATGTTCTAATTCCAAAGATAGGTACTGTGCATAGAATTATTTCACCAATTTATCAGTATTATTATTTTAAATTTATATTTAAAAAAAGAGTATAGGCAAAGCAACACTGGGCAAATGTAAACAAAAAGGGTGCATGAGTAGAAATACAAATTTCAGACAAGATGAAATTTAAATTCACAACCACTTAACAGGACAGAGACATAAAATTCAAATGTCCAAAATGTTTTGCTTGCTTCCTTACCGCTTCCACGAGGTAAGGCATTATCTGAGGGAAAAACAGAGAGAGAGACAGACAGAAATATGGCCTCCACTTCCTCGCAGAAGGATTTTCAATGCTGGTTGCTTATCTTACCAAATTAGATTGATGCCCTGGTAGCTTTATAGTTTTAACTTTGCATTGAAGCATAATACAGAGAAAAATGGACCTATCAGAGTGTACCGCTCCATGAATTTTTCAAAAGATAAACAACCTGAGTAACTGGTCCTGGATGAAGAAACAGAACATCACCAGAACCTCATTACCACCAGTACCAGCCCTCCAGCCCCTTCCAGTCACTGCCCCCCATACAAGGTGACCGCTAACCTGACCTCTGACAGCACAGACTAGCGTTGTCTGTTTAGTAGCTCAATGTTTAACAACACCAAGAATGTAATCCACATGGCCTTTTTTTTTTTTGAGGAAGATTAGCCCTGAGCTAACATCCATCACCAGTCCTCCTCTTTTTGCTGAGGAAGATTGGCTCTGAGTTAACATCTGTGCCCATCTTCCTCCACTTTACATGTGGGATGCCTGCCTTGCACGGCTTGATGAGCAGTGTGTAGGTCCACACCCAGGACCTGAACCGGTGAACCCCGGGCAGCCAAAGTGGAGTGTGCAAACTTAACCACCAGGCCGGCCCCCGCATGAGTTTTGTATGGCACCTACAATGGAGACTAGTCAGATTCCTCACCATCCCGTGTAGACTCCACAGCACCAAAAATAAATTTAAGAGACTATTTGATGTAAAGGTATATCTAGTCACCTTACACATGTAAAAAAAACCCCAACAACCCAGTAACTTAATATAATGGTGAGGCGCCTTCACACTCAGCCCAACCTAGAAATGTTTAAAATATTTATTGAGTACTTGCTGTGTTCTTTACAAATATAACCTTATTTTATTCTCATATAAATGCCCTTAGAAGTGAGGGCTATTATTATCCTTACTTTCCAAAATAAGAAACTGAGTCTCAGAGATGTTAAGCAATGTCAGTGAGATCACACAGGTAATAAGTGGGTCTTTCTTACTCCAAAACCCAGGTGCTCTTAGTTACTGTACTATTAGACTTCCAAAGATAATTGGTCTCTCAATGTGTAGCTAAGGAAGGCAGAACTAGCCCTGGGTCCCCTGAGTCTACAGGAGCTGTCCAATAAGCCACACTCCTGACCACAGGACAGGACATATCAATCGTTTTAGAGGTGATGTGAAGAGCGGGAAACTAAAACAATAAATGACCCAAATGACCCTTATCTTCAGGGTTATTACCACCCCCCATATCCCCTGAGATGTCTGGAAGAGGGAAACTTCCTTTATACTTCAGACACCATCAATGATAAACATCTGGAGGAACTGAGTTATTGGGAAATTTGGTTTTCATCCCCACCTTTCAACACAAGGCAGGCCATCTGCTTGTGGTTCAGAGAACTAAGGCACGAACTGGGTGTGCCAGTCTGTTTCTTGTCTTTTTTAAAGGGGATTGGATTAGACTTTCATGTAGGGTGAAATGGCTTTCAACACTTTACTTCTGCAATGACAGGATAACCAAACGTCACTTCACTATGCATTGAAGAGTGTGTTTACTTGCTACTCTTGTACGTATTCAGCACTTTACACAATTAGATCATGAACTTATGGATTCCGTTTGGTTTGTTTTCCAGAAACCTGGAATATCATCCCAAAAAAGATGGATGGAAACATCGTCTGGTCAAATTCCAGCTGCCCTACACGTCTGGCTCATATTAGATGATGGAAATGTTCTGCCAGTACGGACTGTGCCCCAATAATTATCCCAGTGGACCTCAAATCTCTGCTCCCTACTCCCCAGCCGCTGAAGTTCAAGTCTCCAAACCACATGAGCCTGCGGTGTTTTTATCAAAGAAAAGGATTCAGACAATAATATTCACCATTTAAGAGTCAGGATAAGTCCAAGCGCACCAGGGCGATGAGACTTCCCAAGCCTCCGTCCTCTTGTGAGAAAGCAGCCTCCTAACCAACCCATGTGTGCTTGAGGATCCTACAAGCCTAGGGTGCTCAGAAACCCCCTGACATTTTTAAGGTATCAAGACTGGATATGATACTCCCTCTTAGCAGGCCCCAGTGCCTTTCCGTCATGGCCCAGGATGAACTCCTGATGAGGGGCTGACGCAGAAGCCAACACAATGACTGGAGACCTTCCTAAGCCTAATCATCACCAGTAACTGTGTCTCAGGATAAAAAGCATTTCTACGTCATTCATTTCATTAGATGGCTTCATCCGATGGAGTTCATTACTGCTGTTTGCCAAATATTTCTGGATCTACCCCTCTCCAGGCCCATGATAGAATTGTACTTCCTGATTCCCTTATAATTAAGTGGGGCCACGTGGGTAGTTCTGGCCAGTGAGCTGTGAGTGAAAGAGACGGGTGTCACTTTCAGTTTACATCATTTAATTGCAGTGCAGCTAGCAGCAGTCAAGATTGGAGCAGCTCCATCAGTCTGGCTCTTTGAGTAACTGTGGTGAGTGGTGCCCCCCCCCCCACCAACCTGTGATGGACACAAAGTGAGAACAAGAAACAGACTTTTGTTGTTCTGAACTGCTGAAAATTTGGGGTTACTTGTAATCACGTTGTAACCTGGCCCATCTCAATTTATACCGCCCCTAGGTGGAGGAGACCATCATTTTAATCACACCACCATTTCATTCATTCAACAAACATTTGCTGAGCCCCTACTTTGTACTAGTAAAGTTGTATTAGTTCTGGGCGTACAGAAGTGCAGAAGGCAGACAAGGTCCTTTACCTGAGGTCTGTGGCTACAGATATAAAAAGGTGGGGAAAAAAACTTTATTCACTTAAGTAAATTGACTTGTCGATCAGCCTGTCTGAGGTCAGTTCCCTCATCTGTAAAATACACATACCACCTACCCCACAAGATTTTTGTAAAGATTAGCAACAATGCCTGGCCTGTAAGAGGGGAAAACTAAACAACAGCTATAAATATTTTCTTTCGCATTCATAACAAACTATTTTTGACAAAGAACAAAAAGGTAGCAGAAAATAAGAATTCAAATTCTCTGATCATCCATTGCCATTTTTATATTATCGTTTATCAGGACGTCTTGACGTTTGCGTTTCTTTTTTAATTTAATGATCGGTACCAGTTGGCCTTCCAGCCCCTCTCTGACTAGGTCCAAGATCTGTATCAAGTAGCCTGAGTTTTCCTTGGAAACAAGGCATCTCAGAGAGGCCTCTGTATTTCCTCTGGCTGAATTTACTAGGGACAAGTACCATCTTCCCATGAACTCTCTGGAATGGCTGCGTGGAAGAGGAACTCTGAAGCATTGGGCTCTTTTCTGCATTCGGATCAGCTCAAAGGTGGGAGAGGCAGGGAGAGAAAAGACGCCAGCAGAGAATAGATTGGACAGAGGGACTTGAGATACTGGAAGATACGTGGATGGCCCACTCAATCATTTTCCTAAGCATAAATGTGTCTCCATGAGTGGGTGTCCGTGACTCAGGCCATGCCTGAGTACCTAAGGATTCACGTGATCTAGAAGTTTTCCCCAGCTATCTCAGTATCAAATAGGAAGTGAGACAAGAAGAGGTCTGCCCATGGAGGGAGTTTTCTTGAGATAACCATCATCGCCATCTCAAAATAGTCCCTCAACCCAACCAGCAAGGGTGATTTGGACTGTCTAGAAAACATGCAAAAGAGCAGCGGGCCTACTTTATCTTTAAGAGGTGAGGCACAATGGAAAACAAATGTTCAGCACTCACACTTTGGGGAGATCAACAAAGCCAGTGAGCTGTTGCCTAACAAGCCTGAAGAATGGGCGGGTCTTAGCCTTCAGTTTGGCGACGTGTTGAATTTGAGTGGCTGTGGAGGTGGTGAGTATGCAGTCAGAAATATGACTCCAAGCTAAGATGGAATATTGGGGCTGAAGATAAATATTTGGGAGTCATCCTTATATGAATAGTAATTTAATCCTTGAGAATGATTGAAAATAGTCCAGATTCTAGACAATGAAGACAGCAGAGGCAAGAGGATGGTATGAAAACGATTGAGATTACTCAAACATCAGGCTTTCTCTATGGTGCCGCTGGAAAAGAAATGAGAAAAACAAAGAGGAACATTGGGGTTGGTCCCTGTCATCTGTCTTAGCTATTAAAGGCTCAGATGTGCCAGTTTGACCTAAGGACTATAACATAAAAATTAAAAGCATGAGGTTTTAGAATCAGGTAGACCAGAATTTGAATCACAATTCCAAAATGAACTACATGTATGACCTTGGGCAAGAAATTTAGTCTCTGAGTTTTGGTTTCTTCATGTACAAAATATCATAATAATAACGTCTACAACAAATAGCTACCTGTTAGAGAATTGCATTAGACAGTACATATATATACAGTATAACGCCTTGTAAATAATAAGTATTCAAAAGATGATATATAAAGACATCATGATTATGCTTATAACAGAAAGATAGTTAGGTGTCCAACAAAAATCCAGACACCCCTTCCCATAGTGTAGAGCTGTTGCTAGGAAGTAGAAGCCCAGCCAGGGACTATATTTCCCAGGCTCCCTTGCATTTAGGTGGCTATGTGACCAAGTTCTGGCCAGTAGAATGTGAGCAGAACTGATTTGCACCACTCCCACGTCTGGTCCATAAAAGCCTGCCGGGCAGGCTCCTCTGTGATTTTTTTCCCCTTCCAACTGTTGGAGTGTCAGTCTTGGAAGCCACATGTTGGAGGGAGCAGAGCCAGTGAAGCTTGGGTCCCAGAATTATGCTGTGGAGGAGGGTCATCCTGCTGAGCTGCTCAACTACCCACTTGTCATGTGAGCAAGAAATACATTTTGAGTGTGTTAGAATGATTATATACTTGGAGGTCTATTTGTTAAAGTAGTTACAAATAGCCAATAAATAAGGTAGCGGGTAGCCTTGCCTAATGGATTTTATTTTTCAGTGACATAGCTTTTGAGAGTTACACATCTAAGAGGCACAGATAGATAATAGTATCATTCTAGTGCCTTCACGTCCACTTCTGTACTCTTTAGGGCTTTATATACTCAGAGATGTATACTCTATCTTTTTGGAGGGAGAGGAGAAGTTGTTAGTGGTCAGGTCAGATAAGACAGGCTTTTAATAATACACCATAGGAAAGGAAAGTAGGTTCTAAAAGAGGACACAGGAGGTTGGAGTCTGCAGAAATATGGTCAGTAAGGAATTTCTGGTGGCAGCACGCCAGCAGGACTTCTAAAAACACAAATGATAAACATTCATTTTTAAGTTGTTTGCATTGCTGCAACATAAACCTCCCTAAACTTAAACAAGTTTGATATGAACACACACACACACACACACACACGCTACATCTCTATACTACACAGCCCTAAAGTAACAATTTTCTGCAGAGATAAGGCCAAGGAGGTTTGGGAAAGCTAAAATGTAACCTTTGAAACTTAGATACAGTCTCAGGCACTTACTGAGATATGAGTCTAACCAAAAAGACAAAATCTAACTTCATTGTGCCCGGAGGAAGGGTAACGGTAAACGTGGAAGCTGACAGCGCAAGGTGGTAGTGGGCAGTGTGAAGAAAAGGATCAGAATCTGTCAGTGTTTATCAGTGTGCAGGAAGAAGCCCACTGGGCCTGGTAGACAAGACCATTCCATTCACAAGAGACCTCTACTCCATTGAAGAGGTGGATGTTTGACTCGAGTGCTCCGTGGTAAAAGTATGCCGTAAATCATCTCGTTTATTCCAGAAGTTTTCATAATAGCCTGAGATTGTAAGCAACAGATGTGTCCATCAAACTATGGCATGTCCATATAATGGAAAAAATCAGATGTCTTGGAAAGATGTCCCAGATACAATGTTAAGCGAAAAAATAAGGCACGTAACAGTGTGTCTAGAGTACTACCAGATGTACATATAAAATGTGAGTGGAAGAAATATACACACATGTATGTTTCTACACATATAGAATATTTCCGGAAGGAAGCACAAGAAATTGCTAACTGGATAAGGACTGGAGAACTGAGGACACATTGGGAGCATGACTCTGCTTTCACTGTACCCTCTTTTTTTGAAATTTTTAGCATGTTTATTACTATTATCCAAGAATAATAATAAATAGTAAATAAAAAAGGACAGATAATCTACAAAGCTTTTTTTTTTATTTTAGGAAATCTGCTACACACAAGAACAATGGAGGGGTAAATAAAATTGGATGTACATTTTAAATTCACCTCTCTTTCCTCTGATTCTAGCTGTACCAAGGCTCTTTCTAAAATTATAATTGGCTTCTCATGTATATGAGTGTACAGGGAGAAAATGAGCTGTCTTCTGGTCCACTGGTGGTTAATCTCTTATTCTAAATTGATCATCCCTTCTTGGGAATTTGATTATGATAATTGTGTTCTCTATTCCTAATCAGAATAGCTAGATCTGAAACTCCAACCAGAGGACCACATCCTGGTTGGAGAGTTTGCCCTAAAGGCACATTGTGCGGCCCCACTCATGGCAGGACATCACCAGTGAGTCCATCTCAAACATTCCATCTGCAGGGGGCCACCTAACGCCCACAGTAGAGGAAGAGTGGGCTGCCCAGGAGGCCACATCGAGAGGTCAGCTGCACTCCCCACCTCCACTCCGGGTGTTCTTCCACTCGTCATTCATGCAGCCCTCCTCTCCTGGAACCCAGGCCATTTCCGGGAAGAAAGGGAAGAATGCAAAGTTTTCTCACTAGCCAATGGTTCTGTACCTCGTTTGAGGGCTGAAATATTAGCAAAGGATTTGTCGTCAACCAACACAAACAAAACTACAACAACGACAACAAGAGCCAGCCTGGGCTATTTAGAGACCGTGTCATTAAAAATGATTTCATCCCAGCTCGGCCCGGAGACGTGACTTACAGGAGGCAGTCAGTCAGCCTCCCCAGGTGGTGGCATAACTCGCTTTTAATAAATGATAGCAAGTAGGTTTATTCCGATCTGTGACTATGAGTCACCATATTTGAAGCTGTCTGACAAATAGCATCAGAAACAGACAGATGACCTTGTCCATGGGACTTTTACTTTCAGGGAAAGCCGAGTGCATTTCCTCATAGTGGTATTGAGGCCCCAAAATCTCAAATCAGATCAGTGAGAAATGCGTGGGCCTGTCAACTGAGAGGACCAGACCATGTTGTCACCAGGTCCCTCTGTCCTCGAGAAGTCTGTGGTTCAGTGTGCTTGGAAACCTGGTAGGAGGAAGAGCATTTGATTCTGACTAAAACTGAGCTGCAGTGGGAGAGGAGGGTAAATTACTTTTTGGAAAAAAAAAGTAAACCTTGTGATTCCTGTTGTCACTAATAATACTGCAAATTAATAATAGGCTGAAAGCTCAGCAACTACTTTTGACTTCAAATTCCCTTTCACTGTGACTGAGCACCCTTCCAAGGGTGAAATTAAGAGACCATTTAAAGGCGCACAGGCGTCTGTGATGCGATGGGCTATGGGCCAGGGGAATGAGGAGGAAGTCTTTGGGAATCCCAACAGAGGTAGGAGTGCCGGGGACATTGTACTCTCAGAAGCCACAAGGTCACCCCCTTGATGGACACTTGGTTTCCACAGTCCGTGAGCTGCACAGAGCACAGCTTGGGAGGTGCTTGGGGATGGCCTCCCAGAGGTGGTATTGGCTTGCTGCAGCCTCCATCTCTTCTGCATTTTCGCTTCTTGCTTGAAAGTACCATTCTGGGCCAGCCCCAGTAGCCTAGTGGTTAAGTTCAGTGCACTCTGCTTCAGCAGCCTGGGTTCAATTCCCAGGGGCGGACCTACACCACTCGTCTGTCAGTGGCCACGCTGTGGAGGTTGCCCACATACAAAAAGAGGAAGATTGGCAGTGGATGTTAGCTCAGGGAAAATCTTCCTCAGCAAAAAAAAAAAAGAAGAAAGTACCATTCCATCACCTAATAGTAAATTCAAAGAAAAAAAGGAAGAAGAAACAGGTGTTTTGAGATCAAAACTAAATAAGAGTGGCTGTTTCTCTCTGAGGTAGAAGAGAGAAGAATGAGAAAATGGTAGGGATTAGAATCTGAATCAGTTCAAAGAAAAAGGCTGCGGATAGAGGAGGTAAGTCAGCCCAAAGCAGAGCAACCTGAAGCTCACTTTATTTCCAGTCTTCGTTTGTTTTTATTTTGACTCAAACTTGCTTCAGTAAACATCAGTGCGTGCCTGTGAGTATTTGCTTATAGAAACAAGAAAAATCTCTGGAAAAATACAAAAGAAATTGATAACTTTGCTTCCAGGAAGGAACTTCTTGTACCTTCCAAATGTTCAACGAGGTGGATATACTACCTATTCAAGCAATATGTCAATAAAATATATAGAAAAATGAGGCTTCACAACTACTGGGAATAAGGAAACAGTGATCTCTGTCTGAGAAGTAATGAGCATGTTATAAGTAACAACCTATCAGCAAGTGAAATTCTGTGTGTGTGTGTGTGTAAGATTGGCCCTGAGCTAACCCATCTTCCTCTTTTTTTTTTTGTTTGAGGAAGATGGTCCCTGAGCTAGCATCCATGGCAATCTTCCTCTACTTTGTATGAGGGACACCACCACAGCATGGCTTGATGAGTGGTGCTAGGTCTGTGCCTAAGATCTGAACCTTCTAGCCCCAGGCTGCCGACACGGAATGCACGAACTTAACTACTAAGCCACTGGGCCAGCCCCCGGGAATTCTTACAAATGAGAGTCACAGTGGGAGGTCTCCACAATCAGGTACACACACGCACACCACTTTCAATACATAGCAGGGTAGAGAGATTTTAATTTTGAGACTCAAGAATAGGTAAATCTTTAATAATATTTCTAATTTAATAATCGTAAAAGGAACACATACCTAATGTAGAAAATATTGAAAAGTATTTAAAACAATAAAATTAAATTTAATCCTGCAATGATAATTAACAATTTCGAGTACTCACCCCCTGCCTAGGGGGTAAAGTCGAGATCACAAGACCACTTTTTGGTCATATCTAAGTAAACCTCAATATAGAATTGGCCCAGAAGAGATAATCCCTTTAAAAAATCTGCCAACCCAAATCCATTACTGGATGTTCTGAATATTTTCCATTGTAAAGTCTTTCAACAAATAGAGCAACATTTTTTTTTCCAGGAAAATTAGCCCTGAGCTAACATCTGCCAATCCTCCTGTTTTTGCTGAGGAAGACTGGCCCTGAGCTAACATCCATGCCCATCTTCCTCTACTTTATATGTGGGACGCCTACCACAGCATGGCTTGCCACATGGTGCCATGTCCACACCTGGGATCCGAACTAGTGAACCCCGGGCCGTCAAAGTGCAACCTGCGCACTTAACCGCTGTGCCACCGGGCAGCCCCCAGAGCAATATTTTTTTTTCTCTCTTGAAGTAGCCAAATATCTGATTCCTGCAGTGTGGAAGATTCTCTAGGATCCCTTCAAAAAATATACTCGTTTTTCCTAATCTGGATAGACTAATGTTGAGCTTTTCCAGAAAAGAAGGAACAGACTACCATCAACCGTAGGCTTCCCCATGACCCAATGATGATGGAGAACTTCCAACCTTAAACAAGGGTGTCTGCAGCCCTTCACCACCCCTTTAATATCCACCCAGCACTCCTTCCAAAGAAAGAAAAACTCAACTTGTTTTCCTGCATTATATTCTTTGAGTAAACTCCCTTTGGAAAGCTAAAGTCAACTCAAGTAAATCCAGAGATGCCACAAACAGAAGCAACAGAAGGTATATTATTCAGCACTGTTTCGAGGTACAGCCCCCCAATGTGTCACACAAAGTACTTCTATTATGTGACATTGGACTCACTTTCCTGTTTATCACAACATTGTAGAGAACACCAATTAAAAGCTTTGGAGTCAGCCAGACTGGGATCCAATTACTGGTGCTGCCAATTATTTAATTGAGACTTTGGGCTAAATTCTTAATCTCTTAAATCTCTATTTCCTCATCCATGAAATGAGGATAATAACACCTTCCTCATGGAGTTTGCATGAGGTTTAAACGAGAGGATAGAGAAAAACTAACTGAATGCATGCTACGTGTTTCACATGGAATCAACGTTAGCTGCTGTCATTGTCCACATATTGTAGAAACAAGAGGGCCTACCTCGTGGGTGAGTAAACGTTGCTCAAAGTTGCCAGGGATCCAAACTCTTGCATTCTATCTCTTTGGGTTCTAGAGCCCTTGACTTCTCGGGAGCCACAAAAATAACGGCTGATTTCTTGGCTCCATCCAATTCCATCCTGCTCCCCACCCAGGTACCCCACCTCCTATGAGTGAGCAAACAACAGATTGACATAAAGGAATGAATTTTATCATTTGACCCAAATCACAGGTGAGCTGTCCCTAAGAGAACTCTGAACACTAAAATGTTGGCTTAAACTTCTTTTAAAAAGATTGGCACCTGAGATAACTGTTGCCAATCTTTTTTTTTTTTTCTGCTTTTTTCTCCCCAAATCCTCCCAGTACATAGTTGTATATTTTAGTTATGGGTCCTCCTAGTTGTGGCATGCGCCCAAGATCCAAACTGGTGAAACCCTGGGCCGCCAAAGCGGAGAGCACGAACATAACCACTCGGCCATGGGGCGGCCCCTAAACTTTTTTTCTAAAACCCCAAATAGTCTGGGAAGTTTGGCAAGGAGCGAGTAAGGATTTTTAAAAATCTCATTGGTCCCGTGTAAAAACCTTACAAAGTCCACTGACACAGGCTGCCGTCTCTCTCAGACAAGAAGAAAGCATCCCAGCTGCTCAAGGACCGAGCAGCAGCTTCGGAGGACTCGCGAGTTCTCAGCCATTCTCACTGTGCTCAAGGCCTCAAGGTCACAGAATTTGGAATTCCTTTAAATGACAAACAAAGCGCATTTCCTATGTCCCACAGCAGAGAAATGTCAGCATATAAGGCACTTGTATCCAAAAAGAACACTTTCCCACCGATGTAAGGATGGAGCCATGCGCATTGGCTTAACTCCAACTTGCCCGATCTACTCTGTAAATTCCTCTGCCATGTTCCTAAAAGGAGTTTACGAGAATACATGCTGTACTCCCACGACTTTCTCCCCTTCCCCCCATCCCTACCATTCCCACAACACCCCTACCAAATTACAATAACGAAAAAAAAAATTAATAAATAGGATGCCTCGCATTTGTGTGATAGGTTTTCCTAAAAGTCGGCTGTATCCTGTTTGTTTTATGTGCAGGGAAATTAGAGTGAAGGAACATTAATACAAGGATGAGTATGGAATAGAAAAAGGGCTATAGGACTCAAAGTAAGTTCTATCTTCGACATCTCAACAATGAGGAAAAGAATGATTTCAGGGGGAAAAAACCCACAATGAACACAACACTAAAAACCAGGACATCTAAGCCTAGTAAATAAGGTCTTTTTTATCTAAATTTACATGTATCTATAAACCAGGAGTCAGTCACCTTTAGGAAACTTGTTGAGAAGACACAGCAGATAGATGAAGAAGGGGAGGAATCTTGAGTGACTGGGTCACTGGCCCCCAGGGCGGGTGATGTCCCCGTGTAACGCCCCTTGGTAGGCCACCGTGCATCCCAGTTTGCCTGAGATGATCATGGATTATGCCTGCAGCCCAAGTTTAAGGAGTAATAGCACCTCTTTTTACTCTCAAAACTGTCCTCGTTTGGATGATGTTATATATTCACCCTACAATGGGGACATTTTAAAGATGTCAAGTGTTCCATGGGGGGATGAGAGAAGGGACTCAATTTCCTAGAAGAGACAAGATATAGGTGAGTTGCTGTTCCACAGAGGACGTGGTAAGGCATAAATATCAATGGAGGAGAGCTGATATTGCACAGAGGAGAGCTGAGGAGTATTACTATCCCACAGGGACATCAGAGCATGTTACAAACCTTTGTCCTTTGAACTCCCTGCATATTCTGTTCTTATGCCATTCTTGCCATTTGTAACATTCTATCTTATACTGTAGCTATGCATCTGTAGTACACATAGGGTATTTCTTCTACCAAGACGTAAGTTTCTTAGGGTAGAGGTGGTGCCTTTTTTTCTCTTTGTATCCTCCACAGTGATAAGAAGACATAGGGACAAGAAGAAGTTTGTACACAGAGAAGTATGTAATAAATTCTTATATCTCCAATTAGAATATTGCAACTGAGCCCACCAAAATCCATTTCGTCCTTATTTCTGGTCACATAAGCAAACCACATTTCCCAGACTTCTTTGCAGTTAGGAGTGTCCTGTGACTAAGTTTTTCCCCAACAGAATGTGAGTGGAAATGATGTGTCATTTCTAGATTTCAGCCTTAGAATAGTGGCTGTGCCTCCTTTTTGTTCTTTTGTCCCTTCCTACCAGCAAAACCACCCGCCACCCAAACTTCAGCCATGTGGCCGATGATAGGACTCTAGTTGATGGTGAAGAAAACCAGTGGAAGGAACCTGTGCTTGGAATAGCTTGGAATGTCCCCTTGGACTGTTATGTGAGAGAGAAATAAACTTATATCTTCTTTAACCACTGAACTATAACTGTCTCTATTATTATAGCTAGCCCTAACCCAGCTAATAGAAATATAAATTCCAATAGGTCAGGGATCTTGTCTGCCTTGTTTGTGCCTGATGGGAAATAGGTATTAACAACCATTGGTTGAACTAATGAATAAAATCACCCTCCTGAAATGTGAATGAGAGAAAATTTACTGATAAGATTAAGAGGCCCTTCCTGGATAGTACTAGAAAACTGCTTATCTAATATGGAAACATTTCAGTATGCATTATTGACTTAGAATTGTAACCCACTGTGAAATTAAAGTAATATGATAAAGTTAAGTCTGGAAGGGAAAAATCAGAATGTATTAATCAGACAGTTCTTTTCCAATACCATTAATGAAAGACAGTCACTGACCAAGTCTGCTTGGCATATATACCTCTTTAGAGAAGAGAATGAGTGATAAATGTGGCACAGATTAATGAAAACATCTTAGAATTCTCCAACTTTGTTAGCTCTGCTTCTGATTTCACTAAGCGACCTCATGATAGTCTTTGATATCCTTAGCAGATTTTCGTATTAAAAGAAAAAAAAGCAGCACTTATTCACCAACACGTATGAACTCAGGTGTTATTTGTATTCATGTATCAGTTAGGATAAGCTAGGTTTTGCTGCAATAACAAAAACTCCCCAATCTAAGTGCTATATAAGAATAAAGCTTTATTTATTGATATGGCTTACATGCCCATCGTGGGTTCACGGGTGGATTACGCTCATTGTGTGATCCAAGGATCTGGAAAGATGGAGTACCCACTACCTAAACGTTGCCAGTCTCTGCCAGAAGGAAAAAGAGAGAAATGTGGAGGGTCTTGAACGAGCAATTAAATGCTCCAGCTCAAGTGACAACTGGCCTGGTTTGCCACAGACTGTCCTGGTTTAACACTGTAAGTTCTACATCCTGGGAAACCCCTCAGCCTCAGACAAACTGGGCCAGTTGATCACAGCTTAAGTGACACATATCATTTCTATTCATAACTCATGTATAGAACCAGTCACATGGCTTCCCCCAACCACAAAGGAGGGGAGGACGTGGGGAGGATAATCTGAACATGTGACCAGAAGTGGGAACAACCAGAAACATTTGCCCAGCAGAATTAGCATAACCCCTTATCATAAATTGGTATTCTAATTTATAAATCACTCTCTCATGAGTTTAATTTTTTTCTCCTTGCTTTTGATTTTATGGGAACTTGGTTATATAAGTAAATTCTGAATTTGGCTCAATGTGTTGAATTCCTATCTCTACACTGAGTTATGCAGGTGCTAAAGAGACAAGTCAGCTGTAAGCCCTGCCCTCAAAGAGTTTAAAATTAACAGAGGGAATAAGATACAAACATTATAAGAGAGAAACAGAAGAACAGAAAAAGGGCTGAGGCGTTAAGAGTAAGGAGGAGTCACATCCCATTGAGAAGACATTCAGAAAAGTCATCCAAGAAGAATATTACCCCATGATAATATTCATCAGAGACATAAGCATCTAGAAAAGTCAAAACCATAACATCAAGCCCTCCAGGAAATCTCATTCCATTAATTAAACCCTCCTTCAAATCCTCCCAAATTTAAGACTTTTAAAATGATCCCGAAGGTGGGGCTAGTTACTTAAATGTTATTATCCTAGGCTTTATA
Source organism: Equus asinus (assembly GCF_041296235.1). Lineage (NCBI taxonomy): Eukaryota > Metazoa > Chordata > Mammalia > Perissodactyla > Equidae > Equus > Equus asinus. The sequence goes on from NC_091816.1 coordinate 13,959,886, forward strand.
TTTTCCATGCCCCTAGCAAATGAGAAAAAACGTTTGATTTTCAATCAATAAATATTTATAGAATGCTATGTTGTTCTCCTAGTGTTATTTTTCCATCACTTTTAGGAAATCTCTTCCAGAGTCTAAAAACCTTCAGTAATGTCCCCTATAAGTAAAAGCATTGACGTGTGGGGCTGTTCTGACCTGTGGTAACTCCTTTTGTTGGTGAAGACAATTTGCCCTGAACTAACATCTGTTGCCAATCTTCCTCTTTTTGCTTGAGGAAGATTGTCGCTGTGCTAACATCTGTGCCCATCTTCGTCTATTTTATGTGGGATGCCACCACAGCATGGCTTGATGAGCAGTGCTAGGTTCATGCCCAGGATCAACCTGCAAACCCCATGCTGCTGAAGCAGAACACACGAACTTAACCACTATGCCACCAGGCTGGCTCCTGTGATAACTACTCTTAATAAAAATGACTAACCACTACATATCCCACTTGCAGTTAACAGAGGAGTTGTCATGTGTGTTATCACATTTAACTAACTAGAGAGTCAAAAACAGATTTAAAAGAAAGTGATATCTTAATATTTCTCTCTCTATAGAACCAGAAGTGAGGCTGTGGTAATTAGGCAAGATTTTTTGCATTTCTATCAACTGATCATTTGTGGAAGCCCCTTTTTCTAGCCAGGTTTAAGTAAAGCGATCCTGGAAAATGGTATCTGAAGTAGATGAGACTGACACTCCTTTCAGTGGTTCACCCCAGGATGGAGGAGTATCTGTCACCCAGATGAGTGGTACTTGAAAATCTTCCCACTTCTTCCACTGCTTTCCAGCTGCAAGCAACTGTGGAATGGCAATCTGATTCACAAATTGATTGAGAAAAGGCCAAATGCAACACAGTAAAAGGATTTACACTTTTTTGAGTGCCTAGTGTCCCTCGGCAAAAGGCAGCTGGCAGCACCTGCTCACACTCTTGCTGGTCAGTCTCTGTCTACCTAGATGGCCATTATCTGAGTTACCCGTAGTCAGGCTCCCCCTCCACTAGAAATACAACAATGACAATAAACAGGGACTCCCAAAGGACAAGGGCCTGCCAGACAGTGTCTGCATATACAAGTCTGATTATCCAAAAGCTTTGGAGGAAATCATTCATTCACTAACACTGATGGGGTCCTACTAGGCGTCAGACACTATGTGAAGCCTGGGCCACCAAGGTAAGGAAGGATTGGTCCTTGACAGCAAGGATCCCTTCAGACTTATAGGACAGACAGACAAACCAAGTCAGTACAATGGGGTAAGGGTTATAGTAGCTCCAGGTGCTCTGTCTCAGTGCTGTCCCAGGTGAGGAACAGAATTTGAGCTGGGTCTTCGAGGGTAGGTAGAAATGTAACCAAGAGAGGTGGCCTTCCTGGCAGAGCAAATAACATGGAGGTAAATGTACGGCCTGTTTGAAGAACTGCAAGAAGCTTAGTATGGTGGTAACGTGAGGGAAGAAAGGGAAATGGAGATTTACTCATTCACTCAACAAAGACCGGTGAAGAATTTTAGTTTTGGCCTTGGGGACACAACAGAAAAGAAGTCAAAGTTTAGTCTCTCATGATTTTACATTCTAATGGAGGAAGACAGGCAAGAAGCAAGCAAACAAATGAAAAATGTGAGGATTTCAGATCGAGAGAGGGCTAGAAACAGGACAAAACAGAACAATGCAATGGGGAAGGGAAGGGACCTCTCTAGATAGGTGGTCATGAAGCTGAGCACCTAAGGGTTACTGTAAATGCTCAATAAGATTACCTTTCAATCTTGTTATGAAAAGAAGTTAATCTTGTCAATTTGCTGTTTTCCTGTCTAATCTGAGGAGTAACTCAAGAGTCCCAGGAATTTATGAGCTCGTTTCACAGAAGAAAGAGAATGCCTTCAAGGGTCATCAGATAACAAGCACCCAGCTGCCACTGATGCCCAGAAGTCAGATTGCCCAGGGTCTTATGAGGAGTGAAAGAAACACAGATTACCCCATTGTTTCTCTGAAACCCTGCCACACCTCTTTGTTCTATAAAAACCCCTGCCTTCTTCTTTTGTTAAGGAAGATTTGAGAGAACCCATGCTCCCAGCTTCTCCTCTTGGCCAATTCAAATAACCTTTCTCCATCTCTAAGCACTGATGTCTCAGTGTTTGGCTCACTGCACATTGGACACACGAACTTGAGAATTAAGAGGTTAGTAACAGTCAGAGACAGCCCTAAAATGAGGAGGGAACATTTTGGCCGGGACCAAAAGTGAAGGAGGCAGCCATGTATAGTTCTAAGGAGAGAGGCTGCAGGAAGAGGGCAAAGCAAATGGAAAGATGGTGAGGTAGCCTGACTCCTAAGATGATTGCTTAGAAATTCAAGTTTTTATTTATAATTTTATTCATAATTGATTACGAAGATCTATTCAGTCTGTGACCTTTGAACACACCCAAAACTTATATAAACAACCCCTGACAGCGATAAACATCAACCCTTCACACCTATGTACTTCTAAGACATTTATCTTAAGAATTTTCTGAAGAAAGTTGATTTATGCCACCACTTATCCAGCCACCCAAGGAAGGAAGTCAGAGCTGATAACATATAAGCTAAAGAGGACTAAAAAGGAAAATAATAGTTTCATATCCAGAGTAGAAGAAATCTTAAAAGTGGTCTAGTCTGACCCTTCCCCCTCACTCCCATCCCACAGATGGAAAAAAGAGAGATCAAAGTGTTTAAGTCACAAACTGAATCAATAGCAGAGTTGGAAACAGAGAAACCAGGTCTCCTGACTCCTGACTTCTAGGTTTAATGCTCTTTCTAGGTTTTTTTTTTTTAAGAAAAACTCAATGAGTTAATCAATATTAGTCTGCTCAACTGGACTAAGAAAGGACATTCACTATCCTGTCCATTTCAAGTTAAATAGAATCACAAACAATAGTAGGACAATTGCGTTAAGAGTCCATCTGTGAACAATCTCGCAGTCTGTTAGATGCACTTGCACCTGTCTTTCCCCGGTCCCGACTCCACCTGCTATCAAGGGCCTTGGAGAGTGAAGATTTACTGTATACTCAATCTCAGACTTGGAAAGATCAAACCTAAAATAAATAATCATTCTGCAATTGAGCAGGAGACCTTAAAGTGGAAATATTTCTTACTCTTGGGAGAAAATTCCCTCCATCTTTTTCATCGGATGGTAGTAGTCATTAAAACCAACCGGCCTTGAAGGAGTTGGAAAAACCATTCCCAACTTTTCCGTATGGAAAATGAAGAAAATATTTTGTCTTGAGAAACGTTTGGCATTTTCCTATTCCTGGTTGTGATCCCTGCAGCCTGAGAAAAGCCGGTGTCATACATACTATTTTGGTTCATCTAATCCCAATGCTGAAAAAAGTATCATTACACCAAGTCAAGGCGAGAGATTTAGCCACAAGTTGTGTTCAAATTAGATTCCACTTGGTTTGGTGGTGGAAAGATGGTCCTGCCTCCAACACACAGTTTGTGGGTGATTTCATGAAAGCTCTCCTGCAAAGCCTGTGAGCTTCCTCCATGGGATTAAAGCCACCAGGAAGTTTTATGATTGAAAATTCCCCTTTGCCTAGGATTTATTTAGATATTCCTCTGACACACTTTTGCTAACTCTGTAGCTCCGGTGGGAATTGTACAAGGAAATTTACTCGTAAGTCACAAAACCAAGCTAATATGACAAGCGGAGAAGAGCCATCTGGCAAATTGTTTGTAAAACACTTTTCTTGTATTTGTTAAATCCCGTTTCCTTGTAAGTCATTTACTAGGAGACTCAGCACACACAGTTTAACCAACTCTAAAAGTCCCCCAAAGCTTTCTGGGTGGGTATCAAGGCCAGAAAATAGTTAAAGTCTTCCAGGTGAAATACACAGACTTAAGAAGGAAGACTTGGATCCCTTCAGTGATGGGGTATTTAATGATGGCGTCATGCAAGAGATCCAGGCATTATGTAACAGACTCAGAAGCTTCTAGAATTTCCAATAACTGACATAACAAAACCTGCCTTTCATAGGTTAAGTGCCAGACCACTTCCCTTGGAGTTCATAAGAGGTGGAGAAGAAGGGGAAACAGCAGGAAACACACAGTTCCCCCAGACTTAAAGGGCAGAATCAGAGTTCTAAGACGGTCACACCCACAGCACATTGTTCCACCCAGGAGAAGAGGTATGAAAATAAAAACTTCAGGCTCCCATTCCAGCTGATAGTGAGTAGGGAGCAGAAATCTTTAGACAGAGTCCAATGAAGGCCAGAAGAGTCTTTAACTAATAAAGCGCCGAAGTGCTCCATTTCATTTCAGAGCACGAACAGTTTAGATCTCTCTGGTTATTCTCTTTGGGGACTGGGACTATGAAATGCCATAAGACTTTAAATGGTTCTTGGATTAGAATCTGATAATTAGCAATCCTTAATTCTGACTTTGGCTTTTTATTCATGGCTTAATTAGTAAAGGCCACATTGACTCTTCAGGTTTGGAATAGCAAAGTTGAGCTTTGCCCCACACCCCAGCCCCCTACCCTCATGTCCCTGCCCCCTTCCTCCTCTCTGCCTCATTCCATCCTGACACCAGAAACACAGGTGTGGCCCCCTCCCCAGCCTCAGCTGCTCCGCCTGCTCAGCAGCTGACATTGTGAGCTGGGGCGTTGACAGCTGTCGTTGCCCAGAGTTCGTATGGAGAGACAGATCCCAGAGGTAGAGACCTGCAGAGCAGATAAAATTTGTTTTAGCAAACTGAGGTGATGTCAGATGAAGAATTTACGAAACAGGAGTCTCTGGCCTGAGGTGAATGAAGGGTTTCAGCAGTCTCCAGCTTCCATCTGCCCCCCACGTGTGGGAGGCCTGCCACACTCCTGCTCACACTGACTCTTCACGACTTCTCATTCTTCTCACGACTCCAGAGTGAATGGGGATCCTCAGGAACCCTTTAGTGTTGGGAAAACGATAGGAAAAGGGCTAGTTGTACCCTCAAGTTCCTATTGCCCCAGAATCTCAGGGGACAAAAAGTCTGGTTTAGGGTATCACGGATTGTAATTTTTTTTTTTTACTTCACTTTCTCCATCTTTTAAGTGAAGACAGTCAGAGTCAACCCCACATCTCCTGCCTGCACTTACTGTCTCCACAACCTTAACTTTGCCATCCTTTGGAGAAGAATTTGTTTATATTTAAAGAAAAATGTCTATAAATGTGATAAATTGCAAGAATCAGGAAGTTTAAAAATCAGTTTTGTTTCAAACGAAGTAAGCAAGACCTGGACCTTTGAATCCTGGGCCCTCAGCTTGGCCTACTATGCATCATGAGAAGTTCTTTTTCCAACAGCTGTCTGCACTTGTCAGTTGTCTCATTACCCCATTGGTAAGGGATAGAAATGGTGTGATGACCTGAAACCTTATTTTACTGAGTTTGAATCGTTCTATAACTTATTTTCAAAGCAAATGAATGTCATCCCATTTGCTCTTCTCATCAGTAATCTGGGGTGATAAAGAGACTAAACTGAAACCCAGCTGTGCTCTGTCTTACAGGAGTGGTGTGGACTCAGGTTTTCTGTTTATTCAATATTTACAGTTTCACTAGCCTCCCACGGAGAGTCTCTGGGCACTTTCCCACCACAAGGTCAAGTTCCACTTCCGTCCACGCACTGGACGGGTGCGTGGGTGACTGGAAGGTCAAAAGCTTTCCTCCCCCTGTGCTCTCTCTCTCTTGACCCCCTGGTCAGGCTGAAAGAGTGAATAGATAGAAGAACCAGGAACAAGGAGAAAACAGGGTCTCTCCGGCGGGTCTTCTCCTAGTCCCGAACATGCCTATCTCTTCCAACCCTCTCCCCATCCCCCATGTCCAGCCGCAAATTCATGGTTCTCACCACAACAGATTGTAAGAGGTAGGATAGAGCAATGACTTCCAGAATAGTGGGGAGGACCAGATAGTTCACCTAAAGGTCACAACTGGGAAATCAGAGTAGTTGATCAACACGTGGTGCTTCCTCATTCTTGGAATTTGAAGAAAATTCAGATCACAAAATGTTCCTCATGCAAAGCACGATGTTAGTTCTGGAAAGCAATGTGTGTGTTGAGAGAGAAAGGTTAAATGGGAAAAGGAGGCCCAGTGTCAGAGGGACCGTCTGGTCTGTCTGCAGTCTGCTCCCCGAGAGACCTGGGGCCTGGCTGCATAGCAGTGTTTAAAGAGTCTTGAAGAGGACAAATGCTTAACTATTGACAATGGAATAAAGGAATGCAAGCAGTTTATCCAAGGTATATCTTCACAATGTAACAGGACCCAGAATGAGTTGGGAAATACACACAGACATGAAGTGCCCAAAAAGAGAGAAAATTTGTGAAAACAGGTGGTGATATGGAACGAGGTGGAGGGAAGGCACCGAGAACAATGGTATGCCCAGCAATTCCACTTTTTTTTTTTTTTTTTAAAGATTGGCACCTGGGCTAACAACTGTTGCCAATCTTTTTTTTTTCTGCTTTATCTCCCCAACCACCGCCACCCCCCCGCCCCCCCGTACACTGTTGTATATCTTAGTTGCAGGTCCTTCTACTTGTGGGATGTGGGACGCCGCCTCAATGTGGCCTGACAAGCGGTGCCATGTCTGCACCCAGGATCCGAACCCTGGGCCGCCGCAGCGGAGCACGCGAATTTAACCACTCTGCCACGGAGCTGGCCCCGCAATTCCACTTCTGAGACTGTGTTCTAGGAAACGACTGGACAAATTTATATATATACACACACACATATATACATATATATACACACATATATGTAATATATGTCTAAATATATGTATCACAACATTATTATTAATAGCAAAATTATGGGACAAAACTATCAATAGGACATAAGTTAAATAAGTTGTGGTATATCCATAGAATGGAATACTATGGAGCCACTTGAAAACAACAACATTATAAATTGATATATTAACATGGTTAGATGTCTACATATGTAAGTTAAAAAAGCAAGTTGTCAAATGACATTTACAGCATGATTCCATATTTTGGTTTTAAAAAAATAGGCACATATGTGTGTGATTTAATTTTTTGCAAAGAAATTTATTTATACATTACATTTATACAGAAAAGACTGGAAGAAGATATAGCGAAATGTTGATGGTAATTATGGCTGAGTGGTGGCATTCTTCTTTATGTACAGAATGTCTTCATGGTTTGAACATTTTATAATGAAACACACACACAATCACGTCTCATCGATGAGAAAGCGCGGCCGGGGCTGCATCCCGGAGTCACTGGGAGCCCTGACTGCTGTGCTCCGGAGCTCCTGGGGTGACACGTGCCTGTGTCCCCTCGGCAACATGTGGCTGCCTCCTGGTGCCTGGAAGGAAGGAGGCTCCCAGGATTCTGCTTCTGTCCCCAGCTGCTTTATGGAGTAGACTGGAAGATTTGTGATTTTGGTCACTCCTCAGAGGAAAATAAAAACAGCAAATGAGTCAGAGAAACTACACGTAAGGAAAAATAAATAAGTCCCTCAACCTCAAGCACACTAATCTGAGGTTGAGGGCTATATCATTTTGCCCTAGGGTCAAGTTCTGAGTGAGAAAAGAGAGAATCTGAAGATAACCTCTGGTTTCAGGTGCACACAGAGCAGGCAAAGCAAGTCTTTATTTGAGGTAAAACAAGCAGAAAAGGAGAACATCACCTTCCTTTTCTTCCTTTTCTTCCCTTCTACCCTAAGCAGTTAAAATTAAGACTCGCCCGGGGTGTGGCATGCTGTACTTTCTATGTCCCCAGGCAAAGACCTGGACGAGCTGATAGAACCTCTCCAAGGAGGCGAAGGATAGGGGTGAGGAAGGCGCAACGAAGAAAGAGAAATAAACAACAAAACCGCAGGCAGACCCGAGTACCCCGAGTTGGACTGGGGCTTTGTTTCACTCAGCTCAAGAGTGAAGACGTCGAGGTAGACCCCAAATTCTGAAGACCTGGTGCAATAAATCAATAAGAAAAAAGGAAGGAGAGAAGGGACAGGACATGGGTATGTATCTACGTGTGTGAGCGTAAAATAATTAATTCCATCAGTTCACGGTGTGTAAAAGAGAGTTAAAGAATCATCAGAATTCCATAGGGAAGGAGCGCAAGAACAACTCTGAATTGCCCTCTAAACCCTCTGCAACAGACAAGATTCTCCTTCTGGAAGTAAGGCCCCGGATGACGCAGGTGGGCGGGGTCTGGCCGCAGCCCGGAGAGGGCGTGGCATCTCTGGCTGCCGGCATTCAAGTTCTCGCGGTGCACAGGGACTTTTCTCCCCTTCTTGCACAGGGACCTGCCAACATAAAGGCCTTCGCCTCTCTTAAGTCAGAGGGAGGGAATGCGAGGTGGGGAGAGTTTTTCTGGGGAAGGAGGTGACTCAGGAACAAAGCTTCCAGCTGTTTATCACTCCCAATATCCTTTCCTGCTATTTCCACTTTCTGTTCCCATCCATCACTTTAAGAAACAGCTTCCTCTCTAATTGACTGTCCTGACCAGAGGCCTCATCCAGCAGGCTGACACATCTTGACGTTTTCTTATCAAAGTTTAAAAATCAGTTTAAAAAAAGTTACTTAACAAACTTCAAGTAACAGTTTGTGATCGCCAGACATTCCGAACACCACATGCTACAATCCTGTGAAGTTTTATTATTCTCTATTTTTGACTGGAAGAGCTGGAGGCTCAGAGAAGTTAAGTAACTTACCTAAGGTCACATAGCATAATCAGCAGTAGAGCTGAGTTTTGAATTCAAGACTTACGTACAGACAAGGATGTTCTGACATCCTTGGTGGTGTTATAGCGATACCCCCAAATGTAAGAGCTGGATCAGTCTCATGATCCACCCAAGAGCCGAAGTTTGACGTTTGTTTGTAAGCGTTATGAGTATGGACATTTCACAATGACACCAGGGCCAGATTGTTGGACAACCCCAACGGCAGTAATCTCAAATGTTTCCAATCATCCTTAATAACCCACTAAAGATCTAGCGCTCAAGATATATTTAATCTTTTGTGAAATACTTGGATCTTTTACTTTGAGCCACTGAGAGTGGGTTATAGGCCCATGGCTAGTTTAGGGGCCAGTTAACAGGATTCCCAGAGATGTCAAGGTAACTGACCCAAGTTCCAGGTTCCAGTTTGTTAACTTGAGCACCCGCTGCTTGAAGCAGATGGTGATCCTTTTGTTAATTTCAAAATAATCCTTCCCGGCTTGAGTGTCAGTTGCCTGCGATGTGCAGGGAGGGCTGGCCAGCCGAAGGCCCAGCTCAGACAGGCAGGGAGCCCGTGGTTCTGTGCTCGCCCGTCTCCTCCCAGCTTCTGCTCCCTCCTCTGAGGAGTCCCACTTTTCTTAGGCACTTGGCTTTCATGACCCCTCCCCACTTTCAGTGACCCTCACACGACATTCTGTCTGCAGGAGGAGGTGGGCCAAACGGCCCCACTCTTCTGTCTGGGGGACCCTGGGTGTGCCTCTTTCTCAGATGGGGCAGTGTCTTGGCCATCTGTAAGCCACCAGGTAGAAAACCTCATCCAAAAAGATCATCCGTGGGTAATGGGTCCTCTGAGGGTCTTGGGTAATGGGCTGCTGGAGTATTTTTGATGAAAAGCTCTTGGAAACACATCTTCAAGGAAAACTTCTTGATCTCTATTTTCTGCAAGGGAACATTTGGGAACGTGACTTTGACTTCCCTTCATTTTCCTTAAAATTCAAAGAATCCTCCTGTTTCCCCATAATTCCCTCTATTTGATATCTCTGCTTTCTTTTTCTTCCCCATCTAGTTTCTCCCTGTTCATCCTTTGGAAACCTTAAGAGGAAAGTGTAAGGGGACTAATGTTTGGAGGCTCTTTGTGCCAGTCCAGTCATTGGGTACACACTCACATACACACAATTTTGCTTATTTTATACACATGATCTCCTTTAATCCTCACGTCAAACCCTTAGAGGGTATTAGCATGGCCGTTTCACAGATGAGGAAGCTGAGTCACAGAGAGGTTACATAATTTGTGGTTGGTCACTACTACATTGCTTGTATAGTAAGTACTTTAAAAATACTTCTGTAGAGACAGTGCGATTAGAGGTGTCTTGGACAAGGGGGGCAGTTAGTGAGGTTTCAAGGACAAATCAGGAGCCAGCCCTCCAGGCGTGGTTAACAGATGAAGTGCCCTAATCAAGAATCAATACCTTCAGAGGTAGTGACTTAGCATTTAAATTATAGTATGGAACACTACACTAAAGAGTTTATTAATTAGCATAAGGGATGCTAGAAATATTTCTGTTGGTGAAATGAATGGGTGATGTATTCTCAAATAGACCATTGGTTAGAGCTATGACACAGCCTCCAGTGCCCTTGCATAAATAAGGCTTAAAAAGTGACCAAGTCCAGCAGTTTAATGCCAAAGGGCACCTCCATTGGTCCTGCGTCCCGCCAGTTGCCTCTGACCTACCGGAAAGCATGCCTTGCACCTCTGAGCAAACCTCCCACGCATAGTCCTTGCTCGCCAATAAATGTTTGTGTGCTTGGCAGACTTTGGCCTGAGACTGGCTTTCATTGCCAGCAGGAACACCACTGTGGGGAAAGGGACATCAGCCCACTTACTTCTGCTCTCTGGAGTCTCGCCATCTCTGCCAGGTGGTCCCCGCATTTGCTGAATGCCCAGACTGGCATAGGTGCATCCGCAGCAGCCCCACAACTGTGAGGAGCAAAGCTAGACTCTGCGGCCATGTCCAGCTGCTCCAAAGCCCACGGGCCAGCTGCCTCTTGAAGAAAGGATGGAGGACAAAGCGAACCAACAGAACCATTCGAGACCAATGGTTCTGTCAGTCAACAAGTAGGAAAAAATCCTTTCTATTGACTGAACTATCTTTGATCTTCCATAACGTGAATCCTCAGAAATCCTACTCATGTCATAAGTTCTTTAAAGGTCAGGTTGAATATATAATCCACTTTAAGTCCTAACAGGAAATAAACGATGTTCAGCTCGAAGAACATACTTAGGCTATCTCATGTAAAATTCAGTACTGGGTCCACAAAATGAGGGGGGGCGGGGGGCGGAAACCATGCACACAGTTTCTCAGTGTTCCTTTTCAAAAGGTCAATTTTATTTTAACTGTGCTGTCCCTGAGCCCAGCCAGGGAAACGCACCCTTCTCTTTCATGTGGTAAGACTCCGGGCTGCTGCTGTTTCAAACAATGATTGTCCAGATCATCAACAAATACTTATTTTTAGACCTGAAAGGATGAGAATTTCCTATCCCTCCACCATCTTCTGAAGGCGGTGGGGCCTTGTTTGTGAGGATTATCAACAAGGATATAAAGCAGAAGATCTTCCAGATTTTTTTTCCCTCGACATGGACAGTGGACTGAAAGCATTTCTGAATTGCACCCAAAAAAAAACACATCGTGAGCAGGAAAACCGCCTCTATGGGGATGAACAGTGAGTTGCAGTCTTTAAAACATTCATCTTAGTTTTTAAAACACAAGAACTCACCGCAAGAGACTGCTGTGAACGTTTCCCCTGAATGTGTTTATTGTGTGAGACCAACAGTATCAGGGCTTTGAGCTTGTGATACTGGAAGCTTAGATTTCAGAGCTGGAAGGGGGTCTTAGAGATTGTCTGATCCAGCATTCTCATTGTCCGTGTGAGGAAACAGGATTACCTGAGGCCCTAGAAATAGCTAGATGTAGAACCAGAAGGATGCAGAAGTTTGGAATCCTAGTGTCCTTGTCCCATGACAACTTCCTAGAAACTAAAGTACCTGTGGGGTCCAAGCCAAGGGACAGAGTTGAGGCCTCATAGGTAAAAAGTCTCTAGATCCTTTTATACTGATCCTTCGATGATAAAGAGTCACACTGGGCTCAGGGGGCCCAGTAAATCTCCCCTTCGCCACACTTCTCTTGAAATCTTTAGTTTCTGCCTAGAAGGACTTGAAGTTTTTAAGACTTTTCATTTAAGGAAATGTATTTATTCCTGTTTTGGAACAAACACCCTGAAGTGAGGCCACATTGTCTATCCCTTGTAAAATCAACTTCCCATCCACGGCCAAGTGGCTGGTTTCCTGAAGAGCTGAAGGCCAGAGCCCCTGGCCGGGGTGAATGACAAGCCATCCATTACCTGGCTTTGTCTGATGGCTTTATGAAGATCTGAAATCATCAACCTGAAAGCAGCAATAGAAAGTGAGAGGGCACAACCAGAAGGACCTAGAACTAGAAAATATGACTATGTCCTGGGGGCCTTTGGGGAGAAGAAGAAGAAAAAGAAAGATTGGCGACAGATGTTAGCTCAGGTGCCAAGCTTTAAAAAAAAAAAGAAAGAAAGAAAGAAAGAAAGAAAGTGAAGATTTCCTGGTGCGTTCCCTGGGGCTCTCCACGTGAATTTCTTGATCCTAAATGGGAAGAATCCTGTGCTTGAGTCTACCGGTGTACAAGAATAAAAGAGATTAGGTGTGGGATTTGGGGGCAAGAGAGAGAACCCACTTTAGTCTAACTTTACTCTGGAAACTCTCAACCTCCTAGTCCTTAGCTCCAGGGCCCTCTGCTGAACCTTTCTCCCTGTTGGACACTGTCCCTTTGTCCATGTTCTCTGGAAGTTGTGTCTTTGCAGGAAGCAAGGATGATGTTGAAGGTAGGATGGTCCAAAAGCAAGAGGGCTTAGTGATTTCAACACTCGACAGCCCATTTACCCCATTTCTTTCACTCAACATACATAATCTGAACACTTAGCCTGGGTTGGCTCTGTGCTTAGCACAGAGGCTGTGGTAAGAACCAACACCTACATTTTCCCTGCTAATGTCCTGTCTCACTCCTGGTGAGCAGACCAGGGCCAGTCCTTCCCCTTAGCTCCTGAACTAGGCTTGGAGAACTCTGCATCCTCCTGGGCCTTTCATCCATTCCACAGAGATTTATTGATTCATCTACTATGTTGGAAACACTGTGAGGGGATGCAGATGAATCAGGTAAGCATCCTGTCCTCACCATCCAGGGGCAGATGCTCCTATAAAAATAGCACACCCATTTGGGTTGTTTCCAGTTTTGGGCTATTATGAGAAAAGCTGCTCTGAATATATTCGTACAGTTTTTGGGGGGAACATATTCCTCATTTATCTTGGGAAATGTGTTACCCAAAGGTCCATTATTGGATGAGTAGGTAGACTGTGGTGTGTTCATCCAATGGAATATTACTCAGAAATTAAAAGGGATGAACCACTGATACCTCCAGCATCATGGAAGAATCCCAAACCCATTAGGATGAGCGAAAGAAGCCAGGCACAAAAGAGTTCATTCTGTACGATTCTATTTATAGAAGGTTCTAGAACAGGCAAACTAATCTATAGTGAGAGAAATCAGGACACTGGTTGCCTCTGGCAGGGGCAATTGACCAGAAAAGATACATGACAGAAAATTCTATATCTCGTCTGGGTGGTAGTTACACATATATACCCAGTTGTCAGAACCTACCAGACTGCACATTCAAAATCTGTGTACTTTATTTTACGTAAATTATATGTCAATAAATATTTACTTTTAAAAAAACTCACAAATCTGCACAGAGTTCATTTGTATCCAAAACAGACATGGCAAAAAGTTCAAATTTGACAGTTAGGTGGTGGTTACACATGCATTTTTTTTATTTATTGCATTGTTTTGAATTTTCTGAATACTTGAAAATTTCATAATAAAAATATTTTAGAAGTTGAAAAGCAAAAAAATAGGTATAGAATAATCAAATCCCAAGTTAGAAGGGATCCTAGCATTCATTTAGCCCAACTTCCCATCTCTAACTGGAATCCCCTTAAAACATCCCTGTTGGACGGTCTCCAAACTCGACTTGAACACACTGAGGAGAGCACTTACTACCTCCTGGGGCAGCAGATTCCAAAACTAAAATGATGAGTGCGGCAGCCAGGGAGGTACAGAGATGGGGTGTCATGGAAATTCAGAGGGGAAAGGGAGGACCCCTGGAGAGGCCCCCTCCAAGGAGTAGGTTCATTTGAGAGCTACCATGCATTGAGCACTTCCTAGGGGCCAGCCCTGGGGATGCAACAGTGAGCACAAGCTGACCAAGGCCCTGCAAGTGGCAGAGCTGCAGCCAATAGGACTGTCGGAGTTCTGGTTCTTTCCTCTCTGCCTTCTGCTCTCCTTGCCTCCTAGCACCGACCTCGCTCCAGCTCTTGGGTGAGCTGGAAGAGAGGAGAAGGGCAGGAAGGAAGTCAGCCACCTTAGAGCCTGGCCTTGTAAGGAGTCAGAGCTGAGAAGCCAGGCTGGACGCTGGGCAAATGCTGAGAGGACCTCCCTCTTTTCCACCTAGGACTCAGGCAAGGTAAAGAGAACATTCTGGAAACTGCATATGAAGGAATGTTCTTCATGGCAACATTAACTACACAGCAAAAGGGTGGGGGCAGGCCAGTTATTCCTCAGAGATCACAGTGCAGCTGAGTGGCTCTGCTAGCTGAACCCGCCTCCCTCGAGGGCTGCATCCCCCTTGAGGAGGGCAGGGTCCTGGGGACTTTGTAAGCATGACTGGTTCTGTCACCCTCTCCCTATGCAGGTGATGATCAGGCGGAGGCTGCAGATTAGCTTTCCCATCACTTAGGGTTCTGAGGTTGCCAGCAACAGAAAATATTAGCCTGGCTAATCTAGGCAAGAAAATGGATATATTGGACAGATACAGGGTAGTTCCCAGAATAGGAGAGGGAATTGAATCAACAAGCTTTTCAGGACAAGACCCAGGACCATCTGGAATCTGAGTGGCAGAATCACATTGGTAGGCCCATTGGGACAAACCTGTGCCAACTGACCTCATGTCTGCTCAACAGAAAGAGTCTGATAGGCCAGCCTGGTGGTTGTGTCCATTGCAAGTAGGCAGCTTGATTGACAATCCCACCAAGACTGAGAGAAAGCATATTTCCCCAAAGGAAAATCATGGTGCTGTGGCCAAAAGAAGGAACACTGGGCAGGTGAAATGCCTGGCATAGTGGCACTGCCCTCAGAGCCTGCTGTGCATCCTCATCTGCCACAGGGCATTTTCCAGGTAACGTGATGTTACGGTGCACCGTGGCACACTGTGCCTGAACGCACCAGCTGCCCCACGGCTACCCCCGAGTCCTCCCCACTGCAGTCTCCCTGCTTGGATCTCAAAGAGCAAGCAGAGGAAGTGGATAATGTGGATTCCAGAACGTACTTCTCTCCAAGTCCACCAGCCAAGCTACGCTCACGAATATGAGTTTTCCAGGACCTCCAGTTTGGACCAGCTCAAGCTCAAATTGAGTGGGAGATATCACTGGGAGCAATCACTAGGATGATCTTTCTGAATCACCTCTGTCTCCATCAGGCAGAGCAAGTCTCAGCTTTTACCTTGCAAGCCCTGCCCCAAACCCGGCTTTAAGGAGTGCCTTCTGGCGGCTGTGATGGCAGCTTACGCAGGTCAGAGAGGCTCACAGGTCTGACTCTAATCTTAGCCTTGCTCTGTAATCTGTGCCGACTCCCAAGGTGAACAAGACCAGGAGGCAGGACAAGGTCAAGGGGAGGAGTGAGAGGTGGGGACCACGGGACACAGGATGATGGAATGCCCAGTGTGGCAAGGCCAGCTTTAAGGCTGGAATTCTTAAGAATCTGGTTAATTCATTCAGCCACTAGGATGTGAACTCCTGGATTGCAGTTCCTGGTTCGCTTTGTTTACAGCCCTGCCCCCACTGCCTAGAGCAGCACGCGGCTTGGTTGGGAGTCACGAAGTATTTGCAGCATGAATGGGTAACGTTGCTTTGCCTTTTTTTCAAAACTGGTTTGGGATCCTCTCTCCCAGTGGCTGGGCCTGCCTGTGGAGAGGGACTAGAAAGGCACCTCTGTCATTTGGTCCTGGCCATCAGGGGAGCCGAGTGACAGGGCCCGGCAGCTGGCCAGCTGCCCTGCAGTGCTCAGGGCTGATGGTGAGTCAGGAGCGCTGCCTTCAGCGCTGCGCTGCAGAGGCTGTGACGTGGGCCTGGTGGCCCCTCTGGGCAGTTGCTCACAGCAGAAACACACAAACAGACACATGAGCCCTCAGCTACAGAGTGCCGGAAGGAGAGCAGGATGGTTATGTAAGAGACAGGAGGGGGATCAAAGGCCTTCTGCACAGCGCCTTCTCCCATATTGCTCTATTCTTGGGCTTCTTTTCTTCTTTCGACTCCAGAGGATGCGATGAAAAGGAGGAAAGAAACCTGCCTCTGAAAGAAGTTTCATTCACGGAGCTTGGGAGACAGGCTCTCATCTTAGCTCATGCCCCTCGGGGGCTGAAAGGGAGCCCCACCTCCACCCAGCCGGGCCGACAGGGCCCTGGAGCCACTTGCTCTCCTTGGAGGCACCCTTGGCACCGGCGATTCCATCCTGCTGCCCTGTTCACTAAGCCCATTTTCAGTTCACCTCTCTTCCCCGTGCCCCTCCCTGCTGGGTGGGGGTCTGGTGATTGTGGTCCCCATCGCAGCCCCCCCTCGGCTTCCTTCGCTCCTGCTTCTCCCTGTGGTTTCTGTGGTCAGAAGGGACCTCCCCTTGGCAATCACTGTCCGGGGGAGAGGAGAGCTGCCTGTCACAGCTGACCCTCAACAGCTGAGCACAGCTTGCCTCCTGCTTTGCCCAGCATGGCTCCTTGGGGACAGTCAAGGAGACTCATTGCACCCCAAACTCGCTCCTGAGCCCCCTTAAGTGCTATCTTTGCCCCCTCCACCTGTACACCTCAGGGAGCAGTAGGCAGGAAGGTCTGGAGCAGGACTCTGGAGCCAGATACCTGAGTCACAATCCTGGCTCTGCCACTGGCGAGTTCCTACCAGGGAACCTCGACAGGTGCCTGCAGCTCTTGTCCTCGCTGTCCTCATCTGTCCATTGGCTGTAATCGCAGGACTCACCTCATAGGCCCGTTCTGAAGATTAGCTGCCTGAATGGAGCACTTAGAACAGCTCCCGGAACTAGCAAAGGCTTGATAAATATTTATAATTATTATCACACCTGCCCTAATCCCGCCTACCCTTTAGGGCTGAGCTGGAAGTCTCATTGGGTCTTTCTCTTCTCTGAACGCCCCCCAGAGTCCATCTGGTCTGAATCACACAAGATAACGCTCTTGTATCCATCACATATCGTCAATAGGTTCTGTGACTCGATCTTGTTCCAGTTACTCCACATGGTAATCTTTGCTCCCAGGGAGATTGTGGGCAACCACGTGGTGGAAGGCCTCTCTTGTGGTTGCAAGGACACTCAGCAGCTGCCGACAGTCTCCATGAACTAGGACATGATGTGTGGGGTGGCCCCTGATTTCTTATAAACTGATTTCAAAACTCTCTTTTAGGGTTTTCATATTTAAGTTCAAACAACCAAGGGATATTTGTCATGAATCTATTATGTGTTCAATACTATGGAGACAGAAAGATTAATCTACCCATCTGCTCAGTTCGAGCCAGAAACCTTTGAGTCATTCATGCCTCCCTCCCCCTGCGTCCCCACCTCGAGCCGTCACCCGGCCCTGCGGCTTTCACCGCATCCTTCCCCTCTTGAACGTCCTCACGACACTGCCCTAATCTGGGCCCCTCTGCTCTTGCCTAGACTGTGACAGAAAGCCCTCGCTGGTCTCTGCCTCCAGGCTCCACTCCCAAAACCCCAGAGGTGTCTTACCAAAATACAAATTAGATCCTGTCACTCCAGGAGTTAAACACTGTCAGTGTTTCCTGTGGTCCATGGAATACAAGTTCAAATTCCACACGAGGCCGTTATCAATGTGGTCTACAACCCTGCCAGACTCAGCTCCCACCACCCTCACTGCACACGTTCCAGGCTTCTGCTGAGAACAACTTTCTTCCCGACTCTACCTGGCAACCACCAGCCTTCCTTCAAAACCAGATCAGGCGCCACTTCCCTGAACTTCCCCAGAGTTTGTCTCTGCCTCTTTCTGCTCCCATAGAACCTGGTAGCATCCATTATTAGAATACCTGTCCCTGTTCACAGATGGATCTCCTTTGCAGAGCAGTGGCTCCCAGGAGGAGGCACGGCTCCAGCCTTGTTCCTTTGGCACACATCCCTAGCAAGCATTAGATGATCCAGAAATATGGGATTCACCTAATGCAAACAGCACCCTAAAGGGACTTACCTCCCATTTTTCTCTTGTCCTTTTCAACAGTACTGATTGAAAGAGTGGTTTAAACTCAATATTTCCAATTTTGCCCATCTCATTCTCTCTTGAATCCACCCCAACCAACTGCTTGCCAGAGACCTCCATGTTGTGAAACTCGGCAGTCAGGTCTCTGTCTTCATCTCCACAGTCGCTTGCTCCTCCTCCTTGATCTCTTTCTTCCCCGGGCTCCCAGGACACGCAGTCTCCTGGTGTTCCTCCCATCTCATCGTTGGCTCCTTCTCAGTCTTCTTTTCTAGTTCTTCCTCACATCCCTGACCTCTTAATGCTAGAGAGTCTTAGAACTTGGTCCTGGGATCTCTTCTCTTTTCTATCTACTTTCTATCTCACTCTCTGGGTTACCTCATCCAGAGTCACGGCTTTAAGCACCATCTCTGTGTTGATTATTCCCAAGTTTATAACTCCTGCCTATCCTTCTCTCTTGAACATAAGGCTCCCATATCCAACTGTACATTCCACATCACCGCTCTGCCTTGCAAACCTGTTACACTGAAATCCTGATCTACCCACCTCCCTTCTTCCCCTGCAGTCTTCCCCATCTCAGTGAACGGCCACTCCAAGCTTCTGCTTGCTCAGCCCAAACATCTGGAGTCAACTTCGAGTTCTTTCTTTCTCTCACACCCGACCTCCAATCCATCGCCAAATCCTGCAGGTCTACTTTCATTGTACACGCAGATTCTGACCCCTTCTCACTATCCTGGGCAGTCTCACCTCAACTACTTCAACAGGTCCCTAACTGGTCTCCTTGCTTTGGTTCTTTGTCCCTGTCAATCTATTCTCAACACGGTGACCTGATTGATCCCATGAAAATCTAAGCCAGATCATGTCACTCCTCTGTGCAAAGCTCTCCAGTGGCTCCCATCTCACTTACAATGGTCTACAAGGCTCCATGCAATCTGGGCCTATGACCTTTCTGGTATCATCTGCTACTGCTCTCTCCCTCTTCTCTTGACTCAGCTTCAGCCACACTGGCTCCTTACTGTGCCTCAAGCAAGTCATGCACCCTCCTGCCTCAGGGATGTTGCATTTACTATTCCTTCAGCCTAGAACGCTTCCCAAAGCATTGGTTCACTCCTCCACCACCTTCAAGGCTTTCAGTAGGTCACTTTCCCAGTGAGGTCTTCCCTCAATGCCTGTTATATTACTTGCAATTTACTTTAAAATACTTCAGTACAGTCAGTAGAGTATTATGTATGTGCCAGCTCATTTAAGTTTTAATTCCAGAGATGGTCAGTTCACGTGCAATCAAGAATGCATAGCTCGGAAATGCTCAGCTGGCATCCTACCAGAAAAGGCACACTCCGAGGCTGCTGCTCCAAGAGTTTCTGTCATCTGCAACTCAAGCAACAACCAACACTTTGCTAATTAATGTGCACACTAAGTCAAAAAAATAAGTCTTTCTTGGTGAAACTAGAAACATGTTATGTAACAGTGAAAGTGAAGAATCGGCTTTCTTAGGTAAAATTAAAATTATTTCTGTGGATTCTCTAACAGTTGGGTACAATCATCTAGGGACTTAGGGACACTCTCTACTGTGATGCACACAGGGTATAAGAATCCAGCAAGGCTTGTCCCCTGTCCCCATCAGGAGAGACTTGCTCCCTACTCTGTCCCGTATTCGGACATTGGTTTGGAAGGATCTGGGGTGCGTGACCCCACCTAGACAGCACAAAACCTCAGAAATGTGGACAGGTCGATGGGAATTCAGAACAGCTTGTATGAACAATTTTGGGGCCTGCTTTGCTAACAATGAACCGGTTAATAAACGCCATAAGCAGAATCTCGTTTGAGATGTGCTTTGATTGTCTCCTGACAGTGACGTTATGGAGGAGTGGCCAACCCTCACCTACCTTGAACTTCTTAGGGGACAAACTATCTACCAAAAAAAAACCTAAGAATCGAGCATATCAAGACGTGCTTAAGTCAAGTTTATAAGACCTTCTTATTTTAAACTTTTGCCATCCTCCCATACCCTGTATCTCTATCATTGTTTTAGTTTTCTCCATGACCTGTCAATATCTAACGTCCTATATATGCGACTTTTTTGTGTCTATTGTTGTCTCTACCTGTAGATGATGTAACCTCTATGAGGTCAAGGACATGTATATTTGTCTGTTTTGTTCACAACCATAACCCAGTGTAACCACAGTGCCTGGTATAATAATAATGCCTGGATATTTGTTAAATGAACAAATAAAAGAAGATGACAGTGCTTCGAGAGAACAGACAAAATGCTAGAAGGAGTTCGAAAGAAAAGAGGACTACTTTTGGCCGGAACATCTAGAAAACATAGAATTTGGTCGTGTCATGGAACAAAGTCAACCAGTATAAACAACACGTATAGGCACAAATCTACTGCCTGCCAGGCACGGAGAGTCACATCCTTTAAGAAAGGTCAGCGAGTCTCCTTGAACCGAAAGCGAAAGGGACACACACAACGTGGAAAAGTTTTGTCCAAATTTCCAAGTGATTCAAAAGTGAAGTCTGCAATCTCTCTTGAGATGGGTCATTATTCTGGTTTTGCATCACTCTGGCGTGGGGCAATTCTCAAAGAGCTCAGGACGGGTTGCGTAAGTCTCTGGTGGGAGTGGACTGGGGCTCACACTGGGGTGAATTCGTTTGTGCACGCTCTAAGTCTTTCTTAAACTTCTCAAGAGATCCAGGAGAAGGGCATTTGGGGCAGAGAGAACAGCGTGAGCCAAGACACTCAAGAGAGAAAATATAGACACAGAGCACAAGGCAGACACGGAGCACAGGGTGATTCCAGACGAAGGGTCGGGGACATTGGGAGAGCAGGCAGAGGCTCCACTGCAGATCCCTGAGTGTGGCCGGTAACAGAGAGTCACACAACATTTGTAACCACGATATACGCTCAGAAATGTTTAAGAAGATCAATCCAGCAGCAGTGTGTAGGATTCACTGAAGCAAAAAGAGATGGGTGGACAGAGTAGGAAATGGGTGTAATTTTCCAGGTGAGAGGTAGCAAAAGGCAACACACTTGGAGACAGTGAGACAGGCAAGCCAGCTGTCAGGGAAGTGGTCAAAGAAGAGGGCGGGAGAGGTCACAGATGGCTCTGGGAGAGGCCACGGTCCATCTAAAGCCCACTGCCGTGTGTGCCTCCTCATGTTGACACTCTCCCAGCTCCGAAGGCTTGTGGGCTCCGCTAGGAGACATACTTGACTCCACAGCAGCAGCCTGGCAGCCTGGAGGGATTAACCCAGTTTGGTTTTGCTGGCCACTGGATGGAGGTGGAGAGAAAGGCAGGAAATGCAAATTCCAGTGGTCAGCGGACACTGCGGCTGGCTCCAACACCCCCCAGCTGGCACTGACATGCAAAGGGGGTCACTGTGGGGTCCAATCAGATGGAGCCACCCCCATCCAGGAGGTTGGGGTTCAATGAGCAGCATCTAGCCCCACCTGGGAAAGCCCTCACCACCAGTCCCAACTACGGGAAATAAGATTTAGGCAGCAAGAGCCGAGGCCCCAGAGAGATTTGGAGCAGAGATCAAGAAATTGATGGTGAAAGGCCGGGGCCTGGGCCCTGGGCAGACCCAGTGTGAGGCTACCAACCCAACCACAGGGCCTGCCAGCTGGTGGGGAAAGGACTCCAGGCATACAGCCAAGCATGGCTGAGGGACCATGGGACTAAGAGACACCTATGTCTTAATGGATACGCTGGGGGAGGCTGGGAGTCCCTCTTCCCCCAACATTTCCTGCCCCACTCCCCACGAAGCTTCAGGCAGACACGGGGGCCATGGAATGGCCAGTGTTTACTTAACCTTTGTCTATTTTCTGTTGCATATCGGGAAGAAAATGAGTGCTTTTGGGTACACATACACAAATAACTCTAACACAGATACCCCTGCCAAGCTAAACAGGTTCCCTTCTCTGTCACCTCTGCCCCCTTTCCGTACCTTCTGGAGAAGATCCGAACTAGCAGTGAAAGGGCAGAAAAAGGCAGCGGAGACAGGAGAGCCCACGGCCACCAACGGGCCAGATGGCCCCCATGCAAAGCCCTTCCCATGGCTGAGCTCTCTTCAGTCCCCTGCCAGCTGCCCCTCCAGAGCCCCTGACCTCAGCGGAGCAGGCGAGTCATGGGAGAGACGTGGGGGTGGCACTTGGAGGGGACTCATTCCAGCAGCCCTGCAACACTCCTTCCGATTGAGAAACGCCTGCCCTGTCTTCAGGGACGTCCTCCACACGCCACCTTCCAGGAGGAGGAGAGCCAAGCTCTCGCAGAGAATCTGGCACTCTCCCCTGTCCCCTCCACTCTCCTCAACCGCTCTTAGTGATTGCTTCTGACTCCCCTGACAAGTGACAGGTCACCTTCCCCAGCCTGGGAAACTGCTAATCACAGGACTCTGACAACTAGTGCAAGTGGCTTTTGTCTTGGCCCCGGTCCAAGGTGAGAGTGTCCAGTTGATTTCGGTCTGCGGCCACTCTGGTATCTCCAGCGGGAGACCTCTGTATGTCTGGGAGCAAGTGTCCTTGGAGATGAGGCTCCCTAGCCTTCCCCCACCCCAGCCCAGCAGAGCAAGGAGGGTCCAGGAGCACAAAGCAGGCTCAGCTGTGTGTGTGGGAACCGGAAGTAATGAGGGCCCCAGGAGACTCAGATCCTTCCTGGAGGTTCTGAGATGTCACGAGGTGGCGTTAAGTGATTGACCCAGGAGGCAATTGCTCATCTGGTCAGAAATAAATGGGTCTGTCTGATCTCTGGATGGGTATGTCCTTGCAGACCTCAGAGAACGGAATGAGTCAGGAGCCAAGGGAGAGAACTGGGTACTGAGCCAGGTGCCACGCCGGCTCTTTTATGTCATCTCATTGAAGCTTCGGGTGTACTCTGAGGCGTGTTTATTTTGTCCCCACTTCACAGCAGAGGAAACTGGAGCTCAGAGATATTAGGTAACTGGCCTAAGGTCACGCAGCCAGAAAGGGGCAAGCTGGGGTCCAAATCCAGCTTTGGCTGATTCCAGAACCTAAGCTCTCTTCACTACATGAAACTACCTGGGCAGAGAGTGTAAGGAAGAAGACGGGTTCCCGCCATTTCCCAGAAGAGGGGTTCAGGCCTCTTTCCAGGAAAATAAACAGTTCTGTTATGTCACCAAAATTCATATGTTCAAGTCCTAACTCCCAGTATCTCAGAATGTGAGGTATTTGGAGAGAGGGTCTTTAAAGACGTGATTAAGTTAGAGTGAGGTCATTAGGGTGGGCTTGGGTCCAACATGACCTATGTTTTTATAAGAAGAGGAGGGGCCGGCCCCATGGCTGAGTGGTTAAGTTCACACGCTCTGCTTCGGTGGCCTGGGGTTTTGCTGGTTCAGATCCTGGGTGCAGACATGATACCGCTCATCAGGCAGTGTCCCACATAGCACAACCAGAAGGACCTACAACTAGAATATACAACTATGTACTGGGGGGCTTTGGAGAGAAGAAGGAGAAAAAAAAAAAGGAGACTCGCAACAGATGTTAGCTCAAGTGCCAATCTTTAAGACAAAAAAAAAAAAAAAAAAAAGACGAAGAGAAGATTAGGACACAGACACATAGAGGAAAGGCCACGTGAGGACAGAGCCAGAAGGTGGCCACCTACAAGCCAAGGAGAGAGGCCTCAGAAGAAAACACTCCTGCTGACACCTTGATCTTGGACTTCCAGCCTGTAGAGCTGTGAGGAAATAAATTTCTGTCGTTTAAGCCACACAGTCTGTGGTCCTTTGTCGTGGCAGCCCTAGCAGACTAAGTCCCCACTGACTGAGTGGCCATTGTTTTCTAGACCCTGTTCAGGGTATCTCACATTGAGTTATCCTCAGAACAGAGCCCCATCCAGGAGGCAGGCAGGGAGACTGAGGGATCGCAGGCGTCCACACAGTCCCTTAACTGATGGTGCACTGTGGCTACAAAACGCAGCAGGTGGCATATGCCACTGTCAGCTACCTTTCATCTGTAATCACCCTGGTAACAACCACCTCCGCCTCTCCTCAGGACTCGAAGGAGTGCAGGAGGGGGTCGGACAGACAGACACTGACCCTCCCTGGCTGTGGACACAAGCTGACCTTGAGGCCCTGACTGGGTGGGATGTCAGGCACTTCTTCCAGTGTTCTAATTTGAGCAACTGGTTTTCTCCTCCGTAATGATCCTAGGGAAACGTAGGATGCCTCGCTCCTGGGTGCTCCCTGATTCTCCCTGTTCCCACCTGTCAATCATCATCAGCGATGACTGCTGACCTTCCAAAGTGATAACGAGCTGGAGACGCACCGACAAACAAGAAAACCCAGACTGGAGGTGGAAGAAAACTGGTCTCTGAATTTTGTGAGCATTTAATTTGAATGGATCCTGTCAGGAGTGAACAGGAGTTAACACTCACAATAAAGGGAGAAGAGGAGGGGCCAGCTTGGTGGCACAGCGGTTAAGTTTGCATGTTCTGCTTCAGCAGCCCAGGGTTTGCCAGTTCAGATCCCAGGTGCAAACCTATGCACCACTCGTCAAGCCATGCTGTGGCAGGCGTCTCATATAAAATAGAGGAAGATGGACATGGATGTTAACTCAGGGCCAATCTTCCTCAGCAAAAAGAGCAAGATTGGCGGCAGATGTTAGCTCAGGGCTAATCTTTCTCAAAAAAAAGGGAGAAGAAGAAAGCCCCTTTGAACTGCAAGTGGTGGGGAAAGAACATGGGGCGTTTTACGAAAATGCGCCCAGGAAGGGGCAGGGGGAGGTTGGAAATGGTGTTTCAAGAAGAAAAAAATTTTACGCACACATGTATGTGTGTCTGTATGTATGTTTATGTATATACACATATCTGTATATGTGCACGTGTGCACACACACACTTCATCTTCTGCAATGTAAGGGCTTGGGGAATTTCAGACGCAGAAAACGCCTTTGCCAGAGCCGCCCCACAGGGGAGGTTTAAGCCTGTCTCTAACATTTTTCTTGATTCTTCAGTCAATTGGAAAGAAGTCACAGAAATGGGACTCCTCATAAGTAAGACAAAAAAAAAAAAAATCTGTATTTTTAGCATCTTGCAGTCTCATATTCTCCAAACCTAATAACTTCCAAGTGGAAATCCTGATAATTTTTAGAAACGATTTCTCTGTTTTTCCCAACCCAAAGACCGTGAAGATACGGCTAAAGGCATGCAGTCTAGTCTCTTGCCTTTCCCCTTAAACCAACAACGAGGAACCCAGAAAAAAGTCTGCTCTAGAATTGTCTCTAGTGACATATGTGTGAAAGATTTAACGGTATGCTTTGTTTATTCCATTTTTATTCGCATGTACAAAACAGAAGAAGGACAAACCTCTGCCTGACCTAATATTCTAGAAGAAAATAGGTTCTGACCACACTTCATTACGAGCATGAAAAATATCCCTTCTGAAAGGGAAAAAATACATGTGGTGTTTATGCCTCAGGCCAGGAAGCATACCCTTCAGCTCGGGCTCTGCTCTGAACAGTCATCTCCACACATAAGCTCATTTCAGTGTGACCGCCTTTGTGCGCCTCAGTGAGCAGGAGCAGCTAGTTCAGGCAGAAGTTCCTGCACAGCACATGAGAGGATTAAACCTGCCTGTCCGGGCCAGGATTGGAAAGCGCCTGAAGCTCTTGGCCTGTGGATGGAGACAAGGAAGCCCAAGGGCAGTCGGCCCGGGGTGGACTGGTTGGAGGCTGAGGGTCTGGAGGGGTCTCTCCAGAGAGCGAGCTGTGGCCCTGGGTACCCCAGCAGCAACCATCAAATCCACATAAAAGGAGCAGGAAATGGGGGCCAGAGAAGCCAGCAACAGTGATGGTGTGGTGGGGCAGGTAACTCCTACAGAGGGTAGAAAGAGCGTCAGGAGCACACACGGAGCAGAGAGGCAGGTGGGGGTGCGAGGTGGGAGGGGGAAGGGCTGTTGGCACTTGTCCTGAGCACAATCATAGCAATTAACAAGTTAACAGGTCTCTGTTTCAAAGATTCTGTGCACAGCTCTGGCCTGAGGATTGTAGGAGTTTTGTTAAGATCCAAGAACAGATCTGACAGTGTTGCTAGGCAGATAATATGGACAGGGTTGTAATGTGAATTTGCTGCAATATCTAAGATTATTTAATTCTGCTACAGAAAATAAGCAAAATCCAGTATAGAAGCAAGTAGCTTGCCTTAGACTGAATGTTTGTGTTCCCTCAAAATTCCTATGTTGAAACCCTAACTCCCCATGGCATGGTATCGGAAGGTGGGGCCTTTGAGAGGAGATGAGGTCATGTGGGTGGAGCCCTCAAGAATGGGATTCATGCCCTTATAAAAGCGACCGCAGAGAGCTCCGCTGCTCCTCTGCCATGTGAGGTTACGATGAGAAGATGGCCATCTGTGAACCAGGAAGCAGCTCCTCACCAGACACTGGACCTGCTGGCACCTTGACCTTGGACTTCCAGCCTCCAGACTGTCAGAAATGTTTGTTGTTCAAGTCACACGGTCTATGATATTTGTTATAACAGCCTGAATGGACTAAGACTGGCTTACAAGACATGTTAGCTACAGAAAAAGAGAGCATACAAGTACTACACATAGATGAAAAAGGATGACCCAGGTAGTTCCTCAAAAAGTTAAACATAGAATTACCATATGGTCTAGAATTCCACTTGTAGGTATATACCCAAGAGAATTGAAAGCAGACACTTAAACAGATCCTTGGACACCAATGTCCAGAGCAGCATTATCCACAATAGGTAAAAATAACCCAGATGTTCATCAACAGATGAATGGATAAATAACATGTTGTATATACACACAATGGAATATTATTCAGCCTTAAAAAGGAATGAAATTCTGATACATGCTACAACATGGATGAATCTGGAAAACATTATGTTGAGTGAAATAAGCCAGACATAAAAGGACAAATATTGTATGATGCCACTTACATGGATTATTTAGAATAGGCAAATTCATAGAGAAAGTGGAATAGAGTTTGCCAGAGGCTGGAGGGAGGGGGGAGAGGGGAGTTATTGTTTAATTACAGAGTTTGAGATGGTGAAAAAGTTCTGGAAACGGAGAGTGGTGATGGTTGCACAACATTGTGAATATACTTAATGCCACTGAATTGTACACTTAAAAATGGTTAAAATGGTAAATTTTATGTTATGCATATTTGTCACTTTTTTTTTTAAAAGGATGCAACAAGAATGTTACTTATATACAGAAAAGGATGGAAGAAGCAAGTCATAAGGTATGGCTTATGCCACCTCTAGGATGACAGCTATGTTATCCCTAAATCTGCCACCATTGGTGACATCATTTTGGTCCCTTTCTGGCCCCTCATGTGCTTTGCCTAGAAACACGGATAAAACCCATGGCTGTTTAGCAAGCTGCTTCTTGGCCAGGCACACTCGCTCCCTCCATCTCTCTAATAGAGCGAGTACGTGTCAGCTCAGACGCTCTCCTCTGCTGAGCCTCCTTGTTCAAACCTCAACCCTGGGCTGCGTAACTACCCTATGAGCAGAGAAGGCTGCTGTGGCAGAGAACACAGGCCATACGAACATCACACAAATGAGAATAGAAGCAGTGTGGTCCTCCCACTCACTTGCATCCTGACCCAAGTTGGTTAACCAACCTCATCTTTTTACCTTGTTTCTCATTGTGTTTTCAACTGATTCAATATACCGTGTGGTTCGAGCATCTTAATTTGGCCTAAGAGCCTTTCTGTTCCAGGAACACCTCTGGGATCGCATTATGAACTGAATGTGTCGTCCTCCCACTAAATTCATACGTTGAAACCTTAACTCCCAAGGGGATGGTATTAGGAGGTGGGGCCTTCGGGAGGTGATTAGGTCGTGAGCATGGAGCCCTCATGAAAGACATTAGTGCCCTTATAGGAAGAGACAGGAGCGAGCTTACTTCCTTTCTTTCTGCTCTGTACCCTGTGATGATGTAATAAAAAGATGGCCATCCGCAAACCAGGAAGCGAGCCCTCACCAGACACCAAATCTGCCAACACCTTGATCTGGGACAGAACTCCCAGCCTCCAGAGCTGTGAGAAATAAATGTCTGCTGTTGAAGCCACCCAGTCTATGGTGTTTTTGCTACAGCAGCGTGAACGGATGAACACAGTTTACCTAGTAGTGGAACTGGAGTCCACCATTGCATCAAGGAGATTTCTCCCATAACACAGGTGAAAAGCCAAGCACTGTGCAGGAAATGGTAAGAAATAAATGAGTGAAAGGCAGTAAAGATTGGAGAAAACTAGAAGAGGGGATTGCTTCTCCTGCCGGTGTGGTCACAGAGGTTGCACCAATACAGTGAGATTTGCGTTTGGATAAATGGCGGGTAGTGTGGTGACACATTAAGAGGAGTGAGACAAAGGGGCACGGAGCAGTCCAGGACAGGGGGAAGCAGCAGGAAGAATCCAAGAGCCTTTCACTTTACGTTGGTTCATGGGTAAACTACCTGGCAAATACCTGTATTAACAGCTGAGCCAACGGAGCAGCCCGGCCTGACGACCCGCGAACAGCCCCGCGCTTTCCCAGGTGCCTGGAGTTTTGCCGGTTGTACCTCCGTGGAGAGAATAATGTATAAATCAGAAACGCTGCCTCATAGACATCTCTTAGCTTCTTAAAGAAATTCTCCAGGAGAAATGGAATACAATTTGTTAAATAACATTCCCAATGATTAGGGTAGGTGTTATAACGTTCCCACTGAAAAGATGTGGAAAGTGACTGTCACAACTTACCCAAAGTTCCCCAGCTGCCAAACGGCCCAGCGAGCACTGAAACCCACCTTTGTCTGGCTCCAAAGCTTGTGTCCGTTTTCATTGCATCAACCGAAAACCAGGTCTGGAGAGGACACAGCTCAGACTCAAGGCAGGGGCATACAGATGGGCCTTGAGCAAGGGTCCCTGGTCACCTAGAAGAGAAGACAGACCTTGTTATTTTGTCACTTAGTGGGGAGGTTCAAGACTGTGACACAGGCACTGGGAGTCTGGAGAAAGAGAAACATATTAGATTAAAAATGGAGCTGGCTGGTGCTAATTAGTTAACCTCTAATAAATGGGATGAATAGCAGGATGTAATTAACCGCTGCTTAAAGAGGACCCTAGGTATTTCCCTCAGTGAGTAAACCCCTGTGGTTTGTTATGCTAATTCCAACTGAAAAGGTGGAAGGACTACAATTCTTATCTGGAAAAGAACAGAGCACGTTTTGCTGTATTCCTTTGGTATGTTGATTCCAGATAGTCCAAATAATTTTTTTCAAAGACAAAAACTGGATTCCATAGAAGATTAGATTATCCGGAGGAAAATTTCATGGGGCAGGATGCTGGAGGCAGATGTGGGACTGGGGGTGCCTGAGGAGTGGGGCTGTCGTCCTGCAGGAGGCACCTCAGAACCATGGCCCACTGAGAAGCTCCAGGCGGAGGGAGCAGTCCTTCTGCTCACCCTTGTCTCTGCTTCTCCTTTTGCTCCTTCCCGGGGCTGGGAACCTGAGTGCCCCACGCAGCTGGGAGAGGCTGTCCGTGCCCTGACTTCAGAAAACTACTATTTCAACAGAAGTGAATTGAGCAACCTCATGCAGCGTCAAAGGCCTTTTGCTTTTTGCTCAAACAGTTAACTAAAGGTGGATAGTTTCCATTTAGAAATGGTTGGTTCTTGGCCCCTTCCTTCCTTCTACCTGAAAACTCAGAAGTAAGGACTTCAGGGTTTCTAAAGGACTACAGAGTTTCTAAAGCTACTGATTGACTGAATGGGGCCTCCTTGTCGTTGAAGCAAAGCTCAGGTTGAAACTCTGATCCCTCTCTTTGCACCACGGCACCTGGTCAAGCTGTGACATGGTTATGAAGGGGACCAGAATACGAGACCCCAAAATATGCCATTTGGGCATAAGGATTATTTTGAGCTGAAGGCAACTGAGAAAAAGCAGACATAAGAAGAGCTTTCTGCCCCTCTTCCCATCTGCCTAGAAGCAGGGCATAATCCCCCTTATACAGGCATCTCCTTCTCTGGCACGAGGAGGAGGAGAACAACCCTTATCACCAGAGGGGGAGGTGGCACCGAGATGAGGCTGCAAAAATAAACCTTACTAAATAACCCTTACTTACCTTTAGTTTCTGCCATGTATTTCCTAGTCACCTTCAGCCCTAGATAATGTGTCAACCCTAGAAGCCCAAACTTCTTTTCTTTTGTCTACTCACTTCTCTACAATTTATTGCCCTCTGTTAAAATGGCACATAAGCCCCCAAGCCTAACCACTCCTTTGGATTTTCATTTCTTCTCTGTGAAGCCCCTGTGCCCATAAAAAAATTATTAACATCAATTAATATTGTCTGCTTCTCCTGTTAACCTGTCTTTGTCAGTTTAATTTGCAAGCCTCCAGTACAAATCTAAGAGGGTAGAGGAAATATATTTTTCCTCCTCTACAATTATGACGAGAATTAACCAACTGTTACACAAAAAGGCCTGAGTTAGACCAAGGTGTAGAAGCAAAGAATAGCTAAAAATTCTGGAAGGCAGGACACACACTCCGGGCACTTATCGGGCAGGAAGAACTGTGTCCAGGACCCTCCGCAGAATGAATGTGGAGACATCAGTGGAAAATGATGACCTGGGGCTGTGGGAGCAAACAGGAAACACGACCACAGTCTTCCATAACTTCATTCCTTTTACTGTTTCACCAATGAAGAAATAATGCCCCAAAGTCCCAGATTTTCTGTGATAGTCTTAATTTCAGGCCATTTTATTGCTTTCAAAAAAGGAAGATTTAGAAAATACACAAATAAAAGTGATTTAATTTTTACTTTTTGGTAGGATTTTTTTTCCTCCCCAAAGTCCCAGTGCATGGTGGTACATCCTAGTTGTTAGTCCTTCTAGTTCTTCTGTGTGAGCTGCTGCCACAGCATGGCAACTGACACATGGGTGGTGTGGTTCCAAGACTAGGAAACGAACCCAGGTGGTTGAAGCAGGGAGAGCACCGAACTTTAACCACTAGGCCGTCAGGACTGACTCTGTAAGAAATTTTCTTTTTTTTTTTTTTTCAGGAAGATTAACCTTGAGCTAACATCTGTGCCCATCTTCCTCTATCGTGTATGTGGGACGCCTGCCACAGCATGGCTTGGTAAGTGGTGCATAGGTCCTCACCCGGGATCCGAACCGGCAAACCTGAGGCCCCCCGAAGCAGAGCGCACGAACTTAACTGCTACACCACCAGGCCGGCCCCAGTAAGAATTTTCAAAAAAATAATTTCACAAACCCAAAAATCTTTTCTGATTACGTATGCCAACATTTAGTTTGGAAAATAAGTTGACTGGTGACTCTTTGGGAAGGTGATTTAGACATTTTGTTGTCCTGAAAATAAGTAAATAATAATACATGATTTAACCTAGTTTTAAAGATGGTAAAATTAAGCTACAGCACAATTGACTTGCTTAAGATGACAGTGAAAGTTAGAGTCAGGCCCATAGCTGGGTCCTCTCACATCTAGGTCGCTCACTGTCCATGACATAGATTTTCTACAGAGCCTTTGCATCATCTTGGCTCCCTTGTAGCTTCAGAAGAATGGCTCAATTATTTTTAGCAGGCAAACCACTGGGGAAGAGAAAAGTTAACAAACGAAAGGGAAAGATATAAGGCACAGGGCAGAATCAAAGTGAGAGGTTAGAGAAAAGTTAAAGAAGAAAAGGAGGACGTCCTAGAAGAAATGAAGGATAAAATCTAAGTAGAGGAAATGCATTTTATTCATGACGGGGCCTTTTTCTTCCATTTCCCTCATCCCACACCACCATTCAATCTGCTTCTTGTCTGAACCCTCCCAGCATTTTGTTTGTTCTTTCTTAAGGACACTGAGGTCCTGCCCTGCAGGAAGGTACAGTGACAATCACCCAGGGACTGCACGAACCAGATTATAAACTCTTGGAAGGCACAGTCAGTGTTTTGGACAAATTTGTTTCCCCTGCTGAATTGAACATGTTGAATGAATGCATAAGAAAATATTCACAGCTAGAGTGACCCCCCAAAAAGGCTGAGCCCATTTTTATTTCCTATTAGGAGAAGTGTTTGTTTCCCAAATTTGATTCTGAAGAGATGAAGAAGTTTTATGAAGATGCTTGGGACATTTGCGCTTGACTAAACATATGAAAACGACGAACTCTGCTCACCAGGAGCAAAAGGGGGACAGAAAGGAGCTGGAGAGACTGTTCTTTGCATGATGAGGCCTGGCTTTGAGGACGGAGAGGAGATGGCTGCTGAAGCTTGGGCTTGGGCAGGAGAGCAGAGAGCTGTCTCCTGCTCAGAACCACACAGAGCTGGAAACAGACTAGACCTGAGGAACCACGCTGCCCTAACTCTTCCTTTTGCAGATGAATAAACCAAGATCCAGGGAGATCGTCTTGCCCCAGATCACTTAGCTGGACGGTGGCACAGCCTAGATTGAATAGTTCTCAAATAAAGTAGTGAATGAAGCAATGTATTAAAACCTTTCTGCAGAGACCTTGGGTTAGAAACCTAGCATTTTAAATCATTAGCAAGCGCTATAGTATCATGCAGAGAAAATAAACGGAGGCTACTGAACAGATCTGTGACCAAGTCAGGACTAGAAAAACCCACAGGCTATGCTTTCGACATTGTCTGGTGAGGTTTAGGCTTTTCCAGTGCTTCTGAGTCCTGACTTGATGGGCAGAGGTAGGCAGGAAAGGACACACATTCCTTGATTCCATTATACATGTTGCCCGAGAACACAGTAGACACAGACTTCTCTGCTTCCAGGAGCCTGAGACAGCCTCCCAGTGCTTCTGAGCATTGCCACTGCCAGAGGGGAAGCTCCCCAGTCAGCTGATCCAAGAAGCCTCGCCAATAGCTCCATGCAAAACGGATCATTCCTGTTCCAGTTGAGAGTAACGAGCAAGGCATCCTCTCTGTTCAGGAAGAGGAGTCCACAGGCCCTTTCTTTCCAGCACCACCGTGATTAATTCATTAATGATTCTTCAGACAAGTTTCATTCCGGCACTTTGGGACAGGGCAGTGAGTCAGAGGTTGGCATCAAAACCAGAATAGAAGCCATAATCCTCTCTGGGGATCCTACTCTGGGCTTTAAATTCCCAGATCACACAACTTCCTAATTGGAAAGAAATGTTCTTAAACAAGACCATGGGTTCGCCAGACCTGACAGTGACTAATAAGGTCGGTCTAAGGACTGTCTGATGAAAGGGAAGCTGGATTTACATGTCACAGTGAATTTTTAAAGTAGTTTCACCCGGAGGTTTACTGCTGAATATAAATAAAATCTCTCTCCTTGGGCAATCCTCTCCCGACTCCTGCAGACATGCCTTGTTAATTAAATTAACTTTGAAATGACATTCAAACAATGTCTTCCTTCCAAACGCCTTTGTTTTCTCCAGGATCTACTTATTGACAAGCTGTTTCCTAAGGTTCCTGTGTAAACTGAGTACATTTCCCACCTGCAGCCTGCATACTAATTGGAGACAAGTTTTATCATCTCTGTAGTTGGTATTGGGGAGCTCTCACATCGTATTCATTTCACTGTGTACCAAATGGCCCACACACTTACAATACCGATAAACAAAATTATCTAGGGTGTTTACATAGGATCCGGATAAACACAAAATTTAAATCTCGTTTGCTGAAATTTACACATCTGAAGGCTAATCCCTGTGTTGAGGAGAGGATTTTTTTGTTGTTGTTAGTCTCTTTCAAAAATCAGGCTTTCGCGTTCGTAATTACAGCAGCTCTTGCCTTAAAAACATTAATTCCGAAGCGGCGGCTCCCGTCCGGGGTGCGGGCGCGCAGGCGCGGACACGCACACGTGGACACACACACACACTCACACGCCCCCGCCCACACCCTCTTCCGTGTGACTCGCTTGCGGGATTTACGGGCTTCGCCGCCGCGGATTACTGTCAGGTGCAGAAAGCAAGTCTTTGTTCGGCGGGCATTTTCCTCCCCCCGGATTTGACTGTTATTTACCGGCCACGTGAGCGCTGGGCGGGGGTCGGGCCGGCGGGGAGGCGCCCCAGGCGCGCGGAGACAAAGGCCAGCAGAGCGCGGCCAGTGCGGCCCGGGGACGTCTCCCCAGCTCCTGCGACACGTGCGAAATTGGACCGGACCTGCCTCCCACTGAGAGGCTCTTCCACAAAATGTCCTGTCCAAGCCCTTGGAAAGGTGTCGGCGTTTCCCGGGCCGGGGACGTCCCGGCCCGCGGGCCTGCCAGGGGCCGGATTCCTAGGCTGCGAGCGCGCCCGGGACTGTCGGGGTGTGGGGGGCTCCTTGGAAAGGGCGCACGCTTGGGGTACCAAGGAGAGCGCGTCTTTTTTTGGAAAGCCTCACAGCCACCTGAGCAGAATGAGAAACCGGACAGAGGGCCCTTTTGCCCTCGGGAGGGAGTACCGACCCCTCTGGCCCCTGACCTCCCACCCAGAGTGCCCGGAGCCCGAGCTCCGCCACCCGGAGGCCTCGCTCGTTACGCAGTTGTGGCCCCTTCCAGAGCTGGGGCTAGGGTGAGGAAGGCGTCGTGGGCGCAAAATTTAAGGGAGCACCGAAAAGTCAGCAGTCAAAATAAATAATATCGTAATGCAATGCTTTTTTAAAACACTTAATGCAAACACAAAACCCGTGATGAACAAAATATTAAATTCTAACCAGAGACAGGATCAGTGCAGTGCCGTGTTGAGCCATTTTGGAGACAGAGGTAAGAGGAAGATCCCCTCGGTTGAGCGGGGCCCCTCACAGCTCACCCGACCCGGCCCGGGGTGTCGCGGGATTCGGGGCGCAGTGGGAGGGCAGGCCTCGGAAGTGGAGGTCCCCCAAGGCCGGGTTAGGGAGTGGAGGGGTGGCCCTGGGGGCCGGAGGTGACAGCTCCGGAGAGCCGCTCCGCCTGGAACAAAGGCGAAGGAAGGCCGAGTCGGGGGCGGGAGGGACCCCGCGGGTTCGGCGGCTTCCACCCGCGACCTCGAGGGGAGGACCCGACCCCGCCGCCCCCGAGGCCCCTCTCGGCAGTTCACTCTCACTAACAAGACTTGGCAAGATGTCGGGCGAATAATTTTGCCTTCTGTCGTGTCCCCACCACGACGCGCACAAACCCCCTGCCAAAAGCAGCCTCTGGGAAATTAAATGCATAAGTAAAACTGGGGGCGGGAGAAAGGCTACATGACCTGGAAAAAGGGAGCAAAGAAGCCTGAATCGGCCCCAGAGCTTATTAAATCCTTGACGCGTACATTTCTCTGGGTCTGAGCTTCGCACCGAATGTGGAGTCATTTCCTGAGAAGACGACTCACACGTGTGCGGGAGGGGGTGACGACTTTTCCAAAAGCCGAAAACGTCGGGTTCCCCCCCCCCACCAGGGTTAAATCAACATCTTTAGGAAGCGTGGAAGGGAGTGGCACCCCGCCTTCCTCCAGGGGCACAACATTCCGGCCATTAATGCCTCCCCCTGGGTCGTAAAGCAACAAACCCAACACCTCGCTCCTCTTCCCGGGCTTCGGGGCGGGAGGGCTTGCTCTTTCATCTTCTAAGTTGGGGCTTGCCCACGTTCCTCGGGAAGCTATAAAGCTGATTTAATGGCTTAAGGTGAAAATCGATCATGCTAATGCATAAGCTGAAGTCTGAGGAATCGCATTTGAAAAAAGACTGGCCGCGCCGAACGCGCTCGGGGAGCCCGGGGCGAGGAGGTCCCCGGCCCGCCGGCTGCTTAGCGGTGCCCGGTTCTCCTCTTCGCTTCGGGCCCCGGCGCAGACCTGCGAGGCTGTCAGCGGGGGAGCACGGAGGTAAAAAGGGGTGAAACCTCCCAACCGGGCGCTGGCTCCTCGAGGCCGGCTTCTCGGCTGGCGACTTTCTGGACGCCGGACGCCGAACTCCGCAGCCGGGTGGAGGGGCGGCTCGGCCACGCGCGCCGGGCGAGCCACTAGCCGCGGAGGCCGGGGAGGCGCCGCCCGCTCCATTCACAAAGTCCGGGCGCTGCAGCCCGCCTGCCGGGCGGAGGCCGCCTCCCTCTTCCTCTCGCCCTCGGTTTTATGAATGGGCCCGCCGGCGAGCGCCGCGCGCCCAGTTTACTCCGCTCTTTGTGACGTCGCGTCCCCGTGACCGGGCGCGAGCTGCCGGCACTCCATTCACGCGCCGGGGAGGGGGCGGGAGGAGGGGCCCGCGGGGCCCGGGGAGCTGGGATGGGGCGGGGAGAGAGCGCGCGGGGCGGGGGAGGGCGCCAGGCCCAGAATGGAAAGAGGCGGGGCCTCGAGAGGTAGTAATGAATCTGCCCCCTCCCGGGGGAGAGCCGAGGAGCATTAATAAATCTCTAAGCCGAGGAGGAAACTCTGGCTGGGGCAGAGCGCCGAGCTCCGACTGTTGGTGGGGACCGGCGGCCGGAACCGCAGCGCCGGCGGCGGCGGCGGCTGGAGCAGCACGGCCGGAAAATACAATAGAGGCAACAACTGAAGGGAGCCCGTGGTCCTCTCCGTAAACACACTCCCCTCCAGCGCCGCCTCCCCCAGCGCGCGCCGTGCTGCCGGGCGCCCGTGGCCGCTCGGACTGCTATGTAACCGCCAGACTGCGCGAGGAAGGGGACCGGAGAGAAGAGGTTCGCCCGGGGGAGCCCCTGGGGGCCAAGTTTGCGGCACTTCTGCACGCGCCCTCCCGTAGCCCTCGCCCGCCCCTTCCTCCGCCCCAGCTGGCCCGGGTGTCCTCTGCCTCCTTGCGTGCCCAGCAGCCGCGGTTCCCGGCGACCATGGTGACGGTGGAGGAGCTGCGGGAGATGGACTGCAGCGTGCTCAAAAGGCTGATGAATCGGGATGAGAACAGCGGCGGCGCCGGCGGCAGCAGCAGCCACGGCGCCCTGGGGCTGCCGAGCGGCGGCAAGTGCCTGCTCCTGGACTGCAGACCGTTCCTGGCGCACAGCGCGGGCTACATCCGAGGCTCGGTCAACGTGCGCTGCAACACCATCGTGCGGCGGCGGGCCAAGGGCTCCGTGAGCCTGGAGCAGATCCTGCCCGCCGAGGAGGAGGTGCGCGCCCGCCTGCGCTCCGGCCTCTACTCGGCGGTCATCGTCTACGACGAGCGCAGCCCGCGCGCCGAGAGCCTCCGCGAGGACAGCACCGTGTCTCTGGTAGTTCAGGCGCTGCGCCGCAACG
This sequence comes from Equus asinus, assembly GCF_041296235.1. Taxonomy (NCBI): domain Eukaryota; kingdom Metazoa; phylum Chordata; class Mammalia; order Perissodactyla; family Equidae; genus Equus; species Equus asinus. The sequence continues at coordinate 13,997,103 of NC_091816.1, forward strand.
CCGAGCGCACCGACATCTGCCTGCTCAAAGGTAACCGCGGGCGCCGGGGCGCGAGCTGGAGGCTAGGTGTAGCGGGGCTTGGCGGCCGGGCCGTAACGGGCAGAGGAAGTCTCCGGAGGGCCTCGTGGCTGCGGGAATCCCTGCGCACTCCTTTGTGCGTGTCGGTGTGCACGGTTTTGCAAGGTTTTTGTGCGTTGGTGTGCAAGTGCGAGCTCGTGAAGTCCTCAGAGGCCGTGAGGGCGCGTTTCCTCTGTCACCTGTAAGTCCGCACCCTTCAGGGCGATTCTGCATGTATTTACCCTCACTAACTGTCCGGCCTCGGGGGCGAAGCGACCCATCTGCGTTGCCCACCTTCGAGTCCCGGGAATTGCCACTGTGCGAGTGGGGACAGGTTAGGCCTATCGGTTTGGCGGGCTCGGGCCCTGCACTGAGTCGGACCCCGAGAACCCAAGAGGTGGCGAAGTGGGCGAAGGAGAGTGAGCGCCGATGTGGGATGGGCCCTGCCGGTCCGACTGGGAACCAGCCCTCGGTCAATGCAGAAGGGGAGATCGGCTTGCGGACCCTGTGTGGAGCGATCTGTATCTCGTTTCCTGCTGCCCAACTCCGAGCTCCGCCTGGAAGGTGGCCAACTCCTGCCTCGGGCTAGATCCAGGCTCCGGGAGCCGGGGCGCAGGAGGTCTGAGTATTTGGGAAACGCAAGGCGGCATGGTACCTCTTAAATTCAGGCAGCGGCGAAGTACGACCTTTTGTTCAGACACGGTTCTCGAAGATCAGATGGCGGCGCGTGCTTGATTTAAGTGAACCCTGGAGAAACTCTTTGGGGAGGGGAGGTCTTGTCAAATCTATAAGTCAGAACCCCAGAAGGACCGGGCGTTATCCAAGTTACTGGGGGACCGTGCGCCGGCCGCACCTGCCCGGCGGTGTCGGGCGGCCGTTCTCCGCGACTCGGGCACGGGGTGGGCAGGGGGAGTGAGCAGGGCGCGAGGGGTAGGGGCGCCCCCTGTCGCGCTGCGCCCCTTCCTCCCGCCGCCGCATTCCGCGCATTCTTGCGCCCTAGACGGTCCTAGCCTCAGAAGCCGAGAGGCGTTTCAGACCCGGGCCATCAAAGAGCCGCTCTTTTCCCCCCAGGCGCCCCGCGCCCCCTCCCTCCTTTTCTTTCCTCTCCGGACCGGCTCAGCCGAGAGGAAGGGAGATGGTGGAGGGAGGAGGGGCGGAAACCTCTCCCCATCGCCCCATCCAAAAAGCACAACAAAACTGCTCAGTGCCGACAAGCCGGGTTTGCCCCTGGCGAACAGCGGGGGGCTTTGTTCTCGGCAGTTGTTTCCTGGCCATTTGACCTGTCAGCTGCTGGGGAAATGCTGCTGTTGACCTTTGGTTGAACCACTAAGGCGATTTTGCTGATTTTTCTTTCTCTGGGAGGGGCTGTGTTTTGCACCTCCGATTGAGCCCAGACCTCCTCCCTTCTCCCCAAAGCGCTTTAAGAGAAAGTGCCAGGAAGGGGCTTGCCCCGGAAAGACCGGCCGCTCAGCGGGGGAGCTGGGCGCTGGGGACGGCCGGCCTCGCCTGCCCTGGGCGGCGCGCTGAGCCCGGGGGCCCACCGCGGGCGTACGGCCAGCGGACTCCCGTGGCCACTACTGTCAGACGCCAGGGTGGGGGGCCAGGCTGTTGAGCACGCCTGCCCTCCCCTGCCGGGTGCTGGCGCTCGTGGGAACGATGAGAGAAATTTCTCTGGGACGAAAGTCCCTTTGAGTGGCTGGGGCTGGCTGGGATGTTCCCCGTGCCGCGCTGCCTTCGAGTCCCTTCGGATTCAGAGCCCGCGCGCGCGCCTTCCTTCGGGGGCCTCTGAACGCAGGACCCTTCTCGGGGTAGGGCCGACCCACGTGGAGTCTGGCTTCGTTTTATTTTATTTCTCTTCCGGGAAGAAATCTGGAGGGGACTGCCCTAGAGCGGCAGCTCGGGGACCTTGGCCCTTGGGCTCGGGGGCGCGCGGACACTTCGACCCCGCTCCCGGAGAGGGAGGCATATTTGGAAGGTTTTCCTACTCCGGCTCGTGGCACCTCCCTGGTCCCCCCGAAAGCCACCGGGAGAGCCCGGAGCCCGATCGTTTCCGAGAGTCGCTCCGCGGATGAGCCGCTGGCGCGAGGCAAATGCTACCGTACAGACTGGGAGACTAGCTCCGGGGAAAATGACAGTCCCCTGGCGGTTGGCGAGGTGCCCGGCCAACGGAAAAGGAGTGTTCGTTCTCAGGGCTGTTTCTTCCCGAGGCCTGCACTGCCTCCTGTTGTCTGACCTGGCGCCGACGGAGGGCGACCCTCTGCGTCTCAAAGTCGCTACCCTCTGAGATGTCGCCTGGGCGGCTTGTCGCCCTTCGGTCTTCTCAGGACCAGGCCCCGGGAGTAGCCAGGAGAGGTCGAGCTGGGTCTTGATAAGCAAAGGGAGGCTGCCTTTGGTAGCAGTCGCCTAAAATTCACAGAAGTGGGGGGCGGGGGTCTTCCAGCTTGTTCTGTAGAGGTGGTAGGTTATTTTCCTATTTGGGCTAAGCAGAGGCAGTCTTGACAAAATTCCTGCTCCTGGTCTCTGCCCTCTAAGGAGGAGCCGTCCCTAGTGTGGGCAAGCAGAAACAGGGCAGCGTCTGCTCCCGCGCCGGCGCGGGAAGGGCCCGGGAGGAAAGCCAGGCCTCCTCGGTGCCTTGGAGAAGAAGCCGGTGGAAGGGAAGAAAGGTGGGTTCATGGGAGGGAGCCTGGGGGCAGGAACTAAAGGGAAACGCGGACGAAAGCCCTTAGATTATCTTTAGTAAATGCCTGAATGGATTAGGGGTTGGGTAATTTGGTTCCCACCTGAGTTGTTCGTTTTATTTTGCAGCTAATGGGCCTGTGTGTCTCATTTGATGAGTGATGGCGGGTGTGGAGTAAAAGTGGTCAGAGTGAAGCCAGTGGAAGACGAATTGTTGGGTGTCCGCAGTCCTGGGGGGACAGTAAGAACAGAAGAATGTTTCAGAGGTTCTGTTATCCTTCCTGGCCATGGGCTTTCTAATTCTACCAACTAATTCTGTTTAAAAATCTGATTTTTCTATTTCTGTCACTTGGGCAGTTGGTTACTCACTGCAGGTAGTTAATGACTAACGCCACAAGCAAGAATTCATAGTTAAGAGGAAACTTAATATCAATCAAATGCTGCCTAGCCTTTACATTTCCTCATATTACCCAAGTTTTGCTAAAAGCAGTAACCCAAATCACTACATTTTCTGGTCTTTTTGCTAGGAAAAGATTTCCATTGGGGTAAATCTTTTTTTTTCTCCTCCAGCTCATTTTATTTAAAAATCCTGTAAGGCATTTTTAGTGACAGTTTAGAAATTTCAGCTTTCCAAATTTCATTACAGCACAGTACACATCTCCTTTGAAATGCTTTTCTCTCTCCTTCATAAACCCTTGGAGTAGGCTTTCAGACCCCCCTGGTCATTAGAGAAAGACCAAAAAAGCATTTTCTAACCTTAATAGAAGTCATTCTTTACCTCCCACATTCCCCAAATAACAAATCAGTTTGTTACATAGACGATTTCAGGAATAAAAACATTATCTTTCCTCCTGTCTGAAATTCATCTCAGCTCATGACCTTCGTCAGTCCTTATTCAAGTTCTGGTTTAAAAGTGGTCCTGGAGCTCTTTTGATAAATCGGGAGGATCAACGAGATAGTCCAGCTTCTCCCTCCAGGTCAGGCCTCACGTACCCCGTAGTCCCCAGGCCTGACCGGACTGCTTCTGACATTACACTTTCTGCAGAAAACGGCCACCAAGGCCAGTGATGAAGGGTGTGGATGGGAGGGTGGGGCTCGACTGGCAGCCCTGGCGATGACTCTGACTCTCATCTGTCTTTTCTCTCTATCCCCATTTGCCCAGCACATCCCAGTCCCCCAGAAGGTCAGTGGCATCGAGCAGCATCGCCCAGGGGTGGGGGTGGGGAGCTGACAGTGCTCACATCTTCCTCTCAGAGGGAAAAGGACTGGCTTTTCTTCTGGCAGATATGACACAATGCCCATGACAGCCAAAGATTGAGAGTGTCAGAATTATAAAAAATAGAAGGCCTCAAAGGTAATTTCTAACCCCTATTGTAATTCACTAAAGAATTACAATGAATGAAGCAAACTCACTCATTTTTGCCTCATTTGGACTGGATGCTTCTCTGCATGTAAATTGAGTGAGAACCTGATCGTCATTAAGCCCATCACAGCTCCCTTGGGCTTGTCCTCGATGCTTATAGGAGAGGTGGGCTGTCCCCACCACCACGATGGGCTGCACAGAACTGAGAGAGGGAGTTTTTAAGGAGCCTTTTTAATGAGCCAAGAAATTCCATGAAAAAATGAGAACATCTGAAACCAGATAGCCGGTTTCCTTACTGGGAGGCAGTTTCCGCCTACCGAAGAGGAAGTTTGGCAGGAAGAAAAGTTCACTCTCAAACGGAAGCCAGCTTGCTGAAGGCAGCAGATAGCACAGAGGGACCGGAGGGACTGCAAACAAGATCCAGCTCAGGGTGGCCTTAGGTGTCAGCCAGCTGGCTCAGCCCTGCAGGAGGTCTGTGCGTGGAGGCCCAAGGCAAGAAGCCCCCGCAGGTAAACTTTAAATACGGCTCAGCATTCCCACAGGCACTTACTGAGTGAACACCCACATCAAGGGAAGTTCTCAGGCAAATGACCTTCAGATGACCGCACACTTTCTTGCTGGTCAGTGTTTGCGTTGTATTGATAAGAGGTCCCTGGAGATCAAGGCCATAAGCCTGTCTGTGAACTGATGATATTCTGAGTGTTGAGAGTCATGGGAAAAAAGCAGCAGCCATATTAAGATCCATGACCATAATCACCACCAAAAGACAGTCTTCCCCATCACAGACCCCATTAAGAGTCCTATTATGGTGGTCCAATCAGAAAGCCTTTCGAGAGCCATTTCACACACATACTCTCCTACCCCTGCCTGGACGGGAGGTGGGTGGAAGGACTCGTGGCCAGCGGGTCATCCTTTGCAGTAAACTTTGAAAACTGCCTTGCTGTGCGAGTGGGTGTGAGAAAGAGAAAAGAGCAGGGAGTCGGACTGTAGATGTGGCACTCCTCAAGAAAGTTGGGTGAAAAATTACATTTCTTTCTTTCCCCCTAGACTTCAAGTTTTCAAATTAAGATGAGAAAATGGGAGTTTTAAGACTAGAAAGTCTATTATTAAATAAGAAACATGGGAAAAACAGGTCAAAATTAGATATCTGTTACGGAATTACGTTCAACAGGATGTAGGAAAACTGGGTGGAATTCATTGGTATGTCTGTTAGGAAATTGTATTCAGAAGACGGAAATGCAGAATTGGGTACCGGCTGTCAGTGTGTAGTTTGCAAATAAGTAGATCATGGACATTTAGGATCACAGAATATTGGAACTTAGAGATGATAGAGTCTGAAATTCTTATATTCTGAGGGTGGTAAAACCGTTCAGGAGGGAATGTGCTTGCTCAAGCCCCCCACGGCGCAGGCTGGGAGTTCGACCCACGTGGCACCTGCAGGAGCCTGTGTGTACAGCGGGAATAAGCCTTCCCTCTCATGAGTTTTGGCTAACACTTGGTGATCTAAATCTGGCTCCTGCTGCTCTCCATCATGACCCAGTATAGGGATACAGACACACCTGAAACCAGAGGTCCATGAAATTATATCCTTTTTAGTGCAATGCATTCTAGTAGTTTCTATCCTATTTCATTAAATAAAAAATGCTGGTCACGACTCCCTCTTGAGAACCTGTAGTTAAGAGAGCACTGAAAAGAAGCAGCGTTTGGTGAAATGTCAGCAGTGCCCTCTTCAGCTCATTTCTGTTTCTGCATGAAGGGTCTGTGTCTTCATGTGATGAAACCAGCACGCTGAGACCCCTAGAGAGGGACCACCAGGAAGGCAGAGATGGGCAAGCAGCTGGGTGGGCTCCTGATGGCCACATTAGAAGTGGCTTTGATGGGGCCTGCCCCGAGGCCAGGTGGTTGAGTTCACATGCTCTGCTTTGACAGCCCAGGGTTTCGCCTGTTCGGATCCTGGGTGCAGGCCTAGCACCGCTCATCAGGCCATGCTGAGGCAGTGTCCTGTATAGCAGAGCTATAAGGACCTACAAATATACAACTATGTACTGGGGAGCTTTGGGGAGAAGAAGAGAAAAAAAAGAAGACTGGCAACAGATGTTAGCTCAGGGCCAATCTTTAAAAAAAAAGTCAGCTTTGAGGCCAGTGGGCTGAATGCTGGTCCTGCTCTTACCTGGGGGCTGCCCTGCACCTCAGTTCCCTTTTCTGTAAAATTGGGGCTAGTCAGGCCTTTCTCAAGGGCTGCTGGTTGGATATGTGGATGGAACGAGCCTGGTACCTAGTGGGCTGTCATTTTTATTCACATGGATCTGATACCCAGAGATGACTTCCTGGGGGGTGGCCTCGTGGGGTGTGGACTGGCGTGGTTCCTAACTTGTCCCCTTCCATCTGCGCCGCCTCGCCTGCATGCCCCTGCTCCAGCATCGCAGAGTCTGCTCCTCCCCGGCCCTGGCCCCCGCCAGAGGAGCTCCTTTGGGGATGCTCCTTGTAACAGCCAGCCACAGACCCTCAAAAGCCAGCGGGAGCTCAGGAGGGCGAACCCCCTTCATTGCTGCCCCCCGTCAGGGATGCCACCCTCCAGTGCTCTCCCGTTCCTTGGGCTAATCTGCTTCTTCAGATCCTTTCAGATCGCCGGAGGGAAGTGACCTTTCAGTAATCCTTTTCCTGCTCCGTTCTAATGGTGGCTTTCCCAACCGTTGCTGTCTCCCTGTCCTGTTAGGAGCAGCCTGGAGGGAGATGACAAATGATCTCCCTCAGGCCTGGTCTGGCCTCTGGGTCACCTCTGTCCTGCCCGCTGGGCCACTTGCGCCCCCATCTGCCACACCCTCAAGGGTCAGCTGGGGATCCCTCCACGGGATTGGTTGATGATCGATGGGGAGCTAGCGGATGTCCCTGGCTGGGAAGGACGCTGAGGTCAGGAAGCGCCGTACCCACACTTCCGCTGTCTAACTACTAGGTCTCAAGATTCCGACTGGAAAAAAATAAGTAAAGCTCTAGAGGAGGAAGCTGTCCAAAGTCTTGGAAGTTGGCAGTAATGCTGTAGTCCCCTTGTAGGTGCCATAAAAGGAAACCTTCATTATGAGTCTCCCCGAGGCCAGGCGCAGAGTGCTGGCTGTCCCAGTCAGTCCTCGAAGGATGCCGCGTGTGGTCGTTTCATCACATTTTACAGATGAGGAGGAGGCTCAGAGAGGTTCAGTGACAGCCCCAGGCTGCACAGCTGATGATTCACCGGGTGGTTGGGATTCAGCTCAGACCTCTGAGTCTCACTGCAAAGGCTGTGTGCTCAGCGATGGGAAGAGCATTCTCTCAACCACCGTGAGGCTCCTCCCCTCGCTGCCCTCAGAGGTGCTTCTCCTCGGTGACCTTGGACCTGGCCCTGGCTTCCTGTGCCTCCACCACCCACTTTCGGGGGAGGGGGGGGCGGGGAGTCGCGCTTCTCTGCCTGTCTAGGTGATAAGCTTTGGGGGGCACCACTCATGCCTTACATTTCTTTGAAAAAAGTGTGTTTTGATAGCTCAAATTAACACAAGGATCATTTTATTAAAAAGATTCCAAATCCTATAGAGCTATCTGGAGTAACAAGCGGTGGGTTTTTATGTAGGCGTTCAGTGATGGCTTGTTGATCCATCCATTTCCCCTCCCACTTTCTCCAAACGGGAGCATTTGCTGAAGTTTCTTGGCCCAGAGGCCCATGGCAGGGACTTCAGCTCAAGACGTTTGCTGGCTCTTCTTCTGCCCTGCTCTGTCCACTGCATTTGGGGCAGCAGTGTTTGCAGCTTTATAAGGGGGGTGACGGGGTGATAATGGCAGGGAGGGGTGCCCCTGCGATGAGAGGACCTCTAAGAGCACCGGAACGTCTGAAACTGGCAGTGGTGGCCCCTGCAGCAGGTTTTCCATCCAGGGAGGCTGGTCATTATGACTCAGCAGGAGCGGGGGCCTGTGACCAGAGAGAGATCCGTTTATATCCTGAGGGAGGGAGTGGAGGGGAATCGAGAAGCCTCCGGTCAGAGAGGAAAAAATGTCTGCCTTGTTTCTGTAAGCCTTATGATGTGGCAAAGAATCACTTGCCTTCCTCTCCAAGGCCGTTGTTTCTAGGGCTGGGATTCAGGGCAAGTAATTGACTAACCATCACATGGCTGCATGTTGGAAGATCACCCTGAACCATTACAGGGAACAGTGGCACCATAGTGCTCTGTTGTAAGGATTTAAAGGTCCAGCTACATACATGACTGTCAGTTGAATGGGTCCATTAGCGTGATTGTTCCACTAATGAATTCAGTGGTTGCAGGCCCTACTGAATTAATTAATTTATTTTTACGTAAGTTTGCGGGTTTTTTGGGGGGGTGTATAATTGACATATAACATTATGTTAGTTTCAGGTGTATAATGTAATGATTCGATATTTGTCTATATTGCAAAATGATCACCACAATAAAAGTCTAGTTAACATCTGTCACCATACATGGTTAAAAATTTTTTTTTCTTGTGATTAGAATTTTTAGGATCTACTCTCTTAGCAGCTTTCAAATATGCGATACAGTATTATAAACTATAGTCACCCTGCTGTAATTACATCTCCAGGACTGACTTGTTTTATAACTGGAATTTTGTACCTTTTGACCCTCTTCATCTGCTGAATTAATTTATAATCCATCTTGGGTCCTACAGAAACTGCAAAGTAAAAATGCAAGCAGGGCCAAATACTGACAGTAGATGGTAAGTGACCCACAGAGCAAGGGCCCAGAGACCGCAAGAAAATCAGAGATGCAGGCTGAGCGCCTTGTCCTCTTGTCTCTTCTCTCGGTGTTTCTCTGCCCATCCCCGCCCAGCTGGCACTTCCCTGCTCGCACTAACACTATTCCCCATAAGTTGGCCATTTATCTTTTTTTACGTAAAAGACTCGTTTCCCCGGAAGATAATCCCATAGATAACCATTCCAGGGCTTAGCAACTCTCAGGTCAGGAAATCCTCCTTTGCCCCAAACCTGTATGTAGCAAGAGGGATTTATTTAGATTTAAGCCTGTTTCTTCTTGTTTTGGCTCCTTGTTGATGGAACAGCTGTTCACGAGGCCTCGCGATTGGCATCTGTTCTGTTGCTGAGATCCAGAAGGGCTGGTGCCAGGGTATTTTTTTCCTTCTCTCCCACATTGGAGGACCTCTTCAGAAGAAGCGCTGAAGTTGGGGGATGACAGCTTTGCAGGTCCCAGGGCCCAGCTGCAGGCTGCCCAAGCACTCATGAAAACCCACAGTGGCCATTCCCTCTTTCATGCTTTGTCATCACCCTAAGGAGCTCCTCTGCAAAAAGTCCCTTCTGCATACCCCTTGCACAGCTTGCTTTGTGTGTCTGCATCCCATACCAAAGTCTCGTCCAAATAGCTTTACTGCCAGTCTTCAGGATTTAGCCACGACCAAATGTGGATTCTGCATCTCTGAAAAATACTCCATAGCCTGTATCTCTGGGTCCACAGCGCCACCCAGTGGCAAATGTGAATCCAGCCAGCCCAGCTTCCCAACGGCTCTCAGTCGTGGGTAGGATTCAAGCGCTTCCCGGTTTCCTGCCGGCTTAGTGATGCGCCTAACCTGCTTCTTTCTCCTTTACAGGTGGCTATGAGAGGTTTTCCTCCGAATACCCGGAATTCTGTTCCAAAACCAAGTCCCTGGCAGCCATCCCACCTGCTGTGTCCCCAAGCGCCCCCGAGTCCTTGGACCTGGGCTGCGGCTCCTGTGGAACCCCCCTGCACGACCAGGTTGGGAGGGGCTTCTGTTCAGAGCTCTGCTTTTCACGGGCTTTGGACGCAGTACCTCAAGTTGGGGAGAACGTGGTGAACCGCGAGTATGGGGTGGGATGTTAGGTGGGTTAGGAATAAATTCCATTTGTTCCTTGGAATTCTTCCCCTTCCCTCTCTTAGTACCCTTGCTTTCAAAAAATATATAAAGACATAACTCGCTGAGTAGCCACTAGAGTTATGTGCAGACAAGCGAGGAGGCCGGCTGGAGCGGGAAGGGTGTGACCTGCCATGTAGGAAGCTGAGAGACACCCTCCTTTGAAGGAGTGGCCTGTGGACCCCCAGCCCTGATCTACAACAGTCCGCTTGTCCCTCATGTACGACCCAACTGTAAACACCAAATGGACATAAATGGTCAGCCAACCCTCCCCTAAGAAAATCAACTCAAGCTACCACACTTCTTACACACCCACCCCTTCCAGCCCTTTCATTTAGATGGAGAGAGAGTGAATTTATGGGGTCCAGCAACTCTGCTCCCCAAATCCCAGATCACTCGCGTGGCCCTGACTCAGAAAACTGTCATTAATTTAAGCCAACATTACTTCATTTTACCAAGGTCCCTCCTCTTGTCTGTGAGGCTGACATGGTGTCTGCTTTATTTTTTTTTAATTGAGTCTGGCCTAGGTTCATGTTTTAACTTTTTTTTTTTAAAGATTGGCACCTGGGGTAACAACTGTTGCCAATCTTCCTTTGTTTTTTTTTTTAAGGATTGGCACCTGGGCTAAGAACCGTTGCCAATCTTTTTTTTTTTTTTTTTTTCTGCTTTATCTCCCCAACCCCTGTACACAGTTGTATATCTTAGTTGCAGGTCCTTCTAGTTGTGGGATGTGGGACGCCGCCTCAACGTGGCCTGATGAGCGGTGCCATGTCCGTGTCCAGGATCCGAACCCTGGGCCACCGCAGCAGAGCGCACGAACTTAACCACTCGGCCACGGAGCCGGCCCCTGGTGTCTGCTTTTGACGTGCCAAGAGAAGGCTTACCCAACCATAAGTCCCTAAACCACAAAACACATAGCTTGATGATTAGCAGGTGCAAGCTCTGAATGTCACAGTGTGGCAAGCCAGCCTCGTGTCTGCCCCTCCATTCATCACAGGGGAGGTAGGCTGCTGGAGCCAATGGGAGGGGCCCCCAAAACTTTCCCTGTCCTGGCTTCTCTGCCCACAGCAGAGTGGAGTGTAAAGGCTGGAGACGTCCCACTGAGCCCCTTGTTCCCTCCAGGAGCCCCTGTGGATGAGGGGAGACCTGGAAGGCTGTGTCCACAGGCATTCTCCCCAGGGTCTGTGCAAGCCTACCTCAGGCTGGCTTCCCTCCCCCCGGCCCAAGCCCCCCACTGGCCCTTTTCCTAGCTGCCCACACTCATGATGCCTGGGGGCCCTTGTTTTCCCTTTCTGGTGCAGGGGGGTCCTGTGGAGATCCTTCCCTTCCTCTACCTCGGCAGTGCCTACCATGCAGCCCGGAGAGACATGCTGGACGCCCTGGGGATCACGGCCCTGTTGAACGTCTCCTCCGACTGCCCCAACCACTTTGAAGGACACTATCAGTACAAGTGCATCCCGGTGGAAGACAACCACAAGGCCGACATCAGCTCCTGGTTCATGGAAGCCATCGAGTATATCGGTAGGCTGGCCCTGGCTGGGGTCCCGGGTCCCAGGCCGGGTGGGGAGGACGAGAGGGAACCACTTGTAACTCATGTGTTGAAGGAGGGATTTAGGAGATGCTGTATCCAGGGTGTACGCAGTTTGCATCCTCCTCCACAGGAAGGCCTGCCCATTGGATGTTGCGTTGGGTGGGGATAGGAAGACAAACTCCCACGCCTGCCAGTACTGTTGGCTTACAGAGCCAATAACCTTTCCTTCTGTGTCTTCAGCTCTCTAGACCCATAAGGCTTTGGGGATAAGGAGGAAGACAAAGAAAGGGAGAAATGGGTCGTTGGTTTTGTTTCTGCAAATGGAAATCCTTGACTGTGTTGGGGTTTAACTGGCTTTAGCACAAGTTTTTCCTAAGTGGAGTGCATTTCTTCGGTTAAGTCTCAAAAATATCCCAGAAGGGGTGGAATGCTAGGATATTTTAGTCCCTCCCACGTGGGTTTCTTCCCTCCCCTTTCAGCCGAGAACGGTTCTTCCCTCAGTGGGAGTGTCCCATCCTCCATGCTTCTCAAATCCTCCCGCACCCCGCGTTCTGGCTCAGGCCCCCTGCACCTGCCGTTAGGTGAAGGCTCAGGACCGCCGAGGGCACTAATCGCATCTCTCTGCCCCAGATGCGGTGAAGGACTGCCGCGGGCGGGTGCTGGTGCACTGCCAGGCGGGCATCTCGCGCTCGGCCACCATCTGCCTGGCCTACCTGATGATGAAGAAGCGGGTGAGGCTGGAGGAGGCGTTTGAGTTCGTCAAGCAGCGGCGGAGCATCATCTCGCCCAACTTCAGCTTCATGGGGCAGCTGCTGCAGTTCGAGTCGCAGGTGCTGGCCACGTCCTGTGCCGTGGAGGCCGCCAGCCCTTCCGGGCCCTTGCGGGAGCGGGGCAAGGCCACCCCCACCCCCACCTCGAAGTTTGTCTTCAGCTTCCCAGTCTCCGTGGGTGTGCACTCGGCCCCCAGCAGCCTGCCCTACCTGCACAGCCCCATCACCACCTCCCCCAGCTGTTAGAGCCACTCTGGGAACCCCAAAACCAGTCGGCTTCTGGCAAGGGTTAGGTGGGCCATGTGTGGGCAGCAAGTCGGGACCTGCTGGGGGCAGGCGACCAAGCTCCTTCCCATCCATTTCTCCTTGGCCAACCATGGGGCCAGCTAGAATGGCAATAAGGACTGAATACCATATAAAAAGCAAACAAACAAAACACTCCAACTTACAGCAATAATGGCTGCCTCAGCAGGCAGGGGAGCCCTTGGTTTGGTTTATGTGTCAGTTTTACTTTTCAGATAGGAATTTGTTACCTCATTTTTTGAAGCAGTAAGGCTTGAAGTTATGAAACCCACAGATCCTGGCAAACGTGCGCACCCAGTTTGATTTACGGGGAGAGGGCGGGCGGGAGGGAAAGGAACCGGAAGAAAACAGGTCTGCCGGAAGTGCCTGGTTCTCTGTGTTTGGTCCCTTTTTGTTTTCCTAGTTAGAGGAATTTTTTTTTTTTAAAGAAATCTTTGAGGACATGATTTTCCTTTCTGAGTCACCCACAGGTGAAAAATTATGCTTAATAATAAATAAAAGTATTTATTAAGAGTTTCCTTGGAGTATGTAAGTACAAGGAGTCTAGTGACAGTGGATTTAGGATGTATTTATGTTGATGTCCATCAGCCGAGCACAAGAGCATGCGAGCCTCAAAGCAGTGAGGGAGTCAGTGGTGTCTCCTCCGTGTGGACCGGTTAGCATGATGATCAGCTTGCATTGGGTGCCACTGAGAAGCAGGCCAGGGCGGGTGGGAGGAGGAAGAAAGGAAAGGATGACATTTTAGTCGCTTTTGAAGCTGGTTTCTGGGCACATAGACCACTGATGCCGTAAACCACAATACCACCTTCTCTCTCTGATGATCGGTAACTCAGTTTGGCGGTGGCAGCATTTGCTTACAGGCCTGCCTGAGGACTTGTATACCATCTGTGATAAATGCTATACCATATATGGTGCTCCTGAAAAATTGGGTGCAATTCAGATTTTCCTACAGCAAATCATCTGGCAAGGCCATTGGGAAAACCAGCTAACTAGAGACAGGTCGGAAATGGATCCTTTTCTAAGTGGAAGCACCATCTCTTTTTGCATAGATTGGAGTTTTTAATTGTAGGGGGTTTACTCTGAAGTATACCAAGAAATTCTTGTGTTCTTCAAATTCCTAGTTTAGGTGAATATTTTTAAAGGCCCTCTTTTGAATAAAAAGAGGGGCGTGGACCCACATTTCAGGTCTCGCTGAGGCCTAGAATGGCAGAAGAGCGTGAGTGAGGAGTCGGGCAGACTCTGCTTGGGAGCTGGCTGCTGGGCTTCCATGACGGGCATGCAGGGCACTTGGGTGCCACTGTGGAATCCTTCCATGGGATAATGCCGTCTTAAGGGTCCTTTCCAAATGGAGGAATGGCTTTTGGAGGAAGAAGGATGTTTTCTGTGGTTTGGACTTGGGGGGAGGGAGGAGGGAACAAGCTCCATGTCGTTTCATTTGTAGTGTCGTGGAACAGTGTTGTCACAGAGTGCCAGATTAGAGGTAATTGCAAACTTGTCTAGAAACGAGAGCATGTTTCTTTTAGCCCTTTGAGAATCTACATCTAAATGAACATTCTTGCTCACCCGTAAATAACTTCAAGCCTCAATGTCAGAATAGTGTTGGAATGCTCTTTCTCACCCTGGCATCCCAGACAGGACCAGGTTGGTTACATTTCCTTCCAGAAACATAAACCTGTGTTGGCATCATTTGTCTTGCCTTTTGTCAAGCCCGTCTCTGGGTGAGGCCCAAGTTCCCGCTTCCTGTTTTGAGAAAAGCCTGGGGCTCCCTCCTTCCCCAGGAGCTGCTTGGCTGAATAGCGAGGGGTAAGCCATGGAGGGGTTGGGGTTCCTGGACAATGGTCCTATTTAGAGACGGCACGGTTGGACGTTCCCATTTTTTCCATGCCTCCTGGAAGTCGCTTCTTGTTTTGTGATGAATGCAGTCAAGTGGGTTCTGCAGCTGAAAGAGCGATGGGTTCCAGCAGCAGAGAGGGGAGGGCGAGAAGCCTGGAACAGATTCACTTTTTATAGAATGAGTCTACACTTGCCAAAACCTGCGTATCCTGCTTTCCCAGACTGGATTCCAACCACACGGACAGTCGGAGCTCAGGACCAGCCCCAGACATGCCTTTCCCCTGCTTTCCAAGTCAAGTCTTCACCACAATATCAGACTGCTATTTATAAAGCCATTTTCTTTGTACTTGATAACAGCATGAGTCCCCAAACTCTTAGAAATAAAATAGGAAATTGGCTTGATTGGAAAAGGGGATTTGGGGTCGTTATTCTCCCATCAGAAGCCTCTTGAATGACTTAGAAGTGTTCTAAGGAAGACACCATGGCAGGGTCAGTCCAGTGGGTTTCAACAGAAATCCCTCCCATGGAATGATTTCTGGTGACGTGAAATTTCTATAATGGCCAAAAAGCATTGCCGCTTGCACTGATTATCAACTGTGCTGTTGTCTACAAAAGGCTGTAGACTCACTGGATCTTTCTATAGAGACTGGGGAGTGCTGCCAGTTCCCTCCTGGAATCTTGTGTGACCCAAGGGTGCTGGTGGAGCCCTCAGGGAAATGGGCCTCCTCTCCCACGGAGCGGTAGTAGGCTGAAGCTGCTCGTGAGCAGGTGGCCGGGAGATCCCAGCTGCGGTCTTTCCCTTCCTGATGCCGTTTTCCTCAGGTGCTCATTCCACCTGGATTCCAGACTTTTCAACGAAGTTGGGAAGCCATGAAGAAACATTTAAAATCCTTGGGAAGGCGGCCAGAGGGAGGTAGGATGGTTGATTCAGGTGTGAGGGGAAGGGGCCGTTAGACTGGCCTCTAAGCCGGTAGTTTTAAGGCAGTGGTTCACCTTGGCTGCCCATTAGCATCAACGGGGGAGCTTTCAAAACCTTGCTCCTAGGCTATCCCAGACCAATTAAACCAGCATTTCTGGAGGAGGGACACAGGCATCAGTGTGTTTCAGAGCGCCCAAGTGCTGTCCATGTGTAACCAATTTGGGGAACTGCTTTCTGGATGGCAAGGTGCTGTTGGAGGCTGGGTCTTCATAACACAGAGTTGACTTGTCTCACAGAAACCACAGCCCGAGTTTGTCATTGGCTCAGCATAGTCTCACTGCCAGTCCCAGCCTGGCTGAGGGACAAGATGGTTTCTGTCAGGAGCTCAAGGAGCACGTGACCTCCTGAACAGGGCACCCTTTCATGCCCCTTGCAAGTCAGCTGATCTGTGCAGCATTGTTGGGAAACTGAATACAGTGTCTGGATGTTGATGTTTTTCCTCTTTGAAGATATCCCTCCCCCCAGGAGCACCCTGCCCTTCCTCAGAGTTTATGAGTCACACGAGGAAGAGGCTTCTTCAAGACAGAGCAATGCAATACTTGTAACTTCTGTAAATAGCCCCATCTTTCAGAGTGATGTCATTTCTACATTTGATATGCTTGTATTTCCGTAGGATGTATATAGTTTAGGGAATTTTTTTGTTTGGTTTTGTTTTTTTAGAAAAGTCAACATGTCTGTTTTTATTTATTGCTTGAAAAAGATCATTTGAAGAAAAATAAATACATTTCCAACCACCTCTGGCTTGGTTCATCTTTTTCTTGAAAACTGTGCTGCTACAGTGACTTGGAAGGGGGAGAGAGAAGATCTGGGTCATTTGACCATCTTGCTTGTTTAGTAATGTCTACAGTGGAGACTGGCCCCCAAATCAGTGAGCCCATGGTTGCTCCCTGGACGCCACTCAAGGTCAGTGACAGGAGAAGGCTAATAGGAAGCCCTAAGAACCTGGTTTCTCTAGGCAGAGAGACTGGCAGGAAGAACTGAGTGGTAAGAGACAGGGAGTGTCCTTCATCTGAAAGTCTGCTTTGTGCCAAGCACAGGATGGAGCAATCAGGATGGCTGCTGAGTGGGAGAGGGCTGGCCGAAACAGCCTAAGCACGGGTGATTAGGGCTGTAACAGAAGAGTGTATGAGGAGTGACCACCGCTGGAACACCCCTGCCCATCCATAGCAAGGGGGTCCAGCCCAGTTCACAGAATCCTAGGAAACTTTACTGACCTCACATTCTCCTGGAATCATGGAAATAAGCATTGTGTTTCAAGGCCAGATTGAAGAAATAAACAGTTGAAGATGCTACAAATCAGTGGTTACCCAATGCTGATCTGTGGATTGCTTGTTTCAGATTCCATTGGTACAAATTCCCCAAATCGTAAACCAGAAGCGTGGGACATAACGAGAGCACTTGACAAAGGCAGAAGGACATCCTGTGTTCTTGGATAAAAAAAGACTCGATATTGAAAAGATATTATTTCTCCATAAATTAACCTATACATTTAATGTGATCTAAATCAAAACACCAACAGGATTTGGGAGGAACATGGCAACATGATCCTGATTTCACCTAGAGAAATAAATATGCAGAAATAGGTAGGAAAATGGGAAAAATGATGAGGAGGGAATCCTAAGGAGGGGGGATATATCTCCTTTTGTGTGGTGCATCTATCACTATTGTGATAAAAATACTTTAAAATTTTTTATCAGAGATAATTTTAAAAATATGGAGATTCTTGGGCCCACCTAAGACTTAGTGTGTCAAACTCTGCAAACTCCTGCAAGAGGTTTGGACTGACTGCCATTTCAGGAATGCCTGATACAGGCTGTCCCCTTTGACCCGCCTTCCATTCGATCTGCCATCATAACAACCCACAGACCATAATTGTCTGATTTCTATCATTGTTACTACAACAATTTTCCCAAGAACTCAGTTGTGTGAACCTGCAACCACTTTATTTTGTTCATGAATTTGGAAATCAGAAACCTGGAAAAGGCTCTGTTGGACACTTCTCACCTGGGGTGTCTTGTGTGGCTGCAGTCGATGTTGGCTTGGGCTGCTGTCATCTGTTCAGTGTGGCTGGCCATCCAAATGGCTTGCTCACATGACTGGCAGCTGATGCTGGCGGTCGGCTCAGAGTTCAGTTGTGACTGTCGCCTTGAACATCTACCCATGCCCTCTCCAGTAGAGTAGTCAGATTTCTTACAACACAGATCAGAGCTCCAGTGCAGGCATTCCAGTGCACAAGGTGGAAGCTCCACCCCCTTCTATGAGCTCGTTTCAGAAGTCACAGAGTGGCACTTCCTCTATATTGGTTGTAGCAGTTTCGCCGACTCAGATCCAACAGGAGGCAAGAAAGACCCTGCCTCTTGATGGAAGGAAAGTCAAACAATTTTTCTAGCCATTTTTTTTTTTAAAGATTTTATTTTTTTCCTTTTTCTCCCCAAAGCCCCTCCGGTACATAGTTGTACATTCTTCGTTGTGGATCCTTCTAGTTGTGGCATGTGGGACGCCGCCCCAGCGTGGTCCGACGAGGAGTGCCATGTCCGCCCCCAGGATTCGAACCAACGAAACACTGGGCCGCCTGCAGCAGAGAGCGCGAACTTAACCACTCTGGCCACGGGGCCAGCCCCTCTAGCCATTTTTTAAAACCAACATGCCAATAAATGGTTATCTAGAAAACCTGAAAATGCAAGATTTACCCCTAATCCAGAGACGCCTCTTTCCAAGGTCTCATTCAAGAACCAAAACACAGCTTTCAACCACTATGCATACTGCTCGCTTATGCTACATCGGCTCCATCTGATCCGTAGATAAAGAAATGCTGGAAAGTAGAAAGCTGTAAATGCATAATGCAAGGAGAGAATGGGAGGAGGGAGGGTTTGAAGTAACGACTGATTTCAGACCAGCCCCCTCCCCATTAGGGCTTACCTCAAGTCTCCTCTAGTCTATTTACAGCTATGTCCACCCAAGCTGTCTTTCCTGCTGCACAGTGAGTGGCACAGAGACCAACCGAGTGCACCATACGAGACCAATTAGCTAGAGAAAATGTGTGCTGGATCCTCCACCACCAGAATCCAGAGCTACTGAGACCCTGTATCTGGCAATTGGGTTTGGACAGGCAGACAAGGGGAGTTCCAGGGTGTCTGGGTAAGTCAGACACATTCCCAGGAGCCCCTGCTAAAACCTCTTCCCCTGGTTTTCTGGGGTCACATACAGTGCAATGGGGGTGGGGAGGTTTGGACTGGGATTTTCATCCAAGGGTGTCAGTAACATCCATCAAATGAGCACGCCTCTGCTCCCTCCCAACAGTGGGCTCTTTGGTAAGAGCTGGGCTGGACAGCTTAGACCTCCAGCTTCCTACCCAGGAACCTAAAAGAGCTACAATCTATAGCGCAATCCCCACGCTAAGTGACCTTCGCAGTTGCTGGTGAAGAGTAGAAGGCACAGACTTTGTCCATGGCAGGAGAAAGAACAAGAGGAATGTGCCAATCTTGAGACAGAGGTACCTCACTCAGTGGAAAAAAATGTAGTCTAATGGTGTCCTGGGTTCTGACCAGTTGGATGGGCCACTCCTCTTCCTGGGAGAGAGAGTTGTTGGTGAGAGGATGGATGGACAGGCAAAGGCACAGAAAAGGGGTTAGACACAAGGTGAAAAGGGTCAGTTTCTCCAACATGTACCTTCATAGGGAGAGAAGCCTTTAGAGAAAGTTGTCTATTACCCAGGAGATTGGGGATTTCATAGCTCTTGTTCCTTAAAGGCTTTGTCCAGCCCCAGAACCCATGCGCCTACGTGGTGTGCACTCTATCCTCCAGGAATGAGCATCTGATTTCCAGGAATCTCACTGCTGATAGCACAGACGGAATTAGAGGAAGCCAGGATGATCTTCTGGAAGTGGTGCTCAGGTCTCTCATGAAAGCAGGGAATCTATTCTTCTCCTAGCGGTACCTAAGGGAACTGGCTCCCCACTTCCTGCCACGAGGAAGTTCACTGGAATGCTGCTGAACTTGACCTTGAGGTTCCAGGTGCCTCCCATCATGGTGTTCCCAAGCTGACTTTGGTAGTGGTTGTACAACCCTTAAATTTAATAAATTTACTAAAAATCACTGAATTGTACACTGAAAATGGGTAAATTTTATGGTATGTATATTATACTCCAATAAAGCTATTCAATGAGTAATACATGGAAATATCCTGACAAAAAATTCAAATAACACATATACATAAGAGTAAAAAGTAAAAGCTCCTCCTTCTCTACATCCCACTTTGCCTTCCAGTAAACAAACTGAGCCATTTGGTCTAATTACTTCAAGACTCTTATTTATACATTTTATAAATGAACATGTTTGACAGGATAACATTCATGACATTAGCCAAGATCTCCACCCGCCCCCCCACTGATCCCTGTTACTCCTGGCCTGGCCACACCTTGATAGCACCATTTACTTATTGCCCCAGGGATGGCACTGGAGAACAGAGAAACTCAAGAATCGCATTCCTGTCTTTTGAGTTGCAAAGGCATAAATCAATAGAATTGGGAAAACCTGTGTTTGCTCCATCAGATCCTCTTGCCCTAGGGGATCATGGTGCACATTTGTTAATCCGAAGCCTGCTTTTTCACTTAACAGCACATTCTGTGGATGTCCTGTATCCCTACCACCAGTTCCATTTCACCTGCTTTATTTTTTTGGCTGAGGAAGATTTGCCCTGAGCTAACATCTGTTGCCAATCTTCCTATTTTTTTGCTTGAGGAGGATTAGCTCTGAGCTAACATCTCTGCCAATCTTCCTTGATTTTATATGTGGGTCGATACCACGGCATGGCTGAGAAGTGGTGTAGGTCCATGCCTGGGATCCAACCCTGCAAACCCAGGCCACCAAAGTGGAGTGTACAAACCCAACCAGTGGGCCATGAGGCTGGCCCCTTATTTCACTCATTTTAATGGCTGCATAATATTGTATAATAGGCACAAATTCTTTATTTTTAAATAGCATTTAATTTTACTTTTTATCTCTTCTTTGGCTTAAGAATGGTATACAAGACTGTTTTTTAACTTCCAAGTGGCTAGGTTTTTGTTTTTTTAACTTTTCTCTGTGATTGTTAGTTTTATTGCACTGTGGTCAAAGAATGTGTCATGTTTGATGTCTACTTTTTGCAGTTTGAGGGTTTACTGTGATTGAGTACAAGTCAGTTATTGTAAATGTTTCAATGACATTCGAAAAGAATGTACCTTCTTGATTTGGGGTACAGAGTTTTATATATTTGTTAAAGTCAAGTTAGTTAAACATGCTATTCAACACCCTGATGTTTTTATTTATTTTTGCCTTCTTTGTCAGTTTCTTAGAGGAATGTATTAAAAATATAAGGAGGATTTGATAAAGTCAGAATCATAGTGGATGATTTTAACAGGTTTTACTTTTTATGTTTTAACGTTGAGTTGCATGCACAAAGAGTTATGATTTTTATGGCTTCTTGTGGCCACAGGTGATGTTTCTCTTTGTTCCAGGCAATGTTCCATTCTCCTTTGTCTAGAATCAATAATACCATTTCTACATTTGTTTAGTTACCACTTGCCTGGTGTGTCTTTATATGTCTCCTTTTCGTTTTAACTAACAGTTGGGGATTTATCTTTCCATTATAGAGAAAACATGACCATTAAATAATAGAAATATGACTATAGTGTAGGTTGCATTCTGTAATTAGGCCAAATGTTGATTCTGGATATTTTGCTTACAACAATGTAACTGCATTTAATATATAATCC
Source organism: Equus asinus (assembly GCF_041296235.1). Classification (NCBI taxonomy): domain Eukaryota; kingdom Metazoa; phylum Chordata; class Mammalia; order Perissodactyla; family Equidae; genus Equus; species Equus asinus. The sequence continues at coordinate 14,018,248 of NC_091816.1, forward strand.
ATTGCTTTGAGTAGATACAGCAAGATTCAGCCTAGAGAGACATTTCTCTCAGTCCTCTTCATTTCCACCTTCCAACGGAAAAGATTCTCTTCCAACATTCTGAGAAAATGGGAAAAAATAACAGAGGCACTAGAAGAATTGCGTATTTACAGTTCTGTTATCATCATCACTTTTTTCATTTCTAAGGTGATTGCTCCTGCTTTAAGTTTCCAAACAGATTAAAGCAATTCACCTGGAAATCAGACTCCAAATTTAGAGGAGAGGCTTTGAATTACTGAGCCACGTGATTTAAAAACTATTCTTGTTTCAATCTTTTTCCTTCCCACAGTAAAATAGCTTCACTGGAAAATTCAAATGCATCAAAATATTAAAAAACATGGGGCCAGCCTGGTGGCCAAGTGGTGAAGCTTGTGCACTCTGCTTCAGCGGCCCAGGGTTTTGCCGGTTCAGATCCTGGGTGCCAACATGGCACTGCTCATCAAGCCATGCTGAGGCAGCGTCCCACATGCCACAACTTAGAAGGACCCACAACTAAAATATATAGCTATGTACTGGGGGGTTTTGGGGAGAAGAAGGAAAAATTTTAAAAAACAATAAAAAATCTTTAAAAAAATTAAGAAACAAAAAATCTTCTGAAACCCTGTTATCTTGAAACAACCACTCTCCACATTCCATGTGTATCTTTATATATATGTATATATGTTTATATATGTATGTATGCATGTGTATATATGTATATATGAGCGTGTGCATTTGATGTTCTAATTCATGGACAGAGTCATGATAGTTATATTTCCTCGTGGCTTATAGATGATGTTTCTTTGCTCTGTGTTTTAGGTAGATAGATGTAAATATATGTATGTATATATACACAAATACACACAGTATTTCTTTCAAAAATGTCAGACATATTGTAAAAGAATACTTTCTTTTGACTTAGCTCCCTCCCTTCCCCAACCTTGCAAACAACCATTATTAACAATCATGTGTCCTTCCATAGCTCTCCATGGTCGTAAAATCATAAACAATATAATGTATTATACAGTATAACGGTACAAACTACATATACCATATATCTACATGTATAATTACATATAGGGATTTTACTTGGTATTGTTCGCTTTTGACAAAAGATTTTCACATACTGAGGTATATGGGGTAGCTATTCTGGTTCCAAACTGATTTGGCTTGAACTAAAGAAGCCTACTTATGGCCTATCAAACCTACATCGTACATCTGCTTTAACTATTAAAGAACGCATTAAACATTATCTCAAAGGATGCACTCTTTTAAGATAAGAATGCATGCTTCCCCTCCTAGACCCACCAGTATGGGTAAAGCCCATATTGGTGTATTGGTGCTCCTGAAGGTAAGTAAGTTCCCTTTCCCGGACATCAGGGTCATGTTGACCTGCTAATTTGCAACCTCTCTGAAACTTTGATGAATATGTATCCTGGGTGTGTTTATGGTCTGTGTTCTAAAAAGGTATAAAACTGTAGTGAAAACCCACGCTTCTCTGGAACGCTTTCTTCCTTTGTGGAAACTGCCTTCCTAGGTTATAATCCTCAGTTTGGTTCAAGTAAAACTAACCTTCTCTCTCTTATGTATAAAATGGTTATTAGTTATTTTGTGTTGACACTTTGTAAAAACAAGACTATGCGGGGGGGGGGGGGCGGGGGGCCGTGGCCGAGTAGTTAAGTTCTCACGCTCCATTTTGGTGGCCCAGGGTTTCCCTGGTTTGGATCCTGGGCGTGGACATGGTACTGCTCGTCAGGCCATGCTGACGTGGTGTCCCACATGCCACAACTAGAAGGACCCACAACTAAAATATACAACTACGTGCTGGGGTGATTTGGGGAGAAAAAGCAGAAAGGAAAAAAAAAGATGATTGACAACATTGGTTAGCTCAGGTGCCAATCTTAAAAAAATAAATAAATAAAACCTCACGTTCTACATATTTTTAAAAAACCCAAGACTACACATATAATATGCAATTTTCTGCATCTTGCTTCTTCAATATAGTGTGGAAATCCCTCCAAGTCAAATGATAAATGATCTAATTCATTCCCAAATTTTAGTGCTTTATATAGATAATTTATTCACATAGATCAAAATTTTAAAAAAATCCAGAAGTGTATATAATAAAATGTCTCCTTCTCAATTATGGTACCCAGCCACCCAGTAAAGTCATGTTTACCAATGTTACCAGATTTTTACATATCCACCCGGAAGATATTCCATGCATTTACAAGCACATGAAGGCATGTATGTTTATATAATTTCTCCGCTGACCCACTGCTTTTCCACCCCAACACTCACTAACACATTGTTATAAAATTTCCCGAGTTTTGTCAATCTGATAGGTAACTTGCATTAACTTATTCTTTTAACTTGCATTTCTCTTATTATGAGGTTGAGCATTTTTTTATAGATTCAAGAACCATTTGTGTTTCTTCTATGAACTGTGTGTTCATAACTGTTACCTGATTTTCTTTTTATTTATTTATTTTTTCTTGGCACCTGGGCTAACAACTGTTGTCAATCTTTTTTTTTTTCTGCTTTATCTCCCCAACCCCCCCCGTACACAGTTGTGTATCTTAGTTGCAGGTCCTTCTAGTTGTGGGATGTGGGATGCCGCCTCAACGTGGCCTGACGAGCGGTGCCATGTCCGCGCCCAGGATCCGAACCCTGGGCCGCTGCAGCGGAGCGCGGGAACTTAACCACTCGGCCACGGAGCTGGTCCCTGATTTTCCTTTTTTATCTTACAGATTTTTAAGAACTCTTTCTGTATGAAAGAGATTAGCTCCTGGTCTATAGTAGGAATGGCAAACATTGCCCCCAGTTTGTCATTTGACTTTTTAATTTTATATATATATATATATATATATATATATATACACACACACATTATATATTTTATTATATATATACACACTCATATATTTAAACAAATGCCTGCTTGAGTCCTGCTTTCAGTTCTTTTGCGTATATACTATCCTGCCTTATTTTAAATTTAGACAGAGAACAAAGCTGCTCACCTGTGGCTGGGCACCCACCGCCATGTAAGGGAGCTTCAGTTCAATTTCACTGTCGTGTGCTGAGTGAGGGCCTGAGAGTAGAGCTGTCTGCCCACCTGCTCTCTTTTCCTCATAATTCTCCTGGGTCTAAACTTTGGAGCAATGGTCTATAAAATCAGGCTCTCAGTCCAAAGTGGAGGAAACATAAAGAGCATTTGCTTTTCCCCTTTATTCTCCCTAGTTTCAAACTAATTAAAAAGTACCAGGATTCTGTAAAATATGTCTACACTGTTTACCTCCTTGAAGTCAAAGGAGTTAGACAAAGTTAATTATTTTTATTTATTCAATATTTATTTCTTCACGTGCATCTCTATGTCTCCTCTCTCAACTAAAAGAGAAAGTATCTATGGACATCCTTGGCTTGTACATACTTTTGTGTCCTTATATTGCTCTCCCTTTAAAAATAGACTTAAATTTTTTTTTTTTCAGAAAGATTAGGCCTGAGCCAACATCCCCTGCCAATCCTCCTCTTTTTGCTGAGGAAGATTGGCCCTGAGCTGATATCTGTGCCCATGTTCCTCCACTTTATATGTGGGATGCCTGCCACAGCAATGGCTTGATAAGTGGTGCGTAGGTCCATGCCTGGGATCTGAACCGGGGAACCCTGGGCCACTGAAGCAGAGCACACGAACTTAACCACTATGCCACCAGGCCAGCCCTAAAATGGACTTAATTTTTTAGAGTAGTTTTAGTTTCACAGCAAAATTGAGCAGAAAGTACAGAGATTTCCCATATAACCCCTGTTCCCACACCTGAATACCCTCCCCATTATCAACCTCCCCCACCAGAGTGTACATTTGCAACACTTATGATGAACCTACAGTGACACATCATTATCACCCAAAGTCCATAGTTTACATTAGGGTTCCCTCTTGGTGATGTGCATTTTATGGGTTTTGACAAATGTATAATGACATGTTTCTATCATTATAGTATCATACAGAGTATTTTCACTGCTCTAAAAATCCTCTGTGCCCTGCCTAGTCTCCCCTCTCTCCCTACCTAATGTCTAGCAACCACTGATCTCTTAACTCTCTCCATAGTTTCATCTTTTCCAAAATGGCATATAGTTGGAATCATACAATACGTAGGCTTTTTAGACTGGCTTTTTTCACTTAGTAATATGCATTTAAGTTTCCTCCATGTCTTTTTCGTGACTTGACAGCTCATTTCTTTTTAGTGCTGAATAATATTCCACTGCCTGGATGTACCACAGTTTATCCATTCACCTACTGAAGGGCATCTTGGTTGCTTCCAGTTTTGGCAATTATGAGTCAAGCTGATTTAAACATTTGTGTGCAGGTTTTTGCGTTAATGTAAGTTTTCAACTCCTTTGGGTAAATACCAAGGAACACAATTCCTGGAACATGGTTAAGACTATGTTTAATTTTGTAAGAAACTGGCCAACTGTCTTCTTAAGTGCCTATACCATTTTGCATTCCCACCAGTAATTAGTGAGTTCCTGTTGCTCCCCTCCTCACTAGCTTTTGGTGTTGTCAGTGTTCCAGATTTTGGCCATTCTAATAGGAGTGTACTGGTATCTCACTGTTGTTTTAATTTGCACCTCCCTAATGACATACGATGTTAAGTATCTTTTTATGTGCTTATTCGCGATCTGTTTGTGTTCTTTGGTGAGGTGTCTGTTCAGGTCTTTGGCCTATTTTTTACTCAGGTTGTTCATTTTCTTAATATTTAGATTCAACAGTTCTTTGTATATTTTGAATGACAGTACTTTATCGATATGTCTTTTGCAAATATTTTCTCTCAGTCTGTGGCTTCTCATTCTTGCCACAGTGTCTTTTGCCAAAGTTTTTAATTTTAATGAAGTTTAGTTTATCAGTTTCTTTCTTTCATGCATCAGGTCTTTGGTGTTGTATTTAAAAAAGTCATTGCAGTATGGGGTTTCCAGTTCTGGATGTAGGGAGCTGGGAAGCCTCCACTCTGTCCCAACCACATGTAAAAAATTGAACAGTGAAAAATCATCTCCTGTAGGACACGTGAGAGAGGTGAGGACACAGGGAAGACTGCTGTCCCCAAGACTGGAGACGCTGACAGGTGAATATGGAGAGTAACAGTTTGCTGGAGCCGAGACTCATGAGTGGGAACCGCTATGGGAACCAGTGTTGGGTGGGAGAGCAAGAACTGTAACTGACGAATTGCTGGAGGCCCAACGTGGACAATTCTGAGAGGTAAAAACGCCAAGGGGACCCAGTCAGGGGGCTACTACAATTTTGTGAGATTTATTTCCAGGAGCTCAAACAGGTTCCCATGGTAAATACTGGAGAAAAATCTCCTTGTGCTTCTGGCAGGAGGGAGACCGGAACCATTTTGAAATACACAGGAGCGCTTCGTTCTTAACAAGTCCTGCCCTTAGGAGAGGAAGTTACCCAGAGCCTAAAAGGGCAGCTTCTCACTCCGTGTCTTGGAGGTCCAGGTCCACTCGGCAGCACTCTGACTTCCAATCCAGCAGAAAGCTCATTTAGTCTCACAGCAACTCTATGACATAGTAGTAGCAGTGTACTCATTTTTAAAGATGAGATAACTGAGGCACAGGGAGGATAAGGAACTTCCCAAGGTCACATGACTAGTAAGTAAGTGGCAGAGCCAGGCTATGAACTCAGGCCGCCTAAGGGCAGAGGTGGTAGTCTTAATCCTTCAGCAAACTCGTTGCACTAACAGACTCTCTAGTCACCTAAATTATCATTGGTACACTTCTGTTTTCTCCTAGGACCCCAAGAGCATTTCATCTGTATCATCTTGTACATCTTCCAAATATTCCCATTAAATAACTATTTGGCAGACAGTATTCTTACTTGGGAGATAGAAGAGTAGAGGCATACAGCCTTCATGGAATTTCCTTGGAGTTGTGAAGCAATTTAGTGGTACGTGGCAGCCGTGGTTTCCTGACAACTTCAGCCTCTACATACCCCCAGTGATTCACATCCATGGTCATCTTATACTTTGTGCTTTGTATTACATACTTCTGATTTGTAAGCAGAATTATGAAAGTAAAGAAGAATAGACTTACTTTGCAAATCAGTCCTTGGCCAAGAAAAATATGCCAAGAGTGATATTACCAAAATGGAGTTATAACCCATGTGTTGTCTTAGGTATGCAAAGCTTTGTTATTAGCACTATTGGACAGGTGGGAACTGGTCAAAATGAAGACACACACACCACCTCCTTCCACTTCTGCTGTCTCTAGGTCCAGTCCTCAGAGTAGATGCCAACCAGAAAACCTGGCAGCTAGGTCCCAGCTTAAGGGGAACTGATGACCTTTTATTATTCCCAATATAGTGCCAGGTGCTCCTTCAGCTTGGAGGCTGCCCTATTGTACTGTCTTATGATTATAAAATAATGAAGAAAAGTGAACCGTGACAAATGATAGAGGTTTACAAGTGCTATTAATAGGGTGTGCTGCCTCTAACCTGAGGCGCTGGGTCACACCAACCAAAGCCCTCAATGTAGCCAATGGAATTCAAAAACAGTTGTTCAAAATTTGCTGCCCAGGAAGCACCACCCCTTTCTATTAATAGGATTTAGTTTTCTGGCAAGTAATTTTCTGCAGAAAATAAATCCAATCCAGCAAGTGATTTGTAGCCCTCCCCTACACTTCCCCAGACCCCCAACCCACGGTGGCTCAAGCTATAAAAGCGAGCCCTTGGAATACTTCTGTATCAATAACCAAACCAAGCTGTTGAAATTCTGAGTTGTTTGTTATTTTATATTCTGCTTGCTTTTTGTGCACAATTCAGATAATTTCTATTTTCTAATACACCAATAACCAAAGGCGAGCACCTGAGTCTAACAGCATTTAGCGTCTGATCTTCTCAGGAGACACTGAGGATATAAATTCATGTAGCAGAGTCACCTCGGTGTTTTCATTTCTGCCTAAACACTGAAACTCCATATACAGTCAGAGTTTGGTGCATATTGTTGGGGAAGAAGAAATTTCTCCTCTTCCTTTCTAAGTTCTTCTAGCTGGTCTAAGATTTAACTAACATGAGACAGTTTAATAACATGCATACCTTCTGTATACATGGGAGAGACCTAGGAAAACTGAGTGACTCACCAAAATGGCCAAAGCCACCACCTTAAATGCCATCTTCAGCTAAAGACAAAAGAAGATGTTGGGGTTGGAGGGAGTCAGTTATGAGAGGTTACCAAGAAAAGCACAGTAAACCAGGGTAAGGTTGTTATGCAGATTTAAGTTTTTGCCTTCTGCATCGATAAGAGTTTCTAGAGATAAGGCCATCCCCCTCTTCCTGGTACAGTGAGGGACACATCCTCACAAATGGAGAATTCCCTAACAAATGTAAGTATCTTTTATAAAGGGTTACTTCTACAGTCATGTGCCACATAAGACATTTAGGTCAATGATGGACCATATATACAATGGTGGTCCCATAAGATTAGTTCCATGTAGCCCAAGTGTGTAGCAGGCTATATCATCTAGGTTTATGTAAGTATACTATATGCTGTTTGCACAAGGACGAAATTGCCCAACAAAGCATTCTCAGAATGTATCCCCATTGTTAAGTGATGCTTGACTGTACTTAGTTTTCAGAGCTCCTCCCAAATATGTTTCTTAAAAATAACCAGTCTAAAATAGGCCTTATGCCAAAGAGACATACTTTGGGCTGACAAATTCTGCCCCCCTACAGTCCTGCCTTTGTGACTTCAAACAAGAAGTTTCACAGTCCAGAAGCTAAGCTGATAGATTGCTTCATCTCATTGAACCAGTCACTCAGCCCTGAGAATAGGTCAGTTCAGTTAAACAGGTATGTCTCATTTTAGGAGGTGGTGTCATGCTGGGTTCCCAAAATTAGGCCTATATTGTGTGAGAAATCAGGTATTTAATAAGAGGCATTTCTATGGAAACAAAAGAAAAACAAAGGTTAATGATTGGTGTAGACTATAAACCAGTTTTCGAGTCCAGGGGCAGCCAGTCAAGGTTTCTAGGGTCAAAGTATCTTTTGCAGTTTGAACTGTCTCTGATGACATCAGGTCAACTTTCTGAGTGGCTTACACAGCAACAGGCACGAAGATTGTCTAAAGCATAGGCTATTGTGGCGATCACTCTTAAGTTTATACCTAGTTGTTCAGTTTCAGTTTTTACAGCTTCAGGAAAAGGGCAGCTTTAGTTCTCAATGATTCCAAGTCAAAAGTGGGAGAAAAATTGGAGGCATTAGTTTAGAGAGCTGCAGCCAAATATTTGAGGAAACTAGAAGAACTCAGGACTCAGTTCAGTTTACAGGTTGAAAACAAAATCTCAAAGACAATTAACAGAACTAGAATCTAATATCCATAAGTGCCTGTTATAGTTTCTATTGAAACATAATTTTTTTCTCTATAATCACCCTCATTTTTATCAAAAATAGACAAAATAAGACAAATTTATTTGCAAAATAAGCCTAGTTTCAATAAATTTGGCCTCATTATTTACATAAATGCTGCAAGAATAGCAATTGATCATATGGGCTTTCTAAAATCTTCTTTGCTGAAACTTTTCATAAGTACTCTCCAGATTGAACTTTAACAGCCTCTTGAGGGTAAGAAGCCAGGCCAAATATGCACCATCATACTTTGCCTGTAATACGTTTAGATTTGGGTTAGTTCCTCTCTTCTTGAGGTCCCCCAAATATCCTGAGGTTCTTTTGCCTGCCAGGAAGTGACCTTCCTTATTCACCTGGTAAGGCTGTTAGGAACCATATAAGGAAGATACAAGGCCAATTTTTCTAAGGGGGCTTTATTGGCTTCCGTAAAGTCAATCTTAGTTCCTTATGCTGTCTGGTCACATCTGAGTCTGTGCATGTCTTTCTCAAACATGACATTCCAGTCAAAGCCATGGTAATATAACCAATGTTTTCCGATTGTGCCCTCTTACAAGGAGAACAGATTCCTAGTGAACTTATGTAAATAACTATATTGCCAAGAGAATATAAGAATACTCACTGAGAGTTTCTGAATTCTAGAGGGATCAGGTAGGGAAAAAAAGATAAATGTTTTTTGCTCTAAGTCATAGGTAGCTTAAGAGAAAAATACTTTCTTTAAATTTGGAAAAACAAAACATTGAAAAAATCAGCAATATTTCAAACAAAAAGTTATAAAAATTATAATCATTCTCAAAAGCTCATTTAGTCCTAAGAAATTAATTCTTGATTTTTATCTTTAGCAGTTTTATAAAGCCATCTGCTTCTTCATTAGAGTTCCATAAATTCTTAACCAGGTCAGTGGTATGATCTGAAAGTTTCTCAGAAAGCTGCACTCTAGAGTGAGCGTCAGAGTCCTTTCCATGAATTTCTCTAAAGGTGAAACATATTTGCAAAAGCATTAGAGTAAAATAATAACTGTCTGTAAATAACAAAATATTTAAAATGGCATGGTTAAGGATCTGATTACAATGCAATTGCAAGGAAATTTGGTTATTTCTATAACACACATTTTATGATGGTAACTAGAATTATGACTGATAACATTATACCAGGACATAACAGATTTTTAGGAATTTCATACAATTTTTAGAACAGTTATATTAATAACATTCATCCATGCAATATAACTTAAGGTTTATCATCACTTCCTATGCTTCCTATGCTTATCAATGCTTCCTATGCAATTTAACATACCAAATAAGCTAATTAGTTTAATATCTCTCTTTGAGATTTTTCAGGAGCCCTCTGAAAAATCCCAAAGTTAGCTAGAAGTCAAAAAGACTTGATTTAAAATTTTATTTTGGGAAGTTTGCCAAAATTTCAAAAGGTTTTAGAACATTTGGTCATATAGGATCCTAGGTTACTGTGAAACAATATTTAGTTATGCATTTAACCATGGTGAGAAAGACTTTGCAGGCAAATATAGAAAGTGAAAAAGTTGTAAGTAAAACTTAGCTCTTGTAATCAAAGACCTGATAAAACAACACAGGAAATTATTTGGATAAAACACAAATCCCTGCTTTTTAGGCAGACTAATCAAAGGTAAAGAAAATCTTTCATAATCTCTTTACCAAGAGCAGACCAAAGTTCAAAATAACTTTGTCCTTTTAACAGAGAAAAAACCAAATTCTAACTTTGTACCAGCTTACTTTTGATACTAAAACTCACTTACTTAAATTCATTCCAATCTTGGCTTGATTAAGTATAAAACTCTTTTCTCAAAGTTCCTTTTCCACAAACCTTCTATAACTTCCTTTTTTATATTCAGATTTTCTCCTATGCTTTCCTTTTCTCTCTTTTTCTTTAACCTCTTTTTAGGACAAAAGAACTTTTTGTTTTCTCTTAATAAATGCAATTCATTCCTTATACTTCTTTTTTTTTTTTGTTTTACTGAAAACACATTTTATACTAAGATGTCCCCCTTATTATTTTAGTAGTTTCAATTATATATGTTAATCAGAATTTTTAATCATTAGAAACCTTAATTCCTAGTGAAAACTAAGAAGTAAGCAATTGTGAATTGTTTCTTACACCAGTATTTTTTTGACTGGCAAACTTATAAATACACTTTATAATTTCCACAGACATATGCTTCTCTATAGCACAATTTTCAATAAAGCATAAGACATGTTTACTACCAGACCTAAATTTATCTTTTAGTTTCTCTATAATAAGAAGCCAAAAGTAGATAATCCTATGTTTAGTAATTAATGTTCAGTATTTTATCTTATTTGGAAATGATCTAGATATTCAATAAATTTCCATCATTTAACTTAATTTAGCAAAACTCTAAGGTTTCAAGTTACCAAAAAGATTTTCATGCTACTTTCAAGTACATAAAACATAACACATAATTATTGTGAAAAAGTTCACCTAAAACCTTTTCTTATTTACATCTATTTAAATCATTTGTTCATATCAATTGTTTAGATTATCTACAATAACTTCATTAGACAAAGTCAGCTATAATTCTAAGCTAACATGTATATTTTATTATTTTAATATATATTTAATATACTTTGTATATTTATTATAAATATTATTGATATACAATACTTTAATATTATATATTATTTTATAAAATATACATATTTTCCTGACAAATTTTGTAACAGAGATAAATTTGACTAGTAAACCCAGGTAGAATATAAGTTGTTTATCTGTGTTATAGTCAATGTTACTAACTCTAAAGACATGTCTGCTTTAATTAACAACCAACTTAAACTAGCTTTAATACCTAATGTTTTCCCAGATCACATAAACTTGAAATTCATTTGGGTTCATTTCTAGTATGTTTCTGAGAATTTAGAAGACTCAATCCTTAATTACTGTGATTGTTTGTTTTAGATCCAATTGAATATCACTCATTACCAACTAATTTTGGCAATACTATCCAGAGGTAAAAAAAGAAAAAATCACATTCACAACATACATATATGAACACACATACAAACACATAGACGCAAACAGAGATCTTATAGCTTTCATTAAATTATGGTTATGAATCAGGAGCAACACAAGATTTACTAGTTTATAAAAGAACAGTTGGATCCAAATTTTGTTTTGGCAGTTGGAAAAAGTTAAGTTCACTTGCTAAAGCTTTTTACTAATATTTGTGGAGAGGACATTTGAAGTTTTTTCATTTGACCAATTTCCAAATATTTCCTTTTTTTCCTTCCTTCTGATGAGAAACTTCTCCCTAAGGTTTGAATATCAAAGAATGGATCTTAGTTCCCAGAGAAGATGGGGGTATAAAATTTACATTACAAAGGCACAGAGAAAAGTATTCAAGTTTTCTCTAAGATGGAGTTTTTGGGGCATTTTTGCCTATTATCAGAGGTCTCAGGCACTTTAAATTTTTAAGTGCAGGACAATTCTATTTCTAATATCCTAATATCTCCAAGCATTTTGAGAAGAATAGAGCAGGTTTGGGGGATGGTAAATGTACGTGAGCTTTTGAACTGTTTCTGGAGCCATTCCTGGTTTTGTAGATGTGCAAGACAAAGACAGTTGTTTTCAATTCCTAGCCTATCAAAGGACTGACCTGCCCATCCAACTAAACTTGTTTTTAAATGAGGGAGAGTTTCAACTAAGATGGAAATTGAAAGACTTCTATGTTCTAGAACTTCAGGACAATTATTTAGACTGAGAACTCTCTAAAAAAAATTTTCAAATTTAGAAGTTTTTCCAATCTACAGGGTCAATTGTCTGGTCATTGACAAGTAGGATCTTCTCAATAGTGACTCCAACCAATAAGCCTTTTTATGGCTTAATCATGGAGGTGGCCCAAAAGGACAGGGCAAAGGATACAGCCCTCACAAGATCCAGAAAGTTCACTCTCAAAATAATCTGAGAAAGCAAAGGCTTTCATTGCACAGGCAGTAAGGATGGAGTAGTGAAAATGGTGTCTCCGATCTCCACAAAAATGTGAGATACTTCCAGTCAGAAAACTGCTAATTTGTGACCCTGGGAAGGTGGTACTGGAATGAGCTTTTCCAGCACTAACAAAGCAACGAAGGTTGAGATGACAAAGGCCCCTTATGGAAGAGGACCCCTTACGACAAATCCCTTGAGAATTGGCATGGCCAGAGAGAGTGCTGCTTCTGACCTTGTGTCTTGGAACCCTGGTCCATTCAACTGGCTACCAAGATGCACCCAAGTAAGTGCACCTTCTGGACGGTGGAGACCAGAGATGATATTCTCATTGGTCACAAAGTAAGCTCTTAAGACACAAAACAAGATAAACAAGACAACAGACAGAGACAAAGACAAACAATGATCATCTCCAGGAGGAAATGGGTCAGTAAAGCCAAGAGTACTCTACCAAATTTACCAGAGTTGCTAAGTCCAAGGAACCAGCTACACAAATATTTTCTCCTGCTAAACTAAATTTGGAAAGGAAAAATCTCTGCTTTCACTTCCTTCGGACCCTGCAAGCAGAGATCCCGAAGACTGACATGGTAAGAACTCTTACCTTCTGCCAGCTCCTGTCAGAGGTCCAGGATCTCTCAGCTGCAGTCCTCCCAGAGAGAGCAGCGTCCTACTAGTGAAGTCTGCTGGCTGGCTTACCAACTGTCGAGGAGAAAGCAATTTCTCCTCTACCCTTCTAAGATCTTCTGGCTGGTCTAAGAATTACATTGACATGAGACAGATTAACAGGAGAAAAACAAAAGTTTAATAACATGTATACCTCCTGTATACATGGGAGAGACCCAGGAAAACTGAATAACTTGCCAAAATGGCCAAACCACCATCACAAATACCATCTTCAGCTAAAGACAAAAGATGTTGCGGTGGGGGGGTCAGTTATGAGAGGTTATCGAGAAAGCACAGTAAACAAGGGTAAGGTTGTTATGCAGATTTAAGTCACAGCTTTCTGCATTGATAAGAGTTTCTAGAGATAAGCTCACCTCCCTTTTCCTGGTACAGTGAAGAAGACATCCTTACAAATGGAGATTTCCCTAAGGAATGTAAATGTCTTTACAAAGGGTAACTTCTACTTGGTTTTCAGAGATTCTTCTATGTTCGCTGTTTCTTAAAAACAACCAGCCTAATATAATCCTTATGACAAAGAGACATATTTTGGGGTCCCAAGTTGTTTTCCTACAATATCAATTGGTATCACAGTCTATAGTGGAAAGAATTCTGGGATATATCATATTTCATCACTTTGAGTCTCAGTTTCTCCATCTATAAAATGAGGATTAAAATATATATTTTGCAGCGTTGTTAGCATTAATGACAATGTACACAAAGTATCTTGTTCATTGTTATTTGCAGGGTTATTACAGTGCTTCCAAGTACTTAATTTATGTCTCCTTGTGACTCTGACAATCCCCCTGGAGAAGAAATTACAGGTAACATTCTGGTTTTCAGTTTACTATCTAATGAATCACTAGGCATGGAGAAAGGAGAGCAGAGGTAAAGGGAAAAAACTTCCCTACTCCTCTGGGCCAGGCACTGTGCTAGGCATTTCATGTTTACCATTGTATGAGGGAGGAAGTCTCTCCCTTCTTCACCCCAAAATACAGCAGGTGGAGGGCGTGAGTCTCTGGGTAATAGACTCTGTGTGGGGACTCTGAGCTGCCCCGGGAACTGGTGCGAGGTCTGCCTCCAAAGCCTGCACCTCTTCTTTTCTGAGATATTTCTCAAAGGAAGCTGGGCCGCTCCTGCTATTGCTGCACTTCAGTCACTCTCCTGTGGGCTTACGAGTGAGGACAAGGCTCTGCCCATCCAGATCTCACCAGGAAGACAAGAGGGAGAATTGTTATTGGTATTCCCACAGTTTTAGGTCAGTTGCATTACGGTTGATCAGGTTGAAATGAACAAACAGGGAAATGAAAACACTTCAGAGCTGAGTGCTATCCACATACAGTATATTTAAAAATGTTTTTATTGAATATTAAACAATTACAAGTACTGTAAGTTAGACATTTAGCCAAAGCACAATTACAGGTTAAATATAATCATAAAGATGTCTTAAATAGAAACCCACCATGTAGGCAGGTTAAGTTCCTTGATGCCCTCTTGTGGAAAGTAAAGGGTGAGGAGAAAAAAGGCTTCCATTCCAGTGAAAGACAGTGAAGACTAGAAGAATTCACATGCTGTAAGTGATTTTCCATGACCAAATTGAAAGGGTTGCCAGATTTAGTAAAACAAAATTAAAAAAAGCAAAAAACCAGGATGCTCAGTTAAATTTGAATTTCAGATAAATAACACAATTTTTTTACTGTAAATATATGCCAATTAATGCATGAAACGTACTTAAGCTAAAAAATTATTTGTTTATCTGAAATTCCAATTTAACTGGGTGTCTTGCATTTTTCCGGCAATCCTACAAACAGACGAATGCAAAAAAGCAAAGGAAGGGGACTGGAGCCCCCTGCCACTGGTAGGTCCCACAGAGACTAGAAATAAAAACACCACCAATAAGGAACCAAGCAGTCACCACATTGGTTACTTACACAGACCAACATCACAATGAGAAAATACAATTACTACTCTAAATGCTGTTGCCAGGCAACATTCTAGATTTCCTCAAAGCTGGTTTTGTAAATGTTTTTGAGAAACCTTGTTGATAAAAGTACCTTTTTAGTTTGTAGGGATCAAAGACAAATATGGCTACCACAAAGACAGGATGAGATTGAAACAATGGAAGCAGAAGCAGGTATTATACGCACATGAAGGGTTTAAATATTTTGTGTAATGAATACAATGGTTATATAGTCGAGGTCATCTTCTAGGTCTAGGCTATGAGCCTCCAAGATTTTGGTTCCTTTCTGATTTTTACTGTCTGTTTTCTAGCTTTTCATTCAGAGCCTTGGGAGGGGCATTGGAGTGCGTGAGGGACACCCCACTACAAGAGTTTAACTGCACTTCTCTGCAAACACTCTGAGTCAACAAAGGGCTCTCAGGGCTGCCTGCAGAACAGGGGAGACACATAAAAAAGGAAATCTGAATTCTGAAGCACAAGAAATCTGTTTGAAAAGATGGGTGGTATGGTGAGAGTAGGGATGTGAAAGTGTAAATCAGAAAAGAAAATGTGAGAGAACGAAGAGTCAAAATGCAACCATCTCTACAGCGTGAATGTTATTTCAAAGGAGGCAGAACCCTCTGGTAGACGTATAAAACCAGTCACACCACGAGCAGATCTGGGCTGAGAGAGCTTATAAAATCTTTAGCTTCCTACTGCTTTTCACTTATCACCATGGTTTATATTTCAAAGTGATTAAAAAACAGCTTGTGCAATCCGCAAATTCTACACAGTATCGCTTCGCGAGTCGTTGCTGTAGCCCCACATACACAAAACATAATAAGTTCTGAGATCTTTCTAGCATTCCTCCAAACCAGTAGATCCGGCAGCTGAGGAGTTTCAGACATAGAGAAATTGGAGAGGATTGATTCCATCAGCTCCTTTCCACGTAAGGGAGTAAGACTTATGAAATACACCTCATCAAATAAGCGTAACAGGTGTGAGACACATGGAGACAGACCTGACTCACTGATACCTTTCAAACACTAAGAAATGGAATTACAATGTTTTATTTATTAGGATATAAAAGGTTAAAAAGTTTCTGCCATAGCTAAGGGTTTCTTACGAAGTATTTAATTGTTTATTAATTTCAGAATGCACAAGGTATCTGAAGAAGCCTCACTTTTTAGAGTGGTTTTTAAAAAGATGCATTTCCTTTTCAGATGCTAGATGTGTCCAACCAAAGCTCAAATATTATCTTCACAGTTACTTTCTTTTCATTTCTCTGTCAATGATTTGACATCAAACAAGTTTTAGTCTTTCAATAAATTTCTGAACATGAAACCCTATCTTAATGTCAGTTTTGAGTGGCCTCTGAATCACTAAAATCTAGAGTTCCATGCAAGTTACTTACCCAAGAGGAAACACAGTCAGAAGCCTGTTTATGACAGATTATCACACAAATGGGATCTGGACACACTAGCAGAAAAGGTGCTTAGAAATATACACCCTTTCTGTTTGAAAGGCTGTTTACAGGACTCCAGAGAGTGCATATGTTTAAAAAGAGAGGGTGAGCAATGTCCAAAATAACCCTTTGTGCAACTGGGAGATGTACTGAAATAGAGAAAAACCTAGACAGCTTACTGCATTCTAACGCTGTTCTTCCAGTACATACCAAAATTTTATTTTTTGTATAAAGGCTATAATAATACAATATTAATCTATATTACTTTATTTGCCATTTTAAGGCATTTCTCTGTATATATCAATGCACTTTGCTATTTTGAGAGCAAAGGGGAATTAGTCTAGTCACTAACATTAAGCTTAAATGAGCATAAGGATGATACTTTATGAAAACATACTAATATAGTTTATTCTACTTATGTTACTGAAAAGCTGGAAATTCCAATTTCCAACAAGGAAAAGGTAAATAAGATTTCTCATTGTACGGCTATTATTTTGCATAGAATTAAAACTCTGGGTTCCATGCTGTCATTTGTTAACAAAGTGGCAGACCCTTCTGAGCAGAGTACATGAGCCTAACACCTGGTTCAGGTTCTGAGATGGAAAGAGAGGTACAGTCTCCTTTTGCAAGACTCAAGATGAAGAAAGGAGGAAAATGAGTTGGGTCAAAGGTAACTCTTGGAGCTAATTACAGTTCCTGACTAGCAATCTGGGGAAAAGGGAAGGAGGCCAAGTACAAGGAGCAAGTGTCCAGTCCAGAGCACTTAACTTATACCTGAGTCAAGTATCCAGCTGGCCAATACCCAATAAACTGGAACCATCAGGTCCAGAAGTCCTTTGATTCTAGAACTGCAGTAAAGCTGGTGGAGGTGTCCAGATTCTCTCTTCTACGTGGTTTGGGAAACAGAAGGGCCATTTCAGGGGAGGCCATATTGTAAGTCCTCAACTTGGTAGTGTTTCTATATAGAGCATATACAAGAAATTAAGTAGATTTCAGCCTAATTTAATGTCATACTTTTATAATCCAAAGGATTTTTCACACTGCTATAGATGGAAAATTCCAAATGTAATCAACTTTTGCTAACTTGAGTGCACTCATGATGACCTTTGGTTTTCAAGTTTCGAGAAATGTATTTGGCTCCTGTGAGATATTGATTAACCCATTCTCTTCAGTAGATGAATAATATATACACATTCTTTCGAGAACTACTATATACTTGATTCATTACAAGACACGAAGCACTGCAAATGTCTTCCTTACACAGTACCTTTACTCGGCACACAGAACATAACAGATTAGATACATAACATTGGCAGTTTAAATATTGAACCACAGTTTAACTTCTCAAGTGTAAGGCTGAAGTTTAAAACTGGCATGTCCATTAATCTAGTCAGGATGATGGAAACAACATATAACCACAGTCGGGGAGTGGCTTATCTTTTTAATGAAGCTTTAAAGCTTTCCATATCTATACCGTATTAACCTTTTACATAAGTAAAAATCACAGCTGTGTTTACCATTTTAAACTATATCTAAGTGGGGAGGCAAGTAACATACACTTTCACAGCTACTGGTAACTACAGAGATGCCAAATCCTTCAACCCATTGTTACACACAGCAAAAAAGAAGGAAAGGAGGAAAAAAGCCCTCTTAATGAACATCACACTTCGCAGCTTCGCATGGAATTCTAGTGCTATTAAACAAGTAGCCAAGACACAAACACCCAGCTTGGGTCACTAAAACTTCAATAGAAGCAAAAACTGAGGCTAATTCTTGATTTAATTTTGAGGACCCATGCAAGATTCAGCTATAAAACTCAAACCAGCTCCCGATGCCTAGGTCTAGCATTGACTGAAGCCCCAAAGAAAGCAAACTGAATATGTTAAGAGCCTAGTCTAGAATTTTTGCATGTAACCATTTTATTTTTCTTTAGGAGATTAAATGAGGTCACAGCTTAATCAACCTGCATTAAAAAACGGAACAAACTAGTTTTCAGAACTTTAAGTTGAAATGGCAAGTTTGTGTCACACTGTTTTTTCTTTTTTTCACCACATTTATATTACTTTTGCTTCAAAGCTGAGTAGATGCACAGCATGTGGAAGTAAACAAATTAATGCACTCAATTCAACATCAGTTAAGGTGAAAAGGGCAAGTGTAAGGACTGCAAGGGATACTTCTTTACAGGGTCAATGTGCACTTGGCAAATGGTGATCAAAACAAACAAAAGAAAAAACACTGTTTCACGAAGAAACAGCATGGTACTTCACCTTCATTTAAAAAATAACTGAAGGAGCTTTGGTTTCACTTTTTGTTCTCCTTGTCTCTTAAGCAGTTTGAAGAAATGGTTCACAAGTTTAGTGCAGGGGCCTACATAAACTATTTGAAGCACCTCGCTCAAAATAAACCCCAACTGAATAAACAAAAAAGTTCCTGCCTTTGTGTATACCTATCTCCTAAATAGGACTTGAATCCTAGCTTTCCAAACTAGAGAAACAATAAAGCAATATTTTTGTAACTTTAATGAAGTACAATGATTCCACTGAACTTGGAAATAAGGCAAATTTTGGGGGCGACAATTCTGGTGGTACGGATTAAGTGAAGAGAAGCGTTTTTCTCTGAGGAGCTCCCGCAATCCTTCCCTGCTGCGGTTTTATAGAACCACACGCTCCTCACGTCCTCTCGAGGCTCCTCCGCAGCCCCCCGGGTGTTTCACCTCCAAACGTCACGCGGCATCCCTCACACCTTTCCTGCTGTGCTCTTCCTGGGCCTCCAGCACTGACCTGACGCCTCTGAAGCGGGCTTGTATGGGAAAGAGCAAGTGGCCCCCGTTGGCTTTGACTTTTCTGAACTTGGGAGCTCCTAAGTCAGGTTCACGTTTCTGCCTTTCCCTTGTAAGACTGGCCAATTCACAGAAAGAAACCAAAAGTTGATGTTTTTCCTTTCCATCTCACTTTACGTTGATAAGTGCGGCTACAAAATGAAGTGAAAAAAAAGCGGAAACTAAGTCTTGCTCAGCCAGAAGCTTGGGTTGCATTGCTAATGATTTTAGTCAGTGTGACTTTGTGCAAAATGTCCTCAAGAAGGCTCTGGCTCATTTTCAAAGTAAGCCAAAAAAAGGGAAAAAAAGCCAATGATGCATGTTTAGACAAAACTAAAAACGAGCCTGTAGTGTGTGTATATTTGTTCTACGCAAGCGCCATATATAACAAAGCAAACGTAGTGTGCGAATTGTGAACATCTGGGAAAGCACTGGTTATGTCTTCTTTTTTTCCATTTCCAAGTCTAGATCAAAGCAATCTTGTTTCAGAAATGGATAACTGCAATGAAAATGAGCCTGAGATATGTTCAAAGGCCGCCCCTGTAAACATTTCCTCAAAGGGAACAGTAGCAGTTGAGTATGTATCAGTTACTCATACTATTTTCATCACTATAGCAATGCTTTATAAAAGACAAACAGCTTATTTCTAGGCTGTCAGGGATTTCGAGAATATTGATTTTGTTGGAAACAATCCACTGTAATCCAGTCCCAGCTTCTAATCCGACCTGGCCTTCACCAGTGGGCATTCACTAGGTCTTCTGCTCTGCGGCTGTTGCGGTCTGGGAAGGAGCTTCCGGCTTCATGATCTGGTATGTGATGAGATACTCTGGGTACGCCTGGAGAGGACAGGAGGAAAACGCATCACCCTTTGGGCAGGGACAATATTAAAGCTTACTTAATGGGGAAGCCTCAGAGGCTCTTGATCCTAACCAATATTCTACAAACACCCAAGAGCCCGTGCAGGCCAGCCAATTACTAAGCGCTTGAACAACTAGGAGGTCCATCTACATATCTGTATATAAACATGTATAAATCCTTTAATCTAGAGAACTGTATTACTTCTACTTCGAATACTGTAAATTAGTTACACTGTACTCATCCCTCATTAGAGAGCCACATACCATAAACAGGAAAACTAAGGCAAGAGAAAATCTATCTCTTTCACCTCACCTAGCAGAGGGCTGGCACACGGCATGTATTCAATAAGAGTTAGTTACATCAAAGAATATTTCTGCTGAACTGATTTCAAATTAATCAAAGATGATCATGTGACTGAGCTAGAAGGAGGAAGGGTGAGGTGTGTTGAGTCACCAATAACTTAGAGGCAGCAGTTGAGAGATAATTTTTAAGTTGACTAATTAAAGGCAACTTTTACAGGACAGATAATGGCTCAGCTTTAGACCTTCCACCCCCTCTCTTCTCTCTTTCGCCTCTTCTTTCCTGTAGTGTGTAAAAGCAAAGGCTCAGCGTCTGGACTGGGAAGAGCACTTGCTGATTGTGGTAGGAAGGGAAGCCTGCCCAGAGGAACTTGTTCTAAACCTTAACCAGAAATCACTGTGAAGACAACCCAAGGCAGGTCGGGGGGTGGCAAACCCCCTTGAAACCATGCATACTACACAGGAATTCTGCAACCCTAAATATAACGTAATGGTAAGACTACACTCAGTATTTCAGAGTGGTGTGTGGCTGAAAAATAGATTCTTTGGTGAGCTAAGTGTTTTGGGCCCCAAAATAACGTGTTGAATGCAGACCTACAAATTACTTGCATATAGATATGGAGTAAGATAATAAAAAGAATTAAGGATAAAAAAAACTGGACTGTTCAATATGTAAAATGCATAAATAAACATGTAATAGATGTCCTAAATTATTTCTGTATAATTTTACACCTCTGATCTTAGGAGGCAGAAACTGTTACATGTCTGTACCTCCACTTTTCTCATCTGTAAACGGGCACAGTAATAATACTAAGACTTTTGTGAGGATTAAATACAAAGATTTTAGGACAGGTCAGGCAGAGTAAGAATCTAGTATGTTAGTTATTACTAATAATATGTTACTGTCATTATTATTCTCATTTGTCAGAGACTAGTCCCTCCTGAAGAAGGTCTCAGCAAGGACAAAAAGAACAAAAGTTTAAATGTGTTTTCAAAAGTTACAGTTCCTTACATGGATAACTGTCTCTACACACATAAGGAACCATTATCACTCATAATATTCTTTTCCAAAATTCCAGTCTGCTATGGTTTGGCTTAGAAACAGCAATGGTTCCATCTTTAGTACATTTAGTTGGAATAAGCAAGATTAACAATCCTCACCTCTCCTGACTTTCCAATCTGAAATTTCAATAACTGAATAGTTTGTGGTTTTATTTTATTATAATTTAAACACTACTTAATTCTTGAAATGGTTTTAAATGGCGTTTTAGCTTTTGGTTACTGAAACAAACTAGGGCAGCTATCTACTGCGAATTCTAGAGCTGGGCATAAAGAATCTAGAGAAGCTCAAACACTGGTGGAAAAATGGAAAAACTGATTAGTCAACCAGACGGTTTGATGGTCAAGCAAATTATTTACTCAACACCAATATACACATATTGAGCATCTACTGTGTACAAAGCACTCTGATGTGAGATATGGACCCTGCTGTTTGAGAGGATAAGCCAGACACAGAAAAAAAGGAATTCAAAAATAACCCAAGCTGGCAGATGCTAAGTGTCAAAATGAGCGTGAGGCATATTCCTACTTCCTTTTGTCCCAGTGAAATTTAATATCTATGATACTGTGTACGGCACATTCTTTTTCTTTGCAGAAAAGTTGCTTAAGGAGAAGGGTCAGTAACAGCAGTATTTGCATTTTGGTAGCACACTACTGAAGGAGATCCTGACACGTAAATTTCAGTCAGGCAGAGTCTAAGATGCTCACGGTGTGCATTATGGAAAGGTCCTTATTGGAGTGCTTCTGGTGCCTACTGGTTAGGCTACTGCATTGTTGCTGTGTACAGTTTGACGCACTGACTAATCACCTCAAAGTCCAGAGGGATTTAAGGTGAGGGAATTATTAAACTGCAGGACCAGAACAAACAATTATTTCCTGTCAAGTCACTTTAAATCCATACTAGCTATAAAAGCACAGACCATATTTTTTTTTAAAGTTCCTATAGGGGCTGGCCCCGTGGCCTAGTGGTTAAGTTCGCACATTGCTTTGGTGGCCTAGGGTTTCACCAGTTCGAATCCTGGGCGCTGACATGGCACCGCTCAACAAGCCATGCTGAGGCAGCGTCCCACATGACACAATAGAAGGATCGACAACTAAAATACACAACCACGTACTAGGGGGATTTGGGAGAAAAAGGAAAAAATAAAATCTTTTAAAAAGAAAGTTCCTATAAGAAAAGATTCAACAACCATTTTTGGTAACTGACTTTCAGGAGACTCTTCTTAACCCAAATGACTAATGCTAAAATTTAAACTCAAAAGCTTTCAGTTTATTCTTCACAGAGAGGAAGAAGGGATAGCATGCTCTCTTGAATAACTTGGTATACTGGAAAATCATTCTATAAATCATTCTATAGTCTTCCATTCTCTAGGTTAAATAATTCTGCATTGTTCATATCATTTCAGTAAAATAGGCTAAACATCTATAGCGACCAGTGACCAGAGAACACCTCTTCTTTAAGCCGAATTTAATGTGAAGCTTAAAATACAACACACACAAAGATTCCTGATATTTTAAGTCCAGTCATATATTCAAATCAGAGGCATTTTCCTTTGCAAGCAAAGTTCAGTTAATTTTCAACATATCTTTTTAATTCTAAAGAAAGAAACAATCCCATCAATAATGAATAATACCCCTCAAATCAACCCTCTGAATAAGACATTTGTCTGTTCTTGAAAGTTTGAAATACTAAGGGTGAAGGATGATTTAAGGTACAACTAAGGGGAATGAAATAAAAGTCAGTAAAGGAAAACTTCACCATAACTGGGGAAACTGACCACAGGAAATGACTCAATTAGTAGACATTACAGTTAACACTATCCATGTGGACAAGAACACTGAGATATGGAAGAACAAGTGTGCTCCCTTGATATAAAACAAATACTACACGTATTTCATTTTTCAAGGTAATTTTTTCTTTCAAATAAGGTTTGGACCATGTCATTCTCTTAATTCTTTTAGAAAGAGACTTCATACAAGTTATCAAGCCAAAGTGCTTGGGAAATTGTTGAATGATCAGTAAATTTTAGAAATGTAAACCTATTACTATTTTTGAAATATCCTTTATTATTTTTCCACCCAAATATGAAAGAAATTATATTACCATAGGTAACTTACAAAATCTT
This sequence comes from Equus asinus, assembly GCF_041296235.1. Taxonomy (NCBI): domain Eukaryota; kingdom Metazoa; phylum Chordata; class Mammalia; order Perissodactyla; family Equidae; genus Equus; species Equus asinus. Next base: position 14,041,857 of record NC_091816.1, read on the forward strand.
GAAAAGTGTATGATAAAGAAAACTGAAATCATCTATAATCTCAATATCCAGAGATAATTGCTCTCATGTTTAGTTTAACATATGTCATGTTAAATTTAATCACAGGCATACAAATATACTAATATTTATTTAAACATTCCCTTTTTGTTGAATATTTAGGTTGTTTAAATTTCTCATCATAATAATCAAGACAGTGATGAACATACTTATAGTTTTGTGTGTTTGTATGTGATCTGACCATCACTAAGCTGCAAAAATTAAAACGGTACCCAAACACCTGTACACCCTTTACTCACCTATACCCTGTACATCCACCTACTGTTAAGGTTTTATTTACTCCATTTGCTTTATCATGTGCACTTCTCCCCTACCTCTACATACACTAGGCAGACAGAAAGAAACACAGCCACATTTTTTCTCTGAACAATTTGAGAGTAAGCTATAGACATCATTATGCTTCTTTATCCCTAAATATGCCAGTATTTATTTCCTAAGAATAGGGATATTCTTACATAAGAACAGACTCAGCTTTATAATTTTATATTGATATTATACTTTTATCTACCTACCCTTCATATTCCAATTTTGTCAGCTGATCTAATAATGTCCTTTCTCTTCCAGTATCAGATCCAATTTGGGGGCAGAACCTTAAGTTAGTTGTTTTGTCTCTTGGGTTTCGTTTAATCTGGAAAGTTTTCAAAGTCTTTCTCTGTCTTTTATAACATTGCCAGTTTTGAAGAATCGAATCTTCCCACATTTTTTATTAACAGCACATTTCTCATTTTGATTAGACTGAGGTTAAACATTCCTGGCTGCAATACTGCATAGATGACGTTACACACTTCTCAGAATATCACATCTGGAGGCACGCTCTATGTCTATTTGCCCCTCATTGATAATGTCAATTTTGATCATCTGGTCAAGGTATGTCCCCTTTCTCCAATGTATAATTACTGTGACTTTTTTTCTTCTTTGTAACTAATAAGGCTACCATGCAAATATCCTTTTCCTTTTCAAAATCATCCCCTAAATTTAGCATCCATTCCTGATTCTTGCCTAACCTAATCTTTACCACAGTGGTTGCAAGATGATGATTTTCCAAATCCAGTACTCCCTCTGCATCTACCCATCCGATCCTCGCTTTCTACAGTAAGTAAAAGCTTTCTTTCCCCCTTCATTTATTTATTTATCTCTTGTCAGTATAGAATCACGAATTTCTAGTTTTTCCAATAGTTTAATATTTATTACTGTGCTTATTTTGGTGTGGACTTTGTTCCAGATTTGGCCAGTGGGCTACCCTTCAAGCTAGCTCTGTGTCCTTGTGACACGCCCCCATCATTTTTTTTGAGCACTTCATTACTTTCTGATACAAGATATTCCAGGCTTATCTTGCTCCTAATCTGCTCCAGCTGTGGAATTAACTGTTTCCTCAAAGAGCCCAGGATTGTTACAGTGGAGAATGGTATTAGAGGCCAAAATCTGGGTTCTAGGTATACTCATTGCTACTGGGGTTTCTTTACTTCCAGCAGACAGTGCTAAAAAATATATGCACATAATCACTCATATACATACATAAGTTTACATACTCTTACACATATACTTATGCTTACATATATTTACATGTGTACACACACACACACACACATATATATGTTAGAAACCCTGAGTTCACATCAATACTTCCAATTTCAGTCCATCCCTACAGAGTCATTCCTACCTTCTCCCATTCCATATTTGTATGTCCCTTCTTCCACAGTGAGAGCCACAGCTACCCAAATCAACATGTCAACACATTGACTCATTTCCTCCACCTTATAACACACCTAACAGAGTGTCACTGCTTTGTCCACACCACCACAATCAGCACATCTACTATGTGGAGTGTAGGATTTGTCTGCAATTCTTCCCCCAAACCCACGCCCGACCCGATCCAAGACTGATGGCATATGATGAAATGTTGTTTTCATACTTTACCTGTATTTAGTTAATTTCTTCTTTCTCCTTTTCTTCTCTCCTCCATCAGGATAGTTAAGTATCCATTTGAAATTCAATTAAGTTCAAATTGATTTTTGTTTTTAGACAAATCAGTATGCATTTAGCATTACTGTAAGAGTTAAGGACTGGGTTGAAAATGATAGAAAGCTTTCCTGCTTGCTGACAATTTCATTTTGGAGCCTCAAGCAGTTGGCAGAATTTAATGTGCTGTAGCTTTATGACTCAGAAATCTTTCATTCTCTGTAAAGTACCATGTTCAGAAGTATAGAGACTCAACTCATGTGACCAAGCCTGTGGCAACTATATCCACGAAGAAGACCCACTAAATGGCAGCTGCTCTTAGCTCTCCATTGCCATCTTGGGGTAAGAAGGATACAAAGCTTTAATTCAGAACAGACTGAGATCTCATGCCTTTACTTCCCAGCAGCCCTCCTGATTACACTGTGTTACTTGGCTAACAGGTGACTAATGGGTTTTGTATGCAAAGTTGATGTCAAAGAATTTTGATATCTTCATTTTGACCTGAAGCAACTAATGCTATATGGTAGATATTTCATTAAATGATTTTCTTTAACTTTTGCGTGGTCTCCATATTCTGTACTGACATGTTTAGTAACTTTCTTATGCTTATTTAATGAGTAAGATACCTGTTCTCCTCTGTAGATGACATACTCAGCATATGCCAGCCCATTCACACTTGGTCTCCCGATAACTGAGTGATGTCCTGGAGGGGCATGAGCCATTTTCATGGTGCTGAATTGTAGAAAGGATTTTCCAAGGGTCACTCTACAGAAAAGCATTTGTCTGAAGAAAAAAGGAAAGCAATACTTTGACAGAAGCTTTAAATCTTAGAATGATATAACCATTAGGTTTATTGATTTTTTAAAAAATTTTAACACAAAGCAAGCTAATTTAAATGTCACTTTCAAATTTATGAGTAGGAATGGAATGGGATTTGATATATTGATTTACCATAAACAGTTAGGCTCAATAGTTACACAAAGTAGTTTTGGTGTGGTTTAGGAATCAGTCACAGAAAACACCTAGCAAGGTCTGACTAGTGGAAAGAAAGAAATACCAGCGGAAACTGAGTTCTTGTATGGATGGATAGGAGGAAAGTGAAGAAAATTAAGCAGACGGCAGCAGCATCTGAAATTAAGATTGGGTTTACTCATTATGGAGAAGTAAAAACTAGGATGAGATAAATAACAGTAAAATTGGGTCATACACAAAAATACTTATCTTAAATGTATGGCTGGAAATCATACTATCTGGTTGAAATATGAATTGGGGCAGACGTTAAATATTCTAGAGGAGAAGAAAGGTTGATTGGGAAGAAAGCATGTTAATAAATTAGAGGCTGGCAAACTATGGCCCAGGGGCCAAATCTACTCTGCTATCTGTTTTCGTAAATAAAACTTTATTGGAACAGAGCCACACATTGATTTACATACTGGCCGTGGCTGCTTTTGCACTGTAACAGCAGAGCTGAGTCATTGTAACAGCAATCATGGGGCCTGCGAAGCCCTAAACATTTATTATGTGGCCCTTTAAAGAAAAAGTTTGCCAACCCCTTAACATAAACAATAAACATTTTAACTAATCAGTAAGATTGGTCATACTGTTAAATGTAAATAGTTTGTTTTCAGTAATGGAGTATGATCTTTGCATTGTGACTAATCAGAGACACTACTTTGAGTCAATTAAAAATGGTGCCATACCCAGTATAACTGGGTACTGCCCGAGCTGGCTTTTTTAGTGTGATGCTATTGATGACCCTCTGGGATGCTAGCTTGGTGTCAACTGTATTCTCTTGTAGGTCCCAGAGACAAGGGTTTCGATCTACATTAGACAGAGGCTCTTTGAACTCCATCCTCACATTGTGGCAACACTATGGTATCAATGCACTCTGCCCACTCAACCAGCTGGGCCCACTGCCATGGCTACTCCCAGTCCACATGTCACACAAAGCTTGACCCGACAGGCCTTTCCTCCTGCCTTCTGCTTCCTGCCCCAGGGATTCCCTGTTGCTGCAGAGGCAGAAGATGCAGAACCTGCCAGGCTGGCCCATGAGGCTGCAGGCTGCTAATGGGCAGGTGGAGAGTACCAACTCATGCCTGCTCACTGGCTCACCTTGTGCACTGTGGTGCATTCTGCAATGCAGCAGCCCAAAAGGCAGGGTACCAATGCCCTGTGGGGCAACTGCTGACCAGCAGATAATTCAGCTCTCTTCTCCCATGATGTACTGTTCTGAGATATAGCAGTTCATGCAGCCTCTCTGAAGATGTCTCATGGACTGAGCAAGCAACTGAACCTGTTATGAAACTGGCCAGCTCACAGGCACCTCACTGCCTTTGCTCAGCCTCCTTCTCCACCTTACTTCTTTTTGCGCCCTCGTTCCTGTTTCTCTGGGATTGCACTTGCCAAGAAAGTGCTAGTACATAGGCTTTTGCTTCAAGTTCCATTTTCTAGGAAATCCTGGCTAAGACACACCTGTGTGTCTAACTTTAATGAGTGACTGTTATCCTCATCTAGGTTCACTTTTATTGCTTATTTAGGTTCATTTTGTCTCCAGAGGAGTTAGGTTTGAAGCAACAAAGAGAAACTTTTGCATGTTACATGTTCTTGGTAATGTTTATGTGTTACTAGCCACAGCAGCCATAAGGGAAAGAAATTTTCTTCTGGACATACGGCATTCATCTTAGAAACACTGACTGCTCTAATATTTTTCATAATGTAACTAAGAGAGATAAGTTTTAAGGTCAACAACTATAATGAATTTCAAGGTTATATGGGTCTTTTTGAGGTTTTAACTGAATTACAAGATGTCATTAACTTGACTTTGCAAAAATAATGCATCTCGCTAATTTAAAGAGAAATGTAATAAACTGCAATCTTTGTAAAGTACAACTCTTTTTATTTTTTCTATTGGGCAGGGAAGGGAACATGGAAGGGAATTTTTTTCACTGACTTCAGAGAGAGTATACTATTATTCTTTCCAGTTTCTGAGTTTTAAAATCCTATTTAAAAAGCTAATATTCACTTGTTTACTACTAACTCCAAAGTTAATATTTTGAAGTTGAACTTTTCAAAGCTAATTATATACCCTGACTTAAAACATCACTAACAACATCAGAAACACATTGAAGATTCTACTTGTTTATAGAAGTTGTGTGTTTTAGGTCAAAAGTGACTAGAGCTAGAAGTTCTTTGTTCTACAGAAATAATTCTCAATCTTTTCTTGTTCTGATTCTGAAGCAAGGAAAGTAAAGCCCAGGGAGAAAGCCAAGATGGAGGGAATTTCATTGTAACCTAGGACTAGTTGACATATGTCAGGTTTTTACAACCACTGGTATCAGCTCTGCTGTCACTGCTCCTATTAGGGCAGAGGCTGATAAGCTATTCCTACCCAACTTCCAAACCTGTCTGATTCTTTAAGAGTAGGACTGAGGATAACCTGTGGCTTCTGTAGAGCCTGAGAAACTAATTTGGGTCATGACCTGAGGACAGCAACCATTACATGAAAGGCAAGATGCTCACCTGTGACATATATAACACGACCGATCTTTGTGCGTGGGGCAGCCTGTTCCTCCTCCAATTCCATAAACATACTGGTTGCTTTTAGAGGAGTTTTCAGCAAAATAAATCCCAGCACCAAACATTCCTCCTATGTAAGCATGTCGCTCATCAAACCCTTTATGAATAATGGCATTAATGAAAGGAGAACCTAAAAACAGAAAGATAGAAAGATTTGCTTTTGAACCCCTTCCTAGAATCTCAATTACCTGCACACTATTTGCACTTGACAGATTAACTTATTAATAATGCATACACGAAAAGTTTATTTGTAAGATGGTCTATTACATATAGATTATTATCATGTAATAGAATCTTTTCAGGAACCCACTGGGTTTACCAAGCAAGGATGTTAAAGAGATTCTGCAGATAGCATGAGATTTTAGATAGCAAAGTACAATGTGGCTTTGAAAATACAGATTATTTCACTCAATCCTACTTTAAGCAAAATAGATAATCCGATAAACTAAAACAATTATGCTAAATTACAATAGAAATAGTGCACTATCTAGATGGTTCAACTTGCAATTTACATTCCGAAACTATTCTGGATGAATCATTTTCATTGTACATGCCTTGGAAAGCCAGTACTAACATGTAATGCAGTAGAAAGTTGGTACCAGGATGTAATTAAAAAAAAAATCAAAACAAATCATTTTTAACACAACACTAATACAGCTTTCCACTTTATTGGAATTTGCAAAAGCTCAGAGATATCTATAATTACTGTCATGACACTCACCATGAAATAGCATGCGCTCATTGTGATGGTTATGATTCTCCTCAGATACTTCCTTTTGTCTGTGACAGAACCGCTCCCTTAACTTCTTGTTGACAACTTTTTGAATCTTTAAGATGAGGAAGAAAGAAGCAAATTACTGAAATATATATTAATTGGCAGTTTGATTTAAAATGAAAAGTATGTTTTCCTTTAGGAAGTTTCAACTTTTGTTTTTTGTTTTGTTTGCTTAAAACATTATGTAAAAATGATAAAGTTGCCAGGTCAGTGTAATTCAGTTAATACTCTGGCTTTCAGGGACCTAATTTTCAGTTATGGTTTTTCTTTGTTATTCTGCACTAGACCCTGGCTACACCTCAAAATCACCTGAGGAGTTAAAGAAAAAAGGCTATTCCTTGACTCCTCCCCAGACTCATTGAATTTTAGGATATAAGGGTCCATAAATCTATCTTTTTCAACTTCTCAGGTAATTTTTTTTTTCCTGCTATATCTCCCCAAATCCCCCCAGTACATAGTTGTATATCTTAGTTGCAGGTCCTTCCAGTTGTGGCAGGTGGGATGCCACCTCAACGTGGCCTCACAAGTGGTGTCACGTCCGCGTCCAGGATCCGAACCAGAGAAAGCCTGCTCCGCTGCAGCAGAGCGCGAGAACTTAACCACTTGGCCACAGGGCCGGCCCCTCCCAGGTAGTTCTGATGCACACTGGTGTGACTTTCACAGGTCTATTAACCCAAAGGGTTAAACCAGTTCTCAACAGATTTTATTCATCTTCATGATACCCCTTGGAAAAAAGCATATAGCAGTCAACTATCCCATATTATAAATTAAGATACTAAGATTAAGAGATGTATACATTCTGATATAATTACTGCCTCAATTAGATTGGAAATCCAGACCTGTAATGCTACTTTAAAATGGTGATAACAAAAATTACTGTCGGCTATCATCTACATTTGTGGATGAGCTGGGAGTCGCATTAACATATTTGAATCACCAGTACCAGCTGATCCAGCCTTCTTTTTGTCACGCTCGTGTCTCCTGGGTGTCTCTATTTCTAGGGAAGAATGGTCTTGAGGGGTTAGATTATATTGGAGGGAGGAGGATGACACTGACTGCAGGGTAACAGGTGACTGATTATCTTCAACAGTTTGAAAATATGACTTTTAACAAAAAGTTTTCATTGTCTGTATTTGGTTTTCAGGCAAGCCCTGTAATCCAATTTTCACCCTAAAATTTTAAAAACTTACTCGAATGACATTATATCTGTTGAAGATGCCGCCAGCATTACCACCATCTCTGTGTTCTCGAATTGTACTTTGCATCTATGGAATAAAATAAAATAATTAACTTTGGGAATATATGCCAGTGTATAATTCTAAAGACATTCCTTCCGTTATTCTCAACATTTCAATTCTATCATATTGTTTCACTAATGAGTCTAAGACTCAGCACTTATAAATAAATAGGAGTTCACTATAAATTGATCAACATGTTTAATGAATAAGTATTTCTAGTGAGAAAATAGTCACAGACATAAACATTAAACTTCTGCATTTTCTTTTTATTTTCTACTAGAAGCTTTGAAAGATTTTTCTGCAAATACAGTAGGGAAACATATAAATAAAATATTTCACTAAAGTCATCCACATTACTGTTTTATGGTACTGAGAATGAGAAGCAACACTCTGATTAAGTCAAACTCTCCACGTTCAATGAATACCCCATTGAACAACTGTTAAAAATAAGCATAAAGGATTTTTAAAAACCAAAAACTTTTGTTCCCTAGGTGAAATATACCTATCATCTCTTTAATTTGGGATCTCAAAGTATAACTGCACAGATCAGGGGAAGTTAAATAAAACGTGTAGATAAGTAGAATAACTTTCTTCAGAACACTACTCATCCTTCTTCCACTCTTCAAATTAAAAAGAATTATTATGGAAAAGTAAAATGTTTTAAAGACCTAAGTTTCTCACAAAAGTGACTCAAAGAGTTAATTATCTCACCGCTCCATTTGTGAAGTTATTCACCACATTTTTGACACTATTATCAAAATTTACTATCAGGAGAATGACTAGGCAATAAGACGCTAGAAGACAAGATGCTTTCTTGATAGACTGGCTAAGTACGAGCTGAAATACTACTCTTAGGTAACGGGGCTTGGTTCCTGGAATGGGAAGAATATGAGCACTAAGTCAAAAGCAGAAAACAAACAACAAAAATGTAGGGATGCCCTTCTCTGCAAAATAATGGAATTAGGTTAGCCAGCTTATTTATTATGCTGATGCCATTATGCACTTTGTTTCTTACGCATAAGATGTGAGGCATACACCATCAGTAGAGAGGGAATCTCTAAGGCATCCGTCCACCAGGAGGTTCATACAAGTACCCTTACTCTGGTGCTTTCAAATAATGTGACTGGACAAATGAAAGGTGACAACCACTAATGAGGCAGATTTCATAGGCATACCTGAAATTAGGCATATTATTTTATAATCACATTTTATAACTTTGAATAAAAATAAAGATGAGAAGATATTTGCTATCGAAGAGGCGAGGTTCTCACTTCATATCATTCTTAGGTAGCATTTTAACGATGTAAGAAAATAGTTGTAATAGGGTTACATGAGTTTCAAGAAAGTCTCCAGAATAGAAAGACAGATCTGGCCTACCCATTGGAAACCTGAGCTTTATGATGTAAGAGTAACGTGGCATAGTTCTAACCCACAGACCTATTTTAATTTTGGGAATATTCCACCGCATGGCTAAGGGACAGAATAACAGATAGGCAAGTGACCATGAGTCAGTGTGAGACAAGCTTATCTCTCTTGGAAAAATAGGTTGAAGCACAGATTTCAGGAAAAGATAACTAAAAATTCTGATGTACATTACCTCTTCTTCTACTGACTGATATTCCTTATCTTCTGGAGCAAGATCCAGCAAAATAGTTCCCTGATTAACACAGTGAAAAGTCAAATAAGGATTGGTGCCTGTGGGAAAGAACAATCAACATGTTAAAAAAAAAAACCATTCAGGCTCTATTTTAGGGAAAGCTTTGTCATAAATAATTGACATTTTGTAACAAGTCTAAACTATTTGTAATCTGAACCTAATATATAAGGTTATATTAAACAAGTACATCCAAAGACAAGAGAAGTAATGGAGATGTGTTTGGGGATCAATTTCATCTGTTCTTACAGAGTTTCTTGTACATACAGCAGGGCTCAACAATTATTTGTTGAATTGAACTCTACCGTGAATGTACATGAAGCTATGTCTGATACAAAAGAGAAACACACTAATTACAATGTAGTCAGCTCTAAAAAGAAGCATTATCCTCTAAAAACTGTGAAATAGCTTGAAATGGTCACTTACAGTAAGTTTAAAATACATAATTCTTGTTAATTTCATTATCCTTGTTAATTTAATACAGATAAATAAGTAAGTCTCAAGCTCAAAAACCTTCTATGGTTTTGTTTCACATCCCTCTTGCAATTTTATTAGCTCTGCAGACTAACTAACTCAAATTGTTTCCTTTCTCTCCCCTGGCTTTCTTCTAATGAAACTTCTAACAAACAGAAGTGGGAAAGGGCAGAAGTATAGACTACAGAGATATTTAGGATATAAAGTGTGAGGAGAGAGAGAATGACTCAAATTCTAGCTGGAGCACTGAGGAAGGGCAATACCAATAACTGAGATGGGGAAGGCAGGAGGTGCTATTCCCATCGAGCGTGTGAGCTCTGGGGTCAGATCGCCTGAGTTCAAATGCCAGCCCTGACACTTACCTTGTACCACTAATTTCTGAAATTTATTTTTCTCTGAATAGCTTACCTTGTTGCCCACCTAACAGTCTTTCCACTCCTTTGATTAATTTGTGGCGGTGTCCATATGCATTAATGCCTATTTCTTTCAACTCTTCATGACCCATATCAGCCAATACATCTAGAGTAATCTGAAAAATGACACCGAATTAATTGTTAAATCTTTAACACTTCCTCAGACAACAAAAACTCTTCCATGTCTTCAACGCTGGAATACCCACTCAAATTAAGAAAATTCTACTGTGTCCTTTATATGCACAAACTTATAATCTTCTTAAAATTGTCTTGATAATCTTATCTGCTTTTTGCTCACTTGAAATAATCTTTAATTTGCTTTTAGTAGATGGAGAATTAAAATGGGATGAACAATGTTCTGGAAATATAAAATGATCATTGCTATATTTCCTTTTAATTATTTAATTCTACCACCTTCAGCTTGCCCCAAGATCTACGAGGGCAACCAGTAGCTTGAAAGTGCGGAAATCCCAGATCCCGGTGCGCAGCAGGCAGTAGAGGTGAATGGTAAAGGAAAGGGAGAGGTGCTTAGCACAATGAAACAGAACGTGGTAAAGCAGTAATCGGTTTTAGGTAAGCAGGATTTATATAAAGATAAGGAAGAACTTCCCAGGGCTAAGAAATATTCAAGCACAGAAAGGCTGCCTTATAAAACAGTGAGATTTATGTCACAAGTATTTTGTTAGATTACAGACCATTTTATATAGAAGCTATATAAAGAAGTCTACTTTGAAGAAGAAAAAGAGAGTAGGTGGTTTTTAAGTTTTCTTATAAATTCTCAGATTAACAATCCCTGAAGCCTAACTAACATATCTATTGTTGTCTAAAATAGTGGTTTTTAATTGTTGGTCATTCGTCCCTATAGATGGAGATGATTAGTTAGCTACCACCATGACTCAAAATCACTAAATTCCCTTTGTTGACTAAATGAAGCTGTGACTCTACCGCCACCCAGTGGCAGCGTTCTGAACGCACAGGTGAAACCTTGGGCGGCCACACTTCTTGAGGGCTCAACACGCAATTTTCCAGCTCAGAGGAAGCTGGCCCTGTGACAATCCAAATACTACTTCCTGAGACTAGCCTTTGATTTTCTCTTTCCTTGGAAAACTGAGAAATTCTTTTATAGACACCCTTTTTCCACTCAAATGGGATATTTTTATTTATCCATAGCTTCTCTACCTTTATACTTACACAGAACATTTTAAAAGACTGACAAATTATGCCTGGAGCTCTGCTGATTTTTTTTTTTTAAGATTGGCACCTGAGCTAACAACTGTTGCCAACCTTTTTTTTTTTTTCCTGCTTTATCTCCCCAACCCCCCCCCCCCCCCAGCTGTATATCTTAGTTGCAGGTCCTAGTTGTGGGATGTGGGATGCTGCCTCAACGTGGCCTGACGAGTGGTGCCATGTCCGAGCCCAGGATCCCAACCCTGGGCCACCTCAGCGGAGCACGCGAACTTAACCACTCGGTCACAGAGCCAGCCCTGCTCTGCTGATTTTTATTGTCAGAATGAAATATTATATAATAAGTCCGATCTTCTCAATGCAACAAGCATACATCACTCGTTCTTTGGAAATAATTTACTATATTGCTTTTAAGTAGCCATTTAAGAAATAATTGCTTCATTGCACAAAATGGGCAATTCACTTCCACTCACTCAAAGGTGGTTTACAGCAGAGCTTTAAAAAGCAACAGTTCTGAAACATATATCTTTGAGACAGAATATTTCACAAAATAATAAAAGTCCTTACATTTTTAGCAAATGTGATTTTAATATAATTTGGAAACTGTATACAGGGCTTACTACATTATTGATATGCCATGTTTTTCCTTCCAAGCATTCTATACTTCAGTTTAAATAAGATTAACATAAAAAACAGGATCTCATATCTATATGGTAGCTTCAATTCAAAAAATCCTTAAGTTTTTCTGAATTGATACATATAGTGTTTATCTGGAAGATGCAGAAACCAGGCCAGCACAACACAGTAGTCCTACAAGGTTTTAGAGAAGAAATGGAGAACGTTTAATATATTTGTTCATTATATATCCCCAATCATAAAATGAATACCTCATTTAATCCTCATGATGACCTACGAAGTACTATTAACACCCTTATGATGAAACTGAGGCTCAGAGAAGTCATAAAAACAGTACACAGAAGAGCTGAGATGTATTGCCATAGGAATCTTTCCCTTGCTTATGTTTCTTAAAAGGATGCCTAGAGAACTAAAATAACTAAACATTTACTTGGTTTGAGTCACATGCCCAATTTGTCCCCATATTCATCAGGCAGTGGCCACTGGAAAACCTTAAATGATAAGCTAAGGAACTTAGGTTTATGTTCATTTGTTCACTCCTTCATATATAATATGTTTAACGAGTATCTTCTACATACTAGATATTTCCAAAAAAGGAACTAAATAAATACTTCATTTAATTCTAAAACAACCCACTATAGCTCAGAAAGTTAAATAACCGGTCCAAAATGGTAGTAAAAGAGTGGGGCCAGGAAATGAGCAGGATACTACCACCAAAGTTCAGGCTATTTCCTCTTCCAAGGAGATAAAAAGTAAACAAAAAATACGGTAAAGGTTGGTAAATTTGGGGGGAATCCCTACGGGAACTCTTATGAAGGTTACCAACTTGGTCAAGGCCGTAACGAGGACTAGGAGGGAAGAAAGGGGGTCAAGGAAGGTTGTTAGAAGAAGGTAATTCAGCTAAGAAGCAGGAGTCAATCAGGCAGAGGAAGAAGGGGCAGATGTTTAAGAGAAAGGGAACAGCATGTGCAAAAGGAAACTTAAGTGAGAGAATACAGAACGTCTGAGAGACTAAGTACTGAAGTTCAAAAAGGTAAGAGTATCGCGTACACACGGGGTAAAAGAAGAGCTGGACAGAGCACAGGCAAAGGGCAGATCTTAAGGCGCTCCACGTATCACGGTAAGATAGCATCTGACAGGTCCCAGGAAGCCTTTTCAGCGGAGTAATACAAAGCTGTGTTTTAGGAGGAGAATGGTGGCGATATGAAGGGCAGATTTGGAAGGGAAAGCGACTGAACAAGATGAAGACGGAGTGGGGTAGAAGACACGAATCAGAGAGCAATTTCAAAGGGAGAGATACAGGGCCTGGTACATAGAAATGGTTAAGGGGGGTAAAAAGGAATGGAAGGAAAGATTATTCAAAAATTCTGAAGCTGAGTAAATATGAGTTTATTGTATCAAGAAAAGAAATGAAGCACCTGGAAGTAAAGCAGGTTATCTGGATTTCAGACATGTTGCTCCAAGATGCAGGGCTTACTTTATACTTCTAGAAAAGATTTTTCTGGAAATTATCTTTACATTGACTCCTTTTAAAAAAAAAATCTTAACTTTGTTTTATCCAAGAAATTACAAGTTTGTCGGACCAGTTATTTATATCTAGCACACAGTAAAATCGAATTACAATCTTTAAAATAACGACCATCCATGTATCAGCTAAATCATCTTGCATATAAAGCAAATGTCACTTCAAGAAGGTTACTTCAAGAAGGACTGCCTCTTCTTTCTAAGATTTGTTCATTTTATCTGGAATGGAGACAGAAAAATGAGAGTTTTAATGAAAAAAGTATTTTTTTTACTTGGGCTTACAAGGTTGCAGGCTTCAGTAACAGTTATTAGAACTAACTTTAGAAGCATGTTCACAATGAATTTACTTGAGTCCATGCCTTTGTCTTTAAGAATTTGAAATAAAAATTTATATGGTCACTTTTCCTGAAAATATACAGGTTGACCATACATATGCTCACAAGGAGTCTTCTAAGTCACGGCATTCTGTTCCAAGGACTGCAGTGTAAATCGAATCGGTCTTTCCCATGGAAAAGTGTGCTAGTCAGAAAGCTACATTATAAAGGGCCAAGGTGACACTGGTACTGTATATAACTAGCTATAAAGAATACAAGTATACGTTATTTAATATAGAACTTGGTAAAGTATATATGTCAAGACAAGTTAGTTAAGAGACTTCTGAAAGAACAACTGTGAAGATAAGATGTGAGGCTCTGATGCTCTGAACGAAGTTTTCCTGGGACCAGAAACAGAGTAACTATATTTCCAACTCCACTGGGAGAGAAGTATGCATGAGTACAAAGAGAAACAACAAGATATTATGTATCAAAGTATCTTAGGAAAGAGAATGACTCTCTGGCTTAAGCTAAATAGGCATGAATTAAATGAATACAATGCATGAACCCTGCCTACACAAATATCTTGACCATCATCACATATTATTAGCCTGATATAGAATGTTAACAGGAGAAAATTCTATGGCTAAGTAATGGAAACGGTTACAGAATTTATTACTCCACAACTGAAGGCTAGTCAAGTAACACTTGCAGTCAAAATGAAAATTAATTTGATTGCTCGATGACTGGGCCAGCAGACAGTCAAACATAGTTCAATACAAAGAAAGGCAGTATCATTTGTCTGGAGGAAGGGAACTGTGCTAGGTAATATACATTAATGGTATAGTCAACATAATGATCAAAAAAAGGGATATAGAAATTATTCTGGCAAAAAGAAAATCAATGGAACCATTTACTCAGAACAAAACTGCAGTGAAAAAGATAACAATGAAACTGATGAAGCCAGGATAAGCTGTCAGAAGGACCAACTGTAAGCCTAAACCATTAAACTATTAAAATTAATGAGATAACCATGCCACAGGAAATCAGTCACTGAAAAAGAGAATATGTAAAGTAAAAAAAGAAAAAAGAAAATAAAATTACGATGCAAACTGTGTGAAAGAGTAGAAACTCAAGTCCTTTGAAAAACTTTCAACAGCCAATTGGAGTTATTTGTTTGAATTAGGGTCTTTGGTTTATTAAGTAAAGATGTGTGAAATTTCACAGTTATTGTGGATATGATTTGGGAATAAGAGATATGGCTGGAATATGGCTATAGCAGAGGATAACGATTTAAAACAGCTTTAATATCTTCAGGCAGGGAAGAAGGCAAAAAGATTCTAGTGTTTAGGATATTCTCATAAGAAATCTCCAAACCAGAGGGTGAATCAATGGTAGTTGAAGCTTAAAGGAAAGGAAATGATTATAGCAGTCTATGAAGTCCTTACCACCAGACAGAAGACACATCCAATGCTTCATTAGAGCATAATTGAAAACTGGCAGAGAAGCACAGTTTGACCAGCAACTTTAACTACCTGGACGTTTGAAGGTATTCTTATATTTTACAGGTAAGGGAAGGGATAGGTTAAATGTCTTCACCAAGGTCACAAGCTAAGAAGCAGCAGGAAATAATCAGAATCAAGGTCTTCTTTTAGCCCAGTGCTATTTCTGATCCACGGTTTTGATCATTAAGAGGATTAACGGTGAACTACAATAAATAATATAAAGAAATTTAGCTAAAAAAAAAAAAAAAAGAAGACATTAGAAAATCTTACCAGTATTAACTGATATGAAAAAGACTTGGGGATTTTAACGAACTCCAAATTGACTATATATCTACAAAGAAGCCAGAATGGGGCAAAGAGGCCAGCAAAGAATTTGGAAACTGTATTTATATAAAGAATAATTGAAAAAGAAGGTAAATTTATCCTAAAAGAGGAGAAACCTTGTAGGAGTGAGTGGTTGGAAGGGTAAGTCTGTGAGAAGTTGACATGGTCTTAGAATCACATGAAGGGCTGTATTATGTTGTCGTAAGCTGGATGGCGGCCCTCAAAAAGACACATCCATGTTCTAACCCCCAGAGCTTGTGGAGGACCTTACTTGGAAACTGTTCTTGACATCTCTGTAGATGTAGTTACATTAAGGACCTTAAGATGAGGAGATCACATAGGACTATACAGGTAGGCCCTAAATTCAACGCGAATGTCCTTCTAAAAGACACACAGAAGAGAAGACAGACGGGGAAGATGGAAGCAGAGACCGGAGTGATGTGGACACAAGCCATAGGGGTCTAGAAGCCAGCAGAGGCATGGAACAGATTCTCCCCAGAGCCTCTGCGGGGACTGCAGCCCTGCTGACACTGTGATTCTGAGCTTCAGGCCTCCAGGCCTGGGAGGGAATAAATTTCTGTTGTTTGAGCCACCAAGTTTGTGGTAATTTGTTACAGCAGCTCTACGAGATGAATACTTACGTAGACTAGAGATTAGATTTCTGTGCAAAACAGGGTAAATGTAAACATGAGATCAAGGGATTATACACGGGGGCAGTTTGGGCACACTTTAATTACAAGCATTTTATTATACCGGCCCTCATTGTAACAAGTTATCCTCCCCGGTGGATGTTAAAAGGGTGATTCCTACATCTGGGAAAATGGCTTAATGATCTCGAAAGATCTTTCCCATTCTAAGGTTCTATGTATATCAATTTAAACTCATTATTATTATTCAATATTTAACACTGATCATGTTAATAAAAGCATAAAGTAATAAGTTAAAAACTTGAAGATTTTGCTAAACAGTTAATATAAAAATTTCTCACTCCTTAAGTGGAGTCTAGTCCCATTAGTAGTAAAATGAGATGAGAAAGTGTCAATACCTTTTGGAAACACAACAGTGAAGGAAGATTTTGAAAATATTCTTTTGAGGCAGTTTCACGGCCTAAGTCCTGACATGTAATAAATCATATAGAGCCAGATTGTTTATAAAGATATAACAAAAAAACACTCCCATCATCTGTTAGGCAATTTGGGGAGAAGTATACAATACTGGATTCCCTTGGCTTCTTTAGAAACTTGTTGTGAGTTTTAAAATAGCAGTTAAGCAAAAAAGAAACAATGAGTAGCAATTAGTAACTCTTGATATTTAATTTAACATTCTCAACTATATGTAAGAGAGCTTACCTGTTCTGTTTCAAAGATGTCCCGAAGGTGTTCAAGACCCAGGCTTTTCAGGAACTGGCTGATATTCATGTCAAGACCCGCAACTAAAACAGACATATATTAATGTTTCTCAGAAAGAACTTTATCAAGCTAAAGGAAGGTCCAGTATTCACTTAAAGCCATGGCTCTCTGACATCCGTGGCTGTGCAGATGAATTTACATAGCATAAAATAATCCAGAATACACAAACTTCATTCAGGCACTTCAAGTAATCTTTAATTTGCTTGAGAAGTTAAAGCAGCGTTTATTTTTATCTTTATAAAATCAGTAGTATTTACATTAATTTTAATATTATAGAGCATAATCTAATTCTTTTGTAAAATATTTAATGGTGGATTTAAAACTCCAAATTTATCAGCTATTGTTTAGTTTTCACTCCTTATGTAATCTTTCAGTTTTTTTCTGATATATTTCAGCAATAAGACTCATTCAGTAGTTCAGTAACATACTATGGTTGGAAACAGATGTACTGGACTATATATAAGTAAGAACAATGTAGATATCAAGGAACTTATTTTATGAAGACATATTTCTTATAAGCTGTTATGGATATGAAAAGTTGCAGACAGGATGTTCAAGAATTACCAATATTAAAAAGTGAATCTGTTAATGTAAAAGAACAAAAGTCAAAAGCCAAATAAGCATTCCCAGGGCATACTTGCCTTCTCCTTCCTTCCTTTCTGTGCCCGCTGCACCATCCCCTGTGTTGGACGCTCCTCCAACTGCCAGTTCTGCTAAAGGGCCAGTGAGGTTATCGATGCTGCTGGCGGCGGACAGGCAGGAAGGGGTGGATGCTGGTGAGATCAGAGAGGCACTCACCACGGTAGCCTGAGGTTTGAAACAGGTGGGTAAGGCCTCTGGGGGCATGGCATCTATCAGCAAAGCTCTGATATCGTCAGCCTAAAAATAGTAATACAAAAAACACAAAATAGTACATTTTAAAACGGTAAGTTTTTCACTAAGGACCAAACGCTTTGTGAATTTTTTCTGTAATGAATGCCTCCCTATTCCCTATTTGTTTTTGATCATTCTGTCTTCTTTCCTTCTCTAATCTGCAGCTCCAAAGAGTCCCAGTAGTTTCAGTGGGTAGAACTGGAGAAACTATACAATTTTTAAGAAATATTTCATCTTTTGAAGATCTAATGTACAGCTTGGTGACTACAGTTAATACTATATTATATACTTGAAACTTGCTGAGAATACATCTTAGGTGTTCCTGCCACCAAAACAAACAAACAAAAAAGGTTAACTGAAAAAAAAGAATGTGGGCTATGTTGATTCCTGGAAACACTTTCTAAACACTAAGGGAAAAGTGTACATACGATTGTTCATACTGATTACATATGCATTTAAAGAATATGTAAGCTAATAAAGATTTGAATAGAGTTAAAAAATAAAATATTTCATCTTTCATTTAACAAAAAAGCACATTTCAGAGTGTTGATTCTTAGTCTCTTCTTTAGGAGTTTCCATATTTACTATGTTTTGTTTATGCTTAAACAACTTACAATAATTTTTGTTCAGTTATTCAGTGCACACTCAAGAACTGAATGTACAATTAAAATCTGATGCAATTTTAAAGCGGCAGCACTTTAATTTGGCTAGCTATTCATGAACTTTCCAGTTTGTTAGGCATTAACTGCTGTTAGAAGATGTGGGAGACAGCCTCCAAAGCTAGCCAGCCATTAATTCCCTCCTCTGTGTACACGTATGCCACCCCTCCCATCAAGTGGTCATATTTATTTTCCTTCCCTGGAATCTGGGTTGCCCCTTGAAAGCAGAGGAAGTAATGTTCTGAGGTTTTTGAGCCAGGCTTTAAAAGAATTGGCAGCTTCACTTTTTCTGTCTTAGAAGCCATCCTCCATGCTGTAAAGAAGTTTGAGTGGATACCGAGAGACGAGATAGCAGGTGAGAGAGGCCCTGTAGGATGACCAGCCATCCTAGATGCTGCAGCCTCAGCTGAGCTCCCAGCTGAAGGGAGCTGAACAAACAGCAGAATTACCAACCGGAGCCCAGTCAACCCACAGAACTGTGAGAAATACTAAGTAACTGTATAAGCCACTCCCTCGCTTTGGGTTAAGTTACTAAGTGTTTTGAAATCCTTTGTTACTTAGCAGTAGATACAGGAAACAGAATGTGGCTTGGAAAAGTATTTCTGGTTTAAAAAATTATACATAATTGTGGCCATACAGTAACTCCCTGATTTTCAAGAAGTTCAGGGAAGATGATGCTGTTGTTTAATTTTGTAGTTAATATTTAACCACTAAATTTAATTCTTTGTTTTGAAAATATTTCTAGAGTATATTAATTTCCATCTTCAGGATAATAATATACTGACCAGAAGTTAATTTTCCTTTGACTATCTCATAGCCTCAGTTAAATGATCATGAACATCAGTTGCTCTAGAATAACATGCCAAATAAGTTTGAATGTGTAAGATACTTTCTTAAATGTAATTCTTTGAGGAATCACTCTAGTATGTGTTTTCTGTGGTTCATGTTTCCCTCCAAGTTAAGCATGGCAAAAAGAAGTAAGTTAATTTACTGCTTAGTTCACCTTCGGAGTTTTAAATTATATAAAAAATGAGAACTTAAAAAATTTCAGAAGGAAGGAAATTTGTTCTTCTAAGTGAAATATGCACTGCTAAAGGTAAACCTGCTAAGCCTTGGAATTTAATGTCATCTCTGCAAGTACAGAAAGCAATACTTTTGAAAAGGGAACTTACTGTTGCCAGATCTAAAGGCGTCTGACCTTCCTGGTTCTTCATGGTTGGATCTGCGCCATGTGCTAGGAGTAGAGCACATAACTGTGTCCTTCCTTTTTGGGCTGCTTCGTGAAGAGGAGTAAATGCCCACTTATCTGTTGCATTTACACACGTGTTGTATTTTATCAACAATGCTGCTATGTCCACATGCTGAAGAAAAAGGATGTGAAGAGTTAAGAATCAGATCATCTGGTAAAGTGCCATCGGGGACACTGTTTTATTTAACATTTCATTCTCTCTGTATCTGTATTCTTATCCTTAATAGAAGTTTCTTCTATTCAAAAAGATTATTATTCCTACCCCTCTACCTATATTTTTGACTCCATCTTTTCTTGCCTCTTCCAAAATCTCAATTCCACAATCACTCTTTTATCCTGTAATTCTTTGTGGGCACTTTTATTTATTTATTTTTTTAAAGATTTTATTTTTTCCTTTTTCTCCCCAAAGCCCCCCGGTACACAGTTGTGCATTCTTCGTTGTGGGTTCTTCTAGTTGTGGTATGTGGGACGCTGCCTCAGCGTGGTCTGACGAGCAGTGCCATGTCCGCGCCCAGGATTCGAACCAACGAAACACTGGGCCGCCTGCAGTGGAGCGCGCGAACTTAACCACTCGGCCACGGGGCCAGCCCCCTTTGTGGGCACTTTTAAAATGCTTTATTTAGCCTTCTAACATATTCAGATTTTGCTTGAAAACAAACACATAAAATGGAACAATTACCTGACTCCGAGTCTCCTACTAATGCTCTAATCTGTCTGCCAAACTTTTCAAACAAGCTTCCTATACCCACCACTTCTCTTATCTGCCCACGTCTCTTCTAACCCACTGCAATCTGATCTACTGATTGAAACACACATCTCAAAGATTCTCAGCGTTCTTTCTTCAGCCTTTGGGAAAGTAACATAACCTAACAATATTTTACAAAAATTAGTCATGTCCAAAATGACATAGGGGGTGGAGGAAATGTCAGCAGCAGACACATTAACTAATAACCCAGACGTGAGGTGACGAGATCCTGAACTGTGATGGTTAGAGAAGAATGGAAAAGAAGGGCTAAACATGAGAAATTTTGAAGGAAAAGAAAAATACAAAGTTTTCGAAAGATAAATTAACTACAGAGGAAAAAAGAGAAAGAAAAATCAAAGACGACTACCTTTTTTTAAAAATGTGGTCTAGAAGATTAAAAAACAAAGGTAAAACCATTAACAGTAATTGAGTAGCAAAAGTTTAAGTTGGAATGAAACCATAAGAAAGGTAAGTTTCACTTGGGGTATTCGGGGGTATGTAGCTTTTGAGGTAAAGTATCAAAGGACAGATGTTCTGTAAATGGTTTGACACAAAAGGCTGGAGCACAGCTAAGAGGGCATCACTTACTTGTTCACCTACTCTCCTCACCCACTCACCCACCAAACAAACATCTGGTGAATACCTACTAAGTGCTGGCCCTGGGGTAGAGACCCTAGGGGATTACAAAATGCAACACTGAGCTGATAGTCGTAGCTACTTGATCAATGAGCTCACTAAGAAAAGGAACACAGAAAGATAATTACAACAGGGAAAAAGCCTTCAGAACAACAATCTTTTGGGAGAGGAGCCTGGAAGAAGAGTCCTCAGAGGAGGACAAGGGGGCAGTAAGAACTGAAGAAGAATGATAAAGGGCAGGACTGTGCAAGACAGTGTAGGAGAAAGCTTCAAGGAGAGCACTTTCTCTCAAATAATACGTTTTATATAACAAAAGGGTTCAGCTTCTTCCCAAGAGTCCTTATAAAATAAGCTGAAGACAGTTGATTATGCAAAGATAATATGCATTCAATGATTAGGCTTTTGGGAATATTAAAAATAACTTTATTTTTATAAACATTTTTAGGGATGATAGTTTGGTTTTCACTAAAGTATTTCTGAAATCCATTTCAACTCCAATATTCTATAATTTTGTGCGACTGGTATTATACTCCTTATGCACACATTTCCTGGTATAATTTGATCACTTTTGATAATTAACTCAGAAGCACATTCTCTGTTGAGAGTAGATTTCTAACTTACTCTGTTGCTCAACTGCAATAAACTGAGTTATCTGAAGCTGACTTTCACGAAACGGGAAGAGATGGGGAAGACACAGACAGAAACATCCCATGATGGGATTTAGGGCATGTTTCTTCACAGCTTCCTTAAGGCAGTCCTTCCTTTCTTGACGACACTCGTTTCAAAAAGAACAGGCACTTTTTCTGAGGTAGTATTAAAGGTTTTTTTTTAAATATAATACAAATATTTATCAATTTTAGGAAAAGTAATTTCAGAGAACAAAGAGAAGAAAATTTATTAGAAAAATACAAATCAGACAACTTCTAAGAAAGCTTCCACATTTGTTCTGACAATATAAATACCAAAAAAAAGTATAATGAGACTAGGGCTTCTGAGAACAGACTATTTTTTGTGATCTTTTTGGGATTATGAATGATATACCATCATTATAAAATTGATCGTAACACAAAAGGCAGAAATAGGTACCATCTGTGGTACTATCAAAATCACTTAAAACAAAACCAAACAAAATTCAGTAATTTACCTCCCTTATTCAAAAGACATACGTTGAAAAGGATAGCTGTTTTTGTTCAGTTAACTCAAAAGCATGGCATAATTTCCAGCTTTTCTCCAGTAAGGCTATAGGCTAGTAAATTGTGTTGCTGATGACTAATTTTGTTCTACTCTTATGTGTACTGGCAGAATAATGTAATTTGGTAGACTAATTTGCAAAGGCTTCCAAAATTAGATAGTCCAAGGAAAATTACGTGTGTGTGTAAATGAATTGCATATATGGTATGTGTTATTAAACTTTCTTTATATTGAATTGTAATTATAGTTTATGCTCAGAGAAACCAATTACATACTTGTTAAATCTGCTGACGAACATCTGAAAGAGCAATAAACAGGAAGAAGTGCACTACTACCCAACTAGACTGAAAACACAATTCTTAGGTGTTTTAAATCGCTACACCACTGGGGCAAAAATAGTAACTGACATTTTAAGGCTGATAAATGCAATAAATAAGCTACAGTTCAGTTCTATATAACAGTGAAATATTGAACTGGAAGGTCTAGAAAAGGAGCGGAACTCTGTTGGAATGTTTCCAGAAGAAAGAGTCAGTTTAATACGCCTTCGGAATCCAGCAGCAGCACAGAATGCTTTAAATGACAAACACTACACAAAAAGACTGCGAGGGCCCTCATTTAATTTAAGAAAGGTGGGAAGCAGGAAGAAGAGAAATGTGCTGAGGCTCTGGTTAGAACCATTTTATTTAATTCTACAGAGGCTTTATTACAATGATGTCATGAAATTCCTCCAATATTATACTTTTTAGAGAAAGCATCAAAAAATGAAAAAGTTGAGAGGGAAAACTCAGCAAATCACTTACTCTTATAATAGAAAGTTACATGCTTTGTGGTAAATAAATATCAATGCATCAAATTTACTGACTGGCAGAAAAATGAACTGTCTTGTGTAAAAGTATATTAAAGACTAGTTAATATAAGGCATTATAATATAAAAACACTACAGGATAAGGCCCATTACCATTAATATAAACTCTCATGAAGGCTGCAACTTTTATTTAAACTTCTTATGATATTAGGGAGAAGCTATTTAAGTAGAGATCCTTGGGTAACATTATACTTCAAACTACTCTACAAATAGCTTTGTTTTTATACAGAAGCCTCTACCCCATATGAAGTACCACAGAAATCTTCTCAAAACTATTATTTCAGGGCAGTGCATCATATACACCCTGCTGCCAGGCCAGTTCAAGCATCAGTGGGATGAAGACTATATAACCAGTGTTTTGCCATCCTAACAGAGAAATGTGGACCAGAGCCCTACAATTTCATTTAAGTGTCTAACCAAGGCTTATGTGTAACGTAAACAAAAAAGGACTTTGGAAAGATACAATAGATTTATATATCAGAAATAATAAAAATATAATTATACCTACCCTTTAGCTAAAGGAAGAGAAAGTAGCTTTTAAAATTTTTATATGGTGTTAACATTTGTCCTTATTTCAAGATTACTGAGACTGAGATAAATACTAACTTGATATGATTACTGACAATAGATTATATGGTATACAGATTGCATTAGATAAAATTATTTTGTAGAGCAGAGATTCTCAGAGGGGAGGATGACCTTACCTAGTGCCAACAGAGAATCACTGTGTGTCATGAGAGATGTTAATGGAAAGAGTACACGTTGCACATGGCAAAGACATGGCAACCAAAAAAGGTCAAGAAACCATGAAAGTAAAGGTTTTAGTGAATAACAGTACATAATTCAAAACTCACAGATATTTGATTTTTGAATTTACAAGTTTAACACATGAAGGACGTTTAGAGTGTCTCAAAAAATCCACCCACATCATGAGGTAAAAATACCTGCTACAAATCCATTATCTAGCTCATAAGCATTCCTTAGTAGAAGGATGGGATGAACCAGGTTGATCAAAACCTCTACCAAATGTCCTCTACACAGCCTGGAGAATCATCTGTTCATTTCCACCTTGGTAAGTTACCTTCATTCACAAAGAGGTTAGTAGGGATGAAGTAACAAAGAGGATAACATAAAAAGAGAATGAAACAAAAAATGTTCATTATTTTTCTCACTTGGAGTTACAGAGGAGAGCAGGAGTGGTGGACAATGCTGAAACAAGTTTATGAAAATGGAACCATGGGCCTCCAGAGGTCAGCAGACTGACTGCATTGCACCTCCCTGCAGCTAACAGCCAGAGAGCTTCAAGGGAACATGAGACAAGACAAGGCCGACCTGCACACTACAATTCTATTAGCCACAAAAGAGAACCACTATACATTTTATTTCTTGCACACTGGTCACCAAATGACACACATGTATAATAAGTAACATCTCAATACCTTTCCCATCAGAAGAATGGAAATTAAAAGGTAAAATACTCGTATAAATTTTTACTTTCTTCACCCTCTGTGACAACTGTGAGGACTGTGAAAGGAAGACTGATGGGACAGAACTTTTCCACACCCACAATGTATGGGATATACTGAAAGACATGATCCACACAGTCTACAGAGTTGATAGTCTAAGTTTTACTAGATCAGGTCAAGAATTATAATGCGACTGCCCACACTGACCCTTACTCATTAGTAGGCTTATAAAGAAGTTAAAAGACTCTGATTTAAGTTCTACTGATTCCATCAGCTTTATAAACTCTTAACTGAAGCTTAGCAAATGGATTAGTGGGGAGAAGGATCACGCTACGAAGTGGTAAACATTAATCTCCAAATGATATATATTTATAGTTAAAACTCAAAGGTAAAAGGATTATACATAAATGTATATGCAGTATGGTAGCGGTAAATATTTACCACGCCTGGTCTACAGCACAAATATCTGTACAGTGAACATGAGAATCTTACAGGAAGGAAGGTTAAAAGAAAATTCTAACAATTTTAATAAAAGATTAATCATCTTCGGAAAGGTAGTTTTACTACAGTTTCAAGAGGATTTTAATACTAACAAAATATTTATTAAATCGGAAAACTTTCAATTAATTTATATCACACTTGGAAGTATAATTTTCTTTTCTGTTTGCCCAACTCAAAACTGGATTGTTAAGTATTCCCACTCAGATTTCTCATCTCCCTGAAATACTGGTCTTTGCAGAGGGGGCATGAGAGGAAGAGGATGTTCTCATTATGAAGGGCAAGGGAGTAGAGAGTAAGAGAATAGGGAAATCACAACGATTAGTTTTTACTTGTAGTTTGCTAGGCTTTTGCAAATCCAGAAACTGTCCTCATCAAGTGATTCCAACTGTGAGAACCCCTGGTAGGTACAATCTGGAATCTGTGGATTTTTACAGTCAAATAGGGATTAAGTAGATGAACAGACAAGCACAGGAGAATTCATCTATTCCTGTGTGATTCCTCAGGTCTGAAGTGGGCCTTGGTGACTGCCAGGCAGTCAGTTCCAACAAATGTCATCAAGGCTGCAAGACATCCCTCTTCCTCTCCCAGCTGATGAGTATGGTTATAGTGCTTTGAAGGAATGACTCGGGACTTTCACTCTGGGGTTTTCACTAGTCTTTCAAACTCTACGAAACCATATTTACAAATAGTTCAACCATTTACCTGAAAATTTTCAAGATGCTAATGATAAACATAAGCAACTATAATTTCCATGCCTATAAAGAACCTACTGGCTTTCACAGTTTCTAAAATCTACTTGAGGTAGAGTTAAGATTTATTATCTGTATCAATAAATATTAACTGAGCAGTCATTAAACACCTATTATTGTGCTAGATAATGTGAAGAGACCAAAAAGCTATAAAAAGCATGGTCCTTGGCCAAAAGATAGGCTAAAAAACATTCTGAATAGTAAGATTAAAATTGCGCTACATTATGCTATTGGTTAGATATCTGCTTACTTCGTGTACAGTATACATTTAATAAAGTAGTAAATCTCAGGGAAGTTTCCTCCACTTGAACTCTAGCATGCTCACCCCATAAGATGCTGCATTGTGAAGAGGAATTAAACCACCTTTATCTTGGGCATTAACATCGGCTCCATGCTCTAGAAGATATTCAGCTACTTCCAGGTTGTTGTAGCCTGCTATTAGAGTGAAACAAGGCAAACATGTCAGCTTACAAGAAAAAAATATATATGTATATAAATAAAAATAACTGAAAAATGTTACAATTTTAAGACTTTTCACTTTAAAAGCGAATACTATTATCATATAATTAACAGCTTTTACAATAAGACACTATATAAAATTACGTCCATCAAAAGCATTTTACCGACTAGTTCCCTCCATGCTCAGCATTTCTTTCACCTTCTGGTAAGCTGTATTAGGTGTCCAAGAAAGGACAGCAAGACTTGAAGTGCTGGAGATCCTTACCTGCCAGGTGCAGAGGGGTTGAGTTTCTGCCCTGGGTGTCTCTGCAGTTGATATTCTCTGGGGTACAGAGCTTCTGCACTCTGGCCAGGCAGCCCTTCTTGGCAGCGTCCAACAAGGCAGCATCTCCTCTCAGCAAGTCCTGAATATCTGTGTCTCCTTCTTTCACCAAATCTAAAGGTGTATTTCCATCTCTGTTCTTTTTAGTTGGATCTGCTCCATGCTACAAAAAAGAAAAAAAAAACACCAAAAAAACCAAATGGGGTTTGCATTTTTGTGGCATCTTTCTTAAGGTTTATTTGTTTTTAACTTCACCTTCACTCATCCAAGGAAAGCTATCTATTCTATATGCATTTTGAAAAACAGAGCAAAATTCTATTTTATTTTCCAAATTTCCTACTTAGCAATATATTGAATCAGCTCCTAACCACTTCTCAACCAAAACCCCAAGCCTCAGGATCAGCAGTGACAGTGAATTGGGGAAGGTGCTGAGTGCCTTTTACTTCTCATATCATATAATTTCTCAAACTCCAAGTGGTCTTTGGGAAAGTCTTTTCCTTTTAAGAATGGCCTGAATGTTAATTTGACCAGCTTTCAATTACATAAAGATATTCAGTGTATATCATGAAAAAGAAGTGTGGAAGAGGAAGACACACAGGTGGAAAAAGCACTTAACTCTAAATGCAATCAGTAAGAAGAAAGGTTAGTAAGTCGTAACACCTAGCATGAAATTACATACAAACGTATTAACAATTAATTTGATTTTTAAAGCTTAAATCACCTATACCTATGAAATAAAGTAAATAAAAGTCAAGAATCTTTATTATGAGCCTGACATAGACTATTGGCCCAGTGGAGAAATCTGGAATAAACCAAGCTAGACAATGAATTCATGGTGACCTGGAAGTTATTTCTTATCAACCAGTGATAATAAGAACAAGTATCAAATACAGTATTATTCTCAAGACTCTTAAGAACATATTTGGTACCATAAAAGTGGTGAGAGAATAATTTTATTTATATTTAACCAGGATCAGTTTTTCTCTAGTTACAAAAAAGAGAGAAAACTATATAAATACATGTCTGGTCATTTTTCACATACTTTAATTTAAAAAGAACACAAAATTATTAACTTAGTTTCATATAACTATTAGTTTCTACTATTTCATGTATATCCCCCAAATTTATATGAATAACTTTGTTTACAGATTATTTTATATTTTAATAAAAATCTGATATTAAAATAATGTTCTTATAAGATATATGCATTTAAATAATGTTTCATAATGAGGCATGAGTTTGTTAACAGTAATAAAGTAGCCAGTAAGGAAAAAAATCAAACTTGATCAAAAAACTTGCTTTTCCTTGTACAAACGTTTTCTGATATCAATGCTATATTAGATAAGCAATGCAAACTAATTCAACTCTCTGCAAAACCTACCTTGATGAACTGTGATGAACTGAACTTAATCAAATCAGTCCAGAAAGGCACTTCAGACACTACTCAAAGCTTCTCACGTATCATGAGATCACACTGAAACATCCCCTAAAATCAAAATGGAAGCAGTCTCTACAGCACTTACCGCACTTAAGAAAATAATTTACTTTGACGTAATCTCACATACTAACCAACGAATAAATATACTTCATATTTTATAATTTTTAAAATTACATACTTTTAAAAGGAGCTTGCAGATTTCATATTTTCCTTTAGCTGCTGCTTCATGTAGAGGGGTAAATTTCCACAAGTCCGCCACATTGACAGAAGCCCCGTGCCTTACTAAAAGCTCAGCCACCTCATAGTGTCCGTATGAACAAGCATTATGAAGGGGTACCAAGCCACTAAACAGAAGAAAATTATTTTAAAGATATATAACAAATATTTGAGTTAAAATGATCATTATAAGGATTCATAATTTTAAAAATGTCCCTTTCAATATAACAAGTTTCCCTAGTTTCTTGGTGATAGATACAAATCTTATAGCAATCTTTATACTTAAAATACATACAGATGTATCCACAGAAAAAGGTTCCATCAC
Organism: Equus asinus; assembly: GCF_041296235.1. NCBI lineage: Eukaryota > Metazoa > Chordata > Mammalia > Perissodactyla > Equidae > Equus > Equus asinus. The sequence goes on from NC_091816.1 coordinate 14,070,594, forward strand.
AACACTTTTATTTATTTATTTATTTTTGAGGAAGATTAGCCCTGAGCTAACATCCGCCACCAATCCTCCTCTTTTTACTGAGGAAGATTGGCCCTGAGCTAACATCTGTGCCCATCTTCCTCCACTTTATATGTGGGACGCCTGCCACAGCATGGCTTGATAAGCAGTGCATAGGTCCATGGCCCAGGATCCGAACTGGTGAACCCCAGGCCGCAGAAGCAGCGCGTGCAAACTTAACCGCTATGCCACCAGGCTGGCCCCATCATTACCATACTTTTAATTTAGGTTTCATCCTGGCAATATAAAGAACAAGAGCACAAAGTGATTTCAGAAATAACTAATCAATAATCTGATCTTACTATCGCTCAGATTTTCTTCCATTTGGGTTTTCCTAATGAAAGCTGTAGGCTTACTTACAAAACATAGAGTACAATTTAACTTTTTCATTTAAGCAAGTTCTATCTTTTGTTTTGGTTTTTATTTTTTTCTCCTAACAATTCAGAAGTGGTTTATGTGCATGGGTTTAAATATTTAGGTGTCAAGCAATGAAAACTCACAATCCAAGAGATACAGAAATTTCAGTGAGAAAAATAATGATGTCAACCATAAACTCTATCAGATGAGAAAATCTGGCTGGGTCAACTTATGAGCAAACTGTTCCGAGATGATTCTAAGTCCTGATTAGAGGGCAGCTGGCATTCAAAAAGGACAAAAACATCCTCACAAAAAAGGCTTCGCCAAAAGGATAAGTTTAAAGTTACACTTCAGACATGGCAAAAACAAGGTATCAAGTGTATTTTTATTTAGAGAAATCAGTGCTTTTTTTTTTTTTTAACGTTTTGAGAGCAAAAATAATAAGTGCTAAAATGGGCAGCAGAAACAAATGTTGGTTGCTCTCCAATGCACTACAGTGTTTTGAAAGTGCTAGTGATATTATTATTGATTATTCATGTCTGATGTGTCCCTTTTACAAGATAAACCCATGATGGTTAACTGAAGTCTAAGTTGTACAGTTTAATTCCACAGCACTCTCGTATGTAATTGCATAGAAAGGTGATTGCTTATTTATAGTTTCTGATGATATGAAATTAACTCAGAATATGCAAGCTCATTTTAGTTAAAACTTCCTTCTTGTATTTCTAAATAGCTTCCACGGCTGCTTTAAAATCTGTCTAGATAAATTAATAAACTAATATAAAAATACAGAATATCTGAATTAGTAAAAATAAAATTATATTTCTATTAATACTGATTGACTGGGATGGATGGATTCTTTTCGGATGAGATTATACATTCTTAATAGAAAAAAAAGGATGAATAATAAATTACAAACTATATAGACGCATTCATATAATGCAATAAAATACTATATACAAGCAATAAAAGGACAAAATGAACCATTACATACTGATATGGAAAGACATTCAAGATATACTACTGGATGAAAAAGCATATTGCAAAGTAGACCGTATGTATCATCGCCTACATTAAAAACCACCACCACAGCCCATACACTGGTACATGCATTTAAAAAATCTGGAGGATTACAGTAATATTTTACTGTTATCATCTCTAGGAGGTAGAGTGATAGGGAATTTTCACTTTCTATACTGTACATTACTATAATGTTTTAATTTACACTTTAAACTTTAAAAAAACTTGCATTACTTTTTTAATAGGAAGAAAATCTAAGACTTAAAAAATTTTAAGTCTTAAGTGACTGAATCGCAAACAGCCAAATTCCAGCACATACCCTTTGTCTTTGGCATGGACATCGGCCCCATGGTGGAGCAGGTACTCCACGACAGACACGCGATTATAGCCTGCTGCAAAGTGTAAGGGCGTAGAATGCCGGCCCTCGAGGTCTCTGCAATTCACATTCTGAGGGCTGCAAAGTTGCTTTATGGCACACACACACAGACAAACACAAAAAGAACATTAATATTTATTCATAGATGTTGCTCCAAAATACTGCAGGCATCTTGGATAAATTGTAATTTTCTAATGAATATTTACTTGTAAAGATTAGATAAAATAAGCGATGTTTTAAAAATCAGCACTATGCTTGGCCTTACAGTGTCTACAAATATTCTTACTGTTTACAGAGCAATTTAATCTTTCTCAATGTTTCCTAGCCAAAATCCTAATCAAAAAGAAAAACTCATAATAAAGCAAGCATTCCCAAGGCAAATGATGCCTTCCTTTTCCATCTTTATAAGGCTGTCCTCCCTAAGACTACCTGTCATGTGTCTGCTTGTATCAACATGCACTTAGCCATTCTGTGCTCAAATAAGACCAACTCTGGTTGACTGCAGAATTACCCAAAGTTCTTGTCTCCTCCTTTGGCAAGCAAAGGAGGAAAAATCATATTAATTCTACCCACTTGGCCCTTTGCACTACCCACTTGGCCCTTTGATTCACTAAGCAAAGCCATGAAGTCAACAATGCTTTACTTGGTCTTCGGGGGATGTTTGCCTAACTCTATGAATCAAACTTATTCTAATCATTTTCTAGTTTTTGGCCTTTACTTCCATGTCCTTCAGCTGCGCCCTCCAAATCTCTTCTCTGTCTCCTTTCCTCCTTTTGAATGCTGTCATTTCAGCACAGGCTCCATTCCATCTACTTACAAAGCAGTAGGAAGCAAAGTAAGGATGGACAGGCTGCATTGCATCATCAGACTCATAGATGAATCACAGTGACAACATTTACACAATAATTTACAATTTCAAAGGATTTCATATTCTTTCAGTGAGAGAATAATTCTCTGTGAAGTTGAACATTATCTCCATTTTACAGATAAATAAACCAAGGCTCAGAGAGGTTAAGTGGCATCCTTTTTCATACAGTTGGCAAGGGACCAAATAAAGACTCACACCCTGTTTCCTTCATTTTTAGTCTCTTGATCTCTTTGCTACATCATTACTTACTTTCTTAATTACCTCAATTCAGGGAAGTGATGAGGAGAAAGGTAATAAAAAGAAGAAACGTCAAAAAGCAGAGAAAACGGTGACATTTTCTAGGCTACAAGGCATGAAGGCAGGGCTTTCCAGGTATTTGACAGTCTTGCTCCTGCTCCATCACTGTAATGAGCTATTACTATACAAAAACCAAGAACCTATAAGACATCTGTTTCAACTGATACACTGAGTTGGGGCTTTCACACTGTAGGGTAAAAACAGGACTTTTCAGGCGTTACAATTCATACGTGACAGAAAGAAGTCTGGGCAGTAAGAGAGAGCCTACAATCTTATCAACTCTATGTGGAAAAGCACCAAACTCTAAAATCTGAAGATCTGTTGTAATCTGGCCAGGTCAAACATCCTATCCTTTAAGCAAAAGCGAGTCTGTGGCCATTTAACCCATTAATTATAGAATCAAAAAATAAAATTAAATAAAAATGAATAACAGATAAACTAAAAAAACTGGCAGTAAACACCTTCTGTAGTGCTTCACATGGCTGAAGCTGCTTCCTGCTGCTGCTGCTTTTTCTTCTGCTCCTTGTATTCTACAGTAACTTTTTTTTTTTTTTTGCAGAGAATACTGGCAAAAAGAGGCAGGGAATGAAACACAACTCATTTTGCCAGGTTACAAAAATAAAAGCCCACTCTGTTTATTAAATGTTTGGAAATTCTTTACTCTCTATTCTATTTCACTTTCTTTTTGAATGCCAAAGCAATTTTACATCCCTTGTACCTGCTTTTCATAATTTCAAATACTTTACTCAGCAAACGGCCTTTTTTCCTAATCTTAATTTCTAATACTTCTAAAGCCTATAGCAAAAGAAATTTACCAGGCTTCTCACTTAATTTGTGCTTTGTTTTCTTCTGCCACTTTCATTCCATTCACAAAAATAGATTTGGCTTGTACGGTGAATGGATTGTTTAGGAAACCTAAAAGCTGTAGCATATTTGCCTATTATACACAAAACAAGTGGAACTAATGTGTAGTATGTAAAAACTATACATTAAAAAAATAAACTATTAATTTAATTATGATGGGCACATAGCTGAGTTATAATGCTATGATACAGAAAAGGAGTCCTAATCACTTTTATACTTAAAGATTTTCTTTTATTAGGATACATTTCAAGTGATAAAAGTATTTTTAAGAAAAAATATATAACTTTTGATTGAAGAGAATTTCTCCCCTGTGGCTACTGGAACTGAAATTTACTATTTTTCTTTAAATAATTTAGATGATGTTGTAAGATGGAAGAGAAGTTGGAAGTGGCCACATATTGAAACAACAATAAAATTTCTGGGCAACAGAACTTAGAAAGTTTTCACTGTCATTTTCAACCAGTATACATCAAGAGTGATAAAAGTGCTAAAAATCACAAAAATAAAGTTCACTTAATAAGAAGTGACAAAGTTTAGTTTGTAAAAAATAACGCTGTATGACTGTCAATACCAATTTTGCAATTAGCCTTCCTTTAAAAAACAAGAAATATAAACAAAATCACAAGACCAACCCTCAAACGAAAACAAAAACCATACCCCTTTCTGCTATCTTCATCCCTGCATGAATGATTATAGATGGGAAATGTGTGTGTTTTTAAAAAGCATATTCCATATTAGAATATATATATATATTTTTTTTTTTTGCTGAGGAAGATTGGCCACAAGCTAACATCTGTTGCCAATCTTCCTCTTTTTTTTTCACTTTAGGAAGATTCACCCTGAGCTAACATCTGTCCCAATCTTTCTCTATTTTGTATGTGGGATGCTGCCACAGCATGGCTTGATGAGTGGCGTGTAGGTCCACGCTCAGGATCCGAAGCTGTGAACCCCAGGCTGCCAAAGCAGAGCGCCTGAACGTAACCACTATGCCACTGGGCCAGACCCTAGAATATAATTTTACATTTGAAAAAGTTTAAATCTATAACCATTGTTTCTATAACACATACAAAGGTTGATACAATTTTCTTGGCAAGCAGAATTAAGGAGAAAAGAAAATCCATCTTCTGCATATAAATAATCCCAAATGGTTGCAGGATGATAAGGATGCTTTCCCGGAGCAAATGTGAGAAAGTTCAAGAAATACTTTTTCAAACTTTATTGCACTATTCCCTGGGCTTGAACCAGCTTAAAAATTTATGAATGTGGCCAAAAATAACACCTTAATTAATGTAAGTGGAAATAAAAGAGCTTTCATGTAACGAGAAGATAAGTGACAAAACAGTGGTTTAATGGATATAAAGCAAGTGCTAGGAAACTCTTCGTGGTTAAAGATCTCTCATTTGTGGATCTACTCTGCTCATCCCTTTTATTGTTTGGATTTGAGTAGTTTCACTTACAAGCTTAAAATGAATTGGTTAGCAAAGCTTCAACAGTGCTACCCAGGACGCTGAAAGCACTGACCTACCTTCACAGTTTCTAAGTCTCCAGCTTTCGATGCCTCTAAGAGTCGATAGTCAACATCAGAAGTGCGTATAGGTGTACTTTCTGCATAAAAGAAAGAGTACCGTTAGTTTTTAAGGAATAGTTAAGGAGGGAAAATTATTTGGTGAATGGAAAGAGTGAGATCAAGGGGTCAGAAATTTCTGAGATCTAATATAAGGTTTTTTCCAAATCTTTTTCAGATAAGAAATAAGTAGTTTCTTACTTCAATCTATATCCATCTCATCCTAAGCCAAATTTAAATAGATCCAAAGACACACAAATCTTTCTCCATCCCTACTACTCTATCCTTCTAATTTTCTGGTCAAAACTTGGCAAAGGGAAATGAAGAAACACAGAACCATGAGATCAAGAACACCTTTATGATACACTGGCCTTGCAAAGTGCTGTTGCAAAGCCTTGCCATAGATTTTATTATGCAAACCTAGGGAAGCCACTCATCTTTCAGTACTTAACGTTTAGCCTTTCTTTTTGGTCTCCATTTCCTCACTATGAAACAGAAATACTACTCCTGAAATCAGTGATCTTACAAAATATAATCAGTGTACAAAACAGGCCTATTAAATACAGAAATTTGTTTAACTCACATTTATTGAATGGCTTCAGGGAAATGTAATTTAAAATGCCTATATAATTGGGAGATGTGATACAAATGCTAAATAGAATATAATTAAATCAGGCCGTCAACGTCTAGAAGTATGAGACTAACAAATGAGGTATTTTGATTAATCCAATATAAACAAAGCAAAAATTCATTACATATTGGCCCAAATAAAAGGGTTTTTAAAGAAAACAGTGCATAATCACTCACTCAAAGTTTGTCCATGGACATTAAATATGGCTTTTATACTGCACATGTGTGCACACTCACATAACACCAAGGGACCCAAGTCCAGGGGACCTGGATTTATACTCGGCTCCACTAACTGTGACTACGGACATATCACTTAGTTTAGCTTTTGTACCTATAAAGTGAGTGTTGGCTGCCCTTAAATTCTCTTTCGGATTTACGATTGCATTATCTTATAATCAGAGATACCAAAGGGGAAGATCAAGTGATGCTATAAACGAGAGTTAGATTTCAAAAGAAACATTTTGGCTCTTTCTATCCAAAGCGCTTCATTCAGGAGAGTGGCTTTTACAAATTAAGTCATGAAAACTCTTCAATGGAACATACTGTACTTATTTAGTCACAAGAACACTTAGCAGATAAAATGCTAAGATTAAATGGAGGGAAAAAAGAGTTATCTCATATAACGAAGTACACATTTCTGAAATGTCAACAATTATTTTTCTTTAAAAAGGAGCTTATTACATTCATTAGTTTGTGGAATTGTTGAGAAAAGGAACCAGGCCCTGTTCATCTTTTCACATAGAGAACATGCAGAAAGTATTTGCTGAATTGACTTCCAGGCTATTTTATAATATTGGGGTCAGTGTGTATTGCAAATCATAGTTCTTTCTTCAGCTGCCCTTATTCTGTTCTCTCATGTCTCATTTGCCTCCATTCTAATTGCACATGACATTGCGGCACTATAGGTGAGAAAGTCTGTGTGTACATTCTGTCTCTATGATAGTCATTCTGACAGTTGGTAAAACTCACCGGAACATCCTTTGGATATCTATAAGTAATAGTTTTAGTTATCATTTCAACAAAATTAAATGACAATTGTTTTTGTATATAGAGTTAGAACTTTAGATATTTTCAGATTCTAGCATCTGAGGGATACTTAACATGGCTGAATTTCTTAATTTTAAGAACTGTCTGAAATTGGCACATCTTTTTTGGTGTAGACTAACTTGCAAGGGGTATAATTTTATAACCAAGCAAAAATTTTTATGCAAATACAAGAATGCTTCTGAGAACTATGAGAAATTCTTAGTCCTAGTCAAAGAGTAGAAAGTAAAGAAGTTATTTAAAGATATTGATTAATTACTATTCAAATTATAGAGCTCTGCATCCATTATAAATTCTGAACAGGCTTAGAACAGATTCATTTTTACAAACAATGTGAACAAAGTATTAGCTGAAATATATACACAGCCCAGGAACTTTGTACAAAGAGATGCACAATTTAAAGAAGTGATATAAAAATGAATTTAAAAATGGAATATAGGCAAAAGAAGAGTAGCTGATATGCAAAGAACTATATTAGTAAAATCCATTATAAGCACACTGGCTTTTGCAGAGTATGAAATTAAAGATCTCACTAAGGTCAAAGGCTGGAGATGGACTTCTAATTTTTTCTCCAACTCTATTCTGGCCCACTAGAATTAAAAAAAAAAAAAAAAGAAAGAAACGTAAAGTTTCAAAGGCTGGAAGGCTATTTGCTATTTTTAAAAAAATCTCCTGTAGACTGACCATTTAGTTAGTATCAGACTACCGGACTGGCAATAGGTCTTAGCGGCTTATTTCAATGTTTAATTTAGCTATCATAAACCCCCTAATCCTCACCTCTGTAAATGATTAGGTAACAGTAATGCAACTAACTATACTGGAATATACAATCAGAAGAATTCGGGTCAAGATCTAGCCTAAAAGTGCTATTCAAAAGAACTGTCTGTGATGCTGGACATATTCTTTATCTATGCTAATACAGTAATCACTAGCCATGTGTGGCTACTGAGTACTTGAAATGTGGCTAGTACAACTGAGGAACAGATTTTTCAAGTTTATTTAATTTTAATTAATTTAAATTTAGCTACATGTAGCTGGTGGCTATCACATTGGACAGAGCAGGCACAGAGAAAGCAGGTCTACACAAAAAAGTCAAATCTTCTGAAAAAAGGTTTTAAAATGCTAGTTTATAAAAAGCTACTTATCTTATTTTCTTTACTCTGACATTAATTTTGAAAGTGCAGGTTTCTAAAAGTGGATCGCAAATCCGGTATTAACAGGTGTATTTAAATGAATCTATACAATGTTACCCAGGACAGAGCCCCCAGAAACTTACTACATAGCCTCTATGACTTATCTTTCTTTCAGGAGTCATTACACATATAAAACTGGAATTGGATTAGTAAATGTAGGTATAATTGCAAAGCTGAGCTAGCACATGGTTCACAGACTACAGACACACAAATTTCTCATGGAAATATTAGTTTAAAAAATTATATCCTAGGGCCAGTCCTGGTGGCCAAGTGGTTAAGTTTGGCACACTCCACTTTGGTGGCCTGGGATTGGTTCCAGGTGTGGACCTACACCACTTGTCTGTCAGTGGCCATGCTGTGGCAGCAGCTCACATACAAAAAGAGGAAGATTGGCAACAGATGTTAGCTGAGGGCAAATCTTCCTCAGCAAAAAAGAAAAAAAAATTACATTCTCTTCTAAACAAGAAACAATTCCCATTTTAAAAAACCTTTTGAAGGGCAAGACTTTACCATATAATTCTGTTATTTGTATTATCTATCCAGATCAATAAAAAACATGAAGAATTAAACTAAAAAGTTCTGGCATGTACCAAATTAAGCATTTAATTATCTACATAATGCTTTATCTTACATATCAATTTTTAAGAAGTATCAAAACAATTGGAGAAAAATATTTCATTTGTGATTCAACATTTAATTTTATCTTTTACCAGGAGTCACATATTGTAACTGTATTCATTTAGAAGACAATTTTAAAAGCATTAATAGGTCTAATCTGCTTAATTTATTCAATCCTTTCCTCCCCATTTTGTCAATTACTTCTAAAAATCATGCACAGTATTATTACAAATTTTGATGTAATAGATGTATGTTTGCCTGATTTATCATTACAGTTTACAGAAACTAACTTAAAATTCAGTACTAAATGGTTCTTACTAAAAAGTATAAGACAAAAATTAAGAATGTTTTAACAAAAATCACACTTTTCAGGAATTATTAGAATTTACTAAGAAGGCAGAAATATTTCCTAGTCAGAGTGATTATCTTCTTTAAGCAAATGTACTATTGCTCTGAAACAAGCAGTTAAATGAAGTCATGTTTTTCATAGGTCAAGCTTGAAATCCTATAGTAGGAAATTTCATTCCTTGAGACAGATCTTACTCATTTTGATAGTGAAGATGCCCTAGACAGGTCTGTCTTCAGCTGTCTAAAGATCACCATCTAAGATCACTATCTAAGAATGAAGTAGCATGAGGAAAATAAATCCTCACCAATAGCTTTCACAATGTAGCACAGTTACTCTTATTAGGCTGGTTAGCTCTGATTCAGCTCTAACAACACCTGTCATGAGCTCTGTAAGTCGAGTAACGTCCCCTATTTCAGTGTAATGTTATTGGGCTGTACTCTAGGGGCCCTTCAGAAATTTATGTGGTCAATTTTTGTTTCCTAGTGTAGACATGCCTAAGCTATTACCATTATAATAATTATAAATTATTTTATTGTAACTTACTGTCATTTTCCCTTTATATTACAGTTAGGTAATTCAATACAGATTTTTTTGGAAGTTATCTGTACAGTTACGTCATATTATCTATGAATTTCATTTCTGGACAGTAAAGGGGATGTTATAAAATATTCATCGTTAAAAGTGGGCCCTGTGCCTGATGGAGTAAAGAACTACTGGACTACAGGTAGGAAAAAGAACTAGAACTTCTGATTCCTAGTCTGTAGCCTTCTCTGTTTTACTCTTCTGGTTTATGTCGTTCTATAGAAGATATAATCCAGAGACAAAATTAAAGGAATGAGAAAGAAGAGCCAGTTATGTTAAATTTCTTTTGTATCTAGTTCATCATTTTTAAGTAGGTAGACTATGTTATTTCCTCTAAATTTGGGGCTTCAGAAACCACTGTCTATTTTCATATCTGTTTCACGTTTGGCCTCCCTCAATAAACTAAACAGTTAAAGTATCTAACACTGTACTAGGTGGGCACTGGGCACTGTAACACTCAGTAAGGTTTTATAATTATATTGAAACCAGGCAAAGACAAGATAATTTCATAATAGTGCAATGAAGTTAAGAATTACAAAAACCAGGTCAGAATATAACACATGTAAGAATAATTAAGTAAGGATCATTACCATATGAATATTTGTAATTTTCTCTATTTGACAGATTGTAGAGCTACCATAATTCCACACTGCTTAACAGACTTTTAAGTAACCTTTGATCCTAAGACCCATGAGTCAAGTTTTCAATTTAAAACTAAAAAATTTTAAAGAGAGTATTTGCCTCCTTCTTACTATGACACCTACGTCATCCTACCAAAAAAAGGCTGATGAACAGGGCTACAGGCTAAACTGCAAGCAAGGAAAGGCAAGAAAATATTCAGGCAAAAACAACATTCCAAAGAGTTACTTAAAACAAGTGGCGTAAAGTTTGTCTGTGTATATCGGTGGACACGGAAGAGACGGACTAGAATGCAGTATTCATCTCTTTTAACTCACCGCTCAGAATCTGCTGCACTGCTTCGTTTCCCATCTGCGCTGCTGTAAAGCCTTGTAAGGAGATGATGGAGGGGTCTGAGCCGTAACTCAGCAGGAGGCGGCAGGTCTGCAGGTGACCCGCTAGGGCAGCTCTGTGCAAAGCAGTCTGACCAAGAGTGTCCAACGCGTTCATCTGAAAAATCATTAGGTGGGCACAGGGAATTGACCATCTATTTTTGTTCCCTTTTACACCCTAGCAAACATATTCTTATGAAAAAAATCAATTGTCAAAGCTTTTTGAAAAATGCCACAGACTTCATTATTAAATTCTGCTTCCTGGTTCTGAAGAACTATCACCTACTTAGTTACCTTTCTCTGACTACCTTATTGAAAATTACACATACCTAAGCCTTCCCTGAATGACCATCCTTCTGTCCATCCTCCACTCCCTGCCACTCCCATGACAACTAGAACGTAAGGCTTCTGAGGGCTGGGCTCTTGTCTGATATCCACTGCCTGCCACATCGAAGACGCACATTAAATACTTTTGGATGAATGGGTTTTACCAAACTCATTCTCAGACTATAAAGACAACAGGATATGTAAGCAAAGATAGTCAAAGTAGCTAATTATGTTTCCTTTCTAATTTTAGTAAATAATTATGATAATATGTCCTAAGTGAATTAACAACACATTTCACCAAAAAAATGATTCAAAGACTCAAATGTTCCATTTTGAAAACTTTGAAGAGTTATGGAGGAAGAAGAATAATTTAGCTAGTTTTAAGACAAAGACAATGTTAAACTTTGGGATCACATTCATAATTTGATCAAATCTTACTGGTCCTAACCTGTTTTCCAGGATGCCCAGTAAATATCTCTACTGCACTCAGATCAAAGTCCATGTTCACTGTACACGCTGCTTCTTTCAGAGAAGCCCTTCTTTCTGCCCCTCTGGATTATGAGATACAGTGCAAGTCTCATCTTTTACAAGTCTCCCTTGATTACCAAAAGTCTCAATGCTTCCTTCTTTCCTGAATACCTGTGTCACTTTAGCACTTTCTTAGAAATTATGACATTGGGGTAGTTTTTGTTTACCAAGTAAAACTAAGGTTATTGAGAATATGGACTGCATTCTATAGGTTTTCTGGGTCCTCTAGGAAGCTCCTATTAACGATACATAGTAAATTTTCAAATATATGCTGGCTGGTTATTCAAAACATTTGTGCACACCTACAGATACAAGTTCAACAAGAGAAAGCATTTAAGACAAACATCTCCCCATCTCCAGTCTTTCTTCACAATGAGCAAGGCTCAGGCAAGGGTTCATCTAAACTCTCAATGGTGTCTCACAAAAGTCACCAAGAAATACCTACATATTTAATTATAACACATTTGCTATCAGAAAAATGGTTTTTTATACACAGACAACATAAAAGCACAGTCATTAGCATGTATTGATGGAAAACACAAGCTGCCAAACTAAACTTCTTGAATTCTTCTATGAATATTTCTTTCTTACTTCTTCACCATAGGAGAAAAACCTACAATTGAGAACATTCTAATTATTAACATTTTTCTGAAAATTGGGTAAGAAATCCACTATGTTATTCAATTATAGTGACGGAAATCCTGACCCGTTAAATCATGGGAATATGGTTTGAGAATTACTACTCTAAAATATAGATCTTACCAAGTTATTCCTCGGCACAAACTTAGTGACTTTTCAAAGCCTTCAAATAAACCTGAGTCCCTCAGCATGTCATTCAAGACCATCTATAATTTACTTTTACACCACCTTAATTTCTACTATATTTTTTCATCACAATCTAATAGGCCTGCTATGCTCCAGCTTTATTAGATTACACTGGAGCCCCATTTTATGAAGGTGTTAGTTTCTAAGGTCAAGATTATCCTTGAAAACACTTTAGCAATGCAACAGTAGAGGCAGATGTAAAGTTTCTCAGTAAATCCAATATCAGCCAGTTTTACCCCTAGTGTCTGAGCAGATCAACTGAACAGCACATAAAGTATATACAGTATCTTTAAACAATAAAAACACACTATGTGTAAGAAGAGGTTCTCTCTATAAATATGCATGATGGAACTGAGTGCAATTTAGAAAACAGCAGATTCACTTCCTCCTCTCATTCATTCTCGGCACACACTCAGGGACTGAAATACTACTGAGTAAAAATCACCCCTCCCTAAAATTATGTAAATTAATATTTCTTGTTCCTCTCCCCGTCTCTGTTTTGGAAGAGGTGGTCCTGAGTGCAATTCTGCTGTACACTCTGCATTCTCATTCCTTGGCTGTGCTACTCTCTCTGCTTCCCATTCTTTCCCTCTGGTATGTACCTGTCAAAATTAGAACTAAGTTGTTTGCCACCTAAGAAGTCTCATGAGGAAGGGATGCAACTAACATTTACTAAGTGCTCACGTTATTACGCTCTGTGCTAGACGCTATTTGTAAATCGTAAGCTATTTAAAAGCAATGACCATGACTGAATCTTAAATGTAACTCTTCCTTCTACTCCCCCCCAAGAAAAGACAATGTCTAGGATATAGCTGGAGCTTCATAAATGTCTGCTGAAGGAATAAAAATAGGAATAATACATAAATGGCTATTAGAATTAATTTATAAAAGAAACTTTTATGTTTAGCTGAAAAAAACTCCAACTATTTGATGAGGACTGATTGACAAGCCTAGAAAGATAAAAACTTGATCACAGACTGAAGCTTTATGTCCTCATCCCTACATATATAAGCTTTTACTCATTCCTACAGGTAGTATCATATTCCAGTATTTCAGAAAGCCAAACTTTCTTAGATAAAGCACAAGACAGACCAATGTAACACAAAATTCTTTGCTTTAGTAAATGTATATATTTTTATTATGAAAGTGTAATTCTTCCCTCAAACTCTAAACAGTATCACAAACATGAAAGAACATCTGTGGACTGCTTTATCAGACAATAAAGCTGAAGTACTACAAGAAGTCATAGAAAAGTATCAGTGAGTATTGTAATAGAAGCATTCATTCCATGGAAATAAGCAGAATAACAAAACTAGAACAGCTTGGTGATACTCTGCACAACCCACTTGGAAAGAAAACAATGGATAGCAGGGAAAATATTAGACATTCTATAAGGGGTTTTGTGAGGAAGGATTATTCCCCACTAGAGGCCAATGTCATAAATTTCTCAGATGCCCCAATCTTAGGACCCAGGCTTCCCTCTAAGGTCAAAAGCTGACTGTGGCAGCTTCATGCATCAACTCCATATAATCCCGTCCAAGGCCAAAAAGGAGTTTCGTACGGCTACTTTAAAAGAGAAGAAAGTGTTTCCCAGGGGACTTCTCCTGATGGCTGGGACCCGAAATGTTTCCTGAATCTATGCCTCCATCAGTCACTAGCAAAAGAGAATGAGGTGACCAGAGCTGTTTCAGACCCTCCTCCCCTGAACTCCCACACCTGAACAAAACGGAGTCCTATAGAAGGAGCTGGCAAGCGACGATCTGTGGGTCAGTTCCAACCACCTGACTGTTCTGTACAGCCTGCAAGCTAAGAATGGCTTTTACAGTTTTTGATTACATTTAAATGGCTATATAAGTACCTACGTAAAATCCTCGATTTTGTCTCTTGGTCCACAAAACCTAAAATATTTACTATCTGGACTTTTAAGAAAACGTTTGCTGACCCCTGTTACAAAGCAAGGAAGAAAGGGAAAAATGATTACTGGATGGGAAATCAACTATCTGTTTGAGTCATTACAGATCTTTAAATTGATTCCAAAAAAAAAAAAAAATTAACGTCCTTATTTTCCTCTTGCATTTAACTTTATCAACACCCTTAATGTTTTTCTTTTATCATTCATGGAATACAATCAGGGGTCTCTAAAAAGTGGTCAACCTAACTTTCTCCTCCGTATATTCTGAGGTGGTTCAAGGTACAGATGTGCAAAATGTGCATGCCTTCCAAAGTAAGTGATAGATTTGTTTGCAGAGGGCAGGAGTAACTATTTTATATGAGTACAGCTCAATCCCCATCCCCTGGTTTTTTTATGGGTCATATGGCAGGATTTGTACTGCTGCTCTCATTCAGTTTCACAGTGAAGAAGGGTGATATTTTTGAGCTACTGTAATTTTATTTTATTGTGATCCCAGAGAACTACATGGAACTCCAATTATTTAAAGGAGGTTTCTCATAAGTTTGGATTTATTACTCTAACCTCTACTATTCTATAAGTTACATAAATGGGAAATGACAGTAATTCACTCTACTGATGGAAAACCTGAGCACATTATCTACAAAATCAATACTGGAAGCACTGAAAAAAAAAAAATGGGCCAACTGAAGTACAGAATATAGTCCATGAGCTGGAAGATCTCCAAGACAACACTGTTTTTTGTCCTGTTGGTTTTGATAGTTATGACTCACATGGACAATTCTTGACTCGGGCAAAAAATTAAGCCTTCACAACATTTAAAATATTCTTTATATATAAAAATCAAGCTCTAAAACTAGCAAAGAAACAAACCAAAAAATAAGGTGTGGTATTATACACATAATTGTCTGAATGGTCATTCAAGTTGAACTAATCAAATAAATGCGACTGACACTCACAAGTTCTTCTTTTAAGAACTTTCAAATTAATACCTATATGTATATATGTGCTCCTGTCCATAAATTGTATTTTCAACCTAAAAAATATATTTGACGATTTACTTTATATACATCAGCATTAATTTATTCTTCATATTTTAAAGAGATACAACTTTAATTCTTAATACATATTATTTGGAATCACTAACATACCTACTTACTGCAGAAATTTGGGAGTGTTAGATCAACTTTCCTGATCAAGTCTTTTTTAGACCCAGTTCTCCCTAATTTCCTCTATCACACTTTCCACAAGGATATGATAGAGGACGTCATCAAAGACGCTTACCATTCAGCATTAAAGAGACTATTTTCACTAAAGTACACAAACCGCCTCCAATAAGAAAAATGCTACATTTAACATGTTACACTTCAACTGTGGTAATTAAACAGTCAGGACTGGCTTGAGATATCTATTTAGAAGGGTGAGAACAACAGACGTCTGCCAGTTTTAAAGACAAAACATATTCCCCTTTTTTCTTCTATTTAGAGTTAACAACCTGAGGTATGTATCTTTATCTATTTCTATTTGAGTAGTAATAATGATTTTTCCTAAGAGGATAATTAGATAAAATGATAAAAAAACGCAATGGCATTTGCCCTGAAATGTGTAGCACATAAAATTATGATTCAAACATGCCAAAATAATTCTGGAAACCAGCAAGTAGACTATAAGGGGAAGGGTTGAGGAGAATCTTTCAAAATTCTAATCAGTGCAAACACCGCAGTCTCAACCAGCTAGCCATGAGGCTGCATTCATCTTTCGCCTAAGCTTAAAGCTATCATTGCTCCACATACTCATTTGGTGATTCATCACGAACCGTTCTGTGACATTTCTGAACTTAGGGATTTATTGCTTCACGTTATAATTCTACTTTAACTGCGAACATGTGTATGTCTCAAACTAAACGTGATGTCAAGTAACCTGAGAGTTGAAAACAGCGTCTGTATTCCTTCAGCTAGAATGACAATGTATTTTTTTGCTCAAATCAAAACACTTTGAAAGTGAAAGCAAACAATGAAAAAAAAAAAACAGGCATTAATAAATCAACAATAGAAGGACAAAAGATAGGGACCTGAACCAGGTCTGTGTCCTGGTAGACAGAGGCTAACCTAGGGAACAGGTGAACAGGTGTCACCTTTTCAGCTTGAAGGTAAGAAACATCATCTTGATACCATCTCTCTTTACAAAAATCTTAAAAAGCTGCTTTTGTTCAATACTGCTAATACCAGCTATTACACACATAGGTTGAGTCTATATTTCTGTAATTGGTTTCCTAAGAGAAGGTAGTTTCGTAGGAACTATCTGTCTTCCTGAGGCAGGATTCTGTTCGTCACCTACCTAATCAAAGGGTTCCAATGGCTCTCCAAGTATTATGAGCACAAAATCTAAACTCTCCAATTGAGACGGCCAGGGTCTTGCTCCAACTTATCTTTTCAGATTTTCATTATTCCCCTTTTCTGTACCAACTTACTGACTAATCATAACTTCTGACTAACAAACTCCTTTGCTTTCCTGATTGAGTCATTACTTAAAATACATTCTTTGTATTTTTCCTATTTTTAAAAATCTAATTCCTGGACACTACTAACTGAAATTGTACTTTCTCAATGAAATTTCTCCAATCTCTCCCCGAGTGCGCCACCGTCAACGGAAGGAATTGTTCTCCCCTCCGCATAGCAGTCTACCTGTACTTCTCTTATATATACCACTTTCCAATTTGTCTAACAGATACTCAAGTAGACTGTGTCACATAAGACTATTATTAGATATTAAGTCCCTTAAGAATAGATTAAATTCCAACTTCTTACATACCCCATAGTACTAAGTCCAATGCCTTGTACAAGTGGGTGTTTGAAAATGGTTGGCAAATGAATGGCTCACAAGGACAACAAATTAGTAAATTCTGGTGATAAAGAATACTGTTTTCAACATATTATGCTGTATACTGAACAAACATTAGAGACTATTAAAATATTCTCTAGCCAAAAACCACACATTCTTCTTTCCCCAGAAATTTGGGGAAAAAAAAAAGGTAAATGTCAGCACTGAGAGAATTAATATTGAAAATAACTTTATCTGTAATAAAAGTATAATTTCATTTGATTCTAAAGTTTTTAACAGATATTTACAGGCCATTGATATGCATGGTGGGATACACATAGTTAATGCATCTCCTGTGAGGAATGAAACAGACAAAATGAACACAAATTTAATTCTTAACTAGAATTCTGATAAAGTAATGAATATTTTACTTTAAAAGGCTTTTTCTTCCTTTACTGCGATGTGAACCCACTACAGAGTTGAGAATTTGTCTAAGATGTTAAATTTTAATATAATTTGAGAGACACGAAACTAATGTTGACAGACATGAAACTAGATTAACTGAACTTGAGTGTATTATTATTTGCAAACGTTCAAAATTCATGTGAAATTTAAAAAAAAATCACTCAGCTTCTCTGAAAAGAGGTACACAGAAATATTATAACAGTATATATTTTCTTTGCCTTATTAAAGGGGCACTTGTCTTCTCACATGCCCTAACTGTCTGAGAAATAACTGCCTGAGCACAGCTGGTTAGACGAGAGCATGCCAATCCAGTGGCCGTGCTGAAGAAACTGATGTCTTGTTCATATCCTCTCTTTCTCATCCCTGAGACCTGGGAGACGGGAGCTGCAGGTGGTATATTTCTAAGCCAAAGACACATAAAGTAGGGGCTGCAGAGACCATATTTAGACCAAAGAGAAGTAAAACTGAAAAATATAGTTTATAAAAAGAAGAACGAAGCAGATGAACAAAGATCGACAGTGAAAAGAAACCCACGCGACCTCAGAGAGAGAGAGAGAGAATGGCAGCCAGGGTACCCAACGGTTTCCCAACTCCTGTTCTCATCTTGTGAATCTCAGCCAGGACTCCTGGAGATTATTTCTGTGGGATAACCATACGGTTATCTCACAAAAGTAACAAGCATACATTTATATAGATATTAAATAGATTTCGATTTCTGCTTAATCCAGTTTCAGGTGATCTGTTACTGGTAACTAAATGTCCCTGAGATACTGGCACCTTTGGACTTTATGTGACATGATCGAACTTCGGATATTATTTGAACTATAAAACATACTGTGGATGTACAGCTTGAGAAGTACTTTAACACCTTTGGGCTGATAGAATCTGCTTATCAATCCACTTCTAGAAGAGCATTAATAAAATCTTTGTAATGAGCTAACACATTTTCCCAAAGTGAGCAAAGACTTTTGATCACTTCTCAATGTGAGAAATAAGCCCATTTAATGCCAATTACTAGTGACACAATTTCTTCTTATATTCACTATAAATAAATCTGCCAAATTAACACATATGAACAATCAAAAGAAAGTTCCTCGTGTTCCACACACTGAACAGATGCTAAGACAAAACAGTTCTTTTATGTATTAAAAAAACGCACCTCAAAGTTAAACTTTTTGTTTTTAGGTATTAATAATACCATATGCAACTGGGGCTTAAGTTCTCCTTAATAAGGATAGCAGACAAAGCAGTAGTAATTGCATGCAGAATGCCAGGGTAGACTAACAACAATAAAGAAAAAAACTGCCACACGAAGGATAAAATCTTCATGTCTCTCCTGTTTAGGCTTTACAGTAATCTTGCAAAGCAGGGGGTTGGTAGAGATAATTATTAATTTTTTTAAGATACAGAAATTTACTCCTACAAAAATGGATTTCTCAAATGAGTGAGTTGATTCTCCCATTGTCTTATAACCCTCCTTTCCTCACTCGCCATTTGTTTTCTACCCTTTTCCTGAATATTGCCTGCTTACTTCTCCAGATCCATATCCATCCTCCACCCTGCTCTGGGTCCTAGGAAAATCACTTGTATGGATCACATCAATGGACTCTTTTGGGTCTTTAATTTTTTGTTGGATGTGGCCAATGGGAGGCACTGACAGGAGACTGATGGGAAGTAGGAGAATGAGGAGTATGGGTAAGATATACCCTCTATCAAAGGCCACAGGGGTTGCCAGGTGGCTTTCTCCACATAGCCACCCTCTCCTGGTTCCAGTGACCTCTCCCATTCCTTGTCCCTTCAGGCCCAGGGATGGTAACATCTCCCCACTTGCTGCTAGTACTACCTCATCCCTTGTTGATTTCTTTAAACCATACCCTCGTCTTTGTATATAACTCCTTTGTTAAGCTTTCCTCAAATCACCCACTTTGAGTGTACTGTTTATTGCCAAGACCTTAACTAATACAATTCTCTACCTCTACATCTTTGGAATACTTCCTTCAAAAGTTTACAAAGCCCTTATATGAAAATTGCCAAATCAAATGACATTGTCTACCTTGATTTCTCTTTTCAGCACTGATCTCCTGTTCCTTCTTCATATTCCTATTGCACTTCCCAATAGATCTTTCTAATTACAAACTCTAACATCCTAGTGCTATATTTCCTATCACTAGTTTTATCTACATGTCCATCTATCATATCACCTCCAAGTACAAAATCATTATCAAGGCATAGGAAATCAGTGTTTCTCTCTAGCTTTCTTAATTCCATTAATTGTACCACCACTTTCTAAGTCCATTCTAACATCCAACTCACTTCGAAATAATATAATTATTCCTTCATAAGTGGATTTAATTATTTCTCTTCCTTCTTTATTACTAATGCCACTAAATTGGTTCAGGATTAGTTTCAAGTTTGGTAATTGCATTAACTTCCAAACTGGTATTTCCCACAATATCAGCACACAGTCTTGATCATTTTGCATCTCAATATTTGTTGAGTTAGTAGATCAAAAAAAATTATAAAGTGATTAGCTATATAAGCTTATATAAAAGCTATATAGCTTATACATAACCTATATAAGTCTTATATAAAAATTTAGATTAAGGGAAATACCTAGTATATAAGTTTGAAAAGACAAACATGGAAAAAAAACACAGTGTTCATACTAGTAATCAAAGTATTGTTTGTGTGCCAGGTACCATATACATACATAAACTCATTTAATTCTTACAAAAAAAAAAAAACTTGTAGAGAAGGTATTAATATCCACATATCACCAATGAGCCAACTGAGGTTCAGGAAAATTAAGTCCAAGGTTACAAACCTAGAAAGTGGAGGATTCTAAACTGGGAAGCACGCCTGTCTATGTTCTATACACAACATGCATGTAGACCTGGACTTTGCATTTATCACCAAGCTTTGAGCAAAAGAATGTTCTCACTTACATAAATATTACTAAACTCCAGCTGTCTAAGTAAGACAAATTAGTTAACAGTATTAGATCTGCTGACCAGATTCTCTACCTTTTCTGATTTAATAGTCTTAGTTTGAGACCTGGACTCATCATGAGGCGCAGAAGGCACCAGGATGGTGGAAGCAGTGTAAGACAGTTGAATCCGAATTCAAGGGTGTGCTGTTTGTTCAGACGTTCTTTTAGAATCAAATGAAAACCATGAGTTGTGCGGAAATCAAATGAAAGCCACGAGTTCCCCAGAAAGAACACTAAGCGAGCAAACATTGGGCAACAGTAGCTAAGTTGGGTTTATACAGTGGGTCTTTACTAAGGCGTTAGTCACCAGAAAAACAGCCCTGAGGGAGAGCAGGCAGCCCTGGAACCAGGGAGTGAGTGAATGGGAGGATGGCAACTGGTATCTACTACTAACCACAATCCTGATTAAGTATGATTTTTTTTTTCTGTTTTAAAGTGACTTACAGCAGGAGTTCTCAATTTACTTGAACCTAGGGAAAGACTAGGAAGAATCCACTAGTCTAAAAGTCACTCTCCATCATTGGCAGGGTGTTTAAGATTATACACGCCCCAGTGATGAATTGAGACATTCCTGATGAGAATGTGCAGTGAACATGATGGGCAGAGAAAGACTGAGAACCACAGAGCTGGAGTAATGTTGACTAAGACAGGTTATAAAATAATGTTCTTCTTCACTGAAACTTCATGAAACAAAATGACTCATGGGAGACAACAAACAGATATTTTCCCAAACTGAAGAGCATTATTCATGGTTTTTCAAGAACATTATAAATGCCATAAGATATTATTAAAAATAGGTCAATGATAAACATTCGGTGTTCTTAAGTATAGCAGAAAGCCCACTCAGCTTAGCACTTTCCACTTGACTGAGCAATAAGACATTACTTATATAACAATGCAGTAGTTGTACCCTCAAAATAGGCAATAAATCTATAGAACTCTGTTCCCTTTCATTCCAGCTCATTCTGCTTTTTTAATTAAAAATACTTATTACCCTTTTAAAGCAAGGATACCTAAATTTTGGGATCACGCACCTAATGAGTAAAAAAATGTTTTGAGAATCCACTCAATAAACATATGCATTCATTTGTAACTTATAAACAAGCAGCATCATACTAATACATAATAAATACATATAAAACTTACACAAAAAGAGAAATTACAAAGGATGGGAAAGAGATGAAACAAAATTTAAAAAACATTTTAATTACTAATGGTACAAAATCTCTTTTGGCTCAATTACAAAAACTTTTAAAAATCTTATAAAAAATAGTGATGTAGATTTGAGGGTCTGATTCTAAGCAAGCTCATTTTCAATAATTGGTCCCATTGGCCGCATTAGATAAAAAGATTTCATACAGATATGTATGTAGTTACTGGAAAAAGTGCCCTGTTAATAATGTCTACACTAAATGACAGTGCTTATATTTAATGTAACTTACTAATTATGCTAGGGTTTTAATTGCAATTCTGCTAGTAAAATTGCATCTTTCTGATGTTCTTGCAAACTTATGAGAAGGTGTTACATTAACACTTTTAATAGGTTCAAAAACCACTTAAACACAAATTCAGAAAGACTCAAACAGGTTAAAAAATTGTTCTCAAGTGTCTTAATTATGTAGATATGACAACCGGGTGATATATTTACATCATTTTTTGGCAACAAAAATGAAACAGTGGACATATTCTAAAAATCGATTTTCAAAATGTCCTCTCCATTTTTTAAAGTTTCTTTAAAGAATGCAGTTACTTTCTCATTCATTCTAGAATATGTAACTTTAAGAGTGTGATTATGTTTCTTTTTTTAAAAAAGTGTCTACATACAAGTAATAGTCATTTGTCATCATAGAACTATCAGCAAATTTTGAACTCTCTAATTTTCATAAAAGAAAAAATAAAGCACAAGAAATTAAGACAATTCCTGAAAATACTAATTCATGAAATAGTCAATCTCTTTATGCTATAAGATTGCCATGGTCACTCCCTCTGATTATCAACAATGGTATTTATAAAGGTTAATAGGATAATATCCATATATCTACTCATTTGGACACATGTAAAGTACAATATGTCAAAACCTGCTGAAAGAGAACAGATGAGAAACACTTGGGCCCTGACATGACTCAGACAGGCTGACACATTGACCTAATGAGGGTGTAAGCAACCATCTGTGTATTAAATATTAGTAGATCTTAATTTCTTTATTCGTAAAGAAATCACTATTTTAAAAGATTAAAATTCCAGTACTTTTTCCTGCACTCAGTGGCTCATCTTGTATGTTCCATAGAGTGTCTGCACCCTTCTTGGAGACGACTGTTTTAACCTACACACTCTTGAGGATTTAAAAATTTGCCAGTACAAGTCACCTCTGAAAAACAACCAGTTTGCTTCCTTCCTCCCTCAAGCGATTCAGAGTTTCAGATAATGCCATTCAGATAATGCCAATAAAAATGATTGTTAAAAATTTCACGTTTCTTTAGTGTCCAAGTTATTTGAGAAAATTATCATTATCAGTTTGAAGGAATACAAATATTCTTTAAAATAAGTAGTGATATTTTGACTATCATTTTCATAAATTATTTTCTGATAAACCATCATTGACCTTGACTCTCAAAATAGATCAATCCCAGGACAAATGTAAAGCAATGTAAAGCTGAAACGTATTTCAAATGGTAAGACTGTAGCTACATTTTATATTTTATAGAAGAATGACAGTTAAGTACACAGGCAATTATTTTTATTAGTAACAAGATTTAAATCAGCTTTAAAGGAGAACTGATGAATTCAAATACATGTTAACAGTCCTTTATAAAATTAATTTCTTCAGGAAAATCAGAGAGAAAAGTAACAGTCTTGAGAGCGGCTCGCTTCTCAATGCCAAGTTTGGCCTTTACTGCAGGTGTGCGTCTTACCTTTGCTCCATGCTTATGCAGCACTTCCATGACATCATTGTGAGCTCTTTCTGCTGCCACATGCAGGGGAGTCATGAAACTGTGGAGAGGAGAAAAGGGAAAGGTAATCTCCCAACTTTTATTGCATTTTCCCTTTAAGAATTGAACAACAACTTCTGCAATTACACTTACTCTTTATTTTTTTCATTAACATTTGCTCCTTTTCTAAGTAACAATTCTGTCACTTGTTTTCGTTTGGGGTGCAGAGAGGCCACAGCACAGTGCTGTAAAGTAAACAAAACTAAGTTAAAATAAACTTCTACTTAAAAGTAGATTTCTGAACTAAATACCATCTGCTGTTTAGAACACTGTTATCTCAAAATATATATTTTAGACTACAGAGATGATCAAAATTCCTCCTAAATACATTGGAAGTACAAAACACAAGCCTTTAAACCAAGGTGAAATTATGCTCTTGGTTAAGCATTAAGACAGACTTCTTTTCTTTTCCTTGAGCCAAGAAATAATTATCCACTATGTTTATTTATTTGAAGGTATCAGAATACTGCCTCTCCAAAGCTACAAAAACCTGTAACTGAAGTTTCAACTCAATCCTTCAGTAGGCTGCCAGCCACATAAGTCAGTATTTGTCAAACTCTCCCCAGGGGTACACCTAGCATCACAGGAGAATAAGTCTCCACGCCCAGGAACAGGCAAGAACGTAACAGATGCGTAAGAGCTCAGAGAGAGAAGTATTCTCAGAAATTTTATGTTTATATTAAAATTAAAAAAATGAAAAACTACTTCTTAATGAATAGAATGAATATTCCAAAAAAGCAGGTCAGGTTTATTCTGTGGCTTTGAGTGAATGCTGTGCAGCTGGAATGTATCTGAACCCCAGTGTGAGAGCCATATATTTAAGTGTACATACAATTGACCCATTTCGATTTGGTGACTCTTTTAATGTTGTTTTCAGCAGATATTGACGACAGTTTGACCTTTCTGTGCCAGACAGATGTGAGAGTGTTAACTGAAGCACATTTAGAGTCTGTGATCGAGGCATCACATATGCTTCAATTCTGAATTCAGGAGGAATCTAACCAGCCCTACGTCTGAAACTCAGTGTGGTCAATGACAAGGAAAACAAACTAATCTTTCTGGAAGTACACTAGAAGAAAAAATACGAACAGTTTTAAAAACAACTTGTATAGTCTGAACAAAAAAAAATCATAATCTTACCATTCTTCTATAATGATTGTAATAACGTAATGAATGCATTCTTTGAAGACAATTGCTCAAAAGGATGATACAAATATTTTTGAAAATATTTTAATCTTCTACAGAAAACAACTCTAGTATTTATCTAGCAGCCACAGGAAAAAGAAGATTCTATAGAGAAAAATCACATCTTGTATTCTATGAAAGCCCTGGCCCCAAAGGTAGATTTGTTATAATATGGTTGGGGAAAGACAAAGGTAAAAATAATACCCAAATAAAGGTTGAACAAATGTCTATTCTCTCACCCATAAAAGCAATCATCTCCCAAACCAAATTTAGAAATCACTGCAACCAATATTAAAATGCAAATTTCCAGCACTTCAGATACTAAAGTTACTTGAAGGTTTCTGAAATGAAAATCATATTTTGTGCTTATACTACTGTTATCCAAGGCATGGATTAACAATAAAATCTTACCAGGGCAGTTTCATGAGACTGTGGCTGTTTGAAATTAATGATTTCCAAAGCAAGTGTTTTTTTAACTTTGGCTAGGTCTGCTTCTCTGGCTGCTTGTAGTAAAGAATGACCTTTAAACTCATCTGTTAATGAAATAATGGTTGACATAAAAAAGATTTAAAATATTTAATAATCATTAGCAATGATTATAAAGAAAATTATTAATTTTAAATATTCCTCTATTTTAGCAACAGCAGCAACATGATGATATGATAATAAAGGTGCAAAGAATGAGCATGTAGGTTAATAAAAAATTTTGACAAATGTATGCTCTGAAATAAGATTGTTTTATACTTTTAAGAGTTCATAGAGATATACACACGGAGATACTCAATCCAGCAAAGTTTTAAAAAAAAGCAACCTAAATGTCCACCAAATGGAAACCAGTTAAATAATCTGTAAACACTTATAGACTTTAGAATACTTTATAGCCCTTAAACAAAAAAGATAGATCTATATATACTGACATGAAAGTATATGTTATTAAATGAAAATTCAAGCAGCAGAAGAGGAAGCATAGGTTGATCCAATTTGTTACTACTACTATTGCCACCACAACTAAATATAAGTAATGGTTAAAAAAGACATTTAGAGACATACTCATCAAAATACTAATAATGATTATATCTTGACACAGAGGAGGGAAGAAGTGAATTATGGGGGAAGTGCCAGAGTTTGAAAATTTTTCAAAGAACTATTTGTTATTTGCATAAGCAAGTAAGAGAGTTTTTAAAAAGGTATTTCCAAATCAATTGCATAAATACAAATCCAATACTCTTATTTATTAAAAACACATAATCTTAGTTTCTATGTTACAAATTTAGTTTGTATTTTGATATAACCAATTATTAACAAAAAGTTGAAAATTGTTCTAAAAAGATGCAAATGATGTGTGACCTAGTATACTATGTACCAATTCCAGGCCCACTCACATTCAGGCCTTTGTACCTGCCTCCTACTGAATTCCTTCCCTTTTCCTCTCTCTCCTTACCTTCGAGGGTCCCATCTCACTCCCTTCTCTCCCTCAAAAGACAGAGAGAAACACACAGAGACACATATGTGCACATACACACATGCTTTTTTCACTCATTGTTCAAGGTCTCAGTTTAGATACTTCGGATAAGCCTTCCTGATGTTCCCCATTACTGGGTTAGGGATCCTTCTTATGAAGTCACCCACACTTGCATTTAGCCTTATATCACAGGCTATGTCACACTGTCTTACTTGCTATGGCAGCCCCATCACCTAGCACAGTATTTGGCGTATAGTAGGTACTTGTATAGTAGGTATTTCTTGCATGAATGGGGAATATTTATAAAATAAGTCATGGCAGGTTCAGGACAAAAACCATTTTTATGTAACCTCTTGTTTAGTGGTACTTTATCATTGCTAAATTCCTCAAAGTTTAGGACTTTGAAATTTCAGAAACCCCAAAACAAGGTCAAAATGAAATGAAAGTAAGCCAGTATTTTGAAATAACAAAATTACATATTTTCATTTTAATGATAAAATTAGGGATAAAAGAAGTGAGAGAATGATAAACTGCCAGATGGGAGGAGAGGATCCTGGCAACTGCAAAAGAAGGTGATGCACCGAGAACTGATTTCAAGCAAAAAGTACTGCTTTGCTTGGGTCATCAGTCTAGAGAAATTTAAACTGAATTCAAATCATATTGGTCTTTTCTCTGATGACAAGTGTGTCATGATTATCAAAATGATAAAAGCAATTTTAAGTTCAGGAAAGGTGGCTCATAAGAAAATTAAATGGGGAAATTTATGAAAAACATAATAAGACTGTGGTATGAAGGAAATCAAGAAATGATGACACAATAATGCAATTAAACAGCATAATATTTTCTCAAATAACAAGAAGTAAAATACTCTTTACCTTTGCTCTTTAGGAAAAAAGTAAAGATTTCTGTCCAAATTGATTTTCAAATTTAAAATATTTTACTGACAAATACTCAAGATTAAAAAAACAAACCAGAAGATAGAAAAATCTATCAACTAAATAATTGTCCTTCTAAATGCAAAAGTTATATAAAGATTTATTTTTAAAACTTCAAAGAAGCTAAGTAGTTACAAAGAAAGTGGTAAGACTGCAAATTACTCAAACTTACCCTGAAAACTTAATATTTATAAAATGCCTTAAACGTTTCTCTTTCTGAAAGCATTTTGAAATAAGAATGAAAGCTAATTTAAGTATTTTCAGCTCCAATACGTGCAGTACCCAAACTACCTTGGTCGTTTGGCTTCATGAAAACAACAAATTAAAAGAAGATAAGAAAGAGCAGAAAAAAATGTGCGTAATGAAAACGCTATTACCCTGGGTAGGATCAAAATATTGTTTTTCTTTGTTTCCTGAATAATTTTCTAAAAAGCATTCTGTAACTGTGAACGCCTAGACTAAAGCGGTGGACATGACGATGAGATTGCAGTTAGAGAAGTGACAACTTGGTTAAATCCTTTTCTTCAGATAATTCCTTGGTAGAATCTTATTTAAAAAAATAAAGGAGATACTGACAAGGTTGAAAAGTACTCTAATTAGGGAACTTCTTCCTTTACAAAACTATACAAATTTAGGTTAAATCTTAATGTTTACATTGGAATCAGACAGATGAGCAAAACACAATGTAAAAACTCATTAATACTCAAGCTTTGCCAAACAATTATAAGGAAAATACAGTCAAATGGTAACACGGGGACAAAGCTGAGCCCAGGGTATAAAACTACAAAAGAAGGAAATTAGAAAAAGATAAAAAAATAAGTTTTTTGAGTTAACTTAAAGTCAATCTAATAACTTGCTGAGCACATAGTATGCACAACGCACTGGGCTAAATTGGGATTAGGTAGATATATAGGCCCAAACAAACGCCACCGACACATTTATTAGGTAACAAGGCATTGTGCAGGTGCTAAGAAGACAAAAAAATAAAACCAAAGGTCTTTCTAAGAATTTGAATTTCACTGGGAACACAGAACACACACAGAGAAAAATGAACTACATAATGCAAGATAACATATGGCAAGAGTCGTATGAGTGGGAGAGAGAATAAATGCACTTCTACAAGGATTCATTGCTAAGACATCTGCCCAGTTATAATCTGGTTTGTGCTGGCCTGTTATCTAGTGGATGTCATCTGTTCCAGTACCAAAATAAATTTAAATTTCCTCTTAAGATCAAAATTGCAAGGAATTCTTCCTGTTTTAACATAAACTAGTTTAAAATCTGTTTAAACTTAAATGACGTTAGTATCACTTTGACTATGCCTTTTTCTAAAGTTATCATTTAAGATTTTCTCAGGCATTTAAATTCAGTTATCTGACTCTCAATCCTAGATGTAAAGACTCTTAAAATAGGATCAGTGAAAAATTAGGTAGGTAACATCTACTTTAATTTAAACCTGAAATGCCCACATGCAGAATTAAATATATCTCAGTATTTGATATGACAACTAAATGTAATGTTGGCATCCTGAATGAGATCCTGGAACAGAAAAAGGACTTCAGGCAAAAACTAAGGCAATCTGAATAGAGTACGGCCTTTAGTTAATAATGTATCAATATTGGTTCATTAATTGTGACAAATGTCCATACTAATGTAAGATATTAATAGTAGGAGAAACTGGGAATGGGGTATATGAGAAGTCTCTGTCCTACCTTTGTAACTATTGTGTAAATCTAAAACTATTCTAAAACAAAGAGTTTATTTAAAAAACATGCATATATATATATATATATATATATATATATATATATATATATGTATCTGTATTTGAGAAGATTACTTCCACCAAACCATAATTTGGGCAAGTGAGTACACTTGGGCCCTAAGACACACAAGAAATAAAAATATGATTATGCAACCTTGCAGGGATTGGGAAACAGTAGTCGCTCAATAATGTCAGATATTATCTACTATTACCAACAGCACAAGAAGAAATCTCTGTGAGCTCAGAGATTTTTTTCTGGTTTGTATACTGCTATATTTCCAGTGCCTGGCACACAGCAGGTATTCAATAAATGGTTATTGATTGACTCATCCTCATTAGCTTTAAAAAAAGGAAACAGTACATAATTAGAATTAGGCTTAAATAAACACAAAATGCATATAGTGTATATATATATAAGATTCTGTGGGATTCATGAAGAAAAGTAGATGATCAGAAATAAGGATTATAAACCATCGTACATGTAAGATTAGAAGGACATTATCTAAGTTAGGCAAAATGGCAGCCCTAAGAACTAAACAAAAGTGAGACATTCCAATCTACAACAAGCAGTAGTGATTTTGGGATATAAACACGTACAAGTCAGTCTCTCCCGGAGCTCAGGCGTTGGAGCCATATCCACAGCACTTTTGCCATGGCAGTTGACTAATGTAGGATCGGCACCATGGCTAAGTAACAAAGAGCAGACTTCTACACGATTCTTGGAAGCAGCCTCATGGAGTGGAGTAAACTGCCAGAGATCCATGGCATTAACACAAGCTCCATGCTAAATTGAGAAAAAAAGTTTTAGGTTAGTAAGCATCTCGCTGGATTAAATAAAACTCAGAAGACATTTATTTCACTGTAAATTTCAGTTATAACTCTTTGAAATGTCAATAAGTGTTTTAATTTCAGCTTTTAAAAACAGCTTAAACTGTTTCAAAATTTTTAAGGCAACAGAAATATTTTTAAAAACTATTTTATTCTCTTAAAAATCTTACTGGCCCAAAAAAAACCCCAGGAAAACTCATGACAAGTGCAAAAGAAGCAATGATGTTCAATATCTTTAATTTCTCTTACCTTTAGTAGCAGTTCTGTAACTTCATAATGTCCATACGAACATGCATTATGAAGAGGTACAAGTCCACTAAATGAAAAAAGGCAAATTAAAATACTGAAATTTCAAACAACTTGTGGCCATTTCTATGCCAAAAAGTGTTAAGAAACAAAAATCTAAAACATCCCAGTACAATTTTAATAAAAAATATTTAAAAGTATTTAATAAAAGGATATATAGCATAACTAATGTTCAACCTTTTATATTTATCTTGCGTTTTGTGTATATAATCCTTAAATATAATGATAAAAACACAAGTTAGAAAAACATTTAGGTGAAAGGAAGAAATATGTACTATTGACAATTGCATGCTTTATTATTTATAGAAAATACATGTTGATAGTGAAGTGAAATATTCCTACCATTTTATTTCACTTTCATGGTAACTTCCAGCATAAGAGTTAAGTATCCAAACTGTTACAACTTGCATATCAAAGCATCATTCTACAAGACCCCCTTTTTTTGTGGTGTACTTCTCTTGATGACTCACCTATTGTACACCCATCTGTTTTCAGACATGCACAAGGAAACAAAGATGTACAAGAACATCAGGCATGTGTGCCCCTATGCTACTGGGACACCATTCACATATGGCACAAAACCTGGCGCAGGCAAGAGAGAAACACAGCACCGAAAAGAGCAGATTTGAAATGATTCCTCTCCTGATAATTGCCTCAAGTACAGAGTTCTTTCTTCGTTTCTACGTTTTCTGACATGGAGAGGGGGCAAAGTGAAAGAAACCCTCCTCCAGGGCTTCTCTTCTTCACATTGCCAGTCACAAGAGTGCAATATGAATCTACTTCACTTGGGTAGTAAGGTCAATTATCTTTTAGATCTTAAGGTGGGATAATGAGAAATGTTAGCCCATCACATAGGAAAGTAGACCTGACTCATATGTCCCTAGAGACTAGACAGGAAACTGGTACAAAGTTTTCCAAAATTCAGCTATTCATAAAATAAATGACAATTGCTTTCTTGTTCTCAGCCAACCTCCTCCCATATCAACCTTCAAAAGGACCTTTTAGGTTTTCTCATTTTAGATATCCAAGATTTCATCAGGAAAAAAACCCAAATTAGATTATTGTATACTTATGATTTTGGTTATTAATAAGAGATGATCCTTTCATATCTGATGACTATGATAGCTATGTTACTGGATTATCAGAATTTTCAACTTCTCTATCTTTCTGAAATGCAACTGAAAAGGTGAGAAATAAGAATTGTAATTGAGAGAAACATTTTAACTTCAAATAACAGAACTGTAATAAAATTAAACTAATTTAGGAAATTATTATGAGAAGAATCCTTAATAAGTAGAAACATGAACATAAAGTCAAATCAAAGTTGTGAACATTCTTAAAATGCTACACAGGCTGTAAAGATATGGGATACACGACTTTCGTTGTCTAGTGCTCAAAAACCTTAGTGAATCAGATGTTGAAAATAAAGCATAATAACCCATGAGCAAAACCATCCAAGGGAAGAAAGCAATATGCCTACCCTTTGTCTTTAGCATGAACATCAGCACCATGCTGCAGAAGAAGCTGAACTATCCGAACTCTGTTGTAGCCTGCAGCCAGGTGTAAAGGAGTAGACTAGAAAAGAGAAAAACACGCCCCCTTCTTCAGGTAAACAATTCTTGCTTTACCATTTAATCAGTATTTATTTAGGTTTAAACACAATGAATGTTAACATACACAGAAAATAATGAGTTGAAATGCCAAAAATTCACATTACATACTTGGATGAGAGACAATTCGCTCACCTCAGGAGTAAATTCTAACTTCAGTGCCATCCACCTATTTCTCCTGTGTTTTTCAAGGCCTTCAGTCATCCAGTCCTACCCTACCCACTCTAAATTATTTCTTACTTCTTTCCATAAAGAACCACTCTCACAGTTCTGAGAAGACATGTCGGGGCTCATATTTCTCATAACTGAAAACAGTTTTCCTATCCTACTTAAGTCCTGATTACCTTTCAAGTTCTAACTTTAATCCCAATTCTATCACAAAGCCTGACCTAAAGAGCTAGCTCTCAAAATTTCTCTTTAATAGGAAAGATTGAAAAGCATCTCTAAAGAATATTTGAAGAAACTTTAGTGGAAACAAAAAGGACAATGGACCACATTCATTCCATGTGGCTGCTAGCAATGAGTCAAAACTAATTTCCTACACTGGATACAATGACATATGCCAAGATAGTATTTAACTCTTCTATTCTATGCACTACATATGCAGTACAAATACAAGAGAAAATACAGTTTCTTCCCAACTAATTTCTGCCACATTTTAATTTCAACTAAGTTATTAAAAGGCTCTTTGGTCAAATTTAATATGGTAATTAAAATAATCAAACCTCACCTTTTTTTAAAAAATCAGAAATAACTATTTTAATTACAAGCTTCTCTGCAACCATAGCAATTTTTCCACCTTTGCTCATTTACTTAAAGTTAACTACTATAACAGCTTTTCACACAGGGTCTAATATACTTTAATGCACTCTCATTTTTCCTGTCTTCTATTTGGGCTTTGAGATTTAATAAGATTTCAATTTATTTTCTTTACATACTCCAAATGTCAAGATACAAAAGAATTACTAAATACTGTATTACCTATTACTGCTTTCAAGGCACTCCATACATTTTTACATATTCTGACAGTCTCCAAGTTTAGGAAATATTCTGAGCAATACACAGGAATAAGGAGGAGACCAAGCAGATTAGAAGAGTCCTGAATAGGAAGTCAGGAAACTTGATGATGAGTTTGAAAAAGTCACGTTACCTATGTATTTCAGCTTCTTCACATGTAAAATAGAGATAAAATCAACTATCCTAGCTATCTCAAAAATGCGTGAAAATAAAGTTTTCTCCCACATATAAACACTTATAAAATGGAAAATGTCATATAAAAATAGATCATTAAAATTTTTGTATCATCAAACAACATGCCCATCCAAGTTTCTGCTTTCTGATACACATCAAAGGTTATTGCAAATAATACCTCCACAGAATATCAAGTTATTTTCAGGACTTTTGTTCCCTTTACTTCAACATTTTGAAGACGTTGCTTCACTATCTTCTGGCTTGCAATGTTTCAGGCTAGACGTCTGCCAACATCCTTATCTTTGTTCCTTTGTACATGTGGTTCTCCTCGGATACTTTAATATTCTCTCTTTATCACTGGCTTTAAGCAATTTGCTTGTGATGTACCTTGGTATAGTTTCAACTTTTGTGTGTATGCTTGGGGCTTGCTGAACTTCTTGGATGTGTTGTTTACAGTTTTCACCAAATTTGGAAAACTTTCAGCTATTATTTCTTCAAATATTTTTTCTGCCCTCTCTCCCACCATTCTCTCCTTTGGGGATGACTCCAATTATATAGACATTAGTTGCTTTCAAAGCTTGCTTTTAAGCTTTGTTAAGTGGGACCAGAGCACATATTAATACCCAGTGGACATGGTATAGTTGAGGAACAACAAAAACTTCAGTGGCTAGGTGGAGAGTATGAGATTGGAGGAGACTCTTAAGAACACTGAGGAAGCCCTGAAGGACTTGAAGCGGAAAATTACTTAAGACTGGACTTTTGGAAAGATCACTCTAGCTATTCTACAGAGAATAAAGTGGAGAGGGAGGGCAAACCTGATGACAGGAAGACCTGAATAGAAGACAGGACTAATCCAGCAGAGACAATGACAACATCACTTAGCAAATGGCAGCGGCATCTAAGCAGAGGTAGCTGAGCTAGGAGAGTGGATGAATTCACAGGGAGAGTGAGTGCAGAACAATCTAGATGAGACTTTCCAAGGAGTCATTTTCATGTGGATGCTAATTATGCAAACTGAATAGTATCACTAGAAGGCACATAAAAACTTTGTAAAATGCATGCAATAAATTTGAGGAAATGGTAGAAAGCAAAAAGAAAAAGTACAAATTGAGAACAGCGGATGATTTAAACAAGCTTACACTACTAAGAGCCCAGAGATTTTTCCTCTAGAAAAAAATTTACAACTAAACATTATACACCAAATGCTATCTTCTGATGCAAAGCAATTAAAATCATGTGGTCTAGGACTAAATTTAGTGAATAGTTACCACATCGTGCCAACTTTACACTTCAATTGCCAAATGGCAAAGCAATGATAAAAGTAATTTGCTAAATGCTAGGATAATTAACAGAGTGTAATTTGGGTTTTGAAAAAAATAAAGCAGATCCATTTGTAAAATACTCAAACATGTTACTTGATAATTTCATGGTGGTTGTAAACCAGTAAACACAGGAATCAAGCATTTAAGACATCATTATACACAGGACAGAAATCAGTGCCTGGTTATATACCTCAGATTTACTTTTAAAACAGATATTTTTGTTGAGAATATTTAAAAAGTCAAACACATAGAACGATAAAGTATTAAACAACTGCAAACACAAAAACTCTAAAAATCTATGTATTATTCTGCTGTAAGAGAAATGTTATTACTAATATTTTCACATTGTAAAATGTTTACAGAAAAAATAATCCTTACTTAAAGAAATCCTCTAATTAAAAATTTTCTGTTTGAAATCAGGCCATAAGAAAAAACAAACATATAAATCTATCTTTGTCTTTTATGATATAGACTTGCAGCATAGTGCAAAGCATTTAAGACGGCTTTAACTTATCCTACACATACATGCATACCTAAAACAGTGACAATTGACAACTCTATTATAAAACTGTGGACACAACATTAACACTAAGTCCAGGCAGCATAATATAAGGAAATGAGTAAAGGCTTTTAAGTCTTGGGTTTGTATTCTTGCTTTGTAAAATTTACAAGGTATGTGGCTTTGGACTATTTTCTTAATGTCTCTGAGCCTTGGCTTCCAATATCTGTTAAAATGAGAATTCCTAACATACAAGACTATTTTATAGATTAAAGATAACTCTATAAAGCACCTAATACAGTATCACATAGAAAAAGCTCAACAGACGGTGGTTATTACTTATTATTACCTTATGAAGTATCTTACGCACCAATAAGAAGTTGCTTCTTATTGGTCACTTATCAGTCCTCATCTTACTTTACCTATCAGCCTTATTTAACACAGCCGATCACGTCTTCCTTCTTGAAATGTTTTCCCCCTTGGTATCCAGGACACCTAGATACCTAGCTCACTGTCACTCTTCAGTCTTCTTTCCCAGTTGCTCCTCCTTTTCTTAACATGGGAATGCTCCAGGACTGTGTCCTTAGACCTCTTTTCTTCATTAGCTATACTCATTCCTTTGGTGATCTCATGCACTCTTGCAGCTTTAAATAACATTCAAGCACTGACAACTCCCCAGTTATATCTCCAGCTCAGTCTTCTTTGCTAAACTCCAGAGTCTCATAAGCTAACTTCCTACTTGACATCATCATATGGATATACAGGAGACATCTCATGCGCATCATGTCCAAAACTGAGCTCCTAGTTTTCCTCCGAAAACCTACTCTGCGGAATTTCCTATTGCTATTAACGGCAACTCATGTCAAACACTTTGAAAGTCTTTCTTGATTGTTTTCTTTCTCTCACACACTCTGCTCACTGCATCAGACTATTTCTATTGGCTCTAACTCCAGAATCCAATTACTTCTTACCACATGTACTGGCATCACCCTGGTCTAAGCCACCATCCTCTCTCCACTGGTTAATAGCATCAGCTTTCTATTCAGCCTCCTTACTTCTAGCATAATCCCCTTAGAGTCTAGGCACATGGCAGCAGAGCGATCCTACTAAAATAAGTTAGAGATACCAGTCCTCTGCTTACAATCTTCCAGTGGCTCTTTACCTCACTCTAAGTAAAAGCTAGTCTTTATAATGATCTAGAAGGCCACAAGCGATCTCTCTGAATACACCCAACTTGCTGACCTCATCTTTTACTCTGCTCCCCTTGGTTCACTCCACATAGCTCAAGTGCCATAATTATTAATTAGCTGAAACCACTGGGAATTAAACTATACTAATAAGTGAAATATCTTCTGAAAAACTTAAAGGCCTCCCAGTAACAAATACTTTCCCACTTAAATTTAATTTCACACATGACTTCTTAACAAATCCAAAGAACAATGGAAAAAAATATTACTGAGGATGAAATACCAAAATAAAAAATCTTATAGATACACAATGCATTAGCTTTGGAAGACCTATATATTATTATGTACCCAGAATATAAAAATTTAATTTCTAGATCATTTTTTTTCCATTGAGCAAAGAAACCATGATAACAATGTCTCAAGATTTAAATGTATTATTACATATTCAATCCTAAGGGAATTTTAGCATTTACATTTTAACACAAAACATTGTTCACAAATGACTGCTGGGTACAGGGGAAATGGTTTCTTAATCTGATAGTGCTGAGAAAGATTCTGAAGTTACCAATTGTCATATAGACAGAATATCCCAATCTTTTAGGAAGCATAAAATAGTATAAAAACTAATTCTTAATTTCTTAAGACTATTATTATTATGCTATTTTTATAAAGTACGAGCTTAGGGGGATTCCTTGAACAAGACTTTAAAATGAGATTCCAAAAATCCAATACTCCAAATAATTATCTCCTTTCCTCTTGTTCTCTCTTTGAACACTTTTTTTGGCAATAAAAATACAGAAAATATTGCTTAAGACTGGTCCTAAAACTATCTGCCACAATCTTTTACTTAACACTTGTCACAAAATAATATTTATTTGTCTGTCTCCTCTAATTCACCATGAGCTCATTGAGAATGGAGAACATATCTTAATTTTATGTTTTGAAGGCTGAACAGAGTACCTCATATATTGTAGGATATTAAACACAATGAAAGTTATTGTCAGCTTTTGATTTACATTACTAAAAGGGAACAGAGGGCACGAATAATCCAGCTGGGTGACTTTAAATCTGTGTGAAAGAGTTACACCTACATTTCAACAAAGGCCTGTGTGATGTTTGCTGTACTCCCTAAGAAAGAACAAAACCACAACTGTGAAGCCATGGTGTAAGTCATCAGAGAGCTGCCTAACCTCATGATGTATGGTGTATTTTGGTTTTCTTTAAGATGAAAGTCCAGTTTGACCTAGATCAAATTTTGTGGGATTTTCAAGACTAGGATGACCAACTTATCCTGGTTTGCCCAGGACTTTCCTGGACCCAGGAAATCCAATCATCCCAGGCAAACAGGGATAGCTGATCACTCTACTCTAGCCAGACTTCATGTTGAATGAGTTTCTTGGTTTCTGGAGCTGTCCAAGTCAGAAAACTGTGTGTGTGTGTGCACTTGCATGTCCATGTACCCATGGCCAAGTGCACATATACATTCTGAATAAGGCAAGACGTTACTTTATCAAATTAGGAAAAGAATTCTATTAAGAGTTGGCTCAAGAGATGACAAAAGATACTTCTCTTTCCATCCAACAATTCATTTCTTCAAAAGACTTAAGTGCAGTCTTTCTCAGTTCCATACTATAATGGAATATACAATATATTCAATAATATAACAAACTATTTGAATTCTTCCTTGAGACTCTTGCTCTACAGTTACAATTACAAAATAGTTTCAAAAGATAAAACTTTAGATCTTTTCAGCACTCAGGTACTAATCACCCAGATTCAACAATCATTAATTATTAAGACTTTGTTACGCTGGCTTCTGCTGTCTCTTTTATTTTCTCCACTGAAGTATTCTGAAGCAAAATTCAAGACACTGTAACATCTCACCCCACATACTCCTGTAAGTGCCTCTAATAATTATGGGCATTTTCTTTTAAAATCCCACTGCTGTTATTACATCTGACAAAAGAGTGGTAAATCTT
Source organism: Equus asinus (assembly GCF_041296235.1). Taxonomy (NCBI): domain Eukaryota; kingdom Metazoa; phylum Chordata; class Mammalia; order Perissodactyla; family Equidae; genus Equus; species Equus asinus. Next base: position 14,108,545 of record NC_091816.1, read on the forward strand.
TGGTATAATCCAATGTCCATGTCAGTATTCAAACTTCTCAACTGTCTCAAAAACTTTTTAAAGTTGGTTTGCTGGGCATCAGGATCCATACATTTGGTTATTGTGCCTTTAATTAAGTCTCCCTATGTCTACAACTGTTTTCATCCCTCCTTTTCTTCTTTTTTTCACAATACTGACTTGTTGAAGAAATCTTGTTATGTGTTCTCTTTCTCGTATGATTATTTAACCTGTGCCTATATATTCTGTATTTCATGTAAATTAGAAGTTAATTTTCCTCCTTCAAATGAAACCTTTTCGGCAAGAATATTTCATAGATACAATTCATTTCACATAGTATCACATGAGGTGACATATTATGTCTGAATAGTCTACTCTGAGTGACAAGATGGGTCAACGTACCAACAGTTTTGTAAGTACTACCTCTCTGAACTCCTGAATCCCAGATATCATCTTTGCAACATTCTTAAGTTCCTGTCATCTTTTTATAAACAAACACAAAATCATTAAACTTAAAAATTCCAACACTCATTTCTACTTTTTTGGACATGTAAAAACATGCTTTTTCAGATCTGATTTCAAAAATGAGGTACAATGTATATGTATTTAACTGGTCTCAATTAACAATTACTTAACATTTACTCACTATTTCCTCCTCAAGAGAATTCTCTTTTAAATTATAAACATAATACACTCCCCTCTAAAATAATATAAAGTAAAATGTTCTCTCCATTTCTCCCTCTAGTCCAGCAAACCCCTTTACCAAAGGTAACCACTCTTTAAATAGTAGCATAAGTATTATTTAGATATTTTCTATGTATATCAATGTGTGTTTTTCTCTTGAGTTTCTTTCTGTTGCTGTTTTTGTCACAGAAATGGATCATATTATATTCTTTTGCAATATTTTTTGTCTATTAAAATATTAGTACATATAGGTCTACCTTCTTCTTTGCATAGTCTTTCCATTATGTAGCTATACTGTAATTACTCACCCGTCACCCCTAAATAGACACTTAGGTTATTCCATCCCTGCTCTATCTTAACAATACACATCTCATTCAAACTTATCACTTGGTTAAGCTTGATCAGTATTTGCTTTCCTTCTAAAAAAATACTATATCAGCCATTAATACAAAATTCCCAGGAAAATATAATAACCACATAATCAGAGCTTATTAAAGTTCTTTCAGGCACAGCAATATGATTAATCTGCTTTCTAGGTATAGTTAAGAAGTTCTTTGAGACAGTGATACTTAAATCAGAATCCAAACAAATTAAAAGCTAGAGAATCGATATGGGCAAGAGTCCATGGAAATAAATATATCTCATCTCTGACGTCCGTCTTTTGAAAGGATATTTTAAGTAGGACCATAATGAAGATAAGACAGCCTCCTTGAAGTTTCTCAACTTCTATTATAAAGAGAATTTAAAAGAGAAACTGTCTGGAGAATGAAAATTGATGAGCCAAAGTAGAAATAAATTAAAAAATATTTTATTTACACCTTTCTCAAAAACCGTGCCTCCTTTAACTTGTCTCTTCTACAGAATACACATTACTAGATCCTCTTATAATGATGTTTTCTTTCCCAGTATGAGTCTTCTCCTCTGGTCCTGGGCCTCTTGGTCAATGGTTCTCTAAAGCACAGTGCTTAGAGCTAAACACACCAACACAGATACAGTCTTGTCACAGTGGACTACATCCAGGATATTACTTTTCATTAATAGACATGATAGTACTCCATAACCTAAGAGCATTTAACATATTAATGTTTTTAAGTCACAATCTCTGTAATGGGGGGAGTTAGGTGACTATAGTACTAGTTTCCTCACAGAGTTATTTTAAGGCTAAATGAAATGGAAGATATAAAAACGTTTTGAAAATACAAAGTATTTTATTGAAAATAATAGCTAAAAGCTACTGGGTACTTTCCATATACCAAGCACTGTTCAAAGTATACTATATGTATTAACTTATTTATTTTATACAACAACTACCAGAGCTAGAAACTATTATTCTCCCCATACAACAAATGGGGAAACTGAAGAACAGGGGGATCAATGCAATAAGTTAATAGCAGAGTCGGAGATCATACCCACATAGTCTGACTTCAGCACTCTCATTGTGCCTTCTTTCTTCACCTCTGGCTGGGCCCTCGGGCTCCGGAGAGGATGCTCAGAAATGACTAGGGTGGCGGAGTGGCAGGGAGAGTGACTCGAGGGGAGCAGGGACTGCTCTGGTAGTTCTGACTACTTCAGCACTGGGATCCACAGGACACCACGTACCAAACCCTATCAACAATGAGAGTGTGACCATACCATTGGATGAGCACCCCAGAAATGGAGGACTTCTTAACAATAGAAGTTGTCTAGAATAATAAGTTTTGGAGGACAAGGCAGAATAACAGAATATTGAAACTGGTGAAGATAATTTATCTGCCTCTTTCCTAGTGCAGGACTTTTCTATGCATCTCTAACAGATAGTCATTTGGTCTCTTCTTGAACTAAACCCCTCCAGTTGCCTCAACTGCTTCTTCCAGAATAATTTCCTGACTTCCTTCCCAGTCACCCTCTGGCTGGTCAATATACTTCCTTAAAGCAAGAAACCCTAAATTCAGCACTAACTGCAGATATGGTCTGGTCCAAACCAGAGAGCTCTCATTTTTTAAAAATGTACTCAAGCAGAGCCAGATGACGACATGTCCGAGTTATCAGGGTGAAGGTTCCAGCACTGCACTGAGAGGGCGGACTAGCTGCACCACCGGGCTGGCCCCTCTACAAGTTTTTAAATGCCTTAGGTTTCTTCCTAAAAATGACTACATATGTTACCTTAGAGAGGGAAGAACACCCTCTCTAAGGCTGTGAAATATCAGTCACTATATACCTCTGTTCTTGTAGTCTATCTGGAACTCGTAGCATCTTATTTAGAAGAGGACTACAAGAACAGAGGTATATAGTGACTGATATTTCACAGCCTTAGAGAGGGTGTTCTTCCCTCTCTAAGGTAACATACGTAGTCATTTTTAGGAAGAAACCTAAGGCATTTAAAAACTTGTAGAGGGGCCAGCCTGGTGGTGCAGCGGTTAAGTTCGCACGTTCCGCTTTGGCAGCCCAGGGTTCGCCGGTTTGGATCCTGGGTACGGACATGGCACAGCTTGGCATGCCATGCTGTGGCAGGCATCTCACATATAAAGTAGAGGAAGACGGGCACAAATGTTAGCTCAGGGCCAGTCTTCCTCAGCAAAAAGCAAAAAGAGGAGGATTGGCAGCAGTTAGATTAGGGCTAATCTTCCTCAAAAAAAAAAAACTTGTAGAATTTATAAAATAAAGTTTTTGTACCTCAACTGCCCTATAGTAAAAATTAATTTTTAAAGTGAGAATACAAAGGACTATCTTTATTTTAAGTGTATGTATTGGTAAGAGAAGGATAGAGGAAAGGAAATAGACAGGAGGAATAGGAAATCCATAGGGTAATCTTTTTGAGAATAAAGCTCTGAATGCCAACTTAATTTTAACTTAACATTATCATTGTGGAAACTCCAAGGGGATTCTTCAATAGCCAGAAATTTGTTTTTCTCTTTGCCAGTCTCAGAATCAGCAGAAGAATTGAAATGTATGCATGAAAATGAGTTTGAAGCATCCTCTCACAGGGTTTGTACGAGGAAAAGAAGAAAAGAATGCTTGGCACGCTCAGAAGGTGCAACATGAATTTTGCATTTTTGCATTGCTTACCGAGAAACAGCTGGCAGACTTTATGGAAACCAGGTTTCTTGGTGTGATAGTAACCTGATGTTTCATACTTTTAAGGAGAAAAGTTTTCACTCTACCCAAACCTCACATGAATTCCTTTTTATAGTTAATATTTCCAATCTTAGTTTTTCAAATTTAAACATCAAAGATTCTCACTAACATTCAACAGATAGATGACTTGTTCTTAAAACAGGAAACAAGCTACACCAATGGGTACTGAAAGATTATTTATGAGGAAATCATCCCCCCTTAGATCATTAGATGGTCATTTTAACTGTGTAAACTGGGAGAATGAGAATTCTGTTCGCTGATTTTAATGTGGTTAAGAGCTCTAGGACTTGGGAGATACGATGGCACCTCAAAGTTCCCTCAGTAATAAAGTCTGTGTTGTTTCTGAGTTTGCATATGTGAATTTGGCAGCCAAAGGAGCCAGGAGCAGAGATCTCTAGCTGTTTCCTGCCCACAGCCCCCTTTCCCCAGTTCCAACAGGTACTGACCCTCCTTGAAACTAGCAGATTACTTAATGGGCATTTTTAGGGTATTCAGAGTAGGGTATTATCATGTTACTATTAAAAAATTAAAAGCAAAAGAGGGAACATTTTTTCCAAATTTACTAACTTGGCTACCCAAATATGCAATTTCAAGTAATTATGCATGATACAGTGTTTTTAAAGTTCTACTACTGATGCCAGTCTTCGTAGAGAAAGATGTTTTTTTATTAGTCACTGAAAACAATCTTTTTTTTTTTAGGATTTTATTTTGCCTTTTTCTCCCCAAAGCTCCCTGGTACATAGTTGCATATTTTTAGTTGTGAGTCCTTCTAGTTGTGGCATGTGGGACGCCACCTCAGCATGGCTTGATGAGTAGTGCCATGTCCGTGCCCAGGATTCGAACCGGCGAAACCTTGGGCCGCCGAAGTGGAGCGCGCGAACTTAACCATTTGGCCACGGGGCGGCCCCTGAAAGAAATCTTCTCTTAAAAAGAATATTATGAAGATTCTTGATACTTTTAGAAACTCCCTTTTATAATTCTAATTTAATTGAGAAGTGAGTGAATGGATGAATATGCATGGTGGGGGGAGGGAAGTAAGCTTCCTGAGCAATTATACTTGTTTTAAAAAAAAAAAAAGTGATACAAAAATAACCAGATGTTATAGACTGAATGTTTGTGTCCCCCTCTCCCCATAACTCAGATGTTGAAGCCCTAACCCTCGATGTGATGCTATTTGGAGACAGGACCTTCAGGAGGTAGTTAAGGTTAGATGAGGTTTTGAAGGTGGGGCCCTCATGATGGGATTAGCGCCCTTATAGAGAAGAGACACCCAAGAGCATGCTTCCTTTCTCAGCAAGAAAGAAGCCCTCCGCAAGCCAGGAAGAGAGCCCCTCATCAGAGGCCGACCTCACTAGCACCTTAATCTTGGACTTGCCAGCCTTCAGAATTGTGAGAAACTAGTTTCTCTTGTTTAGACCATCCAGTCCACGGTATGGCAGCCAGAGCTAAGTAAGACACCACGTAACTGGTACACAATGAATTAAGAAATTAATAGTTGATATTGATTTCATATTGTGGCCAAACAACTGTTTCTAACAATGCTAACTCAAAGCTATAGATAATTTCAAAGTTCTCAAATCCATAATTAACTCTTCGCTTTTTGCACCTTCTCATCAGGTGAGAAGAGTTTCTGAAATCAGATTTCTTTTTGTACCTAAGGAAGCCTTTTTACACACTAAAGTTCACCCTTTACTAAAAGGATTTAAGAACTTTCTGCGAATCCTCTACTGTCAACTTATATAAACTGAACAGTTGAAGCCAAAGAGATCATTAAGCCAAAGAGATCATAATGAAATCATAACCATTATAGGGCTATGTAATAACTGATACATAGAAATATGTAAATCCCACGACCCAGCATCGCACTCAGCTGAAGAGCTAGGACACCTGCAATGCCACTGAAGTTCCTTTGTGTTTCTTCCTGATCCTCTCCTGCCACTCTGTCAGATGGATGTTGTTCAAGCTACTGCTGCAGCTGTAACGCACCCTGCCCTACACAGTCTGGTTTACCAGTAGAGACAGAAAAAGCACTTTAACCTTAGATTCTCACCATTTTAATGGATATACTGAAGCGTCACTCTTGTAATTTGGCTTCTAAATCAAATTATAATAATGAACCATACTCACAACAAAATGCTTTAGTACTCACTCCTTTTGTATCCCTCAACGAGCCTAAGGTTGCAAACTGCAGGACACTTGTGCCTACTGGATATGAGTATAGACAAACCAAAGTTAGGAGGAGGGCGGCCAAGCGGAGCCAAAAGGAACTCTTAAGTTTTACCACCTGCTTTTTACCACGGGTCCCTCTCCACTAAAAATTATTTTCTCAAAGAGAGAAACAGAGCACAGTTGGCATGGGTACTAATTACTCTCACCAGCAGAAATGTCATACTTGACAAAATAGAGACTGTTTTAGTAGAAGAGATTCCCGAATGAAAAATAAAAAAGACATTTTCAAGCCCTTATTGTTACAAAATGAATATACACGAGCATAAGGATTTTACACAATATATCCCAACATAAGCAGGCAAGAAAACTTGCTCGAAGGGATTCCTGCATGACAATAACACACGCATTGCTCAGCAAGATGCACTTTAAAGAAGTGGTTTGATTAGACATATAATTAAACCTAGAGTATGTGAAGAGTTCCCGAATGCAGACTTACTGCATTTTGACCTTCTTGTAATCCCAAGTAACATCTGAGCTAGGATCCATAAAAGTTGGAAATTAAAAAATGGTGTGACCTTTTATCTACCAAGTTTTGGTAAGAACAAAAGAGGATGATAAAGGCCAATCAAGACCACAGGGAGCCGGCATGTGTCCTCAAGTAATGCCAACACTTTCTTAAAGGGAAAAGAGGATCCATATGAACTTTATTCCAGACACCACAAGTGTTTTATGTAGCGTGACTCTACAGACTTTTACATAATCCAAGTCTGGATTACTGGTAATCACTACTAACAGTGATGAAAAGTAAATAACAAAATACATTACAGTCTTAAAATGTTAGAGTTGAAAGGTATTTCAGAGCTCACGTGGCCCATACTCTTCATTTTTTAGGCTAAAAAATTGAGAACTCAGAGATATAATAAAACTTGCCATGATCACACAGCTAGTAATAATTTTAACTTAAAACTGGGTCTTCTAGCTTCAAGTTCCTGCTTTTTCACACAATACCATGACCCCAAAAGATGCACATGGAATTATTTTTTTGCATTCTTAGGGGGAAAAAATCTTATATTCTAAGATATAAATTCAAAATAATTAAACATAGCTAGAGAAATAAATCTATCTGGGGATTTATTTTAAAATCTTCACTTATTATTCCAAGCAGCTATGCAAGAACCATATTCAGTAATCCATCTGAGAAAAGATGTAATCTTTCTTGCCCAATAGCTAATAAGCATTAAATTAGATTTTCTTATAGTAGTGGTATTTCAGTTATCTATTACTAGATAACAAACCACCCCCACAATGGTGAGTTACCTGGAGGCTCTTCTGCTCTCTGTCGTATGAGCCAGGGTGCTGGGATGGGTGATGTCACCTGGAGGCTGGAGTGGGAGCTCAGCAAAGGCTAGAATGTCTGAGATGCCTGGATGGTCATACTCATTTAGAAGCTTAACTGAGATCACCTGGGTCTTTGGCTAGAAGCCTCAGTTCTCTACATGGACCTCTCCACATAGCTGCTTGGGCTGCCTCATGGCATGGCAGCTAGGTTCCAAGACAGCACATTCCAAAAGCAAGAAACTAGCAGCTGCCGGGCCAATTCAGGGGCTAATGCTGGAACTGGCATAGTATCACTTCCACTTTATTAATCAAAGCAGTCCCAGGCTTAGCTCAGAGTCAGTATGGGAAGGGACTAGACAAGGGCATAAAAAATGAGAGGCATGGTTCATTGAAGGGTCTTCAAAGCAACAATCTACCACATAAGGATTGTTAAAATCCTGGTCAAACACAGTATTTAATGAGGACTTACACTGAGAGAGGGAGCAGTTAACCAAGAATACTGAGAAATTCTATATTACAATATGACAAATGTATATAACCTTAAAGTTTAATATAAATACAAAAGAAATTGCACTAATCTTATATATCCTTTGTGCTTCACTGGATATGCTTTATGGAATTCAAATGACTACTGTGGCATTATTTTCAGCCAGATAATTTTTTTACAATATGTTCTTAAAAATGGGTTGATATACCTCAAGAACACACTCTGAATTCATAAGCTGCTCATATAAACAAATTTATTTATTAAATGCGATGTTGGGTAGGGAGGGGGCAAAGACCAAGCTCCAAAAGAATTAATTCAGTTATACGTCTTGTAGATTACCTGGTAACCTACAGTTTATCCAAATACCACCTGGGACTGAGCTTAGATAATAAATACAATTTAAGCAGAGAGGTGGGGAATGTTGGCGTACTCAAAAGTATGTATGCATCCATTCTAAATACATTCAAAAGCCTCAAAAAATGTATTGGAAGAGTAGGGATCTAATTTACTGAGGTTCTACTATGTGCTACAAACCGTAAACATTTATCACATTATTTCACTTAATCCTCTCAAATGCCTTGTGAAATGGGTATGATTATCTCCTTCTACAAATGAATATACTGAAAACTGTAGCGCCATAGTCTCACACTTAAAAAGTGGAAGAGCAGAGAGGAGAAGCCAATCTGTGTGACTTCAGAGCCTATTTGCCCTTTCATCTAAATCCCAATTTTTTATGGTGTCTTCCAGGGATGGTACTAAATTCTACTTTATTTCTGATTGATCTCTATTTAAAAATAGTTTTTAAACACTTTACTTTTCTCTATTTCCAGAGTCTTATTCATTATTAACTATTTTACAGAAGCAAACATTTACACAGTAGAAATATGACATTTAAAGAAACGCTTCAGTTAATCTTTCTGAATCTAAATCATGCTCCTCCAACTGCCTATTCATCTAAATTTGTGCTTTCTTACAGAAGAGCATTCATGTCTAAATACTAGTGCTTTAAAAATAAAAGGGCCAGAAAAAAACCCACCTTAAATCTACACTTTACAACTGTATCACAGCAGAAGGAATCATACACTTTTTAGAGCATTAGCTTCAATGTACTGGATAATGTCTTAATCATTCTATCAATTTCTGAGCTCCTCATGAACAAATATCATTAAATACATATTTATCTCTCACGACACTTAGCACAGTGATCTATACATGTCAAGTATTGAGTGTTGGCTGAATGAATGAAAGGAGCAGAAAGAAACCTGAAATACTAGAAATTACACTGAATACTTTATAAAAATAAAGTACCAACCACGTATTAGCTACTTTCAATATTTGGTGACATACAATCAGCAATAATGACACAGTACATGCATGGAAAGATACATATTATTCCTATTCAGGAATATGTACAGTAATGCCCAACTCCAACTTATTCCTTGTTATGAGGAAGGGATAAATTTAGGATATTTATTCTGGAAGGGGATAAAGGCAGCTAGGAAAAGGAAATAACATGAGAGAAACAAAAACAAAAACTCTGAGGAGGGTTGAGTGATGGAATAATTTGAGATGTATTCAAATATTTATTTTCATTTATTGTAAAAAGGTATCTTTCTGAAAATTAATACTGAAAAACATGAGACTACCACCACCTTAAATTTACATATCAAAGAAGGTAAGAATATTTGGACAATTGCTAATAAAATGTCTGGTCTTTATAGAAAATACTGTAAAGGGAGAATAAAGGACAATAAATCTAAGTTTGAAAGTACAGGAATAAAGAATTCTAGAAAGGGAAAAACCTGTTTTAAGGATCTGGTTGCACTTCACAACAATTCAAAATAAGGAACTGTGGAACGTTATGCCTAATAATAACGGGCAGGAGATAGGAGAAAAATAAATTACATCGATGTCCCTATGTTTCTAGTGGCCATCAATAGAACGTGTATATAATTGTATGAAAGTAGCATTTTAGAACAAAACACCACAAAAAAATTTTCTGCCTTTGCTGTTTAGGGAAAACAACAACTAGAAATTTCTAGAGTAGCCAAGATCCACTTTGATTTACATGTAAAATAAAAGCATAATATTACAAGAGACACTACTTAAAACCTTACTGATACTTTACTATTTTTAGAATTCTACAGGTTAAAAAAAAATTGTCTGTGGGAAATAAAAATATTAACCACTCACATATTAACTAATTAGATAATCATCAGGTCACGGAACAGAATTAAGAGACTATTTAAAATTTACACTGTCATTTTATAATCCCACGTATTACAATAAAAAGGAATGCTGAAGTCTAAAACCCCCACATATATCTAGGCACATTCTCCACCTACTAGTTAATGTATAAGGAACATTTCTCTTCTAAAAACATTACAAAATTGACATTTCCATCGGCTTTTTAAATTTACAAACCAGGAATCATAGTAAAAACAGAGATAGGCAAGGACTCAGTCAAGCATTAATATAGTCTTTGGAAACCCTCTAAAAATGAATTTGATTCAGCACTGTTTTCTAAAATGCAATTCCAAGAAATAAAACTTTATATACCTGACTAACTTACTATATATAGGTAAAGTACCTTTATCCTCTTGTTAATATACAATTTGACTTCCTAATTCAAAATAAACACATGCAAATAGCATGAAAAATTACTAAATATACAAGACAGATCTGTAATTTAGCAGCTAGATTTGCTTATGCATTTTCTTGACATCAACAGCAAGAAAAGAAAAGATACTGTCATAACTAAGGAATTTTATCCCCACCTCCATTAGCACCCAGAATATGTACTGCTTTGTGGCTTTACTGCAACTGGTACATTTAATAAGAATTACTCTGTGCCATAAACAAGGGTAATATCTAAATATGAACATTATTCAATTTTAATTATGACATTTTACTTGCATTTTGCATACTGATGGACAATTTTGAATGATTTTTATGTTTATGCATAGTACCAAAACCTAATAAATGCTTAAGTCTAATTTTCTTTTTCTATCTGAGAAAAGTAATAATCTAAAAAAGTATAGGAGCACGTTTTCTATAATTTTGCATTATTTAAATTATGTTATGAATCTTTCAGTATAATATTTGAGACGTGTTCTTAAAAATATTCTACACCTTAACATATATAATTCTCCCTCATGGTATAACTACTCAAAAATAAATTAATAAAATAATTCTAATAATAAGATATAATAACAAAGTATAAAATCCCATTCAGATACTTCTGAGTTAATTTTCTAAATGGCAAAGACTATGGATGATTTTTCCACTCAGAATAAAATGATGTTTCTCAGGGAGTATATTCATATGCTAAGCTTCTACTACATGCAGAGTCCCAGGGTGGCTCATGTGCAAAACACAAAAGAGAGCTAACAGATGAGTAGGAGAAAAAGACATGTATGAATAACTACAATTCAAAAACTTTGTGGTAAATGCCATAGAGTAATACAGAGAAGGAACATAGGAATCTAGATGAGAAATACACTGGTTCCAGCTAAAGGAATGAGGCAAGTGCATCCTACTTTGGGCAAAAAGAAAAATAAAGGAGTTCTATATATTTACGTAGAGGGTGAGGCAGGGACAAGAGGTAATTTGTTAATTATCAGTGCTCACGCTCCTTAATTATTATGATTTACTGAACTAGAAACAGGGCTGTCAAAGTATAAGGGTAAGGATGGGAGAAAGGCTGGGATGGAAATTGACTCCTGCTAGAGTAATCTCACATAAATTCTGTAATATTAAAATGGCCATGGGAAGCTGAAGTAGGCTGGGCCCTAAAAGAGCTCTGTCCAAAGATATAGCTGCACTTACCATAGACAAGAAGGCCCTTTTCTGCCCGGTGATAAAAGTCACTTTATCTACTGAGAGGATCCAAACAAAATTCGGAGCTCAAAGTAACTCAGAAATGTTAAAATCCCCAAAAGAACTTCAAAATTGAAGGAAAAACAAGCAGTTATCATTTAAAAATATCTCCCAAAAGTCATAAATAGTACTGAGTAAATCCTTGTTAATTTATAGCTTGATATACACATAATTTAACCTTCCAGAAAAGTAGAAGTCTCTCCCTAAATTATCCAGAGAAACTGAACACTCATTAGGCCATGTGAAATGACATATGAGCCATCTACAATAACAAATAACATATAGTCTGAGGGATTCAATTCTTTGCCACTAATATATGAGTTTCATTAAAACGCAAAAAAAGTGTGAAGGCAGCCAAGGAAAATGGAATAATTTGGATCTATAAAATTATCACTCTCACAGAAAAATAATTTTTAAAAGCAAAATAGTTCATTATTTCTAAGGGGAACATACCAGCCGTCCTGATATTTTCCATAGCATATTTTCACTATAAATAATTTCAAAGGAATTCATTCTTTAAATATTAGGCACAAGATGATTTTCTTCAATATTTGTAGTGTCAACTTTAAATGCATTTTGAAACCAAATATAAAAGCCATTCTTGAACATCAAAAAATTAACTTGTTTTTAAAAAGACTACAGAAGAGAGTGCTTTGTTTTTCAATATCTATTAGGTAATCACTGCAAAACTTTGCAGTCAGTTACCAAAGGCTGTAAAGGGTTACACTTCAGACTACATTCAGCAAGAATACAAAGCAGATAATGAAGATGCCAGCTGTATATTTTATATTTTACCTTACATTTATGACAACTGTATATTAATGCGGAATATTTCTCTCTGCTCTAATCTATTTTCTTTCAACATACCATGATAAAAACTTAGCCAATAAAAAATAATAAACAAAAAGCAGGCTGTTATATAGATCTAAAAAAACCGTTAGCAACATTTTCTCAGCATTAAATGGAAAAAGTGACGGTATGTAGCAAACAAATCTTCCTCTACCAAATAAGAAATCCAAACTGCAAATATCCCAACAAGGTGAGTAAATAGGACGTAAACAAATATTTCCAATTTCCACTCGCATTCACAGAAAATAATATATGTTGTTATAATTTTAATCACTGACAAAGCTGCAGTTCCTTTTAACAAACAACTTTCAGCGTCTGACATTTAAAAGAAAAGACTGAAGATTCATGCTTCACCAGCTCTATGAATATATCACAACTGCCAATAACAGATACAGCAGCATTTCATTTTACTGTGAAAAGATGCCAGTAAAAATACAGCCATATATATGTGTGTGTGTATATATATACATATATATGCCAACTTCAAAAATTTTAAACATAAAGCAAAAAGAAATTACAGAAGGGGGATATTACATTTTAAATAACTTACCTTTCGCCCATCACTTGCATGGCAATTCACATTTAGAGGAGTCAGTAAAGCCATTAGTTTTTCTTCATTACCACTCCTATAAAAACAGAGTAAGTCAATTCCTATAAAATTATACAGCTTCCTATAAATATTTATGGATATTTTTCACGAGAGTGGAAAATAATGTGAGTTTGCTTTGATTTCTTTTATATGGTTCTGAATCATTTTTGCTAAATTCAATTAATATATTCCTAATTAATTCCTGTAATCATCATATAGTGGTACATCTTAAGATAATGTAGCTTTCTACATTTTTATTTGTTTTTATTTATCTGCATAAAGTCACCTTCTTAATTACAAACAAACTTTATTCTCTTAAGTGATAAACACTGGAGTTAAAAATACATAGAAAACGCTGTAAAAAGCTAATCAATTAAATTATAAATGACCAAGAACAAAAGAAAATGGATGAGAATTTTAACATTTACTTTATGCCCCTCATTCAAGCTTTGCTAGAAAAATTTTCAGAGAAAAATGAAGATAGAGGTATTTAAATACTCCAAGAATACCATTCGAAAAGCTGGGCAACTAAGGTTTGCAGTTATCTTAAGAAATGTTCCAAATAAAATTAACCTTATAATCATCACCGTATTGCAAGAGTCTCATTTAATACACTAATCATGCAAAATAAAATATACAAAGATTTAGTGTAAAGTCTTAGCCACATTATTGCATAAAATCCAAGCAAGACAATAACATGTTATAATTTTTACAGTCCTCCACCTGCCCTCCCCCTTCTCTCCCTTAAATGCATTATATTCACTTAAAATGAATGGAATCACTTACCTAGCAGCTTCTAGGAGTTCGTCTTTCTTGTATTCACCTAGATGATTGCAAAATATCATGCTGTTAGCATTTGGCAGAAGACAGATTAAGAAATGCAGTAGGCAGCAAACAGAGAATTAAACAGAGAAGAACAGAAAAAGAGAGTCCACACCCCGCTGGGTGATGGAGCCGTGACGTTAGCCAGCTTGTGAAGGCAGCATCACCAGTGCCTTGGAGACGGGCAGCAAATTGACGCAGCTTCTTGTCCAATCCTCAGATGAAATAGCTTTCTTCAGACAACCAATGAATGCTAAATCTCGTGTCCAGAAACACATTCCCTCTGATAACAGCATGCCAGCTGAAGACAATGCCCCCTCCCCCCTTTCCTATTCAGGCTGTCACAGTATACTTGTGAAGCATAATACATTCTGAGACAAAAGCAAAATAATGTGGCTCTTTAAAGGTACAAATTACTAGTCTTGAAAAAAATTCAGTTTTATTTGAAATGACATGGAAAGTTTTTTTTAAAAAAAATTAATTACCATTGCTGAGTTATAGCAGTAGAAAAAAAATACCAGGATCATGAAGCCTTTGCCTCGATAGGGTAGGTCTGTAGACTAGAAATACGTGAACTACGTACCAAATGCTATGAACCCTCTTGAAGGCAGCGCTCCAAAAACCCAAACAGTGAACACATTCTTAAATGACAATAATATTCCAATGTGCTGCAATCCTCACACTCTATACAAATTCAATACCAAATTTTAACTAATAATAAATCTTAAAAATATTTTAAAAAGGAGGCTGGGGTCTCTGAGAATGAGCAGATAGCCAACTATGGAGATGTGGATAATTTTTCTCCATTCTGTTTTTTAATATATCAGACTGAAAATAGGCATATAATTTAAAACCTTTAATACAAATTTCTTAGGGTACTCAAGATCTAACTAACAAATTTCCTTTGCAAGCTTAACTGAAGGACAAGGAATTTTAACAATATAGCATTTGTTCATTCATTCAACAAATGAAAAGAACAGCCAGGACTATGATTCAGCTATAATATGATGACTCAGTTTGCTACATCACTAAAGAAATAATTATACAAAATGCCTAAGCAAATAATTATGTAAAAGAAAATATTAAGTATACATATAAGAAGAAATACAAGTTTAGATTAAGTAGAAGTGTTATAATTCTAAGAAATAAGATTAAATTATTTTTAAAAATGCTATCATTTGTAAATATGGATTTCTTGGCAGTTTGTTTCTGTTCTGCTACAGAATGCAGAATATTGATGCAAATACTATGAAGACACCTCGGCACCACCAAGCACACATTAAAAATTCTATAACCCATCATTAGCAAATATTCTTTTAGCTTAAACTTTGTCTTGCTTCTCGGATTAAGATTACATTAAAATCTAGAAACTGTAAACTGTTATTACCAAATAAGAAAAAAGTTGTTAAATATCTATTCTCTTCTAATGGAATTTTATATACCAAAAAGTCACAGGTTCAATAATATACACAGATAAACTACAATGCATGATTCATGATCATAAGAGTTGGTCTCTTCAATTTCCCATACATTGTATTCCAGATTCTTTAATTGATTGACAGTTTAAGATTCATGTTATTATATCCTCTGGCCAATAAGGTTTCTTGCCTTCCCAAAGCCAAAGATTTACCTTTATTAAAAATTTTAGCTGGCAATATGGAAGTTAGTGACTCAATTTAAAAAGCTCCTTGTGAGAAAAATGGTATAACCCATATTCTCAAATGCCTTAAGAATCAAGAGGAAAGTAAACCAAAGCATGGAATTTTCTATAAAAGTCAGTCAGTCAGTCAACAAACACTTATTGGAAAGACCTACATGCCAGATTCTATACCAAAAAAAGACACTGTATCTGAAATCAAGGAATATTAGTCTATTAAACAAGACAGACAAGTAAACAAATGCTTATAGTAGACTATGAAAATAATCTTATGAAATGCTATAAAGACCTTAAAGGCTAGTCTAAGTGGAATTAAGAAGAGGCAGGGTAATTGTGGTTCAAGGAAGGTTTCCTGTAGGAGGGGAAACTTGTCCAGAATTTTGAAGAAGGACAGGTGATCCTCGGGTGAAGAAGGGTGGGGAGAAGGAAACCACCAAAGTAAGAGAACTGAGAAAGGCAATGGTGGCTCTGCAAATCTGAAGCAAAGAACATCTGCAGGAGAATGGCTAAGGAGGAGGCCGAGAAGAAACAGAAAGATCATGAATGGCTCTCTAAGAAGTTTGAACTTTATTTTGAAAGCAATTGAGGAAATATTGAAATATTTAACAAGGGGAGTGCCACGCATATTTAGAGATCTGTAAGTTTTGTGATTATATAAAATATTTCCATACTCCACTCCAGTGAACTTTGGTTGGGGAGCAAAGTGGCCCAAGGCAGGGGGAAGATGGGACAATGAATTCTGACATAGTTTATATCTTGGAATAAGTACAAATTCCCTGATATACAGTAAAAACACATTACAGGTGGTAACTGGAAGTAGCTACTACCGAAGTCTAAGTGACAGTGAAACACGACTCCAATAAGCTAGGGAGTGAAACCGCAAAGGATCTGGGGTCTTCCAAGTTGCGATCAGTCTCCCTACATAAACATCTCGTCAAGTAGAGCCTGCTTATTGATGTTTTCTCCAAAAGGCACATTTGTACAAAAATATTATTCCCTCATGAATAAGCTGATAATAAACCAAAGCTTTCAAAAGGAAACACAGGCACACCCAACAGGGTTAGACACAGGTATTACAAATGACTTTCCACTCTGACTGTTAGAGACCACAGTACTTTAATCAGCTTTTCTGCAATACATCCCTACATCCACTATCTGGTGCCCAAGGACTACGATCCATGAACAGCCGAAGCTATTTTTCAATGCTACATCGCGGGAACAACTAACATAATAAATTTAGAGTACCTCACACACACTGACAACAAATCTGAGCTACCTACTTAACAGCCAAACCACCAGCTCTGTCTCATTTTAGCTGAGAATCTGAAAATACTCTGGCTGAGACTATGGTGCTCTATGGAGCATTTATATTCTTTAATAACATCCAGATAAAGGCTAGCAATAGATCAGCCAGAAAAGAAACTAGGCAATTATAGTCAAGATAATAGTAGCCAGGAATGGAGAAAATAGATGGCTTAAAATATTTTTCTTTGATTAGAATAAAATAAGTGGGATAAAAAAAAAGCAAGCCACAAAGTTTACTTTCCAAAGTCTAAATTGTTTTTATTAGTAAACTAACTAATGATGGCATACCTGTAAATACAAATACACACACACTGTACATACATGGGGACGGGGGTATGAGTTAATGTGTTAAATAGGCATGCTATCAGAAAGAAGGATAAAAATAAAATTCCCGTTTGTATTTCCCTGAGGGAGTTAGAAACTTCTCTTTCACTTAGTGTAAAGGCAAAACTGCTTTTCGAATAAAAACGAAGAAACTGGGGTTGGCCCCAAGGCCGAGTGGTCAAGTTCACGCGCTCCGCTTCGGCAGCCCAGGCTTTCACCAGTTCAGATCCTGGGTGCCGTCATGGCACTGCTCATCAGGCCATGCTGAGGCGGCATCTCACATAGTGCAACCAGAAGGACCTACAACTAGAATATACAGCTGTATACTGGGGGGCTTTGGGGAGAAAAAGAAAAATGAGGAAACTAAATCACTAAATAGAAGTCATGATTATCGACATCTCCATTTTAACATTTTGAGGAGTTTTGCCCCTTTCTTCAGCAACTGACAGGATCAAAACAGACAGTTTTGTAGAATTGAGTCATTTGGTTTTGTTAAGCGTGGCAAGATTATGAACACAGAATCACAAATTCTTAAAGCAACAAGAAACTAAAAAAGAATCATAACCTTTCTTTCCTCTACTTTGAAAGTATGAATAATATATGCCTATCAGTAACATTTCTCATTCTATGCAATGAGGGGGCAGGTAATTTGAAAGTCACCTTTCTCCTGTCACCTCACCCCAATTTCAGAAAAGCTCTTCTAAGGGATCATTCACAACATATTCATTTACAATTAATGAAACTGACGCCAAAGCAGTTAAATGAACTGTCTCAGGTTTCACCGTGTATTATTCACTACCTGTCAGGCCCTGAACAAGCTAAACCAAATCTGAGCTTTGGAGGAAGTGACGTAACTAAAAGAAAAGTAACAATACAATAACAGCAACCAAACAATTTCAAAAACAATAACTAGCTTTAAATAGGTTAAACATATTTATAAAACACAAGCCAAATATTTCCAACAAACCTATTTCAAAGCATTTGAACTTCCACATGAGCTTGTAAACAAGGGCAAAAAAAAAGGAAAGTATAAGTATACAGGGTTTACCTTTTGGTTTGTTTCCCCATTTTGGACGAAGGGAAAAGGAATGAAGAAAACGCATTCTTGGTCTATTCAAATGATGAACGCATGCTGCATTTCCCACAGAGTGCTTTAATTCCTCGTGTGTTAGGCTCTCAAGGGAAGAGCTATGTAAAGACTGCAATCAAGAAGCTCAGCTGTCAGGTTTAGGGACCGTTTTTCAGTAGTTATCAGCAAAGGGATCCCTGTTGCTGAGTGTTAAGTAGTACTAGGAACTGATAATTCTTATCAAGATATTTTCTCATCACGGTACTAGGAAATATAAGAGAAGAACTGATTCTTGTAGCTAAACCGACAGCCTCTATGGAAAACAGATTTGAAAATTCAGAACCAGCTATGCAGTTATGGAAAGAATTTCACCAAAGCACCGGGATATAATCTAATCTCAAGAGGTTAAAGCTAGGTCTTCCATCAAAAGCAATTCTCAGACAGACTGATATTCTACTATATATATAAACAATGACCTGAGAAATTCTTGAATTATTTTTTCCGTTTGAAATCTTTCATGAATATTTTCAGGACAACTGGAGAAAACTTACAAAGTTATCAGAGTTCTCAATGCCTTCTTCCTACTTCTGAATTCTATTAATCTTCCCACTCACTCTGATACCGGCTTCAAAGTCCATACCATTAGTTAAGTCATGGTCACAGTGTTTAACTCTCTATCCATTCCAAACACGGAATAATGTGGGGCTTTCAAATTCTAGGCTTGAAGACAGTATTTTCCTGGTGGAAAATGAACTTCCCCTCTATTGCCTCCTACAACTTTGATCTTTTTAATTAGCCAACACCAGCTAACTTCAAACAGCACCTGTGCTATAATACCATTATAATCTCTAAGTTGTGTTGTCCAATACAGTATTCACCACTCCCACTTGACTAATTAATTTTAAATGAATTAAGTTTATAAAAAAAAAAACTTCTGTTTCTCAGTTGCTCTAACCATATTTCAAGTATTCAATAGGCACACGTGGCTAGTGCAGATACTGGACATGGCACGCACTGGACGGTGCAGAGAGAATACTAGACGGAACAGTCTGAAACCTTTATTGGACTATACTACTCCAGAGTGTCTATGATGTCTATTTAAAAGCTCATCTTTTACTCTAAAACTACTTTCCATATTACTCTTACTCTTAAAATTGTCACTGCCAAAACTCTTTTTTCCCCCTACTGAATAACAAACAACTTCTTGATCAGCATGAAATACAGGGGAAAACACTGGACTACATGATAAAAGATCTGAAGTGAGTTCCAGCTCTGCCATCACTAGGAAAAGTGGGACATCAATTTTTTACTTTCACAATGTTTGTTCCCAAAAAAGTGATCTGGAAAAGTAAAATCCATATTTGACCCAAAACAATTTGGCCAATAGTTTTATGTTCTACACTAGTGGTCCTTTTTCTATAGTCGTCAACCCAAAATTCCTTATTTGCAAATCCAAAAAGCTCTAAAAACTCTTCTGGAGGCAAAATTTGACCCACTTAGTATACATAGCTGTCATATATTCACTGCAAAAATATTAATGTTTGATTATAAGGTACAGCCCAAGACTTGACTGGAATGTTTTATAAGATACAGTAGATGTACTGTTTTTTTCTTATTTTATTTATTTACTTACTGAAGTATAATTTACATACAATAAAATTCACCCTTTTAGATGTACGGGTCTCTGAATTCTGACACTTATACAGTTGTGGTCACTATCTCAAGATATAGAACCTTTCCATCACTCAAAGTTTCCTCAGGCCCCTCCATCATCAACCTCCTATTCCCAACTCCACTCCATGGCAACCACGGATCAGATTTCTGTCCCCTTATTGATGTATTTTTTTATAGAATGTCATATAAGTGGAGTCACAGAATACGGAAACTTTTGAGTACGGCTTCTTTTACTTGGTATAAACGCCTCTGAGACTCATTTATGTCGTTGGACAGATCAGCATTTGTTCTTTTGATCGTTAAGTAGTATTCCATTACACGAATGCATCTGAATTTGCTTATCCATTCACTAGCTGATAGACATTTGGGTTGTTTCCAGCTCTTGGTGATTATGAATAAAGCTACTAGAAAACTTCAGGCGGGATTTTATATAGACATATGTCTTCATTTCCCTTGGGCAAATACCTAGGAGTGGGGGTGCTGGGTTGTATAGTAAATGTATGTTTAACTCCCTAAGAAAACGCTAAATCAAGTCTTTTTTAAAATCTGAAAAATTCTTAATTCTGGAATATGAAATGTCACCTCTATGAAAGTAATAAGAACAAAAAAGAAAACATTGACTAATGAGAAATATGACAGTACTGCACAACCTCATAGCTGGAAATCCCAACCGTGCCTCTTGTGGGGCAGTTCACCTAAATTGAACTAATTTGCAGACCTTTAATTCTTCATTTTCATTTGTTCTGTCTTTTGTATTTTTTTTAAACAAGGCAAATACACAAATTTGATCTCTTCATTCAAAGGAACTGTTTTGTATGTAGTACCTGCAATCTCAGGGCTATGAGACTATATGAACAAACCATATTTTGATTTATAGGAACCATGCTGTTATCTGTGAAAAGAAAATTACTTTCCTGCAGTCCTTGCTTTTATCAGCGTGGCGTGGCCCCTCAATGCATCAGCCTACTGAGGGCCTGGAGTTCTGTGTGACCCCTATTTGGGGACTGTCAGCCCTCTGCTTCTTATGACACGCACAAGGAACTAAGGAAATGAGGGCTAACGTAGAAGTACAAGTGACTACTCTTTGAGTGATGTAAGAACTCTTTGTCTTCACTGTGATTATTGTCTATGATTGTCCTTGGTTTACAAAGTCTCTGAAACATGCAGTGACTTAGCAATTTTGGTCTTCTCAAGAAGCACCAATTGTGATTTACTTCTTCAGCTGCAAATGCTTAACTTATTTTTTCTTATATTTTCCCAAAAGTATCACTAAATCTCTTATTCAGGGTTAGAGTTAATTAACTTTAGTCAAGTCTGATTAATGGTGTTATCCTAGGCATAATCTTTCTCATTCAAACCCTCATTCTCTTTTAAAAAAATACCACTCAGGATAAATACCCAGCAGTGGGAGAGCTGGATCATATGGTAGATCTATTCTTAATTTTCTGAGGATACTCCATACTGCTTTCCATAGTGGCTGCACCAGTTTGCACTGCCACCAGCAGTGAACAAGGGTTCCCTTCTCTCCACATCCTCTCCAACATTTGTTGTTTCCTGGCTTGTTAATTATAGCCATTCGGACTGGAGTGAGGTGATACCTCATTGTAGTTTTCATTTGCATTTCCCTGATAGCTACTGATGTTGAGCATCTTTTCATATGTCTGTTGGACATCCGTATATCTTCTTTGGAGAAATCTCTGTTCAGATCCTTTGCCCATTTTTTAATTGGATTGTTGGTTTTTGTTGTTGTTGAGCTGTATGAGCTCTTTGTATATTTTGGATATTAACCTCTTAGCTGATACATGGTTTGCAAATCTACACAGAATTCGAAATATGTTATGATGTAATCTGAAAGCTATATAATGTTATAAACCAATGTTACTGCAATTAAAATGGTTAATTTTTAAAAAGATGTATTCCATCTAAAAAAAAGCCATTTATTAGTTCTCCTTTGAATAACATCATTTATTTATTCATTTAACAAATATATATCCACTATCTACAATATGCTGAGTGTAATACAGCTACTGCTACTGTACCATGTACTCAATCTTGAATCATAGGAGAAAAGTGATGGAATCAGAGCAAGCACAGCAGGAATGGCACCAAATCCACAGAACATCTTCTTCATTTAGCAGGCTGCAGTGTACTGTTGCTGATGGCAGCATATCACCCAGGTGACCACTCTTTGTCAGGTGTGTTGAGGACAAGTGGTTGAGGGTCACTTTCAGGAGATGACAAAGCTAAGCACCATGTTCTTAAAGCTTTCAGTTGTCTACCATTGGGACTGCGAGAGAGAAAGAGACACTGTGCGTGTCCGTGTAAACAAAAGATTCATATCAGAGAAACCACAGTTCCTAAGCTTTTTTGGATCATGGACCAACTTTAAGGAGCTAATGAATGCAGCTTTAGACTCTCTCCCTAGGGAGGAAATGCTGTGCACGTGAGAACATAAACTCAAATTTTTGCCTACAGCTTTAGAGTTTTTACACACTTGCTGGATTCTAAGAACTTATCACAAGTTAAAAACCTCTGTTCAAACAGAAAACAAACAAAAAGCTTCTGGCTTACACTATTGATTCTAAATATAATCTTAGAACTGGCTTTCAAAATAAACTAGTTTGCTATCCTTACTTCATACATGATTTAGTTAAGACCCAGAATAGGTAAATAGCTTGTCTAAAATTTTAAAGCTATGTAGTGGCAAAACTAGGCTGGAATCTATGCTCTTCGATAGTATTTTTAATCGGAATGATACGAAGTGATTTCATGGAGTCAGTCACATATAAGCTTGGCCATACATTTTTTGGACAGGATTTTAACATGTGGAGATGGATTGGCGGTTGGATTGTTATCAACATGAGCAAAGAAGTTCAGGAAAATGCAAGCTGTAACTGGGGGAGAGTGACTGATGTCAAATTTACAGCATACGTTGGGAAGGTGAAGTGAAATGGGGGACACAATAATAATTAAAAAAAATAAAGTTGATCTATATTTTAAAGGTTCTTGAATGTTACATTGTAGAGTTGAATATTATTTTGTAAGGCATAGGAAGAAGCAATCATTCTTTTCTTTTTTATGAGCAGTAGAATAAGGTAATTAAAGCTGAACTTAACCTGGTAACTCAATAAATTAAGACCTGGAGACAGTGGGGATTAGTTACAGAGCTGCTGTAGGACAATGGTGAGAGGAAAAAGCACATAAATGGTGGCAATAAGCATGGAAGGAATGTGAAGGGGAGAGAAGGCATTGAATGGATCACAATGTAACGGAGCTTGTGATTTGATGCGTTAGCTTTATGTGTGACCAGGAATATCATGTAACATAGCTATAAATTAATGGAGAAATTCAAAATATCTACATCTTGATCTTAGATTAATACTTTGTCCAATAATCTTTCTGAATGAACATAATCATAGTAGCAACAATTTGTTGATTCAGCTTGTACTTAACGGAATTATTACCACAGATTCAAACTTCATATACTGAAAAATGCCCAGTAAGTTAGAATAATCTATTCAAATAACATGGCTAGTTTACTTAATTATGAATTTACTTGTTAAAACTGAACAGTCTGATTCTTGTACAGCCAATTTCAAGAGAGACCTTGGGGGTTCACAGTTTAGCCAGGGGCATCTCAGACATAATAAAGAAAATGTTCTCCAAGAGAAGCAGTTTTGGAAAATCTTGTATGTAAAAGACTGTAAAGAGAGTTATTGAGATATAATGTCTGAAAAGCCAGTTTGTTTCTTTCCTGGGCATAATATTAGCTTCAAAAAAAAAGTCCAGGGGCTGGCCCAGTGGTGCAGCAGTTAAGTTCGCACGTTCCGCTTCTCAGCAGCCCACGGTTCACCAGTTTGGATCCCAGGTGCGGACATGGCACTGCTTGGCAAAAAGCCATGCTGTGGTAGGAATCCCACATATAAAGTAGAGGAAGATGGGCATGGATGTTAGCTCAGGGCCAGTCTTCCTCAGCAAAAAGAAGAGGATTGGCAGTAGTTAGCTGAGGGCTAATCTTCCTCAAAAAAAAAAAAAAAAATCAATACAGTTGAGCATTCACTTAATTAATTTACTCAATCTTTTTTTATTATAAAGTTAATACAATAGGCTATTGTGCTATCATGATTGCTTTTGGTTTTAACTTTCTTCCTATACTTTTATCTACTTTCCTTATTTTGTTCAGTTGAGAAGGAGATATATGAGGATGTTTATTATTTCAGAAAAATATGGAAGAAAGATTTTAAAGTTGAGGAAATGAAGAGAACATGTTCCCAATTTTTGGAAAAATTATTTTCTAGTATTTTTCTTTGGGAAATTGTTTCAAGTCTGCCTAAATGTAAGTCAAGAAAACATTTTTATCTGAAGTAGCAAACAGCAGAAATAGAAATAGGAGATGTCAAATTTCACATAGCCTTAAAATTATCTTATTGGTATACATTCTCCTACGTAGAGAGGGCTTGAAGCCACATCTCAACTGTACATTTTAATCTTCTTATCTGGAATATACTGAACCCCACCCCTTGGCATCAGTTTTATTGTCTAGTTCCTTTTTATTTTAAATACCTAGCAACACAGGGCAACAACATTTCTATCAGAAACATGTGTAAGACAATCTTATATTAATATTAATAAAATTTGAGTCACCACTGCTTGTCTTTTGCATGTGCTGATATAAATTTGTCCTCCTAGTTATTATTTCTTAGAGGGCATAAATTAGATTTATGTAATTTTCAGCACTGGATATTATCCTTTTGGTAAATGATGATTCAGAACTTCTTTGTTCCTCTTACTTTTTCAAAAAGCTGCTTAGATTAACCTGTGATGCACATCACTTCATGCATACAACCTTGCCATGATGTCCAGACACTGATGGCAATATTCATCTGCTTTTAGGGTAAGGTTTTAGTTTTTGCATTATCTATAACTTTATTGTAGAATTTGTCTGTAAGAAATGTTTACCACAATTTCTAAACATAGATGACCAAAGACAGAGCTTGCAGGTACTACATACAAAAGTTTCCTGAATGGGGACTGGCCCAGAGGCATAGTTCGGTTAAGTTCATGCACTCCACTTCATTAGCCCAGGGTTCGCAGGTTCAGATCCCGGGCATGGACCTACACACAGCTCATCAGCCCACGCTGTGGCCGTGTCCCACATACAAAATAGAGGAAGACTGGCACAGACGTTAGCTCAGAGATAATCTTCCTCAAGCAAAAAGAGGAAGATTGGCAACATATATTAGCTCAGGGCCAATCTTCGTCACGAAAAAAAAGTTTCTTGAATGAAGAGATCAAATTTTTATACTGGTTTTTAAAAAAACAATGAATTCTTTTTGAAATAATGACTTTAATATAAATACAATACTTCACATCAAATATTAAGGACCATTTCTGAAGGCAAAAACAATGTTTTTGAATATTTTGACATTTCTACTCTTTGATGGACTTATTTTCCTCCCCACAGATTTATAAGCTACCCTCATATAAAAATTATCATTTAGCCTTGTTAAAAGTTGCTACCATAAAAATCAACTCTCCAGGAACATTCCAGGACTAAATTCACTCCAGACAGACACGTTTCCAACATAACTGCTAACTTAGCATTTTAATTTCTCCGCTTTTGATGGAATTTCTTCCTGAAATATATTACACACTTCTACACATTCAAAAATAGGTTATTCCAAACATAACTTTTCTTGACAAATCAGGGCCAATTATTATGAACCTCCGCCAGACTGTGCCACACTGCAGCGATGCTCTCTGGGCCTGCTGAGATCGGCAGGGACAGTACATCCAGGCAAAACGGCTCCAGACTGCTAGACATTTTATTATTTTTTAATGTAGAATTTATTTTTCTCTTTTGCTTTGTGTTAATGAATCTCCTTATGTATTTCCTTTTAATTTACAGTATCTAAAAATGCTGTCCAGTAGAAATATAATGCAAGACACATATGTAATTTTAAATTTTCTAGTAGACGTTTAAAAAAAAGTAAAGAAACAGAAGACATGAATTTTAATAATACATTTTATTTAACCCAATATTTCTAAAATATTATCATTTCCAATGTGGCACTAGGCCCATTGCATGTATTCAACAGCCGCCTGTGGCTAGTGGCTACTGTCCTGGACAACACACACCTAAAACTGTCATGTGCTGGAAGGTTACAAAACTTAGTGAACCCTCCCAGTGGAGCAGGGGCACATTCTCCCTGAGCGAGGCGAGAAGGCTCGCCTACATACAAGGAACTTCTGAGATTCAGAGCATGACTTCTGGATGCTGATTTGGTAGAAGTGGAGTGATGGGTAGGAAAGAGAAGAAAAGGGAAAGGGGGGTTGGGCAGAAGGGAGAAGAAGGAGAGCAGCAAAAGGAGAGGGAGGAATCTAATCAGGGAGGGGAAAATCCGGGAATGAAGCTGGTGAGGTAGACTGAGAAGGCCGGAGACTCAGAGGTGAGTAAGACATAAGAAGTACTGAGTATTAATGACCAGAAGAATGAAAAAATAAGGCTTTTCTTAGTAGATAATCTAGGGCTTTTAAAGATGCATGCAATAATGGTGAGAATTCACAGGTATTAAGGACTGAAGAATCTTTGCAACATGCTAGAGTATTCAGAGAAACAGACCAGCGTTGGTTAATGATGACTCATAGAGGCAGCACAAGCTTTTTATAAGGCCACCTCACTCAAATGCACATGCCAAGAAGTGACTGAGAGTGTGCTTAGATAATGTGTCAAACACATCATTAATCACTTTTACTGAATCTTAGAGAGATGAATAACTTCACCAAAAGAAATACAGACCATGTCTAGTGACTCTGAAGTCCTGGGCAAGGGACCAAAGGACTTGGCAAATTCATCATTTCTTCATGCTGACTAACTTAAAAGAAATGGGAATTTGAAAAAGGGCACAGCTGGCTATCTAGATAACAAGAGAGAACAAAATCTGGTCTTGAGGAATCCAGCTCAGGATACAGAATGATGGCAACTGATGGCGAGTGTTACAAGAACATGAAGAATGAGGGTAAATAAAACGTCCTGCTATTAGAGTAAAAAGAAAAGTGAACTGTTCAAATATATAAGAAAGAGTAAAAACTGACTCAGGACTAGCCCAGATTAAACTACTCTGAAGCTGGTTTGGCAGAAAGCTCAATGAATTAATGTGACAAATTTATAAAAAAGCAAATGGCAACTTACGTTGTATCAGCAGAATAAAACAAATTTTTTAAAGGAGGTGGCTATTTAGCTTTCAGTATAAAAGACTGTGGTGGTAGAGGTGGTGGTTATAGGAAGGGTTCTGATTCCTACTGCCAGTATTTCAGAGGATACTCGAAAAAGGAAAATGGTTAGCCATGTACAATGTAGTTCCAAAAAGAACTTACTATATATGGCTTAATAAATGGGGGAAATATTTCTAACCACTTAAGTTATTCAACAATGGACTAATTATGGCAGAGAGCTCACAGGGACACAGTAGAGAAATGTGACACATAGGAATATAGTCTAGAATCCTTATGGGTGATGGATTAGATTAGCTAACCTCCAAATCTAAGGTCCCTTCCAGATCCATGATTACATGCGAGACTTTTATGTCACAGATGTATACACGTTAACGATAATAAATTTGGGTTTAAGCACCCATGCATGCATTATTACTGTCTTCTCTTCATTAGATCCATCCGTTAGTCTCTAAGTTTAGTTCATATACAAAATTATATATAAAATCTTATCATTTGACAGGCACTCTCCTTGAATGAACTCATTTAATCCTGAAATAATGCTTTGGTTCTATGATTACCTCTATTTTATGGATAAGGAAACTGAGCAGTAGAAGGTCACATAGCTAATACATTTCTTTTTGTTGTTGTAACAAATTATTAGAAACAATAGTTGAAAACACAAATTTATTCTCATAATTCTGGCCATCAGAAGTCTAAAAGAGATCAGCAGGGCTGCATTCCTTCTGGAGGCTTTAGGGGAGAACCCATTCCCTTGCTTTCTCTTCTAGCTTCTAAAGGGTGCCCACATTCCTTGGCTTATGGCCCTGCATCACTATGACCTCTGCTTCCATGTCACATCTCTTTCTGTGACTGGCGCTCTTTCATCCTTTCTATAAGGATCCTTGTGGTTACATTGAGCCTACCCTGATAAAATGACCTCTCCATCTCAAGATCCTTAACTTCATCACGTCTGCAAAGTCCCTTTTACCCTGTAAAGTAACAGTCACAGGTTCTGGGGGTTAGCACCTGGACACCCCTGGGGGCCATTATTGCATCTATCACAGCTAGCACATGGCCGACAGAGAAGTTTTAACCACACCAAATGCTGCCTCTATAAATGTTCCTCTATAAACAGAAAGTAGATTATACTGTCTAGAAAGGTATTCCCTAGAAGGTGCTAGGAATAAAGAATTTTCTTCAATAAGGCACACGAAATTTAACACCTACGGTTATAGACTATAAAGCAACAAATAGAATTCTACATGGCATGACCTTCTTTTGAAGAATAAGCTGTTTAAAAAATATACGGTCAGACAGAAAGACAAATATCGTATGATTTCACTTATATGTGAAATCGAAAAAAAAAACAAACAGAAACAGATTCATAGATACAGGAAACAAATTGGCAGTTACCAGAGCAGGGAGGAGGTGGGGCGGCTGAGATAGGTGAAGGGGACTAAGAGGTGTATACTTCTAGAAATTAAATAAGCTATGAGGATGTAATGTACAGCATAGGGACAGAGTCAATAAATTATAATAACTTTTAGGGTGACAGATGGTAACTAGATTTATCATAGTGACCATTTCATAATATATATAAATATGAATCACTATGATGTACACTTGAAACTAATAGAATATTGTATTTCAATTATATTTCAATAAAAAAAATATGGTGGGGCCAGCCCAGTGGTGTAGTGGTTAACTTTGCATGCTCTGCTTTGGCGGCCTGGGGTTCATGGGCTGGAATCCTGGGCCCAGATCTACACACTGCTCATCAAGCCACGCTGTGTGGCATCCCACATACAAAACAGAGGAGGACTGGCACAGATGTTAGCTTAGTGACAATCTTCCTCAAGCAAAAAGAGGAAGATTGGCAACAGACGTTAGCTCAGGGCCAATCTTCCTCACCAAAAAACTTTTGAAAAAAGAAAAAATATAGTGAACATCTAAATAAGACAGCTACTCTACTTTTTGGTTAAGTTCACAATGATATAAAAAACATTCTTTATCAATAAAAACATGTTTATGTATTCTGAAATAAAGATTCTGGTGAAATTCTGAGGAACCACATTCATATCTCCTTTCAAGTGCAAAGGAATTAAAATTTAATTTTTTGTAAAAGCATGTTTTACATAAGAAATATTCCATTTTTAGCTATTAGTACTAGGTTAGGAATAAACTAGGGAAAAATACAAATCCAAACAGAAAAGCACAGTAGACATGTTATTTTTGTCTACCCAAGTGCCTGTTACATCCTTCTTCTGGTAAGCGCTCTCTCCCTTGTTTTGGGAAATTGCTTCTCCTTTACTATGATTATGTGACTCTGGTGGAGTTCCCAATCACAGAGCCCTGCTTACCCCTGGCCAATCATCACACTCCAGCCCCAGAGCAGTGCTTGATCCAGGTATAGATATTTGACTCAGGCAGCTCAGAGTTCTTCCTTGAGACTTTTCACTAGGAAAGAGCCCTCTTTTTACATTAGAGAAATAATAAGAGCTATAGGGTTGTGGCCTTGGAGCTGCCAATGGCCATGTTCTTCAACATATGAAGAGCCTAAGAAAACAGAAAAACAGAAAATGGAGACAGGCTGCAATCACTGGGCAGTGGGGGTTGGGGACAGAAAGAACAGAGAAGGGAAAGAGAAATAACATAAAGAGGGCAGGAGGGAGAAGGTATAAGAGTGAGGGGAAGGGAGCAGGGAAGGGGCCAGAAAGGAGGCGGGTGGGTTAGAGAGACAGTGACAGTCAGACACGTGGTACAGCTCGAGTCCCTGGATCCAGCAGACCCTGATGTCAAATATACCTTTGCTTTTATGTGGTTAGTACCCTAACCAACAAACTTTGTCAGTTAAATAAGAGTAATTTGATTCATGAGCATTCACAATGTGCTTTGTTCTCTTCCCTTTAACTTCTTCTCACTTCACCTTAAAAAAAAAAAACCCCAAAAAACAGGCAAATTCAAACCAATCTTCAGTGGCTGAAGTCTCCAACTTACTTTTTAAAAACATGGCCTTAGGTAGGTTCCAAATAATTTAACACTGATATGATTTAATTCAAGTTTATTTGCTTCATACCGTTTTTTAAAAATTATATTCACATTTCTTTTTATGTAATTCACAGGCCCTTTAAAATGTACATTATATAAGTACCTTACTCAAAAATAATTTTCTAGAAAAGGATACATATATTTTGGGGTTTTTCCTTCTTTGACCCAAGAACAAAGTCTTTCTGGCAAAAACATTTGTATCTGGGATTTTTATAGTAATCTTTGATATTAGATAAGATGGGTTAATAATGATTCCCTTCCAGGGCTACACATGTTTATTGAAGACAAAAAAAAAAAGACTGAAGAGGCTTATAATAAACGGAGAAGCTAAAAACCTCTAATTGGAGTCAGGATGGTATATTACTGCTATCTTTTAATTTTTTTCCTCCTCTAATTTTATGACTTTCATCACATAAGATGGGGGTGGTCTGTGCACATGTCCATGGGGGGCGCAGGGCCTGGGCCTGTCTTGGGAATCATTGGTTAGTCATAACAAAGAGCATTACCTTTTGTGCCAGACATTTTGAATGAATCCCGGGTCTGCTACTACATTGCCATGCGAGTTTGACCAAATCATTTAGCCTTTCTCTGAGCTGCATGTTTCTCATCATAAAAAGAGAAAGATAATGCTTATCTTATGGGTTGCTCTGAGGGTCAAGGGTAATATAAAGAAAACACCCAACAATGCGTGACTCAAAGTAAAGCTCCAACACGAGATCATGATGATGATAAGAAGAATACTTTTCAAATTTCACAGCATTTGATTTACTAATATTGTTTATTATCTCTCCCTGTAAATCACCAGGAAATAGAACCTCTTTTTCATTAACATCAGTGAAAGAATTTTGATTAAAAAGCACTAACATTTAAGGAATCTGAGAAAAAAGATTTCTCCATACCCCACTAACTTTCTCTATAATAAAATGGCTTTTACATAATGAAAAGGGGGGGAGGCATTTTATCTTACTGTCCTAAGAATTTTGCTGGGTCCTCAGAAAGTTGTAATCATAATAGTAGAAGAAAACTATAAAGACTGATTACCATATTAATAAAATAGTGGAAAAAATAGAGGGTTTAAGTAATTTCTAAGAAAAAGCGAAAGCTATTCAGAGAAAGATAACTAGAAAAATCATGCAGATGAACTTTCCCTTCTCCTCCACATCAAAAGAGAGAGCCCTTACTGAGACTGATAGACCCTTACAAAGAGTAAAACCTCTATTTCCTCATTAGAGAGAGAACCTCATTCCAAAAGAAAGATGTATGTATGAGTAATAAGTTCCCATCATACAGATACGTGGTATTTTTTAATATCCTAGTTGGTGACCTGTTGACTTCTAGCAGCTTCAAGTTCATCCACATGTCAATAATGCTAAGTCATAATGAAAATATAAATTTGTTGCTATATTTCATGTGTTTTGTTTATTTTTAACTTTAAATTTAAATTAAATTGCATATGATTTCATGAAACACATATCAATTTTGGCTTATTATCATCTATCTACCACAGAAATATACCAACTCGGCAATGTAGCAATCCTTATAACATTTGACTGAAGGTTAATATGCAAATAAGTAGTCAGTATTTTAAAGCACGAGATTTGAGATAAATTAAAAATAGAATTAATCTAGGATTAGTACTCTGTTAAATACTGAGGAAGTGCAAGTCAGCCCTGCTGATAACGACTGTTTCCAATGGGATGTGGACAAGGCCACATAAAACAATCTTTCCTCACTAGGCCACACCACAGCCACAGAAGTGACCTGTAACCCTTTTATCAAGATATTGTTGCTTTCTTAATAATGACATCATCAGCCTGGCTTCAGGATCAGTTCTGCTAGTCATTCATTACCCATGTCTCTGTGTGTGTGTGTGTGTGTGTGTGCGCGTGTGTGCGCACACATGCAGGCACGCTGTGTACCGCCAGTATATCAGCTACAGTAAACACTAAATAAAGCACAGAAATCTATGAATTTGCAGACGGAAGATATCTATTTCCTTTTCCTTTCTTTCTGCTTCTTTGGTAGCAGGATATTAATTATATCTTAAGAAAATTAAAGAAAGGGCACTTTGGAACTCAAGTTAAATAAGTTACTACCTATTACTACCTTCGGGAAAAAGTTCCAAGGTCATATAAGCTGTAAGTTTAAAAAACAACTAGCAAACCAGTGCGCACACACAGGCAAGCACACTTTTACCCTCATCCTAGACACTTATTTCCTGTATTCACGTTTTACATCATGATTCTGATCACTTGACGCCTTCTGATGGATACAGAAGAAAGTGCTATCTATTTGGTAGAATGATATTACTATTGCCGGAGAACAAGCTCAAGAAGAGTTGAATTTTTTTCCGTCTGCTTAGTTTATTTATTGCATTTATTTTGTGCCAAGCTTTTAGATGACCCAGAAGTAACTGGAGAGTGAAACTGAATAAGACCATTTGATTTTAATCTAGGCCATATTCTTTTGACATTGTAGAGCCAAAGTATGGGAAAACAAAATAGTAAAAACGGTAAAATACACAAAAATGTTAGACAGAAAGCAGGAAGCCTGACAAGTGAATAGAGAACCCAGATGCAGTAAATGCTGAATTCCTGGCTTTAGTAATTTCTGCAGAGAATCAACTGCCCCTTCCTCTGTGCTCTATAGCACTTTCTATATTGAGCGAAAAATCATTTGTGGGTCTGTCTTCCTTGCCCAACTTGAACTTCCTGAAGTCAGGAACCATATTTTACATTCAATCTTCTATCTCCAGGAACACTCAATGCCTTTTTTTAAAAGAAGAGGAATACCTAACTCACTTTCCCATCCTTGGAATTGGATACGTTTCTTTTTTTTTTTTTTTAAAGATTGGCACCTGAGCTAACAACTGTTGCCAATCTTTTTTTTCTTTTGCTTTATCTCCCCAAACCCCCCAGTACATACAGTACATAGTTGTATATTTTAGTTGCAGGTCCTTCTAGTTGTGGGATGTGGGACGCCGCCTCAGCGTGGCCTGACGAGCAGTGCCATGTCCGCGCCCAGGATCCGAACCCTGGGCCGTGCGCAAACTTAACCACTCGGCCACGGAGCCGGCCCCTGGATACGTTTCTTAAACAACGTCTTATCTGGGGAAGCTCCATTGCAACAACAGAGGAGTCTCTTGTGTCTAGGCTTAGAACTAAGAATGAAAGTATCACAAAGTTGCACTAGAAACTCCCGAAAAAGCCAATAAGAAAGGATTAAGATAGAGATTTCAAAAACTGCATTATGGATAAATCAGGATAAATAAGCACAAAATTTGATCTGGCAATTTGAAGTTGCTAAATGAAAATGTTATGCTTTTAGTTCAGTCAAAAATTATTATAAACATATACATATAAATGTACTTCTCAGTACAAAGTCTGGCTGACTCTAACTTGTGAGCCTTTTAGAACATCTCTCTTCCCCCTAAAGCAAGGCAAATAGTTCTGAAGAGAGAGCTATTCGAATTACTGTAGGAAGACAAAAATTTTAATAGCAATCCATAAACTAATCAAACATGTAGTCACTTATGATACAAAAAGAACTTGTTGTTTTCTTCTCCTCTATCTACAGAATACTAGACTAATTATAAGTGCGAGCCTTTAAACGGCTGAATAAAATTCTATCTTATGTATGTACCACATCTTGTTTACCCATTCACCTCTCGATGGACATTTGAGTTGCTCCCACCATTTATCTATTGCGAATAACGCTACTACGAACGTGAGCGTACTAATATCTCTTTAAGCCTCTGCTTTCAATTCTTGTGAACATATACCCAGAAGTCGAACTGCTGGACCACACCATAATTCTACTTCTCTTTTTGAGGAACCTCCATACTGTTATTCATGGCAGCTGCATCATTTTACACTCCCACCAATAGTGCACGAGGGTTCCAATTTCTCCACATCTCCGCCAATATTTGTTATTTTCTGTTGTTTTGTTTGGTAGCCATCTTAGTGGCTGTGAAGGGTATCATCTTAAATTTCTTTCCTATTTCTTTTCAAGACTATGCCTAATGAATAAATTAATAATAAAAATTGACTTCCAAAATTCTATAAATGACTTCAAAATATGGGTAAAAAGCAAACATATCTGAATAATTTCTCATATTAAATTATGTTTAACAAAGCAGATTTTTAATTTTACTTGATCTCTATTTTCCTTTTGCTGACTTAAAATTTATATAAAAATAAATTAGATAAATAGTAATCTTTTCTTACTGTTTATGGGAGTACAGCATAATCAGCTACTTTATGACAACAGGCTATAAAGAAGTACAGTACCTATATACTTTTAATAAGGCTATTATTACAATAGTAGTCCCTCAAAAGAGGTAAAATAACGAATTTTCTGTTTCGATTCGAATTTACATGAATTCTTATGAGATACTAAAGTATGTACGGTTATTTAATAATATTCTTTGCAGGTATAAATCAAGGTTTATTTGCTAGAAAGAATTAACACATTTTTACTAAAGGTACTATTATTCATTTTAAGTAGAAAATTAAAACATCTCGAGAGAGGACTTGATGAGAAATTAGAGCTAAAAGAAGAAAAAAAATGGTGTTCAGGGCCAGCCTGGTGGCACAGCGGTTAAGATCTCACGTTCCGCTTCTCAGTGGCCCAGGGTTTGCTGGTTTGGATCCCAGATGAGGACATGGCACCGCTTGGCAAAAGCCATGCTGTGGTTGGCGTCCACATATAAAGTAGAGGAAGATGTGCATGGATGTTACTCAGGGCCAGTCTTCCTCAGCAAAAAGAGGAAGATTAGCAGTAGTTAGCTCAGGGATAATCTTCCTAAAAAAAAAAATAATGGTGCTCAATATTCTAAACTAAACTGAGTACTATTTTAAGGACAATATTACAAGATTTATTTTATACATAAAAGAACAGTCTGACAAATTACAGCTAGATAGTTCATAGCTGCTCATGTTTAGGAAGGATGGCATTATTCTGGTCCATCTGCCACCACCTCAGATTATTCAGCCCAGCCCAAATAGCATATAGACAGAAAATTTAAATTATGCTTGTAGAAATCTTAGTGTGACAAAAGTAGACAGAAAATTTAAATTATGCTTGTAGAAATCTTAGTGTGACAAAAGTAGATAGCCGTTTCTAATAAATTCACATTTCTAATTTCTGATTATGTTATAATAGTTACAGATTTTAGAGAAAGCTACAGTTAGGGGCAACTAGCACTGTTCAAATACTAAATATGATTCTTCCTTTACACACTCTCTCATTCTGTGCTAGTAAAACATACTACGTATTTATTTTGAGT
Source organism: Equus asinus (assembly GCF_041296235.1). Taxonomy (NCBI): domain Eukaryota; kingdom Metazoa; phylum Chordata; class Mammalia; order Perissodactyla; family Equidae; genus Equus; species Equus asinus. The sequence continues at coordinate 14,144,052 of NC_091816.1, forward strand.
AAATGTAGCTTAACTGATAGAACAAGCCATTTCTAACGGCTTCTGCAAATAATTACCCAGGAACGGTGACAAAGACTACCTAAGAGCAAGTGAGCACAAAATTTCAGCTAGCTATTTTGGATTCTTGACAGACTTACGTTTTCTCATCTTAATAACTTTAAAAGACTCAAGTCAAATACTTCTAGATCAAGCTTGTAAAGAACTATCAGTAGCTATTTGGAAGTGTGGAAATTTTAAATCCCAGGGGCCCAATGATTTGCTTTAGAATATAAGAAGATTTGGTGAGGCTATTTGCTCAAGAGTGAAATCTTAGTTTAAGATGCATTCTCTGCTTTGTGTGCGATGAAGATCCATAGTTTTCACCACACAGACTGAACTGAGAAACTTTCACATCTTACAGAAAACGTCTTGTGGAGATAGATATACCCTGGGGCAGATGATGGAACTAATAGTAATTCCAGGAGCTGTTTTAGGAAAGGCACATAATAGATCATCATAACTGGCTTCTGTGTAAATCATTATGACGGAGTTACAAAGTACACATCTCTTTCTCAGTCTCTCCCTGTTTCTTTTTCTCTGATATACACACATTTTAAAAGATGCATTCTCAGAAGCAATTTTATAATGTTATGAATACTTTGTAGCACTAAAGTTTTTGTAAATAAATTCCAAAAATTTAGTCCTTATCAAGTTAACCAGAATCCCTATACAAAATGAACAAATGTTCAAGCTTTTTTTTTTTGCCTTCAGTTGAAATATGGTAAAAAAAAAAAAATGAGTATAATCTATAAATACATTAGGCTCACTGTTGTTATTATATGAAAATGCATCAATTGCTCAGTCTGAAAGTTTTAGAGGACAGAGATAGTGCCTTATTTATCCTGATATACTTAACCATCAAAATGTCTGACACATGCTGAATTCAAAAACTATATATACCAAAAGTTAACAAAGCATTCAACTCCTAAATGTTGGGGAAATAATTTGTCTCTTGAGACACAGCTTTAAGGAAAGTGTCAATGCCCTCCAGTGAAGACCACCAAGAAGACACCTACAGTTGAACAAGGTGGGTTTGTTCCTTGTTACCGTGAGGGAGAACACACACAATGGGGAAGAGTAGGGCATCTCTCTGAGAGGACGTTAGAGAGAATCTACTACAGCATTTGAGCTTTGTTTGGGAGATTTGTGGGGAGGGTCTAAGGAAGCAGAGGTTTGTTCTAGATTGCGTGCTATTAGAAAATGGAGTCAATTCTATGACCAGGTGAAAACGCAACCATCACCCATATTAGCCAGGTGAGGAGGATGTCTGGTATGTTTTGAATTCACAATGACTTTGTTTTTGTTGGTGGCCTAGCTGTGTCACAACAGTTCCCATACATAAGGTGCTATTTTATTTCTCAAAAGGAACATTTAATTGATTAATTGAAAAAATTATTTGTATATTATTATTTCTATAAAATTATTTCTATTGATTAGCTGAGCACAAATTTACAAATTAAAAAAATGATGAACCCATCTTTGGTGCACTCTTACTATGCCAAATTGAATTCTCAATCACTGCCATCCATATAACCAAAGACAGATTCTTAAATATAATGGATCCAGTCTGATAGTGATTTATTTACTTTCCAATATTACAGTCTAACTAAAAATGCTCAGGGGTGAACTATTCTCCAATAAATAACTCAAATAGTATAGCTTTGTATTTAAGGAGAAACCTAATCTTGGCATGATTAAGATGTAAGAATGTCAAAATTACCAGAGAGAATTTTTGATATATTTCCTGCATAAGTACGTTTCAGCTAAAGAGTTCAGATGGACTGGGAAAGATTTACAGAGGTCCAGATGCTTTTCTGAAATGATCCTTTATTGAGAAAATAAAAGCACATCTCCCATGGCTCTTGAATGGTCCTCACCGTGTTGGGACACCAAGCTTTCTACAGTTTTCTGGAAGGCATATGTATGAATGAGTGTCTTAAGGGAAAATGAATCGAAGATCCCAAGTTTAGGGCCTGCAAGTACTCAAAGAAGTCCTTTGCTTCTGCACACTCTTCAACTCACCCCCTCCCTACAATACACTCACAACAAAAACCAAAATCGCCTATGACACTAAGAACTCACTACAGCTTCTGAAGAATAGCTTCAGCAGTTAAGTAAATCCATTTAATTAAATCACAGATAAATACAAAAGCTACTGAATTGCATTAAACACATAAAACACAGTGTGTGTGTATATATATATATATATATGTTATATTCTCCTACATGATGAAAAGATCTAAGATCTTTTACTGAAAAATACTTAGGAAAATCCAGACATCCAAACAATTAAAGGATTAGAGGAACAAGACTATACAGTGGAAAGAAAAAAATCAACTATGTAACGTATTTTAAAGTGATCATATACACTTCATTATTTCAATTAAAAAATACATTTCATTTTTTTTAGCCCACAGAGAAATGATACATCAAAATTAAAAGAAAACTGCTCTTCCATTCTACCAATAAAAAATGCTCATAAGCTGTTTTCCTATGTTTAAACAACTTACAGTTTGCAAAGATGGGTTACTAGAAAGCTGAGTTGGTTTTTGGATCAACTAAAGATAGATCTATTTTAAAAAATACACGAGTGTTCCTGAATTTTAACCTTAAAAAATCTATAAGGTAGCACTCTGATTTGCTTTAAATAACAAAATTGAGAACACTCAGACTTAACTATATCACATCACCGGACAATGGCAAACTTATTGGCAAAGTGGGATAAGAAAAGTCTAGCGATGCTTTTCAACTCAGGTTCATGCGTAGAAAGTCAACTTAATAACAGAAGTGGGTACGACAACCATTTGTTTTGAGAGACAACTCTGTTGGAAGGCAGCTATCTTGTAAACTTAAGTCTTTTTGCAATCTATGTAGCTTCCTAAGGACTTTGTTCACTTTGTTCTCTATGAGTAAAATTTTCAGGACATCCTCACCCCACTTTCATCTCTTTTTAATTAAGTTTAATCCCTTTAAGTGTCCTTTAGCTCTGTGATCTGGGCACCAATTTTACAATGTATGTACATTAATTTCTCTTGTAGAACTTTCTGTACATCATCTTCCTATTTTTTTTGTATTCCAAAAAGTACGCCATTCTCCTTCCTGCTTTTATAGTTTTTAGCATATTTAAAAGAATTTTCAACTTCACATTTTCAAATATTTCTTAGGGGAGACTATCTTTACCTTCATTCTTTGGTCAAATCGTGTTTAAAAATATCATCTCAACTTTTCTCTAATGATTTTTCTCTGAAAAGTATCACATAATGACCTAAAGTGAAAAATATTTGGAATAATTTTTCCATTCTTTCAGAAACAAAATATATAAACTATCACTCAATAATATCTCCTTTGTTCTGAAAAAAAATCATGTAAAATGTATGTGTGTGTGTATATATACACAGGCGTGGCTGTATAATCATGGTTATTTTCTTCTCTAGGAGATTGGAAGATCTTTAGGACCAAAACCTGCCATAATTCAAAGTATCACTCAAAACATTTAATTAAGCATGACATTTGGCCCAAAATATACTTTAAATAATGGGGAGAGTAACACTGACATGAGAGCCATGATTTAACGTAAATATAGGGAAATATAAAAGGATCCAAGAACTTTCTATGAAGCCCTAGTCCTTTAAACTGTCAAATGTTCCCTAATTAAAAATTAAAATATTGAGAAGAGTATGTATAAAAATATATCCTTAAGAGAAAGAAATGAGTAAAATCATAAACTTTTGGTATGACGGTAAAGAGTTTAAATATTGCTTCCACTCTTACTTTTCTTTCTCTTCTATATTCTTGGCTATCCTTCTCTTCTATAAATTATTAACATTTCTACATAGCATGTTTTTGTTTTTGTTTTACAAAGAGTATAGGCTAGCGGTTATTTTATTTTCCCTTACTAGGTTTCAAAAGTGAAAGAAGACTTATTTTGCAAACAAGTTTACAAAATTTGTTGCTCTTCTGGAGAAAAGGATACTCTCCATGTCTGTTTGTTACTGCCACTGGCATTCTAATAACTTCTTGAAAACAAGAGTCACTTTTATGTCCTGTCATAAGCAATATATCATTCACTTTCAGGGCAATGAAGGGTAATAAAATAATAGAAAAACAACATATGGAAAGATTAGAACATCAATAGAGAAAAAAGATTCTTTTTCATTCACCTGGGGCCTATTTGCAAACACTGAAGTCAAATACATATAACTAGAATTATAAAGAGCAATGAATTCTTCTCCACAAAGAAAAAACCAGAGGGAAAGAACATAAATAAAAACTGATACACAGAATGTTATTCCTCTTCAGAAAGAAAAGAAATATGAGACAAACTGGAGATGAGGAAGTTCTGATAACCCGCAAATCAATGGACCGTCTATCTAAAAAGACTTCCTTACCTAGCACTGATTTCCTGTCTAATTAATCTCCTAAAAAACTACTTCTTTCAAAAGAAATTGCCATATGTAAAACAACACTCATAGTCATTTCATTTAATTATTCATTTTCCACTTTCATTCAGAAAGACTTGAGGATAAGATTCACTGTATTCCTCTCTACGCCCAGTCAAGCTGTCAGTTCAAATGACTTCAATGTCCACATCCAAAAAGTCCAGCAATTCTGAAACTGTCAGAGGCTGAAGATCAAACAGACAATTTTAAGATACTCTAAATTACTGACACTGTAAGTAAGCCTGATCCTTGCCCTGAGAAGAGAAGATACTGCTCAGCTACACAAAGCTAAGAAGGCTAATTTGGTTAAACAGCTTCCCAGGAACTAGTTAGTACCCACCCTGTGCCCACTAATGAATATATTCTCATCCAAATAGGAACACTGAGTCTACTGTGTTCCCGAGGAAAAGAAAAGACAAAAGGGTACAGATATGATTTGTTTCAAAACAATCTCAACAAATTTAATGCCCAAGAGTTTTCTTCAAAACAAATAGAAAACATGGGGAGATAACAATTATGATAATGCCCATAAGATAGTGTTCTGATCTAAAGCAAGGCAAGGGAACTTTGACCTTTATTGATAGAAAACAAACAAGTATTTAATTTTGAGGAAATAATAAATAGAAAAGAACATCAATGCAGTTAGAAGTAAAATGTAAAGAAAAGAAAAAAAAAAAAAGACTGAGCTTTTCCTAATCACGAGTAATTCAAAATAAGAGACTATCTGAGGTTGTATGTGAGATTGAAAAGTAAAAAAATAGTTAGAGTGACCATAGAATTTACTGACCAAACACTGTCACTTTTTTCCCAGAGTGTTAGCTTTTAAAAACCTTTAGTTTTAAATTAATTTCAAAAACAAAGAAAAATTATAAACTCAGTACAGAGGACTCCTGTAAACTCTTTGTCCAGACCATCAATTTTTACTATTTTGTCCATGTGTTTTATATCCTCTCTTTCCTTTCTATGTCTCTATGTATATATGTATGTACAAATAATAAATGATTTTTCTGAACAATTTCAGAAAGTTGCAATATATCATGTCTCTTTGTCTTTTATTACTTCAATGTAATTCCTAAAAACAAGGATTTTTTTTTATGTAAGCACTGTACAGTAATCAACTTCAGGAAATTTAACATTGGTACAATACTTTTATCTAACATAGAACAAATATTACAATTCTGTTACTGTTCCAGTAACATCCTTTATAGCATCTTTTCCCCTCCAGTCCAGGATCACGTATTTTGCATTTTGTTGTTATGTCTCTTTAACCTCTTTTAATTTGGAATAATTCTTCAGCCTTTGTCTTTCAAGACACTGACATTTTTGAAAAATACAGGCCAATTATTTTGTAGAAAGCGGCTAAATTTATATTTGTCTGATAGTTCCCCATGAGATTCAGTTATGCACCCCTGACTAGAATGCAACTTAAGACATGTTGTATCCTTCTCAGGTGTTACATCAGCCAGCACACAAGGTTTATCTGACTCACTGATGATGTTAATTTTGCTTCCACAATAAATGTATTGTCAGATTTTCTCCGCTATATAGTTACTGTTTTTCCCAAATAATAATCAATCTATGGACAGACATGCTGAGAACCATGCAAATATACTTGTTCCTCATCAAATCTGGTCCTTGAAATTTAACATCCATTAATGATTCCTGTCCTAACCAGTCTTTACTGTGACAGTTGCAAATGGTGATTTTTCCAACTCCAAGAGTCCCTCTACATTTATCAATGGGCATTCTAACAAAAAGAAAGAACCTTTCCCCCATCCATTTATTCACTCATTTATTATCACTGTATAAACGTATCTATTCCTATTTTTTCTAATGGGCTAGAATCTATTACTATCATTATTTATTTTGATGGTTGAATTATCTCAGATTTGGTCAGTGGGAGCCCCTTCAAGATGGCTCCTGTGTCTCTTTGATATGCCCCCATTATTTTTTTGTGCACTTCCTTACTTTATAGGACAACAAAATATTCCAGGCTCATCTTATACCTTTGCTATCCTAGTCCTGAAATCAGTCATTTTTTTCAGAGTTCTTTGAAGAACATGTAGGGAAATAGCATGCAGAAACCAAGATATGGGAAACAGGTGTGCTCTATTGCTACTAGGAGTGACAGACACACTGCTTCTAGGCCTTTCTACAGCAGCCCCAGATTTTTTTTTTTTTTTTTTGAGGAAGATTAGCCCTGAGCTAACATCTGGCAATCCTCCTCTTTTTTGCTGAGGAAGACTGGCCCTGAGCTAACATCCATGCCTATCTTCCTCTACTTTATATGTGGGACGCCTACTACAGCATGGCTTGACAAGCAGTGCATAGGTCCACACCGGGGATCTGAACCCATGAACCCTGGGCCATCAAAGTGGAACATGTGAACTTAACTGCTGTGCCACCAGGCTGGCCGCTCCTAGGAGATCTTTTCCTCTATGATTCTGATACCTATAACCTCAATCCAACTCCACAAGGTTCTCCTTTATCTTCTCCCCATTCCACATTTGTATATCTCTTATTCCATAGTCAGAGCCTTGGCTCCGAACATGTTTAATCAATCTTACAATATAAATAAAATTGAATTACACATCACATCATTGCAAAACAACTTAATAAAAAGAATTCAAGATTTGTTTGAAATTACCTTTTCCCCCTTCTAGACTGAGGGTCTAAAGTCAAAGTCCTGTGTTCAAAAGCTACGTGGATTAGTTCTTCTTTATTTCCTTCAGTATGGCTATTTATTTGAAACACAGATGTTCATTTGTTTCTGTTTGCATTCAAATTTGGGGGTTCTTCCCCCATCCTTGATTTAATTATTTTTTGAATATGTGAAACATCAACACGCTTCCAGAAATTAAAATTATACCAGAAAGGTATACTCTACGAAATGTCTTCCCTCCCCTTTTCCCACTGGAGTCCCCACACCCTTGTAGGTAACCAATTTCAACATTTTCTGATTTATCCTTCTTGTGTTTCATTTTGGAAAAAAAGTAAAATTAAAATAAGCAGTTCAGTAAGTGTTGTTTAAAAATTTCCCTGTGACTTATTTATCTATTTCTATCTAACAAATTACCTCAAGACTTGGCAGCTTAAGAACAAATATTTTAGGGGCCAGCCTGGTGGTTCAGTGGTCAAGTTCGTGCATTCCACTTCGGCGGCCCAGGGTTCCCCGGTTCAGATCCCAGGTGTGGACCTATGCACTGCTTATCAAGCCGTGCTGTGGCAGGGGTCCCAAGTAGAAAATAGAGGAAGATAGACACAGATGGTAGCTCAGGGCCAATCTTCCTGAGCAAAAAGAGGAGGATTGGCAGCAGATTTTAGCTCAGGGCTAATCTTCCTCTAAAAAAAGAAAGAACAAATATTTTATATAGTTTCTGAGAGTAAGTAATCAGGATTGGTTAGCTGGATCAATCTGACTTACTATCTCTAATAAAGCTGCAGCCAAGCTAGAGCCTGGGGCTACAATATCTTAAGGCTTAACTGAGACCGGAGAATCTGCTTGCAGGTATTTCTTGCAGTTTTGGCAGGCCTCGGTTTCTCACAAGCCTATGTTGGTCAAAGAATTCAGTACTTCCCCATATGGGCTTCTCTATAGCGTAGTTCACAACATGGCAGCTTGCTTCCTCCAGAGCAAGTGACCCAGAATGAGAAAGTCAAAGCCCAGGACAAAAGCCATAGTCTTTTATGACCATCTTGGGAGTGACATACTATCAGCTCTGCCATATGCTATTAGTCACATAAAATAACCCTGAGACAGTGTGGGAGAGGACTACACAAAAGTGTGAACACGTACAGGCAGGGTGACTGAGGACCTCCTCGGAGACTAGCTACCACTTCTTGTTTCTTACAAACAGGGTAGCATACTAGAAATACTCTTCCATGCTTTGTTCACTAAACAATACATCTTGGGGAATTATACTTAGTTCACAGAGAACTTCATTATTTTAGAGACAGGAAAGACTCTATTATGTTTATGTACCACAGATTATTCAACCACTCTCCTCGATTTGGGCATTTAGGAAGGCTCTCATATTTTGCAATTATAAATAACAGATAATGTTTTGCTTGTTTATTTTTATAATTGAAAATCATAAATTGTTAGAAAACCAAGTCTGGATCACCAATGTATTAAACTCCTTTGAGAAGGTCAGTAATACATTTTTTGAAGGAAGATTAAAAAGTCTTAATTTGGTTTTTTTTTTTTGAGGAATATCAGCCCTGACATAACATCTGTGCCAATCCTCCTCTTTTTGCTGAGGAAGGCTGGCCCTGAGCTAACATCCATGCCCATCTTCGTCTATATGTGGGACGCCTGCCACAGCTTGACTTGATGAGCAGTGCTAGGTCAGCACCCAAGATTCAAACCGGCGAACCCTGGGCCACCAAATCAGAGCGCACAAACTTAACCACTATGCCATGGGCCAGCTCCTTAATCTGATTTTTAAAACAGTTTTATCAGACATTTCTTAAGTGCCTAATGTAAGTGGTAATGTAGCATGTTCCATAATTACTACCTGCATCCAAATATCTCTGTAAGGAACAACATAAACACAGACAGTAGTAACATCATTAAACCAAAAGCAAAAGATGCAAAGGAAAAAGAGCAAACGTTTCAGCGGATACTAACAGCTTCTATACAAAAGGAGCAACAATTAGGGAGAGGTGAAATGATATGCCAACTTCTAAGTGTCCAGGAAAGAGTTCAAGGGGCTCAAAAGCTGTTTAAAGAAATGGAGTTATCAGGTATTGATAGGAAAGGTCACAGGCCCTGAAATATTTTTATAAAACAATAGGAAGGTGAATTGCATATTAGAAAATAGTATTGTATTAAGCTTAATTTCCCAAGTGAGATAATTGTATTCTGGTGCTTAGCAGATACATGCTGAAGTACTGAGGCACAGGGCACCACAATATCTGCGAGTAGCTTCCAAATGGTTCAGAGAAGAAAAAGGAAAAATTATAGACAGAAAAAGATATAAAACAAATCTGGAATATGCTAACAATTGGTGAATCTACGGGAAGCATATTCATTTTACTATTCTTTTAGTTTTTCTGTAAGTCGTAAATATTTTTAAAAATAATAATAAATGTTGAGGAAATAGCAGTAGGAAAATTTGACATTAGCAATGACACACGAACCATGCAATAGCTCAACTGCAATATTCAACGCTTTTTTTTTTAAGATTGTATTTTTTCTTTTTCTCCCCAAAGCCCCCCAGTACATAGTTGTGGCATGTGGGACGCACCTATTTTTAGTTGTGGGTCCTTCTAGTTGTGGCATGTGGGACGCCACCTCAACATGACCTGAAGAGCGGTGCCATGTCTGCACCCAGGATTCGAACTGGCGAACCCTGGGCCGCCCAAGTGGAGCGCCCGAATTTAACCACTCGGCCATGGGGCTGGCCCCTATCCAATGCTTTAGAATGTAATTTTCAGGCAAAAATTGCAGTTTAATTAAACTGTGTAAGTATAATCTGTAAAAATTCGATTATATTTTAGTATATGAAATTTGTTATCTTTCCACTTAACAAAGGTCTAATTACAAGTTTCAGCTACTAATATCATTAAGTTCTCTGGGAATATAAACACACATAACACACATAACTGCCACTAATGATCTACCCAAAGCTTTTTCAAAGATTTTAGTGCAGAACTTGATTACTTTTGATTATACAAACCAATGTTGCTCTCCCCTTTTTTATAATAAGATTTATAAAGGAGTCAACTGTTGAAGCATGCACCAGTGCCACTGCAGCCGCCATTTCATGAAAACTGTATCTGAATTCTATATCAACACTCACATTGAAGATTCTTAAAAACTTGTCATCTTTTTCTTGAAAAAAAAAAAATCAACCAACTCTTTGTTTTAGCACTACTTTGCAAAAGTGTTTTGTAACTGAAGAAGTAAGAGAAAAAAGAAAAAGTTAAATAAGAAAAGGCTTACAAATATAAAACAAAATTTTATAGATTGGAATGAGAGATATTTCAAAACAAAAGACAGATTTATCTTTTGATTGTGATGTCTAACTAAGTCTACAAAAAAAACAGTAGTTTATTCAAATGACAACCCCAAATTAGGTTAGCTTTTAGTCAATTTTCTTCCACTACACCAGATAACCTAATTTTATAAAATAATTACCAATGGCTTCTTTCTCATCAGTACATTTTGTGATCTCTAAGCAAATAAATGAAAATATACCCACAAACATCACATCATGCTAGACTAGGCTTGTTCTTAGTCTCAGATGGTTCCCAATCTTTTGTCTATCCTAAAGATCCTAAAATGGCTCTCGACTGTAACAATGTCACTGCTAGGAGTGGGGGACGTTCTGTCATGGAACATCCCTTTTGACACCCTTCAGAAGCACAAGAGAATTCTTGCTACATAAAAACTGTAGGTATTAAGAATGCTATGGAAACTGTTTTATACACCAGCTAATTGTTAAAATGAAATCTCTGAAATCAACACATTGATAGATATAAGGTTTCCAATACTTAGACAAGAACAGCTAGCTAATAATAATAATAGCCTCATGAGAAGCAACAGAATCAGAAGATGTTTTCCTTAAAAGTAAGATCAAATTAATAATGGTCTTATATAACTGCATAGAGATTTAGTAGTAGAAACATAAGGAGCAACAGGGAAAGTGAACAATGCAGACAGGTAAATAGATAGGGGACAGATAAAAAGTTTGAAATTTATTCTAAGTAGAATGATTTTGAAGGAAAGGAATGAAATAAACCAGTTAACATTTTAAAAACATTTGCTGGCTGCTATGTAGACAATGGCCGAAAGGGAGGCCGACGTGGAGCAGTCAGGAGGCTGTCGGCAGTGGTCTAGACCAGTACTACTCAAAATAGCTAGTCTGCAACAAGATCAGGAGCTCGCATCAGAATGTAAATCAAGGCAATGCTTTTTCATCAAGGAAGTCTTGCTGTTAAAAAAAAAAAAAGCATAGCTAAACTAAAGCCGTACTCAGAGGTGTGGTTGATTTATATTCCGGTGCCAGTCCCTCACCTCACTGCAGGACAGAAACAAACAGCTTGCCGGAACCAGCATACAGACAGACCACACTTTGGTTAGCCCTGGTCTAAATTAGAATTCTTGATGGCAGTAGCAAAGACTGAGAGAAAGAGATTTGAAACAGATTTTGGAGGTCAAACCAACAGAATTAGGTGATTAATTGAATATAGGGTATGAGGACAAGAAAAGAACCATGTCTAACTTGTAGGTTTTTGGCCTGAGCAACTGAGTAGATTGTGGCGCCGCTTCTCAAGAGGGGTAAAGAATGGGGTTAAAGCTTGATGGGCATGGCAATGGGGTTGGATAGGGAGATACAGAATTATGTGTTCGCCATGTGAAGTTTGAGATGTCTATTAGATAACTAAGTTGGAAATGTCAAGTAGGGAGTAAGATACATACTTCTGGAGCTCAAAGGAGAGGTCAGCATTAGAGCCATAAATTTGGGGGATGGGGGTTTGAGGGAGGAGTTTTCACATATAGATGCTATTTATTTATTTATTTACTGAGGAAGATGAGCCCTGAGGTAACTACTGCCAGTCCTCCTCTATTTTGCTGAGGAACCCTGGCCCTGAGCTAACATCCGTGCCCATCTTCCTCTACTTTATATGTGGGACGCCTACCACAGCGTGGTGTGCCAAGGGGTGCCACGTCCACACCCAGGATCCGAACTGGTGAACCCCAGGCCACCGAGAAGCGGAACGTGTGAACTTAACTGCTGCGCCACCGGGCCAGCTCCCTATAGATGCTATTTAAAGTGAATGGACTGAATAAGATCACCCAGGAAGTCAGAGACGGAGTAAAAATCCTAGGACTAAACCTGGGCTCTTCCCATATTTAGATGTGGAATACAGGAAAAAGAATCATCAGCAGAAGAATCCATCAACGAAATGAAAAAAAAAAGCAGGAAGTTTTGTATCCTGGAAGCCATTAATTTCTTGAGTAGAGGTATAAAAAAGGTAGATAAGTTGGGTTTAATAAATACTGCAGTGTTGCCAAGTGAGCAAGGAAAGCCAGTAAACGAATAACGTTTGTAAGGGAGGGAAGAAAATGGTGGGCATTATCCAGGAATCTAAGCTGGATAATAAGGAGATGAAGACAAGAGGGGGTAATATATTGAAAAAAATGACTCCAAGTCTCAATGAAATTCAAGAATTCACAAAATAGGGTCCCACTCCTAGGATTTCTGATCCAGTAAGTTTGGGAGAGACTGAAAATTTGCATTCCTAATAAGCTCCCAAGTTGTCAGTGTTGTTGATCCAGGGATAACACTTGGAGAACCACTAACCTCAAGATAAAATAAGAAGGAAAATTATAAACTGTTGACAAACCCCTGAAAACCTGAGTATATAATACTGAAAGTCAAATGGAGCAAAAAACAAGCTATTAGTGAGATAAATTTATTGAGTGTTTCCTATGATACACAACCCCAGAAGTAGGTAGTATCACCCCCACTCTCTAAACGAGAAACATAGGAAACAGAGGCTTAGAAAGGCAAAGGCAAAGTAACTTTCCCAAGTTTACACAACTAGTAAGCAGCAGACCTGGGATTCTAATGCAGATATCTTTTTTTTTTTTTTTTTTTTGCTGAGGAAGATTTGCCCTGAGCTAACACCCATTGCCAATCTTCCTCTCTTTTTCTTTTTACGTGGGCCACTGCCACAGCACAGCCACTAACAGACAAGTGGTGTAGGTCCACTCTCAGGAACCAAACCTGGGCCACCAAAGCAGAGGACACCAAACATAACCACTAGGCCACCTAATGCAGATATTCTTGATTCCAAAATTCTTATAACTGTGCTGTACAGTCAGTGCTGCAGGCTAGCCAAAAGTCTGCTGCTCTTCTGTATAGCATAAAAAGGGCTGAGGAGAGTACTGTGATGCCTAGTGTCATCGACAACCCTCCTAATTCCAAAGCTTCGCTAAATTGCTCCCTGAGCAGATGGGTATACACATCTAGCTAGCCTCTTTCTCCCAGCTAGCACACGTTCCTCACTGACATCTGCTTAAACAGCATATGGAAAGGAGTGAAATGTAGGTATAAGGACAGTACTACTTGGAAAATGCCAGACACAAAAGCAGGTATCTGTTCAAAGGAGGTTTTTGTTTTAGGTCAGTTAATATCTTTTGCATCATCCCCTGCTCCAGTTTCCTCAGCGCTTAAGAATGAGTAATATAAGACAGGGACACTGACAAAGCTGGAGTACAGCAGGAAAAGATGGTATCCTGTAAAAATTCCACCAGTAAATTCTCCAACACTGTTAGCTATTTTAATTATGGAGCCTCTTTGATCCTAAATAATTACCTATTATTCCCTTTATTCCACCACTCGATGACGCCTCATTTTTTAAATAATAAAAACCTCACACCATATGTTCACCATCTTTTTAAAGTTTCAGAAAAACAATTGTTCTAAATTAGACAAATTAGGAAAATACTGGCTGCTGGGCTACTCCAATCCTAGGGCTGAGCCAGAGTAAATTGAATTAACGAATAGCAGAGACAGAAGATCATGAAAGAGGGGACTCTGGGCTTCTCTACCAGTTACCAACTGATAAATCAGCAGGCTGTTTACAACTTTCACATCAGCAGGCTGTTTGTAACTTTTACTTTTAGTCACAATTATCTCAACTGTAAATACTAAAATCATAATTTTGCTTTTATTCAGTTAAAAAAGCTAAAGCATTAAGCAATGGTGCTCTCTGCAGTACTGTGTGAACAGTACCGAGGGTCCAATACTAGTCCTCATAACTCACAGCCGCTTAAATCTAGGATCAGCAGACAGATTTAGAAAAACAGCTATGCTGCAAAAATTCCTACTGTTTATGCAGTTTCACTCAACGTTTAAAACCTCAAAGTATCCATGTGAGTAATGACTGATTCCGTATAGTAATGACTGATCAAAAATAATTACAAGGGCCAGCCCCGTGGCCGAATGGTTAAGTTCACACACACCACTTCGGTGGTCCAGGGCTTCGCCAGTTCAGATCCTGGGCACAGACCCAGCACTGCTCATCAAGCCATGCTGAGGTGGCATCCCACATAGCATAACCAGAAGGACCTACAACTAAAATATACAACTATGTACTGGGGACACTTTGGGGATAAGAAGAAAAATAAATAATAATAATAAAAAAAAGATTGGCAACAGATGTTAGCTCAGGTGCCCAGCTTTAAAAAAATAAAAGATAAAAAAAATAATTTCAGGGGCTGGCCCAGTGGCACAGCGGTTAAGTTTGCACGTTCCATTCAGTGGCCTGGTGTTCGCCAGTTCAGATGCCAGGTGCAGACATTGCACCACTTGGCAAGCCATGCTGTGGTAGGCATCCCACATATAAAGCAGAGGAAGATGGGCACAGATGTTAGCTCAGGGCCAGTCTTCCTCAGCAAAAAGAGGAGGATTGGTGGCAGATGTTAGCTCAGGGCTAATCTTCCACAAAAAGAATAAAAAAATAATTTCAAGACTTCTACTTCTAGAAAAAGGGAGTAGATGTACTTTTCCCTATTCTTCCCACTAAGTACACCTAACATAACCTGGACATTATATATAAAAGAAACATAAGAACATTCTCAACGGACAGATCCGTTAGGGATCTTGGTACCCATGAAACAACATGGTGAGTTCTCAGGTCCTTTTGGCCCCAAATATACAGACTTAAGAGCTGAAGAAACTGGAAACCCAGAAATGTCAATAGGTGCAAACTAAAAACAAAACAGAACCTGCTCTCTCTAGCCAGAGGTCCAGGAGAAGGACAGATTAGCAATAGAGACAAGCTTTAGACAATCTCAAGTATATTCCAGCCAAATACTACAAAAAAAAACAAAAACACAAATAAAAAACCTGTGGTCCCACCCAGACTCTTAAAGCAAAGGCCTAGTGATGAGCCTAGATTTGCAAGCTCACTGGGAGCCAGGACTTTCATCTCTTCCAGGTAATAATGAGCCCCCCGTCACCCCAGTATCAGTGGAGACCATGGACTGCCACAGACTTTCAGTACAGTCCAGTGCAACAAGACCACTCCTCCTCCCCTCCCATGACATCAGTCAAGGACATGTGGGGAAAATCAGCAAGGACACAGAACTCAAAACCATCAACCAAGAGGATCTAAAAGACATTTATAGAACACTCCAAACAACAAGAGCCAAAAAAACATTCTTTTCACATTCCCATGGAACATATACCAAAACAGACCACATTATGGGCCATAAAACAAAAATTTAAAAATGAAAAGAACTGAAAACATAGAAAGTGTTATCTAGGGCCAGCCCCAGTGGCCTAGTGGTTAAGCTCAGCATGCTCTGCTTCAGCATCCCAGGTTCAGATCCCCGACGTGGACCTAAACCACTTGTCTGTTAGCAGCCATGCTGTGGCAGCAGCCCACATAAAAAGAAAAAAAGAGGAAGGCTCTTAGCTCAGGTGGAATCTTCCTCAGCAAAAAAAAAGTGTTGTCTAACCACAATGGAATCAAACTAGAAAGCAATATCAGAAAGGTGACAGAAAAATCTCCAAACATGTAGAATCTAAACAACATACTTCCACTAAATAATCCATGGGTTAAAGAGGAAGTCTCAGAGAATTAAAAAAGAATACATTGAACTGAATGAAAATAAAAATAGAACATATCAAGATCTGTGGGATACAGCTAAAGTTGTACTGAGAGGGAAATTTACAGCACAAAATGAATACATTAGAAAAGAAGAAAAATCTTACATCAATTTTCTAAGCAACCACCTCAAGAAAATCGAAAAAGAGTAAAATAAGTCCAAAGTAAGCAGAAGGAAATAATAAACATACGAACAGAAATCAATAAAATTGAAAACAGAAAATAGAGGGAAAAAAATCAATGAAATAAAGACTTGATTCTTTGAAAAGATCAATAAAATTGTCAAACTTTTAGGCAACATTGATAACAGAGAAGAGGAAACAACATTACCAATTACCAGGAATGAAACAGGGGATGTCACTACAGACGCTGCAGACATCAAAAGCAGTCTAACAAAGAAAAACTACAAACAACTCTACACACAGAAATTTGGCAACCCTCATGAAATTGACCAATTTCTTCAAAGACATAAACTACCAAAACTCACACAAAGAGAAATATATCACCTAATTAGCCCTATATCTATTAAAGAAATTGAATCAATAATAGTCTTTCAAAAAAGAAAGTACCAGGCCCAGATGGTTTCACTGGTGAATTCTACCAACCACTTAAGGAAGAAATAATCTCTTCCAGGAAACAACCTCTTCCAGAAAATAAAAGCAGATGGAACACTTCCTAACTCATTCTATGAAGCCAGCATTACCCTAATATCAAAATAGATAAAGACATTACAAGTAGGAAAAGTATAGAATAATGTGTCTCATGATGGAAATGTTTTGTATCTTGACTGTATCAACGTCAATATCCTGGATGTGATACCATACTACAGTTTTGCAAGATGTTACCACTAAAGGAAAATAATACAGAGGGTACAGGGGACCTCTCTGTATTATTTCTTACAATTGTACGTGAATCTACAATTATATAAAAGTTTAACAAAAATTTCAAAGAATACAGCTATTAACCCATATAATACCAAAGCATTAATGAATTCTAATGTGCTATTTTACCTTCGCATGCCACACATGCTATTTTAAGAAAGCAAATGTTAACAGTAATTATTATAAGAAATTTTAAGAGAATCATTTAAAATAGCAATTTGGGGGGCCAGCTCCAGAGCCTAGTGACTAAGTTTGGTGCGTTCTGCTTCGGCAGCCCGGCTTTGGTTCCCAGGTGCAGACCTACCCTACTCGTTGGTGGCCATGATGTGGCAGTGACCCACATAAAAATTAGAGGAAGACTGTCACGAATGTTAGCTCAGGGCAAATCTTCCTCAAGCAAAAAGAGGATTGGCAACAGATGTTTAGCTCAGGGCGAATCTTCCTCAGCAAGAAAAAAAGCAACTTCATTGTAACTAAAGTTCTAATACAAATTGCAATGAGAATGCTTAAGGTTGCTACAGTTTACTGGGGGAAATGACAGCTGCTCTCAGGGTATACACTACCAATATATTATGCTTTACAAATATGTCATTTCTGATGAGTTGAAGGATCATGTTAGTTTTAATGACATAAGCCTGTTGATTTCAATTACACAAAAAAGTTGATGGGATGAGCTTGAAATACTAGACTGATGGGTTATCTAAATAGAAAAAGTTTCCATTCTCTCTCACTCCATTTATATATGTAACTGCCTGTAACTGTAGCTGCCTTTTATCTATCAATAGTTCAAACACTTTGAGTATTACATCTTTCCTTACAGATTCTAATATTTCTTTTAGTGTTTCAAATGCATGTTATTCAAGCCTCCTGACTAGAAGACAAAGACTTAAAAAAAGCATTTAAAAAGTTGGATAAATCAATTTATTACCCAATTAATTGATTTGATTATAATAGTATGATGATAAATCCTGCAGGTAATATTAATCAGGTAAATTTTCTTTTTTTTTTTTTTAAAGAACAATCTTTAAGCTAAGAAACTGGAGAAACATTATATTAACAGTTTGGATTTAAATCCTGAGTTTATGAGTCAGTCCAATTTTTCGAACATGTTTTCTAGCACATTCTCCTAAATGAATGAGTAGGTAAAAAATCTGATTCTGCATATATAAGAGCACTGATTCTGAAGCCAAACTGTTTGAGTTCAAAGCCTAAAAATTTCCCTTAGTGACTGGGTGAAGCTGTAAAGGTAACTTAACCTTTGCATCTGTAAAAATGGGCACAATGAGGGGCTGGCCCCGTGGCCGAGTGGTTAAGTTCACGCGCTCCGCTGCAGACGGCCCAGTGTTTCGTTGGTTCGAATCCTGGGCGCAGACATGGCACTGCTCATCAAACCACGCTGAGGCAGCGTCCCACATGCCACAACTAGAAGGACCCACAACGAAGAATATACAACTATGTACTGGGGGGCTTTGGGGAGAAAAAGGAAAAATAAAATCTTTAAAAAAAAAAAAAAATGGGCACAATGATAACGTCTATCTCCTAGGAGAGTTGTGAAGATTCAACGCCCTCAGAACAGTGCTAGGCTCGTTGAGGCACTCAGGAGTTGACAGCTATTATTGTTATTACTTTATTATCATTTTTATTATTTATTCTTCTTTATTATTACTAATTTATTATTATTATGTATTTTACATAAAGCTAACTTCTAATAAGAAGACTGGTTGGCTGCAAGTAATCTAAATAACAATTCAACATAAACTACCAAACAAATTAAATAGGTGCTTAAAAAAAAGAAATTAACTGGTTTCAGGTAAACATTTGAGCTGTTTGTTAAAGGTGCAAATAACACTTTAAATTTTAAATTAACGTGACCTATGTTAGATATGGTCTTTTAAAAAAGGCACTAGTTTTATATTCCTCTCCTAAATTATTTTCATGTTTTTAAGGTTTCAAAAAAAGTATTTCGATCACTTTTAATAACAAAACCTTTATAAATTTTTCTACTCATGTCCAAAATTATAGACAGATCAGACCATTAATAAAATTTTCTTAACAATTAGTTAAGGGATTAACATTTTCAACATATCTTTAAAATGAGTATTCACACTGTTTTATTTCAATGACAAGTTTTAACTTCTTTGCATTAATAAAGAAAAAATCTTTTTAAATCAGGAATCCTCTTAATATAACAATTTTCCCCTAATAAAATTGAGGTATATATTCATATAGTGTTTTAAAAAGAAGTAAGGTATTTCTTCTTATGGTTTATTTTCTGGGAGGCATATAGTACTATTAGACTTCCTAATAACTGATAAAAATAATTCCTAAAGTTCAAATTAAGGACATGAGAAATCTGTCTTTAATCAGGTAGGCTGATGGTCAAAATATACTACACATGATATGCAATATGCTACACTGTAGTACAGCTAATGTGCAAAACAGCACACTAACAGAGCAATGACCAAAAGAAGAGTAAAAATTAGGCCCTGGTTTGACACCTGGAAGTCTAATGTGACAGCTTCAGGAAGGTTCATCTTTCCAGTACTGGAATGTTCTCAAAGAAGCTATCTAAGAAATGTGTTGATAAAAGGCTCAGTACATAACTCACCCATCATACCAATTTAAACATTTGTTTAAATGCACCATGTTTGGTGGTTTTTTTTTTTTTTGAGGAAGATTAGGCCTGAGCTAACTACTGCCAATCCTCCTCTTTTTGCTGAGGAAGCCTGGCCCTGAGCTAACACCCATGCCTATCTTCCTCTGCTTTACATGTGGGAAGCCTACCACAGCATGGCTTGTCAAGTGGTACCATGTCCACACCCAGGATCCAAACCAGCGAACCCAGGGCCTCTGAGAAGCAGGACGTGCGCACTTAACCGCTGCGCCACCGGGCCAGCCCCTAAATGCACTATGTTTTAAGAGTTGTACATGACTACAAGCAATTCAAAACAATTTTTAGGAAGTAGAAAATGTAATAAGACTATTACAATATGGCATGAGGTGTCAAATAATTAATGGCTAATGAGTATTTAGTATTTGTAGGACCTGAAAAATATGTTGCCCTCACTTATCAGTAACCAGACCATAGATGTTTCTGTTTATTTAATTGTTTTATGTACTCGTCTAAGTCCTGGGCACAATGAGGTGAGCAAGACTGACAAAAGTCCAAATCCTTGAAAAGCTTTCATTCTCTTGGGGCAAACAAATAACAACAAAATAATGCAATGCAATTTCAGCTATCAATAAGAAAGCTACCATGAAGAAAATTAAGTAAGCAAATGGGACTGAGGACCAGAAGGCTTCTCTGAGGAGTAAACACTTGAGTGGAGATTTAACTGATGAACCATGTGAAGTTCTGGGGTAGTGTTCCAATTGCAGTAGACACTGTTAGTCCAGACACAGAGAAGGGCTTCATCTGTTTCAGGAACAGCAAGCACCCAGCTGTAGCTGAAGCAGAGATCAAGGGAGAATAGAGGAGAAGAAAGATCAGAGACAGGCGAGGCACACGCCAGATCATGGTAGGCGGTGGTTAAAGAGTTTGGATTTTATTCAGGGGTAATGAGAATTTTTATTAATGGGAAATTAAAGAATTTCCTGGGGGCTGGCCCCGTGGCCGAGTGGTTAAGTTCACACACTGTGCTACGGCAGCCCAGGGTTTCACTGGTTCAGATCCTGGGCGCGGACATGGCACCGCTCGTCAGGCCACGCTGAGGCGGCATCCCACCTGCCACAACTAGAAGGACCTGCAACTAAGATATACAACTATGTACGGGGGAGGTTTGGGGAGATAAAGCAGAAAAAAAAAAAGAAGATTGGCAACAGTTGTTAGCTCATGTGCCAATCTTTAAAAAAAAAAACAAAAATTTTTGAGGAGGATTAGCCCTGAGCTAACTGCTGCCAATCCTCCCCTTTTTGCTGAGGAAGATTGGCCCTGAGCTAACATCCGTGCCCATCTTCCTCCACTTTACATGTGGGACGCCTGCCACAGCATGGCTTGCCAAGCAGTGCCACGTCGGCACCCAGGATGTGAACCGGTGAACCCCAGGCCGCTGAAGTGGAATGCGTGCACTTAACCGCTGTGCCACCAGGCCAGCCCCAGAATTTCCTAATCATAGGGCTGATTCATGCTTGAGAAAGATCACTCCAGCTACAGTGAGAACTGAGTGAGGTATAAGTGGAGGCAGAGCAGCCCACTATGAGGCTACTGCTGTCATGAAAGAAAGATGACGAAGGTGTGACCTAGGCCTGGAGCAGTGAAGTTGGTAAGAAATGGCTGGACTGGGGATTCAAAAGTATGGCAGCCCTGAATTACTGACAGCCTGGATGCAAAGTATGAGGGGAAAAAAAGGAATTCTAAATTTTGGTTTGAGCAAAGCCTAGCAGTCAAACCTATGTAGGCAGGGTCTAAATCATTTAAGTCCTCACTGAAGGTTTTGGTTTTATCTGAAAAGCAGTACAAAGCAGAGGAGTAGGAAAAAAAGAGACAGGGTTACAGATATATTTTGTTGATTTAACACTCCAGGCTCAGCAAGCACACACCAGATCCCTCAACACTGCCTCTAGCTTGAGCCACAACTGATTCTGGAAAGACTGGGAGCCAGCCCAGCAATCACAGATCAGGATTTCCTCAGAGGGGCAATGAATCCAGATTAAAGCTGATTCTTGAGACGCCTTGATGCAAATACATCCTTCTTCCTTATTCCCCTACCCCTGAATCTGCCAGGAAACTGCTAGGACCAATGATCTCGGCAGCCTTGTGACCAGCTAGACTCACCCACTTTATATCCTCCTCCTCCTTGGTTCTGCCAAGGACAAAGACACCTTTGGTCATCTATCCTTATAAATAAACACCACCAAAATGTTCTCTCTAGGTGGCAGAATCACAAATGATTTTTTTCTTTTTCGTACTTTCCCTATGTTCCTTAATTTCCACAATGAATGTATTTTTTTTATAACTAGGGGGAAAAAAGGCCAAAATAAATAAATTCTTAAAATCCATATTCGCAACAAACCAAAATTGCTCTTCAATAAAATTTACATAGGCTGTTTTAGACTGTTCAGATCCTTTGTTTCCTAAAAAACGAAAAATAAAACCACCTTCAAGTCCTTCAGGGGACTGTCCAGAACTTCAGTCATTAACCACAGCCACCACCCTCAAGATTTCTTCTAGTATATCATTCACTTATCACAGAAATTCAGCAGAGTTTGATGAATCTCTTCAAATAATTATTCTCTTCAAAATAACTGAATGCGCTATCCAAGGCAATCGGCTACGCGCTGGGGCCCCTTAACTGTAAAACTAAGGGTATGCTGTTATTTTGTACAGATTTGTAAAAATCCATGCATTCCTTACGCAGAAGAGGTTATTACTCTTTTACATATTTTAAAATATTCTGTAAAAAGGAATTTTCACTTTGTTAATTTCCTTTAAGGAATATACAGATAAACCTGTACACAGCCTTGGCTAATGCACAAAAGTAGTAACATAAAAGATATGAGAAAGTCATCTCTGGCAACTAAATTCCCAAAAAGGAAAAAGACTAAGAACAGAAACTTCACTCTTAAGGTGAGTAATGGTACTACAACTGCATTTGGCATAAAAACAAAGAAGGACACATCACCCAGAATAATCTCTAGTAATTCTAAATTCAGGCATTCCTTTCAAAAGATTCCCTTTTTTATCAATGCTTAATCTTTTTAATTTAGCTTTGGAAATGACACCTCCACTAGAAAGAATTGCTGACAAGAGAAACTAAATGGGGAAAAACATTTTGGAATATACTTCACTTAAGTGTTAACTCACTGCACGATACAACATGAATGTGTACATATTACTAGCTTAAATTTTCTACAAAATTAACTATTATTACTAGAATATTTTTCTTTTAAATATCTGAAAAGTTACATGTCATTTCCAAAAAAGTAAATATTATTGAAAAGAATAAGTAATGAACTCAGTATCATGACCAAGAAGAATTAACATCTTCCTATCTAAGCAAAGCACAGCGCTAGATGCTTTCCAAATCAAGTTCACAGATCTGCTATCTGTCCCCCAGGAATCCTCAGTCTCCAGGAGTTGTGATGCCAAAGGTCCTTCCCAAACTATCAACAGCCAATATCATCTCCCCCGAAATTCACTTCAAATTAGCTGACATCTTACATTTAAACTTTGCTTTAAAAAAAAATTAAAGTGGATCTAAAAGGAGTATCATATTAAAATGAATCCAGCAAATGGACAAGGCAGACGTTGAGGGCTGAAGAGGAGGAAAGGTCAGAGGCAGGACACTTAGTTACAGAGAGAGTCTTGGTCAGCATTTATAATGTCTCTACGAGGATGAACGATATGTCTTGTTTGCCCAGAGACCACTCCATGGCTGCTATTGTTGCCCAGGGCTGTGTTAAAAGAAGAGACTGAAAGGGTGCAGAACCTAAGCAGCAGGCCTGAGGCGATATATATTTTAATTTCAGTATTCAAATTTTATAATTAGATTTAGATTTCTTCTTATCTACACTGGTTTAAAATAGCTTTCTTCCTCTAGCGCATGTTGTATTGATTTAACAACTGAATCACCCAACCTTTTATTAATTGAGAAAAATCATATTATTCTGATTTAGCAGAGATTTATATTATTTTAACATGGTGGGAAGTTGCCTTTCTATGCAGAGTAACTGAGCGAAATTCCACATATTTTCAAAGCCTTCTGTATATGAACGTTTTCCATTCACCTCAGAATCTTTGTTAAGAATGCACAGCCTGGACTCTAACCTTAAAAGTGAACAGAAGATTTATTTTCTTCAGACACGGGCAAATTTAAAAGGAAGCTAGAAGTCATTTACTTTCACACAACCTAAAACAATACTGTTAGCACTGCAGTGACAAAGAGGCTGCACATGACAAAGGTCAGTTAAGTGAAAGAAGGCAAAGGCAGCAGAACTCAGATGTTCAGAATAAAAACAAAAATAGATCCAATGCAGCACTTTGCGAATGAAGATCAATGAAAACAGCTGCTCAATATCGTATCACTTAGAGCATTATTTTCTATATTGTTATGACAGATCCTTTCTATTCTAGCAATTCCTCTTTGCCAGTTCTTGACATTTGCCTTAATAAAACCAATACTTAAGCCAAAAATTTTCATTACCTGAAGTAAAAAGGTAATACATTGCCTCAGTTAAAAAGTACTTAGCTATCATGGTAGAAGTGAGAAGATATGATAAAAATATAAACCGAGTGGCAAGGGAGAAGCAGCATCATATTTTATTTAACCACTGATCTCAGTAATAAGGCAGCAGGTTGTCTTTCCGATCCAAACTACTTTTACAAGTAATTCAAATACCCCTGCTCGCTCTATAGTGGGGGTCTTCAAAAGAATCAACTGAGAGGATGAAGGACCAGAAAATTATGTTCTAAACCATAAAAAATAACTAACATATGAGTGAAAATGTATGTTACCACTTAACGCTATAATTCTCAGAAATCTGAAGTAGAATGAACAACCTTACTGCTTATGCTCATGGACAGCAGAGCAATTAATGAGACAGTTAATATATCAAATCAATAATAAAGTAGAGGTGATGGCATACATATTTGTTGAGCTTAATCAGTAGAGGAAAATACAATTCAATGACTGGAGATTTTATGAAATCAAGCTGTAGTTCCAGATGAAATAATTCAGCAGCTCTGTCTCCTTACCTGTGAGGACAGCTTTGGCTGAGGGATCGGCCAGGTCCAGGGCTGACTTCCCGTCAGTGTTCCGAATGTTCGGATCCGCTCCGTGCTGCAGCAGCACTGTGCAGGGAAAGCAGAAACAGTATCTCACCTCAGGGATACAAAGATTGTTTACTGGTAAGTGTCGCCTCGGCATGGTGCAGGCATAAACATACATTGCACGATTTTTTCTCTTTCAAGAAAAAAAAAAGAAGAAAGAAAAAGAAAGGAAAAAAAAAAGCACTGCAGCAAAGGAGCCTCTCTAGAGTACAGCGAAGTTGGCAACTTATGGTACAGTATCATCACATGACTGAACAGCATAAACATGGAACTAGAAAAATCTCGCAATAGACAGTTTGGGTTTGCCTCCTCAGGCAGCAGGAGAGGAAGCCGGGGCTCCCTGCCTCTCACTGTGGAATCGGCTCGCCATGAACCTGCCTGTCTTCACCACCACTGTGCTGCTTGTTGCTGCTGCTGCTTTACTGCCGAATTTCCGAACGCTTCCTCCTCTCCTCCAAATAGTTGTAACACTGTGCAAGCCTTTTAGTGGCTCACCGCTTACACATGAAACTCACCATAACAGACTGGCTTGCTTCCAAGAAGTTTAACAGACATAGTAATGCATGCACCTCTGGTCCCCTGCAGTCAAGCTGCAAAAAAAACCCCACCTTCTACAACAATTCTTTCCATCAAAAATTTTTAAAAACAGAAACTCAATCACTATAATATATGCTAAGGAATGAATGTTGCGCATGCTATATTGAGTAGAAAGTAGCTGTAAAGAATTTTTAGATATAGAGGCTCCCAAAAGAGACAACCACTGTTTCAATAAAATCCAGATATAATAATTTATTAATCCGAAACACTTCTCAACTACATCTGGTATGTGTGTGTATAGGGAGAGAGGGAGGGTGGGTGTTATACTACCCAACCAACGGTTGAACTAATAAATATATTAAAATCTAGTCCAAATAAGCACAGTTCAATTACAAGTTATTCTAACACTTCAAATTAAGATTTTGTGTACTCCCAGAAAGAACAGGAGTTGTTGTCATTTACCACTACACTATAGCATAAGTTTAAAACAAAGCAGAAATATTAAATTCAAATAAGTGGCCAAAAACATGTCATATAATGTCTAAAAACACCTGAGCCACTACTGTTGATGAGTTCCAAATTTTCATTGATTAACAGTTCCATGCTAAAATACCCATATTCTTTTGGAATATCTGGAAGGCAATCCTCATATATTACTAAGTAGTAAGTCCTGCTATTCATAAAGCTCTTCCTCTTCCTTTAATGCATAAGCCATCTAATGGCTTTGCTATCATGTACAAAGGAACAGCTTTATCTAGAACTAGGACGCAGCTGCTGGGACAGTGTGCATCAGCATCTCTTGCATTAAATCTTGGGCACTTTCAGACTTGGGATCATAAAAACTAGCCAGGGCTTGAGAAGATGCAGGGAGATTTTGCCAAGACTTTGTACATTACTTCATTCTTGAATGTAAGCAACAAATATAATCACTTTCCCAATGTTTACAAACTGACTCAAGATTAAGTAGAATAAAACAGCAAATACCACAGTATCAAACCATAGTTCTTCTTTCATCATAAGGAACAAGCTTTCACAGCAACATTTTTTTTCATTCGAGGAAGAAATCCCAACACGAAGGTCTAGCTTGTCACAGGTCTTTATCATGAAGCAGACTTATGTATCAAATGCAAAGCTGACAGCTATTGCTCTATCTTTATTTAGCTGCTGAGTGATCACATGCAAAGGGTAGGAAAACAAAGAAATCACAGCTACCATGAAAAGCAGAGTTTTTTATTGCATACTTCAAGAACTTCAGAACATGCTGTAAACAAGAAGTAAAGCAATGTATTAATTTAACAAGACTTGACAATAATATGATGAGAGCTTTTATTTTGCAGCTTAATGAGTGGCACAGGCAAAACACTGAAAGCCTATTGTTCCTGCTAAAGTCACCTAAAATCTCAATCTTTTTTACTGTAACTAGTATTTCACCTATTATATCTTTGCTATTTTGCAAGAAAAATCTGCTTATGGTTTAGTTGCAGTTTTGTCTTAGGTGACTTTAATAGGGGTAATCTTTACTAGAAAAACCTGTTTTCCAAATATTTTTGCATCATACCTATTTCTTTCACTGGACTGAAGACACAGAAACATCACTGCAGAGTAACATAGCAATGGGGAAGAAGCAGCTGAATTTTCCTAACCAGATGCTGATAACAAAATTCACATTAGAACATATTCAACCATTTTTAATTCACCAGATAGGAGTTAAAAAAACAAAACTCAGTAGGGTTAAGTGTTTTAGGCGCAGTAAAGGTATTTATAACCAGACCAGGAAAGATCTCAATCTAACTATTATAAAAGGGCAGCCAGTGGTGGGAGGATTAAATGAGAACAAAAAGTAGTATGCGAAAGTACTAAGCACACAGCCTGATAATATGTATCAGCTGATGATAATATTAAAGCACATTTTAAAATGCGGACCCTATTTGTACTCTCAACTCCCCCACGAACTACTAACTCATTGCTTTGTTTGAGTGCCAGAACTTCAGACAGGAAATCTATTAGGCCTTGTAGACCATATGGTCTCTGTCTCATCTCCTTACCCCTGCCTCAACCTCACCATTACAGGGGAAAAGCAGCCATAAACAACACTTAAAAGAATGTGTGTGGCTGTGTACCAATAAAATTTTATTTAAGCATACTAAATTTGAATTTCGTATAATTTTCATGTGTCATAAAATATTATTGTGATTGTTTTTAATCATTTAAAAATGTGAAAACAATGCTTAGCTTGCAGGACATACAAAAAACAAGGG
The DNA here is from genome assembly GCF_041296235.1 of Equus asinus. Lineage (NCBI taxonomy): Eukaryota > Metazoa > Chordata > Mammalia > Perissodactyla > Equidae > Equus > Equus asinus. The sequence continues at coordinate 14,171,602 of NC_091816.1, forward strand.
GTGAGCTGGATTTGGCCCATGAGTCATGGTTTGCCAACTCTGACCTTGGACAGTGATATACAAAGCGTGCTCTATGGACTGTTCCAGTCCCAGAACTCGTTGTAATCCAGCTACATTGAGATAAGCAGAGAAATTAAGAGGAAGCATTTAGAATTGTATATGTCATTTTAAAATTACTTCTTCCAGTACTTCACTTTTATTACAGTTTACAAAATTATTGGCTTGCCAAGCACTGGGGAGGAAAAAAATGAGTCCCCTCCTGTGGACGGTCGGAGAAGCACCGAGCCAGGGCACACGTAAAACTCCTTGGGCCTCAGTTCCCAGGTCTAGGAAGGGAAGGAGCTGGACTAGATAGATGACTTCTAGACACCTAGGGCAGGCCTCAACTCCTGATGATGCTTTTACGGTTACAACCAAAGACCTGAAGGCTTAAGATCTAAGCTCATACGTTAAAAAAAAAAAAAAAAAAAAAAAAGAGTTGCTTCAAGGCATCTTCTAAAACCAGAAGAACAGCACATACTTGAGGCAGAGGTAATGACAATGGCTTTCAAGAACTATCAGTCTGTACCTGAAGTGGCAGCACATAGGACTCTCAATTCTGGATGCTTCAAAATTTGCATTCAAAGTTCTGAACTACCAAAGGGAATAATAAAATGTGACTACTCATACATAATACAATTATAAATTCATCTTGTAAAATCAATATACATTGACAGCACATTGATATAAAACAGATTCTTCTTTGAAAGTACCACAAATATATAAAGCAAAGTTCTCAAAACATACAAACAATATACAAAGGTTTGAAAGAAAAAGAGGAAAATTAAAATCTGAGTAGCATTCAGTGCAGAAATTCAAGACCACATACTGTGTACTGTGGCTATTCAAAATCTCCCTGTACTATCTTTAACCAATTAGGGCATTATCAAAGCTCAAATTCCAAATGATTTGGCTGTATCCAGTTGTTCTACTGATGTTATTTCAAATCCATTTATCTCCTTTTGAAGTGAGAAAGATGGAGAAAACATAACAGCTAGCATAATAACAGATAGTTAAAACTAAGGTAGGATCACAATATTCAAAATGTCATTCTCAAAGAGCTTATGGCAAGAAGGACATGTGATTTTCCTATTTCTGGTGCAAGCACTGAGCTACAGCGAGCCAGATTCAGAAAGCATGCCTTTAGCCTGTGACCAATGCAGTAGAGACTGACACTGTTTCATTTAATTCTTCAAGCCTATTCAATTTAAGCTCTCACATCATTTTAATTCTTCCAAATAAAAATATTTCTACATGTATGCAAAGCTTCACCCTGTCAAATTCCTAGAAAAATACAAAGTGCTATTATGATAAACTGTATTTAACTACGGGGGTTGTTAACTGACTTAAGAAGATAGAAACAATGTGAACTTTCCAAGCTAAAAATGTAGCAAGTCTTTTAGGTAAATTATCAGAAAGTGCTTTACTATAGTTTTCACTTTAAATGGCAGATATCCCCCTATTAGAATACTGTAAATTCTGTTTGTTATTTGAACTTTAGAGCTACACAGGGTCTAAAACTGTTCTTCACCGTGAACAGACACTTAATTTTAAAAGTTGTTATGTTTGAAACGTTTTTCAAGTATTCATAGTCATCTTAAAGTGTATAAAGATATTCATTTGACCGAGTTTCAAAAATTCAATCATACAAAGGACCAAGTTCAACAGACATTTTAGCAAATAAATTTTTTAACTTCAGAGCAAAATATCAAGTGACCAAATTTTAACTAGCTACAATTTTCAATGCATGGGACTTTCACCAACACACATGGGTTTTAAGAGACAAATTATTTTTTTTAAAGTGATACATATGACATATCCTGTGGTTAATACATATTCAGACCACCTCTTCTATAGAAATACGTACAATATTATAATGGTATAATACTATACAATGGCATAATATTATATCACTGTAATACTGAATATATTTATATACCGCACATATTTTAAAAAACCATTTATCTTTTCATTCAAGATACACTTTATTTACTACAGCATAAAAGTAACCTGATATATTTTATTTTTAAAAAATCATCAAGAGCTGATTTACCACTAACAGTAAACATGAAAATTCAAGCAACCAGTGCTATCCTATATAGCAGTATGGTTTACTGAATTTGAATTAGAATTTAAATGGCACAATTTCCTGTTTTCAGTATTGGCAGACTTGCTGATTTGGACCAACCCTTAGGCTGTAAACAATGAGCAGAACTAGATTTAAAACAGAAACAAAAACATAACTTCTTAAAATCATCTAAGAGCTAATAAGACAGTTAAAGAATTACCAGCCCAAAACTGAAGAGCAAAATGAATCCAGAGGGTAAACATGTGTGGAAGCTGCCTTTGTTCTGAAAGCAATTATTGATGCAGAAAAATGTGTCCTTTCAATGTCTTATGGGGCAAAGGGAACAGCAATTAATGCCCAGGAACCTCCCCAAAATAAGGATTCTAACAGACTCTCTGCACACAATAAGGGCTGTACCCTCAGGATGAGGATAAAGTGGATGTGAACTAGCCCAAGTACAGAATCAAAGCTCTGGTTGGAAAGTTTGGGTGTCCAGGCTATCTGAAAGCTTGAATTTGATTTAAGGTGGTCCTAGAGTGGCAGTAATGCCAGGGCATCTGGCAGACAGATACACCCATCCTCTTAGGCGAAGGTGCTTTCATCAAAGGCCAAAAACTATTCCTATAAACATACAGTAAAATGTCTAGCACCTAGCCAAGATAACCAGGCACAGAAGTAATCTAAAATGCGGATGCAACAACTAGCAGCAACAGACAACACAAAACAGACCCATAAAAACTTTAGATACCAGAATTACTAGACATATTTTATAAAAAGAACTATGCTTATTGTGTTTAATGAAATAAAAAACAAGCTGAAATGTCTAAGTTATTGCAAACTATAAAAAGTGATAAGGCAAATTTGCAAAAGAGCCAAAAAGAACAACAAAAAATAAAAATGTAATAACTAAAATTAAAAATGAAGGCTTCGGTTACCAGCCAGGATGGAGTAACTGGTATCAGACTAGCCCTCCCTCCCTCCCTGATGAAAAGTACAAAACTGGGCAAAATATAAAAGCAACTAATTGAAGGCAGTAGTGAATAGTAGTGCTAAACTGTGATCCTTGAAAGAAAGGAAACTAAAAGATGGGCACCATAATCACTCAACTCTCTGCCTAAGACAATTTGCCAACCATGGGCACACAACTGGAATCAGAGCAGAACATGGTGGTCATGCTGAGCTGAGAAGACAGACATCTGAATTCAGGGCAGATGAACTGGCTGGAACCTGCAGGGTGGGAAGCTGGAGAGAAGGGACCTGCATAGAGAGCAGGGCCCAAATGTTTGTGCAGGCGTGCCCTGTGGTAACAGAGTCGTGGGCTGGGCTGTATATGTGTAAGACAAGACCACCTGAGGCTTAACAGGTAGTAGCTGCTATGGGTTGAAAGCATAACAGAGTTAGTAGAGATCAAGAGGTGCTAGGGGGGAGAGTAGTGCTGAGAAAAACTGAAATTCTGGCCTTAAGAGAGTAAAGAGATCCTAAAAACACCTCATTAACACACACGGTACAGATCTGAGAAAACAGAAAGGCCAACTTAGTCATGAATAAGCACCATACTCTAGAGCACAGAGTTGGGGTCTACAACGTCAAAACTATTTTCACAATAACATTACAACACAATTTCCTTGTTTCACTGTGTTAGCATTTGGACTGATGGTGCAAAAGCAATGGAGGATAAAACTGCTGGTAACTTAGACAAATTAAGGCAGTGGCATCAAACTATATGAGTGATCACTGCATTCTTCATTACCATGCATTTGCAGTGAAAAAAGAAGGCAGTTTCATTTTAGAATGTCCTTGATGACATAGTAAAAATTACTAATTTTATTAAATCCTGACCCTTGGATACACATCTTTTTAATATTCTCTGTGAAGAACTGGAAAGAATGTATAAAGGACTTCCATTATGGATCAAAGTAACAATGGTTGTCTCAAGGTAAAGGATTTGTGTAATTACTGGAGTTGCAAGCTAAACTACTGCTTTTTGTCCTGAAACATCACTTTTAATTAAAAGACAAACTAACAAAACTACTATGGTTATTCAGTCTTGGGTATCCGGCAGACTTTTTTAAAATGTCAATAATAAAATTTAAACTTTCAAGAAGTCAGAATTTTGCAAAATTTTTTATTTGCCTACATGAGCTGGAACTTCTAAACACTTACTTTTCTGCTGACATCAATGTAATTATAACAAATGTAGTTTTTTGATACAGCATAAAAAAATGTGTCAACACTTTAGAATATCTGCCTAACTCAGTGAACCAATATTTCCAAAATGACCAATGGAAACTGTTACAAGATCACGCTTGGGTACAAGATCTTTTCTAAGGGAAACACAGACCAACAGATTGTGATGCTACAGAGTACAAAAAGTTTTTTCATATGGTTTCAGGTCCATATCACAGTTAACCATTAAGAAACTTCCACTGGTCAAGTTTGCATGGGATATCAAAAAAGAATATCCACAATTATTCAAAAAGGTTATTAAATACACTTCCCTCTTCCAACTATCAATTTGGACCTTCATCAGAATAGATTGCACACAGAAGCCAATGGGGACCAGCTGACTTTGATTAAGTCATATAGTAAAGATATTTTCATTAATATAAAACAATGCCAATTATTCTAACTTTTTTTGTTTTGGAAAATATAGTTATTTTTCATAAAAATATTATTTCTATTAACACATAATGAATTTGCTATTTGCTAAAGAAACCAGTAACTTTTTAATGTTTGTAGTTTTGATTTCTAATATGTTGTATATGACGGACATAAACAAAAGCTCTTTAAAATGCTCAGTGACTTTTAAAAATGCAAAGAGACCAAAATATTTGAAAACTTCTGCCTTAGAATAAGCCCTGGTCTAGACACACCCCAATAAACTCTCAAACTACATCTCAACAAGACCTGCAAAGGAGACAGAATCTGGAGATTGAGTCCCAATATGTTAAAAAAAAATTTGGGAAACACTTTAGGCTTTCCACAATAATGCGCTAACAAAGCGTAAAATCAAACCTTCAGAAGTTCAGCGCGATTTGCCAGCAATCGAATTCTGTTAAAACAACAATAAAACTTTTTCATAGAAAGTGAAATTAACATTGCATAATCTCTACAATGTCTAACACTGAATCAAAACTTATTAGACATACAACGAAAAAGGAAAATGTGATCAAGAGTCAAGAACAACAAAAAATAGTCCAAAGAAATCATATCCAAGATGACCCAGATGTTGGACTTAGCAAAGACTTTAAAGCAACTATTATAAACAAATTCAAAGAATTAAAGGAAAATATGGCCTGAAGAAATAAACAGAGAGAGACACTCTAAGAACCAACTGGGAAATTCTAGACTTGAAAAGTTGAAGGAGTCACACTAAGTAATTTCAATATTTACTGTAAAGCTATAGTAATTAAGACAGGGTATTATTGGAACAAACATAGATATTTAGATCAAAGGAACAGAAAAAAGACCAACACACGTATGGCCAAGTGATTTATCTACAAAGGAGGCAAGGTAATTCAATGGAGACAAAAACAGTCTTCTTGACAAATCATTCTGACACAACTGGTTATCTACATAGAAAAGAAAAAACAAAAGCACAAAACTTGACTCTTTCCTCATATTATACAAACAAATTAACTCCAAACAAGACATAAACTCAAATATGAAAGTTAAAACAATAAAACTTGTAGAACAAAACATGGAAGAAAATCTTCATGATCTTGAGATAGGAAAGATCTCTTAGGATAAAAAGAGCTTAAACCATAAAAGAAATTATTGAAAAGTTGTTCTTCATCAAAATGAAGACTATCTGCTCTTCAAAAGACATCATTAAGAACATGAGGGGCTGGCCCCATGGCAGAGTGGTTAAGTTCGTGCGTTCCACTTTGACAGCCCAGGATTTTGCTGGTTTGGATCCTGGGCATGGAACTACCACCGCTCATCAGGCCATGCTGAGGCAGCATCCTATACAGCAGAACTAGAGCGACCTACAACCAGAATATACAACTATGTGCTGGGGGGCTTTGGGGAGAAGAAGAAAAAAAAAGAAAAGATTGGCAACAGATGTTAGCTCAGGGCCAATCTTTAAAAAAAAAAACAAAAAACAAAAGAAAGACAGCAGTTTATTTAAAAAAAAAAAAAAGAACATGAAAAAGCAAACCACAGGGACTGGCCTGGTGGCGCAGTGGTTAAGTGTGCACATTCCACTTTGGCGGCCCAGGGTTCACTGGTTCAGATCCCGGGTGTGGACATGGCACCGCTTTGCACACCATGCTGTGGTAGGCATCCCACATATAAAGTAGAGGAAGATAGGCATGGATGTTAGCTGAGGGTCAGTCTTCCTCAGCAAACAGAGGAGGATTGGCAGTAGTTAGCTCAGGGCTAATCTTCCTCAAAAAAAAAAAAAACTAACCACAGACTAGAACATTTGCAACAAACATGTATGATAAAGAACTCAGATCCAGATTATATAATGAACTCCTACAAATCAATTATAAAAAAAAACCCAATTTGAAAAATGAGCAAAAGACTATGACACTTCAAAGACATACAAATTGCTAATACATGAAAAGATGTTCAACATCATTAGTCAACAGAGAAGCGCAAATTTAAAAGACAGACAATACTAAGTATTAATGAGGATATACCAAAGCGGAAGCCAGACAGCAAAGAACATACTTCTAGAACAGATAACTAATCTATAGTGGCAGAAAAAAGATCAATTGCTGCCTGGGGATGGTGGAGAGGAAAAGAAAACTGACTGCAAATGGGCACCAGAGAATTTCACAGAATGATGAAAATGTTTTATTAAACTGATTGTGCTGGTAGTTACATGGGTGTACACATTTGTCAAAACTCATCAATACGTATAGTTAACATGGATGCATTTTATTTAATTATCTCCAACTTATTTTATGTTATAATTCAATAAAGTTGGCTTTTTTAAAAGTTCAGGAGAGCAGTTTAACCACAGATCAGAAATACCTAAAGAGAAAATTACTGAACCGGAGAATACGTTGATAATATTTGCAAGAACGCTGCATGGAGAGACAATCATGGGCGAAGGGCAGAGGGAGAAGGTCTAACGCGTAGCCAGTCTTAAAAGAAAAAGAAAACACATACACATTTGAAGAGATGACACCTAAGATTTTCCCAGAACTAACAAAAGACACCAGTCCACGGGTTCAAGAAGCCCACACAGGATAAACTCAGTGACACAGAAAAAAAAATGTTGCACATATAAATTAGGGGAAAATGCTATTAAAAAAATAGCCCATAACTCAATAGAAAGCAGGTAATTGAGTAACAGTACACAAAATACATCAGAGAGAAATAATTCTTGAGCCTACCCTAACTATATGTTATTCTATATAGCATAAGTTAAGTAACAATTTATTTCTATCTCTGCTTCCAGGTATGTTTGCAACTGTAAAAACACCACAGTCCTATACATTCCCTATACCGGTAATTTAGGTAACATCAATTAAATTACGATATACCTTAAAAACTCTGCTTAAATAAATGGTAATAGTAAAGTAGATATAATCAAAGTTTTTCTACAACACTATTCTGCAACCAAGATATATAAGGTTATCTGATGAGCCAAATCAAAGAAAACTCTTGATATAATTTAATATTTCTTTTCATTTGTAAAATTTTGCATTTTTTAAATATTTTATTTCCTCCTTACATTTCTTTTTAGAATTCTCTTCAATTATTAAGATCCATCTTTTTCACAGCAGAGTTTCTACCCCAAATAAACTAAACATTAAATTCTAACATTCATGGCAGATAAACACTGGCTCTGTCTACCAAATTAAAATTTGGGACTCAGAAAAAATGATCAATTCTGTTCTCTCTCAATATACTCATGTCAATAAGCAAGTTTCTCTCAAGAACATAAGCTCTAGCTTATTTCTTTTATGCTCAGTGGTGTCTTTTCACTGAATGAGTAGTGACATTCACTGAGTGAAGGAGGCTTCTTTCATCTTAATACCCTTTGGAGAAACCCCTGAGAACCTCATAATATAATGCATGGTCCAATGTGACCTACTTATAAAGCTCTTCTAAAATGGAACTTGAAGAACAGGTATTCTAGTACAATGAACAGAGAACTGAGGACGCTGGTTTCAGGAGAAAAGTTTTTAAGTGATGGTTGTGTGGTCCCAGCTTGGTCTCATTAGCCATAAATTAAGATGGTTAGTCATCTCCTGGTGTTCTAGAGCTACACTGTTCAATACAGTAGCCATTAGCCAAAGATGGGGATTGAGTCCTTAAAATGTGGCTAGTAAGACTGATGATCTGAATTATCAATTATATTCAATTTTAATTAATTTAAATTTTAAAATTGATAAATAATTCAGTTATTGGAAAATGCTTAATATGTTTGGAACACTTTAGGTATGTGAATCTACTTTTTCAATTGTAAATTTTACTAAATCTAAATACAGATTAAGTACTACTGACGAAAATTTTGTTTGAATTGAGAGCTGCTCTAAGTATAAAATACACACTATATTTCAGAAGCTTGGTTGAAAAATTTCATTAATAATGTTTTATACTCATTACATGTTGAAATAATAATATTTTGGATATGTCAGCTTACGTAACATATATTATTAAATTATTATCACGTTTCTTTTTAATGTAGCTATTAGAAAATTTTAAGTTACATTTCTGTCTGGCATTATATTGCTACTGAACAGAGCTACTCTAGAGCAGAGTTCAACCTCAGAACTATTAACATTTTGGACCAGATAATTTCTTTGCTGCAGGTGCAGGGTAATGCAATGGCTTCACCATGGCGCCCCAGAGACTGCAGGTATCCTCATATGCTACACGAAGACTTGAATCGCTGTTTATCAGAGTCTTGGTCAAGGCCTTGTGATCTCTGGGAATAAGAGAGGATGAGAGACCTGCAAGAGCTACTCCAAGGCCATCGTGCACTCACCTCTCTGCCTCCCCCGGAAACTGTCATGAGACAGTGTCTCACTGCTTCCCACTTCTGAGGAGTATGGGCCTTTCTCCCTCTCCTCTTCTACTGGCCCTTCAGCGCAGGGTATCCCACAACTCGTGCTGCAATCATTTGGTCCTTTGTTTCTTTCAGTGTCATCCTTTTTGGTCTGTGGTACACAGAGCACAGCGGGCCGGCACCTTGACGTACCCTTCTTTTTGCCATCTAAGTAAGTAATAAACTATCTAAATCTGAAAGTGACTTGTTGCATCTTTACCAGTCAAATTAGTCAGGCCCTAGCTTTGGCCTTCACTCGTCTTGCAGTGTGTACTTAACAGTGGGGAGCTGTCCCATGCATTGTCGGATGTTTAACAGCACCCCTGACCTCTACCAGCTAGATGGCAATAGCACCTCCTCACCCATTGTGACAACCAAAAATGTCTCTAGACCTGGCTAAATAGCCCCTCAATGGGCAAAACTGCTCCCGGGTGAGACCACTGCTCTTTAGGTTCTCTATGCTTCTCCTGTCGCTGAATACTTTTAGATATCGGGTTACTGCATTAGGTTTCATCTGAAGAAACATTTCCATGGTTTAAAAACATAATAGGAAATAAGTAAGTAGTAAATCAATAAAGCAAAATAGTAACTACAAAATAAGTTTTAAAAAGTAATAGTAAATAAGAGTAAACAGTAAATAATAAAAATGATCTCTAAGGATCCCTCTAAATTTAAGGTGCTGTGATCTATGAACATATCTTTGAGTACTGACTTTATCAATTAGAGGATTTTTAATTTACAAGGGAGAAAAACTACTTTAGCTAACTTAAATAGCAAAATTTATTAAAGAATAGAGGTATCTTATCAAAGCAAAGGCAGGAACATGTCCAAAACTTTGTCTTGCTGCTGTCTATCCCTGTCTGCCAGCACTGCCGCCATCCCCCCCAGATACAGACGATACACACACCTGCAATATCTAAGGCTTAATTCCCCACTCTCACTAAAGGGAATGTGGGCGGGCTTGTCTCAATATCTGGTTCTGGACCTCAAAAGTGTGGTCAGACAAGCAGGAAGAGGCAATAGCAACAATGGTGATGGGGAAAAAGGCGGTGGTTCTATGAGAACACTTGGGCAGACACCTCAATGGGTATTTACCACAATAACAGGTCCTAAATTTAAACTATTATGCAGATATAGTTATATGTGGTAAATAAATAAGTTTACAAAAAGTATATCTCTGAGAGAGTGAAATAATTGGGATTTCCACTTTCTATTTTACATATTATTACATTGTTTTAATGTTTATTACAAACATGTATTATTTTTATAACAAGAGAAATGAGAAAGATATTTCTCCTCAGACAAAAATTATTTTTACCCATGCGGTTTAAGTATGTTTACCAAAATGATACTTCTCTTAAAGCTACTGTTTAAAGTAATTAATCTGTAACCAATGGAGACATAAAAACTGGATAGTTCTTCCTGTCAAGTGAATAACATTAAATATGATGACAGCATTAGATAAAGAAGACCAATATAAAATAATCCATTAATCCAGAATCTGTGATATTGTGGAGACTATAGAAATGTCTTAGGTAAAATAGTAAAGAAGTAATTTTCTATTATGCAGAAGTCCAGGTTTTTAAGCATACCTTTTTTAGTCTTTGCATGTCATATAAAAGTCGCCAAAAATTCACAATTCTGTCAACATCGGGGACTAACATACTTATGATACATTATTTAATTCCACCTCAGTGAATTAGTTTTTATGTGGCTCACTAGATACTCATTTATACTTTTTTCCACATGCCTCAATTTTTTAAAACATTCAAAAAAACAAATTCTCTACTAAATCTGGTTTACTTAGTGATGGCAACACACCATACTTAAGGTTAAGAATGCAGCTGTGGTCAGGAGCCAGTCCTCTGGGGCAGACTACACGGGCTGGAATCCCAGTTCTGCCATCTCCTAGTTCTGGGACCCAAGGAAGCTCCTTCACTTCTCTGTGCTTCCATTTCCTCACCCGTCAATCAGGAGATGAGAATAGAAGCTACCTCACAGGGTTATCAGGAGGACAAAACAAATAAATATTTGAGGAGCTCTTAGAACAGTGCCCAGCACACACTAAGCATGTACATATAAGAACTTTTTTTAAAAGACATTAAAAAAAATGGAATTACTCACTCAGAAAATTAATCTAAGGAAATAAAATTTTATTGAATTTACATAGGAGAGTAGTTCTTCATGAACAAACTTTGGCATTAAATTTTATAATAATAAAAAAAACCTATTGTCAAAGTTTTATTATAAATATAAAGAATTTTTAATAAGGTCCAACATACCTGGAGTAACTTAGATATGGATTATTCTGTATGTATAGATAGCAAATTTTATATCCAAGACCAATTATATCCTTTTTGCAATAAAAAGTTAAGCCAGGCCATAATACATTTGTGAAATCAGCATTATCTACTTACACAAACCACAATTTATTATAACATAAAGCAGGCAATGGAATAAATTTAAGAACGATTATAACAAAGCATCTCTTTCTACCTGGAAACCCCAGGGAGTCAAGTCTGAAAGAAAGCACTGTCCAGGAGTCAGACAAACCTGTGTTTTAGAATAACTGCTCTGTGCAAGTTACACAAGTTACTTCACGTCTATCTCAATTTCCTCTTTCATTCAACACTCCCTACCCCCGAAGAGAGCCGTTACAACTAAATGAGACAACACATACAAACCTAGCTTGGTTCTTGGCACACAATAGGGACTCAATCAACACCCTGTCCCTTCAATCTGGATCTTTTCATCTCCTTTTCAAAATGTGTACAGAGAATTCTAAAAAATCTCTGTTAGACTGAAATAAAGGCAAACTGGTAACAGCCCTAGGAACAATGAATTCATTTGCACCAAGTCAACTGTTATATGCTTCCTTTTATTTAGGGGGAGATTACTTCTAAAACGCGACTGGACTCAGCTAAATGAAACACTAATAAGGAATAAAGCAGACATCTTTACAGTCTGACCATCCAAGTTTATAACAGGATCACAGAGTTTTTATAGTCTTAAGGGACAACGACCACAAGCAAAAGGTGCCTCCCAATCTGTCTCTGGGAGAGATGGGCAGACCCTTCACTGGCGGTTCTGACTCCTTCCCTAAATTGGTAACTCCGCCTCTCCTCTCTCAAGGCCTCAAACTCTCCATTAGTATAAAACATTAGGACCAATTAAAATCAGTTTTAGTGCTACTAGATACAAGGTTTAAAGTTACACATACAAAAACAATTTCCACAAGTAACACAGGATTGAACCTGTACCATAATATTCAGATCCTGCTTTGAACTTTAGTTTCTGAAGAAATCATACCACTATTATTATTTTCCTACGCCTCTGAGGACTGACTCAACAGGCTGAAACTTCAATACACTGTTGTGCTTTCAATCTGAAGGACACACAGAATATAGCTCTTAAGAAGTTTTCATACTTTGGGAAATTCACCAAATAATTTTTTTAAAAACCTTAGTTTTGTTTTTCTATTGGATGGGATAAATTATCCTCTGAACAATTCTTCCTAATGACAGTATTTAATCACATTTTTCACATCCCACCTCAGCTCCCGTCCCCAGTGTTGAGGAGGAGGAGACACCTTTTTCTTTTAATGTAATTCCTCCTCTGACCTTTTCCCCCCTCTCATTCCTAGCAGGTTGCAATTTTCAGAAACAGCAACTAAGATGACGCCCTCTGGCAGCTTGAAGAACTATTCACTTATAATTAATTTGCTTTAAAAAAATATTAATCATTGTTCACAACTCTTCACTATTTGTCAAGCTTCTGTATGCTTTATACTCAGGCACAGCAAATCACTAGAACTTCATACTCTTGCTACTGAAATATTTGTGGGAAAATGTCTAAGTTACATTAATAATTTTCCATTTATCCTACTTGCAGTGTCTCCACTGACTAGGTTTAAAAGATCTAAACTGCAATAAAAAAATGATTTCATGTCTTATCAAATCACAATTCCAGTTTACAAAATTACAAAGGATGTGGAACAAAGGACATAACACTAATTCACATTGATAGTAACAAAGAGCAGCATATGGTAATTGCCAACCAGTCAGTCATTAAGCTTTTACTGAGCTTCAGAATACAAAAATGACCTACGAGAACACCTTACTGCTGCCACCCAAGGGAAAATTGTGTGAGGAAAACAAGCATTTACCGAGGCTCTGCCCACTTTATTATTTCATTTCACTTCTCATCGCAATCTGATGCAGTAGGTATGATATCCATTTTATAAATGAGAAATTGAGGCTCAAAGCAACTCAATTATTTGTGCAAGATCACAGTTTTTAAGTGGTAAATTGGAATTCACACCTAATTCTAAAGCCAAGCGTTTACTTTCTACCTTATTCTACACAAGTACAAGCCAAGATCACCCCAGAATTGTAACTCAAGCTTTCTTCCTCTTACGTGAATTCTGAAAGCACATCTACACATTTGTCCTAAACCCCTTATTTACTCCTCCCATGACCAATGTCCTCCTTCTTATCTCATCAAACAATCCCCCAGGGGGAAAGCATGAAACCAGGACTCTGAAATAACACCCCTGACAGTTAGGGTTCCATTTTAGAAGACCCACTGGAATATTTCTTGCTCTTGGGCCCTCAATCCTCATGCTCAAACATATTCTTTCAAAAGACCAACACTCAAAACTGTGCTCCGAACAGGCAAAACAAATAGATTCCCTATATCTCTAACCAAGATTATTTATATCACAGAAAATTTAAAAATATTCAGGTTTGACATAAAATAAACATATATTTGGACACCCGGTGAGATTTATTAATGTCTTATCTGAGGGCTGAATATGAAACAACTCACGGGGAGATTTACAATCTTAATCCTGGATTCTCTTTACAGATGAAAAGTCTAACACCCACCTATTTTAAAAAGAGAATTAACAGATTCCTAATAATTCAAGAAATAAAACAAGAGTACAAAACGTATTTTTTTAAGTCTAAAACTGCAATTATTATACTTAACAACTTTACAGTTTGGTCAGCTGAGAAGGAGGAGCAAGAAGGACTCCGTAATTCTTTATCTCCAATCTGAAGCTGCCTCTGAAACCTCAGTTACCGTGGAACTGCACAAAGCGAGGACACAGCTCTGATATGCAACCAGTTTCAGATAACACGATAAGCACGGAAAACGAGACCTGACTTGTTACATGAGCCATTTGCTCAAATACCATTTTCATACAACACCAAACTTAAGCCATGCATCTCACTGAAATCCACAGATTGTTTTGAAACATCATGGTTAGTCTAGAACTAAACGTCAATGTATAATTAATTCCTTTAATAGATGGACTTCAGCAATGAGTAAAGTCTTGCATCACTTTAAAAAAATGTATAAAGTTTTTCTGTTCTTGTTTTTTGAACTTTTTCCCCCTGATCTTTTCTTAAGGCCTTAGGAGAATGAAAGCATTCATACTAGTGCTCTTCTGGGAATTTAAATAAAATGCAACGAACAAATACAAAACTATATATATATATTTAGCACCATTATCCAGAATGCCTACGAAAGTGGTCCCTAATTTATTAGGTAAATACATGAATAAGCTTCCTGAAAGCAGGTGAATGTAAGGGGGCAAGTCTTCAAGACAACAGTGCTCAGTGCCAGTGGGGATTACTTCAGAAGGGAAAAAGTACCAGCATTTTTGGCTCGTCTCCGTTTTAAGGATACAAGTATGGAATTTTGCCAACTTTTAATTTTTATGAAAATGCTACATTGAGACTTGTTTAAAAGATCCCAATTCAGTTTTTATATGGAAAATTGATGTTTAAAATGCCAAAGGGAGGTATTCTGGCAGGAAAAGGGGAAAAGACAATAATGAAACAAAAGCAAGTAAATCAAATTCCCAAGACTTCACTGAATTTTCAGTGCATTTCTGCACAGAGTAAAAGACGTGTGGAGAATACCTTTTCTTAACCTAGCTCATTTATGGATGACATATGGATAAATAACATGACTGACAAAATCAAGAGCCCTGGAGGAGTTCTCCAGCAGCTACAATTTCTTTGGTTCTTATTATTCAGAAGCTGTCGCTTTCCAGAATTTACCCTAATTAAATTTTATATATATATTTATGAAAAGAATATTCCATATACTACTGTTTAAAAAACAAAAGTGAAAAATCAGAAATAGTCTAAATGGCCTAAAATAGGTGACTGATTAAAAAAGTCATGGTTATTTCTGTATAATTTTTGCGAGTCTTCAAAAATGAGATTATAGGAGCCAGCCTGGTGGCATAGCGGTTAAATCCACATGCTCTGCTTCAGCAGCCTGGAGTTCACTGGTTCGGATCCCAGGGGCAGACATATGTACCACTTATCAAGCCATACTGTGGCAGGCATCCCACACATAAAATAGAGGAGGATGGACACAGATGTTAGCTCAGGGCCAATCTTCCTCAAAAAAAGAAAACATGAGATTAGAAATATTTACTGATAATGAAATATATTCACAATACAAAGTGAAAAAATGAGAAAACAAAACAGTATGAATTGAATGATGCCTATGTTTTTAAATATGGAGTAGTAGATGAATATCATCTTTCTCCTCTTCTTTCTCTCAGCTTTTTAAGACTAAATTTTTTAATTTTTTTTTTTTGCAGGGGAGGATTCACCCTAAGCCAACATCTGTTGCCAATCTTCATCTTTTTCCCTTCTCCCTCCCAACCCCTAAAAGCCCCAGTACATAGTTGCATATAGTTGTAAGTTCTCCTGGTTCTTCTACGTGAGCTGCCACCACGGCATGGCTACTGACAGACAAGTGGAATGGTTCCACTTGTCAGGAAACAAACCCAGGCTGCTGAAGTGGAGCACGCCAAACTTTAACCACTAGGCCATCAGGGCTGGCTCCAAATGATCCCTTTTTTATTTAAAAAGAACTATGTACACAGGTACACTGAGTCTAACAGCACTGCTAATAGAACTTTCCGCAACAATGGAAATTTCAATATCTGCACTCTCTAACCTGATAACCAACAGCCAGATACGGTTATTAAGCACTTGAAATGTGGCTAGTTAAACTGAGAAATTAAATTTTTAATTTTTAAAATTTTAACTAATTTTCATTCAATGGCTACCATATTAGACAGCAAAGGTCTAAATAAGCGGAAAACAAGGTGTGACAATTAGTATATTTTCTAATTTTTCTTTAATGAACATCTCTTACTTCTAATAAGACTGTTAAGACAAAACTAGAAAGTTGTTAATCTTCAATATACTATATTTAAAATAACAAGAAATAAGAATGTACCAGAAGCAGTCCAACACTGATCCCACCCTCTGCTCCCCAACCCCCAATCTCAGGCCACTCCAAGTTCCAGGGCTCTTAACTTCATCAAAGGACAGGTAACCATGGAAGGGATTAGCTAATTTAAACTAAAATGGAGTTTGTACAGCAAAGTAAATATATGTTTCTAGATAGTAGACATACAAAATGGAGTCACAAGGAAATTATGAGAGGGATATTGCTTTAGGAGTGAGTTATAATAATAAAAACCTGGTTTAAATTTCAGTAGGTTATCTTAAGACTTTTTTTGGGGGGTTTTTTTTGTTTCTGTTTTTTTTTTGTAAAGCTAGGTAAAGATAATTTACCACTTTAAATTTGCTAAATATTACGTGATCTAAAAAGCTAAACTAAGAATAAGGAAGAATTCATTTGCAGACTTAAAGAATGAAATTAATTTTTCATGCTTAAAGTGTATTCTTAAATTCCACTAAACAGAAAGAACTCTCAGTTCTTAATCAAGAAAACATTTCTATTATAACAACTTTATACTCTACAGAGTATGGCTCTACAGAGCTCTACAGAGCATGGCAAAGTAGCTTTCTTTCTTTCCTCACTGAATCAGCTGCCTTATGCACAGGACATAAGTATTACTGAAACTATTTAGCAAAGTACTTTAGCTGCCTCAAGGGAAGACACTTTATGATGTATTATCTATTCACAGCAATTTTTGGAAAACTTACCACATCACCTTTTTCTTTGGTCCCCCTCCCTACCTCAACTCCTCAGCTCCTAACAGGAGCAACTCATGGGTTGAACTGACAAGGAACAACCACAAATGTTTAACTTCCCATTCTTTATAGAAAATTCATTACAATCAGAAGTCAATGCATGACGTGAATCAGTATTCAACAACCTATCCTAAGGAAGAAGAACAATGATTTGACAAATGGCAGATAATCTAAACATAATTTATATCTGACTATAAAATGTGTTTTATATTTGTATATGAATATGGGAGTGTTGGACATACTGCAAATTCACATTACTTTAAAATAAAAGAACCTCAAAATATCACCTAATCAGGAAGCAGAAAATTACTCAGTTTCCTTATCCATATTAGCAAAGACTAATGCAAAAAACCCAGATAGAACAAAACCACCTTCTTATGAATTGTTTTGTCATTCCACACACATTTCTTGAGTATATAATTAGATACCACTGATAGGTAATGAGAACACAAGAACGAATAAGAAGATTATTGTTAGTTCCCTATCACAGAGAACTAACAATCTATCAGGCAAGAAGAACCAAGTAAGATCTAAGCAGAGTACTACAGGAGCTGTAACAAGGCACTAACCGGTCTGGAGCACGCTCAAGTTCACACTTGACCTGATTCAGTATAAGAGACTGTCACCCAGTCCTACAGCAACATTAGAAGGTAAATATATTTTGATTACAGAAACTTTAATTTAATTCATCACTATGCACGTACCAACTGCATATGCTAATTATCAAGGAGGACGGTATTATAAATTATGATGATCCTGTGTCACTTGAGGATCAGCTCCAACATATTTTTCTCCTTCACGGCAACCAAACAGACAAGTTATTCTTCTTAAACAATCCTTTCTTTATTATTTATCTTTATTTATGAATTCAATTTCATAGAGTCTTACAGTCAGGGTAGTCAAGGTTATGCTGCAGTAACAAAGTATTCCAGCACTTCATTGGCTTAGCAAAACAAGTGCATTTCTTGCTCACATTACAAGTTGAGAAAGTCACAGCAGAGAAATTCTCTCACTCACAAGCCCAGGCTGCAGAGGGCTCTAGGTTAAAATGTGATCACTAAATAACCAAGGTAGGGAAAAATATAATATGGTAAACTGGCTCTGATTCTCTTTTTTTTTTTTTTTTTTTTTGAGGAAGATTAGCCCTGAGCTAACTACTGCCAATCCTCCTCTTTTTGCTGAGGAAGACTGGCCCTGAGCTAACATCCATGCTCATCCTCCTCTACTTTATACGTGGGGCACCTACCACAGCATGGCTTTTGCCAAGCGGTGCCATGTCCACACCCAGGATCCGAACAGGCGAACCCCGGGCCGCCAAGAAGCGGAACATGTGAACTCAACCACTGCACCACCGGGCCGGTCCCTAGGCTCTGATTCTTACTTCTGCTCAGAAGCTATATATCTCGCTCCCACTCACATTTTGTTAGGAAAAAAAAGAAAGTAAATATATTCAGTGGACAGAGAACTACTCTACTTCTAGATGCCAACAAGAAGTGTAGGTTTAGACTACACTAGAACTATAAAGACCAGTCTTTGATAATTAAACTGCTCATGTTTCCTGTCTCAATATTGTGGGAATATGGAAAGCTACGAGAATTCTACCAAACCAATAACATGGAAAAACAGTTCAAAGAACATCTATGTGTCTTAATCTTGGGAAAGCACAAACCAAAAAAATATTTAAGTATTAGGAATTAATGAGTATTTCGTTACGGAAACATTTCAGGAAACGAACTATTAAAAATAACCCATTTTGCCAAATTCTAGAAATATACTTCCAAATAGCAGGGGCAAATAATGCTACCTCAGAAATAACCATGTACATTGTAGATAATTATTTTCTAATTTAACAAGGTCTACCTAACTTTTACTCTTAAATCTTAAAAATGATCCATATAATATATTCAACTTTTCATTATGGAATAGCTTATTCTTTCATTTAACTTTTAAAAATGTATTCGAAACAAGTTGTTATAAAGCACTTCAAGCAGAGACTCTTACACCAAAAACTGCTTTCCTTCATTTCTGCAATATAAACTACAATCTTATTTTACTATAAACTGCTTTTAACCTAAGAATTATTGTCTAATAGAAATCTTACCTTATTATCCAATGCTGGGGAGACATCAAATACTTTTCCTATTTTAATGGACAAATTGGCCTTCACCAAAATTAAAAATCTTTGCTTGTCTAAAGACATCACTAAGAAAATGAAGGACAAAGCAAAGATTGGGAGAAGGCATTCAGAATACACACATCCAACAAAGACTCATATCCACAACTCAAAAAGAATTCTCACAACTCAATAATAATATTTAAAAAATGGCCAAAAGATCTGAACAGATACTTCACAAAAGAATAGACACAAATGACCAGTAAGTACATAAAAACATGCTCAAAACATTCAGCCATCAGGGAAATGCAGCTTTTTTAAGTTCAACACACTCTTATCATTCTACCCAACAATTCCACTCTTAGGCCTCCACTCAAGAGAAATCAAACAGTATGTCCATACCAAGACCTACACATCAATGTTCACAGCAGCCTTCTTCATAATAGCTACAAACTGGAAACAACCCAAACATCCACCAACTGTGCTACATCCATACAACGGAACATCGAACAACAAAGAGGAAGGACTATTGAAACACACAATAACATAAACTGACAAATTTTTAGCTAAATGGACACAGAAAAAAAAGAAGACTCAAATAACTAGAATCATACATGAAAGGCTTAGATTACTACCAAGCTTACAGAAATACAAAGGATTATAAAGGAATATTATGAATACCTGGATGGGAAAACTAGACAGCCACATGCAAAAGAATGAAGTCAGACCCTTTACCTCACATCATGTACAATATTAACTCCAAATGGACCTAAATCTAAGAGCTCAAACTATAAAACTTAGAGGAAAACATAGGGTTAAATCTTTATAACCTGGGATTTGGCAATGGATTCTTAGATATGACGCCAAAGCACAAAGAACAAAAGAAAAAGCAGACTTTTTCATGTTAATGATTAATCATCAAAATTAGAAATTTTTTCCCTTCAAATGATATTATCAAGAAAGTGAAAAGACAACAGAATATTTGCAAATCATCTGACAAGGAACTTGCATCTAGCTAGAATATATAAAAAATTCTTACAACTCAGTAACAGAAAGTTAACCCAATTAAAAATGAACAAAGGATATGAATAGACATTTCCCCCAAAAATATATACACATGGCCAAAAAGCTCATGGAAAGATGCTCAACATTACTCATCAGAGAAATGCAAATTAAAACCACAGGGAGGTTCTGGCACAAAGCAGGCATTTTACTCTGAGTAGGATGAGGTATATTACACTGGAGAGAGAGTGCAAAATAAGGCAGACAAGGTTCCTGTGTTTATATTAAGGCATGGGGGTGAGGGGAGTCCACAGAAAGATGACAAGCAAGCAAATGAATCTATGATTGAAAAAATATATAATTTCAGGCAATAAGTGCTATGATATGAAATGAAACTTGGTTAGTAAAATGAGACATGGTTAGAGAAACCAGACAAGAAGGGTAAGAAATTATGACAGCATTGTCAGAGCAAGAGTACAAAGAACTAACATTATGAGCAAAAATCTGGGGAAAAAAGTGTTCCAGGCAAAAAGAACAAGTGCACAGACTCTGATAAAGGAAGAGGCTTGGTACATTCTAGAGACAAAAAGGCCAGGGTAGCTGGGACATGGAGAGAAAAGAGAGAATGACAGGGATGAAGACCATGCTGTAGGCAGGAGCCTGAGCCAGATCAAGTAGGGCACCGATAAGGAGTTTAGATATCATTCAAGTGTAATGAGAATTCCTTGGAGCATTTTAACAAGGAGAAGGGTGTGATCTGATCAGGGCATATAACCTGTGCATTTGCCCCATGCTTGGTTTAATGTTCTGCTGTCACCATCTTGAAATTCTTAATAATTTTAACTTGTATTTTGCAAACAAAGTCCAATGAAACAGAGTATGTGTGTGAGAAGAGATACATCGGGTGGCAGCACATGTGCACATAATAAAATCAGAAGTTTACAGACAGCTGTTTAACACTATTAATAAAAAAACTTTTTTTTTTCAGAAACCGTATTAAGGTTATCCTTTAAAGGGATGATGAGATGGCTCAAAGAATGTTAATCATTAATCAGTCTTTGGCGGGATCCAAATTCAAAACCAAGCTCATCTTTACCTCCTCCTCTCCCTTACTCACTCCCCTGTAAGCCTCATCACTTGGTTATAGATACCTATAGCCAAAGGAATCCTGAGAAAAAAGAACAAAGCTGGAGGTATCACACTCCCTGATTTCAAAATATACTACAAAGCTATAGCAACAGAAAGAGCATAGGACTGGCACAAAAACAGACACACAGGTCAATGGAACAGAATCAAGAGCTCACAAATAAACCCACACATCTATGGACAACTAATTTTCAACAAGGAAGCCAAGAACATACAGTAGAGAAAGGAAAGTCTCTTCAATAAACAGTGTAGGGAAAACTGGAGAGCCAAATGCAAAAGAATGAAAGTAGACCATTATCTTACACCATACACAAAAATTAACTCTAAATGGATTAAGGACTTGAGTGTAAGACCTGAAACCATAAACTTCTAGAAGAAAACAAAGGCAGTACACTCTTCGACACTGGTCAGCAGAATATTTTCAAGTATCATGTCTGACCAGGGAAGGGAAACAATAGGAAAAGAATAAATGAGACTACATCAAACTAAAAAGCTTCTGCACAGCAAAGGAAACCATCCTCAAAATGAAAAGATGACCTAACAATTGGAGAAGGTATTTGCAAACCATATATCTGATAAGGGGTTAATATCCAAAATATACAAAGAACTCACACATCTCAACAACAAAGAAACTAACCACCCAATTAAAAAATTGGCAAAAGATCTGAACAGAAATTTCTCCAAAGGAGATATACAGGATGGCCAAAGGCACATGAAAAGATGTTCAATATCACTAATTATGAGGGAGATGCAAATCAAAATTACAATGAGACATCACCTCATGCCTGTCAGAATGGCTATAACTAACAAGATAGGAAATAACAAGTGTTGGAGGGGATGTGGAGAAAAGGGAAATGTCATACACTGCTGGTGGGAGTGCAAACTGGTGCAGACACCATGGAAAACAGTATGAGGATTCCTCAAAAAACTAATAGAACTACAATACAATCCAGCTATTGCACTGCTGGGTACTTATCCAAATGATATGAAAACACAAATGCATAAAGATACACACACCCCTATATTCACTGCAGCGTTATTCACAATATTATTGCCAAGACTTGGAAGGAACCTAGGTGCCCATCAAGGGATAAACGGATAAAGAAGATGTGAAATATATACACAATGGAATACTACTCAGCCATAAAAAACGATGAAATCTGGCCATTTGTGACAACATGGATGGACCTTGAGGGTATTATGCTAAGTGAAACAAGTCAGAAGGAGAAAGTCAAATACCATATGATTTCACTCATAAACAGAGGATAAAAACAACAAACACATAGAGACAGAGATTGGAACGGTGGGCGCCTTGCTTCCCAAATAAAATTGGATTCTCTTAAATAGAAAGAAGAGGGAATAACTTTGAGTGGATGGTCAACTACGTTTGAACAGAAGGATAAGACAAATAAGATATAAGGCTCAGCAAGATAATGCCATATTGAAGTGCTACGAGGCCACAGAGAAGGAGAAGAGCGTATTTGAGGGAACCAAGAGGACTTCATGGAGAAGGTGAAAATTGAGCTCAGCCTTGAAGGATGGAGAGTTATTTTCATCAATGTGAGTGGGGAGAGTAGATTAAAGGTCAGGAGGAATGAAAAGATCTCTTTGTTGATACCAGAGTACTGTCCAATTCAAATGAAAAGTTTCATAGTGAATTGTGAGAAGACAATACTGGAAGGACCACGTAGGTCCATATAGTAGAGCATCTTGCTATCAGCCCGGATAGTCCGTTTCAGGTCTTTAGTGAACTGTTAAAGATTTTGGAATAAATCTAATGGTGGTGTGATGCACAATCTAAGTAGGAACTGACTGACCCGAACCTCTCATTATTCTCACAAATGTGTTATGCCCTTAGAAAACCTCAAAATCCCACTTTTACTTGGAGGACATCTGCCAGCTTCTTCATCTGAGTATTTCTACCTGTTTTTTAAGAGCCAAATCAAATAGCAGATTCTCTGGGGACCTTCCCAGTACTTTGAACTTGAATGTTTTTGAGCACCTACCATGCACTAATCACTAAAGTAGATATCGACCTTTGTTCTTTATTAAATTATTATTAATATTATTTAATTCTAATACTGCAAACACATATAGTGCTTATGATCTTCTACAGTGAGTCATTCAATCCTCATAACGCTCCTGAGAGGTGTTATCATCATCATTTTACACCTGAAGAAACTGAAGTGCCATTTTTAATTATAAATGATCAGTTCACATAAATATCTCAGTAAATCGAAGTTTTTCTTGAGCTGTGTCTCTTTTTGAAGTCTCTAGCTACAGGTACAGAGCCTTGCACATCACAGTGGGTATTTGGTGATGTCTGTTGAATGAGAGATTGAGGAACGTGGACATGAACTGTGGAGAAATAGTAGGTATGAAGAGCCATGACATGATCTGGGTGCCCCCTGGTTTCCTGTGTAGTCTCTATTTTCTACATTTAAGTCAGAAGACTTAGATTTTGATCACTGACTGTCTTTCTGTTGTGATAACATGCTGACTATTTTGTTTCCATGAGGATTATGTAGTAAGTATCTGTACCTACCCGCTTCTATTTGTTGTTTTCAAACATTTACTCATTTACTAGTATTTATTGTGCCTACTTTGTTCCAGGCACTTGCTGGACATTTAGATTTATACGTTGGTGAATAAAACAGGATTTAAAAATGCTTATAACACCAAAATAGATGGTGATATATTTGGCCTAAAAAAATAATGATTTCGAGATTTAATATTAACTGGTTAAGAGTATTTTACGTAATAAAATTGATGTGAATGCTCACAAAGATGCCTCTTATCTCAAGTGAGAAATTGTTCTGTTACATTTTTACAACTGAATTTTCCATAATCTTTATAATTTATCCAAATGATTTATTTTTATTATTTAAACGTCATTAATCTAATAATCTTATGGTTAAAACCTTCTCATTAAAGATAGCTACTGAACTCATAGAATTACCTCCCTGCTCTTATCAAATCCTGTTAACATGAATAAAAATTCTGTAGCCAGTGATTTTATGTATGGAAGCCAATGATTTTATGTATGGAAGCCATGAAAGCTGTATTAAAGGCAGAATAATCCACTTTCTGTTGAACAGATTTGATTGCAGAAGTAGAAAACTGGAAGCAGGAGAGAAGTCTTGGATCATAGGTGGCAGCAGGACCAGGTAGACCAGAATGATCTGGTATTGTTTACGGATTAGAAGACCCTTGTGTAAAGGATCAGATAATACATGAAGTTATAATAAAACTGCGTGTAAAATTGTCAGACTGAATGTCAAATGGTTGAGTGAGAAACTCAAGCTTTCAGGAAAACCAAGAATCGAGACATGAAGAACCAAGCTAGCTCCAGGGACTTCAGGAACAGAAGTTGGTGAACCTTCTCGGTAGAATCCTCCCTCAGTGTTGAGGGGTCTTGGCTTCAAGTCCACTCTGGTTTTCCAGCCTGAGATAGAAGGAATCCAATGCCCCAGCTTGGGTCAGATGTTGACTCCTAATCAATCATCTCTGGTATCAGAGAAGTTTCCTAGCATGGACATGGTTCTTAGGGCCACACCACTACAAATAGGTGCCAATCCCACAGAGCTATCTATAACCAAGTGGTGAGGTGTATGGGGAGTGAGTGAGGGAGATGAGGAAGTAAAGATGAATTTGGTTTTGAATGTGGACCCCTTCAAAGATTGATTAATGAAGAACTAAGGCACAGAAAGTAATTTGCCTCATAATCTATCACAAACCAAGGTGCTTGCTAACGGGAGATTCAACAATAGTCACCAGGTCACACGATTCCTATTTCGTTGTTCCTTGCAGCAGACCACAATGGTCCTCAATTCCTCTAACTATAAAAGCAAAGTCATCCCTATTGCTGGTAACTCCATATTGCTGATAACTACTTTGTTCATTTTTATCAGCCCAAATTCAACAAGTCATTCAATTGGGTTATTTACCGCCTAATTTCTCACACACACACACACACACACACATACACACACACACATCTCTGAATATATATATGTGTGTGTGTGTTTATATACAAATTACACAGATTGTATATTGTAACAACATCTGCTTTAACTTTCTGTCTGAACCAGGATATTATCCAGGTTAATACACACATGTACCACGCAACAACATTTTGGTCTGTCTGACAGACCATATATACAATGGTGGTCCTCTAAGATGAGTACCATATAGCCTCAGTGTGTAATAGCCTATACCATCTAGGTTTGTATAAGTACACTCTCTGATGTTCACACAATGATGAAATAGCCTAAGGATGCATTTCTCAGAACATGTCCCCACCATTAAGCTATACATGACTGTATTACATTTGATTGCATGAACTTGAGTTTTATCTATATGAAAGATCACAGCTAAGGCATGGCCTTTACTTTCCTATGACAAAGAAAGGGGAGGAAGAGATAAAACAATTTTTTAACAAAGAATACCTAAATGGTAAATAATGAAAAAAATAGAAGAAATCTTATTACTCATTAAACAATTAACTGAAGCTTTAAGTTGGAATGGGAAAAATGAGGATGGCAGTTTTCATTAATTCATTTCGATAGCCAACTTTGTCTTAATTATGGTATTAAATGATACTGTATCTACTTGGCTTAATCTCTCCTAATACACCAATTTGCTTAAAGACATTTTAGAAAAGTATCATCAGATCTCTATTTTCTCTTGCATTTTCAATAACTATAAAAGTATCTGAATCAATATCATGTAATACAATAGGATTATTTCTAATCATGTTATTTTCATATTAACAATAAGAGCAGTTGCCAGTCATTGAGCACATACTACACAGATATCACACTAAGGGACCCTACTTGCATTCTCTCATTTAATCCTCTTAACAACTACATGAAGGACAGTTATTACCCCCATTTTAATACCTGGAAGAGAATAAACTTGTTCAAAGACCCAGGTCTCTTTGACTCCAACCAGTATGACAAAAGGCTATTAAGCCAGGAAAATGAAACTGTTTTTTTAAAGTTTTAATTGTTAGATTTTTAAGTAGCAATTTGCATTTAGGGCTCTCAAGTAAGATATCCAGTAAGGATCTCCTTAGTCTCTGCATATAAGACAAACGATGCCCAGAATTATTTGAAAGTATAGAGAAAATGAAAGAAAGCAAGTGGCAGGAGCTTTGTTTCTCTCAATGTCACTTGCTCTATTCAGCCTTTTTACTCCCAAAAAGCTGAAGAACTGCTCTGTATCTAGGGAATCGGTTTAATCCTTTTCTTCCAGTAGACTTTGGAAGGCATCACTGTTGTAAATGGAAAGTCCTTGGTCTAATTTTTTTTTTCTCTTTATGGGGAACTTACTCTTTCTGACTGGAAAACTTCAGGATTTCTATATGCCTTCCTCAGTGTGTATTTTCTCATCAATACACCACAGAACTCCATGAGCATTTTCAAGCTCAGGACTTGAGTTTTTCTCTACTTATCATTTGTTTAATTATTATTGATCTCTTCCATCAGTTATTTTTCTCTTTTTTTTCCTTCTGGAATGCCTATCACATGTAAGGTTTTAAAATAAGTTGACTTAACTGGGTTTACTTACCTTTTTTTTCGTGATTCCCCTATGCTACCATTTTCTTCAGTAGTGAGGGATAATTCTCACATATGATCTTCCAGGCTACTAATATGGTCTTTCTTTAATTCATCTATTGAACTTTTTACCTTAGAAAAAAATTAGATTTTTTTTTGGTCCCAGGAAGTTTCTCCCATACTACACTTCAATCTCCCTGAGGGATCTTTTTATTTTTACTTTTTCATTCAGGTGTTTATCTAACCAGTGGATATGGATTCTGATTGTTCATTCAGAAGAATCTCTTCGGCTGAGAAAGCTTGCTGTTTTTCATTTGGCTTACTGGGCATTAGGTCTGATGTTGGCGTATTCCAAACAGTGAGAATCCTACTCACTGTTACAAGACCATGCACCTCTATGATCTTTGGAATTGTTTGCTGAGGAACCCGGAAGTCTCCAAAGGGAACATGCTCTGTCCCCTTCTCCCTTGAGAACCACAGAGTATAAGGAGAGAAGGGAGTGTGGGATACATGCAGATAGAGTGAAGGCAGTGGGAAATATATATAAAGAGTCAAGAGATTTCTTTACTAGTTTAGAGGCCTCATACTAGAACTTCCACTTAGCTACCTTCTCAAGATCTCTCTATCAGTTATATTCATTTGGAAATAACAGAAACCCATTGTGCCTACCTTAAACTGAACCGACACGAAGGTGGAGGACCAACTTTAGAAAACTATAGAGCAAGTAGAAGGAAGTACAACTTGTCTTTTAGTAAGAACACTATGGCTGGGCCACTGCCAACAAGGCAGCAAAAAACTGCTGCTAAAGAGGCCAGCCCAGTGGCGTTGTGACTAAGTTTATGCGCTCTGCTTCAGTGGCCCAGAGTTCACAGGTTCAATTCCTGGGCACAGACCCAGAACCGCTCGTCAAGCCATGCTGTGGCAGCATCCCAAATAAAACAGAGGAAGACTGGCACAGTTGTCAGCTTAGCAACAATCTTCCTCAAGCAAAAAGAGGAAGACTGGCAACAGATGTTAGCTCAGGGCCAATCTTCCTCACAAAGGGAAAAAAAAAAAAAACCCTGCTGTTATGAGTGATTCCTTAATATCTTTAAGACTTTGTACTCAAAATTCTACATTATAGAAGGGGGGACTCTGATTAACCAAACCAAGGCCATCCCTGAATGCCATGGGGTAAAACGAAGGAAAGTCTGACTCCAGGAGCTTCAGTGTTCCTCCCCATAATAACCATAATTTTAAATCTCCAAAATCAGAAAAGGAGTTAGACACTAGTTAGACAAAATTTAAAAAGGAAAAGAAGAAAAAACATGGCAAATGTCCATTATGACTCCCAGATCTTTTATCAGTCGTCTTTGTGAAAGATGAGTCTACCATTTGCTTTTAAAATGGAATTTCAAAGCACTAACACTTGGATAGTCTCAAAAAATCATATGACAAATGGAGAAAAGAAGACATCTTTTATTTTAATTTTATGGAGACTTTAAATCTGGGAGTAGGAAGAGGTAGGGGAAAATGAATAAGTTCTAAGGGCAGAAAAAGTGCTGATTTCTAAAGTAAAGTAGATTTGTTAAACACAATATAAAAATTTGATCATCAACATTACTATAATGAACTCCAGAACCTGTCTTAAGTAGTTGGTTTTAATTATACAAGCATTTAAAGTTGATTTTTTTAATAATCTCAGGCTGTTTTGTTCTTTTTTCAATGCTAAATAGCATCTATGAAAGCAACACATGGGTTAGACTTTTAAATTGGCATTTTAAAAAAATGTCAATAAAGGGCAAATAGGAGAAACCAGGAAGTCTACTTCACATAGTAGTCATAATTCATGTTGAGATCTTAGCAATAATAATAACAGTAATTAATAATAGCAATCAATATTTATTTAATGTTTGCCACACCAGGTACTCTAACTACGTCACATGTATTATCATGCTAATCTTCCCAAGAACCCTTTGAAGTATGGATATAGTATTCCCATTTCACATACAACGAAACACAGAGGTTAAGTAAGTAGCCCCTGATCTCACAGACAGCTGGTAACTCGGGGGGTCAGGACAAAAGCCCAGAGCATACGCTTTGCAGCCGCCTGCCCTGCTGCCTCCCTTATGGGAGTGGCACTGTGGCTTGGCTCTACCTTTATAAATATCAAATGTATTCACTATTCTGTTTCACATATAGAGATGTGATTAATCCAAAAACAAGGAGGCCAGCATTTCATCATCTAGGCAAAAATATTTTAAAAATTAAGTTTGTACAGTAATCTCTCACAACTATCAGATTCAAGCAAAAAGAAAAACATAATAATAAGCCTTCCAATTCTTTCACCCAGTTGTCCCACAGTGGAAATTTGCCTAATAGAACAGAATTCCATAACTACACTCAAATTCAGAAAGATGATACATAAGCTACCAGAGGTTTCAGTATATCTGAGAATAAATCTCCTAATAGCTCCTGAAAGCTAATTAAGGTACAGAAGGGTCTACAACCAATCTTGTTTCCCATTATAACTATGTTACATACTTTAATAGCAGCTGTATCCTCAATTATATTTTGATTATAGTTTCAAAGGTGTCCTTCTCCTTCCCTCAACTTTTATAAGGCACAAGAACTTAAAAACAAGGAAACCAATATGTGCCAAAGGCTACCGAGTACTGCAGGACTGGGGAACCGCAGGGACTTATTCCTTAAAACTTCAAGTCCTACATCCAGTCCTTTATTTCAAGAGAACTTAGATAAAAGCAGCATTTTCAGTATGTACATTTGGAAGCTGGATTAGGAGGAGGAGGAGAGGAATATTAATTTCAATAAGATATTAAAAGCACCGATGGAATAAAAAATTCAGAGAGATACAGGTATGAAAACAGAACACTGAAGCCTAGAAAGGATAATATTTCAAGAAGGTGAAAGCTGTATAAAATTCTAAGACTAATAACAGAAAACTCCAATGGATGTGACAACAAGGTGAAGCAAGAAGGGATAAAGGTGGGGAAGCTGAAAGTCTAGAAGATTTGGTAAGAATACATATCAAGGTCAATAATATTCACACATAGTATTTATTACAAGTAACTTAAGAGGTTTGGTGGTCAGAGAATATAAGTTAAAGTTTTTTAGGGTAGTTTTATGTAATAACTTAGTCCAGGATGTTTTAGTAAAGACTTAGGAGGAAATGGGAGAATCAACCGAAAATGGAAGATCTCAAAGATCAAAAAGGACAGGATACCCAAAGGGTCATGTCAATGGATGCTGAAGTGACGAAAGATAATGATAGACAAGGTGATAAAGAAGTTATATGTCAGGCCTTGCAATAATTTGAGGAAAACTGAAAAATATCTTGGAGGCTAGAATAGATAGCTATGAAGAGACAGAACATCTTAACGGCACCACCACTACATCTTTAAAAATGACATATATTTGAGTTTTATCACAAAGATAACTGTTTAAACTGAAATGGATGTCATCCAGGAAGACAATAATTATGTAAATCAACCTGCCACAAACATCCACTATCTTGAGTAACACTCAAAAAAATTAGGCTTGTCCTCTAGAAGCTTGTGTTAGATTTCAAAATGAAAGATTTTGTACAATAAAGCAAAATCTAAAAAATACAGAGATATATAAAAGAGAAAGAAATGCTGATTGAATAAATTTCATACAATCTAAATACTTAAAATGGTTGAACAGTTCAATTTTGTTCGAAATTGCTTTTCCTCTAGACTATGGCACATTTTGAAATTAAGCTTTGAGCCACTTACTCAAAGCGCCCCAGTCCTCACAAAAGTATCAGTCTCCAATTCTAGCAACAGAAAGAAAAAGGCTTTGCCTTAGAATTAGATGACTTTTCTTGAATCGACCTAAAGCATCCAAATATGTCATCCAATTCAGTAAAACCCTGTACTTTATAATGGCTCTCATTTAGGCCAGGATGGAAAATTTGCGGTCTTTTAAAGAGACTGTAAATTAACTAAATTTGATAACGGCAATCCATCAAAATTTAGTTCCATACCAGGCGGCATTTGACTTGCATTTGGAGAGTTAATTTTGTGAGTCTTGTTCTTAACCCACTTTAGATTACCATCTTTCTACGTTCCTTTTGATGGAAAAGAACTGCTTCTAAGAATAAGAAGTAATAAAGCCTTCTTTATTTATTCTGAGAGAACGCTATCTCCACTGCAATATAAGACAAGAGAGAATAGTGAACCTTTGTTTAACATTTTATCCCTGTCAGGTTGATCTTACAATGTAGATATCAAATAATACTTACCAATACATACATCGATTTTCCCTTTAATAGCAGCTTCATGCAGAGGGGTATAGTTCCAGTTATCCCTGGCATTCGGATCGGCTCCTTGGCACAGTAACAGACTCACAACTTCAGCATGGCCAAAAGAACAGGCATTATGAAGTGGGATGAGACCGCCATCGTCACGAGCATGAACATTAGCACCCATCTGTAGTAAGTGTTCTACAACATCCTTCCTTCCAAAACCTAAAAAACGAAAGAACGAAAATATCTTATACATTCAATCAATTTTGTAAAAAGAATCATTAGAATTCCTTTAACAATATCAACAAAAATGAACAACTCAAGTACTGTATTCTATAGCAAAAAAGGCAAAAAAAAAAAAAAATTGGCTGCCATTCAAATGGATTCTCTTATCTCACGTAACTTAGAACTAAGACACCCCTTCCTTTAGTCTTTGGGCAGTTCATTCAAAAAACATTTCTTCAACACTTATTATGTGCTGGGCAACTGTGCTAGAAATACAAAATGAATCAGACAAGACTCTAGTCCAAGGCATTCACTTTCCTTTCATGCTTCACAAGACAAAACTGTATGCACAAAATCCATCTCTACATTTCAAGAGAGAAAGATTATTCAAATAATCAAATAATTTGCTGACAACCAAATCAAAACAAATCACAACACTCAACATTACACGAGGGAAGTTGGAGAGGAATATATAGATTTCAGAAATATGCGGTGATGGTTTGGTTACAAGAAATTTGAGGGGCTGGCCCTGTGGCCGAGTGGTTAAGTTCACATGCTCCGCTGAGGCGGCCCAGGGTTTCGCTGCTTCGGATCCTGGGCACAGACATGGCACCGTTCATTCGGCTACATTGAGGTGGCATCCCATATGCCACAACTAGAAGGACCCACAACTAGGATGTACAGCTGTGTACTTGGGGGATTTGGGGAGAAAAAGCAGGAAAAAAAGAAGAAGATTGGCAACAGTTGTTAGCTCAGGTGCCAATCTTTAAAAAAAAAAAGATATTTGAAAAGGAAGAACTAAAGATAGTGCCAAAATATCTACTGTTGGGACTGGTGGCCAAACTAAATGAAATGTGTAGTTAAGTGAAACAATTCAAGCTTGAGATTTATTGAGTTTGAGGAAACGATATGACAAGCAAGCGGGAATACAGGCCTTTGGAAATATAGAACCAGAACACTGGTGAGAAATATCACAATTTTCAGACAGAAAAAGGAGGAGAAAAGAGCCAGAAAGCAGTACAAGGACTTGGTAAACACTGAGAAAGGTAAGAAATACCAGGAAAGTACAACATTATGGAAGTCAAAGGGCGCTATACAAAGTCGGGCATGATGAAGATTTAGTGAGATCAATGAAGAAGGGAAAAAACAGCCACTGACAATTTTTAAGTAACTGTAGTACAGTGATGAAATTACAAGCTACATTGCAATGGGTTTAAAAAAAAACAAAAAGGAACTGCAAATATTAGCATTTTTATCCTTATCAGCTAATATTTTTATTAATGATTCTTTCTTCCTACTTTAAACTGTATTAGGTCTTATTCACCAGGTTTCAGTACCTCCATGCCATTACTTCCAGTGTAATGTTGTTAGAAAACGGTATGTGAAATAAAGCTAAAAAGTAAGGAGAGTCCTATCTTCCTCTATTTTATGCATATATAAACTAAATAAATGAGAACTATGTGGAAAATGGTGGGGGGGAATGATTTATTTCACCATATGTCCTCCACACTATCTACAGAAATCCATTCATTCCAGGCAAGTAGGCGCTAAGAAGTCTCCAAAGGAAAAGACATGTTCCCACAGACACACATTACAAAGTCAGAATTAGGTTTCCATAGAAAATGTCCTTCAAATTAAGCAGAAAATTCGAGGTACAAAGAGGTCAATTTTGTATTAGTAACTGGAACACTAAAAGTACAGGGTAAGTGCTAACGTAACTATCGCCATCTTGCTGTTTGTTTGTTTTTAATTATCTGCAGAACCTTATGGACGTTAGGTTCTGCTCCCTTCTCTAACTTCAATGTCCTTCTTCCCCTATCACAACCCTATTCTTTACTGGGCCATAGGCGCTTTCTCTACCCAAGATGATTTCACAACTTTCCTTCTTCAAGTTGATCTGAGCAAAGCCTGAGGGCAAAATCACATTTCCCTAAGCAATGAATTAACAAAGTCTGAGAAGTAATATTCTTTCTTCATCAATAAACAAAGGTAAAATGACATACTTTTTAATTTATCAACAGGCATTTTTTAAAATATTCATTATAACTTTGAAGCAAAATAGCAAAGAGTATATTTACTTTTTACTAAAACTTTTAGATCTTAAACATAAAACAAAATAAAAAATAAAATGAAACAAAAATGCTGGATATCAGTGAAAACGTGGTGAAATGGAATTGCGCTCACACACTGAGAATGAGAGTGTAAACTGGTACTACATTTTAGGAAAAAACATAGTGTTACCATCAATAGGCTTAAACAAATATACGGTCTGACTGAACATCACATTTCAAACTTTATCATTAAAAAAGTATTCATATATGAACAAAGATTTTGCACCAAGGATGTTTATGATAGTATTATTTATAGAAAATCACAGAAGTAATTTAGATGTCCAACAATAAAGGCTCTGTAAAACAAATGATGGTTTTGCATATAATACAACACCATCCTATATTAAAAGGATGCTATAGAGCATTGCAAATGTACTTAATGCTATTGAATTACAGACTTGAAAATGGCTAAAATGGTAAATTCTATTTTTAAACAAAATTTTTACATTTAGAATTTGTATATTTTACCACAATTTTAAAAATCACCAAAAAAGGTATAAACCATATAGACATGTTTTAAGTAAACTTTATATACACTTTTCTAAATTACAGTAGTTTAAATAGTAGTTTAATTTGTTTTGTGGATAACAAAACCTCTGACAATATATTTTAATAATTCAAAATCATATTAGAAGAGAAGATTTTGTAACTACCACATAAAATGTCTTTACTGATTTTGACTGTTCACCCATACCTCCTTTTATAAACATCTATGTGTACGTGCATAAATATACTTTATAAAAAATTGTGTTTTTATATGATAATTAAGAAAACAGATAAATGAAAAGAAGAAAAGAAAAATTCCATAATCCTACTACCTGGTGATTTAGTCTCTGCTCTACATATGTCTATATTTCAAATATATATATTTCTTCTATATTTTGTTTTATATATTTTTAATCTAAAAGACTGATTATCTAAAGAATACCTTTCCAGGTTGTTGAATTTTCTGTAATATCCTGTTTTTTCTTGTCTATATAGACTCTACTTGTTCTACCGAGTATAAACCATAATTCATCATTCACCACTAGCAATGTTAAATGCCTATGCGTTATTATTCACACATAAAGAGAATTTATTCTCTCTGACAGTCATATAAGAACTTTGTTCCAAAACAAAGCTTGTAATCATAATTCTCTCTATAATTGATTTGCTTATTTGGGTCTGAAAACAAAAATATAAATAATAACTAGGGTCAGTTCAAAGAACTACATAGAATTTGAAGCAACTTATTACTAACCGACTCTTAGGGAAACAGCCCCCAAGTCAGAGCATTACAGACACATACTGCAGACAAGATTTTCAGTGCCCCATTCCATCAAGCTAGCACATGTTTAAAAAAATAGCTAAGTCACAATTTTTTAAAGGAATAATGTTACTACTTATACATATATTTATGGCTCAGTATCAAGTACTTATACATATATTTATGACTCTCTTAAGTACAAAAGGAAAACCAATGAACCATCTCTCTCTGATCCAGCAAAGGTCACTAAAAATTAAGAGAGTGCATATACTGTGATTTTTACCAACACACAGTATGTTCTAACAGACTTCCAATCTGAGTCATACAAGAGGTATAATTTAACTTTTAAAGAAACATGCTTTTTGCTCAAGGTACATGCCCTATTCTTGACAATAAAAATAACAGTAATAATGGTAAGTAGCGAACATTTAGTAAGCTCTTATGTGTGTCAAGAAGTATGCCAAACGCTTGGCATGTATTGGCTGCTTGTGATAACACCCTGTGAGAGATGCCATTATCCTTGTTTTATTGCTGTGGAATTCTTTCCCTCAGGTCTGATATTCATGAACGGTATTTCCAAATACACATCTTAAATCTGTCTACGTCCCAGCGCTACCAGCTCTGATTACAGTTTCAAGTCCCGCAATGTCTTGTCTAGACTTCAGCATGTAACCTTCTAACCGGTCTCTCTGTTGTCACATCTGCTGCCCTACGATTCATCCTTAACGCAGTAGGCAGAGTGATCTTTTGATGGCATATATCAGATTTAGTAGTTTCCCTGCTTAAAACCCTGCAATATGTCCCCATAACACATATAATAAAATATTACTACAAACTCCTTATGACCTACAAACCTTTATGTGAGCTGGCCCCTCCTGCCTCTCCTTTCTCGCTTCTCCTTTCTCTCTGAGTTTTCCTCATCCTGTCTTCCACTTTCTGTTCCCGAATTTGAGAAAACTCATTTCAGCCTAGGGGATTTTGCACTTGCTGTGTGCTCTGCCTGAGACGTGGGACCCAGATCTTCACATGCCTAGCTCCTTCCGTCATCCGACGCACAGCCCAAGATAAGCAACTCAGAGAGACTGACTGACAGCTCAATTTAAAGTCACCCACACAGGCACACATACTCTTCCAGATTCCTTTTCAATATCAGTTTTACTTTCCTTCTGCACTTAATCACTGAAAGTGCCTTGTTCATGTATTTGTTTACTTGCCTTGCTGTCTCTCCCTACTGAAGGTGTTACATGGAAAGAGGGACCCTGACTGTCCTATGAGCTGCCTGTCTCTCCAGCACCTAGAATGGCGCCTGATGCTCAGCGTGGCCTCAGGAAAATATCTGTTGACTACATGGACGTACACGTTTACTTACTTCATGGTAATTAGACCAAAATAGTAAGTAAGCAGTTTTTAATTTTATATTTTTAATTTACAAAAGAAAAACAGATTTAAAGGTTTTTCTGACTATGAAAGTACCAGATATATTCTAAAATACATAAACAAAACACCAAGTTTTCATGAAGGAAAATCATCTGTAATGTCACCATCCAGAGATAACCAGCACGAACATTTTGATGAATAAACTTCCAGATTTCTTTCTTTGCAAATGTATGTGTCTGTGTGTTTTAAAAGATGCCTTGTTTTTCTGTCTTAATATCACAGATATTTTTTCTGGTAAAAATTTAAAATTTATACATCATTTTCTTATGGATACTTAGCATTCCATTACACGGATATATCACAATGTATTTAGTTGGGTGGTTTCCATTATAAAAAGGAGATTTTTGCCATTCTGAAAAAAAAGTTAAAATAAATTTCCTTATACATATATCTTTGTAAATCTCTCTAGACCTTTATTTAAGATAAATTCCTCCAAAGAAAAGTACTAGGTCAAAGGATACACATTTAAAATTTCGTATGTTGCCAAACCGTCCTCTGATTCATTCTATCAATTTTCATTTTCAACCAAAATGCCTGAGAACACTCATTTCCCCATCCTGTGTACATTAACATAACATAAGCTTTACAAGCAGAGAGGCAAAAAATAAAAATGTGTTAATTTACATTTTTGGTTCAGATATTTGCATTTTCTTTTGAAAATTAAATATATAAATACAGTTGAAATCTCTTTCAGTCCTATTCATCTACTTTCTTCCCCAGAGATACTACTATATAAACTCAATGTTTGTCATACCCATGCATATTTTTATACTTTTCATATACGTGTTTTTAAATACATGAGCTTACATATATTATTTATTTATATTTATATATTTCCATATATTTCATATTAACATATTTATTCACATTCCGTGTTATTGCAACATATTACATACATTCATATTATACGGTCAATATCATATGGTTCAACCTATATTAGTGAGAGGCTGATAACTGTGGCAATTATTCCCTCTTCTTGCTGGCAAACACAAACTTTTGCGCCAGCCCAGTGGCCTAGTGGTTAAGTTCAGTGCTCTTGGCTTTAGCAGCCCAGATTGTTCCCGGGCACGGACCTACACCACTCATCTGTCAGTGGCCATGCTGTGGCAGTGGCTCACATACAAAAGAGTAAGACTGGCAACAGATGTCAGCTCAGGGCAAATCTTCCTCAGCAAAAAGGAGAAACTCAATTTTCCTCAGGAATTGGACAGAAAGTAATACGTTTAGAGAAGGTAATCCTTTCCTCAGTCCAGGGAGTGAATCCTGATTACTGTAAACCGGAAAGGTGATTTCATTTCTCTCTGTCAGTGACAGGCAACGAGACAGAAGGAAAACCTAGAAGATTCTGGAAAGATTTTTCTCCCCACTAAGAGAAGGTGTGTGGAGTAAGAAGGCCCCTTTCTCTTCTCTCCTTTTAGAAAATTCTCATATAAGGTTGTAACATTTGGAGCCGCTGATACCATGATAGGAAGGTCAAGAGAATTATGAAAATACTGGCATAGACCCCCTCCTGTGCTCATAGAGTACTAAACCACCTCTTGAACTTCCTACCCCTAGACTTGACAAGCAGGAAATAAATGTCCTTAGGCTTTAAGCTTCTTTTAGCTGAGTTTTGGAACACCTACAGCTGAATCCATGCAAATTGACACAAACATCTGTTCATATGTTTACTAAACATTCAAGTTGCATCTGTCAGCTATCACTTCATTGTCTTGGCCCAATTTTCTGTTTGTCTTTTTCCTATTGTTTTATAGGAGTTCTTTATATATTCTGAACACCAATCTTGTGTTGATCACATGCATTATAAACATATTCTCTCCATTTATGGCTTGTCTTTAAACTCTGTTTACAGTGTATTTGATTTCATACAAGTTCTAAACTTTAACATAGTAAAATTTATCAACCTTTCCCTACATGGTTTGTGCTTCCTACATGATCTTTAAGATATCTTTTCTATTCCTATACTGTTCCTACAGTTTCTTCTAGATTACTTTTATAATTTTGCTTTTCATATTTAGATCTTTAATCTACCAGCAAGCTAATTTTATTGTTTCCATATCTTTTCTCTTTGGTCAGTTTGTCTGTTTAATAGTTTAATTTCAAAATACGTCTAGATATCCTGTAGGGCAGTGTCGACCCACTTTATTCCACTTAAAAAAATTATCTTGGCTACTATTGCTTTTTGATGTTGAATATGAATATCTTCAAGTTTCATGAAGAAACTTGCTAGAAATTGCTTTAAAAAGCTCAGAGATTAGAATTAATTCTGGAAAGCTGACAAATTTACAATATTGAGTCTTCTAATCCATGTATATGATATATTTCTCCTTCAATTCAGGTCTCTTATATTCTTCTATTTTGTGTTTTTCTCCATTAATATCCTACACATACTTGTCAAGGATTATTGGATGTTGTAAGGTTTTTGTTGCTTTTGGGAGGGAGAGGACACTGGTACATTAGGAGAGGTCAGTAAAACCAGGTCACACGGAGCCTTTGAGTCATAAGCAAGGAGTCTGGATTTGAGCAGGCGTTTGTCAGCCAAGATTTGTTTGCTAACTAATGTGGCTAGAGCACAGTCAGCAGTAGGAATGGTAAGAAGAGGTCAGAAAAATAGGCAAGGACTAGATCATGGAAGGCCTTTATACCAGAGACACATTCAGCTGCAATTTAACAGACTACTTAACTATTGAAGGCTTAAAGAAAATGCAGAGATCCACAGGTCTCACACAACTTGTCTAGTCATAGCCAATTCAGGCTCATATAGCAGTTGAACAATGGTATTAAGAGCTCTTTAAAAACCTTTGCAGTTGGAATCCTTAGAATGTGTAAGCTGTCTTCTACTTGCTTGTCACCTCATGGTCACAAAACAGTGCTACACTTCTAAGCCTGATGTTCTGGTTCCCACACAAGAAAGGAGAGAGAGCAAAGGGAGAAAAAAGCTTTCTCTTAGCCTTTTTATTATTATTATTTTTTTAAAGCCGAGATAGTAAGTTTACATTTTTAATTTTATTTTATTTTACTATTTTATTTATTTTTATCTTATCTTATTTTATTTTATTTTATTTTTGAGGAAAATTAGCCCTGAGCTAACTGCTGCCAATCCTCCTCTTTTTGCTGAGGAAGACTGGCCCTGCGCTAACATTCACGCCCATCTCCCTCTACTTTATATATGGGATGCCTACCACAGCATGGCGTGCCAAGCGGTGCCATGTCCGCACCCGGGATCCGAACTGGTGACCCCTAGGCCGCAGAAGCGGAATGTGCGAACTTAACCACTGCACCACCGGGCCAGCCCCTTAGCCTTTTTATTATTAAGGAAGCCTCTCCAGATACTTCACCTATATCTCATTAGCCAAAAATGTGTCAGCTACCCAAAAAGTCTGGAAAATCAAGTTTTGATAGCTGGGCACACTGCTGCCTTGAACAAAATCCAAGATCTGTTAGTGAAGATTAAGGGGAATTTTGGGTGGATAGCCAACAGTATCTGCCCCAGGTTTGTAAGTCACGCACAAGAAGTTTGGATTTTATTGTAAACGTGGGAAGCTGTTTATAAGGAAAATTACTTGATTCCATTGAAGTCTAAGAAGGATTATCAGTAGGTTATGTAAAAAATAGATTGGAGAAAGTCAAGAGCAAAATCAGAGAGATAGATTAAGAAAAATTTTGCCATAGTCTAGGCAAGAATTGATGGTGGCTTGGAATAAGATAGCAGCAGTGTAGATGGGTCAAAAAAAGAGAAAACTGGGATAGGTTTTAAAGCCAGAATGACTGGCCCCCAGGTTTCCAGCTTAAGCAACTCGATTTATAGAGGTGCCATTTGGGAAGGGTCAGACCAAGCAAGTAACACAAAAAGTTGACCCTGATGAACTCGTCTTTTCCAGCTACTAAACTAAATATAACCTATTTTGTAAATTTCAGCACATTCTTTCCCCTAAGTAGTGTGTGAGAAATAATTACATTATTTCACATATTCAAAGAAATTTTAAGATATACTATGTGGAAAGCATTGTGCTGGCACTGTGAGGAAAACATAAGTTCATAACACATAACCTAACTCCAATATACTTAACAATTTTCCCTATTCTAACATTAGAGTTTCAATATCAAATGTAAGGTCATTTGTATCTATTCACCAGGTCTGAGTTTAGAGACAGAAGACTGTTTCACTTATGTTCAGCATTTTAAACTGCCTAAAATTATAGCTTCAAAGGAACAACCTCGGCCAATATAAAATCCTGTAACTAACAACTATGACTTCTAAAATTTAACGAAAGGAGAAAAACCTAAGGTGTTTGGAGTATTTTAAAGTAATATTTTTATTTATAGTAGCAAAGTCACAGCTTAAAGACATTTTTCGCCCTAACTGGACTGTCAGCAAAGCCACAAGCACTGTACATTATTTGAACCGCTAACTCCATTGACCTACACTTATATACCCAATGAGAAAATTTATGTTACATCTCCCATATTAATTCACTTCTCATTTTTTTTCCTTAAGTAAAAAGATTACATCCAAAAGATACTCAAAGTAACAGTAAAGTAAGTTTGGGATTGTCTAGGAAAATAACTCATGAACTCTTACATATATATCTATTTTCCAAACATAAAGGAAATTGCAGAAGGTAAACTGGGAAAGATAAAAAGGCACTTGGTCACAGATGTAACTTGTTCATTCTTTTCTCTAAAAACATTAGGAAAAACTAGAATCCAAAATATTAGAATGACCTACTTACTCTCTTATCAATCCACTTCCATCCAAATAAAAAACAAAACAAAAACTCTTAACAGTGACAGTAAAATTACTCTCAATGAAACAAAACTCAGCTATGATACATTCATGCAACAGCTGTAAGGTTTTGGGTTCTTTTTTTAGCTATAAGGTTTTTAAGTAACTTTTCTTCCCCGGCAAACAGACTCATCACTCACCATTTTAACACTGGGGATTCCAGATATCTGTGAGCATCTCTAAAGGCCCATTAATCACAGTAATTGTAATTTTGCTGAATGAAAAATCTGAATCACACTTGTTATCTTGGCTGATATGCAGGAGACAACCTCAAAATTAGAGAGGGGTACCTGGCAGAGCAGGTCCATCTCAACATGATTTTCTAATTCTACTAACTTTCTTGAATACAGCTACCTTCTATAGTCTTTTAAAGTTTTCAGTTTTACTGCATCTTATGGAGAAAATTACAAGCGACAGCAGTGTTCCCTAATCTGGAGGTTGAGGAAAGTCTTGTGACACATTCTTTAAAAATGTCAAGGGTTTTCTATATACTGGGTTAAATTTATGCAGTCCAATATACACAGAACGATAGATGACCAGTAATAGATTCCTGCTTACTTTAGGATAAATGCTCTACGACAAAGAAACATTTTCTACTTAATATTCAAGGTCATTATTGCATCCTCTTCTAATTTCAATTCTAACTATATTAGCTTTTAAATAAAGAACTATTTTAGACTTCATTAGATCAGAAGTCACGGTTAAGCAACAGGGAGTATATTCCCTGTTGTTTCTAAAATAACAGTTTAGAAAACAAACTACAAAATGGATCCTACAGAGTCAATGAAGTTGCAAATGGTTTCCATTTGTCAAAGGCAGAGTCTGATCAATTAACTTTTCCATTTTATAGAACCTGATTTAGGAAAGAAAACATTTATACTTACATAAAAGAAGTATTTTATTTATTTATTAAAAATAAATAAAGTATTTAATTTAAAGTACAGTCAAGAAGGTGTGCCTTCC
Source organism: Equus asinus (assembly GCF_041296235.1). Taxonomy (NCBI): domain Eukaryota; kingdom Metazoa; phylum Chordata; class Mammalia; order Perissodactyla; family Equidae; genus Equus; species Equus asinus. The sequence continues at coordinate 14,213,608 of NC_091816.1, forward strand.
CCAAACGCATCAGGAAATCACCAGAAGCAAAAGGGTAAGAGACGAATCCCAGATTCCAGCTAAAAAGAACTGAACAAAACACTGCAAGTAATCATTCCTCCTTGGGGAAGAAAAACAAATGGCTGAGTGCCGCTCTAAGAAGAAACATTAGCTGGGGAGCAGAAGATCAGGTATCCTGGACAGCGGAGAGCCCAGAAGAAAGTGTCCTAACTGTGTCCTTTTCACTCCTCAACATTGTCACACTGTCCCCCACGCTACTGCAGAATATGAACGCAGCATCTCCAGCACAGCTCCACCACAAAGAGGGGCAACAGCACGATAAAACATAGGAACTTGCCTGGGGTTGGAAGCAAAGTACCAGGGAACTCCCAGTTAGGTAACTACGACGAAGGGGACAGCACTTAGAAAAGAGACGGGCCAGAGAAACCCTGAGCAACCAGGGTGTAGCTGACCCAAAATCACCAACTGGAGCCTCTCTACCCTCAGACACGTCCCTATTTGCCTCAAACCACTCAGAGGACCAAAACCTAGAACACAGGCTTTTACTTCCCCTAAATCCAACCCCCATCAAAACCCATCCTCCCACACAAACACAGTATTGGCCCAAACAGCTGTTAGTTCCAAGGGAATATAAGCTCACAGCGGAAAATAATGAGATGCCTGAGGAGTGCAAGCATCATGAAAGAACAAAATGAAAGCAGAATTAATAGACCAAAAACAGACATTTAAAATTGGCAAATTAAATGGTGCTACAGAAAAAATGCAGAACATGGAAAACATGACATGAGAACAAAAATCTACCAAGTAAAACTGGAAATATTGTCATGAAAAATATAAAAGGAGTGATTTTGAAACAATGAATTGATTGCATAGAAACAGAAAGAAATAATAAATTCCTGAGAAAATCAGGTTGAAGAACTCTTCCAAAAAGCATCTGAAATGGGTACACAGAAGGAGAGAATGAGAAGAGATAGTAGAAACAGAAGATAGGAAGAGAGGAAACAGACATAGAAATAATGACAGGACTTTTCCTAACTAAAGGAAAGTGTAAAATTTCAGGTAATAAGAGTTCACGAAGTGCCAAACAGAATGGACACACACATTAGAGTGAAGTCTAGCAGTATCAAAAGCTATGAAAATTCTAAATCCTTCAGAAGAAAACACAGATCATCTAAAAATAACAGGAATCAGCTGATTTCAGACTAAAGTCAACCTCAACTTTAAGGAAAACCATTTGGATGCTTAATTCCATATCTAGCTAACTTTGTATTTACATGTAAGACCAAAATTAAAGTAATCTCAGATATGTAAAATCTCAAAGCTGAACACAAAAACATCCCAGCTGAAAGTACTCTGGGGAGAAGACTTCAGCCGGATGAAAAAGGAATGCAGTAGTTTGTGTGTATCTACGTATCATGAATTAACTCAGTAAAAACCTACTGCTGTCTCAAGGAACACCGAACAATAAACATTCTAACAAACAATTACAATGTATGGATTACAAAGAGTACACAGCAAGCCTGAGATAGGAAAGCCTCCCTAATAAGACCTAAAGAATAAGCAGTTAAGTCAGAATGGTTCAAACAGAGAGATGTAATAAAGATGCGGAAAGAGACAACAACATAGCATCAACTAACTTTCTGCCATAAAAATCACAAAGAGAAGGGGCCAGCCCAGTGACATAGTGGTTAAGTTTGTGTGCTCTGCTTTGGCAACCCAGGGTTCACTGGTTCAGATCCCCAGGCACGGATCTACTACCACTCATCAAGCCATGCTGTGGTGGCATTCCACATACAAAATCGAGGAGGATTGGCAAGATGTTAGCTCAGGGACAATCTTCCTCACCAAAATAAATAAATGAATAAATAAAATCAGTTATTCCAGATATAATCAAAGAAAAGCACATTAAAACGTGAATACTGGTTTTTTTAAATCAAAAAGCTAAGAAATATGTTTTAAATTATATTTGGACACATGTACAAAAATGCTCACAGGGGCACTATTCATAACAGCCAACATATGGAAACTACCCAAAGGTTCATCAACAGTAGAATGGACAAGAAGTGGTATATGCACACAATGGAATTCTATATAACAATGAAAATGAACAATCTACAACTATACAAGATGGATGAATCTCACAGAAAATAGCATATACTACATAACACCATTTATATTAAGTTCAAAAACAGAAAAATTAATCTATGGGTGGTAGAGGGGTAGTGACTCAAAGGACACAAGACAGGGGCTTCTGGATCACTGATAATGACCTGATTCTGGATCTGGGTGCTAGTTAACCAGGTACATTCACTTCGTGAAAATTCACCTCATTATACACTTATGATTTGTGCACGCTTCTGTGCATATCTTATATTTCAAAAAAGAAAGTATGAAAATGACTAGTGTTGTCAAGGGCATGGTAGCAATACAAATTAGTAGAATGTTTTAGTAAAGCAAATTTAGTAACATACATATATATGTTTTGCATATATATATGTAAAAACTCTCTAAAAATATATGTAGACCACTGTCTTAAGAACTTTTAGCAATTGCCCTTTTTGTTCATTTCAGACTCAAAGCCCAGAGCTCCTATAACTCTATAATTTCACAAATATCAAGCCAGTTTTCCTCAGAAATAATAACTACCTTACAGGCTGATAAGGAGTAAATGAGTAACAACTGTCAAAATACTTCCTAAATACTAAAAGGCTGTACCAATACTAGATGTTCTTAATCTCACTAGACTTGGGAGTCTTAACCCGAGCAACGATTCTCAACCCTGCCTGCATGTGAGAATCTCCAGAACAGTTCAAAAAAACACAAAGTCCTACCCCTATTCCTACGATTTAACTGGTCTAGGGTCAAGAACCATGCTCTCAAGATGAGCATCGGTATCAGCACTACCTGAGACTTGTTAAAATGCAGATTCTCATGGGACCCGTCCCGTGGCTGAGTGGTTAAGTTCACGCACTCCGCTTCGGAGGCCCAGGGTTTCCCTGGTTCGGATCCTGGGCACGGACATGGCACCATTTGTCAGACCACGTTGAGGCGGTGCCCCACATAGCACAACTAGAAAGACCCACAACTAAAAAATATACAACTGTGTACTGGGGGGATTTGGGGAGAAAAAGCTGAAAAAAAAAAAAAAAGATTGGCAACAGTTGTCAGCTCAGGTGCCAATCTTAAAAAAAAAAAATTGCAAATTCTCAGACTCTATTCCAGACCAAGTGAATGAGAAATCTGGGGAGTGTGGCCTAGCAATCTGTTTTAACAAGGCCTCCAGGTGACTCTGGTGTAAAGTTTGAAAGTTTGAGAACCATAGCTCTAATGCTTCTGGAAGATGGTGATCATCTGAAAATTACATAAAATTTGTTCTTTAAGTATATCTTTCTGGGGAGAATCTCCATACTTTTCATCAGATTCTCAAAAGAGTGTAAACAAAATTAAGAACCACTTGTATTAGCTCGGTAGCTTTTAAAGTGCAGTCCATGACCCCTGATGGTCCCTGAGACCCTTTCTGGGGGTCTGAGAAGTAAAAACTATTCACGAGATAATACTATGATGATTTTGGTTTTTTCACTGTCAAGACAGTAATAGTGCATGATTTTATGACATCATGTGTTGGTCATTTGGAAAATGTCCTCTTGGTGCTTTTGATGTATGATACAAAAGCAATGGTGAATCTTGGCATAAACCACGATGGTGGCACCAAGCTGCACTATTAGTCATTTTATTCTTCACCACCAGGCACTCACAGTTTAAGAAAAAAAAGCTGCCAGTTTCACTCAAGAATGTCCTTCATGAAAATGTAAATACTATTAATTTTTTTAAATTCCAATCCTTGAGTACGTATCTTTTTGATATACTTGTGACAAAATGAGAAATACTCATTAAGCACCTCCACTACACAGCAAAGTACGGTCGTCTTGCAGGATAGCACTTATGCAACCATGTGAGCTCAGTTTGACCTGTGTATCTGACAGACATTTTCTCGAGAATGATCAAAATGAGTTTGTCACTTCAAGGAAAACAGACAGTATTTGTTCCCAATGATAAAATTTGAGCTTTCAGGCAAAAACGCAAGTTTTGTAAAACTTACATCTGCCACCGTGGGCTTAACAGTTTCCCAATACTTAAAATACTTTTCTGATGAGGTTGGTGGTGACATTAACAAATGTGCTTAATATTTATTTATAAAGTGAAATGTGTCAACATTTGGAAGATATGCACAGCTCAGTGAACTATTTTTCAAATGACCAAAACATGTAGAGGGTAAGATCCATTCATGCAAGATATACCAATGGATTTTAACATAGCAGAGCATGAAAAATTTATTGACATGGCTTCAGATTTCACATTGCAACTAACCTTTACGAAACTACTATTTATCAAGTTTGGGCGTAGTATTAAAGAAAAAAGTCTAAGATTATTTGAAAATGCTATTAAAATATTCCTTCTTTTTCTAACTACATACCTGTTTAAAGTAGGATTTTCTTCACATACTTCAATCCAAATCATAAAGAAAAACAAATGGCATGAAGAAGCAGATCTATCTTCTATTAAGTTAGACATTAAAGTGACTTGCAAAGTGTAAATTAATATCTCTCTTCTCATTAATCTTTGTTTTGGAAAATAGTTACTTTTCATTAAAAGTGTGATTTACTCTAACACATAATAGAGTTTATTATTTTTTTAATTTCTCAGTTTTAATTCCTAATATAATAAATCTCCATAGACATAATCCACATAAACAAAAGCTCTTTCAATTATTTTTAAGAGTGTAAGAGTCCTGAGATCAAACATTTTGATACCCACTGCATTTTGACTATAAACTTCCTCAAGGGCACGAAATAATGCCAGTTTCATCATCTTGCTCCTTATAGCACCTAGATTTAGTGCGTTGTTACTGAACCACTGCAAAACCTTTCGGCTCAGGCCAGATTCCTGAGAAACTGTCCAAAGGGGGAAACACACTACAGAATTGTCCCAGTGACTGGTAACTAAGCAAGTTGCATGTAGGTCTTTTGAATTTCCACAAACACTTCATTAATACTTAGTTTCATATTGTCAAAGAAGGACCACATTTACTCTCAGAAATGTGAATGTACGGAAGGGACAAAAGGGTATCCTCAACATATCACTAAGATTCACTCTACTGAATATGCTATTTCCCATATTTCATGTTGGTAATATTAAGAAATGAGTTCTCCCTAGGACAACAGAGAGATCAAAATGCCCACTATAATGGATACCCCCTTTTAAAAATTTTTAATTGTGGTAAAATAACTTAAACACAAAATTTACCATCTTAACTATTTTTAAGTGTTAGTTAAGGGGCATTAAGTATTTTAAAATTGTTTTAGGTTTTCTTGACTGTCAAAATGAGTTTTTTTCTTAACTGCTTCCATGAATCAAAACATATAGCAGCTTATCTTCAAGATTTTCTAACAATTTCAAGTAGTCTTTTAAAGAAAGGAGCTCCTAAAATGGCCTTCTTCCATTTAATTATGAGGTTCTTCAAAGGTTACTTCCAATCACACTTTTTTATGTTTATGAAGTGACTGATCAAAAGATCAGAAAGTCCAAAATCTTAATAACTGTGAATGTTCCAATACCCCACTTACTAAAAGCATGGTCTCAATCACATCCTGGTCACAATGTTTTAAGAAAGCATTTATATGCAGTTTTGCTTTATTTTAAATACCTAGGAAAAAAGCTGGGGGGAATACGCCAAAATGACCACAGTGACTGCCCTGGGGCAGTGAGATGATGGACCACTTTTTATTGCACTTTCCAAAATTTCCACAATTACTTTTTTTAAAATATTTTATTTTTCCTGTTTCTCCCCAAAGCCCCCCAGTACATAGTTGAGTATTTTCAGTTGTGGATCCTTCTAGTTGTGGCATGTGGGAGGCCGCCTCAGTATGGCTTGATGAGCAGTGCTGTGGCCACGCCCAGGATCTGAACTGGCGAAACCCTGGGCCGCTGAAGGAGAGCACACAAACTTAACCACTTGGCCACAGGATCGGCCCCCTGTACCATAACTTTTATTTTCAGAAAACAAATTTGAGAAAGCAATCACAATTGTCAAATTATAAAATGACTGGGGCCGGCCCAGTGGTGTAGTGGTTAAGTGTGCACACTCCACTTTGGCAGCTCAGGGTTCGAAGGTTCAGATCCAGGCACAGACCTACACCGCTTATCAAGCCATGCTGTGGAGGAGTCCCACATACAAAATGGAGGAAGATGGGCAAGGATGTTAGCTCAGGGACAATCTTCCTCAAGCAAAAAGGGGAGGATTGGTAGCAGATGTTAGTTCAGAGCCAATCTTCCTCAAAAAATATATATATATAATGACTCAGAAGAATTTATTTCTCTTCGCTATCAACTTTCTACTTGAATAGCATGGGCCAAATGATTTTCAGACAGCCTGATATGGGTTTAAATCTGGCTCTATCACTTGACAGCTATGTGACTTTGGACAACACATTACACTCTGAGTCTCAGTTTCTTCATTTGTAAAACAGACCTGAAACTTTCCTCATACGGTTGCTGTAAGGATTAAATAAAATTACATTGGGAAAGCACAAAAACCACTCAAAGGCAGTTGTTGCTATTTTTTATTAGTTTTTATACTGTCTAGTAACAATATCAAAACTAAGTTCCTTCATATATATGCCAACAGAGCAGTGAAAGCACTTTGATGACAAAGGACTGGACTAATATACATGGATTATTATTTACACATTTAAGAAAGTCAGAAGATCAGAAATTAGAAGTGTCAACTTACAAAGTTCACTTGCTCAAACATTTATAGAGCACATACTATGAACAATTCACTGAATTACATATTGAACTGCTCTAACTACATACCTCGAATTGTCTGCTTTCATCAAATTCCAATAGGGTATCAGCGACACTTTCCTGCTGCTAAATATTTGTGGATTTTTTGGGGGGAGAGAGGCAACCAAGTTTTTGATAGCTTGCTATAAGTTTTTAAATTAGTCCAAAAGGGTTTTTTCCCAAATAAGAACATTTTCCTGCAAAGATGAAAAGCATAGCTTGGCATCTCTCCTCAAGACATTAGAAAAAAGTAGCTAAAACATATTCATTAAACTGTAATTCCATGTCATTTCTTTCCAAAAACACAAACTTCCGCAGTCACCATGAGAACAGCCTGAGCTTTTGGAAATGGAGCACTGCACATCGGATTAATAAGATGGATGAGACTGTCAAAATGGTTTCCATGGCTGGTGAATCTAACAGAATGAAGGCATCGGATCTGTTCAGTGTCTAGTTATACACGAACACATCCCAGCTTTTCAAAAGCATTCTATCTAGGCATTAGCTGAGCATCAGGAGCTTTAGGCTATTTTTAAACTATACCTGATGATACAGGGACTTTAGCTTTAAGGACTTTTGGTCAATCAGTAAATTAAAACAAGTTCTTTTCAGTTTGTAGTTAATAAAAATCATCTGCTAACCACCAAATGCCTCTTCACTTTTTTTTTTACTCTACTACAGAAGAAAAAAGTTGCAAGTCCAAAAAACCAAACCAACAAACAGCTGCCACCAACCATGAGTTGAATTTGTGTTACAGCGAAAAGGCAAAAGGGAAAGGAAACTTCACATCACTTTATTTCCCCTTTTTCTACAACTAAAAAAAAAAAAATTCACTAGTCTAAACAGAATAGGGAGCTGACACACTCCAAAAACACAGCCTCAGAAAAGAAAAAAGGGTTTAAGCTCACACTGCTTTAATTCTATACAGAAGCACCTGAACCGACAGGCAAAACAAGTTTCCACTTGACAAAGCACCCAGCAGCTCAGGGCAGGGAGAAGCAGTCTTGGACACCTGATGAAGCCTGAAAAGGAAAACCCAGTGGGCAAACCAAAACCAAACACTCCGAACTTTCCTCAAGTACTTGCACTCAAATGATGTTTAGAAAGGGGCCCTCAAACGTTAGCCTGAGCACCCAGGCTTTAGTAGAAATCCCCAAAAAACTCACCCTCCTCAAGTCTTATTAGGAGTCCCCACTGATGATACAAGGCATGCACTCCCCCAGCGTCAAGGCCACGTCCCACCTTTCTGGGCATTTTTGTCAGGAGAATAAACATAAGCCAAAGTAGCTTCCAGGACCCTGACATAAGGGAAAAATATGAATTAAGAGACACTTGTCTCTTCACCTGTATCTACCGCATATTTCAGTCAACCACCCAAAAGATTTCTTTGTCCATGAAGCAAAAGGAGGCTATTAAATAAACTTAAGAATAAACTACTCTAATGTTTTCACCCACATTTCATCACAAGACTCATGATGACGTTTATTCCTTTCCAAAACTACCACTGCAATAAAACATTTTCTTAGCATCATTTACATTCCTTGATTACTTTTTTCCTCCTGGGCTCTAAGCTTAAGATCTTATTTTTTAACACGTTTATGCTCACAACTTGGCCCTTGATGATATGCCTTCTATTCCCCAGGTACGTTTCTTTGGCCTTTTAACTGCCAAAGAATCACTTCAGTTCTGGAAGGAAGGAACACCTAGCTTGTGATCTTTTCAGTTCCTTGGCAAGGAAGAGGACGCCCCAGGGGAGAGAAAAGGCAGGTGACTAGACTATGGTTTCCATGGCTGGTTTCTTGTCAAAAACACTTCATGTAAACAGACTATGAGGAAGACCTGTTAACTATAAAATGCCCCTAGCAGCATGTCTCCGGTTAAGGCTCCCCAGAAAGCGGCACGTAGGCTATATAAACTGAGATATAAAATGGTGATGTTTCATCACTGAAAAGCTACTCCTGCAGGAGGTGATCCTGCAAACCTTACCGAGACTCCATCTATTCTAGGGCAGAGCTGCACGTCCACCAAATGGAAAGAAAGACCAAAGGGAGTCATCCTGGAAATCTCAGGCCTCTATTGCTAGCCTTGAAATTACTTATCAGTTAATTTCTGTAAAAATAAGCAAAAGAAAAAAATTTAAGGTCAAATCCCAAGCAAAGCTGTAAGAAGAATTTGAGCAGAACAATATCCCTATGGACAAAGAATACAGAAGAAAATGCCCAGAAAACAGACAAAATTATGATGTACTATTTCAATACTAGCTTAAAAACTATGAAAACGATGCAAGATATGAAAGAACAGCATGAATCTGAATTAGATATAAGATGATAGAATGCAGGAAATAATTCAAAATTTTAAAAAATTCATATCAGAAATAAAGAGTAAATAATAAGTAAAACAAAAGTGAAAAAAAGCCCACAGATAATGCCTCATGTCAGGGATCAGCAAACCACAACCCACATGCCAAATCTGGCCACCACCTGCTCTTATAAATAAAGTTTTACTGGAACACAACCACACCTATTAATTTATGTATTGGATACTTTACCGCACAAAAGCAGAGCTGAGTTGAAAAAGAGACCATAGAGAGCACAAAGCCTAAAATATTTACCAACTGGACACTCACAGAGAGTTTCCCAACTCCTGCCTTAAGAGAAACAGAAGGTAAAAGAAGGAAGTTTTTAAAAAAACAAAAAGAAATGAAAATATATTTTTTAAAAAGGATTCAAGAGTAAGTCACAATTATTAGGGGCTAGGGTGAGGTGGAAATGGGTAGTAATTGTTTAAATGGGTACAGAGTGTCTGTTTAGGGTGATGAAAAAGTTTTGCAAACGGACAGTGCTAATAGCTGTACAACACTGTGAATGTACTTAATGCCTTTCAACTGTATACTTAATAATGGTTAAAATGGGGGTTGGCCCTACGACCCAGTGGTTAAGTTTGGCAGCCCAGGCCACTTCAGCAGCCCAGGTTCAGTTCCCGGGTGTAGACCTATACCACTCATCAGTGGCCATGCTGTGGCAGAGACCGACATACAAAAAAGTAGAGGAAGATGGCACAGATGTTAACTCAGGGTGAATCTTCCTCAGCAAAAAAAAAAAAAAAAAAAAAGTTAAAATGGTAAGGTTTATGTTATGTATATTTTACCATACACACAAAAAAGAGCAAGTGACAAATTTAGAAGACAGCCAAAGTTCCAAAATACATAAAAGCAAGGAAAAAGAATAAATACTAAAAAGTATAATTCAGGAAAACTTTTCTAAAATAAAAGAGCTGAAACTATGTAAAGGAAAAGCTTATCACATACCTGAGAAAATCAACTTGGAGGGGCTAACAACAAGATATACTCTAGTAGAATACATGGACATTAATGAAAAAGGAAAAACATCCTTCCGACATCCAGGAAAAAAGACCAAGGGAAAGAAAATCAAATTTCCATCAGACTTTCAACATTAATAGTTTTGACCAAAACAAAATGGAATAACTTTTTAAATACGGGAAAGAAAACAAGAACCAAAGATTTTACATCCAGCCAAGTGACTTCCAAGAAAAAGGCAACAACTGTTACTGACATTAAAAAGTTTTCAGGGAATACTGTTTCCAGGACATCAGCCTGAGTAAACCCTAGAGAACTAATGAGGGACCACCAAAATAAGTAGAGAAATCAAAATGAGGAATAGTGGTGAACATTTACAAAAAAATAGATACAGAGCTGTAGCTATATATAATGATTCCAGGTATCTACTGCTATATAACAAACTATTCCAAAATTCAGTGGCTTAAAATAACAACCACTTATATTTCTGGTGACGCTGTGCGTTAACTAAGTTCAGTCATCTGGATGGAACATCCAAGGTGGTTTCACTCACTCAGCTGGCAGCAGGTACTGGCTGAGAGCTTCAGTGGGGGCTGCTGACCAGCCTTACTTCTCGCTCCACAGTCTTTCTCAAAGCATGGTGGCTGGATTCCAAGACGGAGAGTCCCAATGCATGAAAATGAAAATTGCAGATCTCTGAAGGCTCAGACATTATACAGCATAACTTCTGCCACATTCCATTCATCCTAGCAAATCACAAGATCAATTCAGATACAAGGGGCGGGAAAGAGGCTCCACCTTTTGATAAGAGGTGTAGTATAAGGCACATGAAGGAAGAGAATTTATGGTACCCACCTTGGGGACCACCTACCACACGTATACTTGCAGAACTAAAACAAAACGAAATTTATGAGAGAAAGTATGTAACGGCTACATCCTCTGACAATGGAGCAAGAGTAATGGAGCAAAAATAAGGACAGTATATGCAAAATATTTTTTAACTGTTTTCAGTAATTATGTTGGTGTCTGTATTATTATTCCAAGACTATTTGTGCATACTATAGGATAAAGCAAATGAGTAATTACGAGATATTCTGATTCTATAATCCCCTTGGTCCTTGAGAACCAGAAGTCTAGGTACGGAAGAAATAATGTACAGACATAATATTTAAAAAGTTTAGAAAAAACCCTAAATTGGAATTGGAATTGGAAGTATTATTGTTAATTAATGGGTTAGATTAAATGAAACAAACAGATGTCAGAATGAGTAAAAAACTAACACCCAAATATATACTCTCTATAATAGACATACTTTAAATATAAAGACACAGATAGGTTGAAAGCAAATCAATATAAGAAATAAGAAACATATATACATGAAAATATAAAATATAAGAGATATAAGATATAAAAAAGACATAAGAGATCTAAACAACACCATCAACTACCTTGATTTAACTGATATTATAGAACATTACAATCAACAATTACAGAATACATGTTCTTTTCAAGAGATTTCACCAAAATAGAGTAAATCTGGGCCAAAACACAAGTCTCAGTAAATTTAACAGGAGTGAAATTATACAGAGTATGTGCTCTGATCACAATAGAATTAAATTAGTAATCAACAATAAGATATCCAGCATACTCCACGAATTTAGAAATTAAAAACCACACTGCTAAACAATCCACAGATCAAGAAAGAAACCACAAAGGAAATTGGAAAATATTTCAAATTGAATGATAATGAAAATACACACCTTAAAATTTGCAGGATGCAGCTAAAGCGGTGATTAGAAGGAAATTTATACTTTTAAACTCAGATTAGAAAAGTCTAAAACTAATTACCTCAGTTTTCACCTTAAGAAGCTGGAAAACGAGAAACAAACTAAACGTGGAAGGCAGCTTCTAGGACGGCTCCCAATGATCCCAATATCCCAGGACATATGCCCTTGTGTAATCCTCTCCCCTTGAGTAGGGGCTGGACCTACTGTCTTCCTTCTAACAAACAGAACCCAACAAAAGTTAACAAGTTAACACTTCCGAAACTCGATTTTCAAGACTCTGGATTCCACCTGCTTACCCTCTCTTGCTCTCTCATTTGTTCGCTCTGATAGTAGTCAATTGTCACGCTGTGAGCTGCCCTATAGAACTGAGGGAGATCTCAGTCCAACACCCTGTGAGGAACGAAACCCTGCTAACAATTATATGATCAAGTTTGGAAGCAACTCCTCCTTCAACTGTCTTCAGATAAGACCACAGCCCCAGCCCACATCTTGACTGCAACCAAATGAAAGACCTTGAGGCAGAGAACACAGCCCACATTCCTAACCCACACCTGGAATCCCGACCCACAGAAACTGTGAAATAAGAAATGTTTGTTTTTGTTTATTTTTTTAAAGACTGGCACTGAGCTAACAACTGTTGCCAATCTTTTTTGTTTTTTTCCTGCTTTATCTTCCCAAATACCCCCTGGTACATATTGTATATCTTAGTTGCAGGTCCTTCTAGTTGTGGCATGTGGGATGCCACCTCAACATGGCCTGATGAGCGGTGCCATGTCCACACCCAGGATCCAAACTGGCGAAACCCTGGGCCACTGCAGCGGAGCACGAGAACTTAACCACTGGGTCATGGGACCGGCCCCCAGTGTTTGTTATTTTAAGCTGCTACATTTTGGGGTAGTTGCATGCACAGCAATAAATAACAAATATAGTAAACTCAAAATAAGTTGAAGGAAGATAAGAACAGAAGTCAGTGAAATGAAAAACAAACACTAGAGAAAATTAACAAAGCCAAGAGTTGGTTCTTTGAAAAGATCAACAGAATTGATAAAGTCCCTCACTAGGCTAATCAGAGGAAAACACAAATTACCAGTATGAAAAATAATAGAGTTCACCTCAACAGCTCTTATAGACAATATAACAATAATAAAACAGTATTATAAACAACTTTATGCAAACAAATTTGCCAACACAGATAAAACGAACAAATTCCTTGAAAGATAAGACTGACCAAAGCTGACAAATAAAGAGAAAAGTCTCTTAGCCCTATACCTATTAAAGGAATTAAATTCATTAACAAAAGTTTAACTGGTCTAGCTGGTTTCATTGTGGATAGTCTATCAAGTATTTAAAGAAAATTGATGCCAATTCTCCAAAAACTCATTCAGAAAATAGAGAAATGAACTCTTCCAAACTCTCTTGGAGGGCAGGGGGGACGGGATGGGGACGGGACACAGCATAATTCTAATGCCAAAGCCTGACAAAGACATAACAAAAAAGAAAATTCCTGACCAATATTTCTCATAAACTCAGATGCAAAAATCTTTTACAAAATATTAGCACATAAAATCTAGCAATATATAAAAAGGATAATACACATCATGACCAAGTAGGGTTTATCCCAAGAATGCAAAGTTGACTTAAAACTTTTGAAAATCAATATAAAACAACATATTAAATGAATAAAGGAGAAAACCCATAGGATCATCTCAACATATGCAGAAAAGGCATTTGATAAAATTTAACACCCTTTCACAATAAAAACACTCAACAAACTAGGATTAAAAGAGAACTTCCTCAATCTGATAAAGGACAGCTATGAAAAACTTAATGCTAACATCTTACTTAATGGTGAAATATTGAACATTTTCCCCCTAAGAGCTGAAACGAGGCAAAGATGTCTACTCTGCCACTTTTGCTCACCACTGTCAAGAAAAAGAAATACAAGGCATAATTGTCTCTATTTGCAGATAATATTATTTTTTAACAAAAATCCTAAAGAATCTATAAAAGAGCTACTAGAAATAATAATTGAGTTCTAGGTCATAGGATACAAGGTTAATATACAAATTGACCATATTAACAGCAGACAATTAAAAAACAAAAATTTTCAATATCCATTATGATAGCATCAATATACATTAAAAAAAAATTTCAGGAAAAACAAATGTCACGAAAGACTCCACACTAAAAATGCCAAAAACTGCTGAGAGCAAATAAAGAATTGGAAGACTCACTATTGTTAAGATGTCAATTTTCCCCAAATTGATGTACAGATTCAGCCTAATCACAATCGGAATCTCAGCACACTCTTGTAGAAACTGACAAGCTGATCCTAAAAGTTCAATAAAAGTGTAACAGACCTAGTAGGTACAAAGCAATCTGGAAACAGATGAGCCATGCTGGAGTTCACTATCGACTTCAAGACTAACTACAAAGCTACAGTGACCAGGCCATGTAATACTGGCATAAAAATGGACACATAGATCAATGAGACAGAATGAAAAGTCTGGTAGAGACCCCAACTTAAACAAACATCTGATTTTTGATAATGTTGAAAAAGCAATACGAAAGAAAAAGCAAGGTCTTTTCACAAATGGTGCTAGGAAAACGGGATATTCATATGAAAAAAAATAAACCTCAATCTAAGCTCACAGATAAGACAAAAGTGAACATAAGATTAGTAACAAACCTAAATGTAAAAGCTAAAACTATAAAGCTTTCAGTAAGAAATAAGTGTCTTTGTGACTTGGGAATAGGTGAAAGTTCTTATCCAGGTCATAGGTCACAGAAAGCAATAACCATAAAATAAATATATAAATAAAATAAATTTAGTTAAATTTGAAACTTCTGTTTGAAGGACCCTATTAAGTAAATGAATCAGCACAACATTTATCTGACAAAGGATTAACATGCAGGCTCTCTAAAGTATTCCAAAAACTCAAATAATGAAGAGATAAACCCAATAAATGGGAACTTTGCCCAATAAAAAAAAAGGAGGGTAGAACTTCATAAAAGATATATAAATGGCAAACACATGAAAAAGTCTTGAACACCAGATTTCAGGGAAATGCAAAACAAAACCACAATGAACTGCCATACATTCCAATAGATTGGTTAAAATTAAAACATTTGAGAACATGCGAGAAAGCTGGGAAGACATGGAACAACTGGAACTCTGAAACGTTGTTGATGGGAATGTAAAATTGCATACCCAATTTGGGAAAAGGTCTTGCAGTTTCTTATAAAACTGAACATTTACCTACCCTAAGGCCCAGCAACTCTAATACTAGATATTGGCCCAAGAGAAAAAAAATCTACGTTTGCCAATGTTACAAGAATGTTCATAATAGCTCAAACTGGAAACAGCCTAAGGGTCTGACAACAGGAGAAGAGATAAAACCAACTATAGCACATTCGTACAGTGAAATACTATTCAGCAGTAAAACACTACTGATGCATGCTACAACATCAAAATATGCTGAGTAAAGGCAGTCTTACAGAAAAAGAGTAAACTCTGTAGGATTCCATTTACATGAACTTCTAAAACAGGCAACTCAATCTACAGTGGGGAAAAACGTCAGAATGGTGTTTGTCTCCCCGGGAAGGGAGGACAGGAATGGAGAGGCCGGGCATGAGGGAACTTTCTGAGGTTATCAAGACTTTCCATAAGGGTTTGAGTCACACAGGTGTTTGCATCTGTCAAAACTCAGTGAATGTACACATAAGATTTGTACACATTTCACATTAAAAGACAAAATATTTAAACAAATACTGAACTCTAGATAATGATACGCATATTGGTGTATTTAGGGGAAGCTACAAAAATGGCTGCAATTTACATTGACATGCATCAGAAAAAAGATATATTAATGGATAAAGGAAAATATAAGCAGATAGACACATAGAAATAGTACAGTATTTTAATTTATGTAAGAATTCCTCTATTGTTGAACAGTGTGCTTGTCACCAATTATCAGAGATACTTTTACATAACATTTTACAAACAGCTAATTTGTTCCTTAAATCATTTGCTTCCAAAGAGTGATATCGAGGCAAAAAGAAGAGACATTTTGCGTATCTTTCTAACTAAAAGTTCTATGTGGAATTTTTTTTTAAGTGGTACCTTAAGCAAAGCATAAAGTTTTAAGAAAACACTAAGTAAAAAATAATCCAGTTTGTAGCCAACAATATTAGGTCTGGAAAGATATTTATGAAACTAGTTCCTTTTCTCCTATTACCAAATTAGATCCTTCTTAAACCCTGGGGCAGGATGTTTGCTTAAAAGCATTATCAAGGACCTTGCCAGACAATGAATAGTACAAAAAAGATTCCCACTCCAGGACCGAATCATTCTGACTCATCTTCTTACCCACTGATGGGTGACAGTTTGGAGGACACAGTGTTTTTTACTAGGAACGACATTTGTACAGTGATGAGGAAAAGACAAGACAAGCGTGGTCATGCTGAAAAATCAGAAGAGACAGGAATGAGTCATGCAACCTCCATACGGTTAAATGTGTTGATGTAGATACCACCAAATCAAAAGAAAGCATCAATCTGCCATATATATTTTGCCAGTTTTGATACTGAAGTCCCTCAGATTACATATCCTAACCCAAGTTATATGTTAACTAACTACCAGGAATTCTATTTCAAAATTTCTTCAATTTAAAGTAAAAATATTATGAAATCTCAGACTTCAATGCTTTGGTAAAAGCCCTTTTTAAAAAGACCTCATTCAAACTTTTCTGTAAAAAGAGATCTCATCAGAATATACTGGTTCTTTAACAAAAATATGTCACCACTAGGCACTGAACTAAGGAGATAATATCACTGTAAACTGATACTATTGATAAAGCTTTGACTGTCCTTTGAACAATGGAAAACCAGGGTCAAGGATCTTATCTGTAGAAGAGAAAGTCTTATTTAAACTTCAGACAACAATAAAAGAGTGAATCATTTTGATATAGCCATCTCAAGAAGGCATTAGAAATAGTATTTTGACAGCCTGGATCAACAAGGGAAACTGAAGATTATGTTTCTAATTGTAGGGAGGGTGATGCCATTATTGTCGCTAAGCCATATTTTAAACAAATAATTATCACAGTCCAAAATGAGATAGAAAGGATTCTTAATTCTGCTGCTGGAAAGAATTATGGGTACTCTTATGGTAATATTTCTAAAAGTCAAAAGGATTTAAATACAACTTCATATCACTTCTGAGATCTTTAAAAATGGTTTCATTTCATTCTGTAGAACTGTAAACTCATTTTTAAAGGGAAATAAAGGTATTAATTAACATTCATCCTTCCAATCTTTGTTTGGCTAGCTTGGACTCATCTTTTAAATCCCTGCTTTAAAAATCTCTTTATCTAGAAAGACCTCCTTAAATGTTCTAAAACCAGGACACAGTCCCTACTACCTGCTCCAACAGGTACTTTTCCTATCACTCCTGGATTACACACTTTGTGAGCTTTTGCTAATGTTGTTGCTCTGGTTTCGTCTTCCCCACCAGACTGTAAGCTCCCTAAGGGTAAGGTCTATCTGCCACTTCCTAATTGTGTCAGGATTTAACACCTGACCTATAATAAGTAATAAAATATCTGTGGAACAAACGAACCACAATTTTTAAACTTTTCCATCCAAGGGATTGTACCAATTTCCTATCTTTAAAACAGCTATTCCGTGACAATTCAGTGACTAGCATTCCAACCAACTAACAGTCAACTGAGAATTACGTTTAACCACTCAGCCTACACATGATGGCGAAGACTAGATTTAACAAAGCTTTAATGCTATGCACACAAACACAAAAGTATAGTAAATTGACTACAGAGTGTTACGTTTTTAAACCACAGAGAGTTTTACTGTTGTCTGTTTTCCACAAGTGAACTAAAAAAACTGTTTTTTTACAAAAGCCAGTTCGAGGTTAGGTTCTCATAACTACAACATAATTACAGCACTGGTTTACTGTTTGTCTTCTAGCTTATCTGGGTACACATAAAACTCTAAAGCAGAATAAAAAGTAACTATTGTGGCAACCAGAAGAAGTGATTTGGGAGACAAGCATGATTTTACGAGTAACTAATCCTAAATAAGCACATTATTACACAAATAAATATAAGTAACTATCATCTGTTAGTGATTACTTAAAATGCAGTGTGGTGAGGAATGAGGAGATTTGTGAAACAATGTGTTAAAATAACTAAATTTGGAATAAAGTATGCAAAAGTAAACCACCTTGACTGATTTGTAATATCAGACTTAGACTTCTCATTTGGCCTAAGGAAAAACAAATGCTATTTAGTCTAAAATAAGCATGCTTGAGCAAACACCTAGTTAGATGGAAGCCTGTTTACAATTCAATTCACCACATTCCTAATAGTAGTATTTATATATCAAGAATGGATCCAGTGATCTAATAATGATTTCCTGTGTCTCTCATATTGCTGATGACTCATTAATGGATCAGAAACAGCTTTGTAAAAAATGAAATGGAATAGGACATAAAATATCGGACTACAACACCTGTAGTAAGAGAAACCATTGTTTCCTGAAACTTTTGATTAGGTTTGAGTAAGTGACAATGTAAAATACATTTCTAAGTATGGGCTGCAATAAAAAAATGTGTGAACATTACTCTTGGAGTATATGCCCTCAATTACTTCTTACCCCAAAACACTGGGAAAGTAGAAACTCCATCACAAATACTCACAAAAATGAACCAGATATAGGTTATAATAGTTTAAACTTGATTTCACAAGCTCTGAAATCAAAGTGAGTTCAAATTTAGGTCCTACTACTTGCTCTGTGAATACCTGTGTATGTGCTTCACTGCGGCACCTGTGAAACGAGAAGAGTGATATCTTCCAAGTTGTGGTAAAAAGAAATAATACAGATGGCAAATTCTTAACACACGTTTTACCATTAACAGAACAAATTCAAGGAGTGATATATATTAGAAACATAGCAAGAAACTTAAGAGAATGTATCTTTGGTCTGTTATCTTTGATTTTTTTTAGGGGGGCTTTTCCATTTTGTGTATTTCTGTACCATATGAATTTTATAATGTATATATAACATATACATTTGTACTGTATATAACATTACCTTTATTTTTAAAAATGTCAATAGTAGGTATCTGGGCAGTGAGACCATGGTCCTCTGTTTTTGTTTTATATCTCTCTGTATTTTATAAAAATAGCTGTTTTTAGAAGAAAAAATAGTCAACCACTTGCTCACAAAAAAAAAAGAAACACAAAAGTTCGTGGTCCGGGGTTTAGGAATTAGGACTGTTGTTGAGGAACTTATGTGCCAGACGCTTCTCACTAAATCCTCACACAACCGTAGTGTATCATTTTTGCCCACGAGAAAGCCGAGGCAACTGAGATAAGGTAAACCGCCTGCTAGACAACGAACAAATAGAAGCGTCCAGAACTTCCAAGCCTGTATTTATTCTACCACCACATGCTGCATCTAAATATTCTTCTCCAGTTGTTTCATATAGTCATATTTTGATCTACCCAATTAGACTGTAAACTCCTTGAGAAAGGGGAAAAGTTTCACAAACTGCATCTATGTCTTAGCCATTGGCTTACTGAGACTACAATATACTATAGATCCTTAAAGACTCGCTGAGTTACATTAACCTTCTTTTGGTCTAGAATGTCCTCATGGAACATATTCCTGTTGTAAAATGAAATAAACTAGCAAACAAACTGCAAAACTACTCGAAGACTGCTCAAATCTGACTTTATTCCTACACCCTCGGAGCTGAAAAAGTTTAAGTATACCCATATCCAGAGACTAGCACTAAAGGAGTCTGGGAATGAGTACGAGTATCACTGTGCAAACACTAAAAAGAATGGATTCACACATGCCCCTAAAAAGAATGGATTCACACATGCCCCTACCACGCCCCCCGTCACCCAGGCACTATCTAAAGAAAAGAACCTCTAGTCTTCCGGTGAGGTGTTGAGGAACCATAACCACGCCCCCGTTTTGTTCCATCATAACTTCTTTTCTTTCTCCACCCGGACCCCGGTCCCCAACACCAAACCCTTAGTAAACAATACAAAAGTCTCTGACCTGCAGCGAAGTGCAGGGGAGAAGACTTCCGGCCGGCCATGTCCTTAGCATTCACGTTTGCCGCGTCCACCAGCCTCTTTACCCGGGACACGTCCCCATTGCGACAGGCCTCCAACAGTTCCCGTAGGGCCCCGCTCACTGCCGGGACCCCTGGCCCAGGTCCCGCGGTCCCAGGCCCCAAGGTTGCTGGGGCGCTAACTCCGGCCGCCTCGGGGCTCTCCGCCAAGCTGGATCCAGGGGAGGATGGAGAGGAAGAGGAGGAAGAAGTCGGGGAAGAAGAGGACGACGGTGAATTGTTACTACCACTGCCGGCTGGGTTGGCAGCGACCCCGACGGCAGATGCAGCAGAAACCGCCGGGACCACGGGAGCGGCGGCGACGGTACAGATTGTGCTGGTGGTACTGCAACAGCTGGTACTGTCAACCGGGTCCGGGGATCGGGGCCTGTCGGGCGGATCCCGACTGCCATCCCCCTCCGGCAGCGCTAGGCCGTGCCGCGGGGACGCGAAGGGGGCCAGGCCACCCGCCGTGGGGGAGGCTGGGGTGGTCCCGGGGGCCAGGCCGGGGCTGAGGGGCGGGGGAGGTGGCGGCGGCGGCGCCGAAGCCCCTGGGGCGGGCTGGAGCTGTTGTTGATGATGGTGGTGATGATGCTGAGAGCGACGCGACGCCGCCATCTTCGGACTCCCCCAGCACTGTCACTGCGGCAACGGCCCCACCGCCCGCCCTCACTTCCGAGCGCTGAACCAATCAGCACCCAGCGCACAGGAAATGATGCTGGGCGGAGTGGGAGGAGTCAGAGAGAAGGAGGGAAGTATTGGGAGCTCAGAGAACGGCCACGGAAGGGGGCGTGGCTTTGTGACTGGGGGGCGGGCTTTGTGACGCCTTGGCGGGCCGGCTGGGGAGATTTGAAAGCTGGAAGTAGCCTCTGCCTAAATAGGAAACTTCCTGCATTTCTCGTTTTCAACTTGCTTACCTTGCCGTGGTCCGTTCTGTTGCCAAGTCTCCTTCAGTCTTCCTTATCTTGCTCCAGAGCCAGCTATTGAGATGTATCTCAGTGCAAGAAGAGAAGGTATCGTTTATCACCTATCAAGTGTCCTCGTCTGAAAATTGTCCTCACAGAATTGTTAGCGGAATTAAATGATCTAATAAATACAAAGCGCTCTGACCGTTAATACAACATAACTATATTTAGCCCATTGGTAATTGTTTTAAATGCAGTCCCCGGTCTCCCCCTCACTGCCCCCCTCAAGATATTCCCTTGGTCTCTAATGTCCCCTCGCTATAAGTTTTCTCACTCTGTGTGCTTTGTTAATACTCCATTTTAAAATAGTGGTTCAGATTGCCAAGACTGGAATTCAAGCTTTGCCATTCACTAACTACGTAAATTTGGAGAAGCTATTTAACCACTCTGTGCCGGGTTTCCCTCTGCAAAATCAAATTAATAGTTCAATAATTGTTAACTATTAAAATTATGGTTTTTTCTATTCTATTATCTCTGTACTTTTATTTCTCCCCTTAAGCTTGACTCAAATAAGTATGAAATGTTCCTTTCTTTCAAATTATTTTTAGCTGAACTTCTCTTCTCCATTCCTCTTAGCCCTCTTCCCTCCCCCTCCCAAACTAAGATGAAAACTTGTTTGCTATTCATCATTCACCTTCAGACGCCATTCTTCAACAACTACTTTTTCTCTCTTTCCTCTGCCTACTTTCTTTGTCTACCATCAAGAGATGTATCAGGG
Organism: Equus asinus; assembly: GCF_041296235.1. Lineage (NCBI taxonomy): Eukaryota > Metazoa > Chordata > Mammalia > Perissodactyla > Equidae > Equus > Equus asinus. The sequence goes on from NC_091816.1 coordinate 14,235,380, forward strand.
GCCCACCCAGTGGCGCAGTGGTTAAGTTCGCACATTCTGCTTCGGCAGCCTAAGGTTTGCTGGTTCAGATCCTGGGTGCGGACATGGCACCGCTTGGCAAGCCATGCTGTGGCAGGTCTCCCACATATTAAGTAGAAGATGGGCACAGATGTTAGCTCAGGGCCAGTCTTCCTCAGCAAAAAGAGGAGGATTGGCAGCAGATGTTGGCTCAGGGCTAATCTTCCCCCACTACCCCCGCCTCCCGCCCAACAAAAAGAGGTGTATCAGTGCGTGGGATAATCTCAGTGAGGTCTCCATTACCTGCCTCCTGTTAAAGTAAACTAGGCATTGTGGAAATTTGGAGAAACAGCACCATTCCAATACAGTAGACACAGACAAAGATTCTGTGGCCTAAGAAATATGCAAGATTTAGATGGGCCAAATAGAAATTTAGCATTGCAGAATATTGAACCAGGTGATAAATTGTTGTTTCACATGTTCATTATTAAATATAATTAGTGTGTGTTAATATTCCCATCTAAATAAATAGATCAGTTTATTTAGGACTACCATCTAAATACAACAAGGTCAGAACATAATTAATATTATGAGTAACATTTATTGTCATCTAATCTGGGGTTACAGATTATAACCCTAACATTATCCATCTGTTTTATAAATTTGTGCCATTGTTCACAAATTAACAAATGTGTGGCTGGATAGGAAAACTGTATCAGTGCAACTAAAATCTGTCTACAACACACATTCTGCTGCTTTTGAATCTTAAATTAATGCACAGCACAGGATAGCATTGAGGACTGGGGGTAAATCAACATGAGGCATTAGATGTCCCTAACTTACCTTGTGCTTCCTTAACTACGGCCTTCTACCTGAATGGGAGGCATAAGGAATTATCTCACCTGGTCCCCCAAGGCAAGTTACTCATAAATCAAGAAGAAGTAGTAATGTTCACCCCCAATTCAAAATGTGTCTATTGTGTTCGTTTATCAGTAGAAAATAAATAAGAAAATTTCTGCTAGATGGAAATAGGCTGAATTGCCTTAAACTGCTCTACTGGTAAAGTATGTCTGAAAATGCATTCGATCCATTGGAAATTGCTTTTTTCCCCTCCAGTGGAAAGGAATAAAAGTACTTAACATTAAGTATTCATAAGGTTTAGGTTTATATGGGTTAAAAATTTGAACTCTAGACACGAAAGGGGAGAAATCATTACCTAATCTTTCACAGCTGAACAATTCCGTGAGGGATGTGCTATACCCTGGTGAAAAGAGCAAAGCTTGGAGTCAAACAAGCCTGGGCTTGAATACATCTCTGATGATTATTTGGTGGCTAACCTTGGTAGCTATGCTTCAGCTGTGTTATTCTAAAATTCTGGTTCTATTGTAGTGTTGTGAGGATTAAAAGACCCAGGTGTTTTGTAAGCACTCCTTGAGTGTGTTTTTCTTTCTCTTATGTGGCATACATAAGTGTTGACAGGAACTCATAGCCACTGTTGATAGCCATCTCCATATAAATTCCTTTATGACAAAGATAGTAACTGGGAATAAATGTCCACATATTTACATGTAACAGGAATCTTAAGCAAAGAAAGATCAAGTTTGTTTTTTTATCTGAAAATTCAAGATTCTATACTGGCCCTATCTCCAAGAATTGTTGAGGATCATAGTTGTGGAGCATCTCACCATTTTCAAAAATGTTTTCAGAAAAATCACATCCAAGTGATATAAAAACATGAGCACATAGCACTCTAAAGCCATATTGTTGACACAAAAGAGCGAGCCACCAATTCAAAGGGCTCTTGCCTTCTGGATTTTGTTGTTTTTCCCCCATAGAGATGATATGGACACACTTTGTAAGTTACACAATCATAAACTTGTGCAGTCTCCATATTTCAATTAGTGTGGTTATTCTATCCATATACTTCTCATTGACCTGCCCCAGGTCCAAGTTCACTGGTAGTATCTTGGATGTACTAAGTCCACTTATTCTTCGATGCTCTATGCAATGCCTCTGCAAATTCAAAAGCACAAGGCTAGAGCTATCATTTGGCTGAAGCAGTACCATTTCCTCACCTTGACCTTAAAAGAAGATTTCTTATGTCAGAAATGCCCTTCGTGCCAAGGGCCCAGATTTCTCTATGAAGGTATTACCAAGCTAAGAGAAATTTTAGCCAAAGTTCCATCCAGAAACCCAGAGAATCTTTTCTTGTAAGGCCATAGGTAGGCAACAATTCCAACAACTGTAATCATGCTAACTGCATGGTATCAGAAAAAGTTTTATTAAAAGAAAAAGCAAAACAACTTAACACAAGGCAGGAAAATTATAGTAATTTAAAAATCTCCCCATTGAAATTTTCAGTTGCTTTATAAAATATCTCTTAGGTAGCAGGGTCCTCTGGATGCTGCTCCCAAGATATCTGACTTCTGCCCACTAATAACTTGGATTTTTTCTGGTATGGTCTGTACACTTGGGAGTAGTCAGTTCAACATGAAGTGTTAGTTCCAAGCAGGGTGGCAATATAATATAGTAGGTAAGAATGTGGATTCTGCATTTAGACTGCTTGGATATGAATCCTAGCTTTGTCACTAACCAGCTGTGTGTGATTAAAGGACGCCACATCCTACATTTTAACAAGGACAAATAAAAACCTACTTGCTGTACTTAAAAAATGGTAAATAAGCTTTCCCACCAAAATTGTTCTTTTCCTTGTAACTACTTTTTCCAAAATTAATTAAAATCATACATGTATACCCTATTAAGTATTAGCATATAGGTTCCTCTCTCAAAAGAGATAAACACCTGCTACCCTCCCCCCAAAGTCATAAACAAGTTTGGAAAGGTTCAAAAGTTCTGGAATGTATTGATCAGGAATGGTATACTTAGCCAACAATGCATCTGTAATGATGTAATGGCTTCCGTAACTGGGTGTAGCCAATCAGAATAGGGCTGATGTAACTGCAAGCCAATAGATTGTGAGGCACACCCAGGGTGCTCAACCTCCCCAATCAGAACATGGGGCCAGCCGGCCAAGTCATGATGAACGGCGATCCCTGTGACTGTCTGAGCCGTTGCGGACGGCCGCAGTCTGACCGTAAAGCAACTCCTACCCCCAGTGAAGATTGGAGCACAGACCTCTGCCAGTAGAAACCGCCAGACCTACTGGCTGCGAATAAGCTGAGGCAGTGAGAGGCACTAGCCAGTTCCCAAGCGTGTGACACGTGCCTTCCTCCAGCTATCTCTTTCTTTCTTGTGGTTTTTGCTTGGCCTATTGAAGGAAAGAAATGAGTGAAAGCTGTTTGAGCTAAGTGGTATTTGTGCGTAATTTCTGTTGACATCGTCTTCTCGTTTATATTTTGTCTTCGTTTTGATGTTGTTGCTCAGAATAAAACATTGAGTAATCCAGGAGAAGTCATTTAACCTCTGTAAACCCCTTTTCAAGGTGGGGATATTAAGAGTTGTGGGAAATAAATGAGTTAATATATGCCAAACGCTTCGAACAGCTTCTGGCGCGTGATAAATGCTATGTCAAAGTCAGCCGTTATTATTATCAAGAACTGGGGAAGGCCTCTGGTATGGGATGTACAAAGGTTACCTGGGAGACAAGACTAATTTTGCCTGCTCAATAACAAGCAAGTTCGTTTTCGCCCGATAATGTTGATATTCAGCCTCTCATATCTGCTGCTTCTTTTGTTTGACAGTGTCTTAAAAGAAGGTCGAATAAACTTGGGAACTGAAAGGGCCTCTTCTATTGGGGGAAATGCAAATAGTCTCGTCCTGCTGTAGTCAGGGTGTGGGAGAGAAGGAGACTCTGTCCAAGAAGAATCCAGATTTCTCCCTCACAAGATTCTGCCCCACAGTGCTGAGACACCACTGGAGCTGTTATGTGGAAGACCACCACAGCTCCAAGACCACCTCAAGAGAAACCAACACAGCCACAGTTCCTGAGGTCCCCGAGACCCAAGGTGTTTGCAGGAGAAATCTCCCACAGAAGATGAGCTTACCACCACAAACAGCCAAGTATGTGAGAAGGGCCAACAACGTGAGAGAAAGAAAGCACCCCAACAAATGAAAGGCCCTATATCAGAGATGACATAATAGAGCAATCCACAGTTTATTTTTATATCCATATTTGGGGTTCATAGTAGGCTGAATAATGGCACCCCAAGGATATCCATGTCCTAATGCCTGGGATCTGTGAATACATTAATTTACATGGCAAAGTGGATTTAAGGCTGCAGATAGAATTAAGATTGCTAATCAACTAATCTTAAAAATGGGAGCTTTTCCTGGATGGTGTGGGTGGGCCTAATGTAATCACAAGAGTACTATCCGTAAAAATGCCAGAGGGAGACAGAAAAGGAGATTGCGGGGATGCAATGTGAGAAGGATGGAACCAGCCATAACCAGCTTTGAACATGAAGCAAGGGAACCGCAAGCCGAGGAATGTGAGCACCCTGTAGAAGGTGAAAAAGGTGAGGAGACACATTCTCCCCTAGAGCCGCCAGGAAAGAATGCAGCCCCGCCACCACCTCGATTTGAGCCCAGTAAGACCCGTGCCGGAATTATGACCTGCAGAACCATAAAATAATAAATTTGCGTTGTTTTAAGTTACTAAATTTGTGATAATTTGTTACAGCAATAGAAAACGAATAGAGGGCTTCTTTGGAAAATCAGATGATGTGAAGGCCCCAGCCTATGTTTTTTCACATGATAATAGGCTGAAGCTGCCTAGTTGCTGCCACTTAGTATTGCCAAAGGGCAATTATTCTCCACCGTTCCTTTTGTTAATTTACGTCTAGCTGTTTTACTCAGTTAAGGACCTGGCCCCTGTAGACACAGGTGTGTTTTCCAGGTGCCAGATGCCATACCAGGCAGACATTACCAAAATGAATTAGGCCTGGCCCTAAATATTGAGTGTTTATGGTCTAGTAGGGAGACCGATTCATAAACAGATAATGTCAACACAATGTTGTGAGTCCTCCAAGGGCAGTGCATACAGGGTGCTCTGGGAACACGAAGCAGTGTGTAGCCCAGCCCTGGGTAAGCATTCAAGGAGGCGATGGCTCCATGTTTCAAACAATATGATCCTAGCTTCAAATAGCGATATCACTGTCACACAGTACTTACTATATACCATGTAAATGATGTATAGTACTATATATATGTCATAAGTGCCTTATCCACATTAATTCATTTAATCCTCCCAGTAACTGAGGTAGGTACTGTTATTAAATGCATTTCACAGATGATAAAACTGAGGAACTGAAAAGTTAGGTTACTTGCCCAAGGTCCCATGACTATTAAATGTGGAGCCACAATTTGAGCCACGGTGTTTTGGCTCTGGTGTCTGGGCTTTTAACACCTACCCTCTACCACCTTCTGTAACTCCAGCACCTTTGCTTGAATGCCAGGAGTGGAATTGATGCCTGTGCTCACAGTGAGACCCAGATCTCCTCTGGAGCTCACATTTGCCTTGACACTAATTCTTCACAGGTGAAATAACTCCTTGTAGCCCCAGTGTTTTTACTGGAAATGGTTTCTAAGAAATAGCAGTGCTTTAAGGAGGCATAGAAAGTAGCCAGACGGGTGAGTGAAGGAAGAACAAGGGAATCCTTGCCCTCTTTTCTCCATGTGTATGTACTTCCTGGGTGATTCCATCCAAACCCAGTATGCTAATAACGCTTGTTAGGTAGTCACTTTTTATTGAGACATTTAAGGTATATCAGGTCAGTTTTAGTAATCATTAAGCTCAACCACAATAAATGAAGCAGATTATATATCACTATGCAGGTTAACCAAATTCTTTAATGTCATCTATCCAACTCGTCACTTCTCAAATATTTATTGAGTACATATCAAGTGCCAGGCACAATTCTGCATTCTGAGGATACATTAGTGAACAAAAAAATTCTTGCTCTCATGAAACTTATATATCCACCTAGGAGAAATAGACAATAAACAAGTAGGTAAAATCTGTGATCGGCCAGATGGTGGTAAATAATGCTATGGAAAAAATAAGAGCTGGGAAAAGCAGGGTAAAGAATTTAGGGGCTGTAATTTAAAATGTGATGGTTAGGCAAGGTCTCATCACAAAGGTAACATTTGAGCAAATATCTGAATGAGGTGAAGGAGCAAGCATGAGTATTCCTGGAGGAAGAATGTTCCAAGAAGAGGGAACAACAAATACGAAGGCCCTGGGGCAGGAGATAGTTGGCATGTTCAAGGAACACCAAGGAAGTTCATGCAGTTGAAGCAGAGTGAATGAACAGGTGAGAAGAAATAGGGTCAAAAAATAACAGATCAGATTACAGGGCTTTAAGTGATACGAGGACTGTCCTGTGAGTGAGTTGGGGGCCATTGAAGGGTTTGGGGCAGAAGAATGACCTTTTCCTATATTTTTAAAAGCTTGCTCTAGCTGCTGTATTGAAAACAGATTCTAGGGAGGAGGAGGCTATTAAAATGTAAGAGATAATGGTGACAGGAAAACGAGAAGAGGGGAGAATGGCTCCAAGGGTTTACCTGAGCATCTGGGAGGAAAGAGTTGGCATTTCTTATATGGGAGACAGTTCAAAGAGAAGAGCAGAGCTTGGTTTTGGATGCATTAAGTTTGAAGTTACTGTTAGACATTCAAGTGTAGACAGTTGGGTATATGAGTTTGCAGTTCAGGAGAGAGGTCAGAGTGAAGACATAAGTTGAGGAGTCATCAGCACATGGACAATTTTTAAAACCATAAAACTAGATGAGATCAGCAAATGAATCACTACAGCTAGAGACGAAGTCCAAGGACTGAGCCTTGAGGCGTCACAATTCCACAGCTGGGAAGGAGCAGCCAACGGAGTAAGAGTAAAACTACTAGAAAGTAGTATTCCAGAAACCAATGGAGAAAGTGATTCAAAGAGGGTCATAGTAGATTAAATAATAGACCCTAGTCTTCATCCATCCCTGTCTCCATGCTCTTTGCCATATGACTTTGCAAGTACTCTCCCTTATGGTAAAAGATATCTACTGGCCCTTTGATTTGGGGCTCAAAGGCAAGATTTTCTTTAGCCAATAGAATGTTGGTGGAAGCACCAGTGGTAGTTCTGACTCCAGACCTTAGAGGGACTCTGTGTTTCCACTTGCCCACTTGAAGTATATCATCAACATGGAAGAAACATGACCTCGTTGACACGCTGGTCCAAGAAAGATTGGAGTACTTGTGGAGCAGACTTGAACCCATCCTTCTGCTTGAGGCCTAGCCCGGTTGAGCCCAGCCTAGATCAGAAGACCCTTCATGTGACACACAGAGGAATAAGCAAAAATATAAATATTATAAGCTACTGAGTTTGAGGTGGTTTGTTACACAGCACTGTTGTAGCAATAGTTGACTGAAAACAGGGATAACAAGGAAATGGTAAACTGTCAAATATGGCTCACAGGACAAGTAAGATCAGGACTGAGAACTGACCTTGAATTTAACATCATGGAGGTTACTGGTGACCCTGAAGAACAGTTTTTATCAAAGTGGTGAGGTGATAGCTTGCATGAAGTAAGTTCAATAGAGTATGGGAAAAGACGGATTGAAGAAAAATAGTAGAGACAATTTTTGTAAATAAACTGCGGTGCAAAGGGCAGGAGAGGACTAAAGTAGCAACTGAAGAGAGGAGTGATGTCAAGAGAGAGGGTGTTTTTAATGGATTTTCTTTTATTTTCTACTTTATCATACTTTTATTAATGAATAGACGCTATTTATATCATTTTTATGGAATAAGTTTGCAGATGTTTTCAGATTTTTCATTAAAGCAGTTGAAAAATCATTGTGACTTAGTCTACCCAATTTGTAATGCTTAAAATATCATATTTGCCCACATCCTTTTTTTTTTTTTTTTTTTTCAGAGACAGGGTTGCCGGGCAGAGGGCAGGAAGGAGAGAGAGCCCTTGTGTGTCAGGCAGCCCCCGAGGTGCTGTGCCAAAGGGGCTGTTCCGGAGATAGGCAGGAAGTAGCACAGGCAGGGTTTCCTCCTGCCTGTCCTGAGAAATGCTGAGGGCACCCAAGAGTTCTGAGCACAGGTGAACATCTTCTTTTTTTAAATAATAGCTCCATTGAGATACATTTCACATACATACAATCCACCCATTTAAAGTATACACACCAGTGGTTCTTAAAAGAGGAGGGTTTTTAAGATGGGGAAAATAAAATGTATTTTTATGCTGATGAGAAGAGTCTAGTAGAGAGGGGGAAATTCATGACGCTGAAGATTGGGTTGGGGGGATGTGGAGCTGGGGCCGTGTGTCCTTAGGTAGGTAAGAGGGGTGAGATCTGAAGGACAATCACTGACTCTTCATCCTTAGTATCAAGGAAAAAAGCAGAGTATATGGGCACAGGTGCAATAAATGGCTATATATGATGGTGTGAGATTGAGAAAGATTCTTGATTGCTTCTACTTTCTCAGTGAAACAGAAAGCAGAAAAAGAGAGACTGTCTTTCTTTGTTCTCCCTGCATCTCATTGGCTCAAGTTGGGTCATGTGCCCATTTCTACATTAATTCCTGTTGCAGGATAATTCCATGCTCTGATTGACTCAGGCTTGTATTTCTGAATCAACCAACTTTAATGGAGTTGGGCTTGAACTAATCAGGACCCACTCCGGGGATGAACTCCCCAGGTTACATGGCTAAAGTCTAATGGGGGAAGGTGGAATGGATTCTGGGGAGTCACAGAATGTCCTCCTCACTTTCCACAATCACAGTTCACAGCACAGGCTGACCTCAAAGCTCTAAGCAGGGTGTGTTAGTTTCCTACTGCTGCTGTAACAAATTACCGCCAACAGTGGCTTAAAACAATAGAAATTTATTCCCTTACAGTTCTGGGGTAAGAAGTTTGTGATCAGTTTCACTGAACGAAAATCAAAGTGTTGACAGTGTTGTTTTCTTCTGGGAGCTCTGTGGGGAGAATCTGTTTCCCTGACTTTTTCAACTTCTAGTAGCTTCCTATATTCTTTGGCTTGTGACCCTTCCTCCATTTTCAAAGCACATCACTCCAATCTCTGTTTCCATCATCACATCACCTTCTGTCTGACTCTGACTCCTCTTGCTTCACTCTTAAAAAGACCATTGTGATTATATCAGACTCATTCAGATAATCCAGGATAATCTCCCCATCTCAAAATCCTTAATCACATCTACAAAGTCCCTTTTGCCATATGAGGTAGTATTCACAGGTTCCAGATTTAGGATGTGGAAATATCTGGGGAACCATTATTCAGCTTATTACAATGAGAATACCCAAGGGCCCATTTTATGAAGAGGAGAGAGAGGCCTGCCCTAAGGGGCAGACTTGGGTTAGTTTACCACATGGAAAGGAGAGAGAGAGACAAAGCACTATATTCAGTCAGAGAACCATAATGGGGTCAGGACTGTCCTACCTTAGGGACATAGCAACTCCCTAACCTCATGTGATAATTTAGTCCACAGAGTTCTTGATCACCTTTCCCTTCCTCAAAACATCACACTAGTCTATCACATTGATGATTGTATGCTTATTGGACCTAGTGAGCAAGAATTATCAACTGCTATAGACGTATTAGTAACACTAATTCTGTGTCAGAAGATAGGAAAGAAATCTGACAAACGTTCAGAGGCCTTCTACCTCTGTGAAATTTCTAGGGGTCCAGTGGTATAGGGCAAGTCAAGATATCCCTTCTAAGTTGAAAGATAAGTGTTGCATCTGTCCCCTTCTACCATCAAAATGCAGGCATAATGCTTAGTGGGCCTCTTTGGATTTCAGAGGCAACATAATCCTCAGAATGTGTGACTCCAGGCTGTTTATTGGGTGACCCAAAAAACTACTAGTTTTAAATTGAGTCCAGAGCAAGAGAAGGCTCTGCAACTGGTTCAGGATGTTGCACTGGCTGCTCTTCCGTTGGAGCCACATGACCCAGCAGATCCCATGGTGCTTGAAGTGTCAGTGGCAGATAGGAAAGCTGTTGGGAGTCTTTGGCAGGTCCTTCCATGTGAATCACAGCATAGACCCTTCGGATTTTGGAGCAAAGTTCTGCCATCCTATGTGAATAACTACTCTCCTTGGAGACACTTGCCTGCTACTGGGTCCTAGTAGAGACTGAATGCTTACCCATGGCTCACCAAGTTACCATGTGACTGAGCTGGCCATCATGAACTGGATGTTGTCTGACTCACCAAGCCATAAAGTTGGTTGTGTGCAGTATATTCCATCATCACATGAAAGTAGTAAATATGAGATTGGGCTTGAGCAGGCCCTAAAGGCACAGGAAGTTACATGAGGAAGTGGCCCACGTGCCCATGGCTCCCGTTCCTCCTACATTACCTTCTCTCTCCCAGCCGGCACTTATGGCCTCATGAGGAGTTCCCGAAAATCAGTTGACTGAGGAAGAGGAAACTTGCACCTGGTTTACAGATGGTTCTGCACAATATGCCAGCACCACCTGAAAGTGCACAGCTGCGGCCCTAGATCCCCTTTCTGGGACGTCCCTGAAGAAAGGTGGTGAAGGAAAATCCTAGCATTAAGCAGAACTTTGAGCATTGTTGTTCGCTTTGCTTTGGAAGAGAAATGGCCAGACGTGCAATTATATACCAATTCATGAGCCATGGCCAATGGTTTGGCAGGATAGCTAGGGACTTGGAAGGAATGTGACTGGAAAATTAGTGACAAAGAAGTCTGGGAAAGAGGTATATAGATAGACTTCCCTAAATGGGCAAAAAAGTGAAGATAGTTGTGTCCCGTGTGAATGCTCACCAAAGAATACCCTCAGCAGAGGAAGGTTTTAATAACCAAGTGGATAGGATGATCCATTCTGTACATACCAGTCAGCCACTCCTGTCGTCACCCAATGGGCTCATGAACAAAGTGGCCATGGTTGCAGGGATGGAGGTTAGGCCTTGGCTCATCAACACGGACTTCTGCTTACCAATGCTGACCTGGCTACAGTCACTGCTGAGTGCCCAATCTGTCAGCAGCAGACACCAAACCCAAGTCCCAAAATATGGCATCATTTTATGGGGTGACCAGCCAGCTACCTGGTGGCAGGTTGATTGCATTGGACCACTTCCATCATGGGATGAGCAGTGTTTTGTGTTCATGGGACTAGACCCTTTCTCTGGATATGGATTTGCCTTTCCTGCATGCAATTCTTCTGCCAAAACTACCATCTGTGGACTGACAGAATGCCTTATCCACTGTCATGGTATAAGCATTGTAAGAAGCATGGAATTCACTGGTCTTACTATGTTCCCCATCATCCTGAAACAGGTGGTTTGATAGAACGGTGGAATGGCCTTTTGAAGTGACTCGGGTATGACACAGGCTAGATGACAATACTTTGCGGGGCTGAGGCAACGTTCTCCAGGAGGCTGTATATATTCTAATTCAGTGTCCAATACATAGTGCTGTTTCTCCCATAGTCAAGATTCATGAGTCCAGGAGTCAAGGGCTAGAAATTAAAATGGAACCATTTGCTATTACCCCTAGTGACCCACTAGCAAAAGTTTTGCCTCCTGTCCTGTGAACTTATGCTCTACTAGTCTAGAAGTCTTAGTTCCAGAGCAAGGAATGCTTCCACCAAGAGACACGTTAATGATTTCATTAAACTGGATGATAAAACTGCCACCCAGCCACTTTGGGCTCCTCATGCCTCTGAAATAGCAGTCAAAGAAAGGGAGTTTCCGTCCTGGCTGGGGTGATTGATCCTGATTACCAAGGGGAAATTGGGCTGCTACTACAACACAGAGATAAAGAAAAGTGTGTCTGAAGTACATGAGACCCCTTAGGGATCTCTTAGTACTACCATGCCCTGTGGTTAAAATCAATGGGAAAATACAACAGCCCAATTTACACAAGACTCCTAATGGCCCAGACCTTTCAGAAATTAAAGTTTGGTCACCCCACCAGGCAAAGAACCATAACTAGCTGAGGTGCTTGCTGTGGGTAATGGAAATGTGAAATGGGTAATGGAAGAACGTAGTTATTATACCAGCTACAACCATTTGACCAGCTGTAGAAATTAGGACTGTAAATGTTGAGTATTTCTTCCTTATTTTGTTATGAATATATATGTATATTTTCTTCCCTCTCTTATTTCTCTATCATATAACATAAAATATGTTAATATATGTTAATACATGTATTAATATATTAATGAAAGTTTACATAATCAAGGAGAAGAATGAACGAAATCATCCAAGGACTTTGCATCCTCTTCTGAGGAAAGGATTTAGGCCGTTCTTAATTGCACGCAATGGAGGCTGAAGAATGACTTTCTCCTTGTCTATGCTTAGAGATTAAGTATGGTTTAAGGAGATGTGTATAGGTACCAAGTTGCTGAGGTGACTATGATGGTTAGTTTTATGCATCAACTTGGCTAGGCTGTGATACCCAGTTATTTGATCAAACAATAATCTGGTGTTGCTATGAAGATATTTTCTAAATGTTTTTAACATCTACAATCAGTTGACTTTAGTAAAGGAGATTTTCTTCCAGTTGAAAGGCTTCTAGAGCAGGCTCAAGCTGGGTGAGGGAGCAGTATTAACTTTCAAACTAGTTCCTTTTTTTTGGTGAGGAAGATTGACCCTGAGCTAACATCTGTTGCCAGTCTTCCTCATTTTGTTTGGGGAAGATTGTCCCTAAGCTAACATCTGTGCCAATCTTCCTCTAATTTTTTTGTATGTGGGTCACCACCACAGCATGGCTTTGATGAGCTGTGTGTAGGTCTGTACCCAGGATCTGAACCTGTGAACCCCAGACCACCGATGTAGACTGCTTGAACATAACCACTATGCCGCTGGGCTGGCCCCCTAAACGAGTTCCATTTTTTATTATTTTACTATTCTGTTCATGTGAATCATGAAAAGGAGACTATTCTTCTTTTAATTTTACTCTAAAAAGATATCATGGTTTATTTTCTTAATAACATTTTTTAATAAGTAAATTTTAAAAGTTCTTGAATGTTATCCTTGTTACACATTTGTACCCCTATAATCTATGGAGGGAGGGGCTATTTAATCTTATCCATCATTTCAGTTTGAGAAGGTAGGACCTAAGTCTTGTCCGGAATGGATTTCTCTATTACCACCACCTCCATTACACTGCTTACACTCAACTTTTCCAACTTGCCTAAGTAAGTCTCAGTACCAGATGGCATTCCACTCATTCTTTCAAGAGGCTGACCTTTGTCCCATCCCACGCTTCCCTCTGCACCTTCCTGACATTCAGACTATACAAACTCTACATGCAAAGCTGACTTCGAGTAGGGATAATTTTGAGTATCACAGAGCAGTGGGCAGCTGCTGTGCATAAACACACAGGAAGGAGGAGGTGGCCACCTCTTCAGTTTCCTGTGCACCTCCATCTCTCAGAGACCCTGGGTCTGGCTCAGCATTCAGGAAGCAAAGGGGTTCTAGTGGAATCTAGTCCCAGGTGAGATCAGCACGTCTCTGTCCTCTCATATCCTAGAACTCACCATGCTGGTCTAAACTTCTGCCCTCTGAAGAATGAGTTCTTTCTCCAGCAATAGAATTTGAGCTCTTCCTTCAAATTGTTCTGCTGAAATCAGAGCCAAGTTAATGTACATATGATCAGAGCTGCTGTTGCTACAATGAGGATTCTCTCTCTGACAAGTGATTCTGTTCTTTCAAAAGTTCAAAGTTCCATAAGGGACCTTAAAGATAAATCATACAGTCCTTTCTTCCATCTCAAATTTGACTATTCTGCATCTACTTCTGTATATCCTTTTACACGTAGGGTCAAAGACCTCAAGATGACTTGGACTTCTCATTTGGGTTCTGGGATCGGCCATCAGTCTATGGTAGATCTCCCATAACACACCCAGATTCTAAAGAATCCGACATAAGCAGGGCTGATGTTCAGCTGAAAAACAGAAGCAGGGCTGCACCAATTGTTGTTGACTGACATCTATCTGACTGGTTGGTGGCTGTTAAATTTTTTTTTTTTTTTGAGGAAGATTAGCCCTGTGTAACTACTGCCAATCCTCCCCTTTTTGCTGAGGAAGATGGCCCTGAGCTAACATCCGTGCCCATCTTCCTGTACTTTATACATGGGACGCCTGCCACAGCATGGCTTTTGCCAAGCAGTGCCATGACCGCACCTGGGATCCAAACCAGCGAACCCCGGGCCATGGAGAAGCGGAATGTGCACACTTAACTGCTGTGCCACCGGGCCAGCCCCTGTTAAATATTTTTAATATTGCTCCTGGTTATGGGTCGTCACATGTAGAGAGTTGCAAATATATACAACTATACTATGTCAAAAGCTTCATGGAATCACACCTTCAGTAATAGTAGTTCTGTTATTTTGTACAACACAAAAAACATCATAGACATCCAATAAATACTAATCAGCTGGTTAGGTGCCTTGTGTATTCATGAAGTACCACTATTGATTATGAAGATCTCATTAGGAATGGTGAGTGGTTGGGGCCAGTCCGGTGGCACAGCGGTTAAGTGCGTACGTTCCACTTCGGTGGCCTGGGGTTTGCTGGTTTGGATCCCAAGTGTGGACATGGCACTGCTTGGCAAGCCATGCTGTGGTGGGCGTCCCACATAGAAAGTAGAGGAAGATGAGCACAGATGTCAGCCCAGGGCCAGTCTTCCTCAGCAAAAAAGAGGAGGATTGGCAGCAGTTAGCTCAGGGCTAATCTTTCTTTAAAAAACAAAACAAACCGTGAGTGGTATTTTAATGGCATTACAATTATTGGAGGAGCTACCCCCTGGCTGCCTGCGCCCCCTGCGCTTCTAGAGGCCTTTAGAATGCAGCATAGTTGTTTGCACTCCGTAAGCAGGGTGCCCAGAATCCTACCACAATCACCCTTGGGAAAGCTCCATGCCAACAAAGGACACCCAAGGGGAAGTTCTTATGAAAACTAGGGATCCATATCTTCATGGGGTGTCATCTCAGCACCTAACTTGGACAGAATATTTGAACATCAGCTGACAGTTACAGTATTGTCATTTGGATTTATATTGCAAGCGTACTTATACTTCATAAAGGGATCTGTTCCATTATCACTGAATTTTTTATTGGATTCTCTTTCTAGTTTTTCAGAAAAAAGCAGAGAAAGAAAATAGACAAAATGTGACTAATGTGGGTGATTATCTTTACAATTCTCGCCAATACAGTACTCTGAAATTCTTTTTATCGTTTTTCTTTTGGCCCTGTGAAAAACAAATCTCTTTGGAAATTTGAACTAATTGAAAATCTTTAGACTTCAGCCAGTCCTTTATAAAGAGCGAGAGCATCATTATAGCTTTTCTCAAGCACAAAAAAAGCTGCTCAACTTTAATTATACAACGCTTTTATTGATTTGGCTGACTTAGTATCTTAAGGCTTGATTAACATTGGAAACTTATAATCGTCACTATTCAGGCTTAGAGAGGTGGGAGAAGAGATCAGCCACCAAGGGTGGCCATTGTTAGAGGAGGAGGACACTCCAAAGTGACAGAGATGTGGATTAAGATAGGAAACCCAGTGGCTCTTGGTAGCTATTGAGAATACTCAGGGTACTAAAAGAACTTTTTTCAGAAGTACAGTGCAATTATATAATAATGATATCAGTAGCATCCATTTATCAAGTACCTACTACAGTGCTTCTCCAAGTTTCCTTAACAAACGCAGCCTATAGAGTCTCTTTGGAACCCCGTTATATAGCCGACCACCCTCAGTTCATCTGGCTCGGAAGTCTGTGTTCTCCCTGTATTATTTGCTATTTTGCTTTCTTTATAATGCCTGGCTTCTCGATTGCCAGAGATATTCAGATATTACTGAATCAGCTGCATAGACTCTTTTCCTATTATGACTTATTCCAAGTAAGTGCCAGAGGAAACAAGTGCATCTGAGAGGATAGTTTGAAAAAAAAAAGCTTACTGACAACCACATCTCGTTATTATTTCCCTTTGTAACACAAGAATCTTGGCCTTCCCCATCTGTGACAATGAAATATGGTCACATATTTATACCCACATTTATACCTTTCAGTTGCCAAATGATTAAGAAGTCAGACTTTTCCTAGGTTTTTCCTCTCTAAATATTCTCTAGAACTCCCAGTGTTACTTATGCCTGTTAAAGAATTAATTCTTCCTGCCTGCTGCTGCCTGCTGGAAGAGTGAGAGAACTCGTAAATACCCTTAAGATTGGACTCCACTGTCTTTTGATGTTGAAAAGGCCTGGTCTGTTTGTCTTGAATGTCTCCAGCTGTGTGGCCTTGCTGAAATCACTAAGCCTGCTCCAGCCAAGCCCTGGTAGTTCTACAAAAATTGTCCCCGATTGGGGGTCACCAGCTGCTGATGGGCCTACTTGAGTATAATTATTCAATTTGGAAAATAAAATGGGAAGATATATGAGGATGTTTACAGAAACTATGTCGGCTATCTTCCCTCTTGACATATTTCCATACTAATATTCTCAAAAGTAGTCATTAGCACAGCAAGAGGCAAATATCATAAGGGTCTTTATTTTACAGTCTTGGTGGCTTTGTTCCCGTCATGTTACAGTGTTTCTAAATAAAATAGAAATTATAATATTCATTGGAAAGACAATGGAATGTTAGAACTGGAAGTAATTTTAGACACAATGTTGCCCAGACTCCTAATTTTATAGCTGAGAAAACAGTTATCTGTTATGTCATACAGCAGTGGTCCACGTCTTGAGCCCAAGCACTAGGATACCAGTCCAGAAACTAACTCCCAACATCTCAATCCAATGCTTCATTGAAGACAGAATTGAAGAGTGTTTCATGCTCCGAGTTACTCCACTGTTGAACCAGCTTGGCTTTCCAAAATTCAAATTTTGACTCGGGATGGAGTGATGTTGGAATAGAGAGGAGTGGAGAGGCATTCTGGTTCTTCTTGGAAGGTTGATAGCGGTGCCTTAATTCCACTTTCTCAGAGTGGATGAAAGCTGCTTCAGATTGTTGGCTCTACTTTTAGCAATCATGCTGCTGTATTCATGTGATGGTTCACAGTTGACAAGCATGTGCACATGCATTCTTCCGCTTGATAATTACAACAACTCTGAGGGGTTGATCATTTAGCTACTCCTAATTTGCAGAAAAGAACCTGAGGCTGAAGAAGGTGAGCTGACTTGTCAAGTTTTTTCAAATCATATATAATAGAGCTGGCCCCAAATTCAAATGCTTTGGTTCTGAGTATGGTATTCTTTCCAGTAGAAAGAGGTGCATCTTCCTTTTTGGTGCCATGTTTGCCCATCAACTGTCAGTTTGATCTCAGATCAGCTACTTCCTTTGCTCTGCACTGCACCACGTGGGATATTTCCCAGGCTCCCTTGCTCCTTGGCTCCCTAGTGGGCTCAGTCAATTGGAGACACTTATAGGAGGGAAGGAGGAAGAGAGAACCAGGATAATTCTTCACCACTTTCAGCTTCCTGTGGCATCTCTGGGCGGTGGCCTCCATGACTCTGTCACCTTCCAGACAGGCCCTTCTTAACTGGAGGTAGATCCCCCTGGGCACCTCCCGACAGACAGCTCAGGCTTCTGGGCTTTGGCAGTATCACCTCCTCCTATTGAACCCCCAGTCCCAGGAGAGGTAAATGACTTCCTGATGTTCCTAATCTCTGGGGTGCTTTATTATGCCCTGCTTATTTTCTCTGCCCTTCCAGAATCTTTGCACTTGATTCCTTATATTAAATTCCCTTCATCTGAAAGACCTAGAGTAAATTTTACTTGATAAAATGTATGAGTTTATTTGAGCATCTTCAAAAAACCACTTATAAAGGTGGCTGACATCTTTATCAGACAAGCCTTCGTCATGGTGGGGAGTTTGTCAGACATTTTATGGGCACATATTTTGATCCTTGGCTTTAAAGAAACCACATTAACAGTACCATTCTCCACAGTGGCATCTTTTGGTTATTTGAAATGAAACAAAACTTACCTAGGGGAAATTTCCTTTACCACCTCCTCCCCCATATATGTACAATGTTGGCTGGGTCTTTGTATTTCACAAGCACAGCTAGCAATTAGCAATAAGGGCACAGTCTGTATTTCTTGGTAGAGATTTTATCTTGCCTCCATTTTCTAACTTTGATGTAAACTTCAGATCTCTTTGAATCAATGATTCTCAAACTCTAGAAGCATCAGAATCACCTGGAGGGCTTATTAGAGCACAGATGGCTGTGCCCCAGCTCCAGAGTTTTCTGATTCAGTAGATCTGCGGTAAGGCCCAAGAATTTGCTTTTGTTTTAAACTTAATTTTGTGTGTGTGTGTGAGTGTGCTGAGGGAGATATGCCCTGAGCTAACATCTATTGCCCATCTTCCTCTTTCTGCTTGAGGTAGATTTGCCCTGAGCTAGCATCTGTGGCCAATATTCCTCTATTTTGTATGTGGGTCACTGCCACAGCATGGCTAACAAGGGGTGTAGGTCCGTGGCCAGGAACTGAACTCACGAACCTGGGCTACTGAAGTGGAGTGCACCAAACTTACCCACTAGGCCACCGGGATGGCCCCATACTTAATTATTTTATTGTGGTAAAATATATATAACAAAATTTACCATTTTACTCATTTTAAGCATACAATTAGATGGCATTAAATACATTCATAATGTTATGCAACCATCACCATTATTGATTTTCAAACCCTTTCACCATCCCTAGCAGAAACTCTGTACTCATTAAACAATAACTCCCCACCCCTCACCCCCCCCAGGCCCTGGTAACCTCTATTTTCTGTCTCTATGAATTTGCCTGTTCTAAGTACCTTTTATAAGTGGAGTTATACAGTATTTGTCTTTTAATGTCTCACTTATTTCATTTAGCATATGTTCAAGGTTCATTCATGTGTCAGAATTTCATTCTTTTTTAAGGCTGAATAATATTCCACTTAGGTATATACCACATGTTGGTATATCCCCTCATCTGCTGATGGAATTTTGGGTTGTTTCTACCTTTTGGCTGTTGTGAGTAATCCTGGTATGAACATTAGTGTACAGGTATCTGTTTGAATTCCTGCTTTTAATTGTTTTGGCTATATACATAGAGGTGGAATTTCTGGCTCATATGCTAATTTTGTTTAACTTTTTGAGGAACTGCCATATCATTTTCCACAGTGGCTGCCACATTTTACATTCCCATCAGCAATCAACTGACTTCTGGTTTCTCAATATCCTCTCCAATATTTGCTATTTTCTGCTTTTTAAAAAAAATAATAATTTCCATTCTAATGGGTGTGAAGTGGTATCTAATTGTAGTTTTGATTTGAATTTTCCTAATGGCTAGTGTTCCATGGGTCCCAAGCCTTTTGACGATAGTGCTGTAGGCTAGAAATGCCTGAGGCACTCGCCTGGGCATACAGCACTCATTCCAAGCTCCACAGACATTTCCCCCACTGGGGCTCCCATTTATAGCTGAGCCAGTTATTGTGATTCTTATGATTGCAGGACACACTTCAGCAAAAACCATCAGGCAACTTTGAGGAACAATATTTATTACTCACAAGACCTGGAGTGTACCTGGCACCCCCAAGGGCCATAATACAAGGTTACAGGTAGGGAGAGAGCTCAGATCTGGGGCTCTGCCTTTATTAGGGTCTGGGAGTGAGCTGTCTAGGGTTTCTCAAGTTCCCTCTTTATTGGCTAATTTAAAACAAAAGAGTGGGAATCAGGGCTGGGGAAGGGAGAAGCGGGGTCACTCAAGCTGTCAATTATCTAGGTTGCCTAGTGCTCTCTAAAGGGGAACTTGATGGGTGGGGGCCGCCTAGCTCCTTATCTAATTGGTTTGCCAGTAGTCAGTGTCATACAGCTGGCAATCTGCTTACTTGAGATGGATGTCTTTGAAATGGATGCCTTGGCAGTTGGAAAGCTTAATGTCAGGCACTTACACTACAGCTGGTGACGTTGAATATCTTTTCACGTGCTTGTGGCCATTTGTATATACATTTTTTGGAGGAATGTCTATTCAAGTCCTTTGCTCATTTTTGAATTGGGTTGGTTGCTTTGTTGTTGGATAATTTGCGTTCTTAGAAAGTTCCCAGGCGATGAAGATCTGAGAACCACACTTTGAGTCACTGCTGTAGATGATATATGTCAAGTGATTGAATGTCAGCCTTGTTTGTGATACAAAAGTTGGATAATATTTGCTTGGTGTGTGGTTTAAATCATGTCTTAGGTATCAGGCTTTTGATAATTCATCTTCTATGGCTATTCTGGGATTTTGATATATTACCGTGTTCCCCATGCAGCAACAGTGGAAAGTCAAGACAGCCCTGAAATGGAAAAATCCCTGTACTATGTCACCCAACACCTTCAAATCCCCAGAGATTGTAGCTGGATGTGTTATAATGCCCTGAGAATATGTCTCTTACTAAAGCTGGATCTGAAAGGATGTTAATACTGACCTGAAGATTTAGGAAACTTTGGTTTATATATCGTCATGGAGCCTGAAAATCCCTGACCAGTAGGAGTCATTTTATAAATGTGACATTTTAAACAAGAATAATTATCTTAAAGAACTCTTGCTTATTAGATTGGGTTAGAAGAATTCTCATTGGCCACGTGAATATGTAATTACCACGATTTATTTGTCAAGTACTGACCGTAGATAAATTTCCTACACTTTTATTGAATTTGAGAAGTTAATTATCATGATTATTAAGCAAAACACAGAGATCATTATACATGAAATATTTCCTTATAATTCTAATAAACTGATTTCAAAACCTATTAGGCTTGAAATTTTATTCAGTAGTCCCCAAACATTTTTCCCTTCAGTTAATGAATCTCTGTACGTATCCTTCTCACTAAAGATATTCTAGATCCATTTAAAAGGTTTACAACAGTTCTTGCTGGGCACACATAATTAAATTTGTTTTCTTACAAAAAAAAATCTGTGGAAATGTCCTTTGGAATTCATGAAAAAGTATAATTTGTCTCATGGTTACTTAGCATTTATGTAGCACTTCATATTTCTAAAGTACTATATAATCACTAGTTCCCTTTAAACTATTTTTGTTATTCATTATAATGTCCTTTTGAGACAATACGTGGTTTCTTGTATTATGCCTTTCCGCATATTTCAAGGGAAAAAGGGAATAATATGGGTACTTGTAATATCCTGTGTTGAAGGTCCCCAAGCTCACCCCCATGTTTGAAGATTCACTAGGAAGCTTCACAGGACTCAATATCTGGTCATACTCAAAACTATGACTTATTAAAGGAAAAGGATGCAAAGCTCAATCAGCAAAGGGGAAAGGTGCATTGGGTGAAATCCGGGGGAAACCAGATACAAGCTTCCAAGAGTCCTCTCCCAGTGGAGTTGCACAGGATGTGCTTAATTCCTCCACCAACAAATTGTGACAACACTTGTGAAATGTTTTCCACCAGGGAAGCTCATTAGAGGGTCGGTGGCCAAGAATTTTATTGGGAGCTGATCACAGAGGCAACCTCTGCCTGGCATGTACCATATGTCCAGACTCCCAGAAGGAAAGCAGGTGTTCAGCATTGTGGTGGTTTATTTTATTTGTCAACTTGACTGGGACAAAGTGCCAACATTTGGTCAAACGTTATTCTGCACATTTCTGTGAGGGAGTTTTTGAAGGAGGTTTACTAGATATTGGCCGACTTTGAATGAAGTAGATTGCCCCTCATAATGTGGATAGGCCTTGTCCAATCAGTTGAAGGCTTGAACAGAACAAAGACTGATCCCTCCCAAGCAAGAAGGAATTCTGCCAGCAGATTACCTTTGGACTTGAATTGCAACATTGGCTCTTGCTGGGTCTAGCCTTCTGGCCCACCCTGCAGATTTTGGACTTGCCAGCCTCCACAATTGTGTGAGCCAATTCCTTAAAATAAATCTCTCTGCTCTCTCTCTCTCTGTATGTATACATACACACATCCTATTGATTCTGTTTCTCTGGAGAACTCTGACTAATACAAGCAAAAACCATATCATTTGTATAAACAATTTAGGGACAGTGAGCCACTCTGATCATTTAATGGTGGGAACACTCCTGAAATCTAAATTCCCAGATGCCAGCCAAAGGCCAATCTTGCAACAGGTCTTTCCAAGGATAGCAGTTCAGGCCCTCTACGTTAACTATTTTCTGCATATACTCCCGTCTCATATACAAGACTACCCCCAGATTTGATGATTCACCAGGAGATTCACAAAATAAAAAGAAGGGGAAGGTTTTCTCATCTCTTTGCTGGATCTTTTTTGTATGCACACCTTGTTCATAAACCAGAGGGGATTTCTCGTGTCCACAGGGCTGGAGGAGCAAACATTCTTGTTACAGATAAAACCATAAACAAGCTAAAGAGTTCCTTATGCTTTTTTCTTGTTTAGTTTTTCCTGGTTAGTATTTCCAATCTATCTTAACATCAGAATATATTACCCAAGTAAAGCAGTTAGTGTCAAAATATGTTGATCCACTTTTGTAGTCCTCGGGTTTGTGCTGCTTGCAGTTTCTGTCCTGTGATTTTTCAACAGATAACGTAAATTTTTCTTTTAACTTCACAAGAAATTCCATGCTTGAATGTGCCCTGAGATATGAAGCATGACAAGAGCTAGCACCCAAGAACTTGTCAGAGTAAAAATGGTTTGACAGCCGTTCCTCCAAGGACTTGCCTCTCTCCCACCAGCTATCAACTATGAAGATGCTCCTGGGATGGCTAGACAGCAAATTCCCAGGCACCACCAGTTTTTCTTTTAGTAACCAAGTTTTAGACTTGTTTACTCAACAGGTCCAGATGAAGGGCAGACATGAATGGGCACAGGGAAAATAGGTTTTAATTCTTTACCATCTCGGGCTTTCATTTTTTTCTCTTTCTTTTGACAACATCTTAACTAGTCTTCCTGTGTCTTCTCTCTCCATTTTCAACTTATTTCATTATTGCTATACGTTTTTACCTATAAACGTGAATATGGTCATATCGTCTCACTCAATCACAAGGAACTCTCATGATCTACTGAATAAATTCTCAAGTCCTTGGCATTGCGTTGAGAGAACATCACAGTGTAGCCTGAATTTATCTCCCCAGCCGCATTTCTAGCCACCTCCCTATCCAGGGTCACTCAGTCATCCCCATTTGACCCCCAAATCTAAGAATCCATCAGATTTTAAAGTTTTGTGGTTTTGTAAGTCTCGCTATCCATAAGATATACAGTTTTCAAGTAAACTTTGTATTGAAATATACAGACTAATAAACGCACAAACCTTAAGTGTATAGCTTGGTTCATTTTCAGAAGGAACATACTGATGTGACTATCACCCAAATCAAGAAATAGGCCATCACCAGGACCCCATGGGTCTCTCCACTCACTCCCTGCCCCCTGCCTTCTATCACCTGTTGTTAGTTTTTGCTGTTTTCAGCTCTATGGAGTTAAAATGAAATGGAATCATACAGTATGTACTCTTTTGCTTCTAGCTTCTTTTGCTCAACATATTTGTGAGGTTTATCTGTGTTAGAGTGTGTAACAATAGCTGGTTTATTCTCGTTGCTGTATTGCTTTCCAATTTATCCATTTCATTTTGATGGACATTGGG
Source organism: Equus asinus (assembly GCF_041296235.1). NCBI lineage: Eukaryota > Metazoa > Chordata > Mammalia > Perissodactyla > Equidae > Equus > Equus asinus. Next base: position 14,258,902 of record NC_091816.1, read on the forward strand.
TTGTTTTCATATTTTGGCTATTAGGATTAGTGCTGCTATGAATATTTTCATATACGTGTTTTGGTAACTGCATGTTTGCATTACTGTTGGATCTATACATAGGAGTAAAATTACTGGGCCATAGGGTATGCATCTCCTTAGTTTGCATAGATACTCCCAGTTTACTAAAGTGATTGTGCCAATTTTTATTCCCAGGAGCAATGAATGAGTGTTCCTCTACATCTTCTCCAACGTTTGGTATTGTAGTTCTTTTGCATAATCACCATTTTGGTGGATGTGTAATGATTCTCATTGTGGTTTTAATTTGTGTTCCCTAGTGACTATTGATGTTGAGAAACTTTTGTGTGTTTATTAGCCATTGAGATTTTTTCTTTTGTGAAGTATTTATTCAAGTCTTTTACTCATTTATTTTCTATTGATTTTAGGAGTTATTTATATATTAGGAGTTATATATCCTAGATATAGGAAATTTTACACACGTGGGTATTTATCTCGTCTGTTCTTGCCTTTTCACTCTCAATGTTATCTTTTAATGGACACAAGTTCTTAATTTTAATGAAGTCCAATATGTTTCTTTTTCCCCTTTCTGGTCAGTGTTTTTTGTGTCCTGTTGAAAAATCTGCTTGCTCCAAGTTTATGAAGATATTCCCCCATCTAGACACATTATTGTTTTGCCTTTTACATTTAAATATGAAATCCTCCAGGCTTGATATTTTTATATGATGTGAGGCAGGAATCATACTATGGTTTTTCCATATGGATATCCACTTGACTCAATTTATTGAAAAGTCCGTCATTTCCCTCATGGCAGTGCAATGTCACCTTTGTCATAAGTCAAGTAACTGCATGTGTTGTGAGTCTGTTCCTGGATTCTCTACTCAGTTCCTTCAGTCTGTTTGTCTAGGCTTGAGCCAATATCACATTATCTTCATTACTGCAGCTTTATGGTAAGTCTTGGTTTGTTCTTCAACGTTGTCTTGGCTATTCTATGTTATTTGCATTTTCTTATAGACTTTAGCATCAATCTGTCAATTTTCACAAAAATATACCTTCTGGGATTTTGATTGCTGTTTCATTGAATCTGTGTATCTATTTGTGAGAGAATTTATACTTTTATAATACCAAATTTTCCGATTGGTGATATAGTTTATTCACTTTTTTAGGATGGCTTTAATTCTTGTAAAAATGCTTTATAGTCTTCTGTGAAGATGTCTTGGCCAACATATTGTTTAGGATTTTAGCGTCTGTGCTCATGAGGGATATCCTCCTGTAATTTTTCTTTCTGGTGATGTCATTGTTAGGTTATGCTGGCCTCATAAAACAAGTTGGGAAGTGTTTCTTCTCTCATATTCTACAAGAGTTTAAGACTAGTGTTAACGTAACATTCCATCTTTAATTATGTTTGGATGAATTTACTAACAAGGTCATCTAGCATTGGTGGTTTCTTTGTGAGAGAGTTTTAAACTGAAGGTTCAATTTCTTTAACAGAGACACGTTTGAAATTTTAAACTTATTTTTCTGTCAGTTTATTAAATTGTGTTTTTCTTTGGATGTATACATTTTGTCTCAATTCTCAATTTAGTGACATAATGTTGCCCATAGTATCTTATCAGCTTTTTAACATGTTTGATCCATAGTGATATCTCTTTTTTATTTCCAATATTCACAATTTGTGTCTTACCTTTTTTTCCTTACCAGTTGTGCTAAGTATCTATCACCTTTAAATGTCTTTTCAAAGAACCAACTTTTGATGTTGTTCATTTTCTTTGTTTTATATTTTCTATTTCCTTAATTTTTCCTCTTTGTTATTTCTTTTCTTCTACATTATTTGGATTTAATCTACTGTATTTCAAAAAATTGCTTGCAGCGGATACTAGCAAGATATGCATTAAAACACTTTCTCTATAGTGGTGACAGGTTGCATCATACTATTCACCTTTTTTCCCCTTGTCTTTTGTGTGACCGAAAGCTTGTACTTTCAAATGATGGTCCCGTAAGAAACTAGGGCTATAATTTGTTGATATGAAAATCTTCTTTTTTTGGAGGGTAGCTTCTATGGTGTAGAGCTGTGGCCATAATTACAATTGTTAATGTAACAACTAAAAATGTTGCCCAGTGGTCTGGATGATGGAGATCATTTTCCACACAACCAAATTATTATATAGTAGGAAGTGACTTAGCACAAGGGAGAACTGAATACAAGATAGTGGCCTTGGATAATATGCCATTTTTCATCTCCCTTTGAGGTTGATCTATTACTAGGACTGTATTAACTAGTTTCCTATGCTTACCATGACAAAGTACCACAAACTGCGTGGCTTAGAGAAATGGAGATTTATTGTTCCAAGTTCTAGAGACTGCAAGTCTGAAATCAAGGCGTCAGCAAGACTGTGCACCTTTGAAACCTATAGGGGAAGGGCCCTTCCTTGCCTTTTCCTGGCTTCTGGTGGTCCACAGCCAATCTTTGGTGTTCTTTGGCTTGTAGGTGCATCACTCCGATCTTCTGTCTTCACACAGCCTTCTTCTTTCTTCACATGTCTGTCTCTGTATTCGAATTTCCCCTTTTTGTAAGGACACAGTCACACTGGATTAAGACTTACCCTAATGACCTCATTTAACTTGATTCCCTCTGCAAAGACCCTGTTTCCAAATAAGGATGCATTCTGAGGTACTAGGAGTTATGATTCCAACATATGTTTTTTAAGTGACACAATTCAACCCACAACAAGAACAATCTTGGTGCTTGTTGAGAAGGCTCCACAAGTGGACAAATGGAAGGCTAGACGATGGAGAGAAGAAGCAAAAACAGCCCAGAGACAGGCAGCTGAAACACTCTCCTCGCATGTAGAGACACATTGTTCCAATGATTGACGTGCTGCTCCACAGATTCACCAGCCTTCTTGGGCAATACTATGTCCAGCATGTGATCATATTTGTTTTAGTCCTTGGAGTGAACATCTAATCACATGCACCTTCCACGGGAACATTATAATTTGGACCTGGGATTCAGATATATCACTGAAGGGAAACCTGGCTCAACATTGTGAGGCCAAATTGTATAAACTGCTTTCAAACCTCTGCATGTTAAACTAATTTTGTGTTTTCAAGGTGGCAGTAACCTTAGTAGGAAAGTAGTTTTTCAGAAAATGGTTGGAAGCTAATGCACGCACTTCTAGAATACACCAAAACTTCTCTCTGACACCTCTTACCTTTCAGAAATTTAGTACCTACTCTGCTCCTGCAATTCTCTGTGGTTGTCTGCAATGTTTCTTTTAAATTTCCCTTTAGCAGTATCACCCTCTAGGCAGCATCAGTAGATTTTTAAGACCAGAAAGCAGAGGGGCAAACGAACTGCTAAGAATAGCTACATTCCTGGATCAATTAAATCCAACTTGACATCCTTAGTGCATCTGTAATGCGATAATAATGATGGTCTACCTCATAGCGATGTTGTGAGAAATAACAAATTCACGATCGGAAAGCACTCTGAAAATAGAGAGGGCCCAATAAAAGCTTGTAATTATTAACGGCAACCATTTGCAAGTGACCTAGAAATTACTGTTAAGTTATGGCACACATCTTGTCATCTATTCTTTTCTTGTAATTTTTGGACTTCCAGCCCCAAGCTCTGTGTTGAGAGAGATTATAGGTTGCTACACTGCAGCCCTCAGGAGCCTTCTAAGGAGAAACTTAAAAGCAACACCAGCCCTGTATCTCGTCTTTAAAATTTTCTCTTTCTTCCCTATAGTTGAAATTGGAGAGGAAGTCTTGATATTCATTCGTTCATCCAAATGTCTTTTATTGAGCATTGTAGGGACAGACCTGGGTTCCGGGAATACGAAGATGAAAAAGTAGACATGGTACCTATTCTCTTGGAGTTTATAGTTTGTAGAGATAAAAATAAAATAATCTGACAATTGTAAAGAATGTACAAGGTATACTGTGATGGCAATAGCAGAGGATGCTAAGAAGGGGCAGATACCCCCATCCTGGGCGCAGGAGTATACAGCCAGGGATGGGATGGATAGGCATTGTTGAAGTGGAACATCATGTCGCTCCCTTCAGGGTCATCCTGCTTCCTTCTATCACATTTTCCTAAAAGAATTGTGCTTATGGATAAACTGCCCCACCACCTTATTTCTCTATGCAATGGTTCATCAATGTCCCTTGTCCTTCTCTTTAAAAAAAGTGAACTGGAGAGGCAGATCTTTTACCAAACCTAGGAGGACTTGCTCTATCTCCTCAGCTATCCAGAGGGCAGAATGAATAAACTGGTAAGCAGTCACCAGAAAGATGTGCAATAATTTGTTAGATTTCCATGTCTTCCCAACCCCAAACATTCTCTGTGAAGAGTACAGAAACTCCTACAGGTGCAGCTTTATCCCAGGACTAACAATGCCCCTGGGTAGGGGAATATCCTAGTCAGGGCTTTAGGTTATTAGTCCTCAATGCCTCTATATCCTTGGTGCCTTCATCTCTCCTCCTTCACATGTCTTGGTGATTAAGGTCCTAATTAATTTTCCAGTTCCTCAGAGGCAGGATGTATCGCTTCTTCTCTCCGCACTTTCCAATGACTGGCTTCCACATCTTGCACCCAGCCCTTCTTTGTGACTGAACAGTCCCTCAATCCACATCTCCTAGTGACTGAGCCTTCAGTCAGAACCTCTTTTCTGATGTTCGCCATACCACATCTGGGAGTTCGACCATGGCTTTTTCTGTCCTTTCCTGACACACAACCCCGGACACTAGACTTGTTTTGAATGCTTTGTTGAAAGTCCTAGAACCTTAGCCTATTCACTCCTTCTTTTCCTTTCTGCCTTCCACAAATATTTATTGAGTCCCTCCTCTGATCTCTACACAGGGCTTAACCCTGGGGACACAAGGTTTAAACTAACATTCAGACTTCCCTACACAGCCTTCTCTAGATTCACCACGCACTGGCCAGATCCCCGGGAGAACCCATACGGCTTCTCAGCCTACTAGGATGAAATGCATTTAAAAGTAAGGTCATGGGGCTGGCCCGGTAGTGTAGCAGTTAACACCAACGCTCTGTGTCGGTCACACAGGGTTTTCAGGTTCAGATCCGTGGTGTAGACCTATACACCACTCATGAAGCTGGACTGTGGCAGCATCCCACATGCAAAAAACAGAGGAAGATTAGCACAGATGTTAGCTCAGGGGCAATCTGCCTCAGGCAAAAAGAGGAAGATAGGCAACAGATGTTAGCTCAGGGCCAATCTTCCATGACAAAAAATAAAAATTAAATTAAATTTAAAAAAAAAAGAAAGTAATATCAGGTAAGGCCAGGGTTTGAAGCTATCACTTCAAAAAGTGACTGCTCGCACTATTCACAATAGCCAAGACATGGAAACAATCCAAGTGTCCATCGACTGATGATTGGATAAAGATGATGTGGTGTATATATATAATGGAATACTACCAGCCAGAAAAAAAGATAAATTCATCCCATTTGCAACAGCATGGAAAGACGTGGAGGGAATTATGCTTAGTGAAATAAGCCAGACTTGGAAAGACAAGCATCAGATGATTTCACTCATGTGTGGAATATAAACAAGCACATGGACAAAGACAACAGTTCAGTGGTTACCAGGGGAAGGGGGGTGAGGGGTGGGCACAGGGGGGTGAAGGGGAGCACTTATGTGGTGACAGACAAGAAATAATGTACAAGTGAAATTTCACAATGATGTAAACTATTATGAACTGAAAAAAAAAAAAAGTGACTGTTACCAGAACAGCTGACCACTGGCTCCGACCAGAGTGCATCTCTGCTCTGACTTTGGACTCAAAAGCTCCCTCTCAGCTTTTCTCACCAACCAGCTTTCTCCTATGAGCACAGTCTGACCCAGTGAATGGCTATTCCTCCTGCTCAACATATCTTGTAATGCCTGTAATTGTTCCCGGAATCTGTAATGGGCTTTGACTGTAACCATGAATGTTTCTTCCGCATGTGGTTTTCCTAAGGCCCCAGAGGGAAGTACATTACCCTGCCATTTCTTGGATTTTGTCCTGTTGGGTCAACATTTTAGGAGCTTAGTCAAGTATGTGGATCCCAGCACCAATAGATTTAGATCTTACTGCCTGGACTCCTAACCTGCTTTACAGCCAGACTCAACCTCCTACTCCCACCAGAGCATGGTTTTAGCAGAAGGGAGGGCACAATGATTCCTCATATAAGAGTTGTGTCAAGTCATGGAAAGGATGTGCTCTGGGCTATTGGTTTGGCATCTGGCTCCAATACCTTCTAGCTGTGTGATCTTGGGCAATTGTCTTAGCATCTATGAACCTCAAATTCTTCCCTGTAATTAAGGGAGATAAAATCCATTTCAGCAGGTTGTAGTGACTATTAAATAAGATAGTAAATGTAGAGTACTAGCACAGAGCCTGGCATAGAGTATTGCTCAAAAATGTTGGTTCCTTCATAATGTTTAGAGCTGCTGCTTCAAATCTATGGCATTGACTCGATCTCTCAAATCTCCAGAAGATTTGTATTTTCTTTACTTCAGATTACACCTTACTATTGTCATCATTAAACACATTCTGAACTAGAATCAGGAAAAACAGGCAACGGATTAAAATCAATCAAGGTTAGCAAACTCAAGGGAAGAGTGTGGGTTTATGTATTTTCTTTCATTCATATCATTCAGAATAATGTCACCTAAGAGTGCTTTGTAAATATCTGTTAATCCTCAGCAAAGGGTAGAATGCTCTGTCTCCTTACTTACGGGATATAGAAATCAACCTCTCGGTCTAGGCGTCTGTGTCCCTCACTGCCTATTTTCCAAACTCCAGGATCTGGAGAGGATCATAATTTTTTTGTAAGTGATTGCTGAAGGAGGCTCATAAGGCTATAGTTTAGTACAATTATGAGGCTAGAATGTAGGGCTGGTAAGCTGGCAGTCCTCTGTAGCCAGGGACACATCAATTTAAAGGGAGTGAAGAAGAACGACAATGATTACCTTTTGCAGGGCCAAGGAGTGCTTGTTAGGAACAAAGTGTGCAATTGAATGCTAATGATGGTTCTGCAGGCTGGGCATTCCTGAATATTTTAGGGACACAAATTGCTTTGGGTTGATGTAACTCCGTTTCTTGTGAAATTTTCTCCTCAGGGGAAGTGTAAAGGAAACACGTAAGTCTTTCTTAGGTCTAATGTGCAGGGGAAAATGGCACTGCTTTCCTATGATAAGGCATAAAGCAGGAGAGAGTGATGGTTCTAACAGAGGTATTTTTCTTTGTTTTGGCCTTCCCTGTTAGGGATGGCATAGAGCAAGTGTCTCTGAGCGTTGTCATAGAATGCGATTGCTTTTAATCAAGTAAATTACAATAGTTATTTTTGGACTATACATCATCAGACAACATTGCAAAGATATGGTGAATTCCTTTTGAATTGTCACCAAAGGAAGATAGAACCTAATCCCTCAACTGTGCTAGTCAGAGCTAGAGTCCATGTCTCTTTCAAGTACATTTGATGTTAGGTAGCATATGTTTTTTGGAAATGCAAGTGATAAAATCATGTAACAAAACAATAATTATACTCTGGATTTGTGAAATAATTTTCTTTTAAATAATTTAAGATGCTTTCATGTGTTTTTCTTGCCTCTAAAAAAACCCCTGGAAATATTTTCCATAAATACCTCTATATGTTAGAATAAAAATAGTTTGGATTTTGTTGATCCTACATTATGGGATTATTCACCCTAAGGTACTCCTCTAGAGAGAGAGACAGCGCCTTTTGAAAGCTTAACCATGGGCCTGAAATCTGTAACTCACAGTTTTAGTAAATTTCCGGCCACTGCCTTGCTTTGGGTGATTTTAGGCAAGTACTTTTGCCTCCATAGGCTTTCATTTGTCTTTCCAGGAAAATGGTTAATGTAGAAAAAGCCATCTGATTGCTTGGCTAGCACTGTTACCTGTACCATGTGGTATCCAGTGTTCCAGGAGTTCTACGTGGGTGGTGAGCGAATGCAAAAGATGCTGGTGGATACTCCCCCCAAGAACCCCCCAAGAATCTGTACCTGCACATAAGGTACCCAAGACTCCACATGCCTCTAGCTTGAGATAGGAGTAGACATCTGTGCTTCTCAATTACTTTGGTAGAAACAGCCACCGAAGCAGCCCCCATACAGACTCGGGCATGCATTAAATTTCTGCGTCCTGTGCGAGTGCCTGTGTGTTTCATTGGAATGGCTGCTTTGCTCTGTAATCTTTAACACACCAAGATTTGTGGCCACCTCTGAGACTGCATTGCAAAGTCAGGGCCATGTCCAGTTACTCATGAGATCTTAGTGGATCGGTTTTTCCCAATCCCTTTTCTTTATTCTGTCATCTCATTCTTCATTCCTTTGAAAGTGAGGCTTCAACAAAATGCTCATCTCCAAAAGAAATGACTGAACAGACTTAATAAGTTCACAATTTTATACCCAAAAGACTACTCAGTTGTGTGTGTTTTTGAAAGCCAGGTCTTTATATTTGCATGTGGTTAAAAAAGCATTCTCTGACATACAGAGTAAAATCGCCTATATTTCTCATTCTTTCTCAGCTACCCCTACCTTTTAGAATAACAAAACAAAGGATTTTAGGATAAAAAGAAATTTTCAACGCTGCCAAGAATGGACGACACCAACTCCCATTAAGTACCACGAATTTTCTTCTCTACTAATATCTATTCTTCTGTTCACACCCACAACATTTCCAGCTCTGAATTTTATGGTATCGTACCACAGTATTGCAGGTCTAATCCTTACTACTAAATCCTAGTACCGAACGGATTCAGCAAATTGGAGGGAATCAACATAGGTGGGTTCGCTGATGAAAAGCTTTCTTTGATCTCTCTAAGAATCTAAAGTTAGCGTATTTGCCTTTGGGTTTCTGCCAGTCTTTTATTTGAGAAATCCAAACACATATCTCCCCACTTGACAGTGTATCCATTAGGGAGACTTCCAAACAGCATCTAAAAAGACAAAGCTGCCAAGAGATAGTAAACAACGTTCAATAAATAGAACCTGTTTTGGTGAATGCCTTCTGGTGTTGCACGTTTTGATGCTTGGAAATTTTCCCAGTCCGTTAATAATTGATGGGCTATTTGAACATATTGAGGCACAAATATACAAGTTTAAGTGGAAAAACTCTTATTTGTCCTCATTCCCCACCCCATTCGCCCCCAGTCATAGCATTCTAATGGTATCCTTCAAAAGTAATTCCGAGCCTAGGAAGGCATTAAAAGAGTTTTTAGTACCCTGATGGATTCCTCACACTCCCCAAGGAACTCCCCAAGGTGGACAATATCAGATATTTTGAAGTTACTCTACTTAAAAGAGAGTGGATGGGAACATTTTTGGAAAAATGATTATTTATAAAGCAATGTCTCTAATTGGACAGACAAGTGAGACGATGAATGACTTGGCTTCTATGTTCTTGGCAGATAGGTGGCTTTTTCCAGTGTTCTGGAAAGTTCAGCCCAAATCTCTCCTTATTCTGGGTTGGAGCTGGCCATGGCTGTGGAAGCAACAGAGCCTCCCTTTGTTCCTGAGGCGGGACTTTCCCTGTAAGAGCTGACAAGCCTCCAGTGTTCCCATCAGGCATGCAAAGGGAAAGACTCGTGCAGAGCCATGGGGAGAAAAGCAAGAGAGCCAAGTTTTAATTAATCAACAAAGTATTTAGATGGAGTACAAGGAGGCTTACAAAGGTACATAGCATACAGTGACATAGAAAATAAACAAGGAAAACTGGTAATGAAAGAGAAAGGAAATGAAGGGAAGGATTAAGATGAAACTAGGGGTGAAGTTGGTACCCAAAACACAGCCATAAAGCCCAGGACACAGAGCAGTATGATAGATTACGCTTAAGACTAGAATAAGCCCAGTCTGGTGGGATGCTATCCTCCATCTTCTGACCACAAAGGCTTTCCTGTCACTATTTTTATCTGGAATATCTGCAACCTCATTTCTACATCAAGCACAGCCATCTGATTCTCTGTGGTTATTCTGTTTAATTCCTTCAATGTAGGCAGAAGAGAGATCACATTCTCTAAAGTCAAATAGGTGTGACAAAGCTTTCTTTGAGCCTGACAACAATCTAGCTCTGTGTTCTTGTTCTTCTCCTCTCCTGCCTGTCTCTTTAGCTCTCTACATAGGAGAGAGGATAAAGAAAAGGAAATAAACATTCATAGTTTCTTACTGTATGTTAAGTGCTGGGCTAGGAGATTTGTATACGTTATTTCATTTAGTCCTCACGATCAACCCAAATGGAGGTACTATTTCTCCCATCCTATGGATGAGGAAAGAGGCCTCCAGAGCTTAATAAATTTACTAGATGCTGGTATGTGATAGAGGCACAATTTGGACCTGTAGCTGACTTGGATGATAAATCAAACATAGCTATAATTTCTGTTGAAATCAATCCATAAGCAAGATCTTCCTAAGATCTACGTTGTGCCCAGCCCCAGAGATGTCTTTTACTCTATCATGTTCCTCCATCTATTTTCTAACTCTCAGCATGGAGGAAAAGAGCACGGGAAAATATTTGTGGGTAAAAAAAAGGAGTGAAAGAGATTTGATCTTTTTTTATATTCCAGTAATGTTTCATTTTTCTACTTTATTCTCTTTTTTCCTGATCATCCTCCCTTAAGCAACATATTGGTGAAGATATTAAAAATGAGCAGAAAACCATTTTTTTTCAGCCACTTTTTATCTAAGCAAGGCATAGCTAGCTAGAGGTAATTTCCATCCATTTTGGAAGAAGTCTGCCTGCCTTGGCATGTTTTTATCCCTAATACCATCAGGCTATAGATGAATCCTGGACAAACGTCTTCATTGTATTATGTGGGAGAGAGAGTCAAAGTCATCTTAACTTTGTAATGAATAGCATTTTGTCAGAGTGAATATTTGGCTCATGGGAGGTTAAAGGAGAAACAGGACTAAAAGGCTTTAATAGTCCAGAGACCGGCACAGTGGAATGAATTTATTGCCGTTAGTAGAGTCCCCAGCGGACAGCACATAATGAAACTTGCTATCTGATAAGGCCGCTGTGGTGGGAAGGCTCACTGGCGGGCAGGAGCAGCAGACTGAATACCAGGCTGTCAGGAAACCTGAGGTGACCCTCGCACCTGCAGCAGAGGTGGCAGATTTCTTCCCTGTCTGGGTGAACTGATAATGCAGAGTGAATGTGTGAAAGCTCGGGGGGGTGGGGGGGCGGTGGGTTAGGTGGGGGGAGATCACCAGCCTATCAGTTGTGCTGCTGAAGACCATCCATCCATATTCCGGGTTGGCTGTCCAGATATTAGACAGACAGAACACAAATACGGTACTAACAGCCTGACTGTACTTGGGTTAGCTATAAAATGAATCACCAATTTGTTTCCTGAAGGGAGTGTTTTTAACAGACCCAGAGGCCCAAGTGAAATCTCTGGATTCTGAATAACCAAGTAAATTAATTTGGCACCTCTGACCTCCAAACACAAGGCCGCTCATTGGGCAGAAGAAAATTGACAGAGAGGGAAGGACGAGCTACTGCTGGAAACGTGTATGGGGCCTAATGCTTTTTTGCAGAAGAAAAGAATTATTGTAGGAGAGGGGCTTTTGGTTTTGCCAAGGAATAAAAGGTTAAAACATTTCCACAGCCTGTGAGATGGAGAGGAACCCAAGAGAATCGCATAGTGCAAACAATTTCAAAACAGAGAAAACAGGAGCAGAAGGAGAGAAACAGAAACATCTATCTAGATGTAACTCTAATGAATGCCAATTGAGGCGGGGAGACGAATCCCCTTACCACTTTCTCCTCATCACTAAAAGGCATATGTTGAAGCCTCCATTCCATTCCTCACCCTATTTATGTATATGTCATATGAAATAATTTTATTAGTTTTTCTTATATTCCACTGGATCAAATGTTGTCTAAGGATAGAAACCATATTACTGGGGGGAGTACAAATTGGTACAACCACTTTGAAAAACAGTTTGGCATTATCTCCTAAAGTTGAGCCTTAGCATACCCTAAAACCTAGCAATTCTACCCTAGGCATACAGCCATGATAAATTCTTGCACACATACAGCAGAGGACATGTATAAGAATGTTCATAATCCTAAAACTTGGAACAAATGCTTGTAACTGAAGACAGCAAATAAATGGGTAGAGTCACATAATGGAATATTATACAGGAATTAAACAAATGAACCATAGCAATTTTGCAAGAGTATGGATAAATCTCTGAAATATAATACACAAGAAGAAAAAAACAAGACTAGTCAAAAAGGAATATACCCTTTTATAAAGTTAAAAACAATTAAAATTATGTACTTTTGAAAGACTACATAGATATACAAAGAACACATACACACATACACACGTGTATGTAGATATATAACAGCATGGGAATGATGGCCACAGAATTCAGGGTGATTTGGGCTGGGCTGGGGAGACCATGTCATTGGATGTGGGTTGTCAAAGTCCTGGCTTTTATTTTGAGTGGTGGGTTTGCAGGTGCTTAATACAAATGACTAAATAATAAATAAATAGAAGTGGGCCACAGTATGATGACAGTGTGACCAAGGTTTATTATGATGGATCCCATTCTGCCCACCTGAGATCCAAAGGGAAAAAAAAGAATCAATTATGCTGATGCCAGAATACTTGATTTAGTACTTGGTGTTTAAGAGGATTTCATAGTCACGATGATGGAATAAAATATTTGAATCTAATCAGGCTCCTTGGTAGTAGCATTCCTCATAATTACTGCTTTAAGCAGAGTTTCTCTTATGCTGGTCCAAGTTTTTGAGTCTTGAATTAAGCACTGACATAATTCACATGAGGAAATTTCTTTTTCTGAATATTCTGTTTATTTTTTCAACATTTTATTATGAAAATTTCAACTATATGGCAACGTTGAAAGAATATTACAATGAACATTCATATACCTACCACCTAAATTCTATCATTAATATTTTACTCTATTTTATCACAGATCCCTCCATCCTTCTGTCTATCAATCTATCCTAGTTTTTTTGCTGTATTTCAAAGTAAATTGCAAATAGCACACTTCTCCCTAAATAATTCAGCATTCATATTTTTAACTACTACCAACATGCATTTTCATTTCTGATTTACAGGGCACTATAGATGAAAAAAACTAAGGCATTTCTTGAGTCAGAAAGAAAAGTGTCAAGTAGATTTGAATAGGAAAATAATCAAAAGAATGTGGTTTTTCAAAAACGTTCTTAAATAAGTGAGCTCTGGCATCTCAGAAGCATCATGACCAGAGAACAGAGTGCTGTTCTGTCAGCAGAGGCGGATGAGTCGATCCTGAATGTGGCCCAAGAGAAATACAAACCAGAGCCAGGCATTGCTGCGTAGTCTTTGTTCTGAGCTGGAGAGGATGTGATCCTTCAGAGAGAGAAGCCTGAGCACAAGACTCTCAAAGGCCAACATGACAGACTTTGGCAAGGCGTTTTTTACCCCAACATGACGTTCTGATTATTCAACAAAGGGGCAAGATTATTATAGCTGCCACTCTCCCAAATCAGTGCCCTTCTGCCAGGGACTTGCAGGTGGTTGGAAGGACTTCAGTTCCACCCTCCTTAAACTCCAATTCAGAAGAAGTGACTATTGATTGAGTCACTTTCACCCCAGTTTAGCCCATTGAACAGACCTTCCACCTCCCACCGAATAATTAGTCCCTTGGTTTGGTTCTACCAAAATCCATGTGGGTAAACCAATTCTTGGCATTATGGGCTATTATCAGAGGGCTCAAGTTAACACACCTTGGATGGTAGTAAAACATAAATATATTTAGTTTGTAAGATTAACAATCAATCATTTAGAAGGAGGCAATGCTCTAAGACAGGAGTCAGCAAACGGTAGTTGGCATGTCAAATCCAGTCCACAGTCTGCTTTTGTAAATAAAGTTTGATTAGAACACAGCCATGCTCACCAGTTTGTTGTCAATGGCTGCTTTCATGCTCAACAACAGAACAACAGAGTTGAATAGTTGCAACAGAGATCATATGGCTTGCAAAGCCTAAAATATTTACTCACTGGCCCTTTACAGAAAAAGTTTGTGGACCCCTGGGTTTGATGGAGTGGCTTTCAGAGAAGGTATATTTTGATGGAGTGGGGAGGTATTCTTGAAGGCTTTTAGACAATCCCATGGAGTCCCCTAGGGATGTGTGTTTCTTTCCACACTCACACTTCATCAACCAAAGAAACTCTCCTCTAATTTCCTTTACACTTTGGGTCTCTGCCTAAGTGTTCACTTGAACAGAGTTCTACAGCTTTTAAAAGTTTAAAAAAGAAAAACACTGTCTACAGCAATGATTCTCAACTTTGGCTGCACAATAGAATTGCCTGGTATCTTTTAAAAAATACCAGCAGTCGGCCCTGGAATTGAAATGAAAACAAACTTCCTAGGTGATTCTACTGGACATCCAGGTTGGAAAACCATTGGTCTAGAGAGCAAAGAGGTCAGTTCCAGGTGAGGTGTCCCCATGGAAACCAGTAAAGGCAGTGGATGAGAGCACTGAAACACTGTCAGGACTGACAAGAGGGAATCCAAAGGGTAAGAGAGACACAAAATATAGGAGCTGAGTTAGGACTTTCATAGGTCAAAGTCTCTTAAAGTTGATGCATAGCTAACTGTTGTATCTTAGTCGAGGATGCAAGTCAGCTTAATATATTCCCTCTGGGCCGCTTAAACCAGGATGACTGCAGTTATAGGGTACAATTCAGAAACGTATTTAAAGTTGGCCCTCATTTAAAAGAATAACCTAACCAAGATTTTAAAATATGCAATGCTACCACACAACCATCCTATACCTGATCCAGTCCTCAGGGCCTTGTGGGAAGTCTTCAGATATCAGAGTAGATGATAAAGTGGCAATGAGGAAGAAAAATAGTACAAAAGATAATGCCTTGGTTTCCACTCGTAGGTACTTTGGCTACATTCTCATTGTGATTCAAGATTCTTTCTAGCAAGCTCCGTAGTGATGCTCTGGAACTTTTTTCCAAAGTCTTTGGGGCTCTGAGGGTCGGCTACACACAAGGGAAAGGAAAGAATGTGGAGAAGTTCAGTTAGCATGTTCTTATGGGGGCAGAGGTGGTGACATCTAAAGGCTTTTCTGATAAGAAGAATCTCTGATTCTATAGATAAGCAACCAGAAGTGAGTCACTCAGGGATCTCACTTATTGCTAAGGGGAGAGGCTTTTCCTTTCCTTTTGGGAAGAATGTCTTAAGTGATGTGACCCTTTAGAGAGTTCCTACTGATACCGGCCCTGTTATTGGTTCCCCTACATTAAACCCAGCATATATGGGGTTAAAACCAAAGCACTCATTCCCTGCTTACTCCCTGGCTTCCTGGTTCCAGAATCCACTATCCGCAATGGAGACAGACTGCCAAGGATAGCTACCTGGATTCCCTTATCATCCTCCTCCCTGTAAGCAGGCTTACAAGGCTGAATGAAGGCTGGTGGAAAAGCTCCAGCAAGACCACAGACTTCCCCCATCCCTACAAACAGAGACATCCCTTGCAACCTTTAAAACCCCTTGCGTCCCATCTTTTGGGGAGACGAGAAGAGATGAGACGAATTTGAGGGCTCACTCTTATCTCCTGGCTGACATCACCTGAAATAAAAACCCTTTCCTTGCCATAAGCCTGGCATTCTAGTTTTTATTTGGCCCCTCTAGTGTGGTGGGTAGGGAACCTATGTTTGTAGCCAGTAACAATACCCCTGCCTACTAGGACCCTCAGGTCCACTAGGACCCTCAGGTCCACTAGGATACAGGTCCTGTATTAATTCCCAAATACAGGACAGGAAAGACAAGTGAGACTCTGGAATAGTAGTGAGCATTCCTTTTTTTTTTTTTGGATGTAAAATTGACACATAACGTTATGTTAGTTTCAGATGTAAGACATAATGATTCGATATTGATATATACTGCAAAATGATCACCATCATAAGTCTAGTAACACCCATCACCATACACGGTTACCAAATTTTTTTTCTTGTGATGAGAACTTTTAGGGTACACTCTCTTAGCAACTTTCAAACATATAATACAGTATTATTAACTGTAGTCACCATGCTGTACATTCCGTCCTCAGGACTTATTTTATAATTGGAAGTTTGTACCTTTTGATCCCTTTCACCCGTTTTGCCCACCTCCCACCAGAAGAGATTCTTTTTGAATGCCCCCCAAATGTGCTGGAGGTAAGGAGGTGGCGAGGGGAGGGGATTGGCTGGGTGTACACACAAGTGAGGAGGCAGGAGCACACCCCTAAATGTGTGTTCTTTCTGTCCCCTTTAGACTTGAAACTTTTATTTTCAGAAGTTGTCCTTTCCCCCTAGAATGCCTTTCATCCTCCTCTACCTGCCACATTGTACTCATATTTCAAGACCACTTTTCAATGTCATCATCGCCGCGGAGTCTTCTCAGTTTGTCCCCAGCAGAGTTGGCCACTCCCCCCATGTTTCCTTAGCACATGATTCATTCCTCTGTGTCAGCCCTGTAATGATGTGTCTCCATGTCTGTCTCCCACTGGGCTGTGAGCCTCTTGGGACATAGTCGGTGTCTCAGTCCTCTTCACCTTGGCTGCCCAGCCCATAGGCCACACACAATATAGACTTATGAAGCAAATCCATCTGCTGTTTTTTTGAACCAGTATCTTAAAACTATTTTTAAATCGTCTCTTATAAAAGAACAGGTAAATTATGATTTAGAAGAAATACCCGACTATGAACATTTATTAAGAACCAACTTGGGGCCGGCCCGGTGGTGCAGCAGTCAAGTTCGCACATTCCGCTTTGGCGGCCTGGGGTTTGCCAGTTTCGATCCCCGGTACGGACATGGCACTCCTTGGCAAGCCATGCTGTGGTAGGCGTCCCACATATAAAGTAGAGGATGATGGGCATGGATGTTAGCTCAGGGCCAGTCTTCCTCAGCAAATAGAGGAGGATTGGCAGTAGATGTTAGCTCAGGGCTAATCTTCCTCAAAAAAAAAAAAAAAAAGAACCGACTGTGTGCCAGGAATTGTGGTCTGTCCTGGGACTGCAAAGTTGAATGAAAAATAGTTTATGGCCTCCAGGGTATCACAATTTAGTGGGGAGAGTTAAATAATTAGAGGGAAGTGAGGTGAGCTGCTTTAGAAACATGAGCAATGAAGTGTGGGGACAAAGAAGGATGTGTTTACCTCTCCTGGATATTCCAAGAAATACTGCCTAGGGAGAGTGTGAGAATTTAGGCAAACCGTTAATGGTGAATCTTTGTGTGTGTGTAGGTGGGGGGAGGCGAGGGAAGTAGGGAGAGGGGGAGGGTGTTTTAGAAGGGTTAGGCCTAGAATCAGGGTCGAAAAGAGTCAAAAAAATATACTCTCAGCTGATTACTCTGAGGGGAACCTACTGTCTTTTCTTGGACCATGACAGTTCTGGAGATGACCATTCCTAAAAGGAAAAAGAAGAAAAATATCACTCCTTCAGCCCACTAGTTTGACCAAAAATTGGCAACCCCCATTTTAAGGTATCATGAGATAGAAAAAGCTTTTTCCTGTAAAATTAGTCGGATTTTACACAACCCAGCAGGCAATAACAAAGCTGCCACATCATTTTGTCAGAGAGAGGCAGTAATTTTAGGGTGGGAACTGGTCCATTTACACAATGAGAGAATTTCCCTCATGCACACAGTGTTCCATAGCAATTTGTGGCCTCACCGGATGCCATTTATAGCTCCTACAGTGGCAGGAAAATTAGGGGGCAGAGCGATTACGACTCCAATGGCAAAGCTGAAAGATGTATCGGTCATACTGGCTTACTTTACCTTTCACGCCAGCAAGGGACTGGTCTACTTGGCTTTCAGCACTGAAAAAGCAAAGTGGAAAGAGCCAATCAGATCCCCTCTTAGATATTATCTTTCAGTTGAGAGTGTCCTTATCAGCTGCTAACTAGAGCCTGGTATCTGAAGTCATTACCCAGAATAATGGTCCATCTTCCTTGCAAAAAAGATATTAAATTCTTCTTTGGAGGGTCAACATGGGCTCAGGAGGCTGGATCTCAATGAAAATGAGGTCCCCAAAGAAACCTTGACTATATTGCCTAAAGCCTCCCCATCTTCATTTCTAAACAGTTCATTTCAACGTTGTACTTTATTCTCGCTAAATACTTGGATGGTTCCCAATTCGCACTTTGCAAGGAAGAAATAAACATGATCTCCCTGTCTGGATTGTGTGGAGAGGTAATCATAGCAGGATCTCCCTTTGTTGTGCTCAGCTAATTGCTAATTATGGAGTGATGGATGTAAATTGCACAGTTGGCATTTCTGGCTCACAGGCTCACTATCCATTTCTTCTACTAAAAGGAGAAAGGCTGAAATATTAAGAGATTACCAACCATATCTTTGTCCATGAAAACAAAGTCTAAATGGGTGAAATAACCCTTTGGAAGAGCAGAAGAGGCTTGAGGGAGGAGGACACCAGAGGGGGGTCCCGCCCAGTCTCTGTCCTGATTTTGCAGCAAAGGATTATGAGGAAAATCTTCTGTGAGTCCCAGTTAACACGAAAGGAAGAAGAGGTGCTCTTGCTGCGGGAGAAACAATGCCCCTCCTAGTCTCCAAATGTTTTGTTCAGAG
The DNA here is from genome assembly GCF_041296235.1 of Equus asinus. Classification (NCBI taxonomy): domain Eukaryota; kingdom Metazoa; phylum Chordata; class Mammalia; order Perissodactyla; family Equidae; genus Equus; species Equus asinus. The sequence continues at coordinate 14,277,528 of NC_091816.1, forward strand.
AAGAACAAATGACAGTAACAGTAAGACCATGCCTTTGAAAGGCATGTTGAAATTTTAAGCCATTCTCACATACTACTTCCTTGAATCGTCTAATAACAAGATAATCGAGTGGGACATATTGTTAACTCTGTTTTATACATGATGAAATTAAAAACCCAAGAAAAGCTAATGAGTCAGCTAAGCCACCCTGCGAGTTAACGGTATACTAGGTGGACCCCAACATCACATTTGCCATCAGTCTCGTGCCCACGTGGAAAAGCTGTCTGTCTCTCTTAACATTAAATTTATGTGATTTGGAATTTTGGTTTGTTGGCTCATTTTCAATAGGAAGGTTTTTATTTATGACTTTCTTACTTCCTTTCTCTCTTTGGTATCTTTGATGCTGAGAAAGTAAAAATTAGCTTAGACCAAGAAGTGAAATATTCGCCCTGGTACTCATCAATCTGGGATAACAGATAACAGAGACAGCCAGCTGCAAAGTTAAGACCAAACAATATTTCTCCCAAGAAAACCCTGCCATTGTAAAGTGTCACAACAACTCCCATTTTTGAAGGGGTCTTTCTTTTACTTGTTTACTGAGAAAACTTATTTTCTAAAATCATAGATTGTCTGAAATTCTGTGGTTTGAAATTATATCAGCAAGAATAAGCATTCATTCCACTTTTGCCTGGAAAATCGAAGTTGCTTTGCAACAGAGAAGCAGCCTCAATTACCAACCCAGGCACAGCGGTTGAGATAAGGAATTTCTGAACACAACATTTCACACGAACTTTGCACTTTCCAAGGAAAGAAGACCCTGAGTCCACTTCACAGTCCTGACCTGATGTTGACCCTTTGGTACACAGTCCTGTTTAGTGTTGGGTTTATCAAAACACCATTTCATTCCACAATGAGATGCTACTTCATACCTCCTAGGATGGTTATAATCAAAACCAGAAAATAACAAGTGTTGGTGAGGATGCGGAGAAACTGTAACCCTCATATACTGCTGGTGGGAATGTAAAATGGTGCAGCTGCTGTGGAAAACAGTTTGCCTGTTCTTCAAAAAGCTAAACATAGAATAACCATATGGCCCAGTAATTCCACCTCTGGATATATGCCCTAAGGCATTGAAAGCAGGAACAAACAGATAGCTGTACATCAGTGTTCGTAACAGCATTGTTCTCGATAACTACAACGTGGAAACAAACCAAGTGTCCATCCATTGATAAATGGAAAAACAAAACGTGGCATATACATACAATGGAATATTATTAAACCTGAAACAGGAAGAAAATTCTGAAACATTCCACAATGTGGATGACTCTTGAGGACATTATGCTGAGTGAAAAAGGCAGCCACAAAATGAGAGAGAATGTATGATTCTGTTTATATGAGATACCTAGACTAGTCACATTCACAGAGACAGAAAGTAGAAGAGTGGTTGCCTGGGGTTGAGGAAAGGGGGAATGAGGAGTTAATGTTTAATGGGTACAGAATTTCAGTTGAGCAAAATGCAAAGAGTTTCATTCTGTGGATGGTGACGGTTGCATAGCAATGTGAGTGTACTTAAAGCCACTGAACTGTACACTTCAAAACAGTTAAAGTGGTTAAGAAAAACCCTCTTTATTTAAATGTCACCTAAAAGCCACTCTTCTCTGAATTCTATGCTAACTCTATTTTTTCCCTTTGTTTGGTGACACACTCACTGTTCCTCTGGTCTTCCTCATAGCAGTAAGGCAATAAACCTGATCTTGTTGGGCCTTATGTTTGTTTCTGGTGAACTTCAGTTGATTGGACTAAGAAAGGGTTCACCATTCTTTAACAAACCAGATCTTATTATAATGGGATTTTGGGAATACTGGCACACGGTGACCTTGGGGGACATTGCAGATCCATTCACTGAGCCAAGGGGAAAACTTAATTCAGTTCCCAGTGGAAGACTAATTTGTCCTCCCCTCTCCCAGGGTCCTAAGTTTCCATAAAGCCATGGCTCTAGGTAGAGGGCAGGCAGCAATCATGTTCAGCATCCTTTCAAGAGCAGAGGAGCCCACCTTAGTCCCTGGGCTCTCCATCCACCTGGCTCTGGTCCACCTAAGGGGAGCACTGTTCATCCTTGTCATTCTGAAGTGATGTCTGCTTAGGGAACACTGTTTACTTCCTGACCCAGATCCCAGCTTCTGTCTCTATCGCTATTCTGAGGTCCTGTTTTGCTTCTGGTCCACAGAGGCACTTATCTTGTTTTTTTTAATATTGACTATCCCCATTTGGTTATCCATCATTGCTGTTGGTTTTGATTGGGGGTTGAGGGTGAGGAATAGGGGAATGCAGCAAAACATGAAGACACTATGCCATCTTAGCCAGAAGTTCTGGTTTAAAAACTTTAGTGACATTGAGTTCTAAAAGGATTATGGGGCTTCTCAGCCATATGAATTTAAAATGAAAATACTACTAAGCCATAAAATAGGTGTAAAGCCTTCTGACAATGTTCTGATTTTCTTAAATGAAGACCACTTTGATTTATTTTTTTTGAAATATCCACTCTCAAATTCTTTCCATTTTCTTTGCTGCCTCTGCTTTGGTTTTTCACAACCATTTATATACTATGCCCACTAGGTAACCCAACCCTCCACCACAAGTAGGTAAGTTTATATAAACCTTGTGTAATACCCTAGTCTTGCAAGTAGTGAGATGATCAATTTGAGTAATAGTGACTTTGGCCTGGAAGACAATAAACAGCGTTAATTTTTGGATATTGCCCCTTAGGAATGGTCAACTAAAATCATCTACAATCAATAACATAATTCAAAATTCCACACGGCATCTTAATTCTTCCAACGCCAAGCTTCAATTCTAGTCTACTTTGATCAGCTGTGAATTTGATGGGGAAAAAAACTCAATTGTTCTGAATGGAACTTATCTAGACAAAATTGTGAAGTTAGTGAAGTTCCTTTACGGGGCTTTCTCTTTTTCTTTGTGGGGACACACTTATACAATTTCTGTTTCTTGCCCCAGGTATCTCTCCCATGTCTCATTTTTGCATAGTCTTGGAGAGAAACTGAGGCACCGTGTAGGAAAAGAACACTAGATTGGTAATTAAAAACTTTGGATTTTAGTTCCAGTTCAGTCATTGATTAGCTTTGTGACTGTTACCGAACCTGAAGTGAGTTCGCTCACCTGTTGCACAGCAAGCCAATCTCTGACACTGGGTGTGGTGGAAGAAAGTAGGAATTTTATTTTTGCACAGTGCTGAGCAAGGAGAGAGGGCAGCTAACGCTGAAATCCCAAACTCCCCAAAAAGCTGAAAGGAAGGATTTTTATTTGGGGTTTTAGGGAGGGGAGGGGGAGCATATGGCCTTGCTGGTTGGAGCTTTCTCTCCAGCTCGTCTTTGGCCTTGAGACACTTACAGAGAGGAGGGAGCTTGTGACCTTGCTGGTCAGCAGCTTTCCCACCAACCCGTTTCTCTTTGCGGGAGGAATAGTCCAGGTGCTTGTCCTTGACAGTGTTTGTCTCCATGGAGGATAGTGGATTCTGGAGCCAGGAAGCCAGAGAGTCAGCAGGGAATGAGTGTTTTGGTTTTAACCCCATATATGCTGGGTTTAATGTGGGGAAACTGATATCAGGGTCGATATCATGACCTTGGGTAACATCTTTGGGTCGCGGGTTACTCATCAATAAATTTGGAGGAAAAGGAGTAGTTGCACCACTAAGCTCTTTTTTTGTCTACAAATTTCACTAGTTTTAGGATACATCCTTCCCACTGGTATAGCTGATCAAGAGTCAGTTTTCTCCGAGATTTAAAAGGGAAATGTTGGAAACCAAAAGATTTTTAAATCCTTAAATTTCGAACAGTGAGAATTTCGGGCACTGTGGCAGGTTGCTAGAGAAATATTTTTCCATGGAGATCTTTCAAGAGATCTTAAATCACAAAAAAGTTGATTAACTTATTTGTAAATCTGGAGTGGGGAAAGAAAGGGAACATTTTTAATTGGCTAGCTTAATTACCGTCACCAATTTGAAAGTTTGACTGTGGATCAGGAGCTGATCTATTGGTCCTGTGATCCCTTCCTCTTAACAAAGCACATTCTGTGTCACTCCCCATTTTTCCTCCATTTTTCTCTGATGTTTATTTATGACTTTCATGATATACATTGCTGTGGTTAAATTTATGTTGCTAAATAATACCATTGTAATTTAGTTACTGCTATTCCCTGGTCTTTTTTAGATCTCATCAGTGGAGCTCTATTAACTCTGAGATATTTTCAGTCACAGATAAATTGCTCTGTTCAATTTGCATTTCAGTAATTTTCTGATTTAGACATGGGCATAATAATTCAGGAAGAGTTTATTTGGGCAAGGGTGAATCTCCTGAAAGGCTTGCGTCTTCAGCAACATCCCCAAATAGTTACTATTTTCCACTACGTAGGATCTTCTTGTATCTGAATAGATAAAAGTTACTTACCTTTATAAAGCAGTGTTGGAAACAGTGTCAGCTGTTTTGTTTTCTTTGTATCTTCTGATGTCAATTTGAATTCAAATTGGTTTAGCGAGGAGTTTTGCCCCAGGGGTCTATTTTAATAGCAGCATTTCTGACTTGTCATAATTTACTGGAGTACATGGACTGCGAAAACTGTGATTTCGAAGGCCAACTCTTAGAAGAAAGACACTGATCATCGATTATGTGACTTGATTTCTGCTCGTGGCCTCTCAAGTCTGCATTCTTCCATGAAGTCTTTCCTGACAATTTCCCCTGTGTTTATATTGTTCGTCCCAGCTTTTCGAAGGATATGAGCATCTTGAGGCAGGGGCTTAGTTTGTTTACTTATAGGATCCAATCCAGTGCTAGACAAATTAGTAGGCACCTAGCGGATTAAATAGACATAGCTATCTAAATCCTGAAACACAGTACTTGTCTAAAGAATAACACACACACACACACACACACACACACACACACACACAGCTGAGAAGTGGTTTATTGATTGTTTGCTTTGTCTTCAAAATGCCAAACAAATTGTCTGAATGATTTTTATCATTTATTGAGTTTATGTGTGTGTATGTGGGGCATGGGGAACACTTAATTGACTCTCCTGACAGGTTGTTTTTGCCTTCTGAAAACAAAAAACTGAATCCATTAGCTGATATGAAATTGCTTTACCCCATGCACCGCATAAAATGTGATATATGTGTGTGACTATATTCATTAGTACACACAACACAGAAATTGTAAAAGGGAAAAGAACTTGACCATTGCCCTTTAAGGTGCTTCTCTTTCTTTTCAAAAAAATAAAATAGTCATACATGTCATGAAAAGTAAACAGTATGGAAAAGGATAAAACATCAAAAAAATTTCCCTTTTCCCAATCCCCTGTAACTACTCCCAAGAAACGATAATTATTATTTGCTTATATTCTTTCAGAGATATTTAATGGATGGACACACACACACACACACACACATACTCTCTCTCTCTCTCTATAGAATGTTTTGTTCATTGCTGGAATGCTGGCTATAATGAATATCTTTTCATCTCAGTAAATGTAGTTCTCTCTTTTTTCATTTGAATGGCTGCAAAGGATTCCCTTTATGAATATACCAATGTTTTTAAACAGTATCATTTTAATTTAAATCTAATACTTGTTATTATAAACAAAGTTGTGAATGAACAGCCTGTTATGCATACATATACCTTGGCACATTTGTGTAAGGTATATTTGTTTTAAATTTTGGTAGATATTGTCAAAAGAGAATGCCAACTTACACTTTCACCAATAGTGTATGAAAATGTCTATTTCCTTGCATCCTCACCCACACTGAATTTTACCAAGATTTTGAATTTTAGTGAGTCTGATGAATGGAATTTGATGTCTCTTTATTGTTTTGATGTTTTTGTCTTTCTTTAACTATGAACAATATTGAACACATTTCATATATTGATTGGCCATTTGTATTTCTTTGGTCTATGAGCTTTCTGTTCATACTTTTTGTCCATTTTAATGGAATTGTTCTTTCTGTTATTGATTTGTAAGGATTTTTGTGTGTAATAAGGAAATTGATCCATTGTCATATTCATCTGCTCATTATTCGAAAATTATTTATTGAGTGGCTATAAGATAAATAAGCAAATTAGGTAGTGTGTAGGCTAAGAGGGAAGAGGTGGTGAGAGCTTGAGAAAGATCTCTTGTGATTGCGTCTGTTCTCTCAGCAGGATAGGAAGCAACATCATTCACTGAAGGTGAAAGTCAGGGAGATGATGCTGGAGGTTTGAGGAGAGAGGTGAAGGCATGAAACAGTTGCGTGTGAGAGTGGCAGGGTGAATGGTCTAGGGATATGTGGAATGATTGCCCTGCAACGCCAAGGGCTGCTCTATATTACTAGTCTTGAGTTTAATGTGACACTAGTCACATTTGAGAGTTTTGTGGTTGTTATTGTTGTTGTTGCTGCCAGATTCAACTGCACAACTACACATGTGGCGTTAACTAAAGTTGGGCTTTTCCAGATGTGTTAGTTTGCTAGGGCTGCTACAACAAAATACCACATATGGGTGGCTTAACCAACAGAAATTTGTTTTATCTCAGTTCTGGAGGTTGGAAATCCAAGATCGCGGTGCCAGCAAGGTTAATTTCTCCTGTGACCTCTTTCCTTGGCTTGCAGACAGTTGCTTTTCCACTGTGTCCTCACATGGACTTTCCTCTGTGCATGTGCATCCTGGTGTTTCTTCCTCTTCTGTATAAAGACACCAGTCCTATTGGGTTAAGGCCCCACCCTTCTGATATCTTTTAACCTTAATTACCTCCTTAATGGCTCTATTTCCAAATATAGTCACACTGGGAGTAAAGGCTTCAACATATGAATTTTGGAGGACACAATTTAGTCAGTAACACCAGATGAGTTTGAAGAAACAAGAGGGGACAGGTGAGCTGAAGATAATGCAAAGAAGTGATTATAATGATGGAACATGGAATTTAACGTAAGAAAGACGGGAACTAAAAACTCAAGGTGAACTAATCACCAAAGAAAGGCAAATCCAAACCACAGTGAGCTATCACCCCACACCTGTTAGAATGGCTGTCATCAAAAAGACAAGACATAACAAGTGTTGGAGAGGATGTGGAGAAAAGGGAGCCCTCGTGCACTGTTGGTGGGAATGTAAATTGGTGCAGCCACTATGGCAAACAGTATGGAGATCCCTCAAAAAATTAACAATAAAACTACCATATGATCTGGCAATCCCACTTGTGGGTACATAGCCAAAGGAAATGGAAGCAGAATCTCAAAGAGATATGTCCACTCACAAGTTTATTACAGCATTAGTCACGATAGCCAGGATGTAGAAACGACCTAAATATCTGTCAACAAATGAATGGATAAAAGATTGTGGTATATGTACACAAAGGAGAATTATTCAGCCACGAGAAACAAGGACATCTTGCCATTTGCAACAACATGGATGGACTTTAAAGACATTGTGCTAAGTAATATAAGTCAGACAAAGAAAGATACGTACTATGTAATATCACTTATATGTGGAATCTAAAAAGCCAAACTCACAGAAATGGAGACTAGAATGGTGATTACCGGGGGCTTGGGATTCGGAGAAGTGGGGAGGTGTCAGTCACAGAGCACAAACTTCCGGTTATACGGTGAATGAGTTCTGGGACCTAATGCACAGCATGGTGGTTACGGTTAATAATACTGTCTTATATACTTGAAGGTTACTAAGGGGTAGATCTGAAATGTTCTCATCACACACAAAAAACTGGTAACTTTGTGACATGATCCAGGTGTTAGCTAACACTATGGTGGTAATCATTCTGCAGTACATAAGTACACCAAATCAACAGGTTGTACACCTTAAACTTACACGACTTTATATGTCAGTTATATCTCAATAAAGTTGGAAGAAACCACAAAGTGAGTTAGAGACAGGAGGCTTAATGCTTCTCTTTGTCTCTGTGGTAAGAGTCAAAGAATTCTTGGAGATGGGATGCTGGAGTGAGCCAGCTGGAAATATAGGAGTGGGTGGCCAGAGGGCAGAATGCCCTGTATTGAATTATGGAGGAGTTCCAGTTATTGGTAACAAAATGTTTCACTGTGGGAGAGTCAATGGCTGAGGTAAGCTGAGGGACAAGATTACTCGAGGAAAAGAAGTCAAAGAATTCAGATGTCAAAGTCTTATGAGAATCACCTCTGCGTATGTTTGAATCTCAAAGAATTGTGATAGGAGTAGTGTTGAAGAGAATGGAAGTGAACTGCGTCCTCAAAAAACTTCAAGAAATGGAGGGAAGTGTCCTGAGCCAATAGATGACGGCACCAAAGAGAGCCGAGCTTTTTTTTTTTAAAGGTTACCCCTAAGCTAACATCTGTTGCCAATCTTTTTATTTTTTCTCCCCAAAGCCCCCCAGTACATAGTTGTACACAGTCCTTCTAGTTCTGCTGTATGGGAGGCTGCCTCAGCATGGCTTGATGAGCGGTGCTAGGTCCATGCCCAGGATCCAAACTGGTGAACCCCGGGCTGCCGCAGCAGAGCACATGAACTTAACCACGCGGCCATGGGGCTGGCCCCAAGAGTGCCAATCCTATGACATGACATCTGAAGTTGAGGAGAGAGCTGACGGCTTAGTCATGGCCCTGAGAAGCAGAAGGGCACCTACCTAATTTCTAGGTCTAGAGAGTAAGTGGGGTGGGGTGGGGGTGGGGGTGGAGACAAAACAGATGCCCCTGGACAGGGCTGTGAGGAAGCTCTGCGTTCAGGGACAGCCAGGTTGTAGGCAGAGTAAGAAATTGATGGGACTGTTCAGAAGAGAAGTTAAGCATATATGAGATCTGCTTTTGACTGACAGGGCAGTGGAACGGTGTTAGGAATTAGGGATGGGTGAGGTGTGGGGCCAGAAATGGGATACATGGACCAAATCGGAGTAAGGGTCCAGATACTGGGGGAAATCTGGGCTTCTTGAGGTGATTGATATAGACGAGGATAAAGGTCATGATGTAGATTAGTGCTGATGATTTCAAAGAGGTTAATGGAGGTGAGCCTATAAGGGTGGAGGCAAGAGGGACTGGGGGACTGAAGTTGGGAGAAGAGGGAGCTTTGCCCTGAGTATGCAGAGTTTTAGGGATCGAAGTGTGCAGGCCAGGTGAGAGAGGGTCCTGTGTGTTGCAAATGCTTTTTTTCTCAGATTGTTGTTTGTTTTGACATTATTAGTATACATTTATATATTAATATATGTATATGTAAGTTTTTACTTTTCGTGTTATCAAATTTATTAATTTTTCCTTTATGACTTTTAGGTATATTTTATACTAAGGAATGTCTTCCCTATTCCAAGATCATAACTTTTTTTAATAAAAACATTTTTAGAAAGTTTTGTTTCTGTATTTTTATTTTCCCTCTGGAGTCTATTTTGGATTAATGAGTATGTAGGAATCTGGATTTTTGTTTTCCTACATGGCCAGCTTAATGTCCCAACATCACTCATCAAAGAGTCCATCATTTTTCTATGTTTTGAAATATCCTAAGTTGCCCTTCAAATGTTTATTTGTTGTGTATTCACCTCTTTCTCTCTCAGTGCCTAACGAAATCTTGGACTAAAATTTTCAGTTCACAGCCTTTTAAAAGTTTCTCTGCTCTTAGCTTTCTGTCTTTTGGTTTATAATAAAAATCTGAAAGCAAATCTCTTCTACTTTTAAAGTCTGGATATATCCTTGGACATGAGCATCTCGGAGAGCGCTTGTACCTGGGGCTGAACGTTCATGCTAATCCTGCCATTGGTGTTTCTGGGACAAAGTTGGTACAGTAACTTCTGAAGAAATCTCCTCTCAGTCAATCCTCTCTTTCCTAATGACTTGATTTTGACCAATATACTTTCTCCAGAAGAGCGTTAGAATGCAGAGCCATGGGAAAATGGAAATATGAGATTCACAGTCCATTTAGAGAACAGCAACTCCAGTAACTGTTTATATGTCATAGTCTTACGGAGATATTTTTAGAGTAAACCAGAGGGCTATCCAGGTCAAGTAAACTCCACAAACTTCCTTTATTTTTTGTTTATTTCTTGTATTTAAAGTCCCCTCACTTCCCCAATTTTTAAGTACTGCCTTGAATATATAAGACTTTTGATTCTGAAAAAGAGGATGGAACACTAAACAATGTTGCCCTAGGGAAATGAGTAACAGGCCTGCATCGTGGACACTTGCAATCCGTCCGTCAGACGGGAGCCCTGCTCTCTGTTCCCTTCCCACGCTCTTGTTCATCCCTTATGTTCTGGAGAGTCGTTGTGGTCTTCCTGCCTCCAGCTCTGTGCCTTCTAATCCAGCGTCCAGATGGCCTCCCCGATTCTCTTTCTACTATGAAAATGAGAACATGTGGTTCCCCAGATCATGAGGTTTTCGTGGCTCTCCATGCCTACAGAATGAACCCCAAAGCCTGGAGCCTGGCATGCCAGGTTCTTCACACCCCGACTCTAACCTACAGTTCTAGCTGGATCTCCTGCCATCCGCCTCCATGCGCCTCACAGTTGATCTCTGTCTGGCTACATATCGTCACATCTCAAGTCTTGTTTACAGAGTTCCCCATGCCTGCCAGAAACCCCTCCACTTCCTCTTTCTCAAACCAGGGAAATGTGACAGATCCTGTGAGGCTCAGTTCAAATGTCACCACTTCGAGGGAGCCTTCTCTCCTCCCTCAGGCAGAATCTATCACTTCCTCATTAGTATTCCTATAGAACTTAGTTTATATCCTGATTAAAACAGTGCTCACTGTTTCTTAGAGGGTTGATTATGACAGTGGCTCTCCCACTGGACTAGGCCTGCTTTGTTGGTAGAAACATGTTTAAACATGATACACTGGCATAGTTGCACTGTGTCGAGCACATGCATTATCTCATTTTATTTTCCAAACAATTCTGTGGGGCAGGCATTTTTATAATCTTCATTTTCAGATAAGAAAATTGAGCCTTAGAAAGATTAAGTAACTAATGTGCACACAGATTGTATATTCACTCAACGTGCTCTGTGTTTGGGACTCAGTTCATTTGTGTGACTCCAAAGCCCGTGAATGAGTAAAAGAACCCGGTCCACGTGCTGCATGCAACTTATTCTCTTGAAAAGAAATTTCCTTGTGTGGGAGGTCCATATGGCACCAAGAGTTTCTTACTGTCTGTGTGACCTCGGGCAAGTTACCAAATATCTCTGAGTCTTTGGACTTACATCTGTAAGACTAAGATAATGAATGGCTTAACTACCTCACAAGCCTTTTGGGAAGATTAAATGAAATAATGTATGCATAAAACATAGGCTGGCAGAATAAGTTAGTGATAGATGCCTCCTCTTTCCTTTTCTCTCATTGTCTATTGCATGAAGACAGCAGACTTGTCCTGTGATGCCTATCTGGCTGCCCTGATCAGAGAGAAAACCAAGCAGGAGCTGTATATAGTACGATAAGTAACTGATGGCTGATAGGTTTAGGCAGAATTATCCATGTCTCCTGCCACTTTCATGAGGATCTTAAATGAGTAATGATTTGGATGTACCATTCCATCGCTTTTACGTCCTATATTCATTCTGGGGACAGAATGGCCTCGTAGAGTGCTATAGAAAGGGGGAAGAAACTGGAAATGTTCTCTTGCTTGTCCTGAAGGGGCTATCATTTCTTCATATAAGCTCTCAGAGTTTGGACACCGGCTTTCAAATCCAAGAGAAAAATAGTCCCTTAGAGACTCTTTGGATTTGCTTTTTGGCACCACTAACACCATCATCAAATGGCTTCGACTTCTGTGCTTCAGCGATAAGATTGCAGCTCTCATGGCTGGTGAGAAGGTGGGGAAGGAAAAGTGTTTTAACACTTCGGGGGGGTTGTTTTGTAGAACGTTGTGTGTGTCTTTATTTCATTTGACTTTCAGATATCCAGTCTTTGTTTAATGCCTATGACATGTGAGGAACTAGAGTACGGGGATGAGAGCCAGTGCCTGGACCTTTCTGAGCTCTTCTAGTCTGGTGTCTGAGGCAAACGGGTAAAACATGGCAACCAATTGGGATGGTTGGTGATTTGAGATAGGTAAACACACAGTGTCGGGGAGGACAAGAAGATATGCCTAGCCATCTGGGAATCAACACGTGGGTTGGTAGTGGTCAGGAGCTGCCCAGAGAAGGTTTCCCAGGGTCAAAGTCTTGGAGGATGAGTTGGAGTTAATCACACTAAGAAGGAAGAGGTGGTCTTTCCTATCCTAAGACTCAAACCTGCCATTGGAAATGGGAACCGATCTTTACTGAGTACTCAATCCTGTTATGCGTTTCACAGACAGTATTTAATTTAACCTTCATGCTAGCCTTGTGAAATGCATATTTTGGAAATGAGGAAGTACACAGATTTTGAATAACCTTTCTAAGATTTCACTGCTAGTCAATGGAGAGGTTGGAATTTGAATCCAGGTCAGACTCTAAAATATTTGGTCTTTGTGTTGTGCCAAGCTAATTGTACACAGTTTCCAATAATAGCTGCATTCACCACCAGACAATTATATTGATAACTCTGACTTCATAGGATCTTAAAACTGAGAGGTATAACATATGTATGTATGTTTTGGGGTTTATTTTAAAGAACAAGAAAGGAATCTTTTTATGTGTTATTAAAGGTTGCAGCAATATAAATGGCATTAATAAAAATATAATTATTTTGTCAAAAGGTGTGTAAGGATTAGTTCTTTAAAAATAATGCAAAGCGTATGCCATTATCAGAATTGAGTCTGTGTTATTCCAATTCTGTTCCCAATGCTATGAATCTAAAACAAGTTAAGTATATTAGTGTGTATGTGCACTTAAATTAAATTTCACTTAAGTATAAAAAATATCAAATCACTCAAACCTCACAATACTCCCATGAATACTCCTGTTACCTGTCGATAAGGCAGATACCATTTTCACTTTATAGGTCACCACAGTGCCTGTGTGTGCAGCTCACTCAGAATCTTAGCTCAGGGCAGTGGCAAAGTTATCACCAGACCTAGGACTTTCAGAAGCAAAAGGAAATGTATGTGCCAGGCGCTGTGCTTGGAATTTTCACATAATTTACATTTAATGCCCATATAATTCTAGAACGTGGGCATTTCTCCCACTTTTAGAGATGAGAAAACTGAGCTTCAGAGATGGAATAGAACCAAAGTCAAGAGCTGTAAAGGGGCTGAGTTGGAATTTGAACCTGGTTTTCAATGCCAAACATCTGTTCTAGCAGTTCTGCAAACCATCCATGTTTTCCAGCTGTACTCCAACATCGGCATGGTGCCTGTCACACTGTGGATACTCTTCTGTGGCCAGCTTTGTGGAATGACTAAGTGATAAATGGAATGTGTGCTTTAGTGACCAGGAAGGAGGGCAAAAATAATGCTAAAAGTATTTGGTGAAGGAAAGTTGCTCCAATGATAAAGATAAAAGGCCAGGCCATGGGAGTGAACTGTTACCAAATGAAAGCTTATTTGACAAAAGGAAGTAGGGAAAGTATTACTGAAAATACTTCTGCATCTTTTCCTCAGTCCATGAGCACAGCATTGTATGAAGTGCTGCTCTGGGTGCCCAGCTGCCTTGTTAGTGGAATCACTCTGACTTTGCCCTTACCCCAAACATCCTTGGACAAACCACCCTTGCCCTTTGTCTAACCCTTAGACAACGCAAGTTCTCTTCAATTAATATCTAGGCTAGAGCCAAAATGCAAAATACCTTTCCTTATTTATTTATGATGCCATTTGTCATAGATGGCCATCTGCTAATGAATAACATTGGCTTTGATTGAATTGGATTCTCAGTTATTGCAGTAAATATTGATTAAATACCTATTTTGCACAAAGTGGACATTATTAACTTTCTATTGGATGGCAGAGAAAATCTGTTGTTGTGTGAAATTCCTAGACTCAGAGTTCAAGTCCTGGGTTCCAGTACTGTCTCTACCACCAATTACTGTATGATGGGAGCTACTGAACATCTTACTTTGGACATCTGGGAATTTAAGATGTTCCCTGGATCTCAGTCTATGGCTTAACTGTATCCTTAGGGGATGTGTGGGAGTGTGTGGGGTCATCAAAATAATTGACAAGGTGCTACTGGCACTTAGTGTTTAGAGACCAGGGATGATAAATGCCATGCCATGTGGAGGTCAGTCCTCTACCACAAGAACGCACATTCTGACCAAGATTGCAACCATTTCTCCATTGAGAAATACTGATTGGAATCCTCCCCCGTTTTAGTGTTCTCTAATTCTAAGACAGTGACTGAGAGGGAAATTACAGTTCTGTTAACTTTGACAAAGTCAACGAGCGATGATGTTAAATATGGGCAAGCTCTTGGCAAAATGCCTTCCAAGAAGCAGAAACAAAAACAAATGGGAGTATTAAATACTAGTGTTCTTTGCAATGCATGCTGGCGAGGAAGTTACTAAAATGTCATTCACTATTGTAGCACATTTTCTATTAATTATCTTAGATAATTTGTAAAGCAATAGCTTGACTGCCACATGGAACGTTAATTCTGCTAATGAGTTCAGTGACTGTATTTCCCTGGCTTCTCACCATAATCTTAGCGCCATGCCACTTTGGTTCATATGAAAGGGTCCTAAGACTTGGTAAGCTTGCCTTTATGTCACTGAATTTCTTTTATAACAGTAACGGAAGAGCTAAATGCTCCAGACTTGTTGTTGCCTAATTATTTCATTTTGCCATTAAAGCTAATTGTCAATAAGGATAATGAAAATGACTCCCAGACATTTTAGTAATTTGAGTAATCATAAGCCTCTGGGTAGCAGGATGCTGGCTGACAGTGTCATGCCAGCCCAGCTCTCTTGCTGTTCAGAATGCATCCTCTCTGGAAAGGGCCATTTGTAGCCCCTTGTGCCTTGTGAGATTATAGGGTTCCAAAGCTTTTTACAGACAATAAAATCTATTTTTAAAATATGGGTGTACACAAAAATTTTATTATTGACCAAATCAAAGTTTTGAAAGGTTTTTCCCATTCCACTCAGTTCAAGACTAGGTAGAACAACCTTCGTATCCCCCATTTGAGAGTGAGGCTAGGAACACAGGTGAGGGTTTCTTCTCTCCAACCCCCTTTTTAAGGCTACCAGGCCTCATTCCCGCATTTTCTCTGGACTTGAGTATCCAATTGCATCACCATATACCGTTTGATCCATGCATGTCCAACTTCATTACCACAACGAAACCTAGATTTTGTTTGGAGCAGCCATGAGTCCAGCCTCAGGTGATGGATTATGACTGATCATGATCAATCAGGACAAGCCTGTTCCCCAATTTCCCAGCCTTTTTTGTAGAGGAGAGCTGCCATATTAAATAGTTCTGGCCAATGAAATCTTGAGTCCTAAGGGGAATTCTTTTGCAGAGATTTTTAGAAAAGCTTCTCTTTATATGAAAAAATAAACAAAAGGAGGGGACAGACGATGCTTTGCCTTTCCCCTTGAGTGTGGACATGATGCCTGGACATGCAGCAGCCATCTTGTGACAGTAGTAGAGCAGAATGATCTAAATAGCCTGGTTTCTTAAAGGCATCTTTCAGCGCCATGTCTAGACTTGTCTGCCCAACTCAGAACTTCTTAGAATGTGAAAAAAAAGTCAACCTCTATTTGCTTAAGTTGTTGTAATAAAATTTTCTGTTATCTATAGTCAAATACAAATATGACTGATATATCATGTTTGATGCTAAATTGAAGGTATAACTCAGGGGCCTTGGAAATTTTGGCATGAGAACGTTGCTGGCAGCAGTGTAATGCAGTGAACTTAAAGTGAACTTTAAAGCTGTTGTATGTGAAACATTGCTTCCTTCTCCAGCTAGTGGAGATTTGGGGGCATCAAGCATATTTGGATATAGTAGGTGCAATTAGTAGACATTTGATCCGTGCCAAAAGGTCCTTGATATTTGGTCCTGTTCAAAACTGTTTGGCATGGACCAAATAAGCTCATGGACATTTTGGACAGAACCAGATTCCAAGGACCTTTTGGTGTGTAACAAATGTCTTATGGACCAGATGTCTTTTTTTTTAAATTTTTTTGAGGAATATTAGCCCTGAGCTAACACCTGCTGCCAATCCTCCTCTTTTTGCTGAGGCAGACTGGCGCTGAGCTAACATCCGTGCCCATCTTCCTCTACTTTATATGTGGGACGCCTACCACAGCATGGCTTGCCAAGCGGTGCCATGTCCACACCCAGGATCCGAACTGGCGAACCCTGGGCTGCCAAAGTGGAACGTGTGCACTTAACTGCTGCACCACTGGGCCAACCCTGGATCAGATGTCTTCTGGATGTTTTGGACAGGATCAAATGTTCTTTAAAAGTAGGTGCTGCCATTGCCCCAGATGTGCTTCAAGAAGCCAAAGTGTCCTATGATAACAATGTAAAAATATCAGGCGTAGACTACATCTCCAAGGTATCGCTTCCATGAGAAAATGATGCAACTGGGAGAAGAAAGGAAAACAAATGTTTGCTGAATTGAATTGAATTGAATTGAACATATGGGAATACCATTGAGAGATGAGTTGTATATCTGTCATATCATTCAAGTGACTGAAGAGGGTTATAATTGTGCTTTCCTATGGAAATAATTTACATTTATATTACTGGGTTTTAAAGCATACTGGAAAAAACAAAGGACCTTAGTCATTATTTCTGAATCCTATTTGAACCTCACAATTTTACTCACTCTCTCTAAATGCCAGTTTCTCAACTATAAAATGGGGATAATAACTCATATCTTGTCTACACAGAATTGATGTAGAAATAAAGTAAGATGAAATGTATAAAATTTCATTTTATACCATATTTGCTATGCAAATGTGAGATGCCATCAACTTTATCATAATCATATCATCCCAGATTTTACAAAACAGATGTGATCATTACTGTCAGTCTTTCGATTTGACTTTGAAGACAAATCTTTGGTGTATTTCCATTTAAGTAGCCCCTTCAAGAGTGGGTAATCTAACACAAGATGGATACTGATGTTTTGAGGTTTAAATACTGTGACTTTCCATACACCTGGCTAATGGAGACAAACATTGGTGTGTTTCTGCACTCTATTGTATTAAAGAAAAGCAATCCCTTACTGTTCTAATTTCAACTCTTCTAATCAAGCTGTTATGCTAGAGAATTCCATTTAAATAGAATGAACAATTTAAGGCAAGGTTTAAAGAAATATAAGCAACCAGATATAGTTAACTGTGCCAAATGTTAAAATTTTACATAAGAAAATATTTTTATTTTTTTGGAAGAAAAAGAAGACAAGCAAAGGAAAAAGGAGGTGGGGGGAGAAAGTTAAAATCCCACCCATTCACAGTAACTACTCTTAATGTCCTAGTGTATGTCCTGGAGCTCCAGATGGCTGCCAGGCCCAGCCCTGCCTCCTAAGTTGTGTGGTTACAGGCAGCCTCTTTGCAAGAGTGTTCATGCTGTGGGTCATGTGGTTCTGCAACCTTCGCCATTGCTCATGGAACCAGACATCTGTGACTGTCCTAAAGGCAGAAACATATAGATTGGACACCAGGAAGCCAGACGTGTTTAAGATCATTTTGTGTGAGAACTTTGAGCAAAAAGTGTGTTCTGTATTCAATAGCGAAGAACCCAATGAATCAGATCCTTCTTTTGGAGCTGGAACAGGAGAAAAACAGAGAGAGATGTGGATAGTAGAGAAGCACAGGGCTGAAGACATACAATGAGAGAACAGAGTGAGCAGAAGCCCTGAGGCAGTGGGGGCAGTGGGTGAGCAGAAACTGTGAGTTAGAGAAAGGAACAGAGAGGTGGCTGCAGCAGCGGGCAGTGGCAGAAGTAAAGCAGAGACAGAAAGAAACCAGGTCCAGTGAATGATAGAAAGAAAAAAGCAGAGATCTCTGAGGGGAGGACAAGGCAAGTTGTGACATGATTGTCACATCTAGTCCAGGTTTGCCAGATTAGAGCACGGAGCCACTGCTGTGTTCTGAACAGCGATGAGGTCTCTGTGGTTCCATAAGGACTAAATGAGCAGCATTAAGTTTCCTTTTCATTTCTCCTCTTGTATTTCTTCTTGCAATTCATCTAATATAGACTAAACCTACTGCTTTTCCAATCAGCCTGAAAAGCTGTAATATAGTCTTCATTTATATGTGTACATGTGCAAATATTTTGCTTGTATTTTAAATATCCACTTGTCTCATTGGGTAATTTTTTCCCTTACATATATCACAAATATGTTCTTATATTAATAAATATACTTCTAAAAATTTTAATGATGGATTCTATTCCATGTACACAGAAAACTTCCCCTTATGCCCTAATATACAGAGAAAATATAGATAAAATAATAAAAGGATATTAAATCTATATAGCTGTGCTTGAAAATAGAAAAGGGAATCATGGGGAACAGAAACCAAGGGAACCCAAAGCTTTTAGAGAACAGGATGGTAAGTAGCAGCAAGGGGAGGATGACATTTTATGGTCCAGTGGGAACTGCAAATATGTACTGTGTATCGAAGGAAGCCATTCCTAGAATGCTACATGAAGTTAGAAGCCAAGAACATGCTTCATACTAGAGGACAGAGGCTGGAAAATAGCCTGGGGTCACAGCTTGAAATGGACCAGTTGCCAGGAGCCAGGAGAGGAAACAGATTCTCTCTCTAGATGGGAACCAGATCATGTGACTTTAGGTCTAGGACTTGGAAATATGTCTACCATCTCTTGGGGCAGGGCACAGAGTAGAGTCAGCTGCCTGAAAACTGTTCAGCACCACAGCCTCTGTAGGGCTGGAGGGGAACCAATCCCGAAATTGAAAAGTTCTAACAGTAACTGAAAATGAAGAAAGAAGTGGGTGGGTAGGGAGCTTCTTAGACGGGTATGTGATTACATCACCTTAGGGATAAGCATAATTACAGAGCCACAGCAAGTGAAACAGTGTAGCATGGGAGCAGAAAGAGCAAATAGATCAACTGTGGAGAATAAAGAGCTCAGAAACACATCTGTGCACACTATGGAAACTTGATTTATGATAGGGGCTTTACTAATTAGTAGGGGAAAGGATGCCTTGTTGAATAAATAGCAAAGGGACAATTGGTTTTTAGAACCAAAAAAAAAAAAGAGGAAGTTGCATTTTGTTGATTTTTTTTCCCTAGTAACATTCTTTGATCTCTTTCTCATTTTCATCTGTGTAATTCTATAGTTATGCTGGATATAGTATTCTTGGTTGGCAGTTTTTTCTTTGAGCACTTCAAGTGTATCATCCCATTCGCTTCTGGCCTACATGGTGTCTGCTAAGAAATTGGCAGATAGTTTTATTAGGGTTCCCTTGTAAGTGGCAAATCAGTTTTTTGCTGCTTTCACAGTTTTCTTTTTTGTCTTTGACTTTTAAGAATTTGATTATAAGGTATTTCAGTTTGAACTTTCTTGGCTTCATTCTAGTTGGAGTTCTTAGGACTTTTGAAATCTGGATGTCCATTTCCTTCCCCAAATTTGGGATGTTTTCAGCCATTATTTCTTCAGATAAATTTTCTGTCTCTTCCTCCCTCTCTTTTCTTTCTGGGACTCCCATAATGCAAGTATTGGTCCACTTGATGTGTCCCCTAATTTCCTTAGGCTTTCTTCACTTTTTTCATTCCTTTTTCTTTTTGCTGCTTTGACTGGTTAGTATCAAATGACCTGTCTTTGAGTTCACTGATTCTTCTGCATATCAAGTCTGTGTGTTGAACGCCTCTAGTGGATTTTTCAATTCAGTTGTTGTAGTCTTCAGCTCCAAAATTTCTGTTTGATTCTTTTAAAAATATTTTCTATCTCTTTGTTGATATTCTTAGTTTGTTCTTGCATTGTTTTCTGAGTTCATTGAGCATATTTATGACAGCTATTTTGAATTCTTTGTCAGGTGATTTATATACCTCCATTTCTTTAGGGTTGGTTTCTAGATATTTATTTTGTTCCTTTGATTGGGCCATGTTTTCCTGTTTATTTGTGTGCCCTATAAATTTGTGTTGGTATCTGTGCATTCAAAAAACAGCCACCTCTCCTGGTCTTTATGGACTTCTTTGTACAAGGAAAGACCTTCATCAATCAGCTCAGCTAAAGATTCTGGGTGCCTCTAAAACTTTTTCTGTGGCTGCATCTTCTCTGGATTTATATCCAATTTCAATTAGTAAATTTCCACTTTGATGAATTTGTGGGTTTCTTTTTTCTGGAGCTGATAACCTCTTGCTCTCTCTGGTGGCTGTCTGCAGTATTTCAGATTCTCTGGAGCTGCCACAAGCTTGCCCAGCTCTTTTTTTGTTCTCAGCCGCCCTGAGGCTTCTAGAGCATACTGGATCTATCAGTGCTCGGAGCCATATGAGACAGAAACCAGTCCCTCAGGCAGCCTGAAAAAGCCAGAATGTTGGACGTATCTCCACTCTTCTCTTCCACCTCCCCAGCCCAACGGAGAGGCCATTGAGTTGTAACAGTCTCTGTCTGCTGTACTAAGGGTCCTCTGGAGCAAGCTGCCCAGATCTCTTTTGTTCTCAGCACCCCCAAGCATCTAGAATATGTCAGGTTCCACTAGTGCTTTGAAACAGGTGAGACAGAAACCAGTCCCTTAGGCAGCCCCCTGAAAAGCTGAAACACTGTATGGATGCTCCAACTCCTTCCCTCCCCAGGAAGAAGGTGGGAGTTGGGGGTTTTCTCTCACTTGCTCTGTGCTGAGCTGGGAGAGGGGCAATTGTGGATGAGTGTGTGCCAGTCCAAACCTCCACCCTTGTTCTCAGTGGGCCCCAACTTAGTGCCCTTTCCTGCCAGCACCTAGATTCAGGCAAGAAAGAAACCAGTCCCTCAACATCCCTTGAAAAGTCAGAATATTGCATGTATGTTCCAGTTTTCTCTTTTCTCCCCCAAGGAGAAGCCAGGAGCTGGAAGTTTTCTCCTGATCACACTGTGCTGACTGGGGGCAGGGACTCTAGCAAGTGAGTGCTATGAATTTTCCTACTGGCTTTGTTGTGGCTGGTTTCATGCTTGCCTGGGGTGCGTAAGCCCCTTAAGTATTTTCTGGATTTCTCACAGGGAGAATTGATCCATGTATTACTGTTTAACCAGTGTCTCTGTGGGCGAAGGAGGGTCTGGGGCTTCTTACTCCACCATTTTGCTCACCACGTCTGTATTTTTAAGTTTTCTAGTAACTACATTAAAAAAGTTGCTTTAAAAAATGTCATAGCAGGGGCCAGCCTGGTTGCACAGTGGTTAAGTTTGCACGTCCCACTTCAGTGGCCTGGGGTTCACTGGTTCGGATCCTGGGTGCGGACATGGCACCGCTTGTCAGGCCATGCTGTGGCAGGCATCCCACATATAAAGTAGAGGAAGATGGGCATGGATGTTAGCTCAGGACCAGTCTTCCTCAGCAAAAAGAGGAGGCTTGGTGGTAGATGTCAGCTCAGGGATAATCTTCCTCAAAAAAAATAAAGTATACAGTTTTAAAAAAAGTCATAACAGCCACTTGTAAAAAGAAACAAGTGAAATTAATTTTACTAATGCATTTTACTTAATCCAAGATATCCTAAATAGTATCATTTCAGCATGCAATAAATAAAAAATTATTAATAAGATATTTTATATTCTTTATTTTGTACGAAGTTTTTGAAACCCAGTGTCTATTTCACACTTAGAGCACATCTTGGTTCAGACTAGGCACAGTTCAGCTGTTCAATATTCACATGTGGCTAGTAGCTACTATATTGGAAAGCATAGATCCATAATATAGAAATTGCTCCTAACAAACAAAAAAGAAGAAAATCATAGTAATAATTTGGGGCCATTCACAGGAGAAAATCTGAATGACCATTGACATATGAAAAGACGTTTTACTTTATGGATAGAGAAATACAAATAAGAGCAATAAGATACCATTTTTCACCTATTGGATTATCACAGAGTTTATGAGAGAAAAAAAATTATGGAACTTCTGCATGATTCTTTCATTCTTTCCCCTTTCAGCCTAACAACAAGCTAATTTGCACTTACGTCTTAATCTGAAAGTAATGATAAGATGGACACATTAGTTTGTTCCTTGTACTTACAGATGAGCCTCTGATTTAATCATTTGATTAATAAAATTTCATCAGAATCCAGTATGGTTAAGTACGGTTGTATACAAAATCCTATATTAGCACAGGCTTTCATTATAATCCAAAGGTTTTAATTTTTGACTGTTCTAACAGGTTGGCTTTAAACTTCTCACCAAATTAAGTTTTCTTCACCCATAAATTTTCCACCCCTCTTTGATTATAGTGAATGATCTGTAAGCAATTACCTACAGTAATCAATCTCTGGAGGATTCTTTTTGTAAGGAATCCCTTTAATTCTATCATCGTCTGTTTGAAAGTTCAGGTTTCTGCAGAGGGAATATTTTTAGACAAGGACTCGCCTGCAATGGGTCAAATATTTCAGGCCACCAGCTTTAAGATCTGTCCATATGTCTGCCTGTGGTTAGTCTTAGTCAAGCAGAGCCACTGATGAGAACAAGAATTCTTTTCAGTGGTTGACTAAAAGAACTGGAGGAATTGCCCTTAAAATAAAGACAAAAAGGAAAAAGAAGGGAAATGTTTTATCCTCTGGGTATTGTCATTCGAGGAGAGACCAGAACACAAAGACCTAACTGAAGAATGGATGTCATTGAAACAAGAAATCTGGGGCAGATCAGCTGGGGCACAAGGAATTGTGGGGATCCAGTGCTTCTGGGTACCGCTTAAAAGGACGCCAACAGGCACACACACCTTAAAATGATGTTCCTAATTGTTCTTTTGCAAATCACAAAGAAAGAGGAGGAAAAAAGCCCAGCGGGAAGAGCCAGCTGCTGAGCCTGTAAGGAGAAGAAAGAGCCTGGACGTGATGGTAATTTTGCTTCATTATCTCACCCTCTACAAACGGCTGGCTGGCTGGCAGGTGAACACGCTGCCCGGAGAATCTGGGGATTTTGGATCAGGAACAGCAGTCTGTCTGATGTGGCCATGTTATCGAAAAATCTCCACCAACAAGGGTAGGAGAAAGAAACAAAAGCTTACATAATTTCCATTGGTTCTCCAAGGCCATAGCTGGCCAGTCGACTGGGGAAAGGTAACAGGCTCTGCTCTCCTCAACTGGAGACATTCAGCTTCCAGAATACAGGTGCGTTAATGAGCGCTGAAGCATGTATTGTGATTTCTTCTGGCAAAGAAACAGGCTTTGAGCTGTACTCATAGCAATATCAATAGCAAAGGAGCCCTTTGCACAAGCTACTGTACTTCTCTCTCTCTGTCTGTCACCCCCCACCCCCCCACGCCGGAGGACCACAGTCAATTGTTCAAAGCACAGTAGTCCTGATCTGCCACTCATGAAATGCAAATGCTGACTTTAGGGAAGAAGCAGTGAATGAGAATTGCCTGTTTGAAATGCCGACACAAATAATCCATAGCCAATCTAGAAATCAAAATTGGGCTGAGTTTATTAGGAGCCAGGTTTGAGGACTATAGCCCGGGGCCTTCCTTCCCTAAGGAAGGAAGGGCACCAAAGAAGTGGGATGTACAGAGTGGTTATATGCTGTCTTAGAACAAAGAGCACGCATCATATATGACAGGAATATCTCTTTTACTACTGTCATGAGATGCTTAGCTGGCACAGCAGGTCAGTATTGGGCAAGGTGAGCACAGCAGGTTGCTAAATAATCCTCAGTTTCCAGGAAGAGATGCTTATCTATAAAGAAATGCTGATATGGAGGGAAGCCACATCCCTATCTTTAAGAGCATCATTCTTGTCTTTGGGACATAGTAAATGTTTAAAGCAGAATGTACAATGCATGCTCAGCAGGCCACATCAGTCCCTTTTGAAAAATCAAGGTCAGGCCGAATTAATTTTATACCAAATGGCTGCCTCATGTACTCCCATAGCTCCTTCTGCTTTTACTTATCAAAAGCAAGAGGCAGGGTCCATTTTTCTGAAAACCTCACATCTCCCCAGGAAGACAGAAAGAGCAGTCTGTTTTTTCCCGATGGGACCGCTCAGACAACATAGCTGGCCTAGTCAGCTGGCGTTGGGGCTGGTTCTGTGTTTGACTGAAAATCAGGCTAGGCATGCCCACATTTCTTTATTGTGTTTCAGGCAGTTCACACGTGTTTCCACCACATTTCAGCTCAGATAAGCACCTCATGTCCAAGGGTTAAAAGCCAAGGTCCTGGGTCTCTTCAGGCAGTTTCGTAGCTCAGGCTCGGCAACACGCATTAGTGATCTGGTCTCGCAATTCCTCTCACCAAGCGAATCCACTGGCCTGCTGGAGGAAGGAGCTGTTAGCCCAAGTTAAGATCATTCACTTTCGGTCCTACCCCATCCACTGGTCGGTCTTGATGCAGGGAGAAGAGTCCACCGCCACAGAGGGCTGATCAGTTGGTGGGGTCCGGAATTAGAACTGCTGCTGTAAACCCACTCACTGTCCAGGACCTCCAGTGTGAGGCCTGGGCACCTGCCTGTCTGTGGGGTTGAAGATGTCCTCTGACCCCTAAGATATTGCCTCTTCCTGCATCAGAATCATTTACGCTGCTGTTAAGGATGCAGATCCCTGGACCTCACTTCAAATTTATTATATAAGGATGGACCTGGAAATCTGTATTTTAACAGAAAGAGAACAGCCTGTGAGGAGTATAATGCAATGGTCAAGAACATAAACTCTTGGGCCAGCCCCAGTGGCCTAGAGGCTAAGTTCGGTGTGCTTTGCTTCAGCAGCCTGGGTTTGGTACCTGGGCGTGGATGTACACTGCTCTGTTAGCTGCCATGATGTGCTGCCAGCCCACAAACTAAAAAAAAAAAAGGAAGATTGGCACAATGTTAGCTCAGGGTGAATCTTCCTCAGGAAAAAAAAAAACCACTCTGGAGATTACCTTCTCCTTCTCTTAATATCTGTGTGGTCTCGGGAAATTACTTAGCCTTCCTCTGCCTCACCTGTCAAATGATGATAATAACCTGAGAGGATTAAATGAATAAATCCATTTAAAGTGACTAGAACAGTGCCAGGCACTTAATAAGGCTTAATACTTGCTAGCTATTACTATTATTATGTAACAAGCACCCTTAATAATTCTTTAAAACCAAGTTTGAGATCCACAGATCCAGTACATTCATCTTGGATTCTAAATCTGCTTTTGTTCAGCCCTATTGAGTTCTCCTGGATTGGGAGCTCTGTGCTGTCTTCCCAACCTGTTTTCCTCAAACAGGGACCCTCTCAACTCTCTTGTAAGTCTTTCCAAACCTTCTCTGGGGTAACAGGAACAGCATCTTACCTAATTACGGCTTGTCCCTCAGTCAGAATAGGCTGGCCATTGAGAATAGAGATACTGCTGTTTGCTTGAGGGATACCCACTCTCTGAATGAGGAGAAAGGAATTGTCTGTAACCGGGGCCCAATTCTAGAATTGGAAGTCCCTAATCATTCAGTTTAATTCAGTGTTGACAACCCTTCAATCCTAGCTGAAGCTGCTAGGGTACTTTGGACACAGTACCTTAGAAAAGGGACCCTGCCCTTAGGGACCTGCCATTGGGGTAACCAACTGTCCCAGTTTTCCAGGAACTATGTTGATTCTTGCACTGAAAGTCCTGGGTCCCAGGAAACCCCTCAGGCCTGGGTAAACCAGGATGGTTGGTCCCCCGTGCCCTATAGTTGCTGGGCTGGGTCTCCAGGAGACTGGGTAGAGATGCCCAGCTGGACTTCCAGTTGTGAGGCAGGGGCTTAACTGCGGCCTGCGCTCAGCCGTACTAACCTTCAGAGGCATGAAGTCAGACCTAGAGAGCCCCCTGATTGTGTTGGTTTAGGACTCTCAGATCTGAAAACCATTCTAGCACTTTCTGTTGCAAGGCTGACGTGGAGCAGAATTGTACTGAATGCCTCACGTTTTCCACACCACGATAGGGATCTGAGAAATTCCTCAGAACGTGCTTCGTGTAAGGCGTTCTGAACTTGTGTCCTCCAACCTGTTGTGCTTTCCGATGTGAGTAGTAGCAAGAGCTGTAGACAGCAATTCTTCCCGGGTCTGGAGATTTATACACTGATTACATTTCAGAAGGAAAATGCAGAAGGGCTCGCTTTCGTTATTTCCCCACAAGAAGAGGTTTTTGGGAGGGAGAAAAGAACAATTTAGATTTTATAGAGTTCTAGAAATTACAGATGTTGCCAAGGTAGTTTATCAACATCCAAAGACAACATAAACTTTCATCCTGTGCCCGCACACACGCCTCCAGCCCCAGCAGGCCTGAGTAGTAATATTGAAATGAAGGAAATTACTTGAAGGAAATTGCCTGCCTGGGACTGTAATAAGAGGAGGGTAGGGCTTACTTAATTAAAGCACAGTTTAATTCTTGCTATAACTTAAGGAAATGGAGTGCCATGCAGTAATAGGGGAATATGAGAGGTTTGGGCCTTGTTGCATAACAATTAATTTCAAAGAGTTTGGGTGGAGAGAGGGCATGATTAAATACAGGAGCAGGCTGATTAAGGAATCAGTAAGGAAGCGCATTTTTAACTAGATGGAAATGAGTCTAAGAAGAATGGGAAAAAACCAGTATAATGGTCATCGTGTGGCCTCGTTAGGGAGAATAGGGAGGATGGCCTCTGGGTTGGAATAACAGCCACAGGGCTGAGCTCTGGGCTCAGCCTCCTCAATGGGACCCCTGGTGGCCCCGGGCACATCCAGGGAGTGGTACAGCCCTTATAGCAGCAGGGCTGCTCATAGAGACCCTGAGCCTCCTCGCTCCATGCGTGGGCTCACATCCTACTCCAGGCCACCACGGAAGTCCCCACGGTCTCCAGGAAGCCACAGAGTCCTAATGCAAAATCCACGTCGAGCCTCTGCCTAATTCCGGGCAAGGATGCTCTCTTCCCAGCACTTCCAGCTTTTTCTTTTCTTCGTTTGTCAACTGGGAAGAAAAATCCTCATTTCTTACCCACCCCAAAATGAAACTGAAAGATAAAACAACTTACGAAGATATCAGCGAGGGAAGAGATTTATCTAGTCAAGGATGAAGATGAGAATAAGAATACAAAACATTGTCTTTCATTTAAGGGAATTACCCAAATATGTGTATTTATATGTATAAACATAGATACTTTATTTAACTTTTTATTTTGAAACAATTTCAAACCTACCAGAAAGTTTAAGAATAATTCAGAGGGGCTGGCCCGGTGGCGCAGCAGTTAAGTTCTCACGTTCTGCTTCAGCGGCCCGGGGTTCACCGGTTCGGATCCTGGGTGCGGACATGGCACCGCTTGTCAGGCCATGCTGTGGCAGGCGTCCCACATATAAAGTAGAGGAAGATGGGCATGGATGTTAGCTCAGGGCCAGTCTTCCTTAGCAAAAAGAGGAGGATTGGCGGCAGATGTTAGCTCAGGGCTAATCTTCCTAAAAAAAAAAAAAAAAAAGGATAATTCAGTGAATTCTCACATACCTTTTATCTCAATTCACCAACTTTTTAACATTTTGCCTCATTTGTTCTCTCTCTCCATGTGTGCAGACACACCACACACACATTATTATTCAGAGTAGGCTGGCTGTATCACAGTGCTTAACACTTCAATGTGTATTTCCTGAGAACCAAGTTATTATTTATGTAACCACAGCACAGTTATACAATTTGGAAATTTAATATTGACTAATACTTTATCAAATACATATTCCAATTTTGTCAGTTGTTCCAGTAGTGAGCCTTATACCATGTGTTTTTCCTCCAACTTAGGATACAGTCCAGGACCAGGTACATGTTAAACTGTCACATCTCTTCATTCTCCTGTAATCTAGAGCTGTTTCTCAAGCCTTTCGTTATCTTTCATAACATCGGCATTTTTGAAAAAAATAGGCCAGTTAATTTAGAGACTGTTTCTCAATATGGGTTTGTCTGATGTTTCTTCACGATTAGATGCATTGGTTATGCATCGAAAGCCAGAATACCTCAAGGCTGATGTGGTGTCCTTCTCAGGGTGTGTATCTGGAGGCACACAGGCCTGTGTGCTCCTTCTTGCCGATGTTAATTGTGATCACCCAGTCAAGATGTTAGCCAGTTTCTCCACTGTGTAATTTCTGTTTTCCCCTTGCAACTGATAAACATTCTGTAGGGAGACACATTAATACCAAGTAAACATCTTGCTCCTCATCAAACTCCCCCTTCTACTCCTCAGATTTTAACATCAATTGATGATTCCTGCTTGAAATGATCATTGCAAAATAGTGGTTTAAAACTCCATCACTCTCTACACATTTATCAGTTGGCAGGGGGTCATGCAGTTAAAAATCCCCGTTTTTTCTTTTTTAATGAGTGAGCTCTCCCTTCTTATCTAGCTACTATCTGTTTCTCTATCTCATTATTTATCATCAGCATGGACTCATGATTCCTGTTTTAGACAACGAATTATAAACCAATGCAGTTCTTATTTATTCTAGTGCTCAAATTGTCCCAGATTTAGCCAATGGGAATCCCCTCAAAGCCTTAGTAGTATTTAGAAACCAGTATCTGTCCCCTAGATGTGCTGATTGCTGTTAGTCCTTTTTGCAGACTGTAGTAGGAAATAAATATATATTTGAATTCATAAGTTTATACTGATTCCTCCAATTCCAGTCTAATTCCCTAGGAGTCTCCTCACCCTTCCTCCACTCTACCTTTCGGTATCTTCCTACTTCCGTAGTGAGAATCTTGGCTCCCAAAATATCATCACATATACTCTTCTGCTCAACTCTACAATTCACATAAAGTAGTTTAAGAATTTCTATTCCTCTATGACAAAAAATACCCCAAAAAACCAAAACCAAAACCCCTAAGAAGTTCAACATTTGTTTACAGTTTTTCTCCCCACTATATTGAGGGTACATCACCAAAGTACTGTATTTGAAAGTTCCTGTAGTAATTTATATTTTGCCCCTTCAGGATGGTTATATTTTCATTTGTAGTGCTCTTGGGATCATTTATTTCTGTTTGCATTAAGTTTTAGATTTCACCCCATCCTTGTTGATTTAATTTTTTAATTCATTGATGTGCTTTCAAAAGTTACACTTATATTGAAAGGTATACTCAGTGATGTTTCTCCTTCCTTTAGCCTTTCTACTTCATTTCCTTCATCCCTTGTAGGTAACAAATTTCATTGTTTTTTGATTTATCCTTTTTCTGTGTGTGGTGAGTTATTTTTGGCAAAAATAAGCAGATTTATATGTTTTCTGATTTCCCCATATTTCTTATACAAAAATGTATAATCCCGCATAAACTCTTTTCCATTTTGCTTTTTCTATTTAACAATATATGCTGGAAATCATTCCATATAAGTTTATAAAGATCTCTTATTCTTTTTTCCAGCTGCATAGTACTCCATTGCACGCGTGTTTCATAGTCTTTAACCAATCTCTTATGCTTGGGCATTTAGGCAATTGCCAATAATTTATAGTTACAAGCAATGAATAACCTTATGCTTTTGTACTTTTGTATTGTTGTAGGTGTATCTTCAGGATAAGTTTATAGAAGTGAGATTGCTGGATTGAAAGGAAATGCATGTGGAGTTTTGTTATACATTGCTACATTCCCCTCTATCGGCTTACCATTTTGGATTTCTTCCAGCAATGTCTGAAAGAGAAAGAGAGACAGCCTGGTTCCCTACAGTCTTGGCAAAAAGAGTATATTGTTAAGCTTTGAAATTTTGCCTGATAGGTGAAAATGGTGTATCAGTGATAAGTGATATTTCATTTATCTTGAGGGAGGCTGAACATGTTTTCATATGTTTGAGATTTTTTTTTGTGAATTTTCTACTATGTCTTCTTCCTATTTTTCCATTGAGTTTTGGTCTTCTTTACCTCCCTCAATTTTTAAAAGTTCTTTAGTGATATTAACTCTTTGTGATATATTTTGCAAATATTTACTCTTGTTTATCATTTGTCTTTCAACTTCTCTGGTGGTGTATTTTTTTCATTCAATTTTTTTTTTTAATATAGTCAAATATATCAGTCTTTTCTTTTATTGCATCTGGATTTTGGGTCACAGTTAGAAAGCCTCCCCCTACATCCACATTACAGAGGAAGTAGCTCTTGCTTTCTTCTAGAACTTGTATAGTTTCAATTCTGATATTTAGATCTCTGATCCATGTGGAGTGTGTGTGTGTGTGTGTGTGTGTGTGTGTGTGGTGTGAGGAATGGATCTATATCATCTTTTTCCAAGTGGCTATTCAATTGTCTCAATACCATTTATTTAAAAATCCTTCTTTTCTCTACTAATTTGGAACACCCCTTTTATCATACTCTAGATTTCTATATATAGTTGGGGTCTAGACTTGCTATTCTATTCCACTGGTCTGTCTGTATGCCAATACCACATTGTTTTACTTACTCACGCTATGTGGGAGAGCTGATCACTTTCACAGTTCTTCATTTTCAGTATTTTCCTAGATATTCTTGCATACGTCTTTTTCTATATGAACTTTGGTATCACTTACTTACCTGCAGAAAGACCTCCAGAAAGATAGTTTATTGTGATTGCATTAGATTTGCAACTAAACTTAGGGAGAATACAAATCTCGATGATACTAAGATGTCCTATCCAAAAACAAGGAAGTTTTTCTGCTCAGCAATATTTTCAGTTCTTTAGAAGTCTAAATCCAATTGAATTAACAGGGCTGTGGATTAAACCTAGGGGGAGCGTGTTAGGAGAAATTATGATCAGCATGTGGACATATACATGCTTCATACTCTCTACCAAATGCAAGTTCATATAATACACACACACACAAACTCTAACACACTTCAATTGGACAGCAGAACATAGAAAAATATTAAATTGAGTGTTGAGCTATAAACATTTAACTTTCCTTCCAAAATAAAATGAAAGTGACAGAGGAAGCCTGACGTTGTGCACCAGATGTGATTTGGAAAGCTCATTACAAACGCAGGATGTTGTTCTGGTCCTACAAACATTGACCCCAGGTGGAAGAAAGATTCTTCAAAAAGCGTAGAGAGATCAGAGCTGAATTGCTGAGGACTCTATGCAGAATAGTTTCATTTCTGCTTGTGGAGGGCAGAAACTCTAAGTAAGTTATCATCGAACATGAAAACTCATTTGTTGTGTAAGAGGACCACCTCTTTGCTCACAAA
This sequence comes from Equus asinus, assembly GCF_041296235.1. Taxonomy (NCBI): domain Eukaryota; kingdom Metazoa; phylum Chordata; class Mammalia; order Perissodactyla; family Equidae; genus Equus; species Equus asinus. The sequence continues at coordinate 14,308,610 of NC_091816.1, forward strand.
ATCTGTTCTTCACTCTTGTGGTCTGACTCCTCAGAGGAATTTTTAAAGCACTTACTTCTTCAACTTACATTTGAAATCATTGTCACTCAACAGGGCTTCACTATTGTGCTCGTGGGCGTTTGACGGATTATCACATCACCACTGGGATGCTGAGGGAGACCGTGTGAGCCTCACTGGTGCCAGGAGACAGAGGTCACAAGGCCACTAATTTCTCCCCCTACGGATCACTAGGCACAAAAAGAGCCCACACATAAAGCTCATTGTTCCAAGGGATACGGGACTTGATCACAAAGGAGTGAACTCTTGAAAAGGACATCAGACATTTAAAAAAGGGATCTAAGGGCCCTGTGACATCCAGAGGGCTGTGGACTCTTGGCTTTGAATTCATGAGTTGTATTGACTTCTCTCCTCAAATGTGGTTTCTGAGCAATTCTTACCCACTTATTTCTCCGAGGAATTTCATTTGCTATCTCCACTTCTTTCCTTTATTCTTTGCTCTTTAGCCCAGGGTTTAAACGTCAGGCTCTAGAGTCAGACATACATGAATTTAAATTCTGTCTCTGCCGTGTCCCAGCTGGGTACCTTGGGGGCACTCACACTCCTTGGGCCTCCAGTTCCTTGAAAGAAAAATGGGGATAATACTAGCAGTGACTTCATGGGGTATTATGAAGATTAAATTAGATAGCATATGGAGAGAGAAGTACAAAGTGTTCCATGTATTGATAGGAAAGCCCAATATGCATATACGAGGCTATTTTTATCATTCAAACTTGTTCATCATTTTTTAATTTGTCGGTTACACAAGTAATCAGAGAAAATCTGGAAAATGTGAAGAAAGCAACAGCAATAAGCTCATTTGCCAAAACAATCACTTTGTCACTGTTGTATTTCTATTCACTCTTTTTTTAAAAATATGTTTTTTGAATTCTACTTTCATTCGTTTACATTTTTGCATTGTACTTTTTTAATCCTATGAAATAGTCTTTATAATTATTATTTTTAATAACTATGTGATAATTTCATTGGGCAGATGGAACATGATTTACTTATTGGTTGATCTATTAATGAATATTTGGGGATTTTAAAGTTTTACTGTTAGTAATATTTCTGCAGTGAGCAGTATTTTGCACGGTTTTACTCCTCAGTGTTTTGGATGTTTCCTTAAGGTATATTTTTACAAGTGGAATTACTGAGTCAAAGGATATAAACTTTTTATGGCTCTTAATATATATTGTAAACTGTTTTACTAAAAGGATTATTCTAATTTGCAGTGTCACCAGCAACAGATAATTTGGAATAGTTTTATAACAGAGGGATTTTTGTTTGTCACTTTTTTTTTTTTTTTTGCTGAGGAAGATTGGCTCTGAGCTAACATCTGTGCCAATTTTCCTCTATTTTGTATATGGGACACAGCCACAACATGGCTTGATGAGCAGTGTAGGTCTGTGCCCGGGATCCGAACCTGTGAACCCTGGGCTGCTGAAGCAAAGCATGTGAACTTAACCACTCTGTGACCAGGCTGGCCTCTTGTTTGTTTCTTAAATGTTTGGAAGAATTTAATAGTGACAGCACTATGGCTTGGAGTAGCATATTGTATCTAGCCCTCTGATAGGATTTCTCATTTTTCTCTCTGTTATTTGTCTACTTAGTCTCTTGTGGCAGAAACTGCTGGTTGGGTCCCAATATCCATTCGCTTTGTCCCCCTTGGTACAGAATTTCTGACTTTTAGCCTGACATATGGCCAATGAGAATAAACACTATACTTTCCAGTGTCCTTTGTAGCTGCATGTGGCCGAGCTGAAGAAGTTTTGGTGAATGGAGTGTGCATTAGTCATGCATTGCTGTGTAACAATATCACAATAGCAAGTTATACAACCCATATTTATTATCCCCCAGTTTCTGTGGGTCAAGAGTCTGGACCCAGGGTAGCTGAGTCCTCGGCTTCAGCATCTCTCACAAAGCTGCAATCCAGGTGGCAGTCAGAGCTGAGGTCTCCTCTGAGGCTTGACTGGGGAACGACCCATTTTCAAGCTCATGAGCTTATTGGCAGGATTCAGTTCCTGGTGGGCTGTCAGACTAGGGCCTTAGATCTTTGCTGGCTGTTGGCCAGACGCCACCCCTGATTCCTTGTCACGTAGGCCTCTTTGAATGTCCGCTCACTTCATCAAAGGCAGCAGGGGAGAGCGTCACTAAACAGTGAGTTTACAAGATGACTATGATCTTATATAACATAATCGTGGAAGCCACATCCCATCACCTTTGGCATATTCTATTTGTTAGAAATAAATCATAGGTCCTACTCACACATAAGCAGAGGGATTTACATAAAGGACTGAATATCAAAGGGGTAGGGACATGGGACCATTTTAGAGTCTGTTTGTCACAGAGTGGTTGCGAAGTGATATGCTCTGGAAACTGTCCTTAAAAGGAGAGTGTGTGCCTTTTTTCTTACTTGCTAAAATACACATCTGATGGCAGGAGCCAAGGTAGCCATTTTGTATCATGAGGTGGCAATATCATGTTGAGGATGGCAAAGCAACAAAATAATAGAGTTTGGGAGCCCCAGAATACTTGGACTGCTTAGGTCTGGATTTTTGTGTGTATGTGTGTGTGTTTGTGTGTGTGTGTGAGAGAGAGAGAGAAAGTGAGAGAAAGAGAGAACACTTCACAGTTCGTTTGGATTTTCAGTCACTTGAAACAAAACTTCATCCTAACTGAGGGACTACTTATTGTGCCAATTTTAGTCATTATATATTTCTATAAATGATTCTATTAAGATCTTCAGTATTTTGTACTTTTATATAGTATAACTTTTATTTAAAAATATTCATCTGGTATAATACTATATTTGTTATTATCTTTTTTCATTAAATGTTTCTGAATCTTATCCATTATACAATTTTTTTCAATGACACAGCATGTGGTTTATTTTTTAAAGTATATTTGCATGAGTGCAATATATTAGAAAGAACACATTTTGGTGGATGGAATATAGTGGAAATAGGGCAATGTTTGGAGTCAGGCAGACTGGAGTTCAAATTCCTCTCACAATTTAAGAGCTTTGAAGCCCTATACAACTTCCTCGCGTGCTCTGGTACTCAGTATCCTTATCTGAAAAATAGGATTATAATACCCCAGTTGTAATCTTTTAGGAATTAGAAAGAACCTGATACATAGAGGCATTCATTATAAGGAAGACGTTATTATTTATGTTCTTAACTTCATTATTTCATTTTGTGGGACCATTTTTATCTCAAAAACCTTAACTTTGCATTAGTAGGTGTTATTATTTCTTAATTAAACAATTAAAGTTTATGGATTTATTTCTAAATCCTGCTTGGCCTCATTTCTTGCTTTGATATGGATTTATTATTTCCATTATTTTCTAAATAACACATTATTGGTTTATTGATTTCCTCCTTGGTCCAATGGTTGCTAGAAGACTTTAAAAAAATTCCAAATCGTTGGGGTTTTTTTCTGTTTATAATTTTAGTAAATTGCTTTTAGTTTTGCTGTACTGTAATTAGGGAATGTGGCCTACCCAATTTCTAGTCTTTGAATTTATTGTGGTTTTCTTCATTTATGACCATTTGATTAATATCTGGTAAACATTCTATGGGTCTCTCAAGAAAGAGAAGATTTATATTCTGTAGACAAGAGCAGAATCAGGGTCCCAACTAGATTAAAATTCAGGTTCAGGGGCGGGCCCCACGGCCAGGTGTTTAAAGTTCTGTGTGTTCCACCCAGTGGCCCAGGTCCACAGGTTCAGATGCCTGTTGTGGACCTACACCATTCGTCAAGCCCTGCTGTGGCAGTGACCCACATACAAAATAGAGGAAGACTGGCACAGATGTGAGCTCAGGGTGAATCTTCTTCAAGCAAAAAAAGAGGAGAATTGGCAATGGATGTTATCTAGGGCAAATCTTCCTCAGCAAAAAAAAAAAAAAAAAAAAAATTCAGGTTCTAGAGCATGAAGCTGGGCAACACTAGCCATACATCACGTGTGGCAAGAAGCCCTGTGGGCAACAACTTGAAATCTGTCCAAACTGGAATTTAGGCATCTACAGGCACGTTTAGTGGGTTGGAGTGCTGGGGAGTCAATTCCGATTGCTGGGTGGAATTAGACAGTTAAATAAAATTACCACAAGGGACAACAGCATCAGGCACTGATGGGCTGGTCTCAGCGTCAGCCCCCCTGACCAGGGAACTGATCTTAAAGCCGGGCTGTGCCACCTTGCCCCAGGCATCTAGGACCCTGACGTGCCCTGGGGTTTAAATAACGTTCCGGGAGCCGCCTCTAGCAACATGGTCTAGGAGGTGGAAGTTAAAAAACTGTCACCAGAGCTCGGAAAATGCTGCCATTTTCTTTTCCTCTTCTCTCTCCTACAGAAAAAGCATCTAAAGAGTGGAGCACTGCTACGACAGGCAGAAACATAAGGTACAGAAATCCCTGAAGTTATACAACACCGGCATGAATTGTACAGGAGGCAACGGCCCTTGACTGTTAAGGAGAGGCCGGAGCACTGTCTGTCAGCAGAGGAAGGCAGTGGGGGGGATGACAACGCTGAAGGGGATCAGAGCTGGTGTGCAGCGAGCACCAACCTCAGAGCCGACACTGTGCTCAGCACCTTTTGTGCGTTATCACAGGCAGCTATTGTGATTATCCCATTTTACAGATGAGGAAACTGAGGCTCAGAGAGATGACGTATTTCTCTTCTTAAGCGAACTGAAGAGCTGAGAAGTGAAGTGTCTGATTCCAGAGCCTTACCTTTATTCTATACTGCTTTCTTCCTAAAGACACAGGCACCAGCTAGTACAGGACCACACCCAGGATCCCAGCCTCGGAAAGATGATAAATATATACATTTACATCTACGTACATAGACTTTTATGTAAATGTATACAATATTATTTTTAAGTGATATTGCTCAAATACATTATTATATTTGGGGGGCCTCTGTTTGCTCTGTCATAGACTGATGTGGCTTCCGAAATTATGCTTCTGCAACATCTCTTTTCATTCTAACGATTTTTGCCCTAGGTCTTTTGTTGCTGCTTTCTTTGGTACATGATGGTTTGCTATTGTTATGTCTAGCTCTTTTCTTCTATTTTTTATAGAAGTGTTATTTTACACACTGACTATACAGTACATATTGAAGGTATACACACACACACACATCCAAAGATTTTTCCACATCCCGTCATCCCTGTACTGATGATCTATCACAGCTGTGTGTACTTTGACCAGCTGTGAGATGATTATATGCCGTCTTGTACTCTATGTTACAAGTGAGAGGAATAGTATTTCTCAGTATAAATTCTGCTGTCTTTTAAAATGTGGACACTTATTTGGTGTCTCTAAAATCTGACTCGTTGGTCCATGGATATGCATTTTAATGCTTTTTATCCTCCTTTTCAATAGTTCTTGGTTAAATGAGTTATCTCTTTTTTGCATTGAAGGCACCATTGGATACTTTTGGGCATGGGGATGTACAAAGGAGGTTTTGGGTCCTGATATAATTTCATATTGCCCCATAGCATTTGTATTGAAACATATTTACTGGGGCCAGCCCGGTGGTGCAGCCGTTACATTCGCATGTTCTGCTTCTCGGCAGTCTGGTGTTCACCGGTTTGGATTCTGGGTCCGGACATAGCACTGCTTGGCAAAAAGCCATGCTGTGGTAGGTGTCCCATGTATAAAAGTAGAAGAAGATGGGCATGGATGTTAGCTCAGGGCCAGTCTTCCTCAGCAAAAAAGAGGAGGATTTGCAGTAGTTAGTTCAGGGCTAATCTTGCTCACACACAAAAAAACTTACCATCTTCAGACTACAATAGTGGAGAATCTCTGAATACTTATTACAATGCTCAGAAAACAGAATCAATCCAGGTAGGTTACTAGGCAAGTCAAGATGTCTAAAATACCACACTAGGTTCCAGAAAACACCTGGATGATGAGTTGCAAAGCCTGCCACTGTTACTGTATGATTGTCTTCATTTTCTAATAAGCTTTCAAGTTCCTTCCATGCTGTTAAGGGACCAAGATAGGAAACAAGGATAGGATCTGGGCTTGGGAGCTGCCATTCTAATCCTAAAAACCGCAGCTTCTTGTCAAGTGGCTGGTGGGCTGCCTGTAGGAAGGAGTTTCTGTCTTCCAGTATCTCCCTTAGCCAAGGAGTCATAAACATCAACACTCCTGGCCATTCAAAAAATTGGACATTTTGACATAGCTCTTCTTGATCTATCAGCAGGAATCTGAATACTTCAGGTACATGCATTTTCTTGCCATTTGGATGTACATTTAGATCAAACGTCCCTCCAACAGAGATAACAGATGTGTGCAGACCAGAGGCTGATGCTGAGATGCAAGACTGCCTTGTCTGACTTGAAAGGAAGATGGAAAACGCATATTTTCTGTAGATAGGCTTGACTTCAAAAAGCATCTCCCAGGTCATCTTAAATCTCTCATTTCAGTATTTAGAAAAGATTGCCAAAAATCAGGCATGTGGTATTAAGACGTGAGTCATCTGCTGTCCAGGCTGCGTGATTCCCTCATCGTGGACGAGGCTAGTTTGACACGAAGAGTAACCTGAGATGAGAATCTCCATTACATAATTCTGCAAGATATTTGTATACTTGTGCTGCACTAAGATGCCACTTCTGGTGTCTCTGGTAAGGCAAAGTTGACAGGGATCCTTCTAAGGAGGCGGAACTTTCCAGGTGCATTCAGCTGAGATCAATTCCCTTAGTCCCTGAGGTGGCACTGCTCTCTTGGGAGGAAGCAGGTCCTTCTGACTCATGACAGATACCTTCACCTGTTCAAGAGGTGGATTCAGCATCCTGGGCTCCCACCTGAGTCCCGTGGTACATGGTGTATCTCGAATGCCATTTGCTTGCTTCCTCTGCAACTCCTTTTCCAGGAATGCACGTACTGACTCTTAGAACATCTGAGTGAAATACTAGTGGTGTATCTAAAGTAAGTGATGGTGATGAATGGGTTAATGTATCTTGAGAGTCTTCCCTAAAAGGGAAAGTAGATGAGAAGGCTGGTGAAGCCCAGTCTGTCCCGTGGTCTGTCCTACTTTCTGTATAGCTTTGGATTGGTAAGTGCCACTGGCCTAGTAGAATTAGGAGGAGACTAGTCCTTCTGCATACCTTGACTAAGGTTGGACTTTTCTTATTGCTTCATTTTTCATCGTCTGATTTAAATCAAGGTTTGATGTACTAGTCGTCAAAGGACTGCTCACGTCCCTCGTATTTATCCCAATTTCTTCAGCTAAGTCACGCCTAGCAGATGGTGTTGACATGCTTTCGCTGTCGTCTTCCTCCTCCTCCTCCTCTTCTTTTGCTATTGTTTAGTCTCCGCAACTGAAAGAGAGAGGGGATCAAATCCTGTTGCCACATCAGTTTTTTCAAAAGGTTTGACTGGAGACTGCTGTTCGTATGTTGTATACCCAAATCACATTTACGGAATTATCAAATTTATAGAACAAAATTACTTCCTCTAATCCTTCCTTCACAGCTCTCCCCCTGCCTGGAATGACTTTGTGGTTTACCCGGTTAATTCATGCTTCAAGGACCAGTTAACTGTCATCTCCTAGCGAGCCTTTTTAAGAGACTCCTTTTTCTCTACTCAGCTCCTGTCTGCTACCGCCTAACTTCTGCTTTAGGAAGCCTTCCTTCTGTTTTAGCATATTTTGTGCGTACTATTACTACAGTACATATGATATTATATCATTGCTAGTTGTGAATGAGTTCTGTTGTCTCATGTTCCAGATTCTGAACTTCTAGGGACTGTGTCTTATTCTTTTCTCTATCGTCACAACCTGGTTCAGAAGCTGGTGTGCTGAGCATGCGTTCACAGCTATCTGTTGAGTGGGCATATGACCGTGTAGCACAGGGGTTCTCCTCTCTGAGCCTGAGTGGAGATTTTTGACCCTGCGGCCATCCCCAGCCATCTGTTTGCATGAATGAATGGTATAACCTTAGAGGAAGATTCCTGAGCATGCTCCAGGTCAGAGGCAGGCGCAGGAGATGGGGAGGACTGGAAGGCGTCTGCTCCCCCAGTCCTAAGCTAGCTCCCTTTTTAGAGAGGGGCTGCAGGCTGCAAAGGAAGGCGCTGTTTCCTCAGGACTTTGTAAGATTCTGGGCTCAGGCAGTGCCACCCTGGGACCCAGAGAGCATCGTGCAGTACAGGCCGGGGGAAGGGTATCACCCATTTCTGTGATACAGGTGCATGGTTCCAGGGGTTAAGAGGTGACTTGAGGAAACTTCATGCCATTGTCACCTTCAGGTGCCAGAGAGCAGCTTTGCAAACTCCCAGAGACTGTGCTCTTGGAAGAAGAAATCTCAGGGGTTCCTGTCACACCAAAAGCAGTGTTGGTGGCAAAGGCCAGGCTCTCTTGAAACTGACCTGTGGGGACCAACATTAAAAAAGAGGCCAGAGGAGAGGACCAGGAGCACAGGTGAGAGTCCCTCAAAAGACTCTCAGGTCAGACTGGGAGGGCTTGGGGGCAGGGGCTGAGGGCTACCCAGCCAGCACTACTGGGTTTAATGAAAACGTAATGCTGTCTGATGGGCTTTGGAAAGCTCAGGTTATAAATGAATAATAGCTTCCTAGTTTTGAATAGAGGACATGTGTAAAATGTGAACACTCACATGCTCATTAGAATTAGGATGGGTTCAGAGACTTCTGCAGATATGTCAGAACGTTGATTGGGTAACTCAGGTTAGGGGCAAACTTCCATTTCCTGGGTTTATCACCACGGAATCAATCATCCGAGTGGGCGTTGAAAGTGGAGCGTTCACCTTGAAAGATGAAAGTCCGGGAGGGAAATGCGGTGTAGACGGAAGGCTGGCTGCCTGCTACTGGGTACTTCAAAGGGGAAGTCACCTGGGTGATTTAATCACAGTCCAGGGTCTGGCCTTTAGTTTTTCAGGTTCAAAAACTGAGAAAATTGGTTTTGTCAGCAGACGGAGGTAAGACCAGTTTATCAGACCCTCAGTCGTACTAACCAAGTTCACAAGAGACAGACGTGTAAATCAAAATGCCATTTTATTAATTTACAATGACAAGCAAAATCGGCCAGGAGATCAGACACACATTCTGTTTCAGGCACATTCTCTCCCTGGTGAAATCCGTGTGGGAAGTAAACTATCATCCGAAGACAGCCGGGCGAGCCTGGAATCAGAGGAAAAGAGGGAGCTGGTGTCTGACTGGAATGTTACATGAAGCCAAATGCCTCACTCGCCACCAAGGGGATATACCTGGAGGGGATCAGATGACGGAACAGGCAACGCACTCCAGGACAGACCAGGGCGTTTTGACTCTTTCTTCGTCTTGGACGCTGTTTCGGCCCATGCTGACCACACCTCTGTGCTGACGTGTTCTTTCTCCAGCTGTGTCAATCTCATTGACTAGGTTATAGCCCAGTTCGCCCTCTTCTTTGACTTTGACCTTGCTTTCGCCCCTGCCTACGTGGTGGGGCTGGGAAACGGACAGTTGTCCCAGAGTGACCCTACTCTAGTGTCAGCAGGGCCCATAGAGTTCTGCTGAGGTTAGGAAGCCTTGTATAATCACATGTGATCAGCATGTTAACCAAACAACCCCACCAGGCTGTGCTTGTCAATCTTCAGGCCAGATGCAGCTAATGAATTGTTAACGACGGGTGATCAATGCCTTTATCTCAGAACAGGGGCTGCCTCTTCCCTGGAAGCCATTTGCTGCCTTAATTGAACCCAGGGTGAGCTGTTCTTGGGAGCTGAGCTGACAAGGGCCTGCTGCAGTCCTAGAAGCACAGGCTCATGCTTTGCACACGATATTCGAAATGCTGAGGGTGTTAGCTGACACCTTCGTGAAAGGAAAGAAATAGCCTAAAGGTCACAGCTCTGGATTGGTTTGTGGGGAACAGACATTCACGGCATTCCCTACTTTGAGCTCTGCCCTTTTGTCTAACGTTTCTGTCTTGCCCCATCATCCTTTCCGGAGCCTCCTCTCTTACAAACACGCCGACCCATGTGAGCCTTCACCTTGCTTAAATCGTATTAATACGTAACAGTTACTGAGCGCTTATCATGTGCCAGATTGTTCAAAGCCCTTTACATATTAATTCATTTACTCTTCACAGCAATCCTGTTATCTTCACCTTACAGATGAAGAAATGAGACAAACAGAAGCTAAATATCTTGCCCAAGGTCACTGGCTAGTAAGTGGCAGAGCTAGAACCCACATGGTCTGTCTGATTCCTGAGCCTACCCTTTGACCTGCAATGTTAAACAGAGCTGAGAGGTTGCTCTAAATGTCTTCAACTCGCCCTACAGAACTGTTTAAATTTTAGCTGACTCTACCAGCTCTGACTATCTGAGTTTCCAGGAATCTGCTTAAAAATTGGAACCTTTTAGCAATAAATATTTGATTCTCCTGATAGTGCAGCCTTGTACCAGTCATGTCTCTCTCTGGAACTCTGTTTGAAATGAGAGGGCTAGGCTACGGAATCTCTAAGTTCTCCTCTAATTTTGACTTTGTGAATTTACTACCAGGACCACTCCTAGGACTTTGTATTTGTAGGGATTTTAACAATTTACATAAATTATTTTATTTTTCCTTTCAATGATCCTTGAGGCAAGAAATAAGACTTATCCAGGCTGGCCAGGAAGCATAGTGGTTAAGTTTGCACACTCCACTTCAACAGCCCAGGGTTCCCAGGTTTGGATCCTGGGTGCAGACCCACACACTGCTCTTCAAGCCCTGCCTTGCTGGCATCCCACATACAAAATAGAGGAAGATTGGCACAGATGTTAACTCAGGGACAATCTTCCTCACCAAAAAAAAAAAAGAAGAAGAAGAAGAAGAAGTAAGACTTATTTACCTTTATATTTCCAGAAATAGCTATTACAGTGTTGGACATGGTGGGTACTGCTTATACATTTATGCACTTCAACTGATTTTCATAATCACTCTGTAAGATGGGCAGGCAACATTATTATTTTCGTTATTCAGATGAAGAAACTGATGCTTCGAGAGCTTTAATAAATGACCTAAAATCATAGAGTTCACCTCCATGCCCTTCTTTATTTCCATCCATCCCCCAGCAGTGTTGTAAATGCACCTGTTCTCCCACAGTAACAAATTATCAAGTAATACCCAACACTACAGAGTATATTTCCTTGGCAGCTGTCTGCCAGAGACATAATAAGACTGTGCTTGGCATCATGTAACTTTTCTAGCTACTCATTTAAGAGAACAAATTGTTCTAAGGTGGGTTTTGTAGAGCTATGCATCAAATGATTACAGTGGGTACAAGTCATTTTCACATTGAGTAACTGGTAGCAAAAGATGAACATTTGATTGCTTTTTGTTGACTGAAATAGAAATTCTGAGTGTTGAGCAAAGATCACGAGGAGGTTGATACAATGAAATGGTAGCCCACGTGGTTGAGACTTCAACATTGTACAGTGTGACCACGTTTTATTATGGGGCCAGCAGTCCAAATGTCTGCATACCACAAATGTAATGGAGAGGGAAACAGCTCATCAAGAATCGGATTCATGCTTTGATTAATTAGGGTTTTAGATGTGTTCATTAATGATTTTCGCCGCCAAATGTTTTCCAAAGAGACACTCTGTGAATGGAGGAAAAGGATGGCTAATGATCTTAAGATCAGTCTAAAGTTTTGTTCCCTGAGGCTCTGCTCTCTGGGAAGTGTTCAGCTCCTCCAAGCTTCAGATTCTCTGGACTTCAAAAGGAATGTTGGCCTCAGATGGGATGATCCGTTGGGAAAACAGAGCCCCATAAATACATCAACTCTAATTATCAGCATGAAAAATCTTCGTTGGAGATGCTGGGGTGTAGTCAGGACTGGGAACCATACAGGGAGAAGAAAGGGCTGAACGAGATGAGAAAGTCAGAGAGTCACCTTAGCTAGAAAGTATAACCTGCAGCTTGAACTCCCATGGCCCACCAAAATGAAGAGTCTAGTCACTTAGGTCTGGCTCTTAGAGGCACATACGCTGCTTTTCTTCCTTGTTCTTTTTCAGAAATGCCTTTGAGGGACAAGAAAGACATACCTAGACATAGTGAGAATGGGATACTGTTTATCCCGTTCACCGACAGAAGCTCTGCACTCACCTCAGAGGTTATGAGCACCTTGAGGGCAGGGATTTTGTGTTTTGCATCTTTAGTTCCTTTTTTCTCCTCCTCATTCCTCCTTACTATCAATAGACAGGTTTACATTGTTTCTTGAATGAATCTCCAGTGGGATCTCAAGTAATTTTTTTTTTAAGTTTCAGTGCATAATTGTGTACCCCACTTGTTAGTTGTTAGTTCTCTATGTGAGCTGCTGCCACAGTATGACAACTGACAGATGAGTGGTGTGGCTCCACAACTGTGTAATGAACCCGGCCGTGGCCGTGAGAGCACCGAATCTTAACCCCTAGAACGTGAAGGCTGGCTCCCAAATAATTTTTTAATTAGAAAATGGTCAGTCTTCCATGAATAATATAAAGTTTAATTTCACATGGCCAAGATCTGCTGAAAGGTAATGTGCCTGGGTATTTTACGGCTTTTGTTGCTATTGCGAATGGGATTTTCTCTCACAGTGTATCTTTTAATTAGTCATTTCTAATGGGCAGGAGACTAATTGCATTGATTCAGTATTGCCACAAAAACGTTGCATAACAAACCACCTCAAAACGCAGTGGATTACAACAGCAATCGTGTTTTCTCAGGGCCTGTGGGTCAGACAAGGGTGACTTACATAAGCTGGACTCAGCCCAGTGGCTCTGCCTTGAGTCGTGGGCCCATTTGGCTGGGGCAGCTCCTGCTCCACGGGTGTTCATTCTTGGGCCCAGGGGTGAAGGCAGCAGGGACCTGGGGAGCTCAGAAGCACTAAGAGTCCAGCAGAAAATCAAAAATGTCTTTTAAGGCCTGAGGTGGGTTGAATTATGTGCGCCAAAAAGATACGTTGAAGTTCTAATGCCTCCCTCATCCTACCGATGTAGGTGACCTTATTGGAAACAGGGTCTTTGCAGATGTAATCAAGTTAAGACAAGGTCATACTGGGTTAGAACCGGCCTAATCCAATGACTGGTGTGCTTAGTAGATGAGAGAAATTTAGATGCAGACACAGGGGGAGAAGGCCAGGTGAGGACAGAAGCAGAGAGTGGAGCTCTGCTGATACGACCAAGGGACGCCGAGGATTGCCACACCCACCAGAAGCCGGGGGAAGGCATGGAACATGTTCTCCCTTTGAGCTGACAAGAAGGAACCAAACATGCCCACACCTTGATTTTAAACTTCTGGCCTCCAGAACTGTGAGAGAATACATTTCTGTTGCTTTAAACCATCAAGTTTGTAGTAATTTGTTACGGCAGCCCAGGAAACTCATGCAAAGCCCAAGCCTGTCACCTCTGCCCACATTTCTTGGGCCAAAGCAGGTCCAAACCCCAAAGTCAAGGTGCAGAAAGAACATGCTGAACCATTGTTAGGCCATGACGAGGATGTGGATGTAGGGAGAAGTGGGAAACTGGGCACAATAATTTAATCTACCACATACAAGATTCAGAATATGTAAGAAAACTTCATATTCTGAAGTATCTTTGGAGAAGACAGTAGAATCTAATGATCCATAGCATGGGTCTTGTATCAAGAAAGTTTTGGGGTGAATCCTGTTCTGATACTTCCTACCTGTGTGATCTCAGGCAAATCACTTAACCTCTAAGCATCAGTTCCTTTATTTGTAAGATGAGAAAAATAATCCTGCCTATCTATCTCACAGGACTCTTATTGGTGTGACCTGAATTGATGTTTATTTCAGTTGTTGACATAGCAGGGGCCGATAAATGTTACCTGTTACCATTATTATTGCTATAATAATATAATAGTGAAGGACTTGGAAATACAGGTAATATTTTCTATTGTGACTTTAGAGGTGAGAAGAAGATTGCCTATGCAAAGCTGGTGAAAATTCAAATTTTGATTTATGAAGAATAGTTTAAGATATGTTAATGATCCTTTGGGTAGGTGTGGTTCATATCTTGTGAAGAAAGAGAGGAGCCTGTTTGCCTGGAGAAGAGCCAGTTAGTTTAAGAAGACTTTAAATTGAATATAAAGGAGGATAGGATGAAGTTCCCAACTACAGAGAAATAAGGGGCTTTGTCAGGAAACGCATGGGAAAACACTGAAGGGGGGGGGCAAGGCAGAAACAGTATGGGGAGCATTTGACATCATTCGCCAACACGCAGAGCCTTGGAAATAAGTGGACATAACATAAAAATATAATCTCAGGAGCTGGTTGCCTCAGCCTATGGGATGAAACTCAGAATTTTGGCTTGGGGATGAGACTAATGTGCCTTTTTCAAAGGGAACCAGCTTATGAGAAAGAGATGTGACCCTAAGTATCAAGAAATGTTCACGTGCTGGGGAGGCCACAAACTCTAGGAGGTTTGTGGAGAACCTGTGGGAAGTGGTCAAAGGAGATTCAAGACAGTATTATTATTTGAGTTTTTTTATGTCACATGATTAGATGAAAAAGGGTATTATGTCATTTTTAGCAAATGTCAGATATAACAAAGACAATAAAGGGAGAGTTTGGAGGAATGGTGGAGGACTTGAACTCTCAATCATGGATGTTCCCCATTAGACTGAAAGCAGCAGATACGACAAGCTTTTGATCTTCCTTAGGAGGAGCTGAAGCAAAAAAGGGAACTAACTGTTTATACAATCTTATTTTTACAGACAGTGAGGAATTTGGGAAGTCTGTAGTATTAATAAATAATAGTTAAACTCACTGAGCACTACTGTATGCCAAGCATTTATCTAAATCATTGCACACTTCATCACATTTAATCTTTGCCATGACCTTATGAGGTTGGTATCTTTTAATCTTCATTTTATGGGGGAGGAAATTGAGGCAAAAGAGATTAAGTCAATTGCTGAAGGTCACAGAGGAAAGGGCAGAACTGACCAGCGTGCATGCTCTTCACCATCAAGTTGTCCTGCTCCCACTGCCGAAAGGCTGCGTGAATCACCACTATCTTTATGGGCAGGGAAAATTTTTGGATGACGGTGACCCCAAGGGTCTAGTGGATGGTGACCTGAGCCAGCCACTTGGTGCCAAAGGGCCAGAAAATCTGGGCTCAAGTGGCCCATGATGTAGGATTAGGAAAGGGCGCAAAAAGTGCATAAGCAATTCATGCTTTTACAAATTTGCAAGCAAAGTCACACCTTTGTTCAAGGAGTAGCAACTGCCCTCTCACTGTGTGTACTGACTTCATCATTTCCCGACATGATCATGCCATTTTCGACCTTTGAATCTTTGGAAAGGCTGTTCTACTGCTTGGAATACCATTTCATCTGTTTTCTACTTAGCAAACTTCTGCTCTTCCTTCAAGACTCAGCTCAAGTGCCACCCCCTCTTCTGAAGACTCCTCTCTCCCTGACTAGCTGGGAGCTCTTTGGGGCCGAGACGGTGTCTTCCTAACCTTGTCTGAGCTCTCTAACACTAGCACACAGCTTGGCACAAGGTAGGTTTTAAGGCATATTGAAAGGATATACACATCAATGTGAGTCCAAATGTTAGTCACCATTAAATGATCAAAATGAAATAAGCCGCATCCTGGGCTATTTGTCTAGGATTTTGGAAGCATGCCATTGCTTACTCTAATTGAAAGGCAAAAGTTAAAGATGCATGCAGCCTATTTCCTTTTGAAGGGAAATTTGTCTTGCTGTTTTATGCAAGTGGATAAAATATGCTCATAAAACAATCTGTTTTGAGAATGGCAAATGTTTCAGGGAAACCTCAAAGGAATAAGTTCCTTGTGATTTTATTACCTAACTCTATGTAAAAATGGCTGGAAAGACAAAATATATAGATTAGGGGAATGGCTCCAAATATTGTAGAGGGGAGCAGAGTAGCTGAACAGGAATTCATCATTAAGGAAGATTTATGCAATCTCAAGAGTGCCTTAAAAGTTAATCTCAAAAAAACCCCTTTAGCTTGAGCAGATTATTCTTAAGAAAATCTTTTTGAGTAAATCCATGGAAAACAAATAAATTTTATTTTATAATTTAACGGAAAATAGTATATATTTGTACTGTAATAGCAATTTAGGATTTATTGTTTTAGGTAAAGTCGCACCAAAAAATGTTTCTCATTGACATATCCTGCCTACATACTTTCTAGATTATTTGTGAAAGCTCCTATTTCAGCTAAAATATGTTATTAGGTACAATGAATGATCCAAGTTAATTTTTCAGGAAAAACACTGTATTAGAAAAGAAGGGGCTGGCCCCATGGCCGAGTGGTTAAGTTTGCGTGCTCTGCTTTGGTAGCCCAGGGTTTTGCCAGTTTGGATCCTGGGCGCAGACATGGCTCCGCTCGTCAGGCCATATTAAGGCAGCGTCCCACATGCCATAACCAGAAGGACCTACAGCTAAAATATACAGCTATGTACTGGGGGGATTTGGGAAGAAAAAGCCAAAAAAGAACAAAGAAGATTGGCAACAGTTGTCAGCTCAGGTGCCAATAAAAAAAAAAAGAAAAGAAAACTGTTCTCTCTCTCTCTTTTTGTGAGGAAGATTGGCTCTGAACTAACATCTTTGCCAATCTTTCTCTATTTTATGTGGGGTGCTGCCTCATCAGTGTGGCCTCATGACTGGTGCTAAGTCTTCACTCAGGATCTGAACCTGAGAACCCTGGGTCACCGAAGCGGGGTGCACAAACTTAACCACTACGCCACTGGGCTGGCCCCGAAAGCTGTTCTCTTTAGAGGGTGAGCCAATTCAACGTTGGATGGTCAGTCAGAGTTCATACGATAGGAAATGATGAGATCTAAACATACATTTGCTCAGGTAAAGACAGAACAAAAACAATTACAACAAATACATCTCATTACTTGTTGATTCATACTCTTTCTTTAATCAGTTAAGGGGAAAATAAGCCACCAACATGTAGAAATGTGAATTTGAAGCATTTCTGTATTTCATGGTTCTTGCACAGGGTTTGAAAAGAGTCAACAATAATTTTCAAGTCCACATGTACCAAATATGGCCTCCTCGGAAGGTCGGGTGGCTCGGTACTATTGTCTCATCTCTGAGTAAGGCATTTCTACTTGGACTTTAGATACTAAAATAGACTAGATCAAGACATTTCAGAGTTGGGGGGATTTTTAAAGATTATCGTAAGAGCTACCATTTGTTGAGTGCTGACTATGTTTCAGTCACTGTGGAAAGCAGTTCATACGCATTTTCTCATTTAATTCTGAGAACTACCCTATGTAGTCAGCAGTATTAGCTCCAGGCTTACAGATAAGGAAACTAGGGCTTAGAGAAGTAAATGCTCCAAGTCTCACAGCTGTTAAGTGATGGATCTGGAATTAGGATGCAGGTCAGACTCTGGGATTCCTCTTGAACACAAACACTCATTATTATATGCTGCTACATATTTGAATTTCTCTTACCAAAATCCCACCAGGTGATCTGGCCCATGTTTGAGAACAATAAGACCAGAGATGGTATGTATTTTTTCTTACAATTGTACATAGTATATATAGCACACAACCTTGACAGCTATTCATATTTGTTGAATGAACAAACTCCTCTTACATATCAATCTTTCATGTATTTAGAACCTGAGAGAATTCATACAATTATATAATTCTTCTGCTCCATTAAAAAACATAGCTTTTAACAGATGGAAAACACAAGTCTAAAAGGATTGAATGAGTTGACCAACATCCCACAGCAGGCACTCTGTGTACACCAGGTTACCTGTCTCCCAGGTCTATGCTTGGTGCCAAAAGATGTCTGTCTACTCTCTCTGACTTTCCGTCAGCCGCTATCTCTCTGTCTCGCCATCTCTCCCTGCCTTTCCATCTCCCTCTTCATCTCTCTCTCTTGTAAGCCAGAGAGTGAGACCGTACCATTTTACATGGCTTTGACCATCTCTGTATCCCAGAACCTCGCAGGCTCTTAAAATATTGATGGGTTAAATGGATGATTCACTAACGAAAACATACAATTTTCATCCGAAACCCATCATTCTCTCTCCTTTTAGACCCAAGACCCCACTCTGCATTATAAGTGTTTTTGTAAGTCACACTTTGATGGAACAATGGGAAAGCTACAGAAAAGAATACTCACCTGATGTAATTCAATGATCTCTTAAGTCTTTAGTTGTTTTTTTTTTTCATCACTGAGAAATTATATCTGTTTTAGCTAATGTTCTTCCTTTCCTCATTGATTAGTCCAGGTGAGGGTACTGTTTGGGACTCTGATCTTACCCTGGTTTTCCAGAGCCCCTCTAATGCACTCATGGGCGTTGCACAGATGGAGTAAGAATGTGTAGATTTCCACCTTTCCTGAAAGCAGCTCACAGTCCTACACATGTGGCTCTTTGTGTTCTGTGGCATCATGAAAAGGATTTTCCTCCTTACAAATCACGAGGCATCCGTTCTATAAAATGCAGGCCGTGTTCAATAGCAGGTGCAGAGTTACTGATGGAATTTCAGCTCTAAGGACCATAGTGCAGGCCTCTCATGCTTATAAATCTGCTTCTTTGCTCTTTAGGAAGATTCCAAGGATAAATTTGGGAAGCATCGGAATGCTAGCACCTTGTGCCTATATGAATATGGGCTAATTTCTGGGCTCTCTTGGCATGATCTTCTCCTTGTTTTGGCAATGAGGTGGTTAAAGCACCTCTAATGATTTCTGCCAAGTTTTGCCTAAAAGTATGACTGTAGGCAGCCTCAGACATCTGCCGTGAGGTAGCCATGCCAACGTTAGCTATAGGAATGGAGAAAGCATCTCAACACTAGACAAATTCAAGGAAGTCTTAGAGCCCCCCTACCTCGCAGGAATGAGCAGATATTTCAGAGTTCCACGTCTGTCAGTGTCTGTCTTCCCACCCCACCTGCCTACAAAGACGTCTGTGCTGGTGGGCTGCACACACGTGCACGAGTCAGTGTTGTCTCTGGATGGTTCATTCTTTTTTGTGAAGAGCTTCCAAAGATGAGAAGCATAGAGTCTGCCCTTAGTTTCTAATCATTTTATATTCACCAAAAAAAAAAAAAAAAGAGAAAAAGAAGATAACCACCCTCCCACTGTGGGAGAACATAAAGACATAGGCAGGTAAAGCTGAAAGCCTGCGTCGCCCAGTGCTATTTGAAAAAGTGGGGAAGGTGAAGAAAGGTGAGGTGAGATACTTAAGTCGTCACATTAAGACAGTCTGGGCGCTAATGCCCTCATTTATCAGTGCTCCCAGCCCTCATTATATTTGCCTCATTCGACTGTGGCGGGGATAGTGTCCCTGTTCTCTACAACTTTTCCAGGTAATTCTAGCCCTTAAGATTTTCTGGGTCATGGTAATAATGGGCCATTTTTCTTCACAGTCCAGAAAGCTGTACTATCTTTCTCTAGTCAATGTCCTGGGAGGAAGTGGAAGCACAGTTGCCAAAGCGGAGGGAAGGGGGACCCATAGTTACATAGCACTTAGTTTAAAAGTTCCGTCACACTTCATGATTTCATTCTTATTCCAACCCTGTGAGAGAGGCCCACGGGAAGCTGGCCTATTTTATGGAAGAAGAAAGAATGGAGTTGAGATGAGGAACAACTGTGCTGGGGCCCCGGGCTCCTGAGTGGCAGAGGGGTCTTGAACCGAGGTTTCCTGATTTGGTGATCCTACTAAGCATGTTCTTCAAAAGCAGTGTCTTCCCCACAAGTTTCCTTTGCTCTTTTTCGGGGTGTTATTTTGGCACAATGGTGGTTAGAGCTATAACAAAAAGGTGAGACCATGGAACTGCAAGAGACTATGGTTGAAGGATGGCTCCTTTTCTATGCGTGCACCCACAACCAGCAGCCCAGGAACTTCACCCTCTGCCATGATGCCCCCCCGGCTTGCTCCCCTGGCTTGGAAACTGGTTAAACCTCAGCTCCCAAGTGAATATTCGTCTCCATTTATCATGCCCATAACTTACTGCAGCCCACACCTTCACCAATATCACTGAGTCTCTGAGATAGAGGGTGAGTCTTTCTTTCTCTAAATAAAACTTTATTTTTATTAAATTATTGTATGCTCACTGTTTTTGAAAACAATAGTACATTACTAAGAGGTTCACCTTTGTTGGTGGGGGGTATTATTTCCTTGTTCCACCCTTTTCCATCTACAGTTTTCTTTCTTAGAAATAAGCCCTTTCAACTCTTTTAGGTAATACATCTGTTTATCTCCATATTTTTCTATATAATATGCATTTTTTGCTATTTCTTAGTGTATCAATTTTAGATGGTGTCTACTGACTCTGTTAAGGTAGGTAAATATTTGGCTTTTATTTCTTTGCCTTCTCCGCTTACGCTCCCCCTTCTCCAATGTGGTTGTATTACAATTTTTTTTACATTATTAAATAAAGTTTACTGCTCAAATACTGTAATTCATTTTTATATTAGTTATCTATTTCTTCAAAACAAATCACATCAAAACTTGGCGACTTAAGGCAATTAACATTTATTATCTCACACAGTCTATGGGTCTCGAGTTTGAGAACAGTTTAGATGAGTGGTTCTGGCTCTGGGGTTTCTCATGAGGTTTCAGTCAAGATGGCAGTCCTGGTGATTCATGTCTCTCCCACATGCAAAATTCACTAGCTCCCCTCTCAACATCCCCCAAAGCCTCATCCCATGATGGCATCAGCTAGGAGACCAGAATTTCACTTTTAAATCAGGTTTGGGGAAAGAGAAGCTCCTCAGGGGTGGCTCCTGGAGAACAGTTCTTCAAATACAGTCGTGTCAATCTGAAGACCCGTGAACTAAAGAGACTAGTTATCTGCAGCCCCCACACCCAATGTACGTTGATGGGACTTGTATGTGACAGCTGTTAGAAACTCTCCTATCAAAAAGAGGAGAAACAGGAGACACACAAGAGTCAACGGTCAATAGTAATTCTTAAATCTAGCAAGACACAGCTGACATTCCTGAATTAAGACTCAGAATCTGGGAAGAATTCTCCATGGCTCTTGATCATGTTCTCTGAGCATTTGTTTCTATTTTCTGAGTCATTCTTCCATTGCCATGAAAGGTAGACTGTGTTTACAGCTGAGAAGTTTTCTCAGCCAGCTTTCTGCCTGTAGAAGTTTGAAGGTCCAAAGCTTTCTTTGTAATTTGTTCTGTTTCTGTTCCTTTCGATCCAAGCTGGAGGTATTTTTGCCAATGCAACTCATATAAAAACTTTATAGGTCTCCTCTGAATCTTATTGCAGTTCATGCCATTAGATGAGAACCAAATCCAGAAATCTCTTTGAGATAGGGCTTTTTCTATCTTGGGCTTTTGCTGAGATGGCTGAGAGATAGAACTCAAGATTCTTGGAAGCCTTGTTTGACTAAACAGTTCTCTGAGGCACTGCTTTAGATATTTCTGAAGTTTTAACAGTTTTTTTTTTTCACAACCATACAGTCAGCTTTATCTTTTTTCCTAACTTTGCCCTGGATTTGATCTTTGCCTAGAAACCATTTCTTAATTTTAAAATCATTTGCCATCTTGTGAAGCTGGGAATTTTCAAACCATCACATCCCATCTCTTTTTCAGTTAAAAACAAAACAGAACAAAGGCTCTCTCTCTACCCTCACATTTTACTGTAAGCAACAAAAAGGACCTGTGTGGCACCTTCAGCATTCTGCTAGGAGATCTTCTGAGCTAGATTACCCACTTCATTAGGTACATTTTCTATTTTCCATGTTGCCACAGACAACGGTATTGCTAAATTTCTGCTCCTATATAACAAGGATCATCATTCCTCTGATTTCCAGTAACATTTCCCTCGCTTTCTTTTAGGCCCTCCCCAGCTTCCCCCTCAAAAGAAATCATGCTTCTACCAACAATATCTTTAACATCCCTTAGGCTTTCACTAACACTCCCCTCAAGGTCCTCCCAGCTTTTTCCCACTACTAAGTCTAGATCCACACCCATATTTTTAGGTTTTTGTTATAGCTGCACCCCATTTCCAAGTACCAAAACCTTAATACTCCAAATGTACTCCAAATGTACTTAGTGCCTTAAAACCACAGTAAACATTTATTATCTTACATAGCTACCGTGCACCAGGAATTTAGGAGGAGTTTAGGCAGGAGATCTTGGCTCAGGGTCTCTCATTTCTTGCAGTCAAGGTGTTGACTAGGGCCTGACATCATCTGAAAGCATCGCTGGAGCTTGAGGACCCGCTTCTGCGGAGGCTCACTCACACGATTGGCAAGTTATGCTGGCTGTTGGCTGGCTCTTGGTTCTAAGGCTGCTTGAACATCACCGTATCATGGAAGCTGGCTTCTTCCAGAGCAATTGATCTACGAGAGCAAGCTAAAAGCCCCAGTGTGTTTTATAACCTAGCTTTAAACTCCTACACCATCATTTCCACAAATCCTAGTTGTTACATGATCATCCCTATTGGAAATGGGAGAGGATTATACAAGGGCATGAAAACCAGGAAGTGGAGATCACTGGGCAACTCTTGGAAGCTAGCTATTACTGCTTTTTCCTGTAATTAATAATTGCCTAATTTTGTTTAGTTTTATTTGTATTAATTCCTACTGCTTCAAAATCTTTCAAACACCTAGGAATTATGTTTCCCAACATTGGAATATATCAGATTATTTACTCTCATTTCTTTTCCATATAGACAACTCCCTTCTATATCTGTCCACTTTTCTGCTCCATCTGGGCTCGTTCCTTTCTTTCTTTCTTTCTTTTTTTTTTTTAAGGAAGATTAGCCCTGAGAGAACATCCGCCCCCAATCCTCCTCTTTTTGCTGAGGACGACTGGCCCTGAGCTAACACCTGTGCCCATTTCCTCTACTTTATATGTGGGATGCCTGCCACAGCATGGCTTCACAAGCAGTGCATAGGTCCGCACCCGGGGTCCGAACCAGTGAACCCCGGGCTGCCAAAGTGGAACATGGCGAACTTAACTGCTGTGCCCCCAGGTGGGCCCCTGCTAGTTCCTTTCTAGGCTTGATGCGCAGTTGTCATCCTAGGACTTTCCTTCACCATTATTTTGCATTGTAACTCTTGTTTTCCGGATCCCATGTCTTTCTCTTTGTTGAATTTCTCCTTCATTTTGCCAAAGCACAGACTGCAGGAGTTTGAGAAACAGTGCATGCAAAAGAAACTTTTTGAGATCTGTGAGTTTGAAAATGCCTTTATTCCACTTTCACTTAATCCTTGGCTTTCCCCTCATACTTAACACTGAAGAACCAAAAAGATGCCTATGAGCTTGACGCTTGCGGGTGGAGTTTGTTAGACTGTAGGCTCCTTTGGGGGTGTCAGGGAGCACGCAGGTTTTATTTTTCTCTGCTGTTAGACTCTCAATTTTTACTGTGCAGACATCATTCCTCCAGGGCCATTTAGGTTCTTCAAAGAAAAATCTTCCTCTCTCCCCCCTGGGGTAGGAAGGAGATATACCTCTGACTGCTACATTCGGGAACAGGGCCAAGGCAGAGGACAGAGGGCCTCACAGATCACTATGTAGGCCTGTAACCACCCCCTTGCAGCACCAAGCTTCCCCCACCCTTAACTGTGCCTTGTGCCCCAAATCTCCAGTTCAATTTCTCCAGAAAACAAAATAAAATCCTCCCTTGCTCGTGGGAGAGTGAGCAGAGGGGTGGTTACCTGACTTCAGAGTCAGGTGGGTCCTGTTTGTGCAACAGCTCAATATGGACCCTTTCAAGGAACTCATGTGTTTTCCACCCTGCACCATCACCCACCCTGTCTGCTGCCCTTTACAATCCACTTTCACTTTTTAAGCTAAATTAATCAATCTCTCATGGCTTAGTCTGTTCAAGCTGACATAGCAAAAAGCTGCCATACAAAAATGTTATAACATAACATAACGATAGACTGGGTAGCTTAAACAGGAGAAATTTATTTCTCCATTATGGAGGCTGGAAGTCCAAGATGAAGGTGCCAGCATGGTTGGATTCTGGTGAGGACCTTTTTCCTGGCTTGTAGGTGGCTGCCATCTCTCTGTGTGCTCACATGAGCTTTTCCTTCAGTGCATGCAATGAGAAAAAGAGAGAGATCTCTGGTCCTCTTCCTCTTCCTATAAAGACACTAATCCTCTTGGATCAGGGCTCCCCTACTTATAACCTCATTTAACATTAATTATCTCCCAAAGACCTCATCTTCAAATCCAAGAACATTGGAAATTAGGCTTCAACACATGAATTTGGGGGGGAACAGAACTCAGTCCATAGCACCCCATCGGCTTCTGTTTTCCCCTTTATTTATAGAAATCTTTTAGTGTCTATTTTTCCTTTTCCATTTCTATTTTCGTGCTCTTTGCCTGTGGGTTAATGCCTTTTTTCAATTTCTTTACTATTTTTTTAATTGGGGTTTTGGAAAGGAAGAAAGATAAACATGTTTGGTTATTTTTCCATGTATAGCTCTAAGTCCAGGGATAAGATTACAATTTGTAAAACAAAAACTTTAACATGAAAACTTGAAAGAAAAGAAGGTCAACCTGTAAAGACTCCAGATGAGAGGTGGGGGGACCTACCAACGTTGCCCCAAATGAGCAGCTCCAGTCTTGCAGAAGATGAATCTTCACACCTTCTCTGAATGGGAAAACACCGTCCCTTCTCCAGCACCGGCTCACTTCAAGCATCTGTAGCCAGTGCCGCGGGCATGAACTCCACGCCAAGGAAAGCAGATGGCTTTCAAGCACTGATTAATCGCTGCTCTCCCTTCACTTAGGTTTCCAGCTGTGGTTCACTTTCTCCTTCTTGGCATGGAGTCATTTCTGCTGGTTTCTTTTCTTCCTGGAGAAATGTAAGAAGCACTCCTGTCTTTTACTAAATCTCTTCTGGTCATCAGCTTCACATTGCTGGTGGTCAGCATTGCTTTTCGGCTTATCTCAAAGCCACCCTTAGGCTATAATCTTCCACTGTTATGGCACGAAGAAATCTATCTTCATCTGGCTCATTGACCTCTGATTGCATGCATGGTCAGTAGGAAGCAGAAGGTCAAACTAAAGGAAACCTCTAGGGGTCAAGGAAGTCTTTCTGTATGCCTTCTAGAGTTGGACCCAAGAGAAAAGTCACCTCTGAGCTTTTTACCTTCCTGTTTAGCCTTATCTCAAAGTCACATGGTGCATCAAAAACCAAAATGGAGTCATCAATGATAAAGCGTTGGGGTCTGGCAAATGGTTGGTGAAATTTGTTAGCACTGAAACAGTACATCTGGTCACATAGTTTTGATGGTGTAGCAACCTCTCTATACTACCTCTTTTTGCTAAGCAGTAGCTCTGAATCAGTGATGTACATCAGGATTGCCTTGGGAATTTTGTCATAAGACGTGTCCAGACCCCACTCTGAGAGTTTATTAGAGCCAAGGAATTTGTGTCTTGGAATAGCGCTCCAGGTCATTTCAGTTAAGAAACGTTGCTCAAAAGAACTATCTCTAAAGTGAAAGAGGCAGCACAGTATCATAATTATTAAAAAATAAAGACTCTGGATACCTGGATGTAGATTCTGGCTCCAGCTTAGTTGCTTCTCTCATTAACAGGGAGACTATATAATTTATTGTCCACATTAGGATACATTTGAGAGTAAGAGAGGGAGCTATTAATAACTACGTCAGGACAAGGGGCATAAATTGAAACTGTCCGGACAAACCGGTCACCCTACTCATTAGTCAAGTGAGAGACTAGAGGAGACAACTCTGAGATCCCTTTCAGATTTATGATTCTATAATTCACCGCCACTGGGACAAGTGCAAAATATGTTTTCATTCCGAATGTGTGCAGGACAGGGCTGTTCGGGCATCAACTGCTCTCAGGGAAGCTGAAATGACAAACAGGGGCAACTTAGAGGCAGGGAGCTGATGACACCAAAGCTGAGAGGCCAGGCAGACAGAGCGAACTGGAGTGAGTGACCCTCCTGGGGCAAAGGCACCCAAAGGGGTGGGTCAGCAGGGGCAGGTTCATAATTGGGACTTCTCAGAGGCAGCTGCTACTGCGTCAGAGCCCGAGGAATAGAAATGAATGATATTTGAGATCTGTTGACACTTACACAGATTTCTGTTTTGTCTTCCAATATGTTACACAAAGAATTTCTACAACCATTTCCTTGTGCCTCTCTGCCATGTGGCACAATTAGGGAAAAGGGTGTTTAGGTCAAATCAGAATAGTCACGCATCACTTGACTATGGGGATACGTTCTGAGAAATGCATTGTTAGCTGATTGCATCATCGCGTGAACGTCATAGAGTGAACTTACACAAACCTAGATGGTATAGCCTGCTACACACCTAGGCTATATGGTACTCATCTTATGGGACCCCCGTCGCATACACAGTCAATCGTTGACTGAAATGTCGTTATGCAGTACATGAATGTATATAAATTGTACCATACACAAATTACCAATTTTCTAAAAATCAAAGTGTAATAAAATGCCTCCCAAAGTCCCCTAAACCCTGATCATTTGCTCTTTCATATTTTAGAAAGCACTTGGGGGCTCCAACTTGTCGTAATAAAGATCGTGTCACACTGTAGCTGTGAAAGGTCAGCCTAATAGAATCCACGGTATCAACGAGTGTTAATGAACACGGGAGAGTTAAGCTCAGTGCAGTTTGGTTTTACAGCTTTTTTCTGCTGTATTTTTTTGTTGCTGCTTATCAAGCACGTATTAAAGAAACTCTGTAGAGTGAGACGCTGGGACACAGTGACGGGGAGTGAGTAGACGACACAACCCTCACAAAGCTGACGCTTTATAATTTCAGGGCCATGGGCTGAATTCTCTTTTTTGCCCAGTTTTAAGCATCAGGGCGATTAGTAGAGATGAGGGGAGAGAGGCACATACAGATAGAGAGAGAAGACAAAGAGAAGGAAGTGTGGGAGGAGCGGGGAGAAGAAGGGAGTGAGGAAAAGAGGGAGAGAAGAGAGAGAAAAAGAGAAGGAGAGAGAAGGGAGAGGGGAGGAAGAGAGAGGGGGAGGGAGGAGAGAATATATAAACAGAGAATCAAATGGAGAGAGAAACTAGAGAAGGGAAGAGGGGGCGGTGCATACGAGCCAAGTTAGGTGTACATGTGTATACATACACACTGTGTCTCTGCGGGAAGAAAAAATAAATCATGGGTTATAACTTTTCGTGAAAGCCTCGAAAAGTCTTGTATTGGAACAGAAGAAACGGAACGGCTCACACAGTTGCTGGAGCTAGTCTGATGAACACAATCCAGTTCATTTCACGTAGATTCAGGCTCATGCTGTTGGAAGGAAATTGCACACCGTGGCTGTGCTTTAGGGGTCTAATCAGAGCGACTGGCATTGATGGAAGCTCCTTGCCGCCACCCTAGGAGGAAGCCAGAGGATTGCGGATGGCTCTGCTTCCACAACTGTGGCTGTGTCATCTGTTTGTCAGAGTCTGTGCCCTAGGTGCATTTGGGATGCGAACATGCTTAGCCCAGGATTAGAATTCTTCTGGCTGCAAAACAGTTTCTGCTTCTTAGTGATTCCCACCTGTGGCAGAGAACAGCAGCACGGCAAGGAGAAACAGCTATTGTCGGGCGGAGTCATTTTCAGAGGGCCTTGGAGAGAGTGTCTATCCCTGAGAGAATGCAGGAGAAGGAAGGCCAGAGGTTATCATTCGGCTCATCCGCTGGCATGGGTTGATGTGACCAGAGGGGCCAGCACGAGGCTGGTGTCGCCAGGAAGAGCTTTGAAAACACATAACAAATACTTGCATTCCCCTGAGGTAGCTGTGCATCCTTCTCAAGAAAGCCATATGGAACTGGAGAAGGCGCAGGGACGGGCCAGCGAAAGGATCAAGGGACTGGAGGACTGGGCAGATGGGAAATACTGGGATTGTGAGTCAAGAGTGGCCGAGGCTCAGAGGAACGGGACAGGTCTCTGAAACAAAGAAAGGGTAAAGATGGAGAGCAAGGGCTCTATCACAAGATTCTTGGATACCAGACCCTTGAAGGTAGAAGGGACTTTTTAGGAAAAAAGAAATAAAGCATGTATTTTTATAGTGAACAGGGCGCTTAGGAACCTTGCAGATGGTTGCTAAACACCACTAATCCCCACCCCCTAGACTCTCATCGGCTTTGGGCGTGAATTCTCCTGATTAAACCCAAGCAGGTGGTTGATAATTGGCCTCTCTGTCAGTGCTGAGTCTGTATCCTGGTGTTTGCCCTCGGATATAGGGAATTTGCCCAACAGAATTGGGACACCTGGTGAAAGCTATAACACAGCCAAGCGGCAGATACAGAGCAAGAAAAAGAAAGGGCAGTGTTCTGGAAGTGAGTTCAATAAACGCCATTCAGAAACAGCCAGCATAGACCAAGATAGACAATCACAGTGTGATGGCATAGGACAAGGTCCTTAGGTAATCCACGACTTGCCACAGCGGGTGGAGAGGATCCCTCGCAGGGCATCTCAGATCCATGAGGGTTGGGTACATTTGGTATATGTAATGTCATTGTAACGTTGTAAAAATAGAAGCTCAATTGTATCTAAATCCTCTTGATTGGGGAAGCTATTCAGGAAACAGAGAAAGCATTGGGGAGAGCACAAGATGGAAACGTTGGAAAACACCAGTCTGATGTCGCAGTCCCTCATGTCTCTCCTGTAGCTCCAAGCACTACTGCGGCCAGACACCTGCCGTGCTTCATGGTAATGGCCTATTGGTCTGACTTTGCCACTCGATTGTGAGCTCCGATGGCAGGAGCTCTGCATCGCTCATCAGCCGATCTATTTGGCACGTCCTCAGCACGTGTTGCATACGGACCAGTGTCCACCTGGCTCTAGACAGGACATGTAGTTGTCAGCGTGTCCACCATATATTTTATCTGCTCTTCCTGGAGCACGTAGTGCCCTCCCTGAAGCTCCTCCACTCCACTGTCCTCAGGTACAGAAATATCCCCCAAGAGGATATGACAAGTCCTTAGAGAACATGGAAGCCCCCCATTTCACAGATGAGGAAACTGAGGTTCAGACAAGGAAAGTAAAGTTAAGCCAAAGTTAAGCAGCGAATCTGCAGCACATCCGGAATCAGAACTCCGGCTGCCCCGATGTCATCACTCTTGTTGCTAGGCAGCGCTGCCTCAGATGTTCAAAGTTTGCTGAAATTCTAAAATAGACCACATTGATTGATTTGCTCATTTTTAGCTTTGTGTGAGGGGGAGGGTGGAGCAGAAATGGGTGAATTAACGCTTCATCCATACTCTCAGAGATAAGCTTTCGTCTCCCCGCTGCGTTTGTGGGGAGAGGTGGAGGCTGAGGTGGGGGGTATTGATTGCGGGGGAGGGAAGGAGGCAACGGGCAGAGAGAGAGGAGTGGAGCGGGCCTGCCTGGGGCTCTTCATGGCTCCTTCTTTCTTAGGAAGTTCAGTTTCAACCAGCACCGCTCCTTAGCCAGACATATTTTTTCCAGTTTTATTGAGAAATAATTGACATACATCACTGTATAAGTTTAAGGTGTACAGCATGATGGTTTAACTTACATATATTGTGAAATGATTACCCCAATAGGTGTAGTCTCACGGAGATACAATAAAAAGAAAAGAAAAAAAAATTTTCTTTGTGATGAGAACTCTTAGGATCTACTCTCTTAACAACTTTTCTGTAGATCATACAGCAGGGGTAACTGTAGTTATGTATGTTGTACGTTGCATTCCTAGTACTTATTTACCTTCTAACTGGAAGTTTATACCTCTTCACCACCTCCCCTGAGTTGTCCTTCCTCCAATCCTCCTGCCTCTGGAAACTACAAATCTGATCTCTTTTTCCATGAGTTTTATTTTGTAGTTGTTGTTTCAGATTCCACATATAAGTGAGATCATACAGTTTTTGTCTTTCTCCATCTGACTTATTTCACTTAGCATAATGCCTTCATGTCCATCCATGATGTCACAAAATGAAGGATTTCCTCATTTTTTATGGCTGAACAATATTCCATTGTGTATATTCCCAGCTGCTTTATCCGTTCATCCATTGCTGGACGTTTAAGTTGCCTCCGTGTCTTGGCTGCTGTGAATAATGCTGCAGCGAACATAGTAGCCCAACATTTAATGTTTTTCTTGCTTTTCTAGCCGTATTTTTCTGAAATAGCAATGATAATGACACATTGAGTTTGTGCAGCTATTTAGAATTTTCAAATAGCTTTCACATCCACTATTTAATTTGATCTTTCCAAGGACTCTATGAGGGAGAAAGAGTTGTCAAGAAAGGAAGACCCTGGGCCTCAGCAGCCTGTTGTCTTTGCCCAAGGCCCTTGGAGAGCCTCACTGGCTCCGTGCAAGGTTGGCGCGAACACTGCCTCTTCCAGCTCCCGTCTGGTGCTCTCCCTACACGCTTGTCTCCTCCCTGCCTTGGTCACATGCTCTCTGTCACCAGCTCCTTTCAGAATTCCCACTCCTTTCTGTGCAGCTAGGTGAATCCTTCCCCCTCCACTCCTGATTCAAGTCCCACTTTCTTTATCAAATCTTCCCCAAAGACTCCGGCCCTTTGCTCTCTCGGACCTGGCAACCCCAGCTGGCTCAGGCAGCCCTTAAGATGGGCTGTCTTGGAGTGCTGGACAACTTTTATGTGTTCATGTCTGTCTCTCTGGAGGATGTGGATACTACATACCTCAGTTTACCCACAGAGCCTCGCACAGGGCCTGGCCCACTGTCAGAAGTGGTTGGTGGCTAACACTTTCCCTAGGGACATGACAAAGATGTGAGCCAAACTGGCAGGTCTCAAATGTGAGGACCCAGACAGACCCTGCTGCCTGCACTCTAGGGAGACCCCACCTGAGACTGGGATCTCTAATTTTGTTAATGTTTTCCTCTAAAATCATCATTTCCCACTAATATTTGGAGGGTAATGGATTTCTAGAAGTGCAAGCCAGGGGACGGCTGGAGGGATTATGGCAAGGCAGACGTGACCCCATAAAACCTCCCTTGGAGCTGTCACAAAGGCACACGACAATACCTCTAGCTACCTAGAGACAGGGAGATGAAACCAGAGCTCAGGTGAAGGTGGTCTTTAGAGGAAAAGCCGTACATGTATTAGCATTGGTTTGCCAAAGACAAAACAATTTAAAATTATAATTCCATCAAAGGTTGAAATACTTTACAGAGGCTGAAATGTGCCAAGGGAAGTGCCCTATAGTTTATTACCTCTGGGGAAGCCTGTGCTTGCAAATACTACAGAGGACTTCATGAACTCTTCATATTTTGTTCCTGTCAATCCACTATTGTACTTATTCCTTCGCTCATTCATGCACTCGACCATATTTTTCTACATTTTCTCTATGCTGGGTGCTGCTCAAAAATTTAAGATAAAATTTTAGGGGACACGATCCTTCTGCACAAGTAGATGATTCTTGTGAGCTAAGCAGAAGAGGTTATTTTTATTTTACAAAATAAGAAACAAAATTTCAGAGAAATTTGGTGAATTTCCCTTGTTGCACCTCAAATATACAATGAAGCCTTTAAAAGGTTGATGTAAGAATCCGCTCTTCTTCCCTCAAAGCTTGACAACAGTCCCCAAGGATCTATAATTTATCAAGCAAACAAGTAGTTCTGGGGGCCGGCCCGGTGGTGCAGTGGTTAAGTTCGCATGTTCCACTTCTTGGCGGCCTGGGGTTCGCTGGTTCGGATCCAGGGTGCGGACTTGGCACGGCTTGCCAAGCCATGCTGCGGTAGCCGTCCCACATATAAAGTAGAGGAAGATGGGCACAGATGTTAGCTCAGGGCCAGGCTTCCTCAGCAAAAAGAGGAGGACTGGCAGTAGTTAGCTCAGGGCTAATCTTCCTCAAAAAAACCAAAAAACAAAAAATAAAAAACCAAGTAGTTCTGAACTCGACACCTCCATTCTCCCTCCCCGAGTCCTGGTAGATCTTGAAGCCAAGAAGAAATTGAGGGCTTGAATTCAGGTCTGCACGTATTCAGAGTTCAGAATAATGTGGCCAAACTCTGTTGCCTCCCACAGAGCTGTGTGGGACAAGACTTTTAGCTTCAGAACCAGTGTGTCTGAGACCTAAGTGAATAAGTGATTTTTCTACGAAGAAAAGGAACACTCTCTTGGCTCTGATAGAGTTAATTTTAAGATCAGGAATATTCCTGAAGAACCTGACAGAGACACAACTCTGGACTGTGGGGTAGCTCATTTTGAGGCTGCATGAGACTAAATTTATTCCTCCCTCATGCTTAATTGGCATCTTCATTTCCCCCCTCCGGTTCCCTGATCTGAAAGAAACGTCTATTACTGACATAGAGGAACAAAAGGATATCTCCTCCAACTGGCTATTGCATTCTGTGAGTGACAACAATAGGAGAATTAACCCTTGAGAAGAGAAAAGAAATCAGCCCTCGCCCTTCTCTGAGGGGTGTTGCACCCATATACAGGAAGAGATGGAGCCCCTCTTTAGAGAAGGAGTATGTTGATTTGAAAGCGGGCTTTCTCCATTTTGTTTCCTTGCACATTGATTTGAAGGAGCACATGTTTGGTTGCCTCGGTTTGGCTGATTCCCAGTTGTATCTTTATACTTGTCTGTGGAAGATGAAGCAGCTAAGTAGAGGGGAAGCAAGTGGCTGCATTCACAGATGATGACTTATCGCAGCATTGTGTACTGTGATGGTTTCAAATGCGATGTACCTGATTGATTTGTCCTTTTCTTTTTTTTTTTTTTAAAGATTTTATTTTTTTCCTTTTTCTCCCCAAAGCCCCCCAGTACATAGTTGTATATTCTTCGTTGTGGGTCCTTCCAGTTGTGGCATGTGGGACGCTGCCTCAGCGTGGTCTGATGAGCAGTGCCATGTCCGCGCCCAGGATTCGAACCAACGAAACACTGGGCCGCCTGCAGCGGAGCACGCGAACTTAACCACTCGGCCACGGGGCCAGCCCCCTGATTTGTCCTTTTCTTGTCTTCAAGTATTCATGTCTAAATGTTTTGGAGGATTGCTACTGTCATGCCGATGAATCTCTCCAAATGCTCTTCCTTTGGGGAATAAATAACTATAGTCTCCTCTTGCCTTGACATTCCTCATCTTTTCTGATGGCATTTTGTGAAATAAATGGGCATCGTTTTTCTTGGACTTCCTTTATGCAGACACACACACAAACACACATGCATTCAGATTTAGAATTCTTTTGCTCTCTAGCCCACTTTTTAAAGAATCTCTTACTTAAAGATGGACTTTTAATTTTTTAAAACCTCACGTGTCTATTAACTCTCCTCAAATGCATTCTTTTTAGAAGATGACAAGGCTGGAAGTTCAAAAGCTTTTTATCTTAGCACGATCGCTGGGCTAAAACAGGCAATCAAACTATTGGCTAACTGAGGCACTCATGCTGGGGAAAACGCTCCCTAAGGCATGTGCACAGGATGTCTTATTCCTAAAGGAGAGGAGACGCCACAGTAATTTGGGGAAGACTGTTAAGGGCGAGAGCTCTCTCAACCAACAGACAGTCCTATGGAGTAACTGCTCGGACCATGAGCTTTGGAATCAAGTAGAAGGCGATTCGAATCCTATCTCTGGTGTTTACAAACTCTGTAACCTCGAAGGAGTTGCTTGCATTTTCTAAGTCTCCATGTCTTCATCTGTAAAATGGGGACAATATTACTATATACGTTATAGAGCTGTTGTGAGAATCAAACGATGTGTGTAAAGTGCTCAACATGGTGCCACGCATCTATAAAATACTCGATAATTGAGCTCTTGTGGTTATTCTCTAGTTATTAGAGTAACACAGAGGCGTTTAGGTGGGGTAGAAAGATCAGTAGCGTAGGAGCCAGAAGCCTGAGACCCTGCATTTGAAGTATCATTTAGAAAGTGGCTGTGCCTGTCGCTGATTCCACAGAGGATTTCTCATTCTCCAGCACTGTTTAAATGGCAGTAGAGAGGGACACCCTCTCTTCCCACTGACATTCAAAAAGTAAGAGTCAAAGTTGGATGAAGAGTGTTTCTGCTGAATTTATGGAGTCGCTGTCTTTATGGGCTTTTCTTGAAATGCTTGAGGCCGAGTCAGAGAAAAGCTACGAGGAACATTTTCTGAGGAAAGACGTTCAGCAAGCTTCACGAGGAGAGAAGGGACCATCTCTCCCTTTTGAAAAGCTTTTTGTGAGGCGCTAAAGATGAGCCACAAAACAACTAGATCCATCGCCCAGGCAGGATGGCTTTCCAAGGGCCCTCGGGCACTAACTGTGACCCCACATGGCAACCTCTACTTATCTTGGATAATTTCACAGAAAAAGAGGAGAAGTGAAACCACTTTTCATAGAGTTTCAGCTTTTTCTTAGGTTGGTATTGAACTCTCAAACAGCTTTAGAGAGAAGGATAATAGAATATTTCAATGGCTTCAATGATGATTTCCTTCCATTGTTTGCCATATACCCCTCATTTTTACGAGCACATATACACTGAAGACAACTATTTGCAACTTCCTTCTTCTACTTAACGTTATGGTGTCTTTATGTCTTCATGAACTGACACAGCTTACAGATTCTTCCTGGCGATCTGGTGGTTAAGATTCGGCACTCTCACCGCCTCAGCCCGGGTTCACTTCCTGCTCAGGGAACCACACCCTCTGTCTGTCAGGTGTCACACTGTGGTGGCTGCATGTTTCTATGATGCTGAAAGTTATGCCACTGGGATTTCAAATGCCAGCAGGGTCACCCATGGTAGACAGGTTTCAGTGGAGCTTCTGGACTAAGACAGACTAGGAAGAAGGACCTGGCCACCCACTTCTGAAAAAACTGGCCATGAAAACCCTGTGAATAGCAGTGGAACATTGTCTGATGTAGAGCTGGAAGGTGAGGGGATGGCGGAAAAGATGGGGCAGGGTTCCCCCTGCTGTCCACAGGGTCGCTAGGAGTCAGAATTGACTCGATGGCACTAACAAACAGACTCATCATTTGTAATATTGTTCAACTGTGGGTTTTCTATCCTTATGTCATAAAACTAGGATTATAGAATGCTATAGCTGGGGAGATTTTCGAGCTATATTATATCTATCAAGAGCCAGTTTTTGTCAAACCCTTACTGTGTGCCAGGCACTGTGTGCTAAGTACTCTATTCATTTACTTTGGTCAGTCATCCTGATAATCCTATGAGGTAGGTTCTACTAATTCTCCATTTTACAGATAAGGCAACTGAGGTTAAAAGGTTTAAATGTCTTGCTCAGAGTTGTGCAGCTAATAGGGCTGAAACTCACACACAGGCTGGACTGAGTCCACACCCCTGCTTAACTAGGGTGCTGCGAGCTGGGTACCAGATGGTCCTTACTTTTCAGATGAGGGACCTAGACACCCAGAGGAGTGAGGTGAGTTTGCTCAGAGCTGTTGAGTTAGCGGCAGTGGGGCTGGAACCCAGTTCTCTGTGCCTCCAGGCGCAGCTTCCTCCCTGCATGCTTCCCTCTGCATCTCATTCTGTGTGAGAGGTAGAGCTCCAGTATCCTCGTGGAACTCTCCTTTTTTCCCTTGTGTTTGCAGCATTCACAGTGTGTAATTTTATTTAATTGAAAATTAAATTTTTATATAAACTACTTTTTAAAATGACACAGTTTCTGTTTTTATATTCCTTGTCTTCTCATTTTCTTGGGGAAATCTAAATTTTCAGACTTTTTAGATTCAGAAAGTTCATTTTAAATAAGACTTCTTTCCCTAAACACATTTCCCGAGGTCTCTTCTGGATTCCTCACGTCACAGCTCTGAGGCACCAGGTTCCTCGAGACTAAAGAACAGACCATTCCAGTCACTAAGTTGTTAGGCCTTTGTGTCTTTAGAAAGCAGAATAAAACACGCACATCCTGCCCAGAATGGAACCTAAATGAAGAAAACCATCAGAGGAGAAATGCACCCAGATTCAAATTAAATTTTATTTGGCTCATTTTCAGCCTATACCTTCCATTCTAGACAGATCTCTGGTAGATCCTTAAACAAATAGTCTCCATGTTTATTCCACACACCTGTCAAATGTTTCGTAAGGTCTTATCAGATCAGGGAATCTCTGTTTGGGTCCCAAGATGGATGAAATCTGCTCCTTGTGTGTGTCACTGTTTATTTACTGTCCGGATGAATTCATATTACGGGAAGACTCTGGAAGGGTTGTTAATTATCCCTGTAATCTAATTTATTACTTCGGGCGCCCGATATGTTCCATACCTTAGATAATGTTAATTTTATTCTTTAGTCAGTTGAGCCTGGTGTTTGCAAAAAGCTATAAGATGTAATTTATTTCTCCCCACTTGTCTTCAGAATATTAACTCTATTGAAAAATGATTAAATAGATTATGTAAATCATGGTCATTGCATCCACTTTAAAGGTTAATCTTGCCATCGTGTAACCAGATAATTAATTTGAATTCATTTCCGAGCACTAATTCTCAGGGAAGCCAAGGTGTGATGGGTGGCAATACCCTCTTATGGATGTCATCGTATGCCTGCCTGGGATAAAATTTGGAAGAAACAAACATTAACGCTTCGAGAACAAAAATTCCTTAGGGCCATTGAGAGACTCAATGCCTCATAGTATTAGAGCTACACTTTCTCCAGAATTTTAGGATATAGGTTTTACCAACATGTTCTCCTCTTCCTGGAGTTTTCTTAAGTGTCAATCCGTTGTTGGGAAGCCAGACCTAGCTTGGTTTCAAGGATTCTGGGACAGCCCTGCTACCTCAAACAGAAAATCTCACCCTCTTTCTGAAAATTCCAGGCCAGGAGAGACCATATCAGGTGCTTTCGTAGCTTCCTCTGTCCCTTGCCATACCCCATGCTTGAGCACATCCACTAATTAGCTCCCTCCACCTTCCCCTGCGGGAAGTCACCCACCAGCTGTGTAACTCTCTCCTCCTGGGTTGATAAAGGATTCCCTCTCTCCAGCTGGCTCCATGAATCCTCTGCCCTGTCTCACGGGAAACCTGCTGTTAATCCCTCATCTCAGGCAGGGGTGGGGCCGGTGATGTGGAGCTCAAAGCTTATTCAATTCCACGGGCCTTCTTTAAAAACTGGAGTAGGAAAATGTAAATTCAAAATTAGGCACAGACACAAATACGTATTTAGAATGTGAAAAGAAGCCACAATCATAAATTTTAAAAAGCTGACTGATACTACAAGCATCACAAAAGTCATTTAAAAAACCCTATATTTTTATTATTTAATTACCTGAAACACCTTTATAACATATTCCCCCAATTTTTTGGCTGCCTGCTCTTTGATTACTTCTTCATATGACAGCAACTCTGTAATAGCTTTTTCTATAGAAAGACGAGCAAGATAATTCAGTCTTTCCTCTACCACAGATCATCAGCATTTGTTTCTCATTGCTGATAGTTGGGTTGACTGAAAGATGTCAGCTTCACACACACACAGACTTGCTGTTTGGGTCCTACAAACATAAGATTTCTGGTAAATTCTATTTCACACAATTCCCATCAAAAAAGAAAAAAATACATGAGGCGAGTTTATAGTTGTAGATGTTGCTTTACTGAGTGTATTCTTGACACAAGAGAGCTTCCAAGTTTGATTTGGCATCGATAAAATTCAAATCCTCTGCTTCAGTTTTATCATCTGATGATTATAATTTTCCTAGACTAGCTCTTGCTCCAAACATTTCCAAGCTTATTTCTTCCACACTATCCAGATCCTTTCTCACCCATCACTGGAGAACTCGTTCATATCTCGATGTGACCTCTGGCTCTGCATCTTGGTGCTATGATGCTGGGCAAGTCAGCGCCCACAATGGTAGGTATGCTCCTGGAAACCATTCCTACATGGAATGACTATTCATAGAAATAACTGAAAACCATATTAATATATCCCATTAGACCTCAACTAAATATACCCCCAACACAAATTCCTCTTAGCTGGATTCCCAAAAGGACCAAGGACATTCTGGGGCCACTTGTTCTATGGGCAAGTAGGGTGAAGGGGAAGTTGGAATAAAAAGATTCACCAAGCTTAACTAATTTCAGCTAAAACATCTCTTTTCCCCTAATTTTACCAAGCATGTGATCATACGAATGCATTGTCAGTGTACTTTGTAAGCTCTTGGAAAGGAGCCTTTGGGAGTGAGGGACCCTCAAGCTTCACCTTCACAGGATTTCTGCCTCTCTCTGTCCATGGTGTCTGCTAGTGCAGAGTTCCTTATCTTGCCTTCCAGAGAGCACCTTATCCTACTCTCACCAAACTCGTAGCGCTGAATTGCATCTCTGCCTCCTTGGGTTCATTCCTTCTGTCTCTTCTCATGGATTATTTCTCCCATCATCTCTAGGATCCTTTCTCTCTCTCTAATGATCCAGATCATTCAGAAGCATCACTCCAATCTTCCACCTTCTCCTGAAGTAC
Source organism: Equus asinus (assembly GCF_041296235.1). Taxonomy (NCBI): domain Eukaryota; kingdom Metazoa; phylum Chordata; class Mammalia; order Perissodactyla; family Equidae; genus Equus; species Equus asinus. The sequence continues at coordinate 14,346,909 of NC_091816.1, forward strand.
ATGTCCACTGCTTCATCTCCACAGCATCTATGGTTGATGAATGTCTCAGGCAGCATGACAAACAGCACAGACCCTGCCTGCTAGTCATTGAAAAGCTCCTCCAGGGCTTTATCTCTTATAGGCCTGGCTGGAACCCTCTGGTTTAGACCCAGGAAAACGTTGCAGCACATGCCATTTGGGTTTCTGGAAATGTCACTTTAAGCTTCCCTCTCCCTCTCTGTTAATTGTAACCCATCTAGGAGGCTATTCAGCAAAAAGCACTAACTTTCCCCCATAGTCTTTTCCAGCCTTCTTAACAGGCAATGAGAGCAGAGAGATCTTTGAGTAGAATATTCTAAACCTTACTCTTATTCCTGCTTTTTTGTCTTCAGAGATCATTTCTTTCCTGCTGGATTTTCCTATCTGCAGACTCACTCTGGTCCTACCAAGCTCTTCAAAACTTCGCTCATTCTAGCAGACAGTAGAGCAGAGTGCAAAGAGCATAACTCAGGAGACAGACCTGAGATATCCAGGCTCTCGTTGATTGGCTGTGTGTTCTTGGATAAGTTATTTAGCATCTGTGAGCATCAGCTTCCTTATCAATATCACAGAAATAATAACAGCTGTGAGAATTGCACATGATACATGCAAAGTTCATAAAACAGTACCTGCTGGTTAGTAATTGATCATGAAATGGTGATGATGCTAAAATCTCAGTGTTCCTTGCGGGTGATGCTGTTCTCACGTTGCTCTGTTTCCTAGGTAATTTTTAGAGGTGGGATCCCATACCCCAGTGTTGGCCACTCCATCCTTACTTTCATTTCTGTGAAGAACGTAGAATACTTCTCTGGTCCTGTGCGTGTAAAGACACTGACAATATCTGCAAATTGGAATCGCAAAAAGTTTTGGAGTGTGGTGGGCAGGCAGAGTCCTGTCAGTTCAGTCAACAAGTTCTGCAGAGTCTGATTACACGGAATAAATATTCACTTCCCTTAGTTTTAGAAGTTGATATTATTGTGAACGGGCCCACAGCAAAACATCAGCATTGTCTGCTGGGTGAGATGGAATGTTCTTCACATCTTGTTTCACGGGAAATGTTCTGAGGATTCAGATGCAGACGAGCATGGAGCCAGCACGCACTTATTTACATGGATCTCAGTGAACCTGGTTTTTTCCTTCTCAAATTCACATTATGTGCAGATACGATGCTAAAATGATTCTTCCAAAGTAATTTCTTTCCTTTTTGATGCTATTCATATTATCTGCCTTTGCAACAAACAAACATTCTCTCACTATGTTGTTTAATTTTTGCCCTCATTGCCAAAGTTCCCCTTCACTGTGCTCCCTCCGGCTCATGCACTCTGTGCCCCGGCTCACTGGGGTGCTTCTCCCTCTCCTGTGGGCTTTTCAGCTGTTCTCTCTGTGTTCTCCTCCCACTCTCACTTCTTGCCCTGGTTCTGCAAAAAGCACATGGGGCGCAGCAATGGTGGACACAACTGAAGGACCAGGAAGCTGGCTATGACCAGAATCAGATGTCAGAGCTTGAGGTTTCCAAAATTTTACTGAAATCTAACATACACACAGAAAAATGCATAAACCATCAGTCCTGAGCTCAGTGAATTTTCACAGCATGAGCACACTCGTGTAACCAGCACCCACACCAAGAAATGGAACATTACAGCATTAGAATCCCAGATCCTCCTCTCCCATGGCCCCTTCTGGTCATTATGCCCTTCTCCCAAGGGTAACCACTCTCCTGACTTCCAGATGTAATTTTGCCTAATATTGAGCTTGACATTAACCGAATCATAGAATGTGTACTTTGAAGCGTCTTGCTTCTTCCCTTGTGTTAGTGAGATTTATCCATGTTACTGCTTCTTTTTGCTGCCGTATGCTCTGATGTTGTGGGAATATACTAGCGGTTGTTTATCCATTCAGCAGGAAATGGATATTTGGGGTTTTTCTGTTTGGGGCTATGAACATTCTATTATATGTCTTTTGGTGAATACATGGACACATTTTTGTTGGATACATGCTTATGAGCAGTGCTGTTTTCTCCTAGGGTAAACTTCCTGGCTTCTGATGAGGCTGTTTTGATAACCAGGAATATTTTGAGGTGATCTGAAAAATCTTGGTAATCGAGTGACTTGTGGGACTATAGTTTTCTTTGGTTTTGTGCTGTGAATGGAACTGAGTCCTCCAAAAATTCACACATTGAAGCCCTAGCCCCAGTGTGATTATATTTGAAGATAAAGCTTTTAGGAGGTAATTAAGGTTAAATGAGGCCATTCGTGTTGGGACCAAAAACAATAGGACTGGTGTCCTTACAAGAAGAGGAAAGGAGAGAGTTCTCTCTCTCTCTCTCCACACGTACACCCAGGGGAGGCCATGTGAACGCTCAGTGAGAAGGTGGCCATTCACCAACGAGGAGAGCTCTCACCAGAAACTGACCCAGCTGGACCTTGATCTGGGACGTCCAGCTCTCAAAACTGTGAGAAGATAAATTTCTACTGTTTAAGCCACTCAGCCTGTGATATTCTGTCATAGCAGCCCGAGCTGACTGAGACATTTTGTTCTTTTGGGTTTTTTGAAGTTGGAAAAGTATCATTTTAACATTGCTAGTAATTTTCTGTTATTTGTGGAGCATGTTTCCTTTGGGGAAAATAACCAGAACGGGCCCCTTGGTCACACAGATGTGAAGCAATCACCTGCCTCTAGTTTGGGGAAACCCTGACGTCACGGCCGTTGCCTTCGGTGCAGATGTTCCACGTGAGATGCGCGTTCTGTGCTGTCCTAGCAGGGCTGCATGTTTGCAGGCGTGAGAGACGTTTGTCTGTCTTCCCTCTAACTGTTTTTTCAGTTTCTTTGAGATGTCATTGACATTGAGTGCTGGATAATTTTAAGGCGCACATTATAATAATTTGACCTACATATATTATGAAATGATTATCACAAGTTTAGTTAACATCCATCCTCTCGTATAGATAGAAAAAAAAGAAAAAGAAAAACATGTTTTTTTCCTTGTGATGAGAACTCTTGGGATCTACTCTCTTAACGACTTGCAAATAGTCTTCCCTCTAAACTTGAATTTAGAGTGGCCTGGCCCCAAAAATTGCCTGCTCGTGGGGGATGGGCAAACTTCTTTGTTCAAAGTAGCTCAGAAAGGACCAGCCACACTGAATGCCTTCTCTGTGCCCTCACTCTGCACCATGCACTGTGCTAAAAACTTTACATGGATTGTCGCATTTAATTAGCTCAAAAACCCTTTAAGGTGGGTACCGTTATTATCCTCATTTTATAGATGAGGAAACTAAGGCTTGGTGAAACTAAATAATTTGTTCAAGATCATATAACTAGCAAGCTGCAGTGCTCAGAGTCAAACTCTGTCTGATGGCGGTTTCAGACTCTGAAACCACTGTCACACATTCACACGCACTCACACACATGCACAAGAGAGAAAATTAGTATTCTCTTTACTGATGCTGGAGAAAAGATCCTAAAAATGGGTGGGACTAGGTTGGGACGTTGCAATTGGATAAGTCTGTTGGTGGCCCAAATGGTGTGCCAATCCATTCTCTCTTTTCTCTTCCCTGCTCCATGCTTGGGATGCCGACCCCTGTGGACTGCATCCCTTGGGCCCCTTGCTGACTGGCTGCCAGGTGGATTTGGTCCAGGGAGACAGCGGCAGGGCATCAGAGAGGGGATCAAGGTATCAAGGGGGCAAATGGATAACCCACTCCATGCCTTCTGTTCCTGCCAGTTGGCCCCATCTCTACCTTCAGCTTGCACCCAGCTCTGGTAACTCTATTTCCTCCTTGTCTCTCTGGCCTTAGTGGAGGTAATGGCTTCCAATGTCGCTAGTCTATGGATATCTTTGTTCTCTGGTTTGTTGCCTTAATCTTGCCTATACATCTGTGAATAGTTCTTCACAAAATCTCTTTATTCAAACCACCTGAGATGAATTCTGTGCCTTCCCAGAACGCTGAATGATACGCTGAGTGGTTTTAATTAAGACCAAACAACCCAAACTTCGGGAAACGTACTGTCAACAATTGTGATTGCCTTCTTTGGGCCCTGGGGGCAAGATTATCTTCACTCATCTTTGGGCTTCAGATGATGGGATCCTGAACTCCGTCTTCTCTGGAGCCAGGGAAAGTTTGCTCTGAGAAATAGGGCAAGAGCGCCATTGGTGGGCAGTTGTCTGGCCCCTGCAACATGGTGACAGGTAGAGGGAAATATTAAGGATAGAAAAAGCCAACAGGAAATTCCCTGTGGAGGCTCATGACCAATGGACCCAAACCACATCAAGTTCAGATTGGTTAACAGTGATCTAAAGATTGGGAAAATTTACCTCGTTTCTTATAACAACCAGTTTATCAGGAGTTCATTATTTCTCCCCCCCCCCAAAAAAAACCCCCAAATCCGAACACAACAATAATGAAAAAGATACTAAAAGCTTAAGGTTTAGCCAAAAGAAAAGGTCGCATTTAGCTTTGGGGTTTGGGACACCAGTGTAGCAGTCTATTAAAATTTTGATTCACAGTTGTCATCATGTGATTGCAGGAGAGTAAGTGGAATTCTGCCCAAATGCATCCTCTGCAGTAGCCAGGTTATTTTTCAGTCTGTCCTACCTCTTTTCCTTTTGGAACTCTTGTTTCCTGCTTTCCATAAGATCTGTGGGTTCTGTCAATTGAGGGTTCTCGCTGCCTTTGCCATGGGGACAGGCACACAACCCAGTCTGACTGATTAGATTATTCTGGAACCAGTGAGCTGTCCAGGGGCTGACTCAAGGCAAATCAGGATCCTTTATTGATGCAACTATTGACAGAGGAGCTTTAAGGGCGGAATAAGCTCACAGCTGCCTGCGGCCATTTGCTGTCACAAGGAGAAAGACTTTCAGACAATAAAGCTAAACAGAGAGAGATGGACAGACACAGTGTGCCCTTCTCCTTGTTCTGGCCCCTGAATCCAGCAATGCCTGTAGGGCACCCTTGGGCTTTCAATAATATGAGCAATGATTTCATCTTTTAAGAAGGAGCTAGATGTTGCATTTCTGTCACTGTACAGTGAAAAAGTTTTGACTAATTCTCCTATCCTCAAGAATAACTAATTCCAGTCAATACAAGGGAGCATGTTGTTTTTTTTCTTTAAAGCTTTAAAGAAGAGAATTCTTGCTCTTTCACCTGTTTCAGAAGTGAAAGTCCTCCTTGTATTGATCCCTCTAAATCCATCCTGTGGCAGTTTAAGTCAGCTTCCTTTGTTCTCTTCTCACAGGTTGTACAAAGTAGCTGGTTCCCATCTTCTGCAGAGTAATCTTTGTATCATCTAGGCAAGTAATGGGGTAGCCTGAAGCCAGTTTCCTCCAGGCTAAGAAATTTGAGGCACTTCAGTCTATCTCAAAGGTTTTTTTTTCCAGCACGTTTCTCTCTGAATTGCAGAATTTTGAATCTTTTCATTTGATCTGGAGAGGTGGAGGGAGGTTCCAGAAACTAGTAGAGAAGGTCTTTATTGAAAAAACTTTACTCCAATTATAAAGAATTCTATTACTGTAATTTCAATACTAAATAAATGTTTCAGAAAATAAGGTAGGTACAAAATATTCACGCAGAAAAAAATGTAAATATATATATCTATAAACCCCTTTTTGGTTCAGTTTCAAAGCAGATGGCAAATTTCTGAGGATGCACTTAGTGGCTGGGTTTTGCCATCCCGTCGATGTGTTGTCAAGGTGAAGGAGGGGCCGGAGCCTTTGATGTCTGCGAGGTGGGGCTTTCTAGGTCTTTCTTCATGCTCAAAAGAAGAGTATTGGTTACTCCCAGTCTCTTTGGAAATAAGCTTTTAGGGAATCAGGCCAAAAGGACTAGAACTTGGGGGAGTGTGTTTCATGCCAGGAAGCCTTAATTAAAGAGTGGGAGGTATAGATTTTCTTGAAGAAAGACCTCTGGTAAAGATCTATTTTTAACCTTAATGAATATGCTATTAATTAAAAAGTCTTCCGGATAAGACACAAAGACTTACCAAAAGATTATTGTCTGCTATGTTTAACCTGGGAACATGACACAAAATGCTTTAAATAGGAAACTTATTACATTGAAAGAGAACTTTCTCTTGGTAAAATCATGTTCAGAATAATGAACTGTCAATTTGCTTTAATTACTTTTAAACATATAAACATTTTCAAACACCAAGATAACACTGTGCCCCAGGAAATCTCCGGGTGCAGGGGGCTTGGGGTTCCTGAGATGAGCTGTTATTTCTGATATCCAGCAACGGTTTTGCAGACATGTCCCCAAATAAACTATTTAACAAAACTCAACTCTCTCTTCTCCTCATGTTCTTCTCTTTATCTAACTTCTAAATATAATTCAATCATAGGTTTGAGCAATTTAATTAATTAAATTACCACCACTTGCGTAAAGAACAGTGTCTATTCTTGGTGAGCTAAATTATTTTGAAGCAAATTAAACATTTAGAAAAGTGGTTTGCATCCCTCACGGCACATTAGCGTTACCGGGGGAGCTTAAAAAAAATACTAACATCCTGGTTCCACCCCCAGAGGTTGTGTTTTAATGGGAATGGGAGGGGAGGCAGCCGCTCTGAGATTTTAGCTTGCAGTCAAAGGTAGGATTCACCGACTTAGCGACTGAAAGAAATCACACTGCCAATTCAAGTGCAAGTCACCAGAAAGCAGGATGGCTTCGCAGGAAGAGCACAGGATACAGAGTGGGGGGTTGTCATCTCACCTGTACTTTGTCCCCTGTTTGGACTTGATCATGTACTTGGCCTCTTCCTCTCTGTGCACCATTTCCTTGCTGGTAAAATTGGGATAATTATGCCCAGTTTGCAGAGTTGTTTTGAGGAAAAGAAACACCTTGTACATGAGGGAACCTCTGTAGCAAGAGCTGTTATTAATGTCGCGTGTAACTCTGCCTGGAAAAAATATTTTCTTTCTTATTTGCCTCCCCTCTGCGAATAGGAGTCCAAATCCACATTGTTTCTGGGAACTGTGAATTCTCTGGACTTGCATGGATGGTCCTAAAGGCTATACTGAGGTTGCAGAGTCTTAGGGTTTAGAAAACCAGCACCTGTACTTCAAAGCTGAAGCAGCGTGGGTCAGTGAAATGAGTTTGAAGGTGAGTCCAGCTTTTTCACGAATTGAGTTACCACCTCTGTTACTATGGACACGTTACCACCTAGCTCTGGGCCCCTCCGCTTCTTAGTTGGTAAAATCAGATTAGACTAGAGGATCTCTCAATTCTCTCCCAGTAACATGAGTCTGTGAGCTTTAAAGATCCTACAAGATCCAAACTAGAGAAGCCTGCAACATTTTTATCTGTCTAGAGGAAAAAATAGTGCCCAACCAGCTTCTGCAGTGGGAAGGACCCAAGAAGAGAGTGGATTTTCTTATTCTGGAAAGCTGGTCCTTTTGCAATTAATAGTGGAAAGGAGTTCCATCCTGACTTTTGGCTTGGGGACAGAGTGCGTGAGTCTCCCGGTCAGTCTTGATGGAGAGTAAGGTCTCAGGATTGACATTAGGGTCAAAAGGAGAGCACATCAGAGCTTCCAGGGAGTCTGAGCTCTATGGTTGCCAGGAAAGGGTCTTTTATTGAGTTCACAGAAGAAATGGAATGAAATCGCCCATGTAAGATTTAGGCTGAAATCGCCAGTGCTACCAGGACACTTAGAAGCTCTCCGGGTGAATGGTTTTCAAACTGAGCCTGCATCAGAATCTCCTGGAGGGCTTGTTTAAGCTCAGGTTCCTGGACCCCAGCCCCAGAGTTTCTGATGCAGCAGGTCCAGGATGGAGCCTGAGACTTTGCATTTCTAACAGGATCCCAGGTGATGCAGGTGATGCTGGTCCCAATCTCATACTTGTAGAACCACCGCTTTAAGTCTTACTTCACAAACTCTTGTGTTGCTAAGAATCCCCTGGAGCACTTGCTTAAAAGACAAATTCCTAGATCCCTCCAGTGGGAATACTGATTTAGTAGATTTGCAATGAGGCCCAGGCTGTTCTCATCATCAGGGAATCTGAAAAAACCCTGACTGGGTCTACTACCATTCCTTGAAACAGAATCACCTGGGAGGTAGTTTTAACAAACACTGCTCCCTGGGACTTCCTCCCACTCTTCAGACTCTGATTCTGAAGAGTGGGCCTGGGAGACTCTGCATTTTAAAAATTTCTCAGGTGACGCTGATGTGTGGCTAAGTTGCCTCATCTTGTAGGTGAGGACACGAGGGAGGTTAAGGCATTGCTCTAGGGTAAGTGGTAGAAGCAATGATAGAAGCTGCATGGCTGGACTCCCTGTGCTTGGTCTACACTGCCACATTTCTTCTTGTCTGGTCAATCAGAGGCTAGGGCTATTTCCTCTGCCATTGACCTTCAAATGGAGAAGCCCAATGAATTGGATATTCAGCTAAGTTCTGACACTGATTTTTTGACTCAAGTGAGTGTCTTCCACTTCAGTTTAATTCTGACACGAAATGCCTGGAATTAGCATCAGATCTCACAAGTTGAAAGGCAGGGTCCCCAACAAGACTGCTCTTACTTCAGATGCCAGTCACAGGTGGGGTCCCCAGGCTACCTACACTTCTGTCTGACTTGGTTGCAGGTTCAGAGCCTCCCACAACCCCTTCAGGTTTGCTAACTCACTAGAGGGACTCACGGAAACCAGGAAAGTGCTGTGCAGTCACGTGTTCCTAAACGACAGGGATGCGTTCTGAGAAACACATCCTTAGATGACTGTGTCATCATGTGAACATCATAGAGTGTACTTACACAAACCTACATGGTATAGCCTACTGCATACCTAGTCTATATGGTACTCATCTTGTGGGACCACTGTCATATATGTGGTCCATTGTTGATTGAAATGTTGTTAATGCAGCATAGGACTGTACTTCCAATCACTATTTTATTACAAAGGATACAAATGAACAGACAGATGAAGAGATACATATGGCAAGATCTGAAAGGGTCCCCAGAGCAGGAGCTTCTGTCCCTATGCAGTTGGGGTGCACCACCCTCCTGGAACATTGATATGTTCACTAACCGGGAAGCCCCTGTGAGCTTTGGTGTGCAGAGTTTTTATTAGGGTTTTGTTACATTCACATGTTTGATTAAATCATTGGCCATGAGAAGGAACTCAATCTCCAGTCCCTCTCCCACCCATGGAGGTTAGGGGGTGGGGCTGAAAGTTCTAACTCTCTAATCACATGCCTGATCTTTCTAGTGTAGTTAGCTCCTTCTTGAAACCAGTCAAGGGCCCACCATAAGTCACCTTGCTAGCATAAAGTCAGGTATGGTTGAAAGGGGCTCAGGGACAAAGCTAGATTATATGTCAGGAACTGGGGGCAAAGACCAGATATATTTTTTACTATATCACATGCACCCACAGCCTCCCAAACTAGGCTTCCCTTATAAACAAACATAGTTCCCTAGATTCTCGTCTTCCACTCCCACACCATCTACAGGGAGTAGAGCAATTCAGCAGATTCAAATGCAGACTGCGCAACTGCTCAGCTCATTAAAAAGACATTCTCCTTGCCTTTGTAGAAATAGCTCCAGGTTCCACTTCTGCTGAGACCCCAAGCAATGTGTTTTCTCTCCCGATGTGTGTAGGAGATGTGGCTTCCAGAAGGCCAGGTCCCAGCTGTAACTTTCGCATTCTGAATAATGCAGTTCAATGAGACATACGTCTCAGTTAACAACACTTAACTTTTGTTTATTGCATTGGGACTTTCAAAATACTCTTACTTTTCTAATTTAGGCTCCACAGTAGACAACTATGTAAGGTAGGAGGAGAAGGATAATGAATAATATTATTTATTCAACAAACATTGAGTGCTTCCCATAGATGTGTCTAGCACTATTCTAGCCACCAAGGAATAGAGAGGAATGAAATGTGGTCCCTGCTCTCATCAGATGGGGAACCATTTTTCAGACAAATGGAGTGACTTGCTCAAAGCCATGTGGGTCTTCTGACTTTCTTCTCATTGCTTTTTCTACTATAGGGTGCAGGGAGCAGGAGCTTTCCTTAGGAGGGTCCCAGGTCATGTCAAGAGGACCTGCCAAGGACATAGTAAGTGCTTCTCTGGGATGCACAGGCCCAAGGTGGCCTTGCACGTGGTATTCGTTTCCTGTGGCTGCTGTAACAAATAACTACAAACTTGGGGTTTAAAACAACAGAAATTTGTCTTCTCACAGTTCTGGAAGCCAGAAGTCTGAAATCAGTATCACTGTCTGAAATCAAGGTTTCAGCAGGGCTGTGCTTTCTCCAGAGGCTCTAGGGGCTAATCTGTTCTTTGTCTCTTCCAGCTTGTAGTGGCTGCTGGCATTCCTTGGCTTGTAGCCTCATCGCTCCAATTTCTGGGGCCAACATCTGTGAATTACTCCCTGCTCCATCTTCAGACCACCTTTTCCTCTGTGTGTGTGTGTGTATGTGTGTGTGAAATTTCCCTCTGCCTCTCTCTTACAAGGACATTTATGATGGCATTTAGGGCCCACCTGGATAAACCAGGATAATCTCCCTCATCTCAAGATCCTTAATCACATCTGCAAAGACCGTTTTTCCAAAAAAGGTAACAATTATAAGTTCTAGGAGTAGATGAGGGGCCATTATTCAGCCTAATACTCACCTGTGAACCAAAGTAATGTTTGAGCAGAGGCCATCAATGTTTGTCTTTAATCTACAAAGGAGCCCCTCTCCCCGCCCCCCATGGCCAGAACTCTGGACGTTGAAGAGTGCCTGGAGAATCAGCCCTGAGCAGGAAGGGCCTTTCCCAGATTCCTTGCACAGAGCTAATAGCTGTGGAAGGATCTGGCCCCCTACTTTCCAGTCTAAGGTTCTTTTTGCCAAAAAGTTTTCCACTGAGATCAGGTTTGGGCACTCTGCACATCCAGGGCCCCTACCTCTGCTCCCACTCCCCTCCTAGGCCTCTCTCCAAAGGCCTATCTTGACTCACTGTCTCCTGGGTTACTGTTGCCGCAAGAGGGGGCGTAGGAGGCAAGGCAGGAGGTTCCAGCCTGGTCTGGTGACACAGAAGGAGCTGAGGATGATCCTTGGTTCTGTCCCAGAGATACCACAGGCAACTACTCCTTCCCCACTCCACCTCCAAGTAGAACTGCAACAGAACTTCCCAGGGGATGGGTCTCAGTGCTGTGGACAGATGCTGATGAGCAGGGACAGATGCTGATGAGCAGCCAGAGCAAAGGCATTGCCACCTCTCATTAGGGCTGGGCTCCAAGGTTAGGCTCTGTGAATGCAGAAACAGAGGAGCCTTTGAAGTGGAAATTAAGAACTGCTGAAGGGTCTTGGTTCCCTAAAAGGAGATTTCTTCCTAGTGACTGATTAGATGGAAATTCTGGAAGTTTCATGTCATTACCACAGTATAAAAGCAAAATACTAGTGGGCTTGCCTAAAAAGATAAACAGAGCTGAAGGAAACCTCACCTTCCCCAAATTAGCTCCTCGTGCCAAGATGTCCACTAACAGCCTACCTTGCTATCACCCAGCTGCAAGCCTGGGATCTCTTTCATTTTCCTTTCTTCCTGATATCTATTGGGTTGCCCATTCTTGGAGACTTGATCTCTGCAATTCCTCTCACATCAGCCCTTTTTCATCTTCACTGTCCTATTTCTGGCCCTCATTGACTTCTCCCCTCTTTATTTTAATTACAAAAACAACACAGCTTGTTTCAGCAGGGGCCAACAGGAATGCAAGGAATGCAAGGAATGCAGCTCTAGAAGCTGGAAGACAAGGAAATGAACTCTCCTCTAAAGCCATCTTGATTTTGGCCCAGTGAAGCTGATTTTGGACTTCTGATCTCCAGAACTGTAAGAGAGTAAATGTCTATTGTTTTAAGCCATGAAATTTGCGGCAATTTGTTACAGCAGCCATAGGAAACTAGTACAGATGGTTTCTTACTGTTTGAGGTTATAAATATTTTATTTCCTCCTACCTCTAGACAGGAGCTCTTGACTCCAATCTTCCCTGGCTTCAGTTTGTTCATATGGCCACTCCTCTGCTCCAGGGCATTTAATGGCTCCCCACTTCTGAAAAATGATATCTAAATTCTTTAGCTAGAAGGCCCTCCCTACACCAGCCCTAACCCACTTTTTTAGCCTTAAAATGGACTATTCTGTGACCACCCCCACCCTCAACACTTCCTACATTCGTTACTTGGCTCACGAGTTTTTCAATACATGAAATGCCTTCCTGAGCCCATCTTTGAAGATGGTACTTTAAACTCCAGCTCAAATGGGATCTCTCCCAATAAGGCCCCTCTGTCCTCTGCCCACCCTCAACAAGATGTGATCTTTGCATTCTTCAGATATGCATAACACCTGGCCTCTCTCTTCCAGCGAATATCAATTCTACCTTGTATTTAAGTTATATATTTAAATATAAAGTGCCTAGCATGTAAATAATTTGCTGAATTACTTGCTGATTAAATATGTATTGAACTGAATTGAAATGTGAACCATGCCGTAGAACTAGGCTTACTTCCTGTTTGTGTTATAATTTGATACCCATGATGAGATGGAAACACCATTGATTTTAATAAGAAAAGATGGACATAGGAAAGGAGGGCAGAGCAAACTAACTGGGCTTAAATAAGTTTCCAGTTTTTCAAATCTCATCCCTGTGTTGTGCCTTTAGAGATTCGAGAATAAATATCATGGTGATTCATGAGAAAAGAATTTGAGAATATTCACTGACCCCAAATTCAATAATGATTCCCTACTATGATTCCATCATTGAAAATGCTAATACCATCCCAGGCTGCATCTACAGGAGTGCAAGTCCAGAACAAAAGAGGATTGTCTCATGTTTCTTTCAGATGCATCTTCTGTGGGAGGTTTGGTCAATGTGATCATTGTTTCCAGGATCTGGTACAGCACCCAAATGACCTGGAAAGCTGTTAAAAAATACAGATTTGTGGATCCCACCTCCAAGAAATTCTGAATGAACAGATCAGGGAGAGCCTAGGGGTCTATATTTTAACCAGCACAAATGGTTTGAGGCTCACTGGTCTAAAATAATCCTTACGGTTGTTTCCAATTCTGGAATTCTATTATTCGGAGTATTGTGTCCAATTTCTGGTTCCATTGTCTCAAGCTTCCTCCTTACTGTCTCTGCTGGTTCTCACCATAGGCAGTCCCAAGCTTTGGTCTTCTGACGCTCTACCTATGGGAAAGGGAGTACCTATAAATTGGCCAACAGGTAAGGTTTGGAGTTTTAGCTAACTGGTTATTTTAGAGTTAGTCACTTAATATACCAAGCCTCAATTTCCCCATCAGTAATGAGGGCTATAACTCACATGTCCGAGACACTCACTTTATTTCCCAGAGATGACTGAAATGGACATAGGATATTATCACAGCAGAGGAGCCACCAAAGACAAAAATATGCAAGTGTTTTTATCAGGTGGTCTTGAGTATGTGAAGGTGAGAAGACCCCAGGTGGCAGTGGCACGCATAGAACTGGCATCTCGTCAAGCTGATCCTGTATTCTAGAAGGAAACCTGCAAGATTAAAAGAAGTCTTGTCGCCCATAACCTTTTCCTCCCCTCAGAGGCAGAAGTAGTGTTAGCTGTTCCCACTGCCTGGGGGTGGAAAAAAGTGGTAGATGGAAGCCACGGCTGGGGAGCAAGATGGCCTTCTTGCTCTGTCCATTCCATATCAGAGATTTACTGCTGCCTCCTAAATAAACAAAGCCGTCGGGGCTTTAAAAGCCCAGACCAGACAAATGACCAAGAGGAAGGAGTCATTTTTCAGCCTTAACACTATTTGTTTATTGTGTGTCCACTGTCATTAGCCCCTAAGAGTGAAAGCAGACTGGTCCATTTCATTTTCCTATTATCTAGTTTATGACATCATTAAAATTAATTGAGCGCTCATCTCAACACAGAACAAGCAGGCCATGTGGAGGAGGCAGTGTTCCTGGAAATATACTGGCGGAGGATCTGAGTGTGTTCTCCCTGTCAGGATGGTGCAGCCTGGACCCTTATCCCACGCAGGTCACGGAACCTTAGCTAGGACAGTTGTGCATCACGGTGGTCACTCCATGTCCTCAGCCCTGTTGTTTCTCAGTAGAAGGTACCACAGGACTGAAGCAGTGCTTGGAGTCAGACAGGAGAGAGTAACACAATTTGCACAGTTGTTTCCTTCGGATTAAAGAGCAAGTGGAGAGTTTCTGTTTAGGATGACGACAAAGTTTTGGAAATGATGACAAAGTTTTGGTAGTGGTGACAGTTGCATACTATTGTTGAGCGGATTTTTAATGCCACTGAATTGTACACATAAAAATGGCTAAAATTTTATGGGTTAATTTTATATTATGTGTATTTTACCACAGTCTTTTTAAAAAAGGAAGTGGATTGGCTTATAGATAGACTAGTCCACTGGTAGAGAGGGAGGTAATCAACAAACACTTGCCACCTTGTTCCCTTTTGATTTCAAATGGCACACTGAACAAGCGATATTCTGTCCCTTCTGTAGGGTTGACTTACCTTGGAAGCAGTGACACATGCTGGCTCTTGTTACAGGAACCACACAGGCACTTATGCTCAATGTAATTCCAGGGCGTTTGAGAACAAATGGAACCCCTCCAAATCCTAATACTTATATATGTTTTGGCAAGGCTTGAACTCCTTTTGTGCTCCAAAAGATGGACCTAAGAGTTTGTCTCTGGGTGGACTCTCCTACTTTTCCTATGGAAATGATAAACGGTTCATCTCATTTAATGTAGGTACTCCATACAATTTTTTGAGTGCCACCTCCCCCTTTTTCTTTCACTTCCAGAACTGAATACTTTAGCACAGAGCTGGAAGAGGTAAAGGCTTTTGGATTTCTGGCCCAGACACACTTCATTCTGCCCTTTTTGAGCCTATGGATGTCTTCACCACCTGGAGTTCAGACTAATAGGATTGTAAGGTTGGAAGAGGCCAAAAGGTTCCCTTGTTATCTTCCGTACGATGCCTATCACATGGTCACGGTCGTTGGTCAGACACATCTGGTGTGGCTCATATCTTTGAGAAAGGTCACACCCTGTGACCATTACTCGTGTTATCTCCTCAGAGAGCCCCTCAAAGTTTCAGACATAAACATGTTTCTAAAGTATCTTCCAGAAATCCAGAGGCTTATAGTTCTGCTAAGTCTGTGTTGCGTTCAGATTGGGTTATTTTAATATTCTAAGAAGACACTTTCAGGTTTAGAAATTTCAGTTCAATTCACATTTTCTACTTGTAATTTCTACCTGGAAATTACGTATGGAAGCTGAGTCACCTCCCTCGCTCCTGGAGCCTGAGGGCAGTTGCCAAGGCCTTCCTCATTATTCAAACCACCACACATTCACACGAATGCCAACAGCAACACTTGATGCGTGTAGAAGATTTTCATGCTCACAGGTCATGAAATGCATCAGAATGCTTTCTCTGCATCCTGTACACTAAGGATTTATGGCTGTCTGCATGCTGTATTTCTAGCCACTGTATTCTGAAGGGAAGCATCCTGCCCTGAGGTAAAGACAGCTTCTTTATTCATATTAGAAATGATAGCAAGTAAAGGGCAAGAATTTTTTTAAAAATCTCACTTCTGGTATGTTCAGAATGAACATCTTATTGAAATAATACCTTTTAAGTGCTTCCTTTCGCTGTTCATTTGGGAAGATATTCCACAGATTGTACAGACACCCTCAAATGTTGCCTGGTCCGAAATCTTTTATCTGTAGCTTTAGAAGAACAAAGGGTATGACATATGGAGAGGAGAAACCAGCGTGGGGAGGCATGGCTGGGGACAGGGACGGGAATGTAAATCACATAACCGATTCTTACCTCAAAACAGTTTTGGTTGGTTTCTACCTGTGGGGGGCTGTCCTTGGGTACAGGAGGGAGATTACATATGGGGTGATTAAGGGCATTGTAATTCATGATGTGATTCATTGATAGTAATGCAGAATTGCCAGCTTTGCAAATCCCACCCCTTGACCAAAGCCATAGTTTAAAAGGAATAAAGGAGGTGGGTTTTATTTTTACATAGCCATGGTTGGTATGGATTGGACTGTGTCCCCTCCAAATTCACATGTGGGAGTCCTGACACCCAGGGTCTCAGAATGTGACTATTTGGAAATAGAGTCATTGCAAATGTAATTAGTTAAAATGAGGTCATACTGGAATAGAATGGGTCCCTAATCTGACATGACTTGTCTCCCTATAAAAAGGAGAAATTTGGACACAAAGACACACAGAGAGGGGAAAATGATGTGAAGACACAGGGAGAAGACACCATCTATGAAGGACATCAAGGATTGCCAGCACACCATCAGAAGCTAGGAGAGAAACATGCAAGAGATCCTTCCCTCTGCTAAAAACAAGACAACAGGCCCCAAATGGAGTCGCTGATGCTAAGCCCGTGTCACCAAACCAAGACTTAAGTTAATTACAGTATTAGCTCTCCAAGAAATGAAATCTTAAACCAGTCGATCAGGAATTGCCTGATCGGCTCTAGTTGGGTAATCTGCCTGATAGACCCCTGCCATCCCCTACAGGAAAGTAACCTTGCGATAACCAACCTACTTGTTTGCCTAATGTAACTTCCTTGTTCCTGCTCCTTTCTGCCTGTAAGTCTTTCATTTTGTATATAGCTCCTCAGAGCGCCTTTCTATCTGTTAGATTGGATGCTGCCCAATTCATGAATCGTTGAGTCAATAAGATCTTTAAAAGGTACTCAGTTGAATTTTGTTTTTTATGCCTCACAGTCCTCAGAAGGAACCAACCCCATTGACACCTTGATCTCGGACTTCTAGCCACCAGAACTTGGAGACACAAATTTCTGGTGTTGAAGCCACCTGGTCTGTGGCAGCCTGAGCTCACTAATGCAATGGTCACGCTAAGAGCGTCCAGTGCTTACATTGTTTTGCAGTCATAGAAGCTGCAATACCTTACAGTGCAATTTTATTTTCAAAGCATTTGTCATTAGAAATGTTTCTTAATATCTTGCCTTCTATCCTGTTCCTCTTATACTCACCTCATGTACACATGTAGATTTTTATAGAATTCAAGGTCTTTCTCTACTCCCAATTCCTAATGCTTGGGATTCCTATGCTCAGCCCTTGAAAACTTCTCCAAAGACTTAAGAATCTTAGCATCTCAGTTCTGTCATCTTAAAATATCACATCGCAGGTTCCTTATTACATGTCCCACTTTTGGCCTCCAATCTGCCCACCTTTCTACCCACCTTGAATTGCTCCTTGCACACCTCTGTCCTTTCTGAAAGTCTGAACGTCTCTGGGGTTATAACGGAAAGGTCGATGGGAACCTCCACAGCTTGCTGGATGTGGCCTCTTCACTTACATGGTGCCGGTTGTTGGAAGGGGTCTGGTGCAATTCTGTGGACTCTAGTGAGATGACAGGGCAATAGGCACCCCATACTTTTCTTGGTGCATATCACATTTGCTTTTGGGGCAGCCATAGGTTCTCTTTTGCTGGCCTATTTCCACATGTCACACTGCAAGTGTGATCTAAGTTTGGATGTTTTTGCATGTTGCACTCACAATCTGATCCTATCCACCTTTGAAGTATCATTTCCTTCCAGAATTATTTTGATGTTGAGCAAATTAAAAATTTTACATTTATAACTTTGTATTTCTATATTCATACATACGCACTAAGTTGGCAATTTTTAGGATGATAGATTTGTTCCTGTGGTCAATCTAGTGAGCCATACTCTTTGAATACCATGGTTGGGGTTTTTGGACCAGCGTTTTCTGTGGTGAAGACATGGCTGATGCCTCTATTACCTGTAGGCAGCTGGGTCTTCTCATGACAGTCTTAGCTCAGTGTAACCTCAAACAGGATTGAGAGTCAGTTATCCTAAAAGCATGGAAAAGTTATTCAGATCTTTGTTCAAGTCTTTTGAAAGGGCGTCAAAGAGTAAAACTCAGTACACTGAATGTCATATAGCAACACGCTGTAACGTTCTCTACCCGACAGTGCTTTTCTTCTCTTCTCCGTCTCTCCTGCACAGCATGACAAATGGAGAAACTGACAAAGAACAAATCCAGTCTGCCCCTCCCCTCCCAACAACTCACACCTGTGGATCCCTCTCCCAGCCCCTCCCCCTCAGGCTGACATTGTTATCATGCAGATTAGTTTAGTCTCTCCTGGATTTTTCCAGATGTCATTTTTCACTCCTATTTAAATCTATGGTCTTCAAACTTTTGACTGTTTATTGCATCCACAAAACCTAATAACCAGAAAGAGAAAGTTTCAAAATGTTTATGTACCATTGATGTATATATTTTGTCCAATAAAAATGTGCATAGAAGAAATTGTTAAAGTTTGAGACTAAGGTCATATTTATATCTCATACTATATATACATGTTTTAAAGCAGTTTATTGACAAGTTAACAAAACTTTGCCCTCACAAAGGAGCTTATGAATGGTAATTTTCAGTGGAATGGTATGATTGAAAATGCTTCATTATTTTAGAATACAGTGGCGGAATACTTGTGATACAGTAACTCTAATTCAGGTTATAGGTTCAGTTCTGTCTCTCTCCCTCCTTCGCTCTCTTTCTCTCTTTGATACTTGACTTTATTGCTTATTACAGCTGAAATAGTTCCCTTGCAAAGATGCGCAGAAACAGATGGACTATGTGCCCCTTTAGAGGCTCATTTTCATTCCACTCCACTGATTATGCAAAGGTTTTTGCTTAAATTCTGCTAGTGAATTTCATCTTCTCTGATGTCAATCAGTTGCTCTTCCTGACTAATCACAAAATATTTCATTTTCGTACTTTTAACAAAAGGTTCAAAACTCACTAAAACTCTGAAGACGTTTCAGCAGAGTTTTGATAGTTTCTTTAAGTATGCTGATATGAGGTTTTATAGGTGGCACAGAATTTTTTTCAGGTAAAAATTAGACTATATAGACATGGAAATGTTTCCAAATATCCACTTTCAATTTGTTCTTTTCATAACATGTAAGTCTTCAAAAAGCACTTTCTCACGGATTGACCAACTTCTTTTCACATCCAATAGATCATCTCTGATTTTTAAAATACCCCATGATGTGAGCAGATGAAGACTCGCTGAGGAGTAGGAAAAATGTCAGCTCTTCCATTGCCTTGACGTTCTCTTGTGTTTGCATTATTATTATCTTTAGTTGACTCTTTGGGTTGTTTGACTTTTTTAGGTGAGTTTTCTGTGGTAAAGATATGGGCAATTCCTCGAAGGAATTGTTTTAAGCCACTTGTTTTTTTTGTGAGGTCTAGTTTAATTAAATTTAGATAACATGATCCATAAGTCCACCTAACCAGTAACATGTCTACCGCAATATCTTTCAATAACCTGACAGCTCATGGCTAAATGAGGGGCTGTCATCATCCTCCTTGATCAAAGACTCCCCACTCTTTTCTTAAGACACTGGGAAAGCTACAGGGGTGCCATGACTGTGTCTGGAACATGTAGACTAAGTGAGGGTGCCAATTCCAACATAGATGTTAGTATTAGTTAAGTTAAACATTTATTTTTTAGATAAAACTAAATATACATGAAAATTCCAACATTTTCCTCTGCACCCCTGTGGATCAACATCGGACACCCCATTTTGGAGATCACCGATCTGAATCAGCACCACAAAGTCACAGAATCCAGAGAAACTCAGAAACTGCCTTGTTGGGGGAGGGTGATTGGAAAGGCTATGACATCCTCTAATACTTTTTATTAGATTTTGCTATATTGCTTACAATAGCTTTGGGAAACACAAGGGTCAGATGGATCACCAGTGTCCAGTCAAGGGAACTCACGGCAAGCCATCCAGCCACATCCAGGATTACTGGGACTATCTATGTTCATTACCTCGAAGCGCTAAGTGAGTGTTTGTTCCGTTGTCATAAAGCTGTGCTGCCCTTGTGTTATGACTCCAGTGGGACTTCTAAAGATAAGCCAGAATATCCAACAACAAACAAGTTACCAAATCTATCAGACTCATTCGTTAGGACTTTTTTATTAAGTTAAAGAAATACAGGGTTCAAAACTCATAAAGACTTTTGCAGGGCTCATAAAGTTAATGTTCACACTGTCTCTAAGGATTCCTTGACCATGATTAAGAAAAACAAACAAAAGAAAAATCTTCTTATTTCCCAGAGCCCTGGGAATATCACAATGGTGGTGAGGTTCCAACAATTTGGAAATGTTTATCACCCTTTATTTTTTCAACACACACACCCCTACATTGGTTTGTTTCTGAGTGATATGCAAGGGAATAAAAAATCATTTGCTGGGGCCAGCCCTGTGGCCAAGTGCTTATGTTCACATGCTCTGATTTGGTGGCCCAGGGTTTTGCAGGTTTGGATCCTGGGCACAGACAAGGCACGCCTCATCAAGCCATGCTGAGGCGGCGTTCCACATAGCACAACCAGAGGCACTCACAACTAGAATATACAGCTATGTACTGGGGGGGCTTTAGGGAGAAAAAGAAGAGAAGGAGAAGGAGATTGGCAACAGATGTTAGTTCAGGTACAAATCTTTGAAAAAAAAAAAAAACACAAAAAAACCACTCAGAGTAGACCAAAAGTGTCCTTTTCACAATGTCTTAAAATGTACCAAGATTAAAAAAAAAAATCATTTGCTAAACAAGTTCTAGTGTGAGCGTGTGGAGGTTATCAGTTTTAAACACTTCATGTAATATGAATTGCCAGTAAGAAGGCTCTCAACTAAAATGATTTTTTTAAAGTGATGCCATAGAAGAAAGTGTGGTCCCAGAATCTCCTGCATCAGTATCACCTGGTGAGACCTCTCCCCCAGGATTCTGATGTAACAGGCTTCCTTGGGTGGTTGATATGGCCGCTGAAGTTTAAGAACCATTGATCTAGGCTGTGTATCTATAGAGATAAAGATGTCAACCCAAGTGTGTACACAGTACAGATCCGCTGCAGCAGAAACAATTACTTCTTTCTTCCAGATCCATTCACGGCTTCTGTTCATGTCAAAATACCTCCTGAGAGTAGGCAGTTATCACAGCAATGAATCTGTTTCCTCAAGACTCTTGGCTGACACTACCCTGACCTGCCCCCACCTATGTCACATCCTATTAGGTTTTGTGGTGGAGGCATGGCACTTGTCACAGAGTGACACACATTGGGGCAGAAGCTTGATAGGACAGGCTGAGCCAAAGCAAAAAGTAGAGATGAACCAAGATACAACTTTTCTAGAAAACTCTCTGAAACAAAATCAACTCTGTGAGACAAGACTTCGAGGAAAGCTTGGCTACTGATGGAGGTGAAGCCTGGTAGGTCCAGGGCGGGGATCCCAGAGGGCTGGAGACAAAGATAGCTGGTTCTGAACCCAGGTTCTTTGACAAGCATTTCCAAGCATGTGTTCCGAAGAGCATTAATCCTACCAGTGCTCTGGGAACAAAGGGTCTCAGGGTTCAAACCCTTTCTTGGACATTCTAAATCTTTTTTTTAACTTTCTATTTTGAAATAATTATAGACTCACAGGAAGTTGCAAGATAGTACACATAGTCCCGTGTATCCTTCACCCAACTTCCCCCATGGGGACATTTATGTAGTTGTTGTACAATATCAATCAGGAAATTGACACTGACACACTCCTAATAACTGGACAGCAGGCCAAGTTCAGTTTCCCCATTGTTTACATGCATTCATTTATGTGTGTGTAAATAGCTCTGTGTAATTTTATCCCATGTATTGATCTGTGTAACCATGACCACAATCAAGGTATAGAACCACAAGGTATAGAACCACATTCCATCACCACAAAGGGACTTTCCTACATTACCCCTTTGTATTCACACACCCCTCTCTGTCCCTGAGCAACCACTAATCTGCTCTTCATCTTTATAATTTTGTCATTTCAACCATGTTATACAAATGGAATCATATAGTACACAACATAACCTTTTGGGATCAACTTTTCACTCAGTATAATATCCTCAAGTTTGGTCCAGGTTGTTGCAGGTATCAATAGCTTATTCCCCTCTATTGCTGCATAATTAATATTCCATGGTATGGATGTACCAGAGTTTGTTTAACCATTCACCCATTGAAGGATATTTGGGTTGCTCTCGGTTTTTGCCTATGAATAAAGATGCTATGAACATTTGTGTACAGATTTTTGTATGAACATAAATTTTTATTTCTCTAAGATAAATGCCCCAGAATATAATTGCTTGATTGTATGGTAGTTGCATGTTTAATTATATAAGAGACTGCCAATGTACCATTTTATATTCCCACCAGGGAAGTAGGAGAGAACCAGTTTCTCCAACATTATCATTGTTTTTTGTTTTAGCTGTTCTAGGGGGTATGTAGCAATATCTCACTGTAATTTTAATTTGCAATTCCCTAATGGCTAATGATGTTGAATATCTTTTTCACGTGCCTGTTATTCATCTGTATCTCCTCTTCAGTGAAATCTCTGTTCATGTCTTTTTCTCCAGTTATAATTGGATTTTTTTGTTTTATTATTATTGAGTTTGAGAGCTCTTTATATATTCTCTGTTCTGGTCCTTTGTTAGATATTTGATTTGCAAATATTTTTTCCCAGGCTGTTGGTTTCCTCTCCATTCTCTTAACTGGATCTTTCACAGCACAAAAGATTTTAATTTTAATGAAGTCCAATTTACTTTTTCGTTTGTGGACAATGCTTCTGGTATCATGGCTAATAACTTTTCACTTGGACCTCAGCCCAGAAAATTTTCTCTTATATTTTCTTCTGAAAGTTCATAGTTTTACTTTACCTTTAAAGTTTAATTTAATCTGTTTAAATGTTATATATAATTCTAGTTTTACACTTAAATCCATGATTCATTTTGAGTTAATTTTTATATAAGGCATGAGCTTTAGGTCAAGGTTCATTCTCAATGCTTTTTAACATTTTAAGGGCTAATTAAAGTTCTATAATCAAAGACATCTATTTTTAAGTTTAATCCTGAGTTCCCCAAACTTGGCCATCTATCTATGCAGCAAATATGTGTTGGGCTCTTTCTATGTACAGTCACAGGGTTGGGCGCTGGGGTAGAGACAGCATCTCTGTTCTTCATGAACTATTTGTGTATGCCTAGTTTGCACAGCACTCTTGGAACTGTATTTTGTGGAAATCCTTTAGGGAATTCTTTTTGAGACAGCAGACAGACTCAGAGGCTGAGCTGGATACTGGTATAAGCAATGAGAGATGCAAAATCAGAAGAGTGCCCAGGCAAGAGCCAGCATGGAGGGCAATCTGGAGTCAAAAGCCAGAAGAGTATAAAAAAGAGCGAGGGCTCAGGAGCTGGGGAGAGAACACCAGGGACAAGTCATGTGCTGGTGGACCGCGGCTGTCTGCACCCCGCCCGCATCTTCACTTTTGAAGATCTTAGTTGCCTTTTTCTGTCCTTATTTGCTGGGCTCCTCAATGCCAGTGTCTGGCTACAACCAGCGATATTATACATGTGTATGTAGGTATATGTATGTGTCTATATATATGCATGCATATACCTACACACATATATGTATATATACACCCATATACATATATGTATAACATACATATAATACACACACATATGTATATATATGATATATAAACTTAAAAGTTTTTTAATGTAAAAATGTTTTCTAGTTCATACCATTTTGGAGGTAAAATCTATGGTCACAGTAACCCTTATAGCACACTTATCTGGCATTTCAGATGCCTCACATCCTCTCCAACCGTTGTGGAAGACCCAACGTGTTGCTCTGTGCTCCACAGTCTTTCCCAGTGTCTTGAAGAAGGACACCTGAGCTCTTTCCTGTTCCAGCTCACAGTGGCAACACCTCACTTGGATGTTGGTGTCAAGAGTGCTGCCGATGTTGCTGGCTCTCACTCTGCCCGCACCAAGGGAACGTCCGCCACAACTCTGCCTCTACTGAAGAGAGCATTTCTGATGCGCAATAGCTTTTGGTGTTTTCTTTCTACTTTCTGCCTTTTTCTCTAAGACATGGGCATTGGTCCGTGGGGCTGGCCTAAGGTGAGGTGTCCATTACTTAGAGTCACCTTGCTCCCTGAACTTGCCTCATGGTCCAAGAACCAAAGTGTGTCCCTGCTTGTCCTCCTCGGGCACATCAGGCCCCTTGCAAACAGCTTTCCCGTGGGTCCTCCGGTCATTTAGAAATGCCCTTCCTTATCTGAATCATACTTCTGGTTCAGGCCATTTACAAAAGAACCTGCTGTTCCCAATTTACAGGCAGGTAAATTCTGAAAATAAGCTGGTAAGCCATTCATTTAGAGTTTGGGCCTCACATCCCATAGCTACAAAATTATACATCATGGCAGAGTTCCCAGGCCAGCCCACAAAAGCCTACTTATCCAAAACGCAGCTGAACTGAGGTGATAAAGCTATGTGCAGCCTAACCATGCTTACCAACGTGCTTCTGTTGGAATGCATGTATTGTATCAACCAGGAAGCCAAGAAGATAGAGGGAAATTAATCTTGAATTTAAGTCTAATTGGTTGTTGGGATTTCGTAGCCAGGTACCAGTAAACCAGGCCCCAGAAGGGGGAGGAATCTTAGATGGAGAAGCCCACAGAGTCGTTTATCAAATCCTGGGAGCTTCCAAGGAATGTGTAAAATTATGGTTTAGGTATATGGAGGTACAGCCTTAATATAACCCCATCTGACAAAGCTCTGCAATGTCTGTCATCTTGGGATGAAGTTGAAGACCCAAAGCCAAGAGGATGAAGGCACCCTGTTTGGGGTGGCACCAGGTTCTGGAGCATGCCTAGATGAGTAGTAGATGGGCAGAAAGGCAGTTGAGGCTCTAACAAAAGCAGTGTACTCTTGGCCACCTGGTTCGGGAAGTGGTTTTATTCCATCTCGATTACAACTACATCATGTTCTCTGTTCCTAGCAGATGGCTTTCTCTTTTACATTTGCCCACTCCCCACTTCTCTGTATAAGAACATCCTTATCTCACACTGATCAAGAGAACAGGCCATTAAATAATATGAGGAAAAATAACATTAGAGAGAGATTATCTTTAAAACTGACCAGATGGCGGAGACATCTTGACTAAAGGGGAAATAATGGATTGAGTACCTACCATGTGCCAGTCACTGTCCTGTGTCTTTTCACCTGCATATCTTTATTTATCCTCCTAAAAATCCTAGGATGTGGGCATTATTATCTCTATTTAAGTGATGAAAGCTGAAGCCTGAGGGGTTATGCTAGACTGAGGATCTTGGACCAATAAGTAAGCGTCATTGCAGGGCTTCCAACACAATTTCTGGCTCCAGAGTAATACTCTCTCCGTGACCTCAGCACCTCCTACCATAGAAATAGAGCATTTCCCTGTCACTACCCTAGAAACAAATACATTTTACTCATTGTTTTCAACCAGTAAAAAAAAAAAATTATTCAAAAAGCAAGGATGATCCTATTTCTCTTAGCTACATATTCAAAAAAGGGAAGATGATGAATGCGCAAAGTAGGTTTGGCATTGAGCAGGCTTAGCTATACGCTGCTGGGCAGACTGAATGAGACGGTCAGTTTCCCGAGAGCCCTGGCAGATGCTGGCACTTGTGAAATTGACACTGAGCTAGCCAGCACTAACGAGGAAGGAGCCGGCCCACTCCTTTGACTATGTGTGGTACCCAGCTCAGCCAGAAAGAAGGGAAGATTATATGTATTATTTTATAATAGAGAAAAAAAGGCCTGTGATGCAGAGACAGTGTTTGAGCTTTTTAGATCACAAAAAAAGGGAGCTGGGACATCCACTCTGACAGAACCCATATTAAATCGAACCACAAAAATCATATCGAAGCCAATGCATAGAAGAGAGTTGTGTTTCCAGTTAGAAGACACATACACGCACAAATCCAGTTTCTTTCCGGTTCAGTCTCTTCGATAACAGCGCCTCCTGGCGCCCGTGCTGCCTTAGAATCTCCCCCTAGTGGAAAGCTGGCACATTTCAGTGTCAAGGCTCGTTGGATTCACAATAGAAATGGCTCAGGGTTTCCATTTTAAAATGTTTCTTTAGTTGGGGCTGAGCAAAAACTGATACCAAAACAAGTGGATTTTTATGGAACGCAGGTAATAGAATTCTTTCCCCTCCCCTCAGGTTTATGCTCAGGAAATCCTAATAGACCACACACATTGAATGTATAGGAATAACTCAGCCGTCTCATTCATGCCTGTGCACGTATTAGTCTTGCTCAATCCCTCGCCTCCAGGGGGACCCAACAACAATATGGATCCCAAGATGTGGTAAACACAACAGAAAAACAGAGACAATCCTTTAGAAGGGCCCTTTCTAACCCCTGCTAAGGCCTGACTCTGTTGGGTAACATTCCACTTAAGTGTCTGCACCGACTTTCTGCTTGAGGGTTGCCCTTGGCTTACACTCAAAGGGCTGCTGACAGGATCCGTCAAGTGACAGTTTTGTGTGCCCTCTCCCTCTTACTTCACTAATAGGTGAGCAACTCGAGCCAAATATGAGGAAGCCACTTGCTCCAAATCACAGTGGGAAGCTGAGCATATGACCGCTATGGAAAATAATGGGGCACCTTCTCATCATGGCAAGCTGGCCACCAGCAGTGCCATGGAGCAGCCCTCAAAGAGAACCGCTGTCTCTCCCCTGATGAGCTGGACAGAGGGATGTGGGTCACTCTGCTGGCCAAATACCCAGCTCCCTTCTGGAGCGATCCAACTCCCTGTTAACTTGGACCCCTTCCAGGAGACAGACATCCTATACTAATGTAACCCTCAAGAAGAGGGAATGAAAGGTTTAACCACACTTTCCAGGCTGTGTTACCAGTCTCTGTACAAGCGAACTCTTTGAATTCAAAAGCAGTGCAGCTTTTGATGTTAGGAAACAGGAAAATTACGACAGAGAAAAGGGCATTTGAGTAATAGCTGAAAATCTTCTGGGGAGCGCTCATTCCCATTAATGTGTTGGCATTAGGGCGGCGCCTAAGTGGCAGAAAAAGTCATCACACAGCCATCTGATGTGTTTCCAGCTCTCACAGAAAGAAAAATTCTTGTGTTGCATAAATTTGTGCAATATCAATATTGAAAGAAAGAAATAAGGAAAGTTATCAACACGTTTTAGGCGCTGAATTTTGAGAGTTTGTTGATAGAGAAGTTGAGCATTCTGAAATTAGCACATTAGCTTGAATGTGGCAGAGGAAACCAGCCCGGGGAGACTCGAGAAGAGGATGAGGGACCTGGAGATAAAGTAGAAGGATGGGAGCAGAGAAGCTGTGATGAGGGCCAGGCTGCCAGACCCACACTCCACCCTTCTAACAGGGGCTTCCCAGGACCTTGGGGTCAGGGGTTAGCCATGAACTTCACTGCACCCAAAGGGCTCCCTACTGCCAGAGAACAGGGAGGGGAGGCAAGGAAGGCCTAGGCAAGCCTGGCTGGGGAGGGCTCCCCTGGGTCTTCGTGGCAGACAGGAACTCCTGTCCACAC
This sequence comes from Equus asinus, assembly GCF_041296235.1. Classification (NCBI taxonomy): domain Eukaryota; kingdom Metazoa; phylum Chordata; class Mammalia; order Perissodactyla; family Equidae; genus Equus; species Equus asinus. The sequence continues at coordinate 14,374,344 of NC_091816.1, forward strand.
TTGAGAGACTGCAGAATCTAGAAAGCACAGAGTTGAGCAAGAAGCTAAGGTCAGTGAACCAGACAAGAGCGTCTGAAGGGATCTAGAAGTGGATATGAAAAGTTGAGGTGTTAAGCCAGGGATTAGAGCCTGGGGATCAGCGGGTCTGGAGGATGAGTGGGAGGCCAGTGCTGGACAAACACGCTGACCAGGCACTAGAGCCAGTGCTGGCTCGGGGGTGCCAGCTACAGCCGCCTCATGGGGGGCTGGATGCGTGCGAAGGATCCAAGCGCTTTAAAAAGTTGCCTCCCTAAGCCATGGAGGTGTCAGCCAAACCTGCCTTTAGGAGTGGCAAGAGGGGTGTGTCTGAACGAGTCCTTCTACTGGCCCTGGTCCTGGTTAAGTGTTCACATGTGTCCTTAAGTTAAATTGATCATCCAGAGGTTGGTTTCATTCTTTCCTTACCTTCTGCTGTCTCCCTGAATCCATGCAGAATGGAGACCCCTCGAATACCGTAAGAGGAGGTATGTGAGTTTGGGTTGCCCCATCTGGTCCTGTGAATTTATTTCGTCGAGTCATCAGGGATTGGTTCAGATTGGTTGGTTGAGTGGTGAAGTTGTTAGTTAACCAGAAGCTGAGAAGGGGAGAGCGCATTGTAAAACCCACCTGGTATTAGCAGTGTGCACCAAACTTCCGGGAAGCTCCCATCTCTCTCCAGCACGGTCCTCGCAGGGAAGTCTCTCCATCCCGCAGGATACAGATGCAAGTTTACAAGCTCTGGAGGGCAGGGACCATGTGATGCAATCCTTTATGTCCAATACGTCATTATCTAACATGGCAGCCACTAGGCACACGTGGCTACTGAGGACTTCAAAGTGGCTACTCTGAACTGAGACGCGCTGAATTCAAAGACAATGTGGAAATATAATGGAAAAGATCTCATTAGTATGTTTTTATATCAATTACATGTTGAAATGATAATATTTTTGTTAAATGAAATATATGAAAAGTTTCTTCTATTTCCTTTTCCTCTTTTAAAAATAGGCTTTATTTTTTAGAGCAGTTTTAGGTTCACAGCAAAACTAATGAGAAAGTACGGAGTTCTCATCTATCCCTTGTCTTCACACATGCACAGCACCCCACGCCCCCGTCAACATCCTGCACCACAGCGGTACATTTGTCACACTCGATGAACCTCCGATGACACATCATTATCACCCAAAGCCCATATCCTTTTCCCGTTTAATGTGGCTATTTGAAAATTTCAAACTACACCTGAGGCGTTACATTTCCTGAGGGCAGCACCTCTCTCTACCTTTTCTAGTGGCAAATCCCAAACAAAGACCCTTAGATCTGTTGGATGGTAAGTCCACACTTACAGAAGAATGAACTGATCTCAGCACCTTTGAGATCTTAACCCAACTAAAAACTGACTGTTGTTCCTCCTTTTTATAGCCAGTTAGGAAGGAAATTACTCAGAGAAAGATTTTCATATATTCTCTCAACCAAAAGTCTTGTCTCGGACCCAGACTGACTTTCAACCCATTCCTGAAATTCGACAATCCAGCAGGAGCCTGCTGTGGCTCATTGAGCTGAGACGGATTGAATCCTTCTGGAAAAAGGGGCTGTCTTGAGTGTCTCTGGGTGTTTCTAGCTTCTGGCCGTGTTCTCTCAGAAAGCCAGTTTCAATCTGAAAGACCAGAGGTCACACGCTGGATCTGCTTCTCCTCCATGTCCCTCAGGGGCCTGCTCGGCCGGGAGAGTCAGGGTGACGGTAAGAGTTATAGCTGTTATTCTTCTTGGCTCCTATGAAGCCACACTGAGTACTTATGTTTAGATTGTTTTTCCTTCCTCACTTGGTGTTTGGCTGGGGTTATATGGAAGACTTGTGCCTTTAGCAAATTGGTTTTCCACACCTCACAAACCAACTCATGCACTCGCTCCCACTGCTCACAGAATAGCCAGTCTAATTTCTAAAGTTGGCCTGCGTTTCAAGCCAGAATCATCATGAGCTCCTGTCCAAGGCCTGGTGAGAAGGGCATGTTGGCCTAAGAGGATTAAGCAGAGCACAGTCAGCTAAGCTTCCATGGAGACTGTTTAATGACTTCAGCTCTAATCTCTTACCAGTGTAAGCCTTGTCGACAGCGCCCAGTCCCGACTGCATTTCTTTATGACTACTGTTACTAATCTGAGTCTCTCTCTTCACGCCCTCTTTACTTCCCCTTCACAAACTCCGTTTTTATTCTTCCGAAGAATGTAAACTATCTCTCTCCCTCTTCTCTCCTCCTGCTTCTCTCATCCCACCAGGTTAGCCTCCTCAATGCCCCCTTCAGAACCTACTGGAATTTTGGTCAGGAAGTAGAACTGTATTGACAGGTTCACATCATCATTTTGGAAGAACTTACTTAAACAGAACATTCACTTTCACATAAGAAACTTCTCCCAGATTGGAGAAAGCAGAGTCAATGCCTGGGTTTGTGAGCAATCTCTGCCCCTGGCTTTTCTATGACTTACAAAACCTACTTGCAGGGCCGGCCCTGTGGCCGAGTGGTTAAGTTCACACGCTCCACTTTGGTGGCCGAGGGTTAGGATCCTGGGCGCAGACATGGCACTGCTCATTAGGCCATGTTGAGGTGGCTCCCACATGCCAGAACTAGAAGGACCCACAACTAAAATATGCAACTATGTACTGGGGGCATATGGGGAGGAAAAAAAAAAGAAAGAAAACCCACTAGCCCGCAGCCAGCCTCTTAACTCTGATCTACTACTCTTTCACCTGGTGTTTCCAACACTGACCTTGATCCAAAGGCCGTGATCAAAAGTCAGTTTTCCCACAATGCCCTTCTGTATTGTTGAAATATTTTCTTGATTTCTTTCTTTTGTAATAGAGCTACCTTTTCCTCTTTGGTCAAGGAGCTGATAGAAAGTGTGTCAGTTTTTGAGCCAGCCCTGAAGCCTAGTGGTTAAAATCTGGTGCTCTCTACTTCAGCAGCCCAGGTTTGGCTCCTGGGCGTGGAACCATACCACTCGTCTGTCAGTAGCCATGCTGTGGTGGTGGCTCACATAGACAAACTAGAAGGACCTACAACTAGAATATTCAGCTATGTACTGGGGTTTTGCAGGGGAAAGAAAAGAGATGGCAAAAGATGTTAGCTCAGAGAGAATCTTTGTCAATAAAAAAAAGAGTTACAAAAATTTTTTAAAAAGTGTGTCAATTGCAAAAAAGAAAATCCTAACTCATGTATTGATATTTTATGTATGATTTTTGCATTAGATCTACTAGTAAAATTAGTCTGCTGTTTTTTTGAGTTCTGTGTGTGCATAACACACCATCACTGTCAAATCTGGGTATCAGCGTTACACTGGCTTTATAAGATGACATTGGAAGCATTTATTTTGGTTATTCTAGAAAAGTTTTTAAAGTATTAGAACAATCTATTTCTCAAAGACTTAATTCATTTTGAAATTATGTGGGCTTGGCATCTAGACAACTTCTCACTTCGTATATGATAATTCCTTAGGTTTTCACATTTGCTTGCTAGGAGTTGAGCATGGAGTTTTCTTTGAACTTTCTCCATCTTTGTGTTATTTCCCCATTCTCCTTTCTAATTTTGTGTATTTGTATTTTGTCTGTTATTTGGGAGGGGGGGTACGAACAGTTTATCTATTTCATTTAAAAGCATTAGATTCTGGATTCGTTTACTTTCTCTTCCAAATATCTATTTTTTAAAAAATTTGTTCATTTCAGCTCTCATCATTATTTATTTCTTCTTTTGCTTTCTGTAATCACCTGGTGTTCTTTTTAAACTTTCTTGAGTTCAATAAATAATGCATTGTTTTGATTATTTTTTATTTATTAGTGCTAAGAGCTTAAGCCTAATAATTTTCCCCTAAGCATGGTTTTAATCATAGTCCTTGGTTATGGAGTACAGCTTTCAAATTTATTCATAATTATTATTGTCTAGGTTTTCTGCACAGATGTCCTGTACTCTTTGCTCTGAATAACTACCTGGTTTAAGTTTTTGGCTTTCCCCTCCTTTGCAGCCAGGAGGGCTTGGCGTGGGGATGGGATCTTAGAACACACAGATGGCTTACCCTAGGTTCCATCCTATGACATCCGTACCTCCCCTGCCATTCTGAATGGACAAACTTTAGAATACCACTATGGAAATGGTCCTTTTTCCTCCTGTGTCCTCTCCAGGAATTTGAGCTTAATTGTTCCAAGTTCACACTCTTGCTTGGGTTTTAGAGAATTCTTTCACTCAGCATCAGGGATGTGAGCATCCTGCTTTAGATCTGGAGGGTCAACATTTACCAAGTGTCAAGCACTGGCCTGATTGTTGGTATTCCTTGCTCTTGTTACTCTCACTCAATCAGCTCTAAATATTCTTCAGAATGGTTTACGGGTTATACATATTATTTTCTGTGTGTTCCAGAAAGGGAAAGAGACCAATAACATTTTATTCCATCATCTGTTACCAGATATATCAATGGTTAATTTTTTGAAGAGTACTTGAAAACTTTTTTTAGACCCATGGTACTCATATGAAACTTAAGCTTGATTTCCAGTGACCACCTCACAAATAGAAAAAGAATTCTCTAGGCCTAAACATTTCCTAAGCATTAATTGATCTTTCATCTCCTAAATATTATTCATCCTTCATGCCTTTTACCTCCCATTAAGCGAGTAGGGTTTATTGGCCTGATTTATCCTGTTGAAAACATGGGGCAGGCAAGGCTGGTAATAAAGGGAGAGAGTTGACTTCTGCCCTTGTCCAAGGAGAATACTGACTCCCAGACCTTTGTAGACCTGACTTTGAATTTGAAAATGTGCTTAGCTTCTCTTGTGATTGCCAGAGGCTGTCTAAGGTGGCCTGGCAACAACAACTAATGAGGATGGTCAGTAGGTGTGTCAATATTGTCTTGACTTTTTTTAAAAACCTGCACAACTTGCTTTGGTCAAGAGTGAGCCTGAGAAAGAGGACCCATCCATCTTTGGGTCATGTGATTCCTGTGGCTTCTGGTTAGGCCTAACTCCAATGAAAAAGAATCAAAAACTAATCATAAATCACACTGGTGGTTTTACATAAAACCAGAGAATAATCAGATGGAGTAGTGTGTTTCTCAGGCAGATTTTTGCTTGGGGCCCACTAACTCATCCGTGTTCATGGCCTCCATCGTCTTTTGCTCGATGCAATGGGCTTCCAGAGAGCGGCTTGCAGACTGAAGCCAACTCTGCATTCAGGGAAACCTAAGGCAGTGCCAGGTGAGGTTGTACACACTTTTCAGCCACCTGCCTTGTGTTAAGATGCTTCAAAATGCCTTCAGGCCAGAGATTCACTTCATATGCTGGCTCAGGCTTTTGAAATAAAAAATCCTCCTAAAATAAGAGTTGGCAGGCTCTCCTTTAGGGATGTAACAGATGCAGGAACCTTGGCCCTGTCTCCATACGGCTTTGGGTGATGCAGTATCTTTGAATTTAGCCTCTATTTCTAGAGCTTGCTGAAAGAGGAGAGTATCAGCAGGACATCTTCCAAGGCAGATGGCTCTTCTATTTATTTTCTCAAAGCAGGGTGTAGGAAATGGAGAAAAGGTGATTAAAGAGATGGTGGTGGGAGTACACGATCTCTAAAGCACTGTGTTTGTGTAGGGTGAGAGCTCAAGCACAGGATAGTCAACGCATGGATAAGGACTTTGCAGAAATTTTCTGGGAGATCTGGAACTGACTTCTAGAAAATGCTTTCCTTCTGGACCTGGCTCTCTTAAGAGGCAAGATTCACCTCGCTGGGCAGGAAGGCAGCAGAGAGATAATAGCAGCATTAAACTTTTCCCAGCACAGGGCAGCCTGACCCTTCTGGAGAACTAACAGAGGCTCTGGGCTAAAAATGACCTCTCTTTCTACACCTATGTTTGAAACACTAAATCTGACTTTCATCCTGAGAGCATTTATCAAACTCCAGTGGCCAGGCCACAGGAGAAAAAGCCTAAGGACTTCACAAAGTACAGAACCTAGTAGAAGATCTTCACATAGAAACCTGGAATCCCAGTGGGTTATATCTTTCGTGTGAGCATGAATTAGATATATGCTTCCCTCCCCCTCCCCCATCATTACCCTAGCCATCAAGGAAAATTGCCTTTTTCCAGCCTTAGTACTTAGGTTAAGGGAACAAAATCTCTGCCTTGATTATTCATAAACATAAGGCCATTGTAGAATTTTCCAACTTGAGTTCATATGATCTGAGTAGAGCCAAGAAACTCAAGTTGAGAATTAGCGTATCATGCTGCTGAGCTGGAAGGGGTCCTAGGCTCATGGCACTAAGAAAAACAAATCCTCTCAGATTTGCCTTAAAGAATTCCCATCGATAAAACTTTTGAGAAACATGAGTTTACCTGCACAGATCACAAAACTCACAGAGACCAGGCTCCATCAGCATAATACCACTGAAAAAAACAGGCAAGAGGTTCAGCTTCCAAAAGGTTTCAGATGTTGGCTTATCAGTCAAAGAATATAAAAAAAGTATTTTTAACTATGTTTAAAAAAAAGACACTGAGGGGTCTCTATGAGTTTACCAGGGCTGCCGTAACACAGTGCCACGACTTGGTGGCTTGAACAACAGAGATTTATTTGCTCACAACTCTGGAGGCTAGAAGTCCAAGATTAAGGTGTCAGCAGCACTGATTTCTTCTGAGGCATCTCTCCTCAGCTTGTAGACGGCCGTCTTCCCTCTGTCCTCACATGGTCTTGCCTCAGAGTGTGTTTGTGTCCTAATTTATTCTTCTGATAGGGACACCAGTCATATTGGATTAAAACCCACTGCAATGACCCCATTTAACTATAATTACCTCTTTCAAGGGCCTATCTCCGAATACAGCCACATTCTGAAGTACTAAGATTAAGACTCTAATAATGAATTATGAGGAGACACAATGTAGCCCGCAACAGGCTCTGTCAAATATAAGTGAGGAATAAAAAAATAGAATAGTTATCAAGCAGATTTGAGAAAAAAATCCAAGTAGAGCTTCTAGAAATGAAAAATATTGTAGCTAAAGCTTTTTATAAGCTTCAATGGGTGCTTTAGGAGAAGATTAGCACAGCTGAAGAAAGAATTAGAAAACTGGAAGACAGATCAGCAGTTTATCTGTTACAGAGTCCCGAGAGAGAGCACGAAACAATTAGAATTGGTGAAAGACTCCAGTCCCCAGACTCAAGCATCCTGAGGAATGCAAGCAGGATTTCAAAAAGAAGAAAGAAAAAGAAAGAAACGCACACCCAGATATAGCGTAATGAAACTTCAAAACACTAAAGCTAGGGAAGATCTCAAAAGCAGGCAGAGAAGACAGATTACTCACAAAGGAATGACAGATTTACAACTGACTTCTTAACAGCAATCGTACAAGCTAGATGATAGTGGAAAAATATTTTTAATATGCTGACAGAAAATAGCTATCACCCTAAAACGATATATGCACCGAAGATTTCTTTCAAAACTAAGAGTGAAGTAAAGACATTTTGAGGTAAGAAAAAACAGATTGTGATTACAAGAAATTCTAAGGGCTTGTTTTAAGCAGAGGGAAGTGAAATGATATATAAATATTGAGATGAAAGATGGCATAATGAGCCAGGAAAGTGGCAAATACATGAGTAAATCCAAAAAACATTGACAATAGAAATGAAATAAATAGCAACAATAGCATATAAATTGAAAGGGGGAATAGGATTAAAGTGTTCTAAGGTCATTGTAGTGTACAGAGGAGGGAAAATTATTAATTAAATTTAGAATATGGTAAGTTAAGTATGTTTCTTAACATTCTAGGAAAATCTCCAGGAGAAGAGAATTACTTATGTAACTTTCAAAGTAGTAGGAAGAAATGAAAAGAAATCAGTCCAAAAGAAGGCAAAAAAAGGAGAAAATAAGAGATGTAGAGAAAGTCAGATTCTTACAAAACACGAAACAAGATATAGAGGTAAAATATTTCAGCAATTACATTTAAATGATGGACTAAATGCCTCAGCTAAAAGCCAGAGATGTCAAACTGGATTTAAAACGCCTAGTTAAATGCCCTTTCACAAGAGACATGTCTAAAACCTAAGAATCAACAGGTTCAAAGTACAGAAGGAAAGAAGATACAATAGATAAATCTAAAACATTTCTGAGTCCATGACTTTAGTTGAATTTCCTGTTTGGAAAATTGTTAATTCTGTTATTTCTCTATCTACTTCTTAAATTAGATGTTTAATTCCTTAATTTTTAGCCTTTCTTCTTTCTTAATATAGGAACTTAAAATCATAAATTTATCTCTAAATAATACTTCAGTTATACCTATAAAACTTGGGGAGAGGAGAAGGATTTTTTTTCACAGTACGCCACTTTGCTCTGAAAAATATTTAATTTCATGGGAGTATACTCATGACAATACATTGTTAAATATAAAAGTGAATAACAAAGTATGAACAACATGATTCTAATTATTCAAAAAATATATAACTATTAATATTTGCATCATATATACGTAGAAAACGGACAAGAAAGAAATACACTAAAATATATGCCGCGGTAACTCAGGGTAGTAGAGTTACATTTTTAGTTCTCTTTATACCTTTTTACAATTCCTTTACATGTTCTGGTATTGCTATAATGAATGCAGATTATTTTTATAATCAGAAAAGAATTACAAAAAAAAAATCAGCCAAGCAATATTTATAGCATTGATAATTTAACATGAAAAAGTATGCTGGAAGGGGGAAACAGTGTTGTCCTGAATAAGTATCATTAGATTTCCCTTTAGTGTCCCAACCTCATGGACATGAGCATACAACACAGAGATAATGAATATGCCCCCAAAGAACTTATTGCCTTCCCAGGTGGCTAAGAGCTGGCCTGTGCCTGGTTTTATGATCTCATGTGCCTCTCTGCTGTGCAACATGCAGTCTCATTCTCTTCTCCCTCAGAGATAATGTGGGGATAGAAGATTTGACAGTCTATAGTAAGCATTCAGGATTTGGTTAAAAGACTAACAAAAAATGCTTTGGGAACCTGAATATTTCACATGACACATACACAACTTCTTATGACATTTCCTTATTGCCATGTTTCCCTTTTGAGCTAGATTTGTTCTTTTCCTAGCTGGGCTTTCTACCAGAGGGAAGAAAAAGGAAATGGCTTTTCTGATGAAATCCCCTGAGAATGCTCTGAGGACATTGGAAAATCTTTCCTGCATTCATCCACTCACTATTGACTTGGGAAATATGTCTCCTCAACTTCAGAAAAGAGAATAATACCGAATTCTTCTGAAGTCCTGAGATGAGAAATGATACATCGCCAGAAATTTTGATATTACTGAAACAAGGGATCTTCCATCACTGCGGGTCTGAGTCCATCTTTCCATCCGTCTACTCACCCATCCAGCCACCCCTCCATCCACCCATCCACCCACTTATCCGCCTATCCACCCATCCTCTCATCCATCCATCCATCCATCTATCTGTCCATCCATCCATCCATCCATCCATTCATCTATCCATCCATCCACCTATCCGACCATCTACCCACCCATCCATCCATCTATTCATCCATCCACCTACCCATCCAATCTAACAAATATTTGTATAGAAAGAATTATGCATCACGCATAGTGCCAGGTGCTGAAAGGAAGGGAATAAGATATTATCATTGCCCTTGAGAACCTCATGAGCAAACAAACAGAGGCATGTAGAGAGCTAATTATAATGCAAGTTAGACTAAGTGCTGGTGTTTATCATCTGTATATAAAATGCTGAGGAGGAGATAATAGGAGAGCGTAAGTCATTTCCCCGGCCTTCCAGTGACTGATCATCTCACTAGGGATACAGAAAGTAAGCCAGAGAAACAGCTACCGAACAAATTCTGGTGATATTCCCATGAGTGACCTTGCACTCAGAGTTCAAGGACAGCAGGTTAAAGGAAGTGCCTTTCCTGGTCCAGAGAGGTGCTTTTCCCCAAGTCCTCTGAGGCAACAATGGTACGTCTGTAAAAATGTGCATCTCCTCTGTGTGTGGGCAAGTCTGCTGGCACAGGCTTTTACAAGCTGTTTGCATCAGCTTCCCACCTGCTCAACTGAAATTCCCAGACCTCACGAGACCCATTGCTTAACCAGGGCAGAGCTTAGCTCCATGTTGGACTGACAAGGCTGGCATTTAAAGCAATAACAACAGCAGGTGGATGCCCTAACCAACCCAGGAGCTCATTTTCTAGACCAATTCAGTCCAACAGAACTCTCTGCAATGATGGAAATGCACTGTCTGGTACTGAGGCCACTAGCCCATGTTGTTAGTGAGTACTGGAAATGTGGATAGTGAGGCTGAATAATGGAATGCTTAATTTTATTTAATTTTAACACATTTAATTCAAAGGCAAATACCTTAATTTTAATTAATTCAAATTTAAATCATGGCAACTGAATTGGACTGCAGAGTTCTAGATCATGAAACTGAAGGACATGGTGAGGTGAAGAGTTTTTCTTGAACTAATAGTTGCCCCTGTAATTCACAGACTCAGCTACCAAAGTGGCTAAAAGTGGACCTCGGCTTTCAACAGCCAGTTGGGCCCATGCCAGAGTTCAGCTTCTCATCGCCCCTCCACCCCACCCCCAACTGCAATCTAGAGGTTTCCAACAATTTTTACTCTGGTGGAACAGAGGACTCCCAAGACCACTTAACTTGAAGTTCATTAACCTGAGTGCCAGCCCCCTGCCCCCTGCCTTTGCCACTTCAAGACTTTTCATCAGCATGAACGGAAAGATCAGGACACTTTCAATGGCCCATTGATAAAGCCTGGGATGGGGCCAAGAATCTGAAAAGTATGTCTAGGTAATTCTCCTGTGCTGCCAGGTTTAGAGACCATGTTGCTTCATACCAGAAACAGGAACACGGTATAGAGCTTATCATAATGGGAGCATTTACTCACACAACAAGTATTCATTGAGCGTATGATCTGAGCTAGGCATTAGCATAAGTTCGGGAAATAGCAGTCAACAAGGCAGACCAGATTGCTGTCATATGATCTGCTGTGGGAGACAAAAATAAACTGTAAACAAATAAAAAGATAATTTCAAGTGGAGAGTGTTAATTGACATGTAGGAAAACAAACAGTGTAATGAGATAGAGCAGGACCAGGTTTGGGAGCTGCTCCAAACTATGTGGTCAGGGAAACTCTCTCTTAGGAGTGGACAATGAAGGTAAGACTTGAACAGTGCAAAGTCAATAATGCCAAGGTCTGGGGGAAAAGCATTCCAGGCAGAAGGAACAGCACATGCAAAGACTTTGAGATGGAAATAAGTCAGGGCTGGTTGAAGACTAAAAAGAAGGCCAGTGTAACCGTGTAGTGAACCAGCTGAGAATGGAGGTGAGGAGGACAGGGGTCTGATCATGTAGGGTCTTATATATGCGGCAAGTGGCTTAAATTTTATTCTGAAATGTGGTTAGAAACCATTAGCAAGATTTATATGGCAGATTTACACTCTTAAGGGATTATTTTTCCTGTTAGGCAGAGAATGCATTATAGTGGGGCAAGTGTGGAAACCCAGAAACAGGCGCTCTTGCTGCGGTCCAGGCAGGAGACGTGACTTGCATGTGGTGACATGTAGTTAGATTCTGGGATATACTTTGAAGTTAGACTCAATAGGTCCGATTGATTGAATGTGGGGTGCGATTGAAAAAGAGGAGACAAAGATAAGTGATTCTTGAGATTTGGACATGAGCAATTCCTCACAGAGGAATCCTGGGGGAGAAATCGGCTTTAGAGGGACAACAAGAGTTTAATTTTGGACATTTAAGTTTGAGATGGCTATTAGACATCCAGGCAGGGATGTAATATAGGTGGTTATAGATATGAGTCTGAACCTTAGGGGAAAGATAATGCTAGAAAGATAGATTTGAGAGTCGTGAGTATACAGATGGTATGAAACTGAAAGAGATTACCTGGAGAAAGAGTGAAGAAGAAAAGAAGGAAAACAGAAGAAGAGAGGAACCAAGAGACAGAAAGGGAAGAGAAGAGATCTGAAGACCCAGTCCTGGGGGATCTGACATTAAAAGGTCAGGCAGAAGAGACTGGGAAAAGCAATAAAGTAGTAGGAAGAAAACCAAGAAAATATGGCGTCACAGAACCCTAGAGAAGAAAAAGTTTCAAGAAGGAGGGAGGGGTCAACTGTGACAAAAGTTGCTGGGAACTTTCGTAAGATGGAGTAGAAATCTAACCTCTCGTTTAAGCAAGCAGAGGTCAGTGGTTCCACTCTAATGGAACTGAGAATGAGGAAGCTGGTTGGGAGAGAATGGGAGGTGAGAAAATAGAGACAATGAGAATGCATAAATTTTGAGGAGTTTTCCTATAAGGGGAAGCAGAGAGGGGCCATGGTTGCATGGGAACATAAGGTTAAAGGAAAGCTTTTGTTTTGTTTTAAAGATGAGCATGTCAAGTCAGATGTATACGTCAATGGGGATGATATGGGAGTAAGAAAGAGTTTGATGGCGCAGAATGTTGAGCAAGTCTCCTATCCTGTGAGAAATTAGTCTGTCGTCACCTGGAGAATCCTTACAGACCACCGCTTGTCTCTGAGTCACAATGAGAACTACTTCTGTGGACACTCTTGAGTTTCCATGTATGAGAATAAAGGCTTTTAATTGGATTGGACAATGGGAATGTGGCCACTAACAGCTTGACATCATGGTCTTGTAACAACTCTGGGTTGTGATATCATCAGTTGGCATAAATCTTACCACCCAGTGAGATGTGCCACTCACGATACGGCCCCTGGAGGAATGGGAAGCACAGGGAGATTCACCAAGCCTGGTGCCCCCTCAAGTGAGAACCAAACACAGGGCAGTCTCTTTGGACTTTCATCTGCTACCGCAACCTGGTGCCAATTCTCCCCTCCCCCTGCCAAGACAGCATGGACAGGGCTGGGCTTTAGGATCATTGATCTACTCAGCTGAGGTTGGCTTCCTTTCGCCTTCATCCCTGGTTGTCCTTTTTGCCCAATCCTTCCCTTTCAGGCAGTAGACACACAAGAGGTACCAGGAACTTGGTATGGGAGGGCTGGTTCCTCCATCTGTCTCTTCGTTTTTCCTGACTTGCTCTGCTATAAGAGGTTGAGAGGAGGTAGGAGGTGGAGATGGAGCCAGGCACACTCTACACATTGATATGGATATGTTGCCACAGAGCCGGGCCTCTGAGATGGTCTTTCTAAAAGAAATAGATTCTTTCTGCTCTCCTCTCAAACCCAAAGCACACCCATGATAGAGCCAACAGCTACCCTCCAGACTGAGGACAGAGTGGCAGTAGGCAATAGATGAGATCCTTCTCTAGAGTCCAGTTTGCCAGGAAGCAACACATGTTACTATCTGACCGGAGAGCTGAGGGCTGCTTTCTAAATGGCATGGCGGGCTGCATTTTCAGCCCACCCTGGGAACAACGACCTCAGCCTTGCCAACAAAACCACCAGTAATCCATGCTGGCGAGTGCGCACTCCCATCCTGGGATGCCCAGGCTGAGAAAGGAGCGCCTCAGTACTGTTCTGGAGTAACTTATAGGGCCACAACACTCAGAGCCATTTGTGGTTAAAATGGAGTTTACTTACTCAAAACAGAGAGCTTTGGCCATCACTTTCGCCCTAGGAAGCCACTTGGGCAAATATGAAAATGCACAGCTGTGTGGTGCCCTGCAGTGTAACTGCCTTCTCTTGGGTTTCACACCAGCTTGTGTTTGAATGAGAGAGCTCCAGTGGCCATTGGGGGACAATAGAAAGAAAGATCGGATATTACCATGTAAGCATTAAATAACTCGCTACTCCAGGAAATGCCATTGAGGCAAGAATCCCGAGGAACAGCCCTGTGCTGGCAACCTCTGGACTGAAATCTTGCTTGGCTTTTGTTTCTTTATATTCTTGAGGGTCTTGGAGAAAGGCATTACTACAGAATTGCAGAGCAGTTGATGTAATAACTTATAAGCAATATCCATTGAAATAGTGATTTGCCCCTGGTTTATGACTAATAATAGAATAAAAACATTGCAATCATCATGCTGTCGATGCAAATAATCCATAACCAATCTATAAATCAAAATTGGGGTGAGTTTATTCTGTTCCAGATCTGAGGACTAGCCTGGGGCCTTCCTTCCCCAAGGAAGGGCACCAAAGAAATGGGATGTACAGAGTGGTTATATACCATCTTGGAACAGAGAGCATACATCGTATTTGGTAGGAATGTCCCTTTTACAATTGTCATGAGATGCTTAGCTGGCACAGCAGGTTGGTGGTCGGCAGATCAATGGTCACAAGGTGAGCACAGCAGGTCGGTAATTAATCTTTAGTTCCTGGCAAGAGATTCTTATCCTTAAAGAAATGCCAATAGAGAGGGAAGTCACATCCCTATGTTTAAAGGCATCATTCTTGTCTTTGGGACATAGTAAATGTTTAAAGCAGATGTATAATGCGTGCTCAACAGGCCATGTCAGGCCCTTTTGGAAAAACAAGGTCAGACTGAATTAGTTTAAAACCAAATGGCTCCCTCATATATCCTATTGCTTTTCACTTATCTATCAATGCCAATAGTTACAAGTGGAAAAGATCCTGATGAGGGCAGAATATTTAATTCAGAATGAGCAAAATGCTAGAAGCAGGAGGCTCTGGATGGGGGCATCTGGCCTCCCCATGTTCTTACCAAGAGGGATTCTCATCTACTCCTCCAGCGGAGAATTTAACCCCTGCAGGGCAAAACCTCAAACTCATGGTTGACCAGGACACCAGGGAGAGGCTCAGCACAGTGACGTATGGAGGAGTCACATCCTGGTTCCTGTGCAAAAATCTAGTAGGATGCGTAAGGTGTTCTCAGTGCAGGCAACAGGGTTCCCGGAGGCTTGGGGGCTCGCTTAGCTATGCATTCAGCTTCCATGGAATTTCTACCGCCTCTGCTTTAAATAGCCCTTGTGCATCCCAGGGGGACCAGATGTGACAGAAATCATGAAGCTGATCTTCAGCAGTTTCCCTCACCTCTGCCTACACTTTTCCCTCCTGTGACTAGGGCCCCATAGGCGCTCATGCCTTTGGTGAAACAGAGAGGGCCTTTGAAAAGAAAGAATAGCTTGGGTTAGCAGCCTGGACTTTAGAGGCACAAAGACTGGGCTTGAGACCCAGCACAACTGGACTGGTTGCGTGACCTTGAGTGAGTTATTTCACCTCTCTAGGCTCAAGTTTCCTCATCTGTAAAATGGGGGCTTAAACACCTACTTTGTAGGGTTGCCATGAGAATTTAATGATCAAATACATGTAAGATGCTTAGTACAGTTCCTGGCATGGAGGGTACTCAGTATGTGTTAGCTATTACAAGTTTTACTTGATACATCAAGAGCCACTAGAAAATTAGTGGGTTTCTCAGCAGATCTCCCAGAGATGAGTATGCATTAGAAACAGGTGGGTTGGAGAGCCAATGCTTAACCCAAAGAAATGCATGCCCAATCCTGACCTTCCAATGCCTGTGCACACTGGAAAGACTTCTTAGCAGGTACCTTCAAAAGATGACAAAGTTTATTCTACTGGACGTAAGGTCATCCTTGGCTCCAAATCCCTGGGTTGCTTCATGTAGCTTTTCGGGAAACCCCTTCTTGTCTGCATGCCCTTTGAGGGGCCAGCCAGGAATCCAGAAACTTGAGTTTCTCTGCGTCATGCAAGGCCACAGAGAATGGACCTGGATTCTCCTGGTGGCCAAACTCACTATGAGTCTGGGGCTCCCTCCAGCAGTCAGGGGCCTCATTCAGGTCTCAGCACTCAGCAGGGCCACTGCTGTACCAGATCCAAGCATCTCTTGTTTGGTTCCTTTGCACACAAAAGGCCCTTGTACCTCCCAGGACTCACATTAGGGAAAACACAACTAATTAATGTAATTTGACTTTGCTTGGTCCTTGATGTTTGCTATTTTTTTAACAAGTGCTTCTTTAGCCACAATGGCTAAAACAAAAGCTGAGATTAATGACTTGCCAATGTAGTATTTTCACAAATGCTTATAAGCAAGTTTAAGAGGAGACAAAGGTAAGTCATAAATCATACTCAAATGTATTCGCTCCCTAGGGCTGCCATGACAAATCACCATAAGCCTGGTGGCCTAAAACAACAGAAATCTACCCTCTCACAGTTCTGGAGGCCAGAAGTCTGGAATTAAGGTGTCAGCAGTGCCATTCTCCCTCTGAAGACCTAGGGGAGACTCCTTCCTTGCCTCTGGTTGTTTCGGCTTCCGGTGGCTCCTAGCATTCCTTGGACTGTGGCTGCATAGCTCTAACCTCTGCCTCCAACGTCTTCCTCTCTCTGGTCTCTCTGTGTCTCGCTCTCCCTCTCCTTTCTCTTATAAAGACATCAGTTATTGGATTTAGGGCCCACCCTAAATCCAGGAGGATCTCATCTCGAGATCCTTAACTAATTACATCTGCAAAGACTCTATTTCCAAATAAGGTCAAACTCCGAGGTTCCAGATGGACATGAATTTTGGGGGGTATTATTCAACCCAGCATATCAGAGAACATATGATTTAGTGAGAGGAATAAGACAAATAGCTGTTAGCTGGAAGACTTGATAGAATACAAGTTCCATCAGAGACTTGCAATGAGTTGTGGGTATACAAAAGAAGGAATATCCCCATCCAGCAGTTCTGGAGGAAATGGGGAGATAAAGTAATTTGAGAGATAGGCCTTGAAGGATGAGAGATATTTTGAAAGGTAGGGCATTTCCAGAAGAGGAAAAAGCCTGAGTGCAAAAACAGAGAAAACAGAGGCTGCTCAGGGAACACGGGATTCTGCTTCCTGTATCATTTTGAAGAATAATCATTGGCCACTGTGTGTGTGTCTATGCCGTTGATGACAGTGGCTGGCACAGTGCTTTGCACACATCAGAGAGTTGGTTAATATTTGTTGACTGATGACATGGGAACGCTTTACTGCCCCTCCTCTCCAGTTCAAATTCTTGGTTTGCTAAGCTAACCTTCATGGTCACACAAATTATCCTTCACCAACAGGCACTAAATAATATAATCAATGTAATGATGACAATAAAATTAATTCAAATAAGCAGCTAATTAAAGTTGAGTCTGGAAGGGTAACGTGGCCCTGATTACTAAATTGGTTAACTGTTATCCCTCTTCCTGGAACAAGTTCCTACTTCATTGTCCTCCTTTCATGTCACAAATTGAAGGCGTACAATGTGAAAGGCACAGACTTGGAAAATCAATCATGAACAGAATAGAATGGCCGGTCCTGTAACCCTAACACCAACATGCCTTCCACCAGTAACAACAACACGAGGTCACTTTTTCTTTTACATCCAAATTATGATGACTCTTGGTTCCTACCTGCCAACTTAACAAGGGTCTCCTTCAACAAATATTCCTGAATGGTCCTGAAGTTGCCTACCTCGGTTTGTGAATTGGTGCTCCTTGCCCTTTGCTAGCTGCCGACTTTGGAGGCCAGAGACTCAGGACAGTACTCTTCTCCTGACTCCTAACTGTTGCTTACAGACTGCCCTGCCTGCAGGAGGGGGATCCTGGGGCCACTGCCAGTCCTGCCTAGTCACCCTGCTTTCTGCAGAGATTGCTCCCTGCCCTGCTCACCCAGGCACGGTCCAGTCTCTGTTAGCATCTGTGGTCCCCATGGGGTTAAGGCTCTGCTTGGTTACTTCGTTGTCTGAGCTCCATTTCCTCCTCTCGTGCTCGGCCTCCTTGGGTGCAGCTGTTGTTTCTCAGCTCCCACTTGCCAGGTGTTATCCACAAAATGGCATTAGATTGATCCACATACGAGAGTCTCAGAAAATCACAGAATGCTTTACCTTCACAGAGTGCAAGGGATTTCATTAACCACTTGCTCCAACTTCCTCATTTCACAGAGTCTAAAAGATTTTTTCCAAGGCCACAGATATAACTCCTTAATTTTATTAAGACTTAACTTTATTATCAATCGATTGTATTCATATCCTACGGTTGCTGTGACAGAGTGCCACAAACTGAGTGACTTAAACAACAGAAGTACACTATCTCACACTTCTAGAGACTCGATGCCTGAGATCAAGGTGTAGACAGGGCTGGTTCCTTCTGAGGGCTGTCAAGGAGCATCTTTCATGCCTCTCCCCTAGCTTCTGGTGCTTTGCTGGCATCTTTGGTGTTCCTTGGCTCGTAGATTATGCATCAACCGACACCTGCCTTCATCTTCACATGGCATTCCTTCATGTGTGGGTCTGCGTCCATATTTGCCCTTTGTATGAGGACATCAGTCATATTAGATTAGGAGTCCACCTTACTCCAGTATGACCTCTTCTTAACTTAACTGACTACATCTGCAATGACCTCATTTCCAAACAAGGTCACATTCTAAGGTACTGGGAGTACTTAGGTACTTAGTACTTAGTACTAAGGACTTAGGACTTCAACATATGAATTTGAGGAGACATAATTCAACCCATACCATCTGTCCTCACTCCGATCAAAAGATGGGGTGGAGTGGGAAGTCATCTCTACGTGTGACTGGAGTCTGTCAAGACAAAAATGAAAGACAAACAGGTAATGTGTTTACATTAAAATATGTCTGACTTTCAAAACAAACTCCATCTTCTTTCTGTCTTTTAAACTACTTTGCATCAAAAACATTGAGTGGGGGCTCCTCCATGTTGATGCCTCTCAGGAAATGTAGGGTGTCTAAGAGGGATGGGTGCGATCAGAACCACTGAGCTCTTTCAGGGGAACAGCCAACATCTACACCGTTTGTGGCTGGCCACTGTATTCCAGCCTGGCAGTCAGAGCCTCCCCGAGAAGCCATCGACATTTGTTTAGAAACTAACTGTGCTGCGGTTTGGGATGTGGAATGGAAAAAGATCAGTTCACATTGCAATCCATCTTGGAATGAAATGGCTGTTGTGGCATCAGAAGAAAATTGTTCCATTAAGGCGAAAGCAAACCTCAATTTGAAGGACAGAAAGGCCAGAGCCTTGAGATGAGGGTCTCTGTGCTTCAGAACCGTCACTGCATTTTAACAGAACTGCAGTCATCAGGACGCTCCGTGCCTGCTGCCTGTAAAATGCCTTCTTTTCTCTCCCTCCCTTTCCCATAACCGCTAATTCTCAATTATCCACAAGCATTTCAACCACAGCAACATTCTACGCTCATGCTGGTTTGACCCTCCAATTTTAAGAAAGCTAAGCTTGCCCTCTAACGTTTGGGGGTGTCCCCATTCCCTGAACCACAATTGCCTCGAGAATCTGGAGCCCTCATTCAACACTTAGCAGAAAATCTTGTACAGCTATTTTTCTGCACACACATATCTAATTTCTCCTGGGAGCATGTTAGAAATGCAGAATCTTGAGCTCCACCCTAGATTTACTGAGTCAGAATCTGCATCTTAAGGTGCCTTGTGAGTGGGGTGTGCCCTGAATTCTAAGTGGCCCTCTCAGGGTTAGGGCTGGGAGCAGGCCTTCAATGGCTAATTGTCAAACCAGTGAATGACTCCTTCTTATCTCTCAGGCACATATTCCGTCCTTTCTTGGCTGACCACCATTAGTGGTCATAGAATGCAAACTACTAATAACATTAATTATTCATCTCCCCGGACCCACTTAGTTCTCTGCAAAACAATCAATATTTTGATGACAGATGGGATGGTCAATCTGAATTTCTGAATCAGACATAAATGCTTTCTTGATTTTCTGCTGTTTTGGATTCTCTGTGCCATTGTTCTAAAATCTCTAGTAAGACTGTCGTTATCATCAGTTAATTCAAACTTTTTATAGTTTGTAAGTTGAGGATTAGAGAATGTTAACCCTAAAAAGGAACTTAAGGGTCTTTGGGATCAACCTTCTTACTTGACAGATGGGGAAACCAAGTCACGGTAAATCCATAGCCTAGACAAGTTCACCTACACCTTTGGTCTTGGGTGTGTGCGTTCTGTACCACAGTGCACTGCTTCGTTCTACCCTGGCTGGTTAGTAGCTTGCACAAGATGTTTGGCTTGGTAACATCCCCCCTTATAACAAAACTGAGAAGACTGGAAACTGAATGAAGTTTCTTCTGCTATACCCTCCACTTTAAGCTCTTCTCAGAGCTCACTGGCACAGACTAGGAGAGGAGAGTGAATAAAATGGGAGTCCCCATTGTTTGTTCTCACTATCTTAATAGAAATGTTACTTAAGGTGTCTGCAACCTATCCCAGGTACATGGGACCCGTGCAAGGGGGACAATTCTGTTTAGAGATCCAGAAATGCTGAGAGGCCCCTCCACCTCCAGTTCTACTTAATTCTTTGCGAAATAACTAGACTTCAAGTATGGTTTTGTCTTTCCGTCTTCTGTGTGTTTTTACAATGCCAAAGAGCCATCAGCAGTAGAGATGTTCGGGAATCAAGCTCCCAGGTTCTGATTATTCTATTACTTATGCAACTAATGGAGGCTCAGGAGGTCAGAGGTGTTAACCAGCTTGCTCTTGGAAGACGAGGACTGTGGGGTCTTCCAGAAGGTCATTGACATTGTGCCCATCGAACTCTCTGAGTCCACAGCACCACCAGAGCGTTGCTGTCTCCTCACCTATCAGCCCCACTTCCACCCACGCCATTTATTAACCATCTGCCTGTGTCAAGCCTGGGCTGGGCGTTCGACATCTGTTATTAATGCCCACCACTAGCCTTTTTTACTGATGCACATCCTGAGGACCAGACGCTGAATAATTTTTATCCCAGTGAAATCAAGTTAAAACATCTATCAAGGGTGGGGAGGAAATTATAACGTATGAAGCCTGAGAAATGTGTGAAAGGCAGAAAGGAGCATCTCAAGGTTGACCTAGGGATTGCCCAGGAATCAATATATTTATATTATATACTCAAATCAATAAATATTTATTATTTTAGGTAAAAAAAGATATAGCTGGAGCTCATACATACACACACAAGTCTCACATAGATGTATACATATATTTCATATCTCATACATATTTCATACATATAAATATCCTATATATGTATATATATACAGACAATCTCTGAGACTATGGGTCTAATCTGTTCACACTCTCTTTGGATATTTTTCGGGGGGTGCACTTCGTTCCCGGCATCCTCACAGGCCTAGAAGGTTGAAATGGATGTTAGAAGGAGAGTTCATTTTCTCAGAGTACTGACTAGAAAAAAAAAGAAAAATCACCATCATCTGTAGTGAGTAGGTCTGTCCATGAGGTGGTGGTGTTGGTACAACGGAAGCAGGAGGGAATAAGGTCAGGGCCCAGGGAGGTACCAATCAAATTGATCGTGGAATAATAAATCCGTGTCACCTCCACAGACTCCCATCCCCCACGTCTGATGAATGCCCGGCATTGGGTGCGAGGGTGTAGGCGATTTCCCAAACAGAGCATCTTAGCTCCTAGTCCAGCCTGACTGAAGGCTTGGAAGCAGCCCAAGCAAGGGGACCTGAGAAGACATGCGGTGTGCTGGCTGTGTCAAGTGGACTTGAGTAGAATGCTCTCATGGTCCTGGACACTCCTCCACATTCTCTGGTGTGTGGGTGGTTGTCTTCTCTGGTCACTGAGCACCATGGGAAGCATTCCAGCCAACACACAAAGCCTAGCACTGGGTCTCCTGGGGCCCTCGGCAAGCTTCTTCTGCCCTTTCAACACAGGAGCTGGAGGCTTCTGCTGGGGTGGAGGCCACAGAGACAGGACCCAGGTCAACAAAAGAGCTCTGCATATTGAAAACATTCCTGAACCTTGCTTTTTGCAAGCAACTGCTGCTCAAGGCTGAACCACACCGACGTAGATATTCCCTCTCTGCGTGGTCTTTGAAGAGAGAAGAGATGCTATGGAAATAATTCACTACTAAAGCCTACCCTGGGGCCACGGGCTTGCCTTCTAGTTTTATGAAGTTCCATTACCATGTAAAGAAAAAGTGTTCTGTGTGTGTCTTTACTAGAGAGAAGGGAAAAGCACTCTTGGTTGACTGTCTGCTACCGGCCAGGCTCTTTACAATATCACTTTCAGTCCATTCAAAGGCCCTGCTCTCTTGGGACTTCATGGACTGGGAAGTCGGGGTCTGGAAGGTCATGGTACTCACCTGAGGTCACTCATGTGTCAGCCACAGAGGTGGGGTAAACCCAGATCAGATCTCGTTGGCTTCCTTTGCTCTGTTGCCGGCTACATAGATGATAAACAACCGGCTTTTCAATGAAAAGTAGTAACAGTTATATAATAACACCCCTTAACATTTGGGTGGCCCTTGACAGTATACAAAATGCTTTTCCATTGCCCAAGACCTACTCAGATGAATCGTAGCACTGACGTCTACCCCCTTCTGCTCTGGCTTTCTCTCTGACGCCTCCTCGCCAGCTCCAAGGATATGCCTCCTCTGAGCTGGCTCTTGCTCCCGAATTCACTGCAAGCCTGCTGACTGATTGAAGGTGGGAGGCTGCCCCCAGTGGCTCTTCCCTGGGAGTGTTTTCCAGGGCAATAGATCTTGGGTGGGCCTGGGATGGTAGGGTGCTTAGAAGGGAGCAGCTCAATGGAAGCAAATTTGGCCTGTCTTAGTTTTACCCAGGGCTAGCTTTGGCTGGTGCTGGGCCAAATGTCAATGATGAGATGACGTCTCAGCATAGCCTGGATTCCTTCCTCACCTACTAACAAAGGTGGTCTTTTGGCAAAAGCCCATTTAATTCAGAAATTGTCTTATATGTAACTCCCAAGTTAAATTGGACCCAAGAGTGAATTGGATCTGTATTGAAGAGGAACCAGAAATCTAAGAAGTTCTGGGGTACCATGAGTTTGCTACATAATAGTAATGATAATGACCGACATTTATTGAGTTCTTAATGCAGATCAAGCTCTGTTCTAAGTGTTAACTCTAGCAAATTCTTACCTCACAACCCTGTCAAATGCATATTGTTTGTGCCCAGAAAAATGAGGTGCAAAGAGATGGTGTGACTTGCCCAAGATCCCACAGCTAGTAAATGAGGACTTGGAACTTGAATTCATAACCACCACTCTGCAGTGCCAAAATGGCCCTTGACCCCCCACAGTTCACACTGTGGTTTTCTATGGGCCCTGAAGCTCCACCAAGTTCCTGGCATCTAGGAAGATCTTGATTCAGATCTGACCTTTGGGAGAAGCCCAAGGACAAATCAACCTCTGAGGGCCAAATTGGGTGAGAAATAAAGTTGTTGGCAGCCCACACTGAGTCTTGGAGCCCTTCTTATCTTCTCTCTTTCCTATCTTTCCTCCCAAATGCTTCCCACATTGTCTGTCATTCAGCTAATCCACTCCAGTGAGGCCGATTGAGAGAAGGAAGCCTGAGCACCCTAAGTCATAACTCTCCATTGTGTTGGAGTTTTGGTTATTTTAAGGTCAGCAGCGGCAAGAATGAGGCAGCATCCCTCCTGAAGGACCATATCAAAATATACTCTTTGTCTTAGTCTGTTCAGGCTGCTGTAACAAAACACCACAGACTGGGTGGCCCATAAACAGTAGAAATTTATTGCTCACAGTTCTGCGGGCTGGAAGTCTGAGATCAGGGAGCCAGCACAGTCAGGTGAGGGCGCCCTTCTAGGTAGCAGACTTCCCGTTGTATCCTTACGTGGCAGAAGGGGCGAGGGAGCTCTCTGGGGTCTCTTTTACAAGAGCGTTAATCTCATTCATGAGAGCTTCACATTCCTAAGTCGTCATCTACTAATACTATCACCTTTCAGGTTTAGGATGTCAACTCCTGAATTTTGGCGGGACAGAAACATTCAGACCATAGCAATCTTTAATCTTGACTCTGGCCCCTGACTTGGACCCCAGCCTGCAGCCTACACAGGTGGAGTGTATGGTGTCCGTCCTTATCTTGGCAATATGGCCATGTGGTTGCTATGTACGTTGGCCTTTTTAGCCCCAGCACACCGGAAACAGGTTTAATTGAAGCGATAAAGTGAATTTGTCAGGAACACAGAAAACACTCTCCTGCATATGCTCACTCGGACAGACACTGTCAATCTAATTAGAGGGCTTTAATTATTAAAGTTCCCAGCCACTTCGAGCTGCAGGTCACCACGTCACCATGCACACGTGCCTAAATGACATCAGATTAGGAAGCAGCAGGCTCACCCCTGGCTGTTATTGTGGACTCTCAAATTTGTTTGATCATGACTCGTCTCAGTCATGAAGTCCCAAACATCGTCTCCCAGGCCTGATCCTGCAGACAGAGCTCTAAACTGGCTCAGCTCCTGGATTCTGGTCCTACCTCTGCAGTTGACTCTTGGGGTCTTTGGTCAGTCCTGTTTCTTCTTGGGGCCTCCATATTCCCACCTGTACTGTGTGGCTACAAATATTTGCTTAGGATCATTTTAGCAGCTGTGAAGCGTCCTGGGATCTTTGAATGAAAGACGCTCTATGAAAGCTTATGAAGCAAGTGATGGCTCTGGCCCCATCCGCCCAGCACAGCCTCTGCAGGAGACAGACTGGACCCATTCATCCTTCATACAGTCCTAATTTTGTTCCAAAGCCTCACTGTGGCCGAGGCAGCGGGGCTTTTCAGAGAACGGAGCAGTCTGAGCCCTTTCACAGTACCTTCTGTTTGGGAGGATTGCTTTTTTTCTTTCTTCACCATTGCATATTAGCACAGGTAAAACTACCATGGAAGAAAAAAGAACAATTGTCAAAGAAAGAGGCTCTTCTCAAGGGAGATCTTCTCTTAGGTCATTAAAAAGTCAAGGAGGCCATTTCGCCCGGGGTTGAGGTTGATACTATTAGCATACTGGGCACTTCTGGGGCCCACCTTGCATAAATATCAGGGTGCCGTTTCAACATGTATTTTTACAGGCTTGTGCACGCTGTTTCAGGGCACACACTGTGCGGGAGAGCAGAGCTGAAAATGAACAGTATGGAAAATCCAGGGCCGGCTAGGGTTAGTGGGAGTATTTTTGTTTTTCTAGTGTGGCTCCATCGTTGCAGCCCCAAACCTTGCATGTGTCTTGATGCTGCGATAGCACTGTTAGTGTTCACATTGGTCTCCAGCCTTCCTGGATCCTTGGAGCTCACATGTCCAGCCTCTCTGAGTCCTGGGGCCCTCAACCTCCTCAAAACCCCTCCTCTCTAGGAGGACTGGCTGAAAGATTAGGTCTCTGCTTACTCCCTCCTGGATCCATTTGAACTCTTCACTAGCCCCAGGAATCGGGTGTCCATCAAGATATCATCCCTGGGCTCTGGACATCTAAGAAACTCAGCAGTCACTCACTCCTTCAGGGCCTGTCTGCACTCTCTGTGTGATTTCCAGGAACCTAGATAGATGCTCAGACACTGTGGTCTCTAGCATTGCTCTTGTTCTGAGTCTGCAGAGCGTGGCTTCCTGTTGGTCTCAGATGGAAATGCAAACTTCTGATGCAAACTTACCAAGGCCTTACGCAATCCCGCCTGTGTCCTCCTGTTTGACCTCATCTCCTCTTGCTCACCACTTTGCTCATCAAGTCTGGTCACACTGTCTCCTTTCTGTTCCACAGCCTCGTCTAAGTTCATTCCCATGTTAGGGCTTTGAAATTTTGCTGGTCCCTCTACCTGGGACACTCTGCCCACCAAGACGGGCATGTTGACTTCTTCTTATCATTCAGATCTTTGCCTAAATGTCATATTCTCAGTGATTAATTCCTTGAGCATCTTGTTTAGATTGGCCCTTCCCACTCAGTCGCTTACATATTGTACAGCTTAATTGTCTTCAGACTTTTAAAACCATTGACAGGGGCCAGCCCAGTGGTGTAGTGGTTAAGTTCATGTACTCCGCTTCAGCAGCCCAGGGTTCCCCAGTTCAGATCCTGGGCATGAACCTACACACTGCTCATCAAGCCATGCTGTGGCAGCATCCTACATAGAAGAACTAGAAGGACTGACAACTAGGGTGTACAACTATATGCTGGGGCTTTGGGGAGGAAAAAAAAAAGGAGGAAGAAAGATTGGCAACAGATGTTAGCTCAGGGCCAATCTTCCTCACCAAGAAACAATTAAAAAAAAAACTATTGACAATTTTTGATGCTATGTTTGAGTTAACATAATATATTTTCTCTGTCCCTCTAGTACTAGAATACAGATTCCATGAGCAGGGACATAGTCTGACCTCCTCTGTGCTGTATCCTCAACACCATGTAATGTATCTGGCACTTAGCAGTCTCTCTATACAAATATTTGTTAAGTGAATCAACGAATGGACAACATGGAAATACTTTTTATGGACTCCTCCAAGACGTTGACAGTGAACTTCATCTCTCAAACCTCATAGTCTGGGAGTCCTATTGGACTCGTTGTTCAGCAAGTAGAAGGCCATGGTGCTGGACCAGGGCTGGTTTTCAGTGTCCCCGTCACCTGGACTGTGTGGGGCTTGCTTGTGGCTAGTAGGCCATGATACCAACACAGAGCTAAGAAGAAGTCTCCAAAACTCATCAGAGAGTCTAACCACTCATTGGAGGATGGGCAGAGTGGCAAGATCTTGGTATGAAGCGTAGGCTACAAAGAGGGGAAACCAGGCCAGAATGAGAGCCTGGAGGAACTCCCAGAGCCGTGGGAACATAGGTTCTTTGAAGAAGGCCCCCAGAGTTTTGAGTGAGCAGGTGAAGGGGCAGTTAGAGTCGCTTGGTTAAGATACACAATGACCTCCAATCCATCTCTTGAAGGCACGAGCTGCTACAGCTCCAGCTCGCCCTGCTGCCGAGGATCTGACCCCAGGTCCTGGCAACGGTTCTGGGAGGGGTGGGGAGTATTCACTGCTGATTAAGCCTTTCCTGCTGCTGGGTGAGGGTGGATTTAGAGGAGGGGAAGGGTCTCACAAGAAGACCACCAAGGAAATTATTTCACTGTCCAGAAAAGAGAGGACAAGAGCGGGCAATAGCAGAAGGGAGGAAGGGAAAGAGATTCATGCAAGAGGAATTACTGATTCAGAATTGAGAGAATTTAAATGAGATCAGATTAGGTTGATGGAATGGGGAAGAAGGAAGACACCATGAGGACCGGGAGATCTCAGCTTGCTCAGCTGTGTAGAGGCTGTCCATGTCTTGACTAAGGACAACAAGGAGGGGACAGGTTGGAGGAGGGTAATGTGATTTATCTCTGAATGGGCTGAATTTGACAAGCTCGTAGTCCCTCCAGAGAGAGGGTTTTTCCATAAACAGATGGAAATATAAGCCTGGAGAACAAGAGAATGGAAGAAATTGTATTACTTTGAGTAAAATGAGGCTTCTAAAAGTAACCAGGAATTTTAGTGGAAGGAGAGGGAACCAGGGGGACGTTTTAACTTGAATAAAGGTAGTAGTGATTGAGGTAAAACTTGAAGCTGGAGGATGGTTTCTTATTCAAATGGAGGGTTTGGGATTTAAGTTTTAAAATCAATCATGTGGTTTCAGAAACCAACTGCCTTTTTGCTTTACGAAGAGAATGCCAGAGTATCTTTAGCGGGGCAGCAGCCCAGGGACAAAAGCCCAAGGCAGATCAGAAGAATATAGCTCTTCCCAACGAGGGGAAAGTTCTCCCCTGCAAGGCAGCTGTCCTCGGCACAGCCTCCTGTGAAGAGCACGTTGTGCACGTAATCCTGAAAGCATCAGGCTAAAAAAAAGAAAGTCACGTCGCTGACACTAAACATGAAAGCAAAACCAAATTAAGCTCTCTTCTTTTCTTCAAGTAGAGAAAACCGGTGTTGGTGATGAAAACAAGTAAGACAATACACAAAGACGCAAAACCAGATCAAACCCTAGAAAGCATGCACAAAACTAATGAAAATAATTGCAAACTATGTGAGGTAGAATATGGAACGATAGGAGCCCTCAAAGAAACTCCCCCAAAACCAAAGAGCAACTGAAATGTGTGAGGAAAGAGAGTAATATTTCCTAAGCCAGTATTACAGCAATGAGGCAGTATTCATGATGTCACCTTGGGCCCTTCTTGCTGAGTTCTTGTGAAGAGCTCTGGGCCAGAGCTAAAAATATCAAGAAACAGGAACAATAAGGAGCTAGCGATGAGCTTCTGGCCAGGAGCTGGTCACGTGGGGCGAGGCAGATGGGAAGCGGGGCAGTTCTTAGCAAAGAACAGGAAGCGATGCTCCTCACGTGGGACCCAAAGGCTATCGCGTCAGGTGCAGGAGCAGAGAGGAGAGCTGAAGGCCTTGCCTGACTGGAGCCCCTGCTGCTGCTGCTTCCACTTGTTCCTGCCTCACAGGGTCCCTCCAGCTTCCCCAGAAACTGGCATTTTCCTCTTGAAATATAGTGTGGGCAGACAGAGGACTCTAATATTTTTTGAGGGTCTTGGAGGGCCTCCGGGAGATGTGGACCAGAAAATAGGAGGGAGTTTGATGGTCAAATCAACTTGAGAAATAGTATATATAAAACCTCCTTTGAAATCACTATGCTTATTAGCATATTCAAAGCTCTGAAACGTCCTGCTGCTGACACGAGTTTAATTAACCCCAAGGAATATGCCAGAAAGCTAGAGATCCGCGAAACGTGCTTTATCGTTCCTGCCTTACGGTTATTATTCTGAATAACAAGAACCATATTCGTGGTCACCAAATTTGCTTTGACGGACCTAACTGGTTGTGCCCATCTCTCTCACTGTCCTACGTTTCTGCCCTGAAGTTGCCTGTTAAATTGAAGGGAACCACTTTCTCCAAGGAGGTTATCTGCGCAGGTCTGCATCCTGCCTGGAGCCTCTGAGCATGCCCGTGGAAAACTGCAATACTCATTCTCAATGCATTTGTAGCATCCTGGGTGTCCCAAAGCACTTTTCCAGAAATTCTGTCACCTCTCCTCTCTCACTGTAATACAGTGATGTCACGTAGCAGGCTGAGCTGACTGCATTCTAGGAGTGCAGCAGAACAAGTGTGCTTCATGGAGGGCTTAAGTCAGCAAGCTAAAGAGCTGGGACAATTAAACCCCTACTTTCCACAGCGGCTTCCACCAGTCCGGAGTGTGCCCACTGCCTGCTTTGGAGGTGCTTACCCGCTGATCCCTTCTCATGTTTAATCTCTAATTGCTCAACGAGGATGCTGGCTGCACAGGTGGTTTTTTATTGAAAGACCTAAAACTCATATTATTTTTCGGTCCCTTGCTGAGTTGTCTGATGACTATACCATAGCCAACAGGATCAAGTCCAAATGCCTTAGCTTCTCTTCACATGTGACAGCCACGCAGCTTTCCAGCATCATCTCCCATCACTTTCCAGCCCTATGCCCTGTGCTCCAGCTCCCCACAACCACCCACCATTTCCCGAATAGGCTCTGCGTCCACCAGCTGCTGTCCCTCAACAGACACACTCTGTGTTCCGTTCCTGGCTGGCGTTCTTTCCTTTCTCTGCCTGCAAAGCCTTCCTCGGGACCCCAAGGCAGAGCTAGTTGCTTCTTCCTCTGGGTCCCACAGTACTCTGTGCCTAGTTTTAGGTAGCACTGATCATTTTGGAATTGCTCTTGTGTCTGCCGGGAGCTTCCTGAAATCAGGGCCTTTCTTGCATTCATCGTTGCACCTCCTGGGCCTCGCGCAGCACCTAATGGCACATAGATGATGCTTAAGAAACATCCATTGCATGGGTGACTCATTTAGGCACTATCTTTTACTGCGGGACCTCTGGATTTGATGTTTAGACAAGAAAGCTTCCTGATAACCAATCACCAGCAATCAATGGAGAGCCGGAGAGCTGTGAGAGGGAGGAGCCAGAGCTGGCACTCCCACTCAAGTGTGTGGATGGGACAGGTCTGGGCCCAGGGGATGCCTATCACAACCACTGCGGGGGAGGAGAGATATGTGAGATTTTTAAAAATGCTTTTAAAAAGGAAAATGGATTCATAGAGGATGAGAAACAACGGCCCAGAGGAAGAATGTATTCAAAGCGAGCCACACTGGATGAGAGAGAGGGAGGAGGAGCTAGGACAGGCCCACCTGCCCAGATGGGGGGCTCCTCCCACACTGTCGGGGGCTCTCCTTGGCTCAGGGACCGCCAGGCTGGGGGGCAGGCTGAATGCACCCCCCAAATACAGCCTCCATGGGACACACAGGGCTCATTGCCAGCTTCCCCAGAGAGGAAGGAAAGCTAATATATTGTTTGTTACTGGCTTTTCACCTATTTTTATGACGTTTTGTCTTCCTATTTAACTTTCCATGATTCGATTAAGATCTCTAAGAAGCATTTAGTTCCTTCTGAACTCTGTCTACCCTTGTTATCTTTCCTCAGAATTCCTGGACTCAAGGGGACCGGAACCAAATGTCCAGACGTTTAGCTCAGCCA
Source organism: Equus asinus (assembly GCF_041296235.1). Taxonomy (NCBI): domain Eukaryota; kingdom Metazoa; phylum Chordata; class Mammalia; order Perissodactyla; family Equidae; genus Equus; species Equus asinus. Next base: position 14,404,574 of record NC_091816.1, read on the forward strand.
TGCGAACAGCCTCCAGGAATTACAGGCAAGTGGGAAGACAAGTAGCAAACAGGGCAGGCAGCAGAGGCTGCCCCTATTGCCTCCTGAGAGTATCCATGTCAGAGAGTCAGAACTGATCGTGAAGCTATGTTTGTGTACAAAAATTGCTTTACCTGTTTGAGCCTAAAAATCCAGCCGTGCACAAAAGGAGATCATGGACCACAGCAATTAAAAAAAACTTCAGAGTTTATTTAGTTCTTCCCATCTCATTTCACAGGGTAGAAAGCAACAGTGGGAAAAGTGGAATTCAAACATTTATAACAGACGTAATAGAATTCTGTGGCTATTTTCCCCTGGAGAGCTTCGACTCAGTTTAAGGTACTTTAAAATAACTGCCATTTCTGATTTTATTCCGAAGCAGGACAGCAAAGATGAGGATAGGGACTGAAGTAAGAAAAGCATGCTGAACAATGGACACGAAAGCAGAGCGATGGAGAAGAATGTGCCTGTGCTTATTTAGATAATTCCACTCTAAGGAAATCCTCGTATGGAGGAAACACCACAAAATATTGATGAATTAAAGGGGCATACTGAGTTGCCCATGCCTTCTTAAAATGTGCTCATGAACGGATCCAGTGATTAAGGTTACATATCTTAATTGTTAATTCAATAAACGTCATTGAGCATCTACTCTGTACTAAGTCCATGGGGATTAGAGTAAAAGAAAGGATATAAATACGAATTAGGAGAAGAGCAAACACTTATTGACGGGGACCGTGTTTCAGGCACCGGGCCAAGCATTAGCTCATTTAATCTTAACAGTAAGTCTGATTGTTTCTCCATGTTATAGGTAAGGAAACTGAGACTGAAGACAATGTAGTAACTTGCCCAAGGTCACAGAGCTGGTAGGTGGCAGTGCTGAGTTTCTGATTCACTTTAGCTTGAGTTCCTAAGCTTTATGTTCTCGTGACTTCCATGAGACTAGATCCCTGGAACTTGTAGTTGAGTGGGTGGGGCACCCCTCAGCAAAGAGTCCATAGGATAAAGGACTCCAAATGCGAAAGGGATGGTTGAGGAAGAGTCATCGGGAAGGTAGCTAGAGCAGGAGCTTAAATAATGAGGGAGGAGATGTCTATTTGGAAAGAGGTGGGGAAAGGCACTTTAAGCACAGTGCCAGGATAAACAGGAGTATCCTGCCTGATGCTAAGGAAGAGCCAGATGGTACTAGGATCAGACCAACATACCCCAGGGGCTCAGATTTGGGCCCAAAACCAGTTTAAGAAAGCAAAAAATCTTGATGCAATCAGGATGAGGAGTAAGATCTGTGGACCATTGGTGGAAATTGCTCATGGCCATCAGAGCTCTAGCTTCATGTAGGTTGGTCCACCATAGCCGTCTCAGGTAGCAAGCTGGACGCTGCTCTGGGGTAGACTAGCCTAGGGGGTTGTGCAGGGTTGGCGAGCAGCTAGACAGAGCTGCCAAGAACCAGGGAAGTTACTGAAGATAGTGTCAAGTTAGTGCCTCTTTAAAGCAACCTCCTTTGCCATAGCCCATGGCTTTATTCAGATAAGCAATGTGCTGCAGTCAGGGGATCTGGAAGAATGACAAGAAGCATGACAAAGAAAAGGCTGGGGTACACACGTGCTATTTATGCCCAAGGTTCTAGCAGAGTTTGCTCTTTGTTCATTGCTATATGCTTACTCAAGTAAGTCATCAAGTTTATATGATAAAGACCACAAATTATGGCTAACATGTGGACACCAGCCAACTGAGCAGCCCCAGGGTCTCTGGGAATATTTGCTCACTTCTCCTTAGAGAGGCATTACTATTTTTTCTTGCACACCCTGGATTTTCTCTTTTTCCATTTTCTGCCCTTAATCATCTCTAATGCTTCCTCTTCCATTCTTCTTGCAATGTCTCCCATCAGCCTCTGGTGGACTAGATCCATGGCTGCACCTCCAGGTCCAGGCTTTTACCCTGAAGGGCGTGCCCCCTTGTGGTCACGGACCACCTGAACCTGAATTCCCTCAGAGAGCTGGATTAGTGCAGACCCCTGGGCCACACTGCAGACCCACTGAAACAGTCTTGCTAAGCTCGAAGCTGCATTTTAAACAACTCTTCCAGGTCACATTTTGCTCACTAAAGTTTGAGAACCACTGCCCTGGGAACAAAGATTCTGGAAATGACAATGACCCAGGGCTCATCCTTTCCCTTTGTTTTGTGTTTACTTGTCTGTCTCCTCTGTTAGACTATGAGTCCCTAAGGATAGGAATCATGTTCTACTCAGCTCTCAAACCCTGGGTCTTGGGCAGTGCATGGGTTTGTGGCATGAATAAATTGTTAGTGTGTAGAACTCTGTACAATGTTTGTGGAATGAATAAATTGTTGATGTGTAGAGCTCTCCTCTCCCTCCTTGCCCTCTTCTCCTATCCTTTCCTCCTCTCTTTTCTCTTTGGGCCCCCTCGGTCTTGGGCACAAAATGCAAATGTTTTAAGAGATGGTTAATGTTTAAAGGGAGAGAGTCAGACCTTGGCAGCGCCATGGCAGGTTGCTCAACTGGCAAACAAACCCACCTTCTCCTGTTCTTTCCTAAGCCAACAGGAAGCAGCCAGAAGACGGTCACTCACCCAGCAGCGGCTCAGACCAGCATCCAACCCGCCCCACACAGCAATTGTGCAATGTGGATGCAACAGTCTGAGGCTATAAGCAATCTTTATTAAGAAGTCCTATCTGACATTGAACAGGCCTGGTAGTTGGCCTTTATTTGTTGCCCCTTCAAACAAGTGGAGAAAAATTTTTAAAAGTGTCACTTATAGAATCTAAGCCTGAGGCGAAGTATTCTATCTCCATCTTTGACTTCTGCCAGTTCTTGCAGGTCGAGGCTGCGTCGTGGGGTCTCCATGGGGCTCTGATGCTTTCTGCTTATCATTAGCCAATACGTCTCTGAGTCCCACTGATGTAACGATAATAAGGAAGATCGTGATAGCAATTCTTTAGTGATTCTTTTTTTCCCCCATTCCTATCACCCCTATGCTTGTCTAGTCTCTTATCTCTTATGCGTGGACCACTGTAGCTCTTTCCATTTTGATAGATGGCCCTACCTCCCTCCAGTCTACAGATCGATTCTCTTACACACTTGTTTTTTTCACATTTTTCTCCTGTTCAGAATTTGTCAATGACTTCCCATTACTTATAATGGTGATCTACAATGTTTTTAATGCATACGCTATTCTTAATTTATATATTTATTTATAAATTAAATGCATGTGCTACTATCAATCCATATGAACTATTAGAAAAGCTTACTTTCATTGTTAATTTCTGACAAACGTAAAGATAAATAGGAGTTTTAATATTTTCTCCCTGTATCCTAACGGATAATTTTGAATACCGCACAGTGGACACCACCAAGGATAGCTGAGATTGAATCGTTTTGCTGGGCCATCAAAGGCTTGTGAGAGCTAGGTCCACGTCAGTCCTTCCTTTGCTCAACATTTTTTAGAGACCACTATAGCCCAGCACTGGGCTAGGTGGAGGGTAATATAGGTAGTCACAGCCCCTATGGATGAGGAGCTGACAGACCAGTGGAGGAGGTAAACACATTAATAAATAACTCTTGGAGAGTCGTATACATCGTCATAGAAGTTTGTATGAGAACTTACAGGAGAACAAAGAAATAACTTTGCCTGTGAGAGTTGGCAGGCCTGGCATACCTTCCCTTCCCTGGATGTGCTACCCACGGATGTCTCTCCCTTCTCAGGGCCCCTATGAAGATGATGGCCTGTTCCACTCAGGAGGCCCCAGACCGATGGCCACAGCCTTAAGACAGCAGGAAGAGCCCCTCCCCAGAGTGTAAAGTTCAAGAATGTCTGGTGTTAGGACTAAAGCTGACAAGGGCTCAACTCCGTGTCTGGGATCAATGGTCATTGGGAAACCTTCTTGATGAGATCAGGATGCCTCTCACCTATCAAAAGTCAATCAACCCAAACTTTAGTAAAAAATTAAAGTTTTGAAATACAGCACAATTTCAGATGCATGTAGTACAATGAATCCCAAATTGGAGAGTAAGAATTTTTCATTTCTTTATCTCCATAGTTTGCAGGTGGGGGACACTGCCATCTACTTTCTCTCTTTATTATGCTTTCATTAAGAAATTAATGTTTTTACAGTGTTCCAAAATAAGCTATTCACTGTTTAGGTTCATTAGCTTGTCTAGCTCCTCTCCTAAGAAGCTTCACCTTAAAAATCTCCTTTGAAGAGATTTCGTTCATTTAATCAACCTTAATTGTCCCTAATGATTGCCAGGCACTGACCTTGGCTAGCTTTTCATTTCTAAAGGATTTTCCTTCATACATGAAAATGATGCAGACATCACCATCTCTACAATGGGTACCTTGGGTAGTTTTGCCCAAGAGGGATGATGGACTTACCCTGAGCCATCTACACTTTCCCTCTTGTGACCAGGGCCAGGCATTTATAACATCCTTGGTCCGTGTTTGAGGTGGCCTGTGTTTGAAGACTAGAGCTTTCCTCTGCAGAATAGAGCTCTACTCTGTGCCATGCTCAAACAGCAGTGTTGAGCTTTTAGCCCTATGTGCTAACAAAGGGAAATAATCATTCAGAGAGAAAACATTGTGTTGAATTAGAAATGACAGAGATCTTCATCTGAAGTGGGAAAAGACTTCTTGAGATCATAAAAATGAAATGACAAACACAAAGTGTAGCTGTGTGGGGCAGCTGACACCCTGGGAGACAGCAGAGTGTGGTAGACAATGGACTGGATCCAAGTCAGAGACTGAACTGCTGGTCTCAGCTCTGAACTCCAGCCATCTTCTTGAAAAGCTCACACCCTTTCTGGCTCTCCATCTTCCCCTCTGTCAAAAGAAGGTACGAGGTGGTTGCTATCTAGGAACCTGGCTCTGAAAGACTGCATTCATTTCATCATAGTTCCACACAGTACCAGCAAAAGCAAGATTCATGAGGTCAGCACTGCCTCTTGCACGGGTATATCTGAAATCTGGCTGTTTTCATCATTCCAGTCTAGAAAAGTGTTGTTCATCTGCCATTTCCCCTTGGAAATACTTTGGAAGGGAAGAGGATGAAGCAAACATTCTTTGCTCTCTGCTCTTCTCATCCAGGCTTCATTCTGCGGCTCTTCTAATAGCTTCACACAGGAGGGAGGATGGGAAAGAAGAGAGAAACATACAAGGGAAGCAGTTATCTAACTCCTCATCAGAGACAGAAGGAGCCAGGAACCATTGCTCCACTCAATCATGGGAGTTGACTTTAGAGTCTTGAGTACTATGTTTAAATATTCTTCATCACAATTCTCCTCTTTGCAAATGACAGTGATAAAGCCAGCTTACCTCACTAAGGTATTATGGGAGAACTAGTGACAAAATTTAAACGCACACTGTCCCCAACGAACTGTTTGTGAGCTAATTGCCATATATAACATTAATTGTTTCTTACCTGAGCAGGAGTGGCCCCCAAATAAAGGCCTTCATCCCATTCTCCCTACAGGAGCTATGCCCAGGCAGTACTGGCTAGGGAGGCAGGATGGTCTGCTGCCGTTATTATGAGGGCCCAATGAACCTCTTAGGCACGACAAGCAGCCTAATTGAGGCTGAAGGCTGGCCTCCAGTTTAAGACCACAGATCCAGTCAGCACGGATGCTCTAGCTTAGGCAGTGAAGAGCTCAGCAAATGGCAAGATAGTCTAGGAGCATCTGAACAAGATGGCCTGTGGGCTGGGATTCAAGTAATTTCACCAGTGGGGGACACAAGTCAGAAAATACCATGGATATGTATATTCGTTTATATTCATACACTGTCCATATATCATTTATTTATTAATGCTTATTTACATTTAGACTTATCACAACCACTGGAGGCTGATCCTCCGTCCAACCATCTCCTGTGGTTTGTCTCTAGTAGAGGTTGGCAAACCGCAACCCGTGGGCCAAATGCCACCTAGGGCTTGTTTTCATGTGGCCCATGAGCTGAGAATGATTTTTACACTTTTAAAGCGTTGTAAAAACAACCCACAAAGAAGAACGTGCCACAGAGACCTTATGGGATACACAAGGCCTAAAATATTTACTACCTGGCCCTTTGTGGACAAGCTTGCCCACCCCTTGGTCTTATTGGTCTCTTGTGTATAATATGATTTATGGTTGTTTTCTCATTTTGTCCTGTCAGCCACCCTGTGAAGTAGGTAGGAGAGTTGTTGTGATGTCCATTTTAAAGAGGAGGATATAGAAGCCTGGAACAGTTACCTAACTACTCCGAGGTCATGGACATGGTGGACAGGCTGGGAGTAGACCCGAGGTCCCCTAAGTCCCATCTGGGACTCTTATCAGTGGATCACGGAGAAAATGACTGACCCAGTTTATCTTCCCAGGGAGAAAAAAAATTGAATTGCATCCAAACTGATTTGGGAGGATTGGGTCTGTCCGCCCTTTCTCAGCAGGCAGCTCATTGGGGAGAAAATCGTGCAGAGTATTTGGAAATGCTAGACGTGTTTACTTAGCCTCATTACAGACTCAGGCGGGACAAGCAACAAAGTTCACATTCCCCTGCAGCAAGGTCCCAACTCCCCAGGCTGATGGTGGCCCTGCAGTTGCATGGCACTCATACAAATGGCTGCTTTCTCCCTTCTGCTTTGGCTCCCCCATTTCATTCACTCCCCTCTGCACCCTCGGTGAGCCTACCCTGTGAGGAGCAGCTGGAGGCAATGAATGCCCACATTATCCAGCCCCGGCTGTCAGCAGCCACAGGCCCGGGCGGGCAGCGGCAGCTGGTGTGGAGCCCTGTGTCCCCGACATAAACAGCCAGCCAGGCTGAGTAGCTGCTTGTTCTCCTTGCTGCGCTTGACCAAGGTCTTCCCGACCCTGGGACCCCCCTGCTGCCCCAGGGCTGAAGAGGGGCTTTGTGCCCTTAAATTAGCCCTTAATCTAGCCCTTAATCCTCCTGAATGCTACCAAGGTGGAGACCTGTCATAAAGGCACCCATGGCCACTGGTCTCGAGTTACCTACAGGCAGAGAGATCAGAAGCTGCCAAGGTGGATGATTTAGGAAGTTTGGGTACAAACGGTAGGAGGTTGGACTCGGTGCCTTTGGGGCTTTTCTAAGAACTTACAATTCCAGGTCTTCAAATATCTTCCTACTGGCCTGCTATGGAGTCAGAGAATGCTGCTCTTAGAGATGGGCCTCTAAGGAGCCAATCGGTTCAGTCACGAATTTAGTCATTCTGGTCATTTAGTAATTTAGTCCCCACTGTGCAGAGACCAAGCCCCAAAGGAGGAAGAACAGAGAAGGGAAAAGGAGGAAGACAGGCAAGAGGGGGTCCCTGTTGACTAAGTCAGAGCCTGAGAGCCCTGAGGATGCAGAATGAGACACGAAGGGAGGGGTCAAGGTCAGGGAGGGGCATCCACAGTCCTGAGGGGGCTGCAGGAGTAAAGTCTTGCTCTCCTTATAGGCGGCCTTGATGTTTCCTCCTATTTCCTCTTGAAGTGGCTCAAACCTAAGGAAGTCTTCTCCACGCATCTTCATGCAAGTCAACGTCTTCCCGTCTTGACCCCAGCAGCTGCCCTGTCCTTTCTTCTTCACTGTCACAGAGGTCACAGAGGTCCTTTTGCACGCTCTAGTTCGGAATCTGCAAGTCTTATCTGAAAGAGCGCGTGGATCTTTAGCTCCTTTCTCAGGACTCACCCCTCCCTGCCTAGCACTTCTTATGGCCCTTCTTTCTTTCAACCTTGAGTTACAATTTTCGGAGCCCTGCCCTTCTTCTGACTTTAGCCTGAGAGCCACTTGAGGGCTGGGCCCCGTCTGACTCAGCAGCACCAGCCACTTGTCTAGCCCGTAGTAGACAAGCAACAAATATGGAGCCACTGCAGTATTTCCTCATGATTCTTCCAGCCGGTTACTAAGAAAAACTTTTAACAGTCTAGGTAAGAGCCAGCTAGGGGATTTAGATCAGCTCTAAGTCTAAGAAAGACTCTTTCTAGTCCAGAAACTTCTTTTTTTAAAATTAATGTTATTCAGGACATCAGGTTGCATCAGACACTAACAGACATTTCCAAACTTCTTGGCAATGCACCCGTCCAATACTTCTGCCAGTGCAAACACTGCCAAGGATGGGGGAGAAGAAAGAGCCTTCTTTTTCTTTCAAAGTCATTCACATATAAAGATCAGCTAAGGTTTATAGGAGACAATGCTTACAAAGGGGCTCACAATGCTTTAGCTCTGAAACTGCTTTTTTCTCTCTCAGTCATATACCATGCAGGCCCCTTATTACACCTGCCAGGAGAGATAACTTGCTGTGTCTGCCTATTTGCTGAATCACTGTTGATTTGAACTCAGCAAATGGCAACAAAACGCTGTTTTAATGAGATTTTAAAGTTCAGCTGTGAAAATGGAAAAGCACCCAGCACCCAACCACTCAACCACCTGAGAATATTGCACTGAAATGTACTTGTCACTCACAGGGGTTCTATTTGTGACCCGTCAGATTGCAGTAATGGGAAAGAACCACAGGCAGGAAGGATGGGGAGCCCTTGGCTTGCTAGGGACGCCCTTGGGAGAATCAAATAAATAATGTTTGCAAAGTGTCCAGCATAGTGCATGGTAAGGAGTAGATGCTCACTAAATGTTGGTTGTCCCGTCTTCACTCCTTTTTCTTCTCTTCTCTTAGATCTCATCTGAGCAGGGTTCATTGCCATGTTCAGTATTCTTCAATACAGAACTCAGAGTATGAATGCTTTCATAGCTCTGAATAATTGCATAAACGCATTCACTCAGACACTAAAAGAAGACCATGCAGGGGCCAATGATGAGAATGTGCCACAAATCAAGAGTTATGATTAATCTAATTCTATGTACTCAAGATCTACTAAAAACAAAAATATAAATTAATCTTTTATTATTTCAATCAATCACTTAGGCCCTAATTTGTCCTATTAGTAGGAAGTCAAGTATCACCCTCTTGAGGGCCTCTATTTCTCATTCAAAAAGTATTCCTATGTCTCAGGGCTAGCTCAGTCCAAAAGTGCTGATGCTCAGTCCTGGTTTCAAATCCAGGCACAGGCGGAACCAAAAACTCTTACTGGTCAACTCCAGTTTCTCCACGTCCATGCCACGCAGTATTGTAGACAAAGCTTCACGTGGCACAGTCCATAGATGCTTGCCCATGCAGTGGCAATGCCCTGAGTTTCTGCCCAGGCCAAGTAGTGCTCTGCTCCTGAACTCCGGTATTCCATCTCCAGCATCAGCCACATGCTCTGCAGAAGGCAGTCTACCCTGAGGTTCCGAAGCTGACAGATGCGTGCCGATAGAGCAGGCAGGTGCAGAAATGAGTGGCATGGACTGGATTTAAGAAAAAATCAGTACACCGGCTTTACAAATGTTTAACTTTAATGCGAGCAGGTTATATATATATGTGTGTGTAATATTGATTACATTTTATATTTATAAAAATACAAATTGAGACCTAGAGATGTTTAATAATAAATCAAAACAAATGTTTGTAATTCTTTTCTTCTTTAATGTGAAAATGGAAAACTGACACCTTGTCTTCTGTACCAAAATGTCTAGTGTTCCATTTTGTGTTCTGAGCATGAAAAGAATATGTGCACTGTTAGAATTCTGATACATCAATCGTATCATGTTTAGTTTTCAGTACTATTTTGCCCTAAAATTCAATAATGTTAATTTATAGTGCTTCCTTTCTTCTATTAAGATTAATCGAGAAAAGTAAACAGCAGTGTTATTTCATTGTGATTAAGTCTGAAATACACTTGTAGGAGTTCAGTCTTCAAATCTACAGTTTTGAGAAAGAAGTTCAGGCTATTACTTTTATTTCTGGAAAGCTCATTCCACTGTAGTTAAACCGGATTATTCCCAACAAAATGAGGTTCTCAGTGGTAGTTTTTTTAGAAATGAGTGAATTGATCTTACATTTTTTAGCTACAGTGTATAGATCCATAACTCACGGACACTCTTGAAAAGAAAGATTCCAAGTGTTTCAGTGGTCTAGTTTTTCTGAGTTGGATGGAGATTTTTCCTTGGATCATATGAACAAGTCGGTTTCTTTCAACAATACAAAAAACTGTTCCCAACCCAAAACCGCTTAAACTGATCCAGCCAAACTCCATGAAATACAGCAGAATATGACATCCGTGCCTCAGTAGGGTCACACAAATCATTGCCTATCAGCAGTTGAAGCCACAGAAGCATATCCAGTGCTGGTGTTATTTACTACATCCCTGACATTTTCTAGTCCTAACCTTTTACTACTAAGCTATTGGTGGTGATTAAAGTAATGAAGAGGCATAAGTTCTATGTCTTTATTCATGTTGCCTTACTAAGTTCACAATAAGTCTGACATTAACGCCAATCAGATCACAGATCACAACATGTAAGCAGGCAGATTAATGTTGACTAGTCTACCTTCAAACTATCAAGATTAGCCTGGCACCCAAAAATAAGTCATTTCCTGATAATTATGTCCACCATAACGGTATCATATCCCAGCAACCTTCTAGCCATGAATCCTAATCAACTCCATGAAAAAAGATATATACGCTGTCTAGTATATGTAGTATATATGTGCTAACTCATCAGCTAAAACACTAGAAATTATTTAACTTTCTTGTATAATTTGTGCTGTAGATTCTTAGCCATATTTTTACAACACTAAGCGACAGGACTTCTGGTTGCTTCTGTTTGGGATATATCATGTCTGTTGCATTCAGTAGACAGTCTTTAACAAACTCACCATCTATCAGTGGTTTTGATGCCCAGGAAAATTTTCCTTTAATGTATTGTGGCATTTAACTACAGTGTCATTCAGTGTATTCACATAAAAAAAAAACACACACACACTTTTAAAATGCCTGCCTTCTTTTGAGTTTAGAGTTTTTCATCATGCATCTTTTTTCATACAGAACGTAGTCAAGACCGTATTTTATGGCATAACGTATATTTTTTTGACATAAAACACAACAACCTTCTCTGGGTACCTTTCATTTCAGAAAAGCAGTGCACGGGACTTTAGTAGATCTGGTGTGTGACATTGAACCAGGCAACTTAACTTATCTGGGTCTCAAATTCTTTGTAAATGATGGCTGGTCACCGGATAAACTCTAAGGTCCTACCAATTCTAATATTTAAAATTTTTATGGCCCTAAGTCCTAATGGATCCTTGTGGTCCCAGTGACTCCTCTATCTTAGAGGCAAGCTACCTGCAAGAGAGACTTTTTCCCAAGGAAAATGAGCCTGTAATACTCACAGCAAAGCAGTAGAATTATTAGCAGCTCTAGCATTGCCTAACCTTCGATGTGACCACCTGCAAAGTATTTCATTGTTTTTCACTTTGTGTCCACCTTTATACAAACTAAAGAAAGGGAAGAAGGAAGATGGGGGAAATGGAGGTGGGAGGGAATCTAATGTTGTGCACCTACTGCAAAGTCAGGAGTATGCTTGGCCTTTGATATACAAGGTCTCATTTAATGCTCCTGATAAAACCATGTATGCAAGAGATGGTAGTATCCTCACTTTACAGATAAGGAAAAGAAGCTCAGAGAACTTAAGTATTCTGGCCAAGGTGACACAATTAGCAGCAGATCCAGGACTTGAGCAGCTCAGTTTGGCCCCAAAGCCCATGTTGTATCCATTATTCATTGCGTGATTCTTGGTTCTAGTGCACAGGATTCCTTGCTAGGGAGTGTCCTTCGGTCACCCATCTTCTAGGAAGTCCATGCTAAACAAGAATTCTCTCTTCTCTTATGCTCATTGGGCCTGGAGGTTATGGATCAACCTTGGATCAACCGGCCAGAATGAGGAGAGACAAAGCCAGGATGAGGAGCCTGGTGTGGAGGTAAACAAGGCCAGAAGCTGAAGGTCCAGGCAGAGTCCCGAGTCCAGGCTGGGTGAGTCTGTAGGAGGCAGGGTCAAGAAGAGGCTGACAGTCAATGACCAACCAGGAGAGGCAGTGAGCCAGTCCAAGGCACAAGATCTCATCGTACGTAGGTGCTGCCGTACCTTGTGCCTCAACTCAAAAGTGGTGACTGTCAGAGAGTCAAGTCCTTTTCAGAAGGAGATGGAAAAACCAACCAATCATACTGATTTTATACCATCTAACACCCCGTGCTGGCTGGCATTGACAGAACATCAGTGGTTAGCTATAGTAAGAGGTAATCTCTTGATGGCATTTGGCATTTGCTTCTTTTCCTTCTTCCTTCCTTCCTTCCTCTCTCTCCCTCCCTCCCTCCCTTTCTTCCTTCCTCCCCTTCCTCATGTTTATCATGAACATTGAAAAAAAAGACAGAAAACAAAAGAAACCAACAGAAAGAATTATAATGAAAAACTACAGTTGCCCACCCACCCTTCCCCATGCTCAGCCCTAGTTGTTGGAGGTAAATGCTTTCTGCTCCTCATTCTCGTGGTTACCAACCTGACTCTAAATAATTTATATACTATTTCTTGACTTACTAATCCAAGACATTGTCTAGTCACTCAAAGGATTTAACTCACTTTTTCCTCCCCTCTTCTCCTCTTCCCAATTTTTGACAATTATTTTTGTTCTACTATTTATTTCCTTTGTCCTTTTGGAGAATGTAAACATATATTTTCATATTCCATCACCCTTAGAAACTGCTTCTTTTTTTTTCCAGCTTCATTGAGATATAATAGACAAATAGCGTTGTGTAAAGTTAATGTGTACAACATAATGATTTGGTTCATATATATATTATGAAATATTGACCACAGTAAGGTTAGTTAACACATCCATCACCTCTTATAGTTAGTTTTTTTGTGTAATGAGAACATTTGAGTTCTACTCTCTTAGCAACTTTCAAGTACACAATACAGCATTGTTAACTATCATCACCATGCTATACATTAGATCCTCAGAACTTGTTTATCTTAAAATTGAAAGTTTATTACCGTTGGGCCAACATCTAGACATTTTCTCAACCCACCAACCCCTGGCAACCAGCACTCACCATTCTAATCTCTGCTTCTATGAACTTAGCTTTTTTTTTAAGATTCCACATATAAGTGATACCATGTGGTATTTGTCTTTCTCTGTCTCACTTATTTCATTTAATATCCTCGAGTTTCATTCATGATGCTGCAAATGGCAGAATTTTCTTTTTTTAATGGCTGAAGATTATTCCATTATATACATGCACCACATCTTCTCTATCCATTCACCTGTCGGTGAACTCTTAGGTTGTTTCCATGTCTTGATTATTATGAATAATGCTGCAATGAGCACAGAGTTCAGGTATCTCTTCAAGATAGTGATTTTGTTTCCTTTAGATACATACCCAGTAGCGGGAGTGCTGGATCACATGGTAGTTCTATTTTTAATTTTTGAGGAACCTCCATACTATTTTCCACAATGGCTGTATCGATTTACATAGAAAGTGCCTCTTGATTTCCAAATAAATTAGATTAAGATATGAGTGCTCCACCCTTCTTCTCCCCATATCCTTCTCATTTTCTAACATGTGGAATTTGTTTTTACATTGTCAGAGTTGATCATATTACATTTTTTTTCTCTAACCATATTTCAGTCTTCTGTGTTCTATTAGGCTGATTTTCAAAGCTGGAACCCAATAAACTTTATGTTAATATAAACTGAAATTATTGGTACATACATTAATCAATATTTTCCATAAATATTGAGATAGCACTGAGCTAGAATTATACTATGGGCTCAATGTCATGAAGCATGTGCTGTGCCCTCAGGGTAAATGGATTCCATTCATGACACTCCCCCATGCCCCAGTACCATGCCACTGTTTGATGGGGCTTGTTAGTGGGCAGGCTTCACTTTGGTGTGAGCAGAAAGAGGAGTCTGGCTAGAAAACTCTTGAAGTCAAAAGTGTGTGTGTGTGGGGGTGGGGAGGAGTTGGCTACACCGAAGTCTAGACGCCCTGATTCTCAGAAAGGACGTTCAACATCTGCAGAGAAGGGAGCTCTGATTTTTGCCTGGAGGTTTAGCTGCCAAGGCTCCAAACTCCAGGATGGGTGAGGAGAGTGTGGGGCGCCACCAACTGGTCAATTCATCTGCAGAAAATCTCTACAACCTCGCCCCTCTTACCACCATTCTAGAATATGGCTTCCTTGATCTGATTATCCATCAACAGGCGTTTATTTTCTTTACTTTTTCTGAAAATGTATTGGGATCTCTCCTCCACTGTCTTCTCCAATTACCTTGACTGTTACGAGTTTATTCCCACGTTGTTATTTTACTGAGGTCTCCGGAAGGAGGAGTAAACCATGGTCATAGGTGTATCTTATTTTATTTCTGATTGTAACATAGTTCAACTTGGTTATAAAGAAAAATTTCAAACCATCAAGAAAAATATAAAAAGGAAAGGAAAAATCCATATAATCCTGCAACTTGGAGATAACCACTGTTAATATCTTGATAAAAATCCTTCCTGAATCTACCAGCTTTTCTGGCTCTGCGTGAAATTTTCAGAGGGGCTTTGCCTATAATTTTCTCTCTGAGTCTTCACTTCTTGGGGAGCCATTAAGCCAAAGATGGGAATAAATAGTTAAATGGGGTGCTCCTCATGTTCTGTGTTGTAGCCACAATGCAGAACTTCCTTGAAAGAGGAAGCATTTAAGGTAAGAGATTTTTTTCCCCAGGATTATCCGTCCTTCTCTACTTTGACTGCTTCTGACTTTTGGAGCATCTTATGGTGGACACGTTGCGTCCCCTAAGCATGCCGAGTCCATCTGCAGAGATGGGCTTTCTTAGAGCAGATTCTTCTGGACTCTTCTTTCTCTGGGTCAGAGTGTGAGCATATGAAATATCAGATAGTTTGGTTTATGAAATTGACATTTCACAGATTGATCAGGCTCACAAGTATTCTTATGATTTGAAAAGAAACATTGCCCATCTAGTTTCCTTTGCCTGGTGTATGGGCTTTCTCTCTGAAGCACAGATCCTGGGGTGGAAGGGAGAGGGCATGGCACAGAGCTGGTCAAGATTCAGAAAGCTGAGAGAGAAATACTCATGGAATAGCTGTTCTGACCATTCTGCTTCCCTTTAGGAACAAGCTCTTTCTCTTTCTCCTATCTTGCTAGAGTTGTGTTTGTCTGCTTGTTTGCTTTGGATGTGAATTAGAAAAGAGACAAGTTGGACTCTTCTCCAATTGATTGCTGCACCAGCTAGAAGTAGCAGGAACTAGCTTTTCCTTCTGCTGTGTGGGGTGACTGGGTCAGAGATGAGAGAACGCTCCACAGGCGTGGGCCTGACAGACCCAATTACTTGGTTCTTCACATGAGCGGTCCATGCAGGCACCCATGCGAAGGTGTCAGATGGCTCTGTGCTTCTCTGGGCCTTCAGTCAACTCGCCGAGTCTGCACTTTGCCTCTGACTTGGCCCAAGCTCCTGGCAGAGAAGAGGCTGCAGAGCGGGGACAGCCTCAGTCTCTCAGGCACAGACAGGCTTAAAGGAACAAAACCGTCACGTTCCCTGTCTGAGGAGAACTATGGAATTTTCCTTAAGTGTTGATTCTTTTCTCCTTTACTCCCTTGTGAGACACTTTAGACGAACTCTGCCACCAGGATGCTGAGGCTCTGTGCCCAGGCCGTCAGAGTGCAGAATTCTGCCTAACGATGACAGCTTGGAAAATGTGCTCTGTGAGGCCAGGGCGCATTCTCTTACAAACAGTTGTCAACTGTCACAGGGATCAGGAGACAGAAATCTCTCAGCTTCACGAATAGCCAGATAATTGGAGTATTTGCTGAAACTTTGATCGAATCACACATTTTTTTTGAGTTATAGTTCTTGTGGAGATGGACCATTTTATGGTTATTGTGGAAGTGAATTCCTCTATAAGAAATGTGCATGTTCTGAATTTGTTCTTCTGGCCAAAAATTCTGTAGCTATAGCCTGGCAGTGAACGCTTTCCAACTTTTTTTTTCCTCAGTGCATCAGCTGATTGGACTGAGATGTCAAACGTGGAAATAGGAACACAAGAATAGAAAAGTCACCTTGCCAAGCTCTCCACACCCAGGAGAGAACTGGGAAGAAAGCAAGGGCCCCAGGAGAACAATTATTTACCCTTCTAGACTCAACTCTCTTCCTTTATGCAGTGAAGGCTTCTTGGACCCTGAGAGGTAGAATTGGACTCGCTGATCTTTGTGTTATGCAATATATTTCTTATTACACATTTTGCAATTATTTGTTTATGTTCTTCTTCCCTATTCGAATTTGAGCCCCTTGAGGGTAGAGACTCTTACCTATTTTTGTATCTCTATCACTGAGTACAGCATCTTACACATACAAGCTAAAAAAAAAAGTGTATTAAATGAACAAATGAATGAATGAATGGCATGTGGATCACAGACTTTCCTTTCCAATTCACAAGTCCAAAAATGCTGTTGTCTCCTTGAAGCATGTTTTCAGGCCATTAGTAATAACAAAACAACAGCTACAATTTATCCAGCGCTTAATCTATGCCAGGGACCATGCTAAGCACTTTATACATGGTATCTCATTTAACCTTGATCGCTCCCCTAAGTTCATATATATTGTTATGTGATCTTAGGGTGCCCTGTACTTCCCCATTGTACTATCCATCACACTTACAAATAACTGTTCTCTATCTTTCCTTGGACTGAAAGCCCCTGAGAGCAGAAACCTTATCTTTTCTTATATGATGCTTAATCCTCCACATATGGGCTACATATGTGTAACCTGTATAATAAATGCCATGTAAGACATACTGAATTAATTTTTGTTACTGTAGTGAATTCTTATAAATCCCTGTTAGGTGTTATTGTGAGTATTCCCCAGTATAATTGTTGCAATCCTTTAGCTCTGTTCCTTTCCATTGCTCAGACAGAACATGAAAGCAACACTCAAATTCTCCTCCTAGTAGCTGAACACATTGGTGACCTCTATTATCACCATTAGGTTACTCTGTACCTCAAGCCTTGAAAGAGACGCCTCCCTGCTCCTTTTGGTCACTGTCAACACACCTGTGCTGTTGTCTTCACCAATATGACATTGCTTATAGGCGTTGCCACTGCTGTTTTGGGATCCCGGGCACCAACAGAACCAGACCGAGGTAGGCGCATCCGCAGGCAAGACAGGGCAGGACAGGGTTCAGTGCAGAAAGTGCAAGAGTCCGATGTTGACATCACCACTCCCACCAGTCTCAGGTGTGTGCCAGCTTAGAAAGCTTAAGGCACTTCCACTATCCTGGGAGGAATAAGGTGGGTCTCCACTTCTACCAATCGGAGGGAGGGAGCTAGATTCCATCTCCAGCCAATTTTCCCCACTGATTACCACACCCAACGGTTCCACCCTAATAGGATTTTCTGCACTGTGTCTAGAGGTTTGTTCTGCTCAGTGGGGCTCCTTGCTATCATCATAGATCCCAACTTCTCCTTACTGCTCTATTTTTGAGCGCAACCATCTCTTCGTGGTCTATTCCTAAGGCCAGGAAAGAGTTGAGTAATTTCCGCAAAGTGGGCTAGGAACATTCCCAGTGTAGCCGGGCGCTGAACCAAGTTTCTGAAAATGGGATGCTCACTGTGTGGCATTCTCTCATTCACCTTCATGAAGTCCAGAAATCCAGATTACCTCCACAGATCCTGGCCAGACACTCCACTGACCTCTGGATCAGGGATCTAACCATTTCAGAAAGAAATTGGCCAAGAGTGGCAGAAGTGTGATTTCAGCTGGCACTGGCAGTGTCTGGTATTTCAGGCTTGTGGCTGGGATCATGTAGAGGAACAGTGGCAACTCAGAGTTTCCATTATAATAACAACCTCCAGATGCCTATTTAAAGTGCCTAGGCATTTGTTTTAAAGCTTGGGAGGCAGCATTGACAGTGGAAACAAACTGGACTAAGGTCTGGGGGTCTTGGTCACCCACTGTGTGATCTTCACAGAGTCACTCAATCTTCTTGGATTCCGTTTTCTCATCTATAGCGTGAGGGACTTGACAGGATAGAGGTGTTAGCTAATGCTATGGCAGTAATCATTTTGTAATATACCAATGTATCAAATCAACACGCTGTGCACCTTGAACTTACACCATATTATATGTCAATTATATCTCAGTAAAGCTGGAAAAAAATGAGGGAGTTGATCGGTTCATCTCTGAGTTTCCTCTCAGAGCGATGGGTGGTTCTTTGAATGTCTTTTATTTCTCCCATGAGAATCACTTTATCTTAAGGCAAGCTACTTTCCTGTTGCCTGTCCCTCTCTCCTGTCTTGTCCCTTCACATTGTAAACTACTTCTGCAGTCCCATGAATCCAGATCTTTCACCTCAGAAGACAGGTTTCTTTTTTCTGAGCCACACTCTGAAAAGGGCCTTCACAACCGATTCCTGGTGTTCCTGAAACTATCTTGTCTCTTCTCTCTTTTTTTCTTTTTTTGAGGAAGATTAGCCCTGAGCTAACATCTGCTGCCAATCCTCCTCTTTTTGCTGAGGAAGACTGGCCCTGAGCTCACATCAGTGCCCATCTTCCTGTACTTTATATCTGGGACAGCTACCACAGCGTGGCTTGACAAGCAGTGCCATGTCCACACCCGGGATCTGAACCAGCGAACCCCGGGCCGCCAGAGTGGAACATCTGCACTTAACTGCTGTACCACCAGGCTGGCCCCTATCTTGTCTATTCTGCGTCATAATATACAGCTTTATGTCAATGTAGGATGACAGCTACAAATGAAAAATAAAACAAGTATTTCATGAGAGATCCTCTTTGCTACTTATTCAAGATATTCCATGCTTTTTAGAAAAAGTTTATTTCTTGATTATAAAGGGAACTCATTTTCTAATATAAAATTTAGAAAATTATGATAAGTTTAGAGAACAAGATAGGGTAACATTATTCTCTTTTTTTTAGAGAGGAAGATTGTGCCGGAGCTAACATCTGTGCCAATCTTCCTCCATTTCCTTTTTTTGGATGTGGGATGCCATCACAGCATAGCTTCATGAGCAGTGTATATAGGTCCATGCCTGTGAACCCTGGGCCATCAAAGTGGAGTGCGCAAACTTAACTGCTATGCCACCGGGCTGACCCGAGGTAAAATTATTCTTAATCCTATACTTCTGCCCCTTCCATAGAGAAATTCCCATAGAATCTTGGTGTATTCTCTACTTTCTATGCAGCTTTTTACATTGTTGAGATCATGCTATTTATGTTATTTCATCCTTTTTTCTCACTTAAGATTATGTAATTAGCATTTCCTCATGTCATTGAAGTCATTTATAAACAAATTTTAATGGCTTCATAATGTTCTATATTGTGGGCATTGTCCTGAGGTTGATCAGTTAGGTTGTTTCTAGTTTTATTATTATTTTTAAAAATTTTTTATAAGTGATGCTGAGATGAACATTCACGTCCATATATCTCTGTGAATTTCAGATTATTTCCTTAAAAGGCATTCCAAGAAGTGAATTACTAAACAAAAGAGTATAAATAGTTTTAAGACTCTTGATACTGTTTTGGTCTTAATTTTTCGAGCGTATTTTATGCTTAATATCACCATTTTTTTCTCTTAAAGAGTATACCCATCTTAATCATGAGAAAACTCCAAGTGAAGAGAATGGCTCTCAACTATAAGGATAGAAAATGAGTAAGTGCAAAAAATCCTAAGCTGTATTTATCAGAGGCCCTATTCAACGCACTGTGCTTGAAACATTAAAATATAATAGGAAATTACTAGGACAAGCTGTGTGACTTTGAGTGAGTGCCACAGCCTGGCTGCATACCAGTCTTCTCCTGTGTAAGGAGAGAAGCAGGAACCCAGTGGTTTATACGCTCTTTGCAGTCCAGCTTTAGATGATTCTGTATTCCTTCCCAGCAGCGTGAGGATTATAAGGTAACATCTTAAGGGTACTTTGAAACAATTTTGAGTTTGAAGTTTTCTTTGAAATGGTGATTGTTGGAAATGCCATCTTGGGGGAGTGGGGTGTTGCCAAATGGAGTATAGGTTGAGTTTGGAATCAGACGGACTTGGGTTTGAATAGAAGCTTTGCTAATTATTAGTCATGCGTGTCCTTAGGTCAATTACTTAAATCCACTGGTTTCTTCAACTGTGAAAGGGCTGATAACAGAGCCTATTTCATGGGGTGGTTGGGGCTTAGGTAGACAAGGCGCGTGACTAGCACACAGGAAGTTCTCAAGAACCTTCATCGTGAGAACTGCTAAGTTTGCTGTGCCAGAATGAGCTTTACTCCCAGGGCAGCAGGGGAAACTGAGGTTTGGAGAAGTTGCCTCTTGAGAAAAATTAGACAGCAAGTTAGTAAGGAAGCCAGAAATCATCTGTGGTTTACTCGTCCCAGTTTCATACTCCTTCATCATCACATAATTCAGGAAAAAGCTGAATGAAGACAAAGATTTCTAATGGAAGTTTGGGTGACGATATCATTGCTTTCCTAACCATGACCCAACACCGACTGCCAGTATTATGTGTGTACAATCATATTTTATCCAAGTAAGATGGGAGAGTCATGAATAGACGCCACTGACCAACACAGATGAGGCCTACACTCTTCTACCTGGTGTCCAAGATCTCCCTTAGCTTGGCCTCGGTCAACTTTTCCATGCTCACTTCCCATTACAACCCCTCACGGGCCCAAGGTTTCAACTAAAATCCATAGCACATCATTCTCTTAACACAGGGCTTTCACCATGCCTCTGCTTGAGCTGCTGCCTCCTTCTAGAAGACCTGAACTCTGTGTCACCTGGTAGCTTCCCCCCCATTCTTCAAGGCTCAGCCCAAATGTCAGTCCTTCCTGGGTGAAGCCATCTCCTCTTCCCTAGACATACTCACTGCTCCTGGCCCTGACTGAGTTACCAAGACACCTGTGTTTATCCCCATGTTACTTAATGAGGCCAATGTGATTTAGCTCTGGGACATGTGGGTGTGGGACATTCTCCTCCTTTGGCAATTCCTGCATAACCTAGAGCGGATCCAATCTTCCCAAAGATGGGCAAGGTTTGCTTCTGCCAGGCCTCGGAAACCCAGAGAGTCTGAACCTTAACACAAATGCGTGGTTGTTTTTCTAAGGAGGGAGCAAGAAGGAAAATGTTCTCTCTAATATTTTTTGTTCTGTTCAGCAGCAAAAGCAAATAAGAAATGAATATCTTAAATAGGTCATCATGCCACAGTCATGATTTATGTTTTTCTCCATTGTTACAGTGAGAATCCTTTTTTTTTTTCATCTTCGGAACCTGAATACCTGTGGCAGGGGGTATTAGTATATGCATGCTGGCTGCTCTGTGGTTCGTTGAAAGCTCTGACAATGAGTCACTCACTTACTGAATGATCATTACTGAATCCAGTAAGGTGCTGGGGGCTCAGGAGACACACCTGCCTTTTCAGCTGAACTCAGATCCAGCATAACATTCAGCCTTTTCAACCCCAGAGAAGGTCACTGTATGGGGTTGCCCCACAGAGGTCTCTGTAGTTCTTTGCGCCTGCATTCCACACACTTCCCCTCTGTGTCCATCTCACTGTAAGGTCCCGCCCTCTCCTTTTTGCCTGTCTGAGCTCCATCATGCTTAGACAGATCCCTCTCTCTTCCTGAAGACTTCCGGCCCCACGTACACTCTCAGATACACAGTCTCTTCTCTTTTCCTCTAGTGGGTTTGTGTTTGCATGTCTTATCTCCTCTGTAAGACTCTAAGTTCCTGCACCAGGGGTTCTCATCTTCTTTTAAACTCTTCAGTGTACTTAGCAGATTGCTAGGTACACAATGGGCTCTTAATAAATAATTCATTCATCGGTATGGACATTCTTCACATTCCAACAGATGAAAGCGCGGTCCTCTAATCTTGCTACTCAAAGTGTGGTGTGGACTAGCTGCATTGGCATCTTCTGGGAGCTTGGTAGAGATGCAGAATTGCAGCCCTGCCCAGATCTACTGACTCTGAATCTGCATTTTAACAAGCTCCCCAGGGGACTGGTATGCTTGAGAAGCACTGCACTAAATGACACCAGTTGCCAGACTCTGGATATTTCCTTGCTCACTTGGTCCACTGTTTTTGCTCTCCATAAATCTGGCTCCTCCCACATCCCCTGACCCCCTCTGCTTCCCCTCCCTAGTGCTTCACTTTAACCATTTTCTCTCCAATATTCTCCATTCTCTTATTCCTCTAGTCTCTCTATTCCTGTCTACAACACACCAGCAACTCACTTTCTCCCGTCTTTTCTTGTTCTTGGAGCCTCTGGCACCTACCATGCGACATAACAGGGCCTCCTGTTGTTGACTCAATACATGCCTTGCTCATCAAACACCTATGTGAGAGGTATTTGGAAAGAAATCTGAGCTCAGTCTTCTCTTGAATAGGTTATAGCTCTTTTTGCCTTTATCAGCTCACTCCTAACTGAGCAGAAGTTAGGAATTCATTGGCCAGCCAACCATGTGGAGTGGCAGTGAAATTTGTGCTCTTCCTTTATAGATGCAGCTGCTAAAAAGAATTTGAGAGCTAAGCAGTCTTCATTAGTTATGCCTAAACCTTCAATTCAAAGAAAAGTGTGCCTCACTTTAAGACAACCAAACACAGAAAATCATACTTGCAAGAAGGAATGCCAGGGTTTGCTTTAAACAATAATTCTTCCACTTAAAAGACCTTCAAAAGGTCTTTAATCTAGTAATCTTTAAAGCGACTTGAAAAATTATATTTACTCACATCTTGATAAGAGCACAGGTGTCTTGAAATGCAGAGGAGATGTATCTTCAGTTTGTGTTGCTGTTTTTTATACAGAATCCAGGAAAAAGCAGCTTTGGAGCCTGCATTACAAAGAAAATTACCCCCATTCCCCATCTCCATATTTTGTAGCAGGAACTAAGCAGTTAAGTTCTGCTTCTGAAGATCATATTACCTTTTGACTCACTTTTTCTACCTGAGGCTTGATTTACAACGATAATTTTCTTTAGACATTTTAAAAAGCGATTGTTCATAAAAAAAAAAAAAGAGAGAGATATTCGACAGAGTCTTAATGCCAAGGGCCGACAATAATTGGGTGGTTTGAGTTCTCTTCATTTTTCTTAAATCTCTGATTGCTTGCATAATAACTTTCTTCCTCAATCAATTAGTCTAACAATTCACATCAATATTTTATTTTTAATGGTTGACTACTCATTTCATTAAAAATGTAAGTGCATGAGCTCGATGTAAAATGATTCCATTGGGATAGGCTTATTTAAATATTCATAACATAAAAATTAATAAATCTGAGCACAGTGTTTGCATTTTAAAAAGTCAGGCTATTGTCAGATGTATTTGGTCCTAGATGAGATTCACTAAATTGAAAACCTTGAGCATCATCTTTTTATTGATTCTTCTTTACAGTAAGATAATGCAATGGAAATGCTACGAGGACAGTATTACTACCCAATAGCTCATTGCTTCTCTCAGCTTCATCCATTTATAACTAGCTTCCCTTCCTTCAGTCTTTCATGCTACCTTCCACTCATATCCCCTGGATTCTGACTACTCAGTCAGCCTGTCTGAAATCAAAGAAGTTAAATGCTGGGTGTGCATAATGTTTATTTCCATTTTATTCACTCTTTCTACCCCACCCCCCAATTAAGTCAATGAATCATAATAGTGAACAGCAAGAACTCTTGGGAAACTGTCTTCACTGGGTTCCTCCCAACTGGAGGAAGAGGCAGAGGCATCTACTTCACAGGCTGTTTGTTGTAGATTCATGAGCATACATAGCCTTAGAACCAGCAAATTGACAAATCTATACCTTGAGTTAGGAGGTGGAAGAATCCAACCAGTGCAGAGCATCTCTGATAAGGTACCAAAGACTTGAAAATGCCACTCAGAAATAAGGATGCTGGGGTAGGTAAGGCCTGTCCTCCCCCAGGAACCCCCAATAGCATGGTTTGGGATTACTATTTTCTCATATTCAGCCCCAAATCACTACCCTTAGTGAAGCTTGTCTGGATTAGACAGAAAAGGCCTCTGCTACAAATATGAGGCCGCCTGGAAGGATGGATCTCAGGGGGGGTGACATTTTGCAGCCTTCTACAGTCTCTATCCCCAGTAGTCTGGGTAATGCTTGTGAACCGAGTTATTGGGAAGAACATGGAATTTGGAGTCAGGAGAGCGACGTTCTAACCATTATCTACTAAATCTCTAAGTTCTCTTCTAGTTCTAAAAATATGTATAAAAAGAGTAGATCTTTAAAAAGAAAACCCAGGGCTGGACTGCCAAATAGGTGACAGAAAAGTGATCCAATTCTACCCCATAGGGACTTAGGTCACACTCCTTCATCTGGAGCCCATATAGAGCCTCAAAATCCTTCTCTACCCACTCCTTTGGGCAACTTCTGCAAAACGCTCTGAATCAGCCCCTGAGCTGAACCTTCTTTGCCATCCCTGAAGGTGAGTGATTAACTAGGAGAAAAAATTCATTTCCACTTGAGGAGGGCAGTCACAGCCTCCCAGGGCCTGCACATCCACAAGGCATCTGACTTGGGAGGTCAAACCCCAGGTTTGAGGCTGGAAAGAAAGAGAAGCCATCAGAATAGCCACGACAAGATCCCCAAGTTGGTTTGAAATGGTCTCTGAAGCCAAGCACACAGACACGTCTGTTTCATTCTCAGAGACGTGGGGCTGTGTTTGCGATTCCCGTCATCCTTTCTAAATTAAATTCGTTTTCTGGACTCAGTAAGGAAAGAAAATACTCAAATCCATACACTATATTTATTTGATTTTACTGAAACTTATAAAATTCAATTGTTTTATGATAAATGAGCCACATGTGGAATCCATACATAGAGCAGAGAGACAGATGGTGTATAGTCTCTCCCTGCGTATGTACACACAGGCAATGAATGCATAAGATATACAAAGACCCGAACGTTTAGAGATTGTGTGTATAATACACACAGCTGAAAAATCCTGTAGTCATCTACTCCAGAGTTTCTCAAAGAGTGGTCTGTAAACCACGGGCATCAGAGCCTCCTGGGGTGTCTGTTAAAATTCAGAATGGGGCTCCCACTTCAGACCTCCTGAATCATTCTCATCCACCCCTCTTCCAAGACCAGTTCTGGGTTGGTGATATATTACTGGTCAGCAGGGAGCCTCTTGAAGCAACAAATCTCATCTGCGACTCTGAGGACCTACGTATGTGCTTCTGGGCATGGCTGCATTTCATAGGCAAGTGTAAATGCATTTGAGAGTTATCAGTGATTTTAACATTCTCTTTATCCCTCCTTTCCTTTAGCAGCTAGTCGTGGCTTCAATTGTTTGTGCTGCTTTTCTTCATTAGTCCTTCCTTCTGGGTTTGTAGCACATTATGCTTAGTTATGGTGAAGCTTCTAGAACCATCTCTCGGTTCATCTGGACTTGCTTCTTCCCCCTAAATCATCATGGCTCCTTTGCAATTTCCTGGCCCTGCCCTTGACACAATTAAAAGCTCCTGCTTTTCTGAAATCCAAACATTAAATGGGCAGAATGAGCCACAGTAAAAATGAACAATAGCAACGCTGCCTATTTATACCCTCTCCTTTCACCTGGAGGCAGTCCGCAAATTTAAGCCAACGTGGTTAAGCGGGAATACAGTGGGTCTCTTCATCGTTACAGAAAAACAGGAGTGAATTGTGGAACCCGCTTAGTTGCGTGAAAATCACTACCCAAGGGTGCCAGCCCCGTGGCTGAGTGGTTAGGTTTGTGCGCTCTGCTGCAGGCGGCCCAGGGTTTCGTCGGTTCGAATCCTGGGCGCGGACATGACACCGCTCATTGAGTCACGCTGAGGCAGTGTCCCACATCCCACAACCGGAAGGACCCACAACTAAGAATATACAACTGTGTGCCAGGGGGCTTTGGGGAGAAAAAAGGAAAAAAAAATCACTACCCAAGCGGTATGGATAGTAACTAAGTAATACACCACAAGTGACAGAAACCAAAGGGAGAATTTCAGAAGTTAAACGCACTAAAGGTCTCAGCTTGGCCAGGGCTCCGAGTGCAGAGCCTGACTTTGTAGCTTCCAGTGGCGGCTGTAGGTGATGAAGGACTGAGAGGTCAGAGAACCTTCTAGCATTAGTGCAGGACCAAAGGGTGGAAGGTTGCTATTCTCCAGGAATTACCTGGATCATCCTGCACAATCAGGATGGGCTGACGGCCTATACACGAAACAGTCGGCGGCCACAGGATTCGAAACGCCAAGCCAAGCTCCTGAAAATGCTGATCATCCGGCACATTGTGTGGTGGAGAGCGATTTTCTCCGGGAGAGCTCATTTTTCCTTAGCATAGGCATCCTCTGCGCTGTCCTTTGGGTAAAGAGCTGTTGTCAAAATTTCTGCTAAGGGAAGAATCTTGCAGATTTTATTACGCTACAAATTGTTACATGCCAGCCTCGAGTAAGAATTTATCACAGCTCTTCTGTAGGATTAAGGAGTTAGAGATACAGGGTAACTTGTGGTGGCGGCCAAGAGAAAGCTGTGCAGCTGGAGATGCTGAGCCTCTGCTTTCCCAGGACTGCCTTGGTGGACAGGGAAAAGAGTCGACGAGACTGCAAGCCCTGATTTGAGCTGGGTGGGTGGCATATGTGGAAAAAGGGGCCAGTGGACCTACAGTGATAACTGGGAAAGAAACAAGGCGATCATAAGCCCCTCATATGAGGAAGATAACAGTTATTAAGCACTTTCCATGTGCCACTTACTGTGATAACAGTTTTTAAAAACTATGACTACTAATTATAATAATAACATATAAGCATCTAATATCATCTGGTATCATCCCCACAAGAAGCCCATGAGGTTCCCACGACAATCTCTGTTATACAGACAAGGAAACTGCAGGTTAGGGAATAAAGTCTTTTGGTCAAGGTCACGTGGTCTGATTCCCAAAGACCCTGCTCTTCTGTTCTATGTGCCTTGTGTTGGATGATGGCGCTGAAGGCTCGTGATAGCTCTGTGTGACGGGTTTACTCTGCCTCTCCATATTATAGATGAGGAAATGGAGGCCTACAGAACTCAGGCGTGGTGTTGCCTGGAGGGACACCTCATAAGTGACAGCTCCGGGAATCAGGTCCAGGTTTATCTGATGCTGAAGGCTGCTCCTCGATAGGTAAGAGTAGAGAGGCTGGGGAGGGCAACCTTCAGAGCAGCAACGGACATTGGCTGAGACTTGCGTGGGTCAGATCCTAATATAGGCCTTGATGTGCCACCTCAGTCTGGAGCTGACATCGCCCGAACCCTGAATACAATTGTGCAGACAGGACTCTCAAACCTTAAAGCAGAGGATACATTTAGACAGAACAGAACTGAGTGACAAAACGCATGGCTCAGACAATACAGGGTGGTCAGGAAGGGCAGAAGAAATCGGTGTGAACCCAAACGGCTGGGGAAACTCTCATGGAGGAGGGCATTTGAGACACATAGAAAATATGGTGGAATTTGGAGAAGCAAAAATTATTTAATGTGCATCTTTTTACCCGATACCTCCAAATGTTCTCAATGTGCTAGACATGATGGAGGAGGCTGAAGAAATGTGAAATACATTTTGTGGTCTGAAATGGCTTAGAGTCTAGTTGGTGAAGTAGAACACACGGGAAGTGACAGAGATCAATACTAGCCAATATCCAATTAAGGGCTAAATTATGTTCCATTATCTCTAAGTACTGTAGAGTTTCAGAGGACCAGAGATCAGTAAGGGGGAGGATGGTCAGGAAAGGCTTCTTGAAGGAAGCGGGACTTGCAGGGGATGCAGTGGCCGGATGCGGGGTATAACATCGGTAAATACACGCAACGGTGGAAGAATGTGATGTGTTCACGGGTTGGTGAGCAGTGGAGCTGGTAGGGATGCTGGCAAGCCTCAGTATACTTGGAGGCTGGGATGAACTGAGTCCCTCAGAGCCACCCAAATCATTTGGATTCAGGTTGCTACCCTGTGAGTTAAACTGTAAAACTTCCACACAGAGGATCAAAGCAAGAGGTGCGAATCATCTAAGAGACTGCCTCCAGCCCTGCAGGAGTCAGGAATAACCGGGACTTTGAAATGTTGCTTATCGATCACAGAGCTGGGAACATCACGGGGTGAGTGTCCACTATGCCTGTCTCAGCATTGTCCAGAGAGAACGTGTCCCAACCCTGGTTGTCCTCCTGAGTGGCTGGTTTAGTTCTCATTTGTAATTACTGCAGCCTCTGTGAGCATGGCTACGGTGGGTCCTTCCCCAAGAGAGGCCTCTATCCTCCTCACAAATGAGGTGGCCAAACCTCTGATACTGGTGATGGAGCCCAGCCTGTGGCAAAACCTCCCCATAAGGCCACTCTATGGGGACATGCTGGTCTGCCACCTAGCTCCCCTGCATGACCCCAGGGCTGTTGCATATGCCTCTCTGGTTGGGCACAACTCCAAGGGTGATGACTTAGATCCATGCACAAGTGCACCTGGTAACCCTGTGGGGCCCGTTAAATGAGTTTCCATTTGAACTTCAATAAATATATCCTGAAGGTCCTCAGCAATTCTCAGGGCTGGGGAGCATGGAGAACTAAGTCGGAGCCCTTTTCTGGGCCCCCTTGGGCTCTGGCAGCTGAAGGAGTGTAGTCACTGGCATCAGGAGCCACGTATTAACAGGGAGTAAACTTCCCTTCACCACCCTCTACGGGAAAAACATTCGGCATTCACCTCCTATCTTTAACAGAGCCTCGGGTTCTGGAAGCTGTCAGAAAATCATCAGCGTACCCAGCCTCGCACACGAAAGAGACAAGATTGGGGCACCAGCTACAGCAGATACTTGAAAATTCCAGGCTGTGCTTATCTGACCTGACATTGACCTCTTGTCAAAGGCAGCTTTGTTTCCTTGGTGGTTAGTTTTATGCCAGAAAATACTTCTGTTTTGTAAATGACCGGCCAGTCCTACTGGGCAGAGCAGGGCTCCTGGCGTCGTGGTTGAGGGAGATGGCCCAGAATCTTGAATGGAACTGAGGACAGGACTGACAAAGAGGAGGTGGATTCTGAGAGCTCTTGGGTCTCCCACAGAAGATGGACTCAGTGACATCTATCTGTCCATGTGATGGAAGAGGCACAGCCACACTATCTGAGCAAGGGCGTGATCATGGCATCTCACCAAGGACACGTTTCCCTCAGAGGAAGGGAACCAGGAGCCCCTTCAGGCCAGATAATCCAGCCTGATGTGTCAGGTACCTGGGACCTTGAGAGGAAGAGAGCGGAGGTGGGGAACTTTACGACAGGAGGGGGAAGTGTGCGTGTGTGTGTGTGTGTGTGTGTGTTCACACACGTGTGTTGAATTGGGGGACAGTTAGGATAAAGAGTTTCCTCTGGCTGTCGCAATTTGGGAATTGTAGGGGCTTATACATAACACCCATGTTCTCCACCTGAATTCAAAATCCATAGAGAGAAAGATACAGACAGTCAACAGTTGGAGATCCAAGTGTCAGCTTTACTACAAACAAGCTGGCTAGCCAGTGTGGCTGCAGATCTGCAGCCCAAGGGTTATGCCAACGCTTTGCTCTGAAATGTCTGCATGGCCCAGAGCTCAGCAGGCCTTCCCACAGGGCCGGGCCCCTCTGCAGGCACAGGGGCACCAGGATGGATCCTCTGTGCCTGTAGGCAGATCTGGAACAAGAACCAGGAAGAGCTGAGCCCTGCAGGCCCAGATCCTTCTCCCAGGATATCAACCAGACAACTGACTTCCTCTCTTCCTCCCAAGAGGATGAATGGCGGCTAAGGGGGTGACCTTAGAAGAGGTTCCTGCTCACGAAAGTGCAAACCTAGGGGGAACCCCCCCAACAAGTTCTATGCAGACAGAAAACAACAACTAGAATCTGCAGTCATTGCACTGTAAGGCTTCGCTCATCTCTGAGTGTACCATGAACTTCCAGGATGTGCACTGGTGGTACTGGGGTCACCAGGCTTGGTTTTCCAGGCCCAGAGAGGCCTATGCACTGCAACAGTGCAGCACGAGTAATGGAATCAGGAGAAGTGTCTATGCAGGTAAAAAGGGCACCCCCAACCTCCCTGTACCTTGTGTGCTTCTTGAGTATTCGTCTTACCTCCAGACAGGAATAGTTGCTCCTAGAGAGCAGGACACATGCACAGCCCTTCTCAGAATTGGCCCTGTTCCTCTTCAGTTTGATTCACTCATGGTGTAGGAACTTGGTCCCCATCCACCCCCATGTGACTGAAAGCTGTCAGGTCTAGAGAACAACTGAGACTGTTCCTGTCAGTCCTGATCTTGGAGACTATTGCAATCATTAAATCCCACCATTGGAAGGTGGCCTTGTGTAAACTACCCTCATGAAAATTTCCTTCAAAGAGATAAGGGGCTGTGGGTGGGGGAAGTGGGCAAAGATGGTCAAAAGGTATGAACTTCCAGTTACCAGATAAACAAGTCCTGGGATGTAACGTCCAGCATGGTGACTCTAGCTTATAATACTGTGTTGTGTATTTGAAAGGTACTAAGAGAGTAGAGCCTAAAAGTTCTCATCACAAGAAAAAAATTGTATTGATGCGAGGTGATGGATGTTAACCCAACTTATTGTGGTGATCATTTTATAATATATACATACATCAAACCAGTATGTTGTACATCTAGAACTAATAAAACGTTGTATGTCAATTATATCTCAATAAAACTGGAAAAATTTTTCAAAAATTCCCTCAACAATCCCTTTCAGATAGTTGTTTGTATCGCTTCTCTTTTCTACAACCTCCTTTAGTAACCGCACTGAATTCCGAATTGGTTTTGTGACTGTAATCTCAATTGGCTGGCTGCTGTGTGGCAGGATCGTGTTTAATTTCATTTTAAGCTTAACTGATGCCTTACTTCTTTTCAAATGTCTGTGGTGGTACAAATCCTCCTAAACTATGTTGCAGGATTTTAGGTTCTCCTTGCCTCGCCACTGTGGGGGAATTACTCTGAGACAGGTCCAGGCTAACGGGGTGGGTTGAATATTCAGATGTTTGTGGGGGTTGCAGCAGGAAGCCAGGTGGAGAACATGGAAGGGCAGCTCCAGGTTGCTGAGCCACGGGCAAGAAGAGGAGAGGGCAGAGCTGGAAAGAGCTTCCCATTAGGGCCCAGAGTGAGGAATAGAAAGCAGTCAGGGGCAGATAGGGAGCGAGGATGCTCAAGCACCAATTGAATCCTCTTCACTTACCCAAGTTGCAGGGGAATCATTAGTCTTCAGCTGTCTGCCTGTCTGCTTCCCCTTTTTTTTTTTTTTTGCTGGGGAAGACTTGCCAGCATGGCCACTGACAGACAGAGTGGTGTAGTTCCAGCCCAGGAACGAAGCCAAGCTGCCAAAGTGGAGCATGTTGATCTTTAACCACTAGGCCACTGGGGCTGGCCTTCTGCTTCCTTTTAAGATCCTGGCATCCTGCTATATAAGCACAGGAATCTAGACACAACTAAGGGCCTTGCAGCACCCAACAGAATGTTCTGAAACTAATTGTCCTACGTGGAAAGACCTTACAAATACTTATATTAATTACTTCTGTGAAGTACTTCCATGTACATAAAAATGGCAGTAAAATATTAGATGCAGAAGATCACCAAGAATATAGATGGAATGAAAATCGAATGACATCCAACTTATGGAAAGTTTAGTGTAATAGTATTTAGTCTTATTTTTCAGCCATCGTCTTGGACACTGTGATGATGTTCACAAAGATTGGGAAGCTTTTCCTGCAAATCTTCACCCGGATCTGGGAAAATTCTGCTCTCTGCCTGAGGGATGCAGATGAGGACAGTCTTGCTCCTTTGTGTGGCTTTGGAGGGTGTACAGGATACAGAGAGAACGTGACTTGAAGAAATGACACTGTCTGTGAGTCCAGTTTATTTGTGGACTCCTGAGGCTTGAGTATAACCAGAGTAAAATAAACGTATATATGGAAACTGTATCTGTGAATTGCATCCTAACCACTGTTTCCATCTCTTTCTCTTTGCCTTTTAATATAGTTGAAATGTCCCAATATGAGCTAGAAAACGTCTGTGTTTGTTGATGAAATCCAATTATATGGATATGATGGTGTTCATAAATCCTCTAAATTCAGTGCTCTGGAATTTTCCCAGATTGAAATCAAATACACTCCTGCCTGGCTCTCAAATTCCAAGTCAGTGGTATCTCCCACCGCACGCAGCCTGTCCGTGACATTCCTGTGGGAGGTTATCACAATGCAGGGACTGTGTGAGTACTCAGGGCTTATCTAATCATGTTTGCTTGACACTTGTTTTACTGTGTCCAGATCTCACCAGCTGATCAAGTGACCGGACTGTCTAGTGAGCTGGAAAAAAAGAGAGCTTCCTACAGATGCTTGCCCTTGTTTTAAACTCATTCTCCGGCAAGTTAGAGGAGTTTCATCTCACAGCTTGGACTACATCATTCCTGGTCAATCACTGCCTTGGAAACCTGAGCCCTATCCTAGCTCTCTAGTTTCAGGGAACATTCCTGAATGGGGCAGGTGTTTGGTCAAGATGATTCTTAAGGTCTTTTCCAATTCTCCGTTTTGTGGATGCTGAGATCTACTTGCCACAGCATGTAGCACAGTTCCTCCCTGTTCCCTACAACCCAAATTGGCATTCAATAAATATTTGTGGGATGAATGAATGAGTGAAAGAATGAGTGGATGAATAAATGAACAAACGGACAGAATTGTCAACTGATTACAGCCCCAAGTCCTTCTCCCAGTTCGTCCCTGGAAAACTATTTTGTTTTGGGTAAAAACTCTTGCAGAGAGGACTCCTGGTGCCCAAAACACTCCCCGACATGCCAGAGTTCCAGTGATAGGCAAACAACCGTATCTACTCTAGGGTTTCTCATGCCGTGGAGATGTAACTGATACCCTTCAAAGCAAAAGAGGTTACCATTTCCACCTCTTAGGATGGCTACTATTAAAAAAACGGAAAATAACAAGTGTTGGTGAGGATGTGGAGAAATTGGAACCCTTGTACATTGCTGATAGAAATGCAAAATGGTACAGCTGCTGTGGGAAACAGGCAGTTTCTGAAAAAGTTAAGCATAGAATAACCATATAACCCAGAAATTCCACTCCTAGGTATATACTCAAAAGAATTGAGGGGTCACCCCGGTGGCACAGTGGTTAAGTTCTCATGTTCCGCTTTGGTGGCCCAGGGTTCGCCGGTTCAGATCTTGGGTGTGGAGCTATGCACCACTCATCAAGCCATGCTGTGGCAGATGTCCCACATATAAAATAGAAGAAGATGTTCACAGATGTTAGGTCAGGGCCAATCTTCCTCAGCAAAAAGAGAAGGATTGGCAGCAGATGTTAGCTCAGGGCTAATCTTCCTCAAAAAAAAAAAAAGTCAAATTTCCTTAAAAAACAAAAGAATTGAAAGCAGGAACTCAGGTACTTTTACATGAATGTTCATAGGAATAATATTCACAATTGTCAAAAAGTGGAAACAACCACCAGATGAATAATAAGCAAAACATGGTATACACATACAATGGAATATTATTCAGCTTTAAAAGGAAGGAAATTCTGACACATGCTGCAACATGCATCATGTTTTAAGGCTGCATCAACCTTGAAGACATTATGCTAAGCGAAATAAGCTAAACATAAAAGGTTTCATATCATATGATTCCACTTACATGAAATATCCAGAAGAGGTAAATTCATACAGACAGAAAGTAGAAAAGAGGTTACCAGGGACTTAGGGGAGGGAAGAAAGGGAGGGGAGTTATTATTTAGTGGGTATAGAATCTCAATTTGAGATGATGGAAAAGTTCTAGAAATGAATAGTGGTGATGGGTGTACAACATTGTGAGTATATTTCATGCCCCTGAACTGTATACTTAAAAATGGTTACTATGGTAAATTTTACGGTATATCTAATTTAGTGCAATAAAATGTGGTAAAAACAAATGAAACAAAGCGGTGTGTGAAGGACCAGCAGTAGAAGGAGGATATCAGGTGAATTACGCCTCAAATCCTGCTAACGACGACAGCTAGCATGTCAGGGTGACTGCAGCTTTTTCATATCACTATCTCAATCCTTACAACATCTCTGGGGGATTGTTATCCCATTTCATCAACAAATAAACTGAGGCTCAGAGATGTTGACTCACCCAACATCATACCATTAGGCAGCAGCAGAGCTGTGACTTGAACATCTTTCTTCACCTTAGAAATGCCGCATGCGGCTGGCAGAAATGCAGCCCAGTGTAGGACCAGCGAGTAAGGCTGATGAGGCAGTAAGATGTGCCAACCCAGACACCACAGCCCAGCCTGCAACCCCCAACTGGCCTCACTCTCACCTTCCCCTGGGAGTGGGTGGAGGTCACAAAGCTCCCAGCTGGGTTGATGGCGTTGACACACATTCACTTTGAAGATATATCTTGGCTATAAAATAAACAGAACTTCCAACCTACCCCCCTTTCCTTAAAGCTTATGTATTCAGGGATCTTTGCAAGGCGTTGACATAAAATTCTAATCTTCTGCCTATCAGAATCCAGCACTTCTCCCACAGTCCCATAGGCTGTCTTTCAAGAAAGCTTTTCCATAGTTTGACATTTGAATCCAGCATCCTTGGCATGAAATCATTATTTGCAAGGATCGCGAGTCGTTTCCCCTACCTGGTGAAACTCATGCATATCATTTTCACTTTATACGTGAGGTTAATCTCTTCAAGGCCCCATTTAGCACAGAGATAGCTATACATCTCCTGGTTTAATGGTTGCAGAAGTCACTACATCAAACCATCTGCTGGCTTTTTCTGAGCAAAGCGATCCATCTGGGTAATTAATCTTGACCACTCTCCTGCCAAAACGGGGCACATTCAGCTCTGCCTGTTGCTGTCCATGGCAGCTTGAAAGATGGCAACCAAGGCCCCTCAATTCTGATTTTCGTCCCCAAGTCATTCACCCATGGAGTTCCTCTTGTTCTTGGTGTTCCTGCAAGTGTGCTGTCAATTGAACTCCCCAAATCGTTATTTTCAGACGGCGGCTGCTTCAGGATGCCAAGGGTAGGCCATGCACACTCCACCTACTGTCGATCTGTCCTTTATTCCAGGACTCATTTTCTGGAATGGGCTTGGGTCACCAGGCTTGGCAGCAGGCTCGTCCAAACACCCGCCAGTTGCAGCTGGGGAGAGGCAGTGGTGTCTAGTGGTTAGGAACATGGGCTCTGACCAGACTGCTAGGATTTCAATCCTGGCTCCACCATGAACAAGTTCTGCGACATCGGGAAAGCCTCTTAACCTCTCAGTATCTCAGTTTCCTCATCTATAAAATGGGAATAGTAATAGTATACCCATGCTTTAAGTAGTTGGGATTAAATAGATTCTAATACATACAGCACTTACAATAGTGTCAGAAGCAGAGTAAGACCTCAAAAGAGGCTAATCCCTACCGCTCTTAGCATTATTAATATGTACGTGGATTTACAGAGCAATTCACCAAAATGCTAACCTTCAAAATTTCCCGGCAGCACCTTGTCAATATCTATAATTTAAGTACTCAAAGGCCATCATGTTGAGTGACGATCTTTGCCCTTCCTCCAATCCTCTGTAAATCTTCAGAGGCTGCTGCAACTTGGAAGTCAAAGATCATGAATCTGCAATTGCCAGAGTTGATGAGTCTCTTACTCCTACACCAGTTGTTTGAAGAGTACTTCATCATTTACCCAAGACTTTGTCTTCCATTGGTTACCTGACTTTGCCCTCACAGCTCTCGCCTCCTGCCATGTTGATTGAGAGCTTTGATGTCACATGAAATCTGGTGCTCCTTAACTTTTGCACTTGCCTTTCTCTTGGTGCGACATGGCTCCTCAGGGACATTTCGACTCTTCCCCATTCTCCACAACTCCTCGCGTGGCTCATCCTTCTAGAACTTTAGGCATTGGCTTAGGTTCTGCCTCCCCTAGGAACCTCCCCAACTAGTCCCAGCCCAGTATGCACGAAGGGCCCCTTTTCTACATATCTCAGCACCTTGTATTCATCACACACTGCTATCATAGTGTGTCGCTTTTCACTGCCAGGTTCCTTGAGGGCAGAGACTGTGTTGTTTCTTGTGGTCTCTCTTGCCCTTAGCACAGCATTTGGCATTTCAAGGGTGTTCAGAGAATAAATGAACTACCCACTGATGGATACAGAACTTGACAGGGAGGGTCCTTAGAGAAGGGGAACAGTCAACATGGCTGAGAAATTTGGAGAAGGCTTCACAGCAGAGTGACATGTGGAATTGATTCTTTAAAGATGCGAATGAGAGGCCGGCCCCGTGGCCAAGTGGTTAAGTTCACACACTCCACTTCAGCAGCCCAGGGTTTCACTGGTTTGGATCCTGGGCACGTACCTAGCACCACTCATCAGGCCATGGTGAGGTGGCATCCCACACAGCACAACCAGAAGGACCTACAACTACAATATACAACTATGTACTGGGGGGCACTGGGAAGAAGAAGGAAAAAAAAAAAAGAAGAAGATTGGCAACAGATATTAGCTCAGGTGCCAATCTTTAAAAAAAAAAAAGGAATGTTTTTGACAAGCAGAAGAGGTAAAGCAAGTGTCTTTAGACCAAGGAACTAACAGCAGTGAGACTTATAGGTCTGGAGATCCACTGAGGCTGAAACCTGGGTGGGGCGGGAAGAGGAGAAGGAGGGAGCTGGAGGGAGAGAGGCACCGGACTGGAAGGCAATGCTCATTTGGGGAGTTAGATTGTGAAAGATGCTCTGACCAGGAAGAGACTGAGCTTTATTCTGCAGAGAACTGGGATCTATTAAAGTATTTTAAGCAGGATGGTGTTTTAGAAGGAGTCTGCCTGAAATAGCAAGTTGCAGGAAGCACATGACAGGCTTGCATCTATGGCGCACATGGATAGATAGGTACTTCTGCTGATATATATATATATAATTTCTCTGGGAAGGTATACTCTGGAAATTAGTATCAGTGGTGGGTCCTTCAGAAGGAACTTTTGTCAAGAGTCAGGGGTGGAAGGAAGACAATTTTCTCTGTATTCCTTTCCCACCGTTTCCATCTTTTCCATGCATTTGCATTATATTTTCTAAGAGTATGCATTTTAAATAGCTGGTAAAACTGTTAAGAATGAGGAATGAAAGAAAGGAAGTCAGAAGGCAAGGAAGAAATGAGTCATGTACTGCAATATGAAAGAGCAGATCACCCTCCAGCGTCTGGCCAGGAAGACCAGCCAGGAGACAGTGGGGACAGGGAGGGGAGAGACGGTTAGTGTCCATGGGGGCTCGCCTGCCCAGAAAGCCAAGCCCATGGCACAGCTTCAGGTTTGCGATCTCCTTTTTCCCTCCCAGAGGCAAGTGCCCAATTATAAGTCCTCTTCTTTCATACTTTGGTCCCAACCTCTACAGTTCAACAAGGCCAATTTGTCTTCAATTGTAATCACAGAGATAGTTCTTGCTCTTCCGTTGATCTCCACTCAGTTTCCCATCCATCACTTCCTCAGGTGTAGACCTCTCTAGGCAGAGACCCTGCTCCTGGTCACCAGCTCACACAGCTGGCACTTTGCGCTGAGGCCATCGTGGAAACTACAGTGGGCAGAACGCAGCTCTGTTTTCAGGATGTTCGGTATCTGAACAGAAGGAAAGAGCGCTGGGTCATGTTAGAAGTCCAAACTCAGGAATAGCACATCAGCAGAGAGACCTACCTTGGTTCTCACAATGACGGCTTTGGGATTGTGAAGAACTAACAGTTTTAGAATTCCTGTCAGAGAAATTTCTAGAGAAACCACACTATTTTTCATGCGGAAACTTATAATT
Source organism: Equus asinus (assembly GCF_041296235.1). Lineage (NCBI taxonomy): Eukaryota > Metazoa > Chordata > Mammalia > Perissodactyla > Equidae > Equus > Equus asinus. The sequence continues at coordinate 14,442,276 of NC_091816.1, forward strand.
TAAGGTGCTGAAGGTAACACAAATATAGGTGCACTTCAGTTTAAGAAAACCCAATAAAAAACAAACCTGGACTTTGCAACTAGATGTTAAGAATATTCCAAATAAAAAGGTATCTTTTCCAGTCCGGGTCTCAGGAACACCTCCTTGGCGCTGTCTAGTGGATCTTGAGCAAACGACTTCACCCATCTGGGCTTTGGGCTCCCCTTCAGATCCGCAAAATATGTCAGCTCTCTCCTTAACTCCAGCAGCACAGGTATTTGCATTCTGAAATATTTCTTGATTTCTTCATCGATGCCCTGGTACCTGTTATCCTAGAGTATGTTCAGCATCATTTCTCAGGATGCTGACGGCTCATCTAAGAGGGGCTGGAGTGGTGGGAGTAAGTGGGGCACTTGGTGTTCAATCACCCAGAGGCTTAGCCCGTCAAAAACCGGGGAGGTGGAGGAAGATTTATTTTGTTCTAAGCACCTGTCTGGTGCTGCCCAGCATCACAGGACTACAGCTGGGAGGTGCCTGCGATGGGGGCCCTTTAAGTGGCAGTGAGAACCTCCCTTGCAAATGAATTTGTTGGTATGAAAATAGCGCTCCTGATACTGCGAGCAGATCAGCACTTGTGTCTGTCAGTTTTTCAAAAGCCTGTGTTGACGGGAGCTCAGCTCTTGCTTGCTAACAAGGCTCTGAAAGTGGTTTGAAATAACTTGAACAAACTTTTCAAGATGTTCGGCCTTTTAGGAATATCCAGCAAATAGTAAATACCATTAAAATTCATTGTGCCTAATATAATCTCACAATTTAAATGGCGTAGTCAGCTCTGCATAATGAAAGTTAAAATTATGTGATGCACAAGGAATAAATTTAACCCAATTATTTGACTCAAAATTAAATTAAAGACTGTTACTTTTTAACATATTTTACATTGTTATATGACTTCTCTTAGAGTCATTTATGTCTAGGCCATATTTCTTTAAAGCAGATAACATAAATTTGCTCTCTCTCGTGTCCATTTCATCCCCAAGGCACACAATATTTCTTCCAACTAACTTCGTTTTCTGGTGATAATAGTTGATGCATCTTGTTATTTGTAATGTTCCCTCTCTCTCAGATGCACAAGGAGAACAACCGATTTCCACTCTGTTTCCCTCTCTTTAATTTGGAGTGACTCTACGGGCCACAATAGCAAATGCTAAAGATAGTGTTCCTCCCTCCCCTGGTCCAGCAGAACCTCTAGAGTAGAGTGGCCAGATAAAGCAGAGGACTGGGTGTCCTGTATTTTCATTTGCTAAGTCTGGCAACCCTACACCAGTGCCCTTATAACATTCTCAGCTCCTCCCAACACAGACCGCCACCTCCCAGTTCCCCACCCACCTTGACCTTCTACCTGCTCCAGCCTTTGCGACTCTACAGGAGCTCCCGCCCACAAGCTCTTGCTCACCTGCTTGCTTTCGTGACCCCCCCACCCACCCTCCCCCATCTTGCAGTGCTGAACTTGTGGACAGGGAGCTCCCCACTGCGGGGACCTGTCTCCACCCTTGGATGGCTAAGCTTCCCTCTCAGTCCCTGGGTTCTGTCTTTTGCCAAATATTTCATATGCCTCTCATGGCCAAGTGCTCAGCTCTTTGCTGAGGATGGCAAGAGGAATTCACCCTGGTCCTGTAGCATCTTCTATTCATGATGATTGACAACCAAAGCATATGGACAAAACTAGGAGAGAAGACTAAAAGGTCATCAATCTGGGGGCGGGTTCCTAATGTATAGGAACTTCTTAATGTGAAAATCATGCATCCAACACCACAACCAAATCATCCTGTGTGTCCACAGACCACCTAGACAGAGGATATGGACTCTGCTTTCTTATTACTGAGTCACTGGTTCATTAAATGAGCTGGACTCAAAAGAGAGTGCAAGCAGAAAGCAATTATACTATTTTTTCTGTGCTAAATCGAATGCTTCGTCTTTGCTTCTGGATGAAATCTCAGGTAGGGCCTATGGAATTAACAAATAGCCTCATTTTTCAGATAATAAAAATGTCCAGTTCAATCCAGAGTTCAAATTTGTCATGCAATTTAAACTCCTTTCTACTCGCCAGATTGGGCCTGATACAATATTAGGAGCTGGCGGTGGGGTAGGGCGTCGTGGTTGACTTCATCTCTATTTTCACTCCTCCTCCCCATTCAGCCTCCCTGGAACTGGAGAAATGGAGAAAGGGAAGGAGTCAGAAAGGACTCACTTGGTTGTAATCCTTGCAATCTGGGTCAGGCTGATTCTTTCTCCTGTGTAGCGCTTGCGTGGGTTCTTTGGGAGTCTTCCCTTGACACCTCGCTTAACATCATGGAGATCTCCAACCTGCAGTCCTTTTAAAGAAGTCAAAGTTGTATCCAGCTGGCCACTCACTTCCCTACCCCATAGACCTGGTACACCCTTATGTTTGGGTACCCTCGCTTCTCAAGCTCTGTCTCTTTATCCTTCTCCCTGGGAGAGGCAGCTCCAGTCACAATCTTTTCTTTGAGCTTTACAGATGGAAGGCAGATGCCAGTCTGCACCCACGCAATTCTGGGCTACACAGGTGAAGTTCTCTGAGTGGTTTCTGAAGTGTCTCTTGCTTTGCTTAAGGTGAGGGCGAAATATCCACTCCCCTCCTCCCAAGCCAGGGTGGGTTGGGGTGGGGGCAGGAGTGGTGGGAATGCCAGACACCACCAACTCTCTTCAAACTAATCCTTGCCACCAGCTGGTTCAACCTCCTAATAAATTCCTAGCCTCCTCTTTTAAACTCTTGAGGTGGATGACAGAACAAGTTTGGGACCATCCCTTTGCCAGCCCTACACAGATGATCCAGCTCTCTCTTTAGGGCAGTTCTCAGCTTTGGGGCCTCACTCAGATTTCAATTTCAATACAGGAGGAGGATTATGTTAATATCCCATTGCAGTTACTACTTAGGAAACTGTCATAAAGGTAGAGAGCACTGAAAAATCAGTTTTAGTTGGAGAGCTCCTCGAAATATAATTGTGCTAAATTTTGACTTGTTTTTACTCCTGAATTTACTTCTCGGGAGAGTGAGGAAGCAACACAAGGACTACTGCTCTGAACTTAATATGAGTGTTCTGAAGGGAACACTGGACATAATGAGATGTGCTCCTTATATTTTTAGAAAGGGGATTTCAGAGGGGGAAGTATGCATTTCAAACGTAGCCATGCAGAGACACTAAAAGGGAAGATGGGGTATGAGGCTCTCTGAAAATCAGAATAATAACAAATTTGCTGATGGAAAAGACAAGAGCAGGTCTCTAGGGAAAGCTACGTGGTTGCAGAGTGGACTCTGTTGAGCTGGGCTCTAGAAGGACATGAACATAAGCTAGAAGGAGACCACATCCAGAGGGATGTGCAAACGAGTAGCCTGAACCCGGAAGAGAAGTTAAAGGCCAGGAGGAGCTGAAGCTCGAGAAACAGTAAGGGCAGCACAACGTCTTGCGATTCCAACTCCATCAGGTGCTAGACTCTGTTCCACACACTCATGTTTGAACTTGTTTGATTATCACAACAACCAGTACTATTTTCATCCCTATGTTACAGGTGCGGAAATGGAAGTGCATAAAATTAAAGCAGCTTGCTCAAAGTCAGACAGCTGGTAAGGGACAAAGTCAGAATTCAAACCCAGGCACCCAGGCTTCCTCACCTCCACCCAGGACAAGTGAGGAAGGACTCTAGAGAACCACTGGTGGAGATTAGAGTTATTTTTAGGAAGTGGTGGCTGACACCTCACTCACTGGCCAAGCCCTAGCTGATCTCCCCAAACTCTCGAGGCTTCCCCATGCTGTGGCTGGACGGGCACAGGAAGGCTCCTGAGAGAACTTGAAATTCAGCCCTTGGGTTTACTGGTCATGAGACTGGGGCCTGACTCCACTGAAGCAGCCTGAAGGTAGGGGACCGGCTGATGCTCCTGCTCACGGTTGGGAGAGGAGAGAGGGCAGTGGTAGGAATGCCCTCAATTCCCCAGTTTGGCAAGGGCCACAGCCAAGAGGGCTGCCTGCTTGGGTGAAGGGATCCCAGCAGCAAACTGCAGAGAGGAAGAGTCGAGGGGCATCCTACGAGGCCATTAAAAGTGCATGGCCCTGCTGGGGAGTGGCATCCTGGTGCAGAATCCACATGCATCTGAGAGAGTATGTGCAGGGAGGTGAAAGAGGGAGCAATAGCGGTGGAGAGGTGTACATAACGAACCGACAAAAGGATCCCATAGGAACTTTGCAATATGTGTACATCAGCAATGAAAGGGAGCATTACACAGCTCAGAGAAAAGTACAGAACCACAGGCCCCTTTCCCTGCCCCTGGCCTGGCCCCGGCCCCGAGGGAATAGGAAGTAGCGGAGAGACTAGGGGAGGGGTAGGAAGAAGGAGCAGGTCTGACCTGAGCTGAGCTGCTGGATGGGAGAGAGGAGAAGCTTCTGTTGGATGAAGGGGTGAAGTTCTGATTAGGATTATACTGGACTTTCTAATACTTGGAAGTGACTGGAGCACTGCAAGAGCTGCTCAAGATGACACTGAGGTGTGGGGAAGGGCAGCTGACCGAATGGGTTTGAGGGTGGCTGTGGTGGGAGAAACACAGAGCTATTTCCTGATTTCACCCTACCAAGTCCAGGCTGTTCAACAAGCAGTTACACACGGAAGTGGCAGGTGGGCATCAATAATAAGACACCCTTTATTTTAACATTTTAATGTTTCCGAAATCCAATGTCTTGTAAATCCAAGTGCACTTTTATTATTTTTTTTCCCTGAAAACGTTTTTTGAATTTATACTGTCTTAAAATATATTGCATTTTAGGACTGAGAATATTTTGTAATGATGGAGCCATTTAGAGGTTTTACAGGTTTTTAAGCACCCTCATTTGCGTGATTGCAAGTTGAATGTCACTCTCTGACCTTACCACTCTAGGAAGTTGTGCTGTCCAGCCTGGGTGGGGGAGTCAGGAAAGGGAAGGACAGGAATGAACAGGGGTTGGCCTGAGACCATGGGCAGAGAGCACAGGGAACTCCCAACCATGGTCCTGGCAAAAGACGTCCGGGAAACCACAGGACAACCCAAGGTTTCCAGTCCAAGGGGTGAGGTGGGAGCAAGAATCTGATCTGAAGTAGAGTAGGCTACAGAGGATTATGTGAGTAAGTGAGTCTGGAGAGATTTTTAAAGGAAGGAATCTTAAAAATTAAAAAGAAAGAGTATCCGTTTACCCATCAATGGACACTTAGGTTGTTTCCACATCTTGGCTATTGTGAATAATGCTGCAATGAACATGGGGATCAGATAGCTCTTTAGGATACTGATTTCATTTCCTTTGGATATATACCCAGAACTGAGGTTGCTGGATCCTATGGTAGTTCTATTTTTAATCGTATGAGGAACTTCACAGTGTTTTCCATAGTGGCTTTTTCAATTTACTTTCCCTACCAAGAGTGCAGAAGGGTTCCTTTTTCTCCACATTGCTGCCAACATTTATCTACGTGAGGTGATTGATGTCAACTAAACTTATTGTGGTAGTCTTTTTGCAACATATACATATATCAAATCATCATGTTGTACACCTTAAAATAATACAATGTTATATGTCAATTATATCTTAATAAAACTGGAAATAAAATAAGCTATGGGGGAAAAAAAAGAGTAATAAGTGCATTTGGTGGATCCATGGACAGAAAGAGAACTTAAGGAGTCCAAGATGGTATAGACAGTCACAACTACATAGATTTATGTCCTTTGTTGTTAGTGCCTTTGAGTCGATTCCAACTCCTAGCAACCCTGTGTACAGCAGAGGGGAGCTCTGCCCCGTGGATCTTTCCACCTTCCGGTGCTACATCAGATGGTGTTCCACTGCTATTCCCAGGGCTTTCATGGCCAAATTTTTCAGAAGAGGGTGGCCAGATCCTTCTTCCTAGTCTGTCTTAGTCTGCAAGCTCTGCTGAGACCTGTCCACTGTGGGTGGTCCTGCTGGTATTTGAAATCCCAGGGGCACAGCTTTCAGCATCACAGCAACACACAGCCACCACAGTACAACAATTGACATGGGTGGTGTGGTTCCCTGATGGGGAAATGAACCCAGACCACAGAGGTGAGAGCATGGAATCTCAACCACTAGACCACCAGGGCTGGCTAAATTCAGTCTAAGAAAGAATCAAATTGAACCTGCAAAATAAGGTTAAGCAACTTGTCCAAAGTCTCACAACTAACAAACCACACAACTACCACCTACGATTTTTCTTCAGTTTTATCCCTTAATGTGAAGAGTCTTCAAATGGAAGGAGTAAAACAAAGATGCTGAGAAGGATAATAAAGCTCAGGATGGTAAAGAAATAGGAAGAAAACATCTAGTTCTAGATCATAAATACTGGGTCCCCACACTGCCACTCTTCCCTTTGGACCAATGATGCATTGATGACGGCATGACTTCCTGCAGAGCCTGGTCAAGGTGTAAGAATCCTGCTGGCATGGTGCCCCGGGTGGCCACCGCCATATGCTCCACGAAGCTGCCTCTTCCACGTTAATCTGTCTTCCCCCATCCAGATGTGTTCTCACCAGTCCAGAAAGAACTTAGGGTGGATCCCAGAAAACCCTTGTCATAATCTTAGAGACATCGTGGGGAACAAGATCTCCCAAATTTCAAAAAGGTGAATTTCAAAAGTGGAAACGGGATGATTGTTATTTCCTGGCAAAATTCTAAAATTGAATATTAAACAGAAGAATTGAAGCTTCTCAGAAAATAAGGATCTGAGAGTCCACAAAAGCAAGTCATGCAATGCTAACTTCATTATTTTTTCATGGTGTTAGTATCCTAGCAGGTAAGGGGAATTCATAGATAAAGTATTTGATAAAGGCCCTTAAAAACAGGTAGGAATAGATGAATTGAATGAAATGTGGTTTGGTGAATTCATACATAATTAAAAACCTATACCCAAAGAGAAAAAGCAGCTCTGTGAGTGGATATCATTGTCACTGTCAAAAGACAAGGAGCATTTATTTATTGCTTTCATTGCAGTCAAAACTCATTAATGATTTGAAGCCACAGAAAACATCCACTGGTGGAATTATCTAACATCTCTGATGGGACCATGATTATTTGGGCAAAAAAACATACGTAGAATCATTATTTGTGGGTAAGGATAATTTCAACCCGTTGTTTATGGAGAACGATGGTTTGGAGAGAGTTCTAATTTATACCCTAAAGCCTTTTTGGGTGATGGGAGCAGGGATTCCCATGCTGAGGGTAGCACCTTTGACTACCCCAGGCACTTCCGTGCCACATTATGGATGTTGCTTCATAGTCATAACATTCTGATGAAATTCAATGCATCATATAATCAATCTTGGTGTCACTTTTGGTTGTTTCTTCTAGCTAAACACTCTGAGTTCTTTCAAGGCATAATATGTCATGGCATTTAGACATTTGTCACCCCACCCCCATCCTCTGAACACGGTCTAGTTTGTCAGTGCCTCTCTTAAGATGACACCTAATTAAGTGACACCTAATTATCAACTCCAATACTTCAGATAGGGTTTAATCACCCAAGAGCACAGTGTCATAATGTCCAGCCTTGATCTAGAAACTATCTTACCATTAAAACAGTTCATTATTGCATCAACTCTTTAGTATGTGCGTCACACATTTGGTTCTTCTGAGCTGTAAAAAGCTCCCATGTCTTATTCATTCAAACTGCTGTTGAAACAAATATCTTTCATCTTGTTCCTGTTGATTTTTTGGAAACTTAGTAAATGCCTATACATTTATTCCTGTTATAGTTTATCATATTAACTTTAGCTTAATACATCAGAAAAAGGTTTTTTAAAAAATTTAAATGTATCATCGGTATATTAGTTTAGCATGAATCATCTGAACTCATTCAACAAAAACTTGAAGGCCTACGATACACTGGGCATGGCATAAGCAACAAATATTTAAGTCATGAGTTCCAAATATTTATAATCTACCATAGAATGAGTATCTTTTAGAAGAAATAATCAAGGAATTTTAGATAGCTGGAACACATTCCTTCCTTCAAGCAGCTTTCTCTCTGAGCATCATTTTGTCAGGGAGGAGTCATCCTGAAACAGGCCATGGTGCCTCCCCTTGTGCTCTGCCCACTGGCTCCCAATCCTGCTTGTTGCAGGTAAAGATTAGATTCACATTTCCTTTTTTAAAGATTTTAGTTTTTCCTTTTTCTCCCCAAAGCCCCTGGGTACATAGTTGTATATTCTTAGTTGTGGGTCCTCCTAGTTGTGGCATGTGGGATGCCTTCTCAGCATGGCTTGATGAGCAGTGCCATGTCCGTGCCCAGGATTCGAACCGGTGAAACCCTGGGCCGCAGCAGTGGAGCAAGCGAACTTAACCACTCGGCCACTGGGCCAGCCCCTAGATTCTCATTTTCTTAATAGTCTAAACAAGCTCTTCAGTTCTCTCAGCCCCCAGAAACTACACCTTCAAATGAGTCCAGGCATATCAAATTTCCTGGATGTTCACGTCAACTCTCATCCCTTTGATGCTGGTGGCTTGAACTTCTTGCCCTTCCATTAATGCATCACTTGAATTAACACATAGGAACAGTTAGGCATTACATGGGGGTCATGGAGGCAAGAGTAAATTTCTCACAGTGAGGAGAGCTGGTTTTTCCTAAAAGTAGTTATGTGATTGAGAGCAAGTCATGCTACTTCTCTGAGCCTTGGCTTCGTTCTCTGTCAATGGAGGGGATGAACTTGTGGGTTAAGTGTCATGTCCACCGGATTAGCAGAATAACCATGATTCTTTCTTGTGCATGAGGCATACTAAATTGCTCTGCTTTGGGATGCTTGGGAGGGGGGATTGAGACCCTCCTTAGGACAGTGATGATATTTTGGATTTGCAGATAAGAACAAGGAAGAGAAAGCTTGGCAGAAGTGCTCTACTGGCTAAAATTAAGCTCCCGGTTTTATACCGACTTTGACCTCTGCAAGGATGGTCTGTGCATTCAGCTTTGAATAATTCATTTTGAAAACTGTGGCCCCTTTCAGGGAAGTTTTCTTTTGAAGGAAACAAGAAAAGTGGGAAGGAGAAATACTTTAATTGTGTGTGCGTGTATGTGTGCACGTGCACACGTGTGTGTAATACACATAGAGAAAAATGATTACTCTTGAATAAATAGTTATAAAGAGAATACCCTTGTAACCACTGGGAAATCCTTTTGAAACTGCTCAAAATGCTCAGACTGGAAGCTCAATACCAAAGAGAACTCACTGATCCCAGGATGTCAGCTCACGAGATCCGGGGGCCCAGGGTCTCCGTCTAGTTGATTTCTCTCTCCCAAGCCTGGAAAGTGTGAATGGCCACCTGTATGCCAGGTGGTCCTGCCTTACCCTGGTTCCAAAGGAGCCAGGTGAGACCCCTCCCAAATGAGCAGGAGAACGGGGGGCTCACTGACATTATCGTAGACTTCAGTCAGGAGTCCAGCCCGCCATCTGAGAGACTGCAAAGACCAGCCTCGTGAAGACCTGCACAACGGGGATGCATGTCTTGGGGGCTCTCCCAACTGCCTTGCAGTGTCCCCTCTAGGTGTCCCTATCAGTGACCTAATTGTCTTCCTTACGATAAGGATAAGAATCCAGATTGCCATCACACGCACCACCCACCATCGCCAAGTAAACGACAACTGAGTGTCCACGGCTAAGGGTTTAGAGGGTAACTGCTGGAGAACATCCTGCCAGGTCCTAAGGAAAAAGGCTATGAAGTTGGAGCAACAGGAAGAAGAGTGGAGTATTTTCCTCTGTCCCCTCACCCTCTGCTCCACCCCAGGAAGGACCACAAGGTCACTGCGGGACACTGACCTTCCAGCAAGCCTGGTCTTCAGTAACCTGCACTCCCCGCTCCATCCTCCAAGCCAGGTCTTTCTCAGAGCTTCACGGGCTTGGAAACATAGCTAACAGGAAAGTTCATCTAGTGAAAACAAAACAAAACCAATTATGGGAGTTTGCTGCTGCTCATCACCCGGAGACTGCAGTAGGTTCATGGATAAAGTTTGGTGAATGCAGAGTTCACAGCAAGACACTTCTACATAAGCACCAAACCTTACCCATTGTCCTTGTCATTATCAATGACAATTTAACGCCACATCTTTCCTGGAAGAACATTTAGCACGTATTAAAGATTCTGAATTAATTTCTAGAAACATAAAATTCCATTGAAAAAGCAAAGGGTGCCTTTTCCTGTCCAGCCCCTGTGGCTGTCTTAGGCAGCATTCCTCTCCGAAAGCGAAGATGGAGTTGAGGGGGGCGAAATCACATTCCCTCTCCTTCCTTCCATTGCCCCCTTTACCTAGAGATTGTTGTCCTCAGATGCCAGCGGGCTTCTCTCCCCTCTCCACTGCCATCCGCGAGTTTCAGGTTAGAAGCCCACAGAGTAGAGACAAAGGGCATGTCCACTGGAGCCAACGGTCTGGCTTCCAGTCCCAGCTGGGTCCAACCCTCTCTGTGCCTCGGTTCTGTCATCTGTAAAACAGAAATAATAATAGAGCTCACCTCGGAAATTAAACACATAAATACTGTTGTTCCTGACATGCTGTAATCAGGCTTCTGTCCTCATCACTCCTCTGAACAGCTCTGCTTAGGACTACTGGCAATTTCCCAGTGGAAATTCATCAGGCTTCATCTTATTTGACCCATCCACAGCACTGGACATAGCTGACTGTTCCCTCTTTCTTGAGCATTTCTTTGCTTGGCTTCCAGTGTAATGGTTTATTCTGGTTCTCCTCCTATCTCGCTAGCCACGTCTTTATCTCTGTTCTGGATTCCTCCTCATTTTCTGGACAGTGGCGTGCCCCAGAGCTCCATGCTGGGACTTCTCTCCTAACCATGCTCACCCTCAGTTCATCCGTCTGGTCTGTGACTTGAAATGCCATCTCTGTCCACTTTTATATTCCTAGTCTAGACTCCTCCCTTGAACTGCAGACTAACACCCGAATGCCAGCTCAAGTTCTTTCCTTAGACAGGTCATGAGCATCTCAAACTTCATGGCATCTGAAATCGAACTCCCTATCTTGCCCCTTCCCCTAAATAGCTCCTCCGGCAATTTCCCCCATCTCAATACCTGTCAACTCTATCCTTGTAGCTGCTCAGGACAAAATCCTTGGAATCATCTTTCACTTCCCTCTTCTTCTCATGTACCGCATCCAATCCATCTGCAAAGCCTGTGGGCTCTACCTTCAAAATATAACCAGCTATTGACCAATTCTCACCACCTCTGCTGCTATTACTGCAGACCAGAGTCCCCATCCCTCTAGCCTGGATTATTGCACTAGCCATTGAATTGGTCTGCTGATTTTCACCCTGATGTCTTACAGTCTATTTTCAGCACAGCAGCCGGAGGATGCTTTTAAAACAAGTCATTCCTACAGCCAAAGCTCTCTAGTGTGTTCTTCGTCCAACTCAGAGTAACAGCCTATTCCTCCCAGAGCCCTGGGAGGCCCTGTGCAGTCTCTCTGCCAGCTCCTTCTGACCCTACGCACCACCCTCCCTCTTGTTCACCCCACTCCTTCCTTCCTTGGTTTTTCTCAGGTATGAGACACATGCTTATGTCTCAGGGTCTCTGTATGTTGTTTCCTCCGACTGGTTTTATCATAGCTTGCTCGATCATTTCCTTCAGGTCTCTGCCCAAACGCCATCTCATCAATGAGGGTTAAATAGAGCAGTATCTACCACGTGCACCATCTGTGCCCTCAACTGCTTTCTTTTTCTCCGTAGGACTTAACACCCTCTGATATACACATGTGTTCTTGTTTGTCTATTTGCACATTGCCTGGCAACTCAGTAGACTGTCATCTCTATAGTGGCAGAGGCTCTGCCTGGCTCACTGCTACAGAGCCTAGATCAGTGCTCAGTGCACAGGAGTCTCTCGGTAAACACTTGCTGAATGAATGAATAGCATTTAAAACAATATTTGGTATATAAGAGGTCAAATATTGGATGAATGAATGACTAAATAGTATTTTGAAGTGATTGGCACATAGGGAGCACTTAATACCTTCCTGTTGAATGAATGAATTAAAGCATTTAGAACAGTAGCAACACATCACAAGCCTTTGACAGGTTTTAACATTTATGAGTCAAATGTCAAAACTCCATCATCAAGAGGTGCTCCTTTTCCCCACACTCCCAGAGGACGAAAAGAAGCTCCTCCTTGGGCTCTCAGGGTAGGGAGGAGAGGAGAATGCAGAATGAGTTGGGGTGGGAGGCCCATCCCTGGGAATCCCTATCTCAGGAGGCCCCAGGACAGGGACTGAGAATGTGAGGACCCTGTGTTGGGTTGCAGTCTCTTGCATGTCCACAGAGGCTCCCATGAGTCTTGTCTATACTGACTGTGGATCTCTGAATATTTGGAGACTAGCGGTATCATCTGCTATTCCCAGATGCTGTTTCCTTACTATCGGATCAAGGAGCCCAGGGAAGGGAGGTAGCACTAATGATGTAAAAACTTCTTTCGTGCCCTTGGTCTTAGTGAATGAAGTGCCAACCTGAAACTGTATAACTGGGATACTCGAATTCATAAAAGTTTTAGGACTGCTCCAAGGATTTATCAGACATTTGCTTTTTGGTATGAATTAGTACACTCAGCTTTTTCCCTCCAAACTCCTTATTGATGCCAGTCTGAACTCAAGAATGTGAGTTTTGCTTGGGATGGAAAGAAGATGGAGGGAGAGAAATTTTATAGGCAAGTCACCAGGGAAAAGAACAGTGGAAGCATTTTTGCAAATATATGGGCCTAAGAATGATAGAGTCAAGCAGATACGAGGTTAGAAGTTTGTGGGGTGAGGGCAGGATCAAATGTAAATTTCTTCCAAATGAAAAGCAGGCAGCATCCATATTGACTGTGCTCATTGTGTGAGGCCAGGAAAACCAACCCTCATGACCCTATTCCAGGGCGATGGTTTGATGGTAATTCAGTCGGGCAGCTGGAGCCCAAGGGAAACCTCTATGCAAACGTTTCTCTAAATTTATTTTTTCTTTTTACCCTTTTGAAGGATCTCAGTTTACAAGACTATGTCAATACTCGAGCAGTCCAACCGAAGCATCTAGAGTACAGAGCTCTGTGGCCTGGGATTGGCGTTGAGTCAGTGAATGCACAGGCCTGGCAGCCATTTGTCCTTCTCCTTCCTATTTACATGGAAGTTTTATTAGTTTTGTAGGTTTGGCGTGTTAGCTCTGTGACTGCTGGCTCCTATCTACAAGGAGCACTGTTGCCTCCTCACCCTGACTTTGCAGCCCTAGGGTTGAGTTTAGGAAGCGTCTGCTATCCTCCTCCAAGTTCAGGGGAGAGGTCTTTCCCCAGAGCTGCATGAATAAAATTATACACAGGAACTGAGTTTCAAGAAAACTCACCAAGGGAAACCTGAAAGTTGGTCAACAGGGGACTTGCTTCTAATACTTATTTATCAATTCTCAATTACTTGATGGGTAGTCTGTAAGACCGAAGAAACTCGAAGCAAAAATGATAAATTGCCAGGCTGCTTAGAGCCCTGTGAGGCACATTTGGAACCTCAGAAAACTTAAAGTCATCAACACAAACCATCGCTGGTCCTTCAACGTCCTCTGCAACATTCCAGCCAAGTGGTCCTCTGCCCCATCCTGGAGCCACCCCTGGCACGGTGATGAGCCCCCATGCCACTGAAGCGACCAGTTCATCCTTGGTTAACTTTATAACTTGGAAAATCTTTATAACTGATAATAACAGGCAACTCAAATCAATATTACAGGGCCAGCCCCAATGGCCTAGTAGTTTAGTTTGGTGTACCCCACTTCAGTGGCCTGGGCTCGGTTTCCAGGCGTGGACCTACACCACTCACGAGTGGCCATGCTGTGGCAGAGGCTCACAAACAAAATAGAAGAACATTGACACAGATGTCAGCTCAGGGCTAATCTCCCTCAGAAAAAAAATTTAATATTACCTTCAAATTTACAAAATTATATAGGATTTTTTTTATGACAGAAGGGATAATCATAATTACATACCATTTGGTTCTTCCAAACAGTTGTAGACACTGCTTATAAAATCAAAGTACCAATGTCCATGAGAGTGGCCCCCCAGCTCTGCTTTATATACCGTGAGCCTTCACAACAGGCAGTGCAAGGGGACTTTGTGAATTAAATTCACAGCTATTACTAACAGTTACTGATGATGCAGCGCTTACCGTGAGATGGGCATGCCACCAGGTGCTGGCACAGGCACAGATCATTTCATTCCCACCACAGCCCTACGAAGAGGGTAGCATTACCTCTGTTATGCAGATGAGAAAACTGAGAGGTTAGGGTGACATTGGAGTCAGCAGCAGAGCTGAGAGTTGAACTGTGCCTGGTGGGTTTGATTTCCAAGCTCACACTCTACCCACTCCAAAAAAAAATGATAAAAATAACATTTGATTGGAGCAAGTAATATTTTCTTAACCTTATGTTTAGAGTAAATAAAACTGTCTTGAAGAACTTTATTTAAAGTGATAGGAAATGCAAGTTTTAAGAAAGTGCTTACTTTTTAAATGCAGCTTTAAGACAAGACCCCAGGGCTGGCCTCTTACTCTCCATCCGGATTTCTACCCAAGCCCCTCCAAGACAGAAATTGTAGGTCTGAGACAAGAGGAAGCCTCATTGAGAACAAAAAGGTGTGTTTAGTATCTTAAGGATACTGGGGCAGGCTGGAGAGATGTGTCTTCAGGGGAGAGAACTCTGGTCACAGGTGGAGGGAGCATGGATGGAAGAGAGATGAGAATAGAGGCAAAGGGACCAAACAGCAGTCATCACAAAGTTTACACACTTCTCTGACACATGTCTCTGTGAACGAGAAGTTGGTACTTCAACAGTGACCACTATCCAGTTCTTAATACAAAATGTAACCTCTCAGCCTAAGAGCTTTGAAACCATGGCCTGTTTTTGAGTGTCTTTATTCTACCTGCACATTTAATTATACTTATTCTGGCCCCACGTTTGATTAATTGTCTACCAGACTATAGAATTCTACTTTGGAAATGATCTTCCTTAAGGATCTTGAAGACTTGCTCCACTGTCCTCCAGGATCCACTGCTGCTCCTGAGAAGTTTGAAGACACTCTGGTTCTTAATCCTTAATATGTGCCTAGTTTTTCTTTCCAGAAACTTGCAGGATCTTCTCTTTATTCCCCCATTCTGAAATCTGACAATGATGTGCCCTGGTATGACTCTCTTTTCATCCATTGGCTGGGCACTGGGTGGGCCCTGTCAATCTGTGCATGTATGTTCTTCAATGCTGGGAACATTTCTCAATTATTTCATTAAACATTCCCTCCTCTTTGCTTCCTTTGTCCAGATCTCTTATTATTTGTATGTTTGTCCTCCTGGACCAGCAGTTCTCAACCACTCTCCTAGACTAATCCTCAGATTTTTCTCTTTTTTCTTCCTATATTCTACATTTTTGTCTTACTTTTTAGTTTTTGTTGAATTCTTCATTTTACTGCCCTAGTTTTTAATTTTCAAAAGTCTATTTTTGTTGTTTTCTAAAGGACCACTTCTTTAAAAAAAAAAAAAAAAGCAACCTCTTCTTGTTTCATGAATGAAATACCTTTCCTTCTCTCTCCCAGGGTATTAATGTTAGCTGTTTTCTAAGTTTAATTTTTTTCCTGCATTGTCTCTTTTTCCCTCCAAGATTGTTATTTTTTCAGTTTCTCTTGTTCTCCATCTTTCTTCTGATACCTACTCATCCTTGATTGTCTGCTTATATTTATAAAGAAGGGAAACTTTGTGTTCATGGTGAGCTTCGCGGAAGAGCAGTGGTTCTCAAAGATCTCAGGGCCCCACCTTCAGAGGTTCTGATTCTGTAGGTCTGGAGCAGGGTGCAAGAATTTGCATCTTTAGAAAGTTCCCAGATGATGCCAATACTGCAGGTTTGGAAACCACACTTTGAGAACCACTGCTCTGACTGGCTCTTTTCTTTGGGACTCCCTGAGCTCACTATCTGTAGATATTTCCTAAATACCTTGGGTTGGTCAGATTTCTCAAAGAAGGGTCTTCCAACCTCATGCTCAGGGTCTAGGCCTTGCTGCCAGTATTTTGCTAGCCTGACAGGGCTTGGAGGGAGGGTCTCATCATTAGGTACATAAATGTCCATTTGATCCCCTGTTTTATTACGGTGTTCTTTTGGGGGAGGGGGGTGGCGATGAGGAAGATTGGCCCTGAGCTAACATCTGTGCCAATCTTCATCTGTTTTGTATGTGGGACCCCACCACAGAATGGCTTGATGAGTGGTGTGTAGGTCCCCGCCCAGGATCTGACCCCACAAACCCTGGGCCACCGAAGCAGAGTATGCGAACATAACAACTATGCCATATGCCACCAGGCTGACCCTATTATGGTATTCTTGCCATCAACTATTTCTAGATTCCTCCAGTTCAGAGACCCTATGTTTCACCGTCTCCAGAGGTGAAAACCTCTTGAGTCTTGCGGGTGGGGACGAGTGTCTGTCCCTGAGCTAGGCAGTATGAAGGAAGAGATATGGGGATCCAAATTCCCAGATGATCCTTCTAGAGCCCCACTTTTACCCCCAACTACTGGAAACACCAATTCCTGAGTACTTTGGGAGTACTGAGGTCCAACAAGTTTGCCACTCACTTCCCTCTCTGTCAGCTCAGGACTCTGCTTTCCTGGCTCTGCAAAGTCACTTGTCCCTGTCCTTCTGTTTCCAACTTCCAGGATTTTGTTGCTCTTGTCTCCTTCATTTTCTTTGTCCTTGTGGGTTTATTCCCTTTGTAAGCTCCCATTACTGTCATTTTAGTAGGCTTTCAAGAAGAAAGGGAGATAAATGAAAATGTTCAATCTGCTATCTTTACCCAAAAGTCCCTAACAGCACTCTAAAAAGATTTGGTTTACTATTAATTGCAGATAATTCTGAGCTATTTGTATTTGTAAAGACAAATGTGGCCTCATTGTGACTATTTCAGGTTTATGGGCTATTTTCTTCTTTCTTTTCTAAAGAAAGCTTATTTCAAAATGATTTTTTTAAAAGCACCAATAATGACCCCCAGAAGAAAATATAGAGACTCTGACTTTTCTGGCTTCTCAGACTTGTATTACTTAGAAAATGCCCTCAAGAAACAGTAGGGCTCTAAATCAGATTCATTTCATTATTCGATGTAACATATTCAAGTCGTCAGAATTTTTACAATGCTTCTAATGAAGTGCTCAGCATAATGAATTGAACAATTATAACGAAATGGGGTTCTAATGAGCAATTATCATTCCAAGAGAGAACATTCCAGATTTTTTTATTCTCCTTCTCTCAAACTGGAGGCTAACAAGTAGTTATGAAAAGAATTAATGGGCCGTATGTGTAAGTAGCACAGCCCTCAGTTGAAATGACTCTTATAAACCCAATTTTCCTCTAAGTTTTTAGGTGGCGATGCAGCTAAAGGAAATGGGCTCTCATGACTCTTTTGCGCAGTTGGTGGGAATGTGAGTTGATACAGCCACTATGGAAAACATATGGAGGTTCTTCAAAAAATTAAAAATAGAGCTACCATACGATCCAGCAATTCCACTTCTGGGTACATATCCGAAGGGAATGAAAACAGGATCTCAAAGAGATATCTGCACTCCCAAGTTCATTCACAATAGCCAAGATATGGAAACAACCTAAGTGTCCAGCAATGGGGGAATGGATAAAGAAGATGTGCTATACATATGTGTGTGAGAGTGTGTGTGTGTTTGTGTCTGTGTGTATATATATATATGTACAGACACACACACGCAAGGAATATTATTCAGCCATGAGTAAATCCTGAAAAGAGGTAAAGTAAAGAAGTAAATCCTGCCATTTGCAATGACATGGATGGACCTTGAGGGCATTATGCTAAGTGAAGTAAGTCAGACAGAGAAAGATAAATACTGTATGGTATCACTCATATGTGAGATCTAAAAAAGTTGAACTTATAGAAACAGAGACAAGAATGCTGGTTACCAGGGGCTGGGGCATGGTGGGGTGGGGGAAATAGGGAGATGTTGGTCAAAGAGAACAAACTTCCAGTTATAGGATGAATAAATTCTGGAGACCTAGTGTACAGCAGGGTAGTTCTAGTTAATAATTCTGTATTATATACTTGAAACTTGCTAAGAGAGTAAGTCTGAAATGATCTCACCACGAAAAAGAAATAGTAATTGTGTAACGTTATGGAGGTGTTCGCTAACACTATGGTGGCAATCATTTTGCAATACATACGTGCATCAAATCAACACATTGTACATCCTAAACTTACAGTGGTACACATCAATTATATCTCAATAAAGCTGGGGAAAAACAGAAGAAGTCTTCTCAGGTGTGGTCCCAGGACCTCTCCTGATCCATATGAGCTTTCACAGGTACAAGATGGAGCTGTGTGGACGTGGTGTCAGGCAGGAATTAATGACTAATCAGAGCTGAGAACTGAGTCTCACTCTCAGAACACTATCCTTCCCTCTGCCCTATGAATTTGTGGTGTCAGTGACAATACGAGGGGACATGGCTGAGAGGTTCTTTGCTGCCCAAAGATCTGAGGGAGAAAAAGCCTGTGAATCATCACTCTAGTTAAGATAAAAGCTGTCCTTTACTGAACACCCATCTTGTGTGGGCCCATAAGCACCATGCTAGATGACTTCCTAGGCACTATTTTGTATTCTCACAACAACCCGCAAGGTACATATTTGACAGGTGAGAAAAGCCAAAGCTTCAAGATGGTGAGTGAAGTAGCCAAAGTCTACAGGCAAAAAGAATCAGAGCCAGGAGTGCCCGGCTCCACACTCCAGCTGACCTTCAAGGAGGAAGCCACTGTCTTGGCCGGACCCTTCCTGGCTTTCTTTCTGATCCCCTCTGTGACCTGGATCAAGCCATTTGCTCGCTGCCTGCTTTCTGGAACCTGCTTTGTCTAACTCCAGGGGCACCGATTATGTTATAGCCTAGAGTTATGTAATGTGAGGGCTCTGCTTTGACCATCTGCTTTCCTTGCTGGGAAGGTAAGAAATGATGAAAATTACCACTTTTATTGGTTATAGTGCTTATGCTGTAAGTAACAAAAAACTCCAAATTGATCAGCTTAAACAAATAGAGAAAACAAATCATCTCACATAAAAACAGTCTCGGTGTGGAACACCTCTGGGCTTGATTAAAAGCCAGTGACTTTGCAATGCCACTAGAGCCCTAGACTCTTCGCACCTTCCTGCTGTCATTCTCAGGACACTGATGTTGCTCCAGCTGGGTTCTCCCAGGGCTGCAAGGTGGCCACCACTGTTCCAGGCACCCTATCCCAATGCAACAGCATCCAGTGGAAGATGAGGAACCAGCACTGGCATTATTGCCCTTCAAAGACTGGCAGGCCTGAACTCATGCCTCATCAGCCAGACTGGGTCACCCTAAATCCATCACTGACATGCGGCACAAGGTTGCCATGATTAGATTAGATTAACTTAGGTTTACTTTTGAGTCAGGTTAAGAAAAAGTGGACTTCTGGACAAAATCAGGGCTGTGACAGTAAGGAGTAAGGAAAGAACTGGCCATTGGTTGGAGAATCAATAGTGACTTCTACTCAAGTGAAGTGTGCTAAACTTCTTTGAAGAAAAGGGACCTAAAATCAAGGTTTTCATGTTTCTGTATTTTCTATTATTCTCCAGATTGGAGATGTGGGAATGAAAAGGGTTGGCTTGGGACCTTAGTTGGGGAGCTCCAAGGAAACTAAAGAAACTTCATCTATGTTACGACTTAAACTAAATTTCTAAGCATTTAGACAAGTCCTGTGACAGAGAAAAACATTGAACTATCAAAACTACAAAGCAGCAATAGGATTAAGAATGCAGGAAGAAAGGGGTATTTATCTTTGAGGTTAAAATTTAAAGATGAGGGCTCTTATTAGCTGATCAGAAATGAGTTGAAAGCTGGAACCCTGTAAATCCCTGCAATCTGATTTCAGTATTCTGAGCTCCCCTGTGGAGTTGGCACATTGCTCCAGTTCTCCCAATAGCATTTGGACAGAGTTCTCTGCAAGGCTGACAAATGATGCAACCTGCACCTCTTCTTACACATCATTTGCGCCGTCAGCATGAGGTTTTCTCAGTTCAGTAGTGTAGGTCATGTAGGGATATTTGATTCATCTGTGCTACTCTTGAAGAAATTGTGGATTAATGAACTCCTCCAATACATACAAAGTGGGTTTTTTTGGTGTTTTTTTCTTTTTGAGGAAGATTAGCCCTGTGCTAACATTCGCCGCCAATCCTCCTCTTTTTGCTGAGGAAGACTGGCCCTCAGCTAACATCCATGCCCATCTTCCTCTACTTTATATGTGGGACGCCTGCCACAGCATGGCTTGCCAAATGGTGCTATGTCCGCACCTGGGATCCGAACCGGCGAACCCCGGCTGCCGAAGTGGAACGTGCAAACTTAACCGCTGCACCACCGGGCTGGCTCCCATATAAAGTGTTTTTAATTCTTAAAAGAAAAGAGGTGCCTGTTAAGAAATAGTAACATCCTGAATTATCAGTCATTCAACCTTCCATCGACCTCAGCCAACAATAAATCAAATACCTGGAAAAGAAAGTCTCTCTTTTTAAAAGACAACTCTGATAACATTACTATGTGAAAAAGCTTCCACGGTGTCCTATTGCCTACAGAACAAAATTCAAACTACTTAATGAAACATCCAAGATCCTTGGGAATCTGGTCCCTCTTTTCCCTCCACTCCTGTTTCCTCCAGTCTTATCAGATCCTCACCGTTTCTGGCTGGGATGAACTTTCACATATCTCTGCCTATGTCTAATGTCACTCCTTTATTTCTACCATTTAAACACCTACTCATCTTTTAAGACCCTGATCAAACCCAGTTCCTCTAGCAGACTTCCCTTATCAGCTATCCCTCGTTGATTAATCAGAATTTATCAATCTCATCTCTATGGGCTCCCGTCTTCGTTTCCACCTCTGTGTACTGCTTTTGATATTCAGCCCCTAATAAAGGTTCTTTAGTGTCTGCTGATCTTTCTGGGCCACTAAACTAAGAGTTCCCTGGAGTGGAGACCAGCTACATTTTCATCAGTCCCGTTTCTTCTGTCTGAGCACACAGGAAGACCTCATTTCCAAGTCTTCCTTGCAGTTAATTTGAGGCTATGTGTTTGGGTTCTGACTGATGGGCTGGGGTAGTAGTGGTACAAGCATCTTCCAGGACTGGTCTTTAAAAATGTTTGATGAGCCTCCAGCCCTCTCTTCACCTTCTGTGGATAGAGACCAGAATCACAGGATGAAAGGAGCCTGGATCCCTGAGTAATTGCTTGTAGGAGAGCTACCCAGGAGAGCTGCCGACCCACTTTGGAAATTGTGTGGGGGAGAAATAAACTACTACAACACTAAGCCGCTGAGATTTGGGGCTAACTTGTTATTGCAACATAGCCTAGCTCACTTTGACTAACACAGCTCCGAAGGTAGAGGAGACCATGCATTATTCATTTTGTATTCCCCTGGTGCTCAGTGCTTTGCATGTCTTTCCACAGTAAGATGAACACTGAATAAAACAGCTGACATAAAAATTATATATTTTCACCTGAGAAAGGACTGAAACTCCCTTAAGAGCAACATCTCTGCTTTCTGTGAACATGAGATTAATGATTTAACAATCGTGTGTTTCTGATATTTGCTGGCAGACCTTAGAAAAGAAAGTGAGGGGAAAGTGGGGTAGAAAGAGCTGCTAAAAGGAGCAAGGCATTCTTCTCATGGTTGGCTGTCCTGGTCCTTCAGGATAAGGCTTAATTGTCACCTCTGAAGCAAGGCCTTCACGGCTCACCCCACTACAGGAATACCCACCTCTCCTCTAACATTATTCTCTACCTTAGCAGTTATCTTCATAGAATTTACCTCACATTGTAATTATTTGCTTGGTTTGTTTGAATTCCAGTCTTAGTTAACTGGAAAAATCACCTAACCCAACATAATTCCCCAAAGAGTTCAAATAAATGAGATATTACTAATCATTCTTTCACCAATTCATTAGTTCATTTCTCAACAAATATTTACTGTGATTAGGATGTACAGAATACTTTTCTAGAAGGCGCTGAGAATTCTAAGTAGTAGATAGCATGCTCCTCCTCCTCTTCAAAGACTTATAACTGAAAACATAAAGGAGAGTGGCCTTGTCTCCTATTTATACCTGAGACCAGGTGCCATCCCCTCTCTGTTCCCGCTCTGAGTCCATTGTTGCACCTGACATGGAACTCTACCGCACGTGACTTTTATACTAAGCACAACCTCTATTCTCCAATCCCCAATTCTATCCACCCACATCTCCTTTTGTAATCAATTCATGAAAAGATACAGTGCCTTCCACATAGTAAATACTCAGTAAGTGCCTGCTATGTAGTTAAACAAACACGCCCACAAAGCTGACTTTGCTGTGGATTTTCTGTGGATTTCCCCCGATGAAGAGAATCTATCTCCCCATCTTGTCCCCCACCAAAGAGAAGGAGTGTCTCTTCCTTGTCTCTCAGTTCCTGAAGTCTGTGGGCCACAAGCCAGGATTACTTCCCAACACTCTCATGGTCACTAGGACCTTCTAGAGCCATTTCCAGCTTGTCTTGCAGACTTGCCAAAATCGCTGCCTGCCCCCTCACCCCATCCTAACACAGCAGTTCCATCCTGGAACCTGGCTGAGGTGGGCTCTGAACGATGGGGGCTTTTCTCCCTTGCACTTGAGAGATGCCTATCTCAAGTGTAAAGCGAGTTGAATATTTCTGTCAGCTTTTTAAAAACTCCAGTGATTCAAATGTGTGCCCTAAGAGGCAGCTCAGAGAAGTAGAAAGAACACTGAACCGACAGTCCAGAACGCTTTTTCACATTCTGGGTCTGCCCCTTACTGACTGTGTGACCTAGGGCACACAGGGTCATCAGCTTTCTGGGTTGAACCGGAAGGTCATCACCTTTCAATCCTAAAAAACCAACAAGGGTGTTTTTCATCCTGACAGCATAGGTTCTATTGACCATATATCGTGTTATCTATTCTCGGGGCGGAAACAATTTGCTGACATGGCGGGTATCTAAGAATTCTGCCTGCTGAATTGTCACCAAAGCAAGACAGAGCCCAGCAGTTGTCGGCTGTCCCACTAGGCTCCTTGAAATATCTAATACGGCGAGACATTTCTCTGAGGCCTCTCAGTCTCAGTATTTGCTAGACTCTTGGAGCTTTGTTTCTATGAAGGCTTTTCTAGCAAACAGGATGTTTATATCAATAAGTGCTATGGTATTATTTAAGTTAAACAAACAGCAATTTTGAACGGAAGCCAATTTGAATGGCTAGCATTTATTTGTATGTGCAAGGATAATCAGCTGCATAATTCACTTCTTTGTTGGGGTTCATGCTGAAATCCCACGTCTCTGGACTGTGATTAGACTCCCTAATCAAACGCCTCTTTAGAAATTATCCTCCCCCCACTCTCGAGATGGGCATCTGAAGGATACTTTCTCCTGCACTTCTTGAATGTGAAGTAACAGCACTTACAAATCCTTCATTAAATAACCAGTGAGCTATCAAGGTCATGAAACAGGATGAAACGAAGTGTTCAATCAATTATTTAAAGATAGGCTTTTTTAGCAATGTTCACTGTCATAACAACGTCTTCTAACAGGAGAGGAAACCTCACTACCTAGTTTCTTTCACCAAGCAGGGTAGTAGCTTCAGCGGGTTCTACATCTAGAACTGGAAAAGCTTTACTAAGTCAAAGAGGCTGATTTGGGGTAAGTCTTGTACAGTCGTTGGGGTACTTCCTAGCAAGTGGACTGACAGGTGACCAGCGACTGTCTCTGCTCTGAATACGTGGGGATGCCCTGTCTCTGTTTTCACAGTTCTGGGGACATGTTCACTCGATGAGCCTGCCCTGTACATTCTTTTGTTCCTCGAGGCACAGTCCAGAAGCTGCTCATGATGCCGGTCCTGCCCAGGGAGAATACACTCCCTTTCCACCAACACTCACCAGGCAAAATAATCAGACATCAATTACTTGGCTGAGTGAGGACAAAATAACTGAGCTGGACCACGTTGCCAGCGCAATTCCTGTAGCTTTGGGTTAGCATTTATCTGGCCTTGCAGCAGCAAGCTCTTTTCCCCTAAACGGTTGTTAATTAGAATGCACTTGTTTTCCTTAATGGATTGATAATTCTTCGTATCACATTTTAAAATAATTTTTTAAAGTTTGTTCCCTCAGGAGAGAAATGGCATAAACTAAAGGGTAAAGATCAGGCATTGAGTGTTTCTAATGCAGGATTTTTCTAATACCTCTTTTCTAATGCAATTAATCTATAAAACCTCCAGATATTTCACTGTGGTTTTTCAAGGGATCTCACCATCTGCCTATGTCTCAGGCAGGGTGAATTACTTAACAACACTTTTAGGAGGCAGATGTGGCCAATGCGCTGCTGTTTCTCTATTTTCCACATGCTGTATACGTGACTAACGTACTCACCCTCCTCTTCGTCTAATGTAGCAGAGAGATGACCCAGTGGGTCCCCAGTTTGGTGGAAATCACTTCTATCAGAACCCCAAGATGAAATGATGAAGGTCACCTATGTTCACTTCAACCTCTTCCTCGCTCTCACAAGGAGTTGGGAGGCTAAGAAGCTACAATGCGTTGCCCCGTTTTTCCCTCTGTTCTTTGTCCTACAGGAAATGGTATTTTAATGGGCTTAATATGTGCCAGGAACTACTTCAAGGGCTCAACACGTATTAACTCCTTTATCCTTACAATAACCCTATGGGGTAGGGACTATCATTGCCCCCATTTTAAAGATGAGGTAGTTGAGACACAGAGAATTTAAGTAGCGTGTCTAGATTCATAGCTGGGGGTTGGCAGGGTCGGGATTCAAACCCAGGCTCTCTGAATCCATGAACCACACTCTTTTCCATTTCACAAATTGAAATTAGTGAATAGGCACTAAATTTCATCTGTGTGATGATACTAGGAATATCAGTGATATTAAGATCCTTGGGAAAAAATCAAATATACAGTCTGAGCACTGAGATCAGTGCCTTTAGAGATTGCCTTAGTTTGTGCCTAAAATAAAAAAATCTAAAAACAAACAAAACTAGACTGCTTTGTTTAGTGCTTGAAATCTCCCCTCTCCCCTCAGCCCAGGTCTTCTTCCACCTGCTTATGCGGGAAGCCGTCTCTTCGCAGTTGTAACCTGCATCTTCTATCAACTCTATTAGAATGCATCCTTTCTCCAGATTCCTGGTCCCTGAAATGAGCTCATCTCTTTGGTCCTCTACGCCCCTAATCTGGGTTCTTTCCATCAGATGCAAAGGGATCCCTGATCCCCTCACCTCTCTCCTGATAGGCAGACAACTGCCGGCTTTCTCTTCCCACTTCAAGTTTCTCCAAACTAAACATTTCATCTCATACGGTCTCTTTTTCTTTGATTATCCACTGCTTGCCCCAACAAAAATAGAAAGAAGCCCAATGCTAACCACCCAATCCAGGGCTCCTGAGGGTCACATGTTGGGGTCTAGACCCAGTTGTCTCTCTGCCATCTGGCTCTCATGGTCTACCTGGCCTCATTGCCTCTCCCATCTGTGATGTGGAGGCACGCCCTGTGGTCCCTCCTATAAAGGGACAGAAACGCTGGGCACAACCAGAGACCAGGAGTGGCTTCTCCAAATGGGAAATTAGGACATCTTCTCAAGTCTGTTCCATCACTGTTGCCGTTAAAGAATGACTGATGCTTGTCCAAGAATCACAGGCAGGTGCCAGAGACGAGTTTCTAGAGCATGACACAGAAAACTCAATTCATTCAGAGATATAGGGGCAAACTTTAGACTAAATTAGAGAATATTTAAAGCAATATGTCAACAGGCAACCTAAATTTAGCATATCTAAAACTGAAGTTGTCATCCCCCCTAAAACCCTTGTTTGTCCACCAGTCTTTGCAGCCACTGGCTTCCTTGATTTCTCCTTTTCCTTCATATCCCATCAGCAGTCTTGTTGGTGCCACTTCTAAAATACACTCTAAATCCTCCCATTTGTCTCTATCCCCATCTCTGCCTCCCTGGTCCACGCCGCCATCGCCTTCACCTGCGCTCCCCCACCGGCCTCCTAACTGGTCTCCCATCTCACTTTGCCCCTCTATGTGCATTCTCTGCACAACAGCCAGAGCCATCTTTTAAAAACATATATTGGACCCTGTGACTACCCTGTTCAATGCCCTCCAAAGTCTCCTGATTGCACGTGAAACAAAACCCAAACTCCTCCCCACAGCTTGCAGGCCGCTGCAGTTCTGGACTCTCAACCTCTTTGACCTCATCTCATACAACTCTCTGTCATGGCCCCCAAACTGCAGCCACACCAGACTTTGTCTCCTCATTGTTCTCACCACTGGGCCCCTGCGCTTGCTGTTCCCTCTGCCTGGGAGACGCTTTCCCAGGTATCTGTGTGGTTCGCTCCTTCTTATCATTCATACCTCAACTCAGATGGTATCTAGAAAATCACAACATTCTATAGATTAGAACAATGCAGTTCCCATCACTGTTGGACGGCGGTGTTTCCTAAGAGAGTTCCGAGTGAGTCTAAGAAGACAGCTGAAGAGCTTCTACTAGAGAGGCCTTCACGGACCTCAAGTCTAAACTACTCATTCCGGCCCAATCATTTTTTGTCACATTCTTATGATTTGCTTTCTTCATAGCACCTGTGCCCACCTGGAGTGATCTTGTTCATTTATTTTCTACATGCCCCATGAAGATGGGGGGGGTCCTTGAAAGCAGGAGGCTGGCTGCTTGCCCACTGTTCTATCTTCAGTGCCCAGAACAGTGCCAGGTAACCACAAAGCATAACATATATTTGTTGTGTGAAGTTTTGTGAATGGCAGCAAGGTGTAGAATGGCCTTGGGAATAGGGGTCATTGGGTTTCCTTCCTGGCTCTCCATGAACGAGCTTTGTCAGCTTAGAAGTACGCTTCAATTTTTTCTTCATCTAGGCTTGGACGCTAATGGAGATTCTTTCAAGGTCTAAGTTCTATAACTAGTGGGAGGAAGAGGAAGAGGCTTAACTTAAGTAGAATAACCTGATGCTGGGCCTTTCACAAATAGATAGGATCAGCTATTAGGCCTTGAAATCCTTCATGAATCAAGGGAATGTATAAGCTTACAGTTTTTTAGTTTTATAAGTCATATGTATTGTATTCTAATTCTTTGTAAATCGCCCTCTATGTAAGGCATAGGTAGTACCACTCAATAAATCACAGCACTTTCTAGATTAGAATAGTTCATTTCCCACAGTGCTGGATGGCGGTATGTTTGTTAAAGTGAGTTCTGAGTTACTCTGTGACTCCACCAAGAAGGACGGCTGAGGAACAGAGTGAGCACAGAAGGCCTGGCTCATCATCTGAAGGTCCAGCTCCATGGATGGAAAGATGAGGTTCAGACCATGTTATGAGATACAGGAGCAGACCTAGGATCCAAGTCTCTAACTCCCAGGAGCTGTTCTTCCCTCTATACCACACGACTGCAAACTACCACTCAGAGAATCATCCTGGCCCAGGTCTTCTCATGGCCTATCCTGGGGCCCGACCAATGCTCTCATTCTTTCAGCTAATGAATGTTTGAGTGTCTATCTCCCAGACACCATCCTCTCTCACAGGGTTTTCCTTTGGGGCAGAAACATCAAAGGGTTTCACTTCACTAGCCCGTGGTTCTGCAACTCAAAGTACCTTTGATCTCCCCTTCTAAATGATAAACCTAATAAGACCAAGAACTGTGCTCTACAACCTAAGCCATTATAAACATATAAGAGTCAGTCAATCAATTAAAAAAAAGTAAATCTGTGAATGAATCTACTGGGGGTGGGAGACAGGAAGCTGCATTCTCAAAGAACTGATACACTATAATCTTGGGAAAGCTGCAAATCATACAGGAAACTTGAGATTCCTGTATGAACGAAAAGACTAGAATTTGGGTTTTTAAAAAAAAAAATGCATACCAAAATTGAGAGCTGGCCAAAGAGTTTTCCAATTTATTGCCTCTTCCTTAGTTTCAGGATTAAACATATTTGACTTGATTTGATTATATAAGAAAAACAGAGGAGACACTTTGGTCTGAATTACAGACCATTCTTATCTAAAGGCCCATCCTTATCTAAAAGTATATACAGAGATTTTTTTTCATCCCTAAGATAAGGTCAATTCACATACACACATGCAAGCATGGTCTGTGGCTCCTTTTTCCAGGTCCTTGGCCTGAGGATGCAGAGCTGACTGGCTGGCCTACATTGGCCCTGAATATAGAGATGATCCAGATTCCCCAGGGACTGAAGGGTGGCTCTGTCTTGGCTCAATGTCTTCAGCAATCCAGCTGCCACACCATGGTTCCCTGGTTGTAATTCAGTCCCAGTTCTGGCTTTAGCTTTGTCTACACAAAGCAGTGGTCTCTGCAGGGCTACAAGGATCTAAGGGATCAGACACATAAGTTTAACTTCTGGTTTCCTGTGTAAAACTATGCAAAGAGCCCTGCCAGCCACCCCAGAAATGCCTTCACTCTGCCCGGTCCTGGGTTTAACCTTATGTGGTCCGTGGGAACTCCAGGGTCTACTGAGATTGCAAGTTACACCTGGGCCCCCTGACTAGCTTGATACGGAAATGCAACTTGGATCCAGAGGCTAAGGTTTCCAACCCCCCAGTCAGGACCTGTGGCCTGAAACATGATCTGGTAATGGGTCGGTCCTGGAATCACTATATTTATTGCTTTGATCACTTATGGGAAACTCTAGAGGACCGGTTTAAAACACCGGCTTAGCGTGAAAAGTTTTACATGTGAATCCTGGCTTGGTCCTCTGTTAACAAATCTCCCTTGGATGGGTAACAGCTGTGTTAGGTAGAATAATGCCCCCCACCACCACTACCAGCACCAAAGATGTCCACGTCTTAATGGAACCTGTGAATGCGGTGCCTGGAACCTCTGACTAATGCTATCTCACATGGAAAAAGTGCAAAAAATTAAATTAAGGATCTCGAGATAAGAGGATGATCTTAGACTAGCCAAGGGACCCAGTGTGATAATAGCGATTGCTAGAAGAGGGAGGTAAGAAGGAAGTTCAGAATCACAGGAGGGGATGTGACAATGAAAGCAGGGCTTGTAGCCAAAGATTTGAAGATGTTATGCTGCCAACTGTGAGAAAGGAAGAAGGGATTGCGAGTCACGGAATGCAGGCAGCCTCCAGAAACTGGAAAAGGCAAGGAAGCAAAGTCTTTCCCGGGGCCTCCACAGGGACGCAGCCCTGCCGACACCTTGATCTTGGCCAAATATGACCCACGTCAGAATTCTGACCTCCAGAACTATAAGAGAATACATCATACTGTTTTAAGCCACTAAGCTTGTGGTAATTTGTTACAGCAGCCATAGGAAACTAACACAATAGCTAGTGTCCATCACTTTTTCTAGCCTACACTCAAATGACTTTTTGACCATGGATTTGTTAACCAAAACCAAATGTGAACTCATGGATGTTTGAGGATATGGACCAAGAGGACCAAGAGAAAGAGAAGAAGAACTCAGACACCAAGAGCCAGGAGAATACAAGGTATCTCATAATTTTCCCTACAATTTGCTTGTTAGGTAAAAAGTAACACTGATTTATTTTAAAAAGAACTTCTAGGTTATAAGTGGAATCTGTATCCAATTTGGCCCAAACTTTCTTTTTAACAGCATCAATATCTGAAGCAGTAAATTAGGCTCCAAACAATGACCTTCGGATCTTTCAAGACTCTTTTAGTTCTTTCTACTATACTGCTTTCTGCTATGTTACTTCATCAGGAACATGAACTGAATACATTAGTACTTATAAATGTTCTCGCATAACAATAGTCAAAACAAAAAGAGCTTAAGAGTTGAGACTAGAAAATTCAGTTAATCAAAAAATCATTCCCCGAGCTTCTGTTTTAATCAAAGTTTTATTTGAATGTGATCATTGGTGTAGTAAATCATGAAGCTAGGACAGAGAGTTTCCTGAATCATGGTTCTCAGCACAAAGCTCATGGTCCCAGAGAGGTCTTCTGTGGCCACTCCTGCCCCCAACCCCATAGTTCTCTACCCCATTGTCTTATCTGATTATCTTCATTGATAATCTGAGCTTATATTAGTTATTTATTTATCAGGTCCTTGCTCTATAAGGACAAGAACTTTGTCTCATTCACTGTTAGCGCTACAGTACTCGACAGTACTTAGAACAGGGCCTGGTACACAGTAGGTACTCAATAAATAGTCATTGAATGAACAAATTACTAGAAACTAGTCATAGGTTCCTTGGTAAGGAGACAGGAACCCAACTTTTAGTGGATTCGCCCAATGGGCCAGCACTGTGTGGAGCCTCATGTAACCTTCATAACAACCACAAAATGGGATGAGGGCATTATTATGCCCATTTTACACATGAGGACCAAGCAGACAGCACATCTTCTCAGGTAGTTAACAAAATACAAACTAGAAGCCAGGATAGTAGCTTTTTCTTCCTAGGGCTTGAGTGAGGATGGAAAGATGGTGAAAGAAAATATGGAAGGGCCAGACTGATTTTTAACTGAGAGCAAGTTGGTCGGCTGGAAACCTAGACCTCTGCAGAGGCTCAAGCTCACCACAGGAGGCCTCAAGTTTGCCAGCCTTACTTGCCTTTTATTCTGCTCAAATTTTCACTCCCGTTGAAGTTTTATTTCTCCTAAGAAACCACTACCAAGTTCTCTTCCTTTCCAGCACATTTCTTCTGCACACCCAGACCAAGGAGGCCTTGGCTCCCAAAGAGCGTTGCTGCAGTGGAACTATTGTTTCTGTTGCATCCCTACGGATGGGGCTGTTGGCCCAGCGTGCAGTGATGCCTAAGCACCGAAAGGCCCCCCTCCCCACAATCCTCTTCTCTAACAATCCCACAATGCCTACATTTCCACAACTACAATCCCACTTTTGGTTGAAGCATGGTGTTTTCAGAAGGCGCTCATTAACTACAGATTTATTTATTTCACCTAAGAGAGGATTCATAAACACTCATCAATGATTTGACATGAATTATTTTATAAGATTTTATAAGAGCAGACTCCTGAGGGAATGAGAGCTTGAACAGGTACTTTGACTGGGGCAGGTGGGAAGAAAATATTGGGGTTAGAAAAAGAAAACAGAGGAGGAACAACATTGAACAACTGGCTAACACGTGCCAGGCAATGCACTCTGAGTTCTAACGAAGACGTGAGCTGACGCAGGGTGTCATCCTCATTATTATGGAGTCACTGTATGTTTATCAGGCACATTGAACTGATCTCAATTTAAAATGAGAGGAAAAGAGAGATGGAGAATAAAATTAAATTTACATACCATGGACACCAGGGGATCCCCGCCATTCCAGTAGAAGAGTATACGCCCCCGAGTAAGTGCAATGAGGGAAGCATGCATTCCCTGGTCTTGTCCTGTGAGCCCTTCCTAGTGTGAGCAGCTCCCTAGGCTGAGAGAGATACTAGTGTTTAGAGATACACATTCTTCCCCCATTCTATATGGCCCTCCCTTGGAAGACAACTACCTCACCAGGTGTTCCACTAAAGAAGCCTTATCGGCACTGGAGAAAAACCTGGGCATTGGAAACCAACCTGTGTTGGACTTAGCGGCAAATAATGGTTAACCTTGAGTTATTTTTGATCCGTCTCTTGTCTCCACACCCCACATCCAACCCACCAGCTATCCCCATCAACTCTCCTTCCAGAGCAGACACTGAACCTGCTGCTACTTCCCATCTCCACTGCCATCCCAACTCTGCACCGCCAGCATCTCACACCTGCGCCATGGCCAACTTCCTAACGGCTGTCCCTGCTTTTCCTCCTCCCACCCTGCCATCCAGCCTCCCCACAGCACCAGAGACAGCTTGAAAAGGGGATCCAGCTCACAACCTACCCCTGCTCAGAACACTTGGAAAACAAACAAGCCCTAAATGATGTAATTCTCCGCCTAACTGGCAGCCTCGTCTTGCCGCGCTCACCCCTTAGCTGCTCTGCTCTGGCTCATTCTCTCCCCAGGAGCTTGATCCTAGCTGCTCCCTCTACCTGGATGCTCTTTCCTTTCACCTTTGCCTGGAGGCTCCTCCTTGTCACTCAAATCTCCGCTGAAATGCCATCTCCTCAGAGGAGCCTTTCCTCATGATTCCCTGTCGAAGTCCTCAAATAGCGCTTAATATCACAATGTGTGATGATGCTCACTTTCCACCAAATGGCTATGCCCCGTTAGAGCAGGGACCTTGCCTGTCTTGATCACCTCTGCATCCCCAGTGGAGAAAGCTACCTGTCACTTACTGGGGGCTCCAAGTGGCACCTCCCTAAGGGCTTATTAAGGACACACTTAACTTTGTTTTCTGCTTACTTGTTCATTTCAGAATCTGATGCCTGAAAAAACTGCCTACTATGCAAAAGAAGAAGACATCTTATAGATGAGGAAATTGAGGCTGTAAGAGACTAAGTAATTTGCCCAAGATCCAAGATCACAGAACTGTAGATGGTGGCTGGGTTTTTAACCCAGCCTGTCTGGTTCTAACTCATAGGCTCTTTCTCCTTTGCCACAGAGCCCTCTTAGGGGTTGGGAGCTAAGAACAGGGTAGAGCCAGCCTGGGAAGCACCACAGCAAGGAGCCTGGAGGGCAGGGAGCTGGGGGAAGGCTGCTGGTCTTTGTGGTGGAGATGACCTGAGAGCCACAGGCTCAGGCCACCACTCATCGGCTGAGTGACCTTACAGGAAACTTAAATTCTCTGAATTTCCACTTCCTCCACTGGAAAATGAGAACTATAATATCTGCCCTACAGGTTGGTTGTAAGGATTTCATGAGATACTATACTTACTGTGTTTAGCAAGGCGCCTGGCATACAACAAGCTCTTAGTAAATAGTAGCATCATCGTCATCAGTATCCTCTGGACAAACTTGGCACATTCATAATTTCCTTCAAAGCCACACTGGTCCTGACTCTGCCAGTGTGGGTCAAAAGATCTCCAGAACGACCAGCGACGTCTCCTTTCAGCTAGGGCTTCAACTGGGCAGGTGCTAAGAGTGTACGCTTCTTTCGGTAGACTTAGGGGAAAAGGTCCAGGAAACGTATCCACAGATAGCTTGAGAGAAACGAGAACTAGTCCCTTTCTTTTTTGGAATCAGCACCCCAGCCTTGGTGTACCCAGAGCTGCTAACTCTGACTTGATTTTCATCACCATCTTCCCCTAATCCCATGACCTTTCAGCTAATTGTGTTTGTTACTAACTCAGCCAGGCACAGTTTACACCAGGAAAGGATTTGTTTTATGTGCTCAGTATTACTTAGATTAAATGTTGATTCAGGTTACAGATTTAGCAGGGGGAAAGCTAGCATAAGTGTTATTAGTGCTGGCCCGTGTAAACACGATTACAGGGACAGCCCTGTGTGCTTTCCCTCGACAAGACTGGCATTCTTCTCTTGAAAGTTATCTCCACGTTTCAATCTCTTTTTATGTGAGTTCTCTCTATTCCTTCTCTCACTATCCTTTCTAAGTCTTAAAATCCCTAAAACCTCCCCTAAAGATTCTCATATCCAGTGAAGAGATTTTTTGGGCAAAACAGCTGGGTTTATGTTTTTGTTTCATTTTGTTTTTAGCAAAACACATTCCAGGTTACTTTTCATGATCTTGAAGAAAATAAATTTCCCATTTGAAGTGACTAGACAGTGGCTATTCTCAACTCTAGCCAGGTTTAGTTCAATAGAGCAGAGGAGAATCCTCAGAGCCGGAGCGTCAGTCTCTACAGAACACAAGTCCCCATTTGGAAATCACACACACCCAGGAAAAAATGTGTCCCTAAAGTATGCATTTGGGTTAACTTCAAATGACCAATCAGAAATGCGTATTCGGTCTTTGGCATGGACCCTGAGGACCAAGGTCTGTCAGCTGAAGCTGCAGGGCTGCACCACCCAGAGCTGGAGGAGACCTCACACTACTCTCAGCTCACTGCAAGGCTCCCAGTGTCAAGCTAACTTTCCATGGAGGTAACATCTCTCAGCTGGATTGTCAGGAAAACCTCGGTAAATATGGATGGGAATCAAGGTTTGAGTGGCAGTTTGATGGGTCAGACCATAGAGTCTAGAATCAGAATCCTTGGATCAGAAGGGATCTTGAAAATCTTCTAGGCCAAGTACCCATCAGATGCATGAGTCCTCTCTACTCCATCCCTCCAATCGTCGTCCCTTCTATGCTCCAACACCTGCAGCGACCGGGGAGCTGTCTCTGTACAGCCTATTAAAATTAGACTATCAGAAAACTCTGCTCCTATTGATTTGAAAATCTGTCTTCTTTTTGCTTTTCCGTCCACCCTTGTGACAACTCAGAGCAAGTCTAACCCCCCTGCCGCAGCCCTTTTACCATTTGAAAGCAGTTCCCAGTTTTCTTTCCTTCGGGCCAGCCTCCCATTTCCTTCAGCTTCAGCTTCTCTCGCATGAATGATTGCACCCCTTCGCTAGTCTGATCACTCTTTCCAGTTTGCCTAAATCCTTTCTTAAATGCTCTGTTCACCATGGTACAGAGCACTCCAGATATGATCTGATATGTCATATGCACTGTTCCAAGCAGTGTAGGGTTATAACTCCTCATTCTAGATTTCTCTTAGGGCAGCGCAAGGCATTTGGGCAACCACAGGGCACACGTGCTTTTTGCAGGGCTCACCATCAAATGGAATGCTTCAGTCTATTTCAACACCCTCTCATTCACACATGGGTATCTCAGAATCAGCCTCTGACAACACAGAGAGAGTTTCACATGCAACCTGTGGACTCTGGTCAACCATTTCTGATGTCGCAGTTTCAGCTAGTAGTGGGGGCCTCATCAGGACCTCATGCTAGGGGCAGGGCTTGGTGACTATGGGCCAAGTCACACGTAGTCATGAGATTCTAAAGAATCCAGTTTAGATGTTAAGGCATGGTGTTCCAGCATCTGACCTTACAAGTGTGGGCATCCTTGGGAATTCTACACAGCTATGGGGTTTGACTGTGGGAGCATGAATCCAAAGATAAGTCATAACGGAAGGATCAGTCCACATGTCTGTGATAAGCAAGACACACTTACTACCTCATAAGAGCCCAGGCTTTGTCCGGTCCGGATCCTTACAGCAAAGATCCAGCACATATGTGAGCAATATCCAAAATCTGGAAACAGTTCAGAGAAAGTAGGTTCCTGGGGCTAAGGATTAAGAAAGTTGGGTGCACAGTGGTCCTCAGTATCAGGGACACCAAATGCAGGGCAGGAATCAGAACTGGGGCACTGAGGTCAGACTGACTGACTTCATGCTGAAATGCAGCCTTATTCAAGTCTAGCAATCTATTTCCTTACAGGCTGTAAGCAAAAGCCAGAGGGAGCCTCATTCTTGCTTGTCATCCCACAGGGTGGGGAACTCAACTTCTCCTGTGTTCTCTGGCTCCCCCAGTGGAACCCCTTTCTCTGGCCCCCATCACTGGGTTTCTAGTATACATGGTCAGTTCAGGCACATTACTGATTAATAACAGTTCGTACAGCTGTAGACAGAAAAAGCAAATTAACCAACTTTCATTCAATATCTGTTTCCATTTTAAAAGCTTATACTACAATTTTCCCTTTGTCTTCAAGCAAAGTTAGTGGCCTCTTTTATGAATTCTCACTGTATGCTGTGCTTTCCTTTCCTAATTTTTGCCACAAAGGTAAATAAATGATTGTGTAGTGATTTATTTGGTGTCTGTCTCTCTGACAGAAGTTCCTACTATGTCTGGTCATTGACTTATCCCCCAGTACCTAAGACAGTGCGTGGCACACAGTGGGTATTCATAAATATTACACGAGTAAATGAATGAGACAAATCATGGCTTGAGTTAGGACTCTACTTTGGGACCAAGATTTCTCCACTAGGTCCTACATAATCCTTTGGGTTAAAGGTTTACCCGCTGGCCCACCCCATTTACCCAACCTGCTTGGGATCAAGTGCCTGTCCTTCACTCCCAGCCTTTTGACAACATCTGGTCACCTTTGGTGTCACCTTCCTTACCCATTTTTCTGATAGACTTCTCCATTTTCCCGTCTTTGGAATCCAAGTTTTTCTATCTCTATCCTCTGGCTTTTGATATGGGCCTGGCCTTCTTATTTAAAGGATGGTGGATACTATTTTTCCTTGGTTTGTTTTGTCCCTGTGTAGGCTGTGGTGGTCCTGTATTCTGAGGCCCCCAGTGTTGGACTGTGTCATTTTCACTGAACACCTTGTGAGCCCTTATCAAGTTCCTACAAAGGCTCTCCTGCCAATTTGGCGTCACTGAAAGGCCTGTGGCCTGGAGTCTCTGGGTAGAATTCACCTTACTCATTTATGTGACAGAGCCAAGGGGACATCTATTCCAACACTAACTTACATTATAATGTAGAATTGATGAGGATTTTTAGGCTGGTTAATTTTAAAACTGCAGATGAGAAGCAGGCCCCAGGAGTGGAATTTGCTTGCCCTTTGTTGGGAAACATTTACATTTCTAAGGGACACCTCTATCTGTAAAGATGCCTCTTCTCTGTGCCAGGAAGAAGGGGGATGGCCTTATCTCTGGAAACTCTTAATGGGGAAGGCAAGGACTTAAGTTGTTTACTGTCTGGCAACCTCATGTAACTGACCCCCCCACCCCCCCACCCCCCCCCCCCCCCGAAATCCTCCTTTGTCTTCAGCTGAAGATAATATTTAAGCGGTGACTTCTG
The DNA here is from genome assembly GCF_041296235.1 of Equus asinus. Classification (NCBI taxonomy): domain Eukaryota; kingdom Metazoa; phylum Chordata; class Mammalia; order Perissodactyla; family Equidae; genus Equus; species Equus asinus. The sequence goes on from NC_091816.1 coordinate 14,479,005, forward strand.
CCATTTACTCAATCCGGTTTGATTCTTATCTAAAAGTTGTGGGACCACCCAATGGCCGGACCCTACCGGTACTGGTACCATTTTAACTTTTTTTGTCTTGTAAAGAGATAACTCACATACCTATGCCTTAAATTTAACCTTACTCTCCACCCATGTTTGCAGCAGTAGCGGGGACAGCAGCAGCAGCTCCTCCTGCCCGTGGGTCCTGTCCCCATGCAGCAGCTCTGACTGCCCACGGGTCCTGTCCCCATGCCAGCGGTGGCAGCAGCAGCTCCCCATGCCGGCAGCAGAAGTGGCAGCAGCAACATGCCGGCAGCAGCTCTGCCTGCCCATGGGTCCTGTCCCCATGCCAGCAGCAGCAGCTCCCCATGCCAGCAGCATCTCTGACTGCCCATGGGTCCTGTCCCCACGCAGCAGCTCTGCCTGCCCATGGGTCCTGTCCCCATGCTATTCCACGCTATTCTCTAAATAAAAGAGCACTACTGCTAGATCTTAAGAGCCCAGGAAATCTTTCTTTCGACTCCTAGGCTCACCGACCCTGCATCAGAATATTTAAGACCTCTTCCCTCCCCAACATTCACAGTAGTTTTTAAGGGAGGAGCTCTTTGATAACAAAATGGAAGAGAGAGAATTGGCATGACACTTAACACAAGAGTGTCAAGATAAGCAAATTTAAAGATCACTGGGCTAAGCAAGAGGCACAGGCCAGCAATGTGACCATGGACAAGTTGCTTAAATTTTGTGAGCCACAGCTTCCAAATGAAGGAATTTGATAATTTCTTAAATCCTTTCCAACTTTAATGATTCCAGAGTATTTTGAGTTTTAGAAGAAAGTTCTTGATAGAAATCTCCTTTTAAGAATAATTGCTGACCGCCCCAGCTTGAGCACCATCAGAACTTTGTGTCAACTTCTTCATAAACCAAGTTGGATTTACATTTGTGCCTTTGACAAAACAAGTACTGGCTTTTTAGACTTTTTCATTACCATGAGATTAGTATATTGACATGGTTCTCGGAGCAATCTTAGAGCACAGGGAACGGCTTATGATTCTAGCAACCTTGCAGTAGGTTACTCATTCTTTGGTATTTGCTTTGACATTTATTTTTGTTCTTCAGTCATATTGATTTAAATATCATTAGCACAAAAATGTACCAAAAGGTAATTGCATTGACTATTTTGGCTCTGCTCAGTTATTACTTTGCAATTCATCTTTTACAGCAAAACTGAACAGACCAAGAGGGCTGAGTTTGAATCTTAGTCATACCTTCCAAGCAAGTGGAGAGTTTATTTTAAATGAAACAGAAGCAAATCACAGGAGAGGAGAAAACACTTGCTAAATGGTAAATGGCTGATTATTTTTTTACCTGCAGTAACATTGATTTATAACATTATATAAATTTCAGGTGTACATCGTTATATATTTTGATTTCTGTGTAGATTGCATCGTGTTCACCACCCAAAGACTAATTACCACCCAGCACCACACACACCTGCCTAATCACCCCTTTCTCCCTCTGCCCTCCCCCCTTCCCCTCTGGTAACCAACAATCCAATCTGTGTTTGTTTGTCATCGTTTTTATCTTCTACTTATGAGCGAGATCATACAGTATTTGACTTTCTTCCTCTGACTTATTTCACTTAGCATAATCCCCTCTAGTTCCATCCAGATTGTCACAAATGGCCAGATTTCATCATTTCTTATGGCTGAGTAGCATTCCATTGCATATATATACCACATCGTCTTTATGCATTCGTCCCTTGATGGGCACCTAGGTTGCTTCCAAGTCTTGGCTACTGTGAATAATGCTGCGATGAACATAGGGGTGCATGTATCTTTATGCAAATGACTTATTTGAAACTGTTTATGCAAGAGAATGTGTGTTAGGAGAGGAATGAATGGACCTATTGAATTGTCTTGTACTAAAAAGGAAGAACGTGTAGACCAAGTCCCATAAAATTGTATAATTTCCATTGAAAAATCTCCCTGATTGCTTACATATTGCACAACACGGTTTACTTTAAGATTCAAATAACCTGAAGGTTTCTAAGAGCCCACCAAAGAAGAGAGAGAGAATCTTTTGCACTGCAGGACTGTCTCCAAATAGGAGATCTTTTCTCCCATGGGGTCAGAGCCTAGAAAAAAAGAAAAGAGTAAGAAAGCCTCTACTACCTAGTAATTTAACATTTTTAGTAAACTTTTTATTAAAGTCTACTCTTTCTAATTGAGATTCCAGATCTGGAGGAGATTGGGTTTGTATGAAAGGAGTCTCCCATTATCATCGTACCCTTCTTAAATATCTGTTATAATATTAACATATGTTTAGTTGAAAGTGGAGAGTGTTACCTCAATAACAAATTAATTAATTAAAAAAAAAGAAAGAGAGAGAGAAGCCCTAACTGGTGGGCCTAACCCTAAACGGAAGCAGTATCCCCACAAGCTTCCTGCTGAGTTTGTGTTGTGGTCATGCTTTCATAATTAAGCAGCCAGTGCCCTGTCTTTTACAAAAGAAGAATCAGTCACAATGTGGCAAAAGCAGACAAAAGAGAATAAAAACTAGTCAACAAAAGCGAAAATAAACAAGTGGGATTATATCAAACTAAAAAGCTTCTGCACAGCAAAGGAAACCATCAACAAAATGAAAGGCAACCTATGTAATGGGAGAAAATGTTTGCAAATCATATATCTGATAAGGGGTTAATATCCAAAATATATAAGGAACTCATACAGCTCAATAGGAAAAAACCAAACAATCCAATTAAAAATGGGCAGAGAAACTGAATAGACATTTTTCCAAAGAAGACATACAAATGGCCAACAGGTACGTGAAAAGGTGCTCAACATCACTAACCATCAGGAAAATGCAAATCAAAATCACAATGAGATATCACGTTACACCTGTTAGAATGGCTATTTTCAAAAAGACAAGAAACAACAAGTGTAGAAGAGGACGTGAAGAAAAGGGAACCTTGTGCACTGTTGGTGGGAATGTAAATTGATTTAGTCAATATGGAAAACAGTATGAGGGTTCCTCAAAAAGTTAAAAATAAACTACCATATGATCCAGCAATCCACTTCTGGGTATTTATCTGAAGGAAACAAAAACACTATCTTGAAAAGACGTCTGCACTCCCATGTTCATTGAACCTATTCACAACAGCCAAGACATGGAAACAACCTAAGTGCCCACTGACAGATGAATGGATAAAGAAGATGTGGTGTATATATACATATATACAATGCAACACTACTCAGCTATAAGAAAGAAGCAAATCCTGCCTTTTGCAACAACATGGATGGACCTTGAGCACATTATGCTAAGTGAAACAAGTTAGACAGAGAAAGACAAACACTGTATGATCTCACTTACAAGTACAATCTTTAGAAAAATGAACTGACAGATACAGAGAACAGATTGGTGTTTGCCAGAGGTGGGAAGTGGAGGGTGGGCAAAATGGGTGAATGTGGTCAAAAGGTATAAACTTCCATTTATATGACAAATAAGTTCTGGGGATGTAATGTACAGCATGGTGACTTTAGTTAATAACACTGTATTGTATATTTGGAAGTTGCTAAGAGAATAGATCTTAAAAGTTCTCATCACACACACAAAAATTTGTAACTATGTGTGGTGATGGATGTTAATGAGACTTATTATGGTGATCATTTTGCAATATATACATATATCAAATCATTACATTGCACATCTAAAACTAATACAATGTAACATGTCAATTATATCTCAATAAAAATTTTTTTTAAAGAACAAAAACTCATATTCCTATAGAGATCCCATTTTGTGGGGAGTTTGTGTACTTTCACTGACCACCCCCTCGCTTCTCAATCTTCCTTCTCCCCAACCTCTAGAATTTCTTCCCTTTCCATAGATCACTCTTTTCTCACCCAAGATCTCAAACCTGAAATCTCCAACCCTAGATTTGCAACACCAACTATCTCAAGAAATGTTGGAACACTCTCCCAGGAATCCTAATTCATTCAAATTAAAGTTTAAAAAGTGTATTTTATTTTCTCTCTTGAAAATTGGGGGCAGGCTCTGGTTTTAGGTCCCATGTGTAAGGAGGTTGAAAGTTGTCGTGCCAACCTAACAACAGCTAAAAAGGTGAACAGACTGAAAAGTCAACACCTCTTCTTGGATCCATAAGAGATGGAAGAACACAGGGCAAATCCAGTCCGCAAGATTGGGGAGACGGATAGGAGAAGACAGGGAGTCACAGCTTCTAGGAACAGAGACTTACAGGTGGAAATGGCTGGGAACCCAGTCCTGGGGTAGGAAAACCTGAGCTGTAGTTGAGGAATTGCTGGAGGCTCAGCGTGGACAACTCTGAGAGTTAAAAATTCCAGACCCAGTCATGGGGGGCCCCTACAGTATTGTGAGACTTAACTCCAGGAGCTCGACCAGGTTCCCACAGTAAATATCAGAGAAAAGTCCCTTCGTGCTTCTAGCAAGGCGGAGAGGTAAAGGAAGCATTTGAAATATGCAAGTGCAGTCTGTTCTCCTTAACAACGCCTGCCCTCAGGGGAAACTAGTTGACCAGAGTCTAACCTGCTGAGGTGTCATCAGAACCTAACTGACCTGGGGGACAGCAAAGGATCTATCTTATTCCATGGTGGCATATTGGATTAAAACCGTCAGTGTAACAGTTACTGCAGATCTATTTCTGAATGGGAGGATATTTGCCAAAGTCAACAATGGTCACCCTTGGAGTCTAGAATTATTTATTTTGTCCTTTTTACTCTATGGATTTTCTTACTTTCAACAATGAATATGCATTATTTTTGTAATAAGAACATAGCCAAAATTTACTAACAAAATAAATACTACTATCTTGGATCAGGTTCCCTGGAAAAAAAAAATGGATGTACCTATAAAGAGACTTCAGTATACTAGAGCCTTGCCCACTTCTGTAAGCCACAGTCTTTTGCCAGGAACCTGAGGCGGTCTCTCAGTGTTCTGTGCTGTCTTCTCCACATCTGTGGGGTTTGTGAGGCTGTCCCCAATGACAATCTATCTGATCACTATCTTTCCCAGGATGGCTTAGCTGTCATTCAAGTGGAGTAACACAGGTAGACATGATAAAATCTGAGGAATTCTTAAATATAGCTACGAAGTCTCAGCCTTAAACACTTATTCCTCCTCTATTACTTACTAGATGATAACACGAAACAGAATATTTAACATTGCGTTAATGTTAATTGAAGCTGTGCAGAACTTAATATGAGCAGGAAGAATTTACTATATACACTGCCGTTATTTAATCTGTAGTTGTTCCAGAGGGAGGCGCTTTGGAAACGAATCAGAGACACATATTTTAAAGAATATCAAATATTGAAAAATAACCAGGAGATACCCAGGAGGAATGTACTTAAGAAGGAAAACATTTCAGAAAAGAATTGTACCAGAAAAAATAACCACAAAACAAAGACGCAGCCTAGAGAAGCAGCCAGTCTTTTCTCTGTCATTAGCTTGGAACGTGGCCACAGGCACATTCCGTGTTGTGTGCACGTCTATAGCCTCGGGGTGAAACTTACTACGTATATGTTGAACGATTAATGTAGGTATCACTTGTTACGTAGCATCACATTATAACCGGGCTTAATAATAACCTTATACAGGAAAAGCAGCATTTTGAAGTTAAAGCGTAGACTCTCCAGCCAGACTGTCCAGGTTAGAAACTGGCAGTGCTCCTTAGACCTGTTCTGCGACCGTCAGCAAAGTTACTTAATCTCTATGGGCCTTGGTTTCCTCATATCTAAGAAATGAAACTAAACCAAACAAAAACCTTAGTAATAGTTCATGTGTCCAGGAATTAGCAGTCTGACAACCTCACTCATCTTACCACAGCTAGATATCAGGATTCAAGGAAAAGGGCCTCCGGGCGGCTAACAGGGAGAGTGACTGACAGAGATGACCCACATCCCGGGCACCGAAGGGCACATCTTTGGCTCAGAAGAGTATTCCCAAGACCTTGACCAAAGCCTATGTACTTTTAAAGTAATAATTAAAATACATTACTTCATCTGGATTCCCAGTGTGTAGATAATTAGAAACAAAAGTTGAGAATGAGAAATGATACCTCACAGGCTGAAACTGATGATAGAGACAAAAAACCAAAAAGCTATTAAAACAGGCAGAACTAAGAAACCCATAGAGCTCAGGGGGGCTTTAGTGAGCAACTCACTATCCAGCCAACCTTAATCACCCGGAGGACACCTCTGTATTTTTATAATTCGGTTCCTCAAGAGATGCACCCAATAGGTTCTTAAGCTTTGGTTTTTCAAAACAACAGACGTTAGTCATCTGTAAACTTCAGTGATACTGAACTACTTGCAACCCAGAAATGCCTTTAAATGAGATATCCTTACCTCATTGATAGGTAAAGTCCCAGGATTAACTGGCCCGTGATGTGTGTACCGTTTGACTCAATCAGACTGCCCATCTCCTAAAACACACTCCCCCCAGGAGGCCAGCATTAGGGAAGCACGAATGTTTCCCTTGGTCGTTCAATGACAGAAGCAGCAGTCATACAGCTTTCCAAGCCTGGAGGTGACCAGGACACTCAGGAGGCGCATGCACATTTATTTTGAGGATGGCCAGATGGCAACGAGCCCATGGGGGAGGCTGGGGCGTGAGCAGAGCGCTCCTTTTGGCTTTTACACTGGCAAAGCTGTGTGTCTTATCTACAAAGCTACTGAAGGAGCTTTGTAGATAACCACCCAAAACACCCTCCCACTTCTTTAACACTCATCTAACACCTTTCTCTTCTTTTAAGGTCAAGTTCAAGGCCCACCTTACCCACAGTGCCCTCCCTGACTACATGGGTTCTTCGGAGTCTCTCCCTCCTCTGAATCTGCTCATATTATTATCTGGACCATTCGTTTAACACTTGCCATAACTGTTTTGTACTGTCAACTCTCATTTCCTCATCAACTGGTGGCGAGCTTCTAGAAAGCACAGGCTGTCTTAGAGGGCTTTGTATGTCCCATCACAAAGAGCACGGGGCCTCGAACACAGCACGTCCTCAATAAATATATGACTGTTGTGTTCTTTGAGCAAATATTTATTGACTGCCTCCTATGTGTCAGCTACAAAAAATCCCCGCCCTCATGGAGTTTATAGTCTAGTGAGGGAAGACAGACAATAAAAGATAAATAATGTAAAATGAGTAGTACATTCAACAGTGTTAAGTGATTAGGAGAGAAAATTATAAGATGAAATGTGGGCAGTGAGGGAGGGGTTGAAATTTTAGATTGTGTGCCTGGGAGAAGGTGATTTTTGAGTAAAGACCTGAAGAAGTTGGAGAGCAAGCCACGTAGATATCTGAGGGAAACACATTTCAGGCAGAGGGAACAGCAGGCAAACAGCCTGTAAAGAAGGGCATTCACAGACACTGTTGTTGAACCCCTGGGGGCAGGACTTTTCAAGTTGACAGATATATATATTTCTTTTAAATAAAGAAATATATATACACACACATATATATTAACTTGAAAAGCTTGCTTATTATATATATTTATTATAATTATATATTTTTATATAATTATATATTATATATAAAGCTGGCATTAATAGACACTATTGTTTTTTCAAGTATATTTATGTGTATATATATATCAAGATATATATGTACATTGAGATATATGTATATATCAAGATATGTATAGTGATTTCATACATACATATATATTACATATATATAAAATCATATATATATATAAAATAAGGCTGGCATTAATAGACACTACTGTTGAATCCCTGGGAACAGGATTTTTCAAGCTATAAGAACTGAGCCACATTAAACAAAGCACTACCCAGCCCTTAGAGGATTAGACAGAGGGTCTTAAGCTTTTTTGTGCTCTTGGCCATCTTGGCAGGTGATACAACTCCTTAGATCATCAGCCCCAGGCAGTCCACTTTGTCACAGCAGAAACAACATTGGCTCTAACAGATGGAAGAACAGTCCCGCATGGGGCAAGTTATCAATGAGGCTGTTAGCAAGCACTTCCATTATTAGTTCCTGCCAGAAATTATAGCCAGCATACCTCGTTAGATACAAGATGAATCGACAGTGGGAAACTTGCCAATCGCGAGGTTCCGTTTCCAGCTAGTCTGGAGTTGCCCCAGAGAGACTCGATCTGATTGGTTAGCCAGGTTACATTGCCTAGCCAATCAGAATTCAAGAGGCCAGTTGAAGCAATTTTGTCCAACCTGGCCGCTGTGGTGGCGCCTGCCGATGACGATCAAAATGAAGCTTTGATGTACTATTGTAAATTCTCTCTCCTCCGACAGGAGAAGCTACCCTCTTGTTCATTTTCCTTTCCTTAAAGACCCGTGGTAATAATCTCAAAGCTGTTGTAGAAAAAAGATAGCATTAAGATTTTTGTCCTTTGGGGAAAACTGCATGAGACGCCCTCCTCCCCACCGTCTCCCGACCCCCTCCCCACCCCATGGCCCATGAGCAGCCACGCTTCTCAGCCCCTCAGATATTTCACAGCCTCAAGGAAGGGCCTTGCAACTCTCTCCACTGTTCTCTTCCTTTTTTTCTTTTTTCTTATTGTCTTCTAGAACTGCAGAGCTGATTTTGAAAGTCACTTTCTGCCAAGACTCTTTGTTTAAACATCTTGTGTATGTGACACTGCCAGGCTGGGATTGACTTATCAAATAAAAGGACATTAGAAATCCGCAGAATCGGATCAAGCTTTAATGAAAAACCAACAAACATTAAAAGGCTGCCACTAAGCAGCGACGGGTTGAAGGCAGCTCCGGCTAATTGGCAGCCATGGCGCCTTCCCTTGCCGCCAGGTTCCGGAGAACTAGCCCTCAACCCGGCTTCTCCAAATTAGGCCAGTTCTCCCCAGGGCTTGTGCGGCTGCATTGCTAATTAGGGTGATGCGGAGCACCCCTATCCAATAGATGCTTCCTGGAACTTGAGGATTTCCAAATACTCCCTAAAACTCTAGCTGCCATTTTGTAACTTGCATTGATCAGTGGTGAGGCAATTAGTAAATAGTTTCTGTTCTCACTAAATGGTGCAATCTCAACTCCCTGTGATCTGGGGACTGAAAGATTGGAGAGACATTTGGAGGAAGAAATACATTTTATATTGGTGGAGTAATATAAACTGATTTATGAAATATGAGTCTTTTAAAAGATAGAAATAGGGGCCGGCCAATGGCATAGTGGTTGGGTTCCTGCACTCTGCTTTGGCGGCTGGGTGTTCACGGCTTCTGATCTGGGGAGCAGACCTAGCACTGCTCCACAAGCCACGCTGTGGCGACATCCCACATAAAATGGAGGAAGCTTGGCAGGGATGTCGCTCAGCGAGAATCTTCCTCAAGGAAAAAGAAGAAGATTGGCAACAGATGTTAACTCAGGGCCAATCTTCTTCACACTTCACACATAAAAGATAGAAATAGAATGATTCTCTTTGTAACCTTTCAATTCTCAGAGTTTGTCCAATCAACTGATTTTTAAAGCAATTTTTCTCACCTCTTCTACGCATTAGAATCATCTGGGGTGGAGTAGGGCACCCAACGCAGACCAGTCATTCAGAATCTCTGGAGACAGAGCCCAGATATCAGTAACTTTCCTCCAAATCTCTCTAGTTGATTGCAACATGAAGCTGGGGTCAAGAACTGCTGTTCCACAGGAATCAAGCTTGTTGTTTAAAATAAGAATTTTTTAAAATGTAGAATGAAAAACAGTGTTGTATAGGACTTTGGAAAAACTGATTGTTACAATCCCCACTTATCCCTGTTTGGATGTATCCTTTCATGGGGTCCTTTTTACCTGCAAAATGCATATATGTCTCAGAGATGTGGAGAAAATGAGTAGGAGGAGCGTTGTCTTAGTCTGCTCAGGGTGCCAAACAAAGGACCACAGTTGGGGAAACTTAAACAACAGAGATTTGTTTTCTTAAAGTTCTGGAGGCTAGGAGTCCGAGATCAAGGTGTCAACAGGCTTATTTCTTTGGAGGCCTCTCTTCTTGACTTGTAGATGGCCATCTTGTGTGTCGTCACGTGATTGTCCTTCTGTACATCTCTGTGTCTCATAAGGACATCAGTTACATTGTTTTAGGGTCCATCCACATGACCTCATTTTACCATAATTACCTGTTTATAACCCTCTCCCCAAATACAGTCACCTTCTGAGGTACTTGGGGGTTAGCATTTCAACGTATGAAATTGCGGAGGACACAATTCAGCCTATAAGAGGCACTCTGAAGTAATAGCGGGTTGTTTTTTTTTTTTTTGGTGGGGAGGAGAGTGAACAATTCCTTTTTAAAACAAGTTTATTTAAAAAAAAACATTGAGAATAAACATGAAAGTTGCCTGGGCATGTGTAATATTGAGATCTTGAACCAGGGCCCATCGTGATGGGAAAATTGTGCCAAAGGAAGGAAGTCTCAGGACTCACTGAAACCCCAGCACTGGGCTATTCCAGAAGATGCCTTGTAAAGATGTGAAGATCAGCTACTCATGTGAATCCTTCAATTGCCTCCATTGTTCACAATGCCCAGACAGCCCAGGGTGCCGTCAGAGGATGCTGCAATCGATTTTCCCTTCCCAAGAGGTCTCTCCTTTCTTGGCTTTTCAAATGCTTATAAAATTTGTATTAGTGTAAGAGGTAAAGCAATGTATGCAATGCATGAAGCCTTGGTACTCTTGAATTCTAGATATCTGTTTAGTTAAAATACTAAAAAATAATATTTTGACCTTACTAATCTACCCCTTACATTTGTGGTCCTGGGAAATACCAACTCAATGGGTTTGACCTAAGGCACTGAGTTTAGCTTTTATAAAATTGAATATTTCTAGAGAAAGGAAGATGAGGAAGAATATAGAAGCACAAAGAGGTGTATGTGGTACGTGTGTGGGGTGTGTGTATTTGTGAGAGCACAGATAAGGGAATAGAACCAGGAAAAGTAAAATATAAGCCATGACACCATTGTGGAGGATATCATCTGTCGGGTTGTGGATTTAGAAGACCTGCTCTACACGGGTGATTTTCTGGTTCTGAGTTACTGTTTGAATAAATAATCCAGTCCCTTGAATTCACCTGTAACAGGAGCAAAGATAATCACCATTTCATGAACATTCTGTGCTCCAAATCAGTCACTGTGCCATTCCTTCAGCAAATTGTTTCTGAGAACCTAATGTGTGCATAGCATTGTCCAGAGAACTGTGGCCGACACAAAAAGGTACAAGATATACCCACTCATCTCAAAGAGCTTAGAGTTTAGATGAGCAGACGATACATATGCAAGTTCAAAGATAAACATCATGAATTTTACAGAGCAGAGCAAAGGCGATCATGGGGTGATGGTATAGAAATGCCCAGGTAGCGCCCTAAAGGAAAAAATTTGACCCTTTCAGAACTAAAGGCTGCAGTAACAGATGTGAATTCAGAACATCCTTGTAGGCTGGACTCAGGGCAAGGAAAATGGAGAAGAGCAACTTCAAGAATGGAAGGACAAAGAGCCGGCCTGGTGGCACAGTAGTTAAGTTTGCACGTTCTGCTTCAGCGGCCAAGTTCGCCGGTTCGGATCCCAGGTGTGGATGTACACACCTCTTCTCAAGCCATGCTGTAGTAGGCATCCCACATATAAAGTAGAGGAAGATGGGCATGGATGTAAGCTCAGGGCCAATCTTCCTCAGCAAAAAGAGGAGGATTGGTGGTAGATGTTAGCTCAGGGCTAATCTTCCTCAAAAAAATAAAAAAATAAAATAAAAAAGAACAGAAGGACAAGGGTAAAATGGACTAGCTATTTTTGTTTGTTTTTCACTGGTTTGTTTTAGATTGCATTTATCAGATATGGGATTCAGGGGAAAATCACTGAACACATTTATAAGAAAATGCAAGTCAAATTTCAGTCAATCCCTCCGTTTCTAACAGGTCTTTCTTTCAGTCCCTTCCCCGCTTCAAACGAACAGGCACACAAACATATGACTTAATGGCCAGCTCACACTATGATCACTGTCAGCGAGAAACTAGATCTCAGCTAGGGGCACGGTCATTTAAAAAGGTTCAGTTTGGTCCTCAAAATAAACTGGTCATTACAGAACATGTGAGACCTGACCCTTCCCAGAGTGGCTAAAATTGGCCTCCTGAATTAGTCATTGCTCAGGAGAGAAAACACACCACGGGCTGAGGGACTTTCAAAAGTCTTTTCTTTCTCGAAAAGAAATCTAGGCCAAAATCAGCAACCAGAGTAGACTCAAGTTTACAAAAGCTATCTAGATGCTACCTCAGGAATGTGAAGGAAACACAGGTCTTTCTTAAGCAATATCTTTTGATCCAATTTGCTTAAATAAAAAAAAGCTGCTGTTGTGTTTGGGTTACCATATCCTTTTCTGCTATTTTTTTTAAATTCTGTTACTTTACAATAAAAGTCGAGTATGTGGAATACCATAGGGGGTGATTGCTTTAAACAAGGAAGACTTTTTCTTGCTCCTCTGTCCCAGGAGTCTACACGGGGGTATGGTACTAACCTGCTCTTTAAACCTCGGATGTGTGAGCACATGAGGACGTGATCTGCCTGCCCTTTATCTCCCGGAGAGCAGGGTGTGCCTCCATTCAGCTGGCTAGGCCAGCCAGCCATTGTGCAACCCGTTCTCACCCATGCAGACCCCATGCTCTTGCTACACTGCGTTTTCCTTTTACTAGTAGGAAAAATACATACTTCTAAATGTTAAGTCTGCTCACGTAAGGAAGCTGAAACAATTGCATGGTTTTCGGCTAGTGGCTAACTAGGTTCCCTTGTTCCTAGCTCTCCTGGGTGGGCAGCAGAGGTGAATTATAGAGGAACTCGGACGATGAGTGAGAATTCCCTCTCCCCAACTCTATACTTTGTCCTCCTCTTTCTGCTCCACCTCTTGGAAACACATCCAGTTAGCAGCAACATCCAGCATCCTAATCTCTCCCTTCTGGAACCTCCACTCTCACTTAACTCATATCTCCTGGCAATAAAGTCATCATGAAAAAACCTGTGTCATGGTATTTTCTCGATGGCATACCCCTTCTAGCTTTCCAAGTAGGAAGACCGAGGGGTGGTGAACACAGATGACTTCATGAACTGGCTAGATGACTCCAATATGTGGATTTGGTGGTGTTTGTGCATATGCCCCGGGGATCCTGGCAGGGGCGAACACAGGCCTGGGATAATGGGGCTATTGGTACTCCACTTTTGCCCATTGCTACCCTGTGGGAATACTGACCCAGCATTATCCTAGGCATTTTCAAGGGAAGCTCAAACTCTCGAGTTGAATATGAGATGTTCTGATTTTCCAAGGTTGGGTCAATTTTTTAAAACATTGTAAAAACTAAACAAAATATGTCTGAAGGCCATGTTCAGCCCTTAGCTGCCAATGTGAACGTCTGCCACACTCATGGCTCCCATCTTAAATGGGACTAATACCTCCTGTTTGCAAGGGAATTGACGGTTAATGGAAACAGGTGGAGCACTGAGTGTCACTGCCTACTTGGTTGCCTTCCTACTTTAAAAATTCAGAACAGAGGTGTGGGTGCTGGCGTTTAGCTACGTTAACTCTAGCTGGATTTTGCTTTCTCTGTTTGTATGAGATACAGCATGCTTACCACACATTGGGCTCACCAATGGCGAAAGTCTGCTCTGCGTGGGTGGAGAAGAGGGGATGCCACAGGGCACAAATCTCTACTTCCTCTTTCCTCCCTCTGCTGGAAAAGAATGGGTGGGCTTAGTTAAGGAGGTACAAGGCTAGACTGAAGCAGCCTAGGCTTTCCTGATTGGATGGATTTGGGGCAAAACTGTGGGGTCAGTCATGTGGATAAACTGTCATTTGACCCAACATCCAGCATATTGCATGGAATTGTAGGAAATTGCTGTTCAATTTGGGTGTCCTCTCCCTGCCTTGCCAGACACTGTGCCTCATCTCCTGTGCTTTTTCAAGCCTCCTACATACATGCTACGTACATACAGGCTGCTCTCTGGCTGCCCAATTCTGCCTCCCACTCCCACCTCCATTCACATACCACCTCCATTCACATAACACCACACTGGGCCTTGTATCGAAATTTCCGCTGCCTCTCACCCAACCCGAGTTTGTTCCAATTATCCAGTTACAACAGAGGGAAGCTAGAGGTCTCTTCAACCTCTGTCTAAGCAACTCTTCAAGCTCTGTCTAGAGCAACACTGTCTAAAATAAATATTATGTAAGTCACAAATGCATGCCACAAATGTAATTTTAAATTTTCTACTAGCCACATTTGAACCAGTAAAAAGAAACCAGCAAAAGAAATTTTAATAATGCATTCTAATTAATTCAATATACCCCAAATATTATCATTTCAACACGTAATCAATATTTTAAAAAATTAGTGAGGTATTTCACATTCCTTTTTTTGTACCTGTCCTTTGAAATCTGGTATGCATTTTACACTTATAGCACATCTGGATTGAACTAGCCCCATTTCAAGTGTTCAAAAGCCATGTGAGGCCAGTGACTACTGTTTTGATAGCACAGGTCTAGAATTTAAAGAGAGAAATCTCCCTAACAGAGTGGTCGAATTTCCACCTCCAAGTCTTTGTCAACGAGACAATGCAATTGCCTAGAATATCCTATACTGACTAATTTGAATAAAAATTCAAAATGCTTTTGGCAAAATTAAAATGGTTCATTGAATCTTACAAAGCAAAAGTCAACTGGGCTAAATGTAAAATTCTTTATTCATGCTCATAAGACAAACACATAAATATAGAATGAAGGAGACTGGTTGACAATTCATGTAAAAAAAAAATCTGTCTTTAAGTTAACTACAGTCTCCTAAGAGCCATACTGTGTTAGGATTTTTAAAAATTGACACAATCAATATAGTAACCCAGGACACAGAAAATAAGTGGTCAGATCGAGGACTGGATTAAGGAGTGTGTCAGCCATGCCGATGTCCAGGGCTCCAATATCATGGGATGTGTAAGAACATGGAGAAAACGTCGTTTACCAGAATTCTTGGTTGAACTCCTTGACACTTTCTGATAAACTCACTGGCATGAGATCTGAGCTCTCTGAGGACATGTTTGAGTTATAATTGAGCATCACGAACTGGCTTTCCAGGAGGTAGTTGCCTTTATCTATAGGATTTGTGTTTTCTGGGTAGGGTGCTCACGGTTGGGCAAGAACTGAACTGATCAGCAATAAAAGGGGACCAGAGCTGCTGCTGGCTGACATTCCCAGCCTGACTCCAAGTAACAGACAAATATTTAGGGCATGTCCATCTGAAGGGGCATAAAATTATTAACCTGCCTAGGGTACTTATAATGTCCTCTTTAGGCCGCAACTAGAGAAATGTGCTAAATTTTAAATATAGCCTTTTAATATGGACTTTGACAAGCTAGAGTTTCTGATGAGTGATGGATAAGGATGATATGGATGATGAGCTGTTGATCAATTATCTCAAGTTTGGAGAACTAAAGATGTTCAACCTAAGAGAAGGCTAAAGAATATTCGAAGGATTCTCATGTGAAAGATGGAACAGATTCATCCTATTCTTTGATTCTCTGGATACCAACCGGGTGTCCAACAATTCAATTCAATTCTGACACTACCAGGAGTTAGCATCAGATCCCACAAGTTAAAGGATCTCAGTTCCCCCGGACTGCCCTCACTTCAGACGCCAGTACCAGACCTGTGGTTCTCTCTGACTTGGCTAAAAATTCAGAGGTTCCCTCAACTACCCGCCTCAGCTTTCATAATTTGCTAGAATGACTAACAAAACTCAGAAAAATGCCATACTTGCTATTACAACTTATTAAAAGGATGCAAATGAACAACCAGATGAAGAGGTATACAGGGTGAGGCTCGAAAGGGTCCGGAGTGCAGAAGCCTCTGTCTTCATGGAGTTGGGGTACTCTTCCCTCCCAGTACATGGATGTGCTCACTGACTTGGAATCTCCTCAAATCCTGTCATTTGTGGGTGTTTATAGAGGTTTCAGTGCATAGGTGTGATTAATTAATCATTGGCTGTTGGTGATTGAGCTCAATCTCCATCCACTCTCCCCCACCAGGGGTCAGGGTGGTGGGGCTGAAAGTTTCAACCCTCTAACGTTGGCTTGCTGTTTGACTGGACCCCCGCATTCTGAAGCTATCTAGGGGTCCCACCTTAAGTCACCTCATTAGCATTAACACAGGTGTGATAGAAAGAGGCTTATTATGAAAAGCAAAACACACTCCTATCATCCAGGAAATTCCAGAAGGTCTTAGGAGCTCTGTGCCAGGGGCCAGGGATAAAGACCAAATACATTTTTTTATATCACACTGTGATGGTTTACTCTTTGTGTCAATTTCACTGGGCTAAGGGATGCCCAGATAGCTGGTGTGTGTCTGTGAGGGTGTTTCTGGAAGAGATTGGTGTTTGAATCAGTAGACTGAGTAAAGAAGATCTGCCGTCACCAGTGTGAGTGGGCATCCTCCAGACCACTGAGGGCCCCAACAGAACAAAAAGGCGGAGGAAGGGAAAATTCTTACTCTCTCTTCTTGAGGTGGAATGTTGGTCTTCTCCATCAGACATCAGACATCAGAATTTCTGGTTCTCAGGCCTTTGGACTCAGACTGAATTATACCATTGGCGTTCATGGGTCTCCAGCTTGCAGATGGCAGATTGTGGAACTTCTGGGCCTCAGTAACTGCATGAGTTAATTCCTATAATAAATCTTCTCATCTACATATATATACACTCCCATATATACCCTATTTCTGTTTCAAGAGAACCCTGACTAATATGCACACGTTATCCACAGCATAGATTACTTGATGGAAGTTACAAGGAGGCAAGTTTAATTAAACATCAGAAAGGACTTCCTTAAAATTAGAATTCCATCAGTTGAAAGTTGGTTTTGTCCCTCGGGCAGTGAGACAATGAGCTCCCTTATCTCCAGATATATTCAGAGGGAGGCTAAATTTGTCAGGGTTGTAGAGATTCTTACTTTCTTTTTGAATGTTGAACCCAAATACCCTTAAGATCTCCTTACCATCCCTAATAGTCTAAAATATAAAAAAAATCAAAGCGTTAGGATTTACATTTTCAAAGAACAATTCTTTCAAGGTGTCAAGGTAGATAGAAATCAGATGGAGAAACTTCAGGTTTTTCAGGTACCTTGACAAATATCAAAATGACTCCTATAATTGTCCTAAATCAAAAATACGTGAAGTCAGCATTTCAGCTCCACACCATGGCTATTGCTTCACCAGAGCCATCCACACCCCCAACTTTGTAAATGCATGCACAGCTTCTTCTCAAACAAGCAAACACTTAGGTCTGGGGGTAGTGTGAGGGTTGGTCCAGGAAAATCTGACTAATAGGAAGAAGGAGGGTAGAGCATCTTCCATGAAATGTAAACTTATTGATCAATGCTTTCTTTTGTCTTTAGAAAAATCCCTTAAACTAATTTGGTCAGAAGGTATAGTTGTGGCTGTTTGTTTGGCCAACAATTCCTCCCTAAGCATGTATATAATTACGACTGGGCAAATCAAAATTACCTTTGTTAAAAGGTAAACAGGCATATTAAAAATTTTAAGAGTTTATTTGAGTAAACATTGATTCAAACCGAGCAGCGCCAAACTGGAGCTGGGCGAAGACTTTTATAGAGCAAAGCAAGAAAATCATTTGATTGGCTGCAGCTTAATCGTTTGTCTGGTTTGGAGAAGCCTGCTGGCTGTTTGTGATTGGTTGTCCTTAGGTTTTGATTCCTTAACCTTGAGCGTTTATAGGCTTAGGTTTTAGTCTGCTTAATAGGCTGCTGAGGTATTAGAACCTGCTCAGGGCAATGGCCTCCTTGTTTAATCAATTTAACACTTTCTATTTTTGTAGCCAAATACCTTTGATTATTGGACCCACAAGCTGCTCCAGAGCATCTTTATAATCAGCTCCATTTTCAGGATACGGAAGTAGTGAGATTGTTCTTCAGAGGGCAAGCTGACAGTAGCGTTGCTATGATGTGCTTCTAGCACAGAGCGTACATTCATATGTACTTAATATGTCAGCTTAGAAGAATGACTTACTGATGAAACAAAAGACCTCTATATTTCCAAACCCAATGGTCCCTTCTCTGACCTCATCTTACTCAACCTCCTAACAGCATTTAATCTACCTCACCACTCCCTGTTTCTTGAGTTATTTAGTTCTCTAAGCTTCCTTAAGAAAGGGGTGTGGACCCCTTGCAGTAGGTGTATCTCTGTCGCAACTATTCACTGCTTATCCTTGGGACAGAATTACGCTTCCTCATCCTAGTCACAACCAGCTTGACCATGGGGAGTAAGTGGAAGAGATAGATGACACATCCCCCGACATGTGTAATGTATGGGACTCGGGAATTCCTAACATTGCCTTCTCTATCTCCAGCTGATATCTGAAATGAATTTTTAGAATTTCTTCCTTTTGTCTTAGGCCATTGATTTCCATTAAGTTACAAATCCTCTTGGGTGAAGAAACTCTTAAAGACATTTAAAAGGAAGAAGAGAATTAACATTTATTGACTATCTAATATGTGACAAGTCCTGTATTAGAAATTTACATGTATTATCTTATTTTATCATCACAATCCTATCGTTATTCCGCAGTTGGGAAAATGAGGGTAGGTTGACTTAACTCTTACCCATGGTCTAACAGATAGTAATTGGTTGCTGGGATTAGAACTGAGTCTGCAAGTGTGTTTAGCCATAGTTCTTTCCCCTCTACCATGTTGTCTCCCTGTTTTGTCATAGACATTTAAGTTAGAACAAATGTTGCAATGGGGAGGAGAGAGAAAGAGGTTAGCAGATGCCTTCATGGATGAGCCCTATGGAGAAGGATCTGGTCGTATTGATTTAGAATCCTAGAAGATAAGAACTAGAAAAGATCTAAGATATCAAGTGGCCCAACCAATCAACTTTACCTGTAATGAAATGGAGGCTCAGAGAAGGGAAGCAGCCTTTCCAATGTGGATAGATAATTATTTAATATTTTACTAGTAAGATTTTGCTAGATTATACTATGATTACAAACAACCCTAGCCTCCAAATTTTGGTAGTTTACAATAACAAACATTTATTTTTCATTCTTGTTACACATCAGCTGTGGGTTGGCTCCAGACTACCAGGCTGCAAGTTGGCTATGGGTCTGTTCCACATGAATCAAGGCTGAAGGAGAGGCTCTATTTGGAGCATACTATTCTCACAGCAGAGGGAAAAAAGTAAGAGGAGTTAGTGGAAACAGCGTTTAGATGGGTACCATGTCATACCTGCTCACATCTCATTGGCCAAAGCAAGTCTCAGACCAAGCCTGACATCAGTGGGGGAAGGAATATCTATTTTTCACGAGGGAGCACAGCAGCTCATAGAGCTCTGGGCAGGGATGCCTTACCCTCTTCTAGAAGGAAGGAGTGAATAATTGGGAACAATAACAAAATCTACCTCAGATATTAATTCGTGTTTCATTCACACTGAAGTTTGCCATTCCCAGTGAAGATGGCAGCCCAGCCATTGCATTCACTTGCCCCAGAAGCATTTGTCTTGCCAAGGGAAAGCACAGCTTGCTGTTTTTCATTTTGGAAAGCCTAAGCTAGTTCAGATATCTCTGGGGGGTGGGGAGTGAGGGGAGAGGTGAGTGCTTTGGAAAGAGGAGAAGGGAAGAAGATATAAGAGCAAAGCCTTCCTCAAACTTAAAATAGGAACAGAATTTGGGAGCGAGGGGTGGTGAGGAGAGACTTGGTCTCAAGAGCTGTGACAATCAACCAAAACTTGCTACACTGTGGAGGAATGGCAGAACCCCGTAGGAGCATACTTCTGCGGTGTTCTTGGGGAGGCCAGGATACCAGCCTCAGTGAGAATCCCAGCTTGGCGCAGGCTTGGTTCTCCATGTGCGCAAAGAACAGAAGTCCCCTCCCAAGGTTGTGGATGGTCTAAGATGCCAAGGACCTTTTCACAACACTCTAGGATGTGGAGCAGAGGAGGAAACATCATAACATTAAAGTTGCTACCAATGCCAACATGGTGGAACGGGGAGCAGAATACATTTGATTTAAAGAAATAAAATAAGTGACATTTCTTCCATTTCATATTGTGGAATAAAATTCATTCATCAGGATCTCACAACTAGTAAGGAAGAAGACAATTCTTTATACTTTCATTTAAACAAGTGTTCATCATTCTCTGTGCCAGGCCCTTCATATTGGTTTGCTAGGGCTGCCATAATAAAGTACTAAGAACTATGTGATTTAAACAACAGAAATTTATTGTCTCATAGTTCTGAAGGCTGCAAATCCAAGAGTAAGGCAGGGCCATGCTCCCTCTGAAGGCTCTAGGAAAGGATCTACTCCAGGTATCTCTTCCAGATTCTGGTAATTCCTTGGCTTGTGGCAACATAACTTCACATGGTGTTCTCTGTGTATGTGGATCTATGTCCAAACGTTCCCCTTTTGACAAGCACACCAGTCATATTGAATTAGGGGCCCACTCTACTCCAATATGACATCTTAACTGATTACATCTGCAATGACCCTACTTCCAAATAAGGTCCCATTCACAAAGATGAGGACTTTGACATATGAATCTGGAAGAGACACATTTAAATCTATAACACCCTCTGAGAAGCACTGAGGTATAATGACACTGAGACAGTCATGGGCCCTGACCTCATGGGGCTGACCATCTAGGGGAGGACAGACACTAAGCCCATCAGTGTGAGTGTGAGGCAGATTCCAGTTTCTGTTTCAACTTCCCGCTTCTCTGCCATTCGGGGGTTAGTTATCTAATTAGATGATTATCTCCAACACTCTTGAGAACCTCTATTGATATGTGGCAGCCTTTGATGGTGAGTACACCCACCTCATCGCCCCCCGACCCCTGCCCAAAAAGTCAGCAGCTGTTCCCCTTGTGATGTGGCTTTGGCCAAGGAACACATCCCATAGGAACTCTCTCAGAACAATGAAGTTAGTGGCTAATTGTTCCCTCCAGTTAATTGGGCGGCTGATGCAGTATTTCCAAGAGCAGAAGATGCCGCCTTCAAAGTGGTCAAGGTGCTGGAGGACTGCAGATGGCATCTTCACAGCTTTCAGGAAATCTCTCTTGATGTGAGATATCAATTCTCCCACTCAGGCTCCTTCCATGCCAAGCACAGACACACAGGAGGCCTCCTGCTTCTGTGAATTCCGCCTCCAACTCTAGTTCATTTCTCATCCTTATAAAGAGAGAAGCGGCTTCCCTGTGTGGGTTGAGGCACGCGCAGAACTTAAGAATAAGTTCTCGAGAACCTGAAATTGAGAAGAGGATGCAGTTTGGACAAGCTGGGGAAGGATGATTCCAATATATTTTATGAACGTTTTTCCACTTTGCATCCTTCCTGTGTCAAAAGATAATTTTCTCTAATGCGCTGAAAAGCTTCTGGGGCCAGCTGATTTATGTCAACTCTGGAATTAGACAAGTGTTAAAGGCCACGCCCTTGTCTCACTTCTGGCCACTTTCTTTAAAAAAAAAAAAAAAAAAAATTAAGGTGGGGCTGGCCCCGTAGCCGAGTGGTTAAGTTCGCGCGCTCCGCTGCAGGCGGCCCAGTGTTTCATTGGTTCGAATCCTGGGCGCAGACATGGCACTGCTCATTAAACAACGCTGAGTCAGCGTCCCACATGCCATAACTAGAAGGACCCACAACGAAGAATATACAACTATGTACTGGGGGGCTTTGGGAAGAAAAAGGAAAAAAAATAAAATCTTTAAAAAAATAAAAATTAAGGTGAAATGAGATGGGATGTTCAGCCCACAGCTCCAGCTCTGGTTGGACATCTCAAACACCCTCACTCTATCTGTCGTCTCCTTTTTTCTAGGGAGCACATCTGTCTTCAGGGTTCTAGGGTCAGGAAAAGAGTCTGGTTCACCATAAATGCCCTTGGCCGAAGGTCTTCCACACTGTGATGTAGCCAAGGCTACCCCACCACCTTGGCCCACACACTGACACTTTCCTTTGGCCAGAAGACAAGGCCTGGGACAAAGGAAATGGGTCATCAGCATGGTTGTTCCTTCTCTGCCACCTCCCTCCTGTTCAGGGGTATCATCGACTGCTCTCTGCAGTGATGTGCCCTGTCTTTTCCATGACCTGGCCATCTAATTAAGTGGCTACTGGATATATCTTTCAGGTTGTGACTCAGACGTTTTGGGAATGCTTGAGTTCAATGAGACGCATTCAGAGAAGTGGCACAGTATAGGTTGAGAGCTCAGGTTGTGGAATTGGATGACTTGGGTTTGAATTCTTTTTCTGCCATTTGCTAACTATATTAACTCAAATGACTTATTGATCTGTATCCTTTTACTCATATCAATATTTTACAATATTAATAATCTCAGTATGAATTAATACTTAGTAATATTACTCATAGTGCGAGCATATGACTTCACCTCGGTCTAGTGGGTTTGCTTTACTGACTCAGTTTCTTTTTCTTCCTTTTTTTGGTGGCAAATGGAGTTTTTATGTCTGTTTTTCAATGTTTTAGGGGGGAGTTTAGAAGAAGGGAGAAGAGAAAAATGCCTTTACTCCTCTAAATAACTGACCATTTCTGGTCCACTAACTGACCATTTTCTGACCACAATCTCCAAACTGTCCAAAAGTTCTAGTGGAGAGATTATATTTCAATGTATCACTCGCTGACTTTTTATCCCTTCACCTTATTCCTCTTCTCCACAAAGGAGCCAACATTCTCAAGCCACTCCAGGCGTCTGAACAGGACACTTTACCTGGCAGCTACAGGGCAGACAGACAGCCCCTTGTAGGAGAGGGGAGAGGCTGATATGACCGTGTGGTCCAGGGAAATGGACTGAAGCGATAAAAATTAAAGCAACAGCAATAAGGATGGTGACCATTGATTGAGCATCTAGTATGTGCGAGGCTTCATCCTAGGGACTCACTTAATTCTCCCCATTTTACAGGTGAGAACATTGAGACCCAGAGAAATTAAAGAACTTATCTAAGCAATTAGATGGCAGAGTTGGGTTCAGAAACTCAAGGCCTCTACCTCCTTCTCCTAGAGATTTTCTACTTCCCTGCTCCTCTTCACGCAGGAGTGTAGGAATCTGTCTCATTGGATTCTCAGGGATCAAGACTAGCCGCTTGATTCCCTGTCTAGGCAAAGTAAGCTTTATCCCACCCACTATCCCCCTTCATGAAAAGTAATCAGCGACGTGTATTCTCAAGCAAGTTGTTAGGAGAAATATAAGCACTTGCCATGTTTTGGCTGCTCACCATTTGAACCCCTTCTCAAGTTCTACCTCTGTGTGAGCCTTCATGGAAAGCAGCTGGGATATGAGGTTATGAGTAAAATACAACCGTGATTTACTCTTGCCTAAGATTTTGAGTCTGGAACAGTGACTCCTTTGAGCAGGAACAATTTGGAACTCATTTTGGTGGCACCACTGGAAGCATTCAGGGTCCAGTGGTACCCATGCAAGCAGTAGTGGTGGCAGAAGCACCCAACCCAGCCTGTACCCATTATGTGGTGGTCTAGCCTGTGCCAACCATTCAGCTCCCCTTGGTTCTTGTCGGATTCTCCATCCTCCCTGTTAATTCTGTGAGCTATCCCATACTCTACCAATTGTTCCTTTTCTGCTTATAATAACTAGAGTTTGTTGTTTGCAAGTGCTGAAGGGGCATGAGCAATTACAGACACACAAGTAAACAGAGCCAGCTTCATCAGCTTAGGAGGAAATAAATCTTACTTTGAGATTTCGCAACTGCAGATGCCAGCCTGTGTGATCCATCTCCCCTGCCTTGCCAAAAAATTGGCATCATTTACACATTCTAAATTGCTTATCCTTTTATTCTGCTGAGCTGTTCTTTAGAAGACCTGTAATGAAAGACAAATAGATCTTGATCAAGAAATGGAGGAGATACAAGCGGTGTTCCAAATGGTGGCTAATTGTAAGAGCTCAGTGTGAAGGCCAAAGGCAAACCGTCTTGCTCATTATAGACTGTGCATCCTCTCAGTCAGTTTCTTTTGTTTACTGATGTCATGTTTTTTAGTTTGTTTTCCACAGCTGTATCTCGGGACATGGCTAAGTAGAGTCCAGTTAGCCACGGCCATATGGAGCAGTTTGGAAGGGGCCACAACTAGCCTGGACCTGGCCCCTGGGAGAGGGAGGGGAACAAGCTACAAATGTGGGGAAACAGCCTGGAGTGGTAGAGAGAACATGATAAACTGGGCCAAGGCCCAATGCTGGCAAGCAATATGTTTGGTGTTGGGGCTGGCTGTGATTGACATGAGGCATGGGTATCTTTTCCCCAGTAGGGTGGGGAGGAGGGTTCCTGACTCTTCCCAGCAGGCAGCCGTTAGATAAGCAATGCAGCAGGAAGCATAGACCCAACCCTTGAATGGAGAAGAGGGTGGAGCTCAGGACTCCTGTGGAGCGCAACGCAGGGCCCTACTTCTAAACAGACTGCAAGACCCCAGGTTTTGCAAGATAGTGATACAGAGAAAGAGAAAACAGAGCAAATGCCGGTCATCAGACCCTGGCACAAAAGAAAGGCAGAGTCTCCAGCAAAAATGGATCTGATGTAAGTACTAGAACCTTCTAGAATCTCTGTAAGTACTAGAATCCCTGCTGTCTATGATCAAGGTCATTGCTGGGGGAAGGACAGCAGCAGGATTAGGCCCATACATGGAGGCCACGTGCTCAGATAGGAAAAGGACACTGCAAAGACTGAATGACCACTTGTAATGCATCTTGTCTCACTCAGTGCTTCTTATCAAATTTGATAGTATCAGAAATCCAGAAGAATCCTACTAAATGAACTGGTCTATGTCCCATGTAAAGACCAAAAAAGGAAGCAAAAGCAATCCAAAAGAGTAATATTCCTTGATTTGTTTTAGAGAAAGAGATTCCCAAAACATCCTTCTGTTGCTGTTCTGCTGTTTATTTCCTACTCTTGTTTTGTGTCAGACTCAAATCTCTCAACTTTGATTACAATTGGGTCAAGTATACGAATGAAGTCATTAGTTAGCATTCTCAAGGAAATTCCTTATTTGTTTCAAAGTTCGAAATTATGTCACTTTAGGTAATAATCTAGAGTGTTTTAGGTTTTGAGGATTCAAAAATGAATAAAATACAGTCTTGTCTTTGGAAAACTTACAGTATAGTTTGTAGCTGCCTTTTCTCAGGACACATCAATCCAAATTCCTACAAACTGGTTTGGCGATTTAGCAAGGGGAGGAAATTGAATTGGGATAATGGCAGGATAAGTGGAAAGGACAAGAGAGGTAAAAAAGCATGCAGTGATGAGCCCCATCATTCCTGTTTCTGGAATTGGCTGCCTCCCAGCACAGGGGACTAGGGCTGCCACAGCAGGACACCTTCTGCTGACAGCATTCATTTCACACCAATCTGACATGCAAAGAAAGCGAGTGTGATTCACTCCCTGACTGACTGACAGGCACAGGGTGGTGTGTGTGTGACAAACTATTACCCATGTGACTTTTGCCTCACTTAGTGAGAGCAGGAACAGCAAAGATACACATACACGCACAAACACACATACAACCCCTCCCCCACACACACATAGGTGTAGAAAGCTTTCTAAATATAAAAATCAAAGGTAAGAAAATATACAGGAAATTATTTATGTGCCCATCTTCTTTGTATCAAAAAGTAAGTGAAACAAAAGTGCCATCAACAACACAATAAGAGCTTTTAAATATACAAAGAGTTCTGATAAATCAAGAACAAAAAGACTAATACTATAATTAAATTGACACAAGAGATTCATAGAAATTCACAAAAGAAAAAACACCAATAGTAAACATGTGTGGAAAAAGTACTCAATCTCCTCAGTAAGTAAATGAATTAAAATTACAACATAACAAAATTATAAGGAATGAGATGCCAATCTTCGTTTATTAAATTGACTAATATCTTATACAATTCTCAGTGTCGGCAAGGATGTGGAGATAGTTGCATTCTCAAATACTACTGTCAAAGGGCGTATCAGTAAACCTTTACTGGAGGCCTGCCTCCTCAGGCAAGTCACAACCATTTTTCCTATCTGTGTGATGAAGGAGAAGATCTCGAAAGGCTATTCACGTTGGACTGGTTGTGATTTAGTACACCGATTCTTAAGCTCCAAGCCAGCAGAACACTCCAGAATGTTCTGTGACTGAAATCTGATAATGACTTTCTTCTGAAACAGTCAAGCTAATGGAGAAAATGTTCAAAATTATATGTTTTTCTCCAACATTCCTTTTATAAGAACTTTAGCACTTGCAAGAAGAAAAGAAAAACAAAATCAAGATACAAGCAAATACAAACATAAAAAGCTTGAAACAGTCCATCTTTCTTTTATTTTTTTTAGGAAGATTAACCCTGAGCTAACATCTGCCACCAATCCTCCTCTTTTTGCTGAGGAAGACTGGCCCTGAGCTAACATCCGTGCCCATCTTCCTCTACTTTATATGCGGGACGCCTACCACGGCATGGCTTGACAAGTGGTGCATAGGTCCACATCTGGGATCCGAACTGGCAAACCCTGGGCCACCAAAGCAGAACGTGAAAACTTAATCGCTGCATCACAGGGATGGCCCCTAGTCCATCTTTCTTAATTTGATAGTTTGCTAGGTTCTGTCTTTGGTGATGATGTTGCTTGTGGACATATGTGTCTATGATTTTTTGTTACAAAGATAATGTGGCCATATTTTCTGCTGATAGGTTATTCCTACTTCATTTGATGGGATTAAACATAAATGTCATGCTATTCCACAGAGAATGCCATGATTTCCACATGGCTCTTCCCTTCCACCACTCACTCTTTCCATCAATCCATGGTCATTTAGTGCTCCCTACATGCTGGGCACTGTTCTGGGGGCTAGAGATATAATCATGAGCAAAATAAATTCCCTGCTTTCATGGAGCTTACATTTTTACAAGAGAAAACAGACCATAAACAATGAGAGATAAATATCTGACATGACAGATGGTGATAAAGCAGCAGAAAAATTCAGCAGGATGAGGGGGATAAGGAGCCTTGGGGGTGGGGAGTGGAAATGAGATTGCTGTAATTTACAAGATGGTCAAGGAGCATCTCTCTACTAACGGGATATTTGAGCAGAGTCTAGAAAAAAGGAAAGGTTAAGACATGCCCTTATCTGGAGGAAGAACTTTCCAACTAGAGGGAAGAGCAAGTGCAAAGGCCCTGAGGTGTGAGCATGCTTAGCATGTTCAAAGAACAGCAAGGAGGCCTGTTTGGGCAGAGCAGCAAGAGGAAGGTGGTACTGGTGGATGTTGAGGGCTGACACATAGCAGGAAGGGGGACAGATCATGCAAAGCTTTATAGGCAGGGTGACCAACCACCTCATTTGCCTGAGATAGCCCTGTTTATGCCTATTGTTCTGGGCCAATTTGTAATAAGTCCCCATTTCACTCTTGAAATGTCCCTGTTTGAAGAATAAATTATATGGTCACTCTACTTATGGGCCATCATATGAATTTTGGCTTTTGCTTTGAGCAAAGGACAAGCTATTGGAGGATTTAAAGCAAAGAAGCAACATGCCATGGCCTTCATTTAAAAGGAAGGTGGCCTGGGTGGAAGCAGGGACAACAGTTGGAGGCTCCTGCAATAATCTAGGCAAGATGTAATGGTGGTTTGGGGCGGGACAGAAGTGGTGAAGAGGCGGTGGAACTCTGAACGTATTTTGAAGGTAAAGCCTACAGGACATACTTACAGATTGCACTGGGGAGTGAGAGAAAGAGCAGAGCCGGGCTGACTCCAAAGGAATATGTTTGGAAGCCTGATTTATTATACATTCGATTCCCATAGAACCTTCACACATCATGGACCCTGCTTGCTTGAAGTTTAGGTCTTGCACGTTCACTGCTGCTGTGAATAAAACATGCATCACCCAAAGGAGATAATCTAGTAAACAGAGGTTGCAGTCTTGGAGCGCAAAGACCCACTAAGTGAGGAGTAATATGTTGTTGGCACTGGCTCTATAGAGCAGTTCAGGGCTGTTGGAAGCTGTTGTGGATTCACATAGATGATGCAGCTCAAAGGACAGATGCCTTACCAGCTTTCTGACTCCATGAGAACCACTCTTGAACTTCGGGAGAAAATGTTGCTTGCCGAACCTGGTTAACCCTTTCTTTGCTTCACACGCGATTCTACACAGCCATTTTCCAGCAAAAGAAGGTACATAGAGTAGACGATTTCTGCTTTGAGCCAGCGTCTCAGTGAGGATGAGGCTGTCCCGCCCTTTAGGGTTGAGGAAGGATCATTGGAGACTGATGACATTGTCAAGCGGCTAGGTGTGACAGAGCTCTTGCCCAAATCCCAAAACTATAAAAACTGTTGAACAATATTGAGTAGTTCGGAAAGTTGTTTACTATGGAAATTAGATGCCATGTTAGTGGTACTTTCTGATCACTTCCTGAAGAATCCTATAGTGCTATTATCTGCTCTACTGGTTAACTAATGAGAAATATGGTAAACATCGTCCTAGCAGAGTACCCTGCCACTGACCTCCGATACTTCCTCTCCATTTATTTAAGTCTGTCTTCTTCTTATTTCCATCAGAGAAGTTTTATGGGTTTCTCCAACAGATTTTTCACATTTCTTTTAAAGGCTATTCTAGGTATTTTATGGTTTCATTGTTACTGCGAATGAATCTTTTTTCCATTAAATTTTCTAACGGATAATTACTGTATGAAGAAAAGCAACTGGCTTTTGCATACATTTTTTTCTCTACACTTCACCGACCGTACTTATTGGTTTCAATATTTTTTGGCTGATTTCCTCAGTATGAAAATATGTCACTAGAAAATAATCATATTTATGTCTTCCTTTCCAACCTATGTATATCTTATTTTGTTTTCTCCCTTATTTTGTTGACTATAGTCTCCATAACCAGATTGGATGCTAGTAATAAGGAGGTATTCTTGCCTTGTTCCTCACTTTTATAGGAATTCCTTTATTAATTGACTGTTTAATCAATGGTTGCTATTGGTTTCTTCTCGATGCTCTTTGCCATATTAAGGAAGATTCCTTCCATTCCTAGTATACTAAGAATTTTTATCAGCATTAGCTGGGGTTTTAGGGCACCAATGAATAACACCCTATCTGTTCCCCATCTTGAGTCTAGAACCAATTCTGAACACAAGAATTAGACTGATGAAGATCAAAACACCCGTTTAATGGCAAGACTAATTGGAGAACGTGGCGTAGATGCATGGATTCACGTGGCTTCCTAATTCTTCCCCCTAGAAATAAATTCACCCAGGTGAAGGCAGGTAATGGCAAGCCTCCTGCACAGAGGCACAGCTGCCCTAGTAAATGTAATACCACATGGAGGAAAGCATTCCAGAAAGGAGCCTCTCTTGCAAGTAAGCACATCTAAAATAGATCAGAAGGGGCAGAGGCAAGAAATCTGTCTTTTCTCCAAAGCTCACCAGACATTCCCATGGGAGGAAGATAGAAAGGACACATTACTGTTAGAAATTCCTTTATGGAAAGATGAGGCCCAGTAAACGGAGGTTCCCTTCGCAAAAATGGCTGATCAATTTTGTCCAATGATTGCTAGGCATCAGTGTTAGTAATCTAGTGCTACCTAACAAATTACCACCAACTTAGCCACTTAACACAACATACATTTATTGTTTCACAGTCTCTGTGAGTCAGGAATCTGGGCATGATTCAGCAGGGTCCTCTGCTCAGGGTCTCTTATGAGGCTGTGATCAAGGTGTTGGCTAGGGCTGGGGTCTCATGTGAAGGCTCCACTGGAGAAGGATCTGCTTCCAAGCTCACTTACATGGTTGCTGGCAGGATTCAGGTCATTTCGGGCTTTTGGACTGAGAGCCTCAGTTCCTAGTTAGCTCTTGGCCAGGACCATCCTCAGTTCCTTGTCATGTGGACCTCCCCAACATGGCAACTTGCTTCATCAAAGTCAGCAAGGGGAAGAGTCTGCTAACAAGAATCTTTTGTAATTTAATCCAGGAAATGACATTCCCTCAATGTTGCTGAATTCTCTTGGTTAGAAGCAAGTTACTCAAGAAGAGGGGACTACAGAAGGTGTGCACACCAGAAGGCAGGGATCAGTGGGGGCCATCTTAGAGGATGCCCACCACAGGCATCTGTAAGTAAGACATAACTAATAAATCTCTTAATTCTGAACAATTCTTAAATTCCTGAGAGAAAAGTTGCTTGAATCATGACATGTTATTTTTTTAATCAACTGATGGGTTAAATTGCTAATACTTTATTTAGGATAATTACACATATATATTTATAATTTATTTGGTCTACAATTTTGACTATCTTTAGTGGGTTTTGAACCTAGGTTATGATAGCCTAAAAAGTTGACTTGGTGAGTGTCCATCTTTTCTTATGCTCTGACAAAGTTTAATACCATCTGGAAGTAACTTTTTAACAAAATTGTCCATCTGTCATTATGGGTACATTTAAGTTTTGTACATTAGTTTGTCAACTTTGATATTTTAAAATTTCCTTTAAATTATTCATCTTATCTGGATTGTCAACCATTATGGTATAAATATCTTTCTCCCATAATTTTAAACTCTGCTATATCTGTAGTCATATTTCCCTTTCTCATTCTTAACATCGTATGCATATATCTTCTGAAGTGTTTTCTTGGCCAGTCTTACCATCAGTTTCTCTCTTGATATTTTCAAAAACCAGCTGTATGGTTCTACCAATTTTAAATATTTTTTTCTAATTATTAATTTATTCTTCCAACTTTGATCATTTTTTATACCTTCTTGATTTCAGTTTTAGTTAATTTTCCATCTTTCTTGTTTGATCACAAGATAATTTAAGGTTATGAATTTTTTTCTGAGTATGGTTTTGGCTGTATCAATACCTGCAGGTACTGAAGTGTGCTATTTCCATTTTTATTATCTCTAAGTAGTCTGGATTTTAGTTTTGATTTCCTCATTTATTCAACAGGTGTGATAAAAGGTGGTTTTGCTATAATTTTTAAGTTGTTAGGCCATTTTTGTCATCTTCTAATAGTTTCCAGTTTATTATACTACAATCAAATAATAATATATCCTAAAATACTACTAATTTTTGCCTTTTTTTGAGATTCTCTTTGTGGCTTTGTACGTGATCAACTTTTGCAAATGTTCATTGAGGACTTGATAAAGCTCTGTAAACAACAAAATTTTATATGTCTACAATTAATTTTATTACATATTCAAAACATTTATGGTCTTATTTATTTTTAAACTACTTAATCTGTTTAATACTGAAAGAGTAATATTAAAATCTACCATTAATACTGAGAGCTATTAAATTCTCATAAGCTTTCTAATAGTTTTATTGCCTTGTATACATTTTGCTATGATGGTGCGTGAAGTTTTATGACTGTAATAGGTTTTGTGTGATTGTATCTTTTATTATTTTTAATGTCATCTTGTCCCATTTAGATCCTTTTGTCCTTAATTTTACATTGTGTGGGAATCTCGCCATCCTGCTGGGTTTGTTATACTTCATTGGGATATCTTCTCCTGTCTCTTTATTTTAAACCTTACATGACTTTTCACTTTTAAAGTGCAATCTTATAACAGATATGCAACTAAATTTTTTTTTTAATAGCATAAGAGTCTTTGTTTTGGCAATGATTTTAACCCATTTGTGTCGAATGATTTTGCTTACTTGTGCTAATTGTTAGAAACATAGCACAAATACCTGGGGCATATGAGATGGTAGGCTCATACAGTCTATAAACAATCTTCTTACTCATTCCTATTTTAGCCAGAGGTGGTCCTGCAGAAAATGATCAACTCTGCATTGAATAAATGTAGGATCTTCGTGAATTTCTTGGAGCAATCAAACCAGGTTGTCAACTGCTTCGACTTAGATCTGTTATTGGCATGCTAGGCTTAAGTGAAATAGAGGCACAGAGTAGAGGTCTGTGGGCTCTTTTCTGCAGAGCAAAAACTGCGTTGACAATATTTCATTTCATCTCAGCTGCTCCCCAGTGATGATAGATGTGGCAGCAATGTTGTTCCACAGCCTATCTTAAAGGGCCCAGACCAACAATTTTAGGGTATTAGGGTACTGAGAAATACTAAGAAAGCTGCATTTGTCAATGCTGTCTTTTCTTTAACATGTGGATAGCATCCTTGCTCTGGGTAATCTCCATAAATCTCCAGGTCTCCACAAAGCCTTCACATTCTCACTGTCTTAACTTGCTCAGAAACTGGACAGAAGTCCATGCTTTGCATGTTGGGAGCTCTGATGGTTCCCTATTCTATTAACTAGAAAGTTAAACTGGATGAAAAGACAAAATGACTGTATTGAAAGAAAACACATGGACTGGGTAACAGTCTCCTTTTGGTCTGTTTTGGGTGTTCTAAGGAAAATCAAAGAAAAGATAATATATTTTTATTCCATCCCAATTCTCCTCCTATAAGAGTTATTGAAAAAAGTCTTTAATAAACATAGAATCCTAAGTAGGAAATAAGACAGCTTACAATGTCTCTGGAAGAATAAAAGGTAAAATTTGCATTACTGTAGAGTTACTAAGGGTGACAATATGAGAAGGAAAGATGAAGATTTTTTAAATAACATTTTTAAGTTCACATGTAAGTTCTCACTTTTGTAACTAAGTCCAGGCATTGAACAAAGTAAGATGTTAAACTAGTTTATATATATATTCTAGAATTGAGCATTAAGTAAAGATGTGAGGGGGTAGTCACCGGTAATGGGATGTTTTGATACCCTGATATGCGTTCCAAAGATGCAGAACCTGAGTTTCATCCTGAGGAACCCTCAGACAAACCTAAACTGAGGGATAGTCTACAAAATGACTGGCCTGTACTCAGCAAAATCATCAAAGCCATGAAAGACAAAGAAAGAGTGAGGAACCACTGCAGATTCAAGGAAACTAAGGAGATGGGACAACGAAAAGACACGTGAGATCCTCCATTGCATCCTGGACCAGGAAAAGAAGAAAACCGGGACACCTGGCAAAATTGGAATGTCTGGAGATTAGACGATCGCCCTGTACCAAGGTTAATTTCCCGATTTTGATCCTTGTACTTAGGTACTCACATAATTGGGACTATGTAACATGTTAAATTTGGGGGCTGTGGGTGAAGGATATACAGTACTTTTTTGTATTTTTTTAAACCCTGAAATTATTCCAAAATGAAAGTTTAAAAAGAACAAAAAATGCTCAAAGCAGTACTTTTCTGTGCATAGACAGTATACCCTTGCCCTCTTGCCCTTTCCATGTGGTTTTGAGCTTGGGAATTTGCTGGGCTGGGATACGCCTGCACGTCACAGCACTTAGAACAGTGTGTTTAGGCTCCCTGAGGCTGAGTCCAGACAAGGTGGTTAAATCCATGACACACACCATCGACGGAATCCCAGTCACGGGGCAATTAAATGAACTCAGAAGTTTAGGTATTGGTAAAGCCAGGGAAAGGAAAGGGGAAAGTTTACACAAAGGGACAAGCAAAATTCTTGTCTTTTTCCCTCACTGTATTTCTTCTTGCTTTCTGGTCACCTTCAGCTTTAGGCTGCAACTCAGTCTAGATGAGGGTCAATCTCTTCAAAATGGCGGCTGACAAAACACATGCTTATGGTACTAGATCCAGGCCACTCGTCAAGACTTCTGAGAATGGTGCGGTAGGGAGCAGAATATGGCTCCCAGACTCTCCCCCCACCGACTTGGAAAAATTCTGCTGGCCAAAGTCTGCAGTCAGACAGAAACCCTCAGGTGTTCTCTGAGAGGACACCAAGAATCAGGCCTTCAGGACGGGGAAAAATGATTCTGTTTCCTGGGCAGCTGCTCACCTTGCTGGCGCCTCCAAAGACAGGAAAGAGCGCTGAGGGAGAGCTCCAAGAGCCACAAGCAGAGCTTCTCCCTCCCCAGGCATCTTGCTGCACTGTCACATTCTCCTGCAAGACTGTATTTCTGCTGGGATTTAGAGATTTCAGAAGTTTATTCTCTATATTCTCATTCCTTGGAGGCAGAAGGCCTGGTGGTACCATTCCATCAAAAGGAAAAGAGTTTTAATTTAGACCCAGTATTTGGTTTTTCTTTATATAGATTGTTTTGGCTGTGGGCTCAATTTGTACTAAATCTGATAGATTTATTCTAATATCCTTGCCTACATGAAAAAATTCAGTGTACGCTAATTCCTCTCTGAATCATTGAGAGACTATGAGTATGATAATATATGGAAGTTACTATACAGGTAACGTTAGGAATATTCATCTTTTATAAATGTGAAATAAGCAGCAATGGGTCACATTGCACATTTCTTGCATTTTTAATATGCGCTAGAGCTGCAAACAGAGTCTGGTGGAAGAAATCCCTGCTGTATTACTTTTCTGCTACAGATATGGAAAATCATTCGATTTTTTTGCTGGGGCAGGACATCCTAGCTTTCTGTTGAGACCTTCAGACGCTGTGTGTGTGCCTGGACTCCCAAGAAGGTGAGTCGATGAGTCGCTGTTCTAAGCATCCAGGCACTCCGGCTCCGGTTTTCTACAACCTCCCCCAAAAATATGCAAGACTCGTGGGCGGTGTTAATGGAATGCCATTTGCACCAGCTTCTAAATTTTCTTGTAGGTGAGGAATCAAAATGGAAATGGTGAATTTACATTTTAATTTTGAACCCCTTTCCCACCGACACTAAACTTCCCCCTGAGACGAGCTGCTCGGTCATCTGCACGTATGACTAGCTCCCACCTCCTGCTGCCGGATGCTGCCTTCTGCCAGGTGAAAAACGTGTTTAAAATTGAATTTTTTCTTTTTAAGAAAAAAAAATCTAAGATGCCAAGATAGGGTACTTTTCCCAGAAGGACTTGCCCAAATAGAGAGTTTTTAATGAATACTGATAAGTCTGAATATGAAATGAAAGATTAATAGCTATGTAAGCCAGTGACAGATGTTGCAAACCAATATAACACAGGCTCAGATGCCATGGGCATCCCTCCCAATAGAATTAAAGTAGAGCTGCTCATTAATATAGAAAACCTCTCCCGTCTTTCTTCCACTTGAAAAGAGCCACTCGATGTTCTCAATACCAGACTGGTTGTTTTAAACACGAGTTAGAATTCATTGTCTTGGTGTGGGCTTTTGGTAGGGAGCCCTATTGTTGAATTTTATTCATACAAATCTTGTTAATTTTTAATTATTTTGCAGCAAAAAACATTGAAGACAGTACTAAAACACACAAGCAATTCTAACTTATATTCTAAGATAGAGAAAATTAGCAGAAACCCTTATATGGGTTTTTAAAGGTTTGACTCATCTAAACCAGGCGACATTCAGATGAATGAGGCAAATTAGAGATAAAAAGACACAGAAGGTAAACACTTTGCTCAGCATCCACCAATCAGTAGGAAAAACGAGATCAGAACTGGGAGTTCTGGAAAACTGGGCCAGAGCAAAGGACAGAAGGGAGGGGCAAGTGGAACAAGATGTCATCTGCCACGGGGAGATCATAAAATTCTCTGAAAGTCCACAGTTCAGATGTTGGTTATTTTATTATTATTTATTTATGATTTCAGAGAATTAACATCGTGAATTTGAACGGAGCTATGTCAAATGTAAACCCCTTTTTAATTGTCTTGAACCGTAACTTATACATATATCAAAAGTATAAATAAAAAATGTGCATTGTGTGATTTTCAAAAAAATTATAACCTACCTAGAAGAATTCCAAAATGTAAGGCAGATACTAAGTAGGAGAAGTTAGTGAGGAGGCCTGTTTATCTGCAATCGCAAAGCAGCCCCCTTAGACATACGCTGGGTTATTTTCTAACAATAGTTACTTGAGCTTGAGTTAGAGAACCATTGGTCTGGAAGTGCAATGGGAAGGAAAATTGAGCGTCAGAAAACCAAAGAGTGGGCAAATTATGATTTCAGTGATTCCTAGCTTGACTATTAATATTATGCCATGTTATTTCTTTGCTTCATGGCATTTTTCACAATCCATAATTACTCAATTCATTATTAGTCAGTTTATTATCCTCCTCTCAAACGCAAGCTCTGAGAGGTCAGAGAGTGCATCTCTCTTGTTCACTGCTCTAATGCCAGAGCTTCACCAAGAGCCTGACACACGGTGGATAGGCGCTCAGAGACGACTTCTGAATGAATAAATAAATATGTGAAAGAATGAAATTTGCCATCAATAAATCAATACAGAATCAACAAGGACTCAATAAATAAATACGTTAATGGAAAATAAGATTTGATTTTAAAATTTAATGCTCTTTCATTGCAGGCACGCCCATCATCTAAAGGCCAAGTGCTCTCCAACATTCTTCAGCTAAGAAGTGACTCCATCCTGAGTAGTTCCCGTGGATTTGGCATCTGTGACACAGGTCCATCCATTGCCAACACACGTCTTTAAGGTCTGCGGGCTCTGGCAGTTTTCAGTTTTGAATGCTCTGGAACGATCCTGTAGACTTTTATATGTTGTCATTTTCCTGAAGCTTCCATCTGAATTACAAAGCCTTCTAAACTGACATTTTGGAATGAGTCACTGAGACAGTCAGAGAGAACATTTCATATACCTCCTTATTCTCAATTTGCTGAGGAAGCGTTTCTTAACGCTCCGTGGGAAAAAAAATTACTCCTCAAAAGCCAGCTGGGACCGAGGAAAAAGTTGTCTAAGAAACACATTGATTGGCGGCAGAAGATAGAAGTTCCGTGCAGGCAAGTTTAGGTGTTCATGGTATTACTGTAACCTCAGTATACAAGTAGGGACTTGAAGGACACTGGGACAGCTTGGAGAATCCGGGCTCCCGTGAGTCCAGTCGCTCTGAGTAAGTCCCGTATTATCCTGGGCTTTAATTCGGTCACTCTGAGCCTCCTCCTAAAACAAAGCTCCAGCCTCCACCCCATCAAGAAGGCTCGAGCCAGCTTGGCTCCGAGAAACTGAATTGCCAGGCTGTGATCCGGGGCCCTGTCAGAGAGGCCACAGGAGGGCCTGTGTCAACATTGCTGGGAGCGCACGTTCTCTGTCTCTGAAGTGAGGAGAGGCGCTCCCAGGGCTGCTGAGTTTGGGAATAGAGAGGAAAATTAGTGCAATCTGGAACGCTCAGGCTAGAAGGGACCTTCATTTAATAAATGAGTAATTGGCACTGGGAGAGGTAAAGCGGTTCATACTCTACGAAGATGAAATCACAGTAGAACATTAGTTGGCAGGCAGAAAACAGCTGTTAAGTGGATAGAAATAGAAGGTCATGTTTGACGGTGAGACGCAGACTTGTCAAACTTTCTGTCCAGTGGAATGGGTTCTCCAGGAAGCCCGCAGCCTGAGAGGTTTTCTCTGTTCGGGGAGGGGCGGGGCCAGATTGCAGACTAGCCCTTCACCACTGCAGCGCCAACAGAAAGAAGACACAAAGAGCGTCCCGATGCGGAAGTACCTAAGAGAAGTTCTAGCCGTTGCACAGAGCCGAGTAGGAGTAAATTAGGGAAAGCAGTCCCCAGAGTAATTGGAATACAGTTAATGAAACCAGACATGGAATTAGAAACTTGATGTGACTGCGCTCAGACGCACAGAAGTTTTTCCAGTTAGGGGCAAAGCTCTGGTATGTCAACAAGAGCATTCCAGCTCCAACTGCAGGGGACAGAGAGGAGGTGTAGCTGTGACAGCCATGACAACGGAGAGAAAGGTCCCCATGGGACCTGAGAGAGCCATTGCCTTCAGCCATTGCAGGCTAAGGGTGTGCCAGTGGTGCCTGGCACCTGGAACTGTCACCTGCACAACAGCGAGTCCCAGGGTGCTTTGGCTTTGGCGGGCACTGGTTATGCACACAGTATTGGCTAAGGGTGTTGGTAAACTATATATACATCATCTCAAACCAGGGCTTCTGTCATCCTTAGCTAATCTCCTTAGAGAGTCCCTCCTACCTGAAGAATTGTTAAAGGTAAGCATTAAACTTTCCATGTTTCCAACATTAAATCTTACCAACTTGCAAGATGGGGGGACCCAGAGTGGACACCCCAGGGGAGAGGCACACTACATAGAGATGTGTCTGAGGAAGGGCCGATCCAGCCTGGGAGGGCTGCATGTGACTCAGCCTTCTGCGAGGCTCTAGAAAGAGTCAGGGAAACCTGGCAGGGCAGAAATTTACATCCAGAAAGTGCGTGAGTGTGGAGCTAAGCAGAGCTGGGTCAGAACCCTGGGCTCTGCCACTGAGCAGGCCTGGCCTTTGAGTTCAGTGGCCTTTCATTTACTTATCTGTGTAACAGGCACAGGGTCTTTTAAGGACTAAATAATCTAATAAAACGAAAAAGTGAAAAAGGTCTTAGCACAGTCCCTGGCCACACCGGAGCCACACATATTCATTTCTGTCCTTTATCTGGACAATAAACCTGTGTATACTTCCCCCAAAACTTTTTGGAAATTGTGGTAAATGCGCGTAACATAAAATTTACCATCTTAACCATTTTTAAGTGCACAGTTCTGTAGTGGCAGTATATTCACATTGCTGTGCAACCAGCCTCCAGAACTCTTTTCATCTTGCAAATTGAACCCCTATATCCATGAAACCACTCCCTGTTTTCCCCCCTTCCTCCAAATTTTTAATTGAAAAGAATAAAAAAGCAAGAACTTCCATCACTACTTTGCATAGCTGGTAGGAATCAGGTTTTTCTAATGAACCAAATTCCAAATTAAAAAAACAAAAACGTAGACGTCATAGTTGTTTAACAATTAGAAGCTCATAAAGGAAGAAACGAATTGAAGGTGTCAATGTGGGAAGACTGATCTGGCAAAATCCCATTTTTAAAAAGTTACAAGGGCTCAGAATCGCCATGTTATATTCCAACTACCAGAGGGAAGCATATAGCTTAGTTACAAAGCCAGCAGGCATGCGCAGCCAGTACTGGGCAGGTCTATGTGATTGGGGTGGGAATGAGAGCAGGAAAGTCAAGTAGACAATAAAGCAGTGTTTCCAGGCCTCTCTGATGATAAGAATCACCCACGATACTTGTTAAAACTACAAATTCTTGGGCCCCATGCCAGACCCACTGAATCAGAATCTCCAGGTTGGATTCCAGATATAAAGTTTTGAAACAACAATCTTCCAGAGGGTAAGAGATCTGTATCCAAGTACATGTCCATCTTTCAGAAAAGCTGCCTGGTAATGCTGATTACAGCATAAAACAAGTAATTGAGGATGGTGGCTCCGATCTGTCAGAGCCTGAAAGGTGAAGTGAAATGTTTATTCCAAGCACAGAGGCACAATCAGCCACAAATGAGCCTAATTGTTAGGGGACAATATTAGGGGTCCTTGGAACAGAATCAGAAACACGGCACCTGTAGGATTCGGGTAGAACTGAACGAAAGAGCACAGGTCATAAAAATAACATGGGGGAGGGATGGAAACTGAAAACAAAGAAAAGCTAAACGCCACCTTCTACAGAGACCTGCCTGTGCCACGTGGGGCCTCTGGGCCAGGGTGCAGGACCTACTGCAAGCAACCAAATGGATCAAAAGGGAGGCTGCCAGTGAGGACTGAGCATGGAGACTGAGACGGAAAACAAGATCACACGGGGAAGTTAGCTTTGGTTCTGAGATAGGGGACCCACTCTTTTGTGCCAGATGAAGCTCCCAGCCCTGTGTCCCCTGCCAGCTCCCACTAGAACAGGTTTTAAGAGAGCGACCACTCATAAGCTTCCAACTTGCCTATTCCACACGCAGTCACAGTAAAAGTTTTAATGCCGCCATTGGTAGAAATGATTCCTTGCTCAATGTTATTTATTTATTGTCTTTACTTCAATATCTCCGACATCTATCAAAAAAGAAAAATTAAAAAGAAATTCTTCCTTGCAGAGCTCAATCAATGCTCTCAATTTGCTGAAAGACGGGTTTTTTCTTTCTGCACGTCTTCCACTTCCAGGAGTCCAAGCATTGACTCATATACAATTCATTTTGCCAGATTTTCCATTGCTTTTCTTTCTCATCGTTGAAGGATTAATAGATTGCGCTCAACCAAAGTCATTTAGAAAGCAGTGGTGTGGGTGGAGGACAAAGTGGGGATTGTATCAAAACCATGCGCTCCATGTTTAATGAAATTCCATGCACGGCTAAATTTTGGACTGAACCACACAGCCTCAAATCAGTCGGTCGGTCTGAGTTCCCGCTTCCTTCAGATCTGCATTACTGAAGCATGGAGTGTATTCTGAATTATTGCTGTTGAAGTCACTGATGAAAAGCACAAATGATTGTGAATCCCTTTTGCTATTACACCATTCCACAGATCTGCTGCTTCTGGATTGTGGTTTAAGAGTAAAGTAAGAACTACTCCAGGTCAGGTGAGGGGTAAGACAGGGAGGCAGGACTGGAAATATGGCCAGAGGTGAATACATCCTTGAAGACCCTTAAGTTTTTCATATGATTTGATTCTCAAAATTGCCCAAACTTCCAGCATGTCTGCAGTTCCTCAAAATGTATTTACTCAATTAAAAACTGAGCCAAATTTTCAACAAATACACAGGAAGTAGTCACTGCAGAATTAAGTAGATCTTTAGAGCGTGGCATTTCTCTGATAGGACCATCTGAGAAGTTACTTCTGCTATAACTAAAGAATTAGAAGGACACATTTAAAGCCTAAATTGACTTTTCCATGTTCTAAAAGCAAGATTTGTACTTTGCGGAAGGATGGAGGATAAGAAAATAATGCTATCCTTAGTGCCAAGGAGAAATGAGAGGACCAAAATAATTTTAAACAGCCGAAAGCACATTATTTTCCGAGGCTTCCTAGTCATCCTCATTATTCATCAGTCATTATGTCAAAATAATAGAGATAGAAAGCCATGTTATCCATAGGGATGGAACCACATATACCAACATTTTCCCTGGATTCCACATAGGAAATGCCTAGGTGTAGAAATATGAGAAGTACTGAGGAGAAATGAACCTCCAGCAGTAACCCCTAGAAATAGGGAGAAAAGCTAAGCCAGTACAAGCAACTGCTCACAAATTAGCCCCATGGCACTTTCTTAGAAAACTGGCCTTATGGGGACTTTCTGCTCTCAAGAGAGGGCCACAGTGAGTGGGGAAGGTGTGCAGTGGCACTGGTGACAAGGAGTCTGGTGACTCACAGGGTCCCTGTGGCTTGGAAGATGTAGTAATAATGATAATTCAGTGATCAACATTTCTCCAGGCTTGACATACATGGTCTCATTTAATCCACGTGCTATTCAATGAGGTACGTGCCCTTATTATCCCATTTGACAGATTCAGAAACTAGGTTTTGTGAAGTAAAGAAAGTTGTTCAAGTTCATACAGCTAGTTAGTAGCACTACTGTTCGTGGTAGCACTTGCTGGATCTTCCTAATACGGCGCTGTCAGAGCTCTGTAATTCTACCATTTTGAACTTGATGTTCCCCTCAAATAAGAGTGTTGCCCCTCTGTTCAGAAGGGCCTTCCCTCATCTCACCTTTGCTAGCCAACCTCTACTTACCTTTCACTCTCAGTTCCTCTTCTGGGAAGCCTCTACTCCTTGGTATTGCCATGGCCCCTAACACTTCCTTGTCATAGAACTCAATTCCCAATATTGTTGGTTCCTGACGACCTGTGATTT
The DNA here is from genome assembly GCF_041296235.1 of Equus asinus. Taxonomy (NCBI): domain Eukaryota; kingdom Metazoa; phylum Chordata; class Mammalia; order Perissodactyla; family Equidae; genus Equus; species Equus asinus. The sequence continues at coordinate 14,520,570 of NC_091816.1, forward strand.
TCCACCGGAAGACTAACCCTTTGAAGGCGTAAATCCTATCTCTGCTGCTCACTGCCGTACTTCTGGCGTCTGCTACGCAGCAGGTGCTCAACAAACATTCCTTGAATGGATGAGTCATTAAATGCCCCATTTACCGTTGAGGAAATGAAAATTCAGAAAGGTTATGTTGCTTGCCCCGTGCCACACAGGAAGCTGGAGGAGAGATATGGAGAGGAGATGCAAAGCCAGGTCCCCTGACTGCTGGGTGGGGCTCTATCTACTCTGCCACTGCCACTCTTTTCCGTGGAATGTCTCAGTTCTCCTCTTTGTCACCTATGTTCTCCCATCCTCAGAGCCCCAGCGCCTCTCTCCTCCTTGCTCGCACTGACCTCAGAAGGCCTGTTCCGGGTCTCAAGCATTCACCAGGTAACTGATGCCAAGCCACCTTGTGTTAGCAATTCCACTGTGGTTTCCAGTTGCTTTTTCAACCGCTCCTATCCATAGCTAGTGCTCTTCAGTGTCCCCAGCTGCACCTCCACTTCGCCTTGTAGCCTGTAGTAGGGGCTCAGGGCAATATGAATTTGATTTTATAGCACCACAAAAAACACAGACAACGCTTCCTCTTTCCAAAAGTAATAACAGTGAAACAAGAAATTGATGGCTCCCTACCCCCAAGATTGCCAGAGAGAGCACAATGGATTCTCATTCCACATTCTTGTCTCAGTTCTAAGAACGCCTATACTTAATATCCCACAATCCTAGTCCTGGCGGATCAATGTTTCCTGACACCTGTCTCCTCCCCCACTACATATGTTGATTTACTGAGCCGTCTCTGTTACTCATACCCACCCTTTCTTCTGCCTGTTAGCTATTCTCCAAATTGAGCTATTCAAACCACTTCATCAGATTACCTCCGGAAACACTGCAGGCTGGTCAAGGGATGAGAGCAAATAATACTGAAATTTCAAAGCCATTGAGAAATGACATGCAAAAGGAAGGAAATTGAACATAAAGGAGACAGAGGAAGAGCTTTAAGGAAGCCATTGACTTGTCCTCAGAAGTAATGTAACACAGATGCCAGCAGATAGGAAAGAACACAGGGAGCAAAGGAACCAGGGTTTGGGATCCCATTCATTTCCAGTTGTCACTCTGACCCTAAGTCAAGAAAAATAAGGAGAAAAGCATAGTCTGCTATACATACATTGTCCCAAAGAGGAGAAAATATTAAAATACGTTATTGTAAAAAAGTGTAAAAAAAATCCAGTTTCAGGAGAAAAATCTTGGCCTATTTTATTCCTGTTAGATTGTATAACTACCTTCATTCATCACCCTATCTCTTTGAAATTCTGTAAAATGCTACCTACTTCATCTTGAAATAGCTATGCTTGGAAAAGAATGTGCAGTCTAAGCACAAAAGCCTTAAAATGCCACAGGAGTAATATCAAAAATCAGCTTAAGAACTTAACGCAACGAGACAAAAGACTAATAAATCTCCAGTATGAGTTTGTGTGCATTTTAATAAGAGAATTCTTGAGCACAGTATTACAAGTTTTGCTTGCCAAATATATTTTCCAATATCCTATGTTCATAATTGGAATAAAAGGTCTTATTGTAAATGCTACAGTCAGGAGTAGGGGGCATGTGGATTAACGAGTTTTATTAAGGAGACTGACTTAACGGTTGCCGAGAAAACTTACCATCTATTTTCCAGTGCAAATTTTGGATTTGTAGTTAGGCAATTGAGTCTTGCCTTTTTACATTTTTTTCAAACACCTTTTGATTTTTAAAAATGGTCCTCATGTGGAAAGGTCCTAAGTCTTTTACTCACCTGCCCTATTTTTTATCTTATCAGACACTCGGTACATATGTGGATATGAATATCCATGGATCAGAGACCTGGATATTCATCCACACATTGACCTCTAAGTCCTCAGAGGTACTTTTTGGTGTTAGGGAAAATAACATTTTCTTCCAAATCTTCACTTCAGAAACACAAGTTCCCATTCAACGTTGCAGCAGGTGATGAGAAAAGATGGTGGCATCTGGGCTCCTGGAGTCATTCAAGAAGACAGACTGCCATGGGGCTCACGTGGTTGAAAGGCAGGCTGAAAGCAGGGCGTGAGGCCAGGAGGCTCTCCAGGGATGTGGGTTGGCCTTCTGCATCCCCAGGTGGATGGACAGAGTTAGAGCAAAAGCTATTTAACGCACCATCACAACCGAAATGTCCCATCAGATGGCAACATTGTCCATGGTCAGAGGAGAAAAACAGACAAAGGATTTTCTGTTCCTGAGATCATGAGTAAATGACCTTCAGTTTAGGATGAACTTAAGGTGAGTTACTTACCCTCCACTTTCTGTGATTGGAAAAACAAACACATACACACACACACAGTTAACCCAGGGCAAAGCACTGGTAAGTGCACACTGTTGAAGCCTTGCATAGGCCCCTGGGGTATCATTAAGGGCAGAAAGTTTGAAATAGAATTTGAATGTTTTTTAAGAAAGAGGAGTAAGGGACAGTGCCTGTCACTCTGGGCTTGGGGTGTAGCCCAGTGACCCTGCCCAAGGGAAGGGCCTGAGTAGCAGGTTTGAAATAAATAAAACTCATCTTCTTTCTTGGACCTTAAGTACATCATGACTCTGTGTGTGTGTGTGTGTGTGTGTGTGTGTGTGTGTTAGTTTGAGAGAGAACACAATACTTTTTATCAATCCCCTTTGGGCTCATAAACAAGCGCTTGTTTACAGGAAAAGAAAAAGTGGCTCTTTAGCACCTTATATTGACAAAATGAGCCATACAAAGTATATCGTTGATCAACTGCCTGACAGCTCAAAATCAAAAGGTCAAAACCAGAGAGGGGAAGAAAACTGGCTGGGGAAAAGCCAGCAGAATTGGCCAAAGTGCTGAGCGCTAAGTCATTATCACTTCTGATCCCCAAAGGCGAGGAAGCAACTCCCATTTGTTTCCTCCCTGCCTTTATTTCTAGACTCAGAGAAGTTTATCTCCAGAACGACCCTGAACAGCCTTCATTCTCTCCCCCTTGTTTTATTATTGAGAAAACTGAGCCCCAAGTAGGTTTTGGGGTTTCCATAAGTTTCTTAGTCTTAATAGGTAGTAACCATGTGACAGAGCTCAGGTTTCCTGGCTCTCAGTATGTTGAGTACATGACAACAGCGAGTGCTGGGAGGCGGGGGCGGCAGGAACCTATTCCCAGTCTTGTCTTGTGGTTTTGGTGATGTGCTCTTGTCCCTGTGTTAATGGCGACCCACACTGCTATAGAACGTCGACATTTTAATCCTCCTGATATCCTGCATCCCTATTTTATAGATGCAGAAACTGAGGCTCCAAGAGCTGGCGTGACCCACCAAAGTCACCCAGCTCGTCAGTGACTCTAAATTTTACCTTGCTGCTTCCCCTTCCCACTGTGTCCAATATTTCAAAACTAGACCCAAGGCACAGGTCCACGCACTACACAGACACACAAACCTTACAAAGACAAAAAAGAAAGAAAGAAAACAAACAAATTTCTGTATACCTACCCCTGACAAGCTATAGTGAGGCCGACCCATCACACATGCACACGTTCACCTAACTGTTAAAACAATTGAACAGTACTTAGAATGCTGGCCTTACATCAATTTTCTATATGAAAGCCAACATTTATTATTGCAGTGTACATTGAGTTAAAATTGCACTGAGGCTCTTCAAAGAACTACATGATTCCACCCTGATTCATGGACTATTGCTACTGCCACGTGTTTCTTTAGCTGTTAGGAGTGTCTAAAACTCACCCTCCCTAATGGGAAAATTAAGATGAAGTTGCTGTCGTTATTACAGTCTACTGGCAAGTGTCCACACTTTAACCTTTCTATCAAGTCATGGTTCATCTCTATTTCCCTGGCATTTCTTGGTTGAAGATGAAAGTCTGACCCTAGGCAAGCACCAAGCCCTGGTCTGCACGTTTGCAGCCTCTCTCTGCTCCAAAGCAGAGGATTAAACCTGTCAGCTGCAGCCCCTCGGAGGCCTGCTTCCGGATGCTGGCCGGGCAGCAGCAGTAACTCCAAACCACGGTGTCTGGTCTCCGAGCTGGGCTCAGAGCAGATTTATATCATGTAAATGGCTGTTCTAATAAAGAGATCGGTACATTCGCCAAAACTCAGGGACATGTAAAATGTATTAAGTAATTTATAGTCCAACAAGTTTCCTGTGGCGAAGGCAGCTAGAGAAACATTTCCAAAATAAATGTCATTTTAATGCTTAATCTAAAAAGAATCATCATCACCACCACTAGTTTTCCCCTTTACGATTCTGCATTATCTCCTATAATGGAGCAGTGATGACCTTCTGCCCTGCCAAGACCAGTTTGGGGGAAAGTTCAGCACTGTTCAGCATTACAATCACATCTCTCAAATGTGCAAAAGTCCCATCAGTTCCCTGGAATTAAATAAACCTGAGGATTTGACATTATTGGGTAGACTGTGTTAGTATATTTTCAATCAATAATAATTGCCATTGCTAAAAATGATCTTTAATGGTTATATATTCTATCACATTTAAAAGACCCACACACCGTATTGTGGAAATAAAAGGGAAATAGAAAAATCTCTCATTACCTGCAGAACCATAATTCTGAATAACTAGCTCTGTAAAAAAAAAAAAAAAAAAAAGTGGTGCAATGGAATTCATAGTTAAGCAAATAAATTACAGTAATATAAACTTTTAACTTATTCATTTGAAAAAGGCACAGAAGTCATTGTAAGTGATAGCAGATTCTGGTGATAGAAATTGCCAATAACAGATAACACACAAGAATTTTCTGTATTCAATTCAGCAGAGTATTATCTATCATCAAGGCGCTGGCTGGCCTCTCAAAGCCTTTGTGCTAACTAGAAAAAGATGTTCTCTGCCCTGTTTGCCCCTCCCCCTACCCCCACCCTGCAGCCTGTGGATGTGCATGCCCCAAGGAGCAGAGAGCCAGCTGCATTTCAGCCTCCCCCCAACCCCCCTACCCCCAGGCAGAAGCCTTTGTACAATACACAAAATGCACACTCCTTTATGAAGGCCCTGTCTCTAGTAACAAAGAAATTAAGGAATAGATCAATAAATTATGATCTAACCATATGATGAAATATCAGGAAATCATCAAAATTGTGTTTTACAGAATATTTAAATATTCAAACTGTTCTTTAACTATATCAGAAAAATATTCATGATATAATGTTAAGTTAGAAAAGTAGATTATAAAGCCAAAAATGCCATAGGATCCCAACTTTATGAACAAATTATCAGGTATAAATAAGATGAGAAGGTGTACACCAAAATTTTAACAATTATTATCTTTGGACAATCCAATTATGGCTAACTATTTTTGTATTAATAAATTTCTTCATTTGAAAGATTTTCTTCAATGAATGCAAATTACTTCTATAATAAAAATGATTCTAAATGACAAGGAAACATCTATAATCCCATACACTTTTCAATTCAGGAAATAATAACATCTAGTTACTTATTTTGATTCAAAATCTTTCTAATTAAGGACACATAGGGATGCTCAAGCCACAAGATCGCTAGTAACTGATTGTTTCTCCAAGGTTATGATCCCTTTAAGGACAGGGATGTAACCTATAGTGGTTGCAAAAGAAGAAAAGTGCAGTCTAAAGCAGTGGATAAGGGTTTGAATTCTACCTCCAGTAGCCATTAGAATATGACCTTGAAAAAACTATTGAACCTCTTCGATTCTGTTTCTCCTTTTATCTAATGGGGTCAATCATTTCTACTTTAAAGACTGCTCTGAGCATAAAATGAGCTCATGGACTCAAAGCACATTGTATGGTGCCTGGTACTTAATAGGCGTACAATAATTTAGCTTTGTTACTGAACAACCATTGGGTCAATGAAGAAATCAAAGGAGAAATCAAAAAGTACCTGGAGACAAATGAAAATGAAAATACAACATACCAAAACTTATGGGATGCAGCAAAAGTGGTAGTAAGAGAGAAGTTTATAGTAATATAGGCCTACCTTAACAAACAAGAAAAATTTCAAATAAACAGTCTAACAGTGCACCTAAAAGAACTAGAAAAACAAAACAAAAAAAGCCCAAAGCCAGTAGAAGGAAGGAAACAATAAAAATCAGAGCAGAAATAAACAAAATAGAGACTAAAAAAAAAAAATAGAAAGGATGAATGAAACTAAGAGCTGGTTCTTTGAAAAGATAAGCAAAATTGACAAACCCTTAGCCAGACTCACTTAAAAAAAAAAAAAAGAGAGAGAGAAGACTCAAATAAATAAAATCGGAAATGAAAGAGGAGAAATTTAGGTCTTGTGACAATGATCTCCTATACCTCACCTGTCCTCTAGCCCACAGCCTTGCACATAGTAGGAGTTCAATAAATGCTGCGATAATGCCTTACATTAGATTTAGAAGAAGCCTGATAGTCTCAGAAAGGAAATCTCTAATGTTATATGGCTGGGTAAGCCCTATAGGAATCACCTCGTTAGAGCGGACCCTAGGTTTTGTTAGGAAGCACAGAGCCTCTGAAAGGTCACCGCCTCCACTCCCAACCGTGTGTTTGGATGGCTTGTTGTGTGTGTCAGTATATGGTGTCAGCCCCTGGGGCTCTGCACCCTTCATGGATGGACAGTTAAAGGCACAACTCTCGCTATGTGGGAAAGGGAACTCAGGGCTGATGAATGGAGCTGGACTTCCATTGGAAGCCTTTTGTTAATCCCCAAGGCCAGCCACCCTTGTACTACTAGTAATAATATTGACAAACTCAGCACTGACGAGGTGCTGGGCCCTGTTGTAAGCACCTTACCTATTATACCAGTCCATTTAACACATGACGACCTCAGCCGGAAACTCACCTGAAGGGTTGGAACCTCTGTGAGGTTTAAATCCAAAAATGTTTTGAGTTCTGATAGGGAAAGGAATTTGTAGTGATGCCAGGAGTGGCCAACTCCTCCCTCAGACCACGGCATTCGGGGATGCCCATCACACCACAGGACCAGGAAGCCCAGGGGACGAGGTTTATAAAAACTTAGATACGCTCTTCAGGGCCGTGACGTAGCTTTTGTAGTTAAGAGGTTTCAGGGTTAGTATTTCAAGTCCTTCTGTGCATCTACTCCTGTATGTAGACTCAGACATTTTACCTTAGAATCCGAACAATTTTTACATCATCTTTGTTTTCTCTATCTCTTCCTGTCCTTTTTACCTACATTCATTTTGCAGATACCAGCCTGTCTGGGGGAAAAGTGTTCAGCACTAAGGGCCAGGACCAGGGTCTTCTCCTACCCCATCCCGACCCCCTCTCACTTGGGGAAGATTAGAGAGGAGGAGACCTCCTCCCCCAGGGCAGAGCTGTGGAGGTGACAGCCAGGGGTGGGTTCACCGTGAACCTAATGAAGTTAAGCGAAGGGCCCTATCACTTGCCTGGGACCCTTCCAAATCCCCGCACAGAGTTTTGTGTTATTCATTTATTTGCTTTCCTGTATGGAAGGCTCCCAGAGTGCACAAGCTCTAAGCCCCATAAACCTGGATCGGTTACTGGGGACCTCTGTTATCAAATGAGGACCACAAAGGAAGACAAGCTCTGGGCAGAGGCCTTGGGGTCCCTTTCTTCACAGGCCGTGGTCTCTGTGGCAAGGGTTTGGCACTGTTTTCAGGGTTTGGAGCTGGTCCCGTACAACCTGACAGCACGAAGCTATTTTTAGACTCATTATTTTATTTATTGACAACCGATATCTGAACAAAGTGAAAAAGGCTTCTTTAGTGTCAGAGGCAGCACTCCTTCAGGCAGTCCTGAAAGATACAACGGAGCAGAACTGGAGCTTCACATAATAACCTCCCCCTGGGCAGCACTAAAGAAACATTAAAAAAACGGAGAGAGAGAAAAAAAGAAGAGGAAGGCAGAGCTTCCAACCGCTGGGTGCTGTTTGCCTGCAACCCAGCCAGGTCCTCTGTGTCCTTACGAAGCACTGGGAACTCCGCTTGGCAGCCAGCTCCTTAGAAACTGTGCCTGGGTGGGCAGTGTGAGCCCCTGCAGTGTCAGGGCATCCTCAGCTCTTTCACCCTGGACAACATTGCTTTGGGTTTGCGTTGTGGAGAAGGAGGGAGGGAGATGGTGGACATCTTAGAACAACAAACAAACAAAACCCTGAAGGTGATTTCTCAAAACACCCAAGGCCTTCCTTTGCACTGACTTATCCACACGCTCTGGAGAAACTCCTCTCTCAGCTTTGAGCATCCGAGCTGCTGGCGTTCATAAAAGGGTCTTTTTCCCAGAAAGTAGGATACAAATTTTATATTCAGTATTATTACAACCACATACATATTTTATGTGCCCAGGAAAAAAATACATAAAAATACTAACAGCAGTTCTATATTAGAATGGTGGTTTTTTTCCCCCAATTTTTTCTTAATATACCTGTATTACTTTTTAATATAAAAAGGACATCATAAACTTGGGAGGGGAGAACATGATGTTAGTGATTATGTCCCCAGTACCTGGCCTACTGGAAAGCATCCAATATCTGCTGTTTGAAATGAATAATCCGTGGGAAAGGATGAGGATGCTTATGAGCAGCACTCAGCAGAATCGACCGAAGCTGCAAAGCCAACTTTAGAAGACAGCCGCTACTCTTCTAAAACTATGGTCCTTGGACTCTTTCTCTATAGAGTTATTTTCCTGGCCCTCTGTATGGTCCGGCTAAAAGCTAGAACCCGAAAAACACACCCTGATTCTGCTTTAAGTGACAAGAAAGAAATTAATTTTTTTTCCTAAGATCCCAGGAGAATTTTGAACCACCTACGTTCTTATGCACTGTTGATTTTGAATTCTTCAGCTTTGTTTGTATTATTATCCATTTGCACAACAGAAAAATATGCCTCTCATTTCAACCAGATGTGGCCAGTATCAACTCAAGCCAAGTCAGGAAGAAAATTCTAATTGAATTCCGACCACCCTAGGGTCCCCTCCACGGGATAAGTTGGCCTGGCAAACCTTGTGTATTTATGTTAAATACTGTACCCTAGAAGAGTCGAAACACCTGTCTTGGGGAAAAAAAGAGAGAAAGACAAGCTGAAGCAAGGTTTATTAAAGTTGCCTTGTCTTGCTAAGGAGCCCAGCGAGGTCACCCACCCTGGTGATGCTGAGCCAACACCAACTTCAACGACCTTTTAATCAGTCTGCCTCTTCTCTATTTTTGTTCTCCTCACATTTTTCTCCCTCCAGTGGCTCCTCCACCTTGGGTTGACTTCTCCCTGCTTCTGCCTAGGCCAGGTGTCCATGGTTGACAGTCACGTGGTTCCTTTGGTCCCCACCAAGAGGAGATGGCCACAAGCAATCCATGTTAAGAGGCACACTGTGGAAAATATCTGTATGGTAACTGTTGGGACTTGGCAAAATCAGGTTTATACCAGTCTAACCACAGAATGGCTCCAGGCAGGATTTAGGTCAGCTCCCAGTTGTATGAGGAACCCGCATCCCACAGGTTGCCCAAGGTCGCAGAGCTAGTTTGTAACAGAGTTGACTGAGAATCCAAATGTCTCCCTAATTCTTTCAGTTGCAAATAATGAGCAATTGAATATCATCCGTAGGTGACTCTGAAATTCTCAGGCTCTCTGGTGATTCAGCAGGTGTGTGGGTATCTTGCAGTGACTCTGGAGGGCCTTCTCCGGCATCAAAGTCCATCTGTCACAGATACGCAGAAGCATTATTTGCCAGGGTGCTCATTCAATGAAATGCTGATAACCAAGAACTCACAGTAGGATGAAGATTTGTTAACAGTGTGGCAGATGGTATTTTCCAAAAATACTCACAACACTTCCAGTTTTACATGTTCTTCCAGAACCTTGCCATTCTCCCATCAAGAGGAGGAGTCTATGTCCTCTCTCACTTGGGCAGGCCTTTGTGATGGCTTGGACCAATGGAATGTTGTGGAAGTGACACTGCAAGACTTCTGAGGGTGGGTCATAACAGGCTAAATGGCTTCTGCCTGGTTCTCTCTCTGCCTCTCTCTCTCCATGAACCTTTGGACCTCTGAGCTGCCATGTGAGAAGTCAGTCTACTCTGACATGGAGACCACAGAGAAAGAAAGAGATGCCTCCTGAGTGGTCCCAGCTGAGAGTCTTCCCAGCCCAAGTGCCAGACGTGTGAGTGACGAAGTCTTCAGATGATTCGGTCCCAACCATTGCAATTGCATGAGGAACCCCAGTAAGTGCTGGAGGTCAGAACAAGGGAAAGTGTGGCTTTTGGAGAAGAGGGTGGGCTGGGGTGAAGGTTGTCTTCACAGAGGAGGTACAACTTGAGTTGGGTCTTGAGAATAAATAAAATCCCACCAGACAGACAAAGGAAGAGGCTACGTGGGCAGAGGTAGCAGCAGATGAGGCCTACAGGTGTGACGCAGCCACAGGAAGATGCAAGAAGTTTCCGGGCGTGGAAATAAAGGACCGCATTTACAGAGCCAAAGAAGGGCACAGCAAAAGAAAGCCATGATCTGATTTTCGTTCAAGAAAGATCATTCTGAGTGCCGTGCAGAGGGCGAAGTGGGGGTGGCAAGATCAGCTAAAGGTATGGAAATAGTTCAGGAAAGAGACGATGGACATCCAAATTGAGGCAGCAGTAGTTGACATGGAGAGAAGGTGGCGGCAGGGAAAAGGGAAGTGGCTCAGAAAGGATTTGACCACCTGTTGGGGGTAAGAGAGAAGTCTGAGGTGGATCCAGGTTTCTAGCTCAGGCCACGGGGTAGATGATGGTGCTGCTCACTGAGCTTAAGCACGTACTGGGGGTGGGGAGAGGGCAGGTGGACTCATGCTTTTTCCACCTGTGTCTCTGCTCCCAGTGGGGATGCTCAGGGACCAGGAGGATGCAGAAGTCTCATCAGCAACAGTCACATTTTTAAGTCCAGAAAATGAGTGAGCCTTTGAAGAATAAATACAATGATGAAGGATCCTGAGGAACACCAGCCTTTGAGGGATGGACAGAAGAAGCAGACTCTGGAAATGAGAATGGAAAGAGCAGAGAAGCCAAAGACAAGTCCAGGAGGCAAGTGCCCAGAGCTTACCTCTCCCTGGGCTAAGGTATCAGCTCTGAAGGATGCTCATTTCTGGATGGAGTCTGGATGCTTCCCCTTTGCTCTGGGTCCTTTCATAGCTCTTTACTGCACAACATTCAAAGAAATGCATGGGCCGACACAAAATCCTTATCTCTGATTCATTATTTGGAGTAATACTAACAATCCAATACGGTGTTCTTCCTTCAAGTTTACCCAATGACTTTAATGGTTTTGACCAGAAGTTGGCTTAATTCTTTAGGTATTCCTCAGAATTTTCAGTAAGAACACACTTGAAATGCAGGAAGCAGAGTGTTGTGGCCTTTGGATGTGGCCCAATTGATACAGTAACCAGATCTGCAGGTATATCCAAATTGCTCGTGGGCACACAGCACGAGGGAGCTTGCACATTTTTGAGAATACTAAGAAATCCAGAGATCTGCGAGCACTTAACATTGATGGTGCCTTCCTGGAAATGCTGGGCTTTGAAAGCACCTTAGATGTCAGCAACTCTGACCCCTAAAACTCACAGACTTTGGGTGGTGTCATGAGATGGCAGGGGACAGGGAGTTTTAATTCAACTGGAAGCAGAACAAGGAAGGGAAATTTGATGCTATGCAGAAGTGACCTGCAGGTGTACATAAATTATTGATGAGGACTGCGTCTGATGAATTTGAGGGTAAAGGTGGATTGGCCAGAGATGAATCATAGACTTTCTCTCAGCTAGAGCACCCAGGGCCAGGACTCACATTTTCCAGACGAAGACACAAAACACTACAGAAGTTAAGCAACTCACCCTGGGTCAAACCCAAGCTAAAGCCAGAGCCAAGATGATTCCTGGGACTGAATCCTTTGCATTGTCCATTTCCTTCTGCCAAGCCATCGCCAGGCCATCTCTGGTTTTGTCTCATGTGTTCTATGCCAAATGGCTTAAATATAGAAAGCAGAAGATATTGTTGACAAATGCTTTTCCAGCATCGGCAGCCACTTGCATATGGGGATTTTTTGAAAGCTTTTCCAATGTCCTCCAAATGCAGTTGTGGAATATGCAAACCAAATGCATACTGCATATGGGCCAACCTAATGCATCTTGGAAATAAGATTTTATTGTATCCTTAAAACAGGTTTGGAAAATTAAGTAAAGTTTTATCCACAGAGAGAAAACGTAATTGTTAACTGCTTCTCCAAACCTAATTATTTTTATTTCTCAAGATAAAGATTATGGCATCACAGTGGGTTACTAAGAACTCGGCGATTACAGCCTAAACTTCCCGGCTCCTGGTACAGTGCTCCCTTGAGCAGGCAGCAGGTGGAAATGCCAGCATCTGCTTGCCATCCTGCCCTTGGAGTGCTATCCTGCTGCTCTCCTGAAGCTGTTCTCCACGGTCCACAAGACTTTTATTTCCTCAGCCCAGCTGGCTCTTTTCAGGCTTTGTTCTCTTCTGCCTCTCTAGGATTGAAAATGCCTCCCACTCACCCTCTCTTTTGTGCAAGCCTTTCTTCTCTTAGCTTCCATGACTCCAAGGATAGCAAACAGTTTTTCACTCAAGGGCCAAATCTCGTTAATTACTGCTCCTTCCTGGAGCAGAGCCTTGGGAAGGATTGGCAGGCAAGTTCAAGCACTGTGGAGAAAATCGTCATGATCGACTAGTGATGTCTGCAGTGGTGGAGAAAGGAAGAGCGGTATTTGGTGGACCTGGTATTTGCCATTGCTGAGTGCTGTTCTCAACAATCTGCCTCCTTTTTTAATCTTGTAAATGTTGGTCTTTCCTAAGGACTTGCCCTCAGCCTGCCATAGTGTCTGGCACACTGTAGATACTCAGAGATTGTTAGTTGATTTCTCCATTTCTGTACTCTCTCCCTTAACAATCTTTTCCATTGTTTCAACTACCACTGCCATATACCCAACTCTTCAGTTTGTATCTCTTGACCTGAATATCCACCTGCCTGGTGGAAAACTCCACCCAGATAGCACACCAACACCTCAAGTGCACAATTTCTGAAACCAAAGTGACTTCTCTCACCTGCATACTATTCCTTTTTCTGCATGCCTTATTTTCACTGATGGCCATTTCACTTCCATCCCTTTTCTTGTTTCCCTTAGGCATCCTCTTCATTGAATCCCTCTTCCCTGGACAACCGACATCATCTTTTCTGTGGTCTATTTACGCTGTCTCTCAGCCCTCCAATCAATTTACACACTGCTACCAGATTGGGTTTCTTAAACAAAAGCACAGATCAGACGATTCCTCTTTTTGTTGGGGTTTCCCCAAAAACAGACCCTGAGACAAGAATTTGGGTTCATTTGGGAGGTGGTTCATTTGGGAAATGACCTCAAGATGGGGAGAGAGTGAGAAGGGAGGGAAGGGAGGAAAGCCTACACAGTGGATGCTGTGTTGCACTGCCCAGATCCCCCTGCAGGCCTGCTATCCCCCCAGCTGGTATGGGGTATGGTGTCTAATGGCTCTTAGCTAAGTCCCTCCCCAGGGACCTGTCTCAGCAGAGGAGAGCAGCCTCACCTCAGGTTCTTCCCTAGGGGCAGCCCACATCCATTGACAAGTCAACATGCGGCTATAACGGCCTGTCCTCCATCCTGGTCTCAAGTGGGTCAACTCTGAAGGGCTGGCCTAACTCCGGAGCTTCCTGTGGGATCTTCTGAGGCTGTAATTGCACTGCAGTTCAACAACTCTCTCCTGCTTCCTCTCTCCCTCACAGGTGTTTGTCTCAAGGGGATTTCCCAATAAACTTCCTGCAGACACGTTTTCACTTCAGGGTCTGTCTTCCAGGTAACCCTCCTAAGACAGCCCATAAAGCTGCATCAATGAGTGAGGTACTGCTGTGGGCAGTTGAGGCTCCATCCTGCTGGGGACCCTTTGAGAAACTGTGTAGACTGCAGCATTGGCCCATCAAGGAGCAAGGAAGCGGAGGTGTTTATCCAACTACTCCTGTCCTTCATTGGTCAAGGGCTGCTCTTGGGGCAGTAATGCTCTGACACTTCCAGGCTGCCACATATGTGGCCAGGCACTCCTCCTTGGCCAGAGAATGCTCTCAGGCAGAGAGGTGCAGGAAGCCAGCAGCTTGAGGGGAACTATGTGCAGAAGAGCTCCAGGGCAGACCAATGGGATCTGGGCAGACAGCACCAACAGCGTCTGCTATGATTCCCCGCATACAAACCCGTCCATGACTCCCCATTTCCTACCCCAGGGATCCCAAGCTCAGAGTAGAGTCACGTCATCCACTCCTGTGATCTGTTAGCAAACAGCATTTTTGACATTTTTGAATCTGAATTCTTTAGACAGGACAATCACACCCAAAAACTTCACACATTCGCTTCTTATCAGGCCTCCGAAGGCATCTGAGATCTGGACATTTGGTCTAGAAAGTAAAGTCCAGACTTATTTGGCATCTTTCATGACATGTTATCAAAGAAGATTTCCAACCCTGTGTTCTTCTGGACATTTTCTTCCACCCAAATTTGTCTATCTTGTGTGTGTGTGTAAAACAACGAAAAATCTAGTCATGCAGGTCTTTTCCAGATACTTTGCACTGAGAAGAAGATGGAACTCAAGCTTCCTGGTAAGGCACACGAGGGGTCCCACTATCCGGCCAATCCCTGGTCCAGCCTCAGCCCCACAGCTCTCCTCCATGCCTCATGTTCCATCTACATGAAATGGCTGTGGGTCTTAAAACATCCAGATTCTCCCAAGTCTATCTGCTTTTGTTTCTCTGTCTAAAAGGGTCCACCCCATTTTCTCCACCTGGAAAACTCCTTGTCCTCCTTCAACGATCAGCTCAAATTCCACCTCCTTGGCACAGCCGAAGGGTGGCGGGCTTCCTCCTCTGTGCTCCTCGTTCCCAGTACAGATTCTGTCCCAGCACAGATCGCTGTGCTGTATTCATCTGTTTAGAAGCCTGTCTCCCCAACTAGACCATGAACTCCTCAAAAGCAGGGGTGAGTCTTTTTTCTCTGTATCCCCAGGGTCTAGAATAGTGCCCTGAGTCCATTACAATATGCCAACCGGATAATGGACGGACAGATGGATAGATGGATAGATCAATGTTAATCTAGTTGCTTGACTTGCTGGTTTTCTGAGGGTATAAAAATACTTGCTCATAAGTAGCTGCTCATTCTCTGTCTTCCGCAGATATATTCCCATTCCCTCCCTACCTTTAGCTAAACATGTCAAATTGGAAGTTCTCAACTAGAGGACCTTAATCATTTCTTTTGGAGTGGGTTCCCGCTACTTGGGCCCCAGAAAATCCCAAGATGCAGGATGAAGTGCTACTTTGGGGACCAGTAATCGTTCTTTTCTTTTCTTTTTTGGTGAGGAAGATTGGCCCTGAACTAACATCTGTTGCCAATCTTCCTCCTTTTGCTTAAGGAATAGTGTTGCTGAGCTAACACTTGTGCCAATCTTCCTCTATTTTGTATGTGGGATGCTGCCACAGCATGGCTTGATGAGTAATGTGTAGGTCCTTGGTCAGGATCTAAACCCACAAACCAACCCTGGGCCACCGAAGCACAGCATGCAAACTTAATCACTATGCCACCGGGCCAGCCCCTAGGAATCTTTAAAACAGTGTGGCATTCAGCCCTTAAACTCTCCCTGACTCTCCGGCCCTTCCAGGCAACTCTCACAGACTTGCCTGCTTGCCTTGCAGGCAGACTGCTCTCAGCTCTGGGCTCCTCTTGATTCTGGAGACGCTCCTGTCAGCTGTTATGTGTTTGTATATCCATCCCTGACTCTTGGTCTCTGTGGACACCTGGTTCAGGATGACAAGGTGGAAGGCACCACCTGGAATGCATGAGTCCCTCTGGCTCAAGTCAACACTCAAGAACCTGATGGACGCCTTCTCAGGAGACTGCCCCAACATTCTGGTCCACTTAGATCCAGAAGTTGTCAGTTGTTTGACTGCTAAGAGAGAGCAAAAATAAATGAGTGTCCACGGACAAAACTGGCCGGTAGTCTTCCTTTTTCTATTTCATTCAAAATTGTCTCTGATACCGTTGTCACATCATTTTTTTTATTCAATCAACACGGCCAGTCTGTGCTGTGGGAAATACAGAGGTGACATGAGAGGACTTTTTTTTTTCCCCGTCCTAGGGCTTGCTTTCCAGCTGGGGAGGGCAGACTGCAAACAAGAAAAGAAACAGAAATAGAAATGATTACAGATGGTGATAACTGCGAAGGAAACCAACAGGGAGGATGGAAGTTCGCTGGGGTAGAGGCGGGTCAGGGACCTCTCTGAGTATGTGACATTTCAGCTGAGTCCAGGAGGAGAATAAAGAGGCTGCAGGGGAAGGACAATTGCATTGGGAGCTGAAGGTTCCGCACTCGGAGGGCCGGGAAGCCGGCCAGGGCTCTGTGCACAGAATTTGTCAGCACATACTTCCTAAACCTAGAGTGGAAGCTTCAGCCTGGGTCCTTCTGAAGTGGGCTGGCTGTCCAGCTCCCGCAATGTGTAAATAGCAGCACCTCTGAGAGGAAGCTGGATGGAAATGGCGACCTTTGAAACGGCTCTTCGGGAATGCTGGTGACAGCTGGACTGCAAGGTGCCTTTGCCGACTCTCTGCTGGCTGCTGCCTCCTGTTTGCAGGTGTCTCTACAGCGGCATGCACAGTTGGAGACTTCCACGGCTTAGTAATGGCTTGTAGTCCATTTTAGAAGATTAGGCCAAGTGGTGTTGACCTGATTAGTAGACATAAGTGCCCTGCCCATCACTGCAATTAGTGCTATATTAAAATGGATAGTGCTGGTATCCAGGGGAAGCTGCCCAGGCGACAAGGCAGGCAACATTCAAATGTGGCTGGGAGCAAGGAGACTACACATTCCCTTTGGGAAGGAGACCAAATTTCCCAAACACATTTTTGGCCGACACTTGTAGCTTGATAGAAACACTGCATCTCCAGAGACGGCTTCTGTGAGTAGCTTCCTCTTTTACCATTTATTTAAGAA
The DNA here is from genome assembly GCF_041296235.1 of Equus asinus. NCBI lineage: Eukaryota > Metazoa > Chordata > Mammalia > Perissodactyla > Equidae > Equus > Equus asinus. The sequence continues at coordinate 14,537,559 of NC_091816.1, forward strand.
GCAATTGAAAGCCCTTCATCATTCTGTCCAGTGCTCCTCTGACATATTGCAGTTTGACAGAAGTTATAAAGCAGGGCGCGCCTGAGCTGAATTCTGAGTGTCCACGTTTTACCTTTTTCCAGAGTGCTGTCTGATACCTGCTTCCAGAACCTTCAGGATGAGAGAGAGACTGCCAAGCCCTGTAGTTAACGTTTGGTGTTATAAACAATTAAACCACCATCTGTTGGTTTGCCTCGGTGACTGAGATAGCAGTGTTTAATCGCTGTAGGGATCAAAACGGATAAGCTACCCTGGGGCCATCGCAGTCTGGGTTCAGTCCAGCGGCTCTGGCCATCACACTATGAAGGAGCCCAGCACAGTGCCCTGTAGCTGTTTCTTCCCATCTCTCCTCTGGCCAATGATGAGCACGGACGCAGTGGGGACCCCAGCCTGCTCACTCTGCACCCTCAGCCCTCACTGGCACTTAGAGGCAATCCATCAGTTGTGTTAAATGAATGAATGAGTGAATTTTGATTTTACAAAGATAAAACCTCCTCTATTATTATTACTATTGTTTTTGGAGGGCTTAAACAATAGAAATGTATTCTCTCACCATTCTGAGGCCGGAAGTCCAAAATCAAGATGTGAGCAGGGGCAGGCTCCCTCTCAAGGCCCCGGGGGAGGATCCTTCTCGCCTCTTCCAGCTTCTGATGGCTCTAGGCATTCCTTAACTGGTGACTGCATCGCCCCACTCTCTGCCTCCATCTTGACTTGGCCTTCTCCTGCACAAAATGCTAATGTCTGTGGGTTTATTTCTAGCACCAGCGCTGGTATCAGGGAAGCGGTTGGGTCTAGTCTTTGTGTGTCTGTGTGGTCCAAGGAGGGCTGTTTTGGTGTGCCCTCATTCCATCAGTAAGCCTTGAACTGGCTGATTATTATAATCGCTTCCATTTGGTTCTATTTCTTCCATTGTGCCTTGGTTCTGTGCTTGGATAGAAGAAGGCATCCTTCTAATTGTCCTGTTCTAGGAAAAGGTGTTTGGCTCATATCTGTTGGAACTATTTCTGTCCTTGCTCTCTATGGACAGCTAACATTACACAGAATTAAATCATGCATAATACATGTCCCAGTTCTGTTAGAATTTCCTTTCTAAAATTTCAGTCCGGCTCATCTATGTTCATTTTTTTCCCCTCCTTTACTCTTTCCATACGGTAAAGTGCAGCTGTGCAGGCAGCATGAGCTTTTGGGTTAGTCTGGGAAATGCTGGATTAGATAAACAGCCAGGTTTCCTCACCGCAGCATCCGTCCAAGCTTTCAGGATGCTCTCAAGCACCGGGCATCTCCGAGTGGGATTATGGTTTGTCAGTCTCCAGGTTTATTTGATCCCAGAAAGCTTTTAGTGACAAAATTCTCTGGAGACCGCCATTTCACCCAAGGTGCTTTGCAGAACAACAGCATATAGCTTCTTTGTTGTTTTCTCCTTGTTTCTTTATCATTTCTTTTCTCCCACGTTTCTCTAAATATAGAATGATTTTCCAGGTTTTTCCTCTGTCCAATTTTGGCTGCCCCTTATGCAAAAGGTCTGATTTAAGCAAACAGGTATTAAATACATTTGAAATTAAAATTAAATTAGGGGCCGGCCCGGTAGCCGAGTGGTTAAGTTCCTGCACTCTGCTTCGGTGGCCCAGGGTTTCGCTGGCTTGGATTCTGGGTGCGGACATGGCACTGCTCATCAGGCCATGCTGAGGTGGCATCCTTCATGGCACAACCAGAGGGACCTACAACTAGAATATACAACTATGTACTGGGGGGCTTTGGGGACAAAAAAAAAAGAGAAAGATTGACAACAGATTTTATCTCAAGGCCAATCTTTAAAAAAAATGCAGATACTTAAATGTGACGTCACCATCTGTAATAGAGTCTGGCTCCATTTTTAAAAAAATAAAAAATTAAATTAATTAAATACCTTTAAGAGTTTGGGAAATAAAGAGTTTCTTGGGAAATCTCGGTCCCCTGAGCACTTTTATAAAGAGGGAGGTCACAGTCCATGTGCTGCCTCCCCTGGGAGAGGTGAGGTGGGCTTCCCCGTCAGCAGGAGGCATGAGTGTCGGGTCTGGAAGTGCTTCTACGTCACGTTCCATAGCCGGCAGTGATGCACTAGAAACACTTATCCCAGTAGAGGGTTTTCCAGAATCCTTATAACCCTAAACTCTTGACTTCCCAATATTTTTTGGAACCTTGAAATTTTCATCACTTGTTTCTGCAACATTCCCTCTTATTCATAAAAATGCCAGATGGCGCATACTCGTGTTTTAAATTGAGTGAATTCGAATTAGAGTTAATTTTTGTTTTAGCAGGATGTCTTTGAGGTTGCTATGACTCCCTTGAGAAAACTGTCGATTTTGAGATCCCAGGAGTCCTCAAAGCACAACAATCAGAGGAACATAAAATTCCTGTCCACGAGGACCCACTGGCCAAGGGTCCCCTCCCCTAGTCACTGCCCCTCTCCTGATGTCTTGCAAGAGTCACTTGCTTCACACATTGTGTGACAAGTGCCAGCTCTGGCTGGGGCCCAGAGATGAGAGGACGGGGGCAGCCACCCAGGAGCCTCCTCTCCCTACCACAAACCACAGATCCAAGTGTGACTCCTCTTTTGCACACCGCAGCTCTGTGCCCCCAGGTTGTGACAAAGCCAGAGAAGCCAGCAGATTTCCCGCCACCCTGGCCCCCTGGTAGTCACTCTTCCAAAACAACTTCCACAGAGCAGGTTTGAATGAATGAATTCCCCCAGGTTTACCATGAGCTTTTCTACCTTCACTGCATGTGTAGCAGGCTGTTCTGTTTATTTGGTCTTCTATGCTGTCTCAGGATGTGGGGTGTACTTGAGAATTGTTTAGGGTAGGAGGGCTGTTTTCCATGTCTGGCTTCCTCCTGCAAACAGAGGTATTTGGCGTCTGTTTATTCATTGTGCAGCCTTTCCCTTGAACCCTGCACAAGCCTCAGAAGCCCGCCTCCCACGTGTGTCCCCATCTTCTGCTCTTTTCTCCAGCCCTACAGTTTTCTTCACCATGTCCCCAGATTTCCTTCTGGCCCCTCTGCCACAGCCATCCAGGGAGGCTGCAAACCTCTCCTCCTCCAGCCGGAGCCACAGCCACGAGCACCCCAACCATCCTTTCCTGATGGCCCACCTGTGAGTGAGGTGCCTGTCCCAGCAGTCAAATGGAATTAGGGGCTATTTCTGCAAAATCCAGAATTTATTCTGCTAGGGCTCCAGGTAAGACCCTAAAATTCAACTGAGAAGATTGGGGAAGCAAGACAAGAAGTCCCTGAGCTGGGACCATCAGCCTTTTTCATCTGGTTGCTCTGAGAGGCAGCCTGGTGTGGTGGAAATAGCCTGGACTTTGGGGTCAGACGATTTGACTTTGAATCAAAACTTGGCATTTGCTGCTGTATGATCTTAGGCGAATTACTTAACTTCTCTGAGCTCTGATTTTCTTACCTCTAAAAGGCAGTTAATAGAAATATCTACCTTTCCGGATATTGGTATAAACTGTGTAAAGCGCCTGGTACTGAGTGAATGCTCAATAAATGCAAGCCTTACTGTTTAGACCGGGCCTGTGAAGTATAAAAAACAGAAATGAAGCCGAGGAGCTGACGAGAGGGCCTTCTCCTTTGGAGGTGACAGCTTTGGCTTCGCTCAAGTTGCACCAGCCAGCTGGATAATGACAGAGCCAAGGGTGACCTGGGTTACTGACACCGCCCGCCTGATGGAGCACAAGGGCGTCATCTCGGAGACTCCAGCCTGGGTGTCTCCTCCTGCTCTGTCTGTTTCTTGCTTGGTACCAAGTGGACCTGCTCTCTTGCCCTCCCTGCTGGTGACGATCATGTCCAGAGGAGGGGAGAGAGCACCACCAAGACCCCCGGAAGGGGCTCTGAGAGAGAGTAGAGCATGGTAGAGAACAGAAATCCTCCACAAAGCACAGTGGACTCCTAGGTCCTTGGTGCAGGGTGCTATGTACTTTTGTGCTCTTCAGCCATCCTTCCTGACCAGGAGATAGTGTCCTACACCTTCCAGAAGCGGGGCTGGTGATGGTGGAGAAGGGAAGGCAGAGGAGGGTAATTGTTAATTGCTCTCCTCCTTTCTTGGAAATACAAGATGGCAGTAACAACAGGAAGAGAGCACGCTATCGCCATCATCTACGCACTGTCTGAAATCTGCTACAGATGACAACAGAAACAATGGCTATTGTTTACACCTGCTCTGGACTCATTTCCTGCCCACTCCCTTTAACTGATGACAGAACGTGCTCCTCAACAGAGAGGCAAGCGTGGAACCAGGATGAGCCACCTCCCCGGCCACAGTTATTAGTCCCTTAGTGTCCCCCCTGGGAATTTCGTATACTGTTGTCAGGTGAGAGATGCCGTCTTTCCTCCCCTTACTCTAAGTGGGGTTGGTGTTGGCCCACAGACCCGAGCAGCCGCATTCCCCACCATGTGAGAAGTTAATCCTAGGACCAACCGCCTACTCCCAGCCTTCCTGGTATTTGGTTATATAGACCAATTTCTTGCTTCTTTTTGTTGTTTAATTAAACTGGTTGAGTGAGGCTTCTCTCTTTTGCATCTTATTGAGTTCCTGACCCACCCAAGTACCAAGTAGAAAAGCTATGGAATCTGCCAAAGCAGGTTGTGGTCTTGAATCACAGGCTGTGATCTGAATTTGGTCAGTGTTGGAATGTCAGGTATCATGAGCCAAGTCTGCTTGTTTAGAAGGAAAATGTTCTTGTTACTAGAGCCCTTAAAAGTTAAAACTTTGGAGAACTCTGAAGAAGTGGCTGGAGGCCCATCACCTACGTCCTCAGACTCTTCTCATACTTGGTTTTCAGTTGAAACACCTTGGTTTTCAGTTGCTTCGAGGTTCCATGTGGAAGGTCTGTCTCCACTTCCTGTGGGAAATTCACTGGCCTTTTGATTAGTGGGCATTCGCTTTGCATTTGGCCATTCCATGGGCTTTGGGCTGTGGCCTTCATGAGCCTCTTCCTCACTGTGAAGACTGGCTCGAGTGAGCCGGTCAACAGATCTCGCCCATCAGTCTGGCTGGTTGTGGATACAGAAAAACAGGAGCCTAGTTAGTCTCAACTCAAGCAGTATCTGAATCTGTGACTTGAAATAAGTGATGGCATCTTTCTTCATCTCTGTTTCCTCGCCTGTAGAGAGAGGATGCTAGACAAGAAGACACAAAGTCCTTTTAACTCTAGTAGTCTATATTTTCCGATATGATTTATAAACTAAAGTCTTGGCATTTGGAATGAAATTAAGGAGCAAAGACTTGGGATGAGCTCTTCCACCTGAGCAAACACTACGCCCACAAAGTGTAAATTCCCACTGGCAAGGAAGACAATAGGACCACCCTTGAAGTGGGAGAGGTGAGGTTAAAGATGTCATTGGGGGCGAGACCTCTTTTCTCAGCAGCAAACAACACTACTGCTGCCAGATGAGCAGATCGTTGGAGAAAAAAGCAAAATGAGAGCACAAAATAGACTTTTAGATGTAACATTAGAACCTCATCAAGGAACTAACTTAGCATGGTGGATAAACTATAACTACTTTTTTGGGGCAGTCCTCAGTCTCATTGCTATACTTTGTGATGTGGGGGAAATTTGGTAAGAAAATCAGGAAGTGTTAGGAAGAGAGGTCAACTACACGTGGAAGTCAAGTTGACTGAGTACAAAATTCTTTCAGATGCTTCTCCCTGGTTTTCTGACAGTTAGTACTATGAAGAGGTCAGAAGTCAATCTGGCATTTGTTCTTCAATAACTTGTTTTTTGAAGGGTGGCTATTTCCTACCTGGATATTTGTAGGACTATCTTTTGTCCTTATAATTCAAAATTGTTGTCTAGGTGTAGGATTTTTTAATTGATTCCATCTGAAATATGTGAGTCCATTCAATCTATATACTTTGGACTCTTTCCAGCTTAGAAATGTTTTCTCTAATAAAGCTTTTATCATGTCTGTTTCTATTGTTCTGGTATTTTTCATTAGCAGTATTATAATTCTTAAATTGGATTCCCTTTCTTTTTCTCAGTATCTATCTCTTGTTTCAGTAACTCTTCCCTTTCTCTTACCATTTCTAACTCAATATTTTTCCTATACATCCCCTCAAGATTAACCTCCAAGCCACTAATTCTATTTTCTATACTGTCAATTTTGCTTACTTTCACCTCCATGATGGAGTTTAATCCTCTGATTCTGTTTTTTGCCATCCATTCTTATCTCATCTTTCTTCATATCTAATCTCACTAACTTTTTTTAAGATCTTATTTTTTTAGGGGAGTTTTAGGTTTATAGCAAAATTGAGAGGAAGATACAGAGATCTCCCATATACCTCTTGCCCCCACACATGCATAGCCTCCCCTATTACCAACATCATTCACCAGAATGGTACCTTTGTTACCAAGGATGAACCTACACTGACACGTGATAATCATCAAAAGTCAATAGGGTGTTTCCCTTAGGGTTCGCTCTTAGTGTTGAACATTCTATGGGCTTAGACAAATGTATAATGACACGTCTCCATCATTATAACACCATACAGTATTTTCACTGCTCTAAAAATTCTCTCTGCTCTGTCTTTTCATCTCACCCTGATCCAACCCTGGCAACCACGGACCTTTTTACTGTCTCCATAGTTTTGCCTTTTCTAGAACTAGTTGGACTCATATACTATGTAACCTTTCCAGATTGGCTTCTTCCACTTAGTAATATGCATTTAAGTTTCCACCATGTCTCTTCATGGTTAGATGGCTCATTTCTTTTTAGTGCTGAATAATATTCCATTGTCTGGACGTACTGCAGTTCATTTATCCATTCACCTATTGAAGGACACCTTGGGGCTGGTCCGGTCGCACAGTGGTTAACTTCGCACGTTCTGCTTCTCGGCGGCCCAGGGTTCATTGGTTCTGATCCCGGGTGTGGACATGGCACCACTTGGCAAAAGCCATGCTGTGGTAGGTGTCCTATGTATAAAGCAGAAGAAGATGGGCATGGATGTTAACTCAGGGCACAAAAAAAAAAAAAAAAAAAAAAAAAAAGGACACCTTGGTTGATTCCAAGTTTTGGCAATTATGAATAAAGCTGCTATAAACATCATGTGCAGGTTTTCATGTGGACATAAGTTTTCAACTCCTTTGGGTAAATACCAATGAGCATGATTGCTGGATTGTATGGTAAAATTGTGTTCAGTTTCATAAGGAACCATCTTGCTATGGTGTTAGAAATCAATATAATTCTTATCTATGTGGGGAAGAGTGACCGAGATTGGGAATAAAACTGGGCTTCCATGGTGCTACTGGATAGATATTACAACAATTTATTAATCTATACACTTAAAATTTGTTCACTTTTCAAAATGCATGCTATACTTTACTAAGAATTTACTAAAAAAATTATTATATGGGGGGCCGGCCTGGTGGCACAGTAGTTAAGTGCACATATTCCGCTTCGGCGGCCTGGGGTTTGCCAGTTCCGATCCTGGGTGCAGACATGGCAGCCCTTGGGATGCCATGCTGTGGTAGGCATCCCACATATAAAGTAGAGGAAGATGGGCATGGATGTTAGCTCAGGGCCAGTCTTCCTCAGCAAAAAGAGGAGGATTGGCGGCGGATGTTAGCTCAGGGCTAACCTTCCTCAAAAAAATAAATTATTATATGGCAGAACTACCTAAGAAAGTAATGAACTATGTAGGATAAATGCACATATTTCTAAATAAAATTTTCTTTAAAAAATAATCTTGATAACTTTTTCATCTGAGTCTTTTCTGTGTGTGGGTTCCTGTAATTCATAGATACCATGTCTCCTTGTAATCAAAGATATCTTGAATTTTTCTTTTGTTTCCTCTAGTAAATCTGTTTCAGAGGTCTGCTCCTTTTCAGAGTCTTTAGAAATAGCCCTTTCCCTTTTTTAATAAGCTATATCTTAGTGGGTGTTTCTGTTCACCTACCCTCAAATGAGGGGGTATTGGGCAAACTAATGATGCCCTTGGAATATTTACCGTGTGCTTGATAGTTTATAAATATGTCAGCTTATTTAAATTTATGCTTTATTCTCATAGACCCCAACACCTTACACCAGAGAGAAAGGCACATCTTTTTTCCCTAAAGTCTTGGCTCCTTTAGTCCTAACGAAGTGCTAACAGCTCCTTCCGTGTTTGAGAGCATCTGAAGAAATTGCCCTCATACAAGCCTTTGTTTGGGAATTCTGGGTCCTTCCAGAAAAGGTCCAGAACTCTCCAAGAGTGGGAGAGGATACTGCCTCATACTTCTATGGGTTTGCAGAAAGATCACCCCAGAGAGGGGGTAAATCCCCAGAGCCTGTGACCTGTGGGATCTGAAGTTTCTACAGGTGAGAGAAACTGATACCCTCCTCAAGTGGAAGGGGCTGAGATGTGGGGGTACGTGAGCTTCCCACCAGGCCTGCTGAGGGGCATCACAACAGCCCGCCTTGAGCAGCAGCTGCGGTGGGCGGTGAGGACCTAACCTCCACCCAGGATAGGCTGCCGAAGGAGCAGCACCAAGGTCAGGGACCACAGAGTCTAAGAACAAAGGGCCTGTTCCCAATTGCGAGGGGCTGCAGAAGCCAACAGATATTAAGCTTTCTTGCCGGCCTTGGCAAGTGAAGGGTTCAGATTCAGATTTTATCTTATTAAGAATAATTAACAAATGTGACTTTTGCTGTACTTGGGTTTTGTAGAGCACGTCATCCTGGTTACACATAAAGTGTTGCAGAAAATCTTCGGAGTAACCCTACTAGGCAGGCATTAGTATTCCCATTTTACAGATAAGGAAAGAGACGTACAAAGTTGGGAAGTAATTTTTCCAAGGTCCACAGCTCATTGTAGCAGAGAAGTATTCAAATCCAGGACCATCAGATGACCGAGCTCGTAACCACTGCCTTTCATTATCTCTAGAGTACAAGGGTGACGTGAGTCTTCATCTTTTTAAGCGTCTTCCCAAAAGTTTTCGCAGGAAGTTAAACCAGAAACTCTTCGTATATTTTTAATATGTTTCTTCTTCTCATAACCTATGGCTTTGGATTGTCCCTGAAAATTGACGGATAATGCTGATTCATAAGAAAGAGAAATGCTTATTTACTAATCTCAGGAGAGAGAAGTTTCTAGATTTTATAAACTAAGGAGCAATACCAAAAGAGAAGGAAAGAAGGAATGAAAAAGAACCAGAGTGACAGTCAGGGAAGAAAGGATAAGTAACTAATTTTTTGGATCAATGAGCCTTGAAAAAAATAGGCGACAACATACCCTCCATTTAAGGAGGCTTTGCATTTGAAGAGCACCAAAGAATTAACTGAAGAAAGTAGAAATGATGCCAAATATCTTTGCTAAAGTTTTATATATGGTTATATCAATTTCCAAGGCTTACATGGAAACAACATCAAAGTTTGGCTTTGTATATTTTATAGTCCTGGCTACTTACCAAGTAAGACTACTCATCCTAATAATTAGTTATCAGGTTGTTGTTTTCGGTGAAGTGTAATTTTAAAACAAACTTGAGCAGCCTTCCTAACAAAAGCACCATTGTCTTCCACATTTTATGATGCACTAAGTGAAATATCGACATTAGACCATGGATCTCCCACTGCTCTATGAGATTTGTGTCTCCTTGGGAACATGAGCAAGGCCAGGAGCAGAGAAGGAATATTCTCGACATGTGGTGACTTCCTAGCTTTAAGGGCTCAATTTCTAGCTCCCAAACAGCCTGTGGCTCTGTATGGAGAAATCGTTACCGTAAGTTTCGAGAAGGAAGAATGCAGTCTTTAAGTCGTAACTCTCTAGAGGCTATCAAATGGTTCTAAGGAAAACCATGAAGTCAATTCAGCTTCTGACTCTAAATTTCAAAGAAAAAGAGGAATGATAGAAAATTAAAGGGTTGCTGGAAAACTTGGGGATGTATATTTAAAAATCATTGCATATAAATCCTTAGTTTTTTCCTCATTTCTTAAGTCAGTCCTCATTCCTCAATTGTTTTCTAGATATAAATTATATCATTGCCTGTTTCTAAGAGTAGGAACCAGGCAGTTTTGTAAATATCAGGATGGACCTGAAACACAATTGCTGACACCAAACCCAGCAGTGCTTACAGTATCTGAGGCCTCTGATTCCAGAGGCATGCAACAGAAACAGCCCCGACCTAAGGCACAAGGCACGCGACAGCCAAGTGGTTTGTCACAATCCTAAAGGCAGCCTGACACATTGTTCTCCTCATAAAAATGCATGCCACCTGCCATGAAATTCTGGATGCTATACATTGCATCATATGTATATAGTTACATGTTTAAATATAATTAATGACCACACCAGCCATGAACAGAGGGCGAATGAGCAAAGAATATAAATACATACTGGGTTTTGCCTAATTCCTTTTAAGCCTGTGGCAAAGGGGTACTCCCTACTTGCCAGCCTCTCCACCTTCTCTCTGACTAGCCACCGCTTAATATCATTTAAGTCAATAATACGGGTTATGAAGTCCCCATTCATGACCCCAAATTGGCTGTATACTTTGAGATGCAAAGCAAAGGCAAAAGATGAGGTAGGTCGCTATTTTCACTCAGGCACAGAGTATACGATTCATTAGTAAAACTTATATGTTTTTTTTATTTTTTGCAAGATGAGGTATAATTTGCCCAAAGTCCACAAACCAACACCTTATTAGGATTATTTAACTCCTAATTTTCTCTAGTACTGGGGATGAAAAGTCAATACTGATCTTTCTAAAAGCAATTTGGCAATATAAATTGAGTCTAAAAATGTCTGTACTCTGTGGGAAAGATGGTTATAGGAAAGAATCAGGGATGTGGGCAAAGATTTAAACATAAAGATGCTTACCAAAGCGTATTTACAAAGAGAACATTTGGAAAATAATCTGTGTCCCACAATAAGAATATAGTTAAAATATGGTCTCTCTATATGAAAGAATATTATGCAGCCATTAAAAAGCATGTCAGAAAAGTTATAATCCTACTAATACACTCAAAATGAGAAGCAGTCCTGAGTAAAAAAATCAAGATATTAAACTGTATGTATACGATGATCCTGATAATACAATTTTATGTATAGAATAAATACTGAAAGAAAAGACAGTGAATTGTGTTGGTAGTGATTGCTGGGTGGTGCTGATTTTATTTTCATCTTCATATTTTCTGTGCTTTACACAATGCCTACAGTGTTCTCATATTAGTTTTATAATCATAAAAAATAATCAACAATACAAATTAAAGATATTATATCAGGTTCACAAAAAGCATGGCACAAAGTACGAGCTGTGGAATAAAAGCTGCTCTGTTTATAAGGCTTTTAAAAGAGTGATTCCACCATCAACCTTATTCAGGAACTCAAAAGCCCTCAGTAGTGAGAACGCCCTAATGGGTGCCAGGAGCTTTGACAAGTAAACGAATCAAGATCTTCTCCCGTGTTAAGGACACATCCTCCCTCGACAGAGGCTTACAGAATCCCTCTGCCAGTATGCCTCTGCCTGTCCCATAAAAACATCACCTAGCAAGTCACTTTCAGTCAAATCTGAGAGAGGGACAGAGGGCCCCAGGTAACACAATGCATCCAGGACACATCAGCAGATCTGACAGGTGCCCTCAACTCCACGCGTCTAAATATAAATGGACTTGAGCGGTTTGCAAACGGTCTTTCCCCCTTTCTATTCTGATCAGGCAAAAGAATGTTCTCTTCTTTAGTTCCACCTCTTGATGCTGGTTATTTTTATTTAGAATCACTTTGCAATACTTTTTATTCAAGGAGAAGCAAGGTTACAACTCTTAGGAGGAAAAAAAAAGATCTCTTTTCCAAAATCTTGGATGAAGATAGGACCTAGGTTTGGACTGGTTTTGAAATGCAAAGTTGAGAAGGAGATAAGACATTAACAATACTTTTTAAAACTTTCTGGATGAGCAAAAAGCTGACGTTAATACATGCATAAAGAAACACTGTCTAATATTTAAGCCAGGAAAAGGACTTAATTTCTAATCAGCAGAGTGGAAATTCTTTGGGGAGACATATAGCACTCTGCGCCTTCAATTCCTGCCATGCTCTCTCCCATTGCCCTTAAACCCTAACTCCCTCTTCAGGACCCTGCTCAATGCTCACTTCTTCAGGAGCCTTCTCTGACCTTCCTCATTCCCCCCGCCCCCCACCACCCCCACTGCCACACATGCACAGTCTTCCTCTTAGCTCCCCAAACACAGACATTGACCTTCCATACATTTATCCCACATCACTATTTATTAGCCTAAGAGCTTCTCCAGAGCAAGATGATATTTCACTCGTTTTTCCATTTCCAGCAGAAATGCGGTAGTTAAGAGCCACGAAAAAGAACAGTTTATGGAAAAATGATAATTAGCTATATGCTTAGCCACTGCCCATCTTTTGGGCTTATTTTGGGGAGGAAAGTTGGCTTATTAAATGAAATTAAGGCTAAAATTCAATGCCAGATATTATAAAAGGAACTTGGTATGCATTAACTACAGGGATGAAATTTTCCATTTTAACTTTGCCACTTTCTGCTTACTTTCCCTCACCTGCTGAAGAGTGAGGCAAGAGCATGTTCAAGGGCCAGTCCAGCTCCCAGATTCTGGGGCTCTGGGACTGCTATGAATTCTGCTGGAACAGTCCTCCAGAGCTTGCATCCCAGCTCTATTCTGATTGCAAAGGAGACTGTGCTCTCTTCAAACTTGTAGATGCTGCCTTCCTGCCTACCAAGCCTGTGGTGTGCCACCACCGAGTTTAGCCCCACCCTCCTGGTCTGAAATAGTCATCTAAACCACAGGGGAAATGATTACCCATGGTTTCCTAGATCCATGTAAGGAAGATGCTTCCAAACCCTAATGCTATAAAGTTGTGTTTACTTGTCCCAACTCCTTCCCAGTTTGGTTCAGATCACCCTTTCCCTGCTTGCATTTTGCAATGTTGGCTCTTTATCTTTGCCCACCCCTCTAGGATCCTCACCACACCTGAGAAATGTAGCCAATACTTGGCTTAATAAGTCTTCAACCTACTCATCAGCTCATTAAAGGGGCGTAGAGTTGGCAAAGGGAATACTGCATAGAAACTTTCTTTGCCAACCACCTACCAATAGCTGATTTCACAGGTGGTCCTTTATCAGACATGCCCAGTGAAAAAGAGGACTAATGATGGCCCTTCACACAGGGAGGCTGTGTCTGGGGAAGCTCTCTATAGAGTTGAAGGCCTGCACTGAATTACTGTAACCAACCAGTGTTTTAGTCTCACATTCCTAGTAAAATGAGAAGCTGCTCTTAGATCCCTTAAAGCAGAAATTTCCAAATGCCATATTCAACACAATAAATTTTCATAATGCTAAATATATCCAATGTGAAGGACTGGCCTTTACTCTGAGATTATATCCTTCCTTCATTTTGATGTTATTGCTGTTAAGAGTACTTTTATTTTAATAAAAGGATGGTAGCAGAAGATGGTAGGGTTTATTTATTTTAATGTCTGTACTTGGCACTTTAAAAAGCTGGCAACAGTATATCAATTTATAAAACTCACTGAAACTAAAAATCTGGGATTCTCATGTGGCTAGCTCAGGGCTGAACACAAAGGAGACTAAACATATGACTATATATACGTATACCTAAATTGATCTCTTACGAGAGGAGGGGCTTCCAGTTTCTTCTAAGCTCATCATTCTCTACAGGCCTCAAGGTGTATCATAGAGATCCTGGCGGCCCTGCCGGTATAAGTAGTTACTAACAGATTCAAGTCAGGAAATTTCCTCTAAAATATACCTACTTGAGAAACCCTCATCTGGATATTGGACCTTTGCCCCAATAACAATTTTATGAAAAGGGTTTTACTGTATTCCTTTCACAGTAACACCTGGACCATGACAGGCACAAAGAAAGCGTAAAGTAGTTATTTCTTTTCGACCCTCCAATAGGAGCTGAGGATACCAATCTCGGGGACTCCACCTAAAACGGAGGGAAACACACTTGGTATTCTCTCGGGCTCCTCCGGGCTCGCATATGATGGGGGAACTAATGGTCGTCTGTGAACGCCGTGGCTAAAGTGTAAGACCAAGGTGGGGCGGGCGGGACGGTGTGAATGCCACCGCAACCATGTCTGCGCGTGTAGCAAGGCGTTGCCTGGCTAGGACTTTGCCCAGGAAGAGGGAACTTTGCAAGCTGCCTGCGTCCAGCCCTCTTGCTGCAACGGGATGCTCTTCGGAAGGAAAGTGGCTCTGCCCCCTGGCGCCCGTCCCTGGGCTCCTGATGAAACAGTGACCCGCCGACCGCTTCCCAGCCCCTGGACGCCAGCCCTATCACTCTGGGCGCGCAGCCGATCACGTGGCGGAGCGCTGCGCTGGGGGCCGCGACTCCACCGGTATTGGTCGACGGCTCGCGTCGCGGGCGCGCCCATTGGTTGCGGGGGGCGTTCACGTGAAAAGGGGCCTGGGATGGCATCCCGAATCGGGAGAAGTGGCCGGAAAGTTAAAGGGAGAAGCGCGGCGGCGGGGAGCCCGAGTCTCGGGTGATGGGCCGCAGGGAGGAGGCGAGCGGGCTGCTTTGGGGCATGGACGGATGCGGCTGCCCGCGCAGGGCGCGGACCTGAGCCCCGGCCCCCGCCAGCCCCGTGCGGATGCTGCCGCGGGCTTGGCGCCTCTGCACCTCGGGGCTTATTAGTTGTACCAGGTACGTCCCTCCCCAAGCCCTGGAGTCCGCGTGTAGGGCCGGGAAACGGCGGCGAGGGGCGCGCAGTGGAGTCCCTCTGGTTAATATCACCTACACTTTCACCGTGCAACTTGCACTTACACTCCGGGGGTGGAACACTCTAGGCGGGCTCCAGTAAGCTGTCGCTTCCACGTGGAGAGGGCAATTCAGGGACAAGAGGTAGGATGGAGCCTGGCCAGACCCACGTGTTCCACCGAGGTGCGGGTCCCAGCCGCTAGGGGTGGCCGGGGGACTGGGGCTGGGACTCCAGTTACCCTTGTCCCCTGTTGCCCCGTGTTCCAACCTGACACAAGGCGTTTCCAGCCTGGGACCCGACGCTGCTGGAAGGTGTCTCGGAGTTGGGCGGTGGGGTCTGGAGCACAAGGAAACGTCGCTGCGTCTCTCTCCGGGTCTCGGTTTCCCCGTAAAACGCAAGGAAACACACTTGTTAGTCTCTCTGGCCGCCGGGGGCGGAGAGACCATGGAGTGCTAGGGCGGCCGCGGCCTTCCGGAACGGGGTCACCCCGGTCGCCGGCCCCTGGTCCCCAGACTGGGGCTGTCCCGGACCGGCTGGGGCAAGGCGGCCGCGCGGGGACGCTCGGGAGGCGCCGTCCCGGCCGGAGTGGCCCCGCCGCCCCGCCCTGCTGCGATAACTTGGGCTCCTCCCCCCCGTCGTATTCCTCCCCCTGCCGGTCACATCTCCGGGAACCGAGCCCAAGCCCTGCCTCCCGGACACACCGACGCTCACGTAGTCCGGTGGCGGCGGCCTCCCCTGCCACCTCCCTCCGGACTCTCCGATGCTGCGAGCAAGCTGGAGAGGGGGCTTCCCCGCGGCCCAAAAGGTGGGTACCGGGGAGCAGGCCGAGGAGGCTTGAGGAGTGCTTGGGGGCGGGGTGCAGCCCGACCCCATTGGGCCCAGGGGGGCAGGGTCCGAGTGACCTGTGGGATCTTCCACCCTGGACGCTCTGCCCCTGCCCCTGGTGTCCTGTTCATGCCACCCTTTGGAGCAGAGAAAGGGATGTGGAAGGGACTCGGTGCAAAACGGGTGGGGGCCCCAGAACGACATACTAGAAAATTCGGGGCCCATCCTGGTGGTGTTTGTCCAAAAAATTGAGGAAAGACTAGACTTGAGAACTTGGAGAGTTTCTGGAAGGTGTTGGAGCCTGTGGTCTGTGTGGCCAGGCCTCCCTGGGAGACCCAGGGTCCAGGAGAAGATAGCGTTAGGGTTTTGAGCTGGGGTGCAGAGGAGAAGAGGAAATGGTTCATTTGGCAGGGTTGTCCAGGAGCCAAGACTAAAGTGAAGACAGCTGGAAGACTTTCCACAACAGAGGAGCTGAAATATCTAGGGAAAAGTTAGTGGGAAGAGGAGAACATCAGGCATTATTAGTAACCAGAATGTTAGAGCTAGAAGGGACCTCAGAGGAGAAAGCTCAAGCCCAGAGAAGTTGAGTGACTTGCCCTAAGCGGCACAGCTGGGTGGAGGCACTCCTAGATCAGCGCTCTGCGTTTCATGGTGGCCCTTTTTAGATGGCAGGGACTGTTCGGTTTTAACTTACCTCTTTCCTATAATATGCTGCCTCATCCACAGAGGTTTATCTCGAGGATACTTTGGATGATGGTGACAGGATAGAAGAGTACAAGTGGCTTTTAAGGCTGTGAATAAGGGCCCCATGGTCTGAGTACAAAGGGAAGGTAGTCACCTTTATTTGTACTGGGTCAGCCGGAGCTTTTGGGAGGGAATAAAGAAATGCCAAAGGGGTAGATGGCCATGTCTTTAAAAAATTATAACCTGGTAAACTGGTTGTGAATGTTTACCTAACATAGTTTCAGCATTCCTGGTGGGTTCTTAATGTGTCTGATTTTTCTTGTCTTTTCTTATCAGCGTATAAGGGAATGGAGGGGGGGAATGTCTTGGCCTCAATACAAAAAAAATATTTACTTCCTATAAAATGCACAGCCAGAAAGCCAGTAGCTCAGCCGCCCGAAACTGTGAAGGTCATGGGGTTATTCTCTGTATAAGTCCATCTATATAGCTTTCACAAGAAAAATCTCCATGACCTCTAACCCTGGCCAGCTGTCTTGAGAAGGTGTGTTATTTGTCACTAGTGGAACAGGGAAAGCATTTATGCAAAATTTTCCACCTTCTCTCCAATTTTCATGGAGTGTTAGGGTTTGCCCTCTTTTGGCCAGGAACACTGAAATCTGCCCTCAGCCATGGCCCTGTCCCTCATGGGGCAACCTTGGTCTCTTCGTCACCTGTTTGGAAGGAAAGTTCTTGACTGGTCTGAGTAACAGCTACTCATGCTCTCATGATCCCATCCTACAACGAACTGTGTCCAGCTTCTGTGGCATGCTCTCCTTGTGCAAATGTGTGTCCGTATCTTCTCGTTCTGGATTTCTCCCTGGCCAACGTTGGTGACTCATCTTCCCTGGCCTGGGAGCTAAAGGGGCTGAGTGGCAGGAGAGCCAGTCAGGGGAGGGGGCCTGAGGCACAGCCTGGTGCATCCCGTATTGGAACTGATCCTTTTCATGCCATTTGAGGATGGAACACCTGTCCAGGTGCCTTCCTTCCGGGGACTTAGGAAGCCGTTACCTTGTACGTCTCCGTTCCCAGGACTGCTGAGTGACGGCCATCCCTGTCACGGTCCACTCAAGAAGTCTTGAGCTGAGGGTCAGGAACGCCTACACCCAACCAGCACTTTGGTGCATCGATTCTTGGAGAATGATCTGGTTAATAAAAGCCTGAATCTACCTGTGGATAGGCAAGGTGGCCAACAAGTCAGATCGTACCCCAGACTGAGGCCACAGGGGTTAAGGTCCTCACCTCTGGTTACTGTGACACTGAAAAGCGATGGGATTCTGGGGGGTTGCTTGTGCAATGCCCTGGGGCAGTACCCTGCTAGGAACCCTTGGGCCGCCAGGCAGTTAACCCTACTTTTGCCTTCCCTGGAAGAATGTTGCAGAACCAATCGGGCTCTAGAAAGCGCCGGTGGAATGGTTGAATTGGCTGTGGGCTCTGACTAGCGCTCCCCCCCCCACCCAGTTCCACTTGTTCTGACAGTTTGGGGATAAAAGAGATCTCAGGGGAAATTTACACCAATAGGTCCAAACAGTGTTGCTCTACCGAGGTCTTCAGCAAAGTGTTTTTAACCCACAGGCTTAGAATCTGAGAGTGACTTTCCTCTGCTGCATGTTCTTGAACTGACCCCTTTGCTTTAGAATTCTGTTTCCCCAACGTCTTCAGAGTTTCCCAACCTTTTTCTAACGAGCTGTGTTCACGTTGTGCGGGAAAGCTCGTATGGGGTTGGCACGGTGGACGTGCATGGAGAACTTGCCGATAACCTTGTGCTGACTCAGGCCAGGAGGAAGCAGCTGCAGCCCAGGAGGAACCCCTCCTCCTTAGGTTCACACCCAGGTTGTCAAGGGTGGGCGGAGGAGGCAGGGCTGGCGCGCAAGGCTTTGCCCGCTGTTTGGTTTTTAATCCGTATTTAGTAAAACAAAAACAAAAACAGCCGCCTGTGTTAAAATTAGAGCTGAAGGTGTAATTCCAGTACATTCTAACAACGTTTTGCAATGGCCAGGGGGAAACTGAAATTTATATACTTTTTATTTATACTTATACTTTTTATTTATATAAAACTAAAATTTATATACTTATATACTAAAATTTACATACTTTGCAAGTATAGGGTTTTTTTACATTGAACCCGTTAGTCAATCCATTGACCCTCTTTAAAGCCTTCTTAACCCAGTTCAGTTACCACTTTCCTTTCCAGAACAAATCCGTGGGTATAAGAACAGATAATAGAAAGCAAATTTGTTCCTAAAATTTTCACTCGTTTAACTTGGTTAGAAAGCGGTAAGACAAATACCCTTTAAAATGAATATTTAGATAACTACCTTCGAGCTATAAGTTATTGTTTTGTCTCTGAATTTGTGTTTCTCCAGTTGGTCATCAATAAGTGATTCTTGCATCCAAGGAAAGTGGTCTATTTCTTTTGAAAAATGGGATCAAACCCAATATGTCTTCATCCTATCTCATTTTTCTTTATATATTTGATTAATCGAAATCAGAAGTTGAAAATGAGCTATTTATGGACCGAACCAGTGATCCTGGCTCTTGTAAGAAGAGGAGCAACATTTTGCCTTTCGCTTCTCCTTAGCTACCACCATAACCCGGCAGCCCCCGCCATGGGCTGGGGACCAGGGGAGGCCTGAGAGCGAGCCCCCCAGCATGCCACCATGTTCCTTCACCATTGCCGTAGTGAGGGGAGAGGTGGCTGGGAACGAATCCAGATCCTGTGTTCTGTGGTTCTTAGATTAGACGTTCTGATCCTGGTTTCATCACTGACTTCTTCAGTTAGCCCATGGCAACTGTCAACTCAGCATGTAAATTTTCCGTGGTGATCAGAATGATAAAAATTGCTTGGCTTTAGTGAAGTAATAGCATTGGATGGATTTTTGGCAAATCTTAAAATGTTTAAGGTGTTTTATTAGATTCATTTTTCCCCTGATTATAGAAGGGATATTATTTTTGAAAATATAAGAAGGGACAAAGTAGGAACAGAGAAATTGCCTGAAATTCTATCACCTGGATATTGTGAGAGTTTTAAGCATAAATCTTCAGTCTTTTTGTGTGAGTGCTTATACATAATATTTTTTCCTCACAAATTTGGTCTCTATGTACAATTTTATCTTTTCTATTTTTTATATTAACATATATTATAAGTCTTTCCCATGCCATTTAAATCTTTTTCCAAATAACGGTTTTAGTGATGATACAACATTTTATCACATGGATGTGGTACAATTGACTTAACCAGACACTTGTTACTGGTCATTTAGGTTATTTTCTCACCCTCTTCCCCTCATAATGTTGCATGGAACATTTTAGTAATTAACTTTCATGGATTTTTAATTATTTCCTTCAGATAAATATGTGTATGTGACATTAGAACCAAAAATGCTAAGAACATTTACAAAGGTTGGGTCAATTTAGACTAATAGAAATATTTCTGTTGTATTTTTTAATTCTTTCCTAACAGTAGGAAAAAAAAAAAGACATTTTCTAATCAAATTTCTTAAATTACTTATAAGGTTGGACATTTTGCAATATTTGTGGGCCACTTTTAAATTTCTTTCATAAATTTTCTATTCATGCTCTTTGCTCATTTTTCTCTGGAATATTTGACCTTGTTATTGATTTTTAAGAACTCTTTATATATTAAGGTTGTAACTCTTTGCTGTCATGCTTTGTGTAAAATGTTTTCCCAGTTTTTAAAACTTTTGGTATTATTTTTTTCACTTACACAAAAAATATAGTTTTTATGAAGTCAATTTAACCTCATTAACATGATTGTTTTGCTTTTTATTCATAAATAGGCTCTTTTCACTGTAGATAAGACAAATAGTCATATGAAAGGTTTAAAAGTACTAAATTGCTGGGAGTTTTTTAAAGAAAGATACACTGGAATATAAAAATCTACTGTAAATTTAATGCAGGTTTGTGTCTGTCTTCACCATTGAATCCCGGTGTCTGGTGTAATGCCCAGCATACAGTAAACACCAATCAATATTTATGGGATGAATTAATTTCTTTTCATTGGGTTAAAGCAGTATTTACCAAAGTATGTTCCTTAGAACACATGCCTGCAAGATACTCCACAAGAAAGGGTTCCCTACTGAGATAAGTTTGGGAAATGCTGCACACAGTGTGCTCTTTTCTTTGTGCCCCGTGTGTATTAGCATTCCGAAGGCCCCAAGAAATCCCAACAGAAAGACCTATGAACTTAGTGGTCAGACTACTGCTTCCTTGTTTGTTTGTTTGATTGAACGTTGGACCTTTTGTCCCCTAACTTTACACACTTAATTGTCCCTGAAACCAAGGTCATGCTGGACCACAGCCGACTTAATCCTGAGCTGTAACCATGTGGAGAGGGATGAAGGAAGACATGGTGTGCCAGTCCCTGTTGAAGTGATGTCTGTCACCGTCTGTCTGATCTCGTTGCTGTTTCTTTCTCTCCTCCCTCTGCCAGGGTCCTAGCCTATTCATCTAACCCAATGATGGCCGTGGACATCGAGTGCAGATACAGCTGCATGGCCCCTTCCTTGCGCAGAGAGAGGTGCGCCTTCCAGATCTCCCCAAAGCCCAGCAAACCTCTGAGGCCTTGTATTCAGCTGAGCAGCAAGAATGAAGCCAGTGGAATGGTGGCCCCCACCGTCCAGGAGAAAAAGGTGAAGAAGCGAGTATCCTTCGCAGACAACCAGGGCCTGGCCCTGACAATGGTCAAAGTGTTCTCAGAATTCGATGACCCGTTAGATATTCCGTTTAACATCACTGAACTCCTAGACAACATCGTGAATTTGACGACAGCAGAGAGCGAGAGCTTTGTTCTGGATTTTTCACAGCCCTCGGCCGATTACTTAGACTTTAGAAATCGGCTTCAGACCGACCACGTGTGCCTTGAAAACTGCGTCCTGAAGGACAGGGCCATCGCAGGCACTGTGAAGGTGCAGAACCTCGCCTTTGAGAAGACGGTGAAAATCAGGATGACATTTGACACTTGGAAGAGCTTCACAGACTTTCCCTGCCAGTATGTGAAGGACACTTATGCCGGTTCAGACAGGGACACGTTCTCCTTTGACATTAGCTTACCCGAGAAAATCCAGTCCTATGAAAGAATGGAGTTCGCCGTGTGCTATGAGTGCAGCGGACAGACATACTGGGACAGCAACAAAGGCAAAAACTATCGGATCATCCGGGCTGAACTGAAATCCTCTCAGGGAACAGCTGAGCTACCGAATGGTCCAGATTTTGGAATATCCTTTGACCAGTTCGGAAGCCCTCGGTGTTCCTATGGTCTGTTTCCAGAGTGGCCTAGTTATTTAGGATACGAAAAGCTAGGGCCCTACTATTAGTGACTGCACATGACAGAGCCTGGCTGAGTGGGTGCAGACAAGCCTAAAAGCAGTCGCCGTGGGATGGAGATGGAAGCCAAGAGAAAAGTTGAACTGCCATTAGGCACAGCTTTTGAAAAGAAAGGATCCTATTCACTTTTTTCGTAAACCAGCAAAACCAGCCAGGTTTAGATCACAGAACCGGTTTCACACTCAGAGTGGATGTGGTGTGCTGGCTGTTTGGCACCCGTGGCTGTCATGAGGGGCTGAGCAGGATGTGCGGGATAGGGTCTGGACAGGAACCAGGCCTGCAGGCGGTGCTGGCGAAGCTGGAGGATGATGTCTTAACAGGGCAACCCGGAGCGTGCCAGGCGGCCCAGAGGAGCCACTCCTCTCCCCTCGGATGTGGAAAGTCAGTCACCTCAAAGTCACTCCGTCCCCAGCCACCTCCCACTGGATCCTCGCCGTGCATCTTCGGGTGTTCTCCACCCGGCCAGGCCCTTCCTGCCTCATGCTGCTGTTCCACGCCTACACGTCCATCACACTTTATCTCTGTGCTTTATTTTGCATCTTGTTTGCTTCCACAGTTCATCTGATGTTCAGGAAAAGATAGTAACGGCAAATGAGCCTGGGACTGAGACAGGCATTTCCGCTTTCTGACCCCACGTGTATGTTCCAGCACGAACACACACCACTTATCAACCGTAACTGGCTCCTGTGTGGTGTTACAGATTGCAGGCTCATGACAACGCGGGACAGCCACGAAGGGAACACTTCTGGCTTCTCCTCTTGGCTTTTTGGGGAGCTTTCTAAGTACTCCTACTCTGAGTCACGAGACGGCTCAATTACAAGATTTGTGTTAACTTGCTCCGCGGGTTTGTGGCATCTCGTTCTTCACAAAAGGAATTTAGAATTGCCTTTCCTGGAGAGTCGTCTTTGATGCTGTGTGCAGGACATTTTGATTTGCAGATCCAGTATATCCTCAAAGACTCCAGAAGATGTTTTCTTTTATCTTGACTGTGATTTTCAATATCCAGGACACTTTACGAGGCACCCTGGGAGTTTGAACTTGGGTGTTCTTATTTATGGTGTGTGAGTATGTCAGGGGCTAGGGGAGAAAAACCTCACCAAGTTCTCATAGTTTATTTTCCGTGTTTGCCAACTCTGAAATATCAGAGATTAATTGTTCTCAACCATATTGGACTAAAGAATTAAAAGTCTGTTGGTTCATACTGTTGTGAGGCTCCTGGAACTGTGATTTTTCTTGGGCAAGATTGGTTGTACTTGGGGGTGTTTAAAAAATATTTTTCCATGTGTATTTGTAGAAAGGTTGGGTTTTTTCTGTGTTGTTTTGTTTTTGGAGCTCAAACAACCGTCTCATTTTCCTTCTGCCCGGTCTTACTAAAGTGAGGTTTTCCTAAGGGAGGCAGGAGGAGAAATGCACAGCTGCCTGGATTTGGGGCACAGCTCCTGGACTCAGCAAGCAGTTTCACTTGCATTTTCCAGATCAGTTAGAAAATCAGTGTCGGGCAGGTATGAAGTGTCTTGGCTCCTAGAGTTTTGTGGTGGGTTTTCTTTTTTCCTTTTTTGAACTTAAAAGGGTTTTGACTTTGTAAATGCTCTTAAGTGGTGTTCAATGTAATTCTTGTTCCTAAAATTGGCTGTCACTCGTCTGCAACCTAGTGCTTTATTTTTTATGCCTCTCCCAGGTGGATGGCACTCGGGGATTACATGATGATATCATTTACGGGAAAATCACATTTTTACCTTACGCTGAAATTGGGCAGAACTGTGTTTTATCTGAGCATATCTTACCCATCAGGTACACAAGCAATACTTTCATTGTTACAAATCTGGTTTATTAATAGTGGAAATCTAAGTGGAATGGAAGCAAAACTGATTTTATACAGGTCATGAATTTATTTTCTTTTAAGAAGGCCCCTCCCTTCTCCTGAAGTTCAGAAAAGGTGTAAGGTGCACTGTCATTTGCATGTTACTGGACTGAAGGTAACCAGATCATTCTATGTTCATAAGAGAAAAGCCTTGAGTGACTCCTGTTGGTTTTTCAGTAATAGTGATCTTAAGACATTCCGTGTCAAAATTTGAAATATGGTGATTCAGTGATAAGTGTCTCTTTTAAAACACCATACACCCTCCCTGCTACCCTTCTTTACTCCAGCTCACCCCAGCTTTTTTGCTGGGGGCACTGGTTGCCAGCCCCCCACCAGTGCACCTGGGCTGCTTACCCACCCCCAAACCCCACCCCAAGAAAGCCCTCACCTGCTTGCAAAGACCCTTCATGACTGAAGAATCTGCTTGCCCAGCTTCCCCGTCGGCATTGTCGTTCAGTGAGGTGGCAGCATCTGAAGAATACTGTCTTCTCTTTACCCATCAGTCTTTCTCCTTTGGGCCCAGCTCTGTCCCAGGATATCAACAGATGACCTCAGGAACCGCTTCAATGGGACCTCTCCTTATTTCATAGCTCCCCGCACCACAGAGAGTGACAGCTTTCTTAGTTGGAGACTTCACTGCAGCCTGACTTGTAGGTTGGACCCTCAGACAGCTCTTGGCTATGATGACAAACGGCCCCCCCATCCCAATGTCCTTCCCAAATTGCCCCAGAAAGACCAGCCTCCTGCCACTGGTGCCGTTGTCCAGGAATAGGGAAGCAGCTCCATTTTTGTTTCATATTTATTCCCCCAAATGCCCTGGGGGGCATTTGCAAATTAGGTGCAATAAATAGGCTTGAACATATAAAGATATATAATAAATAAGCTTTTAAGGTTTCTTGGAAGATATGGAACATTTGAGTGGGTTTTTTTTTAAGTATTCTTGTAGGGGAGCTGATGAGAAATAATGGAGTTACATAGTTCTCCAGAAATTGACAATTTTAGAGTCACGGTAGAATTTATTTTATCTCTTAAGATTTAATTTTAATGGTGGCAAAGCATTACTCTTTCAATATGTTTTTTTAAAGGTGTAAATTTCAAACTGCTAAAAGAATGCTGTGGTTTTGATCTTTGCATATAAGTTGCTTTTTAAAAACAAGCATAACTTGTAGTCACCTGGACGTTAAATGGGTTGTATCTGTATATGTTTATAAACCAAAAAAGTGTGTGTTCGCTCACTTTTTAGATGGGCCCGTTTTCTGGGTCTTCTCTCTCAATGGACAGTGAATGAAAACCTTGGTCGTCTTCCCTTTGTTTCCTCTTTTACAATTCCTCTACCGGATGTGGTTTGCCCGAGTAGACCTCAAGGCTCTGGGTCAAGACTCTTGGGGGGTCCCGTCTCCTGTCTCTCCTGATATCACTGAAATGGGGGACAAGGAGTTACACGTGTAATGGGATCGTCCGAAGACGATTTGGCAGCTTATCTTCAATTCCTGAAGTGGGACACCTCTGGGACTGGGAGGGATAAGCTGTCGTTAACTGTTAACTAACGGCAGCTTTCCTTTTTGAGGTTGTAAGACATCACAGCCCAAGTTGTAAAGCTGTGAACGTTTTGATGGTTTTGTTTATCAGTTCCTAGAATCTGCGAGGACGCCAAGAATGCGGCTGTGATGACGTAGTTTCCCTTTTATGAATGTAGAACCGAAACGTCGTCCTCATTCGATGTCTAAAAGTGCCTTGTCAAGAAATTTCTGCGTTTTAAAAAATAAATATTTTTGTACACAAGGGGAAATGCACTTTAAAAAAATCACAAGAATGGATGTATTTTGTGTGGTATAAGAGTGGTTTGTATCTCAAACGCAAAAATGTAATAAAGGTAGAGAAAGCAAAACTGAAACTGTCCAGTTTTAAATTGACTCTATTCTTAGAGCCAGAGGCTGGGGGAGAAATATTTTCGATCGATGTTTCCACATACAGAAGGGAGGTTTCCAGAGGACTCGATCCCCATCCATGGCTGAGCTGAAAAGCTGTGAGGTGCAGAGGAGGGCAGCTGATTGCTTTGTAAGCTTCACAGCAGTGAAGGCTGGTCCTAGCTGGGGAGATAAATGCCAGGGAGGAAGCACAGGGCCCTGGGTTGTTCCGAATCCAGTTTTAAGGATCTGAAGGGACGTCACTTCCTACCCTCTCACTTGCTCTTGGAGCGTATTTTTGGTTTCGTGTACTCCAAAGTGGGGAAACTGTCAGTGGCTAGCATGGCTTTTAACTGCTGGATCAGACAAACTGTGTAACCAGCAAAACGAACCAGCTTTTGGTGGGATCCCTGTCCCCACTGGGTCTTGGACAATTCCCTTAAGTAAAATTGCCAGAGATGTTGTATTTCGAAGTTCAGAAGATGGGATGGAGGGAGAGGTCACCGCTGGCAGATGTTTCCTGTAAGTCAGTCTCAGCCACTCTGGAAAAGGCAAGGCGCCGTTCTGCAGTGGCCGGGTGGAGCGAATGACTTAGCACCTAGCCAGCGATGCCAAAGTGAGCTACATCTGTAACCGCCTTTCTCGAGAGTGTCAAACCTTACCCCCAATTTACCTTCGCAGAAATGGGAAGAGTTAAAAAACATGACGTTGGTTTTATGAATGTCTATTTGAGATTCAGTGTGGTTTTCATAATCATTAAGTCATTCTTACTTGGGAGACAGACATTGCAGAAATATTTGTAGTAAAAAGAAAAAAAACTTTTCTAGAGCAATGTACACGGAATAGCAAATATCCAGCTCTCTAGATAATTCGGGCGAACGTTTACTGCTCATCTGCCCCGTGCAGGGCCGTGCTTGGTGCTGCCTCTCCCCGACCACGAGAAGAGACATTTACATCTTAGGTGAAAAACAGTGTGTTGTGCTGTCAAGTGGGATTAGGAACCAGGAAGCCTGGGTCTGGCCTTGACCTTGCTGTCCCCTGTCAACTGCCCTCCTCAAGGGGCTCTGAGTGTTTTCAGCTGGAACAAGGTAACCAGCGGCTCTAAAAGGACCCTGAGTACTTTTGAGACTTGCCCAACACGTTCACTTTTAAAATGCTTCTCAATTTGTAAGAAGTACACATACACCATTTGCATTCTTCATGAGAGTCACAGGAATAAATAGCATTCCCATGTCTTGGACTTCATAAAATCATCAGCATTCAAGCTGGAAGGGGTATCAGAGAGTCCTTTTGATGGGTAAAGAGTTTCCTAAAGTCACTTAGCCAGTCAGTGACAAGGCTGGAAGGACCACACGGGTCTTTTTTCTTTTTCCAAGAACTGTTCCCCCAAAATTGGAGTCAGTTTCACAGAACCGAGACTAAAATGGTGATTCTGAAAAGAAGTCCCTTTGCTAAAGATGCAGTCCCCAGGGGAGGAGTGGACACGCGCATCTTTGTGCCCAAAAGGCACGTCCCTCCCAAAGGCCTCCTCAGCACATACAAGGACCACAGACCATGGGGAGGCATAAAGTGAACATGAGATGATTTGAGTATCCGAGAGCCCGTTGGGCAGCAGGATGTGAAACCACCACAAGGCCTGCGGCTACAGCGGCATTCCAGGAGCCAGGCGGGATTGTGGCCTCAGCATCGCCTCTCACCAGAACAGAAGCGCCGGTGTAGCACAGGAGGGCTCTGACCCTCATTCCTCACCCTTTGCCATCACTCACCCTTGGAGAGGGATAAAGAGGAATCTCAACAGAGGTCTGTATCCACTTGGGATTCTCCAGCAGGTGACGTGTTTAGTTGGTGTCCTTTGTGCCACAAGCACAAACGCACCTCCCTGGCATCAGGCCCTGTGCTGGACTTGAATTTGGCAAAGGTAGGGTGGGGATACATAACACTCTTTTCTTGGAGGCCAAAGACATTAGTAATGATCCAAGATCCTGGCCCTCTCCCCGAACGGCAAGATCAGGAGGCTGGATCAGGGGTCGGCACCTTCTTCCTGTAAAGGGCCAGATAGTAGATATTCTAGGCTTTGTGGACCACGTGAGGTCTCTGTCACATATTCTTCTTTAAAAAAGAAACCTATAGGGGCCAGCCCGGTGGCGCAGCAGTTAAGTGTGCATGTTCTGCTTCGGCAGCCCAGGGTTCCCCGGTTCGGATCCCGGGTGAGGACATGGCACCGCTTGGCAAGCCATGCTGTAGTAGGGGTCCCACATATAAAGTAGAGGAAGATGGGCATGGATGTTAGCTCAGGGCCAGTCTTCCTCAGCAAAAAGAGGAGGATTGGCAGCAGTTAGCTCAGGGCTAATCTTCCTCAAAAAAAAAAACCTCTAAAAATGTAACCATTCTTAGCTGTGGGCCATACGAAAACAGGCCAAGGGCTGGACTTGACTTACTGGTGTGGTTTGCTGATGCTGGTTGAGGAGTCATATAGGAAAAGTGAGACTTCAGAGCAGACTTGCAGACCCTCAGCTGAAGCCTGGAGTCAACTTTTCAGTTGTTTGGTTGGTTTGTTTAAAGAACATATAATTTATGGTCCAAACTGGGTCTCTTTTGAGAACGAACGGGGGTGCTATGAATTACCCTGGGGCACTCAGGGTAATCTAGAAGCAGGCTGAGCAAGTCCCACTGCGTGAGCCCCATTAGCACTCACCTCCTCCGGGCCTTTGGGATCTTCTGAGGCCTTTGGGGAGCTCAGAGAGCCCAGGCCACGCTTGGGCCAGCATCAGTTCTGGCTGGACAGTGCATTTTTTTTGGATGGGTTATAGCAGAGTGGTGATTTTGTCTGTGGTTTAGATGTGTTTTTGTTGGTTAGGTTTCCTGTTTCCTAATTGTAGTGCTGATGGCCAAAAGCCCTCTGGAAACCTCACTCAGCTCACTCTTCAGGGCAGAGAATTTAAGAGGAAAGAGGTTATTAATGGTTTGGGCTCATGTCCTACTACCTCCCTCTCGCCCCCGCCCCCGTCCCCAGCAAAGAGGGCATGGCAAAGCTCCCCCAGGAAGGCGTTTGTTGGGGACAGAGACACAGGCTGAATCTAGCAGTGTTCCAAGGCCCAGGCCCCAGAATCAACGCTGATAGTGTTCCTGGGACTTTTGCCAACTACAGGGACTCAGCTCATCTTTCTCTGGCCCAGCAAGTTCTCCCTTCCTGACGGCCATCTTTGTGGTGCTGACACACATGCTCTTGTTTTAAGTTTTGTCACCTCCTCCTGCTGAGATTTACCGTTACCCAGGGCTGGAGGAGGGTCTGCAATGCTGAGACGACCCTCTGTTAGTGCTGTGGGGACTCAGAGAGGTTTTTAGGAAGCCCCAAATATATCCAAGGGGAACTCTCCACCACCAAAGGGGGTTAAGCTTTCCAGGGTTCACCTCTCTTTCAGAGAAAGTGGGAATGCCGCCCATCACAACCTGCATTGCTGGAGCTGGTGAGACAGAAAAATCACGCCCTACCTCCACTGGGCTCACTCTTAGGGCCACTTAATTGATGGCCCTTTGGTGGACATCTTGGTTCTATTTGAACATGGAATTAGCCAGCCGACATTTCATTGATCTTATTATCCTACTATTTTATTAAAAATTATGTTATTATTAATTACTCACCATCAATCAGTTATCTATTGAAACAAACACTGAAATATCCCCCCAATATTTTCAGAAATTCCTTTTGTACACTGCTTTGCACATTCACTGAGGCAATAGCATTGGTTAATTTGAATTCTCCAGTCTCCAGCTGCTTTTCTCATCAACTGATCAATCACCTCGCCCCCTTGAAGCCTCATGTCTTATATTACTCATGGGTTAATATTACACACGCACACACAGACTTTGAAAAGAAAAATTCTTTCCTCTGCAAAAATCCTTCTCGCATTGGTTCATTTTTCTGCTTTGAAATGGGGAGTTTGTGTTCCAGAGCTTCTCCAGGGGAGGAGTTCTCTGTCCTGGCCGGGGCTAAGGGCCGCACTCAATGAGCCACACTCTCCCACCAGCGGCTGGAGGAGGAGAGAAAGAGAGACAGCAGGCACCAGTTCTTCTACCCCCACACAGCTCAGCTCACTGTTTATCTGCTGGCCTCTCTGCTATCTCCCCAGACAGGGAATGCGCAGATCCTGGGGGTCTAACTGCAACTGCAGCCCTGCAGGACGGTGAACTCAGACAGGAGCAGCTGGTGGTTTTCAAACGTTTTATGAAGGATTGGAATCTGTTCTTAAACCAAATCTTACCTGAACCCAATTTGCAAAACTGATAGAAAAGGAGCTGCCCAAGATGGAAATTGCAGGACATAGGGAACCACGCCCATTTCCCCACTCCGTGGTCTCCCGGGGCACTTCCTAAGAGCCCCGGGCTCCAGAAATAGGGGTGAGAACCTTTTCCCTAGAACGCAGAAGAACACTGCTCCTGCTTCCCATGCTGGTAAAAATGTTCAAGGATATCCTGTAAAATGAAACAAAGGCAAGCTAACAAACAAAGCCACTATGGGAGGAAACACGATTGAACCCCACATTATGCAAAGGACTTAGGTTCTGTCATCAAGGATAATTATCATCTTCCACAAAAAATCATCGGCTTGTTCACACAGAACCATATTTGAGTTGCCTATTATCCTACATATGTGTCTTACATTTACACACAAAAATTAAACTGCTTGACAAGGCATCTTCTATTCTGTGCTAACAATAATACGTGAAACAAAATTACTGAGTGCGCCTATGGGCAAGGTTATAATTGGGGCCAAGTACTCTGGGGAATATGGAAAGAAAAAGACATATCATTTTCACCAAGCTATTTACATTCTCTCCAATGGTTATTTTAGTCTTTTCTTCTCCCAAATTGTACATTTTTTTTACTCCATTTACTTGCATCAAATTAAGCCCAGACAAAGAGCCCTAATGTTTCTCTTTTTAAAAATTAAACTTATTTAGAGATAATTGTAGATACACATGCCATTTTAAGAAATAATAGAGAGAGTCCTGTACTGCTTACCAAGATTCTCCCAATGGTGACATCTGGCAAAAGTGTGATACAATGTCACAATCAGGAGGCTGACATTGATGCAGTCAAGACACAGAACATTTCTACCAGCACAAGCATCTCTCATGTTCTCCTTTTAGAGACACACCATCTCTCTCCCTCTACTCCTCTCCTCCCTGACTCCCACCCCGCCCCCGTCCTTGACCCCTGGCAACCGCTAATCTGTTCTCCATCTCTGTAATTTTGTCATTTAGACGATGTTATATAAATGGAATCATATAGCATATAATCTTTGGAGACCGGCTTTTTCCACTCAACATACTTCCTGGAGATTCATCCAAGTTGTTCCATCTATCAAATTTGTTCCTTTTTATTGCCAAGTATTATTCCCCAGTATAGGCGTTCCACAGTGTGTTTAACAGTTACCGTCTTGAAGAGGACTTGAGTTGTTTCTAGTTTGGGGCTACTATGAACAAAGCTGCTATGAACATTGATGCACAGGTTTTTATGTGAACATAAGTTTTCATTTGTCTGTGGTAAGTAAGTGCTCAAGAGTGAAATTGCAGGCTCATATGGTAGTCCGTATTTCATTTTATAAGAAACTGCCAAACTGGTTTCCAGAGTGCCTGTACCATTTTACAATGCCCCCAGCAATGTATCCAGTTTCTCTGCATCCTCACCAGCTTTTGCTGGTATCACTATTTTTTATTTTAGCAATTCTGATAGGTGTGTCGTGATAACTCACCGTGGTTTTAGTTTGCATTGTCCTAATGGGTAATTAAGTTAAACATCTTTTCATGTGCTTATTGCCATCTATGTAGCTTCTATGGTGAACTGTCCGATCATGTCTTTTGCCCATTTTCTAATTGGCTTGGGGATTTTGTTTTAACTGTTGAGTTTTGAGAGTTCTTTCTCTCTATATTCTAGATACTAGTCCTTTGTCAGATACATAGCTTGAAAATATTTTCTTTTACTAATAGCTTGCCTTTTCTTCACATGGACTTTCTCAGAGCAAAAGTTTTAACTTTTTATCAGTTTATTAATTTTTCCCTTTATGGGACCATGCTTTTGGTGTCAAGTCTAGGAATTCTTTGCCCAGCCCTAGATCCCAAAGATTTTCTCCTATGTTTTCCTCTGAAAGTTTCATCGTTTCACATTTTGAATTTAAATATATGATTCATTTTGAGTTAATTTTTGTATGAAAGGCTTAGGTCAAGTTCCATTCTTTCTGCCTATGGATGTCCACTTGTTTCAGCACCATTTGTTGAAAAGGCTGTCCTCCCTCCATTGATTTGCTTTTGCATCTTTGTCAAAAAGCAGTTGGGCATATTTGTGTGGGTCTATTTCCGGGTTCTCTATTCTGTTCCATTGATCTATGTGGCTATCCCTCCGCGCATCCCACACAGTCTTGAGTACTGTAGCTGTGCAGTAAGACCTAATGTCAGGTAGAGTGATTCTTCCCACTTTATTCTTTTTCACTATTGTTTTGGCTATTCTAGGGATTGTCTTTGCATATATATTTTATAATAATATCCAGCAACAGCTGTAAGTGGCTTTCTACTGTTTTTCCTGTAATTGCAAGCAAACATACACACACATACACACACACACACAGAGAAAGAGAAGTTTGAATTTTAGTGGCCAAAGAATGGTCTCTCTAGTGTTTTCACAGGGTATGCTTTTACTCTCAGTCTTCCTTGTCGCTTGCCATCCTTCTGCCATCATTGAGGATGTGGCCATGAATCATGGTATTTCACAAGGCCCGAGTAAAACAAGTGTAGAACCACAGACTGTTAAGAGATCATGAGGTCCAACGTCCATTTTTACAGATGCAGACGATGAGGCCCAGAGAGGTTAGGAGACTTGCTGAAAGTTGAACAGAGAGTTCGTGGCAGAAGCCAGCCTACCACCAGGCCTCTGACTGCATCCGAGCCTGGATGTCCTGCCACTCGGCTCTGAGCTTAAAATGGCACAATTCAGCAGCAGGGCCATTTGCCCACCTAGATCAAGGTCATTCTTGCATCATGTTCTGCCAGCCTGTGAATCAGAGGCCGAGAGAGATGCAAGGAGGAAGGGAGGGAGAGAAGGGGAAATAGCAAAGGGTTGCCTCCTATAACTGCTTCAGCAGGTTACAGATTTCTGTCGTATCTAAAATGTGAACAGTGGAAGTGACTAGAGCACTATAGAAAACCAGACATGAGTTCTCACCCAGTGTTATGGTTGACGTCCTTAGCTGGGGGTGGGGGGAGGGATCAAATCTTGAGTCGTCAACTACTAATCTCCACTAACTGCAAGTCACTGTGGGTGATTACCTAAGTATCCATCCTGCCCTCACGGAGCTTACAATTAACTTAGAAGTGCTGGCAAATAATTGTTGCCCAAGTGACGGGAAATGTGAGCTCACAATTAGGTAACAGTCATTCCTGACTATAGAAACGCATTTATTTTTCTGCGCTCATTTCAACAGAGGTCAATGCCTCCTTGACGGTGAATAGTATAACCTCTTGGCAAGAACCACTGAAAAATCAATTGTTCGTTTTCTGTTCTTCTTTCGCTAGGCATGATGCGTGTCTAGACCAGTTGAAAAGCATTCTGCTGACTTAGCAACGTGAAAATCAGTGCTGACAGCCCTATTCCTGCTGCTGGAGCTAAGGCCAGAATGTACCAGCACACACCTCCTCCCACCCTCCTGGCCATCATTACGGTCCTGAAGTAGACTTAGACACACATAAGATGCGTTTATGTCAATACTCATATCACACTGGTGGATGGGCTGTCTTATAGTTAAATCCTAAGGTGTTTCAGTGAACTAAGAACTAACCATTGAAGATGGTCTCAATTTAGCCTTTGCTTACTTTTTCTTCTTATTATGAAACAAAATTTGGCTTCCTTCCTTTCCTTCCTGATTCAGTTCAACATTCACTGGGCAGGCACAGGGGATAACAGGGCCTGGGCAAGGATGGTATTGAAGCAAGGTGGCAGGGGCAACTGGTGACAGCTAGTAATGACGACCTTTACAAGGGCAATATCAGAGCAGGGCGAGAGGCAGCCTCATGTAGTCAGGGGAATGGCCACACCATGGGATTGAGCAATAAACATACTAAGGATAATGGGACCCAGAGAAACAGACAGAAGTACCGATGTAAAGGTGTGCGTGCATCCATACATATGTGGGTACGCATGGGTGTATGTAAAAAATAGATCTATTTCTAAGCTCTGTCCACAGAGTGGGCTGGGAGAAGCAACACTCCAGTAGCAAAAGGCACATTTAGCACCCAGATCTTGGCTTCTAAATATCACCCTCCATGAAAAGGAACCAAGGCTCCTTAGAGAATTGGCTGATCCAGATCTGGGGCAGGGAAAATACAAGGTAAGCCTAGAACAGCTTGTTGTGAAGGAAGTGTTCAAGAATGATGGGCACATGTCGAAAAGACACAGAAGCGTTTCACAGGGCTCCTACTGTCAAAATCTGGGGTGATTTGATCATCAAAATAATTAATGATAATGGATTATAACCCATCAAATAATAGATCACAATGAATAATAACTCATTTGTTTATAAACATGAATTTAAAAATAGTGAGAAAGATCCTCCTTGCAATAGAATGCCAACTAAGAAACATGTGAAGAATGATACAATTAGAAAATTACCATTTGGCAAAAATCATAGTAATAATAAATGCAGGCAAGAAACATCAATGAGTGCTAAAACAAGTAGACGAGAGTGAAATGATTGAGTAATAGGATATTTACATGATACTTATTAATTACAAAAGAAAAAAGTAACTGTATAGTGGAGACGTTGAGCAGATACTCTCTTAATCAAGTGATCAAAGTTACCACAGGGACACAAAGTTAATGGGACCAAGTGACATCAGGGGCCACTTCATAGGGTGCAATCAGAATATCACTTTTTGACAGTCCTACTCAAAGCACATAATCTGGGGCTAATCGTGAGGAAGCACAGGACAAACCCAGGCTGAGTCATTCTACGAAATGTAACTTTCATGAAGGTCAAGGGCATGAAACTCATGCCAGATCTAGAGAGACTAGATCATGTGATCAAGAATTGGACACCTTGCTAGCAAGCACGTCATGGGTGAAACCGGGAAGGAGTCTGAGTGAAAGGTATACACTTCTTTGCTCTAATCTTGCAACTTTTTGCTAAGTTTGAAATTGTTTGAAAATTTATTTTTAAAAATTTAAGACAGGTTAATAATTAGAGATTGGAAAGATGACACAAGTGACAGTAATGTGTATGTCAGTGCTTCATACAGTGCCGTCTGCAGACCGATGCTGGTCTGCAGATTTGTCGTTCTGCATCAGGAGAAGGCGCTTGAGCCATACTATACGTCAGTGCCTCGCTAAGCACACCGTGGTTCAGCTGATGGGTTTTTTAAAGCCTGACTTTCTTCATTCAGGGAGTTGATTTACATTCTGGACCAAGCCCCTCATGTCATCAGAGACCGACACTTAGAGGAGCATTGGCGTAAATGATAATGAAACGTGGAGTGAAACTTCATAAAGGAAGCTGTTAATTTGGAATTCTGTCCTGTGCGTTACAGTTTAAAAAAGTCATAATCATAGGACTCTCAAGTTCCAGTTCAGAACATATTCCTCGATGCATTTTGGATGAAAGTGATCAGCACCACGTGACCCAGCCTGGGCCACAAGTGTCGGCCCGATAACCTGATGGGCTTTTTCTCTTCAAGACAGTTTCTATCTCCTAGCATCTCTACAGTCCTCAAAGGAGGGGCACACCCCTTCACATCCCTGAGTTCATCACTGATTCTTCACCAAATGAACACTGGTCAGACTCTTGCAATGGAGAAGAAAAGAATACTAATTGGAGAAACATGTTTAAGTGAATTAGAAAAAGGAAAAAGTTTCATACAACTTTAAGAAAAACCTCCCTTGTACCCAAAAGAGATATTTCTTGCACTTATTCTGCTTGGTGTTTGTGTCTAGCAAACTGGAAAACAAACATCCGTCATTGATTTTAAAAGTTCTTGGTCATCTATTTCTTAATAATTCTCTTATTTGAACAAAATCTTTGTTGGCAGTCCCTCTCACACGATGGGAGACAGCTCTTCCTGCTAGTTTTAGATTTTGCCTTTTTGATGGATTCTACCTGCTCTTTTCAAACTGGTATGAGCCTTTTTTTAAAATTCCTGTGTTTATGTACCAACCCATACTGCTCTGCTTCTGCTGCCAAGACCTTTCATTGCCAGGTTAAATAGGGTCACCTGATTTGTACACTGCAGTTCACAGTGGCAGGGACTTCAGGATCCAGCAGCTAGGGGGTGGCTCTTCAAGCTGGGTCACAGGGCTCTGGGGCCGTCCAAGTCCACCAGTGGGAGGAATGATGGAAAGAACCAGTTGGCTCTCCGGCACCAGCCCAGCATTGTCAGCAAGTGCTGCACATTCAGAAAGAACATGAACACCACTACCTTGACCCAGTGGATCAATTGTCCTTGCTGCAGCCGTTCTTCTGTAGCACCTGGAGGTGACACCAAACATGGGGATGTCTGCCCGGGGCTAGTTTCTCCCTCCTGTTTGCCGTGGATCTCTAGAAAGTGTCTCATCAGCATTGCTAAGTCTGAAAATGTGAGCAGCACACAGCGGATTTTCAGAGATCAGCGAGGACCCTGAAAAACAGATCTTGTTGCAGCAAATGTCACAGCCGCCAGGGCAGTCAGAGCCCTAGGGATGGAGCAAGTGCCGAGGTACCATTTCAATCCCAAACTTAAAAATCCTATGTTTCTTGATGTAGGTTCTCCATCCTCTGGCCTCTGCTTACCTCCATAGGCACATCTCCTGCCGCCCACTGACTCACCTTCCACCAACGCCAAGGGCTTGGCAGTCCCCGCATACCCCATGCTATTTCCTACCTCTGAGTTTTGCTCATGAAGTTCCTTCTGCCCTGTTGACTAAAGGCCCAGTGCCTAGCATGGAATAGACACTCAGGCCTGGTTATTGAAGTGAGCCGATGAGATCTGAGAGCCCTTTTCTTTATGTAGACTACACAAGCTGCTAGAATGTACTTGTTGTCCATTCTTTAAGGCTTCTCCTTGGTCCATTTCCCATATTCCAAGATCTGAAAGATTTCAGTAATAGGTTAAGCCCATCTCAGAGACATAGATGCTGATCAGAGTTTTAACCTAGAGAAAATAACCCTTTTTATTGGATTAACCAACAACACAATAGAGCCTATATAAATATCTCAGATAATGAGAGGAATTGCCTCATCCAAACCAAAAAATACTCAGGGTGTGACAATGTCTATTCCTGTGCTAACAAAGCACTAATCAGCATGGTTCTCAATTGCTATGGTAATTTTCTCTGTTGACTTGACTCCCATGGGTGAGGATACTGAGGCCCTGTCACTCCCCATCGTTAAGGCCACCTCATAATTTTTCACTCAAAGTAGGACACTTTTTAAGATCAGAAGGAGTGATATTAATAATTACTCCAATACAACATGTATAAATAGGACGGTTCCTGGAAAATTGGGGTATATTGCCACACTACCCATCAGGCTTCATGGTGTTTCACACAAAGAGGCCCTCAACAAGTGTTTCCTGACTGAATGTCCATTAGTTTTTCCTGCCTAGTTTCAATTCAAGGTCTTTCAGAGCAGGAGTGATGTCTAATGTTTCTTCTAGATTACTCATAATGTTGGCTATATAATAGCTGCTCAAAAATACCTGTTGATTGACTTATAGTGAGATATTCTTCCCAAGTGCAAATTCCTTATGGCTACCCAGAAATATGAGAATAGAACTTTGCTAAGAAGTTAAGCCTAGAATATTTGGGTGGGTCTTTAGAATAAAGAAGATAGTGTTAGCTAGGAAGAAAAACTCTCCCAAGATACTAGAGATACTGAAGAAAACTCAAGTCAATGATGAGATCTGAAACACTTCCATAGGAGGATGAAATCTTCCTCTCTTTTGCTGAGCTAGAAGATGATAAAGGTCATGGGTTTTTATATTTAGTATCTTAGTACTTTATAAAGTGTGAGAAGGAGGAGAGGAGCTTGGAGATTATTTTGTTCAGGAACAAAAAATAATAAATGAATAATTTTGGGCAACATCAGCTTTGATAATGATAATTGAACACAATAATAGCAAAGAGAGAGACTCAGACTGTTGACATAGAGAAGAACCTTCGACCACCTGTGACTCCTATTGCCTCATTTCACAGATGAGAAAACCGAGGCCCAGAGAAGTTAAATGACATCCAGTTACCTGTTGCCTTCTGGGAAATTCTTGCTGTGAGAATTTGACAGCATTTCATTGTGCATCGGCGGTTACTTCGGCAGTCCTGGGAAAACTTCAATCTTCATTCTAAGGAATGGATATTTCCCCCTTTTAAATAAGGAAGTGGAAACTTCAAAAGTTTTGCCAAGATGAGGGCTTCCTCTTCTTCTTTGGTGACTCTAACCCTCCAGGTCTGGCTTAGAAAATGTGGCTCAGTTCTTGGAAGCGGCAGAAGTGTGAAAAGGGAGAAGGCAAGTAGAAGTTGTAAGCAAAAGTGGTGACACTTTTTTTTTTTTTTGCCCCTCATGAGTGAAAATCAGGCCCTCGTCATCTTTGACACACAGACTGTACGATGTCAACATCTGGTTTAGATA
Organism: Equus asinus; assembly: GCF_041296235.1. Lineage (NCBI taxonomy): Eukaryota > Metazoa > Chordata > Mammalia > Perissodactyla > Equidae > Equus > Equus asinus. The sequence goes on from NC_091816.1 coordinate 14,575,622, forward strand.
TCTGCAGAATAAACTGCAGAGTTCAGTCTCAGAGTAAATTGAGGACATAAGTTTATGACAAACCAGAAGACACCATTTAAATACTGTTGTCATTTTAGCTGTGACCAGAAATGTCACCCTTGGAAGGTCACTTTATTTTTCCAAGACTCTCCTAATATTTCAAGGGTCTTCATCGTCACAAAATTATGAGAGGCCACACCTTGGCAGCTATCATTCCCACATGGACCACTGAAAGGTTCAATTCATTTCCCAAAGTTGCACAGGGAGTCAAAAGGAAAGTATGGTTTATGTTCATAAACTCCTACTAAAGCCATTTCTGGGAAGATCAGGAAGGTGAAGGCCACCACCGGCTGTGGCCCAAGCTGTCATTTTCAAAAGGACTGCTCTAGCACGCTGAGTTGGTACACACTTCCTTCACTTTTTTTTTCCCAACAGGATGATTTTTCCAGCATGATTAAAAAAAAAAAAGAAGAACAAGGTGGGGTGCAGAAGGGGAGAAGTGGACCTTAGAGATTCCAGAAACTGACAAGATTCTGGTGCCAGAAAGGCATTTCAGTCAGGATTTTAATTGTTTGATTTACCTAGTGAAAACTTGTAGATTGATGAATTCCTCAGGTCCCGCAGCCAACCTACTCGGCTATGAGTCTAGGGCTGAGCAGAGGGACTGAAAAGCAGGCATGGAAACTGAATTCCACAGGGAGTTGGAAATGCAAACAACCTTTTTCTGCCACCCTGAACAGGTTAGGCAGGTAGATTCTTTCTGTAGGTGGGAAAGGTTAAGCACCGAACCCCAGACCACAGGCCACCAATATAGAGGACTATTGTATTCTTGAGTTTGCTCCCTCTGTAGGAATTACAGCCCTGGAAGCAAACAGTAACCCAACCAGGATCAAGGAGCTCCTGAGGGACAACAGATAGGCCCATAGCACCGATTGGAACCTGATGGACCCAGCAGAGAGGGAGGCTCTAGATGGAGTCAGAGATTGAAGAACACCATGTTCTTAATAACTAGAGATCCCGGTTTTATTATCTGAGTTTACTTACTGGGAGATATCTGGGGATTAAAGATATCAATGACCTTGCCATGGATCCCGTTAAATTCAGGGTCCACAAGCAAAATTTTGCCAAGAGACTTCTTTCTAGTTCCTGGCCACCAAAAATAAACCTCAGAATTAGGCTGTTAAGCAGCTGTGTAAAGATCTCAGAGTTCATCCAGATTTACTGATGAGCACGTTGAGGTAAGGGAAGGCATGCTGACTTGCCCAACATCACACCAGGAGCTGGCAACAACGAGGTCTGCAGTCAGATCCCTGAACTCTCAGAGGAGAGCAAGTCTTCCACGTCTGCAGGAATTCCCTCCTTTGGGGACACCTGGCACTGCAGGGGCCACTTGGACCTAGATATTTTCCATATCTAGCAAAGAGACAAGGGAATAAGAAAGGTAAATCTTCAGAGTATGTATTTACATGACTATGAACTCTGCCACCATTTCATGTCTACAGAGAAGGAGAGGTAGAATGTATATTTCTCCTATGCTTAGAAGAAAAGAGGGCTTAAAGTCAGGCAGATCCAGATTGCAGTCATTCTTTTCTTTTTTTCTTTTTTAAAGATTGGCCCTGAGCTAACATCTGTTGCCAATCTTTTTTTTTCTTCTTCTCCCCCAAGCCCTTCAGTACATAGTTGTTTACTCTAGTTGTGGGTCCTCCTAATTCTACTGTGTGGGACGCCACCTCAGCATGGCTTAATGAGTGGTGCTAGGTCTGCGCCCAGGATCCAAACCAGGAAAACCCAGGCCACCGATGTGGAGCAAGCAAATTTAACCACTCGGCCACAGGGCTGGCCCCTGATGTCAGTACTTCTTCTGCACACATTCAGCTGTGTGACTGAGAGACAAATTGCTTGATCTCTTTGGGTCTCACTAATTCATTTGCATAATGAGGATAATAATTAGACCTAATTTAAAGGTTTGGGGGAGGGCTAAATGAGATCATGTCTATGGAACATTTAGCACTGTGCCTTGCAAAGAATAGAGGAGCTATCAGGATTACTTTGGCTTCTGCGTGGTAAGTGGGCATGACCAGTCAGCTCCACTCAGTCACCTCAAAGGCTATCCCAGATCCAAGAGGACCCTTTTCTGTGCATTAGGGGCCAGTGTTCTGAGATGTGGTTTGCATGGGACCTTACGAACACCTTAGAGAACTGTCACAGGGATCCTCAGCCTGGGTCTCTGTCTCTCATTTCACATGGGCACGCACACCCCTCCGGCCAAGCCTTAGCATTCTCTGCACCAATCCTGCAGATAGCAACCATAAACTCTGTATAAAATAGCAAGGACAATTATCAGAAAGCACTGGAGAATGCCCAAAAGCAGGCAACAATTAGCAGAGAGCCAACCCTTGAAAGGAGAGATGTGTACCTGGTGAATTCTTGCCTTTTTCAAAACTTTTTTCTCCAGCTCTTGCTCCTGACACACAGGATACCTAAAACTCAGACAGAATCCTACAGTTTGAATAACTTGATGTAACCTCAGTAGCTGGAAAATGAGAAGGAAAAGCATAGTCTGGGAAAGGAGAAATTGGGGAAGGGGAGCCCCAAATTCTGCATTTAAATTTTTCCCAAATCTCTGACTGACCCCTGAATCATGCATGTGTGGGGCAGACTCCAAAGAGCCCCTGAATGAAAAAACTGAAAATAGATTTCAACCTCTTCCCACCATAAGGTGAACAGAGTTTGAAGTTTGAGGCCAGGCAAGTTAATGGCCCTTTAACAAAAAAATCTATGTCTTTGGAGGAATATAACAGAATCCAGACTCTCTATAATGCATCATTTATGTCTTGTATATAATCTAAAATTAGATGATTTATGAAGAGTCAGAAAAATGTGACTTTTTTAAAAAAGTAATCAATGAAGGAAAACCCTGAGAATGACAGATGTTAGAATGAGCAGAAATGGATTTTAAAGCATCTATTATAACTATTCTCAAGACCATAAAAAATACACTCATAATAAGTGAATAAATAGGAAATCTCAGCAGAGAAAGGGAAACTTTAAAAAAGAACCAGGAGAAAGAACTAAAATACACAATATCAGAATTAAAAAACTCACTGGACATACTTAACAATGTATTAGATAAAAGAGAACACTGAGTAAGTGAACTCGAAAACAGAAGAGTAGAAATTACCCAATCAAAAAAGAAAAAAGAGGAAGATATTGAAAAAAAATTAACAGAGCCTCAGTGACTTGTAGCACAATATCAGAAGATCTAATATATGAGTAATTGGAGTGCCAGAAGGAAAAGAGAGTGACAATGGGTCAGAAAAAAATATTTTAAGAAATAACAACTGAAGATTTTTCAAGTGTGGTGAAAGGGAATAATTTGTAGATTCAAGAAACTCAGCAAACCCCAAGTATGATATATACAAAGAAATCACATCTAGGTACATCATAGTCAATTTACTAAAAACCGAAGACAAATAGAAAATCTTGAAATTAGCTAGAGAAAACAACATATTACAAAGAAGAGCAACAATTTCAATTATCACTAACTTCACATCAGAAACAATGGACGACAGAAGACAGCAGAATGATAAACAACTGCCAACTCAGAATTCTATCCAGTAAACAATATCCTTCAAGAATGATGGAAATAAATGTGTTTTTAGTGAAATAAAGACATTTTCAAACAAACAACTAAGATAATTCATCACCAGCAGATCTAAACTATAAGAAATGCTACAGGACACGTTCTTTAGGATGATGGAAAAGCTATAGCCACTTGGATTTCCAAGGAGAAATAAAAAGCATCAGAAATGGTAAACATTTGGGTAAACATAAAATACTTTTTCCCTTTAATTTCTTTAAAATACATGTAATTGGTTAATGCAAAAATTAAAACATTATTTTATAATGTATAAGGATATATATGGATATGTGTAATGTACATAGATGCGCGACAACTGTGTCATAAAGAATGGTATAGTAAAGGGAGCTGTGCAGGTGCAAGATTTTTATGCTTTATGTGAAGCAGTCCAGAAGTAACTCTAGTGGACAATGAAAGTTAAAGACGTGCATTCTAATCCCTAAATAACCACCAAAAACTAATGCAAAGAGGCATAACTAAAAAGCCAATAAATGAATTAAAATAAAATTCTAAAATGTTCAATTAACTCAAAAGAAGGAAGGAAAGGAGAAACAGAGGAACAAAAAGTAGATGGGACCAAAAGAAAACAAATAGAAAATAATAGGCCTAAATTCAACCATAACAATAATATATTAAATATTAATGGACTGAACATTCCAATTAAAAAACAGAGATTGTCATAATGGATCAAAAAGCAAGACCTAAACACACAGTGTCTACAAGAGATGCATTATAAATATAAAGACAGATAGGTTGAAAGCAAAGTAATAGAAAAAGACACATATGCAAACAGTAAGCATAGTAAGGCCAAGCAGCAATAATATCAGATGAAGTTGACTTCATAATGATAAAATTATCAGTTTATCAGGAAGACATAACAATTATATATGTGTGTGGACCTAATTACAGAGCTTCCAAATACATACAATGAGGAAGTTGCATGTGACGTTTTACTATCCTACATGAGAGAAAAGATAGTAGGAAGTGTTGGTGGCAGGTGGAGGGAGGCACTGTGTGTAGGCAAGCACGAGTGAGGCATTCCACCTCCCCGGACAGGGGAAAACCTGGCTCATTTCCTATAACCATTATGAACAAGACGGTCCTATGTTTTTAGCTACTCTTTGATACGATTTCCACTACAACCTGGGCATCATATAGAAATAATTCATTGGATCATGTGAATAATTGAATACTATATTGATATTCAATAATATGAGTTTGGAATCAACAGACTTTCCCGAGGCCTTTGAAAACTTGCTCTCTACCTGCCATTATGCTGCATGCTATAAGCTCTCTGACTTCAAAAAGCTTAAAATATATTTGGGGAGATAAGTCAGAATGGCAAAAAAGGAATTCCTAACCATATAAGGCACAACTGAAGTTTCAAATAACTAGTGCAGACACAAAGTCACCCTGGTAAGAGTAGGATGACTCTTAAGAATGAGTAGGATTCAGAAAGGAGTGGGGTAAAGGATTCCAGGGGTGGGAGTACTGTGAGCAAAGTTTCAAAGACAATGATCTTGGCTTTCCAGGAAACAAAGAGCGTAGCAGACTGGCTGGAAGGGAGCTTCAGATAATAATCCTACCCTCCAGATGAACAGAGCAGATCAAGACCTAAGGTTATTGTTGGCTCAGTGTTTCACCATTCAAAAAACAATGTAGGCATTTGGATTAAAGCTATGCAAACAATGATCAGGGACTGTGGGCCAGATGTACCCTACAGGAGGTGGAAAGAAAGCAGAAATCCCTCCTCATTTCATGCGGGGAAGATATCTTTTTTATGCCAAGCAGAGCCCCCAAAATGGTATACATAGCCAAGGCCTCCGTGGTTGGTGTGATGGATGTCCCAGGCAAGCGAGGGCAAAGGGCTCCTTCCTTCTCTTTGAAACAAAGGAGAATGATTTGCCCCAAGCAGAAGCAGGCAGGGGATAAGGATTTAGCAGCCACTTAAACAAATGAAGGAACACTGTCACCCTGCCCCATCCTATGGAGATCCTTCTCTTTATTTGATGTTCCCTGAGCACTTTCGTACAGTCTCTACCTCTCTAGCAGGCACTTGCTTATCTAACATCTTGGGATTTTTCTTCTCTTTCTTTTGGACATGCATACCTTGGTGTCATATGACAATAAGCTCCCCAAAGTAAGAGGTTGCTTCCTCTTCCCCTTCAGGCATCCCTAGGGTTCAGGATGCTGCAATGCCATGAATGAGTGTGCAGTTAATTCCTGTGGAACGAATCTGGAGAAACCTGCCTCTACGGGAGCTTTTACTCCCCAGGCCTCCATGCACGGGCTGACCGGGCATGGGTTGAGATAACCAACTATTCATCAGACACTCTGAAAGAGGGGTCCACTGATAAACTGGCCCCTGCTGTGTTGTTCAGTGTCTGTAACTCTGAGAGCACAACTGATTTCTCCTATCTCGCTAGAGAAATTCCGTGGTGCAAGAGAAGAGACCTAGCATTGAGCCAGACCCAGCTTTGTAAAAAGTATAATGCAGGACCAGAGGATGTTACGGATCAAAGCATTAATAGATAAAAAAAGAGGAGGCTACCATGCAAGGGAGGAACCAAGCAAAAACTATGCACTTGACTATGCAACTTTCAAAAGAACATTTCTAATCCATCATTGGAACATAGAAGCTACAGAGTTATTGAGTATCTGCATTCACGAGGCACTAAGCTAGGGTCTAGCCTCGGAAGCTGCTAAATACTTAAAAGCTGGACTTGGAAGAACGAGGAGGATTGGCCTTCCAGGCCAGGTGATATGGCAGACTAAGAAGGTTTTAACAAAAGTGTTTTAAAATGCATAGATGAGCTCCCAAGAAAGAGAAGTTCTCACTTTCAAAATGCAGAGGAAAGTTTTAAAAAAGCAAACTAGAAAACACATGAGCTGATGTTGTACCTCTCTAGGGGAGAGGCTGGAAGAAAGAGGACTATATAACATGGGGATCTGGGACAATGCTTCTCAAACTCTAATGTGCACATGAATCACCTGGGATCTTGTTAGGAGGAAAATTCCGATGCTATGGGTCTGAGTGGGACTGAGATTCCGCATTTCTAGTAATCTCCAAGGCACTGCTGATGCTGCTGTTTCAAGGACTGCTTTTAGGATCTCAGCAGCACTGGGTTTTAAAGTAAATATTTAGCCTGCATATTCGACCTCAACAAGGCTTTGGGACTGATAGAGATATGGAGCTGGAAACTGAAATTCCTGCACTGAGCTGGGACTCTGATAGAGCTACCAACTCAGGTAAAAGAGAGACAAGAAAAATCCACCCGTCAGTACAAAGATATCACTAGAAAGTTCTTCTGTTCCTGGTTGGACTCCTGGTAAAGAAATAAAGTCTCCCCTGAAACACAGGAACTCTAGGCCTGTATCTTGGATGGATGAAAGCTTCAGATTCACCTGTGTGGTCTAGAAAATCCTAAATTCAGGAATTAACGTAAAAACCTGGTCTTCAGCCAGTGATACCCATAGAGTCCTTGGCAGGAACAGAGGCAACCATTAGAAGGATGCTCTCAAAATTCATGCCACAAAAACTTTCACACACACACACACAGTCTCTTGTGAGCGCCATGGAGTTGATTCCAACTCCTAGTGACCCTGTGTAAAGCAGAATTGAGCCCTGCCCAGTCTTTTTGCACCATCCTCTCACCTTCCAGCTCCATCAGACAATGCTCCGCTGTTATTCACAGGGTTTTCAAGGCCAGTGTTTTTGGAAGTCGGTGGCCAGGTCCTTCTTCCTAGTCTGTCTAGTCTGGAAGCTCCACTGAAACCTGTCCACCATGGATAACCATGCTGGTATTTGAAATACCAGTGGCATAACTTTCAGTATCACAGCAACATGCAGCCACCACAGTATGACAACCAACAGACGGGTGTTGTGGTTGTCTGAGCAGGAAGGAACCCCAGCCACAGTGGTGAGAGCAGTGAATCTTAACCACCAGACCACCAGGGCTGGCTGCACAAACTCTATTAGAGCACAAATGAAAAAATAATGACAAAATACATAAGGAAATAACCCACCATTTGCAAGAATAAGAAGACAAAATAAAATGGACAATTAGACTAGATGGAATAGAACGGCAATCTGAAAGAGAATGTAAAAGAAATACGTTTGAAATGATTAAATACAAACCCCAAAAAAGGCAAAACCCCAAGAGAAGAACAGGGCACTATGGAAAAAGAAAAAAAGATTTGACAAAAATTTTTCTAAAAACAAATAAATGTCATCCTTAAGATTAAAATGCAATTTACAGTTTAACTGCAGATTAGCAAAACTGAAGAGAGAATCTGTGGATTGCAAAATAGGTCATTGTAATTTGTAATTGTGAAGTAGATATAAACAGATTACCCATTATGAAGCCAGAGATGTAAAGAGAGAGAAAATATTAAAAAATATTAAGAGAAATAGAAGATAGAAAAGAAGGACCAATATTTAATTGAAGTTTAAGTTTTGGGAGAATGAAAAGAATTCATATTTGAAGATATGGAGACATCAGTTCCAGGCAAGACAGAGAAAAATAAATCTATACCAACATGACCTGTGGTCAAGCTCCAGAAAACATGCAGTCATACACTCACACAATTTTTTTAAAAAACCAAAAAACTTAAAAGCAGCCAAAGGAAAAAGTGAGAAAGAGAGAAAAAGAAAAAACAGAGAGAGAGAGGGAAGGGAAGAGAAGAGAAAAAACCGAATTATACAAAGGACAACAATTAGCCTGACTGAAGATTTCTCAACAGCTGCAATAGACACTAGAAGACAATGGAATAATATTTCCAACCGATGAGGGAAAATAATCTTAACCTAGAATCTACACAGGGCTAAACTTTTAAACAAAGTAGAGATGAAATAAAGATATAGTCAAAGACTGAGAGAATATACTACTCAATGAAAAGGATGTACTTTAAGAAGGAAACTGAAACCAAATGGAAGAAGTATTGAGATCGGAATCAATGACAACATAACCGTAGGCAGGCGAGATAAGGGTAAGGGAGTTGGAGGGATTTCTGGTGAAAGAAATTGTTGAAATGCACCCACTTTGTCCCTCAGGGAGCTCTCTGCTGGGACGGTGGGATGTCTGCCTGGCTACAGCAGACAGTTCCTCTGGTGGCTAAGGGTGAGATAAAGATAATAAAGGCAGAAGCTCTCTTCTCTTACTCAGCTGCGTTTTTTTATAGTACTTTTCACTACCTGACATTATACACTTTGTTTTATTTGTTTCTCCACTTTTTCTCCTATTGAATTTAAATTCCATGAGAGCAGGGACTTTCCTGTGTTCCTCAGCCTGACACACAGTTGGGGCTCAAGTATTATTGAACACAACAAAGGGAACCAGGCTGCGCAGAAAGGCTTGCAGTGTGTGGAGTTGAGACTTTCTTCTCTGGGAAACAGGTGGTATGGGGTAGAGATTAGCATGTTCGAGCATCTACCCAGTTGTGGGATACACACGACTCATGTTATCTCATTTTATATGGGCTGTGGAATAACAAAAGCCATATGCTTGTGATCAAAATGAATTGGTCTTTCAATCTGATTTAAAATATAAGCTGAACATTTTTTCATCTCATTTTACTGCCTGTTTCCAAGGGAGACAAAGGCTATGATCTTATGTCCAGTGTAATATCATATGTCCAACTGAGGCAGTAGAGATAAGATCCTGCTCTGTGTTCTTGGGTAAAGCTTTCACACTCTGAATATATCCACATGCCATACCGCTTAATCATCTAGTAATTCCAGTTTTCTAACACCTACCTATGTGGACCCCAGGCTACAGGAACCCAGAAATTCCGGTTCTAACAATGAATCACTGAAAGTCAGAAGGCCCCATCTTGAGCTCGCAGCCAGCCCCACCTCCTTGTCAGCAGGCTCCCCCATGCTGTGTGTTCTCAGCTGCACCGTGAGGACACCCTCCTTAGGCCCTCTCAGGCTCACTGCTGTAGAGATGTCAAAGCTAGGCAGCCTCCAGTTCTCACCATCCGTGCCCACCCTGTCCCCACCAGCAGCCCTGCAGCCACTGGATGCGCACCGACCAGAATGGTTCTTCTAATGAATGGTTTTGGACACTGTGTCCTCACGCAAGGTCCTGATGGCATGAGGTAACCCTGTAAACACAGAACAGAGGGCAAAGAGCAAAAACGATTTCCCTTCCTCACCTACAGCCAGCACAAAAATGGAGAAGATCTTTTGGAGAACAGCCTTTTGTAGCCAGTCAGCCACGCAGAAAATTCACTACTTACACATCTACAGGATGAAGAAACAATCAGAATCATCCTGATTGAGCAGCACACAAAGCATGGCCCCACGCCCTGCCCCGATACACATGTTCTCGCCTTCTCTGATGGAATCCCATTTGTGGTCCATTGCATGCATTCCTCAGTACCTGCAATCTCATCTTCTCCACTTGCTTCCTTCCTGGGGTTGACACAAGCTCAAAACCACACAAACAAACACACAGAATCTTCTTCTCGTCTTCTCTTTACCATCTTCTTTCTCTGCTTTCTTACTTGCCCTAAACCCCTGCCAAAATGGCCTCTGCTTCTAAACATCTGAATTGCTCTCCTGACAGCCCCCAATAGCAGCCCAGTCATCTTACCTAATGGCCTTTTCTTAGTCCTTTTAATGTAGCTGTTTGTCTTTTCTCCTAAATAGTAAGCTCCTTAAGTACAAGGAGCACATGTTGGTCTTCCTTGCTAACCCAGAGCTTTATACATAGTAGGTACTCAATAATTGCTAGAAGGAAGGGAGGGAGGGAAAGAGGGACTGGTTTGGGAAATGATGTCATTGCCTATAGTATTCTTGCAAAGGAGCGAATCTCTGACCTTATGGACCTCGGAGAGCTTTTAAAGGATCTGCTTTCAGACAAGTCTGAGGATGTGAAAGCAATGTGGTTTCCAGTTCTGTTATCTCATCGTTCCTAGGTTGATTCAACTGGCTGAAGAGCAACTGTCCTCTTTCCTCCCTCACTAAGTGTATTCGTATAAGAGGTCCTGCTGTCGCTCTCGGCCACTCTTCTTGTCTATAATTCACCCGGCCTTGTAACACAGGTCATAGCAGATTCTACTGTATCTGGCAAAGAAGGGAAATGTTAGCTGGAATGTTCTTCCATGTTCTCAAGAAAGTGAGAAATTGGCAAGCACCTAATGTATTCTCAGCATTGAGCGGAGTGAATGGGAAAAGGTAGGTAGAAGACACAGACACTCTTGTTTTGACAACATTAAAACCACAAAATAATTTATGAACCCTATAGAAAACTGTTAATCAGCACAGGAATCACCTAGACGGGCGAGAACATGGTTGATAGGAGAACCCCACGGAGGGGGTGGGGTTGGAAGCTTGTCCTTGTGCAATGTGGATGTGGTAGCAATTTCCTGAGAACCTTGGGTCTCAGGTCTGTGGCAGGCAAACTGGAGTGGAGTTGACACACACACCGAAAGGGGCTGACATGTATGGCTGGCTCTGGTGATAAGAGTGGTTATATTTAGTCCTGAGCTCAAGTTAAACATGGGGCCGCCTGAAATATGCATGAAGAGAGCGCCAAGAACAAACACAAGCGCACAGCCAGTAAAAATAAAAGAGCAAAGTACAAGACTCCAAAGAATAAATATGCACAGGCTCCAGGCCGAGATAGGATGGGGCAGGTGGAGCTGGTCACTGTGGCCTGGTCCACAGAAATGGGGTCCACCGCACGGGGGCCTTTCCCACTATTAAATGCTCACGGCACCTACAATGAATCATCCAGAACCCGCCTTCATTCACCATCTGCTCCCCAGCCGCTTCACTTACTGACAGCAGCCCTCGCTTAAGAAAAGGCCATGAAACCTCGGAAAAGTCACAATTTCCCTGGGCCCCAGTTTCTTCATCTGTAAAATGAGGGGTTTGAGCCACATAATACCCAAATTCCCCACTGGCTTTAGGAGTTTTCCAGCTCCGCTTGCTAACTACCTGGGAAGACCAAAAGACACCTCCTTTGTTTTCAAAACACTGTTGACATAGTGACCCGACTGACTGTTATCTTTATCATGTCCTTTAAGAGATCAATTGAGCAAAGAACACTCTTTTTTTTTTTTCAGGGCTAGAGTTGATCCACTTTAAAGTTTAACAGCTAAACCACTAAAGGAAAATGTTACGCTGTGTAGCAGCACCCCACTGGGCTGGCAGCCTGCAGGGCACCTTCTGGCAAACCAGAAAAAGGAGCCCCCTCCAGGTAGGTTCTGAGGGCCCTCAGAGGGGTGAGGGGAGGTCAGGCTGCATTTCCCCACCACCACGCCCCCTCTCCCCACGGCTGGCACTGCTGTCCAGGGAGAACCTGCACGGTTGTCTGCAGCGTCTGCAGCCGTGGGTGAAAGTCAGGAAAGTTCATATCCTTGATTCCTGAGTCTTTTCCCTGCTTACCTCATATCATCTTCATCTCCACCCTAGGACTCTTCTGCTTTCTTCTTCATGCACCAAACGTTCTCTCGGATGTGTGTATTTAGTGTGGTAACCTGCAAATTCACAAAACCCTGCAGTTTCTCATTCTCTACTTAGGGGCTCACCCATAGTGGGTATTCAATAAATGTTGTCGAGTGAATAAATGAATGAAGAACAGTCTCACGGTGGTTCTGAACTGTTTTAGAATCATGGATTGCTTTGAAACCTGATGGAAGCCAAGGACATTTTCTCGCCAAAATGTACATGAACAAACATGCAAAATCTTGCCTACGGTTCGGGAGGGATTACCAACCTCTAGCTGCAAGGGCTTCAGATATTAAGCTAGGATGAAAAAGTTTGAGTCCTTTAAAAAAAAGAGAAGTGGAAAAAGGAACTAGGAACTGACACTCACCAAGAGCCTAAGGCTTTGACTTGTAATCTTCTTTAATCCTTAAAACCACTCTCTAAAATAGATATTACTGTCTCCGCTCCACAGATGAGGAAAACAAAGTTTAAATAGCTTTCCCCCTGCAAACTATCAGACTGCGTAGCCAACCCAAGTCTCTTACTCCCAAACTCGTGTTCTTTCTGCTGTATCAGTCTGCCTCCAAATAGTATAGATCCTCGGGATTCCTCACACAGTCATTCCCATTGATTGCATTTTGATGGATGAGGCCCACTAAAGAACTATGATCTAAGCCTAGTAAAAAAGAAATACATTTTAAATATAGTCATACATTTGGATTAGACAACTTTATAAATGATTTCTATAGAGTTCTAGAGAAATCTATAAAATGATTTCTAAACTGTAACTTGCACATAATATTTTGCTTGAATTCTTAGACTAACGGGTACAGAAAAATGAAAGCAACATGTCAGCGAAACAGAACCCCGCCTCGGAGGAACAGAATGTTGTGCTGTCCCCCTTCCCAGCCTGAGAAGAAAGCAAAGCACAAGACAAGTGTCTTGACTTTAGCATCCGTAGCTCAATCTTACTCACACTGTGGTTCTGATTATAAACTTTGGGGTCAGAAAGGCCTAGGTTTGAGTTTTGGCTTCTTTGCTGGTAGATAAGAGATCTTGGGAAGTTACTTAATTTCAAAAAGTCTCAGTTGCTTCATCCATAAATGAGGATAATCATAAGCCCATCTCAGGGTGTTTGTCAGAGGGATTAAGGAATAATGCATTTAAAATTCGTAGCACAACGCCCTGCATGTGGGAAATGTATAATAAATGTTAGCTATTATTTTCTTGCTTCACCATCTTTGTCTATGTCTACATTATTCCCCAATGAGCTGACATGAACAGAATGATGGCCCTGAGTCAAAGGGACCTGGCAGTTCCTTAGAAAATTAAACATAAATTTACCATACAACAGAGAAATTCCACTCCTAGTTGTCTACCCAAAAGAAATGAAAACATATGTCCACATAAATACTTGTAGGCAAAGGTTCATAGCAACACTATTATAATAGCCCCAAAGTGGAAACCAACCAAAGGTCCATCAACAGGTGTTTGGATAAACAGACTGATACATCATACAACAGAATACTATTCAGCAGAAAAAGCAGGAGCTTTTTTTTTTTTTTTTGTACAGGCTACAACATGAAGGAATCTCAAAATAAATACACTGAATGAAAGAAGCCACACACAGAAAAGAATATATATTGCATGATTATTTATATAAAATTCCAGAAAATTCAAACTAATCAGTAGTGTTGCAGATCAGCTGTTGCTTAGGGCAGGGGTAGGAGAAGGAGGAAGCACGAGAAAACTTTTGGGGTTGATGAATATGCTCACTCTATTGTCATGATGGTCTTATGGGTACATACCTATGTCAAAACTTATCAAGTTGTATATTTTAAATAAGTGCAGTTTACTGTATGTTAATTATACCCCAATAAAGCTGGTTAAAAAATGTTTTAAAACTATAATGGCTTTCATTACTTTTAGAATAATATCCATCCTCTTTATGATGTATTACATATTATTTTCCTTTTTTTCTTGAAATCTCCCTTCTCTCTTATTAAATGGTAAATTTCTTCTTGGGAGAGGCCAAGTTTGGTTCACCATTGGATCCCAGTACACAATACAGTGCCTGGTACAAAGGCAAATTGTTAATGAATGAATAAGGAATAGAAAATTGTTAAAGGCCAGAGAGTAATACGGAAAATACGTAGTATCCTATACTATATTACACCAGAGAGGGAGAAAGAGCAGTGGGATTGAATTGTCACAAAAGCCTTCACAGGAAGGTAAAGCACAGTGTCCTGAAGGGTAGTGAGGGTATAAAAAGGAGCCTGCAGAGAAAGTGACAGCTGGAGCAAAAGTAAAGATATGATGGGGACGTGAGTTTGTTTGGGACTTAGGTACGAAAAGTTGGCTCATCTAGATAGTGAAAAGCCTGAATTCCCCATCCCAGAGGCAGTATTTAGGACACGCGGGATGGACTGGTAAGACTGAAGGAAAGCGTGCTAGTGAGGAAGTCCGATGGAGAATGGTGATAGACAGGAAGTGATAGACATTTCAAGGACAAACCTTGCAGGACTTTGGATTCACTTAGGACTCTTCTCACAGTCATCCTGAAAGGTACCATGAAAGTCAAGCCACTGGACCAACTTCCCAGGCCAGCTCCAGGCCACCACTCTGCCCTCCTCATCACCTTCATGGTAATACATTACACAACCCAGCAGTGATATTGTCCAAGAGCTTTCACATGTGTTTTCCCTGGGATTACCCCATGCAAGAAGAAGGCAATTGCCTCGGGGTGCTTGGCCTTCGTTTGGGGCTTCAGAAAAAGCCAGTCCATTGAGAACCAAGTGTGGGTGTCTTTAGACACACTTGTTCCGTCGCTTCACTTTCCACATCCTCTAAGGCCCTTGGAATCCAGCATCTCTTCTAAACTCAGCAGGAAGTAGTCAAAGGGCCTGCCTTTGTTGTGAAGGGAGCAGAGAGGAACTCTCTTTCAAAGCAACTGAAAAGGTACTGTTTACCTTTCATTCAACGCTAAAGCCAAATAGAATGTGTTTGTTCTCTGCTGAATGCAGACGGATGGAGAGTTTGTATTTGGACCTCATGAATGGGACAGAGTAAATGTTCTCTCTGCCTCAGGTCCACAGCAGGACATTTAGATAGTGCTTAAAGTTTACCAAGTACTTTCACAGACATTCTCTCATTTGATCCCCAGGTCAGCCCTGTGATGAAAGTGGGGATACTATGGTTTCCATATCACAGATGACCCAACGCCCTGGAGCTAGGAGGCAGGGGCTCAATAGATGTTTTCTTAATAAGGTTATGAAGGCTAAGCGACTTGCCCAGGTCACAGAGCTAGGTTAATCAATGGTCTCCTCCTGCCCCCATAGATGATCCTTAAACACAGAGCAAATCTCTACTGCACACAGCTGTTCCGTGGATTTGGGTATCCCTTGGTCACAGGCCCTGTATTTGCAATGCTGTCACTCCTTGCCAGCACACAGGGAGATAAGAAATAATAAGGAGTACCGATTATTGAACACACATAAAGTGCCAGATGCTTCCATTCGGCATCTCATTTAATCTTCACAACAACTCTAAGGAGTAGGTTATGTTCTCTTCTTCTTGCAGACGATGAATGTAGGGCTCAGCAGGGTGAACTAACTTACCCAAAGTCGCTAGCTGTGCAAACAGCCAAGAAGGAAGACTCAGGATTCAAACCAGACCTTCTGGTTCTAATTCCTCTTCTCTTTCCATGTGCCACGATGGCTTTTAATCTTGGAATTCTCTTAGGGTCTGTCCTATCAGCCATCACCCCATTCCAGGTGCCCCACCCCACCGTCATAATGCATACACACACTAGGGGATTACAAGTGTTTTAAAGCAAGAAAAATCTCCCCAACCTTAATATCTGGTTGAGTCTTTAAATTTAGCAAAACACTTCAGGTTTTCCTGTCTTCCTCTCAGATTGCCATTGTTAAACATTAAGGAAAGGCCAGTCTTGTATGAGCTGAAATCGCTAGTAATGCCCAAAACAATGAACCCCAACAGGAACTCACATTGTAAAACAGACCCAATAATGGGAAACACATTTATGTTCCCCGACTACCACAAAGAGAACAGAGAAAAGGAGATGTGGTTTTTGTTCGGAGCAGCTGGGTTTCTGGAAACTCATCATCCATCAAAACACTGGACAGAAAAAGCGAGCGAAGGCAGGCCCTCCCTCGTGGTCAGAGCGGACAGGTAGGGCAGACGGTGGGAGGGGTTTTGCCTCATCAAAGAGGTTCACAGACTGAAGAGCTTGAGAGACTCGGTGCTCACAGCAACTGCAGAGAGAGGGGTTGCTGGGCAAATATCAGCCCTTAGCTCTTGTAGAGAGGCCCCTGGGATGTTGCCTAACTCAGCACTTAGAATGGGGGTGAGATCCTCTGCCATCGGAAACTCAACTGGCTGCTTGGACTCGTTATGAGAGTCCACAGTGATCCTCAATGTCCATAATGTAATTGGATATTATTTTAGGAATTGGAGCTTGTCAAGAAATATCCCAGCTCATTTTTCCATTTTCCTTAATGCCTCGTCCGCTATTTGTAATATTCTCTGACAAAGCTTTTAAATTGCCAATAATTGCTACTGTCATTGTCATTATTAAACAGTTAACTTATAACAAGTATTAATAATTGTTGAAGCTAGCTGATGGGTATGTGGAGTACCATAATTTTAAAAGAGGTTTTTTTCTGCATTTGAATGATAAATAATATTTAAAACTCATTAGCATCCTCCCTTAAAACTTAAGGAAAAATATCTGTCTTTCAAAAAAATAATTATTTTTAAAGTCTTAAGTTGTTTTATAAACTTTTTTTTTTGGTGAGGAAGATTGACCCTGAGCTAACATCTGTTGCCAATCTTCCTCTTTTTGCTTGAGGAAGATTGTCACTGAGCTAACATCTGTGCCAATTTTCCTCTATTTTGTATGTGGGATGTGGCCACAGCATGGCTTGATGAGAAGTGTGTAGGTTTGCGCCTAGGATCTGAACCAGCGAACCCCAGGCCACCAAAGCAGAGCATGCAAACTTAACCACTATACCACCAAGCCGGCCCCCAAACATTCTTTATATGGATGTTGTGCCTTTTCGTTTTGTAGTCCCCTGATGTCCTTGTATCTGTATCTGACACTCAGCAAATGTCTTCTGGTAGATTACGCTCTCTAGAACACTCAAGAACTTACGTTCTGTTTCCTTAAATGTGTGCTTTGCTCTATTGGCCAGATGTGATAGTCTCCTGACTGCTGGTGAGAGGTGAATCCAGATCTGTTTTCTGACAGATTGGCGTTGGCACACTCGTAATAGCCACTCGGTACCCACTGGTTTCTCCATGACGACTTCAAAGAACGATGAGATCCTGGATCTTCAGGACTATGGGGGCAACATCGCAGGACTTCCCTTGTTAAACGTGCGGTGGCCCATTGTACTCACAGCAGAGATGAGGCAAACTTCAAGTAGCACCAAATGCCATTTTCTCAGAATCCACAAGGCTGTAGAAATTTTCAAGTTCTAGCTGATCCAATCCTGTCACTTCCGGGGCCCACCTCATGAGTGTCTGCTCTGATGATGCACAATTGCCCAAGCTGAAAGTGAACCAGTGTGGAATAGATAAGTATCTAAACTGGAATGAAGAAGTAAATGAGGCTATTTACCCTAAAAAACGGAAGAAATTCTGTGAAATCTTAAACCACATTTCATACACTTTTCAACTGGCCCATTTGCTAGTTGCATGCATATGTAGCTATGATTATTGCCAAAAAATATACTGATACATGCAACATCATTCTACCATCAAATGCAAAGGCAATGCCACAAATGTACTTAATGCATAACTGTGGTGGCCAGCAGCAGACATACATGTCTCACAGCAATGCTGTGGGCTTCGAGGAAGACTCTGTCATGCCATCAGTGTCTGGAGCAGGCCAAACTGGCCTTCACTGTGTTTGTCTCCCCTCAAAAACATTATACATTGTCTGTGTGTATATTTCTTACAAGCTGAATTGTGTCCCCTAACAATTCATGTGTTGAAGTCCTGACTCCCCAATACCTCGGAAGGTGACCTTATTTAGAAATAGAGTTGTTGCAGATGTAATTAAGATGAGGTCATACTGGGAGAGGGCGGGACCCTAATGCAATAGGACTGGTGTCCTCATAAAAAGGAGAAATGTGGAGACAGATTCACACACAAGGAAAACACCATGTGAACGTGAAGGAGGAGATCGGGCTGATGCATCGACAAGCCCAAGGACGCCAGAGTGCCAGCTAACCACCAGGAGCTGGGAGGGGCCCGGGCCAGCTGTCCCCCTCGCAGCCTCGGAAGGAACCAACCCTACTGATACCTTGAACTTGGACTTCTAACCTCCAGAACTGTGAGAAAATAAATTTCTGTTAAGTCACCCAGCTTGTATTACCTTGTTGCAGTGACCCTAGCAAACTAATACAAAATACGTCTATAAATCTATAAATCACCAGGGACTCAAGAACTCGAAACGTGAGGAAATACAAATTTGAATCTAGTTCCAGTGGCAGACCTCTGCCCACAGCCCTGGCTCCTTATTGCTTCTAGAACTACCAGCTCACAGCTGTCAAATTTAGCCTAATAAAGTGATAAGTGTGGGAAGGACTAAAGGAAAAAATTGTTCATGTGGTACCAAGTAATCTTCAGATTACTTCAAAATGGCATTTGGTGCTACTTGAAGTTTGCCTCATCTCTGCTGTGAGTAATCTGTTTACCCATGGCAAGAGCAAATCTTAGTTCAAGTAATTACTAACATCATCATCTTCTTGACCAATTAACCAATACTATGCTATGTGGATATACTACAAATAGGATATTTGCTTGTTCCAGCCCAGACTCAGGTGAACCTGACCACTGGCCATAGGGACAATGGGGTAGATAGGAAGATTCTGAACAGAATGAGAAGCCAATACCCTTCCACCTCCTCTCCAGTAAGAGTTTTCACAGCACCATGGGAATCTCAGCATGAGAACACAAACACACACTTCAACGGAAGTTCAGAGGGCTCTTTCCAATATCGGAAGTGAACACTTTATCCTTTTAGGTGTATTTAGGAATGCCTTTCTCTTTAAAATTTGTGTACGGACTCAAATACCATTGTAAATCTAAAAACCTGTATTTGACTCTCAAATGAACATTTAACATTTTGGGGACCTTGGAGAGTTTGTTCCTAAGCACTGTCATATACAAACCAGACAAATATTTCCCCTTGGGATTCTTGTGAAAAATCTCATAACATTAGATCTTGACCTAAGAACCAATGTCAAATTTATTTTCCCTGATGGATTCATTTATAGAAAGACAAAGTTCCAACTTCAGCATTTGGCATTTCAAGGCAAAATTAGAGGAACTCTTTTATTTGAGCACAAGACCACCAAGTAATAGCAAGCACTCTGACTTTCTTGGGGTGGTGTTTTCCAACTTTCCTCTGTGTGTGGATTTAGTGGGATGATGGAGAAGGTTGGTGGGGAGATAAAACTCCTTTTCTGGGTATTCTAGAATGAAAGCATATAGGCTTATAATTGGCCTGCTGTGCTATTTGAAACTTACACATGAGGAAAATAGGGGAGCATATATGTATAAATATAAAAGTCCTTGATTTGGGAAAAAATTTATTATTTAGAGATGATTTGTGCTCTTTGCTGAATTCTGAACTTGAATAGTCTTCCACTCCCTAAACGCTGAGTATTGGAAAGCAAAATTACATATTATTAATGAAATTTTACAACGCAGAAACAAAAATTACCCTTAATTTCACCACTCAGAAACAGCATGGAATATTTCTTTTCTATATTATTCTCATCCCGACCTTCTTGAACTGTAATTATACCAAAAAGTTAGCTTTTTTTTTTCTGTATGTTTCTTCCACTAACCATTACTTTGGAATTATTTTCTTATTTCACTTTCTCTTTTTCTTTTCGAAAGCTCACTCTATAACTGATGACAATAGTCGTACCTACAGAGAAGGACCGGAGTCTGAGGTGAGATGGAGACTTCCTTCTTCTTTGTTACACTATTTAAACTTTCAAACAACGTACATGTATATCTTTTCAATCTAGAAAATGCATATGTCTAAAATATCACCTTCACTGGCTGTGTAAGTATATCCTATGGATATACTTAATATATTTAGATATTTCCCATCCTCGGTCATATTCATTTTTCCCAATATTTTACTATAATGCTACAAGTGAGTACCCTTAACATACATGCTCATCTGCCTTACTGATTATTTCCTTTGGCTGGATACCTAGAACTAGAATTATTGGATCAACGAGTGGAAACTTTTAAAGTCTTTTACATATTCAGGCAAATTGTTTTCTAAAAGTTGGCATTAATGTGACCTCCCACCAGCAAAATACACTTGAGCACACCTCACTTGTCCTCTCACTGCTCCACTACCCACCTTTCCTCTCTCTCAAAATACAAGGAGGAGGATGAAGGAGTTAATTTCTGGATAATTGGGTCAAGCAAGTGTCTTGAGTCCTTGGATTCGGTTTGCTTACAAAGAAGAGGTGGGATTTTCATCACCCCCTCTTTAATGTTGCACAGGCACACATGTGCATGTGGGAAATGTGATGTAGAGTGAGACTGATGCCAATTCAAAGAAAATATGCTAGTTGTGATCTCATCTTGCCGCCAGTCATCCTTCCTTTGAAAGTGGCCCACCCTCTTTTCCGTCAGTCTTGTCAGAAGACGTTCTCGTGGGTCCTTCAGGGAACCTCTCTCATGGCTCACATTCACATCACCTTTCTCTGGATCTTATTTGCATTCCCACCAGCAAAATGCACCTGAACCTGAATCTCACCACGTCTCTTATTTCTTCACCAAACAGCTAAGTGGACTCTCCTACCTAATCCCCCTGTTCTTCTTAGTGGTGTAAAACAAACAACAAAAAGCCAAGGGATTGCTTTGGCTACCCAGACCTGGTCGTCTTGCGCTGCTAGTGAAGAAGAGGTGGACAACAACAAAGGATTGAATTCTGTGGGCTCTTGGTAGGACTTACAGTGACTAGAAGAAGAAAAAAATCTGATCTTCCCAGAGCTCTGAAAGCAGAACTGAGTCCTCACCCAGAGTCAGTGTGGCCTCTCACTCTGTCTCCCCCTTACGAGGAAATGTGAGCACTTTCTCACCCTGAATTTTACCACACCTGGAGAGCCATGGTGAACGGCCAATGGTCCATGGAACGTGCTTTACAAACTCCTGCATCAAAGTCTTTCTCAGAAAAGAAAAATGAAGGTAAAGTTCCCCTGTGGAGGAAGATCCAGGCTCCATGCTTGTGGCCACTGTGGTCCCAAAGATGAGAATAATCTGGAATACCCCTGCATCAACTCTACTCTCTTTCCGTGTGTTTTACAGACAATGAAGAAGCACAGGTCAAAGAAACGCAGCAGAGGAGAAAAATGAGAATGAGGTAGAACTGGATTATTCCCATTGTACATCTGAGGAAACTGAGACTTAGTGACACTAAATAACTTGACAAATGCCATCCAGTTGGGAAGTGATTGAACTGCAGTTCAATCCTAAATGTGGCTAATTCTGAAGTCTAGGCCACTCCACTCCACGTGCTGACCTTGGGGACTAGGAACGAATGCAATCTCGCACGTTAGGGTAGAGGACAGAAGGAACACCTGTTAACTCACCTGCATGACCTCACCAGGGAATGTGCCCAGTCTGTTTTGGGGAGATGCTCCCCTTCACACATTCCCCAACAGGGCACTCTAGCACACTAAGATCCAAGGGGAATCATGTGACTGTGAGCAGTGTGACAGATTCCCTGAAATTACCCATGAGAACGTCTCCCGGCTCACCTGTAGCAAAGAAGGGGTGCTACTTTCAAATGAAGGATGACAGGCAGCAAGATGAGACCACAACTTTCATTTGTTGAACTGGCATTAGTCCTGCTTTGCACTATCTCGCCCACCACTTACAAGTGTGTGCATGTGCAACAAAAAGAGAGAGATGCAGTGTTAATCTCCCAGCAGTCTACACAGACTTCCGCTTTCATCACGTCACATTTCCTTTCCACACCACTGTGGTTTGCTGGTCCCCACTTCTGATCCCTTTCCTCTTTCACTCTTCATAAAAATGATGGCAGGAGCTTTAGTGGAACGGGCACAATTGGGCTAATGGGATACCATAAATGCAACTGCAGCAATATTAATTAGTTCAATGTTCAGTAATAGTTGAAGTGGGAAATTAAGTCACTGAATGGCTAATTTGGCCTGAATTATTCAGATAACACTTTGTTTCATTTTACTTACAGAGGTTCAGACACAGAACAAATGCATGCACTGAGATAAATGCAGAGAAGAGAAGGTGTCACCTGAAATGAGCTCTGCTTTCTTGAGGGTTGGAAGACCTCCTCTGAGTACTGACCCCACCCTGCTGAGCTCATAGGCCCTCCTGGCCAGGAGAGCCCGGGGTCAGCAAGAGTTTCCTAAGTAATCTCTCAAGAGAACACATACCATGGAGTGAATCAGAAATGCACCTCCATGTCCCTGTGCAAGTACTAGCCAGTCTTCCCAAGTCTGCCAGGAATAGAGTGACCAACTTGTCCCAGTTTGCCTGGGATTTTCCCAGTTGAGTGTTGAAAGTCTCACATCCTCAGAAATCACTCAGTGCCAAGTGAACTGGGCTGGTTGGTCATCCTAGCCAGGAAAGGAGGGAGGAGCAAGAGACTGCAGTGTCATACCTGCCTCTTTCCCTCTCTACAAAAGTAGGGTGGCCTGTAACACTTGTGGGCCTGCTGTCCCCATCTAGCTGCATGGGGAGGGCACTTATGTCATTTAAGGCTGAGGGTAGGGAGTCCAAAGTTATCCACTGAAATTTTGTGTTACTTCTCTGAACTGAGATGTGTGTATTAACATACATACACAAGTAATACATCATCACTGTAGAAAATCACAAATAAAGATAAGACAAGAAGGGGATCAAAGATACTCATAATCCTATGACCCAACAGTAACCATTTTGAAAATTTTCATGTGTACCCTTGTAGATTATAATGCAGGCATACAGATAGGTATAAATATAGTAACATAGTAAACATACATAGGTATAAATAAGTCCATTTCAGAAAAATATAACAAAAATGAGGCTTTGATCACTCAACAGTATGAGTATTTATCTATGGGAATAAGTATAATTTTATGACATCATTTTAAATGGCCACATAATATTCCATAATATGTATGTGCCACGGATTACTCAACCAAATTGATTAGGTAGGACATTTAGGCTGTCTCAGTTTTTCATTGTTATAAACAGTGCTGAAACCAACATGCTTGTTGCTATATCATTGAACACACCCTGTCTTATTTTCTTAGAATAAATATTCAAAAGTGCAATTGCTGGACCAAAGAGATTGCATTGTTTTTAAGTCTTCTGATCGACGCCATAAACATGTCTTCCAGAAAAGCTATCATACCAGCAGTGTCTGAGAAGGGTTATTTCCTTCTTCCTTGAAGAGCCTAGGTTTGAGTACCGCATGGTCTCTAAGAGGTATCTTAGAAGCTATAAGCAGTGCAACAAGAAGAACTGGATCACTTGAAAAGCAATTAATGTATTTTTAGAATTAGAAAGAATCTTAGAGATCATCCAGCCCCACTTCATCTTCTCCAGGTGAGAAAACTGACCACCAGGGAGGAAAAATGCTTGCCCAGGATCAACGGTACCTAGTGAACAGGCTCCTGCATTACCCTGGGCTCACTTCATGAGGGACTAGAACGTGGGTGGAGCCCCCACTGTGTGGCTGCCTCTTCTTCAAGCCGCAGGATCAGAGCAGAGTGAAATGAAGAACAATCAAGTAAGAGTTGTCTATCCTCAGTTCTGAAGAATTCGATTGCCTTATATCAATTTCAAATAGTTTACCCCGGCCACTCTCTGCACCCCCTGAACTCACTTTGTAGATCCACCGTCCCTAACTTATAGCATTTGTGAAAAATGCCCCAACAACACAGATAAACAAATTCAGATTGGGAAGAGTATTGGAATTATTTCTCTAATAGTAAGGATAGAATTAGGCCTTTGTTGGCTTTTCCTGTGATTGCTCTTGGCTGTTTGAGAGATTATTGGTCTGCTGGATACACATACACACACACACACACTTTTTTTTTTCAATGTATTTTGATCAAATAAGATTTTGTTAAATTTAAGTCCTCAGCAGCAAAGATTGCTATTGATAGAAGTTAGAAATAGCCAGCTATTCTATATTCACCGACCTCAGCTAAATGGTAGAAGACAGCTCTTTCGTGGAAACCAATCCCAACAGCTATACTTTGTTACAAATTAGTGTCAGGCATTCCTGTTCAACTCTTATCGACTCATCTTCTAACTTTTATCGACTCATCTTTTAGCGTGAATCTAAATTAGAGGTCAGCAAACTTTTTCTGTAAAAAGCCGGGTAGTAAATATTTCAGGCTTTGTGGGCCATATGGTCTCTGTCACGAGGACTCAACCCTGCCATTGTAGCACAAAAGCAGGGACAATACATAAATGATTGTGGCTGGGTTCCAATAAAATTTTATTTGCAAAAACAGGCGGTGGGCAGGATTTGGCTCTCAGGCTGTCGTTGCGGACCCCAGACTTAAATTATCACTGCTTCATTAAAACAGAGATCGCTGGGCTCCCCCCAAGGTTTCTGATTCACTAGGTCTTGGGAGCGGGCCAAGAATTTGAATTCACAAGTCTTTAGTGATGCTGATGCTGCAGGTAGAAGGCCTTGCTTTGCTCTAGGGCGGTCCCATTAGCCTGAAGTGCTCAATAAATTATTAAACTCACACAGATCATCACATTTTTCTTCTGAGTGACTTCAATGCGTGTGTGTGCTTCTCTTCTCTTGCCTCTTTGGAAGGTAAGAAGGATTAACTTTTCTATCAGTCAAGCTACCCGAGTTCAAGTCAACGGAAGCTTCTCTAGCTAGTGTTTGAAGGAAGGACGCGTTAAGGTATGTTAGAATATTCACAGACTCATTGGAAAAGCTGAAGGAATATGTTCCCAGGTCAGCTTCCAGGAACAGCTCGCAGAACGACACTGCAGGGTGGGCACATACGCACCACCCCTCCTATTTCCTCCCATAGCTCGAGTCCCAGCCAAACGCTTGTGCCAAGTGGGTCTGACTTTCAAAACTCAAGTCTCATGTATGGGCCCTGGGGCAAGGGAGGCTGGGAAATGTTGATTTTTTTGGATTTTATATTTGGGAAGGCAGGCAACTACAGAACTATGAAAACGGAGAGCAGCATTTAGATGATTTGGGGTAGCCATTATGCATATAATCCCATTCCTGGGAAAGAAAACGTACAGTGGGGAACAGAAAGTTATAAAGCAATCAAGCTCCAGCTCTCTGGGTTGTATTTTAAAATAATGGGGTTGGGATGGATAGAGTCAGGGCGGTATAGAAGAGGTAGTATTAATTCTGAATTGATGGTTGCCGAAGCTGAATGATGAGTACGTGGAGATCCATTGTTCAGCTCTTTCTTCTTTAGTGTATGCTTGAAATTTTCCATAATAAAAAGTACAATTTAAAAAGGCATCAAAAGCAGGAAAAGAATGGAGTAAGCAGTGATTTCTGAAGCCTAGATGGTACGCTCTCTCCGTGCAGCACATATGATGTAATAAAAGACCTTTGGATGGGAGTTATTTCCATAGCACAATCAGCGTGTTAACAACATTCCCAAAGGGAAAACAATAAGTGACTTTTTCACTGAAAGTAGGTCAACACAAGGCACTATCACACTCATTGTGTTTGTTTCACCCACGAACACTTGTTACATTCAGTGGAGCAAAACAAAGTCTGAATGACTGGGCGACTATACAGGGTTGCCAGCAAATAAAAATGCAGGGCCTCAGTTAAATCTGAACTTCAGATAAAGAGCAAATATATTTTCTTTACTATGCATGTGTCCCATGCAATATGTGGGACAAGCTTATACTAAAAATGTATTTGTTTATCTGAAATTCAAATTTAAGTGAGTATTCCACATTTTACCTGGCAGCTCTACGTCTATGGCTTATAAAATTTAGGAGAGTCCATCTTCCCCACCCTTCTCCAACTCATGCCACATATTGCGTCGCCTGGAATTAAAGACTTGTCTCCAATAATTATGACTCTCCAGGCATTTCACCATCAACATTCCATATGTTCCTAGAAAGGCGTTCTTCCCTACCCTAGAGAGGTTCAAGCTGGACTGTCAGATGGACCTTCTGGCCCTGAAAGAG
The DNA here is from genome assembly GCF_041296235.1 of Equus asinus. Taxonomy (NCBI): domain Eukaryota; kingdom Metazoa; phylum Chordata; class Mammalia; order Perissodactyla; family Equidae; genus Equus; species Equus asinus. The sequence continues at coordinate 14,601,925 of NC_091816.1, forward strand.
AAGTGGAGAAGGAGAGAAGCGATTTGTCTAAATGTTCCCAAGCGAATGCCTTCTCTCTAAGATGAGGAAGCCAGACTTAGCTGCCCCACAAGGTCTTTTCAATGTCTTTCCAACACGGCTGAGATTAAGATCCCTAAGACATACAGTCATTCCTGCTGCTGCAACCTTTACACACCCAAATGGGCTCCAGAGAATCCGAACTTAAAACGAAACAAAGAAAGAGTGATTTCATGCTGGAAGGCAAGAGACACCTCCTCATCCAACCTAATTCTGTCTCAGTTTGTCACTGCTCGTTCCAAATTGTTAACACCCAGACGATCGAGTTTCTGCAACACGGAGGGCCCTTTCGTCTCATCCTGCCTATTGGTCACTTGACAACTCATTAGCATCTCCAGAGGAAGGAAGTGATCAAACATCGTGAGTCAACATGTTACTTGCCAGAAGTTCTGGTAAAAGGAGTAAGAGGAGTTTAAAGGAAGAGAAATACGTAGAAAATGAGTTTTCGTACATTGTGGGGATTTCCATTCTCCTGCCCCTCTAAACCAGAGGCAAATCAAGAATCAAGACTTATAGTTAGACCTCTGCTGATGGAAGTTTCTAGACAAAGACTAAATTCCTTTTCCTGGAGTCATACGAAGTATCTACCATTCATGCCTTCTACTCTGAGGTTAAACAAATTTTAGAGTCCTAGTGGGGGAAATTCAGCGATTTTAAAAACTGGTGGCAGGATGCAAATGAACTAGGAAGAAGGCAGAATTCTTCATGAGGTTAGAACTGCTTTTGTTCAGAAAAACAATATGAATGGGTGTATTCGATTATAAAAAAAAGTAGTTTCTTGCAGTGTAGGCTGATGATAAATCTAAACAAAGAAGAATTAAATTGCTCGCTTTGCACAGAACAGGATTATTACTATTTTTTTTTTTTAGTGTACCCCTTAAGTGGGGATGACAGGGTCTTAGTGGGTCATAGAAAGGGAGAGAGAGGTGAAGAAATGGTGGCAGAGGAGAAGGTGGATCGAGCAAACATACCAGTAGACAGGCCGCAGAGAGAAGGATAGCCAGAGAGAAACCTCCCATGCCAGGGACAGCTGAGGGATTCTAGGATCTAGCTAGCTAGCTAGCATCTATCTATCTATCTATCTATCTATCTATCTATCTATCTATCTATCTATCTGTCTGGCTGTCTATCTATCTGGCTGTCTGTCTATCTATCTGGCATCCACTTTCAAAAAATACTTATTATGGAAAATTTCAAGCATATACCAAAGTAAATAGACTAGTATAGTAAACCTTGATAAATAAATGGCAAGCGATAGGATATATTGGAGTATATGAGGAAGCCATCTGGTGTAAAACTAATTCAGCCTGACCTTGTTTTTCCAAAAGGGGCTGACGTGGCCATTGAGCATGTATTGTATATCTGCTTTAAGCATTTGCTGTGTCCCAAAGACAAGAACAGTGCCCTTAAGATAAAGATGCAACTTCTGGCATTTTCTTAAGGATGAGCATCTCACCCTGGGCTAGGAATTGATTGCTGTCCTGCTGTAACCGCCTAACTCAAGACAGCAGACCTGCTACCTGCTGTGTCCATCAATCACTGTGTCAACAGGGCAATCTCGTGACTGTTGTAAAAGGGACATTCCAATCACGTGTGATACATGCTCTTTGACTGCATATAACCACTCTGTACACCCTATTTCTTTGGTGCCCTTCCTTCCTTGGGGAGGAAAGGCCCTAGGCTAGTCCTCAGATCTAGCTCATAATAAACTCACCCGAATTTGATTTATAGATTGGTTATGGGTTATTTGCACTGACAACCTCCCATTAACTCACAGCCAATCTTTCATCTAAAATGGACATTTCATCCAGAATGCCCCACCCACTCAACCCTCCCTCATAAATTATTTTGAAGGAAATTCCAGACATCACATTTCACTGGTAAACATTTTAATGTAGCAGTCAATTTTAAGTAGTCGCCTATTCTGTGCTGTACTGTTGTCTCCCTAAGTCAGCCGATATCCTCACTGATGCGGGATCGGTGAGCCAAGGAGTCGAAAGAAAGATTTCTTGGACTCTCAAGGTCTGGTAGCTGTGCTCTTTTATTTAGAGAATAGTGTGGAATAGCATGGGGACAGGACCCATGGGCTGTCAGAGCTGCTGCTGCTGGCACGGGGACAGGACCCATGGGCAGGCAGAGCTGGTGCGTGGGGACAGGACCCACGGGCAGGAAGAGCCGCTGCTGCTGCCACTTCTGCTGCAAACATGGGTGGAGAGTAAGGCTAAATTTAAGGCATAGGTATGTAAGCCATCTTTTTACAAGACAAGAGAAAGAACATGTAAAAAAGTTAAAATGGTATCAGTGCAGGTGGGGTCTGGCCATTGGGTAGTCCCACAACTTTTAGATAAGAATCAAATCGGATTAAGTAAAGGCCAGAAGCCACCACCCTAAATCAGTTACATGAGGTTGCCAGACAGTAACCAACTTAAGTCCTTGCCTTCCCCATTAAGAGTTTCCAGAGATAAGGCCATCCCACCTTCTTCCTGGCACAGAGAGGGAGGCATCTTTACAGATGGAGGTTTCCCTTACAAATGTAAATGTCTCTCAGCAAAGGGCAATCAAACTCAAGTCCTCGGAGCCTGCTTCTCATCTGCAGTTTTAAAATTCACCAGCCTAAAATCCTCATCACTCACTAAAAGTCTGTATGAAGGAAAAGCACATTCCTGTGTGTCTCCTTTACTCTCAATAATCTATGACAGCACTGCTGCATTTTGGACACCAGACGGATGGTAGTTTTGTTACACCAAGCAATTCTGCATCACCAGCTAGGTATCCTACAATTTAACTCAATTCTGACACTATCTACCAGGGGATAGCATCAGATACCACAGGTTAAGGGCTCAGTCCCATGAGATTACCCAGACCCCCAATGCAGATGTCAATCACAAGTCCAAGTTGTCACCTGTGCTTCTGACCAACAGGCTATAAATCAGAGGTTCCCACAAACCCCTCCTCAAGTTTGATTATTTGCTAGAGTGGCTCACAGCACATTTTACTTACTAGATTTCCGGTTTATTATAAAAAGATATAACCAACTCAGGAACAGCCAGATAGAAGAGATGCATAGGTCCTGATACGTGGGGAAGGACTCGGAGCTTCCACCCTCCAGGTGTGCCACCCTCCCAGTACCTCCACGCATTCACCAACCCAGAAGCTGTTGGAACCATCCTTTGGGTTTTTATGGTGGCTTCATTATGTAGGCATGATGATTGAATCATTGGCCATTGGTGATTGAACTCGATATGCAGCCACTCTCCCCTCTCCAGAGGTCTGGGAGGTGGGGCTGAAAGTTCCAACCCTCTAATCACAGGGTCGGTTCCCCTGGCAACCAGCCCCCATCCTTAGTGGCTTTCCAAGAGTCACCTCATTAACGCAAACTCAAGTGTGGTTGAAAGGGGCTTGTTAAGAATAACAAAAGACACCTTTATGACTCTCCTCATTTCTAGGAAATTCCTAGGGTTTTAGGAGCTCTGTGCCAGAAACAGGGACAAAGACCAAATATGTATTTTTTTAATTATAAATCACAATATTACAGTCTGTTACCTACAGGAGCCTCATTAGTGGTGCTCTGGGGAGGGGGAGACATGAGAAAGAAGCAACCAAGTTCCACACTGATAGAGTGCCAGTCAGATTCTGAGCTGCCAGAGCTCAAAGAAACAGGTAGAAACCAAGTGACCATGGGGAAATAAGGTGAGAGAAAGGGTGACTAGGAGAATGCAAACCCATGGAAACCCACAGGCAGATCAGGGCAGGGGTCATAGACGTCCCACAATATTTCTATGGGTGGTGACACAAGCCATTCTCTCAGGATGTTAAATCAAGGTTCCCACCAGAAGCCTCCTGGAGACTCACAGGACACTTCCATTCCGACTACTTGTGTTACACAGTCACTTGAACTTTGAACTTTAGCAAGTTCCTCTTTTTCACCAGCTAATTGTGTACACATTTCAAATGAGGGTAACAACCAACATTTTGCATTATTCAAAGTAGCTTAAAGAAACCAAGGACATTTCAGTTTGTTTTTTCTCTTTAGAACAACGCATTGTTTAAGGAAAATAAAAACAGCCTAGAGCTGAACTCACGTTAGTGTTTCCAAAATAAAATGGTCACAGGAACTCAAAACTCTAAGTTCATTCTCCAGACCAAGGGGCTAGCCTTGCCCTCAGTACTAAGGGGCTAGCCTTGCCCTCAGTACTTCGTTACCTGCTCTCTACGCTTGGCCATCCTCCTGGATTTTTCTACCCTTTCACCAAAGGCCTGTTGTCAGCAGTTTTCAAAAAAAACCTTTTTTTATGTCATTTCTTTCCCAAATTAAAATTCCATGATAAATCCTTTTTTCCCCTCCCCATAAGATTTTCTGACACCCATGAAGAATTTCCTTTTCAAAGTCCTGTCTTCTTACCTCCTCCACTTAAAGCTCCAGTTGACACCTGCCTTCCAGGTAAGACAACACCCTTTAGAGCTCATAATCTTGCCAGTTTAGTCTTGAAATTCTTTTATCCCCGATAAAAATCTTAGCTCACTCAGCACTAGAAGCCATCCTCTCCCCTGAGAATTGAAGTTTGTGTACTTGCTAATGATCCGGTAATGCCCCTGGAGCCTCTTGATGAGAAGGGCCCCACTAAAAGGATCGTCTTCTCTCCCACTCCTGGTTCTCAGACTTGAGTATGCATCAGAATACCCAGAAGGCTTGTCAGAACAGAGACTGCTGGAGTCACTGATTCAGCAGATCTCAGTGGGCCTGAGAACGTGCATTTATACACAAAGATGAAAATGACCTAGTCTCTGGCTTCTAGAAGATTGCAGCCAGATGGATAAATCTCTCCTTTCATCTAGGTAGCACTTTAGAATTTGAAAATTGCTCTCATATTTAATAGATTTTTTTATTTAACTAAACCTCACCACAATCCTAGGAGGGTCTGGATTTAGGGTCAGAAAACCTGTGTTTGAGTTCCAGCTCTAGCAAATATTAGCTCTGTGACTTTGGACAAGTTACTTAAACTCTCAAAGCCTGAGTTATCTACAAAATAGAAATAAAAACCTCCCAGGTAGATAATACCCGTGTTTGTGAAAACACTTTGTGAGCTTCAAAGTACTATACAAATACATAATATTAGAAAAGAAGACAGCCTGTGATCAGTGTCAGAAAGACCGCCAGAGTGTTATGGGAACACGGAGGGAGAAGTGGTGCATTCAGCTAGCGTGAGGAAGGGTTGGATGGGGCAGCCTTGGTGGAAAAAGTGGAGTTTTCGCTGGGCCCTGAAGCTTTTAAGCAAGCAGAGAATTGAGTGGAGAAAGGAGGTATCAAGAGGCGAAGGGTGCATGGGCAGGAAAATGTATGATGTATTAGGAGTTGGAGGGTATAGGAAAATGATTAATCTAATGATACAGCTGAAAGGAGTTTAAAACCACATTACAGAAAGCTTTGAATACCAGGAAAAGGGGTTTGCACATGATTCAGTAGGTAATGGGTAGCCAATTAAAGGTTCTGATCAGCAACTCAACATGCTCAGAAGAAAGCTAAGACTGGTCTGTGCATGAGGGAGATCAGAAGGGGGAGACAAAAATGGAGGCAGGGAGATCTTTACGAGTCTATTTTCCATTTACGAGTCTATTTTCCATAACAGCTCTCCCTATCTTCCCACTCCTGTTCCATATCCACCGCCCCATACAGTGCAGCCTTATAATAAATCCCAATCCTCTGAATCATTATTATCCCCCTCAGAGAGCCCCTTCAAAGTGCTGAGCAGCTCTGCTTTGGTCTAAGCCCTGCCTTCCAGAGCATTCTGGAACACACTTTCCCTCTCCCTCCTAACATTCCTGGCAGCCCTCTTGTCCTCAGTCAGGTTTCTCTTCTTGTTGCTAAGCACACCTGGGTTTTTCAGTCATTTCTCATTTAACAGACTTTTCTGCCATTCTAGTTACCCTTCTTTGGATAGAATTTAGTTTCTCCCATAGAAAGAGAAGCACACAGCATCTCCAAAGGCACTTGGATAATTTAAACAAACTCTTAATGGATGGATTAGGATTAATTCCCTGACCTGCCTCTTTTCCTTACTGGGTAACTTTATTGAGAGCACTTGAGAGAAAGTCAAGTTCACAGTCCAAGTGTTTTCTCACTTGTCTATAGCATCACTTAAACCTTGGAGCCTGGGTCATATTTAAATCCTTCATGTCATTCTGATTTATAATTGAATCTGACACGTTGTCTATTTTCCCCTAAGGGAATTTTATGGGTGCCAGCCCTGAAATTTATACCCTCTTTGCTGCACCCTAAAGTGAGTCACATGACTTGCTTGCATTTTCTCCTTCAATTTTTCTTTCTTCCTTTTTACTGTAATGATAGTTAACCTCTAGACAATCATTGCATTGTTGTTCCTTTCATTTCCATTTTCCTGAGCCTGAAGGGTTAACTGATGTGTGCCCACCTTGGAGACCATTTGTGGGTTCACTAAGCCCACTGTCAGTCCTTTAGTAGCCACATAACAGAAATGCACTGCTAATAAATTCCCCCTTCTCCTAATAACCGGGTCAGTGCTATTCCAGGTTAAGATCATGTTCAACCACACGGTATAAACAAATCCTGTCACCTAATGTTTATATGAAGCTCTGAGGAGTTCAAAATATTTTTAGACATTTCCTTATTAACGTACACAAAACTCACTAGCTTCTCCTCAGTCCCCAAGCCCTGAGAACACTTTCCGATGTGTCTCCTTCACTTTCTCACACTGTATGACACGTGTCTAAGGAAAAATAAGGACAGATTGGATTTTCACTTTGTGTGGAAACACATTTCACTCTGCTTACAAAAGTGAAAGGCCTATCTGAGTTCAGTTGATGAAGCAAGATGTTTTCATATGATAGAGATTTTTCTTTCACGTAGCTTGGCGTGGAGGCCTAGTTAGATTCATTTGCAAAACAATTTTTATTGACTGACTCATTAGAAAGAATGTCATGTGCTGGCGCTTCATCACAAAGCAGGGAATCTTGCCCTTATAGGGCCTTTGGCTCAGATATGGTTCAGGAAAGGAAAAATGGACTTCCCTGGGAAAATTACTGCTTCAGCCAGGACCAGAGGAATGCACGTAAACCTAAGGCAGCTCCCTGCCACTCTTTTCTGTTACCTCTTGTGAGGTTGGAGGAGAAAACTTTGCTCTTAGGGCTCTGAAGAGTAACAATACAAGGAAATGCTGATTTTCCCTTAGAAAAACTAAAATAAGCCAAGAGGGCTATGCCCTCTATTAATTAAAGCTTCAAGAATTTAAAAAAGGTTGGGGGATATATTACAGGAAGTATCCGTATAAATGTGGGCACTATGAAAACAAAGTACGGGTTTACTGAATCATGAAATTTTATAATAGTAGAGGGTTTGAATCTTTCATGAAGTGAATTATTAACAAGGGAAAGACTCTAAAAGAAAAGTTTTACTGGACTGGATATAGTTTTATTTCAGTCTTTAGAGTCCTGACTGCTTCAGAAGGAGAGCAGTTGAAGTATGTTTAAGCCTATTTAAGAGTAAGAGGCAGGGCTGGCCTGGTGGCACAGCAGTTAAGTTCTAATGTTCCACTTTGGTGGCCCAGGGTTCGCCGGTTCGGATCCCAGGTATGGACATGGCACTGCTTGGCAAGCCATGCTGTGGTAGGCATCCCACATAGAAAGTGCAGGAAGATGGGTGCAGAAGTTAGCTCAGGGCCAGTCTTCCTTAGCAAAAAGAGGAGGATTGGCAACAGATGTTAGCTCAGGGCTGATCTTCCTCAAAAAATAAAGAAAAAAAAGAATAAGAGGCATTTCTAATGCCACAAATTTTTCACACCAGAAGAATATAATTATTCTTCTATTCTTACATTATTCTATACATAGTGACATTTTTAAAAGTCTGACATCATGTCTTCAAAACAAAATGTTGAATATGAAATGGTTAAAAACCTCATAATTTTTAAAATAAAAATTGAACTGGAAAACCAAAAGAAAATCAGGAAAATTCTTCTACTTCTTATTTTTTAAGTGACTAATTTCACCGATCTCTATCATGCCCTATTTCTAATGTGCCCACCAGTGATGAGAGGGGCCCTCCTCCCCACCAAAATGTCGCACATACACCTTCTCTCATGCTTACCCTTCTTGGAAGTATTCAGGACCATAAGTGGAGCTATTTTAATAAGAGTGGACAATAGCCTTCAATAGACAAGAAGTCTCAAGTTAGGTAATATATGGTGCCTTACCTCTTTGAGCTGATTTGACAGATTAATGCTACTAGAAGGTGGTTAAGACACAGCCTTCAGTGAAGAAAAATAATGTTCATTCACTGTTCTTCCAAAACCAAGGACAAAACTGTGATAAAGTTTATGGCGGAGAAGACAACCAATATTCAAACTGACTGACAGCAAAAGTCAGAAGAAGGATTTGGCATTTGTTCCGTGATGAATGTGGTGGATGCAGATGAAAAATCCTGAAGGCGAGCAGAGTAGAAGGTGGATGTAAATTAAAGAGAGCCATAGAATGAAGGTACAGTGAAAAGCTAGCCAGCAAAACGCTTTTGTACTTCCAAAGAGGTGGAAAGATGAACCCTGAAGTTGGCTGTCCAAGAGAAGCTTCAGGCTGAGGAGGTCCTCCAAATGCTGGGTCAGGATTTCCAGTCCACCTGAGAACACTCTGGGCTAACCCTAACCCTCAGCTTCTCTCTGGGGGGCTGCTGGTGTTGGCGGGTCATGCTGGTCCCTAGCACACTGGCTCCAGCTGAAGGGTAGAGTGTACATCAAGTTCTGGTGAAGAACTGACCAAAAAATTGTGGCTATTTGGGGGCCAGCCCCGTGGCCAAGTGGTTAAGTTTGCATGCCCAGCTTCAGCAGTCCATGGGTTCGCCGGTTTGGATCCTGGACGCAGACTTGCACATTGCTCATCAAGCCATGCTGTGGTGGCATCCCACATAGAAGAACTAGAATGACTTACAAGAAGAATATACAACTATGTACTGGGGTTTGGGGAGAAAAAAAAAGAGGAAGATTGGCAACAGATGTTAGTTCAGGGCCAATCTTCCTCACCAAAAAGCATTTAAAAAAAGTGGAGATTTGATATCAAAGTGCTGATTCATGAGGGCCTCAGAGGTTTAAAAAAAAAAGGAAAAGAAAGTAGATTAGCGGTTGTTTAGATATGGAGGAGATGGGGGAATAAGGAGGTGATAGCTAAAAGATACTGGATTTCTTTTTGAGTGATGAAAATGTTCTAAAATCAACTATGGTGATGGTTCTGCATATCTGTGAATGTTCACTTTAAATAATTGAATTCTATGGTAAGTGAATTACATATCAATAAAGCTGTTGGGCTTTTTTTTATAGCCTATAAGAAATTAAAGAGAGGGGTCAATGTGGTGTGAGACTAAGTCTTAACCCAGCAATCTCATGCAGCTAGGAGGTAAAGACTGGGTATCACCCACCCCAAAGAGGAAAGGTATTATCAAATGCTAAGTGAAAAACCACAGGAAAACTCAAAATCATTATATTCCATATTTCACGCTTCTTAGGAGAACTGTGCCTTTCTGTTATTCTCTAGATACCACTATTTCCAAAGTTAAACCACCTTGCCCTGTTGGAGCTCACACACTATGGGTGTGAGGAATGTGTCACAGTTTGAACACCTGAAAGGAAGGTATCAGCCATAGAATGGATCACATGGGAGCGTTTTCCACATTTCCCTGAAGAATGGGGGACCAACAGAAGGAGTCAATTATCCTATCCTACCTGGAGAAAGCATTTCTCAGATGAATGAATTGGGAACTAAAAACTGGAGAAGGTTCTTTATTCCTTTACATAATTAGGACATCATTTACAGGAGGTTTACTTCTTGGGTGTCCCCCAAACCTCCTTGCATAGGGCTGGCATTACTGGAAACTTAATGAATTCTTGCTGCTTTTAATTATATTGAATTCCAAGAGGGATCTTAATGGTTAGGCATTTTATGATGGCTGTGCATTCTGCTTCTAAATGTAATAGCTAGAATATAAACCCTAGATAAGGAAAAGTATTTATCGAACGCTGACGCTCCTTTGAGAAATCACTGTGTCAAGTCTACTGGTTATCATTAGTTTTATTAAAATGGTTAGGAGAAACTAACCTCACAGCTGTCTATAACCATACCAACTTCAGCTTAGAATAACACCCTGTATTATACTGTGTAAACACAAGAACACTCCCCGTGAGCCCAATAATCTTAGCACCAGCTCCCTTTCCAAACATGCCAAGAAAGATATGTTGCTTTGGGTTACGAACACTGGAAAATCAACAGACCAAAACACCCAGCAGAACTGAGTAGAGACAGGATGGAGTCCAGTCACCCCGAAGTCTCTGGAGAACTTCAGAGTGACAAAGCAGACTGCAATGCCCTTGAAATGTTCTCTGCCCACTCCCTGGCCGCCACCACAACAGCCCTGCCACGCCCTTCACACATGGTCTGCCAAAATGCTGAGGAAAAGAGGGATTAAAATGAAGTCAGCCTCAAGTTAGAAACATAGTTCAGAGAATCACAGTTAAAAAAAAAAAATTAACTTTGACCTATCCACATGAGACTGGAGCCAGGTCCTTTCAGATAGCAAGTGTTCTCTTTCCGTGTGCATTTGCGAAGACAAAATGCATCGGTTAAGTGGGTTAATTGGTCCTTCTGAGCAATGAGTTCTTGTGGGTATTCATTATGAATGCTCTGTGGCTGAAGAAGTGGTTGGGAACTGAGCCAAACAATTTCTTTCTTTCTGTCCATACTGGTCATTCTGAGCACCACTGCTGTGCCACCAACATAACTAGGTATCTTTACAGAACTCTAAATGCTTTTTGAGTAAAACCATCATTGTCCTCTACACTCACATCTTGAGTAGAACAAATCACTATGATTGCATAACTTGTTTCTACTTCTTAACATGCTTTCATACATATTTGAACTTCATAACGGAGAGAAGCTGGTACAGTAATCTTTAATTTACCCAGCGTTCTCAGGGAAGATTAACAGAATCTTCTCGACCATGAAAGCTTATCCCTGTATGTTACCACAATCAAAAAAAAAACATATTAACTAGTCTGAATAAGAATCTCTCTAAAAAACATTTCAACAAAGAAATGTAAATTAAAATAAGAATAAGAATAGTCCTTTAAAAAAATTTTTGGCCTATCATATTAACAATTAGGTTATAATTAGGTTATAATACCCAGGTTCAGAGAGGATGCAAAGGAAAAGATCCTTGTAGTCATTGCGGATGAGGTTGTGAATTCTGACATTTTGGGGGGGCGATTTGATAATATGGATCCAAAGCCTTATAAATGTTCAACTCATGGCCTCACAATTTCTTTCATTCTTTTAATAATATTTGAGTGCCTACCACATGCTAAACACTCGAGATGCTCTGGTGAACAACACAGGCCAGCTCCCTGCTCTCGAGAAGCTTACATTCTTGTGAAAAGAGACAAATGGGCAATGAATAAGCACACAGGAAAAGAGAGAAGATAAACAGAGTGATACATCCTAGGAGGAAAAGTAAACCGTGGATATGATGGAGACTAAAGGCAAAGGAGGAGGTTGCTTCTGTTGGTGTCAGAAAAGACCCCTGTGTCAGAGGCCGACGCTTTCACAATATGCAGCTTCCCACTCACCTTAGTAAGAGAGCCCCAGTGAAAAATGGAAACTCAAAACCAAACCTGCCTTTCCTGAAAAGCAGGATAGCCTGTGAGAGGTAATGGAAGTTGTCAGGTGGAGCTTCCAGAAATGCTTCTTCAAAAGCAGGACAGTGTCAGGTCAATCACATGTAATAAGATTTCAGAGATATCTGAAAAAAATTTGAATTTCAAAAGAGGTTGAATTCCTGGTGAGGAGAAAAGTAATTCTAGCTTAGCTGTGGCTCTGAAAATATGTGTCCTCTGCTTCCTTCCTTTTTAGCTGTAGAGCTTTAAGTGAGATTGTTCAAGGTTTGGTGGACACTTCTTGCTTGGGGAAGGAACTGTGGGGAAAATGTTCTATAATGTACATGTGGGATATAACCCTCTGTGCAAACACATATAGAAAAATAGTACAATATAAGATAGAAGCAAAATGAGGTAGAAAAATTATTGGACTGGGAGTCCATTGACCTGGCTCCCAGTCCTGGTTCTGCTCTAGCAAGCTGTGTAACCTTGGCATTCAACACATAACACCGCGGAGTCTGGCCTCCACAACTTAAAATGAGGAAATTGAACTAGGTCATCTGTAAGGCCTCTTACATCCACCTTCTGTAAGGCCTTGTCCACATTTCTTCTTTTTTCCCCTCCTACTATTGACACCACACCTACAGACACATCACCCAGACACACACCGAAACACACACATAAACACGTGGGTTAAAGATTAAGTCTCACTATGACCTTTATAATGAACTGTGCCATAGGGAGGAAAAATTCCAATCATGAAATCATGGACTATTTATGTCCAGAAAATTTCACACAGCTTCTAGGATAATGGAAGAATTGGGTATGACATATTGTATATGTATGAACAATGTACCTTATAGCTAAATCAATAATTAGAGGCTTATATTTGTACATGCTTTGGTGTTTACAAAGCAATTTTATGTCATATCATTTTCACTTTTGAGCCTCACAAATACTTTAAGAAATAGGTAGGGCCATACGAATTATTTCCTTTTTACAAAATAAACAGACTGAGACTTGAAAGTGTTCAATGACTTGCCCAAGTTTACCCAGAAAATGAAGAACCCGGGACCTTCTCCCAGTTCCACCAGGATTTATTGCCATCCGCCACATCGCCAAGCCCATGGGATGACGGCAGCCTGCAGTGTTTCCCTCACCCTCTGACTTCTCCTTTCTGTACCGCCCCTTCTCATAGGTCAGCTGAAATCACGGAAAACACCAGAACAGTGAGGCAATGTGATTCCCAAACTTTCATAAAATAGAAGCTATCACAGAGATATTGAACCAGCTGCTTCATTCTCAACTCACAGAGCAGTCACATTTCAGTCTCTGCAGTGGGGTCTGCAAGACCCCTTTTGTCTTCTCACTTAAATTTTTTTTTTTTTTATTAATGTTATGATAGATTACAACCTTGTGAGATTTCAGTTGTACATTTTTGTTAGTCATGTTGTGGGTACACCACTTCCCCCTCTGTGCCCTCCCCCCACCCCCCATTTGCCCTGGTAACCACCGATCAGATCTCCTTATCAATATACTAACTTCCACCTATGAGTGGAGTCATATAGAGTTTGTCTTTCTCTGACTGGCTTATTTCACTTAACATAATACCCTCGAGGTCCATCCACGTTGTTGTGAATGGGCCAATTTTGTCTTTTTTTATGGCTGAGTAGTATTCCATTGTGTATATATACCACATCTTCTTTATCCAATCATCAGTTTCTGGGCATGTAGGCTGGTTCCACGTCTTGGCTATTGTAAATAATGCTGCGATGAACATAGGGGTGCAACAGACTCTTGAGATTTCTGATATCAGGTTCTTAGGATAGATACCCAGTAATGGGATGGCTGGGTCATAGGGTATTTCTATTTTTAACTTTTTGAGAAATCTCCATACTGTTTTCCATAGTGGCTGCACCAGTTTGCATTCCCACCAACAGTTCTCACTTAAATTTTAGTTAAGAAAACAGAATACCTAAAATATGTTAAACCCCTTCATTTAAAAATAATGACTAGCATTGAATATCTATCATTCATAACTGAACAGATCTTGAATAACAAAATGGCCTACAACTACCCAAAATAATTCATCTGATTTCTGTCTGCCTTTCATTTGTCATCCACTTTCATACGCTTAACAACTCAAACACAATGTGAACACAGAATCAAATCATTGCAAGGTTGGTGAGTTCAAAAAACACCAGGCATAAATCCTATGTAAGAAACACAAGTGGTTGCCAAGTTAGGAAATGTTTATCCTAATCCAATTAAGTAATGTTAAACAGGAATAAACGAAGACCATAAAAGGATAGACCAAATATCACAATCTCGTTATCATTTTTATTTGTCATCTCATTAGAATGGATAAAACCACTGCCCCTTCTGACTTCTCATGACAGGAATTAATTCTCATGGCCTTGATACCTGGAGCTCTCTCCCTGAGCAAGTTTGTTTCTAATTTTAACTCTAGAAATGTTCAGAAACATTAATTAAGGGTCCGTTGTGCACAGAGAAACCTAAGAGTTCTTCAAAAGAAGTAGGCCTTGACTCCACCCTTTTCCACACTTCACATTCACTCCACCCGGAAATCCCCTGAGCTCTACCAGAATCAGGGGGCTGCTCACCACCTCCGTTGCCAATTGGCCTCTGGATATTTGCAGTAGTCTCCTAACTGGTCTCTCGGCTCTGCCTTCAACACCCTGCCATGTGTTTTTAATGCAGCTTGAGACAAGTCATCTCACTCCTCTGGTTCAAAACGTTCCAGTGCCTCCCATCTCACTCCGAGGAAGGCCCAAATCCTTACAACGACCCCAAAGGCCCTACAAGATCCACCCCTTTGACTTCTCTGACCTCAACTTCTATTCTTCTACTTGCCATTACTCCATTTTAGCCACCCTGTTTCCTTGCTGTCTTCAAACGTACCAGGCATATTCCTGCCACAGAACCTTCACTTTGGCTGGTGCCTCTGCCTGAAGCAATCTACCCTTGACTGTCCTTGACACGTTCTCTCAGCTCTTTCAAGTCTCTGCTCAAATGTCAACTTGATAAGATCTCCCCCAACCACCCAGTTTAAAATTGTTGCATGTACCACTCCACCCTCCTCCAGTGCTCTCAACCCCTCTTACTCAGCTCTCCTTTTCCTCCAGCACTTACATTTCCTAATGTACAAAATAACTTATGACAAATAAAAATGGCAAGTAATAGGATATATTGGAGAATATGAGGAAGCCATTTGGTGTAAACCTAATTCAGCCTGAACTTGTCTTTCCAAAAGGGCCTGACCGAGGCTGTTAAGCATGCATTGTATATCTGCTTTAGATATTCCTTATGGCAAGAACAAAGACCCTTGAGATAAAGGTGCAACTTCCCTCCCCCTCCCAACGTTGGCATCTCCTTAAGGATTAAGCATCTTTCCTTAGGCTAGAAACTGATTGCTGCACTCACCTGTGACCACCCAACTGGAGACAATAGACTTGCCTCCTGCTATGCCCACCAAGATAGCAGACCCACTACCTGCTGTGTCCATCAAGCTCTGTGCTGACAGGGCAATCTTGTGACTATTGTCGGAGGGACATTTCAATCATATGTGAAACATCCTGCTTAGGCGTATATAACCACTCTGTATACCTCACTTCTTTGGTGCCCTTTCTTCCTTTGGGAAGAAAGCCCCCGGGCCATGGTCCTCAGATTTCAGCTCAGAATAAACTCACCCAAATTTTCATTTATAGATTGGTTATGGATTATTTTTGTCGACACTTACTACGTTTACTTTCTTCCTCTCCTCACTAGAATACACACTCTGTAAAGGGAGCGATTTGTGTCTATTTTTCACTGTGCCTAAAACAGTGTCCAGCACATAGAAGATTCATAAGAACCACTTGTTGATGGAATGAATGAACAGAAATGCCTGATTCTTGTTTTGCAAACCACAAATGTGTAAACAAGAGTGATTTCGAAGCATGGACCCCAAAAGTGACTGGACTCCTGAGCTGTATGCTGGGTCTTCTCTGTGGCTACTGAAGCGTCTGCCAATTCCAATGAATTCAACATTTGTGGACCTCATTCTGCAGTTAGAAGCCATGGGAGGAAGAACCGTCCAGAGCAGGGCAAGGTATATGAAGAGAAGAAATAAGTGTTTCATAAGCACACAAGGAAAGAGTGCTCAACTTCAAGAATAATTGAAGAAATATGTATCAAAGCAATAAGATCATTTTTCAACTATTACAGTACTAAAGCTGTTAAAAAATTATAATTCTCAGTGCTGGCAAAGGAACAGAGAAAAATGTACTTTTTGGTACTGCCCTTTAGAAAATAGAACACTTTTGGAAAATTATTTGGCAAACGCATCAGAAGCCTTAAAATATTCAGGAATTAATTTGTGCAATTTTACCCTAAATGTGGAAAAACCTTTACAGGCAAAGAGTTTATTACTGCTATATTTACAAAAGCAAAATTTGGAAGCAACCAAAATGACCCACAGTAAGAAAATGATTAAGCAAACTATGCATGGCTCATCAACTCGATTCCATTGATAATGACTCGTTAATAGTTTAACAATGTGGAAAGATCCTAATGTGATGCTCTATAACCCCCACCCCAATAGATTAGGGAAAACAGATGGGAAGGAGGTAGCTCATATATAAACACAGCCAGGACAGAGCTGTGCTCCTGGATTCCCGGCTGTTCAACCCCATCCATCTTACCCCAAATCCTCAGAGACCGATAGTGTCTTCCACTCCGTTGCATCTGAGGATCTTAGTTCCAACATCCAGAAACCTTACTGTTTCCAAACTCTTACTCTGTCTTCTTGGAGCTCCAGGAACCGTAAGCACATAGCCTCCCAATGACCTGTCCTGAGATCTGTCTCCGTTGTTGCTGAGGACATTGTGAATTAGTCCCCAGAGTGACTTCACTCCAAATACATAAAAAATAAACACAAACAAAAACGTAAGAATAGAGATGTTAAATAGACAACAAATGCATTCGTAGAAAAGTAAAGCTGAATCCTATAAGAAAGTGAATCAGAATCAGGACTAACTGGGCATACAATGGTATATTTTGACAGGCATAATTTGACCCTCAGAACCGTTTTCTAAGGGGAGTCTGACACACAGATAAGTTCAGTCACAGGTTACTTTAAATATACTCCAAAATGCCATTACCACTGCAATGTATATTACCTTTGATACATCCAATTCCGTGGCGTTGCTTTTCCACGGTGAGATAATTGGATCCACGCTGAGGGGTTTCAGCAGAATAAATCACACATCAAATAAACTTCGTGTGTGAACATGGAGATGGGAGCTCAGAATCACCCCAGGTAGCACATTGGGCCTTCACATGCCACAGGATGCTGTTTAATCACCTATCACGGATATATTTTCTTTCACTTCAAAAGAATCTGTTGAATGTTATGCTCTGTCTTCAAGTGTTTTACAGTGCTTTTCTGCAGGCAATAGAGGACTGAGAGGTTGGCTGCTCTTCAGAAGAGGGTTCTCATAGCCAGTTCTTCCAATGTTCTTAGCTCTCCGACACCAACTGGGTGCCCTACCATGCAATCAGTTCTGACACTAACCACCTGGAGGGAGCATTAGATTCTAGAAGTGAAGGATTCAGTCTCACAAGATTGCCCCCACTTCAGACACCAGCACAAGTAGGGTCCCCAGGCCACCTGCACTTCTGCCCAGCGGACTATAATTTGGGGGCTTTCTACACAAATATGAAATCATTATGTTGTACATTTGACAGTAACATAATGTTATATGTCAATTCCATCTCAATTTTTAAAAACAGTCAAAAGAAATTCGTGAGTTTTCAAGATCCTCCTCAGGTTCGATAATTTGCTAGAACAACTCATAGAATTCAGCAAAGAGCTACCTTTACAATCACAGTTTTACTATAAAGGATACAACTCAACAACAGCCAAATGAAAGAGATGCAGAGGGCAAGGTATAGGGGTGGGGGACAGGGCACATGCCCTTTTGGGTGCTTCACCCTCCCAGAACATCCGTGAGTTCACTAACCTGGAAGCATCTCAGAATGTCGTTGTTCAAGAGTTTTTATTGAGGCTTCATCACTTAGGCACTATTGGTTAAATCATTGGCCACTAGTGATTGAACTCAACCGCCAGCCCATCTCCTCTCCCTGGAGGTTGGGGGTGAGGTTTTGAAAGTGCTAAGCATTAAACCCCATGCTTGATCTGTCTCGTGTGATCAGCCCCTCCCTTGAAACTAAGGGTCCACATGAGTCATCTCATTGGCATCAATTCAGATTTGGTCAGAAAGAAGCTTTTTATGAATATCGAAACACATTCCTATCTCTCAGAAAATTCCAAGGGTGTTGGAAGCTCTGTGCTAGGAGCTGGGACAAAGACCTGGGACAAAGACCAAATATACTTTTTATCGTACTACAGTTCTGAAGAGTGTCTTTGGGAAAAATCTCTTTACTTCAGTTTTCTGAAATGTAACCTGAGGTTAAAATATTTAACTTTCTCAAAAACTATGACCCTCTGGATCCACCACAATGCTTAACACTGTTCTTGTACAAAGAATGCACCTCAGTGTGTGTGTACTTAGTGTGTTTCTCAATTAATGAATTGACAGTGCTGGTACATGCCTCTTAGGCCAGAATGCGGCTATTGTTAGTGAGAGAGCATTGCTGGGATCCCCAAAGACTAAGGGCCCTGGGAGGGTTAGACAATTAGTTAAGAATAGGAGGTGACTGTTCCCAAACCAGCGGTGTTCTTTCAGATTCCTTTGGTAGCAAGAGACAGAAACCTGACTCAAATTTGCTGAAAGGAGATTTATTGAAAAAAATATTTGAAGGTGGCTCAAGGAATAAAAAGAGCTCTTGTTCAACCATGATTAGAAAGAGAGAAAACCAAGAAACTTCTGGGACTCCAGACATGGGAACCATGACTCTAACACCATGAGGCTTCCGTCTCTTTGTCTCTCACTCTTTCTGTCTCTGTTTCTCTCTCTGCTCCCATCCTCTCAAATATTGTTTACTTTTGTATGTTAACTTCTTCCCTGACACTGCAGCAACAGCTGTGGGACTAGAGGGAAACTGGTCTTCCCACCACCCCATCCTAAGACTTCAGTTGGAAATATCCAAGGCTTGGGCTCAGATTCTGACTCCTTAATCAATCGCTATAGTTGGGGAACTGGAGGGAGAGGAGTCACATAAGCAGAAAATAATTACAATGTCTAATATTTATTGAAATTTACTATACACCAAGCATCATTCTAATCTTCAGTTAGCAAACACTTATAAAACACTCAGTATGTGCCCTATTTTAGGTGCTTTATAGATATTAACCATTGAATCCTCACAACAACCCTTAAGCAGGTGCTATGTTAGATTACAGGTGAGCCAGCAAGGCATGAAGACCTAAGAAACTTGTCCAAGATCACATGGCTAGTAATTGGCAGAGCTGGGATGTGAACTAGGCAGTCTGGTTCCCGAGTTTGTGCTTTCAACATGGTGCTATATCATCTCCCCACATTACATGTTTTAACCTATATTTGAGGAAAGTAGTGTAATTATCTCCATTTTACACATGGAGAAATGAGAGACAAAATATGCCTGTTAAGTGGCAGAGTCAGGATTCAAACTCAGAGAGTCTGAACCCAAAGCCCATGCTTTCAATCATTCCTCTGTGCTGCAGGGTTGTGGGCCGAGGGATGCCTGCCTTGGAGAATGGGGAGAGACATAAGATGTTGAATCCATTGCATTCATTAAGTATGCAAAGCCAGCCACTTTTAGGAATTCTTTGTAGCCTCAACCCTAAGCTGGGGAGTCAGGCATGCTCAGCAGGAGAAGAGCTGTGGTCAAGGTCAAGGTCAAGGAAGAGAGCCAACAGAGCCATGGGGGGAAACCAGGGCTAGAATAAGAGTCTAAGGAGACTGAGCGGGCCTGGGGCCCTGATGCGTACAGCCACTTCTCTGTGAGGGTCCGTACAAGAGAAGATGAAAGGTTGTATTCAAGAAACAGTTGGAACTTTTTAGAGCTCCCGCACCCCTGGTGTGTCCTTGCCCTAGAAAACCACAGGACTGTGTCAACTTAGATTCCCTCAGAAATGCCTTCACCACGTTTTGATTTAATGTCTTGCTCTCAGCTTTTGTGAAGAATTCAGATAAGAAATGGCCATTTAAGGAACATTCTGTGGTCTTCAGGAAATCTGCCACCGAACACATTGTCCTCACTTCTTATATAATGAGCATAATATTCTGCCCAAAATTTAGAGCCAGAGAAGTATTTGTCTCTCCAGCAAACGTGTGCTTATTCTTATCAGACAATATGAACTATTCAGCACACGTTTTCCTCTTCGCATTGGCCCCTGTGAACCATAAGTTAAATTGAGTGCTTAATTGTTCCAATATCACCCGAGGTTCTTGGATGCCTGCTAACGAGTCCTGATTTCCCTTTTTGTCTTGAACCATCTTGGTGGTGTTTCTTTAACTTTTTAATTTTGAAGTAGAGCATCCAAAGGAGTGTACAAAACGAAAATGTACAGCACAATGATTATCTCAAGATATATATCCATCTAACCACCACCCAGGTCAATAAACAGGAATTGCCAGCACCCCAAAAGGCCTCCTCCCGAATACCACGCATCCCTCTCCACAACCCCTCCCTGATTATTCTGACTGCTTCGCTTCTCTTTACGTTCCTCCTATCTAAGAGGATGTCGCTCAACGCTGTGGTTTAGTGTTGCATTTTTTTCTTTTAACTTTATCTAAATGGACTCACGTACTATGTAAACTTTTGTGACTGGCTAATTTCAGTCAGTATCATACCTGAGTACATACACAATCCTTGTTATTGTTTATATTTGCAGTTCATTCATTTTCATATCTATATAATATGCCCTTATATGACCAGATCACAATTTATCTATTTTACTGTTGATAGACACTGTGGTTTTTTATTTCACTTTACTTTGGTTATGAATGTGGCTGAGCACCTCTCACATGGTTATGGGTCATTTGGAAATCCTCTCTTTGAACCACGGAAATAGATTCTCCTGTGGAACCTCCAGAAGGAACACAGCTCTGCCAACACCCTGAAATTAGCCCAGCAACACCCATTTTTCTCTTTTCCAGAATCATGAGATGATATATTTGTGTTCTTTTAAGCCGATAAGAGCATGGTAATTTGTTACAGCAGTAACAGGAAATTAATATGCAAGGAAAGGGAAGATGTCTGCTTAGATGATTAAAATAGCTTATATTTTAAGAAATTAAATAATTTAATATTTTTACATTATTAGGACATTGCAGCATTTCCCATTTTCCATATTTAATATTCTATCATTCAAAGTAGAAGAACGATTTTTAAAACTGAGGTGTAATTTACGTGCAGTGGTATGCACAGATCCTAGGTGTAGAGTTCAATGAGTTTTGACCAATGCCTACATCTGTGTAACCAACACCCAAATCAAGTTTAGAACATTTCCACTATCCCAGAAATTCCTCATGTCCCTTTCTAGTCATTCCCCAGCACCTCCCTGCCGCCACCACCTGGGCAACCACTGGTCTGACATCTATTCCCACAGATTAGTTTTGACTCTTCTAGAACTTCAAATAAAAAAAATCACACTATCTAGTCTTCTGTGTCTGTCAAGAATGCTGAGTTTGAAGTTAAAACTCCAGTATAAATCCTGGTTCTTCCACTTGCCAACTCTGTGAGCTGGGCCAAGCCTCAACCTTTCAGAGGCGAAGTTTCCATTTACAATATGGACTGCCCACCTCAGAGCTGTTGCAAAGATCATAGGAGATCATATGATAAAATGCTTTGTCGTTTCTTAAATGGTAAATACTTACTTTCAACTCAAAACAGAAATTGGATGCTAACAAGCTTTGAGTAATGGGATAATAAGTGATTTCATATATGTATATGTTGATAAATACATATACATATATATATCTCATTAACACATATTCCTTTTAAAATAAACAAAGTCATTTTAAAATAAATTAGCACAGGAATGTTTATCAATTCTTATTTTATATCACATTTTCTTATTTGCTGGATTGTTATTTTAATATTCTGTTTCAATTAATAATTACAGTCATCAAATACGTATTTGTGGTAATCATCGATAGAGTTTTATTTACCACTACTTGAGCAACAGCCTTTGAAAAGAAGACAATAAGGATCCTAGATTATTATTGTCTAATTTCATAAATCAGCATGAAATCGGTTGCTGTGATGCTATACTGAAGAACAAGCCACATCGTTGAATACAGCACGTCTAAGCATTCAGATGCAAAATCCCGGGGCAAGACCTATTCCTGTTTGTATCCCCAAGAGCCTCCAACAGGAGCTAGCAGACAGTAGGTGCTCAATAAATGTTTGTGGATAAACCTGTTTTCCACATCAGTGATGATGTCACACTTCTAACTTGACTATCCTGTCATCGGGTAGTCCAAAATGTGCGTGTTCTGATGTACCAGAACTTTACAGCAACTTCTAGTTCTCTACTTATCAAATACAACTTAGAATTGTTTTTAGATATGACTGCTAATTATTTTGGTTTTGTGAAAACCATTTAGCTTCAATAAATACACAAATAACTGAACATTAAGATACCAATCAGATGTCAACTATTTTATTAGAACTTTACTCTTCATAATTTACAAAACGCTACTGCAGACCATCCATATGGATATAGGACTGCTGGATGACAGAAGTGTCAGTGGCTGCCACCAGTGTGTGGACCAGGGCAAAGAGGAGAGATGCTTAATGTTATGAGCCAAGAGGGAAAGACTTCCTGGAAGGAGTCAGTCTATATAATTCTTCCCATTGCCACTGTGAAGAGAGGAAGAAAGCAAAGAAAAAGAGAAATGAAAACCTTGCCAGAAAGTGTAATCGGGAGCAACAGCTGAAATTCACAGAAATTGCTTCATAGAACAAGCTTCAAGTTTCAGAAGTGCACAGATCAGTGTGACAGCTAACACAAACAGGGGTCAATACAATAATGGCGAACATTTATTGAATGGTTACTATCCACGAGGCACTATTTTAAGTGCTTTATAACTTTGTTTTATTTCTCACTGCAACCCTATGAGATCAGGGCTGCCATTCCCCTACTGAACAGAGGAAGGCCACTTATTTAGTGGCATAGCATGGCATCCGAGGCCACGCTCTCCATCATTACGCTACACTCACTCTCTAACCATGGCTGGAAAATGACTCTGCATTTAAAGTTTGAATTATAAACAATTATAGCCAAAAGGACTGAAAATTCTCATGAATTAGTGTGTGAGCTTTGAGAAAAAGAAGGGATCCTTCAAACACACACTCCTGGAGAAGGTGTAAACCACATGGGACACTTGAGAAGACCAAAATATACAAACTCAGGACAACAAAGAAGTAGTCATAGGCAGGATGAGGAGGAAGACATTTCCCCTCATCATGCTTCTTAAAAGTACCCCCAATTCCCTAGAGGAAAGTAATATAGTTAACACCAGACCTGAGGTCTGTTCTCCCCACTTAAAATAAGAATTTAGCAAAGAATATGTCATTCATTCCATAGTCCGAGTTTTGTTATTCTCAATTATTCCTTTCTGCTCTCATTTTAAAGTCCTGAATAAAGAAACTACTTCAAGGATTACTGAAGTTCAGTGTGAGCACCAGGTGAGGCAGCCCAGACAAAGAAATGAGCCCACTTAAAGAATTACACCTTTAAGCGTATTTCCATCTGAGAGCGCAACTGAGTCACTTTTGCACTATTATCTCTTTGATCCCCACAACAGGAGGACAACAGGAAAGAAACTATTATTATCCTCCTTTTATAGAAGAAATAAAGAAAGTCCAGAGATGTGAAGGGATTTACCTACGTTCACAGCTAACAAGTCTTAGCCTGAGACTAGAATCCAGGCTTCTCTGTTCCTTCTCTCATCCTGACCCACTTTAGTGACAACATCTCAGATTTATTAATAAACAACACAACTGACTGATTGGGTCTACCCTCTGGTGAGTTCTCAGTGAGCAGTGAGATGTTCCAGAAGTGGACTGAGATAAGAAGGTAGAGCTTCCAGAAGAGACTTAGAAAATGGAATAGTCATATAATAATAAATGCTTTTAGCACTTAGAATACACCAGTGTGCAAAGTGCTTTAAATATATTACCTCCTCTAGCCTTAAACATTCCTGGGAGGGATATATATTAGCAGCTCTATTTTACAGATAAGGGAACTGAAGATTAAACAGGTTCATTTAAACCAAGGTAACAGCGTCCTGTATGACAGAGTTCTGTGTTGAGGTCTAGAACTCATGCCAGCCCAGTGAATCAACAGAGATAGGAACTGCAAGACTGCCCTCAGCGCCATGGGTCGACGGTCCTGCCCTCAGCTTCCCCTTCTCTGTGCACAGCTTTCCACTCCCCCTCTCCTCACCTGCTGGCTCTGCGCAACTAGCTATTTCTCTGCTGAAGTCTTCTTTGCTGCAGGAAATCCCATCAGCCTTCTGGGAGGCTAGCACTCTGATGCTTTTGTGATATTTCCCTCCCTCAATTCAGAAGCATCTGAACAAACCAAAAAAGAAGTCGTTGACTCCCCTGGCAGGAATGTTTACTGGAACTCATGTTGGGGCACAAAATTTAAGAAAAATAACACTTTAATGCAATATCTTTAAAAATCAAAATTAACGCAAAAAAAATACATTTTAAATAAAGGCAAGAGAGTCAACTCTTCACTTGTACCACTCACTCCATCCCCTCACCCAGTCCCAGCCTGATGGATCCTGACTGTATTTAAACTCTTGGTCACTTTGGACGTGTTTTGCATTAATTTTTACTTTTTAAAACATGGCACTAAAACATCATTCATCCCAGCGACAGAGTTGTTTTTGGGTTTTTTGTTTCTGAGTCTCCTTAAATTTTGTGCCTGAAGCCTCACTTGCCTCACCGTATCCCGGTCCTGGACTGGGTACATGAAGGATGCATCACAGGTGTGGACTGTCCTTCCCCACCTCCTCTGTGTGTTAGCTGTTCTCTGTGTCAGCCCCATTGAGTAAGTGCCCGCCATATGCACTCAGGTTCATAGCTGAGCCGAGGAGGAGGAGGAAAGAAAGTCTTCATCACCTCACACTAGAGCTATAGAAAGAGTTTTGCTGCATTTCTTTCTCTTTCTTAAAGGACACTTTTTATACCATCAGTTGAGTAATTCGCCATGACGGAAATTCCTATCTTTGACACCCTCAAATCAGTGTTGACAGGTCATTTTAATTATTGAATTCCTATCACTGTTTCTCTAACACAGTGATTCTCAATCTTTAAAAAGCTAATCTGTATGCCCAGCCTGCTGCCCAGATCCATTAAACCAGGATCTCCGGAGGTGAGCGCCTGGCATCTGCAATCTTTACAGCTTCCTAGGCGATCCCGAGGTGCAGGCAAGGTTGAGAAGGATCCCTTTAGTGAAATTCCCTGTGGTCCTTCCTGGAGGCTAATAACAGGCAGGGCTCCAGAGCCAGAGGGAGCTGGACTCAGATCCCAGCTTTCCCACATACTGGCTTGTGACCTTGGATAAGACACCTGACTTTTGTTTCCTCAACTGTACTCTGGAGATAGTAATAGAACCTCCCTCTTGGACTTGTTTGAAGGAATCGAGCTGAGGCACCTGACACACCTCGCACAGCGTCTGGCGTGCGTGGGCCTGCATGCACTCAGGCTCCCACACACTCAATAGGCATTTCTTGTATCATGGGTTATGAATCTCTTCTGCACACAGAATGACAAAAAGCCCAAGGAATAAATAGATGAAGGCGGAACTGCCCTGTTGGAAGGCAGGGGTCAGGAGAGACTCAGACCCCGCTCTCCTTTCCCAGGGTGCTCTGCAGAACCCTCAGGGGCTCTGGGAAATACTTTGAAGACCACTAGTATGGGACATAATGACATTACAGGCCCAATTTTAGTCTGGGGTGGCTTTTTCTGCCTCAGAACTGCTGTGCTCCTTTTCCAGTCTCTCTCCCAGTGGCAGGCATCCAGCTGGCTGGGCTCAGGGGCCGCTCTGTGGCCACAGGACACAGCAGAGCAGGGCTGCTTGGCCCAAGTGGCCTCTGTGGCCTGAGGCTTATTAGTGGAGTCAACAGCCACTAACTGAGTTCATCGACCCGCCGAAGACGCTGCTGTAAATTCCCAGTCCCCGTGGGATGAAGTCTCTGGGTTTTAGGTGTGTGGTGGTGACGAGGAGGCTTGAACGCGTTTCCTGTTCCAGAGTAGGAGTTATTTAAGTGCCCTGCGCAGGAAGACCCTGAAGGCATGCTGGCTTGGCGAGGATCGCTCCCTTCTGGAAAGAGTAGCTGCCTGTGTTCCCATCTGAGAACAGCTGTGCTCTCTTTGTTTCTGGGCAGTGTTGATTGTTTCAACCCAACTGGTCAAAAATCTCAGCCCAGTTCAGAGACCTCTGCCAGCCCCAGGCCGATCCAGAGAGGGTGAGGCAGAAGGCACAGATTGGGATCCGTGTGACTGAGGTTGGCTGTGCCTCAGAAATCATCTGTGCCACAAAATTGGCTGTAGCCCCTTCTCCCTCGGGGAGGCCCAGCTGAGCCCTGCTTGTTTGCGTGTGGCTTCCTCTGTTTCTTTTCATTTCTTCCAATCAATACAGCGTCTCTCTGTCTTTTTTTCATAAAGGGGTATTCCTTGTACCAAGTTAACGGCTGAATAAACTACTCAATAGTAAGAGCGTTTTGTTTTTTCCTCCCCTGAGCCTATTTCCAGACTTGTTTGGGAAGAAAGTTGATAGTTCATACCATGGTGTGTTTCAAATGCCTGCCTGGATTATTCTTTAGAGAAGCTTTTCCTTAGACTCATGGTAGCTGGGCTCTTGAATCGCAAGTAACAGAAACCAGTTTGTGCTGGCTTGAGCCATAGAGGGGAATTTATTACAAGGAGAAAGGAACATCTCAAGGAAGCAAAGCCAGGAGTGTGGCCAGGCTGCAGGAAGGAACCGGGAGCTGGAAGGCTGCCAAGACACCTCTGCCGTGCCCCATCTCTGCAGCTCGGCTGTGTGCTGCTTTTCTCTCTCTGCCAACTGGCTTTTACTGCCTCTGTCTACGGGGAGAAATGCTGCTGTCACTCAGAGGGAGCTCCCATCACTGCCTCTCCAGGGATGTGCTCAAAACGACTGGTGTCTTTTGGCATCAACTCTCAGAAGAAAGGAACCTGGTCGGTCAGATTCCATCAGCGATGGTCACCGGACAGATAGGCCAGCGACTCTCTGCTCAACCAAACTTCCCAGGCTGGCTGATGATTAATCACTTGTGGAGATTTTTTTTTTTAAATACAGACCCAGGCTCCACCTTAGAATCTCTAGGAGGAGGGCCTGAGACTCCATATTAAAAATTCCTCAAGCAATTCTGATGATAAATTAGATTTGAGAGCCACTGAAACCGAAGTCTTTGGTGTCCATTAATCTTTCTACTAAGGTCTAACGAGAGACGCCTTTTAAGCTGACTACTATTTGCAGAGGCTATGACTATAGGGCCAGAGTGAGCAATTCATTTCAGTGCAAATGTACATGAGTGCGATGGGGAACTCCCTGCCTGGCAGAGCACTTGCTGCAGAACCAGTCTGGCAGAAATCTGAGAAGCCAGCTCAGAGATGGATCTAATAGCATTATGCTTAAAGGCTTCAAGGTCTGGACTTTTGAGACAAGAATTCAACAACAGTTCTCACCAGGTGAAATGTGGCTCAGTGTTAGCCAAGCAGATGATGCAGGGATGCGGGTCAATGTGACGGTCAACAACAGGTTTATAATCTCGGTCTTCATATGGAGACAAATAGAACTCCACTGGGAAAATACCATCACAAGGAACCAAGTTGCGTCTTATGTTCCCATGCTTTTATTTCTTCCACATGCCGTTTCTGCTGCTTGGGAAACTATTACCTCTTCTCTTTCTAGCATCTACTGGTTTGTTCTTTAGGACTTAACTTGTGTTCCCACTTAGAGGAAGCCTTCTCTGGCTCCCTAGTCCATTAATCTTTGCTTCTGCTCCTGTAGCATCCTCCGTATACCTTGATCACACCATGGATTGTAATCATTTGACTTCCCCATCACCTCTCCTTGATGATGGGTGGTTGGCATTTTGTTAGCTAAATCAGCTTGTATGGGGACTGGCCTGACCTGTCCTTCTACTGAATTGATGTAGTGAGAGTCTCCGAATCTGGCCCCCGGCTTCCCTTCTGTCCCTCACAACCCCCTTATTCCCACGGCCAAAGCCATTTCACTTTTGCCAACAATCTCAATACTTAACCATGGAAAACTTAAGGAGCCCTAGACCTGTGGCCCTACATCCAGCATGCATGCTAATTAGGACACCCTTGGTATCATGATGAATTTTGAAGATGTTTTATTTGTGTTCTACTCTATGATATTCTAGCTAACTCAGCCGTAGTTCACTAGGCATGATTCACATATTACTTCCCTTAACTCCTACAACAAGCTGACAAAGAAGGTGTTAGAGGGAAACCTGGGAGTCAGAAAGGTTAAGTAACCTGCCTAGGCCACACCACAGCGTCAGAACGAAGATCAAAACCCAGATGTGGCTCCTAACCCTTATGCTGTCAAACACTAGGCTGCTCTTTAGGCCCCTTTCAAAATTTACTTTACACTGTTATCTCTCTCTCTCCCTGTGTATGCCTTATTTCCTCAGTTAGAATGAAATAGTCAATAAGTATCTATTAGCTGAATACAAACAATATACTTACGAGGGTGTGAATTAATAAAAAATGCCTAACCTCCTCTTATTGGTTATCAAGTATGGAATATTTTCTAGAAGTATTTGCTTAAGTTTCCAACAGAATGTGAGCCTGGGCCTTATCGCATCTTACCTACTTAGCATGACAGAGGAAAAGATTTCGCCACTATTGTCCTCATTTTCCATAAGACATTCCTGAACTCCAAGGAACCCTATTGTATGTGCTGTTGGTTTTAGGTGTGGCCTGTACATGGTAGGGTCTGAGAATGTGCAAGACACTGTGTCAAGACAGGGTGATGGGGCCAGCCTCAGCTCTCAGAGTATTCATAACTGAGTCACAAAAGAGTAACACAAGCCAGGCCTGAAACTGGGCACTTGGGGAGGGCACTCTCAAATACACCATCTCCATATCTGACAGCCTACACAAGAAAACATCCACCACCTGTCTTAAAGGAGGGATTTTTAAGAAGACACAAGAGTTCTAGGGGATGTCAGAAATGGTTTGCATCAATTTAAGTGGGAAAGTAGAAAGAAAATTTTAAAGCTAAATCAGAATTATGCACCCTCTCTACGCTCAAGCATGGTTCTCAACCTAAAGAGATGCACTTAGACATAAGAGTACAGTCAAACCCCACCTATTCCAACGGAAGCGAGGAAGCCTAGACTGCTAGGAGAGAATAGCCAAACTTTGCTCTCTGGGGGCTACAGTAAACTAGTCCAGAGCCTTCCAGAGATGACAGATGCACCAGGCCGATATATGACCCCACATTTGGGAGCAAGAGAGGAAAGGGTTGATTCAAGCCGGCTCAGGTTTCGTCTCCTGAGGGCATAACACTTTCCTCCAGCTTTGTTAGAAAACTTTTCATGCTAGATGCAAAGGGCAATCACATCTAGCCTTCCTCCAAGGGCAGACAGCCACGGCTCGGCTCGTCTGCAGTGCGACAAATGAAGCATCCCCAAAGAATAAAGAATAGGGAGCCAGTAGCTTTGCCACAGATTTTGAATGTGAGTGATGAGCAGGTGACAGAAATATAGTCTG
This sequence comes from Equus asinus, assembly GCF_041296235.1. Lineage (NCBI taxonomy): Eukaryota > Metazoa > Chordata > Mammalia > Perissodactyla > Equidae > Equus > Equus asinus. The sequence continues at coordinate 14,631,381 of NC_091816.1, forward strand.
GGCAGGGGGATAAACACGTGCTTGTTTCTTAATATATTAAGGTTAAGATGTTGGTGACACTCATCAAATATCCAGTAAGGGGTTGAGAAGAACTTCTGGAACTCAAAATAGAGGTCAGGGCAACAGATTGTTGGGATCTTTTGCAGGGAGGTGATGAAATCTTGTGTGTCACAGGGAGAAAATGAAGCAAGGTGAGGACCAAGGACGTGAGCCGAGGGAGACACACAGTCCCTGAGTCCTTCCTCTTGGCCTTGAGAAATTCCTAATGCTTCTCTTATTCTATTCCCTTCCACCTTGAACAGAAGTAGTAAATTTTCTTCCCAAACCTGACAGTCAAATAGAGCCTTGGAATAAATGACTTTACTTAGCACGGCCATAAGAAATGTTGCAGTAGACTGTGGTCTTTGAATGGGTTAATAAATTTTCTCAAGAAAAAGAACCATGGCGTCTACGACAGCATAAGATCCTTATTGAGCAGACATTAATCCATATATTTGACCCCAAAATGACTGAGAATGTTTTAAGTTGCTAAGTTGGAACTTTACCACATCTAAGTTTTAAAAGCTCCCCTTCCTTCTCTCTTCCCCAAACACTAATGGGGAGAGCAGAAGGAAGTTGCCCGTAGAAGGAATGGAAAATTGAATGCATGTTTTATGACTTCAGGTCTATTTACTATATTTTACCTGTCTTTCCTGAATTTCCTGAATCATCATTAAGTTATTGTTTGGAGTTCCCACGTTTTTCTCACGTACACACACAACAAACAAAAGTTATGGTCATTGTTCCCTTAGACATTTTAAGCGAGCTAGCCGGAGTGCCGTGTAATCGCCGAAACACTCAGCAGAGCGAGTGACTGGGTTTCAGCTGTCGGCACCGAAAACTGTTCCAGAACATTACACCTGGTGTGCGTGCGCTGTCCCCCACGGCTCAGGATGAGGGAGCAAGCACTAGACTGAGGGAGCTGGGAGGCATGCTAACCCAGGTGTTCTTGACATTATCAGATAAAGACAATTCAAAAGGCTCGGTGTTGGCTGGTTGATGGATAAGTTTTATGACATGGAGGGGCCAGGGGCAGGTTAGTTTGCTTTAGACTTCCCCTACAAAAGATTAACCCAGTTTTCTCAGTGCCCACTAAGGAAGTCCTAAATAAGAACTTTTATCAAATGGAACTCAAAAGAGCACAACATCGCTGATGAAAACATTTTATGAACATACAGAAATAAGGACAGAAATTGTCAATACTCTGGACCAGAGGTCTTCATATAGGGTATGCCTATCCTATGAAGGTACCTCAAAATCTTCCAAGGCGTAATTTTAAAGGAATCTTCCTCTACATTCACACCTTTCATACATACCATTCCTTCAAACCGAGCAATCTGTAAAGCACCAAAGCACCGCATCCACAATATTTCTTCCATTCTACAAACCAAAGGCACACGACTCACCTCCCCAACTCACGCTGGGCTGCACTGCTCTGAGGCATTAAAGTCTAGAGGGTACACAAGCGTCAGTCCTGGGGGCTTCCTGATTTCCCTGTTCTGTATTTCTGTTAAGGGAGATTTAGAGATGGGGTATTTGGGAAATCATTAGGATGATCAAAATTTGGATATGTGGTAAAGTGGGGTACAGTGGGAGAAATGATGATTTTTATTTAACAAATGGGCCACTTCCATCTCCAGATCCTTGCCAAGGAAGAAATACATGGCTCATGATGGGAGCTCCACCAGCAAAGCAGCAAAGACCTGTGAGAAATATCGAATGCTACAAACAGCTTTTCTCATAAGTAATTTTTTCCACTATTTAAAATACCCATCCTTAGAACAATCTTGACTGGAAAGAAAAGTACCTTTGAACAGTCAAAACAAGAGCAGTTTAGTGATGCTGATTATTTTAATTGTAACTTGGAATATTCTTCAGGACTACTAGAATTTTCATGATGCCCTGAATTTTCATGAGACACTGAATAAATCTACAGAGAAAACTTCTCATGATCAGATCATGAAATACTTATGCCAAATACAGTCAAATCCTTATTTAATCTTAGGAAATGGTTGATATTTCCTACCATCTATTAACAGAAAATAAATTAGATTCCAGCTGCCACACTTGTTAGTTTTTAGCAGTCTATAACACTCTATAGGAAAATTCTGATCCTATCTAATAAAATTAATGTTGCTTTTTATTTGATTCCTAACTCTACCTAAAGCCAAACACTCTATTTCAATATATGCACACACCTTTATTGAAAGAATATCTTGCCTTATCAACCTACTTGCTTCCTAAGTAACTTACAATTTTAGCTTACAGAGGACTATGACTTCTTCAAGTTAAATGATGAGAAATAGTATATTGATTTATCTTGTTTTTAAGAAAATTGTTAAATCTATTATTTTAAACCTTGACTCCTTTTAGTAATCTCTTACAAGAGGTGTTCTCTGGTGTTCTTAATGATTTTTATGATATCCTTCAAAATTCATTACCAGAATATTTGAATTTTCAAGTCAGTCATTTTCTGACAGAAAGGAAGTCTGATTTAGTTATTTGATTTAATGATGAGAGAGTGGGTATTTTATTTGATTTCATTATATACGTGGATATTTACCATAAATTGAATGATTAAATCTGCAGGTCCAAGGTTTTGATGAATTATATATTTAATGAAATATATATTATGATGAAAATATATTTAAAGCACTATTTGTATGAAAAATATATCTGAGGGGCCAGCTCCTTGGCCGAATGGTTAAGTTTACAAGCTCTGCTGCAGCGGCCCAGGGTTCAGATCCTGGGTACGGACATGGCACCGCTCGTCAAGCCACACACGTTGAGGCGGCGTCCCACATCCCACAACTAGAAGGACCTGCAACTAAGGTATACAACTGTGTACGGGGGAGCTGGGGAGATAAAGCAGAAAAAAAAAAAGAAGATTGGCAACAGTTGTTAGCCCAGGTGCCAATCTTTAAAAAAAAAAAATCTGAAAAGGTCTTTTGAAAGTTACAGGCTGGATTGTCCAACTGGATTAAATATACTGGATTAAATGAAGTTTTTCTATGTGAAAAAGTAACAGTAAAGTTGATAATTATTTGATAGTTTTGGTAAAGCCCTTTGGGTTTCCATCCCCAAATTTGAGAGTGAATAATTCTAAATAACAAACTCTTCTAAAAAGTCAGGCAGCTACCAATTCTGTTTTCAACAAAAAATGAACAATACACTAATCATGTTGGCAGATTAAGGATGATTAAAAACATGATGTGATTTTAGGCATGGAATTTAAAGAATTGAGTAAAATTGTTTTAATAAAGCTAGTCTTATTCCCATCTTTTTATTTAGGGGCTGTTTTTCGGCATTTACATAGAAATGAAACATAGAAATAAAATTGATGCTGAACCTGCTTTCACTCTAGCAATGCTATATTTATCCAAGGATACATAAACTCATCAGAAAGATTAATCTCATTAAAAGAGGACTTCCAAAAGTTTTAAATTTCATTTAATAAGTACAGTCATGCACTGCATAAAGACGTTTCGTTAACGATGGACTGCATATATGATGGTGGTCCCCTAAGATGAGTACCATGTAGTCTAGGCGTGTAATAGACTACTCCATCTAGGTTTGTGCAAGCACACTCTATGATGTTCGCACGAGGAAATTGCCTAATGAGACACATTTCTCAGAGCATATCCCCATCGTTAAGCAACACATGACTGTATCAAATTTTTAAATATATTCATATTTTGATCAATTACCTAAAGTAATTTTAACTCAATATAGAAGAAATTTAGCACAGCCTTGAGGTCGCAAGAACTTAAAAATTTTAAATGCATATACTTATTTTTATTACAAAGATGTGTCATAGTGTGATCAATAAGACTTTTGGGGGTAAAAATACATAGTAAAATTCTGTGACAACCAACTCCAGGAATATGAAAATCTGATCTCATGGAATTGGCCCCCACCCTCCAGCCCAGTCCCCATTCCCAAACCTTCTAAGCTTCTCTGGGGAAGGCATGGCGGGGTGGGGCAGTCAGGAAGTGACTGCCTTGCGATGGATGGGGACTTCCTCAGTTAGTGGTCAGTTTGTACAAGTTTCACTACCTTTATTGTTGTCCTATGTATGACAGTACAGACTAAAGCATACTTTCTTTTTCATTATTATCACAATAATATGATCCCACATTTTCACAACTCAACTTCTTCGGTCCCATCTGTGCATTATGGCGGGGGTTTTCCGTATTACATTAGGATAAAATCTTGTGGGCAAATTGCAATGCAAATACAAGTGCAAGGAGAAAAAGGAAAGGCATAAATTTTTAAATATCTTTATGTATTTTCTATATGGTTGATGGTATTAAATTTCTATGGTATTTGGCCTCCACTGGATGTATCTGAAAGAGTGATGAACGTTTTGTTTTAAAATGTCAACGTTTATACTGTGCTGGAAATTGATCCTTTGTCAATATTTAAACTTAGGAACTGCTTTAAATGTGCAAAAGAACACAGTTTCCTCTTAAAACTGTTTTTTAAAAACAGGGAGTACTTGTGCAAAGAAGTTTGAAAATCACTGCTCTAGACAGAGGAAAGGTAAACAACGACCTTTTCAAGGCCAAATATAGTTGGAGCGGTTTTTTTATCAGCAGTGCATAGACGGAACAAGTAGGAAGTAAAGCTTAACATTTGTTTGCTCTTCCTGGCACCTAGAGGAAAGCCAAGCACAGACAGGGATTAAACATTTCTGCTCTTGAGTCAGAGTCTCTAAAAATTTATTTATGGTGCATAGTAACAGGCAAGGGAACAGCTCATATTTATAACTCTGCCCAAGCAGCAAGTCCTTCTTCATCAGACAGTAGTCAAGACTTAGGCTCTCTACTCCTCGCAATTTCAGGAAAAGGTACTGATCTCATGGAATACATTTTCCCACCACTAATTATTTTTAACTGAGCACCCCTTATGTATTAGATTCTGGGGATACAACATGGAAAAACCTGCACTGGAACAATTTACAATTTCGTTGGAGAAACAGAAAAAAACTGAGATAAATACAAATCTGTATAGCACAAATTAAGGGTCCAAGAAAAGTGTAAGGAACAAAGAGAGGGAGTTGTTGCAAAGGTCAGGGTAGTTTGGGAAGGAGAAGGCTACAATCAAAGTGGCCTTAAAAAAACAGAATCAAGAGAACCAGATTGACGGCTCATTTGCCAGGGACGGAAGTAGGAGGCGTAGGAGGTGATGCAGGTATGGCGGTGAGAGGCACAGTGACTGGTCCAGAGCAGATGGCTGCTGTAAGAGCTGGAAGGTAACTACAAACCAGACTGTGGAGGCTTTTAAATGCCAACAGAGAGCTGTGTTTTCTCCTACAAGAAATGTGAAGTTTCCTGAGATAAATGTGCAACATTTCAGGAAGCTTTTTTTATGACAGTAGTGTATAGAAGAGAGAGAAGAGTCAGTTAAATTTTAGCAGTAGTCTGGGTAGCTAGGATGGAAGCCAACTTGGGTAAGGATACTGTCACTGGAAAATAATCAAAGGATGTCGTGCCAACAGGGGAGGGGGGGCCACTAGTAATTCCAAGGTTTCAAGCTTATGTGCCTGTGCCAGTCATGGTCCCAGTGACAACAACACAGCCAAAGGGAAAGCAGGTTTATGTTCGAAGGAGCAGGGCCAGCAAGCAAGAACGGACACATGAAGGGAAAGCTTCACCCTTCAACTCCTCTGGCACCAACTATGCAGAAAACCATACGCTTTCTCCTACTGTTCTCTCGCTCAATGGCGGGGGGAAAGGATTAGTATTCTAAACTTGTTATTGATCGTACTACATGACTCCACAATGATTTATCAGTATTCACCCTAAAGAAATTTCTCTTGAGAACATTCATTTCGAAGTACAAAAGGAGATCTAGCTTAAAGCGTCAGAATCATCAGCCTCTTACTCAAGTCTTGAGGCAAGATCCATAAAACACAGTTACCTCCACCTCTCAGCCGCCAAGCTGAAGCCCTCTGACCTCTAGGCCTCATCGCAGACTCATTACAGTCCTCGCCTCGAGAACACTGGGGAAAACTTTAAACATACATCCTTTTCCTTCCCCACTGACCCCCATGCCCACAAGCCTTGCGACTTTGTTACCTTTGAGGTTAACAGTTTCGCTTAAAGAATGACCACTGAGTTATTTCCTGATATGTAACGTTTAGTACAATCAGACATTGAAAACGCCTAGTTTAAACCACAGCAGGAAGATGTTCATAGTATGCAGGACAACTGACCTCTTCTTAGAACATCAAACGAGCTGAAGTCGGTAAGGGGAGGCGACACAGCAAAGGGATAAAGTGCAGAGGCTCAAGCAGACTGCCTAAGTTGGAAACTCCCACTACTTAAACTTTGCCAAGTTACCCTCTCTGCACCTCAATTTTTTGATCTGTAAAATGGAGGTGATAGGGGCCGGCCCTGTGGCGAGTGGTTAAGTTCACAGGCTCTGCTTCAGCTGCCCAGGGTTTTTCCGGTTCGGATCCTGGGTGCAGACATGGCACTGCTCATCCGGCCATGCTGAGGGAGCCTCTCACATAGCACAACCAGAAGGACCTACAACTAGAATATACAACTATGTACCAGGGGGCTTTGGGGAGAAGAAGGAGAAAAAAAAAAAAAGATTGGCAACAGATGTTAGCTCTGGTGCCAATCTTTAGAAAAATAAAATGGAGATGATAATGCCTGTTCTGCAGGATTCTAGTTAAACAGCAGACCACAGTACTTCGGTAAAACAAATATCACAATAAAGCAAGTCACATGAACTTTTTGGTCTCCCAGTGCTTATAAAAGTGATGTTTACATTATACTGTAGTCTATCAAGTGTGCAATAGCATTATGTCTAAAAAGCAGTGTACATACCTTAATTAAAAAATACTTTATTGACAAAAATGCTAATCATCTGAGCCTTCAACAAATCGTAATCTTTTTGCTGGTGGAGGGTCTTGCCTTGATGTTGATGGCTGGTGACTGATCAGGGTGGTGGCTGCTGAAGGCTGGGGTGGCTGTGGCAATTTTTAAAAATAAGACAACAATGAAGTTTGCCAGATGGATTGACTTGTCCTTTCACAACATCTCTGTAGCATGTGATGCTGTTTGATAACATTTTACCCACAGTAGAACTTATTTCGAAATTGGAATTAATCCTCTGAAACCCTGCTGCTGCTTTATCAACTCAGCTTATGTAATATTCTAAACCCTGTGTTGTCACTTCAACAGTCTTCACAGCATCTTCACCAGAAGTAGATTCCATCTCAAGGAACTGCTTTCTTTGCTCATCCATATGAAGCAACTCCTCATCCATTAAAGTTGTATCGTGAGATTGCAGTCATTCAGTGACGTCTCCAGGCTCCACTTCTAATTCTAGTTCTCTTGCTTTTTCCACATCTGTAGTTACTTGCACCACTGAAATCTTGAACCCCACAGTCATCCATGAGGGTTGGAATCCACTTCTTCCAAATTCCTGTTAATATTTTGACCTCTTCCATGAATGGTGAATGTTCCTTTTTTTTTTTTTTGGAGAGGAATATTGGCCCTGAGCTAACACGTGTTGCCAATCTTCCTCTTTTTGCTTGAGGAAGATTGTCCCTGAGCTAACACCTGTGTCAATCTTCCTCTATTTTATATGTGGGACACTGCCACAGCATGGCCTGATGAGTGGTGTGTAGGTCTGTACCCAGGATCCAAACCTACAAACCTTGGGCTGCAAAGTGAAGCATGCAAACAACCACTATACCACTGGGCTGGCCCCTTGTGAATGTTCTTAAAATGGCATCTAGAATGGTGAATCCTTCCCAGGTTTTCAATTTACTTTGCCCAGATCCATCAGAGGAATTGCTGTCTAAGGCAGTTATAGCCTTGTGAAATGTATTTATTAAATCATGACTTCAAAGTTGAAATTACTCCTTGATCCATAAGCTGCAGAATGGATGTCATGATAGCAGACATGAAAACAACATTCATCTCATTGTACGTCTCCATCAGAGCTCTTGCTGACCAGGCACATTGTCAATGAGCAGTAATATTCTGAATCTTTTTCTGAGCAGTAGTTCTCAACAGAGGGTTTAAAATATTCAGAAGGCCATGTTACAAACCTGTCATTCAGGCTTTGTTGTTCCACTCACAGAGCACCAGCAGAGTAGATTTAGCCTAATTCTTATGGGCCTTGGTACTTTCAAAATGGTAAATGAGCATTGGCTTCAACTTAAAGTCATCAGCTGCATTAGCCCCTAACAAAAGTCAGCCTGTCCCTTGAAGCTTTGAAGCCAGGCACTGACTTCTCCTCTATAGTTATGAAAGTCCTAGATGGCATCTTCTTCCAATATAAGGCTGTTTTGTCTACACTGAAGATATGCTGTTTGGGGTAGCCACCTTCATTAATTACCTTAGCTAGACCTTCTGGATAACTTGCTGCAGCTTCTCCATCAGCACTGCTGCCTCACCCTGCACTTTTATGTTACGGAGATAGCTTCTTTCCTTAAACCTCATAAAGCAACCTCTGCCAGCTCCAAACTTTTCTTCTGCAGCTTCCTCACCTCTCAGCTTTTACAGAATTGAAGAGTTGGGGCCTTGCTCTGGATGAGGTTTTGGCTTAAGCGAATGTTGTGGCTGGTTTATCTTCTATCCAGACGACTAAAACTTTCTCCATATCAGCAATAAGGCTGTTTCACTTCCTTATCATTCTTGTGTTCACTCAAGTAGCACTTTCAATTTCCTTCAGGAGCTTTTCCTTTGCAGTCACAACTTAGCTAACTGCTTGGCACAAGAGGCCTAGCTGTTGGCCTATCTCAGCTTTCAACATGCCTTCCTCACTAAGCTTAATCATTGCTAGCTTCTGGGTTAAAGTGAGAGACGTGCAACTCTTCCTCTCACCTGAACAGTAAAAGGCCACTGTAGGGTTGTCATTCAGCCTAATTTCAATATTCTTGTGTCTCAGGGAATAGGGAGGCCAGGGCAGAGGGAGAGAGATAGGGGAATAACTGATCAGTGGGGCAGTCAGAATACACACAATATTTACTAAGATCGCTGTCTTATATGGGCGTGGATAGTGGTGTCCCAAAATACTACCATAGTAACATCAGAGGTCACTGATCCCAGATCACCATAACAATGAAAAAGTTTGAAATATTGCAAGAATTACCAAAATGTGACATACAGACACGAAGTAAGCAAGTGCTGTTGGAAAAATGGTGTGAAAAACTTGCTCGAGGCAAGATTGCCAGAAACCTTCAATTTGTAAAAAATGCAGTAGCTGCAAAGTGCAATAAGCAAAGTGCAATAAGACAGGTTCGTGGTGCAGAAGAAAGAGAAAACTTCTAAATATAATAGAAAAAAAGATATTTAATGCTGTCGTTCACTTATTAACACAGGACTCAACTAAATGCAGAACATTTTTGGAACCACACACTGTTGGAATCAAAGATGTAGAAGTCACAGTCCCTGCTCTCAAGCTTATACTCCACAGCAGCTTAGAAACTGAAAGTCTCCATTCCAAATACAACAGATCCTATCAGGCTTTTGTGTGCACACAGGCATCCTCACAGAAGAGGCAGGTGGTTTATTTGGTGATCCCACCTGTAGCCTACACCAAACGTGCACTGCTATCTTGACCATCCTACTTCCTTCGCTTCTCAGTAACTTTACTACTAGCTCTTTTCCTCTCCTCCAAACTATTAGGTTTTGCATGATAATTTGAGGATAACATTTATGATGATGTACTAAACAGAGCGAGTCAACTGGTCCTACCTTTAAAAAATGACCATTTAAACAAGTCTTCAAAGATACCGTCTCCCTTTTAATAGATAACATGTTAGTGACTTCTACGGTTTTTCATTCCAATCCAGGTAGAAATTTGTCCCTAGGAGGCAGGTTAAACAGGCCTATCTTTAGGCAAAAAAGACACATCAGAAAGACTTTTTCACAGCAAATGTTTTGAAGTATTTTATCCAAAAGAATACAAAACAAGTAAAATACAGACAAAATATGGTGCTTTGGTATATACCTCAGTTGGTTCTAAAGACTGTGGATTTGAAATAATACAGCAGAAACCCAGTATGCCAATGTGTCATAAGTGAAAAGTAGAAAGCAAAGAAATTAACACAGTTAATGATTAAGGAAAAAACAAAGGGTTGTTTGTAAGTAATAAATAATTATTAATAAATATTACTATCATTGTAATATATAGTATATATCACAGTATTAATAAACAATAAAAACTGACAAGTCTAAAATATTACTAATATTTTTAATTTTCTGGAATACTAAATGGCATTCGCTTCTCAAGCATTTTCCTTACAAGAATGAGCAGTACTGAATACCTTAAAGCCAACAGAACACAACAAAAATCAAAAAGTAGAAAGAAGTACTCCTGACGTTTAAGATCATCTCATCAGAACAGGCATCATTAGTCTCAGCAAAATCTAACAAAAACTCCATCTGACACAAGGAATACTAACATACTGCAATAAAAGTTATGTGAATGTGGTCCCTCTCTCTCAAAATATCCTATTGTACTTATCACGCTTCCTCTTCTTGTGATGTGAGATGATAAAACGCCTGTGTGATGAGCTGAAATGAGGTGAATGACACAGGCATTGTGACGTAGCATTAGGTGACTACTGACCTTCTGACAAGAAATCAGAAGGAGGATCACTGCTTCCAGACCGCAGGTGACCATGAGTGACTAAAACTGCAGACAGCAAAACGGCAGATAAGGGGGGACTACTGTACGGGGCACCATCAAATAAAACAATATTCGCATTACGGGAGCCCCAGAAGAAAGGGACAGAAAACTTATTTAAAGAAATAGTGGCTCAAACTTCCCAAATCTGGGGAGAGATATGGCCATCCAGGTCGATGAAGCAATAAGATCCCCAAGCAGATTCAACTCAAAGAGATCTTCACCAAGACACATTATAATCAAGATCTCAAAAGTCAAAGAAAAACAAAGAATTCTGAAAACAGCAAGAGAAAAAAAGACTCCTCACATCCAAGGAAATCTGATAAGGCTATGAGCAGAAACCTTGCAGGCCAGGAGGGAGTGGGATGATATATTCAGAGTGCTCAAAGAAAAACCTGTCAACCAGGAACACTTAACCCAGCGAAGCTGTCCTTCACAGATGAAAGATGCAGACTTCCCAAACAAAAACTGAGGGAATTCATCACCACTGGACAGGACTTACAAGAAATACCAAAGGGAGTTCCTTCAAGCTGAAATGAAAGGACACCAATTACTAAGATAAAAATATATTAAAAGTATAAAATTCACTGTAAATATGGGAGTAAATATATACTCCCATTCGAAATTCTCTTTTAATACTGCCGTGGTGGTGTGTAAATCACTTTGAACTCTAGCATATAGGCTAAAAGACAAATGTGTTAAAAATAACAACAGTTCCAATTATTTTGTTAATGGATACACTATAGATAGATGCAAAGTGAGACATCAACAACATAAAATGTTGGGGGGGCAGGTGAAAGTGTGGAACTTTTCGTATGTAATTAAAGTTAAGCTGTCATGGGCTTGCTTAAAATAGACCATTATAACTGTAAGATGTACTATGAAAGTCTCATGGTGATCACAAAGCAAAAACCTCTAAAAGATACACAAACGATAAAGAGAAAAGAATCAAAGCATATCAACACAAAAACCCATCAACTCACAAGGACAGGAAGAAAGGAACAAAGAACTACAAAACAACCAGAAAGCAATTAACAAAATGGAGATAGTGAGCCCTTGCCTATCAATAATTACTCTGAATATAAATGGTTTAAATTCTCCAATTAAATCACATAGAGTGGCTAAATGGATATAAAGATATAAGACCCAGTAAATGCTGCCTAAGAGAGATTTACTTAAGCTTTAAGAACGCTCATAAGTTGAAAGTGAAGGGATGGAAAAAGATACTCCATGCAAACAGAAAACAAAAGAGAAAGCAGAGGTAGCTATATTTATACCAGACAAAATAGACTAACTTGAACGCTGTAACAAGAGAGAAAGAAGATCACTATATAACGACAGAGTGGTCAATTCATCAAGAGGACACAACAGTTATAAACATATATGTACCCAACATTGGAACACCCAAATATATTAAAAAATTATTAACATATCAGAAGGCAAAAACACAGAGCCATGTAGCAATAGTAGGGGATTTCAATACCCCACTTTCAACAATGGATAGATCATCCAAACAGAAAATCAATAAGGAAATAATGGACTTGAATGACACTTTAGACCAAATAGACATAACAGACATATACAGAACATTCCATCCAACATCAGCAGAACACACATTCTTCTCAAGCGCACACGGAACAGTCTCCAAGACAGATCAAATGTTAGGTCACAAAGTAAGTCTTAACAAATTTCAGATCGAAATCCTATCAAATATCTTTTCCGATTACAATGATCTGAAGGCAGAAATAAAGAACAGAGCTGAGAGGTTCAAAAATATGTGGAAATGAAACAGCACACCCTGAGCAAGCAATAGGTCAAAGAAGAAATCAAAAGGGAAATTAAAAAATATCTTCAAACAAACAAAAGCGGTGTATATACACACAATGGAATATTATTCAACCATAAAAAAGAAGGAAATCCTATCATTTGCAACAATGGGGCTAAACCTGGGAGGGCTAAGTGAAATAAGCCAGATGGAGAAAGACAAAGTACTGCACAGTATTACTTACACACGGAATCTTAAAAAAAAAAATCAGCTAATTTCATAGAAAGAGAGAATAGAACAGTGGTTGCCAAGAGTTGGGGATGGGGGAAATTTGGCCCAAGGGTCCAAATTTACAGTTACAATAATAGGTTCTGAGGATCTAATGTACAGCATGGTGACTATAGTTAATAATATGGTATTGTATACTTGAAAGTTGCTAAGAGACCTTAAGCATTCTCATCATTAAAAAACAGTTAACTATATGAGGGATTTACGTGTTCAGATCTTGATAATCATTCTACAATGACTATCAAATCATCATATTTATTCTTTAAATATATACACTTCTATTTATCAGTTATTCCTCAATAAGGTAAAAAAAAAAAATGGGGACAGTAAACCATCACCAAATAAAATATTTGCTTGAGCCAAAAGGGTATTGAGAGCTTATAAGGCTGAATGTCTTAAAAAGAAATACAGGGGCCGACCCAGTGGCACAGTGGTTAAGTTTGTGTGCTCTGCTTCGGCGGCCCGGGCTTCACAGATTTGGATCCCAGGCACAGACCTAGTACGGTTCATCAAGCCACACTGTGACAGCATCCCACATAAAACAGAGGATTGGCACAGATGTTAGCTCAGTGACAATCTTTCTCAACTACAAAGAGGAAGATTGGGAACAGATGTTGGCTCAGGCCCAATCTTCCTCACACACACACACACAAAAGAAATACAAAATGAGCTTGTTCGTACTTGGCTACTTAGCAAAAAAAAAAGGCAAGGAAATTAGCAGATTGATGTAAACAAACAAAATAAAAGAGGAGGGTAATGTAGTATTCTTTGCCATTCTCAGAATTCCCAACTGAAGTTTCAGCTATTGATGAGCGACTCTGGAAGCTGATGAGAGAAGTAGTTTTGCTATGGCATGGAGTTTGAAGGAAATTCTGAAAAACTTTCAGGAATACCTTACAGTATATTATATGGTACTATTTGGGGATCACAAAAATCTCAGCATATATCCATGTCACCCCCAGAGTTTACTGTATAAACCTAAAACATCTCAAGTTCCTTGTTTTACTGTACTCCACATGCCTACCCTTGTGCCTTCCGTTAGCCACTTGTTATTCTTTATTATGCAGAATTCTACAACTACACTCAAAGGCAGAAACTCATTCTTTCAAGTAAGAAACCTACAGCACTGCATAGAGAATTGTCATACCAAGAAAAATGTCTACTTTTCTCTTACACATCAGGGTTGGAAACCCCCTATAAAATTCATTCAATTAGGGGCCGGTCCCTGGCCCAGTGGTCAAGTTCACACACTCTGCTTAGGTGGCCCAGAGTTTCATCGGTTCAGATCCTGGGCGCAGACATGGCACCACTCATCAAGCCACGCTGGGGTGGCATCCCACATAGCACAACCAGAGGCACTCACAACTAGAATATACAACTATGTACTGGGGGACTTTGGGGAGAAGAAGGGAAAAAAAAAGAAGACTGACAACAGATGATTGCTCAGGTGCTAATCTTTAAAAAAAAATCATTCAATTATAATATATAAATCATCAAAATAAAGTAGCATTATAACTATTAAAAAGTAATAGAAAAAAAGCAAACAATGTCAAAGAAATTTTTCCATGAAAGCCACAGGGAGAAATTCAATTCTGAAACTATTTTTCAGAATTCTGAAAGCATTTTCAGCTTCTAGATAAGAAGAGTTTTATTTTCTCAACTCCATAAACACATTTTTCTTTTTAGAATTAGTTAAAAACTAACTACTTAACATTTAGTGATCACTATGTAAAATCAGTTTTTAATAATAAAAACATAAGATATGGTAGAAAGCATGATTTGACTTTATTAACCTCACTCATAATGTTGAATACAAATGCAAAATTAAGTGGTGACTCCTAATTTTAAGTCTATTTCAAAGCATGGTCTCTTCGATTTAACTATTAGGGCCGACAGGTGTTATGAGAGGGAGGGGAACCAAAAAACCAAGCTCAAAAAACCCCACTGATTTATCTCTGTGTTATAAAGTTTGAGCTACAGCCCTTATATTCCTTTAAACAGTGTTCTCTTCTCACTTTCCACTAATCTCATCAGTAACTGAATTTTTAACCGGACCCTATAATCCATCACGTCTTCCAATTATGAATTGAAAAGAAATCTAAGTAGATATGTGTACAAAGTACTTCATGAAATTTACCACACAGCTCAACTTCACATATAAACTTCGAAAATTAAAAGGACTATGATATTCTTAAAACCCAAAGGCTAGACTAGGCCCACCTTCCAATCTTTTCTGCATTTTAAGAAATGATTTGACCTAATGATGTTAACATAGAAATACATCATATATCTTAGCATCAATAAGATATGACATTCAAAGGGAGAGCCAATAAATCTTTGCATTTTAAAACCAAAAGGAACACATCTTGGACACCTTAAATTATAAAATTCGGTTCTAAGCAGGAACTGTTACCATGTAACAAATACTGCTCATATCAAAAGTGCTGGTGACAAAGAATTTGATATGCCCTTCCCACAAAATCTGCTCATATACATATATAGAGCTATAGCTGTAATAAGATTTTAAATGTTTAAGGTGCTTAAATTTTGCACTGCAGGACTAATCCAATAAGCATTCATCGGCTGTCTCTTTGTAGCAACTCCAGTTAGAGGGAATGATCCACAGGCAAAGGGCAAAAACGCTGTTATTTTCTAGAATGTGGCATTTGTGGAGCTGGAGTGCCCTCTATCGGTAATGAAGAAGACACACTCATTAGCTGTCCTGCGTGCATTTTCTCATTAATTCGGAGTTCACACCCATCCTGAAGCATTCGAACTGCTATTCGGGCAATGTTCTTAGAATCGTCAAGACCACTGTGAGGCCGCCCATCATAATCCATTCCTAGTTTCTCAAGCATTATTGTCAGTTTGGTTTGGCTTCTAGGAACCTGAAAAATAAACAGCTTGGTAAATAATTCTTTAGTATTCTCTAAGTCACTATGAAGTGGAAAAATAAGAAACTGATAATTAACAGTAATAGCTAAATAAAGTTAGGCAAAGGGCAAATACTCCTGGTCAAATGAAGCAAATAACTAACTCACACTTTTGGAGCTTTAAAAAAAAGATCCTAGAGTTTTAGATGAAAATACATATAAAGAGATGGAATCCTTAAGACGTGAAAAGTCTACAGTTTTGTAATTTATATATCATTTATGAAAGGAAATGTACTGTTCTGGATGTCTAAGTTGAAGCTCTCTACCTTTTTAACCCAAACTAATGTGTGTGGTATTTTTCTGTAATATATATTTTCACTTGACTAACTCCTCAGACAGATACACCAAAACACACTTAGCCTTTCTAGATGACTAAAAATAATGAAGATCAAGAAGAAAAGACAACGTCATGGGGTATTTTTCAACCTATTTAAATATCTTCTCCATTTTGATAAATATAAAAATCTCACACACTCCTCCAATTCCAATATGCCTCCCTGCTTTTGAGAAGCACTGTTCTATCTTCTGCACATCCCTATCAGGAATCAGATTCAAGCTTTACATTCTGTAGTTGGTATAGCTGTGCCACCTATGCATCTTGAAGCCGCAGCTTCATCTGGGAAATGAGAACAACAGTTATACTGTTTACTCACTGGGTTATTGGGAGAATCACAAAGGAAATGACATAAAAGCCCCATAACAAACATCAATAATTATCCTAAGCTGTAATACCACAATGCATTCTGGGCCTTCCACTAATCATCACCTAGAAAATGTGCTTCTAAAAATAACTTTTCCGAAACAGTGAATAACTTACATGAAATGAACTATTCCTAGGAAAACACAATCTATCAACACTGAATCATGAAGAAAAGAGAAAATCTGAACAGATATATATAAAGTAAGGTGAACTGAATAAGTAATGAAAAACATCAAAAACCTTCCAACAAAGAAAAGCCCAGGACCAGACGGCTTCACTGGTGAATTCTACCAAATGCTTAAAGAAGAATTAACACCAATCCTTCTCAAACTCTTGCAAAAAATTGAAGAGGGAACATTTTCTAACTCATTCAATGAGGTCAGCTTTACCCCGACACCAAAGCCAAAAAAGACACCACAAGAGAAGAAAACAAGAGACCAACATCCTTTATGAATATTGGTGCAAAAATCCTCAAGGATACCAGCAAACTGAATTCAGCAGCACATTAAATGGATTATATACCATGACCAAATTTATTCCTGGAAAGAAAGGATGGTTCAACAAGTGAAAATCAATGTACCACACCACATTAAGAGAATGAAGGGAAAAAACACCATCATCTCAATTGATGCAGAGAAAGCATTTGATAAAACTGCATTCTTTCATGATAAAAACACTCAACAAACTAGGAAAACTAGGAAACTACCCCAAAATAACGAACGTCATATATGAAAAACCCACAGTAGAACATCATACTCAATGGTGAAAGGCTGAAAGCTTTTCCTCTAAGACCAGGAACAAGACAAGGATGCCCACTTTCACCACTTTCATTCAACACAGTATTGCCAGTTCTAACCAGAACAAGGAAGGAAGAAAAAGAAAAGGCATGCAAACGGGAAAGGGAGAAGTACAGTTACCTCTGTTTGCAGATGGCATGATCTTATATGTAGAAACTCTGAAGACTCCACCAAAAACTGTCTGAACCAATAATCAAATACAACAAAGTCACAGGATACAAAATCAACGTGCAGAAGTCAGTTGCAATTCTATACACTAACAATGAACAACCCAAAAAGGAAATTAAGAAAACAATTCCACTTCAACAGCATCAAAAAGAAAAAACACTTAGGAATAAATTTAACCAAGGAGCTGAAAGACTTGTACACTGAAAACTGTAAAACGTTGCTGAAAGAAATTAAAGACACAGAAAGACATCTGTGTTGATGGACTGAAAGACTTAATATTGTCAAGCCATCAGTAATACTTAAAATGTTCTAGAGGTTCAATGCCATCACTAAAAAATCACAACAACATTTTTTGCAGAAATGGAAAACCTCATCCTAAAATTCACATGGAATCTCAAAAGACCCCAAATAGCCAAAATAATCTTGCAAAATAAATTGGAGGTCTCACACTTCCTGTTCAAAACTTACTAACAAAAGCTACAGTAACCAAAATAATATACTGGCATATCAACATATTGACCAGTGGAACATAATAGTGAGCCCAAAAATAAACAAACTCTTAAGTGATTTTTGACAAAGGTGCTGAGACCGTTCAATGGGGAAAGGACAGTTTTTTCAACAAATGGTGCTGGGAAAACTGGATATCCATACACAAAAGAATGAAGTTGGACCTTTACCTTACACCATATATAAACATTACCTCAAAATGGATCAAAGACCTAAACCTAAGAACTAAAACTATAAAACTCTTAGAAGAAAACACAGGGGAAAAGTTTCATGACACTGGATTTGCCAATGATATATTGGATATGACACCAAAAGCAGAGGCAACAAAAGAAAAAAATAAACTGGACTTCATCAAAATTTAAAACTTTTATATATCAAAGGACACTATCAACAGAGTGAAAAGGCAGCCCACAGAATGGGAGAAAATATTTGCAAATCATATATCTGAAAATGGAGTAAGAACCAGAATATATAAAGAATTCCTAAAATTCAACAACAAAAAATCTGATTAAAACATGGACAAAGGATTTGACATTTCTCCAAAGAAGATATACAAATGGCCAATAAGCACATGAAAAGATGTTCAGCATCATTAATCATTCAGAAAATACAAATCAAAGCCACAATGAGACACCACTTCATACTATTAGATAGCCATTATAAAAAAAAGGAAATAGAAAATAAGTGTTGACAAGGATGTAAAGAAATTGGAACCCTTGCGCATTGCTGAAGAGAATGTAAAATGGTGCAACCACTGTGCAAAAACAGTATAGGAGTTCCTTAAAAAATTAAACAGAGAATTATCACATGATCCAGCAATTCCACTTCGGGGTCTTCCCAAAGAAATGAAAGCAGGGACTCAAACAGATATTTGCACATCCATGTGCACTGCAGCATTACTCACAAGAGCCAAAGGGTGGAAGCAATCCAAGCGTCCACTGACAGCTGAATGAATAAAAATATGGTACATATATACATACAATGGAATATTATTTGGCCTTAAAAAAGGTAGGAAATTCTCAAACAATGGTATATATTTAGCCTTACAAAGGAAGGAAATTTTGACACATACTACAACTTGTACAAACCTTGAAGACATTATGCTAAGTGAAACAAGTCACTCACAAAAGGACAAATACTTTTTTTTTTAATTGAGTTAAGGATAGGTTACAATCTTGTGAAATTTCTGTTGTACATTATTGTTTGTCAGTCGTGTTGTAGGTGCACCACTTCACCTTTTGTGCCCACCCCCCACCCCACCTTTCCCCTGGTAGCCACTAATCTGTTCTCTTTGTCTACATTTTTAAATTCCTCATATGGGTGGAGTCATACAGAGATTGACAAAAGGACAAATACTATTGATTCTACTTACATGAGGTACCCAGAAGAGTCAAATTGATAGATACAGAAAGTAGAACGGTAGCTGACAGGGGTTGGAGGAAGGGGTAATAGGGAGTTACTGTTTAAAGGGCACAGAGTTTCAGTTTTGGAAGATGAAAAAGTTCTGAAGATGGATAGTGGTGATGGCTACATGACAATATGAATGTTCTTGATGACAGTGAACTATACACTTAAAAATGGTTAAAATAATACCATGTCTACTCAGACAAGGGAAACAAAAGAAAAAATACACAAATGGGACCACATGAGACTAAAAAGCTTCTGCAAGGCAAAGGAAATCATAAACAAAACGAAAAGACAACCCACCAACTGGGAGAAAATATTTCAAATCATATATCTGACAAGGGGTTAATGTCCAAGGAGACAGATTAGTGTTACCAGAGGGGTTGGGGGAGGGCAAAAGGGGTAAAGGGGCACATATGTATGATGACAGAGAAAAACTAGACTATAGGTGGTAAACACGATGCAGTCTACAGAAACTAACATATAATAATGAACACCTGAAATAATACAATGTTGTAAACCAATACGACCTCAATTTTTTAAAAAAATGATTAAAATGGTAAATTTTATGTTCTGCACATTTTACCACAATAAAAAAAAATCTCAGAGATAAAATGAAAAGTCCTGGATAGTGCTAGAAAAATAGTTAACTCTATTACACAAAGGCCAGTTCATTCGATCATGTTTAAAATGTAAACTGTGTGAAAACCTGGATAAAGAACACATCAGCTTCACACTTCCTCTGGCCTAGCAAGGAAAAGTGTTCAGCTAGGTGTCTGACTTGAAAGGTGAGTGGCAGGAAACTAGGTGGCCAGATTTTGCCAAGAGGTTTGAAGAAGAGCTGCAAAAACTAGCCTACTTAGCAGATACGTTCATCACATAAACCAACTGAATAAGTGCCTGCAAGACCCTGGAGAAACCATGTAACTTCAAGTGACAAGACTCTTGGATTTGAAAGGAAATGGAGTCTTTGGAAATATCATAGTGCAAAAGGAAATCTTAAATATTCATGCTTTTGTGTGCGCTTGATAGTGAGGAAAGCTAATAGCAAGTCTCAAGACTTACTGAAAGCCACCTGGAAAACTGTAGAAAATGAGTATTTTCTTCTCTTTCAACACCCGACTAGACTAAGCAAAGAACCTTATCTCTGAATCTTCTGCTCAGCCTGAGAATTTGACTTTGAGAAAAGAGCTTTGTAAGGTAGTCTGACACCACACTGGAGATGAGACTGACTGATCTGCTGCTAGAAAAGTTGTAGATTTCTGCAAAAGAAGAGCGTCCTGTCATTTATAGGAAAGCAATGAACATTTCACTGCATTTTTCAACTTCTTATATGTGTAAGCAAGCTTTTTCTTGCTTAACAACATGAAGAGCAAGGGCAGGACTCTAATTTCAGTGGAAAATGAAATGCCTGTGAGCTCATCTCAAATTTATCCCAAAATTGAGTTATCTGTACAGAAAAAAAAAAGAACAAAAACAAACTCAGGTTTCACCTTAAAGAGATATACTTCATTCTTTACTTTTACTTCAAAAACATTTTAATTTGTATATAGAACTATAAAGGAAGTAAAGAAACTAACACATTTGTGTAATTTTGTAAAAGGTAAGCCTACATTTGAGTCTGATCGTGCCAGAAAGAAACTTTTTTATTTTCTAAAATGATGTGTAAATTATGTCTTAGGCTGTATTTTTATTCATATTGCTCCAGCACACTTACAGAAAAAAATCAAACTTTATTTTAAGTTTAAGCCAGTTATTTAACAGGATGTATGACATTTGCCTTATAAGTTTTTTAAGTTTATGAAAAAGAAAGAAAGAGATTAATTTCAAGCTTAATTATCCATCTCCACCCTCCAGTCCCAAGAAACACTGGGTAAAAAGTCACTTTTAATTTTACAAAGGAGAAAAGAATACTTTGCACATATCATATACCAAAGACCATACCTTGTTAGCACTGTATACAGCACATATTTGTGATAAGACTTTTGCATCTACTTGAATAAGGCAAACCAAAAAAAAGAAGAAAAAAATTTAAAAAGGAAAACCTAAGTTTCTTCAACTTATACTACTAACTGGCATTATAGTTGATATCTGTTATGAAGAGGAGAAAATCATGCAGAAAAGAGCAGCCTAAGAAATTGGCCAACACAAACAGATCCACAGAAAAACATTATTCTCTACTCAAAAGAGCACTGGCAATTTTACTGCCTTAATATATCTAGAACTTTCTGATCACTCTAATGCACGGCGAGCTGTAGATGTTTTTATGCAGACCTGAAAATTATTTTATGGTTTTGTTAATTATTAATAATTATCTTTAGAATAAATTATTCCTCTTAGTTAAAGGTTCGAAAAAGATGCCCTAATATAAGAATGCATTACCACCTGGGAGTTGTAGTAAAAAAAAAAAAAAAAAAAACACCTAAAGATGATCAAGCCCCTATAAATTTACATGAAATACACAAGAGAGAGGCACATTTAAAACCACATCACAGGATACAATTAGCAAAATCCAAACTATGGGAAACTCTACAGGACAAATGGCTCAGTTTCTTAAAAAAAAAAAAAAAAACATGGCTAGAGGGAAAAAGGAGGTGGAAGAGGAACCAACTGCAAATGTGTGGACCTTATTCTGATCCTGATTCAACACACAAAAGGTAAAAGAAAATGAACTATTTATGATAATTTGATGACATTAAGGAATTAATTTTTTAGGTGTGATAATGGTATGGTGGTGATGTTTTTTAAGAGTCCTTATCTTTCCGAGTTAAATCTTGAAATGTTCACAGATCAAATGAAATATTGTTTAAGATCTGCTTCAAAAGACTAAGGAAAGGGGAAAGCAGGTGGGGATACAGATGAAACAAAGTTGGCCATGAGTTTATCACCGTTAAAATGGGGTCACCAGGGTTCATCAGACCTGTCTACTTTTGTACATGGTTGTAATTTTTTATAACCAACTATTTTTAAGAGATCACAAAATGAGTGAAAAGATACATCCACTAAAATGAAAAAATATTTATCAAATACAATCAAGAGAATAATATCCAAAATAAGGATCTACAAACCAATAACAAAAGGACAAACCACCCAATTTTTAAAAAGTGGGTAGAAGATTTAAATAGGGACATCACAGAAGGAAGAAATTCAAATGGCTAACAAAGGAAAAGGAGCCCAGCCTCATGAGTAATTAAGCAAACACACATTAAAACCTCAATGAGATGGCAATTACACATCCGTTAGATTTACAGTGAAAACATCCGGCAATACCAGATTCTGGCAAAGACCCACTGGAGCAACTGTAAATTCACTCTCTTCTGGTGAGAGTGCAAACTGCTACAATCTCTTTCGAAAACTATTTTTGCATTATCTAGTAATGTCAATGATGCACACATCCTATTACCCAGCAATTCCACGCCTAGATTTATACCCTGGAGAAATGAGTGCACACAGACAGAAGACAGGGACAAGAACATTTACAGGAGCACTGTTCACAAAAGCCCAACTGAAAACCACTCAAATGGCCAAAGTAGAAGAGAGAAACTCTGGTATATTCACACAATGGAATTCTACACACAATAAAATAAATGAACTACAGCTACACACGACATGGAGGAATCTCACACAATTTTGAGAAAAAAAGCAAAATAAACAATACAGCCAGTATGATGCTAATTATATCATGTTCAAAAACAGGCAAAACTAAACTATATGGTAAAAGGATAAACATATAAATATTAAAGCTCTAAGGAAAAACAATAAAATGATTCCCATGAAGGCATGGCTTATGGGAACTCTGGGAGAAAGGAAGGGGGTTAAGTGGGTGGAAGTCACCAGGGATTTCACTCAAAACAAACTGTCAAATTCAACTTTTCTGTATACATAGTTCTCAATTTTAAAAGTGTTAAAACCACAAGAAAAAAATGCTTTTAAGAAAATGCACCTTTTCTCATGAACTTACTTTAGGATGTGCTTCACGAAAATGAGGCGGTAAGGGGAGAAAGAAGACCCAACACAAGATCTAACACACAACAGAGAAGCAAAGGAAACCTCCTACGCGATTTCACAAGAAGCCTGTAGAACACACAGCTCAGATCACAAGAGGATTAAACGTTCAGGAAGGTAGTTGCCAAGGGAAAAAAAGAAAAGGAAAAAAGAGAAACTGACAGACCACCAGAGAGTTTTGAGTACTGACAAGTGATTTACAGTTTGACTGGAGAGCAACGGGACAAGAAAACAACTAAAGAAGTTAATTATTAACTCTGGGGCAAGGCTGTGAACACTCTCTAGTCACAGGAATGTCAACACTGAATAATGGTTGGATTTAAAGGTAATGTAACTGTATTAGAAGGACACGGGGAGGGGAAGGTCATGCAGGAATGGTGGCTTTTTAATAGAGCTAAATCTTCATTACCCATCGCAGGAACTTAACAGATAGCTCAAACTGAAAACTCACCAAATAGCATAAACATATAATTTAGAAATATAAAGGTTACTAGTATACGAAATAGCTTTCAAGAGCTCAAAGTGTTTGCCTCAGGAGAACAGGGACTGGTGAGGGCCAGGGCGAAAGACTGCAGTTTGTCCTAAGCTTTGCGATACTGTTTTAAAAATGTACATGATACCTAGGTATCAACTTTGATAAAATTAAAGTTCAGTGGGGAGCATTTGTTCCACAAACAATCTACATATTGAACACCCCTATGGTTTCAAAGCTCTGTTATCAAAGATCATGTATATATAGTTAACCCATTTAAGTCATAGTACGAATGAGAAAAATAGCTTAACTTTCTAAACTCATATGAACATAATTAATTTGGAATCTGAAAAGTAACAACTAATTATATGGCCTTTTTCTGTGAAAAGCACCCAGTAAATCACGTTACGTACAGGTAAGATATAATAAATTTATCATCAAGAGCAATGTAGTCAATAAAATATAGAAATTTTACCTTGTAAAAGTTTCCATAGGACTTTCGAATATTGATCCACTTTTTAGCAAAAGGAGGATATTTGAGCCTGCTTAGCCGGCACTGAATGTTCAGGAACTTACTCATATCCCACGAACTTAAAAATCAAAAACAGGGAAAAAAATGGATAAAATAAATGCTATACTATTCTTACAAATGAGTATGTTAAGTCATTCTATTTTTTATTTACACATCACCTTATATTCACACACAACATTAAGCTTAGAAAATTAACCTCTCTTCCTCCAAAATACTAATACAAAAATAACCTTTAAAAAAACAAAGAAAAGTAGAAGTCAGGTGAATTAAATTTTTGCCACAAACTGATTGTTATTAGGCTCATCTTGGTCATTTTTATGGTTCTGATTACCTGGGCAGATCTCTAGTTCGTTGAGTATTTTTTCATAATTCTAAAATAACTGCTAAGCTTACTTTTAATGCCAGGTTTATATCAGGAAATTCTTTGAGGGTGTGCTTTGAAATAAAACAAAAATCAAAAACATGAACAAAATACTCGAAAGAGACAAAAGTAGTTGGTATCAAGCAGGTAGAATATAATTCGTTCTGCTACAGTGTCAGTTTCTACAACACTCATCATCCCATGGAGGTAGGGGAATACTGGCTGTATAGCGTGGCAACTGTGTTGGTTCACACATGGTTCTTTCTAGGCAGATGGAGTCAGAATAACAGCAGTAGGAATTATAACCTTCAGCAGGAAAGAAAAAAAGCTCTCAACTCAGCTGCTGCACTGACAACAGGAGTATTTTCAAGTGCATTTTAAGAAAATTAAAAACAAGTGCCCATCCGCAGGATCCTGCTGCTTCTGTGCATTTGTAAGATCCTCGGGGGCAACGTCCACCTACCCTGCGCTGCTTTCCCGGGCTGTCCAAATTGCTTCTAGAGGTACTCATTATTGGTTTTTTAATGCTCTGGTTACAAAATTGCACAGGTTTTGATGATCTGCCCCAAAGTATGAGGTTTTTACCAAGTCGCACATACTGTGTTATGACAGAAACACCCGTATACTTGAGCAGAAGCGCTGCTCATTCAGGTTTAAAATCAATAATAGATTTCTAAAGAGGTCTATCAACATTTTCCCAAACTTCCATTTCAAAACACAACAACGATGTGATTAAATTCCGTGTTCTTCCCCTCCTGTATGTGAGGGCTTCTAAACTCGTCACGAGGGTGACACCCCAGCTTCAGCGCACAAACTGTCCACAGTCTGAAACAGAAGTGCGTTAGGACTTTCTTCAATCTCAACAGCACCATGGGACAAGAGCTGCCCCAGCACAATGCCGTAATCCTTGTTTCAAGCGCTTTCATCTGCCCAAGTAGCCTGTCGTTTAACAAATGCTTTCTGAGAACGTATTTTGCGCCCAGCACTCCAGTAAGCATTATGGAAGACTATCAAGGAGCAAAGTCCGCACTCTGAAAGGATTTTTCATCTCCTTGCAAATGTAAGTCTTACAAACATAAAGTTGAGATATCAGAATATTTAGTCAGATGTCAACATGAATGGTACATATAGACGCTATAAGACTGCCAAGAAAGAAAAGATCAATGAGTTCCAGTGTTTGGAGTAAACAGAAAGTGGGCTTTGAATGACGACAAAGCAGCAGTCAAGGATGAGAGCCTTCCTTCCAGTAGAGAGGAAAGCATGAGCGAGTACATAGAGAAGGGACAAACCCTGTGACTCACAGCCAGCCTGACTGGGGTGAAAAAGAACGGCTGGTGGATGTGGTTGCACAGGTGGGGCAGGATCAGATGAGAGAACCCTGACAGCCAGACTGAAGAGTCTGGACTTTCTGAGCAAGAAAGTGTCCTGATAAAAACAGAGTTTTAATAAAGTTACTTCAGTTTCACATGTTAATATTTATCTTTCTCTAGTCTTATAGATTTCCCAGATTAGACCATTATCATTGCTTTCCCTCCTCTCTTTGATCTCTAATTTAACAGGAATAATTTAGTTAAATTAGTTTAACTAGGAATAAGAACATGAAAGGACAAGTACTGTCTCCTGTGAGGGACTCTAGCATCTTTACTAAATAATATTTTTATGGTTATTCTGAAAGTAAAATGAATAAGGACATCTTTAATCTTACAAAGTCGATTAAAAAGATAATTTCCCTAAATACATACCCATCCGTTAATATGGAATATTTATACTTGGTTCCTAGTTCCTTCAGTTTCATCCAGTCAACTACCTTTCTTAGTACCTGAGGGAAGGTATCAGCTCCGTCTACCAGATCCTGAGGAGACAAAGTAAACTTTATGAAACTCACGGTAGCTACACGTAGTCCTACAAAACCCGATACAAACACCGGAGGGAAAGGAACAGAGAGAAAGTCTTCTGTGATGTTTAAACTCTTCATGATTTCTGCGGTGGAGATCCACTAACACTTTATTTTTAAGACAATTAAAAAGTGTTTATAGCCAAGTATTAGAGACTGCTTCCAACTGAAGTACACAATCCTCCCCAAACGAAGATTTAAGATCATCCCCAGTGGCTCTTTCTTCAGGCCTCAACCTGGCAGCTCACCAATCCTCCGGAGCTGAGAGAGGGAACTCTGCTCAGCTGGAAGCCACAGCCCTCCCTCTGAAGGGGTTCCCCCATCCCGAAGCTCACCTCTTCCCATGACACACGCACACTGCTGTCAGACTGAGCCTCCCAAAACGGAAATCTGCTCTACCACAACCCTTCCATACTCACAGTCCTCCCAACACCCCACCAGGCTTTCGGGCTAAAAAGACACAAGACTCTTCACAACCTGGCTTGCCTCTGACCTTCACTTTAGCTTTATTTGTGACCATTTTCTTATTAGCCCATACACACCTGAATCATCCCAAACTACCTACAATTGCACCCTTCACATCTGAAATACCCAGCTCTTCTTTTCTGCCTATTACCTATCATGATGGAGCCCAAGCTCGGCAACTTGAAGAAGTGTTTCCCAGGACAGCCCTCCATTCCCTCTGTCATAGGAAGTCCTTTGTATAGGTGCCCATAGTACCCCGATCAAACACCAAATGACTTGTCAGTCTTCCTAATCATATTCTGACCACCGGTTTAATCTGTCTGTCCTCCTGATTAGAGATCGTTAAGTGAGCTGAGGAGAGGGACTGACTTGATCATCTCTGTTCCCGTGGTACCCTGGCAAATATTATAGTAGGCGCTCAAATATTTGTTGAGTGAATGAATGAATAAATAAGGGAACTAAGTAAATGATCCTAGGGCTACCACATTAGAACACAACTAAAAATCAGAGACCTAAGGAAAACTGAGCTATAGTCAGGTTGTAAACAGGCACACTTTAAAACTTTATCTCCAAGTTCAGCATAGTAACATTGACTTTACTAATGCTCCCAACACCTAAGACCTTCAGATTCATTGTTACAAACCTTAAAAGAAAAGGCTGAGAAAAATTTTACCAAGTGTAAAATGTGCTTTTCTATTTTTTAAAAATTAAAATACGAAGGATCTTTAACAAGCAAGGAAAGTATCACATTAATTTAAACTGTTTACAACAACAATTTTGAAAAACTATGAAATAAATCCCTAACTTCGAAACTTCTTTCCAACTCTAGAAAAACGAACACAGAATTATAACCTGAGTAATTCCAGTTAGATTGATGCAGAAATCAGAAAGCTGTGTGTTAATCTCTGGTCTCACATACTGCTGAAACGTATCTTCCTACAAGGGAAAGACAGGAAGTTAAAGCATTTCCTGTGACTTAAGATACATGACACATGATACATGACAAATTCAGCCACACGCGGTTGTAATTTTATAGGTGCTCATGACATAGACCTTTCTAGAGTTTTAACAATTTAAGGATAATTCCCTACTCCCAAAGCACTCTAATTTTTTTAATTAAAAAATTGTTCCAGGGGCCGGTCCCATGGCCTAGTGGGTAAGTTCCCGTGCTCGGGTTCAGTGGCCCAGGGTTTCGCTGGTTCAGATCCTGGGTGCGGACACGGCACCTCATCAGGCCATGCTGAGGCAGTGTCCCACATGCCACAACTAGAAGGACCCACAACTAAAATATATAACTATGTACTAGGGGGATTTGGTGAGAAAAAGCAGAAAAAAGAAATTGTTTCATACCTTAAAAAATTTTAAGATAAAGCAAGTGTCTAAAACCAAGCCCTCAAACCAAAATTTAAATGAACATTTCCTGAGGAGCAAAATGTTGATAATTTTGTTTGTAGTATTTTGAAACTGTAAAGTCTATTAATACAAGCTCTACTTCAAGATACTAAGAGCTTTTCAAATAATAAATTCTTTTGAAGAAATGCCAGTCTTCAGTTATAAGAAATTAGCTCCAGATTATTGCTCTCATTTACTCCTGAATAGTCCTTATTTTTATGTTAAGATTCCATTAAACTGAATTCTGAATAGTCCAAATTTGACTATATATGTGGTAGTTTAAAGGGTGACAATACTGTATTTTTTAGCAATTTTTCACTTCCTCAAGAAGCTGTCAAGCTTGCCTTCTTACTTTCTGATCACAAGCACTCCGTGAACTCAGTGCAGCCAGTGTGGTTATCACCAGACTCAGGCCGCCAGCTGCCTTTTCCTCTAACCCCAAATCAGATCACACTAAGTCATGTGTTAAACATTAAGGACAATTTCAAAGCCTGAAGATTTGCAGGCATCAACTGTTAATAGCAGGCAGATATGGAGAAAAAGACAAAGAGTATTCTTTGTAGAAGATGAAAGAATTAAGAAAAATAAATGCTCATCTTTCCTAAGCATAAATTCTTTTTACATACTATTAAGCAGATAAATTATATAAATATTTATTAACAACTGTAAAACAGCAAAATTAAAGAACAGCAAAGAACACTTCAACTTCAAAAGTTTGATCCTCTTTACTTACCAGACATGTTGGAAAAGGAAAAATTCTACTTAACTGAATTTCATAGATAAATGAAGTCTACATTCTTTTAAGTTTCAAAATTTTGTTTATAATTTTAAATGAAAATCTTTCAAAAATATAAGGCAACTTCCCTTACCATTACAAGGAGGTAATACTAAGCATAACATTAATGAAATCTGACTCACTATTTAATACTTTGAACAGAACGATGCTATAGAGAACTATGCATTCATTGACCAAATATTTAATAATCACTTAAATAAATTACATAGTAAGCCAAAAAATGAAGTAGGTAAGAGGGCTCAGAAACACTGGGTGTGTGGGGGTGGTTAAGCTACACTATTAGATGACCAGTTAGGCTTTATTTAGAAGGTGAGAGTGGAAGGGAGGGAAGGGAGGGGAGGGAGGGAGGAAGGAAGGGAGGAAGGGAAGAAGGAAGGAAAGAAGGAAGGAAGGGAGGGAGGAAGGAAAGGAAGGAAGGAAGGGAGGGAGGGAGGGAGGGAGGAAGGGAAGGGAGGGAGGGAGGGAGGGAGGAAGGAAGGGAGGGAGGGAGGGAGGAAGGAAGGGAGGGAGGGAGGAAGGAAGGAAGGGAGGGAGCATGGGAGGGAGGGAATTAGCAGCAGGACCCCTGAAGGAAAGAATTAGAGCTAAAGCCCTGGGAGGGGAGAGGGTGGAGCACACCTGGCATTTTTGAGAAACAGCAAGCAGGTCAATATGGTGCCATCAAGTAACAATAGGCCAGATCATATAAGGAATATGACTTTTACTCTAAGTTAACTGGGGAGCCACTGAAGGGTTTTGAGCAGAGGAGTGAAATGATCGCTACGGCCACTATGTTGAGAACTGGCTGTAGGGGACAAGGATTGAACCGCAGAGACCAGTTAGATAGTGAACGCAGTAAATCCAGACAGGAAATTATTGGGGCTCACACTAGAGGCAGAGCCGTGCAGCTGAGTGTCTGGTTCTCAATATATGAGCAAACAGGAGTCACTGTTGGACTGGATGTGTGATGTGAGAGAAACAGAGGAGTCAAGGATGACCACAACGTTTCTGAACTGCGCAATTAGAAAGACAGAGTCGCCATCGCTCAAGCTATGGAAGCCTGAAGATAAAACAGGTTGAGGGTATATTCAGTTGGGGCCATGTTAAGAAACGTGTTTAGGTGTCCAAGTAGAGATATTAAGGAAGCAGTCTGGATTCGGGGCAGAGGTCCAGGTTGAAGACATGTAATTGGAAGTGATGAGCATATAGTTTCTAAAAGCTATCGAACTAGATGATAGATGAGATCATTAAGGGAGGAGATCTATAAAGAGGACCTCGCATTGAACTGGGGCATCTGAGAAGAGGAAGCTGGGAATAAAAGGAGGAACCAGCACAGGAAACTGTGAAGGGGAACCTAATGAGGGTGGAGAAAAATCCAGAGAATGGGGTGTACTGGTAGTCACCTGCAGAAAGTGTTTCAAGGAGAGAGTGATCAGTTCTACCCGGATTTAGGTAAAGGTCAAGATGACACTGATGAATAATTTTAGTGGAAGAAGAGGACTGAACATGTAACTTCAATCCACAGTGGTGTGGGTTTAAGAGAGAATAGGAGGAAACAGACATAACTTTTTCAAAGAAATCTGCCACATAGGAACAAAGAAATGGGCTAGCTGGCAGGGAAGTGAGATCAAGTGAAGGCTTTTTATGGTGAGAAAAATACCAACATGTTTGTATGTGATGGAAACAATACAGTAGAAAGCAATAAATCATTAATGTCTAAATAAGGGAGGAGAATTGCGAGAGCAACAACCTCGAGTAAGAGAGAAGTGCAATCTACTGAGTTATGTCTGGATGCCAAGATGCCCAGATGATCTTTAATCTGCTTTGGACAACAAAATTAGGTAAACAGGCTGATTAAGAATATAATTAAAAGAGGCTATGAACAATACCAAGAAAAAAATCTATGCACCTTAATGCACAAAGCCTTTTTTTCTTTTTTAAGATTGGCACCTGAGCTAACAACTGCTGTCAATGTTCCTTTTTTTTTTTCCTGCTTTTTCTCTCAAAATCCCCCTAGGACATAGTTGTATATTTTAGTTGTGGGTCCTTCTAGTTGTGGCATATGGGGCACCGTCTCAGACGAGTGGTGCCATGTCCACGCCCAGGATCTGAACCGGTGAAACCCTGGGCCCCCGAAGCAGAGTGCACAAACTTAACCACTCAGCCCTCGGGCCAGCCCCATACAAAGCCTTGTTATACTTACTCCCAGTGTGGTGGGGGCAACTGGAGATACCACATAAGTAACTTTTGGACATTTGAGATGCTATGATATATCCTCACTCAGATTTTACAAGGCAAACAGTATTATTCTGGATAATTCCCGCTGACTTCCTGAACTAACAATGCACTGACAAGTTTCTAAAGCACATATATTGTATGGCTTAGACGCCAAGGTTATGAGAGTCGGTTCCCCCATGAACTTTTCACCAGAAAGATGGCCAGTTCTAAGCTGAAAGGCGATGTCTGTAAATTATCATTGTTAGACATCAGAGTACAAACTAGTCTACAGCAGCAGTTCTCGATCCTGACTGTGTATCAACTGAGAAGATTTAAAAAAAAATGCTGACAGCAGGGGCCCCACCACAGAACAACTAAACCAGAACCTCTGGGACGGAGGCCAGGCATCAGTATTTTTATTTTTTTACTCCCTAGGAGATTCTGATGTCCAGCCAGATGTGTGTTCTAAACAAACAGAAAAAACACCCTAATTTTTGCTACTGGAAAAGAAGAGAAGCAGACTCTGAAATTATTTTATTATTGCTTTTCTATTAATCAAGCTGATACAAAAGACACAGCAAAAGCAAAAAGCCCACTTTAGAATTCTAATTCTAGCGAAAACAGCAAATGAGATGCTTCATCTTACTAGCAAACTCCAGAACAGCTGCTAAAATAAAATTAAAATATAACAATTCACTTACTATTTCTAAAGTATGAGTATTCAGTAAAACGACAGGAAATTCAATTATTTCATGTATGAACTCAGGTGGGTTACCCTCTTCACAGGTGGCTTCAAAGTCAATAATACAAATGTAGTCATAGTAACTGTCGGCAGCATTGCTCTCTTTTAACATCAGCTTCTGCTTCTTATAATAGTTTTTCAGCCTCTTCTTTAGTACATCCTTTACTCCCCTAAAAAAATAAGAATAAAATGAACTCTTAGGTGAATCTTACACTCAAGAACCTGAACTCTTACCTGCTGGCACTGGATTGAACACAGTTACAGCATAATTTAGCAAATGTTAGCTAAAATAAATGTAAAGAAAGCAAGACTCAAAGTTAAGTTAGCAAAGAACTAATTAAAATGTTTAACAGAGCATCAATATTTTCCTTTGCAACTAACTTCATTTTTATACTACATAAGAGCATTTTCTCTAATATATACTGGTTCTACAAACCATAAGCCTTGTCAGCATAGACCACCTACAACGCCACACTGCCTTATATACTAAGATGACACACATGATACAAGAACTGAAATTAATATTGCATTATTCTACTGGCCAAATATAAATTTCAGAGTATGAAAATCCAGTTGAATTGAACATATTGTGCTATCTCTTTCCTTTCTTTTGGCTTTTATGGGTTAGACAACTAAAAAAATCCATCCAAATATGAAAGCACTATGAACCCAGTATATAAAGTTGAACATGTTAGCTATTTAACTAGAAAAACTAATTTAGAAGATATGTAGAGTAAACCGTGTCCAGGAGAACACGTCCTATTCAGTAGGTTCTTAACTGGAAGTAGATTTCTTAACTCACCATGGACAGAACAGGATGTAGGAGATTTTAGTATCGTGAGTATTTTTGAAATATATGTCCCACAAACAGTGGGGTGGGGAAAGGATTGTTCTAACAGATAACAACGGTTGCAGTGGTGGTCACGTTCTTCAAACCATACGTATTTCTTCAAAAAATTAAAAGTCACGACCAATGCTCAGACTTCCTTCAGCATTACTTGGTTGGGTCCGGTAATGGCTTGCAAATATAAAATGGCAGTAAAAATAAGAGGATCTAAATTGCAATTAATGTGTAGTGACAAGTAAGGCATTTTGGTCACATCACCGATGAGTGACTATTTAAAAAACTTGCTTTAACCTTTTGTTTTCCTTTCTACACTACCACTGACAAGCAATTCTACCCACGAAAATACTGATAATTAACCCGTTAGCTGTTTTAAGACAAAGTGTCTTAATGTGTTTATTTGCTTGAGATTTTTCCAAATTACCAACAGCTAGGAAAGAAACCCCTTAACCCTTTCATATTAAGGTACTGTGAGTGACCCTTGTGTCATGTGACAGCTTTGGATGACTTTGTCTCAATTTCTCTTTTCTTTCTCTCTTTCTTTTTTGGAGGAACCATACTTTACTAAAGGGTTGCCTGCAAACCCAAGGGCAACACAAACATATAATCAGTTGCTCCAGAGAGAAACTTACATCTTAAACAGTTCTCTTGCCCCTCCACATCCAAATAATCACCATTTCTGCTAATTCCAACTCAGAAAAACATGCAGAATCTGGTTCCCCTTTATTCTCTCTGGTATGGCTCCCATTAGCTTCTTGGACTACAGCAAATGCCTCCATCATCACAACCCTCCTGTCCCCTCTTTACCCTACTTGAGAACTAAGCCCCAAGGCCAATTTCCTGCTGAAATACCTTCAGTGGCTCCCTTCAGTTCACAAGGTAAAATGCAGACTTTGGCACGGAGTTCCTTCACAATTTGACTACGACCTATCATTTCAGTGTCACCTTCAGATGCTCCCCTCCC
Organism: Equus asinus; assembly: GCF_041296235.1. NCBI lineage: Eukaryota > Metazoa > Chordata > Mammalia > Perissodactyla > Equidae > Equus > Equus asinus. The sequence continues at coordinate 14,665,301 of NC_091816.1, forward strand.
CACAGTACATCGCATATGACAGACAAAACATACCACAAGTCATTGCCTGCCTATGCAGTGCGCTTTCATCACGTTCTATAACTCTGCTTGTACAACAGCTGAAGAAAAACAAAGATCATGCAGCAGAAAACATACAAACAGAAATTAGGAGTTCTGAGTTCTTTTTGCCTGAAACATCCTCCTCCCCTTTCTGTTTGGCACATCCATTCGAATGTCACCCTTGAATTCCTGAGACAGACTCTCTTCTGTGTTCTCATGTTGTATTTGGCCAGGCCTTCAATGTGGCCCTGGTCACTCTGTATTGTGATTACCACTGTGTTTTTCCCAAAGACGGTGAGCTTTCCACAGCAGGGAGTAGATCTGTTTCACCTTTATAACATCAATGCCCAGTGTAGCGCTCAGAATTCAGTCAGCGCTTGTGGAATAAATGGATAGACACACATCTAGATCTCTAGCTCCATGCAAGTCAGGAGTGAGCAACTGATCTTCACACCTGGGAAGGACCGAAATTTTGCTCAGAAAATCTTCCACAGGCTACAGATTATATCCTCATAATAGAAAGAGTCAGGGGGAAATGAGGCAAAAACGTTCTTCACGAATTACGATGCAGACAATCTGGAAGGGAAAAGAATATATGTGTGCTCTTTTGAAAAGGAGCGAAGCTCTATTTTAAAGCAAAGAGGGGGAATACTGCTTATAAGAGAGTAAGGATTCAGGGGCACCCAGAAACAAGAACAGTTTTCATCTATTACATGTAGTTAATTTTTTTCTTGATGCCTGGCAGTTCCATTGTCTATCAAAAATCTCTACGTTTTTCTGGATTCTAAAGGCCATTCCTGCCCCATGCCCCAAGTCAAAATAGTGATTTGTTTTGGAAAAAGTTATTAAAAACTTAAGTATGTATACATCTCATTAAAATACACATACACACACACAAATAGAGTTGGCTAAGCTGCACTGTTTTCTCATTCAATTTACAGTTAAACATAATGTATACTATCATTCTGCATATTTGTAGAAACTAAAATAGGAAAAAAATATTTTACAGTAGGTGAATGACTTTCTTAAATTGCCTGATTTCAAAGAAACTCTCTTTATAAAAATAATACAAATGGACAAAAGGAAAATATTCGATCTCACTAATAAAACAAGATACAATAATCCATCAACCAAATGAACTAAAAAAATCTAAAACATACTTGGCATAGAAAGACAGATACTCCTAACCACTGCTGGTAGATTGTCAAAATATTCATAGACTTTGACTCAGCAATCCTAGCCTATCACCTAAAAGACGGACAGAAGCAATCAGAGCTGCACACAAAGATTCACGTACAAGAATGTAAATTAGCTGTTACGTAAATTGTTAATAATGGTTACCTTTTTATGTAGGATTACAGATGACTTACATTTTCAGCGTTTTCACTAGGATGAGCATGTACTACTTTTATAATTTTAAAAAGTGATTTTTAATTACCTGGTTTCAAGCTTGAATTCTGAAAGTTTAGCTCTGAGCTCTTCCTTGCTCATTCTATTAATGCAACCATTCGTAATAGCAATCTCTTTGTAAACTGGGTCACTGAAATCACTTGAATTTGAGGTAATGAACTTAGATCCTTTTGTTTCTTGGCCATCAAATCTACATCGTTGCTTTTTCTACAAAAGAAAAAAAGGGATAGCTTATAATTAGTATAAACATCTTGAAGGTTCGAACTCCTGAGGTCTCTTTGTGCTACGTGTTCAACCAAAAGTACCTACTGCCGCTAGCAGAGGGAGGGCAGGATAGGAAGAAGAAGGATGTGTTTCTAACACAATTTACCGTGCTCTCTTCTGAGTCATGAGGGTCCTTACAGGCAAGCTAAGTAAAAAGAGCACTGGCTGCTGGGGTCAGAGCCACCTCAGCACAGAGCCCCAGCCGACCATTAGCTAGCAGCATGACCGTGCATAGTTACTTATTAGCCTCTGATCTTCAGTTTCCTTATCTATAAAATAGGGCATAATAATAATAGTCTTAAGTGGCAGTTGGTGTTTGGTAATGATAAACAGTATTTAGGCAAGATTATTATAAGGATTAAATGAGATTCTGTATAGCAAGGCTCCTAATACCATAGCCACAGTGGCTATTAACAGATGGCAACTTATTAGCAACACAGACTGCAGAACAAACCTTTTCACAGACAATACTCTAAAATTTACAAACGAACCAGTTTTTAAGTTAATCTTCGCAACATTACGCGTGTATAACTCAGTAACTTTCTGAGAATTTTTTAACCTTTCATTTCACAAAGTGAACAGAAATTCCCCAATATAAAAACAAAATGAACTAGAAATGCAGTTCAAAACTTCCTAGTACCCAAGGTAAAACACATAATTTCCAAAAGTTACAGCTACACCAGTTGCTCAGGAAAATACAGTTACTGTATTATAAACCTTTTCTCTTTTCTTAAACCAAAAATCCGTGTTAAGAAAAAACATGACAATTTCATCACTCCACAGGTAGTCCCTGAAATTACTAATATGGTATGTTTCAAAGATTCATTTAAAAGTTAATTATTTTCCACATGCAATGTTACAAACATTAGGTGTTCCAGAATTTTCAAAAACACATTGGTACTTTCTATTAACCCATTTAAAGCTTGTTAAGTTAGCCAGAATTGACCACATTAACCCCCTGTGAACTTTATTACAGATTAAGGAGCGGTAACCATTGACAGGCCACAGTCCCTGGCTTAGGACTGATCCTGATGGTTCAGGGACTGTTCCTCACTCTAAACTCTCAATTTAATGCAACACACATTTACTGGAAATGCAATGCTAGGTACTGTGCTCGAGTACTCAAGAACTGCTCGCTCCCACCCCCTCTGAGGAGGACGTCAACAGTTCCAACACGTGAACTGTGCATTAACTGAATAATAACTATACTCAAATTCCTTGCTGACAAACAGCTAAAAGACTTTACTACACTGATCTTTGACTAAAGCTAAGAAAACAATCAGCTTTCAATAATACAATAAATTGACAATACCAGCTTACTTTATCATTAGAATTTAATCAGCATAATTTATCCTTTGTTTTTAAACTTACACTGAATTTTAAACTTCATCTGCAGTCAGCTTAAAATATAGGTCAACACTGAGTAACATCCTGTCTACCAAAACTGTTGTCTCAGTTAATTTAACCAAGTTTTCTCAACGCTAAATCCTCTGTCTGATTCACTTGCTTAATCCTTATCTAAAACTGTAGCTACAAACATTACCCACAAGTAACACTCAGGCCTCTTCTAGCATGTTATAAGGCAGGATTTCTGTAAAGATCTGCTTCCTCTCCTCGGTCTAACTCCAGCCCTGTTCCTCCAGTGAAGTTCAGGGCACAGCCAGGGTCCAGGTCTCAGTGATCGATTCGTATTTCCTCCCAAATGTCAGGTCTACACTAATGGTGTCCAAAGAAAGATGCTTACTTAAGCCAACTGCTAAGGAGCAGAAAGAAAATATTAAAAACCCTACAACGTATTGTTAATCTACAAAAACAAAATTAGTTTACTAAATAATACATACATTGACAATGGCATCCTCCCCAATTCTATGCCCATCTGTCACATGCCACATACAGTACTGGCCATATAATGAGGAAGTGGCACAGACTCCACAGCACAGAGAGGAATATCCACCTTCTCAGTACTGTGGGATTTCGCAATTTTCATGTGTCCAAGTAAGTGGTTGTACGGTTTATATTATCCCAAATAAGAGAATCTGTACATTAGGGAGCGTGACCATGAAACCCTTTAATACCAAACAGAGGCTTACCAACTATACTGTGAAGTACTTAAGTGTTGTTGAACCTAAATATGAGTTACACATTTTCTTTTACAAAAAGATAGAGGTATTCCAAAATTGTAATTTTCTGTGATGAAAAAAGGATAGCTTGATCCTTAGAGTTGTTTTTTTTAACAAACACAATTTGTTGTTTCAAGATGAAATATGTTTTAACAATAAGTTAAATAGTAACTGCTTATCAAAAGAAACTTTTTCTGTGGCAAAAGAAAATAGAAGTTATTTTATTGTCCCCAAAAAACTGCATCATCTATTAAAAAAAAACAACTCTGCATCTGCACACTAAAAAACAAAACTTAGATGCAGAATTTAACTTGATTAAAATTCTTCCAAAGGAAGAATTCTGATAAAATTTGAACCTATCTGTTAAAAATATAAAAATGCAACATCTATTAGTTTACAAAATAATCGACATTAGGGATAATACAAATTCAGTTAGCCGACTTCCAACAAAAAACTCTGCTTAATTGAGGTTTTTTAAAAAGCCTCTATCATTGATTAAGAGCATCCAACAATAGGTTTTTAACATATGACAGTCACTAAAACCAATTCGGAACATAGACCCAGGCTTTAAGTCATTATATCTCAAAGTTTCAAGACTTTCAAATATAATGAAGCATATTCAATCACACGTCTCTTATTAAAAAGAAACTTGAAAAATTATTTTTAAAGTGACTTACACGACGATGTTACACGCTGAGATACTCACACACTGAGTACCTCAGATTGAAGAGGGAGATGCGGTGGAAGAGCGGTTCTTTAAAGAGGAGGGATGTGGAAGGCCTCTTTGAAAAGCAATACCTTAAGGAGAACGAGATAACTATGCAAAGACCCAGAGGAAGAGCATGCAGGACCCAGGCAGCATACAAAGACCCCAAAGAGAAAGACTTTCCACCATAAAAGGTGGCAAGGAAGCCAGGCGCAGAGGGAGCAATAGGGAAGCACTGTGCGCGATGCAGTTAGCGACGCAGGCGGCGGCCAGGTCGTGCGGGGCAGCACGCTGGAGACGAAGGAGTAACCCGGACAGATTGATGTCATGAAAGGACCATCCCAGCTGCTGTGCGAAGAACCGGCTGCAGGAGGAGGAGCAAGAGCTAGGCAGCCAAGTACCCACTCTAGGAGGGGCTCAACATTTGTTTGATATTCATAATAATAATAATAAAACACCAATATTGGTATCAGATTATTTACAATCCGCAGCGCTGGTCAAAATAACTATATTCGTTAACTAAGATGAGTAAACAAGTTTTAAGCGCGTTTTTACAATTTTGCCTCTGTAACTAGGAACTACCAGAGAACTGTCAAAATCATTAAGAAAATCAGTCATATACTATGTCTATGTGAGATAGCAGTAAATGGGCAAAAATCAAGGACCAAGCTCCAACTAAGAGAAACAACCACCTTCTGTTAAGGCTGGAATGAGACAGGCTTAAAGATCATAAAAAGTGACATACCTGCAGCATACGATGCGATTTGTTTAAAAATAGCCTACCAATTACCTACAAAGACTAGACAGAACGACCGCAGCGACACCACGCACGGAATGTTTACAGCAGGATTCCCACTCAGAACTCAGAGAACCACAGTCTCGACTGTTCACGCTCATCCAGGAAGTAATCCCGACCACAGGGGCTCAATGACAACCACCCCGAGGCACGGTCCCGGAGCTGGGGACAGGGACGGCGGCCGGGGCTGGGCTCCGAGGCGCGCGGGCGGCGCTTCCCGCGGGCCACCCGAGAAGCAGGGGGCGCGGGCGGGCTCTCACCTCGGCGTTGGGCGGCCGCGGCTCCTCCCCACGCTCCGGCCGCGGCTCCTCCCGCGGCGCGGGGGCCACGGCCTCGCCGCCGGGCTCTTTGCTCTGCTCGTCCTCCATGCCGGGGGTCTCGGAAGAAGCGAGCCGCCGGCGCCCGGCCCGCGCGCCCTCTCACCGGCCAAGCCCGAACGCCCCGCCGTTCTCCGTTGAAAAATTACCAGGCTAGCGTTCCCGCGGCGGCGGCCACACAAACTCGAGCGGACACCTCCCACTTCCGGGAGCGTGCGGCGTCCCCACGCCGCGCAGGCGCAGTGGGCTGGCGCGAGCGCATCTGCCGCCGGGGAGGGAGGATGAAAGGCGGGAGCGCGGGGGAGGCGGGAGACGCGAGGTGGGGAGGGCTCAGAGGTCCCCGCGCGCGCAGGACGGGGGTCCTGTGGAGGGTGCGCAAGAGGCTAGCTTCGAGTCCCTTGGGACACTACCGGAGTAAACGATCCCACCCACGGTTCCTGAGAAGAAAAACGAGGGGGACCCTATAGGAATTTAAACCATAGCAAATATTTAGAAAACAACGTACATTTCCCATAAGAAGTGCAAGACATCCGCTTCTGGACAAGACGAAGAAATGGGTCTGGGCTTAGTAGAACACTGAACTAGATACGTGAACCGACTGTTTTGAAACCCTGGACAACAGGCAGTTCTGAACTGTTAGACCTGGGAGAAAAAAAACGAATGAGATGAGCTGTGCATCACCCTGGCTTTCTGCCTAGAGGCCTGATCAGCAAATGGCAAGCAGTAGGATATTGGAGAATATGAGGAAGCCCGTTTGGTGTAAAACTAATTCCTCCTGACCTTGTATTTTCCAAAGGGGCCTGACGTGGCCACTGAGCATGCACTGTACAGCTGCTTTAAGCATTTGCTGTGTCTCAAAGACAAGAACAAATACCCTTAAGATAAAGGTGCAGCTTCTCCCACATTGGCATTTCCTTACCGGTGAGCATCTCTCTGTGGGCTAGGAACTGATTGCTACACTCACCCTGTGACCCAGCTCGAGAGAACTGACCTGCTGCCTGCTGGGTCCATCAATCGCTGTGCCAACAGGGCAATCTCGTGACTGTTGTAAAAGGGACATTCCAATCATATGTGATGCATGCTCTTTGACTGTATATTCCTTGACTCTGTACTCCCCTGCTTCTTTGGAGTGCTCCATTCCTTTGTGGAAGTACTCTCCCAGGCTATATTGTTCTCAAATCTGGCTCATAATAAACTCATCCCAAGTTTGATTTATAGATTTGTGATGGATTATTTGCGTCAACAGGCTGTTTCCAGTTAGAGGTGCAGGGAAGGGGCACTCAGAGACCCAGGTCTCCCTGACAAGACAGAGGTCTCACTGAACTGAGAAGATGGGGATTGGGGTTTAGAAGATTTGGGGAGGCCAGGTGGGTTGGAATTTGTGGAGTGGCGTTCACAGACAAAGAGCTTCAGAAATCTGCAGAGGAGTGTTCTTGAATCTTTAGCTGAATAAAAATCAGTGAACATGTCATGTGAAACTCCAGAGGGCCAGGAAAGAACAATTATTGGGGAACCATAAACCCAACAATTCTGAGAGCTCACACAGGACCAGGAATCATTTGACTTCCCTGCAGCCGGAGTGGAGAGACTTTGTTGAATACCTGAAATACGCGGTAGAGATCCCAGAGGTGTCACACCTTGGTAGGGAGGTAGACTAGCCCTGGCCTCTAGGGTCTAGAGTAAAAGATATTGTAGACCCTTTGGAGAATTTAAAACAAACTCTCAAAAGAGCAGACTGTAAGTAACCTGTCTGCCAGAACAAAGTTTAATTCTCTCTAAAACACTACAGTAAAATCCAAGACAACAACATGAAACTCAAAATATCAGACATCCAGTCAAAAATACATGCCAGGAAGTAGGGAAATATATCATAGAGTCAGTCAATTGAAACGTGTCCAGAAATGATGAAAATGATGTCATTAACACATAAAGACTTTAAACACCTATTATAAACGTGCGCAGGGCCAGCCCTGTTGCCTAGTGGTTGTTTACCATGGTCCTATTCAGCAGCATGAGTTTGGGTCCTGGGTGCAGTCCCATACCACTCCTCAGCAGCCATGCTGTGACGGTGACCCACATGCAGAATAGAGGACAAGTGGCACAGATGTTAGCTCAGGGAAAATCTTCCTCAAGCAAAAACAAGTGCTCAATATGCTCAAGGATTTAAAGGAAAAAATAACAGGAAAGAAACTGAAGAGATTAAAAAAAAATCAGCAAATAGAATTTCTGGAGATGAAAAATGTAATATCTGAAATTTTAAAAAATATCTAAGAGGGGTGGATAGTACATTAGGCCCTGCAGGGGAAAAAAAAAGTAATGACTTTGAAGACATAGCAATAGAAACAATCCAAAATGATGCACACAGAGAAAATTGACTGGAAAAAAATGAACGGAGCCTCATGACAATACAAAGAGGCCTGATCTATATGTAATTGCAGTCTCATAAAGGGAACGGAGGTGGAGAAAAAAATATTTGAAGAAATAATGGACAAAAATGGTCCAAAGTTGATGAAACCTATAAACCACAGATCTAAGAAGGTCAAAAAAGTCCAAGTAAGGTAAACATACAGAAAACTACACCAAGGCATATCATAATCACATTGGTGGAAAACAGTGATGAAGAAAAAAATCTTAAAAACAGCTAGAGAAAAAAGATTCATTATATACAAAGGAACAAAAAGAATTTTCGTAGGGGGCCAGCCCTGTCGCCGAGTGGTTAAGTTCGTGCACTCTGCTTCGGCAGCCTGGGGTTTGCCAGTTTGGATCCTGGGTGCAGACTTACATACCACTCATAAAGCCATGCTGTGCTGGCATCCCACACAGAAGAATTAGAATGACTTACAATTAGGATATACAACTATGGACTGGGGCTTGGGGGAGAAAAAAAAAAGAGGAAGATTGGCAACAGATGTTAGCTCAGGGCCAATCTTCCTCACCAAATATCATTAAAAAAAAATTTTCATAGATTTCTCATTAGAAATCTTACAAGCCAAAAGAAAATGAAACGACGACTTCAAAGTTCAAAAACAAAACAAAATTTTCAACTTGGAATTCTTTACTCAGCAGGGTGAGACAAAGACGTTTTCAGGCAAACGAGCCCAGGAAAGCCACGTCCTGAAGGAGAGCCATCCCAGCTGACTTGCACACCTGTGAGGAAGCAAAATGAATGCTGATTGTAAGCCACTGGGATGCTTCGTTATTCAGCATTATTATAAAAATAATTAACGAATACAGGATCACTTCAAGTCACGTGGCAATGTGTGAGGGCATATAATTCCCTAATAGACAAAGGGACATAACTGGAAATCTACCAGAGGTGTTCTACTTCTGATGTCACCTGTTTCTTCCTAAGGGGACTGTATTTTTCACCTCATGACTACAGACTTACCTTTGTGTTTATAAACCAAGTTTTACAGGTTCAGAAATCATTAAGATTATTTTTTTCGAGGAAGACTGGCCCTGAGCTAACATCTGTGCCCATCTTCCTCTACTTTATATGTGGGACGCCTGCCACAGCATGGCGTGACAAGCCGTGTGTAGGTCTGCACCTGGCATCCGAACCCGCAAACCCTGGGCTGCCAAAGTGGAACGTGTGAACTTAACCACTGCACCACTGGGCCAGCCCCAGAAATCATTGAGATTTTTAAGGCACAACTCCTGAACCAATAAACTCTTTTTGCCAGAATTTATTCATTTTCTCTTCAGATAATGACTCTGAGTCCTGATGCACGGCTACCAGTGAACACTATCAGAATCCACATTACATGAACATTAATAAGCGGTAGTTAACAAACTGTTGCACTTGAACTTTTTGATTTGAACATGTGTCACAACTGTTAAGAAGATTCACTATCAAGGACTAATAATTTATCTGCACTGCAAATGATGAGCTTGTACCTTAGTACTGTTGCCTGTATCTGTGGGAATGCTAAGACACTAGAACCATTCATTCCTCCAACAAATATTTATTGAGCACCTTCTGTGCGTCAGGAATGAGCATTGAACAAAATGACAAAAGCTCTTTGCCCTAGTGGAGTTCACATTCAAGAAGTGGAATACAGACAATAAAGAAAAGAAATAAATAAAATGTTTACAATATGGAGAAAAAATAAGCAGGTAAGGAGAATGGGGGGATCCCCATGTGGGGACGAGGGGGGATTTTAAATAGAGTAGTTATGGGAGGTCTCTCTGATGATGTGCTACTGGAGCAAAGACCTGAAGGAGGTGAAGGACCAAACTGTGAGGATATCTGGGGAAGAGAGTTTCAGGTAGAACAAGCAACAAGTGAAAAGGCCCTTAGCAGAGAATGTGCCTGGAATGTTCTAGAAAGACCACAGTGTCACATCCTTTCATTTGACTGTGTGATAGCAGCATGCAGGAGACCCAAATGTTGTGACATGTTGACTCTGCTGAGACTTTCCACATACCACCGAGGGAGAAATCCCAATGATGCTCGTGCCTTCTGCTTAGAAAATACGTGCCCTAGTTGGAGAGCTAAGGGGAAAGCCTCCCTAAATGTTTCGGGTATGGCCCAAGCTGAAAGGAGAGGTTTTGGAATTGGTTATTCTCTTCTTAACCCCAGTGAAAGATGTACCCGCCCTTCATTTAGCTGCAATGTCCCTGAGTTAATCCGCTGTCAGTGATGGATCTGTATAGTGTTAGATACCAGGTTTGTATATTGTTCTAGGCTGAACTAAATACGTGACCTTTACGGGGTAGAATGCCATTTGTTTCTAAGTCGTTTACCCACTGCTGCCCGGTGTCGCATTTGTGTATTTACATTTATGCTTTTACGTTTGTATTTGATCATCCTGCTGTTGGTCTCTGGTGTCTGTTCTCACACGCTTCCTACGCTGTTTTTATTGCTTGGCTGTACAGTATGTCTCAATATCTTATAAAACAAATTCCTCCTCTTTATTGTTTTTCAAGACTGACTTAGCTACTTATGGATTTTTTGATCTTTCACATACATTTTGGGACAAATTTGTTGGTCCTCAAAAAAATCCAACAAAAATTTGGATTAAAATTGAACCCGCTAGATTAATTTGAGGAGAACTCACATTAATATTGTCATCCTATTGAAAAATATAACTTTTTATTTAGATCGTCTTTTATGTCTTTAAATTTTTATAATTTTGTCCATGAAGGTCTTGCACATTCTCGGTTAATTAATTCCTAGATGCATTATGGGTTTTGTTGCCATTATGAAGGGTATATTATTTTATATTATTTTGAATGTTATATATATTTTCTTCTTTTTTTTTTGAGGAAGGTTAGCCCTGAGCTAACTACTGCCAATCCTCCTCTTCTTGCTGAGGAAGACTGGCCCTGAGCTAACATTCATGCCTGTCTTCCTCTACTTTATATGTGGGATGCCTACCACAGCATGGCTTTTGCCAAGTGGTGCCATGCCGGCACCCGGGATCTGAACCGGCGAACAGCGGGCCACCCAGAAGCAGAACGTGCAAACTGAACCGCTGCGCCACCAAGCTGGCCCCTATTTTTTTCTTTAATTTAGGTTCGTTATTTGTGGTGAGAAAAATACTATTGATTTTTATCATTGCTAAGCTTTCTTATGAATTTTAATAGTTTTTTTCCTCTGTTGGTTTTTTTCTAAGATGGATGATCCTAGTTCTGCAAATAATGTTTTAGTTTTACCTTTCCTACCCTTACACCCATTTTATCTTTTTCTTCTATTATTGCGATGGCCAGGAGCCTCGGTGATACGTTAATACTAATGGTAGTCGTGCTGATTTCATGGGAATTGCATAGAAGACTTCTTTATTTAGTATAATGTTTTCGGCAGCCTCCAAAATCTTTTCCTTCAATACTTTAAAAATATTACTTAATTTTCTTCTTGTATGTAATGTTGCTTTGAAAGTCTGATGTCAGCGTGATTCTTGCTCTTTTTTAGATAATCTGCCCTTTCTCTCTGGAAACTTTGCATATTTTATCTTTGTCATTGATGTTTTTAAATTTCACTTTAATGGGTCAAGGTAGGGATTTTTCTTTTTTGTCTCAGTTTGGTTTTCTGTGACTCTTTTCAGTTTGACATCTTTCATTTTTCTTTAATTTAGGGACTTTTACCTTCATTACTCCGTAAATGTATCCTCTTTTCCAATTTTTTTCTCCTTTCCATCTTGAACCCATAATATCTAGATATTGGCATTATGCTTCACCCTTCCATATCCTCTACATGAATCTTTCCTTTTATGTCTTCCATGGGTCTTTATTTTTCCTACTGCCTCCTGGGAAAGCCCCTCAATCTGATTTTACAAATCTCTAACTTATTCTTTAGTTGTATCCTCTGTAGGGGAGGAAGACATTTCCTCTACCCTCTCTGGGTCCTTCTGGCCAGACAACGAATTAAATTCACATGAGACAGAATAATAGGAGAAAAATAAACAAAGCTTTATAACAGGTATACATGGGAGAGGCTCAGGAAAACGGAGCAACTCGGCCAATTGGCCAAGGCTGCCTGTTTAAGTATCTTCAGCTCCAGACAAGGAGGACGTTTGGGGTAGTGGTTTGGGTCTTCAAAGGGGAGGAAGGCAACCCACATGGAAGTGGAAAAGCAAATGTATGGCAAATAGAACTTTGATAAGAGTGGGCTTAGCAAGGATCCTCCCAGTCTACTGGAACCCAAAGTTATCTATGGTGATGGCCTGTCCTGGGCACAGGCCTTTATTTTATATTTCTTTTAGGCAGTCAGAGGGGAAAAGTTGAATATTCTTACTGAATCTGAGCCTTTATTGTCTTCAGCTTGAAATACTCCACATACCAGATTGGTGCATCTTGGGGTGGCCTGCCCTGAACCCCATCACCTCCCTGGCATTTTTCTCATTTATTGTATTTTCCCTCCAGCTATTCTATTTAGACGAAGAATAACTCAAGGACCTTTAGTTAATTTTCTTCAGGAATTTCGTCACATGAAGAAGGCAGTCATTGTTGTTAAGAAACAAAGACAAAAGCAGGATTTAAAAGACAAAGGAGGGAGGGAAGAGGCCACAGTCTGGAAATAGTGATTGGTGTGCACATATTTGGGTTAGCCAGCAGCTTGAATAAGCCAATAGCGGTATCAGAGAAAACAATTTCAGTAGTTTGTGGGTTTTTTGAAAACCTCGAGAAGTTAACTTGGGAGCCTCCGTTCCAGGCTGTCTGTGTGGCTGCCAGTGGCTTTGCAGCAGCCCCTCCATCTTGTTGAGGCCAGACCCACACCATTTGCCCCTCAGAATTTCTCTTTTTCCTAACTCATATTTCCACTTGTTAGTGATTTCTTTTTGCTCATATGGCTAATATCTTCATTTATCCCCTTAAGTATATTCCTTATGCATATTTTAAATTCTCAGTTCATCTGTTCTAATGATTCTGATTCAGTTGGTGTCTGTGATTCAGTTTGTTATCTGCATCTCGTGGTCTCTTTGCTCCTCCACAGGTGCCAGGTCATTTTGGCCGGTGAGCTCAGGTGCGCAGGGCAGTGTCTGGTGATGTGAACTGGGGAGGAGGCATGTGTGACCCTCCAGATGGATTTAAGAAGGAAGCCAGGGAGCCCCAGTCACCACAGAATTAGTGCTAATCACTCCCATTTGTTGTCACTCCACCAGGCAACTAAGTCCAGGGTTTCACCTTTCATCTCTCTGGAAGAAGTAGTTTTGAGAGACCGATTTCCCAGTTCGTAATCCACCAGCCCTAGAATTTGGAGGGGGAGAGGCAAAGAAATGAACACCAGGGGAGCTGGTCAGCCTGTTCTTGTTTTCATCAACCGCTTTCTCCTGCCAGGTGCCCTAATGCTGCTACTGTGATATAAGACACGGTCAGGCTGGGGATGTTGCTGCTGATTTCTGCTTCCCTGCAGGCCTTCTCATGGCTGCTCCTGCTCACTCACTACCCCAGGATGAGCACCTCCTCCCCCCCAAATAAACACATGTGGCTCCCGCATCATTTCAAAACTGCCTTCAGATTCCCAAGGAGTTTCTTGTTTTGTTTTTGTTGCTTTTCATTTCTCAAATCCATGTTTTTTTTCTTAATTCTAGAATTTCTCTAGGGTTCATGAGAGAAAGAGGCTAATGAGTTATGAAGCTACATTATTATTTCTACAATATTAAGATATATTGTATATTAGTTTGCTAGAGATGCCATAACAAAGTACCTCAGACTGGGGGGCTTAAACAACAGAAATTTATTTTCTCACAGTTCTGGAGGCCAGAAGACCAAGATCCAAGTGTCTACAAGGTTGGTTTCTCCAAAGGCCTCTCTCCTCAGCTTGTGCATGGCCATCTTCTCCCGTCACATGGTCGTCACATGGTCTTCCCTCTGTAACTATCTGTATCCCAATTTCCTCTTCTTATAAGGAGACCAGTCCTATTGGATGAGGGCCCACCATAATGACCTCCTTTTAACTTAACTAGCTCTTTAAACACTCCTGTCTCCTAACACAGTCACATTTTGAAGCACTGTGGGTTAGGACCTCAACATACAAATTTTGGGAGTACACAACTCAGCCCAAAACATATGGCATTTACATTCTATTTTGGAGCTGTAATTTTACATTTGACTTAGCTTATTTCTCATGATCTGACTTCCTCCCTCACCAGCTAAGCTTGTATGGTCCATTTTCAAAAGTAAACCTCTGGCCAGTATCTTAAATTTCTTCCCCTGACTGAACCCCCATGGTGATAAATCTGTCTGCCTTCTCTGTGCTTGCTCTGAGTTCTGACAGGTGCCTTAGGGACCACACCACAGGTAGATAGTGCCATGATAAGTGAATGATCAGCGCTTCCCCCGGGCACTGATCCCCACTGGCACCCCTACCATGTGTCTCTCCTCATCATTCCTTCCCTCTCCACATCCTATGCAAATCTTCTCTGCTCTCACTTCCAACCTCCCATCTGCTCCCCCCCTTACTCACCAGATGACCTCACCTCGTGCTTCATGAAGAAAATAGAAACCTTCTGAAGAAAACTATTTTAGCTTTCCGCCACCAAATCTTCACCCACCCAGAAACCATCTTGTCTTTGTTTAAAATTTGGTGTTTTGTTCATCATAGTTTTTTTGCGTTAATTTTGATTTGTTAAGCGATTGCACTGAAATAGTGTTTATCTTAATTACTGAGCTTTTTGCTGCCTCCCTAAACTGTGGGCCCAAGGTGAGTGCCGCATTTGCTTCAGCCTAGTCCCGGCCCTGCTCCATCCCGCCATTCTTCCTTCCCTCCTTCCCCTTCTGCTGAATATGCCGCATGTTCTCTCAATTCCCCTCCTCTCCTACCTTCTCAGGAACCTTGAATTTCGTACTGTACACTCTCTTTTCTGTATTTTCAACCATTTCCTTGCAAATGGACCTTTCCCTTCTGTGTTTAAATGGGCTCAACTCAAATTTTTTCAACTTAAAAATCCAAACCAAACCAAACACCTCTCTCAATGTCAGAACCCCTGCAGCTGCTGCACTCTCACTCTTTTTCCCCTTCAGAGCTAAATATCTTGAAAGAAATGTCTCTTTTTCCACACCACGCATTCACTATACAACCTACCCTAATCTGAATTTCACCCCCACCGTCCAGGGCCTTTACCTCTCCGTTGAAGTCACCAATTTTCTCCATGTGGTTAAACCCAGTAGGCTCCTGTCAGAGTTCATCCTACGTGACCTTTCAACAGCATCCAACAATGTCCGCCATTCTTTATTTACTGAAATACTGTCTTACTTTGGTCTCCATGACAACACACTTGCTTGACTTCCTTCCTTTCTCTCTGGCCGTTCCTTCTCAATCTCCCTGGTCAGTTCCCCCCTCTTAGATCCAATCCTTTAATAGAGGAATTCTTTCAGGATTCTAGACCCTCCTATCTTCTCATATATTTTTTTCTCAGTATAGACTTTCACCCTAGGTGTTCTTATCCATTCCTCTAGCTTTATTTACCATCCACTTACCAATGATTCCAAAACTTACGTTTCCATCCAAGATCATAATTCTGAGCACGAGATCCACATAACTAATTGCCTACTTATACACACCTCAAACTCAACATAGCCAAAAACGAACTCACCATCTTCCCACCGAAACCTTCCACTTCTCCATCATGTCTTTTCTTAGTAAACGGTTCTATAAACCACGCAGCTGACCAGGCCGGAAACATGGGATTCACTTGTGGCTTTTCATCTTCTTCACTTTCCTTAATCAAGATGGCTACAAGGCTCAGAAGGATCCAGGCTATGCTTCTCTCTCCAGGTTTAGCATGAAATACCTTCTGTCTCCTTCAAAACTTAACTTCTTTCAGTACCCCACGTCCTGTGCCAGTTTTCCTCTCAGGGCTTTTCCAGGCTAATTTCTCTCATTGTTCAGATCAGAGATTGAACTTCACTTCTCCAGAATGTTTCCCCCAAACCCCCAGATTTTGTTAGATTCTGCCCTTTATGAGATCAACTTCCTTCCTTGGCATATTTTTGTAGATAGAGATTTGACTGTGTAAGAAAAAGACCTTAAATAGCAGTAGCTTAAATGACATAGAAGTTTATCTCTCTCAGAAGTTAAAGCTTGGCTCCGTAATGCAAAGATGTCAGGGGCCCAGGGTCCTTCCATCTTGTGACTCCACCGTTCCTAGTGTGTTGTCCTTGTCCTCGTGCTCCAGACAGCTCGGCATTCTGTGTGCATTCCAGCCAGTGGGAAGAGGCAGACATTGAAAGGGAGATTGTGCATTTTCTTTTAAGGTCACAGCCAGAAGTCATGCCCATTATTTGTGCTTATATCTCATCTGTTAGAACTTAGTCACATAACCACACACAAGTTGCAGAAGAGGCTGGGGAAAATGTTGCCTTGGTTCTGTGAACAGTTAGCTACTGACAATTGAAAGTACATTGTTGTTGAAAAAGGGGAGATCAAATATTTGGACAGCTAACAGTCTCTGCCACAATCCTGGTGAACACATGCATCCAGGCACACCCTTCTTTGTGCACATACAGCACACTCATGGCTTCCCCAGTGGAAACAACCCCCAAATCCTATTCAGCCAGTGCGTCCGGCTCAGTGTCTACGATCCCCGGGGGATGTGCAGGCCTCTCCATCAGGCTCAGATGGGCTCTTCTTGGTCCAGCTGCTTATAAACCAAAAGACAAGTTATCTGCTCTGACTGTACCCATTATAAAATGGTAGAGGCAGAGGCAGGATAACTAGAATAGGAATGCTTATTTGGAAAAAAAGAAGAAGGAGATTAAGAATGGAAAGCATAGACAGTCAGTAGGCTATAGAAATGGTCTATTCCTGCTGAACAGGAAGTGAAAAGACTCTGGGCCCAGGCTGGTTAAACACTGCTTCTGCTCTCAGCAAAATGGGGAGCAGAGGGGGGCATCTTGCCCATCTTTATTCTCTGTGGCTCCTATCCAATAATATCCGTTTCTCTTGTTTGTTTGGCATGAACTCCTTTGTAAAACATTTGAAAGTTTAAATAATTTTATTCAATTTAGATATCAATATATATGTATGCATATGAGCTATATATAATTTGTGAGCTAAATAATTCTTTGTTCGAATAGTTTCTCTTCTCTATGGTATTAGAAACACATGTGAGGCCTGGTAAAAATCATGTCCTATCTCCTCTGGAACACAAGACAAATGGCGTCCTCTGCTCTGCACGCAGCCCGGGGCTGTGTAGCCTTGCTGACAAGCACAGCCCTGCATGACAACCTAGTGACAGGGGAGATGCGTACAAATTTGACCCTTTCATTAAACAGATCATCCAAGAAAGTTTATTTTGCACATTTTTATATGCCTTTGTTTAAATAAACAAGCTTAAACCTGCATATTAAAGATTTCAGATTTATTTTGAAATTGAGCAGAAGAAACAATTTGGGTTTTTGTTACATAAAATAAAATGGATTTTCTATTATAAAGAACTTTAGATATTTATTTACCATTTGAATCATAAATGACTCATTTGAAGGTTATCGTAATTCAACTGAGGTGGGTTGAGAAATAAGGAAAACAAAGTAAACATTAGAAATAGATTGTGTTTTAAAAACAAGTATAATTTCTATTTGTAATTTTGTTCAGCTTTGTAATGTCCTTATATTGTATCAGAAACTCATCAAATTGTTTTGAAAATTATAGCTTTTCTGTGATTACAGAAGTCATGCGTATTCAGTTAGGAAGAGAGAGAGATGCATTCCGCTGAGATTTTCACAGCAGCAGCGCCAGGTAGATGTCCTCTTTAACGACGACTCGCACGCAGTACAAGAAGTTAGTTCCTTGAAATGCCACCAGAGGGCGATCGATCCAAAAACTGCTCCACAGGCTTCTGTGCGGTGGCGGCGCCAACCGATTTTCAGTTTTAGTTTGGGAAGACAGCAAAAAAAAAAAAAAAAAAAGGAATTAAACATTTCTAGTCAGTAGAAAATGTATCTGCATAGGTGTTCAATTTTTGAAAAGCTTCACCGCGACCCTTGTGGAAACTCATTATACATTCCT
Organism: Equus asinus; assembly: GCF_041296235.1. NCBI lineage: Eukaryota > Metazoa > Chordata > Mammalia > Perissodactyla > Equidae > Equus > Equus asinus. The sequence goes on from NC_091816.1 coordinate 14,683,404, forward strand.
GAATATGGCAAACCTTTACTGAGTGCTTACTATTAACTGCGATAGCTGCTGTTGATAAAACTTGGTCCTCACATTTTAAGATTAATATTTTCTCTGAGGAAAGAGGCATATATAAACAAATGGATTAGGATCCAATTTGTTGTGTACACCACTGGAAATTTTTGAAAGCAGTGAAGGACAGGATTAAGTCTGCTGAAGGCAAATGAGTCAGAAGGATGCCTTCTAGAACTGGACCTTACAGAATGTGTAGACGCATGAACCTCCAAGTTAAAGTGGTGGGTTGAACATGTGCATTTAATTTTCCTCCCTCTTGAACAAACATCAAATAGGAAGTGTTTTGTTTTAAGACCTAAACCCACAAGGATTAGGAGAAGAGGAGAGGAGACACCAGCAACAAAATTTTGGAAGCTGAAAAACTGATGGATCAGTGGTAAGTGATTTCACAGACCTAAGAAAACAGCATCCCAGGCTGTCAGTGGGAAAGCTGAGAACCAACCATATTTACACAGCAAAATCTTCAAAGGGCACAATTCTTGGGCTCTTTAAGTTGTGACCACGAGTCTTGGACTGGAGGTTAAACGGAGAGAAGAGCCAACAATATAAGGAGGACCAAGGGGAAAGCTGTTTGAGAAGAAATCAGAGCCCTGGACCCTCCTGACCACAGCAGAAGTCTGGATGTTTACTCTCATGGAGGGGGATTAAGAGATCACCCCACCCAAATCTCTTCTCCACTTGGTCCCCAGAATGCAGCAGCTCAATCTTTACTCTTGAGGTGGGAGATTAGAAGACTCTTCACTGGGGAATTTGGCCACCCAAAAAGAAAATGCTTAAAGATGCTGACATTGAGGTTTCCCCAACAGCCGCCTCACCGACATCACCCTATAGTGAAACTCACAAGCTCAGAGCTTCTAGTCCGCTTTTAAATTTCCCACTCTGAATTTTGAGCAGACCACCAATGATTACCAGACATCCAATGGAAACCTGGAATACAGAAGAGAGAGACCAAATCAAACAGGCACAAACAGAAGCAGCATCTGGGAGGAAACAGAAGTTACTTAAAATTTGAAAGCAACACCTGTAACCATATCCTCAGAGAGATAAGAGGGGACATTTCATCTATCAAATAAGAACCAAGGCTATGGAAATGGAAGATTTAGGAAAAAAACTAAAAAGAGCTCTTGGAAATTAAAAACATGGTGTCAGAAAACAAACAGTCTGCTGTCCCAGGTGGTAACCACTAGCCACTACATTTAAACTTAAATTACTTAAGATTAATAAAATTAAAAATTTAACTTCTTGTTTGCACTAGTTGCCTTTCAAATACTCAAAAGCTACATGTGGCTAGTGGCTAGATATTGGAAAGCTCAGTCACAGAACATTTCCATCATTGCAGAAAGTTCTATCGACAGCACTTGAGAAGGTAAATTTGAGGACTTCTCTTATAAAGTAGAAAGAAAGGATGAAAAAAATCAAAGGGCCATCCAGGAGATCAAACAATCAAATAATCAAAGTTTCAGAAGGAAAGAAGAAAGAAAATGGAGGGAAGAAAATACTCGAAGAAAATACTCAAAGAAAATATTCAAGAAAATTTCCTGGAACTGAAGGCTATAAGTTGCAGGATTGAAAGAGCCCAGTAAGTATGGAGTCTAATGCATCCACTCTGAGGCATGTTCTCGTGAAATATTAGAACACTAGGGGTAAAAAGAAGATATTACACATTTCCAGACAGGAAAATGTAGAGGATGTCTAGTATTAGGAGACAGCAAGGCTTCTGACTTCTCAGTAGTAACACTGGAAGCAAGAAAACACTGGAGCAATACCTTCCAAAATCGGAAAGAAAATTATTTGGAATTTAGAGTTCTATACCTAATCAATTCTTCACAGAGCATGAGAATAGGACAAAGCTATTCGGACTACAAGGTCTCAAAAATCTTTTCTTCTATGCCTCCTTTCTCAAAGTTTTACTGAGGATACGCTCCCCAAAATGTGAGAGTCAGTCAAGAAAGAGGAAGATGCAGCATTCAGAAAACAGGAGATCTAACACAGGACAAAGGGAGCAAAGGGAATCCCCAGGATGGCGAAGGAAGACCCCAGCATGACAGCTGTGCTCCAACAAGGGACACCAGTGAAGGTCAGAGCAGTGCAACACAAGAGTCAGGCATGCTGAGTGCTATTGTCACCCAGATCCTTGATGCTAGTTAACAGGTGCACAGAAGGTCCAGCGAACCTGGCTGGGTTTTTATCTGAACTGGCTTTGTCTTGATGACGAGCTGATGAAGTTACTACTCTCTCCTCCAAGTTGCACGGCCATGTTAAGTTAAGGGATTCATTTCACTCCACAGAAACATTCTGCTTTGAACTACTTGAGAGCTGGAAGTAGAACATGGTAAACTAAGAAGGAGAAAATACCGTGCGACTCACTCTCTCTAACCATGTTTCTTCTGGATGTCCTGGACTCCACTCCTCAGTTCTCTCAGATGCCCTAAGGCCCAAAGTTCCCAGGACTCATTTACAACTTTGCCCACTGACTTCCAAAGCGTTCGTGTCAACAGTCATAGAAGTTCAAGCCAGACTGTGACTCAAAACTGTTCAGATTATCAGGAGCCTTCATTAAATAGGGACAATTCTGCCTTTCCTCACACAGCGAAATTTGTGTTTGCCTCTTACTTTTTCAAAACTAAACAATATGACAGCTAGGTATATATCTCTATTTTTAAAAGGCAATAAAGGAGAGGTACAGAGGGGGCTTCTAACGAACTTTTACATTCTGTTTCTCATCCTGGATGGCGGGTACACAAGACTTTGTATTATTATTATTTCTAAGTCTTGTGTGTGTATGATACATTTCACAATTTTAAAAAGCACAGAAGAGAAAAACGTCATTTGCAAAAGATTATAAACATCTACTTTGCTTTTAAACAATACAAATAATTATAAATTTGTGTGTTTTATTAAGCCATGACAAAAATAATGATGAGGAGGGATTTTCCAGGCAAAGGAGACGAGAGTACATTTCAGGGCCATGCAGAACAGTATGAGAGAAGGTGAGGAGGCTTGAAGGTTGTCTGGCCTCTTTGATCCTTGAGTATCTTAAAGGTACTCGCCAGGCCAATAGTCAAAGATGCAATGGAAGGAAATTATCCTACAGTGAAAAACATTCTTAGTAATATAGGATATTAGTATTATACATTCTTACTGGTACAACAGACGTGATCAATGGCACATCTTGGCAATTTTTCAATTAAAATGATAAAAGATTATGGAAGTATCTAGGCAGAAAATTAATACTAGAACTCTAAAAACAGAACAAAAATTAGGCTTTCCCCAGTTTTCTCTGAAATATTAAATTCCAGAAGTCAGTTGACAATATTGACAGCATTTTTAGGGGGAAAGTTTGTATCCCAAGAATTTTACACTCAGTCAAGCTTTCTGTCATGTGTGATGTAAACGGAAATTTTCAGGTATGCAAGGGCCCATAGAAAAAATACTTGAATAAGTACTTCGAGCAACTGAAAAAGAATTAGATTTAAAATGAGGATTTCATAATACAATCGTGTGTGTCTTGAAGGCATTTCTTTGGTCCTTGTCAAAATTGCTGAGCTCGACACCATAGAAACCACGTGACAAGAGCTTTTAAATCTTAGTGTGCATAAAAATCACCCGGGGAGCGTGGTAATAGTGTAGATTCTTGGTCCTCATTCCAATTTTTTGACTTCATAGATCTGGGGAGCCTCAGGATGCTCATTTTTACCTAACCCTCAGAGGTTCCAAGTAGGTATTGACGCTGACCATATGTCACACTGGAAACAAGCCAAGAGGAAACTACGAGGTTTTAGACCTGGTAACCACACAGCTGATATTAAGATAAGGAATAGAAATTTAAGTAACATTGAAAATCTGTAATCAGAGGAGCACCGTGAATCTAGGACACTGTTCAGAGACTTGGTAGATGGTGAAACAGTTTTAGTACCTTGATAAATTTAGTTTTAAATAGTTCCAAATGTATAGGAAAGTTGCAAAAGCAGTTTAAAAAATTTCCACACGCACTTCACCCAGATGCCCCAGTTTTCCTTTGCTCTTGCTTTCTCTCCCTCTTCACTCCTACCCCACCTCTCTCTCGTCTTTAGTCTTTAGTCTGTTTGGAACCATTGTGTGCAAGCTTCAGACAGGTGCTCCATCATTCTACAGCCATAAATGTGGACCTCTCCCAACAAGGACACGCCCAGACATCGCATCGCCATAGATAGGGATTTCACTTCCTTTGGATAAAAACCCAGGAGTGGGATTGCTGGATCATATGGTAGTTCTATTTTTAATCTTTTGAGGAACCTCCATACTGTTTTCCGTAATAAGTGTACCAGTTTACATTTATTTATTTGTTTGTGTATTTGTATCATTGTGGACTCATGGCTTCTTATTTTATTCAAGGGATTATAATCCATTACTATCAAATTTTTTTATGCCCAAATTGTCCCAAGGGAGTCCCTTCAAGCCAGTTCCTGTGTCCTTTTGACATGTTCCCATCATTCTTCAGCATTTCCCTACTTTCTTATGCAACAAAAGTTTGAAGCCCACCACATATCTACCCCGGCCTGGCCCTGGAATCTCCATTTTTCTAAGGTGCCCCGGTTCCTTTGAATGAAGAATAATATTGGAAACCAGTGCACTCATTTCCACTGGGATGTCATTGCTTAGGAGCCCTCTCATGAACAGAGCTAAAGATATACACAGACACATGCTCTATAAAACCATTTCTCTATTTGCCTATCTTTATCTGTATTAACTTTGAGTTCACATCAATATCACCAGTTTCAACCCAACACCTCAGAGTTCACCTCCCCCTACCGTATTTGTCATCTCTCCTCCCACAGTAAAAACTCCAATGCCAGTTGTTCTTGATATAGTTGGCGATTTGCTAATTCCAGTATCCCTACCATGCTTGCTCAATCTCCATGGCCCCTGCTGTGTCGTCACTCAGCTATCTTATTTATTCATCTATGCAGGATCTACCACTTATTATGCTTATTGAGAAGGAACAAGGCAACCCATAGGACACAACTGTTAAAAACTTAGCCTCATTCCATTGCCTGGAAATGTGACTTTCACTCACAAAATGAGTGAGGACCACACTGTTATAAAACATTGAATTAATTTTTGTTCTAGAGATTGGGTTGATTGAAAAAATTGTAATTTGCTTACTAGAGTCAATGAACTCTCCAGGCTTGTGTTAACGGACTCCTCATGTTCTTATGTAGATTCTTCTATGAGTCAGAAAACTCTAGGCTCCCTGAGTCTTTGCTTTCTCTTTCAGGCTGCTCAATATAAAATGTATTTTCAGCAAGTCTAAATCCAGACTCAACGGGAAAACTAGCTACTTTGCTGCACTTATCAAGTACTTTCATTAATAATGAAATAATAGTATTACTATTTTTACACATATTGACAATCAAATCCTTAAAATAGGTTTGAGAGTTAGTCAAGGCAGGTCTGTGGTCTCCACTTGATGGAGGAGAAGTGGGTGCCAAGGATTCAAAGAGCTTCCATCCTAGGCTCTCACAGCTGGGAGTTGACTGGTCCAATCAGAACCACATCCTCTACTCCACATCCGGTCAACTTCTCATCTTTCTTTGGAAAACACAGCGTAAAAAAAAGGGACTGCAGTTATATAACCAAAAAATCATACCTTTCCCAATGTATGAAAAGATTTCAGTTTTAAAAAGCAATAAGCCAAGCCTGGCCTGGTGGCATAGTGGTTAAGTTCATGAACTCCACTTCAGGGACCTGGAGTCTGCGGGTTCAGATCGCGGGCACAGACCTACACACCGCTCATCAAGCCACGCTGTGGCAGCACCCCACATACAAAACAGAGGAAGATTGACACAGATGTTAGCTCACCGACAATCTTCTCAAGCAAAAAGAGGAAGATGGGCAACAGATGTTAGCTCAGAGTCAATCTTCCTCACCAAAAAAAAAAAGCAATAAGCCTTTTTCCCTAGAAAAATCAACCACAGAGGAATTGCTCCAAGCGTATGAAAGCACCATTCAATTTCCCTACTACATCTGCTGGAGGAAATGACAGAAACTGCATTGCCAAAGGGGTTGGATGTTAATCTTTCCATATTTTCCTTTGCATGAAACACCGTGGCCCTGTATACTTGCTGGCCTCATACTGGCCACAGTTGTCACCACACATACCTTTGCTTGGTGTGGCTGAGTTTCAAGGCATCACTGACTACAAATAAGACATCACAAGTCCATTGCTCTTCCTAAGCTGAACTCTAGTTGATTCATTCCAAATAGAGGAAAATCTCTTCCACTCTGAAAATAAACTGGAAAAGATATTCCACAACATCAAATTGATTATCCCAGGGTATTTGTTCGAAAAGGACAACTTGAGTGATTCTTTTGTTTTGGTTCCACTTACTTATTTTAAACTAACCGCGTGTCTGGTTTTACATCCAGGGTCGTAACAATACCTAACATTTATTAAGCACTGTTATAAATGCTCTTCACAAGCAAAAGATGTAAAAATGAGTCTCTTCCTTTCCCAGTTTTGGCTAAGCCCTGAAGACAATAGATATTTAATACCAAAGTGAGTTTTAAGACAGACCACCCCAGAGGGCTTACGAAGTAGGATATAGTTGAAAACTATTTATACAACTCTTGACTATTTCAGCCAAGTCCAATATACAAAAGAGTTGAAATTGAGAGAAAAAATTGTTAAGCAAATGTATTTGGAGACAGGTGCTCTCTGGGTCCTTTTCCACATGCACCAAAGGGGCGCGATGAGGATGCTTCCTTCTCCATCTCAAGCCAAGAAGGGCTCCTTGGGACCATCCAGAGGTCGGCATGTGTCCCCTGCAGTGAGCAGGCACAGTGGGTTGCTGTCTGATGTGCACCCAAAGCATCTGGAGGGCGAGAGAGCAGGGCAGACTAGAAGCAGAGTGAAGGAGAGTTGCTGCTGGATTAAAATCAGCCTGCACTCCCAGAATGTCGGGACAGAGGCCACGCGTGGAGCACGAGGGAGAGACGGCTGGCTTGGAGGTTTCCTCAACCCTGGCCAAGGGACTGCCTGGAGGAATAACGGGTCCCCAACAGAGATTCTATGTGGAGTGGGCAACTGAACACACACACACACACACACACACACACGCCTGCAAGCACACGTGGCTGAGGGGGCAGCAACCAGACAGCGGCTAGGAGAAGACATTGCTGTCAACATGGGAGGTGCAGTTGAATGTCATGGTGGGAAACTCTGAAACACCAGAAAAATAGTCACTTTTCCACATTTGCCAAGCCCAGAGAGCGGGATGCCATCTTCCAAGGGCGCCGATTATGTAAGAACTTTTCTGCCCACCCCCTGACCTTTCCTCCCATCTCCACTGACGAGAAAGCCTGCTTATTAAATTGGGAGAGCAAGATCGGAGGAAAGAGAAAAGAGAATCGTGCCCCTTATCCCTGGCTTCTCCGTGGAAGACCCCAGCTAGGGGGAACTCTGGAGGAAATGGGAAGCTTTTATTATTAGATGGAACCGTAACTTCCTAAGCATCAAAATGAGACTGGGTTTTGCATCTTAATGGGGTTGTAGAACTTTTTATCATCTAAAGATAGTGGAAACATTCGAGAACTGCCTGACTTTTCATTCACGGCAGGGAAAGACTTTCTTCCACGGAAGAACTTTTAAATGGACTATAAGAAACAAAATAAAGTGCTTTCTGATTATGTCACACGAATCTTGATTATCCAACATCTTGGTCGTGTATGAATTATTGCATTTGCATAGCAACCCAATGAGGTAGGTCTATTGTTGTTCCCATTTTACAGATGAGGAAACGAGGCACAGAGAGGTTAAGTAACTTGCCTAAGACAACCCAGCAATAAAAGGTGGAGTTGGGATTTGACTACCAACTTAAGCTCTTTATAGCCACCCTATACTGCTTCAGGATGACAACAGAGTATAAATATCTGTAAAAATAGGACAACCTGGTCTGGGAGAATGCATCATGATACAGTAAGGGCACTTTAAAAAAAATCTTCTGTCTTTTTTCTGTGTTCCAGAGAAATCTCACTACTCTCTACTTGTTTCCTTATGAGAAGCCTCTTATTTGCATGATCATAATACTTTGAAATTAGATCTTTATTAACCTTTAAGCAACCTAGTAACCATTACATAATGGATGCTCACAACAGTTCTGTGCGGTAAAAGAGGACAGGTCCTGTTATTTTTATTACTATTATTATTCCCATTCTACAGATGGGAAATCTGCCTTAGTCATTGTCCTTTCAGAAGCTGCTGCCCTCTCAGGGCCGGAGCCGCCGCATGCCTGGTGATGCTCACCCCAGCCACCACTACCTGAGCCTCGGATGCTGTCTGGGCCCCCTGTTGTATGCAGTTGTGGGTACCGCCACTGATGGAGCCAGAAGTAGAACAGCTTTTCTCTTCCTTCCACCTGCTCATCTTCACCTGGAGGGAGGGAGCATGAGAAATGACACAAAGGAAAGCAGAGGCGGGCGGGAGTGGAGCCGAGAACCAACAGACGCTGTCTGGCGTGGACACAGGGCTGGTCTAGCATGGTAGGTAGCCTGAAGCTGCTTCTGTTTGAGGGCTGCTATGCTCCAAGAAGCAGAGGGGTGGAGAAACCACCTACAGGTGGACGGTGGCAGCTGGGGGGCCGCATCAAGTTCCCAAAGGGGGGCCGCAGTAAAGCCTGCAGCCGCGCTCACCGTCTCGCACCAGCACCAGCAGTGGGCAGGCTGTGGGGTCTAGTGTTCAGCGACAGCAACAGTGGCATGCTCGCTGCTCTAGCTTGTGGCTCTGCCAGCCGCCCGACGCCCTTTGTGTCTGTCTCTAAGGCTGCTCCTCCAGCTTTCTCACATGCCTGGGAGCACCCGAAGAGCCTTCTAATAATGTTCTTCCTTCCTAAGTTGCTGGAGTTGGAGTAGGTTACTTACAATAAGACCCTTGCCAGATGCAACGTGCGGGGATTAAAGGCGCTCTGCTCTAGCTCCCAGGAGGGAGTGCATTCCCCTTGATGTCCTCAGCTTTGCCTCATCACCTCAGGCTGCTGGGGAGGCTGTGACTGGGGCTGGGCTTAGAGGAAAGAGGGCCGCTGAGGCCGCTCATCCCACTGCTGGGGTGCAGCCACTGGGCCTGTCTCTAGCCTCGGCCAGATGAACCTTCACCTCATTTAGCCCACCTCACAACCCTCTAGAGGCCTTGAACCAATCTTGCTCTCCCCTGGTGGTGGGGAAGGACTGAAGTGAGTGGGAGCTTGGCTCTCCCAGCCTGTTCTTTCAAAGTCAGTACCATGGATCCCAGATCATTTTACCCCCTGACACCAGCCCGGGAGACTAGGCAATATACATGAAAGTCCTAGTCCATTTTGTGGAACCCTTTGGGCCAAGAAGTGCTGGATACACAAGTCTAGAATTAGTATTTATAGAGCATAAATGGACAGAAATTACAGATAAGGGATATTATGAGACAATAAATAAACCCTAGTATGGGCTTTTGTGCAGGAGAATTAACAAGATAGAGGTTCAAGGCTGGGAAGGCCAAGAAAGACTGGGAACAGATTCAATTATGAAAACTGAAAATCTATTAAATTGTCCCCCCATGTATGTTCAAAGGAAAATCCCTCCAAGAATATGGAATGATTTTAAAAGATTTTTTGTTTACATCGTAGAATGTGCACTTCTTTATGGAAGCATATATGCTGTGTATGAATGAATCTTCAATCCAATATTTTTTATTCCATTAAATAATAATATGATGATGAGGATGATGATGAAATCCATCAAGCACAGTGCTAAGTGATTGACACATATCATCTCATTTAAGCATCATACCTGTGGAAGGCAGGTACTAGAACTACCTCCTTTGACAGATGATATTGAGTCTTAGATAGATTAACCAGCTCAAGGTCGTGCTGCTAGTTAATATTTCAGGATGAACACAACATTGTGGCCCAAACCTCCTTTGTGGGGGCTTCCCTACGTATTTAATTACCTTGTAAAGCCTCTGTCCTGGCAAAGGGGACAAAGGTTCACTCTTCTTTTGTTCCCAGTTGCCAGATTAGTGTTCTCACCCTGACTGCACATTAAGATCACCTGATGAGCTTGTAAAATGACACCAATGTCCCACCCTCGTCCCGCCAAGGAAGTCAGGATGCTGTGGGTGGATATCACCATGGAGCAGGTTAAGCTAACTGCATGGATTGAGATGGAAAAAGAAAAGGGACTCTCACTGCATTGCGAATGTGTCGGTAAGTTCATGTGTAGGAGAATTCGAGAGAGAAGGGGAGAGAACTACACAGTTGCTTTCAGCCCCGGTGAGTGGGAGCTTAAGTGAAGGGGTAACGGATAATGAAACAAAATAGACTCACTAGTTTTCTGTTTCATAACAAGATGTGTAATAAGTATCCTGAACCCTGAATTCCGAAGGAGAAAACTATTGAGATATCAAAAATAACCTTACTGGGGGCAGCTAGCATACAAAAATAAGGACACAAAACTAGTAAGATTAGCTAGCATTTACTGCAAAAAAATGAATGCCAAAGAGATGGTCTCATCTGAACAGATATTTTTCAAAGAAGATACAGATGGCCAACAGACACCTGAAAAGATGTTTGACATCACCAATTATTAGGGAAATGCAAACCAAAACACGAGATATCACCCCAAGCCAATCAGAATGGTTATTATTAAAAAGACAAGAAATAACAAGTGTTGGAGAGGGTGTGGAGAAAAGGCAACCCTCATATGCTGCCAGTGGGAATGTAAACTGGTGAAGCTACTATGGAAAACAGTATGCAGATTTCTCAAAAAATTAAGTATAGAACTACCCTATGATCCAGCTATTCCACTTCTGAGTATTTATCCAAAGAACATGAAAACACTAATTCAAAAAGATATATGCACACCTATGTTCATTGCAGCACTATTCACAATAGCCAAGACTAGGAAATAACCTAAGTGCCTATTGACAGATGAATGGATAAAGATGTGGTATATACATACAATGGAATACTACTCAGCCACAAAAAGAAAGAAGAAATCTGACCATTTGTGACAACATGTATGGAGCTTGAGGGTATTATGCTAAGTGAAATAAGTCAGATGGAGAAAGCCAAATATCATATGATTTCACTCATATGTGGAAGATGAAAAAAACAGCAACAACAAAGAAGCACATAGATACAGAGAGCAGATTGGCGGTTACCAGAGCGGAAGGGGGTGGGAGGGCAAAGGGGTAAAACGGTACATTTGTACGGTGACAGATGGCAACTGGACTTTTTATAGACACAATGGAGTCTATATATAATGATGTACACCTGAAATTTATGTAATGTTATAAGCCAATGTGACCTCAATAATAAAAAACCAGAAAACAGAACAAAAAACAAAAAGATGGGCCCAGGCATCAATATTTTTTTAAAGACTTCCCAAGAGATCCCAGTGTCCTGCCAGGATTGAGAATTATTGCCTCGCTTCCTTCCTCTTAATCCAGTCTTCCTACCCTGCCCTTCTCCACGATTTGGTACACGGCATATGGAATCTGCCTGTGACACGTTATTTCCAGACAAGCAAATGGCATGCAGCCCTGCAGAAGGGATGCTGTGCTCCAGCCAGCTTGACAAGCTTTCTACAGAAGGCAGCTGTTTGAGACGGAGAAGCTGAGAATGCTGCATCTCATTCCCATTTCATTCAGCTCATCACTGGGCACAGATTTGCTACAGTGTTATTCTCCATAACTGGCGCCAGCTGCACTTATAAAATGCTCAGAACAGCTTTTGGTAGCCCTCACTCTTTTTGTTTGTGAATACCCTGGTCGTTGCAGTGCTCTCCCGAAGCAGCCAGCACTAGGAAAAGACTGCTTTCATTGTGGTCAGTTTCTCACTCTTTGATTTTAAGACAGTCTGGTTTTCGGCAACTTTGCCTTCCATTCTTTGATGCAAATCTCAAGTCAATGAATAAAATACGTTAACATTATGTTCCTGTTGGAGTCGGAGTTCTGTCTTTTAAAACGGTGGTTTAAAGGTGGAGTGTTTTGGAATTACCCCTGGGGGATGTTCTGGAAATCTGTGTGGGAGTGAGGATTCATTGTCACGGTATTGGTTCGCCCTGTTGGCACCGGACAGTTCTGTCAACTTCTGAATACCCCATCAGATCTTTATCTAAGAAGGTCGAATAAACCAAATACCCTATTTATGATTATCTGAGCCCAGAGCCCAACTCCATTTTACAGATAAACACAAAATATTTTTTGTTTGGTTTTAATATACACTGAATTCCACAAAAGCAACTACGATGTAAAAAGAGGGACGATGGTACTTTATTCTGCTTGCTTTACCGAGAGCTGTTTGCCATTTCAGGAAATCCTATCACCAATTTGGGATGTTTTACTTGCCAATATGAGACACCTGTGTTAGCCTTCATGTGTAGCTGTCACCTTCATATGCGACTCTACGTATAAAGGCCCGCATATGTCTACTTCATTACATCTTCTCTTGTCGTGCCCTCATATTCTATCATTATTAATTACTTTCCTTTTATTTCTCCTTTATATTTTAGTTACAGCATTTGTTGATTTTTTTTAAGGTATGTTGTAGGTAAGTGATATTAACTATGAAACCTACTTTAGCATAGTTAAGAAGTGTTGCAAAATATTTGTTATAAAAACTGAGTATTGGAGGCTAATAGGGTTGAGAACTCTTCCTTTAGAAGGAAATGAAAGCCTTGCATTTTAGGCTGGATCTAGATGAATCTTAAACCTCAATTCTGTATTTAACATAAGAACTTAAACTTTGAAGTATAATGTGTGCAAGTGTTTTCCAAACAATATCTGCTTTGAAGTACAAAGTTTCAAAATAAATGGAATGTTATATAGTTACATCATATACAACACATTATATATTATATATACATCATACATTGTATGCAGGTATGTGTAAGTTGTTTATATACATAAAACATCAAGGACAATGCATGCCATTGTATGAATATGAGCTAATGTGGAACACTTTCCCTTCATGTAATTTAAATAAGCATTAACTCTGAATTCCAGTATTTCCTACTAACCCAGAGAGTAGGGCATACTTAAAAAAAATTCCAGCTGAGTTAGCACAATGCAGAACTTACCATGAAAACACCGTTGTCCTACTGCTTTCCTTCAACGCCTGCTAACCAGGCCCTCCCTCCCCAACCAGGCCCTACCAGGGAGACCCACACCAGTGACTACAGTGCCCGCGTTCTTGCGAAGTTTCCTGTCCAGACCCCATGGAAGGCTGCTCCTGTTTTGCTGCGGTTGCCGTAGGAGCAGCCCGTGTTGCAGGGTGATTCCATCACTAAAACAAATACACGCCAAGAGCCGAGAAGCACATTTCTGCCTTCAATACTTCAGACACCAAGGAATGAAAACAATCTGTGCAATTTAAATAGAATAAATCCCAATGTCCCCAAGGGAAGTGAGTGTTTATTTTTAGGCTGTAAGCGCCACCACCCAGGCTTTACAAGGGACACACGGAATGTCCAGAGCGGTGTGTACGTGCGGCGCTTGCACTGTGGGTTTATGGCCCTGGGCCCTGAGCGGGGCCAAGGGTTCTGGAAAGCAAACCAGCCGCGCACGGGGCTTCTCTTCCCAGCCGAACGGCCCAGCGGCCGCCTGCTCCTGCACCCTTAGCCGCGGCCGCCCTTCGCAGGGAGGGCTCAGCAAAGCCATCCTTCGGCATCCCTGGTGCGGGGCGCGGCGCGGTGGAGATTCGCGGGGCCGGGCGCGCAGGTGGAGCGGGCGCAGCGGGGCGCGCGGGCGGGTGGCGCGGCCGCGGTGATCACCAACGCGCCAGCACGCGGGAGCTGCCGGTGGTGCTCCACACCCTGGTGGGAGCTGGAAGGATCCTGGCGGCGGAGGGCGCACGAGGTGAGCGCTTGCCAAGGCCGCGCCAACGAACGAGGGCGCCCCGGGTCCACGCCAGCAGGGCGCGAGGGAGGACCTGGACTGTCCCAAGACGGCTGCGCAAACGAGACCGCGAAGAAAAGCCTTCCCGCGCCTCACTTTGTAAAACACCGCTTAGAGCATCATCGACTTGGTTTTGAAATGCTAGTTTTTAATCATATTATGTTATTAGTGGTTTTTTATTATCACATGTAAATATTTTAAAACAGCATTAAGTTATTAAAAAGTTCATAGACTTTTTTAAGGGCAGCTATAGTTTTACAGAAAAATTGAGCAGAAAGTACAGAGACTTCCCATGTGTCCCGCTCCCGTCCGCACAGATTCCCCATTGTTAACATCTTGCATTAGTGTAATACATCTGCTACAGCCGACCGGTCAATATAGATACATTGTTATTAACTGAGTCCAGAGTTTACATTAGGGTTTCCTCTTTGTATTGCACTGTTCTATGGGTTTTGACAAATGTATGTCATGCATCCGTCACTACAGTATCACACAGAATAGTTCGGCTGCCCTAAAAATTCTCTGTGCTCCGCTTGCTCCTGCCTCCCTCCCTCCACCAAGCCCTGGCAACCACGGATCTTTTTATTGTCTCCATCGTTTTGCCTTTGCCAAAATGTCATACAGTTGGAATCATACAGTATGTATTCAGATTGGCTTCTTTCACATAGTATATACATTTAAGGTTCCTCCATGTCATTTCATGGCTTGATAGGTCTTTTTTAAAAATCACTGATAATTCCTTTTTTTGCTTTTTGAGGAAGATTAGCCCTGAACTAACATCTGCCACCAATCCTCCTCTTTTTGCTGAGGAAGACTGGCCCTGAGCTAAAATCCATGCCCATCTTCCTCTACTTTATATATAGGATGCCTACCACGGCATGGCTTGCCAAGTGGTGGCGTGTCCGCACCCTGGATTCGAACTGGCGAACCCCAGGCCACCAAAGCGGAACAGGCAAAACTAACCACTTCACCACTGGCATGGCCCCATAATATTCCATTTTATGGATGGATATGCTACGGTTTGTTTATCCATTCACCTATTGAAGGATATCTTGGTTGCTTCCAATTTTTGTCAATTAGTTACTGGCCCTTTTTATGTATCTGTAATAAAGAGATTACAAATCAGTAATTGATAGCAGTATTTATTAGCCAAGCATGATTATTAGTGACTTACTGGATCCAAACACATTTGGGCACCCTGACATCTCTCTCACATTGTTCTAACAACTCTTCTGCTTTCGCTCCTTGTGCAGATCAGGTACACAGTGAAATATTTTTTTAAGTTTAATTATCATAAAAATGATACCCACTTCAGGTGAACAGTTTTTCAAACATAGAATAAAGCAAGAAGGAAAAACTCACTTCTACAGGGGTCCCCAGCCCTATTCACATTCCCCAGAGGTAACCACTCTTAATATGTTTATACATATTTTACTAGCTATTTCCTCTTCATATACACGCATATGTATATACAATATTATCTGCTTTTTGGTGACAATATATATATATGCCTTTTGAAATACATGTGTGTAAATCATTTCTAAGGACGTCCTATTTTTGTTTTTAAGAAAGTACATTTGAAAATAAAGTCTAGTGGAGCACTTATTTTAAATCCTCCTTTTGGCATCTGCAACGAGAGACTTTTGATTCCTTTTCTCTAAGATGTTACCCAGCGCCATGGGCCCTAGAGCCACACTGAGCAACACATTGATATCACTCCTGAGCAGCAGAGAGTTTGGAAGGGGGCGTCATTCGTCTCACCTCCAACTGCAAGTTCTCAGATCAGCCATTATTTGTATTCTTTCATTCTCCCGATGTTCTTGGTGATGTCACCCCTGCCACAGGGAGTGACTTGTCTCTTCCCTGGTGACGAAAGTTCCGTTCAGAGTTTCTCATATAGTTCTGGGAGTTCATTTTTTGGGGAGGGGGATGATGTAACTTCCTCATGTATGTACTAATAGCACACAGGCTGTTTTTTTTTTTTTTGAGGAAGATTAGCCCTAACTACTGACAGTCCTCCTCTTTTTGCTGAGAAAGCCTGGCCTTGAGCTAACATCATGCCCATCTTCCTCTATTTTATATGTGGGACACCTGCCACAGCATGGTGTGCCAAGCGGTGCCATGTCCGCACCCGGGATCCCAACCGGCGAACCTCGGGCCCGAGAAGCAGAACGTGGGCACTTAACTGCTGCGCCACTGGGCCGGCCCCCAGGCTGTTTTTTAAAAAGCCTAGGCACTTCCCTCAGATATGTGTCCTGCCAAGTGCGTCTGCAATTCTTTGGAAAATGGGACTAGGAAAAATACAAGTTCCTAACTCCATTAGGGGAAATAATAACCACAGTAGGGGGTCAAAAGGTAACCAAATGTTCATCATTTCCATATAGAAAACCCAGTCACAAAAAACACTCCCTCTTACAATCGAAGAGGTTTTTTATAGCATAAAATAGTCGTGTTTTTGCACAGGATCTTTGAAGCTGTAGGAAGATGTTGTTTTCTTTTAAAAGCCGTCTTGATACTTGAGTTTGAACATCACTGTATTATTAGGCTGCTGGGAGAGGAACGTCCTCGCCGTGTGTGTGCTCTGACGAATGAAGGGGCACGCTCCTTGGCACTTGGGGGGCTTCCACTGACGGACCCTTTCACCGAGTGGGCTTCTCTCCTTATGTTTGGTATATGAGCCAAACCAGAGTTTAGGGAGAGACCGCTTTATATAAGAAACTCCTGCCTGAGAAATTCCATTCAGTTCTTGTTAGTCTATTTCAGGAGGCTCTTGAGCATCAACTAAGTAGAAAAATGAAAGTAGAAAGAAGCCAAATGAGGGGCACTAGGAAATATGAACTCTCTAGGGATTTAGCAGCAAGGGAAGAATGATGGTTTTCACCTGAAGCATGTGGAAGATTCAGATCTCACTTACCTAAGTTGTATAGATAAATGTGTATGCATCGGAGAGGTTGGGCAATCTATTTTTTCAGTCAGCCAGCAATGTTTCCAGCAAATGGTCACATTTGTTCTATTTCTGACCTGTAAATGTGTAACATAAGGGAACTAAAGTGGGAGAAAAGTCTAAGATGGCTAATCTTCCATCTGTAAAATTCCTAACCCACTTGTGCCATAAAGACTAGGGCATGTGGAAGTGGTGGGGTGCAGAGGTGTAGAGCTGACCCAGCACATAATCACATGGTCCTCTTAGATTCCTAAAGCCCTAAAATCAGGTGGGTTAAAGGGACCATTTCCCAGGCCCAAGTCTCCCACAGGTAAGTTACTAAACACTGCGAATTACTTGACCAAATGTTGTATCACTATTTAGATTATGCTTTGAGATAGTAATTAAACGAACACCTAGGTCAGGGAACGGCTTATGTATAAGCATGTGCAGGCTGTTCATTGGGAAGAAGATACTCTCCAGCTCTGAGATTCTCTGATACTCTTCAGTTTGCCCACGATGTCCACCCGCTTGGTACAGGCGGTCCAAAGGGGACAGCTAGCCAGCAGCTCTGACGACAAGCTCAGGGTACCACAGCAATTCAACCCAAGCAGCATAAGTAACCTGAAGATTCGTTGCTACTTCTTATTTTGAAATATCTTCAGGTTGAAGAACTCTAGCCCTCCTGTATTCATACAAGGCCAGATAAACAAAATCAAACTCCTCCCCCTTTTTCTTGCCATCCACCCTCTCGGCCGTCAGCAGAGAAGAGATGTTCATCTCCGTTTTCATCTGACTGAGTGGGGTGACCCCCCAGATGCTGCTGGGAACCAGTTAAGTGGGTCAACAGGCTGCTACAATCAAATGCATGTTTTAAATTTTTGTGTCCATTGGAAGGACACAGACGAGTAGGTAGAGAAAATTCTTAATTTAATTTTATTTTACTTCTCAGGGTTTTTTTTTAAGAGGAGAAAAAAATTGGTTTAAAAAAAGTTTTGTTTTGGGGTTTTCCTTTTGCTATTTATATCTGTCAAGTAGATTTTACGTATCTTGTTATGGCAATAAACTGTTATTCATGAAAAGTTATGTTGTATTTTCTGTGTGGCTATTTTTATTAATTTTGTTATTTAACATTCCATTGAGCACCAGAAATGTGACACCTACCATCCTAATGGAACTTACATATCATTTCTGATGATCCTATTTCAACCACTTAATTGTTTTATTAAGCAATTTTAAAGGCCCATTGGTTCGCTTTAAAATTCTATGCAATAATCTGATAATTTTCCTTTCAATGTCGCTAATAAAATTGCAGGAAGGGGTTAGATATTTACAGTAAATGTCCAAAGTAATTGGGAACAATTGGTGCGTTCACATTTTAACACTTTCCATTTGCAGGGAGGGTAATAAAACCCTAAGTAATTACAGCCAAATAGCCCTCCAGCTGTGTCGTTCTGCATACATAAGTCACATGCTGTCAACACTCCATCAGTCAGATGGGTCACATGGCAGTAATACATTTACGAATTCTGTATAACTATTAACAGAATATGAACAAGTAAATCCAAAAGGATTCTATCTAGAATAGGATCTATTTTCATAAAAAGAAGTGAGAACTCCAACAAGGATCGAAAGAGTTTATTTCTTGCCATCCACCCTCTCGGCAGTCAGCAGAGAAAAGATGTTCATCTCAGTTTTCTTCTGACAGGGTGGGGTGACCCCCCAGATGCTGCTGGGAGCCATATTTCCTTATGAGGGTTAAGGGAAAGAGGCCACCCATTCATTCTTGGTAGAGTCAGAGCCCTTGTCCAGTTGTCAGGGGACATGCCAGGCCAGGCTAGGTGGCTTTAGGCAAGTTGGGTTTCATTTCCTCAGCTATAAATTAAGATATGTGCCAGATGAAAAAAAAATTATACAATTCAGCAACCTGAATGTCCACAGCTACACTAAGTCTATGGGTGAAAGTTAAGTTCACGTTCGTACTAGTGTCTGAACTCTGTTACTTGTTAGTTCCCACTTACATAGCTGCAGGACCTTAGTCCCCATGTTTAAGGTTCTAGTTGTTGACAGATGCATGATAGACGAAATGGGGTGTAGACATACAATGGAATATCATTCAGCCATAAAAAGGGAGGAAGTTCTGACACATGCTACAACATGGATGAACCTTGAAGACGTTATGCTGAGCGATAGAAGCCAGACACAGAAGGGCAAAGATTGAATGCTTCCGCCTACGTGAGGTACCTCGAGTAGTCAAATCCATAGAGACAGAAAGTAGGACAGAGGTTACAAGGGGCTGGGGCGGGGGGCAATGGAGAGGTAGTGTTTAATGGGGACAGCATTTCCATTTGGGAAGATGAAGAAGTTCTGGAGATGAATGGTGGTGATGGTTGCTCCACAGTGTGAATGTCCTTAATGCCACCGAACTGTACACTTAAAAATGATTTAAATTTTATGTTATATATATTTTGCTACAATAAATAAAATAAAAAGTTGGCATTTGAAAATAAAAAAAAAATAGAAAGTTCTCCTGCTTGTTTCTAGGACACCCCAGAATTGTCTCACATTTGCTCAGAAGCAAATTTGGTCTTGTTCAGCATTTTGGCTCTCTTATATAAGTCTTCTGCACAGAAGCTTTTGAGAGTGTGATCACTTATCCACTGCCACTGCCACCAGGGTCTCCCACAGGAAAATAAAAAGGCTGATTCCTTCCTGCTTCCTTATGCTACAAATCCTCCTGCACACGAAACAGCACAGCTTCCCTTTGGGTCCTCCCGGCTCCACAGCCAAGCTGTGTCCCATGGAGGAATAGAGAAAGTACTCCTCTCCCCGGTGCACTATGCCACAACCTGGGCCCCACTGAAAATGCTTGAGGCTTGAGGCTCCTCGATTTGCTCCTAGAACACCTTCTGTCTCTAACCCACTGAACCACAGGGGCTCAAAACTGGCCCAAGAACTGGAAAGAGGACCGTACCAGGCCAGTCCCTCCATTGTCCTAACTTCTTCCCCAGGCTTCTGCACAAAAACTCTGCCCAACGACCTGCTTTAGCTAAAATAAAGAAGCAAGCATGGCCATTTACTTAAATAGAAACCCGGAGCAAAGATGGAGATGGCTAGGTCCTCACCCCAAACCTTGCTTCGATTCAGTCAGGATGACGTGGTCACAGTTCTAAAATCTGGTGCTCTTCCAGGGAGCTATGGCTCTCAGTAAGCGTTGACAGTATTTCTTCTCTCTCTCTTTTCTATCACCGGACCAAGAACTGGTTGGTCTAGTGATTGTTATTTATTAATAACCCTCCAGGTTGTCCAGAACAATCTGTCAGAACATGAGGGACACCCAGCTGCCAGGGAGTCAGCATCAAGGCGGTGGGATATAGAGGATGGAACGTGGGAGGGACCGGGTACTCTGGGAGCAGAGCAGCTGGAGGAGGTATAAATGCTTCCTATACAACGCTCAGGGTTTCTTTTATAAAGACCTGTAATGGGTTGAATTGTGTCCCCCAAAAAGATATGTTCAAGACCTAACCTCCAGTACCTGTCAACATGACCTTATTGGAAATAGGGGCTTTGCAGATGTAATCAAGTTAAGATGAGGTCATGCTGGATTAGGGTGGGCCCTTAATCCAATGACTGGTGTCTTTATAAGAGAAAGGAGAGGGAAATTTGGGTACAGAGACACAAACACACAGAGAAGAAGGCCATGTGAAAACAGGACAAGTTTGGGGGGATGCAGCTACAAGCCAAGGAGCAACAAGGATTGCCAGCAGCCAGGAGAGAGGAATGGGACAGATTCTCCTTCAGATCCCCAGAAGGAACCAACCCCGCCCAGACCTGGATTCCATACTTCTATCCTCCTGAACTGTGGGAGAACACATTCCCGTTGTTCTAAGCCTCCCAGTTTCTGGTAATTTGTACAGCGGCCCTAGGAAACTAATACAAGACCCATGGGAGAAGATTTTCTCAGAATGAGGTTCTAGGAAACGCTTTGCTTCTGTTGCTATTATCTTATGAACAATGTGAGTTTAGTAACTAATCAATTTTTCTTTTCGTTTTCTTTCTTTTTTTTTTTGAGGAAGATTAGCCCTGACCTAACGTCTGCTGCCATTCCTCCTCTTTTTGCTGAGGAAAACTGGCCCTGAGCTAACATCTGTGCCCATCTTCCTCCACCTTCTATGTGGGATGCCTACTACAGCATGGCTTGTGCCATGTCTGCCCCCGGGATCCGAACCGGCAAACCCTGGGCCGCCGAAGTGGAACGTGAACACTTAATCGATGTGCCACTGGGCCGGCCCCCAATTTTTCTTTTCTGCTTGGGCCACCAGAAAGTTCTGCATAGACTGTGTGACCCAACTATAGGACATTATGGAATAAATTTGTATGTGCTCATCTCTTTTCTCTTCCTCTGATTTTAAAATCTCAATATATTTTTCTGTATTATTATATTGATTTATTTTTGTAGGCTGCTACAAACTCTTTTTTTAAATTATTTTTTGGACCGAGGAGAGGAAAAAGTAGTAACTGGATAAACCTGTCTTTCTGCCCCCCTTCCCCAGGGAAAAGAGCTGAAATATTATTAGCCCAGATTATTAGCTCCAAAAAAGCCAGATTACTTTTTGAACTGAAATGACCCTCTCATTTCAGAGGTCAGAGTTCAACCTTCTCATTTCAGACCTGAGAAAATGGAAGCCTACACTTATATAACTAGATCCTAGTAGATGTCGCCATCGGTCAATCATCCTTGATTATTCAAAACACTTTTGCCAATTGGGTATCAGGTATCTAGAAGGGAGGCCGCAATAGCTGGAATTTCATACAGTATTACAGACTAATGATGCCAATGGAAATTATTTATGTTGTTGGTTATTAATAATAAGCATTTTATCCTTTAGTAAAATCAAGCTGCCACTCATCCACGTTTTTACTGTCAGATTCCCAAAGCAAAAAACTGAGTCATTTTCCTTTTTGCTAATTACAAAGTTAAAAATTTCTAGCAGAAGACTTCTTGTTCCTAGACAGGGAGGGCTAGGTTATTTGGGTCACTTTTAAAAAATTGAAAAGTTGAAAAAAATTGATAAGTGGGGACTCTCTGGCTAGTTTTTGGATAAAAGGTTGTTTTCAGAATAATAGTTGGAAGGGGTGGGGGGGGTGGGGAATCAAAGCTGCATATGCCCTGAGGGAATTGAAGACAACACCTAGTTGGCCGAGGTTGTTAGCCCTGTGGCGTAAGGGGGACACAGGTCCCAGTCCAGCATAGGGGGCAGTTCTGGAAGACTGGCCCTACAGCCCTTAACAGCAAAATGCAACACCCTCTGTGTGAGTTAAGCAAAACTAAACATTCTCTTCTGCCTCACAACCACAAAAGACTAGCAGATGCTACCTCGGAGCTGAGCAGAACAGGACAAAAAAAAGGAAAGGGAAATAAATCCTATAGAAAATTGACCACAGGCCAGACCTCCCATGCATTCACATTCTGGGTACATATAGTTTGAGGGGCTGGAGAACCTCACTCCTTAAATTTGGTTTGAGGTGGTTCCCAAGTGGGAGTGTTTCTAAGACTTTGACAGCAGCAAATGCAAAGCCTTCCAGGAGGAGGCCTGTTCTTCTGAGGCCTCAGGAAGCTTCATGAACCGTCGTCGTCGAGGTCAATGGCAAGCACACGGTTACAGGTAACCAGGCTCACAAGAAAGCAAGACCACATGAGGGAGAACCGACAGAAACCACAGACAGTAGAAAAGGGCCACACAGCTTTCAGGGATCAGAATTCCCAGACTCAGGTGATAGAGCCACTTTGCTTGCCGGGTTGAGAAAAATAAATGACAAAACTAAAAATATTTGCAGGAAACAGAAAACTATAAAATAACATAGATTAAGGAACCAAACGAAATTCATAGCTATTTATTATAAAATCTCTATATATTTACTATAAATTTCATATGTATTATCTGGATGGACATCTTTGGCAACAGTTTGGGTATAGCAGAAGATTAGCAAACGGAAAGTAGCTCAGCATATATTGTCAAGAATTTAGAACAGGGAGTCAAAGATATGAACAAGAAAGGGGCCGGCCCCATGGCCTATTGGTTAAGTTTGGTGCACTCTGCTTCGATGGCCTGGGTTCAGTTCCCAGGCCCCAACCTACACCACTTGTCAGCATCCATGCTGTGGCAGTGACCCACATACAAAACAGAGGAAGATCGGCACAGATGTTAGCTCAGGGCGAAATTCCTCCACAAAAAACAAAAAAAAAAAGCACAATAAAAGCAAAGGAAGGAGACCCAGAAGGGGGAGAGATCTAACCTACATTTTGAAAAAATCTGTCCTTTAAAAACAAGGACTCAAAAGACAACAAAACCAAAATATCGTGCTTGCACCTAAAAATGTATAATAATCTCATAATACTATCAAATATGTAGGTCATCTAACATACATTTGATCAAAATCCCCGAAGGAGAGGAAACCGAGAATTGGGAAGATGCCATATTTGAAGAAATAACGACTAAGACTTTTCCAGCAAGACGGAAAGACACTATTTCCAGACCCACTACGAGAGTTACTATCAAGAAGGACAATTTAAAAATCCATACCTAGATATAGCAGAGTGAAATTGAAGAAAACTAAAAACAAAGGGGTAAGGGAGGGGAGAAGACTAGTCAGAGAAAAAGTCAGATGACTTTTGAAGAAAGGTCAGCGAGACCCAGAGTTGATTTCTAAATAGCCACAATGGCAGCCAGAAACCAGTGGTATGATATCTTCAAATGCTAATAGAAAATAACTGGCAGCTAAAAACCTTACTTCCATCAAAAATGACCTCCAGGGGCCGGCCCCGTGGCCGAGTGGTTAAGTTCTTGCCCTCTGCTTCAGCGGCCCAGGGTTTTGCTGGTTCAGATCCTGGGTGCGGACATGGCACCGCTCATCAAGACATGCTGAGGTGGCATCCCACAACTAGAAGGACCCACAAGTAAGAATATGCAGCTATGTACTGAGAGCGCTTTGGAGAGAAAAAGGAAAAAATAAAATCTTGAAAAAATTACCCTCTTCTGAAAAAAAGAAAAAATGACCTCCAAGAAGCAAAGTTTTCATGTGCATTTTACAATCTTAAAGCTCTGTATTTTATAAAATCTTATAAGCACAATATCTATAAAATTATGCCCAAATATATGTGACTTGAATCATTGCCTAATAAGTCCTCACGTCTTTGTAGTCTCTCATTTCCACCTTCCTCCCCACCAAATTCTCACCACTCATAATTATCTAATATTAATTTCTCCATTGACAGAATTTTCCTTTAGGATTGAAAAAATTAGGTTGGTTTATGTTTATCATCAACAGGACACAGAATCAAGACAAAAGGATAATTCGGATAGTACGGCCCCATTTATACTTTCTCATCCGTGCGCTTTCGAAAAACAGAGGCTAACTAGATCCGTGTTTACGAGAGTGCTGTGAAAGACGTGCTCTCGAATACACTAATTGCTGGAGTCTTTGGGAAAGCAACTTGGCAGTATGTATCAAGAACCTCAAAGTGTTCATTTCCTTTGGTCTGGTGATTCCACGAGTCGGGGATCTGTCCAAGGGAAGATAGAATTCACGATTCACACACAGGCCACAGCATCCCGATACAGAAAAGTTGTTATGCAAAAGGTATGCATCAGAATATGTTAATGATCATGAAAAATTGGAAGTAACTTACAAATCCAACAATTTAGAGGACAGTTTAAGAGAAAGTTTTAAAATTCTGATTCAGTCACACAATGGAATATTTTGTAGCTATTAAAAAGGATGCCTATGTAGTGGTAATAGAAGAAAATACTTATGATCCAATATTAAGAGGAAAAAGCAAGGTGCAAAGTTGTTTCTACAATACGATTTTTCGAATAAAAATATTTCGTGGAAATATGAAATATAAATATAAATAAATATAAAATATAAAAATGCTCTGTGGGTTACTCTTGGGTAACAATATCATAGATGTTTTTCTTCCTCTTTCTTATTCTTTCCTATACTTTCTAAAATATCTATAACAAATATATATGATTTTTATGATCAGAAAATTATTTTAAAATCTAATAGGTATTTCTTAAGCTGGGTGAAGAGACGCAGGTGTTTAGTTTATCATTTATTTTTATTCCTGGATGTGTCTATAATATTTATGTAATATAACAATAAACAGGAGCCAGCCCCGTGGCCAAGTGGTTAAGTTCTCGCGCTCTGCTTCTGCAGCCCCAGGTTTCGCTGGTTCGAATCCTGGGCGCAGACATGGCATCGCTTGTCAGGCCGTGCTGAGGTGACGTCTCACATGCCACAACTAGAAGGACCCACAACTAGAATATACAACTATGTACTGGGGGGATTTGGGGAGAAAAGGCAGAAAAAAAAAAAAGAATATTGGCAACAGTTGTTAGCTCAGCTGCCAATCTTTAAAAAAAAAACAATTAACAAAACAAAAGCAGATGAGTTGTAGAGTTAGGATATAATCGTGTATAATGTTACCTAATAGTCAGAAATCAAAACATGCTGCGTTCCCTGTTTTGGCCATTCACAGACTTTAATTCACTAATAGTAAAAACAAAGAAAATAAAAGAGAAGACAAAGAAATGTGTTATTTATAAACTAAATATTAACTTAATAACTAAAAATGTATTTACATGTCAGATTGAGTGCATCCAAATTGTCTTTTTAAATAAAAATAATCTTATGTTACATCCTAATAATAAATAATACACTTAGAGGAAAAAGTTTCTATCTTCTCGTGGTTAGAGAAATATGTCTTCTCTGAAATAAAACCACTTTCATAAATTGTAATTTCGATACTATCGAAATCACACAGACACATCTACATGTACATACGTATATACGCATCAAGAATTTAGAACAGGGAGTCAAAAATATGGAAAAAACAAAGCAGAGAGAAATGACTGAAAGATACAGTGAGAAAGTCAAACATACATTTTTTAAATAACAGATTATTTAGGGTATATAACTATATTCTAAATTATAATTTTATAAATTATGCAATTTTAAAAGTACATAAATGTGGTTTGAATGAATACGGCAGTAGAAATGTGGCTTGAACATTACCTCTCTGGGGGTCTCTGAGACTCAAGGGTGGATGACAGAGAAGGCAGCTGGAGAAAGATTTTGTTAAAAGCAAATTCCTAGTCATGTGGGTTTCTACTATTTTATCCCTCTTGTCCCAATCTCTTCTTCCTCTGTATCCTTTATCACTAAGAATCGTGCTAGTCTCTCCTTCATCTCCCGCATCCAGTTACCAAGTCCTGCTGATTTTACTCTGTAAACATATCTCAGATATGTCCCCTCTTTCTTGTCCTGCTCTCACTGCCATATGGAGGTCTCATTCCCATGACTGGTCTCCCTGCCAGCTTCCACACAGCTACCAAAGTGATTTCTATGAAGTTTACATCTGATGGCATCATTTCCAAGCATTCGTTCAGTTCCACAAATACTTATGTAGTATTATTTAGGTACGAGGCACGTTTTGGGTTCTGAAGATACATCAGTGCACAAGACAGATCAGGTTCCTACCCTCAAGGAACTTAATTTTTTTTCTCCCTAAAACCCCGCAGTACATAGTTGTATATGTTTTTTTAGTTGTGGGTCCTTCTAGTTGTGGCATGTGGGATGCTGCCTCAGCATGGCTTGACAAGCGGTGCCAGTCCGCACCCAGGACCCGAACCAGCGAAACCCTGGGCCACTGAAGCAGAGCACGTGAACTTAACCACTCTGCCACGGGGCCAGCCCCAGGGAACTTAAATTCTAATAGAAACAAATAATTTGAAGACAAGCTTGGATGCCCCTGTAAGCCCTGACCCCCCACGCTCTCCAGCATCCTACCTGTACACATCCCTCCATCCATCAGATCCTGGCACTTCCCTGCTCATGGTTTATGTTCCAATGGTATTCAGCTTTTTGTGGTTCAGCTTAGGTATCATTTCCTCCCTGAAAACCTTTATGAGCTTCCTGTTGGGCGAAGTGGCTCTTCTCTGTGCCTCACAGCAGCATGTGTATGACTCTATCATAGCACTGCCCACATTTTGTTAAAACGAAATGTATATGCGTCTCCTTCATGAGGCTGCAAGTGGTTTCAGGAAGGAGATTTACCTTAAGCATTTTTGTACTTCCAATGTTCGATGCAAATGGAGGCAGGAAAGAACGGGAAGTGGGATTAGTAGGCTAAAAAGTGTTGGCTGTGATACTGGCTCGAGGTATCTAGACTGACGGGGCAAGTGGCACAGGAATGTTTCCTTAGGAGGGGCAGTAAAATGGTGTGAAAAAGAAAGGTAGGTGCAAAAAGCAAAGAGCTTGCTCCTGGTTATATCTGATACTTCCTCAACATTAGTTTGTTTATGAATATGACATGACAAGGGTGTGACCTTTCCTAGTAACAAAGGAGGCTGCTTGTTCTAAACAGACAACGCTCTGCAAAGGACAAAGCAAACCACCTCATTGGCCATGACCCTTGTCATTTGCCTCCCAGGTCTCTTGGTCCCTGTGAAAGTTATGGGAACAGAGAATGTGGAGATTTGATCTGGTCGTAGAGAAATCTAACCCCCATTAAAGTAAGGGTGAGGCACTCCTATGCAAACTTTTGTTTCTTTGTCTTTGTTTTTATTTATTTATTTATTTATTTATTTATTTATTGAGGAAGGTTAGCTCTGAGCTAACATCTGCTGCCAATCCTCCTCTTTTTGCTGAGGAAGACTGGCCCTGAGCTAACATCGACACCCATCTTCCTCTACTTTATATGTGGGATGCCTACCACAGCATGGCGTGCCAAACGGTGCCATGTCCGCATCTGGGATCTGAACTGGCGGACCCTGGGACACTGAATCGGAACGTGCGTACTTAACCGCTGCGCTACTGGGCAGGCCCCCAAACTTATGTTTTTTTCTTACCTCGTACTATTATTTAAACTATTTGGCTGTTAGGCCCTTTAATAAGCAATTAGGAAGCATTAAATAATTAACCAAGAGCAGCACTGAGCCAATAATGATTAACTTCAATCCCTAAATGGAGAGAAAATTACAGTTATCTTAGTGAATGAAGAAAATAGGCAGAACACTCAACCACAATCGCTGGTTGAGCCATTAACCAAACAAGAGCCACTCTCCCCGGGCAAGGTGACATTGAAGGCCAGAAATAAACTGAATCAAATAAGCATCAACAGCACAGCCAAAAGCCACAGTGCAATGTAGATGGCGTGCAGGGGTGCAGGATCTGTATCAGTTATATTGTAAGTAGTAACAGAAAACCCCACCTTGAACATGTGTAATCAAGAAAAAGGGCTTAGGGGATCACAAAAAGGGAGATTCAGACGTAAGCAAGTGAACTCATCAGGGAAGATTAACACTGTGACTGATAACTTCAAAATTCTGGGGACTTAACAGAGTATACATTTGTTTCTCCATGAGACCGTTCAGTCCAGTGTTCCCAGTCAAGCAACAGCCCTGGGAAGCTGTCCTCCAAGTGGTTTCTCAGGCTCCTTCCGTCGTGGTTCTCCATTCAGGCAGCAGACAGGCAAAGAAGATGGAAGATCACTCATGAGGGGTCAGGCTTGAAAGCAGAGACATCAATTTGGCCCACGTTCCGTTGGCTAGAACTCAGTCAAATGGCTATACTTAATTGCAAAGGAGTCTAGGAAATGGAGTTGAGCTGTGTTTCCAAGAAAAAAAGGAAACACTGGTGAATATTTAACTACTAATTACCAGCAGCAATCGGAGTCAACTGTTTTCTAGCTTATTTCCAGAGAGAATAGAGCATCTTGGTCCCAGCATTCTAGGCAAGAGACTGAGATTCACCCTGATTGGATTGCGTGAGTGGCAGGCACATCCCTGAACAGCTGAACTGATCAGGGGACTGCAACGGGCTGATGGCCTTCAGCCCACCAGAGTCCATCTCTTGAGCTGGGGGTGGGGTCAGCTTTCCCTGACATGTCTGGGCTGCATGGGGAAGAGGTAAATATCAGGAAGACAGTGTAAGTAACTTTAGGAAATGGGAACAGATGGTGGTTAGAGAACTAACAATGTCCACTCGGGATCCTAGCTCTGGAAAAACTGGGATATGAAAAGAAGTGCCAAGATAGCTCAAGGATCTGGAGCAAACTATGGGAGAGATGTGTGACCTGGTTACTCAAACTCGTGCTTGACAGGCACTTGGGCACTGGGAATGAGGCGAGAGCTCTGCTCCCGATAAAACTGTAAAGCTGAGAAGGTAGAAAGGAACAAGAGTAACTGTCCTTTGCGCTGAGCACCTGTCCTTGGGTCCCTTAGATTCTCCTGAGCCTGGGGACATGACTAAATCCATGGAGAAGAGTGGTCCCAGTTCAGAATAGAAGGCTACAGAGGCTGGAAATAAGAGAAGTTGATAGACTTAACATTCCACCATCTTTCATGAACGAAATAGAGATTTATTCAAGGAAATGAGCATATACAAACTTTCTCATTAAAAACACCAAAACTCTATTCATTATTCTGGGAAGACAGATTTTTGAACCTATTGCGTCTTCTGCTAGTACATTCAGTCTGCTTATTATTTCTAGAGAATGTCTCTAATCACAAATGAACCGATTATGCCTTTGGGCCCGGCTCAAGTAGATTTATTCATCGTCCATTCTATCACGTAAGAATATAAAGATAACTTTATTTCTAGAGTCCCACATTCCTTGATCTTGTGAAATTTTTATTCATTTTAAATATTCTTTGTTTTTCAGATTCACAGCAGCTAAATGTACTCAAGACCCTCAGATTGCCACTCTCTGTTAAGTTTTATGTTTGGGACTTTGCTGTCATCGGTCCGCAGAAAGAATGTTCGGGAAACTTTCCCTATAAAGTTAAAAGTGCTTTGAAATCTAAAGCATATTCCTGAAACACCGTCGTGTTTTCTGGCCGAACCTGTTCAGTGAGGTTTCCCACCCTTCACTAGGAGCCAGGCTGCGTGTTGACAGCCCAGGGAAGCGGGAGGGAGGGAGGCAGGATACACAGAAGAGGGCCAGGCCTCTGGAAGAAGAGAATAGTGGAGCTTTGTTCTCTCCCCCTCCACCCTGGCCAGGGGCAACTTCCAAGAGAGATCACCATCTTTTAACCCTGTCAAACCTAGAAACTACGCGGCTCAGAACAATGCACTGATTCAACAAATCTTCACTCAGGGCTTATTGGATTCCAGGCTCTGTTGTTACGTGAAGCATCCCCCAGTGAGAGGACCAAAGTATGGAAGTAATTTAAATATCATTCAATAAGTGTATAATGAGTATTGTGAGAACCACAGGATCATTTTAAAAGATGAACTAGAATCATATGTATTGACAGGGTACCCAAGATACAGAGTTGAGGGGAAAAACGTTTACAGACAATGTCTACTATAGGTTATTTTTAAAGTACAAATAATGACCAGAGTTGGATTATGGTGGAGCTAACGAAGCTTAAGCTTCTGGAGCTCTCACTTGCACGAGTCTCTGAACTTAATTCTGTGCTTTTCATAAAGAGAGTCTCCAAAACGGCATAAGAATGTGGTACAAAAGCTGAATCATCCCACGATATTGATATACACGACAAACATTGTGGACAACCGTGCTTATCTTGGGCAGTCAGAGTATGGAGATTTCATACTTTTCTATCCAAAAAAATTGCCTCCTGCTCTTCCTTTGTAGTCATCCCTTTCTTCACCCATAATCCCCAGCAACCCTCCCTGTGTTTCCACACCTTATCTCTGAGCGAGATAATTCACCAGCTTTGTAAACAGAAATCCGCTATCCAAATAGTAGATATTATCACTACCCTATGTCCCAGTCAGCCCATGGGACACCCTCTATCATCTTCTGCTCCAAATTCTACTTTTCCCAGTTTTCCTGCTGACCAGTGTCATGACCTTCCACTCCATTCCCTTTAAGCTCTATTCCCTTGGTCTCCACGCCATCTCTATTTCTCTCCCACTCTGCTCATTTTCCGATAAAAAGCAAAGACAAAATTATATATATGTGTGTTTCTGGGACAGAGACTGTGTTTCTTACTAGTGATGAAAATTCTCCAGCACAAGAAATGTTTCTAAAATCTATTTCAAACTTAAGGCAGAGAAAAGTCACTAGTAAAATCCATAAAACCAACAGCAATACTTTTACTTTGACTAGATTATGTGCTTTTTTTGCATGTATTTTCCTTAAGGGTAATCTTTGGTGCCCAGAGAAGTTTAGGGCTATTTATTACTGTCTAAAATTGGCTTTTTGGATCAGCTACACTTTCTTAAGCATCTTAACGTTTTTTTATTTTGCATTATAAAGCAAAGGCTACATTCACCCAGCAGGTCAGTACAATTAGTAGACTATAAAATTCATGATCGTCATGGAATCAGTGGATTAATTATCTGTGATTGAACCTCATTCATGTGAATTGAATATGAAATAAGCATAACTTAACTATCCCTTGTATTAGCTCAAATTAGGTTCAGCTGCATATAACAGGGGGCCACTTTCTCTTGGAAAGGAATTTTTACAAGTAGGCAGTTTGGTGTTGGTGTGGCAAGGTGAGCCAAATGCATTAAGGACTCAATCTCCTTCTGGCTGTCAGCTCTAGCATCTCTAAGGTATGGCCCTTGTACTCATGGTCTAAGAAGGCAACTAGTGCTCCAGCCTTCTTATCCATGTTCCAGGCTGGCAACAGAAGAGGAAGACTAAACACATAATACTTTCTTTATAAGGAGACTTCCCCCAGAACTACTACACAGTACTCTTACTTACATCTCCATGGCAGATACCTAGCTATCTGACTCATTCAACTGCAAATAAGGCTAGGAAATGTCATCTTTTAACTGGACTGCAATGTGCCAACCAAAAATTTGGGATCTGTTACTAAAGGAAAAGGGGAGATTAGATTGGGGGAAGAAATTTGTGTTCCCTGCCACTGTCTTAAATAACATCATGATGATTTAAGGATGTTACATCTCTTTTCATAATACTTTGAATTCCGTTAAAGGTAAAGCACATAAGAATCTCATTAAACAAAGAGGAAAACCTGGTTCAATCAGTATAGCATATCATCAGAATTTAAACAGATCCAGTGTCAGCGACACACAAATGGGCTGTATTTGGGGAGAGGTGGCTTGCAGGGGTGCAGAATATTCAGGGAGTAACCACTGCTCCCCAACAGAACAATTAACTGTACTTATTGAGGTCCGGAGAGTGCACATCAGATCTGTGTGTCTGACTGCAGAATTTGGTGCTGGAGGACAGAAGGAAGCAGAAGGTAAGGTTTCTGTTCCAAAAGGCATTTGCATTTGGGCTGGGAGACAAGTCAAATAAATCCTTCAATTTTCATGTATTCACTATATAAGAGCTCTCAGTATAGTGATAGAAGACAATCCGTAAGTCAGTATGTAATTTTTTTTTTTCTAATCAAATGGTATAGACCACAAGTACTATAAATGATTGCATGTGGTTCTAGTGGGGAGGAAATAAGAGCATAACTAATGGAAGAAAAGATTTGAAAAGGAAAGGGCGAGGAAATCCAGATTGCAGATCAGGAGTTACCATTTATTGAGGGCTGCTATGTGTCAGGCACTTTACCAGGCGCGTTCATAATCTATGGGATAAACATTGTTATTCCAATGTTAGAGGAGGAAGCTGAGCTCAGATAGGTAATTTCCCATGGTTGAACAGCCAGCCGGGAGAGGGAGCAGAATTTGAAATCAGGTCTGTTCCAAAGTCTATGCTCTTTGCACCACAGAATTCTACATTCGGATTTCATAAATGCATTGTAATCGAAGCCTCACCAGCTGGGAGGTTCTGGATGAGTCACATTTATATGTATTCAGATTTTACCAGCTCAAAGTCCCCATTACTCATTTAAGAATTCTAATTTCACCCAATGAATCAGTCTGCACCGCTAGGCACGCTGGCCTCTTCCACCGGGGAAAACTGGCCGCCGCCGACCTTGACTGCTCCATGCAGATCCCCTCTCCTCCCCACTCCTCCCTGTGATTCTCTCGGGTCTGGCAGTTCAGCAATCTTCTCTCTTTCTACATTACGCTCAGTGCTTTGGGGCCACAAGGTGGGAAGGGACTCGGTGGCATAGCCGGTTGATTGGAGCACGTGTTTCATTCACTCAACTATTTAAGGAGGGATCAGTTTTGTCACTAAGCCTCTGTGAGAGGGAGAGGCGAGCAGAAGCTGTGAACCTGACTCAACACAGACACAGCTGTTGCTCTGGTGAGAGGAGGCAGACAATAAGCACGATAATTGCTAATTGTGGTAAACGCTATTAAGAAAATAGAGCGCCGCGATAGGAAATAAGGACATGCGATGGGAGAGAGGTGGTAGGGATTTTTGCATCTAAAATGTTAGAGCTTCTAATAAGACAGCTATTTCTTTGCAAAAACAGCTTTTTTTTTCTTTATTTTAACTCCCCCTGAATGCTCCCTCATTCCTGGGTAGCTGAGCAGAGATAGAACGGAACCGCAGTTACAACGCCTTCCTTGGAATCACCATTTCCTTCTAATGCCCATGCATGGTTGCAGAATCCACTTCATCCTTACAGCCTCCTCCGCCCCTTCCCTCCAGATCAGTGGTTCTGAAACCTAGCTAAGTTATTGGAATTGCTGGGAGCTCTTTCAAAAGTACAGATGCTTGGGCCCTGCCTCTAGAGACTAGAGTTAGTTTGGGATGGGTCCTGGGCATAAACTTTTTTTAAATTTCCAAGGTATTGTAATATGTAGGCAGGGGGTACAAGCCACTGTTCTAGAGCAGTGGTTCTCAAAACTTGAGAATGCATCAGAACTGCCTAGAGGGATTTGTCGTTGCTCTGCGGGCTGGTTTCCACTGCCCAAGGTTGTGGCCTGGTTGCCCCAGTAAGCTCCCAGTGGCTCCTGATTTCATCTGTGGTTCTCATGCTTAGGACAGTGCTTCTCAACCTCTAATGGGCATATGAACCACCCAGGGATCTCGGTAAAATGCAGATTCTGGGTAGTTGCCAGAAGCTGGGGGGAGAGGAAAATGAGGAATTGTTTTAATGAGCATAGACATTCAGTTTTGCGAGATGGCAAGAGTTCTGGAGATTGGTGCACAACGATGTGAATGCACTTAACACAACTGAACTGTACACTCAAAAATAGTTAAGATGGCTGGGGCCGGCCAGTGGCATAGCAGTGAAGTTTGCGTGCTCTGCTTCGGTGGCCCAGGGTTCCCCGGCCCGGATCCTGGGCATGAACCTGTGCACCACTTATCAAGCCATGCTGTGGTGGCATCCCACATATAAAGTAGAGGAAGATGGGCACAGATGTTAGCTCAGGGCCAGTCTTCCTCAGCAAAAAGAGGAGGATTGGCGGTGGATGTTAGTTCAAGGCTAATCTGCCTCAAAAAAATAAAGATGATAAATTTTGTATTATGTGTGTTTTAGCATGATTCTTTAAAAATGCAGATCAGTAGGTCTGGGGCAGGGCCTGAGATTCTGCATTTCTTAGAAGTTCCCAAATGATGCCACTGCTGCTGTCCGAGGGAGCGCACTTGAAGAAGCGAGGGTTTAGGTGCATCAGGATTCCTGGGGGACTTGACTTAATGCTGACTCTCCATCCCCATCTAGATCTTGATTCAACATGTCAGAGATGGAGCTCAGGTGTAGCTGCCCTGAATGCCCCACTTGGAGAAATAATCCTTCACGGGCTTCTCCTCCAAAGGTGAGATAGAGAGATGGATTACATACACATACAAAACTGATTCTGGTATTTTATATCTTGCCTGAAATAAGAGTTTCTGTGTGTTTTATAGTTCTATAAAGTGCAATGGGCTTCCTTAGTTCAGACAGCTAGGAATGGAAAAGGTCCACAACCGGAAGAGGGTGTAGACCCTAGAATCTGGTCAGCCAGTGCCTCCTTTGGCAGCCTGAGAGTAATGACTGTCCTGGAGCTCCTGGAATACTGTGTCCCCCAGCAGATCAAACCTCAGGGCTGCACAGTGTGCCATCCCTGACTGAGTATCCCCCAGGCATCCTGTCCTATGACCAAACCACCCCCCACCCCACCCATCGCCAGTTCAGAGCAAGACTCAATAACCCACCAACCCACACCTACTCGGGGGAAGTCTCTGGAGCCCCAGAGTCATTCAAAGATGTCAGAGTCACTATTCATGTGGACCTGCTATATGACGGGACCCCCATTATCTCATTTAATCCTCTCAGCAACCCGTGAGGTATTCACTGTTGTTACGACTTTACAGAGGAGAAAATAGAAGCTCTGCTAAGTTAGGTAGCTTACCCAAAGTCAGAGAGCTGGTAGCTGACAGAGCCAGGATTTGAAATGAGCTTCGTCTGCGAGGATGCCCAGACCCTTTACACTGCAGAGACTGGCTTCCCATGGGCCAGGAATTTGGGCCAAGAGTGGATTGCAACTTAGGAGCATGAATTAGTAATAGAGCTGTGACCTGTATGCCAAGATAGAGCCCTCCATGCAAATATGCGTCTCCAGTGCTCACTGCCCCCAGCACAGAGCTCTCTGTAGGAGGGTGTCTATTTAGAGCAATTCACACTAAGGGGTAAATAAGGCTTAGCCTTCCTAGCGAATGATGTTTTGAAAAGAGTAACTTGCTAACCTAAATGGGTCCGCGGTTGGTAGACAGTATAAGAGAAATTCATGGGGGGAGAATGATGTGAGTGTTGAGGGACTTTCCTCTTAGATCAGGTCTTTGAAATGGAAAGGGACCCTATGTCATCTGGTCCCATTTTTCTTTGTTTAAAGATGAATTTCCATAGAGCAAATTGAAGTCCAGACATTGTTTAATATAAATCCCTCCATGTCAGTTTCCAATTTTTATCCACTTAAATCCCTCCCCCCACCTTATTCTAAACAGGAATTGAAGATGAGATGATTAGAATGCAGGTGTGAATGTTTATTCAGCAATTATTAAGCGCCTATTTGCCAGATTCTGAGCTCAAAATCCAAAAATCAAAATACAATGAATGGCCCCAAGAAACTCCCAGTGTGCCGGCATATTGGTGCTGAAGCAGCTGCGAGGAGGAAGCAATACAATGCCTGGAAGAGACATTTTAGCTAAGCCTGAAGGATGGCAGGTGTCCGAGTTTACCAGGCCAACAAGCAGGGGCAAGAACCTTCTAGGCAGAGAGCCAGGGAAGGGCAATTGAAAACCCACAGCAAATCATTTTCCAGGGAGCTGAGGGGTGTGAGGAAGCAGCACGATGTAGAGCTGGACCAGCAGGCAGGGCCAGAGAGCTTTCAGGGATGAAGGGAAGCATGACTGCTGGAGGTACCAGCAGAGGTGTGCAGACTGCGTCAGCGGGCAGCGGCTTAGGTGGCTGGGCAGCACCCCAGGCCCAAATTGGGAGGCTGCTGGGAGGGAAGCTGACTCAGGAAACAGTGGGACTCGCTTTCGCCTAGCCCTCATAATAGTGCTTTGTGGGAGCTGATCCTCCAGTCTGGGATCTCAGCTTGAACAGTGACATCAGAGAAATGACAAAGGATGATATAAATAAACAACTGTCAGAATTTGAATCTGAAAGGAATAGTAACGCCTTAACAAGTAGTAGAAGGATTACAGTTTATTTTTATAAAGTATTAATGCACCCCAAGTGAAATTTGAGTAAGTTAAAGGTTTTTTTCCCTTCCCTAGGTAACTCTGTTGGCTATTTCTGGAAGTGTTAACAATGACGACAAGGCAGGTGGAAATTCAGCACTCTGTACAGGGCTCACCCTGGCTGGGCACCGTGCTCAGCCCTTTATGGGCATTAACTCTCTGCACTGCTTCCTCTCAGCTGTGCCAAACCTGCTGTCTCAGCAGCATTGGACGGAATTGCAGCTTCCTGGCAGCCTCCGTGGGACCATGAGGTCAAAGTGGCCTGATTCCTGTTGGCCCAAACGCAGGGGAGCACAATGGTTTTTTTCAACCTGTTTTTCTACTGCTGAAATGTAGAGAAGTAGGAATCTCTCCTCCCACCACCCCTCCACCACCACAGGAACACACACAAATGCAATGCAACAGCAATGACACATTTGGAAAAGACTTTTCTAAGTGAATTGGCTCTCAGAAGATTACTATGTCACGGGGAAAAAAAGGCCTTTGCTCCATAGAGAATCAGAGAGTGTTTGTTAGAGTCAACGTCATAGTTGAACAGAAGCTCAAACAGATTAAGTAGCTTGGGTCTGGTTGGACAGCTAGTTAGTGGCAAAGCTGAAACTATAAATCAAATCTAACTCCCAGCCAGCATTTTCTTTTCTTTTCTTCTTTTTTTGAAGAAGACTGGCTCTGAGCCAACATCTGTGCCCATCTTCCTCTACTTTATAAGTGGGACGCCTACCACAGCACGGCTTGCCAAGCAGTGCCATGTCCGCACCCAGGATCCCAACCAGCGAACCCTGGGCCACTGAAGTGGAATGTGCGCACTTAACTGCTGCCACCGGGCCAGCCCCCCAGCCAGTGTTTTCCATTGTACCTCTCATTTACTTCCTCTCAGGCCATTTAAAAGAGAAGTATCTGGAGAAACAAAATGAGCAAAGCAGAGCTAATTATTTAATAATCAATCACACTGGTCCCTTGATTAATATGAGTAAAAGTCCCCTGAAACACCTTACAGGGAAAGCTTCTCCTGAACCATGTTAGCTGGGTCAGAGATTTCTTCTCTGATTCCTGCAGCCAACCTAAAGAAATAGCCCAGAAGAGAGCAAAATTTCAATCCAAAAAGGCATCGTGCAGGCAGAAAACTGTTGCCAAACCGAGCATTTAAGCCTCCAAAAATGGCATCTGATAATAGATGTTAAGAGCCATCTGCAGTTCAAGAGTCTAGGGATCTGCATATACTTTATAAATATTAAGATAATATTTCTCACAAACTGGAACCAATCATGAGGAATATATTTTTATATTTTATCTACGTGAAGTGCAAAATTCATTTCCCTGACTTCAACCTAAAATCTGGGTTGTAAACCATCCTTTACCGAAATTATTTTGCTCTGAATCTAAACCAATTGAAAAAAAAAAGTGCCTGAAGCCTCAGATGGGAAGAAATCCATCCTCCAAAAACCAGGTCTCTTGTAAATAGAAGCTGCTAACACTGGAAAAGAAGCCTTCCAGCTCAGGATCTGCATTTCCTACTCTCTCCTGCCACATTCCAAAAAGAGGATTTCTTTAGCCATAGGGGGACAGGGTCCAGGATCAGAGAAAATTCAACTATTTGCCTTTTAAAATTATGATGATATGGTTTGATATGTGCTGACTCGCTCCCACTGCCAGGATTAGATTTAGTTTGTTAATTCACCTGAATCGTGGTGCATCACAATTAGGTCCTTTTTTGTTTTTGTGGGGTTTTTTGGTACTAAGAAGATGCATATCATCTAAGGAAGAGTGTCCCAGCTACTCTTTGGACCCAGTTACTGGACTTCCAGGAATTCACCCTAAGGAAATACTTCAGATGGGAAAAAATGCTAATCATGCAGAGATGTTTATAATCAACTTTATTTATGATAGCAAAAGGCAAGAATGAGCAACAATTCGACAGTGGTTAAATAAACTATGACAGCAATGCAGTTAGAATAATATGTAACCATTAACAGCGATACACAGCATACAAGAAGCAATCACACGTATTATGCCTCATAATTACATACTTTAGGATTTACAAATTGTTTCTATATTACATTATCTCACTTGTTCTTCGCAACAAATAGACGTAGCTCTCTCCATTTGCTGATAAGAAAACAGTCTGGTGGAGCTGAAGTGGTGTGTCTGGGTCACTCATGAAATATTCAACACTTTGACCACAATGATTTAAAAACCATAGGACACAGATCAAGATCAGAAAGATCATAACAAGTTGGAAGTAGTTTCTCCATTAAAAACAAAGTGTTTTTCTCTCTGGGTATATGTGTATGTGTGTTTCTTGGCGAAACTCCTTTAAACCTGAATTCTTCTACGATTATTTATCCAAATCATTGAAACTATATTCTTCAGCTCCCTTATTAGACATCGAAATCTTGAGATCATCTATGACATAGGGTCTCTGCTTTTTGCAGATCCGAGGCAGCCAAAACAGGTGGTTTTTATGTCTGGTCTGCCTACTATGTCCCCAGTTCTAGAACTGCTGTGGCAGCCCTCTTGCTCTCCTCCCTTTCAGCATCAAGCTTCTTGGAAGAATTGTCCACTCATATTGTGTCCACTTCTTTCTCTGAAGCCTTCTGGCTTCAGCCCTGCCACTCCACCAAGACTGTCCTTCCAGCAACATCTTTGGGGAAATCAATGGGCACAGTCCAGAGCTTACTTCAGCATCATTGTGCAGCTCTTTGACTCTTTTGACCTTTCCCTGCTCTTCTTGTGTCTTCATGACCCAATACACAGCATCCTTCCTGAAGGCCCCCATCCTTACATGTTCATGTACACTCACCCGGGGGCCAGGCCTCAGTCCATGATGGATAGGAATCAGTGATAAATACCCCTACTCCCCACCCGAAGGGTGCTCTCAGCTGCATATTCTTCTCTGTTTCTAAGATTTCTCCTGAGAGATTAAACCCGTTGCCCATAAGGGTGACTTGCTTGACAACATGCCCTTTTTCTCTTTTTTTTTTTTGCAGGGGAAGGTTCACCCTAAGCTAACATCTGTTGCCAGTCTTCCTCCTTTTTCTTCCTTTTTCCTCTCCAAAGCCCCAGTACATAGCTGTGCATAGTTGTAAATTTTTCTGGCTCTTCTATGTGAGCCACTGCCACAGCATGGCTACTGACAGATAGGCGGTGTAGGTCCATGCCTGGGAACTGAACCTGGGCCACTGAAGTGGAGCACGCCAAACTTTAACTGCTAGGCCATCAGGGCTGGCTTGACAATGTGCCCTTTTGTTTGTTTTCTTCTCCTCCCTGTCTTACTTCCTCATTTCCCTACCGCTGTTTCTTGAGATCACTTCCCAAATAGACTACTTGCATTCAAGTACTTGTTGCAAGATCTGCTGTCAGAGGAACCCCAAATAAGACACTGTATTTCTTCTGGGAAGTAGCTTCTTCTTTGGGGTGCCAGAGATGTAGGCAGGAAACCTGAGTGACACAATGTACAAGGGTCAGCCGCTAAGAGGGTAGAGCAGCACAGAGGTCAGGGGAATGAATCTGGAGGAAACAGGCTGCAGCTAATGACACATAACCAGCGCAGCACCGTTAGAGGCAGACATGCTGGCTCACCATGCTTCTTTGATAGAATTCTGTGTGGCCGTTCAACTATGGGGGTATATTAGGTATTTCTCATTTTTTCTATAATAGATACACTTTACTTTTGCAATGGGGAAAAATATTCAAGAAAATGTATATGAAAAGATTAAAATCATGCTTTAAAATGAAATGTCTTCTTTATTAAAATTACACATTGTAATTTTGTGACTCAGAACGGCCCCCAATTCTCATTTGGTCTTCCTTTGAGGTCCATCCTGACTAACTCAAGGCACTGTAATTAAAATGGCAGAATCTATATAAAACAGTTACTGCACTGTCTCAGCCTAGGGCCCAGATGAAAAAAAACCACGCAATTCTAATACTGTAATTATGCTGCTGAATAGGATCAATTATATAAGCCACATATGGTTAGGAAAGTTCTGCTTAGGGGAAGCAATAGTAGAATATAATTTCAAGTCTAGCTCATTTTTAAAATACATTTTATTAAATTCTTCAGGATAGACAAATTTAAGAAATGTCTGGCCATAGATGAAAAAAGGCCAACAAGAAACAATACAATGGGTATTTGTTAGAATATGTGTTGCCAGCCCCTTCTCTCTTCAAAAGAGTCATTCTTTGACTGTTTTTTTTTTTTTTTTTAAGTTTTGTTTCAACCGATGTCAGAATTCCCAGCAAGAATCAGGCATGATTTTACTCTTTGGATAACGGCGTGGTTTATTCTTCTGTACTTGGGTGCACATTACACAATACCCACAGCAGACTTTTCTCTCCCTGTAATTATCTCCCATCAGGACACTGGAGCACAAGGGAAAATCACAGCATTGTTAATATTTGGTCTGGACTAAATAAATGCATTTAATTTTTTTTATTCTGGTAAAATGTACATAATTGAAATCTACCATTTTAACCCATTTTAGGTGTACCATTGACTGGCATTAACTACATTTACCATGTTGTGCAACCATCACCACTATCCATTTCCACAAATTTTTCTTCTCTAAAACTGAAACTCTGTATCCATTAACAATAACTCTCCATTTCCTGACCCCCTCAATCCTTGGTGACCTTTTCTCCCTTCTATCTCTATGAATTAGACCACTCTACGTATTTCATATAAGAGAAACCTACACTCTTTGGCCTTTTGTGTCTGGCTTATTTCATTTAGCATAGTATCTTCAAGGTTTGTCCATGTTGGAGCGTGTGTCAGAATTTCATTCCTGTTTTGGGCTGAATACTATTCTATTTTTTATATATGCCACATTTTGTTTATCTGCTCATCTTGGGTTTTCCTACCTTTTGGTTATTGTGAATAATGCTGTCATGAACATTGGTGTACAAATATCTACTTGAGTGCCTAAAAATTTGATTTTTAATAGAATCTCCTTTCTAACCCACACAGCATAGGTGATGTGCATTTAAACCTTATTGAGAATTTACCTTTTGAGATGTTAGAGCTCCAAAGACTTTATGGAGAAATCATACAGATGAAATACTTTTATGATTTTGAAAGACAGATAGAAAGTTGGTGTAAA
Source organism: Equus asinus (assembly GCF_041296235.1). Classification (NCBI taxonomy): domain Eukaryota; kingdom Metazoa; phylum Chordata; class Mammalia; order Perissodactyla; family Equidae; genus Equus; species Equus asinus. Next base: position 14,724,968 of record NC_091816.1, read on the forward strand.
CAAAGAGAGAGGCTTAACACAAAGGAAACAAAGGTGCAGCCTAATGACAGGATATATATATCAAATACCACAACCACTGTAATACATCCTGCGTTTCTCCTTTAATAGATTTTGTCTTAGTTTCCTGGAACTGAATGTACGCCGATGAAACAGGGGAGGCTGGCTCAGTTTGAGTGATCTTAGAACGATATTTAACTTGAGTGAAAATTATTTTATTTAATACTCGTTTAAACTCTTCAAACTTATTTTGTGGGTTTAAGTAAACCATTAATTTTCTTACATAAAAGTGGACTTTGGGTTAAAAAAAAAAATCTGTTTATAGATTTGCCTATTTGCTATCCCTGGCATCTAGGAACTTTGAGAGAGATTTTTGTTTTAGCAACAAATTCTGTCAGATTTTTTTTCCACAACCTAAGTGGTTTTCTGTAAACACAGCAAGCACATTCCTCTTGTCAGAGGTTGAGACAAAACAAATAAAACAGATGGTCAGTTGTGCATCAGCCCACATGACCCCAAAATGTGATTCTTATTTTAAAAACCATACTGATGAGATTTTCAGTGGAGCAACTATGTAGCTCAAGCAACCTTTAACTGTACTGGTACCACTCCTTGTAGCTACAGGCTCCAACTGTTGCTAGGTAACCATTTTGAAAGGGACACCTAGCAACTATTAACTGCCATCTTCCTTTTCTGCTCTATCATTCTATGAACAGACAAGTAATTCTTAAGTTCAGTATAACTTCCAAAGTCCGGGAGGGAGGAGACAAGAAAGATAGAGAGATGTCAGACTATTAGTGCCTATTTACGGAAATACTTAAAAGAAAAACAGCATGCTAGTCATAAATGACTAGTTTCTAAATATTTCCATTGTCTTAGACCCCAAACTTACCACCTTCCAAAACAGCATGTTAGTGTTTTTATTTTGTGTTGCTTTCCTTTTTTTTTTTTTCCTAAAGATTGGCACCTGAGCTAGCAACTGTTGCCAATCTTCTTTTTTCTTTTTTTTTTCTTTCTGCTTTTTCTCCCCAAATCCCCCCAGTATATAGTTGTATATTTTAGTTACTTTACATTTTTAAAGGTTATACTTCTTGGCATTTCTCCTCAAATGCAGAAAGTGTATAATTTTGATATAAACGAAACAAAAGCTAAATTTATACTGTTTGGATCATTTAAAAAACTCTTTTGGCTAGATGATGAGTTAATGCAAATTATGCTACCGATCAATTGTTATTCCATGCAAGGGCATAATCTTTTTGTGAACAAGAGTCCACTTTATGCACCCCTTTTGTTGGCTACAGTTAAGTGCTTAAGAATATCTCAGAATGTGGGGGCTTACAAGGAGAGTTATACTATGAAAAGTTATGTACCCTCATTTTCTGAGGGACTGAGGTGGAGGGATAAAAGGCAGGGAGTAAAAGATACAAGGAAAATCTATGTAGTTGGGATTAATCTGTGAAAGGAAATTCAAAATAAGAGCAAGGTAAACAAGACAGAAGTTTCTTTTTCATTCCATGTAAATTAGCTGGTATGGTGGCTCCACAATTGGGAGAGGAACATAGGCTTCTTCTATTTTTTGTTTCTATCATTCTCAACCCTTGTCTGCCACCTGGTTGTGGTCCAAGACGGGTGTTCCACCTGGACGTCATGTCCTATTCTATTCAGCAGGAAAGAAGAAGAATGAAGAGAAAGGCCCACCCCTCCCTTAAGGACACTTACTGGAAATTCCACGTTCCACTTCCAAGTAGAGTGCAGTGTTGACATACAGTTTCTTTTGCCTGCAGTCTAACAGATTCCACTCATTTCCAAAGTCTCTTAGGTTAACATTTTGCCCCCTCACCGCGCAGCGAAGTTATTTCATACATTGTAGTGCAGATAGTTTTGTCACATTCTGCATTCCATCCTGGAATTCCCTTGACCTCCTAAATGGTTCGTAAATTTACATACATTAGGTTCATTCTTTGTGCTATAAAATTCTGTGGGTTTTGTCACATATCACTTTAAATATTAATAAAATATATCGTTTGGCTATTTGGATAAATTATATTTAATAATTTGGTATTTTAATATCAATTTAACACAAACAACAGCAAAAATTTGCTCAGGGTTGCACAGCTGTTAAATGGCAGAGCTGGGATTCAAACCCAGAGGAGAGGGTCTCCAAAGCCCCTTTCCTTCTATCATGTCATTTCCTCTCTTGAAGAATCTTAAACTCTGAGTCGCCTCATCTGATAGGGAGAAGTTTAGATTTCCCGGTGTAGAGTTGCTCGCCGTTTCCCATATATTGGCATAACGCTTCTTGGCTATCAGATCAGGTTTGGAGAGTGGGTGTGGAATGGTTTGTTTTGAGAATTGCCAACCGCCATTGGATGAAAATGGCGCATTGACAGCTACTTTGGTAACAGATTAGTGATGGGGCACAGACTCGTCCAAGTTGTCGGGGGACCTCATTAATAGTCAACTGTAAAAGCCCATCCCATCGCCCATGTTTCTTTTCCCTTGTATTGATGTCTTGGATCAGGCAGCGCCTGTTTACAATCTGTGCCACCTTCAGCTGCTCAATAACTAGCGGATGCTTCCATCCATCCATCCCTCACCACCTCATTACCCTGCTGTGCCCTCTCACCTCGCAGTTTATGATGTACCCAATAAGGTTGCTCCTCTGACTTCTGTCCAGGACGACTGACGGCTTTGGAGGCTGAAAGAAGATGGGACTCGTGCTACGGCAAAATAAGGAAACGAGCGTTGTGTCAAAAAGTTGCAGTCTGAGGAAGAAAACAACCTACCTTTTCATAGAAATTCAGCTAAAATTCAAAATAAACCACTGTATTTTTCTCTTCCCTGAGCTGCCACTGAAATGCATTCCATGGTAGAGACCGTTAACCGTCTTCCCTTATCAATTTGCCCCTTCCTGCTCAGCACCAGAGCTGTTGCATGATATCAGGCTCATGGCCATCCAGAATAATGTCTTCCAGACTTTCTAGAAAACCCTAGTTGATAAGGTTGCCTCCCACAGGGGTACAGGTTAGCAAACGTTCAGATACTGCTATACGTGTATACTGGAACTGAACAATTAAGGAAAGGGGTGGTGGATGGTCGGAGCCAGGCTACTCACTGTTGAAGCAAGAGAAGGTGGTTGGAATGATCAATGTGGTAATGAATTAGAGTTAGAGACATCTGTATGAACTCCTGTTTTGCTTAACATAGATACAAACGGTTACATATAGAAATATTTATGGATATATGTAGATACATGGGTTAGTATATGCACATATAGTTTCTTTCTCTTTCAGCTGAGAAGCAAAGGCACCCCAGAGTAACAATGAGCATATCTGTCACCCAGATCTTGATTTATTTATTTTTTTTTTTGAGGAAGATGAGCCCTGAGCTAACATCTGCTACCAATCCTCCTCTTTTTGCTGAGGAAGACTGGCCCTGAGCTAACATCCATGCCCATCTTCCTCTACTTTATGTGTGGGACACCTGCCACAGCATGACTTTTGCCAGGCAGTGCCATGTCTGCACCCGGGATCCGAACCGGCGAACCCTGGGCTGCTGAGAAGCGGAATGTGCTAACTTTAACTGCTACCCCACCGGACCGGCCCGTAGATCTTGATTTCTACTACCATTCTCCGACAAAAGGAACCAGGGCTCCTTAGAGATATGACTGATTCTAGAAGTGGGGCAGGAAATATATGCGATGAACCTGGAGCATCTTGTAGAGCCAGAAATCAAGGAAGCGCTCAAAAGAAAAAAAAAGCCCATAATGAAGGCGTATGTCAAAGGGACAAGGAAACAATTGCAAGAGCTACTGGTGGCCAAAGCTGGAAAATTTGAGCAAGAAAAGAAATAAAGAAGGATTTATTGGATTATAAACCAAAGTATTAAAAAAAAAATTCTCAAATTCAAACTGATATAAATGGCTGAACAGGGCCGGCCCTGTGGCACAGTGGTCAAGTGCACATGTTCCACTTTGGTGGGCTGGGGTTTGCTGGTTTGGATCCCGGGTGCAGACATGGCACCGCTTGACAAGCCACGCTGTGGTAGGCATCCCTCATATAAAGTAGAGGAAGATGGGCACGGATGTTAGCTCAGGGCCAGTCTTCCTCAGCAAAAAGAGGAGGATTGGTAGCAGATGTTAGCTCAGGGCTAATCTTCCTCAAATATGGCTTCCCTGCCCTGTGAATTCTGGATAGTGAGCTAGCATTATGGAATGTCTCCAAATTCCTGTGCACTTAGTTCCACTCCTGACAAGGCATATAGAACACGTTTTTAGAAAGAAAACAAATAGCCCCCTCTTTTTTTTTTAACATCTGGAGTCTGGAACAAATATCGATTTGAACATGAGGTAGGGAGTGACATCTGAACATAAAGCTCACGTTGAAACAGACTCACCTCACTAAAGATAACAGAGATGCAGTGAACTGACTGATTAGTCACACCACCCAGCTCTAATTGTGATTACAAAAGTCACTGTTTTTTATGGGCAACACCCAATGAGCCACACTCAACCGGAGGAATTAAGGGAGCGTTTACAAAGGAGTGCTGAATGACACCAGCCTTGTTGCTTCAGAGAACCTTCCCAAAAAGCAAACCCAACAGCCTGGAGCAAAGCAGGGGAAAAGAACTCTTTCAAAGAGGTTAAGTCATCAAGTGACAAGAAACCCAAGACCCACAGCCAGTGAAGGGAGGGAGGGACCCAGGAGAACGGGGTTCTGGAAGCACCAAACGAGATGCCAAGGATGAGCCACTGATGGAGGCAGAATTTCTAGTCCTGCTCTTAAAGAGCTGAGGTCATGTGTTTTTTCTCAATGATTTCTGAAAAAGCATTTCTTTTTCAGTAATTTTTTCCTCATTTGTATTTTTCTATGTTGCCTTTGTTAACACTCACAATTAAATAAGCAAGCAAACCAAATAAGTACCAAGTGGGAGAACACGATAGAAAACAAACGAAGACCATATATGGGTGTAACTCTTCATAATGGTTTCGTTATAGAGGGATCTGAATTGTCAGCCGCAATTAGTGTGTTACAATAGGGTTCTGTTTTACTTTAAGCTGTAGGTATTAGAATGGGTAAAACTTTCAGGCATGAAAAACTAAATCCATTTTTTTCTGCAAGTGAGAGTGATTGATGATGAAGACACGATGTCTCCAAAATAAAAGTAGACACATTTTGAGTGAATTTTGTTTATCACTAAAAATTATTTTGGAGGCAGTTTATATCATATAAATGACCACTTTGGTCCTGTATGGCTCATGTAGCATGTCAAAATTTTGATGAATAATAATTGTATCTCACATTTTTATAGCTTGTTACATTTTAAGGAATGTTTCATACACTTTATCCCAGTTGTTGTCACCTTGACATCCTTTTCATCTTAGACCAATTTCACTTAAATCTTAGATACGTAAAGCTAGATCCTTCTGAAAAATAACCCCAGGGTGAAGAATACCATAAGATATTAACAATATTGAAATAGTGTACATTATCTGGAATTACAGAGAAATCTAAAAATCATTATATCCATGGTCCTCTCGTTTTTCTCCTCGGATTTCATTCTCAGGTCGTGTCGGAAGATCCATGAACTGACACTTTGCTACAAAAGTCTCCATCTTGGCTGCACTTGAGAAGCTTCTTTAAAAAAATCACCATGTCCAGGTCACACCCCAAACCAAATTAATCAGTATTCCTGGGGGTGCGATTCTAGCATCAGTATAGATAAATGTTCCAGGTGATTCTTAAATGTAGCCCAGTTTGAGAACCACTGTCCTTATATAAAAAGAGACTTCTCGAAGAAAACGGGGTTGTGTGACCCTTCTGGTGTACTGAATTTTGGGATCATATAATTTCCAGCAATGTCTGAAGAATCAAAAGTACAATTAGACTTTGAGAAAATCTTTTACAGACACTGCATAAAGGGTTTCCCCTGCTTTTGCAATCGATTTGGGTGGAGGAATCCATTTTAAAATTAAATGAGGCACAAGCATAATGAAACTAATTGGTAACTTACTTACAGACCATATATTTCTGCCAAGACAGCAACTTACTTTGTGAAGTGCTGGATATAGATGGAGAACGAGTTCTTGAAAGAACATTTACAGTAACTGAGTCACCACCTGCTGTCACAACAAGCCAATTTCTTACCTGAGAGGCTTTCAAATTCAGGAATAGTAAACGCTTTTAAATGAGCTGTAACAAGCACAAGATATAGACAAATGACTTTCGGGAGTCAGTTGCTTGAGACTAAATATTCAAAATTCTCTAAATCTAGCTCTGACATTGACTCACTCATCGATCTTTAGGGATTTCGTTTTTGTGCTTTCATTTTGCCATCTATAAAATGGAGTATTAGCATCTGTTTCATGGAGGTATTAAAAGACTTATTTATACTGTGCTTTGAAGATTTAATATATTTAATACATGTAATTAAATTCCATGAGTGTCCCATGGAAGTTGCTGAAGATATGACTGAAGTTCATTGTTCTAGCTAAAAGTTAGACTCTCTTCAACCGTATGTTCCTTTTCAACTCTTTGTCCATTCATTGATTCAATAAATATTCAGTTGTGACCTACCGTGTGCCAAGGCCTAGGTTATTCAGGGGTGAAAAAAAAATTCCCTGTCTTTATGAAGTTATAGTCGTGTGTGGGGAACAGACAGCAAACCAATATACACCAGGTAATGATAAGCACTTGGGGAGGAGGTAGGAAGAGATGGGTAAAGAGATAGACAGTTAAACGGGGCGGGAGAGGGATCAAATTTAGTTGGGGTGGTTGGAGAAGGTCTCCAGGAAAGTTACAAGAAAAAGCAGGGAAGGAGTTCATGCAAACATCTTAGGAGAGATTTCCAGAGGGAACTGTAAGAGGAAAGTGCTCCAGATTTTCAAGAATAATACAAAGGCCATCACAACTGGGATGAAGTGAGTGAGGGGCTTTATTTTAAATTACCAACAATCCATGCTTTGTAAGAGTTAAAATAATACATCTAGACTTCTTTGCCAAGTATATGACGACGGTTTACAGGTCAGCACAGGAATCCCAAAAATGGAGTCCTGGACATTCTATTCTTAGTCAAATATTTATTAGTACTCATTATTTCCTACTTTAAAAAAACCACGGATTTTGTTCTCAAGGAGTACATAGTTTAGAGAATACATACATCTGTTCACTCTCAGTATGGATGAAACTAAATTATATTAGTATTAAGTTTGTGTTAGTGTTTAGGCAGATTCTATGGTGATGTTATGCCATTTTTTTTTTCACCTAGCAAAGTTGCATAGTAAGAAAAAAGGGACTCCTCAAAAATAATGACACTGGAATAAGACTCCAAAGGAATAATTTACGTTTTCTGTAGGATCTCAAATAAGTCCCTAAGTTTATTGATTAGGCTGAAAGATCATCCAGAAGAACAGTCAATGCTTTCTGGAAGTGTATAGCTTATAGAATATAGTACTGACAATGGAAAACGTACTAAGATGTTTATAATCAAAGTAATAAGAAAAGTTTTGAAAAATATGGAATATTTCAGGAAAACCAAAAAAGTATAGATAATAATATAAGGGATAGTGCATTTTTGTTAAAAAAATCTATAATCCATATTTTGATTTCACTTACATAAAGTTAACAGCAATACATGCTTATATAGCCTTGATCTTTTTTTCTCTTTCTCTCTCTGTAAATTTAATCAACTCATAGTCAAAACTGTTTCATCTCTACCCAAATGACAGATAGCATATCATTTTATCTCTAAATATTTCATTAGTACCTCTAAAAGATAGTCTTTAAAAAAAAAAACAAGAACAACTGAACAATACTTTCTTTATATCATTCCATATTCACTCAGTGTTCAAATTTCCTGTATCATCTCATAATTTTTTTTAATTCAATGGATTTTTAAAATCTGTGGTAAAATATATACAAGATAACATTTATTATTTTAATTATTTTTAAGTGTACAGTTCAGTGGCATTAGTACATTCACATGGTTGTGCAACCATCACCACCATCCATCCCCAGAACTTTTTCATCTTCCCAAGCTGAAACTTTGTACCTATTCAACAATAATTCCTCATTCCCCTGCTCCCCGCAGCCCCCGGCAACCTCCATTCTACTCTCTGTCTCCATGAATGTGACCAGTCTAGGAACCTCATGGAAGTGGATCATACAATATCTGTTCTTTTGTGTCCAGCTAATTTCACTTAGCATGATGCCTTCAAGGTTCCGCCATGTTATAGCATGTGTCAGAATTTCCTTCCTAGTTAAGACTATTTCATTGTATGGATATACCAAATTTTGTTTATCTAGTTGTCTCATAATTCTTTTAACTATTTTATTTCAGTCTTTATTGCAAATTGACTGAATTCTTTGGGGGCCAAAACTGCACATAAAACAAGTGCTAGTGATATTTTCAAAACTCAAAGAGATGAGGAATCTAGAAATCAAATGACAGAATTTAAAACCTCTGTAAGACCTTTAGAGGCGCTCTAACAATCCAAAGTTAACCACTTCAAAAATAAGAGCAAACTGCTCTCCGCAGTTGCAGGGCCAGGTTGCTCTTTTGTGTAGTGGTTACGGTCTCTGTCACACGTAAGACATCACTGCAGAGCACCCAGCAGCAGCGAGGTCAGCTCCGCGTGCCCAGCTTGGTTGGTTGGGAAAGAGGACTGTGCTCTGTCACGTTGATTCAGTGCCCCTGGCAGAGACACTGCCCGTGTTTGTTCCCAGACAGAATTTCCCAATATATCTGAAGTCAGCTTGCAGAGCGCCAAAATGCTAGATGCCTACATCATCAAGTCACTTCTAATGCCATCTCTTGAAAGAACAGGTAAATGTCAGAGAGACTGATGTGAATAGATATTTTGGATCACTGACATCAAGCAGGGAATGAAAATTTGAAGATTCTGAGTTCATTATAGTTATTTATATATTGTTATATATTATTATTTATATTTAGTTATTTATGTATCTAAAAATAAATATTATTTATTATTATATACTAATATAGTCTTTAAAAACATTATACTAAGGTCAGCATCAGGATCATATAGTGATAACACTGTGTTACATCGTTCTTAACATACATTCATTTTAAAAGATCTTAATTAGATCAACTAAACTAGAAAATCATGTCTCATTTCACATAATTGCAAAATTTCCATCACTGACATAAAATAGAAGAGATTTAATAAGCTTTTTGAATTTTGTAGCTCTTTCATACGTGTACATATACAGACCCCTCCTGTAGCAAAATTCCTTATAAACGAAAGGAAATAATGATCTTCGCCTCACATTGGAGTCTGGCCTCACCAACATGAAGTCTGAGTAAACTTAACGTGGTATAAAATCAAGTTCTCTAATCAGGTAAAAATTGGGAAGATATCTATGCTGTCCAAAATATGCATATATATTAATATTGAATGGAATTTAAAGATTATACAATTCATGGGGCTATAATTTCTTTGGATTCAAAAATTGAGAACTGATGAAAGCTATGGATCTTCTCCCTAGAAAAATGCATATAATTTTGCTATAATTTCCCACATTCATGGACTTGCTGATGCACACTGTCAGACTCCAAATTAAGCATCTGATGTAATTCAACTCCTTCCTTTACTGGTTGATGGAATTAGAATCAGGGTGGCTATGCGACTCACCCAGAGCCACAAAGTGAGGTCGGGTAGAGAGGTCACTCTAGTTGCAAAGTGATTTTTACCACCACTTGGTTATGAAACTTTAAAGTAAGAGTTCACCTAACTTAGATGATTGATGGAAAGGCACTATTGCCCAAAGGTATCTCCTCACTCAGCCTCTGGCAGTGCCTTAAATTCCTACATGCGGGGTCTTCAGGTTGCATACTTGTATTAACGCGGACAAGACATTAAACACTGTCCTCCATTCAAACGTCAAGCGAAAGCAAACTAGAATATGATATGGGCCATTAGGCTCAGACTCCCTCTCCCACCTTGAATTCTCCTTTGGGACTCTTGGTCTCCTCACCTGCTGTTGACCTTGATGCCCTTAGGCATCTGCCTACTTCTCCAATGCCCAGCTCCGCAGAACACAGAGGAGAGGCAAGAGAAATCTCGTGTCAAAAAAGGGAGGTGGGGCAGAAAACTCTTTCCCAGGATTAAAGTGAAGCAAATAAACCATTTCCAGAACTTCATCTCCTTCAATTTTTTTTTTCTTAAGGAAGATTTGCCCTGAGCTGACATCTGCTGCCAATCCTCCTCTTTTTGCTGAGGAAGACTGACCCTGAGCTAACATCCGTGCCCACCTTCCTCTATTTTTTTAATATGTGGGACGCCTGCCACAGCATGGCTTGATAAGTGGTGTGTAGGTCTGCACGGGGCATCTGAACCGGTGAACCCCAACCCCCGAAGTGGAACGTGAGAACTTAACCGCTGCACCACCGGGCCGGCCCCAAGTTTAAAATAATTTTGCAGCTAAAAGTGAGAGTTCTGGGTATCTTTGGTATTGTAATACTAGGCAACCATATTCCCGACACTGAAATGTATTTAAAAATCCCCAATTTTATGAGTTTCATGCAATTAACTTGGAGAAACTGCACATGTTGGATAAGGGTTGAATGAAGACCAACAAGGAAGCTTAGATTGATATTCCAGGAAAGATGGGGATTTCCTCGTGATCATCTTTGCTCTCAAGCAAATCACAAATGGAAATACAGAAATATAACATTAAAAATAACAAGCGCTTCTTGTGATTGCCTAAACAAAATATATGTTCTCTTTGCATGATTTTCTTTTGAATTATAACTTATTCTAATAATTAAGATAATACCTACTATAAAAAATTTGGAAAACAAAGAAGGAAGAAAATAACATTGTCGTAATTCTAGCATGCAGAGATAAAAACTGCTGACAATCTGAAGCATATATATTCAGCTTTTTTCTATGAATGTACATTTACACACACACACACATACATATAGGTATGACGTCGCTACATCAAAGTAAGGTCATGCTTTATATGAATAACTGTATCTTGAAATTTTCAGCAATGTTACAACATAGGTATATTTGAAAGTTATTAAATTTTCTTGGAAAACAATTTCTAATGGCTACATAGATTCTATCATATACGTATGCCAACATTTACCTAACCAATCCTTACTCTACTGTTGGAAATTCAGGGTGTTTTCAGTTTTCCCCACTAAATATCTTTGTATGTGGACCTTTGGGTGCATCTCCATTTCCTTGGAACAACTCCTGAGAGTAGAACATATTTTTAGGTTTTTGCTGCATATTATTAAATGCTCTGAACAAAGTTGTGCCAATATACTCCTGGCTGTAATACCCGAGAGCAATCCTTTTCCCTATTCTTCCATGGATATGTATGTTTAAAAAGCTATGCCAATTTAATATGTTAAATATGGTATCCTATTTCAATTTGCATTACTTTTGAGTACTCGTGAGGTTAAACTATTTTTTTCACATATTTATCATCCATGTGTATTTCTACTAACGTAAACTGTGTTCTTTACCTGTTTTTCTATTATGATATTCATCATTTGCAAACTGATTTGTAGGAATTCCTTATATATCTTCAATATAACCCCTATATAGTAACATACAGTTATGCATCGCTTAACCATGGGGATACGTTCCGAGAAACGTGTCATTAGGCAATTTCGTCCTTTCGAGAACATCATAGGGTGTACTGCAGGGGAACAAAATTTGCCACCCCAAAATGTGTCTCTTTAACACAAGGATTACTTTAGGCAGATTATTTTTTATTTATTTTTTTTCTAGGAAGATTAGCCCTGAGCTAACTACTGCCAGTCCTCCTCTTTTTGCTGAGGAAGCCTGGCCCTGAGCTAACATCCGTGCCCATCTTCCTCCACTTTATATGTGGGATGCCTATCACAGCATGGCTTGCCAAACGGTGCCATGTCCACACCCAAGATCCAAACCAGCGAACCCCAGGCCGCTGAGAAGCAGAACGTGCAAACTCAACCACTGCGCCACCGGGCCGGCCCCAGGCAGATTATTTTTAAGAAACAAAAGACTTAGAAAGTTTTACCTGTTACCTCCCCCTTAACTGCCTAAAAGAATTCAAATAAAAAATCCTGTCTCGGGAAGCAAGCTATCACCTTAGTATAACATGAACCAGACAGTGGGGAGGGAGGAACCTAGAAAAGCCTGTTTGTTGGGCTCCCCTCTGTGTTCTTCTGTTTCTGCGTGGCCAAACTCTTCTTTTCCAAATATTTTCTCCTTTTTACCTACCTGTGAATTGCCTTCCTTCCCTTTGAAGTCCCTGACTCTCCTCACCCTGAAAATATTCTTTTGTCCTTAGCTGAGGATGGTATTTAAGATGAGGGCTTCGGCCTTTTTGGTGAGTTGCAGGGTTTTCCTGGGTTTCTCCCATGTATACATGTTATTAAACTTTTGTTTTTCTCCTGTTAATCTGCCTCATGCCAATTTACTTCTTAGACCAGCCAGATGAACCTAGAAGGGTAGAGGAAAATTTCTCCCTCCCCTACAGAACTCACACAAACCTCAATGGGATAGCCTACTGCACCCCTTGGCTAGATGGCAGTCATGGTATGGGAACACTGTTGTATACGTGGTCTGTTGTTGACCAAAATGTCGTTATGCGGTGCGTGACTATTGAATATATTTCCCCGGTTTGTCATTTTCTTTAGCTTATGATGGCACTTTTTTCCTCTCATGTATCATGAAATGGCACCTGTGTTCCCAGGGTGATTTGAGCTGACCTGCTTTACAGCGGGGGCAGGTCTCATCACGTTTCTGCAGTGGGGTGAATGCGAGGGACGCAAATGAGGGTTTGGGGAGTTAAAGCTGAGGTTCTGGGGTTGAAGTCCTCAGCACCTCTGGTTTCTCCCAGATCTTCCCATTCTAATTGCCAAGAGTATACATTTTCTCGGTAAACACACTAATCTTATTTTCAAGTGGTTACAATACAGAATTTGGTTGTATTGATTTGTGTTTTTTTACAGGCTTTTTAGACTGATTTTGAGCAGTCTTAGATGGCTGGCTGTGGTCAGAAAGGCTTGTGGTATGTAATTGTGTTCTTACTGTTTTTCTCTGTCTGCTTTTGCCTAGGCAACCTTGGCCTGAAGCCTCTCTCCTTCTTGCTTTCATTCCACTTCCTTGAAAAGCTGCACGAACTGAACACACTTTACCAAACCTCCTTTGTTTCCAGGACTACCCACTTCCCACCTCATCTGCTTTGACATAACAATTTTCTTTGATGGTCTGTAACCTGCAAACTTACTTCCACATAAAAATTTCTATGCTAAGTGTCTTTTGGTTTCAAGGAAGAGAAACCAATTCAAGGGTGCTCTAGCAAAAGCAGAGGATTTACTGTAAGTCTTTAGGGCAGAGAATGTAGCTACAACTCAAGAATACTAGGCAAGAAACCAAAGCGTTGTTGGAAATCCAAGAAATACACTCTCTTTCTTGTATCTGATATCATTTCATGTCTGCCTTTTTCTTTCTTTGTGAGCTGGCTTTCCTTTGCTCCCAAGTACCTCTGACAATCTGGAGATGGCTGCTCATGGTTTCCAATTTAAAGTGAGGACCCACAGAAAGAATGACTTTCCTACTCTCCTATAGGATAGTCCTGAAGGGTAGTAGAGTATGTCACCCCAGACTGACATGCCACTTTGGCATAAGGATTATTTTGAGCTGAAGGCAATTAAGGAGAAACAGACACAAGAAAAGCTCCCTGTCCTCCCCTATTTGCCTAAAAGCAGGACATAAATTTACAGAGGTGTCTCTCTTACCCTCTCAACCAGGAAGGACAAAGGTTAAGCCTCAGAGACAACTTCAGACCCTCATCGATGGAGAAGGCTCTGACTTGAACGTGCATAACAACCCTCCGTCTCCTGCACTTAACTGGCCTCCTCCGCACCTTTCTTATGTCTGCAGCTGAAGATGCCATATAGGCCAGAGTTCTAAGCCACCACTTTGAATTACTCATTTTTCCCTGGATGTTTCCCATCTATACATGAGGTATACATGTTAAGAAACTTCTGTTTGCTTTTCTCTTGTTAATCTGTCTTCTGTTACAGGGGTCTTAGCCAAGAACTCAGAAGGTTAGAGGGAAAATTATTTTCCTCTCCTACAATCCCAATTCCAGATTTCTAGGATAGGGACTTTGCCCCAGTTTCAATTAATTACTTGCTTTGGATATAATTAACTGAGGGCAGGAGTGTGGGGCCTCAATGGACAAATAGCTGCTGGGAGCCCACTGCTGGGGGGACAGGGGACAGTTAAAGGGACCATTGTGAATTTACACAGATACGAAAAGTCATGCATCACATTAACTGTATTTTTTTTTTTTTTGAGGAAGTTTAGTCCTGAGCTAACTGCTGCCAATCCTCCTCTTTTTGCTGAGGAAGACTGGCCCTGAGGTAACATCCGTGCCCATCTTCCTCTACTTTATATGTGGGATGGCTGCCACAGCATGGCTTGCCAAACTGTGCCATGTCCGCACCCAGGATCCGAACAGGTGAACCCTGGGCTGCTGAAGCGGAACGTGCGCACTTAACCGCTGTGCCACAGGGCTGGCCCCGGACATTAAATGTATTTTTAAAAATCACACCCTATAATCTTCTATCACAAATTTAATGTTATATACCAGGAGATTTAAAAATAAAGCTATCCATTTTAAGAATATCATCCGTAAATAGGGGACTATTAAAATTAACAAAAAAAAAAAAACACCAGCGGAGAGTTTCGTCCCAGTTACCTTCAGTGTTTTTGCAGAGATGAAGCCTGGGACACAATAAGGACAAGCAGTAGGGCTGTGTGACTATGCCAAATGCAGCACGGAACCTGGGGGAGGCAGGACACGCCACCTCAAAATGTGCTGCTTTGGTATATGATTATTTTGAGCAATAGGCACTTGAAAAACAGCAAATGCGAGGAGAGGCTTTCTCTGAACTCCCCTTTTCTGCCTACAGGCAGATCCTCCACAAGGAACTCAATTGTCGTAGATCCCCTCCCCAGGAGTGTTGTCAACCAGGGAGGATTGACTCATGACAGGAGAGGAGAGACACCAGGAATGACACCACAGCCAGACAAACTCTGTCACAAACTATCACTCCTCCCATCTCTTCTTCTAAGAGCCCATTCATCTTTCCTAAAAATCATTTACTCTCCCCTAAGAGGCCTACATGTCCCCTCCCCTTTCCCTATTAAGATGGTTTTTTTTTTTTAAAGATTTTATTTTTTTCCTTTTTCTCCCCAAAGCCCCCCAGTTCATAGTTGTATATTCTTTGTTGTGGGTCCTTCTTGTTGTGGCATGTGGGACGCTGCCTCAGCGTGGTTTGATGAGCAGTGCCATGTCCGCGCCCAGGATTCAAACCAACGAAACACTGGGCCGCCTGCAGCGGAGTGTGCGAATTTAACCACTCGGCCACGGGGCCAGCCCTTAAGATGGTTTTTTAAGCCAGAGTTCTAAGCCACCTCTTTGGGGTATGCATTTTCCCCCAGTTATCTCGCATGTATCCATGAGGTGTACAGTTAATAAACATCTGTTTGTTTTTTTCTTGTTAATCTGTCTTTTATTACGGGCATCTCAGCCAAGAACTCAGAAGCGTAGAGGGAAAATTATTTTCCCTCCATTACAAACCTAAACTGCTAGGACAAGCCTCCTATAACTTTTCCAGTTTAATCTGAGGCATGTTTTCATTTAATTTGTACATTGTGTTAAACTTGTTATTTAAAAAACTTATTTAAAAAAGCCAAAGAAGAATAACAGATTTAATACTATTCTATACTAGAACAAAACCCAAACTCCTAAGAGACAAACTTAATACTCTTAGTTTTTAAAATGTAAAATATGTTAATATAATTGTATTCAAGAACCACCAAGACCGCAGAACAATATTACTCTACAGAGGAAGAAAAGGACTTCCTCAAATTGTTCTTTAACATCTGATGAGCCGCTGCAGTTAGGGAACAAAGGAACAAAACTCAGGAGTCCGCTGCTGCTTTATCTAGACTTTCATCCAATCTGTGCTGGGAATTTTGAAACAGTATCTTTTTAATTTATAAGAAGATCATAGCTTTTTCTTTTTACCTTTTCATTTTATTATTTTTTTTTGAGGAAGATCAGCCCTGAGCTAACAT
This sequence comes from Equus asinus, assembly GCF_041296235.1. Lineage (NCBI taxonomy): Eukaryota > Metazoa > Chordata > Mammalia > Perissodactyla > Equidae > Equus > Equus asinus. The sequence goes on from NC_091816.1 coordinate 14,741,082, forward strand.
CCGTGCCCATCTTGCTCTACTTTCTATGTGGGATGCCTGCCAGAGTATGGCTTGTCAAGTGGTGCCATGTCCACACCCAGGATTTGAACCGGTGAACCCTGGGCTGCCAAAGCAGAACATGTGCACTTAACCGCTGCGCCACCAGGCCAGCCCCAGGACCACAGCTTTTGAAGACTGCCTTAATCAACAGTAGACAAGGCTTTATTTTTACACTCTGATAAAGACAACAGAGGCAGAATCTTCTCAAATTATCTTGTATTCAGGCACCCTGCACAGGGCCTTACGCAAATATTCATTGGATTAACAATGAAGTTATGACCAACTGGGATGCTTCTATTATGACACCTCATAGTCCCTCATACTGACATGGCCTTATTCCAAGGCACCTCCCATTTCATGGGATGAAGCAGAGGAGGTGGGAATCCGATTTCATTGTTCTATTTTACAGAAGAGTAAACAAACTCTTTTTTGCTACAGGAGTAATAAAATAGCAGGAAGAACACAAATGGTAACTTCAGCTTCCCTGTATTTTAATAAATACATGGCTTTATTATAAGAATAGTCAAAATTACGGTTCTCGGAGAAGATTTCACTTTTTTGATGCTATGCTATGCTTTATGATGTGTGTTATACTATGTCACCATAGACTTTGTTTCTATTTTAGAAATCCAATGTTTCACAAGGAGGATGCAATATCCTTGTGTCATTTATTTAAAAGCCAGCAGTTAACTAAATTTGTTTTTGAAAATGGGAGATATTTATCAAAACTGTGCAGACAGAAGCAAGGTCTTAAACCATTTGTCTCACTGACACCAAATCTCACAAACAAACATTACATTTCAGACTAGTAACTAAACCTCCACTACTGGGGCTGCACAATTTGTGCACTGCACACAAAGGCACCCATAGGCACCTTTCACAAAGACACAGCATATGGCTCCTCCTTGTCCATGGCTTACCTTCAGCATTAGGCACAAAAGGAGGCGGGTGCAGCCTCTCTGCTCCCCATCTTCCCTGTTCCCTCCTCCTGGACATGCTTCATCTTAAAATGCCAAGTGTGCTATAGTTAGCTTCATTTGTCATGACTATTTCACAGATGTTTTTCATTAAACTTTCACTGGAATGGTTTTCCTTCCTTTTGTCAGAAAGAGGATGTTTGCACCAGGATTGGGACTGAGAATGGTGGGGGTGGGCCAGGGAGGAGGGTCATGGACACTGCTCCTTACAGACCCCCAGGGTAAGCTCTGGAATTCTAGGTGACACTGTGGCAAATCCTTTAGCCTTCGGTGAAACAGACTGGATCCTGCAGAATGTCTTCAGCTGAAAGTACTTCCAACAGATGCTAAAAATACATTGCAGTTTATTTTTCTCAGTAGGGAGCATATGTGTTCCCACTTGACCTGGAAACACAAAGAGATCCAATGTTAAATTTAACGCTGCCCATTCCAAGATAAATTTGTTTTCTGTCGAGCAAGGGAAAGAAAAAACAACAGACATATTGGTACAATTTTGCCTTTGCTCTCTGGAGGAGTCAGTGTCTCTTGAAGAATTTTCTGTGTTCCCTGTTGGTAGCTAAGTGACCCCTCTCAGACTTCTTAGCCAATGCCGATACAAACTGGCTCGAATTCAAATCAGACAGTGAGTTCAAGGCAGATTTATTAAATTTGGGGAAAGAAGGGGGAGGAAGTTTAAGTTTTTATTTTCTTCAAACGAAAGATGTCAGATTCTTTGTACCTAATCTTAGCTCGATAATTTAGTCTTCTGTCTTTCTGGGTTTTTTTTATTTTAATGTTTTTCTCAAAAGACAGAATCTGAAATGCTCTCTAATTGAAGTATAGACTTTTTGGGGGACACATATTAAATCCTTTCTCTCTAAAACAAGCAAAGAAAGAAAGAAACAAATCAAACTCAACTTATCTAAAAGTGGCATGGAAATACTACTTCCTGCTGTCACATTTAACAACAGATGTTAATCCCAGTTCTCGTAGTTGGGGATAGTGTTTGCTTACAGCTTTTGGTTGCCCAATATGACCTTCTTCAATGTTGTAAGAGCCAAATTCACTTTATCCTGAAGACCGGGTGTCAGCCCTGTTCTCCAGCTGGTACCACTTCTCTACAGCTTAAAATACACAGTCAGCTGACAGTGAACTAAGACCCATTCCCCTCCACCCCACCAACCCCCCAAGAAAGAGCACAGTGATTGAAACATGAGCTTTGGACTCTGTCTTGTGTTGAGTCTGGATTCGGCCACTCAATAGCTCTGCCTTCATTTTTCTCCATCTATAAAACGAGAATCATAAAGGAACCTGCTACTCACGGCTGTTGTGAAGATTAAATAAAATACTGAATGAAAAGCATACAGCACAGGGTGTGAGTGTATAGAAAACCTTTAATACATGTTAGCTATTATTACGGGGCATTATTCTTGGATACCTCGGTTGGACATGCCCAGTATCAAAGAGTTTAGATGACATGACCTCGAAGATCTCCTGTGGCTAAACTGCCTTATGTCAATTCTTAAGGCTTTATTTCTAATCCTCTTCTTTGGAGCAAGCCTAAAACCTGTTAGAGGGGCATCCCTCCTTTTTCCTTTTTCTATTTTTCCCTTGATTTCCTCTACTTCTATCTCCAAGAAAACCAAAGAATGGAGTGGCCTGATTAAAATCCTGGAGGTGAGAGTTTCTCTTACTTACCTTTAGCCAGATAGGAGCGGGGATTTTTGTTAATGTTTATTCAAAGCAAACTATTAGCTGGATCTAAAATCACAAAAAAGGAAATATGTGGGAAGCCCTTTCTCTTTTATCTTTTCATGATACAGGCAGCATATACCCGGCCCCTCCAGACTTCAAGGCGAGAACTGAGTAAATTTCGTCATGAAAGGTTGTATCCTAGCTTTGGGTTTCGTTTGCATTGAAGGCTTAAGGGCTGGCCCAATTTCCTCTTAAAACTAGACAGGGAGTTTCCATACTCCAAAGTTAGTTAGAATGTCAAGCCCAAGAACGTCATCTCTGATAACTCAGTAAGCATTTACTGAGTAAATGAAATCAGAATTCTTGAAAATCTAAAGCAGCTGGAGGAAGTCAAAGCCTGCATTTCTGGGAAGCTATGCCCTCTGAACTGCTGAAGGGGAAAGGGAGAGCAAGATAAAGTGATCTTTTGAAGGACCAAGGAGGTTAACTAACCGTACTGGTTTCCTAGGATTGCTCTGGTTTTAAGCTCAGAATGTCTCCTATCCTGGGAAACCCCTCAGTCTGTGCAAACTGAACATTTGGTCACCCTAAAATAAAAACTTGATTACATTGCGGTTGATAAAATTAAAATTCAGTGGAAAAGGGTACTAACACGATTTTCCAAATCAACCATCTTTAACATAAATAGAATAAGTCGAAAAAGCATAATGACTAACTACTCTCATAAAAGGATCCATAACTAGGCAATTCCTGGCCAGTTTGTCTATGTAGTTATAGCGATTCATTTCATAGCATTTATTCTAATTGCAAACTTGATTCCTACAAGGAACTAATTAGCCTTCATAGGGCTCTTTTTGAAAAACCGGACCTTAACACGACACCAAATATTCTATGGGCCAAGAAAGTAGAAAGTTTCCAAAGGAAGTTGCTTAACATTTTCAGCGATGGGAAGGAGGTCAAGGAAGGAGAAAGGGTGAGTGAATCTTTTAGAGAGCAACCTTGTGGGTGGGTGGGGATAGAAGCCAGATTACTGGGCCCAAGGAGGGAACCAGTGAAGAGGAATCAGACCAGCCCCAGACCACTTATGCAACATATCTGACAGGGAAAGAATCAAGCAATGAGGCAGTAGCAAGGTCAAGAGAAAAATCTGCCGGGATAGAGGAAAGTTGAGCATGTTGAAGACAGAGCAAAAGAAACCAGGGATGAAAGCTTACACGGAGCTTATTGCTAGTCTCAGAAGGCTGGGAGTGAAGGACCCCTGCTGCTGGGCCACTCAGACTGCGACACTGACAGGTCATGGAATGGAAGACTCTGGCCCAAGTGCCCAGGGATCCTAACCTCTGGCTAGCCACATCTTGGCCTTGCTCAAGACCTAGCTTTCATTGCCCTAAATGAATCATGCCTTAGCAGAGGGTCTGGACTCTGGGAGAAAGCCAATTGCAATTATATGGCAGCAGCCAAAATGAAAACAGTCTCAGAGTAAGAAAAACAGGATAAATGGAAAAGTTTAGAAAGTGTATAGATTAGGTCCATGATGTCGGATAAACATCCAGGGCAAGAGAACTTCCAATAATCAGAGTCCCTCTTTTCCAAACTGAAATGATTGGGTTTTGCTTTTAGGAAAACCCCAACATGTGCAAGGCCACCTCTAACATGTGCAGGGCCAGGAGCAAGAGCACAAGTGGAGGCCCATATACTCTATGCTTAAATATTGAAATGTGCTACATCGGGCTAACAAATGTGGCAATACCCATGCTCCCTCTCATCCTAACCTGGGCTCCATCCAGCACAGTGAGGAGCCTGTGGGCACATCAAGCTCCACCCACGCCCAGAGGTCTGGAATGTTCCCATCAGCAACCCCTGAATGACTCTGAAAGACTGCCCCACCTTCCCAAGCAGGCTTGAGGCTGTTTGTACCAGAATTCAGGGACTCATACCAAGCGTGTCCTAGAAGGTCCAGGGGGCTCGTCCCTCATACCCCTTGGCCCATCAGAAACTCTACCATAAGGGGTGGGGTGTGGCAAGAGGAGTGCCAGGTTGGGTGCCCAGGGTGGGATCCTTCTTTCTGAGTTGAAGAGCCATGCTGGACACAATTTCTTTTCCTGGTGTTATATTTTATCCTGGCATTCTCTTGATCTGACTTCCAAAGAACGCTTGGACAAGGCTTTTTACTACAAGGCTTCCCACAATATTGACTGCAACAGTCCACAGCAAGCTGAGGGGCTCAAAAAGAACGTTCCTGCTGAGCAAACTCATTTACACCAGGCTTTCGTGCTCCAGGGAGCAGCAAGACGCCCCAGACGGGGTGTTCTCTGATCCTACCCAGCAATCTTTATCAGACGAAGCAAATTACAGACTATCTCCTGACGAAGGAAGAGCAGAGTTTTCAAAGATCTTAAAGCTGGAAGTATAATTTTCTGATGGAAACTGTTTAGTTTTTAGTTCTGAAGAACTGTTTAGCATAGGTTATTTAGATCCAATACAAACCACTTTAAGACTTCAGTTTAAGCACTCAAAGTGGGGTACGGAGGGGGTCAGCCAGGTGGCCGAGTGGTGAAGTTCACGCGTTCTGCTTCGGTGGGCCAGGGTTTCTCCCGTTTGGATCCTGGGCGTGGACATGGTACTGCTCACCAAGCCAAGCTGAGGCAGCGTCCCACATGGCACAACCAGAAGGACTACAACTAGAATATACAACTATGTCCTGGGGGGCTTTGGGGAGAAGAAGAAAAAAAAAAAGATTGGCAACAGATGTTAGCTCAGGTGCCAATCTTTAAAAATAAATAAATAAATAGGGTAGGTTAGGGAGCTGAGGCCTTTTTTGTCTTCTTCCCCAGGCTGAGGTTCGAGTTTGGTGGGAAGGAGCTAAAGGGTGGAGGATTTGGGGTCTGACTCAAGAATCCCATGAAGGGATGTGCTCAGCAGATTACCCCCACAAAGGGAATTAGCACACCTGGCTCTACCCTTTACCTGGCTGGCTGACTGGGAAGTTACTTATCTTGGGCCTGTTTCCTCCTCTGCAAAACAAAGGGTCAGCCTAGATGATTTAGAATTTTTCTTGGGGTAGGGGGCCAGGGGAACCCTTGGGCAATTAGGTCTCCCAAGAAGTCCTTTAGGGTGAACACAGCTTGCCCTGTTTAACGTACTCACATTTCACCCATGGTGTCCCAGCCCGTGGAACCCACCTGGACCCTGGGAGCATCGTCCAGTTGCAGGATGTACGACCCAGGCTTGATAACCATCACTGGGGCAGCTTTCCAGCCTGGGACGTTCAGGCGCTCTCTTTGAAGAGACAAACTATTACAACTCAAATACTTGCACCGAATTTGGGTCCCCCAATGATAGCAATGGCATGTGTGGGAGAGAGCCACAACGTGTAAAGCGGTGCATTTAACCAATTACATTCGATTTTGTGTCTCTGAAAACTCTTTGCTTCATTAGCAGCCAATCTGGAGGCAGTGATGGAGGTGGCATCTGGAGACTTGATAGGTTTCAAGGTTTTGGTAAATTCTGAAGAAGTTATTAGTGTAGATATGATCTCAAAGAAACTTCCTCACACACACAAAATAAACTTCCGAGTTGAGCAGTGGGCTGTGAATTTTGCTTGAAACAGCTCTTTTTATTTTTGAGGAAGATTAGCCCTGAGCTAACATCTGCTGCCAATCCTCTTTTTGCTGAGGAAGACGGGCCCTGAGCTAACATCCGTGCCCATCTTCCTCTACTTTATACGTGGGACACCTGCCACAGCATGGCTTGTCAAGCGGTGCCATGTCCGACCCAGAATGCCAACCGGCCAACCCGGGCCACCGAAGCTGAACGTGCGCACTTAATCGCTGCACCACTGGGCAGGCCCCCGCTGTCATTTTCTTGAACCTACAGCATTACAAGTACTGTACAGTTGGGGATAAGGTGTTTGTTGCACGGGGCGAGGATGAATGGGATACCCCATATAAAACACGGTGCGTACCCCCCGTCCCCCGCCCCCCATTAGGCCGGCGAGGAGCCTGCTCAGAGCCTTTCCCCGGGGAGTGAGAACGTCTGTTTCAGTTGGTCGAGCACAAAATAGGGCCTCAATAAATATTTACCAAATGAATGACTGGTTGCCTGCTTTTCTCTCTTTTGTTTAGTCGCACTCTGGTTCTAAGCTCCTACAAGGAAACCCAGGCCTCTGAGTTCTGCCAGTTCCATTACAGTATGGATGTAGAGTGAGTGGAAGGGGAAGGGGGTAAAGAACGAGCAGGAGAAGCCAGCGGATCCGACACGTGAGGGAAGAAAAAAGAAATCCTTAGGAGCTCAGGGCCGACAAAGAGCCAGACGCCGGCGACCGCAGGCAGGAGAGCGCGGGCGCCCCGGAGCCGCAGCCAGGACGGGCTCCCAGCGCGCCTCCCGCCGAGCGCGGTCCGCATCGCGGGACCGCACCGGGCCAGCGCCCCAGCCCCGCAGCCGGCGCTCCTCCGCGGCTCCCGCCCCCGGGGCGGTGCCGGGAACACGCGGCGCCTCCGCCGGTCACGTGGGGGCCGCTCCGCCGGGCGGCGCTGCCGCTTCCCGATCGCGCCCTCGCAGCACCGGGGACGCGGCGCTCGCGCTCCCGCCCGGGCCCGGGGAAGCGGAGACAAGGAGGCGCCCCGGCCCTGCGCCCGCACCATGCCCGCCGCCGAGCCGAGCGCCGCCCTCCTGCAGCCGCTCGCGGAGGCCACGACGCTGCGGGCCGCGGGGCCGCGGCTGCGAGGGTAGCGGGACCGGATCGGCACCGAGGCGGCGCGAGGCGGGCGGAGCGGGAGGAGGAGCTGCAGGCATCCTCCGCGGCGCGGCGGGCGGGCGGCGGCCCTGCCGGCCCGGCGCGCCCATGGCCCGTGAGGAAGGATAATGCGCGCGGCGCTCCCCGCCGGCCGCCGCCGCCTGCCCCCGCGCCGCGTGCTCGGCGCCCCCCGGAGCTGCTCGCGTCGCCGCCGCGCCCCAGCTGCGGGCGCCCGGCCGCTGGCTGCGCTAGGACCCCCAGCCGCCGGTCGCCGAGGGGCGGTGGGAAGGGGGGAGCGGGATCGACAGCGCCCCGGAGAGTGGCGCCCGCCCGGGCGCAGCGCGGCATGTAGCTGCGGGCTCCCGCGCCCTCGTGAGGGTGTCGGCCTGGGGCCCCGCCATGGCTGGAAAGGACAGTGGGAACCTGAAGACGGTGAGGCTGTGGCGGGACGCCGCCCTGCGCGCCAGGAAGCTGCGGAGCAACCTGCGCCAGCTCACGCTCAGCGCGGCCGGGGCCGACCCCATCGACTCCCCCGACGCGCCCCAGCTCGTGCTGCCGGCCAACATTGGGGACATTGAGGTGCTGAACCTGGGCAACAACGGCCTGGAGGAGGTGCCCGACGGGCTGGGCTCGGCGCTGGGCAGCCTGCGTGTCCTGGTCCTGCGCAGGAACCGCTTCGCCCGCCTGCCCCCGGCGGTGGCCGAGTTGGGCCACCACCTCACTGAGCTGGACGTGAGCCACAACCGGCTGACCGCCCTGGGCGCAGAGGTGGTGAGTGCTCTGCGGGAGCTGCGCAAGCTCAACCTCAGCCACAACCAGCTGCCCGCCCTGCCCGCCCAGCTGGGCGCCCTTGCCCACCTGGAGGAGCTGGATGTTAGCTTTAACCGGCTGGCGCACCTGCCCGACTCCCTCTCCTGCCTCTACCGCCTGCGCACCCTCGACGTGGACCACAACCAGCTCACTGCTTTTCCCCGGCAGCTGCTGCAGCTGGCGGCCCTGGAGGAGCTGGACGTGTCCAGCAACCGGCTGCGGGGCCTACCTGAGGATATCAGTGCCCTGCGTGCCCTCAAGATCCTCTGGCTCAGTGGGGCTGAGCTTGGCACCCTGCCCAGCGGCTTCTGTGAGCTGGCCAGCCTGGAGAGCCTCATGCTAGACAACAACGGGCTGCAGGCTCTGCCCGCCCAGTTCAGCCGTCTGCAGCGGCTCAAAATGCTCAACCTCTCCTCCAACCTTTTTGAGGAGTTCCCTGCCGCGTTGCTGCCCCTGGCTGGTCTGGAGGAGCTCTACCTTAGCCGCAACCAGCTCACCTCAGTGCCATCCCTCATCTCGGGCCTCAGTCGGCTTCTCACCCTGTGGCTGGATAATAACCGGATCCGCTACCTGCCGGACTCCATCGTGGAACTGACCGGCCTGGAGGAGCTGGTGCTGCAGGGGAACCAGATCGCTGTGCTGCCGGACAACTTTGGCCAGCTCTCCCGGGTGGGCCTGTGGAAGATCAAGGACAACCCACTGATCCAGCCCCCCTACGAGGTCTGTATGAAGGGGATCCCCTACATCGCAGCCTACCAGAAGGAGCTGGCTCATTCCCAGCCGGCGGTGCAGCCGCGCCTCAAGCTGCTTCTGATGGGCCATAAGGCTGCAGGAAAGACCTTACTCCGCCACTGCCTCACCGAGGAGAGAGTGGAGGGAAACCAAGGAGGAGGGGACAAGGAGAAGAGCTACCCACCTTCACCTCCTCCCGTGAGTAAGGGCATTGAGGTGACCAGCTGGACGGCCGATGCTTCCCGGGGCCTGCGGTTCATCGTGTATGACTTAGCTGGCGATGAAAGTTACGAGGTGATCCAGCCCTTCTTCCTCTCCCCAGGAGCCCTTTATGTGCTGGTGGTGAACTTGGCCACCTATGAGCCACCCGGCTTTCCCACCACCGTGGGCTCCTTCTTGCATCGGGTAGGGGCCCGGGTGCCTCACGCCGTGGTGTGCATCGTGGGCACGCACGCAGACCTGTGTGGGGAGCGGGAGCTAGAGGAGAAGTGTCTGGACATCCACCGCCAGATCGCCCTGCAGGAGAAGCACGACGCGGAGGGGCTGAGCCGTCTGGCGCAGGTGGTGGACGAGGCCCTGGCCCGGGACTTCGAGCTGCGTTCCGCCAGCCCCCACGCAGCCTACTATGGGGTTTCGGACAAGAACCTTCGGCGGCGCAAGGCCCATTTTCAGTACCTGCTCAACCACCGGCTGCAGATCCTCTCCCCGGTGTTGCCTGTTAGCTGCAGGGACCCCCGCCAATTACAGCGCCTTCGGGACAAACTGCTCTCGGTGGCCGAGCACCGGGAAATCTTCCCCAACTTACACAGAGTACTGCCTCGATCCTGGCAGGTGCTGGAGGAACTGCATTTCCAGCCCCCTCAGGCGCAGCGGCTTTGGCTAAGCTGGTGGGACTCGGCGCGCCTGGGCTTGCAGGCGGGTCTGACCGAGGACCGGCTGCAGAGTGCTCTCTCCTACCTGCACGAGAGCGGCAAGCTGCTCTACTTTGAGGACAGCCCGGCGCTCAAGGAGCACGTCTTCCACAACCTCACCCGCCTCATCGACATTCTCAATGTCTTTTTCCAGAGGGATCCTTCCTTGCTGCTGCATAAGCTGCTCCTAGGGACCAGCGGAGAGGGCGAAGGCGAGGGGGAAAGCTCCCCCGTGGTGGCGCTGCCCAACCCGAGCCAGGACCTGCTGCGGGCCACCCAGCTCCATCATTATGTAGAGGGCTTTCTGCTTCATGGGCTCTTGCCAGCCCATGTCATTCGGTTGCTGCTTAAGCCTCATGTCCAGGCCCAGCAGGACTTGCAGCTGCTGCTGGAGCTGCTGGAGAAGATGGGACTCTGTTACTGCCTCAATAAACCCAAGGGCAAGCCTTTGAATGGGTCCACGGCCTGGTACAAGTTCCCATGCTATGTGCAGAACGAAGTGCCCCACGCGGAGGCCTGGATTAATGGGACCAACCTGGCGGGGCAGTCTTTCGTGGCTGAGCAACTGCAGATTGAATATAGTTTTCCCTTTACCTTCCCACCTGGGTTGTTTGCACGCTACAGCGTCCAAATCAACAGCCATGTGGTGCACAGGTCCGATGGGAAACTTCAGATCTTTGCCTATCGGGGGAAAGTTCCAGTGGTGGTGAGTTACAGACCTGCCAAGGGGGTCCTGCACCCAGACACTCTGTCCATTGCCAGCCATGCATCATTACCAAATATATGGACGGCATGGCAAGCCATAACCCCTTTGGTAGAGGAACTGAATGTCCTACTTCAGGAGTGGCCTGGACTGCACTACACCGTGCACATTCTCTGTTCTAAGTGCCTTAAGAGAGGGTCACCCAATCCACACGCTTTCCCAGGTAAGTGGAGAGAGGGCCGTGGCTCTTCTGTGGTATGTTTTAAGATGTGTTTTTTGAAGGTATTTGTTTCCCGTGTGGCAGATTATTTGCTTAACCTCACAGGCTCCCCAGGAAGGCTTTTCAAGGTAAATACAGGGGGCTTTGGGGACAAATCAAAGGCAGAAGTACGTAAGCAATATGAGATGCAGTCTCAAGGGTCAGACTTTCAAAGCGGGTTCCAGACAGAACATTTTCGACCTCCCTTCCCTCTTCCCAGTTTAGCCCACCATTCATGGAAGGAAACGTCAAGTGGTTGGACAGAAGATGGAGCGTGTCTGACACTGGCCTCTTGCTCAGTCTGGGTTATAATGCGTGTTAGACACATCTGGAATGAGTGCTCTGAGTTTGAGATGTCTGTTGTCATATTCTTTGTTTAAATTCAGAGTGTGAACAGAAAGTAAAAATTATTGCTCCTTTTTCTTAAAAAATTCCATAGAAGAATGTTTCGTAATCAGGGTGAATCATGTGCTGGTTAAGACAGAAACTTTAGTCTGTAACACACAGCTGGATCCCGGGGTCGCTGTCTCACCCGGCACGCTCCAGGGCATGAGAGAGGTTACTGAAGTCTCTGAGGGGAGTTTCCTCGGGTATTTCCTGGTGGTTTTGTGTTTTACAGACATCTCAAGGTTTGGTTTTTTGGTAAGTGTTAGGGAGTGGAGCTTTTTGGAAGTACTCTATAAGAGATGAAAGGAACAAAAAGCGACGAGAGTTTTTTTCTGTTTTGGGGAATGTTTTCCAGCACACTTCCCCACCCCTGCGCATTTTTGAACCATTATAGATGAGAGAATTCCAAGATTAGTGGGATTTTTGGATCCTGGTTAATTGGTATCCTGAGTCTTTAGTTGGGATTGTGTTCATTTCTTCACTCTTTGGAGCAAGTCTCTAAACAGTGCTGATTTTTGTTAACAACATTCTAAGTGTCCTAAGGACAAACCCAGTGATAGCATCATTGCCAGTTTGTCCCCTCGGTCCCCCACCCCCAGGGTACATTGAGCAGTGATGAAATGGAAGCCTGCTTGCCACTCCGATCTTTGTCCTGGTCTGAATGGAGCTCATAATGGTATCAGGAAGGAATTGGACACCAGTATTTCCAAAGGTAACATCTTTCCGTTGCCGTGGATTTAGGCCAAGTTTAATTCTTCAGTTTGAAAGAAGCTCCCGTATTCAGTTACCAGTCCCCTGAGCCATCCGTTCTGTGTGATTGTGTGGTGTCTTGTCACAGTCGGTGACTTGATAGACTGTTCAGTTTGTTATATATTTGCCATTGTATTTTATTCATGAAAGCAGATACTTCTTTATTGTGTTGCTCAATTGAATAAAGTGGTTGAGAGTTACATATTCACCGAGTAGCTTATTGAAGGGGCTGCCTAAAGCCAATTCTTAATCCAAAGATGGAGCGTCAGTAAAACTGAAGTTACTAACAACACAGGGAAGGACATAGGTTATTGAACAGGTAAAGATCTGTGCAGAGGAGTTCCAAGAACTTTGAAGAGCAAACAGTGAGGTTGGAATTTTTTTCCTAATGTCTTTATTTTTTTTTTTGACAGTCATAAATTCCACAAACAAGCTTGTCCCCAGATGCAGAAATGAGCCTGTTCTCTTGCTATTGTTTTGTGTGTTTGTCTTTCAAAGGAGGCACACCTGGTGTGCAGTCCAGACTCTGAGGAAGAGATGATGCTTTTCAACATAAAAAACAAATAAATGGTTGAAAATGGTCAAATTATCTTATATCTTAAGTAGGAATAAACCATCAGTTGTTTTTATAATATAGACTCTACATTTCTGTCTTAGTTATGGTCAAAGAAATGTTACCTTTTTTTCATTGGTTTAGGATTGTATTTCTTCCAAAAGTAGCAAAGGGCACAAAGTAGGGGGAAAAGATGATAATAGCACATTTGTTACATTAAGACGACAAGGAAGTAACTATGTTTGGTGATGGATGTTAACTAGACTTATGGTGGTGATCATTTCACAATATTCACAAATATCGAATCATTATGTTGTACACCTGAAACTAATATAATGTTACATATCTCAATAAAACAATTTAAAAATAAAGAAAGAAGTCAGGGGAAAAGAACACATATTCCTCTTTCATATTTTTTTGATAGCTGTCATTTGTTAATAATTGTCACAATGCTGGAAGATTTGGGAAGAGCTAAAATAATAAAAAGATGGAAAGTGATGTAAGAACAGAATTTTAATGTTGGGTGTTCAATTAGGGCATCCATTTAAAAGTACATTCATCGAGTCTCTAGATTATTAAAATATATTTTAATTCAGCAGAAACCTTTGAATCTATTGGTAGCCTTTGTCTTTTTTAAGAAGTCATTTTGTTCTTTAGAAACATTAGAAAAGTTGGTTACTTAGTTTTACATGTTATTAAAGTGTCAAGTTCTCCTGTAAACTGATAATTTTATATACAGTAATAAACTCCTGGATTTCTAATTGTTTCAACTTTGGGACATTAACATTAAATAGAAAATTAGTGTCTCCTTTGCTCTTATACAGAAGAAACATAGACTTGCATTAATACCTGTTAAAATGTTTTTTTGCGAAAAGCCTTTTTTGGCCTTGTCTCTGTCAATAGGACGTTGAATTTTCTGGCCTGAGCTGTGCCCAGGTAGTTGGCCTAGGCTGTGTAATCCTAGATTTCTCTTTTCTGATTTTGGTGTACAAAAGAAATGCAGTGTTTTAGAAAACTCTCAGCCAACAACCTCTTGATTTGAAAAGTTCTTGTAAAAACAGATGTACTCACGTTGTCAGAGAGATTACCTGTTTATCATATTTAAGGTGAATGGGTGAGTGACAGGCGATGCTTCTGGAAACTCTAAGGAGGCCTGTGAGGGAGCCTAAATGTCAGGTGTGTGAGTTGGCCTGCTTTCTGCAGGACTGACCACACTGCCAGCATCCGCGAGCCAGCCTCTCTCCTCATCACTTGATCGGATAGTCTCATCCTAGAGTAAGTTTCTTCTTGTGGGATATTTTATTTATGCTTTTGTTCTTTTCTACCAATATGACCTCTAGACCAGAAAAGCTGAATACTCCTGAGGCCGGATGATGAGTGGTGTATTGAGTAAGACGTGGAGGCTGGGACACAGATACGCTGCAAGATTCTAGTGCTCTGATGCTCTATTTAAGTGGTCGAGCGAATGCTGTGTGTTTTCAAATTGGAAGATTGTGCCTTAGTGAGTTGAACTCGGGTTGAGTGTGATTTTTCACTAAATATCCTACTCTCCAAATTGTTAAAGATCGTTTTAAAGAATAATTAGGAAGCACCGCAAAGCAGTGGACAGGGAATTCATATGTGGTCCTCTTTGTTTTCCATCTCTTTCATTCCCTCAGTTGCTGGATGCCTTTCCACGTGTTCCAAGGCCACTGCCTTCTGCCCTTGTTCAGTGCATGCACACTGCGTGTGTTTCTGAGGCGCTCAGTGTATTTTGCCTTGTTCTGTTGGTGTTCGTGTCTGTCCTCATATCTCTTTGATGACGTTCCCCGCTTGCTTCCCCTGGGCAGGAGACACGCCCCAAGCTTTGTAGCTTCTCTGACTCTCTCAGATGTTTGCTGACTGATTGTTTGTTTTTTTGTGAGAAACATCTTTTTTTCTTTGTTACGTATTCTGTCAAATTCCCAGGTGGTACCGTAGTGATCATCTTGCTTTGTCCTGTGTCCGAACTTCCCTCCCTCGCCCCCCGAATGTCCCTCTGGTGTCCCTATTGTGACCGGATTACTGGTCTTTCCCTTGAATGGGCCCTTCATTTTGACCACTGAAGCAAGGCAGAATTCTTGCCTTGTTATGTCTCAGTTTGAGAGTTCTGCAGTTTTAGCATGACCTAGTTGTTTGGATTGAATTAGTCATTGTTTTTAATTTCACAAAGCTTATTAAATATCTTTTTAGTTTAACTTTATTAATATTGATGCCTCTGGGCTTTTATTTTTGTGAACAGTCCTCTTTGAACTCTCTTGGGCTTCGTTTCATATAAAAATCAAAACCTTAATCACGCAGTGGGAGAAAGAAATACCGTGCATGATAGAATTCAAAGACTTGAAAGGCCTTTGGAGTGTTCAAATTATTCTAAGTGTTAGGTGTCTCTTCTTTAAACTCTAGAAAAGAATCTCAAGTCCATCTCTGCACAAGTAGTTTAGAGTTTCCTAGAGAAAGTATTTTTTATTTGTTAACAAATGTTATATGTCATGCTCTGCCGCCTGCTCATCTTAGTCCCCAGGAAACCTTACCTGATTATTTTAGTTTAGGCATTTGCTTCATCTTAACACCTGAAACATTTATAGGGCATGCTTCACAGAGTTGTTTTGGGAATTAGGTGAGAGGATGTGTTGAGGAAAACGATGATTCCTCCTGTCTCTGTAAAGAAGTCGGGGGCTTCTGCTCCATTGTACAGAATGGGCGTGGGGGCTGTTATTGGGGTGAACGTTTCTGGCTACTTTCTCCGTGCACCCACTAACTTGCTTTTCTCCATGGGAGCCTGTTTTCTTTATGGACCTGGCCATCCATCTATTAGGATGCTCTTTTTTTAAACCATGGGGCAGGCGCTGGCGTCATCTCCTGCCCTCTCTTGTCTCCTGCAGCCTTGGCACTCCTGTGCCCAGGGGTGGAGAGGAGAGTTGCTTTGTGTTTTCATGCTCTATGGAAAGTGTTCCAGGTAGGGTCTGCTTGGGGCAGGCCCAGCCAGCTCTCTGTTCTTTCTGGTTCAGCGGCTCTGATTGCAAAACCAGTTGCTGGATGCTTGTCAGGTTTACCCTCTCCGGGGGCTGGCCACCTTCACTTTGGCAGGGAGGGAGGAGGAGGCCCCAGGTTGGCCTGCATTCCCCAGTCCTGCTCTAGCCTTAGCGCAGCTGACGCTCTGATCTCCATTTGGCTCCTCCTGTCTGCACAGCCTGTGGAACCCAGAGTGATTGACAGGCATCTCAGACAACCATAGAATACGTAGGATGCTGTGTCTTTGTTGAACCGTAAAGACCCTCTCCTCTGTGAGGCATGCCAGTCTCCCTCTGCAGCGTTGTACTCGCATCTCTGAGTTCTCAGGTTTCCTGTGCTGGCACAGCACTCCCGGTTCAGTGCCTGGCACAGGGCTGAGTGGGCAGAAGGGGCTCAAAGTGCATTGGTTATTTTTAAGAACTCAAGAAATGCTAGTGTTTCTTAATTGGTTCCTTGGCAAAGTGCTTTTTTGGGTTGTTTATGTTGTTCTGTATCTTAAAGTGCATACTTTAAGATAAGTGTGTATAATTTTCCCATGCGATTTTTCTGGAACATACGTTCCTGCCCTCTGTAGACATCTCCTCAGTCTTAGAGAAGTGGGGGAGGCGTGGGCAAAGGGCAGCTCATCAGGATGCCAAGGTGAGTGACGTGCAGGACCTGCAGCAGAAAGCCTGCTCCCCTCGACCTTACCCTGGCTCTCCTGGAGACGGTGAGCACCCCCTCCCCAAAGCCTGCTGTTTCATAGCTCGCCTTTCTAACTAACCCCAACCCTCCCTTACACTGGCCTCTAGACAGGGGAAGTGTGGACGGTGAGGGAAGTGAAGGTGTGTTGGCGGCGGCAGGAAAGAAGACTTTTTCCACAGTTCGTACCAGCTGTTTCACCTTCTTCCAAGTGCAGTTACTTTCCAGAAACTCCATACGGGGTGAAGTTGCTGGTTTGAATCCATGGAAGACCATGGAAGAGTTGGCTGACTGTCCTGCAGGCAGAGTTGGTTCCATATATACTGTATACTATGGATAACAACTCCCAGACACCATTGCCAGTGGGGCTGACTTATTTGTGGAGAGGGAGGAGGAAAAATTTTCAGTTATTTTTATTTTGGGCACTGAATGCTTGAAAACATTTTCCTTTCCTCAACATAATCTCTAAGCAGAAAATACTGATGCTATGTTTCTTAAAGAGTAAATTAGTGAAAAACCACCGGCAATTTTTTTTTCTTTAGCTGTAGATTTGCAGAAGGCAAAGAATACAAACAGAGAAAGAATCGGACGGGGGAGAATGGGAGTCGGATGGAGGCTCCGGGTACTGGTGCTGGGTTCGCATGGGCATTGTGAGCCTGGAGGCCGGTTCACTGGCCTCAGGAAGGAACTTCCTGCTAGACAGGCAGCCCTAGGCACCCAGGCTGTTCCAGCTGTTTCCTTTGCTTTTGCAGATCTGTGCTCAAGGGCACTCGGGAGAAGGCAGGAGGAAAGGAAGTTGTGTCAAGACTACTCTTTGGAGGTTCCTGTTTTGTGTGGGCCTTTCTGCTTTTCGGATGGTTTGGCTCACTGGCTGCAGCACTGGTGTCTTCGCCTTTGCTTTCTTCTCCTTTTTATGGAGGTGAAATTCACGGAACGTGAAATTGACCATTTTTAAGTGAACAGTTCCATGGCACATTCACAAGGTTGCACAGTCACACCTTCAAGCCAAGTGCTCCTTGAGGCAAGGAGCAGGTGAGGTGGATGGCTTCCTTCCTGGGGTGAATGGACTGGGGATTCTTTTGCCAGGCTCTTTGTGGCAACTCTTCTTCTAAAGCATGATGTAAGGAGAGAGGGCTTTTTAGGCTGGACCTAAAGATGCCACGTTGATGAACATCTTGTACCATGGCTGCCAGGAGAGTCCTCTTACTTAGTGTTGATGGGAGAGCAGAAAGTAGGACCATGGGGCCTTCTGGTCTGTTCTGTGACATATGTGATTTAATGGGGGGAGTGACACATAAAGAACACATTAGAAGAGAAGCGCAAATAAGTACTGTGTAATTACTATCTTCTGTTTAATGCTTTTTTTCCGCATAAATTTTGGGTAGAACTCTAGAATGATTGGCAAGTTCATGGACACATGTGAGGGTTACGGGGATGGGGTTGCGCTGATGCAAAATTAGGTCATTAGCAGATTACACAGACAAGTGTACCATAAGTTTATTGGCTGGATTCTGTCATCGATCACTGTTGAATACCTGCTGTACACAGAAGTCTGCACTGAGCTGGGAGTTTTAAGAGAATAAAATGAAATACATAGCCGTGGCCACAAGGAGCTGAGTTGGGCTTTTGGTTGACATAATCCTTGATTCCTGTGTATGTGGATTCAGACCACAAATGGAGAAATTTCATTTGCATGTTTGAGGAATTATTGGAAAAAGAACTGGCTTTTGATTTTCCCAGGAAAAAATATGATTGTGCTGAGAAAAACGAGCTACAGCTTTGAATTTGCTTGACATAGATGCGTCAAGCCCAAGTCATTCTTTTCCGTCGATTTTCAGTTTGGATCATTTGTTTGCAAGAAATCTCAGGCAGATCTTGAGAGGATGCTGAAACAGGAAAATGCCTTGTATCTGAGGATTCCTAAAAACTTCCAGAATGAATCAGCTTTTTGTTTTTTGGTGTTTTTTTGAGGCAGATTAGCCCTGAGCTAACATCTGCCGCCAATCCTCCTCTTTTTGCTAAGGAAAACTGGCCCTGAGTTAACATCCGTGCCCATCTTCCTCCACTTTATATGTGGGACGCCTACCACAGCATGGCTTTATGAGCACTGTGTAGGTTTACACCTGGGATCCAAACCAGTGAACCCTGGGCCGCCAAAGTGGAATGTGGGAACTTAACCATTGTGCACCAGGCTGGCCCTTCTTTCTTTTTTGTTTTTTAAAAGAGGGAGTTTAAAAAAGTAATGGAGAGAGAAAATATAAAATTAGCAAAATGATATTTCTCCTAGAGGCTGTTGTTTGACCTATCAACTTTCTTATTGTTTCAGTAAGATTCGTATTTTTCATGCCATAAAGGTTATTGAATTAATCCTCACATCAGTCTTTCTAAGGGCATAGGGTTGGGGAAAAATAGGAGAATCAGTGATACTGTTGAGTTGTCATCATGTTCTAGGGACGGTGCTAAGTGCTGCTTGTGGGAGATCTCATTTAATACTCCCAGCAACCCTAGGGGTGGGTATTGTCATTGTCCTCATTGTCAGGGGGAGAAACTGAGGTTCAGACAGTTTAGCGAATTCCCCAGGGTTAGAGCGCTCTGGGATTTCAGCCTGACCCTCTGCTCTCCCCACTGTCCTGCCCTGCCTCTCAAGGTGAAGTAGCCCACTGCTTTCCAACATGCACAAACTCACTTCTTCCTCCCTCTTTCCGAGTGTCCATCCCATGTCACTAAGTGCTGGGCACTGTGGTCAGTGCTGGCATATGGGCTCTGAAAATGCATGGGACCCGCCCGCACGGAGAGCAGCGGAGGTCACTGTCGGGTGCAGGGAGAGGTGGGGGTCTCAGAGAGGGGTGCCTGTAAGGGCTACCCTGCAGCTGAGTGGTAAAGGGCGATTTCCAGTTAACGGCATGGAGAAGTGGGGAAGAGTATTTCAAATTAGAATGGCATTTAAAAAGGACGAGGACACAGAGAGTTCAGCATGCCGTGCCTGGGGTGGGCGTGGGTGCACAAAAGCAGTTAGCAACGTAGTAAGGAAGAGGCTTCTGTGTTTGTTACATTTATGGACTGGTACAAGTTTGCTGGTGACCGCTGCTGGCCCGTAAACTGGAGTTTTGGAAGCATTGTCCTAGTCTGTTGCTTTTCCACCTGGCAGGGCTCTGTTGAGACTGTGGAGGAGATTTATGACTCGTAGAACGGAAGGGAAGTTTCAGATGGTTTTCTGAGACCCGTAATCAAGTCCTTGTTGGGCTGACAGACGCCTGTCCCGTAGATCCCTGTCTAAGCGTGCCGCTGGTCACTTTCTCCATGTCTGAGAACTGACAGAAAAGGAGTGTTGGTTATTCTAACAGCCAGATGGCCGCATGCCTCTGTAAGCCCCAGGAATGTACCCGAGAACATTGATTTTCCTTCCCCTAAATCTTACCATAACACATCTGGCAATAAAGGCAAACTTGGCTGCAACACAATTAGCATTTTGTTGTGCACTGTTTCACTCTCCTTACTTTGTACTTTTTTTGTGACATCACAGACTGATTGAAAATACTGATTTTTATTAATTTTGCACTAATAGGATGCCACATTGTATGCATTTCATTTGTTTGGACACCTACCCCACTTTGACAGCATTTCCTTGCATCTTTCGTCATATCATCACTCGAGTTTGTCTTCGCTTGCCTCTCAATTCATCAGAATCTACTTGGTTACATTTTGACTGGAATCCAAGGAGGTGCACGATATTTTAAAATTTTACTTTATAGTTTGTTTCTATTTACTATATATTTTGACTTGAAACACTTAGACTTTTTCGTGGCATTTTGCAATGGAAGCGTTAACGTAGTGGTTAGATGCCAGGCCTCTTGTGGTGGACCCATGGGTTCGAATCCCTTTTCCACCACTTGTTAGCTGTGTGACTTTGGGCGTCATAATAGTTTCTATCTCAGAGGGTGGTCCTGAGGGTGGAGTAAGTACATGTAAAATGCTAGAACAATGCCTGACACATGGCAAAAACCCAATGTCAGCTGCTGCTGCTGTTACCAGTTATTCCAGAAAGCGCAAGTCTAAACAAATATTTGGAAGTCTGATAAGCTTATGGATAAAACTCTTCTTTTTTCATAGAAGGAGAGTAGTCTAGTGTGATCTCTATTCATAAACATCTTATGCTCTTTTAAAAATGCTTTTTCCCCCTTATTAAAACATATAGAAATTTTGGAAGGTAAAGGAAAAAAGAAAAAACCACTCATAGCTGATATCTAACACAATAATACATTTCTCTCTATGTCTTTTCAATTTTTCCCCCTTAAGCTTAGGTTTATTCAAATATATAGTCATAATCATATTGTATAAATAATTTAAATATTGTTTTTTTTAACCTAAGTGTCATGAATATGATTTCATGGTATTAGTATGTACACAGTAATTATAAATGCTTGCATAAGAGGACATCAAGGGGATTTTTACCTTTGTTTGTTTAACCATTAGACACTTAAGTTGTTTCAAGTTTTTGTTGTTATGAGTAATTCTGTGATGACTGTATTTCTTTATAAAAGCTCTTTCTTATTTGGGCAATATTTTCCAAAGTGGAATCACTGAGTCAAAGGCAAAGAATGTCTAAGAGCCAATACATGTTTACGTTGCTGTTCCTGAGGGGGACACAGGTCATGCTCCCACCTGCAGAGGATGCAACATTGGTTTCACTACTTCCTCAGCACCGGGTATCGTCTTAAAAATGCACTGACAATTAATGCAAAACAATATCTCACTGATGTTTCAAAATTTTAATTAGTGAACGTGAATGTTTTCCTCTATGAATGTTGCCTAATTATGTTGCTTCTTTTGTGAATTATCTGATCATGTCTTTTGGCATCATTTAATTTTTTTTTTTTTTTGGTGACTAGGATTTGCCCTGAGCTAACATCTGTTGCCAATCTTCCTCTTTTTTCTTTTGTCTTTTTTTTTCGCTTGAGGAAGATTTGCCCTGAGCTAACATCTGTGCCAGTTTTCCTCTATTTCGTATGTGTGATGCCTCCACAGTGTGGAGTAGGTCTGTGCCCGGGATCTGAACCTGCAAACCTAGGCTGCTGAAGCAGAGTGCATGGAACTTTAACCACTCAGCCACAGGGCCAGCCCATTAATGGCTTTTTTTTTTTAATCACAGTGATTTCTTATAATCACAGGGCTCAGTTTATATTAACACTTTATATACTAAAGATAACCTTTTGTCTATCATACTTAAGTCGTTTATTTTCTAGCTTGTTTGCCTTTTTCTTGAGGAAGGTTAGCCCTGAGCTAACATCTACTGCCAATCCTCCTCTTTTTGCTGAGGAAGACTGGCCCTGAGCTAACGTCCGTGCCCATCTTCCTCTACTTTATATGTGGGACACCTACCACAGCATGGCTTGACAAGCAGTGCCATGTCCTCACCTGGGATCAGAACTGAGTAACCCCAGGCCTCTGAAGCAGAACGTGCGCACTTAACCACTGTGCCACTGGGCTGGCCCCTTGTTTGCCTTTTTGATGTTTAAAAGCTTATGTTGTTTTGAAGTTTTAAATTTCATTCGATGCGATGTATTGATGGCTTACTTTATGGTTAAATGAAATATCATTATTTTCTAGGTGCAGAGAAGTAACAGAAAGAATCACATAGTGAACCATAATTTTTCTACCCGTATAACCTCTACTGACAATAAAAAAGTAATATCTGTATGTGGATGGTCTGTTGAAAAGCAAAAGCTCCTCTCTCATAGCCCCCTCCCCAGGTCTCTTTCTTCTCTGTAAAATATTTCATGTGATTTCTTTCAAGGAAAAGAAAACATATGTTTGCATATATTTGAACTGAAAGAGATCAGGCTATATTCATTGTTCTGTACCTTGCTTTTGGTCACTTAAAATATGTTTTGGGAGATGCTTCTATATGAGCAGTTGCAAACCTACAAACTTATACACACACAGAGCATAATATTCTACCTGTGGATGTTCTGTTTAGTTAGCTCTATACTGACAGGCTTTTGATCCTTTCCAGATTGTTTTATAGACTTTAAGCTAAGTTTTCCACCTTCCAGAATTTTGAGAAATAATGAATTTTATTTCCTTCAGGGTTGGTTATCCCTTTCTGTGCTCAGAACACTGTTGAGATGCAGTTAGAAAGAAGCAAATCTCTGAGTCAAAATGATGGGATTTAAAAAGGAGCTTGGGAATTATAAGAGCTTAACTTTGTGATTTAAAAGATGGATAATCTTTTTAATTGACTTTTGTGATGTATATTGGAATACCATTGTTTTCAGCGTAATTATGCATTTCACAGCTTAATTCATCCATTCTACTGTGATACAATATTTAGACAGCAATAATTACAAATCTTACATGTCTACAAATAAATATACCACTGATCAAAATAAGACAGTGGCAGAAAGAATAATGCTGTGTCCATGTGAGATATTAATGAAAAATAATTGATAATGAACTGTATCTCATTGACTGAAAACATTGCTTCTGCCTGTCTGCCTCAACTGTCATCTAAAAGAAAATCCACTTTGCCAGTGCGGCAGTTTTCATTTCTGTCCTATAACCAGCCCCAGAGTTCCACACCATTATACTTTTCATCCTGGTACCAGCAGGGGGTTAAAATTTAAGAGATTATTTACACTATTTGCTCTTGTGTGTGTGTAATGAATAAAGAATGGGTCTAACCTAGGACTCCAAAATGTGTTTGACCTGTAAACAGTAAACAATTAAATCCTGTTAGAGTTGCTTTTGTGTTTAAAGATACAAAATCACCAGTCAGGTTCTTGAAGAAAGGGATTTTTCACAGGGCTCATTGAAGTATTTGGTCTTTAAAATCCTCCATCTCATATTTAATGTCCTAATCAGTGCAGACACTATGGAAGAAAAGAGCGTGCCACATTTTCTGAACATGTTATTAAAAATATATATTCTCTGGGGTGCTCTTGACTTCCCTTCGCCATACATCAGCATGGCATAGCTGTGGTGCCTTTCATTCAGCGGTCTTGTTGCTCATGAATCGCATGGGGAAGCACTAAAGAGATGTGAATTTTCCAGAAGAACACTGTGATGCCAAGAACAGCTCACTGGTCTGCTGAGAGCTGGGCTGTTTTGTGTGTGGGGTACAGTAACAAAAAATGGGATGCAAAGTCCCTGTAGGATGCATCTGTCCACTTGGCTGTCACCGCTCACCCCCAGATGGCTCCTGAGTGGCACGGCCCTGGTTGTTTCCCCATCTAGATTGGGCAGGTGTTCTTTTGATTTCTTTCTTTTATTAAGCCTCTGTGACTAGTATGCCTTTTCCCTCTCTCCTAGAAAAACACACATGTAAGCCCTCTGGTTACCATGTAATGTGCATTCTTCCTGGTTGCTACATTATTTCCATCTTCTCTCCTTGGTGTAGGGAGAAGGAAAATTCACTTGTTTTCTGTTTGGTCATTTCAGGAATTTGCCTTTGAGGCTGTTGGGCCAGGTCTTGATGCAGCTAGACAGAACTTTCCAGGTCTGTTTAGCCTCTCAGGCACTTCTCGAAAACTGTTGATGCATCCAAACTTGCCTGCTTGACACAGTGCACTATCGAAAGCTTACCCAAATAGCAAGGATGATTGTATCTTGTTGATTACCAGGGCTCTTAAAAATTCTCTCTTGCTGAGCCAAAAAACAGGTGACTGTTTCCAGGAACGGATCAACTGCTGCGCTCCCGGCCCCAGGTGTTCCACACGAAGGTTGGAATGCGCATGTCATGCCTTTTTACAGTTCATAAATCTTCTGATTTATTGTGCCATTTGTGATTCGAGACACGTTCCTTCGTGAGAGGATTTCCACTGAAATGAGAACGCGGTGTAAACCAGGAGGGAGAGTCGGGAATGAGAATGGTGGTCAGTGTTCTTTGTTGGAAAAGAATCCTGGTCCTTTGGTTGTAGACATATATTTGCTTTTGAAGAATCTGGTGGTGTGTCGGTGGCTTTGTTCACATCCATACGCAAACGCACGCTCTCTTGCCTTCTAAGGATGCATGTGCACGCGTTACGCGATAATTGTATAATGCTTGGAATCTGAGTGTGTGCTGGGACTTAAAGTACGAATAATTTTCCTCTTCGTCTTCCTCCTCCTCTGACTTAGCTCCTTCCTGGAGTGGGACAGATCTTCACCTCAGGGAGACTACACAGTTTCCTGTGGAGGGTGGCATAGGACAAGTGTCCTTTAGCTATAGCTGGAAATGAATACTGCCATGCAGCTTTCTTGATTTGTGTTAAACCAGCATCAGAGAAAGAGGCCGGACATCTTTTATTTTTCAAAGCCAGTGGATTATCAAGTAGAGAAGCCTGGACCTCTGAGAAGCCAACCCGAGCCTCAGTTTCTTCATCTGTAGATGAGGAGAAATAATTCTCACAAACAGGTCCTAAGCATTTGCTCCTGCTGTCACAGCCTCCTTAGCTGTTGTGAGGATTAAATGAATTAATAGATGCCAAGGGTCCAGAGTAGTTGTTACCATATAGTAAGTGCTCAATAAATGTTAGCTCATGATCTTTTTTTTTTTTTTTTTGGTGAGGAAGATCAGCCCTGAGCTAACATCTGTGCCAGTCTTCCTCTATTTTGTATGTGGGATGCTGCCACAGAATGGCTTGATGAGTGGCATGTAGGTCCGAGCCCAGGATCCAAACTCTTGAACCCGGGGCCGCCAAAGTGGAGCGTGCAAACTTAATCACTAAGCCACCGCGTGGGCCCCGTGATCTTTGTTTACAGGTAAGGAACACTAAGACAGGAGGGCTGAGTGACATGGCCAGGCGCACACGGTAGGTGGTAGGCCCCCAGGCTCCCCTCCTCCAGAACTGATGCTCTTTGTCACCACGCTTTACTGCCTCTCAGGAAATGGATGACTTTCCACCTGTCAAAAATGAGGGTTGTTTGAATGGAAAACAGGATAGCGTGTGTGAAACTCTGGAGTGCTGGACCATAAACACTGACTGGGAATCTGCAGTGATGAGGCGTTAGGCAGTCATGGGGAGTCGGGCTTGAACAAGGCCCTGATCTCAGGAAACTGCGGGGAAGTGGAGCAAGCAGTAAACCTACAATTGTCCTGCTGTGTAATAAATGCCACGATGAAAAGAACGAAAAGATCTTGAGAGGCCAGGAGAGGCCTGAGGAGGGGGCTTTCTGGAGCCAGGTGGGTGGGGTTGGAAGGTTGGGAGCAGGAGGCAATGGTCAAGGACTTTCTGCAAACCCCCAGGCCATTGAAGTGAAGTAGGGGAGCAGAGGAGATGGCTGTGACATCTTCGGCATGCCCAGTAACCTCTCTGGGCTTCAGTTTCCTCCTGTATGAGGCAGAAGGTATGTCTCTTTGATTTGGGCGTAAGGGATGGGATGACTTTCAACCACACTGGGAAGAAAACTGGGGCATTTATTTTTAAAACAGAAATGATTTGTGAAGATTAATTTCCACAGAACTGATATATATTGGCTGCTGATTTAATTGGTTTGCTAGAGTCGTGTAGGCGCCCTCCTATGATGGGTACCAAGTGAATTCTAGAAGATTTATAGTCTTACATTTGTAAGTAATGTCATTTGCAGCAGAATAAAGTTCCCCATTCGTTCTTAAATTTGGAAGGGTTGCGTAGAAATAAGAGACTTTATAAATATCCAGTAAGCTTTCACCACTTTAAAATATTGAAAGGGTAAATGATGCGGGTGGGGGCTTGCTTTGCATCATGAATTATGCATGCAGCACGCCCTGCTCTTCTTTATGGCCGTGCATAACGAATCATCTTTTGTTCTAGCTGATTTTCACTGGTGGTGCTGTCAAAGAGGAGGTCAGAGCAAATGCATTAAAGAGATCTGTTCTGTGCAGGATGCTCGTTTTTTGCTGTCCTGCCCTGTTAGTTGCAAACGCTGTGCTTTGTTTGTTCATTATCAAATTGGTCCACAGTAGGATGGGATTTAGGGACAGTGGGAGGAGAAGCCCCTGGGGTGTTGACAGCTGCGGGGCGGGCTAGGGACAGAGCATGGCGCGGGCACCTCCTCTGGGTTCACTGCACCTCTAAAGCAGTTCTCTTCTTGCCCCCCCCCCCCGCCCACCGCCGCTCCTCACTGCACCCTCATTAAATGCTCTGTGTAAGAGCGGGTTAGGCCTTACCTACCTTTTAACCTAATAATAATAATAAAATAAATTGGAATAAACTATTAAGAACGTGCCTATGATCTTTTCTCCCACTAATTTTCTCTAGACTCTAGATGCAATTAGAGAGGCTTAAAAACAGGAAACGCAGCAGAGAATTAGTTTGTGCTTTTTCTGTCCTTCCCCCCACCCCTAGCAAAGATTCCTTTAGGATCTGAGTAAGAGATCAAAGGTACTGTTTAAATTTCACACGTGAAGTCATGATGACTCTAAGTGGAAGCCAATGGGAACAGTGCTTATTTTAGTCATTCATCACTGCTTCCTGGAGTGGAAGCGGCCATCAACTTCCTGAAGGCGGAGCCTCCCAGACGCAGGTGTCATGTCTGGCTCATCTGGAGTTAATTAGAAAGGGCTTACCCATGTATTTTATCATGGGTTGGGGAGCTGTCTCATCTTCCAGGAACTGAGGTGATCGTCTGTGGCCTGAGCCAAGGAAACATCTAAATAGTTGAGAAAGCTCCAGATCGAGGCGAGCTCCGGGCTTCCTGGCCCCCTCTGAAGTACGCATCTCCCGAGGACCCGTTCGCATGTGGTAGTCAGAGTTCCTTCCGATTAATAGTCAGTTGAAGAACGTTGGGGCCATCCTTCTCAGTGGTTCATTATGGTTTTTAGCTCATACTAGATTGAAAAAAAATTTGCAGAAAAATCATTTACCTTTGTTTGTCTATGTTAACTAAAAGACATGACCCTGACTCATGCAATATAGAGAAATGGGATAACATCCAGAGTTAACACATAGGTAGATGTTTGTCAGGATATTTGTTCCCTTAATCCTGTATTCAGACAGCAGGACTTTACTGAGGCCTTCTGGCAAGGTACAGGCGCCATGGGAGAGCCAGCAGGAATAGCCCTTGGAGCCTGTCCTCAGGGGCCTTGGTCCAGAAGGGGAGGTCGGGCTGGTGACACCTGCAGGACATTGTACGATGATTCTAGACAAAGCGCCATGAGAGTTCAGAGGAGAAAGATGCTCCTTCCACCTGGGTGGGTAATGGAGGAATTTGAATTCCACTTGGTAGAGGTGGGAAGGGTGTCCTGCCTAAAGGACAGAGTTAAAATGGTTGTTTTTTTAATTCAAGAGAAATCATCAAATCTGTGGGCCTTTAACCTGTTAACTAAAAAAGTATCGTAATTCACAATTTTTGAATTACCATTAGCTCGTTATCATGTAATGACGCTTTGCATTGCCTTTAAAATCCTGGGGTTGAATTAATGATCATAGAGTAGAAACATTGATTGTTTAAAAAAATTTTCCATGTGACACATATAAGGAGGCACATACGAATCTCCTTTTATTTTTACGCTATTTTAGAAACATTTATTTTTTTGCTTTCTTGGGAACAGTTAAAAGCATACTTTTAATCGTGTGAGATGATACTTTTAGCCTGTGCCATAAAAATGTGACAGAAAGTTGATATGGTGAAGAATTTAGTGAGTCTCTCTACACTGTTAACCACTGTAATTTTGATTAAACCATAGCCCATATTTAATTGCGTTCTCTGCCAGCACAAACTTGAGGAGCTCAATCCATCTGCTTTATTATCTTCTTTCCTTTAGTCTGAAGGCCTGGTTTGTTTCCCCTCCTCTATTACACTAATGCATCTTAGTAGTACAGGAAATACTGTGAATATATTGTGTCGTTGCACTACCGGAATGCTGAGAGTAGATCATATCAAGCCATCTCTCTCTCTCTCTTTCTCTTCCTTTCTTTTTTTTTTTTTGGCCCAGTGTCACCTTCTAAGTTTATAGTTAGTTATTTGCAAATGATGGGATTCTACTTTTAAAATTGTCTTGTATCTGATATGCATTTCCCTCTTCTCAATTATACAAGGCTAATTATACAAGTAAACTGCACTTCCTTGACTCATGAATTCATATCATGATTTTATTTTAGGATTCCACAAGGTGATTGCTTATTAGGGTAGCTCGCAAGACCAGAGAGATCCAGTAGTAATATGAACATTTTCCATCATATTCATGCTCTTCTATCTCACGCAGAAAATAAAGGAAGCAGTCACCCAGAGAATATGGCGGAGATTGGAGAAAGAGAAGAGAATCAGTGGCCATTTAGTATCACTGACCCTTTTTACCAGCTCTAATCTTTACTAGGTAACCATAGCTCCCTCTTCTAAGTCCCTATTTAAATACCTGAATTTATCTTCTGGAAAAACCGTGATCAGTTAGGGAGAGCGCTTGCTGCAGATAAGGTGCCCGTCGAGGGGCTGCTACTCAAATGGGTAAAGAGGAGCCTCCCAGCTTCCCTGGCTCTTTTTCTATCTTCTTCCTGCATCGAGAAAGAGAATAACAAAGCCATGTCAGCCCGCAGTAAAGCTTTCCCCAAACTGCCCAGCCAAGTCCCAGGGGACCCAGCATTTTAGCATCTTCGTCATCACCTCCTTTGAGGTCGACACCATTTGGTGCTTTTCTGTGCCACGTGTGCGAGGAGGGGTGTGGAGGACATCTCTTCTGTTGTAGGAGTAATCCTTGTCCTAATTGTTCTGTCTTCCCCAGGGAAATAATAGGACACCAATTGTTTTATCTAAACCGGGCTTCTGGCCTTTCTGGACTGTGAAAATTAAATTTGTCTGAGATACTGAACGTCGGATTTGAGAACAAAAACTAGTTGGTCTAAGGGGCTGTCTGGTTTAATATTGGTAACCCGATTTTTATAATAATTGCTAGGAATTTTAGAGAAGTTGTAGACTGCTCACCTTTGACAGCCTAAGATTTGACGGTTGAATGACGTAAAATTGTCCTCAACAGTCCCTTTCT
Source organism: Equus asinus (assembly GCF_041296235.1). NCBI lineage: Eukaryota > Metazoa > Chordata > Mammalia > Perissodactyla > Equidae > Equus > Equus asinus. The sequence goes on from NC_091816.1 coordinate 14,770,260, forward strand.
ACAGTGAAGAGAAGTTGTCCAGAGAGTAATGAATATCACGTGTCCTTTGCTGCTTTTCAGCGTGAGTCCCCTTCTGTAGGGCTTTCCTGGACGGTGTCCCTGGTTGGATTAGTGGTGCATCTGAGTTAGATGGACTCCTAGCTCCTCCGTCTCCACCTTCTACCCCATTCGTCTCTCTACCCATTTTTCATCGTTGTATCCAGGGGTTTCCAATTTTTGCCCTTTGAGTTCTGTTTCTTAAACTAAATGGAGCTAGGTTTTTATGAGGAAGCAGTTTCTAAGCGTCTCTTTTTTTTTCTGCTTTTTCTCCCCAAATCCCCCCAGTACATAGTTGTATATTTTTAGTTGTGGATCCTTCTAGTTGTGGCATTAAGCTTCTCATTTTGAGCGTGAAACTCTTTTTTTCTAATCTAGGTGGATGCCTAGTTGATTTATTCAGAAACTAGATATCCTTTTTAATAGCTAATATGCGATTCATTCGTAAAACCAAAAGAAATCTCAGGTAATCTTTTTGATGAGAAAATTTCGCTGCTGTGTTGTAGAACCTTATAACATCTTATCTTAGTCCCTGTTTTCTTTCTCCTTCCTTTCCTCCTTCTCTCCCTCCATCCCTCCTTCTCTCTCTTTCCTTCTTTCTTTCTTTTTTTCAATAGAACCTAGAGCCTTTAGGTGAGTTGAAAGGTAAAATGACTGCCAAATGACGCCAAGTCCTAGGGCTTTTTCCTGGGATGCAAGTGGGAAAATTCATGTTATGTGATAAAATAAATTTCAAAATCATCTGGTAGATAGCTGGTACAAATTACAGGAAAGGGATAGCTAATTTCAGACTTATTATGTTTCAATAGATGATGTAAATATATGTTTGAGTAATTTAGGAAAAAGGAATTTGAAAAGTGATTTCACCAAACCAGTTTTTGTACTGTTCTGAATTTTGACCTACCTGAAACACATCAAGGTCAACTTGAGAGTATTTAGAATATGAATTTGGTTCAAGGAACATTACATTTATTTTTGCTTGGTAATTTTTCATATGAAGACGTGTGAGTGGGGGATGGGGAGAAGAGGTGGAAGAGTGGGGGCAGCGCCATTTTGTTGCACAATTCCATTGCTGGCAGTGTGCGCAGTGGCCCTGGAGCAGTGCCATGAACAGCCCTCTGGGCCATTAGTAGCAGGTCTGGTTGGGGGTGAAGTGGAACTATCTTTGTTCATTCATTTCTTCATCCGTGGTTATGGCTGTTGAGGGGGAAAGTCCAAGCTCAGAGTGAACCAGGTCACAGTGTGTATTTAGGACCAGCACCCCAGGAATATCAGTCTCTGAGGCAGGCCAAAGGTGTTGGAATCCAGTAACCAAAACTGAGGTTGGGAACTTTTTGGTAATGTGGTCTGGAAAAATCTAAGGAGTAGAGACCAAGAGTCCAGGGGGTCATGGCTGGTGGAACAAGAAAAGAGCAGTAGTGGTAACAATAAAGTGACAGGCTATCCTTGGTGAGGTCAACTGGGAATGAATTCTTTATGCCCTATCTAAGCAAGAAGTAGATGAGGGGCTTTGGAGCCCCACTGGTATGTGTGGAAGCAGCCACTCTTAATTTTAAAGGGAGGGGGCTGATATGAGGCCAGCCCAGTGGTGTAGTGTTTAAGTTCCTGCGCTCCACTTCGGCAGCCCAGGGATTGTGGGTTGGGATCCCGGGCACAGACCTACATGCTGCTCATCAAGCCATGCTGTGGTGGTGTCCCACATACAAAATGGAGGAAGATTGGCATAGATGTTAGCTCAGGGCCAATCTTCCACACCACAAAGACCCAAAACAACAACAACAAAACGGTGGGGGATAGAGTGAGCAGTAGCATCAGTTGGTGGTCTTCTGATGTATCCATTGGAAGTGAATTGTTCCGTGGGGAATCAGTCACCAGTTATTAAATTACTTAAAAATAGTTGTTCTGAGTTGAAGAATTTGCCTCATTTCAAGGCTTCTTTTGAAGCTACAGTAATTAAGATAGTGTGGTATTTGTATAAGAACAGACAAATAGATCAGTGGAACAGAGTAGACCCATATGTATATGTTTAATTGATTTTTGACAAAGGTAGAGAAGTAATTCAATGAGAGAAGGAAATCTTTTTCAACCAATGGTGCTGAAACAATTAGATCTCTATATTCATAAAAACAAACCTCAACCCATACCTCGTACTGTACACACAAATTAACTTGAAATGAATCATAGATCTAAATGTAGGAGCTAAAACTATAAAATCTTACAAAGAAAGCATAGGAGAAACTCATTGTAACCTTTGGATAAGTAAGGATTTTTTTTTTAGCATAGAAACTATATAAGAAAAATTTTGACATATAGGACTTAACATTAGAAACTTTTGTTCTGGGCCAGCCCAGTGGCACAGGGGATAAGTGTACACATTCTGATTCGGTGGCCCGGGGTTCGCTGGTTCAGATCCCGGGTGCGGAGATGGCACTACTTGGCAAGCCATGCTGTGGTAGGCGTCCTACATATAAAGTAGAGGAAGATGGGATGTTAGCTCAGGGCCAGTCTTCCTCAGCAAAATAGAGGAGGATTGGCAGTGGATGTTAGCTCAGGGCTAATCTTCCTCAAAAAAAAACCCAGAAAACTTTTGTTCTTCGAAAGACCTCTTAAGAAAATGAAGAGGCAATCCATAGTTCAGGAGACATATTTTCAAAATATATTTCTGATAAAAAAACAAAACAGAACTTTTATAACTCAATAATAATAGTAAAACCCAATTAAAAACTGGGCAAAAGATTTGAATAGACACTTCCCCACATAGGATATATGAATGACAAATAAGCCTGTGAAAAGATAGCAGTGTCCTTAGTCGCTAAAGAAATGCAAATTAAAACCACTAAGGGATATGCTCCATAGCCCCTAGAATGGCTAAGATTACAAAGACTGACCATCCCAAGTGTTGGTGCGGATTTGTAACAGCTGAGGCTCTCCTGCATTGCTGCTGGGAATGTAGAATGAGATAACCACTTTTGGAAACAGTTTGATAGTTTCTTATAAAGTTAAACATACATTTACCATACAACTCAGGAACTTCACTCCTTGGTGTTGGCCCAAGGGAAATGAAAATCTATGTATAAAAAAAGAAGTATAGGGGCTGGCCTGGTGGCATAGTGGTTAAGTTCATGCGCCTAGGGGTTGTGGGTTCAGGTCTTGAGCACAGACCTATGCACCATTTGTCAAGCCATGCTGTGGCAGCATCCCACATACAAAATAGAGGAAGATTGGCACAGATATTAGCTCAGGGCCAATCTTCCTCACACACACACATGAAAAAGATGTATACACAAATGTTCATAACAGCTTTATTCATAATGGCCAAATTCTGGAAACAACCTACCTGGTGAATGGATAAACACTTGTGGTTTTAGTTAGCAATAAAAAGAAATGAATTACTGATGAAACAGTGTAGATGAATCTCAAAAGCCTTGTGCTTAAGTGAAGGAAGCCAGACAGAAAAGAGTACGTCTTGTGTGAATCCATTTATGAGAAATTCTAGAAAAGGCGAAACTGCTATAGCGACAGAAAGCAAATTAGGGGCGTGATAGTGGTGGAGGTGACAAGACTGGATACATTTGTCAAAACACATCAAATTCTACACTTAAAATTAGTGAGTTTTATTATATGTAAATTACATGTTATTAAAGCTAATTTAAAAATAAGTTCTGATTAAAGTGATTTCCTTATGTATCCTGAAACACGTTTTTTTACATTAACGTAGTTTATGCCTTGTGAGCTATCCTTTGTATATGAGTATTTTGTAAGTGAAACGTACGATGAAGATAAATCTAGATTTTCCAGCTTAGTTTGTATGATTGGTTATTTTCTATTAGAATGAACTGTGTCAAATTGTTGATATCCAGTAAATTTTGACCTACAAAATTGGCAATTTCATATGGTTCAACTAATAGAAAAAATTTTGTTTGCTTTCTAGTTCATTGGAAAGACTTTTGGCAGTGGTTCCAGCTCAAGATTATGTGGCAGTGGTTAGGTTTCAACAGTTTTGTAAGACAAAAAGCCTAAATCTTTTGTTCTAAATTAGGTATTTCATTTTCCCTCATTTCACTTTAATTCAGTTCAGTAGATGCTTCCTGTATCTATACTGCATTCAGGGCATTCTAGTTAGAATTCCGGTGGATGGATATGAAGATGAGTTGTCCCTGCCGGAAGGAATTTAGGTGATGAAATTAAAAGACATGTACAGACTTTGTCATAATAATCGGCACTGTGAAACTTGACTCTCAGTTGTTCTTGTCTCCATTGCAGTAGTTATAAGAACGTATTTGGGTTTTCTTGCTGAAGAAAGAAGTGGACTTGTATACACAGACACGTATGCATGTGAGACTGAAGAAAACAAGACCGGCAGTTTGCCTGAAAATCAGAACAGTCTGTCAAGAGCAAGCCTCTCTTAACCTTTTTCAAGAAGAGCCTGTATAGTTTGCCCTTACTTAGTGGATGACCTCGCACTGACTCTTCCCTTAGGTATTTGCTGAATGCATTGGGCCATTAGTCATAAGTGAGATGATCGGTACTTAAGGAGGCTTGCTTCTGGGTGTCTTCATGGCCTTATTTGGAGTGCAGAAGATGTTGGGAAAGTGCTGTCATTTCATCCTAAGATTAAACTTCCTTGTTTGCTGAGACGCCGACAGGGGCCACACTCAGCATCAAATGAAGAATGCCTGGAAACTTCTAAAGACCTATTCTAGAGAATTCAATACAACAGTGTGCCCAGGCTGGTCAACTTGATGCCCTGTTTTCTTATGTTTCTAAGTGGAGACCCATCCAAGCAAAATGGAAAAGAACAGAATGCATGCTTTCCGTTTCCTGACTGGCATATTTTCTCCCTCTCTTTTTCTAGTAGTTAAGTACAGAGGCCTGAGTCGGCAGGTGATTATTCTTTGCATGTGGAATAGAGCTTATCCTAGCAATCAGAGCTGAGACTGTTGACACACAGCACATAGGCTGTTGTCTTTGGACATCTGCCACAGAAGCAAGTGTACCCAAGAAATGATGTTATGTACGTGGGATGGGTTTCCATGTTTTGTTCTGTGCTCTCTCTTTGGAATCCTAGGTCTGTGTGTGTGTTCCCTCTGACAATAGCCTTTGTTCTTGATCAAGGATTTGCAGCTCTGAGCGGGAGCAGGCATAGCCAGGTTAAGTACTTTCGTAGTTCTCTTGGTGGCATTGTGGGCCAGTAGAAGAGAGTACTGGCTTTGGAGCCAGCCAGATGTGGTTTCAAATCCTAAATCCTCCACCTAAGGTGTTAGATCCTGGGCAAGTTATTTAATTTCAAGCCACCACTTTCCTTACCTGAAAAATGGGATTAATACCAGATGTCACTTAAAACTGTTAAAAAATAAATGCTAAGTTCTAATATTCTTTTTTAAATTATCATATAGTAAAATTGACTGTTTTGAGTGTACAGTTCTATGAATTTTAACTCATGTAAATTCCTATAATTGCTACCACAATCAGGGCACAGAAAAATTCTATTACCCCCCAAAAACTCCCCCTGCTGCCCTTTTATAATCACTTCCTCCTTCCATCGCAAAGACTTATTCTTGAAAAGGGTCTTGGGATGTAGATTATGCTTAATTTATATATCATGTCACCCCAAACTAAGGAAAATCTTTAGCTTATGATAAAAAAAATATATATGTTAGGAATTCCTTTTCTATGTTGTGGCAGAAGTGTGTGGGAGGGCACTATGTAATTTTTTTCTTCTGCCTTCACCTCTTTCTCAGGAAATGCATAATCCTGCACATTGGAAAAACTAAACTCCAGAAAATCTAATTTCAAAACCACTTCCTCGGCTTTGAGGTTCTTTCTGATGAAATCATACATTGATAGGAAATTTAACAAAACTGTTTTGTACCACCTTTAACATCAACTCCAACCAAGATTGTAAAATATGCACTTTTTCTGTAAAATCCTCTGATTTTGAGGCAATCAGAGTTCTTTGAAAAATGGTATCTGCCCCTAGGTTACTTGCATTCTTTTTTTTTTTTTTTGAGGAAGATTAGCCCTGAGCTAGCATCTGCTGCCAGTCCTCCTCTTTTTGCTGAGGAAGACTGGCCCTGAGCTAACATCTGTGCCCATCTTCCTCTGTATGTGGGATGCCTGTGACAGCATGGCTTGCCAAGTGGTGCCGTGTCCACACCCAGGATCCAAGCTGGCAAACCCCGGGCCGCCGAAGCGGAACATGCAAACTTAACCGCTGTGCTACTGGCCGGGCTCCGTTACGTGCATTCTAATTTAAGAGAGAAAACGGAGACAAGCCTTCCTGTCTGTTGTGGCTTGAATTGTGCTCCTGTCACAAAAAGAAATCTTGGAGTCTTAGTCTCTGTACCTCAGAATGTGACCTTCCTTGGAGATAGGGTCATTACAGAGTACTTAGCTCTGTTCCTTACCTCTGTTAAATGAGATCTGTAGAGTGAGCCCTAATCTGATATGACTAGATGTCTTTATAAAAAGGGGAAATGTGGACTCAGACGTGCTCACAGGGAGAGCCACGTGAAGATGAAGGCAGAGATCAGGGTGGTGCAGCAGAAGCTGAGGAATGCTAAAGACTCCCAGCAAACCACCAGAAGTGAGAGGGGAGGCGTGGAACATTCTCTTTCTCAACTCTAAGTGGTACCACCCTGCTGGCACCTTGATCTCAGACTCCAGCCTCCAGAGCTGTGGGACAGTACATTTCTGTGGTTTAAGCCACCAGTTTGTGGTATTTTCTAGGGCAGCCCTAGAACACTAAGATACTGTCCTAATACAAATGATTTTTTAAAATGACAGTTCCTTTCTGTATTGGAAGAAAGGACACCTGGTGTTTGATAAATTTGGAGTCTCGGTGCTAATGACTGCTCAGTATATGACATCTGGATGTTTCCTCCTGCTGATGACCATCATGTGGAGAACTCATTACTTTCTTTACCCTTTGTTAAAGTGATTTTCATCCTTACTGTCGCTATCACCTCTCTTCCTTCTTTCTCTCAACCTCCTCTCACTCCCTTTCTCTTCCCCTTCTTTTTCTCTCTCATGAGTGCCCCCAAAGCCTGCTTCCCCCGAAAGCCTGCTTCCCTCTTCCCCTTGTGCTATCCTCAGATGTCTTATCCCTCATGGCTGCACAGAGAAGACATGAGTGGAATGATAATGACCTTCATCAAGTTCTCTCCCTTGACAGGAGGAAATGAATGATTGATAGGTGGTGAGGGGCGACTGCTGCTTAAGCTATTACATTTTTGTAATCCCATCAGATACCAGCTAGAATTCTAGGCAAGACTCTGCTTTAGGGTTTTAAAAAATGTGATATTTGAAGACCTAAACTCATAGTACATATTTGGGTAATTGTTTACATAATCCACTTAAAAATTCTTTGATCCCACTGGGACCTCCAGGGTTTGTTGACCTTATCACTTTTATACTGTCTTTCAACCCCTGCTCATGTCCTCACATCCTCACCCAACTTAGGTTCCATGGTCCATTATTGAATGGCCACTCTTTGCATATGTACACCCTCAATTCCCTTAGTCCAGTTTCCTTGCTGCATAAGCATCTTGGTGTTCAAGTGTCTGAACGTAGCTGGAGAGAAACTACCACGACCCCGCTGAATGGTTTCTCCTTAGATGTATGACATCACATCTCTCAGTGCTCCCAGAGAGCTGTGAGACGATCCTGGCACACCACCCTTGTCAGTTTACTTTCTCACTCTCTGGGGTGACAGATTCCTGCCTTGTCCTCTCCTTTCATGCTCAGCAACCTTCCCATGTCCCCTGTCAGCTAATGTCTTTATTTCTTATTTTACTGAGAAAAAAGGAGTAGGAAGAGAACTTTCTCATCTTCCCACCACTGCCTGTCCCGGCAGACCTGTATCCATACCCATATCCCTCCCTCCCCTTCCCTGTTACGACAGATGACCACCTCTGCTCCTGGCCAGTGACTCACAGGCACCATCCACCCTTGTGCTCTCTGAAGCCCTTCGTTCTTACGGTGACTGCTCCCCCTCTCTCCTGCTTCATCATTTTTCCCCTGCTTGATCATTCCTGTCAGCATCTCATCAGACGGTAAGATCTCCTTTCTTAAAGTGAACAACCAAAGCGTGTGTTTTACCTTGTGGTCCACTCTGGCTGCTGTCTCCACCCCAGTAATAGTAAAGGTTCTTGAAAACCTTGTTTAGCCTCCATATTTACTTCCTTGCTTTCTGTTCCTTCTTTGAACCTCTTTCAGTCAGACTCTGTCCCATTTCTCCAGAGCTGCTTATGCTTGGTCTTCAGTGATGCCCATGTGGTCAGTGGTCAGTTCTCAGTCCTCCCCCTACATGACCCTACTGTTGTTCCCTCCTTCCTTGTGGAAACACTGCTTTCCCCTGGCTTCCGGTTTCTTCGCTGCCTTGGGGACATCCTATGCCCAGTTGTCGTCTTACCTCGCCGGATGCTCTGCTCAGTCGCCTTCGCTGTATGTGTTTCCTCATCCCGGTGTCTCAGTGTCACCACCAGGGATGGGTCCATCCTCAGGCTTCTCTCCTCTCTCTAGGCAGGATTGGCAAACTTCCTGTAAAGGGTCTGATACTAAATCTTTCAGGCTTTGTGGGCCATACAGTCTGCCGCAGCCGTTCAACTCTGATGTAGCACAAAGGCAGCCATTGACGTTATACAAATGAGTGAGTGTGGCTGTGCTCCAGTAAAACTACTGATGGACTCTAATATTTTAATTAACTGTTTCAAAATGTAAAAACCATTCTTAGTTCACAGTTCATAAAAAAAACAGGCAGTGGCCTGTGGCCAGTTTGCTGGTATCTGTTCTGCATCATGAAGCGATGCTGTCCAATCCTTGGTCTTAGTATACCACACATATGCGGATGAATGAAAAGTTTATTCTTCCAGCTCCAACTGTCTCTTGCATTTCAGACTAACATATTCAGCTTCCTATTTTATATCTCCACTTGAATATCTAATGGCATCTCATGTCCAAAATAGAACTCTTGATTTCTTTTTCCCCTTTCAAAGCTGCTTCTCTCCTCGCTGGGTGAATTCAACCTCAGTGAAAGTACAAGGATGGTGCAGCCGGCCCCTGTTTAGAACCCGGTGTGCTAGAGAGGAGGGGTGGGGACTCTGGGGTCAGACTTGGGTTTAAATCCCCACATTCTGCTCCTTGCTAGCTGTGTGACCTTGGGAGGGTACCCTGACCCCTCCCACCCTCTAAATATGAAAAATACCTGCTCTAAAGGGATGTGAGGATGATGAATATTGTGCCTGACATAGAATGGGTAGATCATTAACAGAAACCATAGTAAAAAGGCATCCATATGTAGATATCAGATGAAGGAAAAATTTTTTGATAGTCTGTTTACATAATGGAATAAGGATACCTTACCAAACCAGAGTATAAATTAGAACATTAAAGAAGGACACTCAGGTGGGTAAGACTCTGTCAGATTCCGACTTCCACAGGGAGGGTAAATCTGTAAACCGGACTTCTCAGGAATCTCTTGCCAGGTTAGCACTATTGGAGAGTGTTACAGGTTGAACTGTGTCCCCCTCAAATTTATATGTTGGAGCCCTAAGTTCTAGTACCTCAGAAGGTGACCGTACTTGGAGACACTCTTTATAGAGGTAATCAAGTTCAAATGAATTCATTAGATGGGTCCTGATCCAGTACGGCTGGTGTCCTCATAAAATGGGGGAATTTGGAGACAGACAAGCACACAGGGAGAACATGGCCATCCACAAGCCAAGGAGAGGGGCCTGAGATAGATTTTCCCTCGCAGCTTTCAGCTGCCGACACATTGATTTTGGACTTCAGCTTCCCGAATGTGAGACAATACATTTCTGCTGTTTAAGCCGCTCAACTTGTACTTTGTACCCTAGGGCAGTGATACAGAAGGACTATATAGTCAGGAGGATTTCTGCAGCATAGCTTGACTAGTGGGTCTCCACTAACAACCCTCCATTGTTGTGTGTGTGTGTGTGTGTGTGTGTAACACTTGTAACATCCCCTAGAGCTGGTGTTATATACACTATACATTGAGCAATGCCGATAGAGAAATCTTGTTTGCAATCACTGTATAGCTCATTTGATTCAGAATGCTCTATCAACTATGGATGTTTCACTTTTTAAATTTCTATTTAGATCTGATCCATGAACATAGTTTTTTGTACAGTTTTATTGAAGTACAATTGACATACAATAAACTGCACATTTCAGTTGTATAGTTTGATCACTTTTGATGTATGTGTATACCTGTGAGACCATCACCACCACCAAGAAAATGAACATATCCGTCACCCTGAAAGGCACAAGCATTTTAAATCTAGTTGTAATCATAGTATCACATAATTATTTTATGTAGCATAGACTATAGCTCTAGGCCCTAGTAAAATAAATAACTCAATATCCAACCCATCTTAGCCTCCAAAATTGGATGGGCCGTTTAATAGAATTTTCTTATAAACCAAAAAGTAATAAAAAGAGTGTGTGAAAAAGAATACTTTGATAATATTTATATTTAGATGACATGGGGACATCTGAGTCTGTTTCCTTTGCTGTGAAAAACCTAACTCTACTTCATAGAGCTGTCGTGAGGATTAAATAAGACAATGTGTGTAAAATTGCATAACAATGCCTGGCACATAGTAGGCACTTCTGAACAATTCCTTTCCTGGTTCCTGAACCATCCCTTCACCCTCTGCCAGTCTGAGTTCAGATACTAGACGGATGGCTGTTGCTTGGTTTGGGTCAAGGGCTGGCAGGCTTGGAGGCAGGGAAATGAGCCAGGTCGGTAAACATTGGTCATTGTCTTATAGCATTTTTTTAGGTGCAGCTCAGATATTTGAATCATCTTGATTTTCCTCAATGTGTTTAGAAAATGTTTTATCAAAAGTTGGTGTTTGTGGATTATTGACAGCAGTGTGTATGTATCAACAAGTGGGGCAGATCAGCAGACCGAACTTGCCTAACTGTAGAGGAAAACTTGCTTTAGGCTTTAGGTACTTTTAAAATTAGTTTGTGAAAGTCGTTTTTGGTTAGATTACCAGTTAAAAGTCACTTACATCTGTTGAATTCACAAAACAGAAGACTGATTAATTTTGAATTCATTTTTGATTAAAATTCTTCTTAGAATTAACTTCATTATTTTAATTCATTTCACTTGGCCATTATCTTACTTGTTTTTGATTTTATATGCACACTACTTATCTATATAGTACTTGATGTATCTACTACATAAACATATATATGTTTTAATTTGTAATTACTCATATATTATTCAATGCGGTGGAGTTAACTAGACCTTTGTGGCTGGATAAGAGGAAGAAGAAAGTACCTAAGCCCAGAAAGTTCACACGTTTATTTCAAGGCAGAAAAAGTTAGCATATTTTGGCTTGGAAGATACCTTCTTAAGGAGTCAGGGATGTGAAAGGAGTATAAATTAGAAGCAAACCTGTCCTGTGTTGGTTAACCAATGGAAGTTGGATTGACTGCTTAATAGTTAAAAAGCGGGGCCACATCTGGAATTTATTAATCTTTCATGAACTTTCTGTTTAAACTTTTATTGCCTTGAATCGATACAGTTTTTTCCCCCCACTTTGTTTAATGAGCTGAATTTGGTTTTGGCTTTATGAGATTTTTTTTTAGAATTTGGCAGTGCTTTCCAAAATGTTTCATTCTGCACTGCTTCCAAAACAAAATTATAAACAGGTTGACTTTTTTTTTTGACATATTATGAAATAGTGTTTTTACTTTCCTGACTTGTAAAAGTGGCTGTTTTGAGTAAGTTTTAATGTTGGGCCCTGAAAGATGAGAACTTGAGTTGACTTATTTCTCTTTATCACTTGGAGAATCATGTTGGCTGTTAGGAAAATGTATAAACAAAACCCTGTGGCTGACAGTTTCCCGTGCGCGGTAATAAACGAACGAGTGGCTGTCATAGGGAATCTGGCCCAGAGGGTTGAAACCTCATCCGTTAACTCATCAGTTTATCAAACATAGTGGGGTGTGTGCTAAGTGCCGTGACAATGCTCAGTGCCGGGGATGCAAAGAATAATAGGCTAGGAATAAAAGGCCAATTTTATTTTTTAAAGCGTTAGCATTTTTAATACTGAAATATGAGACCTTGTAAGTAAAATAATATTAAGCTAATTATGCAATTTTAAGTCTTTGAATTATTGTCTTTGATATAAATTATGTTCTAGATTTCCCACCTAATCATCATGCCCTCTTTCCTGTGGTCTGAGGCAATTCCAGCAGGAAATAGTTACACACCACCTATTTCTTAGCTTCCTTTTCTCCCTGCCTCCCTTTTGCTTTCTCTCCTGTGATCTCGAAATCAAGGGGAAATGAGGCAGCTCTTCATGAGAAGGTTCAGGTGACTTCTGTGCCAGGCTGTGCAGATCACGCCTGCCCTAGCACCACAAAAAGAATAATGTGAGCCTGGGCAGCTCTGTCTGGCACTGTCCTTGCCTGACCCCACCTGGCCAGTCTCTGGGTGCCCTGCCCAGCTCCCTTGGCCGCTGATGCAAAAAAGAGCTCGAGATATAAAAGGAGGGCTAGTTTTCCAAATATGGGCCCAAAATCTTACTTTCAGAGCTGGCCCATGAGCAGTGTGAGGGGAGTCCCTCATCTCAGCAGAATTGGTAAAGGCTGCACTCGAAGTGTCTGACGAGGCGAACTCTCAGACTGTGCCAGCTCTCAGATCGCAAGTGACGAAGATTATTTGACGTTGTAAACGATTCGGCGTGTTTTCTATTTTGTCTCTTTGAATCTGTTTTGTGGTCAGCCTTCTCCGACTCCCCCCAGATTATCTTGACAGTAACTTGCTTCCGATGCAGAAACGGCAGAAAGTGTACTGAGTGTTCTCCGCAATCGTTCAGGTGTTTGGTTTACAGGTGAAGGTGTGTGGCGTTAGTAAAGTTCACTTTTCTTATCCAGATGACCCCGACTGAGCATCCCCTGCACATAAGCCACGTGCTCCCTGCTTTCACGTGGGCTCTCGTGAGGTTACCATCATAGGTCCCGGTTAAGGCAACTCCTGGAAGTTTCGGGAACTTCAGCCTAGCTTGGGGTTTACCTCTTAAGCTGTGGATGTTGCTCCTGAAGAGAGAATGATGGATGATGTCCTGTCAAGGAAGAACATTTAGAACACTTAGCAAGTTCACGAATCAGGGTTTTGACTCTGTAGAATATAGAGAATTCTGGAATAAAAAAATCTATAATGTTTATCTTCATTATGAAGCATAGGGATGTTGGTGTGCTAAATTAGGATATAATGGCTCCTTTGCCTGTGTTTCTGAAAGCACTTGATAAGGATCTCTAGTCCTCTTCTGTAACCCGTACTGTTCCTGTTCAGGTCTGGGTCTCACCAGGGAGCTCCTGGGGTCAGAGGCCATGTCTTACTCATCTTTGTTCTCCCAGGTCCTGGTACAGTGTTAGGGTTGCCAGGTAAAATACAGGATGCTCAGTTACATTTGAATTTCAGATGAACAACAACTAAGTTTTATTTTAAGTATGTCCCATGTATACATATATTGCTAAATTTGAATTTTAGGTAAGCAACAATTTTTTAGTATAAACACATCCCATGCAATATTCAGATTTAATTGGTAATCTTGTATTTTTATTTGCTAAATCTGCCAACCCTATATGTCCATTACTTAGAAACATATTTTTTTGAACCAAAATAGATATAATTCTATAATGTGACCCCAACTAAGGCAAATCGAGGCATTCAGTGGACTTGGGCTCTTCTGTGAAATGTAGGATGGGAACTGCAAGCAGGAGTAAGTGCCCTTTCTCACCCACTGTATTAGTGAAGACGGACTGTCTCACCCACAGCAAGATAGCCTTTACAATAGGAACGTGTAGCCAGGACGGGAATTAATGGGTTTGCTAGTGCTTCTTGCCTTCTCTGAGCCAGGTACTCTGAATCCAAGCATTCTGTGTTAATAAGCAGCCTTCTTGGGAGATGGTGCATTTTACCTAATAAACTAGTTGTCTGCGATTATGGAACTGTGGTTGTCAGGTACTGGCCCCCTTCTCGCTTCCCACCCTTTCTCTTCCTCTCAGTACAGCTCTCCTGTGCTCCCCTTCCTTCCTGACAGCTGGGCCGGGGCGGGCAGGACAGGGAGCTGTCATATGTTGAGCTAGAGGGAGAGAGCGTCAGAGCAAGCTCTGACGACGTGCGGTATTATGTCTTTGGTTTTTTGTGGAGCGCGTGGGTGTGTACGTGTGGGGGGGTGTATATACACAGTATAACTACATGAGCGTGAGTGGATGGTAAATCCGCGTTTTTCTGGTGGGAGAGAGTGGAGCAGGCAGGGCTGAAGCCGGGGGACTCCAGGGCAGAGACACCGGCTGGGGCAGGCAGTTGCTGCTGCTCAGAATAGAATCAGGACCTCCCGCCTCCTTTGGATTCTACCGGTTTTTTTAGGCCATCTTCCCATCCACAAAGTAAGATTCTGAAATAGGTCTGGGTATAAATATTTTTGTGGAAATGTAAACAGTTCTGACCTGAAGTATTTGGAAGTGAGGACTCATGTCCTTCTCCCAGAATGTAAAGTTGACTCATTAGGGCTAAAAACAATGATAGCCTAATATAAGAAACAGTTGAACAGACTTTGTTCTGATGTCAGCCAAATTAGAGCTCTCCGGGGCGGGCTGTGCTCTGCTGGCTGTACCCTATTAGGAAAAGCAAAAATAGCACGCTTTTTCTCTAGACTTGAGAACCCAATCACCGGACGGTTATTAAAAGCATCGGTGCCAAATGGCCACAGAAGTTGAAACCTCAGCCTTAATGAAGGGCGATGGTGTCCTGAGAACACAGAATTAGCAAAGAAATAAAACGCTCTCATTGGTTTTGAAGCCACTGAAACCAGCAGGCGATAGCTGTAAGACCTTGTCTGGTAGGTTTCAGTGGTCGTGCTAAGGACACGTGTAACATGCCAGGTGCTGCCGAAACCTCAGCTCCCTGAGGAAGGCAGACTGGTGTGGGGGTGGCTGGCCTGGTGCTGGAGCCAGCTCTCCGTGGAGGAAGCTAGTGTCCCACCCGACTCCCTGCACCTCTGAAACCGGGCTCTGTGGAGGTGTTTCTGAGGAGCATTCAGTCCTTGGCAGGGATGTGCCTGGGGACCCGGAATTTACACTTACACTTCAGCTGCGCCCAGAGAAATGATTTTCTCTCTCTCCCTGAGGACCTACTGAGAATGGAGGCCATGATGATTGTTCTTGAAGTCTCATGTTCCAGAAAACCTCTTTTTATGGGAAGCATCGAAACTTCCTATTTTCCATTTACCTTGGTTTAACATTACTGCTAGTGTTTTGCTGAGATTAATTTCCTGTATTTGTTTTTATTCTGAGGGCATTCTTTGGTTAATGTGTTACTTAGTGAATGGAAAGAGAAAAATAAGGCAAGAGGAAGGGGTGTAATATTAAATAATAGAGTCTCGTTTCCAATTCTGTTTTGCAATAGTAGAAAAGTACTTGAAATGTTCTGTTCCCTGGTTATTGAACAACTCATTGAAACTCCATTTTATAGCGCGACATGATACGACAAATTTGGTTAAACTGCCAAGCGAGTTAGTCATCTTGTTGAGATAGCATGTCTGTACAGAGAGTGTGCAGAGGCTGCTCTGTGGTGTCTATACCTCACTTTAAGAGTGTTCTCCCACACTTATTCATGCATTTGTGCAGCTGTTGTTTACGGACCATTCATCACGTCCGCAGGAGGCCCAGTGCCCTCCTCACTCGCCAGTGTGGTACTTATTTAAATGACAGAAACTTTGCAAATATCAAGCACCGGAAGAATACTAAATAGCAATATTTGGGATCAGACAACAAAATCTAGTTCCTATGAATCAGACACCCAAGACGAAATCTTAGCACAAATGAAAAGCGTCGATTCTCGTTGGTAGAGTTGGTCTTCCTGAAAACAACCAAAGTGTCATAAAAAGGGAAAGCAAACTTCGTACTTTTAATTTTCTGTAATTCACCTGGCTCTGGAATTTTCTCCTAAGCCCTTGGGGGAAACTTACATACATAACCCTAGGTCAGCCTTCTGGCTTATGAAGTAGAAGAGGTTTTCTCTAAGGAAAAGCTGATGGGCTGTAGGTGATTAGTTCCAGGGGTTGTAAAACCATTGATAGGGCTTTTGGGGTGTAGATGGCCCCCGCTGGAGGAGAGAGTGGCTAGTTTGGAGACAGACGAGGAAAGAGGAGAGTTCTGTTGGGATGAGTGGTGGAGGGTTAGCTGGGTTGGTGTGTAGGGTGGTAGTCTGGGTATTCAGGGTCTTCTGATATTTCTACTAAGAAACTCTGTGACTTTGGGCATCTCAACTCTCTGGTCCTGTCTCCTAATCTTGTTTTTTTTGAGGAAGATTAGCCCTGAGCTAACTACTGCCAATCCTCCTCTTTTTGCTGAGGAAGACCAGCCCTGAGCTAACATCCATGCCCATCTTCCTCTGTTTTATACGTGGGACGCCTTCCACAGCGTGGCTTTTGCCATGTGGTGCGTTGTCCGCACCAGGATCCGAACTGGCGAACCCCGGGCCGCTGAGAAGCAGAACGTGCGAACTTAACCGCTGTGCCACCGGGCCGGCCCCCTGTCTCCTAATCTTTAAAATGAGGGCCTGGATTAAGTGATTTCTAAAGTCTCTTCCAGTTAAAAAATTCTGCTGTCATTTGGAAATACACTATTAGCAAAATATCAGCGTCACTGTCTACCTCTCTAATATGGGAAGTATTTTCAGGCTGAGTATCAGCAAGAGCTACTCTTGCTATTAACATTTTACAGAGTAAGAAATTATTAGTATCTGTTGTTGCATTCATGTTAAGCTATTTGTGTTTCATGTAAGCAAAGAGAATTTAAGTGACTATTAATATTTACCCAGGGGTATAGTTGAGCATTAATAGTTTATAAGTGCTAACTAGTCGAATAGCTGGCAGTTGCCACTGGATCTAAAAGTTTACAATCTGATTTTTAGTTCTGGTAGCCTCAAAACTGGTCAAGAATAGATGAATCATATAAAATTATCTGCAACAGAATAGACCTAGTGTTAGTTATCAGTGTTGCTCCAGGTATGGATTTCAAACTGTTAGGTTTAAGTAATTTAATTTCTTTTGCTTTTCTAAAAGTTTCTACCATCCTGAGAAAGTCTAGTGGCTTCTTCAGAAACCTGGCGCTTTCTGTCTCAGAGTATTTAAGGAAAGTACACTTTCTTAAAATGGAATTTTCTCCGGGTCGCATCAGGCAATCAGGGCTTTGGCTAAAACTTTCCCCCAGGGTTTGGTTTTCTTTGCGAGAAGAGGAAAGCAGATAACTTCTGCCCTTGCTGGATAGTAAAGCTGATCTACTCCTACCTGTCTGTCGTTTAGAGAAAGAAATCGTAGATTTATACAAAAGCATGCTTCCCTTGACCACAATAAAGCGCCACTTAGGCTGCTCACATCGTGTCTAGGAGACACAGATGCATTTTCAGCCCACTGGAGGCTCTGTTGGTGCCAGACTTGGACTGAATTCAGAGAGAACCGTGAAGGTATGAATATGTGGCTGGGTAAATATTTCTGTAATAACCCCACATTCTCCTTACAGACATAGATATATAAAATATTACTGTATAGTAACAGACATAGATATCTAAAATATTACTATATAGTAATATGTATTACTATGTATTATATTACTGTATCATTCTAATAATGAATATTACTGACGTAGAATATGTGTATACATCTGTGTGTATATATACCCACATACTCACATCCATATGCCAGTAGATGAAGGAATAAAAATCAGCGAACCGTTGATTTTCAGAGTTGTTTCAGAGTGCAATACCATACTTTCAGCGGTGTATCTTTACCATGCTATCTGGGGGAAATGATAAATTCAGCCAGGTAGCAATTTAAGAGAAAAGTAAGTATAACAGTGGCTTGAAATCAGAAGTAAATCTCCCTGTCACTTTTAGAGAAAAAAAGAAAAAAAAAAGATTGTTTGATTGAACATCTTTTTTCCAAACCACTTCTGCGTGTGGAGCCCACATTGCACTGTGTTTGCTAAAAGTGGTTCTGTGGACATTTAGTTCTGCGTCAAGAAGCCTGTGGGCTGTAGCTCGCTACAGTAGCCTGCATTTTTCATTTTGTTTGCTTTTTTAAAAAAAAAAGTCCTACTGTAAGGACAAAAAGCTTTCTCAGTTCTCTGTTGAATATTTTACTTATTGTTTAAAAATAATTATCCAGCTCTGTTATTAGTCAGAGGGCTTGTCTTCATCTCATGAAGCGTTTTAATATTTCAGTTTCAGGGTTCGTGAGGAGGAGGCTTGACTCCCCAGGAATTCCGTTTGCTCTTATATTTGTGTCCCTTTATCTGAATGGTTTTTCCTTTTAGTCCTTTGCTTGAGATGGAGAAGGAAATGAAATTAGACGCCTTTTCTTCATTTTGAAGCCCGGCTGGCTCTTTATAACACGGAGCATAGAGTCCTTCCTTCAAAATGACTAACACGTGTTCCGCCGTGTGTAAATTGGGGTCGTAATCCTTTCTTTGAAGAATAGGAGGAGTGCTGTTATGATAAATGTGCTGGAAATGATTAAAGATAAGACTACAGAAGGGCACAAGTGGCCATTTCAAGCCTCTTGGGGTCAGGTGGGACACCCTCTGGGCCCAGCTAACAGGGATGAAAGCAGAGGGATTGGCTAGTGCAGCCCTTCCCATCGATACAGAAAACAGTGGCCCCTGCCCGGATGAATTTCCCAGCAATCCTGTTATATTGGGGTCTAGGTTGTGCTTTGTTTTTTCTCACCTTTTGTTATAGGATGGGAGGAAATATCCCTAAATTGGAGGGGATGTTTGTAGACTGCTTTATATCTTACCTGTTTTTGCCATGCCAAGTATACATCCGTCTCAGTGTCTGCAGATTTTTTAAGCACAAATGTGGCAGGAAGTTGAGGTTATTCAGCTACACGCCGAATATTGGTTATACTAAGTGGGCTGTGCCATCAAAGGCAGTTTGAGTGTAGATGCCTGCTGTTTGCAGTGGTTGGGGATGAAAGTAGTCCTTTCACCATTTATGATAAGGCAGAATTTTAGTCAGCACGCATTTTCTGAAGGTCTGGAATGTGCAGGGAATTTACTGCAAAATTGGTTTATACATATGCAATGAAGTGTCCTCATTCAGGTAGTTAATACATGAAAATTTTAAATATAGGTTATTCTTATTTCTTAGCATATAACCACCAGCTGTCTTATCAGTGATCAATTCCTATTCTATTTCATCTTTTTTTCCTACAATTGAAGTAAATTCTATCTACTTCTGAGAATCTTCATCTCTCAAGATGTTTCTAACGAGTTTATTGGAAACAAAAACCAAAAACCTTGTAGTTGTCGCTTCTAGGGACAGTAAAATATGTTTATGGTCAATACATGAAAGAAGAAAATTATCACTTGTAATCTCACTAACTCTATGAGAATTGGAAAGCCAATGAGATTTTTGAGCTCAGAAAATTTTAAATTAATTTTTTTTTTTTTTGAGGAAGCGTAGCCCTGAGCTAACATCTGCCGCCAATCCTCCTCTTTTTGCTGAGGAAGACTGGCCCTGAGTTAACATCCGTGCCTATCTTCCTCTACTTTATATGTGGGATACCTGCCACAGCATGGCTTGACAAGCCTGCTAGGTCCGCACCCAGGAACCCCTGGCCACCAAAGCAGAACGTGGGAACTTAACCACTGCACCACCGGACCAGCCCTAAATTAAATATTTTTAAAAGACTCCGGAGGGTGTGTAGTGAATAGGGAACGAAGAAAGCAGGGTGGTGAGGTAGTACTTGTGCAGTAGTCTAGGCAAGAAATGATGGTACCATGGACGAGCGTACGAGCAGTGGAGCTGGTGAGAAGTGGTCATATTCTAGGTCTGTTGGGAAGATAAAGCTAGAGGGTTCATGGTCTAGCTCTGGGTTATAAGAGAGAGAAATAAATAGAGTGACCTAAAGGTTTTTGGCCTGAGCATCCAGAATGATGGGCTTGCCTGGAAAAGACAGGGAGAGGAGGAGATTTTGGGAGGAAAATCAAAGGCTGAGTATGGGAACTGTTTAGATTTTTATTATGGTAGTTATTAAAAGCTGTTATTGTCTCATTCCATCTTCCCCATGCTTTTCCATAGGGATAAGTATGCTTTTATTAATAAATCTCAGGACAACACTAAGCTTAAGATATGGAATCATTAAGTCAAGGAAAGGAAAATTCAGGATAAAGACCAGAAAAGGCTGGTTAGGAAAAAGCATCCCCAGGAGCATGATATGGGCCCCAGCAGGAGGGCCTGATAAAAGGCAGTTTAATTAAACTGTAGCCTTCTAATTGACAGCCTTTTCCAGACAGCCTCACCGATGCCGTTTACGACCCTTTGTTCCAGCGTCTGGCTGTAACTGGGTGTGCACCCAGGTTGGACTTTGCTACCTGACATGCTGTGTGATGGGGCTAATATTACTAAAAAGGAATATGGATTTTCTGGTGCGTCACAGACAGATCAACTATAATCTTGCTAATATTGGGATTCACTGTGAAAGTAGCTTTTTCCTTTTTTTATAGAATTGTTTCTGACTTTTATATGAATTAACCTGGAAAACTCCATTATTTGTTCAGCTGAGAGAAAATGGCAACTGAAGCAGAATGTAAAAAAAAAATCCACTTTATTTTCTTTGCATATGGATGAAAGCAGGCCAGTTTAAATCTAAGGGGAAGGGAACATATCTGCATTCAAAATACCGAGGGAGGTTATAGCTTAGTCTGTTTTGAATGTCCTCATGGTCCTCCTCTTATTCTAAATGAGTTCTTTTTTTCTTCCATCTTCATCTTTTGTTGTTCATAACTTACCCAAGAGTTCTTTGTTATGCTAATAGTATTTGGGCCGTCTTTTAAAAATAAAGCAAAAACCCAAGTGACCGGTATTAGAACTTAAATTTACGTATGTAGCAGTGTTTATGGAACACCCTGATGTTTCAGGCACCGTTTGAGGGGCTGGGGATGCAGCAGTGACAGGCAACACCCCTGCTGTCCAGGGGTTGAAAATTAAGTTGGGTATGTCTGTGGGGTGCTGGTGGTCAGTAATCCAGTATGCAAATATGTAATTTTAGCTTTGAGTAAGTATAAGGAGAGTCAGGGCAATGGGAGCAATGGGTAGTGCGTGGGATTATCTGAGAAGGAGGCATCTGAAGCCAAGCTCTGACCTTGCACCAGCCTCCTGGTTTATGACAGAGAAAGTGAATGGGAGCCAGCATGCCTCTGCAGAATTATAGCATCTTAATTGTATAGTTTTAGATCTTTTCAGATAAGAAGCTGGTGCAAGAGTCATGCTAATTTTAAACAAGGACAGGAGTTATGTATGTGCCCATGCATATTTTATGTGTATTTTTGTAAAGAAACCTGGTTAAGTATAAATGGAATCATATTTTGAAGACGGCTGTCCTGTTTCCTAAACTGAACAAGTAACGCATTTGAATCCTGCATCTGGTGAGAACTTTTGTGTGTTATTCCTTCCACCCACCCTTATTGTTGGTGAGGAAGATTGGCCCTGAGCTAACGTCCGTGCCCATCTTCCTCTATTTTGTATGTGGGACACCACGACAGCATGGCTTGATAAGCGGTATGTAGGTCCACACCTGGGATCCAAACCTGTGAAGCCTGGGCCACCAAAGTGGAGCATGCAAACTTAACCACTATGCCACTGGACCAGCCCCCTATTTTCCCCATTTTTAAAAGAAGTAGTAATATTGGGACAATATTGGAACTTAAAGTCATATCATTTTCCTCAGCTGGAGTGGAGGAACCTTTGCAAACTCTCTAGTCTGATTTCTCTTATTTGTTTGAATGACAGAGGTGAGACTGACTGACTCTGCCCAGGGTTTCCTTGCCAGTCAGGGGAAGGGCTGACACTGCAGTCCGGAGTTCTTTTCCTCTCCACCTATCAGGCTTTTCCAGATGATGAGAGTCTGTATCTCCATGTCTTTCAGCATGACATCCATACAGTTAGAGTCCCCGAGAAGAGCAGATTTGTAATCATATTAAATTGATCGTATAATCATTTATAAAATAGATTTCTTCTATTTATATTTTGTCCTGTTTAGGCAGGTAATCCTGCCCCAGATAATGATATGCCAGAGAATTCTTCAGTTTCCAACTTTTTCCATTTTTGGTTTATCATCACTGACCTTAGTCTAAGAGCTAAATTTAAGAGAAATGCTAGTCTTTGATTTACAGCCTGTAATATATGGATGAATTTACTAGTGTTTATGGGGAGGGCGCACAAGGTGAGGTACAAGGGAGAGTGACCCCACCTCTACAGTCCTTTCTGTCTCCTCCTCTCCCCTGCCTTGCTTGTCCATCCTGTACCTATCCACCTTTCTTTTTGTTTGTCTTTCTCTCACACAAAGGGCCACCCCCTCACATTCTTACATGCGAAACAGATGCCTACTTTCTTGTTCTCATATTGGTTCAAATCATGCTAATTTGCAAATCAAAATTGCCAAAACACAAGAGAGAAATTGAGAGAGAATATGGAATATGAGTATCCGTATGTCCTGAATCACAGTTGGGAAGAAATACAAGGCAGCATCCTGGGATTTCTTTGAGACAGTGCACGTAGTAACCAGGATTAAAGCAGTGCTTCTCAACTTGAACGTGCACACAACCACCTGCGCATCTTGTTCAAATGCGTGATGCTCATCCAGGAGGTCTGGGGCCAGCCCTGAGCTTCTGCATTCCTCACAAGCTCCCAGGTGCTGCTGGCGCTGCTGGTCCAGACCACACTTGGTAGCAAGGCTCTAAGAGATGGACTTCTAGTAGGATTTACATGTGTCTCCCAAGTCATTTTGAAGTTGAATGATTTATTGTGGTCTGAGGAAGTGTTAACATCAAAAATTAGGTCTCTAAAATGATAGCCTCTCAAAAAGTATGGAGGGGTGGGTCATCTTCTTCCAAGGCTTCCCTTTAAAACCTACGTCAGGCAGGTTTACCGATTACTTAGATCAGCTCATTCAAAAGGAAAAGCCTATTTACATGCAGCCTCTCAGATTGCTTTGCCCTTCACTTCATTCTTTTGCTGTAGGATCAGGCCCTGATTATTTTTTACTGAAGTTTTTATGCCTTGCTTAATTAAAACCCAGTAGGAAAATACACTTTTGTATAAGAAGTGGATTGGGGCCCGCTGGTGGCCCAGGGGTTAAGTTCACACATTCCACTTCTCGGTGGCCTGGGGTTCATCAGTTCAGATCCTGGGTGCGGACATGGCACCACTTGACAAAAGCCATGCTGTGGTAGGCGTCCCACGTATAAAGTAGAGCAAGATGGGCATGGATGTTAGCTCAGGGCCAATCTTCCTCAGCAAAAAGAGGAGGATTGGCTCAGGGCTAATCTTCCTCAAAAAAGAAAAAAGAAGTGGATCGTTTTACAAAAGGATTTATAATAGAACAACAATTTCCTTTAGGACTTTTAAAAGTGTTACCTTTTACACCATCTTTGTTAGGAGTATGCTTATAACACAAGGCAAGGCCTGCCACTCAATCGGACTTCTGAGTGGACAGAAGTACAGTATCTTTGAAGAGCAGTGAGAGGGCCTTGGGGGTCAGGGAGTCTAAGGGAGCATCTAGCTAATGGAATTGTCCCTAAAGGAATGTTTAAGAAATGATCGTCCATTAAAAAGGATTGTGCCTTAAAACCTTGGGAGGACACTTTGCTCTCATGAGTAGTGTGACGTGTTTGGTGGTGTTGTGACTAGCAATGTCACAGCTGCTGAGTCCTGGAGGTTTGGACAGGGCAAGGCAGGGGCACCTGAACCACCTTGTTACATCCCTGGGGTCTCTGTTCACGGGAGAGTTGTGACAGTTGGGGTTTGGATATATGTTGTGGTGGTTAATAATCCTTTAAACACACTGAGTTACCCTGAACAAGTATATATGTTCTTTTGCCTGTCTGCTAGAACTAATCGTACACTAGAGTGCATCCAGACATCCAGACACAGTACACTTCTGAGATGAGGCGGGTGTGGATTGCTGGCCTACAAGAAGACGGAGGCTCAGGACAAGTGGTTATTTGCCCAGGGTCACTTAGCTCATAATCTGTAGAGTTGGGACCAGAACTAGGATATCTGATTTCTGGGTCAGTGTTCTCTCTCCGATGCCATGTGTGATGGTTAATTTTATGTGTCAGCTTGACTGGGCCAAGGGATGCCCAGAGAGCAGATGAAGCATTATTTCTGGGTGTGTCTGTGAGGGTGTTTCTGGAAGAGATTAGCCTTTGAATTGGTGAACGGACTGAAGCAGGTGGCCCTCCCCAATGTGGATGGGCATCATCCAGTCCCTTGAGGGTCTGAATAGAACAAAAAGCAGACGAAGGGGGAATTTACTCTCTCTACTGCTCAGCTGGGACCTTGAGCTTCTGCCTCCTGTGCTCCTGATCCCCAGGACTTCAGTCTTGGACTGGAATCTATACCCTTGGCTCTTGGCTCTCAGGCCTGTGGACCACACCACCAGCTGTCCTGGGGCTCCATCTGGTAGATGGCAGATCATGGGAATTCTCAGCTTCCATAATTGTGTGAGTCAATTCCTTATAGTAAATCTCATTTTATATATATGTAAATAATATATTTTACGTATATAATCGCTCTCTCTCGCTCTCTCTCCTGTTAGTTCTGTTTCTCTGGAGAATCCTGACTAATACTCCATGTTAAAGGGACAGTGTGGCTCATTGATAATGACAGCTTTCAAGAGTACAGCACTTTACAGCTTGACAGGGCTTCTGCATAGATATCACATTTTCTTCACAATTGAAGCAAAAATGTTATCTTTAAATTACTAAACGAGACTTGAGAAGAAACAGCTTTATTTATTTTCCCATTCACAGTTAATTTTTGCATCAAATCTTGCAATCTTAAAATCCTTATTACTTTTTATTCTGTCTTTTCCCCGGGTTTGATTTTCTCAAAACGAGAAATTGTAACAGTAATTAGTACCCAGGATAGATAGTTCCTGTAGGAAATGGACTTATTGATCTCATAAAGTTTAGTGCTCTAGTTTGTCGATATTATTCTCATTTCTTAATAGCCTTTGTCTTTGTAAAGTAGCGACTGACAATTGAGTTAAAGTCTCTTTCACGTGCATAGAGTTAAGCATCAGACAACCCTGTGTCTATATAATATAATACATTCATTTGCTTAATTTGCCTTGTGTTAGACCAGAGAGAGCACGTCCTCTAAATATGAAAATGACTGGTGCTCCGGAAGGGGAAAGAGAAAGCTGGAGATGCTAAGTGGAATTTTAGTGTGAGATTTGTTAGAAAGGGTAGGGTGTGGAGGGGGAAAGGGACAGGCTTCCTGCTTTGCTTTTTAAATTTTTTGATTTGAAAGCCCAGCAGGATAATTAAAAGAAAATTATTGATGTACACAATTTACATAAAATAAAGCATACTGTTTTAAATGTACTGTTCGATGAGTTGTGACGAATTCATACATGTGTCTAATCACCACTACAGTCGAGACTCCCCAAAGTTCCTTTCTGCCCCTTCCTTCTCAGTCAGTCCTTCTCATGCCAGTCTCTGCAACCACTGCTGTGCCTTTTGTCCCCATACATTATATTTGCATTTTCTGGAGTTTCATATAAATGGAATCATGAAGGATTGTCTCTTGTCTGGCCTGTTTCCTCAGTGTGACCTCTTTGAGATTCATGCATGTTATTGCATGTGGTAGGTGGTCCTTTTTATTGCTGAGTACCTTCTATTATATGACTGTACTATATTTTGCTTATCCATTCACCTGCTGATAGACATTTAGGTTGTTTTCAGTTTATATTGTAAATAAAGTTGTTATGAACAGTCATGTGCAAGGCTTTGTGTGTTGGACATATGTTTTTATTTCTCTCAGGTAAATGTCCAGGAGTGGAATTGCTGGGTTCTATAGAAAGTATATGTTTAACTGATTATAAGAAACTATCAAGCTGTTTTCCAAAGTGGTTGCACAGTTTTATATTCACACTAGCAATGTATGAGAGTTCCAGCTACATTGGAGTATTATCTTTTTATTTTTAGCCATTTTGGTAGATGTACGGTTTTTTTGGGTTTTGATTTTGGAGGAAGAGTGGCCCTGAGCTAACATCTGTTGCCAATCTTCCTCTTTTTTTTCCCCCTCTCCAAAGCCCCAGTACATGGTTGTATATCCTAGTTGTGTTCTTATTATTGAATTCTAAGAGTTCTGCGTGTATTCTGGATGTAAATCCTTTGCTGTGTTACTTTTTTTTCATTTTTAAAATTGTCATAAAATATACATAATGTTTATCGTTTTAACCATTTTTAAGCGTACATTTCAGTGGTATTAAGTACATTCATATTGTTGTGCAACCATCACCACCATTCATTTCTAGAACTCTTATCTTGCAAAACTGAAACTCTGTACCAGTAAACAATAACTCATTCTCCCCACCCCACGTCCTGGCAACCGCCATTCTACTTTCTGTCCCTATGAATTTGACTACTCTGGTTACTTCCTGTTAGTGGAATCATACAGTATTTTTCTGCCTTATTTCACTTCGCAATAATATCCTCAAGGTTCATCCATGTTGTAGCATATGTCAGAATTTCCTTCCTTTTTAGAGCTGAGTAATATTCTTTGTATGTATATACCACATTTTGCTTATCCATTCATCTGTCAATGGACACTTGAGTTTCTTCCACATTTTAGCTATTGGGATTAATGCTGCTATGAACATGGATGTAGAAATAATTATTTGAGACCCTGCTTTTCATCCTTTTTAGAATATACACAGAGGTGAAATTGCTGGGTTATACAGTAATTCTATTTTTAATTTTTTAAGGAACTGCCATACTGTTTCCCACAGCGGCTGCAACATTTTGCATTCCCACCAGCAGGGCACAAGGGTTCCAATTTCTCCACATCTTTGCCAACCCTTGTTTTCTGGGGGTTTTTTTTTGATAATAGCTACCCTAATGGGTAAGAAGTGGTATCCTATTGTGATTTTGATTTGCATTTCCTTCATGATTAGTGCTGTTGAGCGTCATTCTATGAGGTTAATAGCCATTTGTATGTCTTCTTTAGAGAAAATCAAGTCTTTTGCTTCATTCCTTTTTAAAATCTTTTGTCATGAAAGCCTGGCAGGATATCTTATTTGGTCATCTGTTTCAAGAATATATAAAGAGCTTGCTCAACGTAGCAGAGCATTTGTACCATCATTTAAGAACTGCAGTAATAAGAACATCTAGTTGCTGATTACAAATTGATCACAGTTCCTATTTCAAAATGCTAAATGAGTATTTGTAGACACAGAGCTTAGTTATATTTTGCCAAACCGGAAAGCCACTGTTCTCTCATTGCTCTCTCTAACCCAGTTCAACTTGTACAAAAATACCTAAAAATTTTTTGTGTGGAACTATGCTTTAGTTTCTACATTAGAGGAAGAGGATGAGACTCATACATATGCAAAGAGCTAGTTTAAATAAACAACAAGATGACTATTACTGTGGAGAAAAAAGAGAAAAGAAGAAAGGTTGGTTCACTTACAGAAAAGTAATAAGATTCAGAGATGGAAAGGAATCAGATTTTCCAGACCCGTGTAAGAAGAAGGGAGACCAAAGAAGTCATCTCCACTTCATTTGTTCTCTACTGAATTAGTACTGTGCATAAAGACCTTGAATTCATGTGTATATGGATCCATCCATCTAGGAAGTGTTTAAAATGGAAAACTGGGTACTTTGTTGAAGAAGTTTAGAGCCATTGGTAATTACAACTTGAAACAACCCACAGAAGTAGATTTTTTGAGTAGGACACAATCCAGACCCTGGCACTACTCAAGCTACATATTTTGTTGGAAACAACAGAGTAGCCTGAAATTTGCATTTGAAATGATAAAATGTCCTCCTGAATCACAGCTTGCATGTAATTGTTTAGTTATGTTTAAAAAGAAATCCTTCATTTTTCTGAAGCAAACTTTTTCTGTAAAGGGCTAGATAGTAAATATTTTTACCTTTGCAGATCATAGAGTTTCTCTGGCAACTACCCAACTCTGCCATTGTGGTAGAGTTGGAAAGCAACCTGCCAGCCTGGAAAGTAGCTGTGGATACTGTGTAAGGATTGGCCGTGGCTGTCGTATTTCAATAAAACTTTATTTACAAGAGCAGGCAGTGGGCCCTATTTTACTGATCGCTGTTCTAAATAATTGCAGGGGGCCATGAAAAGTTTACTCTCCACACGTGGTTACTGAGAGCTGGCTCTGAATGTTGCCTCTTCTACATGGTATTATTCGGGTCTCAAATATTCTTAGAGGGCTAAATGATCTTTTAAAATTTTAATTTGAAACCTTATTCAGTGATTAGAATCATGAGGGAGTAAGAGATAAAAGCTTTATAAATATTTATAAATGCAAAAATTAAATTCCTGAAATAAAAATTTGTTCTCATAAAAAGATAATTATGGTTGAAATTCAGTTTTAGCTTTCATTTCCTTGTGGAAACATCTTCATTGTGAGGAAAATTGGAGAATTAATGGGCAAATGTTTCCCAAGTGTGAGCAGTGTGGCTTTACAAGGCCCTATGAGGGCAGCTACTGGGATGGCTGTTGCACAGTTCCTGCTATGAGGTGCTTGCCATCTTGGAAAGGTGCTCACGGCCCATGAGAGAAGATATATGTATATACATATGTATATTTTTCTTTTTGCTGAGGAAGATTGGCCCTGAGCTAACACCTGTTGCCAATCTTCCTCTTTTTGTTGAGGAAGATTTTCCCTGAGCTAACATCTGTGCCAGTCATCTTCTGTTTTGTATATGAGTTGCCACCACAGTGTGGCCACCAATAAGTGGTGTATGTCCACGCCCAGGAACTGAACCTGGGCCGCCAAAGTGTAGCTCACTAAACTCAACCACAAGCCATAGGGCCGGCCCCAAGAAGATATATTTTTAAATGTATGTTTTAAAATTTTAGGGGTAGTTTATTTTAAAATAAACTTTATTGAGGTCTAATTTACATACAGTCAAAATGTACCTATTTTAAGTGTATGATAAATTCCATGAGTTTTGACATGCAACCACCATCCCCATCAAGATATGGAACTTTTCCATCTTCCCAAAAGGTGCCTCAATCCTCACCTTCCCAAACAACCATTGATCTGCTTTCTGTCACTATAGATTAGGTTTGCCTGTTCTGGAATTCACATAAATGGAATCATATAGTATGTACCCCTTGAGTCTGGCTCAGAGGTTACCAAACTTTCTCAGCTTATAACACCTTTAGAGAATCAGTAATTTTTTTTTCTGGGGCCATAAGTCAAAAGAAATACCTAACAGTTCCATTCGGTCCTGAGAACTCAGTAGAAGTACTTGGTCTGGTGTCCTGTAGTTGTTGCTATGTTTCCATCAAAAATTTAAGACATCCTGGAGTATGCCTGTGAGGTCACTGTGGTACCCTGGGGTGACTTTGTACACAGTTTGGGGATCACAGGTCTAGCTTCTTTTACTCAGCACAATGCTTTTGAGATTTGTTCGTGTTGTTACCTGTGTTAGTAGTTTGTTCCTTTTTATTGCTGAGTACTATTCCATTTTATGGAATAACACGCTATATTCAGTCCCTTCATGGGGGACATTTGGATCATTTCCACTTTTTAGCTATTGTGAATACAGCCACTGTAAGCATTCACGTGTAAGTCTCTGTGTAGGCATGTATTGTCGTTTCTCTAAGATTAGAATTATTGGGTTATATGATAAGTACATGTCTAACTTTATAGAACTGCCAGACTTTTCCAAAGCGGTCATGCCATTACATTCCTACCAATAATGTACGAAAATTCTTGTTGTTCTAATACTTGGCCTTGTCATTTCTTTAAATTTTAGCCCTTCTACTGGCTGTGTTGTATTATCTTAGTATAGTTTCGGTTTGCATTTGCCTGATAACTAATGAGGAGCATCTTTGTGTGTGTGCTTGTTTACCATTCCTATATATGTTTTTGTGTGTGTAGACTGTCTGTTCAAATCTTTTGCCCATTTTTTAATTGGGTTGCTTTCCTTCTTATTATTGAGTTGTAAGACTTTTTATATATTCTGGATACAAATCTTTTGCCAGATATGTATGTATTATAAAGATTTTGCCCCAATTGATGGCTTGCCTTTTCATTTTCTTAAAACAGTGACTTTTGAAGAGCAATAGTTTAAAATTTCAGTGTATCAGTTCTATTTATTTATTTTTTCTAGTTAGTGCTATTTATTTATTTATTTATTTATTGGCTATCTCAATAGTAGTAAGATTTTCACCTAAATTTTCTTTTGTAGTTTTATAATTTTGACTTTTACATTTAGGTCTAGGATTCATTTCAAGTTTTTTTGGTGTATGCCATGAGATAAGGGTTGAGGTTTGTTTTTTTCCATACAGATATCCAGTTGTTTCAGCACCATCTGTTGAAAAAAATTACCTTTTCCCTTTTGAGTTAACTCGACTCTTGTCAAAAATCAATTGACCATGGATGTGTTTGTTTCTGAACTCTGCTCTGTCCCATTGATCTATATGTCTATTCACATTACCTTGATTATTGTAGCTTTATAAGTTTTGAAATCAAGCAGTGTTATGGAGAGGATGTATTTTTAAGTTTGATTTCTTTTATCAACTGTTTTCTTAAATGCTTTATTCGAGTTACTTCTGAAAACTGAAGTAAGTGTATCTCTCTTTAGACTTGCACGTTAAGCTGACTTAAAGGCGAGGAGAGTATACTGAGACTATAGGCCAGGTGACCTGGCTTCAGTGCCAGCTTTGATGACCTTGGGCCTCAGTTTTCTTGCCTGCGAAATGGGAAGATTGGTCTAGAGGACTCAGAATAGTCCCCACCAATATCCCGTTTAACTCTAATAACCTATAATTTTAGATGGATCCCAGACGATTTCCTCTTTTACTTGTACACTATGCTATGATTCGGGTTTTAAAATAGTCAAACAAAAACCATACTGAAAACCAAATAGCTTACTGCAAACGGTGGCTGACACCTAATAATAACTTAGTGCCCTTTTAGTGGAAGTGCTTCAGGAAAATCTTGTTGCGGAGCCGGACTTTTCAGTTTATTTTAGGAGCTTTTCCAGTCCTTCCTTCCTTGGGCCTTTCAGCTTGGCATTTCTCATCAAAGAACCCCAAGTATTAACTCTTAGTTAATGGTTCCACAGGGCAAAGGCTGTGGGGCCACCTCTTGTATCAGTGTCCACGGATAAATCTCAGGGTTGGAGGGACCCTGAGGTCATCTAGCTGCCTGATCTTCAAAGTGTGGTCCTTGGACCCCAGCTTTGGCATCACCTTGGAACTTGTTAGAAATGAGAACCTCAGGCCGCACTCCAAACCTCCTGAATCAGGTGTGCCCAGGTCTGTGCATTAGAGATTGAGGAGCACTGGTCAAGCTGGACACTGAGAATCCTCTCTGGCCTTCCCACCTGGCCTCTGGACACCTCTGAGGACAACGCCGTTAGAGACAACCTGTTCCATTTTTGTATAGTTCTGTTCAAGTTTCTTTCTGATGTTGACCTGGAATATATTTTCCTGTCCCCTCTAGTTGAACTCGCAGTCATCCAGTGGTTCTGCCAGTGTGCCAGGCACTGAGAATAGAGAGATAGATAAGACACAGTCTTATTTTTCAAAGAACTCACATCTGATATAGAACTGGAAATGCCCACGAGTGGGCTGTAGTGCAGTGTGATAACTCCGTGAAGATGACGCACAGGGCGCTGAGGCAGCATGGAGGAGGGGTAGTTGGTTCTCTCAGGATCAGGGTGTTGGGCAAGGTCTCCAGGCTGAGGGGCAGCCAGTTGCACAGGGTGAATTGGAGTCTGCTGGACATGGGGGCAGAGGAGGGGTTCTGGGAGAGGGACAGAGGCGGGGCCGTCTCAGACAGAGAGGGGAGCTTTGCAGAGGCCGTGGAGAGATGGCAGGTGCTCGGGACACTGAGAAGTTTGATGATGAAGCTTATGTTAAAGGGGCAGGGGCTAGAGAAGTGGGCAGAGGCCAGATCACAAAGGGCCTGGGCAGTGTCCAGGGAGTTGACTTGAATCTGGGAGGTTGGGGCAAGGAGATTTGCATTTTAGGAAGATAACTGCTGGCTGCACAATGAAAGGTGGACGGGAGGGCGGTGAGATGGAGCAGGTAGCGCTGTCCTTGCTGACAGTCTGAAGGAGAGATGATGAAGGACTGAACTAGGGGTGAGCAGCTAGAGCTTTCCCCTGGGGCCGTAAGGGACCTGCGTCAGAAAGCTAAAAACAAGTTCTTTCCCCCACATTCTTCACTTTTGTTCAACCGCTGCTTATTAGGGGCCAGTTACTTCCAGAGACTGTGCCGGGTTTGGGAGATACACAGCTAAAGGCGGCCTGGGCCTCGCCCCTCCCAGAGTTTCACTGTCTACTGGGGCAGTGAACAATGGACGTCTCAAGTCGTTCCTTCTCCATGTGACATTGTTTTAAATGTCTTTATCTTTTTGCTCTCTTCCTCACGGAAATGATGTAGTCAATATTCTCCTGAAAGGACAGTGTCCAGAACAGAAGTAAATGTTCCAGGGACTGTGGGATACCTGAGCCACAGGGCCGTGGGCTCGTCTCTCCTGTCTGTTGAAGTGGTCTAGCGTAAGATATGGGCTTGCTTCTTTGAAGGCAGTCTAAGGTCACTTCAGCTTTTTGACAGCCTTAAATCAAAGCCGCTCATGAAATTCCAAAGACGATTTGACATGTCTGTGCTTCCGTCTCGTTTCCCATTCTGTATTCGATGCTTTGATTTCACTGCATCTGCCTCTATGTCGTAACTGCTTTCCTATTAGACATCTTGTTACCCATTTCCTGTTGCTCCAGCCTTTTGAGATTTTTTTTTTTTAAATCTCTGGTTTCATCCTCTTAATTCATTCTCTTGGTTGTAAGCCAACCAAATGATTTATCAGCTCTCTTGTTTATTTTCATCCACATCGTTGACTGAGACGTCCATGAGGCTAGGACCTGAGTCAGAGTCCTGTCAGCTGCGGGCTGCTTCACACTCGGCCTGCAGATGTGAAAAGGTGGCATTACGAGTCAGTGGGGGAAATAAACTCGTCGCTAAATGGTGTTTAGGACAACTGGATACCTGTTGGAAAAAAAGACAGCTGAAATCCCTCTTCATTCTTTAAATAAAATAGATAGAAGTAAATTACAGATGGCTCAACGATTTAAACTTAATAATGAAATTGTAAAGATTATTAGAAGAAACATGAGTAAATTTTAAATATATCTTGGAGTGGAGATAGAAGACTTTTTTTTTTTCCTTAAGCACGTCACAAAAGTTAGAAGTTATAAAGGGAAAGACTAACTTTCCAAGAAGGAAAATTTCACGTGAAAATTAAGATGTTCTGTTTGGCAAAAATTCCATAAATGAAGTCAAATGACAAATAATGTACTGGTAAAAATATTTGTGGCGTGTGTATCAGAGGGCTAATTCCTTTCATATAGAAAGAATTCTTAAAAGTCAGTAAGAAAAAGGACAGCTGGGTAGTTGAACCAATATTCATTGATAGAAATAAGCATATTAAAACATATTAAACTTCACTCCATTTAAAAATTCAAATTAAAACAACAAGATACCATTTTTTTACCTATATATTGACCATGATGAAGTTTGATAGTACCCATTATTAGTGAAAGTATGAGGAAGTAGGCACACATATGTAGTTGATGAGTGTTTTTGAAGAATATTTGTACATTATCCAAATTTAGAAGGTACCTATCCTTAGACTGAGTAATTCTGCCACTGACCCTATAAATATTTTCCAGCAAGTGCACAAAAATCTGCTACACAGATATTTGTTGTAGCAGTGTTTGTAATAGGAAAAAATGAAAGCAAACTGTATATTCATTACTAGACATGCAGTGGAACGCTATGCAGTGATTAAAAATGTCACAATTCTTGATTGTGAAAGATTCAAGATATTAAATGAAAAAACAAATCAGTATGTATAGTCTGATGATATCTGTGTTTTATAAAAAAGATACAGTGTGTCAGTCAGGAAGGTATTGGCTACAAATAACAAAAAGCCTGAACAGATGTATTTACCTTATGTGATGAGAAGTCTGCACAGGTGGGCAGGGCAGGATTGCTCCTGGGTCCTGTCTGTGCCATCTGTGCCTTGGGCACGCTCCATCATTCTGCTCTGCATTCCTTATTCTGTGCACCCCTGTCCTCATATGTTTTCCTTTGTTGCTGCAAGATGGCTGCACTCTACCGGACCTCCCGTCTGCATTTCCAGGTAGAGAAGGATATTAGGAGAAAAGTAGGAAGATGGGATGGCTCCTGTGTCATGAAAGGCAAAACATTTCCGGAAATCCCCAGCAGACTTCTGTTTACATTTCATTGGCGAGAACTGTCCCTTGGCTCACTAGACCTTCAACAGCATCAGTGAAGGAAGGGATTTTAGTTTGGTACACATTCTTCCCTCACACACGATCCAGGGTTCTGCGAGTATGGACCAAAAGGAGGGGGAATATTGAGTAGAAGACTAGATGTCTGTGCCACACACACACACATACACACATACATACATACATTTGTGTTTCATGCAGTATTTCTGGAAGATGCCTGAGGAATGGATAACAGTATCCCACTCTGGAATGGACTGGCAGTCAGGAGGAAGAGGGACATTTATTTTTCACTTTATATTATTCTTTCCTGCTGAGATTTTTTTTTAACAGTGAATATGTGCTAACTTTAAAGGAGAGAAGTTGACATCCATCCATTATTGGAACCCCTTGGGTACCGCTGTCCAGCCAGTTATTCAGAGCCTGTGGCTGCAGCCTCAGCTGTGAGATGAGAGGTTAGATTAGCTAATATCTTGGACTCCCTCTAGGTCTGAGCCTCCTCTGGTTAATTGCGCAGTCTCCAGGAACCAAAGAGGAGGATTGAGTCAGCTCCCTCAGTCACAAACGAAAGCTTGCATTTTGGAGAGACTCTTATTTAAGTCTTTGTTATAGGCTGAACTGTGTCTCCCCAAAATTCGTATGTTGAGGTCCTGACCCCTAGTACCTCAGAATGTGACTGTATTTGGAGAGAGGGTCTTTAAAGAGATGCTTAACTGAGGTCGTTAGGGTGGGCCCTAATGCAATATGACTGGCGTCCTTATAAGAAGAGGAGGTTTGGACACTGACGTGCACAGAGGGAGGACCACGTGACGACACGGGGAGCAGACGGCCGTCCACAAGCCAAGCAGAGGCCTCTGAAGAAACCATCCTGTTCACACTTGATCTCAGAGGTCTAGCCTCCAGTGTGTGAGGAAATCAGTTTCCGTTGTTTAAGCTGCCCAGTCTGTGGGACTTCGTTACGCCAACCCTAGCAAACTAGTGCGGTCCTCTGACCCTGTAAACGTTTGTGGGGGAGATCTGGATCTCTGGCAGGAAGAAGCGAATGTCTGTTACTGTGTGGCCAGCACCTCACTCCGCGCCCGCCTCATTCCCACGTTCCTTGGAGCCCTGACTCCAGCTTGCTCACCTCTTCTCTCATCCCTTTTCTTTCTTTGAACTTCAGGACCTATGGATGCTCTCCCTTGCTCGCCTGGCCTCTGACTGCTAAATCCATCTTCACCACAAAGGATTTTGCCTTTTGGAGATGGTTTGCCCCTGTGCACCTGGGGAGAGTTGAGAGCAGCATCCTCTTATAAGAGTTTTACCTTATTATATGTATTTGGCAAGAATTATATTCCACTTCTGATGGAGGAGGGGAGGGGTGCACACGTGCTTGTGAGAGAGAGAGAGAGAGAAACTGCCTTTGCCCTCCAGGCGCTCAGCCCCAGCCCCTGGGGTCTGCACACCTTCTCCAGCCCTGCACTGTCTCTGAGCCGGGCCTTGGCCAGGGTCAGAGGACTCTGAAATGACCTGCCATGTTCCATTTTAAGGGACACTCCATCTTTTCTGGGGCCAACCAGGGCCCATTTTCTGTGCTGCAGTGGTTAAGGACTGCAGGGACCCCTGTGTGCTGGGGGGTGGGGGTAGGGACCCAGGCCTGCTTTTCCAGCAGGTGTTCACTTGACTGAAGGTCAGAGGTTGGCCTCGGGGCTTTCTGCTCCCTGCTGAGCCCCTAAGAGGGAGGCCTCATTTGTGAGGTTTACCAGTTTCTTCTCACGGAAGCATTGAGCATGGGTGGGGTGGGGCTGCCTTGCTGGTCCACATGTCCACCTTGCGGACAGACTGGTGGCAGAGCCGAGAGCCACAGAGATGGAAATATTTAGGTCTGGCTAAAGGGCATGTAGCTGTGAGCTCCTGGAAGGCACTTTTATTTATATGGAAAAGTAACTCTCACCTCTTTTTGTATGATTTACCATTGTTTTTTTTTTTTTTTGGTTTTTTTGAGGAAGATTAGCCCTGAGCTAACATCTGCCGCCAATGCTCCTCTTTTTTTTGTTTTTCTTTTTTTGCTGAGGAAGACTGGCCCTGAGCTAACATCCGTGCCCATCTTCCTCTACTTTATATGTAGGATGCCTACCACAGCCTGGCTTGCCAAACAGTGCCATGTCCCCACCTGGGATCCGAACCTGCAAACCCCAGGCTGTGAAGCGGGACGTGTGCACTTAACTGCTGCCCCACCAGGCCGGCCCCTACCATTGTTTTTTCACTTTAGGGAAATTTGCCATGATAGAGAACAGAGTAACAGGCACGTTGTGCTCCATGTGGCTGAGTTCTTCGAAGCACAGGGAGACACGTGTCTCTAAGTGGAGGGCTTCATTGGCCGTATCTTGTCTTTTTTCCGCCTCGACTGTTCTCTGGGCTAAGTGTGGGACTCAGCTCGCAGGTAACTCTCCTTGTTGCCAGTGGGGTTCAGTACCTTGTATCACGACACGAGGATGGGGAATAGGGGAAGCAGTGGGAGGGTGGCTGGGGAGAGCCCAGGACACGTTTGTTGGCCTATTTAAGAGATTGTTCCACTTCATGCTAAATTTGCGAGCAGTTTAACTTGAGAAGCCTAGAGAATTCAGTAGAAAATACATTTCCACAGTATTTTAAGCCGGAACAGTCTGTTTTAAGCTGAACAGACCCTGGAGATAAACCAGGTCGGCTTCTTCCTTTTGCAGCTGAGGGCTTGGGGCCCATAGGAGTCAGGGTTTGGGGGGGACTTACACAGGGTCAGTGCAGCGCCGGGGTCTGAACCCAGGCCTCTGTCTAGCTCCTTGCCCTTGTCCTTCTGGCAGGAATGCTCACTGGAGCCCTTGTGGAACATTTTTCTAGATACAGAGAAATATACCGTTAATTTTAAAGCCAAAGTTTTAAAAGGTACTTTTATAATAACTTATTAGAGCTACATAATAAGTTGCAAATAATAACTTAGACTTAATGAAAAAAAATGGATACTCTCAATAAAAGTGGTTTATTAGTTATTATGTCCTAGTTAAAGCTCCTGAGCTAAATTAAGGGGGAAAAGCAGGATTGTGGCAAGAGTAGAGCGATCCCCAGAATCTGAGGAAAGGAAACAAGGCCAGGCCTTCTGCATGTGGATTGGAACTTGGGACAGTCTGTGTCTCTCTGTCGCTCGGTCCCGGTCTCTCTCTGTGTCCCCTGTTCCAGGTCCCCTGTCTGATGTCACCTCTCCTCCCTGCCCCCCCACCTCCCCTCCAAGTCTGTTGGTACCTCCTGTCCTGTCTGTCATTCTATTTGTCAGCCCACCTGCCTTCCATCTCCGTTCCCCTGACTTGGTCCCCCATCCCCTGCCTCCTGGTCCCATGTCCCCACTTCAGTGCCATTTTGGTCCCCCTTACATCTTGTCTTCCTCCGCTTCAGGTGTGGTCACCTCTCAGTGCCATCTCTGTCTCTCCCTAAGGACTTGCTCCATTTTTCTCTGTCCCCTCAGACCAGCTTGCTCTGCAGCTCATGCGTGATCCACATGACCGCCCCAGCCTCTCTCTGCTTCGGTCACCCCCACAGACTAATTCTGTCCCTCATCCCAATTTCCACTTCCCCAGGGAGCCCTCTGATCCGCCTACTGCAGTTTTCTCACCAGGCTGCATGCGTGTTGCAGCCACACTTTGGAATTGGGTGCCCGTGGCCAGGTGACCGGCCCTGATCTAGTCCTGAGGCCAGGGTCCTGGGGGCCTCAGGAGGTCTGGGTTAGCCAAACTTGTGTGTGTCGTCTCATTCAGGGCTCACAACAACCCTGTGGGGTAGGCGGTATCCTCATAGGGATGCGGGAACTCAGGCTTAGCGCCCTTAAAGCCATTTGCCCAGGGACCCACGGCAAGGAGTTGGTCCAGCTAGGAGCCAGCCTCCGAAGGCCATCCTCACCATCTTCCTTCTCATTCTGAGCTTTTCTGAAGGTGATCACTGCATTCCTAATATGCCAAAATGCTCTACTGCTGAGTAGACCCATCTCTCTTCTGCACGTGTTTGGAAAAAGATGAGAGCATATTAAGGCACCTGGGCTGTCAGTCTGGGCTTGATCTCAGTAGGATTTTATGAAAACCTCGCACGAGGTATCTACTAACAGCTCCGCTTGGGGCCTGAGGAGGATTTCCTTGATCTAGGTCAAGTCCTTGTGGAAGCACCAAGGTAAGGTTTAAACACGGCTAGCCGGTTTTTGGGATTTCTAAAGGCCCCTCCATCCCTTTGAGAGAAAATGTGGAGCTCTGGCATAAATCAAATTTGGACTAATCAGTGGTGACTGACTCGTGTTTCCATAACCCCCGGCGTCCGTAAAGACTTTGCGTGGACATAGAATTGTAGGCGTCTCTGGGAGGGAGGTGATCGTTTCTGCCCTCGCCTCCTTGTGAACAGAGGTTGTAAATCTTCCTCGCCTTCCGTGCAATCGGCCGTGATGAAGTCTGGGAACCAAGCAGTGCAGGCTGGAGGAAGGCTCAGTGGCAAGTGCCCTTCCATTTCCACTCCCTCCTCCCCGTTCTGTGACCTCCTGCCACGGGCCTCGGAGGCATCCGTAAGCTTTGCACAAGCCGCTAATCCACCGCAGTTCATTCCAGCTCCATCTGGCAGCTGCTCCCTGTCACACCCAAGGCCAGGCGGGGAGTGGCCTGGGACCCTGTGGGCAGCCAGCGGGGATGTCTGTGTAACTGAGACCCACATGCCCTTGGGACTCAGTGCTCTCTCCTGTATGTTGGCTTTTAAAGGAAGAGGGGTGGGGAAGGATGCCCCAGCTGGAGACCTTTACTTGCTGAACAGCTTTTTCCTGGCACTTATGCTATTTTTTCTTAATCAGGTACGTGATTTGGGTTTGTGAAAAGCTTCGAGTGGCTTCTCCTTTTAGATCATTTAATCCCATGATGCAAATGGCACCTCGGCTTGAGTCTGGAATCACACTTCACACTTGGCCAGGGCCCACGATTGATTCACTGACTGGCCAGCTGCCTGCAGTTGGCCCCAGGGCACTTGACTCGGAGATGCCCTGAGAGCAGCAGCCCCAGCAGGACGGCTCAGGGAGGAACGCAGGGTAGGGATGTGGGCACTGGACCCACCCTCCGGGGGGACTGAGATTGTTTAGGAAGTGGGGTGGGGGGCAGGCAGCAAAACCAAACAAACAGAAGGATCCCATTTAAAAAGTGAATATGTGCTCTGAGTCCATTTATGTAAAATTGCATGACGGTGGGCGGGGCAGGGGCAGGGAAGAGAAAGACATTGAGATTAGATGAATAAAGAAACTGAGAATAGGGGCTGGCCCTGTGACCAAGTGGTTAAGTTCACTTGCTCTGACTTGGTGGCTCAGGGTTCCCCAGTTTGGATCCTGGGGGCGAACCTACACACTGCTCATCAAGCCAGGCTGTGGCGGCATCCCACATAGAAGAACTAGAAGGACTAATAACTAGGAGATACAACTGTATACTGGGGCTTTGGGGAGAAGAAAAGAGAGAGAAAAAAAAGAGGAAGATTGGAAACAGATATTAGGTCAGGGCCAATCTGCCTCACCAAAACAAAAACAAAAACATACATTTAAAAAATAAAAAAGAAAGTGGGAACAAATACATCTCTCCCTCTAACGTAACTGTGAGATAATATGCTGTCAGATGAAAGAAAAGAACATTGCACTTATGCTTATGGGATGGTCCTGCCTGGTAGAAAAGAAATCAGCCCCAAAACCCCCCTGGTGTGTATGTATGCTTTGTCAGTGCATCTGAGCAAGGGGACAGGTCGGAAAGCGCACACAGCAGTCCAACCCAGGAGGACTTGGGGGAGGGGGGAAAATGACTATACCTTCTTCTTCATGCATTTTATATTCATAGTAACTTATTTAAAACCAGCACGTGTTATTTTTAGAATTTAAAAAATTAAAGTAAGATTAAAAACGCAAGAGATTTTTCTAGGGAGAGAAAAGGAAGAAAAATTAAATTGACACTGGGGTAGGTTATTTTAAGTTTTGTGTTTAATACGTTGTCTATGTAAATGGTACAAAAGGCTCTATGGGTAAGAGAAGGTCTTCTCTCCTGTCCGCCATCCATTTCGTCTCCTGGAGGGGGATTCCTGGGTGTCCTGGCAGCATTGCTCTATGTTTTACAAATATACGTTTGAATGTATAAATAGGGGAAGAGAGAGTTCCCCTGGAAAAAAACGATAGCATAATATAAACACTGCTTTGTGTCTTTTTTCTTTTAAGTTAAAAATATCTACTGGACATGTTGATCCACATAGAGCTGCCTGGTTCTTTTTCTGTTGGCCGTATGATATTCCATTGTGTAAGCTGGCTTCTAGCAATGGGGATTGGAGTTGTTTTCGGTCTTTGACCTTAGAAACAATAGTGAAGTAAATACTTGCCTTTGACATTTGTAGGTTTTTCCATAGAATAAATATCTTGGAGTGGCGTTGCCAAATTTCTCTCCAAAGTGCAGGAACAAATTTACTCCTCCTTCAGAAATGGATGCAAGAGCCAGCTCTCCTTTACAGAGCAGGTGCTGGCGGGGAGGTGGAATAGAGCACAGCAGTGGCGATGCGGCTTGTTGAGGAGGCCATAGCAAAGTCCATGCCTTTTTGATCGCTCTTCTCATAGGCACTTCTCTTTCCAGAAGTTATTTTTGTTGAAACCTTAGGTTTCAGATTAATAAGCATGTGAGTAAGAAATAAACATTCATTGGGCTGCTCTTGTGGGCCAGCTGTAGGCATAGATCAATTGCAAATATCATCATTTAATTCTTTTTTTAAAGATTGGCACCTGAGCTAACAACTGTTGCCAATCTTCCTTTTTTTTTTTTCTCTTTCCTAAAGCCCCCCAGTACATAGTTGTATATTTTAGTTGTGAGTGCCTCTGGTTGCGCTGTTTGGGACACCCCCTCTGCGTGGCCTGATGAGCGGTGCTGTGTCTGCACCCAGGATCCAAACTCGCGAAACCCTGGGCTGCCAGAGTGAAGCACACGAACTTAACCACTTGGCCATGGGGCTGGCCCCAACATTTAATTCTTGCAGCACTCCTCAGAGGTATATATTTGGCATTTATTATCCACAGTTCACAGATGAGAAAAAAAAGAGGCTCAGAGAGGCTATGTAACTTCCCTAAGGTCACATAGTGGATAAGTGGCAGGGCCAGCTTTCAGACTTGGTCAGAAAGTTTGATCCTTCTCTCTCTTTCAGAAAATTAGAAGTCTCTGTAGCTCTTGCATTGTGGCAAATCTGGGGATGCATTGAGCAATGAGTTACAGGAGACTGATGTCACCTAGCATTGGCCTATGAGTGTGACATTGCTTGTGCCTCCAAAGTCTCTTATAATATGTTTGTGGGATGTAAAGAGAAGGTTTGCTGTTGGATTATATGGATTGTCCTTAACCCACAAAGGGCTGTGTTCCAAATTTTTTTTTTTTTTCTACTAATTCTAAAGAAGACACAGGCCTGAAGCAATGATGCTCTGAATGCTGATTTGGCTTCCAGGCCAAACCACAAAGCCCACATAACCTACAGTGTTCTGAAAAGAGTACTGGTGGCCATCATGTCTGGGCGCTCTCAGCCCATAGTGGAATGCATAGATAAGGGTGTATGGCTGGATGAAGGCTGGAGCCACTGCGGGGAAGAAGATAGGAGAGGCAAGAGTGCCCACATCTGTGAGCTGGGAACAGGGTTCAGGAGTGTGGCTGCAGCAGGGCTGGGGGCTGGGACCAAGGATACAGGGCTATAGAGGCCTTGCTTAGGCGGAATTGTTAAGAGCATCGTTGCTAAGACTGATGGGGCCATTTATTATTTTTGAGTCAAATGTTTATAGGTTGTCAGCTGCCTCTAATTTTTGTTTCAAATGGCCTTATTTGACTAATGACCTCTGATGCAAATGGGCTTCAGTTAAAAAGCTTGGATATAATTTGGTGTAATTTCTCAGCTCAAGAAATAAGGAGATTTTTCCTCCCATAAAAACCAGGGTAAATTTCCTCATAACTGATAGAGATTATGATGGTAGCTATTCCCTTTTCTGTTCATTTTATCAAAATTGGTGTTGTTTCCAGTCTAGGTGGAGAGAAAATGGCATTCTTTGGAGCTAATTCTGTGATTTGGCCACCAAATAACTCTGTGCTTCAAGACTGAAAGGAGTGTGTCCTCATCTCTTCTTACCTTTAGCCTTGTCTTCTCCTGGAGGTCTGGTGGGATAATGTTGGGTGAACTAAAACTTATGTCTCACTTCTAAGTTATAATATTCTTAACCTTGAGATAGGCAGAGAGTAATTCTCTGTGGTGGAAGAGGAAGAGGGGAATGAAGCCAGGGTACACATCTCTAGTTGATGAGAAGTCGGTGGGAGTGTGTTTCTCTTGACTTGTGTTACCATACGTGTCAGTTCTTGCGTGTCTGGTCCTTCAGCAGCAGTCCTTGGTGTGTTTCCATATCATTGCTACTCCTTGAAAGTTTATAACCGGGGCTGGCCCCGTGGCCGAGTGGTTAAGTTCATGCGCTCTGCTGCAGGCGGCCCAGTGTTTCGTTGGTTCGAATCCTGGGTGCGGACACGGCACTGCTCATCAAGCCATGCTGAGGCAGCATCCCACATGCCATAACTAGAAGGACCCACAACGAAGAATATACAACTATGTACTAGGGGGCTTTGGGGAGGGAAAGAAAAAAGGAAAAAAAATTTAAAACAAAAGCAAAAAGTTTAAAAAAGAAAAAAAAAAAAAGAAAGTTTATAACCATCAGTTGTCTTTGACTACTTTGACCTACTAATTTAATAGCCATTGGTAGGTAGTGTCACCTACCAATTATTATTAGGTATTAGATAGTATCCACCACTATTACTATGAGAACTTTCTACATGATTGAGTATAGCTTCAGCTTGAGTTTCATTTCTAATAGAATATACTTTTCCTTTTACAGATATCACAGTGAGGCACAAATGAAATAATCATAAATATAAGCTGGAAAAGGAATCTCAGCAAAAAGATAGATGCTTCTACGGCATTTCCGCTTTCTATGGATTTGCTCAATGAGATTCCCTGATTTTTTAGCTTGAAACTCATGGGATGTGGTAAATGAAATTTGTTCTTCCCGAGATCTGTCAAGCATTTCATTTTCTTGGGGAGGGTGGTGATGTTGTAACACCAATGGGTGTTTCTTAGTTCAGGTTTTTGGTTAACTATAGGGTTTTGTTTTTAATTGATATATAATTGAGATACAGTTGAGGTATAATTGGCATACAGTAAAATGTGCAATTTAAAAGTGTACAATTTAATAAGTTGTAACTTATGTAATACCCATAAAACCATCACCACAGTCAAGATAATGAACAAATCCATCTCCCTCAGGAGTTTCTTCTTATTCATACCTGTCCCTTCCTGTCCCCCACCTCCCACCCCAGGCAGCCACTGATCTGCTTTCTGTCACTATAAATTATTCTGCATTTTCATTGGAATCATACAATGGAATCATACAGTATGTACTCTTTTTTGGTCTGACTTCATTTACTCAGCATGGTTATTTTCAGATTCATCTATGTTGTATATACCCATGGTTCATTCCTCTTTTATTGCTGAGTAGTATTCCATTGTATGGATATACCACAATTTGTTACCTGCTCACCTTTTAGTGGACATGTGGGTTGCTTCTAGTTTTTGGCTACGTCACACAAAGCTGCTGTGAACATTCATAAGTCTTTGCATGGATTTACGCTTTCTTTTTGGGGGGGTAAATTTCTAGGACTAAATAGCTGGATCACATGGTAGATGTATGTTTCAACTTCTCAGGAAATGCCACCAGTGGTGTATGAGAGTTCCAGTTCCTCCACATCCTCACTAACACTTGGTATGGTCAACCTTTTTCATTTAGACAGCCTAACAGGTGTGAAGTGATGTCTCATTTTGATTTTGTTTGCATTTCCCTAATGCCTGATGACATTGAGCATCTTTTCGTGTGCTTATTTACCTTCTTTGCTGAAATGTCTGTCCAGACTTTTGCCCATTTTTTAAATTGGGTTGTTTATTTTCTTCTTATTGAATTTTGGGAGTTCTTTATATATTCTGGATACAAGTCCTTTATCAGATATATGCCTTGCAAATATTTCCTCCCAGTTTGTGTCTTGTCTTTTCATTCAGTGTCTTTGGAAAAGCATAAATTTTTAACTTTGATGAAGGGCTTACCATTTAGAAAGAAACTATTTTATTCACAGTATCAAAGGTACTTCAAAATTTTTATCCATACTTCCACTTTCAGCTAAAATAGAGTACCAGACACTGTATTTCCTCTTGCACCTGAAAAAAAAAAGACAAGGAAAATATACAAAATAATGATTTTTTCAAGACCCTGTGCATCAGGCAACAATGATCCTGGGCTATAGGAAATGAATGAGGTGAGCCCCATAATTGCCCCAGCTTAGTGCCGTGAGAGTCCAGGCTGTGGTGCAGAGAGGGGAAACTGAGGCAGAGCCCAGCAGACGCTCTGAATTAAGGAGACCAGGGTGACGAGAGTTTGCAGGACTGAGGACTGGAAAGGAGAGAGAACTGCAGAGGGCTCCCTGGGCAGCC
Organism: Equus asinus; assembly: GCF_041296235.1. NCBI lineage: Eukaryota > Metazoa > Chordata > Mammalia > Perissodactyla > Equidae > Equus > Equus asinus. The sequence continues at coordinate 14,815,194 of NC_091816.1, forward strand.
GAGCGGGGTGCTGATCAGCTCGTGAGTGGGAGCCGACTATCTGAGACGGGAAAAGAAGGACAGGGGCTAAGCTCTTGTTTCAGCTGTGCTCTCCTCCTACCCCACACCCAGCACTGAAGAATTTATGGTACCTCCACTTCCCCCACCTCCACCACTCTCAAAATAAGCCGTTTTCAGCTACAGTTCAGAAAATAGCATTTTTAGCTACACTTAGGGGTTTCCCTAAGGAGTCTTGGAGTCACGTAATCCTCAAAGTTTCGAAAACATTTCAAGATGTTGGCTTTAGAACCTCCCCAAATGGATCTTGACTTTGGTGTACTTTCTCTCTAGTTTGTAAAAGATGCAAAAATCAAGTAAGACAGAAAAGCAGGTGGCTTCCTGGAGCACTTCCGGCTTTTGTGCCTGGCCTGGGGTGTGGAGGAGGCAGCGCTGTGCAGGGAAGTTTGGAAACCTACCCTAGCTGGACATGTGTCCCCTTTGGAAGAAGAGAGTGTAGACTTCGGCCCTAATGGCCTGCCTGCTCCACACCAGTGTAAGATTTGGAACCCCAGACTTGAGGAAACTTAAACGGCTGCCTCGTATATGCCCTTAATTTACGGATTCATCAGTTCATTGATTCAGTTATTCACCATATATCTAGGGCGTGCTGTGTGCCAGGCATTGTGCTGGATGCTTGGGATCCAACAGTGAATAGGGGAAATCCCCATGTTTGTGGAGCTGACGTTCTAGTAGAGGCGACACACCATGAACCCATATATGTCAGACAGACATAAGTATGAAGAGCAGTAGAGCAGGCAGGGGGATGTGGAATGACCGGGAGGTGAGGATGCCGTGTTGTACAAGGTGGTCAGGGAAGTTTTGTTTGAGGCGGTGATGGCTGAGCAGAGACCTGAGTGAAATGTGTATGGGGGACGGTGGTGGGGCTGGGAGGCTGAGTGGTTAGGACAGGGTCCTGGAGTAGGAGTGTGCTCTGCAAGGAGGCCAGTGAGGCTCGAGCAGAATGAGGGAGTGCTGAGGGGTAGGAGGTCGATGGGAACAGATCACATAGGGCCCCTAGACCCTTGTGAGGACTTAGGGTTTTGTTCTGAGTGACAAAGGAGGCCATGGAGGTTGCTGAGCAGAGGAGTAACATGATCTGATCTGCATTCTAAAACAATCCATCTGGCTTCCGGGGGAGACAGACTGGAAGGGCAAGGAGACCAGCTAGGTACCACCGCGGACGTCCAGGTTCATGGTGGCTGGACTGGGGAGCTGGTGAAGCGGTCAGATGCTGGATGGGTTTGAAAGTAGAGGAAAAGAAGGTGCTGATGCATTCAGTGTGCAGCGTGCGAGAAAAAGCAAGGGAAAAATCACTCTGTTTTTTGTCCAAAGTAACTGGAAGAACAGAGTGGAAATTTATGCATACAGGGGAGCCTGGGAAAGGAGTAACTTTCAGGAGGTGGGACTAGTGGGAATCAAGAGTTTGATTTTGGACAATCAGTATCCAAGTAGTAATGGTAGTTGGATCTTGGTCTGATATTCAAGCAAGAGCTCAGGACTGGAGGTAAACTGAGGCCATGGCAAGGCAAGTGGCCCAGTTGAGTGGGGCTTTCCCTGTAGACCGAGCTGCCCCCAGAAGTGGCTTCTCCATGGCGCTGCCCTCTCCTCTGACAATGCCAGTCCTCTTTGGCGATCCTATACTGGCTTTAATGCTGTTCTGATTACGGTCTTTTCTTTGTCTGCATTGGGGCTCCATTTTGGAAGCCAGCTGCATCTGCCTGCAGGAGGAGGGGCAATGAAATATAGAGAATTCCTTCTTGTCCTCAGTTACAACTTTTTAAGACGTTGGCATGGCTATGGAGTGCTTGGTTTCGATGGTTCGTGCAATTTAAGGTTTTTCAGGTCATCATAGATGCTTTTTGTTTGTTTAGAGTGGCCTCAAGTCCAGGCTGGACCTTCTGGAAATGGAACTTGGGGAGGGGAAGTAGATAAAGGAAAGCTCATGTTGGGAGAGGATCCGAGCTGGAAAGAGTTCCCCTGTAGTGTTTGTTTATGCATGTGGGAGATATTATTCGTGTGCAAAATAAGGAAGTGGAACCGGCTCAAGGTTCCTTCCAGCCGGAAGGCTCCGTGGGTCTGACTCTAAGTCTGTGGGATTTCTCTGTCTCCCAGGCCCCTGCAGGGGCTCCTCGGTTCCCCCCACCCCGTCCCAACCCACATTCACTCCTCTGCCTTTCTCCCTTGCTCAGAGAAGAACGAATTTGCAGAAATCCTTGTCATCTTCCTTGTTAGGAGAGGAGAAGCAAATATCTGGTTTCTGATCATTCTTAAGGACTTCAAAGGGCTCCCTCTGTACTTCACAACCAGGTAGATTTTGACAAGGCTGCTGGGCCAGTGTTTCAAATTTCTGTTCAGGTCATAAAAGTCCCTCCCATTTTCAGTTGAAAGGAAAACGAATGTGGGAGGGAGACAGTTCTAGTCGGAATGCTTTTATGCTGTCTGCCTCAACTTCTCTGAACCTGGAACCGTTTCCAGTAAGAAGTAGGTGACAGGCTATCCAAATAAAGAGGAACCTTTTGAAAGCACTTCAGTCCGGCTGGCGGCCGGCCGTGTGGGCTTTTTATAATCCTGACTTGCTCTGGGAGGGAGGGAAGGCCCGTGGCTCTGCTCCCCTGGCCTCCTCCCCCAGCACACTTTGATCTGTGAAGCATGTCTAATCCTCTGCCAAGTCTGCTGGAACTGGATCCAGAGCAGGAAAAAGGGAAATATTTTTCCTTTCTTGGGTCGATTTGTATTTATATAAACCCTTAGCCGTGAAAATGGAGCCAAGTGGCAGGCGCACGTGTCTGAGGAGAGGCGAGCTGGAAGGAGTGAATGGCGGGAAGAGACTGGGCGGGCTGGCCCTGTGACTTGGGTCAGACGGTGTCAGTGAGGAGAGGGTGGTGTAAGTCCTCACGTGCATTTTCTGAAGGACGTGCTTATACAGAAGGCCATTATGGAGCAGCTTAGGCTGAGCGAGCAGCCGATCAATTAACTGCAGAGAGATGGAGGGCTGAATGTGAATGATTGATTCGTTCACTTCTTTTGTCGTTGCTAAGAGAACAGTGTTGTAGAAGGTCTTGGGGCTGTCCTCTGTCACCTCAACCTTGGAAGCGTTGCCTTCTCAGTGTGTCCCATCATTGGTTTACTTGCATGAATTTGTCTACACATTTTTGGACCCATCCACCCCACTTCTCCTGGGTAGTGAGTTTTTAAAGTGTGCTTGCCATCAATATGAATGCTTTCTTCTCATAAAACCACCATATTTAAGCTTCAAGTGGTCCTCGTGGTTCTATGTTTCTAGGATAAAGGGTCGTTCACTTTTAGACATTCTAGAGAAATCTCATACAGAATCTAAAGACTGGATCGCTTGTTCTTGTGTTATCGCAACATGAATATTACCTGGGCTCATCTGGGACTGATGAAGATGCTGAGGACAGCAAGTGTAAAGAACTTTGATGTAGAACAATCTTTTATTTTGCTATTGTTTGCTCTTTTAGAACCCAAAGCAAAGCCCTTCCCAGTAGGCGCCTCAGCTTCCTGCAACCTCCCTGGAGTAATTTCGCCTCCCTTTTAATAAATATCACATGAGCCAGGTTCACCTGCTGTCCCGGGATGTTTATTCCGGCCCCCAGGAATATTTATTTTGTGTCTATTGGGGCCTTACACTTCAAAGTGGAATCTTCCTGAAGTTTCTACCTGGCATCTCGTCCCAGTGCTGTGATGAACACTCGGGAAGGAAATGCCTCTGGACTCTGGAGATTCCGAGGCCCTGAGGCTTTTCAGCAGGTGGAAGAGTCTCTGAAGAACAGCAGCCCCGAGGGGAGGGGATGGGGCTGTGGGTCACAGCAGGTGCTGGAGACAGGAGGCTGTAGGCAAGGGAATTTCAGTAGCCAAGCGTGAGGGAAGGGGTCGGAAAGAATGGCACAGAGGATTGGATGTGTGTGAATAAAAAAACAAAAAAGAAAAGACGTTTAAAGGGAAGTATTAGCTTGTAATTCGAGGAAAGTGACAAAACTCAAGTGGAGATTTGAAAAGGAATTGTTAGCGTTTTTTTTTCTTCCTTTGGTTGAACTTTTGCCCAGTGCTTTGGAGGGAAGCTGAGGTCATGACATTTTTGATGTGGAAGAGACCTGAGTGATTAGCCATCAGGGAGGGGTCCCCTGGGCCAAATGAGCTCTTCTTGCCATAGCGTACCTAAGATACTCAGTCACCCCCTTCTGTCCCTCGAACCAACAAACAGAAGCTTTATTTAATTATAAGCAAACATTACCATTAGGACAATCATCTTCTGTCAAGAATTGGGCTAAACGAGGAAAAGCCCAGCTTGTTTGCTCCAGATGGAGCACCTGCCATAAAAGAAAAAATCTAAGGTGTCAGTCGCATGTGTCCGGTGTGGGGCCGGCCTGGCATCCGTTGCATTAATCGTCAGGAGAGTCGGAGCGCCTCACAGGTTAGGATCGTTGTGTGAGTCACAGAAGGATCCACAGTGCGACCTTTTTTTTTTCTTCTGCCTGTAACTGTCCCCACCATGGAGGATGTTGGGAAGAAGTTGAAGTGTTGACATGTGATCTGTTGAGTGCAGCCTGATGACCAGGCCAGGAAAACTCTCTGACAGTAGGTCCTGAGCTGCGCCCCTCGTTCAAGGACATCTCTAAGTACGCCAGTTGGCCTGCTTCTGTTTGGCTTGTAGATTGTCCTCTCTCACTGATAAGACTTTACACACAGTCCCCAAAGCTTCAAGGCACAGAAGGACATTTCTCAGTGTTCTTTTAAAAAAGAAGTCCCAGCATTCGGAATCAAAACTGGACTTGGGAATTCAACAAATGGCTGGAGACGAAGATGTCTTTACCTTTTTAAACTGCCTAGAACCCAGTGGATTCCTACATCTTGAACAACTGCAGGGCTCTCTGGTGAGAATGAAGACACAATTCTGGAAGAGGTGTGCGATTTCTGATGGTGTAAGTTTCGCAGCCGCCTTTGGAGTTCACACCTTAGGATGTGGCCAATTATTAAGTGGCCCCATCCGTTTGACTCGTTTCGGAGAGAAACTAGTTGAGCCCAAAGCCAACTCTGCTTACAGGACGATGGCAGCATCCCTGAAGTTCGGGGACCGCTCTCTGAATCCCAGAACTCCCTAGGAGTATATGTGGCCAAGCGCTGGATGAGACCTGTGGGCACCGCAGCTGACCTCCATAGGCCCAGCAGGGAGCTTCCTACTGCATCCGCGGGTACCCCATCCAGCTTCCTAGTAAGTTCAACAGCATGCTCCCCATGCCTCCAACTGCTTCCCGGGGAATTTTGTTGGCCCCCAGAGGACGGTTCCCTGGTAGCTTTGGCCAGCTGACCACGGACTGGTGTGGCCCGGGGCAGCCTAGCAAGCCTCTCCACCATCCAGGGGGCTGCACCATACCCTATCCAACGAGGTCTGATCTCAGCCTTGGGGAGGCTCCCCCCATGTCCAAGGGGTTCTTCCGTAGATAATGTCCTTCAGCCTTAGGGTGTTCTTTAGACTTCTCTTTCCTCTTAGTGGTAAATTCCCTGTAAAAAGTTAATTATTATTTATATTCAACCTTAGTCTATGGCTCTGTCTCCTGCCTAGACCCTGACTGATCTGTAAATCTTAGCCAGGACTGGAACTAAAGCTGTCTGACTCCAGAGCCCGACTGTTATTGTTTCTCTATGACTAGCAGTTTCATATCCATTAAACTGATTTGTGCGATTCAAGTGTTTTAGATTGTTTTTATATTTTTGATAAAAATCTATTTTAAATAGAAAGCAAATGTTATTTCACCATTGTTATTTTCTTTTAATGGCGATGTCTGCCACGCAAATGGCTTTCTTATTATTTAACCCAATGTGGAGGGGACTTGGACACTCCCGATTATCTTTTCAAAATAGCAGTTCATGGGGCCGGCCCAGTGGTGCAGTGGTTAGGTTCCTGCACTCTCCTTCTGTGGCCCAGGGTTTGCAGGTTCGGATCCTGGGCATGGACCTAGCCCTGCTCATCCAGTGACACTGTGGCGGCATCCCACAAAAATAGAGGAAGATTGGCACAGATATTAGCTCAGCGACAATCCTCCTCAAGCAAAAAGAGGAAGATTCACAACAGATGTTAGCTCAGGGCCAATCTTCCTCACCAAAACAAACAAACAAACAAAACAGTTCATTGCATTGCCCTTCAGGGGATTTGTCCAGGACGAATTTCTGTCCTTTGTCTTCTGAGCCTTGTGCTCTTTCATTCATTCTCCCATTCCTTCTCTTGCTCACTCCTCCTTCTACCCACTCATTCATTTTGGTGGTTGAGACATGGAGCCTTAGAGCTGGAGAAAACTCAGATGATCAAGTCCACTTCCCTCATTGTTTTTCTCAGATGTGGTATAACCAGCTCATAGGTAGAGTACAAGTGACAAGACACAACTTCTCCTTTTTTTTTTTTGAGGAAGATTAGCCCTAAGGTGACATCTGCCACCAATCCTCCTCTTTTTGCTGAGGAAGACTGGCCCTGAGCTAAAATCCATGCCCATCTTCTCTACTTTATATGTGGGACGCCTACCACAGCATGGCTTGACAAGCAGTACACAGGTCAGCACCCAGGATCTGAACGGTTGAACCCCGGGCTGCCAAAGTGGAACATGTGAACTTAACCGCTGCACCACCAGGCTGGCCCCAACACAACTTTTTGAAAAGTCGTCTCTGGCTTTGCTCTCCACTTCTTCACCTCCCACCCTTTATTCAGGCCTCTTCAGTCACACATCCATCCCCACCCTTCTGCTAAGGCTGCTTTTATCGACGCCTCCCGTAACCTCCAAACCCGGTGGCCCCTTCTCTTGTTATTTTGGTGTTATTTTGGTCGTCCACTCAACAGAATTTGGCACAGCTATCCCTCCCTTTTCTTTTTTTTCTTTTGAGGAAGATTAGCCCTGAGCTAACACCTGCTGCCAATTCTCCTCTTTTTGCTGAGGAAGGCTGGCCCTGAGCTAACATCCGTGCCCATCTTCCTCTACTTTCTATGTGGGACACCTGCCACAGCATGGCTTGCCAAGTGGTGCCGTGTCCGCACCCGGGATCTGAACCGGCGAACCCTGGGCTGCTGAAGCGGAACGTGCGCACTTAACTGCTGCCGCCACCGGGCCAGCCCCTACCCCTCCCTTTTCTTGAGGGAGTTTGTCTGGCTTTGTGAAGCCCAGTTCTTGTTCTTCTCCCTTCTCGCACCTCCTGGCTGGCCTTTCCTCTTCTCTTCGCCCTCTGAATTTGGAGCACCCTGGGGCTTTGTCTCTGTTCCTGTCTCTTCTTTATCTACTCACTTTCCTGGGTGACATCATCCGCTTTTATGTTTACTGATTACTCCCAAATCTCTCCCTCCAGCCTTAATCTTTCCAGCAAAGCCAGAATTGTATATGTCATTGCTCACTTAATATCTATCACCATGTTTAACAGTCAAATCCAGCTTGGCCAGAACGGAACTGTGAATTTCTCCCCTTTGCATAAACTTCCTTCTCTCTTAGTCTTGCAAGTAGTACCACATCCACCAGTTTCTCAAACCAAAGGTTTGCAATGATCCTTGGTTCTTCTCTGCCTCTTACCTCCACATCCAGTGCATTGGCAAGTCCTGTCGCCTGTCTGCAAAACATACCCCAGTCTCTGCGTCTCCACCAGCACCGCCCCAGACCAGTCCTCCACTGTCTCTTGCGGGGTTTCCTGCATGAGCCTCCTGATGGTCTTCGTCTTGCCACCCGACGCAGCAGCCAGATCCGATGTCATTACTCTGTTTAAAGCATTGCATGTGGCTCCTTGCCACTTACAATGAAAACCACATGTTCTCCCTGGCCTGCCAAGTCCTCGCCATCTGGCCCTCACTGCCTCGCTTCCTCCTCTCGCCCCGTTTCCCCTTAACCCCATGATCCAGACATGCTGGGCTCTTCTCTGGGCAGCCAGACTCTTCAGGACTTTGCATTAGTGGTTCCCTCTGCCTGGAATGTTCTTCCTATGGCTCACTTCTTATCCTTCAGATTTTGGCTTAAATGTCACCTCCTCAGCGAGGTGTCCTGGACAACCCCGTGTAAGCAGCCACCCAGTCGCTCTCCATCACATCAGCCTGTTTTAATTATCTGGCTAACAAGTTTTTATTAGTTATGTAGTTGTTGCTTATTAGTCTTCCTTCTAAACTATAAGCTCCATGAACTCAGGGATGGTTAAATGCTTTATTCCCTGCGTCCTCCCTGAGTCTGCAGCTGGGGATTGGGTTGCATCCGTTGAATGACTGAGTGAACTCAGTGGCAGGGCCAGGCCCAGGACCTAGGAGTTTCCTCTTTCATTTCTCATCTAATTTATACCAGGATGTCTTGTACCAGCAAAGTAATTCCTGGCCCCCAGTTATTGACGTCTTCTGTTTACTTAAACGTTATGGTAACATTTCTAAAATCAATTCCCAAAACTGCATTACCCTTAATCATTTTCATTTCAAATTTACGTTTAAACTTCACCTTTAGTTTAAATATGATAGGAAATACCTTTAAAAGACATTTTATGACCTACATCCTTTGGTTTTTAAATTTAATTTTAAAATTTTATGTTTATTCCCACTGGCTATTATAAAATGGCACTTTAAGACAACTTTCATAGGTTGGGAAGGACATATTTCCATAGTTATGCTTAATTTTCACTTCTGTGAGAAAGATGACGCCAGAGACGGGCACAGTCCTGGGTTGGAGACAGAAGGCCCAGCTCTGTTTCTGCTCTTCGCCCAGACTTGGTGCATGACTTCCTGCATGCCTTTTCTCTTCTGAAAACAGTTATAATTCATAATCAAAGGGCCGAGACCAAAGTCACATCACAAAATGGATTTTTTTTTGTTTTATCATCAGGACTACCAAAAAGTACAATCTAGTCTATTCACTTTATTTCCTCTGAGCAGCAGCTGGGCAGGAGCCGCCAGCCATGGTCCTGAGGGCGGCACAGTGGTGGGATGCTGTGCAGGCGTGGGGTCCCTCCCCTGAAACGGGAAGAAGCCATGCAATCTGCAAATGGTGGGTTATGTTGGAACCAACAGAGTTGAGAGAACTCTTCTGCTGCCTTTTTTCACACTCCAAGTACACGCAGTGGCGTGATCTTAAATTGAACATTTTAACATTCAGTGTTTACTTCCACTGTGTATATACTGTCTGAGTTTTATTTAAGACAGGATCTCATTTTATCTCTCTCTGGCTTTTTCGTCTTCCATGTGAGAGTGACCATGGAGTTCTCCAATCTTTGATGCCTCTGATAGCTTGAGGGGGCTTGCAAAGTGGGGAACCTTCTCGCTCATTGGTTTCAGATGATGTTTTCTTTGCTCTGAGAAGATGTGGGAAGCATGCATTTGTGCGTCTCATTGCAGCTACATCCAGAGCCACTCTTAATGAAAAGACACCAGTGGACTTTGGCGAATGGGGAGGGGGTATGAATTTTAGAATATTAGAGCTAAGAGAGGTCTTAAAGACATCTAGGTAATTCCTTACTTAATAGAACGTATATAATTGTTTATTTTAAAATTGTTTTAATTTCTAAACCACTTTTGCTGTTTTGAGAGATATTCATACCTTAGATCTTTATCCCAGCTCAGGAAGTGGGTTTTATTTGCACTGAAAGGAAATATTTGGGGCTTTTAATATTGTGGTTTGGGTCATCAGGCTGATAAATTTTTAATATTTTATATAATGTGCCCAGTATTTGAGAATTCTGGTGGCCAGTCGAAGAAGATGAGCTCATTTCACTTATCTTCTGTGGTTTTGAAAAAATCGTAATAAACTTGGTGATCTGTCCTTCCACGGGGGAAAAAGAGTAGATAAGAATTTGCCAGCATTTTAGTGCCAGAAATCCCGAGCCAGAGTAATGAGGAGCAGATTTTCATAAGTTTAATGGGCACGAGGAGCCGGTGCTGTGGGCTAATACGGCTTCAGTAAATGCAGCGTTCTGCTCATCACGCCGATTTCTGCATCTTCAGAAAGACTGGTTGCAGTGTAAACTGCTCATGGAATGAAAATTCTCCAGCAAAAGGGAAAAGCACCAGCATTTAAAGCTGGCATCTCCCTTTGGTGTGAAACATACTTTAGTCGTTTTTTTTTATTATTATTGACTCAAATATAAAAATAAACAAACAAATAACCTCAGGACTATTTAATCTCGAATGATCGGTTTCACTCTAAAGTCACTTGTGTTCTTTATCAGTTTATGTTTCTAGTTAGAATGTGCTTTCAAGTTTACATTTCTATGTAGAAATGGCAGTTGCATAATATTTAAGACTACAGAGAATGCCGTCTTATGAATGTGCTGTAGTTTTTAATCATTTCCCCATTGTTGGACATTTCAGAGGGTACCAAGTTTCCACTGTTCTATAAATGGTGTTGCTATGAGCAATCATTATATAGTTTTTGTCAGAAAGAAAGGCCAACTTCCTTGAAGCAAGTTCCTAAAAATGGAAATACACCCGGTTACGTGTATATTTCTTCTTACTCTATTACTGACATATTTTCTGTAAATGTAATTTTTTCTTTTTTTTTTTTTTACAGCTCCCACCAACTTTGCGATTTATCTTTTTATTTGCTTTTGCTAGTGATGACAGATGTGTGATAAACCTCAATTGTTTTCATTTGAAGTTTTCAGATTTCTGGAGAGGTGGTGTTTGCATGTAGATGATTCATGGTCTATCCTTGTGTGCTGCTTTACCATAGAGAGGCCAGGTACTGATCATATATTCGTATCAATTCTTCATATATCTGGAAAAGTAAACTTTAAAAAAAAGTCTTATCACTACAGTAATAGTGTCAAGAACTTACTAGATGCCAGATAGGACGTTTAGCACTTTCCATACATTGTCTAATTTAATCATCACACGGTCCCTGCCACAGGACACTGTTACACGGCGGTTAAGAGCAGAGTCAGACAGCCCTGAGTCCAGATTCTGGCTCTGCCACTTCCTCCTCGTGACCGTTGATGAATTACATAACCCTTCTGAGCCTCACTTTCCTCTGTTATATAATGGGGATCGTAACTGTACCTACTTCATAGTGGGGTTGGCGTGAGGACTAAGTGAGATAACATGTTTCTAGTATATGCACATACTGACTACTCGATAAATGTTAGCTGCTACTGTGGTCATTTTTTCTTCTAGGGTTAATCTGTGTTTGTTTTTCAGTCTGACACATAGGACAGTGCGATGATAGGGTAGCGCACATGCACTGTTCTCCATTCTGATAATGAACGTGACTGGGTCTTTTGAGTCAGTGCTCCCTACTCATGGAGGTCTTTGCCAATCCTGCAAATCAGCGTTAGCCTGTCCTTCTCATTACTTCCCTAGCATCTCATGAGTTTCCTGGGCGCCGTCACAGGACTGTGGTTCCGCGTGTGCACTAGCCTTTCTCTCGGATGCGCAGATGCCCCACGTCAGAGGCCTTGCCTTAGACTCCTGTATCCACTGCATCTCCTACAGCTCCTCACACGCTCCAAAGTGTCCCTGATTAGATGCTTAACGAGTGACTGTACTTAAGTTTGAAGATCAAGTTTGTGCTAAATAAGTTTGAAATCACTAGTTTCTATTTTGGTAGATAGCACGTTTTGAACCACTCTTCGGATTTGTAATAAGAAAGTCTTTTTGAGGAAAAAGCTGTTTTTCTTAATCCAGCACCTGGGCACGTTTCTTAAATCCTGAGAATACTGGCACCACGCAGTAGCTTGCTGGAGTGCGTGGTGTCCCGGAGATTGTGAACTGTTGTGCTTGTCGCTCAATACTATAGCATCAAGCAAAGTTTTCGTATGCGTGAAAGTTCTCCGTGCCTTCAGCCTTTGTGCTCTGTTTCCATGGCTGGCAGTGTTGCTAGAGACAGGACCTAAACAAAACCAGTCACATGGTCCTGTAGGATACTGGGAGGGGGACCGTAAAGCTGTTGGTTTCATAGAAATTGATAATCAGTGCTTAATACTCTACTGCAGATTATTTCAAATTCTCTGGCAAACTGGTCTGCTCACCAAAACCTATAACATACCCATCAAGGAAGCCAGCTGTGCCAGGCTGATGCCGGGGATGGGTGCCTGGGATGGGTGTTGACTCTGCAGTTGTCCTGGCCGAAAGCCAAGGGGGAGCCGAGGCCTGTGTGAAATTCCAAGCAGGAGAAAGTTCTCAGAGGAAACCAGAGAAGCCCAGTAGACGTTCAAGCCTGGGGGGTAATCTTAGGACAGAAAGTAGAAACTGAAAATATCAGATGAGGAAGCAGGGGGTTGCTGTCCAGGATCAGGGGTGTTAACAGGCCTATGGGGTTCAGAACACTCTCTTGTTGCAGTTCCAGCCCTGTGGTACATGGTGGCTTGGTTGGTTTAAAGATGCCAGCTCTCTGTGGGACTTGGAGCAAATCTGCTAAACTCAGAGAGCTTCTGACTTATAAGGTGGTTTTGGACTGGATGATTTAAAAGGTTCATGAAGTCCAGCTCTAACATGCTATTCCTTTGCTTGTTTTATTACTTTGATAGCATTTAATGTTTACATTTTTAACTTGCGTTTCTATATTTTGAGGTCTTTTCCTAGCTGGTGTTGGCATGTAGTTCTGATACCCATGTGTTCACAATACAAGCTAATGATGCTAAATTAACTTTCGTGGTAATTCGGTGATTACAGTGGTTTCGTTAAGGAACTCATTACATTTAGATCAGATTGTGCAAAGCTATAGGAAAATGTTTAAACCAGGAAATAAATGTCTTTCCTAAAAGTAGGAATGTTTCAATGCTTAGTACATTGTTTAAAAATACTATTTTTAGATGGCTCCTCTAGGAAAGATGTGTTCTGACATAAGGAACTCGTGCTGGCCATGAGAACAGAGAGAGGGCAGGGTGGCGCTGGCTAAGTCAATGATGGGGCGGAAACCGAGGTACAGAAGTCATCATTGCTCTTAGAGATATAAGATCTGGTTGGAAAGAAATTCTATCCAGGGCGTGCAGAGTACACAGATTTCCTTTGGGTATCGTGGTAATCCATTAAGTTAATTAGCTGTTTTTACTAGACCCCATTACTCATAAGAGAGCATTGTGTTGGTTCTTTCAAATCCACACACCTACCTGCCCAGGAAGTCCTCTTGCTGGTATGAAGCTGGGCTGTTCACCTTGATAACCTCTCCAATCGGCTGCATTTCCAGATCGTTTACCCAGGGCTTTGTTGAAAGGCCGCTGCCGTCCGCCCGAATCCCATCTGCCCCGAATCCTCATTAGGAACACCCCCTCGGCAGCCCTTGCTCCGCCAGTCTCTGGGGACCCTGGCTCAATTTGCCGCGCCGTCTAGATAAATGTCTCTGGAGTCAGTCTGTGAAAAGGAAGGTGAGGAAAATAGTGGCAGATGCTGTCTTTGTCTGGAACGATGGCCTTCCTGCCATAACCGTGAGGACGCTCTCCATGGTGATGCAGATGGGAAATTAGGCAGGGCTAGGGGCCCTGAGCCAATTCTGCTGTTCTCCTGGCACATTTGTTCCCTGACTCCATTGTCTGTAGACCCTTCGCTTCCTCATACCTGCCCTTCTCCCCGCCTCCCCCATCCCTGAGCGCTGTATTTCTCTGTGAAGTGGTCCCATTCTTAAGGCAGATCTCATTAATGCATTTTTCTCTCTCCTCCTGCAGGGGAGTTGCTGAGTCAGCCCAGACCAGAAGGAGTGGCAGAGATCATTTGCCCCAAGAATGGCAGCGAGCGAGTGAATGTTGCCTTGGTCTACCCACCCACACCAACTGTGATCAGCCCCTGTTCCAAGTGAGTTCTGAACTGCCCTTAGACCCCCCTCCTGATCCTGCCTCGGTGGGTGTGATAACCAAAAGCCAAGTTAAGGTACCTCTCAACAAACCTTGAAAAGCACCCCAGGGTAGACCTGGTGATCTGGGTGACATCGACACCATGGCTTATGCAGCCAACTAGAAACTTTTTTTTATTTGTCATTTTCTTTTTTTCTTGCTTTTGCTGATAAAAGTCAGAAGACTTTTTAACAGCTTTCTGGAGGTATCATTCACATACCACACAGTTCACTCAAAGTGTCTAATTCATTGGTTTTTACTGTATTTGCCAGGCGTATGCAACCACAAAGAGCAGTTTTTTGATGGGTAGTCTTAATTCTGTCATTGCAGAATTAAGTAGGCGCTCACTTCAAAGAGCAGTGAGGGCCCGTTAAAAAGGAAAATCCTATGGAGAATCTGTAATTGATGATTTTTTGCCACGGGGCCCAGATTCTCTATCAGTCCTTGATAATCAGCAGCTGTGCAGTTTGCAACCACCTTCCCCAGAATGGACTTAAGACAAAGGTACACATGCGAACTAACTTTTGGATAGAATGTTAGCTTAGTCTTATAGGTAAAACTCATCCTGTTTATTTTTTTGTGGTATTAAGAACCAAACAGTCCACTCTTAAACTGAGATGGATACTTTGTTAGTTCAAATCTTGAAAAGTGGCGGCCGCAGGTCTCCTTGGAACAGATCTTGTTATCTGGGAGGTATCAGCAACATGAGTTAGATGGCAAGGTATTCCTGCAGGAAACTTTCATTTTTCTTCCTAGTTGGCCACATAGAATTTTTTTTTTTTTTTCGTATGTAAGCTTTTTATAGGCTGGTTGGAAAGTTTGCATTTGAGGGACTTGCTGTTAGGCTGCCTTCCAGAGAGCTATGTGTGCTGGGAGCTCATGGCCCTGAGGGGTCAGCTTTGCCTCCTTTGGTGTGCTCTCTGCAGAGCGAGGGGCTGCAGTGGCATCTCATCCGTTAGCAACTGCAGTAGAAGGGGCTGACCCTTTTCTCCAAACCGGGTACTCATTAGACAGAACGTCTCTAATCTCTCTTGGCTGGGAAATATCAGCGCAGACCCAGTGGAAACTCTCATCTGACGCTGTTATATTCAGAATGCTATTTTAGCCAGTGTCCGTGGTAGACTTCATCACAGTAGGACCCTAAGACAGTGTGAAATCTTCAAGTGCTTCTTAGGATCACAGTGACTTCATATTAACCAGAGCATCCCCATCCTGTATCAAACAACAGAAATGTTAGTGTTCTTTGAATCCGTGTACATTGGTCCTTTTCTTTCAGATACACGTAGGGCAAAGATAAGGGATATTAAAGAAACAGCAGGATATGGAATGGACGGAACCCTTGTTCAATACACCTTGCATTGGCATAGATTTTCCTGAGCCAGGAGAGACATTAACCTATTGTTTTGCCATAACCACGAGGCATTTAATAGGCAAGGGAGAGGTAGGAATTATTGTATCCATTTGCACAAGAAACCAGTGGCCCGGAGCCAGCTTTATCGGTGTTTTCCCGTGGGCTTCTTGTTGTGTCGCCACAGAAGGAAATTGATGCCAACCTGAAACAGTGCTGTCAGCCCCTCTCTCTCACAGTTTGTTAGACCTAAATGAACAAGCAGCTTGAAAGTCTTGGATAATCAGAGCCACATAGACTCAGACATCTAGATGCTGGAGGGAATACCTTTAGGGTTAACTGCTTTTGACCTAGCTATGTAAATCGTTTTATTTTCAAATGGGTAAAAAAAAAAAAAAAAAAGAAACTCTCATAAAATGGATGGCAAATGTAGAGTATGTGTCTCAACTCTAAATAGAGGAATATTCTCTAGATAGGAATGTTTCATATTTCTGGCAAGACTTTTCTTGGAAATTACCAATTTGTAGTATGGAGGCAAAGGAAGAAATATCTCTCTTGAGGCCATTTGTATAAAATCCACTTGGATTCAAAACCCCTGTTGGCGCCATCTGGTTTAATGCAACCCTCCGCTGCCAAGCACACACAGCTCATATCCATGAAGAAGTGGGAGATTTGGGGCATCAAAGAGGAAAGCTGTCACAGGAGGTGGTCATTAGGTCAACGCAGTTTGGATCTGAACATGACATTTACACTTGGGGTCCCAGAAGGCACTAGAAATTGGGAGACTGGGGCTATTGCACTGGCTAAGTTACCTTAAGCATGTCACCGCAGAGTGATCTTTTCTTCTCTATCATCCCATAAAACACAGGTGGATGGTAAGAACCCGGTTTTCATAATCAGGCCAGGTATACCAGAATTGCCAAAGGGACGGGCCAGGCACAAGTCTTTAAAAAACAACAAAAAAGAGCCACCCAGGTGAATCTAATGTGTGTAGGCTGGACTTCCTTATCTCAGTTTCCTCCAAGGTTCCAAGGGTGGGCTCCCCAGCCAGTGGGCCTTATTTTTCACCATAGGGCCTCTCTCTGGTCAATAACCAATTGGCAGCAGCAAGGCAAAACTGATCTATGCTGTGTGAATCCGCACAGTCCATTCCACCCTCAATTCACCCTCATGGCTGAACATGTAATGTATTGTTCAAATCAAGAAAGGATTGAGAGGGACAGGAGGGCTGTTAATAATTATACTGGGGCAACAGGCATCAACAGAGCCATCCCAAGCAACCAGCCATAATCATCCCACTTCCAGGTCACTGATCTAGATCTTACGGTGGTTTTTAAAAAGACATTCCAGGCTCTTCTGTGACTAGTTTAGTCTTCTCCTTTATAGGTCAAAGCAGAGACTTGTCACGTAACTGCCTGCCTTTGACCATGTGTAAAATAACGGTGCTCCAATGAGCTTTCTAAAGAAACACCATCAATGACTGCTCATTGGATTGGATCTTCCTTATGAATTCTAAGCTTTTCCATTTCTCATTTTACACCTTTCCTAGGTGTTTTATTCCCCTGTGGAAAAAGACAGAGAATGAAGAGTAGGTAGTGATTTTTTTAAAAAAATGTGATTTACTCTCATAACTTGTCTTGGTGGTTGGTGGTTCCCGTTGGGAGGAGGTTAGATGCACTGGATAAAATGCTCTCCTCCTGCACCTCACCCCCCAGGCAGAAACTCAGGAGCTGAGTGGCTTCTTGTCCCCTTTGCCGATTATCAGGTAGAAATAGGAGTCATTTCCGCACTTGGGCTATCCTGGGCTGATTATCAAGGAAATCTGCTTTTGAGATGAGATGAAAATTTATGTGGTAACAATTTGCTGGGTTGCTCTGAAAAATTCTGACCTCCTTAAGGATACGGATTGATCTGATACATTTTTAAAAGCTTTATTGAGGTATACGTTCATCCCATAAAGCTGCCATTCACTGGTTATTGATACGTTTACAGAGTTGTGCAACCATCACCACAATCTGGTTTAGAACATGTTCATCAGTCCAAAGAGAAACTTCACGCCCGTTTGCCATGACTTGCATCTAGTAAATGAATATTTGTAGTGTCCCTTTCAGGAATGGTTTGGCTGCCTGGTGTGTTGCTATTAAACAGGTTTGTGAATTTTAAAGAAATTCTTATAAACACATGTTGTCCCAGGCCCAGTTCAGTGTGAAGGGGCATGACTTGCACCCCGTACTGCCAGCCCCCTGTTTACTGGACAGTAGAGAGGAAGTGGAGCTGCTCGGAGGGGATCCGTCTTCCTCAGAACTTTCTTTTTAGTATAGGTAGATGACTTTTTTTTTTTTTATATGAAGATTAACCCTGAGCTAATATCTGCAGACAATCCTCTTTTTGCTGAGGAAGACTGGCCCTGAGCTAACATCCATGCCCATCTTCCTCTACTTTATATGTGGGATGCTGCCACAGCATGGCTTGATAAGCAGTGCGAGGTCTACACCCAGGATCCAAACCAGTGAACCCTGGGCCACCAAATCATAGCGCGTGAACTTAACTGCTTTGCCACCGGGCCAGCCCCAAGGTAGGCGTTTTTTAAAACATAAACTTTATTTTTTAGAGCAGTTTTAGGTTGACAACAAAGCAGAAGGTACAGAGAGATCTCATATATCTCCTGCCCCCACACACGCACCGCCTCTCCCACTATCAACATCCCTCACCAGAATGGTGCATTCATTACAGTTGGTAAATCTACATTGACTCATCATAATCACCCAAGGTCTATAGTTTACCTCAGGGTCCACTCTTGGTGTTGTACATTCTGTGGGTTTGGACAAACGTATAATGACATGTATCCACCATTACAGTATCATACACAGTATTTTCCCTTCCCTAAAAATCCTCTGTGCTCCTCCTACCCCCTTTACCCTTGGCACCCACTGACCTTTTTTTTCAGCTTTATTGAGATATAATTAACAAATAAAATTGTAAGATATTTAAAATGTACGTCGTGGTGATTTGATGTATGTACACATTGTTAAAAGAGTCCCACAGCTAATTAATTAACACATCCATCACCTCTCATATTTATCCTTCAGAACTTCTGAATGACAGCCTAACCCACCCCTAGACATTAAAGGGATGCTGAGGCTTGGACATGAGGAGTGATAAAGGGCAAAAATGTACTTTCAGGGGCCAGCCGGGTGGCGTAGCAGTTAAGTTCACACGCTCTGCTTTGGCTGGTTCGGATCTTCGGTGCGGACCTACGCACCACTTATCAAGCCATGCTGTGGCAGGCGTCCCACATATAAAATGGAGGAAGATAGGCACAGACGTTAGCTCAGGGCCAGGCTTCCTCAGCAAAAAGAGAAGGATTGGCGGCAGATGCTAGCTCAGGGCTAATCTTCCTCAAAAATATATATATATATGTATTTGTTTTCAGTGTTAAAAGTAAGGAGAAAGTAGAAGGATAATTTCTTAGATTTATTTTTTAAAATTTTGTTTGTGGATTTCTGTCTCTGTCTTGTTGCTCTGCAGGTTGAGACACTTAATATTCCAATTCAGAAGGGAAGTGTGAACTTCTCTAGGCAATGACAGGCTGCTGTTTGCATTTCATTTTTAGGTATCTTGTAGAATGTTTTTCTTTCTCATTTCCAAAGAGATTTAGACCAGCCCACCTCCCCCAGTTAAAGTATATACTTTGATTAACTGCTAGATAACCCAATTTATCTACTGATTTTCATTTAAAAGACAGAATTCAACAGGTTAGCTTATGAAAATGTTTTACCCTGAGGCATACTGGAATGCAACCCACATTCTTCCATGTGGTTTCTTAATGGACTGACCCCTGAACAGACAGGAAATGGAAATATATCATTTTTATTTCCTGACAGTTGCCATCTCTCTTGAGTGGTACCATGTCTGTCTGCCTTCCATCATATGTGGAGTGGTGGAACTGAAAAAGGAAGTTAATTCTGATTTTGGCAGGTCATGTGTTACAGGATTAGAAAAAATGGGCAGGTTTGAAAATTGTTGGGCTAAGCTTTCCCCTTTTCCAGAAAATACTACCGCTAATAAAAGGCAAGGCGGAGACACTGCATTTCAAAACTACCTTTTAAACTGGGATTATTGCATTTATACTGTAGCATTTTCATTCAAGCAAGATCCCAGTAAAATTCCAGTTACTTACTGTTTCTAAGTTTTCTCAAAAGTATATTGATTACTTTGCATAGGAATTTTGGCAGTTACATTGTTATGACATAAGAATATTTAAGACCAATTGAAATAGCCTTTTATAAAAGCCTAGGATGACGACTGTGGCTCTTATCTCACCAAATAAACAGGCAAAGTGTGTTTATCTGCACTCAGGTTAGTTAGTATGGACTTGATGCAATTTTTTAAAAAATCAACGGAGCAAGATGAATTTGGCTTTATCACAATGGAGAATTTTTCACTGACCGCAGAATTTTAAAACATGGAGGGTGGGGATGGTGTGGTATTTCAGAAGAGAAGGAGGCTGAGTGTGGAGGCTGCCTGTGGGGTGTGTCACATTGATTTGCGTTGATTTGTTTTGTTCTTTGCAAAGAGTGAGGCAGCTCGTTGCCTTGCAGCTTTTCCGGGCTGGGAGGAAGAGTGTTGCTCTGATGCCTTCGTCTCCCATCAACCACATTGATACTGGAATTTATTCCCTCTCTGCTTAGGTATCTCCATACTTTCTTGGAAAATTAAGTGGAAAAGATAGTGCTTCTTTCCCTTATGCCATCATTTTTACTGTACCCAATCTGTGACTTTAGGAGCACCAATTCTTAAGGGTAAGTCTCTGGGAAGCAGAGAGGGTTTCTTAAACATATGAGGGCTTCCTAAGGACTTGGAGACTTTAGGGAAAAAGGGCGGCTGGGGTTTGGGATGAAGAGATTCTAGAGAGCAGGACATAGTAAGATTGCAAATCTTTTACTTACCCAGAATCAAGATGCGTTTGGGAGTTAGAAATATAGAAACCGCTTGATTCTTTTGCCTAATTTACTATATAGTATTGCATCTATCAGTAATTCAGATCCTTGTGGGAAAAAAAGAAGTCATTTAAAAAAATTCACTCTAATATTATGCAAGATTATAACATCAGGAAAAGCTCAAGTTGTTTAACACAGCAAAATAGCTTTTTGAAAGCACTGTTTGTATTTATTTTCTCAAGGCATTTCCATGGGCTCTGGGCTTCCTGGGTTGAATCTTGACGATTTGTTAGCGCTGTGACTGTAGACATCTGTCAGATGCAGATTACAGAAGCACTTATCTCTGTGAGCTTTTAGACAATTGCAGGGGAAGCATTTAGCATCATTCCATACACTGAGTGAACAGTGCTCAGTAAATTTAGTCACTGTCATTTCTGCTAGGAATATTAGTGATGTACACTGTAGATGGCATATAAAAGTAATAATTTAAAAATCCCAAATGCAAATATAGATATTAGAGTAAAATCCACCCCCTGACTTACCTAGCAGTGTTTAGCTTATTAATTGAGGTGCCTACCCAAGGCACGCAGAACATATCCTACGAAAACTGGGCTAGACTCACATGAAGGAGGAGTGAAAAATTGGTGGAGGAAATAACAACCGTCTAAGCTATGCAGATGACACCATCTTGCTGGCAGAGAGCAGCAGTGACTTGAAATGACTTCTGACAAAAATGAAAGAAGACTGTGCCACAGCAGGACTGCATTTGAACATCACGAAGACAAAAATCGTGACTACAGAAGAACTACACAACTTTAACGTAAACAGTGAAGACATTGCAATTGTTAAAGAGTTCGTTTCCCTTGATTCGGTCATCAATTTAAATGGAGACTGCAGCCAAGAAATCAAGAGAAGACAGGGACTTGGAAGGGCAGCAATGAGAGAGTTGGTAAAAATCATCAAGTGCCAGGAAGTGTCATTAGAGACCAAGGTCAAGATTGTCCACACCCTCCTATTCTCAATTACTATGGACGGGTGCGAACAGTGGACAGTGGAGAAGACTTACAGGAAAAAAATTAATTCATTTGAAATAAGATGTTGGAGGAGAGCTTTACGGACACCCTGGACTGCCAGAAAGTTGAACAAGTGGGTCCTAGAGCAAATTAAGCCTGAACTATTGCTGGAGGCAAAAATGATAAAAATGAGGCTGTCCTACTTTGGGCCCATCATGAGAAGGCAAGAGTCTTTCAAAAAGACAGTAATGCTGGGAAAAGTGGAAGGCAGCAGGAAAAGAGGAAGACCAAATATGAGATAGATGGACTCCATAAAGGAAGCCACAGGCCTGAGTTTACAGGAGCTGAGTAGGTCTGTTGAGGACAGGACCTTGTGGACATCACTCATTCTTAGGGTCACCAGGAGTGGGAGCCGACTTGACAGCATGTAACAACAACCCAAGGAAGGTAAATGTGCGTGCTGGATGGGTAGGTAAGAACGTTGGCTTACCTTCCCCTCCACTGCCATGAAGGAGTCAAGGTAGAATTCACAAAGATCTGTTTATAGGGCCACCTGCAGTTACTCAGTCATGTTGATGCCCTAACCTCATCTTCCTGGGATAAAGAGGCGGTGAGTGGTATCATTTCTTCCATATTCTAGTCACAGATGCCTGCAATGCCTGGATAAACTTCTCAGAACGAAACCCCCTGACTCATTTGCTCCTCCTAACAACCCTGTAAGTCACGTAGGGCAGGGAGTGCTGAGTCCCAGACCAAGGTATGCTCCCACCATGACAGCTACTGAGTGCCACAGCTGGGCCTGAAATCCACATCAGGCTCCTGAGTTCAGTGTTGTTTTCACAGCACGTTCTTGCTTGCACGCTCGTTTTACAATACAGCGTAATAATGGAAAATTGGAGGTCCAGGAAGACCAACAGATCAGGAAACAATTACCATTGAAAAGATGGTTTATTACTCGCAGTTCCCCAGAGGAGGGGGCATGCTGTGCCATGAGGGGCTACATAGCGAAGCACTGGGATCAGTCCTGAGGCAGAGAGAGAAAGGGAAGCACTGTGGGCAAGAGCCTGTAGTGTGGCGTCTGCGGGAAGGTACAGGCAAGGCAGAGTGAGCAGGCCAAGGACCGCCCCTTTGGAATCATTTCAGCGGGCTGTGGGGCATAGGGCGTATCCCTGGTTGTCTGGTACCTGGCCCTGGAGTGATAGGACAGATGGATGGTGGCCCAGAGAGTGACAGCCCAATAAAAGAGGTGGTTGGGTGTGGGCTCTGGGTTAGTTGGTTTGTATCTGAGAAGCACACTCACATTTGAGTTGTTTACTGTCTCTGGGAACTGGCTGGCGCTGGGAGGGGCAGTCTCCAGGGTCAGCAAGGCTCTAGATATCAAAGCATCAGAACCCAGAAGATAAAAGGCATGGTTAATACAACATGGTCTGGCTTCATTTTCAACCTGAGCTTCTAAATCCCTTGAATAATTTTGGTGCATCCCAGGGAGAGCAGGTTCAGGAACCTGAGAGGATTCCGGGTCTGAGCCCCCAAGCTGACCTCTCCCTTCATTCTAGACCTCTGTTTACAATGTCCTGTTGGCGGTTTCATAGCCCCCCCTCCCGCCCCCCAAAGCTCTTCCTCAGTCTCTGCTTCCTGTCTCAGGTCATGGCATAGCTTTGCACCCATCTGTCAAGCTAGGAGTCTCAGCTTCCTGCTTCCCTCTCCCTGTTCCCCATGTGCAGTCTCCCCTGAGACCTGTCACCCCGTCTTATCAGTGCGTCTTGACGTCAGTGAATTTGGCCATACAACTTTCTCTTTGGCCTGTGCTTTCCTCTAGGTCCACCTGTCCACTTGTCTCAGCCAAGATTCCCATGATTGAGTCTCAGCTGGCCTCCTACTCTCTCGTCTTTTTGTCCTTCAAACAAATATTATCTTTCAGTGTCAGCCCTGTCACTTCTCTCCCTATTTAAGAACCTTGAATGGCTTCCTGGTGATTATAGGTTCAAGTTCAAAATCCTGGCCGTGACTCATAAGCAGACCCCAGTCACCCTGCTGACATGCGTGACACTCCCTTCCTGTGGGAGAGGTCAGCCACACCATGCCCCTGTCTGGCTCTCAGGCCATGGCTAGCTGCCACTCCTTCTCTCCTACTTGATAAAGGCCTGTTATCCCTAAGGCCAAGGGCATGTGTCAGCTCCTCCAAGAAGCCACCCTCAGCCTTTCTAACTGTAATCAGTCACTCTTTCCTTCACATCTCCTTTGTACTTCTTAGACACCTCCATTAGAGCAGTGAGCTCTTAGCAGCTTGGCTATTTTTGACCTGTGACTTTTTCATCACATCTTATTCGTCATCCATTCAGCAGATCTTTGCTGAGTATTTGCCTTTTACTAGGCATTGTGCCAGGTGCTGAGAATGCATAAATGACTAAGATAGACCCTGTCCTCAAGAATCTAACAGTCACCTTGGAGAGAATGGGGATCAAAGACCTGACCAGACAACCTTGTGAGTGTCTGATTATAATTAAAATGTGATACCTGCTACGATCGGTGGATCAACGAAGTTCTGTAGGCACAGAGAAGAAGGAACTCCATCAGGAAGAATCGGGAAAAGCTCCAGGAAGTGGCATTTGAGATGGATCTTGACAGATGAGGATGCATTTATTGAGATGGACAAGCAGTGAGAGGTGGCGAAGGCTGGCAATGTGGTGGACCTTTTCTTTCCCTGGGAGCCCAAATGTGAAAAGTGGTATCAGTGTGGAAAAATGTTCAAACCAGTTTTCCTTTTTCTCCCTTAAAGAGTGGAATATTCCCTCCAGGTGCCCTTGATTAGGTATTCTTGTGTTTCTCAGTCTTACATGTGGCTCAGGGGAGCAGCCAGCCAGACACCACTGTCTGCATTTCCGAAGGTTTGTAAATTCAGTGAGAAAAACATTTACATAGCACATCTCCCACGCAAACCCAAAACTCGCACCCCCAGAATTAACTGCTTTCGGAGATGTGCGTTTTCACACGGCCCTCCTCTTTACAATTAGATTTATTATGTTAGTACTGGAATTTGAGGCAGTTTTCAAAACTTTCTCTACCGAGAAGTTTCCTATATTAATGGGCCTTCGAAAAGTCCCCCTGGCTGAGTGCCAGAGAAATGTGAAACGTCTTGAAGATTCAAATAGTTCAGCCCTGCTCTTAGCTGTCAAGCGCGCTGTGGAGTCAAATAACCCTTGTTAAAGGCTGGCTCTGCCGCTCTCTGGTGTGTCCCCTCGGGGAAGTTATTTAACCTTTTGGAACCTTAGTTTCTTTCTTGGTAAAATGCAGAGTAAGATGCAGCTTTCCTGGTAGGAGTGTTATGAGTTGAAGATTAATCAAATAATGCAGTATGGTGAATGGTGCAATGCCTGGTGGGTAGTCAGTGCTTAATAAATGGAAGGTGCATTTTTTTGGTGCTGTTGTTATTAAAGTTATGCTCAACCAATGCTTACCTGGGCTGGAGAGATGTCTTAGGTAGATACTAAATTATCAGTTTCTGTAAAATGAGGCAGCATTAAGAGAGATGAGAAGATGAGAGGTGGCAGAGGTTGGGGGGGAACATCACCACTCTTTTTTGTCTTTGTATGTTTTTGAACTGTTGCTAAAACACTTCTAAAAACAGCATGTTGCATGTCATTATTGGAAAGCTGAAATAAGGGGTGGAGACATTTGACATTTTTTTTCCTCTATCTTCATTTTTTGTTCGTCTGACTCCAGTTTTCAGTTTGACAGCCTTGCTTATAAGACTTTAAGTAAAATCATGCCTTTTAGTCCAGATAGACATCCATTCTCACTTTCTCATCTGTACAATATTCCTCCTCCTAGAGGGTTACTTAGCGTGTGTCTGTGTGTGTCCAGGTGTGTTTCCTGAAAGGAAGTGGTGCTGTGTTTAGAGTTTGGGGTTCTTAATTAGAAATCTAGTTAAGCTGTGAAATTACTATGGAATGAGTGGTTATAGCTAATTAGTGCAATCCCCTGTTTCTGTCTGAGCTGAATTTAACTCACAAACAGAAATGTTTGCCTAGCTTTCTAGTAAAAAGACACTTTCCTTTGTAGGAACATTAATTGCCTGACATTTACATTTTTATAAGGATTTCTAGAAATAGCAATGAAAATCTATGCAAAAAAATAGATTTATATTATCGCTTCCTGTTCTTCTCATTGAGAATATCATTCTCTATTACCTTTGGTCATTTCTGTGCTTTCTTCTCATCTACCCATGTAGGAAGAACGTTGGCGAAAAGCACAGAAACCAGTGACTTGTATGGCTGTGGAATTTCTGTGGAGAAAAGAGAGCATCAGAACCCACCTGGACCATCTTTCGGACCTGGCCAACCCTCCACGCTCCCAAGAGTGTTCGTGAACTTGGGTGCCTAAGTGTTGAGGATGCTCACAAAGGAGGAGCACACCTGGGCTGCGGACGAGGGGTGGGGGGGAAGAGCCGAGGGAAGGGTGGGAGGATATGGAGCAAATGTTTTACAACCTGAACCTCAGAACTGTGATCCTCCAAGGAGAGCGCTACTTGAAGAAAAGAAAAAAAAAAAGTCGAATGGCTTCTCAGGGATTTTGTTTTCCGTGCACATATAAGCCATAGTTCCAGTGCAGGTGGCAGTATTTAGAGCACTCAGATTTCAGTTCTGTTAAATGTGAAAGAGGGATCGACTGACCATTCGTTGCTGTTCCATAACTAGTGTAAAATATGTATATGTTTTATCTTTATTTTTATAATATGCAAATACATTTAAATTTATACAGTTTGAAGCTTCTAGCGTTAGTTAACACTGGGTGCAATATTCTGCATGAGAACTGTGCCAAGATGGGGCTGATTTCTTATTTTAGCATAAGACCTTTTTGTTCATTCTTTGTTCTTTAATCCTTCTCAGATTAAAAAAAAAAGATATCTGTCTGCCCGTGGAGTAAACGTTGGTTCACAGAGGTTGTCAATAATCTGCAAGAACCTTAAACATGCATTTCAGGCAAACGTGCATTTCCCTCCCCTGCTTTTAAATAAAGGTCCCTTTATTTATAAGGGCACACCATTGGGCAGGATAATGGGATTATTCCTTTTCTTTACCCCACATGTCACTAGTGCCGGGCAGTGTCCTTTCCTGCAGGTTTGGTGTTGACCGTGGGTTGTCACAGGTGATGTGCTGATGGAGGCCTGGTCTTAGGATTCTCTAGTAAGCGGGGTAAATGGGTCAGCAAGTCTTTCAATAGCTTAAGCTAATCAGGAGTCAGTGCTAAAGCATGCCAAGAGCTCTGCTCCTAAGTCCTTTTTTTTTCTAGAACAGTCTGTGAAATTTCGCAGAGCACTTTGAAAGCCCTCCACATCTGGCTGTCAGACCTTAAGATAGTGAGCTGCCTAATTGGAGAGCATAATCCCACATTGGTTATTTATAAATACAGAGCCTCTGATTGGACTGTTGACTGCCCAGAGCTAGTAAAAGCTGTGTTTAAAAATCTCCACAAAGTAAAACTTAAAAAGCAAACCAAACAAATTGCTGTCTCTTCAACTTTTAATTGGGGCCAAACAGCGTCTGCTGCAACGGTAATGCATTCTCTGAAGAATGTAAAAGACCCTTTACGTCTGCCTCCTTCATGTGTTGATTGAAAATGTGTAAAACTGTTTCTCGCCAGGTTAGTAAGACAAGAAAAGGGAGTCAGCTAGTAGTATTCTGTTACTTCTTTTATAAAGTGTTGACTCTTAGAATGCCACAGTATACAAAGTCTCAGCTTATTTTTAAGAGAAATAACAAACAAGCAAGCAGCCGCATTGTAAAAACTCACAAATCGGTTTTTCTAGTTAAACCAGTATGATTTCTTATGATCACAAAATCGAATGAGATCAGACCATTTCTGTGTTTTTTACTACTTGAATATGACGCCTCAGATTTGAGATTTCATTTTCTTTTTGAGCCCATTCTCAAGATTAATCTGGTTAGTCCTTTTGTCACAGTTCTCGTGTGCGTGCGTGTGTGTGTGTGTAAGTGTAACCGAATGATAACATTTAATTGCTTTATGGACCATTGAATTGTTGGGCATAAAAATTTTTTAATTGGCATGAGACAGTTCCTAAACTGTCAAATTAACCGACTTTGACCCGTCTTTTGAAAAAAGACTCTGAAGTGTGTGACTTCGGGCTAACTCCCCAGAGGACCATATGAAATGAAAAAAAAAAAAAAATGGTCCTTTGGGTGACATACCCTGCAAAGTATTTGCTGTTACTATGAACATAAATGCCCATGTTCTTAATATCTGCTCTTTTTTGACAAGTGACGTCTTGTGCTGTCATCTGAACCCTAGAGAAGCAGTGTAAGAAGAAATCTTGGTGTCACATGTGTTTTAGCAAAAAGGTCATGACGATAGAGGATCATGTGACTGAAAGAAGCTCCAGAAAAGCTTGAGAACTTGCTTCAGGGTCGGGGGGAGGGTTGGAGATCCGGAAAACACTCTGCTCTACGAGAATTTTCGCCGTCTATGCAGGAAACTCACTCTTCTCTCTCGACACCTGGGAAGACTCAGCCAGCGGAGGCTGACAGGCAGTTCACTAAGCACAACGGGGTCTTTTCCAACCAAGTGGTCCCCTGCCTCGCAAACAGACGCCCTCCAAGTTTGTTATGGTTTCTATTCCTGCAACTTGTGGTATCAGAACCACTTCCTGGAATTGTGAAAGTGCTGCCAGAATAAATGTTTTTCCTCCTTCCAAGAAAAAAAATGACAGTGCTCATATTTGACACTTGTGCTTTGGACTCTTTTGAATGAATAAAAAGGAAAGGGTTGGGTGTAATTCCTGATGGGGTGTGTGTTCTTTTTCATGCCACAGTTTGTGAATTGTAATTGTGGTTTCCCATTTAATTGTCGTAACTGGGCAGAAATTTAAAAAAAAAATCAAAAAAGTTCAATAAAAATACAAAGGAATGGTTAAGCAATTGTATTTCCAGAGTTTAGTTATTTCTGGGTTTTTTTTTTTTTAGTTTTATCAGTTAAAGAATAACTACTTATTTTTAGTTCTTAAGTCACTGTTGAGCTATGGGAGGTGGATGGTGGCAGCTGTGGTTGGGGATTGAGTCCCCAAGATGAAAACTGAAGAGTGCCTGTTTAAAACTCTGCCTCTGTTTTCAGGCTGTGGGTTCAACCCTTGAATATCGGCTCTCTCTCTTAAATCAGATCCTTTTGCCAGTGCTCTCCTATACCCCTAAATCAAAGCCTGTGAATTGAAGAGAGGTTTGCAAGTTCCGTTGCTCTGAACTTTCTTTCCAGGGCTCTTGGCAGAAGTCCTGGCCACCACCTTGTAAATATTCCCCGGGGTCCGTATTCTCGGGCTGAAAGAGCTGACCTCAGGTGCTGGGTCAGAGGCGACAGTTGAGAAGGAAAAGAATGTAGCTGCTTTGTCTAAGAGCAACAAGCCTTTAGGAAAGGACCTAGAGCAGAAGAGCGGGCCCTGAGGCACTGGGGCTTTGGGGGTGCAGAGAGGAAGAGGCCCCCTCAACCAGGCCTGCCTCATTGTAAGACTCCTGAGAAGGTGGGTGAAGCCATTGGGTGCCCTGAACCCAAACGTACTTCGGCCAGCTCTGCTAGAGTTTTCAAAAGAATAGCCGAACGAGGTGTGCCCCATGTGGACAGGCTTGCTCTTCCGCCTGTGCCCGGGGAAGCAGAGGGCCACTGCTCTCCCTCCTGTGGAAGAGAGCAGAAGGAACAGACATCATTGCTTTGGGCCTGGTTTTCCTTTACCAAGAATCAAGTTCTTCAAACTTGCTGAGCAGGTCACAGATAAGCGGGTGTCAGTGGGGACAATTAGAAGTGCATAATTTATCACATAGATCATTCCCTCCCAAGGCTATTTCTCCTGCTTAATTGTGAGCTTTTTGAAGTAGATTCCAAGTTTTGCTTTGAATACACAATGCCTGACAAGTGGTGGCTGCTTGAGTGCTAAATTCAAACGCCCAGGGTTTCCTTGCCCTGTGACTGTTTACATGCTTACTTACGTGCTTACGTGACTGCTTATGTCACCCAGTGGTACTGGTAACGACACCTAGTAGGACCTGGTGCTGTGACACCAAGTAGGGAAGGGATGGGAGTTACCGGAAGAAGTTTTATAAAACAGGTGACCCTTTGAAGTTATCTGAGTCTGATGGCAGGAGAAAATTCACCTGATAACAGAAACCCTATTTGAATATTTAAGCTTCAGTAAGAAGTACTTTCTTCATCTTTATATGCAAGAAATATTTTTGTATGACATGAATTTCATTCTAAATACTGAGACTAACTCAGGATTTCCCAAACTGCCCCCTGAAACATTCGTGTCTCCTGAGATGCTCACCCATGTTCCTCTGTGAAAGGTTTGGAGATAAGTCAGTTCGAACCTTTTAGGTGTCGATATCAGTTGTGAATGTCCAAGATGGAAGGAGAATGTGCATTTCCACACGTGTATCTGAGTGTGGAAGGAAGCTGTCCCAGGAGTCATCTGTGGACGTCCTCTGACACCAGTGTTGCCGAAGCATGGGACGTGCTCCGCCAGTGCAACCCGGGGCGAGGCAGGCATAGCATCAAATGATGAGAGCCCCTTCTCTTTGGAGGCACGTTATGTTACTGGCAGGCAGGATGGCATGATGGTAAGAGCCCCCCCCAGACTGCCTCGGTTTGAATCCTGCCTCTGCCATCTAGCCTCCTTGTGCCTCAGTTTCCTCACGTGTACAATGGAGGAAACAATCTACCTCCTACAGTTGTTTCGAATATGAAATGAGATACCACGTGTCAAGTGCTTCTGACCGTGCCTAGCACTAGTAAGCACCAATCAAACATGGCTAATCTTATTCTCTTTCCTTGCATAGTTCTCTTTTTTTTTTACCAAGAAAGCAGGCCTCAAGCTCTGAGTCTGTAACATTATCTAGCTAGAATTTTTAACAATTTTCATTTTCATCATATTTACTAGTTGGTTATCTACATTAGTGATAAATGAATGCATTTAGAAAGAAATATCTAAAAATACATTAGGAAGAAAAATATTAAGTAAGTGCAGGTGGTACAAAGAGGACAAAAATGGTGAGTATATGGCAGAAATTATGAAAATGGCATGTGACTGTGCACTGTAAAGGAGGGAGGGACACAGTCTAATGCAACCCACAGAGAGACCAGGCAGTTTTCCCGTGAGTCTTAAAGAGCCCAAAAGCTTTAAAAGATACTTCCCCCAGTTTTAAAATTTCTGCCAGAAAAACAGTGAAAGATTAAAGAAGAATTGTTATATTGTTAGAAAATTAGTATTTCTTAAATTTGAAATTTAAAATAAGTTCTGCTGCTTCTTAAACGTTGCTTTCATGCAGCCAAAGACTTTTCGTATAAATTCAACTCTGAAATGTGAATGGGAAAGTTGATTTGATTTGTGAAATCTTTAATGTCTTTTTAGAAGACCCTTCTAGCTGGCACACTTTTTTTCCTGAATATTTTCCTGAAGCCAGACTGAAAAAGTGAACTCATGTTTTCACTCATCAAAAATAAAAATGAAAACCCACTAACCGATTCGGCACGAGTAGAAGAGAACGAATTGCTTGGATTTATTTTATAGTCACTCAGTACTTGAGAAATCATGGCATGAAATTAAGTTGGGTACAGGCCACATGCCCAGTGAGTGTCAAGGGTAGATGTAATGCCCGGCACACTAGCAATGCATTCACTCATTTTCTCTCCTACTCCAAAAAGCATGCCAAGATGGCAGATGAGCAGAACTTACGGAGTGACAGACTAAGGAGCTCGGTGGGAATTCTCCCCAGGGGAACTAAAATGGGAAAATGGTTTTTAAAAAACCCAAAAACACAGTCAATCATTTGAAATTTCTGGAAATTGTCCTAAGGACCTACAGCAAATGGAGAAATATTCATTCAAGAAAATATACTATTAAATATAAGATCAGCCAGAGTCTATGACATTTGAGCCATGACGTCCCCACCCGCTCTTTCTTCATAGCTCCATGTTCCAGAAATGCCATCCTAGGTCCTCTTTTCTGGGCAGACATGGCCAGGAAGATGGAGATTCTCTCTCCCCTCAACTCCTGTCTGGGGCTACAGTTGCACCATGAGAGAGACAGGCTGCTAACAGAAGCTCTATTCCAGGCAGGAGTGGCTGAGAGGAGTAGGGCATCCTTCCAGTTGCAGGCTGAAGCTTCACGGCAGGCAGGACAGGCCAAGAATACTGGGGGCTCAATTGCCCCTGCCACAATAGAGTGGAGATGCCACCACAAGAGAGGAAAGCCAAGAAGACCAGGGGCTACCTCTTCTTCCTCTCTCAGTGCCTACTTGTAGAGCAGGGATGTCATTCTCAGAAAACGAGGGTCCCCACCCTCAGTTCCAGTGCACAGGCATGGGGGTTTGCCCAGAGGAAAGGCAAGCCATAAGGGAAAAGATCACCCCAGCTCTGCCTGAG
Source organism: Equus asinus (assembly GCF_041296235.1). Classification (NCBI taxonomy): domain Eukaryota; kingdom Metazoa; phylum Chordata; class Mammalia; order Perissodactyla; family Equidae; genus Equus; species Equus asinus. The sequence goes on from NC_091816.1 coordinate 14,846,735, forward strand.
GAGACTGACTATATTTGGAACAGAGCCCGGAGAACTGCATGCCTAAGGCTGTTCTCGAAGACAGTGGAGATCTTGATGGAGAGTAATAAAGGAGGATGGTAGCTCAGGATGCAAGTAAAACAGCAGAGCAGCCAGAAGTTTAACAGAACCAGGGAAAGAGCCAAGAGGAGCCCTCTTGGGATCACAGTCAATTCTGGGGGTGCTCTAGGCTGCATCCACTCAGGAGTAATGGAAGCCAGACAAAGTAATCAAAGCATCTCCAAGCCACACACAGACCCATCATCGCAAGGCAGAGCCTCACTGGCACAAGGACCTAAACACAACTTCTGAGTTAAGCTACTCCAACCCAATAGGCTACTCCAACCCAGGGGCTGCTCCTGGGAAGCCAGGCCAGGCTTGTAACTAAAATCACACTCATTCCTGGAAGACTGTGCATGTCCAGGGCTGGGTCCTCTCAGGAGTGGTCAGAGAGCGAACTCCAAGCTGCTAGTCCTTGGCTGGATGTGGAACCCAAAGATGTGAATTCCCTGAAGTGCAATAACAACCTACAAGCTAAACACACATCCAACAGGAAAGGGTAAAGATCGAACTGACAAAGGGAGTTAAACACAACTTTGACCAATGAGTGAGGTATGCGGACCCAGGGGCTAGCCCTAGGTGGCTAGGCTAAAAGATAAAAATAGCAGAAAAAGATCTGAGCCTCAAAGAGCCCCAGTAAAGGAGATTATGTAGGTAATGATAAAAACTGTATAATTGCATATGTCTTCTCCTTTCTTCTCTTGACTGATTTAAAACAATGGCACAAAGCAATATGTATATAATTGTTTTGTTGGTCCTATAACATATAGAAATGTAACGTACTTGACAACCAAAGCACAAAGGAGGCAGTGGATCCAAGCTACATTGGAGTAGTGAAATGACACCAGATGGTAGCTGAAATCCAACAGAAGAAATGAAATGAGCCAAAAGGGTAAATAAGAAAGTTATTATAATAAATGTTATAGAATATACTTCCACTTCTTTCTTTGCTCAGCTTCTTTAAAAGACATATAAAGCTGTAGTTATCACGATGCATTGTTTTTGTAACATATGTAGATGTGATATGTATAACAATAATAGCACAAAAAAAGGGTGGAGGGAGTGGAGTTACATAGGAGTAAAGTTTCTCTATTTCATTGCAACTAAGCTAGTCTAAGTCTGAAGCAGATTCTGGTAAGTTAAGATGTATATTGTAAGACTTAGAGCCCCCCTTAAGAAAATAATTCAAAAATATATTTAAGAAATTGTTAAAGGAATTAAAATGTTACACTAGAAAATATCCACTTATTGCAAAAGTAGGCAGTACAGGAGAAATAGAGGAAGAAAAAAGGCATGCAACATATAGAGAAGAAAATCAATGTGGCAGATGTAAATCCAACCATACCAGAATTTAACATTAAATGTACATGGACTAAACAACTCAATCAGAAGACAGAAATTGTCTGATTGGCTGAAAATTATGCTTTCTAAAAGATACGAATGGGGCCAGCCCAGTGGCGCAGCAGTGAAGTTTGCACGTTCCACTTCAGTGGCCTGGGGTTCGCCAGTTCCGATGCCCGGTGCAGACACGGCACCGCTTGGCAAGCCATGCTGTGGTAGGCGTCCCACATATAAAGTAGAGGAAGATGGGCACGGATGTTAGCTCAGGGCCAGTCTTCCTCAGCAAAAAGAGGAGGATTGGCAGAAGATCTTAGCTCAGGGCTAATCTTCCTCAAAATAAACAAATGAATAAGTAAAAATTAAAAAATAAAAATAAAAGATATGAACAAACTGGATCACTTGTACTTTGTTGATGGGAACGTACAGCCACTCTGGAAAACAGTTTGCCAGTTTCTTCGAAACTTAAAGATGAAACTACCATGTTAGCCACAATTGCATTCTGGGGCATTTATCCCAGAGCATGAAAACTTAGGTTTTTAAAAACCTGTATGCAAATGTTTATAGCAACTTTATTCATAATAGTAAAAGACTGGAAACAATTCAGATGTCCTTCCATTGGTGGATGATTAAATAAACTGAAGTGCATCCACACCATGCACTACCACTCAGCAATAAAAAGGAATGAGCTAGAAATACATGCAACAATCTGAATATCTCCAGATAACGATGCTGAGTGAAAAAAAGCCAATTCCAAAAGGTTACATGCTGTATGCTGCCATTTATATAACATTATTGAAATCAATAAAGTATAGAAATGAAGAACAGTTAATGGCTGCCAGGGAGTTAGGTGGGATGGGAACAGAAGGGAAGTGAGTGTGGCAACATTAGGTATCCTCCTGGTGATGGAAATCTTCAATCTCTTGATTGTACCAAGGTCTCAATATTCTGGTTGTGATATTGTAGTATAGCATTGCGAAATGCTACCTTTGGAGGAAACTAGGTAAAAGTTACACAGCATCTCTATGTTTCTTTCTTTCTTTCTTTCTTTCTTTTTGAGGAAGATTAGCCCTGAGCTAACATCTGCTGCCAATCTTCCTCTTTTTGCTGAGGAAGACTGGCCCTGAGTTAACATCTATGCCCACCTTCCTCCACTTTTTTACATGTGGGACGCCTACCACAGCATGGCTTGCCAAGCAGCGCCATGTCTACACCTGGGATCCAAACTGGTGAACCCCGGGCTGCCAAAGTGGAACGTGTGGACTTAACCTCTGCACCACCAGGCCAGCCCCTCTATGTTTTATTCCTAACAATTACATGTGAATCTACAATTATCTCAAAATAAAAAGTTTAATTAATAACAACAGCAAAATTATGCTTTCTACAGGAGACAGATTTTAATTTAAAGATACAAATAGGTGGAAAGTAATAGGTTGGACAAAGATATTCCAGGCAAAAAACAACCATAAGAGAGCTGTAGTGGCTAATATCAGACAAAATAGATGCTAAAACAAAACATGTTACTAAGGCTAGAGGGACATTTCATTACAAAAAAGGGTCAATTCATCAGGAAGGAAAGGAAATCGGGGACATGAACCAGGATATAAAGATGAACAACAAACAACTAAATAACCAATGGGTCAAAAAAGAAAACACAAGGAAAATTAGAAAATACTTTGAGATAAATGAGGATGAAAACACAACACACCAAAACATATGGGATGTAGCTAAGGCAGTGCACGTAGAGAATTTAGAGCTGTAAATGCTGATATTAAAAAGAAGAAGGGTCTCAAATCAGTAAACTAATCACCTTATCAAGCTAGAAAAAGAGAAGCAAACTTAACCCAAAACAAGCAGAATGAAGGAAATGATAAAGAGCAGAAACAGACGAAACAAAGAGCAGAAAAAACATAAAATCAACCAAACCAAAAGTTGACCTCTCTGAAAAGGCCAACAAAATTCAAAAACCTTTAGCAGAACTTATCAAAAAAAAAAAAAAAGAATTATTAAAACCATGAATGAAAGAGAAGACATCACTACTGACCTCACAGAAATAAAAAAGATTGTAAGAGAACACTATGAACAATTGTATGCCAATAACTTAAATAGCCTAGAGAAAATGGACCAATTCCTTTAGACACAAGTTACCAAAACTGACTCAAGAAGAAATAAAAATCTGAATAGATGTATACCAAGAAAAGGGACTGAACTGGTAAATTTAAAAACTTCCCACAAAGACTAGGACCAGGTAGCTTCACTTGTGAAGTATACCGAACATTAAAGAAGAACTAATTCTTCCAAAAAGTAGGAGAGCACTAGTCTGCAAAAAGTGTCATCAATAAAGTGAAAAGACAACCCACTAAATGGGAGAAAATATTTCCAAGTCATATATGTGATAAGGGACTTATATCCAGTATATGTAAAGAAAAGAAAAAGATAAAGAACCCAATAAAAAATGGGCAGCAGATTTGAATAGACGTTTCTTCAAAGAACATACACCAATGGCCAATAAGCACATGGAAAGATACTCAACATCATTAGCTATGAGAGAAATGTAAGTCAAAACGTCAGCGAGATACCACTTTGCACCCGCTGTGATGGCTATTATAAAAATATATAGACAATAACAAGTGTTGACAAGGATTTGGAGAAATTGGAACTCTCATACATTGTTGGTAAAATGGCACAGATACTTTGGAGAACAGTTTGGCAGTTCTTCAAAATGGCAAACACAGAGTTACTTGCGACTGGGCAATTCTACTCGTCCACTCCAAGTTTACACCCAAGAGAAATAAAAGCACATGTGCATCCAAAAATTTATCTACAAATGTTCATGGCAGCCCGATTCATAATAGCCAAGAAGTGGAAACAACACAAATGTGCATCTCCTGATGAGTGGATAACTAAATTGTGGTATATCCATACAATGGAATATAATCTGGCAATAAAAAGAAATGAAGTACCGTTATATGCGATCACTTGGAGGAACCTTAAAAACGTAATGCTGGGTAAAAAGAAGCAGTCACAGAAGACCACATATTGTATGATTCCATTTATATGAAATATCCATAACAGGCAAATTTATAGTGGTTGCTTAGGGCTGGAGGGAGGAGGGATAGAGGACGACTGCTATGGGTCCAGTTTCTTTTAGGGGAGTGTATTAGTCAGGGTTCTCCAGAGAAACAGAGCCAATGGCATATATTAGAGATTTACAGACGGGCCCCAACTTACGATGGTTCCACTTACAATTTCTTGAGCTTACCATGGTGCAAAAGTGACTCACATTTAGTAGAAACCACACTTCATACTTTGAGTTTTGATCCTTCCCTGGGCTAGTGATAGACGGTCTAATAGTCTCTCGTGATGTTGGCCTGTGGCAGAAAACCACGGCTCCCAGTCAGCCCCACAGTCGTGAGGGTAAACAACTATTGCACTTAGAACCATTCTGTACCCACACAACCATTCTGTTTTTCATTTTCAGTACAGTGTTCAATATATTACATGAGATATTCAACACTTTATTATAAATAGGCTTTGTGTTACATGATTTTGCCCAAGTGTAGGCTAATGTAAGTGCTCTGAGCACTTTTAAGGTAGGCTAAGCTATGATATTCCATATTAAACACATTTTCAACTTAACCATATTTTCAACTTACAATGGGTTTATGGGGCATAACCCCATTGTAAATGGAGGAAGATCTGTATTATAAGAAACTGGCTCACATGATTATGGAGGCTGGCGAGTCCAAAATCTGGAAATCCTGTGTCCCAGTTTGAAGGCCATCGGGCAGGAGAATTCTCTCTTACTTGAAGGAGGGTGATCCTTTTGTTCTATTCAGGCTTCAATTGATTAGATGAGCCCCACTCATATTGTAGAGGGTGATCTGCCATTGCGAAAACTGAGGGTACAGGCTTCAGTGAGAAAGCCTCAGAGTACGAAGAGAGTGAGTGAGCCAAAACGAGAATGGAGTGATGAGTCTTTCAAGTGAAGACACAAAACTGAATTAAAGGTAAATATTTTGGGGCAATGAGTTGTCAGGCTGCTGGCTAGTGGCATGGTGGAGTCTGATGACATGAAGGACATAAAGCCAGCAACCTATGACATGGTAGAAGCCTTCCACAACCTTGTGCCTACTGAGTTCAGTTCAAATTCCTTGGTCAATTGGTGTAAATGTAGGTTAACTCTATTCCCTCCACAGGTGACTTGGGACGATCAGTGCAACCACACCTGACTCTAAGGGAAACACCTTTGCCCATAGCTCCTGCTGCCCCTCCACCAGTCCAACATCGCTGGTTGAAGTAGGTGTGGGCATGTGGTGGCCTGGTTGCAAAAATTGTCCAGGCCAACAAGTTTCCTGCTCCTAGGACTAGAAATGAGAAAGACCGAGTCAACCAACAGTAGGAGCAAGGGGAATGTTGTGATGAGGAGAGAGCAGTCAGACTGGCCATCATGGCCACTTCCAGAGCAAAGGTAAGTGGAGCAGAGACCTGGATGAAGCAACGGAAGCTGGGTGAAAGAGAGGAGAGCTGAACAATGCAGAAACATGTGAGTCTGGAGATAACTGGGAGTGGCATGAGTGGGTCTGGAGAGTGGGTTCTGCGAGTGGGTCTGGAGATCATTGTTCTGTGGGTAGGTCTGGAGATAATTGTTCCAGTCCGAATATATTTTTTAAATGACCCACCTCCCCAGAGGCCCACCCCTCGCTAGACGTAACATGAATGGATCCCTGCATTGCACCAAAAATACCCAGCTGAAGCAACAGGCCTTCCTCAGAAGGCCTTCTCTCAATTACTCAGGACTCATTCTGTGCTGAGTGCTGTCTGGGGCACTGGAGATTTCAGCACTAGATAAGGCAGACCAGGTCTCTGCCGAGAGCTGATTATCTTGTGGTCAGAGACTGTAACGTTCACTACTCATGCTGTATTACTGCCCCCATCCCCGTGCCCTGCGCTTGCACACCCCTGGCCGTGTGCCCTTGGCTCACACTGTTCAGAATGGTTCCTCTTCCTAAAATTATCTTCACTTGCTAAACACTACCCTCCTTCCAGGCCCAGCTCAAACGCCACCCCTTCCTCGTAGCCTTCCAGAATCTCCCAGGCAAAATTAATTTTCCTCTTTCTTGTACCACTTAGCACTTCTGCGGCCAACATGGCACTTCTGCCATTTTGCCTCAGAGTTAAAGTTATTTCTGTGCCTGTTCATCTTCAGGAACTTAAACTCCTTGGGATTGGGAAATGGGCCCAATTCCTCCTTTCCGTTGGGCCTATCACCAAACCTTCCAGATGGGATCCCTTCAATGCATATTGGTTAAACAGAACTCAGTCCAACCTAGGGGGAGCTAGGAAGGGAGAGAGTGAGGAGGACCATGTCCCTCTTCCCTTATTCCCAGCTTCCACATCCAAGCACATGGTCACAAGCCGCTCATTGTCACCCCATCTCCTGGACTAAAGTTAAAATGATGACGCATACCCAAAGACTTTGGTCCAGCTGCCTTCCTACAAATCTGAATCATCACTAGCACACAGACAAGCGAGTTATTTTTTGAGCCTTGGCATGTGGTCAGTATTGCCCAGCTAGGAGGAAGGCATAATGAAATACTTCCAAGTGCTCTGAACCAGCAAAACTGTGTTTATACAATGACATGAAAACAAGCTAATGTGATGGCATTGCTGAGGTTTAATGATGTTGGGGTCAGGAAATTACAGCTCCCAGGTTACATGTTTCACTGCAGATTGGTTTGTATCTCATCAGAAAAGAATCTGGATTTGGAGCTATTCCTTCATGCATAAGGGGCTTATTATAAATAAGGGGCTGGGGAAATGAATTCTTAAGTGAATTTTATTTCCTCCTGAGAGACACAGATGAAGACAAGTGGATGACAGTGTCTGGGCTGCATCAGAGAATTCCACTACCTATATGCAGGTGGCAGCAACATAAAGCATGATAAGGGATATCTTCTCTTGTGTTCAGGCTTCTCTCTCAACAAGTTCTGCCAAGCCCCATTAACCTTGCCAAGACTCCAGGGACATGAGCCAGAGATGAAGCTAATGCAGTACTAGAATACTTGGTTGCAATCAGAAGACCTGGTTGAAGACCCAGATAGCCACTAACTAGCCATGGGATCTTGGGCATGTCACTGGACTTTGCTAGGCCTTAGACTGCTCATCTGTATACAATGATTGTTGAAGGTCCCTTCCACAGTTTGAGCTGAATCTACACCAGTTCATCGCACTGTTGTCGCACAGCTACAAAATTATTGGAGCGGACCCTCCAACATTAGGGTCATTTTTCTACTTGCACTGATCCACACACGTGTTCTGACCTTGTTATCTTTGTGACTAACCCTGCATCAGTCACACCACAGCCTAAGGTAATGGGATTTGGCTGGAGCTGTGACATTTTTCCTCTTACTCATACATGGTGTTAGGGGAATGACCTCCAGAACTGCTGTTTCCTTAGCTACAGAATCTAAGAGACAGTTAATGACCGATTCATGTGATCACCAGCCTTCACGGATTTTATCACAGTGTTATTTTTAAACTCAAGTGAAAAGAACTAAATGCTCAAGCTCTTACGTGGAGAGGTAGGATGAGTGATACATTTTCTGTGCACTGGTGATTCCTCGTAAAAACGAGGAGGACATTTCACACAGCTAAAGGAATACAGTGAATCTGGCTTGACCAGAAATGTTGACACCCCGGGGTGCCTCTAGAACACTGTTCTTGGTACCCATGTCTTTGAAATGTGGACTGACTAGACTATAATGTGAAGCATTTCTGAGTCCAGATTCTCCAGATGGAATCCAAAATGGACTTGTGTTGTATTATTAGGATTGTAAAAGGAAGATGCTAAGAGGGATCATGTCAGTAAATGCCCTTATTTTTGGCATCTTGTGCCACCCAGAGCTAAGCACGTTCCCAAACAATGTGCTTTTCAAGTTTGCCTCTTTTATGCTCACATGCTGAGGCCATGACAGTGGGAGCTGGACCACTCTGGAAAGCCATTAGGATTAGCATCAAAAGGTGTCAATGTGTCCAAATTTAATCCCACTGTCAGAACTGTATCCAAACATCATAGAGATATGGTCAAAGGTATATGTACAAGGATGTTTCTATTTAAAGCAACAAGGGGAAAATGATTCAGTAAAGTATATGATGGGAAATGTCATAAAATGATGCTTCTGAAGAATGTTTTATAACGTACAAAAGTTTCTGCTACAATTTTAAGTGAAAAAATGAGGTTGCAAATTTTATATACGATATTTTTTCAACACGCATCTAGATAAATGCAGACAAAAAGCCGAAGACATAATGCCAACAGAGATTGCTTTAGATTTGGGAAAATGGATCATTTTTTCCTTCCTCCTTTACATTTTACTCTGCTTTCCAAATTACCCGCAGTAAGCTTTACCTTGAAATTACAAAATCATTACAAAAACCTGATGAGTGTTCCTTAGATGATCACCCCTCCCTTTTCTGAGATTTCCCGTCTCCCTGTCCATCACCACCATTCCTTTCTCCCTGAAGACACTCTGAAAATGAGGAAATCAAAGCCACAGAATTCACTTTTGTTAGTGATGATTGCAAATGTCACAGCCCATATAGACAGGCTTAATGGAAAATTCTGAGATGGGTGGATGGGGGCGATATTCTATCTATTTCCGAATGATTATTTTGAAGACAATATGAAGAAACACAGCAAGATGGGCGTTCATGGACAACTGCTGGGCTCTGGAATCCTAAGCATCACCCAAGGGATAGAAGAAAGCCGAGTGGCCCCAGCAAAGCTCCATCCTAGAGGAAGACCGGGAGATTTCACACTTTTTTGGACCAGACTTTTCACTCTTTGAAAGCCCCAACTTTAGGAAGATTCCAGCATTTTTGTCTCCTAAATTATCTCATCCTGAAATAAGTCAAGTTGGTGGTAAGGAAAATCAGGGAATAGTCTTCAAGCCTTGGGACTTTGGGCCATGTTCCGTGCAGGAGCTTTTCCTGGAAGTTCGTCTTGTGGGATAACTGCAAGTGTGCTTTGTAAGTTACACAACACAGGAAGAAATCACACATGCAACGCTGGATCTGGGGATGGACTCACAGATGAGGAGGTTGTAGAACTTAAATAGGACATTTTAAAATACATACAAAGACACACACAGAATCTGGAGGGACATCCTCCGGGGTATTAACATCTCCGAATGGTGAAATTATTGGTGTTATTTTCCTGTGATGCTGTTCTGTATTTTCCAATCTTTCTGAGTGAGTATGTGTTATGTTTATAGGGAAAAAAGTTATTTTTATTTTTAACATCATAATAGAGGCGCATGTATAAAAGTCATAGAAGAGATTCAGAAGGTGATGGAGTAAGAGATAAATTTTTCTTTTCTGTTTTATACATCCTTTGCATTTTCCAATTGTTTTGCAATGAAACTGCATTCCATTTTTCATCAGCAAAAAACAAAAAACGTTTACGTAAATGGGTACTAAATGGATTCTGGAGAAATGTTTGTTTTCACAGAGAGAGATCCTTTTATTTCCAGGGGCGGGGGAGGGTTTTTTCTCAGTGATTCGCTGGCTCTGCTTCATTAGGGATCTACCTCAAGTCTGATGACGTCGAAAGTATTTGCTGAGCATTTATGAACTAGTTAGGAGTGTGCAGGAGTTCATTTGCTTTATTCCTTCATTCAACAGAGATTTCTGATAGTCTATACTTTAAAGGAGTTGATAAACACATTTGTCTCTGGCCTAAAGAAACTTTCTGTCCTGCTGAGAATGCGGATGAGTTAACAATCACAGTACAGCTCTGGTTTTAAAATTCAGCATGCATCAGAGGCACCTGGGGGGCTTCTTAAACCATAGCTTGCTGGACCCCCACCCACAGACTTTCTGATTCAGTCAGTCGGGGTATCCCAGGCAGGGCTGGTGCCGCTGGCCCGGGGCTTGCCCTTGGAGGACCACTGCCGTGTAAACGTTTGAGGGAGGTACAGAGGATGTTATGGGAGCAGTGAGTTGAGCATCTCCATCAGATGGTATATTCCTGCAGAAAGCCATGAGAGTGGGGATGAGGGGTGGTGGGAGGAAAGGCCCTCAACACAGGATTTGCAGTCAGTCCATAGAATCATTGAAGCCTTGCTAGGTAGACCTCTAGGCCACCAGACCTCCTCTTTCAGGATCTGGCAACAGCCACTAACTCTTTCCCTGCTACTCTCTGGGACAGAATTCCACCAATTTTATTTCTCTCCTACCTCCTCCCAAAAGTCTCTCTACGATCCAAAGAAATCAGGAGTTCTACTCCCTCCAAAAAGGACAGAGCCCCACTATATAGATGGCTAAGAATTGGCCTCAAAGTTTCCCAAAGCCTGAAAACTGTTTTGAACCCATGCTCTAGGCTGAGTGTTTGTGTTCTCCCGAAATTCATAAATTGAAATCTATTAGTAGGTGAAGCCATAGGGTGGTTATGAGGGCACGAGGGTGAAGCCCTCATGAATGGGATTAGTGCCCTTATGAAAAAACCCCAGAGAGCTCCCTTGCCCCTTCTGCCACGTGAAGACACATTGAGAAGATGGCCCTCTGTGAACTAGGGAGCGGGCCCTCACCAGACATGGAATCTACCAGCACTCTGATCTTGGACCTTGAAGCCTCCACAACTATGGGAAATAAATTTCTGTTGTTTATAAGCCCCCCAGTCTATGGTATTTTGTTATCACAGCCTGAATGGTCTAAGGCACACCACTAGACATACGAGGAGTGTAACCTCGCCACTGGTGAGACAGACCGCCAAAATACGAGCCCTTCAACAAGGAGGCTTCAGTAATAATGTCAGCACAGTGAGGCCCTGCAGAGACGCTTCCAGCTGCTCGTGTATGCGGGCATCAGAGGGAGAACAGGACCCAGAGCCACAAGGCCGGAAATGCTAATAAAGCTGACCGTGTTGGGCAGAGTTGGATGCGGTGACCCTGTTTGGTGACTGTTTTATAAGTGTATAATGCACCCCATGGTTTATCCAAGCTTGTAATCATAAAATGTTACAAAGGGTTCCTATATTATTAAACTAGTAAGACCATTTATAAAATACTTTCTGGATGAAGGTCAAAGAGATGATTACAGTGTTCCCTGGGTAGAAGTTCAGTTATAAATAGACTAAAAGCCAAACAGAAATGGCATGAGCTTCATTTTCTGTCCCTACAAACATTGTATTTTGTCAACTGGGTCAGAGTTTAAATGTAGCAGGGTAGCTGAGTCCTTAAAAGGATCCATAAAGTAGATAATTTTGCGGTAGCATACTTATTCTCTAATTTATATTTTCTATAAACCTGAAGTTTTACTGATTAGATGTTAGGAGTTGAATCTGTAAAATTTAATACTTCTGTAAAGGCAACAGTCGGTTCATCACAACATCATTTTTTTTTCTTGAACAAATGTGTGTGTTTAAGAAATAAATATGGGAATAGCACATAGAAGGAAAAATGTGGAGTCAAATTCATGCAGCTGAAGTTATTTGTAGATTTCTCTTCTAATCTGGTGAATTTTACCACCCACTTCCTTCCTTCGTTTGCTGTCCTTGTCTTACAGCTGATCTGGTTTATCCTCCCCTGTGTCTGATGAATGCTCCATCCAGGGATTAGGAAAAAAAAAAAAAAAAGATGCTTAGGAATAACACTGAGAATACTGTTAGTGAGACTGTTTCCCCGAAAGTGCTTCATTTGGGCTCCAGATGAGTTACAGATGTAATTAATTTAGGCCCTTCTTGGTGCCTTAATTCAGGGCATGAGAGGTCCATAGTCCTCTTTTTCGAAATGCTTATCTAGCATGTAAGAACCCACTGGTCCAGCAGGATATGACCTAAGGTTTTCTGCGCGATGCAGTGATGAGGTGGAAATTATCATACCCAGTTTACAGATAGGAAAATCAGGACAATATAAATAGAAATCTATGTTTTTTAACAGCTATTAACTCTTTAGAAATACCACCAAAATGGTCCTGGAAAATGTGTTTTTCTAACTGTGGGGAAAAAATTGTTAATTTTTTTTTTCTTAGTGTACATCTAAATAAATTCCAGAGGGGAATAAGGAGATTAAGTGTAAAAACTGGAATTAAACAAAAACACCAGGAAAATAGAGTGAATATTTACTTAATATCAGAATAAGGGTGGATTTTTGACAAAAGCCATGAAGGAAATCATCACATTTGATTATATGCATCTTATAAAAGTTCTGTCCATCTGAAAATACCACAGACAAAATAAGAAAGTAAAAGCCAAATTTAAAGCATGTTTGCAACCTCAACAAATGAAGAGATAGTATACGATAAGAAAACCTTAAAAACTAATTAAAATTAACAAAATGGTCAAACAACTTGGAAAATTCACAAAAAAATACAAGTAGCAAGTACACATATGAAAATATTGAACTGCATTATTAATGAAATGCACATTAGAATAATCTTATGCTTGTACATACCAAAGATTAGCCCTGAGCTGACATCTGTGCCAATCTTCCTCCATTTTGTATGTGGGATGCCTCCACAGCATGGCCGATGAGTGGAGGAGGTCTGAACTTGGGATCCAAACCCCAACCCAGGCCACCAAAGCTGAGTGCGTGAACTTTAACCACTCAGACACAGGGCTGGCCCCTAAACACATTGTTTTTAAATATATAGATATAGAAATCAATATGAATCTCAGGACACAAACGTGTTTTCCTGGCTCTGTTTGCTGACAGCATCTAAAGCAATGACATCCCGGTAGTAATGAATATATCAACACCCAGATCTGGTTTTCAAGCATCATTTTCCACTAAGAAGAACTGGAGTTCCTTGGAGAACTGGCTGATTCCAGGGCTGGAGCATCTTACTATGCAAATAAGTAACGGCATGCTCAAAGGATGCTGGGGGACATGCCAAAAAGACATTGGAATCAGATTGTAGGGGCTCCCATTGACCACATCTGGGACAATTTGAGCATCAAAATAAACAAAGATAGCAACAGATTATAACTCAGACTAAAATAAGAATCTGTGAGTATCTATAGTGAAATAAATAAGCGAATAAATAAATAAATGGGGAGGAGGGAAGCACTTCCTTACAGTAGAATGCCAACTAATAAGTGAGGAACGATGGAATCAGAAAATCACTATTTGGTAACCATCATAATAATCATCAATTCAGGCAAGAATCATCAAGGATGGTAAAAATTGGAAGACTAATAGGACATTTACATGATATTCACGTTATCTCCCCACAAGATAGTTTTTAGTTACAAAGAGTAAGATTGTATCATTTATGTGGGGCACGTTGGCAGACAACACCTTAACGGACTGATCAAAGTTGACGTCACCAGTAATGTGTCTAAAACAGGGCCTGTGCCCCTGATACGATGCCCTGAGAAAACCCTGCCTGCCTCCCTTCCGTGGCATTCCTGCCCGAGATGCGTAACACGCATCCAGCCTTGAAGAAACATTAACAGACTCACAACTCTCCTACAACATAACTGGCCTGTGCTCTTCAAAAAGTCAGACAAGAAAGCCTTATGAAATGCCCAGATGCAAGGATCTCAAAGCGCCTAAATGCCGGAAGCGACGTGGGATCAGATCCGGGACCTGATGTTTTTCTTCTTTTGCTAAATGAGGAGTGGGGAGACAGTTGGTGAAATTAAATAACTTCTGTAGATTAAGTAATACAATAGTATCCTTGTTAATTTTCTGATTTTGTTAGGTCTCTCGTGGGTATGTGTAAGACTGGTCTTGTTTTTAGAGAAGACGCAGAAGTATGGAGAGGCCAGGGGGATCAGTTTGCAGTTTACCGTCAGATGACTCAGGAAAAAATATATACACATACGAGGGAGAGTAAGAGAGGAAGCAGATGTGATAAAACGTATATTTGGGGAATCTGGGTGAAGAGCATATTAGAATTCCTTATGCTATTTTTGCAACTTTTGTAAATCTGAAACTATTTCAAAATAAATGGTAGAGAGAGTGAGAAAAGAAAGTTCCCCCACGTCCTTACACGTACACACACACAGAAACACATCTAAAGGAAATTTCGCAAAATTGTTAATAGTGTTTACATCTCAATATTGGAATTACATATTAACGAAACTATTACATCAATAATTAATCTTTATGCTTTTATATTTTACAGCTGTCTAGCCACGAGCATGTATTTGTTTTGATAATATGCGTTTAATTCTTTAAGAAGCACTAGTGGAGCGGTGGCCCTTGATCTGTCATGATGCACCTCGTGAGTGTCAGTTGTCTTGTTCGTGTCACTACCCTCCTCATGCGTGGTTACACCCATCTGGGCTCTCCCAGCAGCTGTGGCAGTGCCAAAATAGTTCTGAATGGAATCATGACAGTAAGACAGCTGTGGTCTCCAATGACTTAGAGTGTCACATGTTTGTCCCCTGAGGCGATGAGTATACCATATGACAGAAGGAATTCTAAAAATGGCAATGTGCCTGCTCTTCAGTGCAGAAATACCCTGTCACTTTCTGGCAGCATAAGAGTTCCAGGGTCATGAACTTCCAGTGTGTCTGTATTGTTAAAGTGTCATTAGTTTTTTTTAAAGCAAACTATTATTTACTACAGATTTATAGAACATGCCCTCTTAATCTTCAGGTGCCTTGGAAAAATACTCCTTTCCCTCTAGTTATAGATTTTAAAATAAATTTTACAACAGCACTTCTCAGGGTGTTAGGCATAAATAATACAGAGCTGATAAATACTAGTCTGCTTAACTAATTGAAAATTGGATCTAAAAGGTGTGAATGGCTGGTGTGGGTAGAAATCTCTGCAGCCCGGGTTTTAAAGTTTGGATTATGCAATGGGTTTGACAGTCTCTGACCAATTTATTTCACAGTTTTCCAGTTCCTGCCAGCTGCAAGTAACTTTAATGGATCACTGAGTTTTCCTCTCACTTCAGGCAGGAAAGTGTTAACACATCAAGGTCTCAGAGGGTAGGCTGTACCCCAACATTCTCCAAAACTTCCAGAAAGGACTTTCACAACCTTGTGACAGTGGACACCCTAGATTTTGATTCCCTCAAAATCGAGACCCAACTGGTTAAGCTCTTCACATCACAAAGCTGAGTCTTTGATTTGTGGTTTCAGAGCAAGCATCACATGTCTCGTTACTCTGGATTCTTCTCAACCCCTTCTGTCACCATGAGAGATCATTTCCTGGATTTCTTCTCAAAGGCTGCCACCATTCAAATATGGAGAAAAATTCTTAACCCCTCATTAAAGGAATGTGATGTGGAGTTTCTATTAACCCAATTTCTGATCGACCTCTCTCTTTGACTCAGACAATGCAAGATAGACTCTTGTGTTAAACGACACGCTCTTTGGGAAAACCCAACCGATTTTCTATTTACAAAAGATCTAAGAAATCAGAATAAAAGCCTTTAAAACAAAATCCTGGGAATTTTAAATTTACTTCCCAAATATTAAAAATGGAATTTATGGTAGTAACCATTATTCTGTATTGAAATTTGACATTGTTTAGCCTCTTTCCAGAAAACAAATTTAACTCATGATGTGAAATTAACTGTAAAAATATAACAAGATGGGTAAATGGCTTCCGGATCCTAGAATTGAAGCATCTCTCTGCTGTTTGCATCATCATTACTTCTGTCATGGGTATTAATAATTCCATTGCCTTTTAGCAATAATAATAGTCAATGATTATTATTATCAGTTATTCAAGGTGACTTATATACATTAACTCATTTAATCCTTACAATAACCTTATGAAGTAGGTACTGTTATATCCTTTTGGGATAAATAGACAGGAACCGAGAGTCGATCGCCAAGGTCCACAGCTAATAAATGGTCGAGTATAGAGTCAAAGGCTCAATCCTGACTACAGAGTACAAGTTTTTAGCTATGCATTTGGCTGTGTCTGAATTATTTTTAGAGGCAAATTGTAATGCCAAACTCCTTTCCCTCTGCCTCCTAGCGTAATTTATGGGTGGTCTCCCTGTTTCCTCACCCATTTGTATCTGGTAAATATTTAACAGCCAACCCTCTAAAAAGCTGATTTGTAGCACTGCCGGTTTCCATGGTCAATTTCCAAGTGGCCGCCTGCAAATTACCACGTTAATGCCATTGAACTTGCAGCAGCACCCCGTTACACAGTGTGTCATATAGATACGATAGATGTATACGACCTAAGAGCACAGAATATAGTAACACGTAATAAAAGAATTAGATAATAATGAGTTTTAAGTATTTATTTAAAAATATAATTTAGTTAACAGTAAATTTATATAATCTAACAGTAATTAAAAAAGGTTATTTTGATTCCTGAAAATTTAGCAATTGGCTCTCAAGAGCCATTTTTATTAGATAATACATTTTCTGCAAGTACCTCTTAGTGTAAAATTGGGAGAAAGGTGCAGTTAAGTTCTCAATGGCGTCTGCCTCTGAGCCCTCCTCCGGTCAAATTTCTGGCATCCCCAACCGTCTTTGGGGAAACTGCCAAGGTGTGGGTTTGCCCTGTACGGCTGCGTTTTGAGTTCTGCTGCGCCACCTGGTGGTGACAACTAGCAATTGCTGTATTCCCTGCTGCCGTTTTGGACTCAGGCTTCCGGGCTCTTCTCCCTGAGATGAGGAGCATTCTTTACTCACTAGCATTTTCAGCTGCTAATCAGGCTTCTAATGGGTAATTTGACTCTTTTAGTTTACAATCAAATTAGCAGGTTACAAACAAATTAGCAGGTTTTTGGTCCTCCGCTGAGACCATCACCTCGACTCCAGAGTGGTGGGGAGTATCTCCAGGCTTGGCTCACACATGTCAATCAGAGTGTCCAACATCCTGGCAACACGCCAAAGGTCTTGTCCCTGTTCCCTAAGAGGCTTACGGGGTCTTCACGCACTCCATCTTGATGTCCCATAGTTCCGAAAAATGTAAGGCATAACCCCATCCTCCACCCCGTAATCCTGCCCTCTCCACCACAGACGCTGTCTCACTATGCAGTTTTAAGATAATAGGAAACATATGTTGTCAGCTAGAAATGATTTGGAGGGTGCCTTCCGGTTATGCTAATCCACATCACACATCTCTTTAGTGCATGTAATTGAGTGCTAACCCTATATTGGTGGAGGATGGTCCTCAACCATGCTTCCCATCTTCTTCATTTTTGTATCTCGTGTTCAGTATTAAGTCATTCACACAACAGATATCTATTGAGCACAGGTATGTGCTAGTCGCTTGGCTGGGACGTGTGAGTACAAAGAAGATGGCGGCATCCGCCCAGTCACTGTGCTTGAGGGCTCGCCAGGGTTGTGGCAGAGGCAGGGCAATACATCCGGAGGCCTTAGGCACAGCGGGATTCTGTGGGTGCTGATGAGAAGAACAATTGATTCCTAGCAGAAGGATAGGGGAGGGCTTCTCGGAGGAGCATCGAAGTTGATCTTGAAGTTTATGCAGAATTTGGACAGAGGGAAAAGAAAGGGAGAGATGCATGAAATGAAGTCGTAGACTGGGAGAATTTTCAGCAGGATTAGTGGTGCATTTTGGCTAGAGTATAGCATGTTCAGGAGGTGGAGGTAATGAGTGACGGCACTAGACACGAGGCTTGGGACAGATCTTGAGGGTCTTGATTACCATGGCAGGAAATGTGGACTTCATTTATTTGGTAGTGAAATATTAACCTTTCAACATTTTTAAGCAAAGAAATGAGAGAGGCAGATCCATGATCAAAGAACTTACATGTCTGAGTTTTGTTGGGCACATGTCCCAAATGTGGCTTATTTTCTGCCAAAGACCTAGGACCATTCAAGCGCCTCACCTAATAATCATAAGAATGCAGCTTTTTTTTTTTTTTCCCAAGGAAGATTCACCCTGAGCTAACATCTGTGCCAATCTTCCTCTATTTCGTATGTGGGTCACTGCCGCAGCACTGCTGCCAACGAGTGGTGTCGGTCCACACCTCAGAACCAGACCCAGGGCCCTGAAGCAGAGCTCACTGAACTTAACCTCTAGGCCATGGGGCTGGCCCCTGATCACGGACATTTTTAACAAGAGATAAAGAATGTTGCTGCTCGCTACACTAGTCAGCTCTGGAAAGTTCTGTCTCATGGAATGAAGAACTATGCTCATAAAAGAGGAAAAAAAGGTAATGTGAGCAGAGGGAAAATAAAAATACTGAGAAGAAAAATCATCCCAATTAAAAAGAAGAAGGAGGAGGAGGAGACAGAGCAGAGGAGGAGGTGAGGGAGGAGGAGAAGACAGAGCAGAGGAGGAGGTGAGGGAGGAGGCAGAGACAGAGCAGAGGAGGAGGTGAGGGAGGAGGCAGAGACAGAGCAGAGGAGGAGGTGAGGGAGGAGGCAGAGACAGAGCAGAGGAGGAGGTGAGGGGGGAGGAGAAGACAGAGCAGAGGAGGAGGTGAGGGAGGAGGCAGCCGGACTCGTGGCTGGGAAGTTCCCTGACAGCCCCGGTGAGAGACCACAGGACTTGAACTAGGGCAGCAGAAATGGAAAAAAGGGATTTGCAGAAGGAAAATTGATGGGTTTTATTGCTGTGCAATTTGGGGAACTGGAGAATTAAAAAAGATTCGGAGATAATTTCTAGAAAGTGACTTGGTAAAAACTCATGAAAGCCTTAAATGTTCCCAGCCCTTGATCTAGTAATTTTACTTCTAGGAGTTTATCCAAAAACAATCTCAGAGGAGCCTAAAATGTGTGTATAATATGCTTATCACAGTATTGGTATAGCAGAAAATAACTAGAAACGTCCAGAGGAGATATACAAATTTTGGATATAACCAAAAGAAGTGATAAACAGAATTATGTTATTAAGAATATTTAATGACATGGTTGAATGCTTTTGATAGATATAATCATGTTAAGTAATAAAAAATTGGATTCACAATGTATAATATGATTCCAATTTTGTAAAGAAATTTCATATGTATAGAAAAAGAGGAAAAGAAGATTGATTCTTCTTTATACTTTTTCAAACTTTCTAAAATTTTATTTAATTAACCTATATTATTTTAATAAATGGAATAAAATATGAAAAGGGTGTGACCCAACCTTCTGGCCTACGTTATTTGTGGAAAGTCTCATCAAAGATTTAGATTTGAATATAGCATATCACAAAAACATAGATCATGAAATTTTAAAAAACGAAGTAAAAAGTCAGGATCAATAAAAACGAGAATATCCCTCTTTTAATTTTAAGGTTCACCATAGTCACTGTTAATAAATTAGCTTGTGAGCTTCTGGAAGTTAGGGCAAAAGGGAAAATAGGATCAGCACAATTTTCGTTGCAATGTGTAACAGGGTTTCATACCAGACCAGCAAGGGAAAAACTCTATTTCTAAGCATTGCCTTCTAAAACAACTTCCTTAGCAGGTCTTACAAGAGGGGAGACTGAGTGATATAAATATCAATATGCAACATGACATTTTAATGAACCGATACAATAGTGCCATGCATTTATCTGTTTCTTATAACGACTTTTACAAAATCTTAGAACGTAAGGTGAAATTCAGTACAGGCAGCTGTGACCAAAAGATGTAGCTAAGTATGTATCCTTCTGATGCTCCAGCTAGATGCAAAAAATAGAAACTAGATGGCCGAGAGAGTATTTCTCAAACTTGAGGGTGCTTAAGAAACACATAGGTTGCTTGTGAAATTAACAGCTTCCTAGGTCCCTCTCGCTAACGATTCCAGTTCGGTTGGTCTGGAGCAGAGTCTAGGAATCTGCATATTAAACGTATTAAATAAACACCCAGATCTTATTTGATGCAGGTGGTCCAGGAACCTCCTTTAGAGAAACATTGACCTGGAGAGGCGGATTGTTTCCAGTCCCTTGGCATCTTGACTAAATAGCGCTTCTCTCCGCAGGCCGTGCTCTTAGGAAGGACCTGTAGTCCTGGAGTTTCGCTTCAGCGGTTGTTAAACTGGGGGACGTACAGCCCTGAGGTTATACAGAAGCTTTACAAGAGTCTCTTGCAAGATGGTTTCAGGGCATTCGTTTACGGATCTGTAGCTTCCGTTTGTACTTTTTTCTAAAATCCTTCTGCAGTGGACGTGTGGAGGCACAAGGGGGCTGCTTTTCCCCACCTACCCTTTCTTCCTCCCACCGCCCCCTCCCCACCAAGGCTGTTCATTGTCCTGGAGCATGAAAACCTCTGGGGTGACCAAGAAAAGAACAGGTTTATATATTGATGTCCAGTGGGACTTCAAAGTCTAGGTAACAAAGGTTCTTGCAAATCAGGTGCAAAATGAAAGAGAAGCTAATTGATGCGTCAGCTGATAGAAGATTGGAAATAACTCATGAAAGATGGCTGCGTAGTTCTCACACATCATTCCAAAGGAATTCGAAGACTTGAATAATATTGCAGTAACAATGTACCTTTCATTTTCATTTATTTATGTGAATAATGTTTCCTGTCACTTAAATCTTTAATAAGGAAAAATAGGAAGAGACTGGATGTTGAAACTTGTCTCTTAGAACTCATTTTAATCTATGGATATATGAACTTGGCTATGAAACAGCTACATTCATTTAACTAAATGATGCTCTTCCAATGCAATTTCACTTAATATTTATCACAATTTGAAAGATATTTATGCTACTTTGATTAAAATTATGTACTACTAGTTGTAAAGGTAATCAATCCTAAAAAATTTTTTAACACGAGTTCTATGATCATAAGAGACAAAAAAATTGAAATTTCTGTTTAGAGACATATATTTTTGTGGCCAAGAAATGTGAAGCATGGTTGAAAAAAGACTTTGGAGCTTAAAAAGATACGTTGCCAAAGGATAAAATTCTGGCAGAAATGAAATGGGTTTAAGGAGGAAAAGAAAGAATGTAAAATCTATTACTGTAAAAAAAGAGCTCAGGCATGTATCTTTAAAATGGATGATGGTGGCTATTAAATCTCTATGGTATTTGGATTCCATTGAACAGATGAAAAGACCAATAGTAGTTTTATTTCTAAATGTCAACATTTACAAATACATCAGAAATGACGTCTTTTGCAGCTATTTAAATGTGATGAAAAAAATAGATATCAACTTAACTATGTGCAAGGAGAATGTAGTTTATACCAAATTCTATTCTATAAGTAAAAAAGTTTGAGGGTCACTCTTTGAATGATCAGGGTGGCTCCAGAATTTCTCTATAGGAGGAGCTTGGATAGGCAGAGAGAGTGGAATAGAAGATATTTGCGTAAGAACTTTATTATTCTTTGCATGTTATGAATCATAAAAAAAAATGGTAAAACTTTCTAATAGCTACTTTTATTCTTTTTATTCACATCTTACAAAGGGTTGAAAAAGCATCCATGGTTCCTATCCCAAGAATATCATTAATAATTTTATTGTAGATTGGTGGGGACTGGAAGACCATTTTGTCAATACTACGGGAATTTTTCTCATGACGCTTCTGTTGATTTACTCCAACAAACGAACATATGCTTGATGGAGCTCACAGCTTTCTCACTCTAACGTGACAGACGTAGTTTTCTGTTGAAACATTTCTCACGTATCCATAACCAGTTGCCCATCCTCCTAGAATTACCTCAGTAACACATGCAGGATCAGCTGATTTGGAGGGGCAGAATCTCTCCAACTGCCCAATCAGAGGAATTAGCTACAGAAGATGCCCCTAACTCGCTGGACAAGCTAGTGTTCTATGTGGCTATGTGGGGGATCAGAATTGGCCACCTCAAAATGTGTCTCTTTGGCTTGATTATTTTTAAAAGAACTCTGAAAGAAACTTTGACCTCCCCTCCAACTGCCTAAAAGAATTTAAAATAGAAGGGTCTGTTCCAGGAAGGAGCTAATACCGTAAGATGACTGTAATTAGTAATTTTACATTAGTAATGTAAAATGCGTCTCCCAGGTCCCATTGTCTGTAGTTGGTCTGTTTACATTTCCATCTCCATGTAAATTGTCCTCCTCCCCTTTGAAGTCCCAAACCACCACCCCCAACATCCTCCTTTGTCTTCAGCTGAAGATGGTATTTAAGATGAGAACCCCCGCCATTTTGGCGAGTTGCTCAGTTTTCCTGAGCATCTCCCATGTATACAGGTGGTAAAGCTTTGTTTGATTTTCTCCTGTTATTCTGTCTCATGTCAATTTAATTCATAGCGCAGCCAGAAGGACCCAGTGGGAAGAGGATATGTCTTCCTCCCCGACAGTTATTTGACTGATGCTGATTGGTTCTAGAGAATTCTATAGGGTGCTGGAAGTGTGTGATTGGAATTTAAAGGAGAAATCGGGGTGGGAGATTTCAGACTCATGCACAAAAAAGTGATAGTTGGATGTTTTTGTTCCCCAAATCATACATGTGGTCTTCAGATTCCCCCCAAAGTAGAAAATTGGAATACATATTAAAGTTTGCTTTTAAGTAGTTTGTTGAATTTTGATTCTCCTTCACATCGCTTCTTTCCCCTGCATTTGGAAGACCGCATCCTTGTTTCTTCAATCACTAAATTCCTTTTGGTATCAAACACGGACTGAAAAGGGCAGTGCTTGGTGGTAGACGGGGTTGTTCTGAAACGCCAGTTCTTGTCACGACGCCTCACCATAAGCTGAGAAGATGTGGGGCACATTGGATTTTACTGGAACTTAATAACAATGTTACAATTATCATAGGGGCTTAGAGTCCTAAGTCAATGACCCAAATTTTATAGAAACAATTATGTTCATGATATTTGGTGAAATACTTGACATCTGTGCATAGGGCATTTAAAAACTAGTTTTCTTTTTCGACAATAAATGTATTAACAAAGGCCAAGGTTCCTGACGGTGGCTGGCAGAGTGAGCCAGCCTTGGTGCTCAGGGCTGTGTCTGCTCTGCCTCCTGCCTGCTGACCGCAGAGCCTTCCACAGGTGCTGGAAAAGCACTTAGGTGAAATCAACACAAAAGAAAGGGAGCAGAAACAACGATAAAAATGTACATGTTATCCCACCACTCAAAGGCAGCTGCTACGAATATTTTACTATATTTTCTTCTAGTCTATTTGTCCATATTTTTGAATATTTGAGATGATAGACATATGGATTTGGGATCGTAGGTCTCAAACTAACACAGCTGAGAACCACCCAAGAAACAACAGATGAAATCAGAGCAGGAGTGGATGGCAGACGGGTTTTCTGGGACAGTGGAGAGCAACCAGCAGAGGTATCACTCAGGGCCCCCTGGGGACAGCCTCTGCCTTGTACCTGGAAGAGGATGTGGTCTTGTGGGTGGTGACTGAGGTTCAAGAACAAGGAAAGATCGATGTTCGTAAGAATTTCTTCAAACAGAAGTACATAGATTATCAGTGTATATTTTTCTGGATTGATGACGCCAACCTGAGTATAGAGGGTAGTGACATTGCTAGGACTTAGCTGTTTTCTGAATTCTAACGACCCCTTTAGCACTGTAGGGGAGTCGGGCGCTGGGACAAACTTCCCCAAGTCTCATTTCTGTTATAATGTCTCTCATTTTGGTTAATTAAACTGGGAAATATAGCAGGTGTATGGGTGTGAGTGTGCATAGGATGTCACTATAACTCTTAAAACACTGCAACATTATATCATGAACACTCTCCCAGGTGAAAGCAACAACCACCACCACTCAGTCTAAGGAACACACAAAATTCTATTTCGTGGCTATGCCATACTTTATTTTTCTCTAATGTGTTATATACATGGTTTCTAAATTTTCATTATTATATATAAAATGCCCCACATTTCAGTATTTAGAAAGTCTTCTACAAATCTTATTTATTCATTCAAAAACTACTCCTTGGGGCCAGCCTGATGTCAGTGGTTAAGTTTGCATGCTCCACTTCTGCAGCCTGAGGTTCACAGGTTCGGATCCCGGGTGCAGATGTATGCTCGATCCATCAAGCCATGCTGTGGTGGCATCCCACATACAGAATAGAGGAAAACCAGCGCAGATGTTAGCTCAGTGACAATCTTCCTCAAGCAAAAAGAGGAAGATTGGCAGCAGATGTTAGCTCAAGGCCAGTCTTCCTCACCAAAAACAAAAACAAAAACAGAAACAAAACTATTCCTTGACATCTACTATGTGTAAGTCACTGGGTTGGGTAATGCAGAGGCTTGAAAGATGACTAGACGCTGCCCCGGAGTGTATGATTTACCAGGGAATTAGTGCTCTGTGGATGGAAGTTATGTTTGATTTCACCTTAACAAGGACCCCGTGAGAAGGGCAAAGCGGATGCTACTTCTCCATTGTTTTGATGGGTGAGAACACAGAGGTTATGACGCTTGCCTGAGGCAACAGAGAATATGTCTTTACTCTGGCCTCACACCTGATGCATAGTTTTGGGCTGCGTCTTGATTTCTGGGTTGAAAAAAATCGCTTTTGTTCAGAATTTTAAAGGCATTGTTCCATTGTCTTCTTGCCACCAGAACTGCTGTTCAGAAGGCTGATACCATTTGGATGCCTGTTTTTTATTGTCTGTGTTCTGGTTCTTCTAGAAATGTCTAGATTTTTCTTTTTGTCTCTAGTTCTGAAGTGTATGGGGACATGTCATGTTGTGAGTCCTTCTTCATTGTCATTGGCACTCAACGGGTCCAGAATCTGGAGAACTGTGTCTTGAGTTTGGGGGAGTTTTCCTCTGTCTTTGATAATTGTTTTGCACTCTTTTCTCCATTCTTTCCTTTTGGAGCTCTGCTTATTTTGCTGTTGTATCTCCTGCAATCTTCTCCTAATTTACTTACTTTTTTGCCTCCTGTTGTCTTTTTAAAAAACCATTTGGGAATTTTTTTTTCAATATTATTTTCAACACTTTTACTGATTTTTAAGAAATATTGGCTGTCCGATTTTTAATTTCCAAAACTCTTCCTTTCTTTGTTCTTTTAAAAGACCTCGACCGTTCTTGTTTCATAGATAACGACATTTGCTTATTTCTAGAGCATATGCATCCTTTCTATGAAATGTTCTTCTGCCCCCTGCATTATCTCTGTTTCCCCTGAATTTCTGGTTTCTATTTGTTCATTTTGGTCTCTTTTACTTTACTTTTACTTGGGATCTTCTCCTCAAATATGTAGCAAGTTGTGTCTTGTCATTCATGAGTGAGGCATGTTTCTGAGCTGATTGTAAGTTGTGTGTCCTATGGGGCTGGTGTCTGGCGGGCTTTACTGTAGCAAGATTGGGAAGGAATCTGACTGCTTTCTGGGGCAACCTCTCAATGTTAATACCCCCAGAGAAGGATCCACGTCTTCCATTTCCTAGATGTGTGGAGATGGGCAGCGGAAGGGGCTGAATGGGGTGAGTTTCGTGGTTCAATATGTAGTCTTTCACTTACTCCTTCTGTTTTGTGATCTGGCATCTCAGTCTACCCATTGGAAGCCGCTTTATTATCATCTCTGAAGAAACTCATGGCAGTTCCTCAGGTATCTTGATGACTTACAGAGATGGCAATCCAGTCCTGTCTCCATTGCTGTCCTTCATGCCCTCAGCATCCTGTGACTTCCAGTACATGTTAGCCTCAAAGGTGAAGCTGCTGATTCTGGGGCCGTATATCAGGGAGCTAAGAGTTACCGCTCACTTAATATTTATACTCTGAGCTATTTACAATTGAGTCATGATATACAAGTAAGAAAAAAAATCATTAAAACGAACATCTTCCTGACAACCACTCAAACACTTGTCAGTATAAACTGTCAACAGCAATTATTTATAGCTGATGAAATTGAAAGTCTCATGTCACAAGAAAGAAAAATTTGTTTGGAAATCTTTTTCGGTTATACCATGTCAAGCATTGGCAAATAAAACTAGCCTAGCATCTCCTGGCTATTGAAATGAAAGTTTGAAATGATGCCACCACACGTGGTTCAATAACTCTTCAAAGCACAGGCTGGTAGAGCTGCAGTGGGTTTTAGGGTCCGCCTGGTCTCGTGTCCTCGTTTCCAGTTTTGTTTTACTTCATTCAGTCCTCAATCTAAGGCTCAGAGTGGTAGCATAATTTGATTAATCTACCCAATTAAACCTTACATCCTCCTTACAATATAGATTATTTTTTAAGTTGCGTACTGTGCAGCAATTACACCAAGTCTCTCGTGTGTCTAGGATCAGCCTTAGATTCCACGGTGCAGACAGTCCTTTGCTCACATATTTGCTAAAGCTTAGAATTCCTCTGCCAGAAGACATGGTCTTGCATTCCACAATGAAAGATAAAGCTGAAAGAGCGAACTTCCTAAGCAGCCGTCAGGTCCTTCATCCCCTGACAAAAGCCCTTCGACAGGCTCCCCGTGGCTGCTCCCAAAGGCCTGGCCTCTTTAACCTGCCCTGCAGTCTTATCCCCACTTGAGCGAACAATCCAGAGCCCAGGCCCACGCCTGCTCTGCTCCGGAGCTCTCGCGGGTCTGCAGGGCCCATTCTCCGGCTCGTAGCCCAACCACCTCCACGTCCTGTTGGTTTCCCGGTCTGACTTCTTCACTAAAGCCATCTCCGTCCTTTTTGGCCCACGATGACTGTGGGATCAGGCCTCTTGTAATAATTGGGGTCCTCTGAGAAATAGACAACAAGATAGGATTTGATGTGCAAGAGATTTCCTGGGGGTAGTGCCGTGGAGGATGAAGGGGAGAGAGCAGGCGTGGGCGAGGGGATGCTGCCCTGTCTCCAGTGGGGAGAGGAGGAGGGCGGGAAGGAGGGGTACAGACAGCGGAACAGCGACAGGGCACTTTGGCCCGGCTGGAGCCGAGTTCACGATCGAAGGGCAGTTAGAAGGGTCCCAGTCCTGCTGGCGTTGGTGGGGAGCAGTCCCAGAGAGGAGCTCAGGCACTGTCACTCACCCCACTTCCTATGACAGGGGGCCTGGGCTGTGCATCTCCTTGACTGCCACGCTTCTGAGCCTTTGTCATTTGGTCCTTTCTCATCCTGCCCCACTGTATTGTTATTTAAGGCTGTGTTATTAACGATCGTGGCGAAACATTTAGGGAGCATTTATGACCACCAGTCAGTCGGCTAAGTGCTTTATTTGTGAAACAAATTTCTTAGGTCTCCAACACAAGCATATAACATTAGCTTTATAAATTATTTTTTATACCTGGATTTGTGTTTGGGGACCGCAGTTCACTGATAATAGGAATGTAATCTTAGCCAATCCACGTTTTTAGCTGTCAATTCAGGGATTCTCATCTCCCTCTTTCCTCTGCAAGGTTGCATCTAAGTTCCAAGAGGGTTTAGAGTCAAGACACTGGGTGGGGGCATCTGATGCCTCATCTTTGCGTGTCCACACTGGCATCTTCTGCTGAATCCCTGTTCTCCCTGGCCTCTGAACTTCCGTGAACACCCGGGAGATGTCCACGGTTCATCTGGTTTCCACTGAAAGGTCTGCAGATAACACCACCTCTACCTTTGCCCACCTTGGGGCCCCTCTGGGGCTCGTGGCCTCTGCCCACATCAGCGCCTGTCATGAGGCCCTCCCAACCCGCTCCGAATCTGGAGAACCTGAGGGGGCCGTCTCAGGTCCCTCACAGTGGCTCCATGCTGCCATTTCTAACTGTCCCCTGCAGCATCCCCTCACTTTTGGAGAGGGGATCTCTGGTCCTGCTGTTTCCCAGGAGCCACCCAGGAAATAAGATGTAGGCTACTCCTGCTTCCAGATCCTCAGGCTGTCTGGAGCTTTGTCATCCATGCCCCACATCCAACGTGGGGACAAGGGACATGGGATATGGGACGTGGACTTACAGCATCGTTCTCTGGATGACTCTGCATTTTAATGTTTGCTTCCTTTCTGCTTCTCTCTGTCAAGCCAAAGGAATCACCTCTTCTGGGGTAGAAAACTGGGTCAGCAGTGTTTTTCTAAAATCTGTCATTTATGCCAGAGTCTTGGCTTTTGCTAAGTGCTTTGCTTATATGATCTCAAATCTTACAACAGAAAGTCTATGACATAGACACAGAGGCTCAAGGGGCCAACTGGCTGGCCCAATGCCACACAGCCTGCAGGAGTGGAGCTGCAATTTCTTGGTGACACTTCAGAGTTTGTGCTCTTACCGTCACTGGAATTCCTCTGGAGTTGTCCTTCACTTTTTCCTTTGGGTAGATTTTGTTTTCTCAAATAATGCTAAGGATTTTAAGAACAGAGGATCCAGTAAATATTTGCTCTGTAAAATGGGTCAAATAGAAGCTGGGAGATACTATTTAGCTATAAGAAAGCATCTTTGTATCTGCCCTAGCAGACAAAACACAGAGATCTTTTTTCACCTGCCCGGGCTCCTTACTAAAAGTCTTTGACCTGGAAGACCTTTAAGAGGAGAACAAGTGGATGTAGGGGCTTCAGTCACTCGCCATGAGGCAGGAGTTGAAGCAAGTGAGTTCTGGATCCTTCCAGCTGACAGTCTACAGATCCTGAACGGCTGAGAGAGAACAACCAAACAATAGCGTTGAAAATGTTATAGGTACACACATAAAGACGTTTTTTCTTGGTTTTTCTCCCCCAAAATGTGTATATTTATATGTCCTTACATGAATATAAACAGGGAGCATAAACAGGGAGTACAAAATGGAGTATTTGTAATATGTGTCACCCTGATAAGTGGGGACTCTGCTGAGGAACGTGGGGCAGGGAGACAACAGGGTTACCCAAGCAAAGAAGATGCAAGACTGGCCTGGAAATCCCCTCAGTGATGTCCGGTGTGATCACATCAACACACTTGAGGGTCTATCGTTGAAATGGAAAAAATTAAGAAAGTAAACTTTGAAACAAATAGTAATACAGAGAAAGGTTGGCGTCGTCATCAGACATCTGCTTTATGGTTTGAGGCAGATGTCGGGCAGTGTTGGTGAAGAGGGGATCTGAGGAAGGGAAGCAGTGGCTGACCTAGATGAGTGGTGTTCGATGGTGACAGACCACACTGAGCACGGACGCGCCTCACAGCGCTGCTCGTGCCGCTCCTGTGTCGTATTGTGGTTTGGTTGTGTGGCTGACAAAGCTCCAGGAACGTGTTGGCCTGAATGAATGACGGAAGGCAGGAAAAAAGGAGGCATGGCAGTCTCTCCCACCAGATGGAGAGCTCACTGAGGTTGACGTGGTCAATCTATGTGGCCGTTTCACTCGTTTGTCTTCTCAAGAACTTGCCAGCTTCGTGTGCTCAGTTGCTCTAGATTTGGGGGGAGTTAGAGATTTTTGCATGTATACCATCAGGAAAATAAAATATGCCAAAATATCATGGTGAAATGACATATTTTACCTTTGTGGGGGGTGGGGCTGTCCCAGGGCTCAGCTGTGAGGGTGAGTTTCCTACATCTTTGAGGAAATAAAGCACGTGATACTGTAAAGAATTGTTGGTTGAACTACAAGATTTGGGTTTAAACCTGGGACCTATCATTTACCAGTTGTATTCTATTTTTGGACAGCTGCTTGATTTCTCTGAACCTTGGTTTGTTCCCTTGTGTGAGAAATACTATCTCATAGTATCATCGTGAAGAACGAATGAGACAATGCACAGACAAGGTGCCTGGCACGGAGACGGCAGGAAGTAAATGCTGGTGTTTACTGTGAGCATCACCATTATTATTTCCACGTGGAGCATCAGTGTGGGGTGAGGACAAGCATCGCAGGCTCTCACTAACTCAGGAGGGAGGGGCAGACTTGACTAACCCTAATTTCCAGGCTGGGAATATTGTGTGATCCTGGAATTCCACACTCTGTGCTCGTCTCAGGGCCTGGCAAGCGATGTTCCTGGTATGAATTAATCGTGTCATTTTTCTCCCTGACCTTAGCAGATGTATGGACCTACAGACGTAGGTCCAAGTCTGGATTCCCACTGTATCCGTGGAGGCTTCGTGTTTGTCTTCCTTGTGCAATATGCAACATATACAATATTCAAGGGACCTTTTGGCAAGAGCGGAAAATAGCACTGAAGGCCACGTGCTGTGCCCAGGCTCAGACTGCAGGTGGCAGCAGAAACTCAGGCATGAGAAAAGAAGCCAGTCCACAAAGCCTTCTGCAGAACTGTGTCCCT
This sequence comes from Equus asinus, assembly GCF_041296235.1. Classification (NCBI taxonomy): domain Eukaryota; kingdom Metazoa; phylum Chordata; class Mammalia; order Perissodactyla; family Equidae; genus Equus; species Equus asinus. Next base: position 14,877,083 of record NC_091816.1, read on the forward strand.
GGGGGTCCTCCATGTGCTTTTGGTGACTTACGAAGAAGACCCGGAAGCTTTTGGCAGCCATAATGTTGGTGGATTCAACACACCATTTGAAGCCATCCTATCTGATCTTCAGCGTGGATGAAGATATCCGAGATCACTAGCATGGACTCCAAAGAATCATATAATTTATGTTTCTTTATGTAAAAAAGAAAAATCAGAATGTCCTTCTCAGCAATAGGGTGTTATTAGGCCAAGTTCGACGTTTAATGAGCGATGGCTTCCAATCGTGGTCTGTGATAGCCATCACTCATGTTATTTATGCTGAGACAAATCCTCCCCGTTGGCTGGGTTGCTAAGGAAACAGTGCAGACCCTCCTCAGGGGAGACAGAGGTAGGGAGGGATGAAAGGATTCCTCATCTTTTGTAACCTGTATGGCTCTCCTACAGCTGATGTCAAATGACTGCTTTTGAATTTCATTTTATTTGGTAATATTTATTTTTACCTATCCCTTAATTTTCAAATTTTCTTTGAAAACTTTTAAATATGTTTCTTATAGAGAGCATACAGCTTGATCTTGTTTCTTTATTTTGCTTTTTTTTTTTTTTTTTGGTTTTTGGTGAGGAAGATTGGCCCAACATCTGTTGCCAATCTCCTCTTTTTTATTTTTTCTCCCCAAAGCCCCAGTACCTAGTTGTATATCCTAGTTGTAGGTCATTCTAGTTCTTCTATGTGGGATGCTGCCACAGCACGGCTTGAGGAGCAGTGTGTGGGTCCGCACTGAGGATCCAAACCTGTGAACCTCAGGCTGCTGAAGCAGAGTGCACAAACTTAACCACTCGGCCATGGGGCCAGCTCCAAATCTTGTTTCTGAATCCAGTCTGAGAGTCCTCATCCTCTGATGCTGGAGTTCAGCCTGGGTGGAGTTCACATTTCTTCTCGTAGGTCTGCTTTCCTACTTGCCATCTCACTTTATATTTGCTGTTCATAATATGTATTGTTGTTCATACTTTTTCCCTCTCAAATTTTCCAGATCAAGATGTTAATTTTTAAAATTCTTCTCCCTGCCCTCCTGCTTCTCAAGCAATACACATTTTTACTATACAGCTCTTATATTTTAACTCATATTTAAAGTTAAAAGTCTCTATCAATATCTTCAGATCACCTTGTCACTTCTTAAGATTTAACATCATCCATCCTGCTCCCCTCCCACCAAATAGAGGCATTTGGAATGCTTCTGCTTCTCACTTACAAATTAGCTCATTCCGAAACCCTCTGTTAATAAAATTAGAATTTGTGGTTATGGATTCTTTTTTAAACTTTTGTTTGAAAACTATTGTACAACTAGAAAAATAAAAATAGTATAAAGAACATCCATAATGCCCTTTACTCAGATTTACCTATTATTAACATTTTACTCCAATTCACTCTGTCATTTGCTTTCTCTCTGTGTACACACCACACACACACAGTCAGAGATGTAATTATTTTTTGACTATTTCAGGGTACCCTTATATATATCTTTATTCCTAAACACTTTAGTGTGTACTTCCTAAAAAGAGTGATATTCTCTTACATACCCATAATATAGTTATGAATTTCATAAATTTGTATTGACATGATTCTTTAATGTGTAGTTCATATTTATCTTCTGTCAGTTGATTAATAATGTCTTATACAGCACTCCCCACGCCTCCCCAGTCGGAGATCCAGTCTAGGGTTAAGTATGGGATTTAGTTGTATTTCATTAACCTCCTTTAATCTGGAACTCTCCACACCTTTTCCCAGTGTTTTATGACATTAACATTTCTATTTATTTATTTATTTATTTAGAGAAAGATTAGCCCTAGCTAACGTCTGACGCCAATCCTCCTCTTTTTTTTGCCGAGGAAGACTGGCCCTGATCTAACATCTGTGTTCATCTTCCTCCATTTTATACGTGGGACACCTACCACAGCATGGCTTGCTAAGTGGTGCCATGTCTGCACCCGGGATGCAAACTGGTGAACCCAGGGCTGCCGAAGCGGAACGTGTGCACTTAACCACTGTGCCATCGGGCTGGCCCGACATTAACATTTCTTTTTTTTAAAAAAGATTTTATTTTTCCATTTTCTCCCAAAGCCCCCTGGTACATAGTTGTGTATTTTTGGTTGTGGGTCCTTCTAGTTGTGGCATGTGGGATGCTGCCTTAGCATGGCTTGATGAGTGGCGCAATGTCTGCACCCAGGATTCGAACCAGTGAAACTCTGGGCCGTCGAAGCAGAGCACACGAACTTAACCACTTGGCCACAGGGCCGGCCCCCTGACATTAACATTTCTTAAGAGTACGGGTCCACCACCCGACATTTTAAAAATAGGAAATTGTTTATTTTGTGTTTTTCTGATTATTCCCTCATGATTAGATTGAGGTTATGCATTCTCCACTCCTTCTCATCGAGTGAGGTTCTGTCTCCTCCGGATACCTCCTCTTCTCTCACACGGTGTACACCTACCCTCCGTTGCTGATGTTAATTTTGGTCGCCTACGCGGGATGTTGTCTGATTCTCCATGCTATACTTGTGGTTTTGTTTTTCTCCCTTGCAACCAATTAGCAGTCTATAGTGATAGACCCTAACGTGATGCAACCGTCTCGCTCCTCGTCAAAATTCCCCCCTAAATTTATCATCCATTGATGATTCTTGCCTGATCCAATCATTACTTATGATGATTGCGAAATAGTGATGTTCCAGCTCTATCACTCTTTGTACACTTTCCAGTCAGCTTTTGGCATTTTCTGTAAACAAGATATCTCCCTTCTTATCTATTTCGCCATCTGCTTCTATCTATCTATCTATCCATCCATCCATCCATGTGTCTTCTATGTATGTATCTGTCTATGTACCTGTCTGTGCCTCATCCATCTATTTAATCTATTGGCATGGGCTCATTAATCCCTGTGTTTTCCATGGCTTGTAATTCAGTTCTGTACTTAATTATTTTGGTTCTCAAATTGTCCCAGATCTGGCAGTGGGAGTCATATTTGCATGTTCCTTTTTCCAAATGAGAACTTGGCTCCCAAGGATATCAACATGTTTAGTCATTTGCTCAATTCTTTAATACACTGAAAATAATTTCAGAGTTACTTTGTCCATGCTGCTAAAAAAAGCAGCCACTAAGAAGAGTTCAAGCCTTTCTTCACCTCTTCCCCCACCTCACTGGCCCTCACCTTTCCCCAAAATTCTTAATTTTTTTTCCTGTCATTAGGTCTTGAATCTGAATTAATTTTTCCTGTTTTTGGAGCGTTGGGTGATTTCCTTGGTAACGGAACAAGGGTCATCAACTTCTAAATTCTTGAACATCTTAAAATCTTTGCCCTCACACTTGAATATTACACTGCTGCACAAGATTCCTAGATGACAGTCCTTTTCTTTCAGAAGTCTGCAAATGACAAGTTTGCTGCTAGCCTAGATTCTCTTTTCATGCGAGGACCTGTTTTCTCTGTCAGAAACATTGTGTTTCCTCCATTTATGCGGTTCAGAAATTTCAACGATGTACAGCCAGGTATGTGTCTGTTTTTATTAATTTTGCCTGGGAACTGGTGAACACTTTCTAGAAAGCAGGCTGTCTTCAGCTCAGGGACATTTATATATATATAAAAGCATTAATTTTTCTCTGTCCAGTGGTTTTTCTCCCTTTGAAACTCCTGTTATTCACATAATAAAACTCCAGGCTAGGTTCGTTCCCATCTCTTATTCATATTTTTTGTTTCTTTGTGTTTTGTTCAGTGTTCTCAGCCATTTCTTTCATTTCTTCTCCTCAAGCCTCAGTTCAGCTCTCAGCAGTGAGTTCTGTACTCTCTTGTCCTCTACTGAATTTCTAAATTTGTAAATCATATTTTGAATTTCTGAAAGTCTACTCTTTGCTCCAATTAAAAGGGTCAAAGAGTTAGCCATTGATGATTAAGTAGCTAGGAACTAAAGGTTTTTTTCCGTTCCGCAATTACTGATTATAGCTTTTAGCTGTTTAACCCACCCATTGTTAACTGTGCTGCTGAGGCAATATGCTATCTGACTCCCATTAGGCTCCTATAGATAACATCTTCCTGGAGCCTTGGTCGCCATGGCAACGGGTGTGTGAGCTGTTTTTTTCAGAGATTAGAACCCCTTGTCCACTTCAGGCCAGTTGAGACCACCAACCCATCAACTGGGCCTGCAGAGATGTCCAATAGGCGCCCTTTTGATGTCAAGAGGCTAAAAACTTTCCCCTCAGATCATGCTAACATTGCCCTTTTGTGAACATGGGTCCTACGAAGAGGCATGAATTCTGACTGCACTTGTGCAGATCATCAATTTACCTCACCTCTCCTCATCTCCAATCACCTACCTCCACATTTCAGACCACATTGCCCCCCATCCCATAAATATCCCTGAGTCCCTATTTTCAGGAAAGCAGATTTAAGGCTCATGCTCTCGCTTCCTCACCTGGCTGCCTTGTGATTAAACCCTCTCTCTGCTGCAATCTCCTCGTCTCGGTGTTTGTCTTTCTGTGCAGCGGGCAAAAACGAACCTGCTCGGTAACAAATGGAGAGCCAGCCAGAGCTAAGTCTAGATGGACCTTTTTGCCCGAGATTCGTCAGCCCCTGGCCAGTGTGGAGGACCTGTGGATGAGCCCAGCAGCCTCCAGGAGCATTTCTCCTGGGACTGTTCCGGGATGCTCTCCTGGCTTGGCGCTGTTGACTCCTTGGTGCATATTTTCACTTCGCAGTAGAGAGACGGTTTCTTGGTTTGGAAAACGTCTTTTCGGTGAGTAACTTCGGTACAAGTGACCACATTCTTATTTCTTCTTCCTTTAAGTCTGACTTCCAAAAGGAAGCCTTGGTTTGGCAGGGGACGCTCTCCGCAACTCCCGACAAAGGAAGCCTTGGTCTGGCCTTCGTTGAGAGGGTCTTGGTTTTGAGGACGCTTGATAATAAGGAAGTATTAGGGCATCCACTCACAGAAGTCCTCTTGGCTTGGTTGGGTTTGGTTTTGAGATCTGGTTCTAGCTGCAACATAAGTATACTTTGACCGGCCATGTCTAGATTCTGAAACAATGGGTAATGCTAATTTGATTCCCACCTGCAGCCCCCTAGGCTGCATTCTTCAAAATTGGGCAACTTTCGGTTATGAGTCCATGAAAAAGAAAAAGATGGTATTTTTCTGTAACATCATGCGGCAGCCATCAGAGAGCTCTTGCAATGACTAATCTTAAGAACTTAATCAAATTTGGAATCTCAGCTTCCACTCCTGGTCTCACAGACACTAATGAAAGCTCCAAGCCCCACCCCACCCCCTGGAGCTCTCCTCTGCCTGGTTTGAAGAGTCCTCATTCCACCCCCGGGAACTCTTCTCTGGTTTTTGGGCACCTGGAGTGATTCCAGGGTGGTCTCTTGGTCAGTCATTTGACTGACAGCCTAGAACACTGTTTGGTCTCCTCTGAAGAGCTTTTCGAGTATTTTAGGTGCCTACTAAGTCAGCTATGGGGACAGGAGATCCGTAATTTATTCTGTAATCTGTCTTGCCCTGGAACTGTTGTTTGTGTGACCTTTATCTTGATAACCCTTGGGAAGATGCTGGGAAGGCTAGGCCTGATCACCTCTTTGCCTTCTTTGTCTGTCTCATTCTTCAACTCTTCTGTTGTCACTACTGATGAGGATCAAGGCTGCCCCAGGGAAAAAAGCCCAAGGCGTTCTGCCCTACATACTGATCTATATCATCCTCCGGTAAGCACAGGACATCCTTACCTGATCCGATCTGATTCTTATCTAAAGTTATAGGACCACCCAATAACCAGACCCTACCCACACTGATACCATTTTAATGACTTTTTTTCATAATCTTTCCTTTGTCTTATAAAGGAATAACTCACATACCTATGCCTTATAAACTTAGCCCTCCCCTCAACCCATGTTTGCAGCTCTTCACTGCCCATGGGTCCTGTCCCCATGCTTGCAGCTCTTCACTGCCCATGGGTTCTGTCCCCATACTTACAGATCTTCACTGCCTATGGGCTCTGTCTCCATGCTATTCTCTGAATAAAGGAGCACTACTACCAGACCTTGAGCTTCCAAGAAATCTTTCTTTCGACTCTTCGGCTCACTAAGCCTGCATCAACTAAGTCAGGGTTAAGTTCAGGCTGGACCTGAGCAGAACCTGGACCTTCTGTAAAATCCAAACTTAAAAAACTTTCTGCCAGGGACTTAACTCTCAACCCTGGCATTGGGAACCCCAGCTCCCAGCTAGCTTCAGGCCTTTGCCTCTTGCCTCCCTGGCTTGCCTTGTGCTAGTGCAGGGACTAAGTGCCTGGGCTGAATAGGACTTGACTAAATCTTCTAACTGTATTGACCCTTCTCTGACTGCTGTCAGTCAGACACCTGCTTTACCACTCTAGGGGATGCCCCAAGCATCCCTGGAGATTCACCCCTTGGGTGCATTTTAATTAATTGGAAAGGCTTTCAACTTTGGATGGGTTACACCCCAGAAACTCCATCTTGGAGAAAACTTGAGTGGTTTTTCTGTGGCTTTATGACTTAGTTCAACAGGTAGATTAACCCACAATAGCATTTGAGTTACAACCCAATTTCTGAGAAATCAAGAGCAGCTGTCCTTGGAAAGCCCTTGTAAGACAGGAAATGCAGTTTTAGAGGCAGTTCCACCCATTTCCCTTACCTTGAAGAGCTTGAAAATCCTCTGGGGACTATCTAGCCATCACTAATTCCTAAGACTGAAGAAAAAAAGGGGAGAAAGGCCAAAAAATGGCCGGAAGAGCACCCTCACCAAAAATCTAGCATTTGAGTGTCTTCTCCACAAATACTGCTTAAAAAAGGCTTAGAACAAAAATTTGGATTCGTAACTAGGGAGCCTTGTACCTGATTCATGGCAGTAATTTTTAAAACGATAGCTGTGGAGACTCTGTATGTGTGTCTGTATGTGTGTCAAATGTGGTGGTATTTTTACCTCCAGATGGTATGGCCAAAAATTAGAACTCTGTTTAATTGACTTAAAGGAAGCACTTATGTAAAATTTAAATATACTAGAAACTAACCCAAATGTCTTTGAAGTTAACATGATATAAATTAATCTTTGGTAACTGAAAGTTTATTAAACTTTGTTGGTTTGCTTAAAATGGACATGTCCTCCAGAGTTAGCACTGGATATGATGCAGACATGCAGCCTTTATTCTACTTTTATTGGTCAAATAAGCTGATGTTATCTCTATTACAAAACTGGTTAGCAAAAATAATAAGTTAAAATGATGGCTAATCTTGTCTAATGTCTCATGAAGTTTTATAGGCAATCTAAATAATTATTGGGAACGAGGGAACTAAATAAATGTGAAAAAGACAAAAGTGTTGGGTGAACTTCTTAAAATAATTATGTCTTATGTATATTTAAAATAACTTCCAAAATCTTTCTGGTAACTTGAAACTTTGAAGAGTTGTTAGGTAGAATTGAATGATAAAAAACTCTGAATATCTGGGTCATTTTTCAAGTAAGATAAAATACTGAAACATTATCATTAGTCACGTCTAGGTTTATCTACTTTTTGCTTCTTGTTACAAAGAAACTAAAAGGTATTTGGTTCTATTAATAAACATGTCTTATATTTTATTAAGATTATACCACGAAGTAGCACATTTCCAGAAATTATAAAATGTATTTATAAACTTGCCAAGCCACAGCATGCTAATGTATGAGACAGTTCATAATTGCTTAGTTTTTACTAGGGTCTGTAAGGGCTAAAAATTCTAATTAATATATGTAATTAAAGCTACTAAAATTAATAAGGCAAATATCTTTGTATCTAAAGAAAGTAAAATTATGTTTTCAGTAAAGAAGTTATAAAGAATGGAAATATTTTTGTCTGTTGGGTTAAGAAAGATAAATTTGTTGTAAAGTACTAGAAGAAAAAAAAGGAAGCATAGGACAAATACTGAATGCAAAAAGAAAGTTATAGAAGGTTTGTGAAAGAGAAACTCTGAAAGGAGTTTTGTGCCTGGTCAAGTTGGCTAAGATTAAAGTAAATCCAATTAAGTAAACGAGTTTTAATGTAAAAAAAAAATGGTTGGTGTAAATAAACCAAAATTAAAATTTGGTTTTCTCTCTCAAAAGGATAATTTTCTTGAACTTTTGGTCTGCTCTTGATACAAGAGGTTATAAAAGGTTTTTCTTTGAGTAAGTCTACCTAAAACACAGAAAATCTGTCCTGTTAAAATAGTTTCCCATGTTCAGAAAGACTGAGGTCTCTCTATTAAGATTTTTGACTGTTTTTTTTTTTTGAGGAAGATTAGCCCTGAGCTAACTACTACCAGTCCTCTTTTTTTTTTTTTTGCTGAGGAAGCCTGGCCCTGAGCTAACATCTGTGCCCATCTTCCTCCACTTTGTATGTGGGACGCCTACCACAGCATGGCATGCCAAGTGATGGCATGTCCGCACCCAGGATTCAAACTGGCGAGCCCAGGGCCGCCAAGAAGTGGAACATGCGCACTTAACTGCTGCGCCACCAGGCCGGCCCCTGACTATTTTTACTGTTTGTCCTTGACTGTTTCTATTGTCACTTTGATTGACTAGAGTGAGCATTGTTTCCTATTTGACCAAGTGTTTTAACACCTTTTGATATTTTTGACAAGCTCCCCCAACCAAAATATTCAAATCCTGAGTAGGGGCTTTCTTTTGGCCTGGAAGAAGGAAGAGCATTTCTCTGAGGATTTTCAGAGGACCTCTGAGACTTCTCAAAGAGATTTGCCCTCTCTTCCTAAAGGAGGAAGATACTAAGCTAATTAGGCTTATTTGGTATGTTAACTTTCATGAGATTCATTGTCAAATAAGTGATAATAAACTTTCTAGGATGGTATTACGTGAGTAAATGTTATTGATATAAATGTTTTAAAATTATATAATATTCCTAAAATTCTGATCAGTCCTGGTTGTCAGCCGTAATTCTGGTTATTATTTTAAAGTATTGTATGTCACAAAATTAACCACATTTCTTTGTCAATTGCCATTTTGGGATCTTGTTGTTTATAGACAGTTATTGTTTTACTCTGTTGCTTTTGCAAAATATGTTTTGTCTTCAGAGAAATTCATGGAAAGGACTCTGATACTCTAGAATACAGGTTTCTGATAAACTTTCAGATCATAAAACTGAAGTGGGTAAGAAATTACAGAACTTTAACAGAGAAACTAATGATCTCATAAAACTGCTAACAGAAGATTAAGATCAAGAATCGATTACACAGGACTGAATGAACTGATGAGGATGATTTTTATTTATATGACTTTTCATTTGAGATATTGCTCATTTTTTTGACGTTCTGTTTTTCCATATTTAACAACTTTTTCTCTTTTTTCTCTCATGCTAACTATGACTTATATCAATTTGATAAATTATACCTTTGTAAGCAGATTTGAAACATTTATTTTTCGCCCTACCTGATCCCTCCAGAATTTGGAAACTCTTAGTAAGTATTGTTATTTTCATGGCAATATAGTTATTTGCGTAAGTTCAATAAGAATCTGTTCTCTTTATAACAGGACACAAGTGGAAACACTGGTTATCTTACCAAAGCTTTGACTGGAATGTCATATTTGAGAGAAACAGTCATAGATTGAGTATGACCAGACGGCTTTTGAGAAACAAGGATTGGACTTTGTGGAATAAAGCCACTTGGAAATATTGGCCTGGTACCTTGTTTCCTAGCAATCTTACAGGTAATTAAGGAAGGTCATTTTTATGGCAGATGCCTGGAACCTCGAAATATTTGGGGGGACCTCGAAAAGAGAGAAATCCAGCCAAATCTGTAGGTATTGCAGGCAAAATCTGATGACAAGTCTTTGGCTTTCCTTGCCTAGAGAGGCCTTTAAACTTCAACCTAAATTCCTCATAATAAGTTCCAGCAAAGCATATTTAAAAGAGCTTATATGATCAATGACTATTCTTGCTGTACTTATGTAAGTAATTGGGCCAAGTTTATTGAAACTAAACTTATTTTAAACCAATTAGTCTTAATTTGGCTATCTTTAGTAAAAATGAGGGTGATTTTAGAGAGAAAAATTATGTTTCAATAAACACTATAGTACACATTCATGGATCTTATGTTGTAGCTCTAATAAGTGTCTTTGAGGGTTTTACTTTATATCCATTAACTGGACTGGATCCTGAATTCTTCTAGTCTCTTGAACTAGCTGGCTGAAAATGTCCAAAATAACATTTTCAATTTTTTCCCCATCATTTCCGTTTGGAATCACTGAGAACTGAACCTGCCCTTTTTCGTGAAGCCTTGCAAACTGAAGCTGGACAACTGGATATAAACTTAAGAGAGATTCATGTCTGTTGCTGTGTAAGATTCCTGAACACCTGATGACATCATCAGAGACACTTCAAAGTGCGAAAGATGCTTCGACTCTGACATCTAGAAATCTTTTCAGCTGGCTGCCACCTGGGCTCAGAAAGGCTGAACTTTGGGAGCCCACCTGCATCACTGTCTTACTAAGAGACTGGTTCAATGAGATGGAACAACCTTTGCCCTTCATCAGCAGGGTAGTCTCTCAAGATTGAGGATGAACAACAAAAGGGGGGGATTGATATCAGTCGACACCAGGTTGACATAAGGGAAGCCTTATTGTAAAAAAGAAACCATGTTATAACTTTGAATGACCTCTGATTAACTAACCCAGACATGCTCTGTAGATTTTACGGCCCCTCCCAGCTGCTATAAGTTGATAACTTTGTTCTTTTGAGTTCCTTAGGAATGTGATGACCCCCAGGCAGAGTTTGTCCTGATGGCCATCATCAATGACAACTGAAAGATCAGGGTATAGGCCATTGCTCTTGTCTCTGATGCATATCTAGTAAAACAAAAGACTATCAGGAACTGAGACCAGATGTCTACCTCCCCCCCGGAGATCCGATGGAGGCCCCATTGGGATTAGGTCTATTTTTCAGGGACTGTTATAATTTGGGTTGTCTACATTTCTTATCCTTATGGATAAGGATAAGAGAATATTTCCAAATGAGCGCTAAACAGTTTCATTCCTCTAACCCAGATCTACGCCCCAATTCATCAGGAAGTAGCTAGATTGATTGTCTCCCCAAAACCCTTAAGAAAGAGGAATATCAAAGAATAGGAGGGATTGAAACCAGCAAAGAGTTAGCCATTGATGATTAAATAGCTAGGAACTACAGGTTTTTCTCCTTTTTGCAATTACTGATTATAGCTGTTAGCTGTTTAACCCACCCATTGTTGACTGTGCTGCTTAGGCAATATGCTATCTGACTCCCACTAGGCTCCTATAGATAACATCTTTCTGGAGCCTGGGTCACCATGGTAATGGGTGTGTGAGCTGTTTTTCAGGAATTAGAACTCCTTGTCCACTTCAGGCCAGTGGAGACCACCAACCCATCAACTGGGCCCATGGAGATGTCTGATAGGCACCCTTTTGACTTCAAGAGGCTAAAAACTCCACCCTCAGATCATGCTAATGCTGCCATTTTGTGAACATGGGTCCTGTGAAGAGGCATGAAGTGTGACTACGCTTGTGCAAATCATCAATTACCTCACCTCTCCTCACCTCCAATCACCCATCTCCACATTTCAGACCGCCTTCCCCCCATCCCATAAATATCCCTGAGTTCCTGTTTTCGAGGAAGCAGATTTGAGGCTCATGTTCTTGCTTCCTCGCATGGCCGCCTTGTGATTAAACTCTGTCTCTGCTACAATCTCATCATCTCGGTGTTTGGCTTTCTGAGCAGCGGGCAAAAACAAACCTGTTCGGTAACACAATTACATTACCTAAGAGTCCTTTATATGTTTTTATTAAAGTTCTCTCCTGTCATGTCTGCTAATTCTGCCTCAACAGAAACCACCTGTTCTTTTTCACCAGCCTGCCCACCCTTTCTTGTTCCCTGCCTGCTCAGCCCTCACAAAAGTCAGGCTGTTGAAGGACCATGATGAGTGGTGAACTGGCAGGAAATGATGATTGAGATGGCAAACTGGTTTAACAGTGGACGAGGGGTTGGCTTATTGCTTTTAGGTTGGGAAGAGATGCAAGTTGGGGTGAGGGGCTCAGGGGAGAGAGGGAAAGTCTCTTATGACTGTACAGGCTGGGAACAATTTGTTCTTCAACGTGGCTCAGCTCAGATTCTTCAGTCTCCCAAGCATCGCATACAGCAAACATGCAGAGTGCCAAAAAAATCCTTTAGAGTCTCTCAGTTGGGCTGCCTCAGGCAGCCTCAGCATCTGCGGTCCGCATCGTGTGGGCTCTCTCTGCTGGAGAGGCAAATGTACTCCCCTAGCCTGTGCTTTCTGCTTCCCACCTTGCATATTCAACAGTGAGTCTCTGCACCTGTCGTCGTCTCTGGAGAATTCAGTCCTCAGATGCACTCAAGCATCCCTCTCGAGACCTATGCACGGACCAGCAGCATCAGCCTTACTTGGGACTTAGAAATGTGGAATCTCATGCCTCCCTCAGATCTACTCAAAATGAATGTACATAATAACAAGATACCCTAGATATTCTGCTTGCATGTTAAAGCAAAAAAAGCATGCCCTGATCCACTGCCCCAGCCACACACACCTGCTGGCATGTCATACTTATCTTGGTTGTTGGGTGGCCCAGCAAGGAGCTGGGAGGATGGAGGGTCCAGGAACATAGGCTTAACCTGGCATTTTCTCCGAACCCCTTCCTTACAGGTTTTCACAAGTATTTTTAGATGTTTGTAGCAATATGGTTTTAGATTTACAGAATGCTGAAGTTTAAAAAGATCTGGAAGAGTATCAATTTCCGCCATCTGATTTTATACAAGAAATCCAGAGAGGCTAAGAAGCTTAATAAATGTCGTATAGTTAATAAGCTGCAGGGCAAGGAAAAGGATTCAGGTCTTGTCATTTCTAGACCTCTGCTTTCTTCCTCCACGTCTCTGCTCGATCTTACTGGGCAGTAATTTTTGTTATTGTTCTATAAATAAATGATTAGTGATCTGCGACTAGTTCCGGGACAAACGTAAACCAGAACCAAATCAAAACAACAAAAACCACCACCACACACACACACACACAAAATACAGGAAAGGAAGAAGGAAGGAGGGGATGGAGGGAGGAAAAAGAAATCTGGTAAATGAAATATGAAGCCACACTTCCAAAGTCTAATAAAATCAGACAGCTCTATCTGTCTCTTAGTCACGATCCTGCAGTATTTGGTAAAAGAAGCAGAGAAAGGAAGTTGCTGAGTAAACCAAGCTCTAGCTTTAATTGGGTGAAAGGGAGTATAAGACTAGTCGTGGCCATCTCAGAGAGCAGCCTCCTGCAGAGAAACGAAGGGCTCACAAATCCTTTGATGCTGAGCACAGACGAAGAGCGCAAACTGCTGAGGTGTGTGAAGGGACTGAGGACTGGAGGTGGGGTAGGGCCAGTGGGAATAAGGAGGAGGGGATGATGCGAGGGAAAGCAGGTAGAATAGATGGAATTATAGGACGTGGTGACCGCCTGATTGAACCAACAAGGCAATGGTTAGTACAGGACAGAGGAAATTCACCAACTGCTGTTTTCTTGTTGGAAACTTAATATGTGAACAGAACACTGTCCCTCAACATTTGGCTGTGGCTTTGAGTCTTTCTGTATCTCTACCATTTGTGGTCCCTGCTTGTGACGAATCCATGCTCACATTTGCCACTAGTCTTTTTAAGATAAAGACTAATAACGCTGTAAATGAAACACCAATAAGGTTCTTACTATTTTTTTCCTGCTCCGTAACTTCAAGATCTTTACTCTGAATCACAGGTTGAGCCCCTGGGACACTCTCTTTGCAGAAACAGCAAAAGGAGTTAGGATGACTCATTTTTACCAGTGACAGTAACATTTTAATGGCTTTTTAGAAATGGAATGTGCAACATTTTTAAATTGAAATCGCAAATGACACAGATTTGGGCAAGGAGTGAAATCAAGTGGATCCATGGAATGGAGATTCCCCAAGAAACTTGGGTAAAGTCATTAGTGAAGAAGCAAGTTGTCACCTAGGGTGGGACAAGCACAGCTGTTTTCAAAATGTCTCATGTCACGCCAGATTATATTAGCAATCTGTTCATCACATGGCCCAGATGGACACCAGCAAGGGAGGCTCAGAAAGGTGATTCTCTGGTATTTACACTCAACAGATGGGCTCTTCCAAAGTGATTCAGTCTGCCACATTGCCAAATCAGCAGCTAGGAAAATGAACACAGATTGGACTTGCTACATAAATGATCCTCTGTAGCATTTTTTTTTCCTTTCAAATTGCTGCTTAAATTTCACTTCTTCCATGAGATCTTTCCAGGCTGGTATCTCTTGGCACGTCATGATTCAACATTTATTCCCTTTAGCTGTTTGATACACACATGGACACCCACAGAGTTCTCCACCATCCATCCTGACCGAGTGTAAGGTGTTGGTGGATTAACTCACTGATGGAGGTTCCCTATGCTTAAACACACAGAAATTAGCAAATTTCACAGGGTTAGACAATAAAATACCTATGACACCAAATAAATAATTTTAGTATCCATCATTGATGTAAAGCTTTGTAGCAATTTACCCCATCATTGTATTATTAATTGCACACTTTTGAATTTCTGCCAGCACTCAGCATTCACTATGATCATGATATGTATTAGATTACTATTTAAATGTATGTACTGTGCTAACTATATACTCATGTTCTCATGAGTCAAGTTTTTTGTGTATTGCATTAACCATGCCATATTTCTTTAGCACAAATTTATGTTTATGACCAAGTGGGACGGTCCAAGGAATGCAAGGTTGGTTATAGTGTAAGCTATAGGTTTTTTGATTATAATGTAAGTGCCTGACATTAAGCTTTTGATGGCCAAGGCATCCACTTCAAAGACATCCATCTTGAATAAACACATTGCCAGTGACACAACTACATAAAGGGCCAGGCCACCCCATCCATGAAGTTCCCCTTTTTAGAAAGCTCTGGGTGACCTAGACATCTGACCATTTGCGTGGACCTGCTTTTCCCTTCCTGTTCTTTAATTCCTGCTCTTATGTTTAAAATTCACCAATAAAGAGTGAACCCACAAAACTCCAGGCACTCTACCCACCATCCCTGCAAAGGCAAAACCTCAGGCACTACTCTCTCTCTCTCTACCATGACCTCACTGTGTGGCCCCTGGTGTGCCTCCAGGACTTGTGGCTTTTCAAAGTTCCCTGCTGGCTGTTGCAGAGGAGTCTTGCAATCATAGTAAAAACCACAAGGGCCAGTCCAACCACAACTTTGGCTCCGGTCTGGGAAATGTCTGCGGGGGCTGGCCATAAGAAGTACAGGCCAAGGTGAGTGCCTCAGACATTTCTAGCTGATAGTGTCACTATTGATAGGCTAAGACTGACTCAAAAAATCAGTTCAGCGTCTGAAAATAGATCAATATAACACACCATATTAATAGAATGAAGGATAAAAACCACATGATCATCTCAATAGATGCAGCAAAAGCACTTGACAAAATCTAACTCCCTTTCATGATAAAAATAATGGACAGACTAGGAACAAAAGGAATGTCTTCAACCTGTTAAAGGTCATCTGTGAAAACTGATAGCAAACACCTTATATAACAAAGAAAGACTGAATGCCTTCCCTCAAGATCAGGAATGTTACAGGCTCAAAATTCAAAGTCCCAGGGGAGATTGATTATCCAAGCTTGGGTTATACATGCCTGCTCCCTACTGTGCTGGGGAGGACAGAGAAAGGATCTGACAATGGGCGCTGGAGGGAGACAGGGCCTGGACTCCCACCAGGATGCCCCTATAACAGAAAGGAAGTAATTCTCTACAAGGACATTCTGGTGGTCTTAGGAAGGGGCCCAGATCCCAAATGTCCAAAAAATCAATGAAGTATTGCTTTACAACAATATTTAGGCCTTCTCACTCCAAGCAGAATGTTCTGTGCCATGTCACAACATTTTAATATGTCTGATAATTCAAAAAATTTTTTGAGATCCTAATTATGAACATTAATGTTATTAGAGACTCTACGGCCGATGGATTTTGAAATAAAGATTGCTGCCCATCCTTCCCTCCAGATCATTCCTTTCCTGGCAGATGCTATTTATGATGGTTCCCAAGACCAGTGAGAGAGAAGCTAGCAGTGTATGTCTGGTTTCTTCTCTTCAACTGCTGGACCACTTCACCATCTAGTTAGAACTCTTTGAATGACTTGCAACCCCTTCATCCCCAGCTGGATCCCCTCTTTACCTCTTGATGCTCTGTCTGGATCTACTTGGACGTGGCTTTAGAATGCCAGGTTATCACCTGGAGTTGCTCTGTCTCAGCTCAGCAGTAGCCCTCATAATTCTCTCCTCTTTTCCTACCCTGGGCTCAATTAGCTTCTCCTTTCCAATACACTATGGAGAATGATGGGCAAGGCATAGTTCTTAAACCCTTACTAATGGGAAGTCTTGAGGAGGCTGGGAAGTAGTCATTTTGGAAAGTTATGAATTCATTTTCATGACATTTTGATAACATACATTTTTGAACTCTTAAAATTGCCTGCAGGGTGGATTTATAAATCACATTAAGAAAGAAATTTTATAACTTTGTAACCATACCTTGAATATTACCGAAATTTTCTTGCAAAACTGTAAATTTGTTCGGTCCCTCCCCTGCTAAAAATTGTCCAAAAGTTCCCCAGAACTTTCCTTAGCTTATCTCATCGGGTACTTCATGCTCTGGGATCTGCCTCTCTGTCCAGCTTTGCAGCCTGCCACCACCCCCACGAGAACCCTTGCCTCCAGGGACTCTGTGCTAGCAGCAAATTCTTAGAACGTGCTTCTGTGCCTTCACATTTTCTGTTCTGTCTGCCTGGAATGTTCTTCTCACGGATTATATATCTTTCAAAAATTAGCTCAACATCATGTCCCCTCTGAAGCCTGCCCTGATCGTGCCTATCGCAGTCCCATCGCTGGCTCCTCCTCTTTCCTTCCACAGCACACCCGTGCATTCATCTCTCACATTTGTCACACTGTCCTGCAATCATTGGTTTGCTGGTCTCTTCCCACTGCCATAAATTATAGGGCATGTATCTTAAATTATTCTGAATCTCCAGTGCTTGGTGCTCCATAAAATTATGTAAGTGCCTATTGCATGGGGAGTAGAGCGACACTTCTTAACATCGTTTTTGCTTAAACCAAGAGCTGAGAGTGAGTTCAGTTTTATTATTACTAATGACGTTACATGAAGATACTTTTAAAGATAAGTTTAAAATCAATTGAATTCATAAAGCATCTTTTAGTTTTCATAATGACATTTATTTTCTAGATCTGATCAGAAAGCTGAGGCATTAAATTAAAGAGTCAGAAATAAGAAAAAATCTTAACAGCAGAACAATCATTAACAGCCATTCAACTTGATTCCACATTTATTCTATACGTCCTATATGCAAGCCACTGGTTACTAAGATATTGCTTCGCTTTCTCTAGACATGGAATTTCAGAAAAACAATGAAAATATAAACATTCAGAATGAAAATGCTTTAGGTTTTTCTGCATAAACAGATCTTAACTGTAAGTGTCCAGCACTGCAAATTATATTGCATGCATCTTCTGTCTTGTTTTGTTTATATGGGTTGAAATTTGGGGGGTATAACCATAAACGCAAATCTCCTGACAGGATATGTATAAAAATAGGAGAACTACCACAAGATTTTTCTTGGCAGAGTCTTGAATATGTGGAAAGTTACCTAATAGAACTCTAGAGGCCCAGGGGCTGAAGTCTGGATTCTGGTTTTATATATAGTTCGATTTCAGGATGGCATCCATTCATTTCATGACACTGATGTATTAGTCAGAGTTCTCCAGAGGAACAGAGCCAATGGGATATATATGGATATATATGAGGAGATCTATTATGAGAATTGTTCACATGATTATGGGGCTTCAACTATACCATGATCTGCCATCTGCAACCCAGAGAACCAGGAAAACCAGTGGTATAACTCAGTTTGAGTCCAAAGGCTTGAGAACAGGGTCTGCTGGTGTAAGTCCCGGAGTCCAAAGGCCAGAGAACCAGGAGTTCTGATGTCAGAGGGCAGGAGAAGATGAATGCCCTAGCTCAAGAAGAGAGAGCCAGAATTTGCCCTTCCCCTGCCGTCTTGTTCTATTGGGGCCCTCAATGGGTAGGATGGTGCCCACCCAAACTGGTGAGGGGGTGATCTTCTTTACTCAGTCTACTGATTCAAATGCTAATCTCTTCCAGAAACACCCTCACAGACACACCCAGAAGTAATGATTTATCAGCTATCTGGGCTTCCCTTAGCCCAGTCAAGTCAACATATAAAATCAAACATCACAGCCCATTCAAGTAGCCCCAGCAGAAGACTGCAAGGTGTGCCTTGTTGGGTCACACCGAGGGTGGGTTAAGCATTTGTACACTACCTCTGGAGCGCTTGCACTGTTACAGAGGGAAGCTGTGCTCACCAGGCAACAGAACATATGCGTCCTCCACTTTAGAGGACATTCACTCACACAGCAATCATTGATTCTTTGCTTATCATATATCAAAAATGTGCTAGGTGCCGGAGCTCAAAAGATAATTAAGACATGGTTCTTGGCTAGAGGAGTTAAAAATGTCAAGCATGTTGGGGAACAGAGATATAAAGAGCTAATTAGAGTAAAATGCTGCGCAATAACATCAGAAGTAGTGATTAGCATGATCCCATACAGCTGACTATTTGTGTAAGAAAGTCTTCAATATTTTGAGTATATTGCTGTCCAGGTAATTTAAAAAAATGTTTATGAAATTAAGGTCTTCATATCTAGAAACATGTGTATGTTTCTATTAATATTAATAGAAATATCACTTTATTATAATACAGTTTTAAATATGATATAAACATAATGTTGAATTGTATATAATATTTGATATATTCAATATTAATAAAATCTGGTAAGATTTTATTGTTTTAACATATACCTTGTATCCCTTTTTATTCTAAATATTTTATAGATTTGTTATTTTTAATATATTTTTTTCATTTCCATTTCAATTGCTTTTTTATTTGAGGAAGACTGGCCCTCAGCTAACATCCATGCCCATCTTCCTCTACTTTATATGTGGGACACCTGCCACAGCATGGCTTGATGATCCACACTCGGGATCCAAACTGGTGAACTCCGGGCCACCAAAGTGGAGCTTGAGAACTTAACTGCTGTGCCACTGGGCCGGCCCCTCAATTGCTTTTTTGCTAGCATAGAGAGAAGATGCTGGTATGTTTTTTTCATCCATGTTAGTAAATTCTCTTACTAATTTTAGTGTAACTTAGCGTTTATTAAGTTTTCTGGATATAGCAGCATAGGCAAATAAAATTTTTTCTTTCTTTTCTAATATATTTTATTGTACTGCTTATTTTGTTTCCTTGTCTTATTGCAGTAGCTAGGATCTTCAAGAAAATGTAGAATAATAATGGAAGTAACACTTTAGCATTTCACTGTTTATTATGTTGCTTGTTATTTTCATTTAGTTCTTATGCTATGTTTGAAGTTCTCTCTCTTTCTATTTTTCTTATACTTGTAAAAAATTAGGAATGACTGCTGAGTTTCATTGAAGGTTTTGAGTATGTATTTACAAATCATATGGATAATATAGTATCAATCCTTTAATTGTCAAAGTAATTAATTATATTAATAGACTTTTTAATGTTGAATCAACTTTGCATTACCGGAATAAGCTCAACTTGTTATTCAGTATTATGTTTTCTGTAAACCACTTGATAAAATTTATTTTGTTTAGACTTTTTGCCTCCATTTTCGTATATAATATTTATCTATTATGAAGTGTTAGCATTATGCTAATTTCATAAGACAAATTGGAGTTATTTCTGTACTTTTCTCTGATCTATAATGATTTCAATAGCTTCCAAATTATTTACTCTTTAAAAATGAGCTAAAACACAGGTGAAAAAAATCATCTGAGCCTAATACTTAAAAAAAAAAGCATCTACTGAGATACAGTTTACAATAAAATGCCCTCTCTTTTTTTTTTTAGATTGGCACCTGAGCTAGCATCTGTTGCCAATCTTCTTCTTTTTTCGTCTTCTTCTTCTCCCCAAAGCCCCCCAGTACTTAGTTGTATATTCTAGTTGTAGGTCCTTCTGGCTTTGCTATGTGGGACACCAACCTAGCATGGCCGGATGAGCATGCTATGTCCACACCCAGGATTGGAACCTGCAAAATCCTGGACCACTGGGAGGAGGATCCAAGATGGCACCATGAGTAGTCCTCTTTGTCTCTCCCACTTCGAGTCTACAATTGTTTGGACACTCATCGCTTAACAAAGGATATCCAGACAGCATCTCGGGACGTCTGAGAGACCCACGCGACTATACATCGGAAGGCGGACGGACTTCCCTCTGGGAGGAGGTGGAGATAGGTGAAAACTCTCCGACCCCGACCGAACAGCCTAGTACCTGCAAGTGGCTTTCTTCCAACGGATGCCCCCAGAAGATCAACACACACCTAGGGCAGGAGCGAGCACACACCAGAGGAGTGACAGTGGAAACAGGTGACCAGAACCCTACCTAAACCCCCCGCATTTACTCCTAAATGCAGAGGGAAACTCTAGATTTACACACTTGAGCCCGCGGGGAGAGTCTCTCCCCGCCATTGGTGGGGAGATCCCGCCTAGTGTTCACGGCGCCCGCAGGGTCCCAGAGAGAATCACAGAGGGTACGGAGGCCCCCTGGCTGCCACTGCCTGCACGGTGGGGAAAGGGATTGCCGGAGATCTCAGAGAGTACTGGGGCTGGGTGAAGCTCCAGAGGCCAGCTCCGCGCCCCGGAGGGGAAGCTCCAGAGTTCCGCCCAGGCAGCAGACAAAACTCTCTGTCTGCCATTAGTGGAGGGGCCACGCCCAGCATTCACAACTCCGAGAAAGTCCCGGAGAGAACCCCAGAAGGTGAGGTGACCCCCAGCTGCTGTTGCCTGCCCCGTGGGGTAAGGGATTGCTGGAGATCTCGGAGAGGACTGGGGCTGGGGGGAGCTCCAGAGGCTGGCCCTGCGGCCCAGAGGGGAAGCTCCAGAGTTCTGCCCAGGCAGCGGACAAAACTCTCTGTCTGCTATTAGCGGAGGGGCCACGCCCAGCATCCACAACACCGGGAGGGTCCCAGAGAGGAGAATATCAGGCAGGGCAGAAGCTGACCAGATACCACTGAAATCAGGATCTCTGGCTATCCCCCAGACAGGGCAAAGGGCTCCCTGAGTTCCTGGGGAACAGGACTGGGGCTGGGTTGAGTTCCAGTGACCCAGCTCCATAGCCTAGGGGGCAACCCTACAGGCTCACAGCAGCCTCAGGGAAAGCCTCTGCACAGCACTAGTAGAGAGCACCCATCTGGCAGCCACAAGGCTGGAAGACCCCAGGACAAAAGTAGCATAGCTAGGTGAGCTAACCACAGACTGTAGAAGATGCCAATAGCTCTGCTGCGACCCATAGTGGACAAGTGAGATTTTGTGGGTGCCGACAGTGACGGAGCAGCAAATATAAGTGATCCTACCCCTGGCCGCTGGAAAAGCCCATAACACCATTGCAGACCCCAAGGAGGGAGCACGTCTAGGTGGGCTGCAACAGTAGGCACCAGCAGCCTGAAGCCCCCCCGTGATGGCCCCCATGGCAGAAGAGGGAATCCAAAGGACCACTGTGACTACGAGGAGGGGTCCAGGCCCAGTTAGCAACTGCAGATAGGGTTCCTGTTTGGTGCAGTACAATCAGCTGCTCCCCCACCACACCAGCAGAAACAAGTGGAAGGAGCAACTAAACTCTATCTCTATGTGGAGGCACAAATCAACAACATCAAGCAATATGAAAAAATACATTAAATCTCCAGAACAGAAGGAAAATAACAAATACACAGAAAACAATCCCAAAGAAAATGAGATATATAACCTAAATGATGATGACTTCAAAACAGCCATCATTAAAATACTCAATGAGTTAAGAGAGAATTCAGATAGACAACTCAATGAGTTCAGGAGCTATGTCACAAAAGAGTTTGATATGATAAAGAAGAACCAAACAGAAATATTGGAAATGAAGAACACAATAGAGGAGATTAGGAAAAATCTAGATGCACTTAACAGTAGGGCCGATAATATGGAGGAAAGAATTAGCAATTTGGAAGATGGCAATATAGAAATGCTGCAGGCAGAGGAGGAGAGAGAAGTAAGACTAAAAAGAAATGAAGAAACTCTCCGAGAATTATCAGACACAATTAGGAGATGCAACGTAAGGATTATAGGTATACCAGAGGGAGAAGAGAAGGAGAAAGGGGCAGAAAGCCTATTCAAAGAAATAATGGCTGAGAACTTCCCAAATCTGGTGAGAGAGATGGATCTTCAGGTGACAGAAGCCAATAGATCTCCAAACTTTATCAATGCAAGAAGACCAACCCCACGGCATATAGTAGTGAAGCTAGCAAAAGTCAACGACAAGGAGAAAATACTAAGGACAGCCAGGGAAAAGAAACTAACCTACAAAGGAACCCCCATCAGGGTATCAGCAGATTTCTCAGCAGAAACTTTACAGGCTAGAAGAGAGTGGAATGATATATTCAAAAATCTGAAGGACAAAAACCTACAGCCGAGAATTCTCTACCCAGCGAAAATATCCTTCAAATACGACGGAGAAATAAAAACTTTCCCAGATAAACAAAAATTAAGGGAGTTCATTGCCACAAAACCTCCTCTTCAGGAAATCCTCAGGAAAACCCTCATTCCTGAAAAATCAAAAAAAGGAAAGGGGCTACAAAACCAAGAGCAGAGGAGATAAGTAGAAGGACAACAACAGAGAGTAGCAGCTCTTCATCAGAACAGATTAAACCATGGGATGAGAAACAAAGGAAATTGAAGAAAACCGGAAAACAAGACATAAAATGGCAGTGGCAGGCCCCCACATCTCAATAATCACTCTAAATGTAAATGGATTGAACTCCCCAATCAAAAGACACAGAGTGGCAGGATGGATCAAAGAACAAGACCCAACAATATGCTGCCTCCAGGAAACACACCTCAGCCCCAAAGACAAACACAGACTCAGAGTGAAGGGATGGAGAACAATACTCCAAGCTAATAATGAACAAAAGAAAGCAGGTGTCGCTATACTAATATCAGACAAGGTAAACTTCAAAGCAAAACAGATAAAGAAAGACAAAGAGGGACAGTATATAATGATAAAAGGGACTCTCCACCAAGAAGGCATAACACTTATAAATATATACACACCCAACACAGGAGCACCAAAATTTGTACAGCAACTCTTAATAGAACTAAAAGAAGACATCAACAACAATACAATAATAGTAGGGGACCTCAACACACCATTAACACCAATGGACAGAACATCCAGACAGAAAATCAACAAGGAAATAATAGAATTAAATGAAAAATTAGACCAGATGGTCTTAATAGATATATATAGAACACTTCATCCAAAAACAGCAGGTTACACATTCTTCTCAAGTGCACATGGAACATTCTCAAGGATTGACCATATTTTGGGAAACAAAGCAAACATCAATAAATACAAGAGAGTTGAAATAATATCCAGCATCTTTTCTGATCATAATGCTATGAAACTAGAAATCAACTACAAGAAAAAAGCAGAGAAAGGTGCAAAAATGTGGAGACTAAACAACACGCTTCTGAACAAACAATGGATCATTGAAGAAATTAAAGAAGAAATCAAATATTATCTGGAGACAAATGAAAATGAGAACATGACATACCAAATCATTTGGGATGCAGCAAAAGCAGTCCTAAGAGGGAAATTCATCGCAATACAGGCTCACCTCACTAAACAAGAAAAAGCTCACATAAGCAACCTCAAACGACACCTAACAGAACTAGAAAAAGAAGAACAAACAAAGCCCAGAGTCAGTAGAAGGAGGGAAATAATAAAAATAAGAGCAGAAATAAATGATATTGAAACAAAAAAGACAATAGAAAGGATCAATGAAACAAAGAGTTGGTTCTTCGAAAAAATTAACAAAATCGACAAACCTTTAGCCAGACTCACCAAGAAAAGAAGAGAGAAATCGCAAATAAATAAAATTAGGAATGAGAGAGGAGAAATCACAACAGATACCAATGAAATACAAGGGATCATAAGAGAATACTATGAAAAACTATATGCCAACAAATTGAACAACCTGGAAGAAATGGACAAATTCCTAGACTCCTACAATCTCCCTAAACTGAATCAGGAAGAAATGGAGAATCTGAATAGGCCAATCACAAGTAAGGAAATAGAAACAGTAATCAAAAACCTCCCCAAAAATAAGAGTCCAGGACCAGATGGCTTCTCTGGAGAATTCTACCAAACATTCAAAGAAGACTTAATACCTATCCTTCTCAAACTGTTCCAGAAAATTGAGAAAGATGGAGTACTCCCTAACACATTCTATGAAGCCAACATCACTCTGATCCCCAAACCTGACAAGGACAACACAAAGAAGGAGAACTACAGGCCGATATCACTGATGAACATAGATGCAAAAATCCTCAACAAAATTTTGGCAAACCGAATACAGCAATACATCAAAAAGATTATACACCATGATCAAGTGGGATTTACACCAGAGACACAGGGATGGTTCAACATCCGCAAGTCAATCAACGTGATACACTACATCAACAAAATGAAAAACAAAAACCACATGATCATCTCAATAGATGCAGAGAAAGCATTCGACAAGATCCAACACCCATTTATGATAAAAACCCTCAATAAAATGGGTATAGAAGGAAAGTACCTCAACATAATAAAGGCCATATATGACAGACCCACAGCCAACATCATACTCAATGGACAAAAACTGAAAGCCATCCCTCTGAGGACAGGAACAAGACAAGGGTGCCCACTTTCACCACTCCTATTCAACATAGTACTGGAGGTGTTGGCCAGAGCAATTCGGCAGGAAAAAGAAATAAAAGGTATCCAAATAGGTAACGAAGAAGTAAAACTCTCGCTGTTTGCAGACATGATCTTATATATAGAAAACCCCAAAGAATCCATAGAAAAACTATTAGAAATAATCAACAACTACAGCAAAGTAGCAGGGTATAAAATCAACATACATAAATCAGTAGCATTTCTATACACTAACAATGAACTAACAGAAAAAGAACTCAAGAACTCAATCCCATTCACAATCGCAACGAAAAGAATAAAATACCTTGGGATAAACTTAACCAAGGAAGTGAAGGATCTATATAATGAAAACTACAAGACTTTCTTGAAAGAAATTGACGACGACATAAAGAGATGGAAAGACATTCCATGCACATGGATTGGAAGAATAAACATAGTTAAAATGTCCATACTACCTAAAGCAATCTACAGATTCAATGCTATCCCAATCAGAATCCCAAGAACATTCTTCACAGAAATTGAACAAAGAATCCTAAAATTCATATGGGGCAACAAAAGACCGCGAATTGCTAAAGCAATCCTGAGCAAGAAAAACAAAGCCAGCGGAATCACAATCCCCGATTTCAAAACATACTACAAAGCTACAGTGATCAAAACAGCATGGTACTGGTACAAAAACAGGTCCACAGATCAATGGAACAGAATTGAAAGCCCAGAGATAAAACCACACATCTATGGACAGCTAATCTTCGACAAAGGAGCAGAGGGCCTACAATGGAGAAAAGAAAGTCTCTTCAACAAATGGTGCTGGGAAAACTGGACAGCCACATGCAAAAGATTGAAAATTGACCATTCTTTTTCACCACACACCAAAATAAACTCAAAATGGATCAAAGACCTAAAGATTAGGCCTGAAACAATAAGTCTTCTGGAAGAGAATATAGGCAGTACACTCTTTGACATCAGTTTCAAAAGAATCTTTTCGAACACTATAACTCCTCAGTTGAGGGAAACAATAGAAAGAATAAACAAATGGGACTTCATCAGACTAAAGAGCTTCTTCAAGGCAAGGGAAAACAGGATTGAAACAAAAAAACAGCTCACTAATTGGGAAAAAATATTTACAAGCCACTTATCCGACAAAGGGTTAATCTCCATAATATACAAAGAACTCACACGGCTTAACAACAAAAAAACAAACAACCCGATCAAAAAATGGGCAGAGGACATGAACAGACATTTCTCAAAAGAAGATATGAATATGACCAATAGACACATGAAAAGATGTTCATCATCGCTAATCATCAGGGAAATGCAAATCAAAACTACACTAAGATATCACCTTACACCCGTTAGATTGGCAAAAACATCCAAAACCAAGAGCGACAAATGTTGGAGAGGTTGTGGAGAAAAAGGAACCCTCATACACTGTTGGTGGGAATGCAAACTGGTACAGCCACTGTGGAAAACAGTATGGAGATTTCTCAAAAAGTTAAAAATAGAAATACCCTATGACCCAGCCATCCCATTACTGGGTATCTATCCTAAGAACCTGAAATCAGAAATCCCAAGAGTCCCTTGCACCCCTACGTTCATCGCAGCATTATTTACAATAGCCAAGACGTGGAACCAACCTACGTGCCCAGAAACTGATGAATGGATAAAGAAGATATGGTATATATACACAATGGAATACTACTGAGCCATAAAAAAAGACAAAATTGGCCCATTCACAGCAATGTGGATGGACCTCGAGGGTATTATGTTAAGCGAAATAAGCCAGTCAGAGAAAGACAAACTCTATATGACTCCACTCATAGGTGGAAGTTAGTATATTGACAAGGAGATCTGATCGGTGGTTACCAGGGAAAAGGGGGGGGTGGGGGGAGGGCACAAAGGGGGAGGTGGTGTACCCACAACATGACTAACAAAAATGTACAACTGAAATCTCACAAGGCTGTAATCTATCATAACATTAAAAAAAAAAAAAATCCTGGACCACTGAAGTGGAGCGTGTGAGCTTAACCACTCAGCCATGGGGCCGGCTCCTGCCCTAATTTTAAGTGGACAGTTCAGTGAATTTCAACAAATGAATATACCTGTGCAACTACCATCCCATACAAGACATAAAATATTTCCATGACCTCCAAGTGTTCCCTGTATACCTTTCCAGTCAATCCTACCAGCTCCAGGCCACCACTGGTCTGAATTCTAAAACTATAGGGTAGTTTTACCTGTTCTAGAACTTTATATAAATGATATCATAAATGGAATCTTTTGTATTTGTCTTTTTTGCTTAACATAGTGTTTTTGAGATTCATCCATGTTGCTGGACCTGTCAGTAGTTTGTTCTTTTTGATTGCTGCATAGTATTCTGTTGTATGGATATACCCCACACGTTGTTCATCCATTCATCTGCTGATGAACATCTGTGCTATTATAGTTTGAGACTAAAGTGGATAAAGCTGCTACAAAATTCATGTCAAAGTCTTTTCTGGCACATACTCTCATTTCTCTTGGTTAAACATGTAAGAGACGGATCTCTGGGTCGTATATTAAGTAGATATTTCACTGTATAAAAAACTGCCAAATTGTTTTCCTAAACAGGCTGTTCTACTTTGACTAAAGGAGTATCTATTTTGAACAGATACTTTTGAATGGACGAGAATTCCAGTTGCTCCACATCCTGACTAACACTCGGTGTTATCAATTTTTTTTCTTTTTTGCTGGGAAATATTTGCTCTGAGCTAACATCTGTTGCCAATCTTCCTCTCTTTTTTTTTTTTTCTCCTCCCTAAAAGCCCCAGTACATAGTTGTATATTCTGGTTGTAAGTCTCTCTAGCTCTTCTATGTGAGCTGCTGCCACAGCATGGCTATTGACAGATGGGTGGTGTGGTTCCATAACTGGGAACTGAACCCGGGCCACCAAAGCAGAGCACATGGAACTGTAACCACTAGGCCATCAGGGCTGGCCTTCTCAATTTTTTTTTTTTAATTTTAGCTTTTCTAAGTGTATGTAAGCTGTGTCTACCTGTGGTTCAAATTTATATTTCCCTGACAACCACAGATACAGATATCTCTTTATGTATTTATTGGCTATTCATATCTCTACTTTTGTGACGTCACTGGTAGCACCAAACGGTACTAGTGCTCATTATGTTCTTCACTGCCATCCACTTGTAGCTTTAAAATATGCCTGTTTTACTTAAGAATGTACTTGATGATGCAGTAAAAATTATTAACTTTATGAAATTTTAACCCTGTCACACATGGCTTTTTAATATTCTCTGTTACTAAGTGGGAAGCTTGCATGAAGTCCTTCTGCTGTAGCCCAAAGTCTGAGGAGGAAAGACTTGTGCAGTTGTCTGAGTTGCAAGCATAATTAGCCACTTTTTTCATAGAACACTGTTATTACTTGAAAGAATGACTGATAGACATCTGGTTATTCAGACTTGGGTACTTGGCAGACGTCTCTCTCAAAAATGAATGGTGTCACTTCGAGGAAAACAACTGACAGTATTTGTTGCCAATGATATAATTTGAGCTTTCAAGGGAAAATTAGAATTTTTGAAAACTTGAATTCATTATCATGAGCTTGATAGTTTCCCAATAGTTAAAATCTTTCTGATGATATTAGCAGGGATGTTAACAAATGTGATTTAAAAATGCTGTATAATAGAAGGCGTCAACACTTGGAATATCAGCATAGCTTAATATACCAATATTTTCCAAATATCCATGATGTTACTAAGTCACGCACGGGTAAAAGGTCTCCACTCAAAGTAAAAAATAGGCCAATGGATTTTAATAAGGACAGTATGAAATGCTCATTGATATGGTTTCAGATTCTACATTGCAACTAACATTTAAGAAATTACTACGTCTGAAACTTTGACGTTAGTATCTGTATTAATTGCACACAGCTGTTGTAACGAACAACCACAAACTGGGTAGCTTAGAAGAAGAAAACTTTATTGCCTCACAATTCTGGAGGCTAGAAGTCTGAAATCAAGGCATGAGCCGGTTCATGCACTCTTGGAAGGTTCTAGAGGAAAGATCCTTCCTTGCCTCTTCCAGCTTCTGGTAGCCCAGGTGTTCCTTGGCTCGGGGCAGCATGATTCCTACCTCTGCCTCACCTTCACATGGCCTTCTCCCTGTGTCTGTTCACATTGTTTTCCGTCTATATGTGTTTGTGTCAAAATGTCCTTTTCATAAGGACATCAATCATGTTGGATTAGGGTCCACTCTAACGCCCTCGTCTGAACTTGATTATCTGTACAGACCGTTTCCAAATAAGGTCACATTCGGAGGTACTGGGAGTTAGGACTTCAACGTATATTTTTAGGGAAACACAATTCAACCCACAACAGTATCAACAAGAATATCTACAATTATCTGAAAGGCTATTGAAATACTTCATCTGTCGCCAACACATACCACGTGAAGCCAGGTTTGCTTCACATACTGCAACCAAAACAACATATCACAACAGAGTGAGTGCCAAACCACATATGAGAATACAGCTGCCTTCTGTTAATCTCGTTAAAGAGATTTGCAAAAATGCCAGTGTTCCCATCAGTTTTTTTGTATTTTGGAAAATGTTATTGTTTTTCATAAAAATACGTTATTTATGTTAACATTCAATAGATTTATTATTATTTTGATTAAATTAAAAAGTGAATATTCTTGAAAATTGTTAGTTTTAGTTTATGATATGGTAAATATTGATAGATATAGGTAAATCTTGAGAGAGAAACAAAACCTCTTGAGTGAGGGGGTGGAGTCCTGAATAATTTTACAAATATAGTCTTTACTTTAGGGCTAATGGCCTTTCAGGCATCCACTGAATATTCCAGGTGTTCAATAACTGCTCAGAACTTAAACGTCTCTGAACCCTGTCAAGTTCAGGTGTTGTTCACCTTATGACTCATCAGTAATTATTCTTTGCCTGGCCTCGTGGAGTCTCAATCTGTACATTTCAGCTTAGAATTCAGCCAAGGACTCAAACGACCGCCTAAATAGACTTTGGAAACTTTTTCTGTGTGGCTCCCTGCTCTCCAGCACGCTGACCCTTCAATCCCAGCTGTTTGAGCCTCCCCGGGTCTGATCTGTGTGTCTCCTGTTCCCTGAGACCACCATGTCCCTCCTCCTTTTCCAGGTTTAGTAAATGCCTCCACGTAGAAAGCCATGATGATTGTAAGGCTCATCCTGTTTGTTTCCTTTCTCCTGGGGATTTGACTCCTGTGCTGTCTCCAGCAGATAGTGGAAAACAGTAGTTTCATAAAATTTGATCAGTTTCCCCATTGCTTAAAGGATAAGGATTGGTTTCTTACTGGTTACTCTTTTTTTTTTCTTTTTAAGGAAGATTAGCCCTGAGCTAACTGCTGCCAATCCTCCTCTTTTTGCTGAGGAAGGGTGGCCCTGAGCTAACATCCCTTCCCATCTTCCTCACTTTATATGTGGGACGCCTACCACAGCATGGTGTGCCAAGCGGTGCCATGTCTGCACCCGGGATTCAAACTGGCGAACCCCAGGCCACCAAAGTGGAACATGAGCACTTAACTGCTGCACTACTGGGCTGGCCCCTCTTACTGGTTACTCTTAATTCATTTTTCATCTTTTGAATTTCTTCTCTTTTTTAAAAAATTTATTTTCTTTACTGCAGTAACATTGGTTTATAATATTATATAACTTTCAGGGGTACATTGTAATATATTTCTCTTTTTTTTTTAAAGATTTTATTTTTTTCCTTTTTCTCCCCAAAGCCCCCCAGTACATAGTTGTATATTCTTTGTTGGGGTCCTTCTAGTTGTGGCATGTGGGACACTGTCTCAGCGTGGTTTGATGAGCCGTGCCGTTGGCACCCAGGAATCGAACCAGCAAAACACTGGGCCACCTGCAGCAGAGCACGCGAACTTAACCACTCGGCCACGGGGCCAGCCCCTGTAATATATTTCAAATTCTATGTAGATTACATTGTGTTCACCATTTTGGAGGAGGATTTTGATTACTGTTTTGATCTCCTTACTGGTGATTGGTCTATTCAGATTCTCTCCTTTTTGATTCAGCTTTGAAAGTTGTATGATTCTAAGAATTTATCCATTTCTTCTAGATTATCCAATTTGTTGGTGTGTAGCTTTTCATACTATTCTCTTATAATCTTTTGTATTTCTGAAGTGTCTGTTGTCATTTCTCTTCTTTCATTTCTGATTTTATTTATTTGAGCCTTCTCTCTTTTTTTCTTGGTGAGTCTAGCTAAAGGTTTGTTAATTTGGTTTATCTTTTCAAAGAACCATCTCTTGGTTTCATTGACTTTTTCTATTGTTTTTTTAGTCTGTATTTCATTTATTTCTGCTCTGATTTTTATTATTTCCTTCCTTCTACTGACTTTGGGCTTGTTTATTCTTCTTTTTCCAGTTCCTTTAGGTACACTGTTAGATTGTTTATTTGGGATTTTTCTTGTTTGTTGAGGTAGGCCTGCATTGCTATAAACTTCCCTCTTAGAACTGTTTTTGCTGTATCCCATAGACTTTGGCTTGTCATATTTTCATTTTCTTTGTTCTCCAGGTATTTTTTGATTTATCCTTTAATTTCTTCACTGACCCAATCTTTGTTCAGTAGCATTTTGTTTAATCTCCACATATTTGTGGCTTTTCTGATTTTCTTCCTGTAGTTGATTTCTAGTTTCGTACCTTTGTGGTCAGAAAAGATGCTTGGTATTATTTTGATCTTCTTAAATTTATTGAGACTTGTTTTGTGGCCTGATATGTGATCAATCCTGGAGAATGTTCCACGAGCATTTGAAAAGACTGCGTTTCTGCAGTTTTTGGATGGAATGTTCTATACATATCTACTAGGTCCACCTGGTCTAATGTGTACTTAAGGCGAGTGTTTCCTTATTGATCTTCTGTTTGGGTGATCTATCCATTGGTGTAAGTGGAGTGTTAAAGTCCCCTACTATTATTGTGTTACTGTCTATTTCTCCGTTTATGTCTGTTAATAATTGCTTTATATACTTAGGTGCCTCTGTGTTGGGTGCATAGATATTTACCAGTGTTATATTCCTTGTTGGATGGTTCTCTATCATTATGTGCCCTTCTTTGTCTCTTGTCACAGTTTTAGCTTTAAAGTCTATTTTGTCTGATATAAATATTGCTACCCCAGCTTGCTTTTCTTTGCGATTTGCATGGAGTATCTTTTTCCATCCTTTCACTTTCACTTTGTGAGTGTCTAGGTCTGAAGTGTGTCTCTTGTATGCAGCATATATATGGGTCTTGTTTTCTTATCTAATTGGCCACCCTATGCCTTTTGGTTGGAACATTTAGTACATTGACATTTAAAGTAGCTATTGATAAATATGTACTTATTGCCATTTTGTTCCTTTTTTCTGGGTGTTTCAGTAGTTCTTCTCTGTTCGTTTCTTTTTCTCTTGCTCTCTTCCCTTGCGGTTTGATGACTTTCTGTAGTAATATGTTTAATTTCCTTTCTCTTACTTATTCATTTATTTGTTATAGGTTTCTGGTTTGTGATTACCATGAGGTTCATTTATAGTATTCTACATATATAGCAATCCATATTGAGTTGATAATCTCTTTAGTTTGATCTCTTTCTAAAAGCTCTACTCTTTTACTCCCCTCCTCCCAAATTTTATGTTTTTGAAATCGTATCTAATCTCTTATTTTCTATGTGTCTATCCATTGCCCTCTTATCACTGAAATAGGTAATTTTAGTACTTTTGTCTTTTAACCTTCACGTTATCTTCATAGGTGGTTGATCTGCTACCTTTACTATGTTTTTGCCTTTACCAGTGATTTTATTGCCTGTTGGTTTTTTTTTTTTTTTTGATAATTTTCTTATTCCTATTTGTGGTCTTCTCTTTCCCACTTAAATAAGTACCTTCAGTATTTCTTGTTGAACTAGTTTCTTGGTGATTTACTCCTTTAATTTTTGCTTGCCTGGGAAATCCTTTAGGTCTCCTTTCATTCTGAGTGTTAACCTTGCCAGATAGAGTATTCTTTGTCATAGGTTTTTTCTTTTCAGCACTTTAAACATGTCATGCCAGTCTCTTCTAGCCTGTAGGGTTTTGGCTGAGAAGTCTGCTGACAGCCTTCTGGGCTTTCCTTTGTATGTCACTTGCCTTTCTCTTGCAGCTTTTAGGATTCTCCCTTTATCTTTAATTTTGGACATTTTAATTATAATGTATCTTGGTGTGGGTCTCTTTGAGTTCATCTTATTTGGTGGTCTCTGTGCTTTCTGTGCTTGGATGTCTGTTTCCTTCCTTAGGTTAGGAAAGTTTTCAGCTATTATTTCCTCAAATAGATTCTCTGCCCCGTTGTCTCTCTCTTCTCCTTCTGGGACACCCATAATATGAATGTTACTGTGCTTGATATTGTCCCAGAGTTCCCTCAGACTTTTCTCATTCTCTTTAATTCTTTTTTCTTTTATCTGTTCAGTTTGGTTGATTTCCTCTAGTCTTTCGTCCAGCTTACTGATCCATTCTTATGTATTATCTACTCTGTTATTGAGTCCCTCTAGTGAATTTTTCATTTCTATTATTGTATTCTTCATTTCTGATTGGTTCTCTTTTTTATATTTTCAGTTCTTTGTTGGCCTTCTCACTGTGTTCATCCATTCTTCTCCCAAGATCCGTGAGCATCCTATGACTTTTTGTTTGAACTCTGTATCAGAGAGATTGCTTATTTCTGTTTCATTTAGCTTTTTCTGGGGTTTTGTCCTGTCCCCTTGCTTGGAACATATTCCTTTGCCTCCTCATTATACCTCTTTCTCTGTGCCTATATCCGTGTATTAGGTGGGTCAGCTATGTCTCCTGATCTTGCAAAGTGGCCTTATCTAAGAGATGTCTTTTGAGGTCCAGCAGTGTGCTTCCCTCTCGTCACCAGTCCAAATGTTCCAGGAGTGTCTCTTGTGTTGGCTATGTGTGACTTTCTCCCGCAGCAGTGCTGCTCTTACTGCAGGTCCCCAGAGAGTCTAGGTTTTCCCTCCCTGGCTGGCTGTTTGTAAATTGGGTTTGGAGAGCCCCAGGACTGTTGGCTGCAAGATCCAATAGCACAGTCCTATTGCAGTTTTTCTGTTAAGCGAGTAGGCACCCAGTGTGGCTGGTTGCTAGGCCCAGGGTCTTACAATTGCTGTAGGCCTCAGGCCTGCAAGGCTGTTGTCAGCTCTCTTAGGAGTCCAGCTGAGTGGGGCTGGCTCCAGGCCTGGGAGCACCCAATCATTTCAAGCTTTGGAAGGCAGGGCTGATCCCCTTTGTGGCTGTTTGTGAAGCACAGGCCTTCTGCCACTGGTAACCGTCACCCCCCACAGGTTAACACATACTGTCAACACAGTCCTGGCCCATGCACACCTCCTGACCCCCTGGAGCATACTCCGATGCCCCACTACAGAGGCCCACACTCTCCACCAATACCCCCAACAGTTTGCCTACTCCTCATGCAGGCCCTGCCCCACAGAGGTGGACACACTTGCCTGCCTACAGAGGATCGAGTTACCCGGCCTATGCAGGAGTAGCCTGAGGGCTTGCTGTTTGGTAGAGCCAGTCCCTATGGTGGGGTGCCTGCCCTGGCTGAATGGATTAAATATGTGTTCTAGTGGGTGTGGCAGATCTCAGGGCTAACAGGCCAGGAGAAGAACTCCAATGGTGTCTGCCAGTGTCTGTGTCAGCACACCTGTACTAGTCACAAAAATGGCTGCCACCAATGTCTCAGTCTCTGGAGAGGTCTCACCTCCGTCTGAGATGCACCCAGAGCCTATCAAGTGTGAAAAGAATCTCTTTTCACCCAAGGACTGCTCCCACGTAGAGGCCTTCATCCTTGCCTTTTCCTCTGCCTATAACCTTCTTTCTTTAGATATCCTTATAGCTCAGTCCCTTACGTCCCTTAATTGGAGTCTTCAGAACATTCACATTCAATGTGATTATTAAATCAATAATCATAAATCCAATCTATGCATTTCAATCTACCCTCTTGTTATTTGTTTTCTATTTGTCTCATCTGTTCTTTGTTTCTTTTTTCCTTTTCTCCTGCTCTCTTTTGGATTTATTACACATTTTTTGAATGCTGTTTTATTTCCACTGTTGACTTATTAGCAATGCCTTTTTGTTTAATTTTTTTTTAGTGGCTGCTTTGGAGTCTATAATACACATCTTAAACTTATCACAGTCCAGCTTCAAATAATGTTAGACCACTTTACGAACCTCAGTGCACTTAAACCTTTTACAACCGCATAACTTCCATTCTCTCCTCTTGTCGTTTGAGCTGCTGTCATACATTTTACTTCTATATATATCATGCATTCCAAAATTTATTATTATTTTTGGTTTAAACTGTCAACTATCTTTTAAAGAAAATTAAAAATGAGAAATAATAGTTTATATTTACCTTTTTCTTAAAAATTTCTAGTGCTCTTCATTCCTTATCTAGATCAAGTTTTTATCTGGTATCATTTTTCTTCCATCAGAAGAAATTCCTTTAATATTTCTTATAGTGCAGGTCTCCTGGTGACATATTCTTTAAGTTTTTGTTTATATGATAAATTATTTATTTGGCCTTCACTTTATTTTGCCCATTCACTTTTTATGACTATAGAATCCTAGGTTTGACAGATGTTCACTAAATTTTGTTTTTCTTTAGCACTTCAAAGATATTGTTTCATTGTCTCCTGGCTTGCATAGTTTCTGATGAGAACTCTGCTAACTTTATTTTCTTTATTACACTACACATGCATTAATATTTTTTCTTTATCACTGATTTTCAGTTATTTGGTTATGATGGGTCTTCCTGTGGTATTTTTGTTTTTATCCTGCCTCGGTTTATTGAGTTTCTTGCAATGTGGGTTTCCAAATTCATAAAATTTGGAAAAATTTCTATTTCTTCAAATATTTATCTATCTCCTCCTTTTTTCTTGAGACTGCAATTACATTATGTTACACAGCTTGCTATTGTACCGCAGGTCACTGAAACTCTCTTTATTTGTTTCAGGTTTTTTTCTCCTTATGCTTCATTCTAGGAATATGCTATTGTTATGTCTTCAAGTTCACCAATCTTTACTTCTGCAGTGTCTAATTACTTATTAACCCCATCCAATTAAATTTTCTATCTCCAAAATTTCTTTTTGGTTCTTTTTAATAATTTCCTTTTCCCCCTTCATTATAGTGATGTTTTCCTTTACATCCTTGAGCATACAGAACACATATATATAATAGCTATTTTAAGGTTCTTTTTTCCTAATTCTAATATTTATGTCATTACTGTTTACTTTTTCCTCTGGTTGTTCTTTTTTCTCCTGCTTTTTTAATGTTTATTTTTTATTGGATATCAGATATTGTGAATTTTACATTGTTGAGGTCCTTGATTGTGTTGTTTTCTTTAAAAAGAGCATTGGGCTTTTTATGGCAGGCTAAGTTAGATTTGGATTAGATTCATCATTTTGAGAGTTGTTTTTAAGCTCCTTTAGGGCAGGTTTAGAGTACCCTTTATTCTAGGACTGTTTTTGCCTCACTTATAAGCTGTGGGCCTTCTGGAGTCTCTACCAAATGTCTTTACATTCACTGAGGTCTCTTCATTCTAGCTGGAGGGAACACAAATGATTCCCAGCCTTGCCTGAGATTTGGAAATTGTTTTACAACTTCTCAATAGTTATTCTTTCCTCAGAAATTGTTTTTGTCCAGGTTCATGGAGCTTCACTCTTTGCATACACAGATCGATTCAGCCTCACACTCAAGGGACTCACTATGCACATTTTTAAAACTCTTTTTCTTTACAGTTCCTTTCTCTTTGGAACTCTGTCCTTCAAATTCTAGCCTCCTTGAACTCAGATCTCTGTCTCCTCAACTAAGCATGTCTTCCAGGCTCTATTTAGGGTCCCTCTCCCCAGGCATCAGTTTGGAAACTGCCTCCAGGCAGAAAGCCTGGGCAATGAGAGGGCTCAATTCATGTGCTTCCCTTCTCTCAGTGGTCACAGTTCTGAATTGCCTGTAGTCCAATGTCCGAAAATAATTGTTTCTTATATTTTGTTCAGTCTTCTAGTGGTTTATGGTGGGTGGGCATTTTGAAACCCTGTTATTCTCTTATGGTCAGAATCAGAGGTTTTCTCTTGTCTCCTTTAAACCTTTGGCCGAGTGATACCTCTCAGTGAGGTGTCTCATGACAACACTCTTTGAAATGGTAACTCTTCCCCACCCCCTCACCAGCACGCCATATTCCTTTTCTCTGTTTCCTTTTGCTCCATAAGAGTTAGTTATCACTTTATTACATACTATAAAATGCAATAACTTATTTCATTTATTGTCTATCTCTCCCAACCCCTTCCCCAACCACCGTTACTAGAATGTATGCTCTGTAAAGACGTATAGTTTTGTCTGTTCTGTTCACTGATGTAGCCTCAGTACCTAGAATAGCACTTGGAACATAGCAGGTATTCAACAATTTGTTGAGTGAATTCGAGAAAGGCGTGAATTTTTTTCTTTTTATTGAGTTCATAATAGTTTACATCAATGTGAGGTTTCAGTTGTACATTATGTCTTGTCTATCACCACGTAAGTGCTCCACTTCACCCCCTCTGCCCACCCCACCCTCCTTCCCTTGGTAACCACTGAACTGTTTTCCTTGTCTGTGTGTTTGTTTCTATTTCACATATGAGTGAAATCATCTGGTGCTTGTCTTTCTCAGTCTGGCTTATTTCGCTTACCATAATACCCTCCAGGTCCATCCATGTTATTGCAAGTGGGATGAATTTGTCTTTTATATGGTATGGCCGAGTAGTGTTCCATTGTATATATAAACCACATCTTCGTTATCCAATCATCAGTTGATGGGCACTTGGATTGTTTCCATGTCTCAGCTATTGTGAATAGTTCTGTAATGAACATAGGGGTGCATATGTTACTTTCGATTGTTGATTTCAAATTGTTTGGATAGATACCCAGTAGTGGGATAGCTGGGTTGTATGGTAGTTCTATTTTTAGATCTTTAAGGAATCTCCATACTGTTTTCCATAGTGGCTGCACCAGTTTGCATTCCCACCAGCAGTGTATGAGGGTTCCCTTTTCTCCACACTCTCTCCAACATTTGTTAATTTTAGTCTTAGTGATTATAGACATTTTAACAGGCATAAGGTGGTATCTTAGTGTAGTTTTGATT
Organism: Equus asinus; assembly: GCF_041296235.1. Classification (NCBI taxonomy): domain Eukaryota; kingdom Metazoa; phylum Chordata; class Mammalia; order Perissodactyla; family Equidae; genus Equus; species Equus asinus. The sequence continues at coordinate 14,915,138 of NC_091816.1, forward strand.
TGCATTTCCTTGATGATTAGTGATGTTGAACATCTTTTCATGTGTTTATTGGCCATGTGTATATCTTCTTTGGAGAAATGTCTGTTCATATCCTCTGCCCATTTTTTGATTGGGCTGTTTGTTTTTTTATTGTTCAGTTGTGTGTTCCTTATATATTATGGAGATTAACCTCTTGTCAGATACATCATTTGCAAATATTTTCTCGCAATTGGTGGGTTGTCTCTTTGTTTTGATCCTTTTGCCTTGCAGAAGCTCTTTAGTCTGATGATCTCCAACTTGCTTATTTTTTCTTTTGTTTCCCTTGTCTGAGAAGACATGGTATTCGAAAATATCCTTTTTAGTTTGATGTCAAAGAGAGTACTACCAATATTATCTTCCAGGAGTTTTATAGATTCAGGACTTTTCTTCAAGTCTTTGATCCATTTTGAGTTTATTTTTTGTGTAGGCCATGAGATAATGGTCTACCTTTATTCTTTTTCATGTGGCTGTCCAGTTTTCCCAACACCATTTATTGAAGAGACTATCTTTTCTCCATTGTATATTCTTGGCACCTTTGTCAAAGATTATCTGTCCGTAGAGGTGCAGTTTTATGTCTGGGCTTTCAGTTCTGTTCCATTGATCTGTGTCTCTGTTTTGGTACCAGTACCATGCCATTTTGGTCTCTATGGCTTTGCAGTATATTTTGAAGACAAGGATTGTGATACCTCCAGCTTTGTTCTTTTTTCTCAGGATTGCCTTAGCAATTTGGGGTCTTTGGTTGCCCCATATGAATTTTAGGATTCTTTGCTCTATTTCCATGACGAATGTCATTGGGATTCTGATTGGGATTGCACTGAATCTGGAGATTGCTTTGGGTAGTATGGACATTTTAACTATGTTTATTCTTCCAATCCATGTGCATAGAATCTCTTTCCATCTCTTTATGTCATTATCAATTTCTTTCAGTAACATCTTATAGTTTTCATTGTATAAGTCCTTCACCTCCTTGGTTAAATTTATTCCTAGGTACTTTATTCTTTTTGTTATGATTGCAGATGGAATTGTATTCTTGAGTTCTCTTTCTGTAAGTTCGTTATTGGAGTATAAAAAGCAACTGATTTTTTGTAAGTTGATTTTGTACTCTGCAACTTTACTGTAGTTGTTAATTATTTCTATTAGTTTTCCAGTAGATTCTTTGGGGTTTTCTATATATAAGATCATGTCATCTGCAAACAGCAAGAGTTTCACTTCTTCACTCCCTATTTGGATTCCATTTATTCCTTTCTCTTGCCTAATTGCTCCAGCCAAAACCTCCAGTACTATGTTGAATAAGAGTGGTGATATTGGGCATCCTTGTCTTGTTCATCTTCTCAGGGGGATGGCGTTCAGTTTTTGTCCATTGAGTATGATGTTGGTTGTGGGTAAAGGCATGAATTTTTATGCTTGTCCTTAGAGGACCTGCATCAAAATATTTGATAAAGAAACTATAAGAAATACAAAAGAGGTGTACAATACAATTGCTGTGTTTAGGAAATTTCAGGTAAGAAATCAACAGATTCATTTCTGTTAAACCAAGGTCCTCACGGCAAAGTCTAATTGAGTGCTGCGATGTGTAGTGCAGGTGATACTCATTGAGGAGGTCTCCATGGAGAATGGGACACATGGAGGAGGTGAGATGGGCCAGGTCTTGCAAGAACAATGAGGTTTTGTTAGGTATGGAGGGATAAGGAAGAGCATTCTGAAAAGGCTTATCTTTCTTTACATCCCCTAAACACATCCACTTCCATGATCCTTATGCTGATGACAAACTTAGAGGTTACTTTCTTTTAGTCAGAAGATGGGGAGAAGCAGAAGGACTGGTGACGGACACAATGAAGGAACAGTAAAGTTAGGAGAAGAACAAGAATAAGGTCTCAGGGGATCTATACTAGTGCCCTGTTGCTGCTGTAACAAATGACCACAAACAGTGGCTTAAGACAACACAAACTTATTCTCCTAGAGTTCTGGAGGTCAGAAGTCTGAATAGGTATTATGCGGCAAAATCAAGGTGTTTGCAGGGCTGTGTCCCTTCTGGAGGCAGTAGGGGGAATTCATTTCTTTGCCTTTTCCAGCTTCTAGAAGCTTCCCACCTTCTTCGGTGCCTGACCCCCAGCCAGCAATCGCATCACTGCAACCTCTGCTTCCATCATGGGATTTCTTTCTCTGACTCTCCTGCCGTCCATTTCCCTTATATAGACCCTCATGATTACCTTGGCTCCACCTGAATAACCTGGACTATCTCCTCATTTTAAAACCCTTAATTTAATCAATCCTAAAAAGTGCCTCTTGCCATGGAAGGGAACACATTCATAGGCTCTGCAGATTAGAAGGTGAACTTTTTTGAGGGGCATTATCCTGCTTACCACAAGCTGACAACGTACATTTAAAAGATGAAATGTCAATGTGGGGGGACACATAGGAAAGAAGGACAACACACATCACTAAGAAAGAGTGAGTCCAAGAATATAATAATTTAAAGACAAATATAAATGGTATTTAAATTACTTGTCACTCATCATCTATGTCTGTGGCTTCCTCAGATGGTACGGGTCATTAGGAGCTGATGCTCACTGTTTATGACAATAATAAAGCTGCCATTTATATGGATTTATAATCTCATTCAGCTGAGATTTAAACCCAGGGTCTACCACTCTCCAATCTCAGATACTTACCACCAACTTCCACGCCTTCCTATGAGGAAAACTAGTCCATATTCTGATAACTCTGAATTGCTCAGAATCACGGAACACCATTAAACATCTGAAATAATCTGGTGCCAAAGCAGCAACATTTCTGCAGAAGTCAATATATCTTAGGAGACTTTTATTAAAAGCAGAAGGGCCCTTTTAATTGGCTTATGCAATCAAAGCATACAATGAATTTAAGGAAAACTTCAGAGCATATGGCATTCCAATGTCTCCAAAGTATAGTTTGATGGGACCGGCAGCGAACATGAGGAGGAGGTATGATTTTTGAAAAGCTGTTGGAGTATTGTGTTGCAAATAAAATCTAAGAAGGCATTTTGCAATTCACTTTTCTGTTTCTATTTTTTTCCCGTGTTTTATTGCTGCCTTTCATTCCCAAACACTATAAATGTTCCTTGCCAGCTTTACATTCCAAATTCTAACTCCATGTGTTCTCTCCAAGAATCTGACACTCACTTCTCCTGGTGTACTGGAAAGAAGGAATGTCACAGTTTAGCTAAGTAAGGGGGGGGGGGGGTAGGGTGGCCGGTGCCTGTGGGAATGTGTCAAGAACTCTCATTTTTATCCATCGTTTCAGCCCCAAAAGGCAGCATTTGGATTAAAAGGCCCCTAAATTCTTCCAGTCCTATGAGTCTACGACCCTACAGGGATGTGGTTTGACTCTGGTTTGGACCCATCAAATTCCATACGCGTCCAAGTTCAACCGTTTGTTAAGACATGCCGCTCCTGGCAGTGATACAGTCTGAAAGGGGAGCAGTGTTTTTCAGGGCTTTTGTGCTGTTACTGTTTGTATTTACAGCTTGCTGATCACCAACCAAAGATGACTGAAGTCTCAGAGCTGTGATCACAGACCGAGGTCAGGAAGCCCTGATTCTGCCCAGGCGCGCTGGGATGACAGGAGGCAGACAGGGAGTCCTCGCAGAGCACAGCCCCAGACACCTGCAGTCACAGTGACGCCCTCAGCTCGGAGCTATTGAGCCCTTGCTTTCCAAAGTGAGGTCCGAGGACCAGCATTGAAGAAGGCATCACCCGTGAGTTTGTTGGACATAGACTCAGACCCGCAGGATGAGCGTCTGAGCGTTAAGATTTCCAGATGACTTGTGTGCACATAAAAGTTTGAGAAATCTTGAGTTAAGTGTGGCTGACCACCCCTACCTTGCCCCTAAGGGTGGCAATGGCAGGCCCTGAATTGGCTGAGTGTCTGCTGTCCCACTGCAGGAGGGGACACGGAGCCTCGGCTACTCCTCGCCCCTAAGAGCAGCGGAGGGACGGATGCGAGGCGTTGCGACGCTGCCGCAGCCCCGCTCCTCCCCGGCCAGCTCTTCCCTGGGAGATTCCGCGTCCCCCTCCCGCCTCCCGGCCCTTACACCCCCGCCACCAGCCGTCCCCAATGAGCGGCGACGGCGGGAGTAAAGCCCGCCCCGGGCGCCCCCTGCGCCCCGCCTGCGGTTCCCTCGGGCGAGCGCGTCTCCAGCCCGGAGGCGCCGGTACTCAGGGCGGGGTCTCCCGCGCCTTGTCCCCTCTTGTCCCCTCCACAGGCATGGGGCGCCAGGCGCTCCTTCTGCTCCTGCTGCGGGTGCTGGCCGCGCTGGGCGGCCTGGGGGGCTCCGGAATGGGTAAGTAGGGCGCCCTGGAGAGGGGCTGCACTCCACGCTGCGGGGACCAGGGGTGGCGGGCTGCCGGGGCGCAGCAGGGCGGGGGAGGCACAGGGGAGCTTGGGGCACCCGTGCTGGGCGGGCGCGGCGTCCCCCCAGCCTCCGCATTCTGCAGGACCTTTTATCTAGGAGGGCGAACCTGGGCCTCCTCGAGAGGCGGCCGGGTGAGTGGCGTGACCCTCCTGCTTCTCGGCCCTTTGGCCTGGGTTGGTGGCAGGGTAGTGGGCTCAGGGGACGAATTCGGTGTCTTTTCCTCTCATGTTCTCAAGCAGGTGGGAAAGGGAGCTCTCGCCACACCTGAGTGCGGGGTGCACCCTCCCTTCCAGGTTCTTCCTTCCTCCAGCGTCTAGGGGAGGCCGAGTGGGATGCACTTTCTAGCCCTGGTCTCAAAGAGGCCCGTCGCCCAGGTCTACCAGGCAGCAAATTTAGCTTCTTGGAACCCGGTCCCTCGGGAAGACGGACCTCACTCCAGAAACGGATCTGGGGAAGTGGCGTGGGCCTGAGGTGCCGTTAGGAAGCAACTTCCGGGGGCACTTGTTGATAGCACTCAGGTTTAGGCAGACCCCAAGGCAGAGGAGAGGTGAGTCGGGGTCCCAGGGTAACCGAGACACCCACAGTTCCCAAACGGGCCTGGCTGGTGAGGTAGCCAGGTGTAGCAGGTGCCCGGGGTGTGTCCAACGGCCTGGCCTGCGGACTTGTGGATCTGTCCGGCAGGTGCTCTGATTGGCCCTCACAGAAGGAAGGCAGGTTTTAAATCATTTTAACTTATGCAGACTCTCTTGGTCAAGGTACAGTTAACTAGTTTGGGGAAGGTGCCACTTAACAACTGGGTTGTTTATCTTCCAGGAAGGATTCTAACCCTCAGATTTTTGCCTAACCTGGTGGAGCATCTCTTGTAACAGGAAGTCCTTGTCCTGTGTGGTCTGTTTGCACCACTCCTGAAACAAGACTTAAAGTTACTTGTGTTTTTTACTGAGCAGTGGTTTCCAATGCCTTCTGGTATGAAGACATCTTTATGAGGTCTGTTTTAGAGCAGCACATGATCACTGTACTTTGTTTATTGATAAGCTATGAGAAAGCTACCATAGATTTAATATGCAAATAAATACATTCATAAACAAATTTCTTATTATTCACAGTGAGCATCTACCTAAATTTGAACAGTAATGTTTGAGACCCATCTGCAGGTGACATGTAGAATCTGTGCGCACATTGCTCTCCAGACTGAGACTCAGCAGGGCCAAATGTCGTTCAAAGTGTGACTCACCCCGCAGTGTGAGTCTTTGAGGGCTGATTGCAACCCTAATTGGGATCCTTCTGGAAGGATCTGCTGGAAGAAGGAGCAAAAGAGTTAATGCTTTGTGAGCATTTGTGTGGTGGGCGCTGTGCCAAGTGGCTTTGTGCTCATTTAATCCTTGAATCTTCTTCTTGGGATCACTTATTTACTAGCCTCATTTTACAGACGAGAAAACTGAGGTCAGAGAGAGGAAGTAACTCTCCCAAGGTTGTTGTTGGTAAGTGTTCTAACCCAAACTCCAGGCTGGATAGCCTGACGACTGAGCCTGCGCTGCCATCTTAGTGGTTGCTGACGTCACCTCCTCTCGATTTCATGGTTTTGGTCAAGTCAAGAGAGATTGCCTGGATGGATGTGAGGAGATGGCAAAGTTGTTAGCTATCCATTAATAAACAATACTTCCTGAGTATTTTATTAGAAATGCTTTTCATAAGCCAGGCTTTTAAAATCAAACATTGAGTGCTAAAAGCGCTGTCTTAGAGGGATACAAGACAAGGTATGATCCCTTACCAAAGAAGGTGAGTCTATGCAATGGCCTTCCATGGTCAACTTTCATGACATAGCTTTGCATACCACTTTCTATTCCATACGCACAAATTGTCCCTGGGAGTAGAACTTGCTGGTCTTCACTATATCTTGCAGAGACTTCTACCAGTACATGCCATGTGGTTTATGTTTTCTAGGAACCAAGGATTGGCATCTTCGCTTTGAAAGTTAGGACAATACGGTAAATTAAGTACAATCAGGCCTTCTTGATGCTTCCCTCTGGGGACCACATTCCATAACAGGCTTATTTTTGACCATGAATCATTCACGGTTGACAAACACAAGTTCATGACTTGAATAAAATTGATAGTAAAAATCAATCTCATGTAAATAACTGAAAACTTAGAAATATTTGTAACCAGGCTATTAGAGGCATTCTTAGAAAGATGGTAGGTAGGACCGAAAATCCTCCTCTCATTTTAAGATGTGTCTACACACGCCTAAAAGTGGAGTCAAGTACTTTGAACCTAGACCTCTAAACTTGCAACTCTTCAGGCTCTGAGTCTTTAAGACCAGACCAGAGCTGGAGGAAGCCAATCTACCCCATTCTGGTAGGAAAACAGGGAGGCCAATGGCAGTACTCCAGCAACAGCTCCACGACACCAGAAAAAATGGTTCCCAAGGATTGTCACTGGCGAATTTGTGTGGGTTTTTAGGGTATGGAATCCCCCTAGTGTTCTCCTGGACATTAGATGAAAGAAGGTCTTTCAAAATGACGTTTGACTACAGCTTATCATGAAAAGGTGCTCTCTTGTACCCAAAGGAGCCAGGAGCTCTCATGGCTTTGCTTCTTGGCCCTCCAATGCAGATGAAGTCAAGTGTAACCTGACGAGGCAAGCTGCGTGTGGTGGAAGCTGCATTCCTGTGGCCTGGCTCTGCAATGGCGAGCAGGAATGCCCGGATGGGACCGATGAGCAGTGCGGTAAGCTCTTGTCACCACTGTGCCGGGTACTCGTCCACAGCTGGCCCTTGTGGCTCTGTGCTTGGTTGACAGCGTCAGTTTGCGTGGTCTGTACCCTCTTCAGGGGTATTCAGAAATATTGGGTGTTCTGGCTTGTTGCAGGCTTCCACTGAGTAAGGCCAGGGATGTTTCTTTAAGCGTTGGTAGCACTATTGTCAAAACAAATGTAGAGGGCTGGCTGGGATGGAAAATCCAGCCCAAGTCTGGCTCCTCACCTTAAATTCAGGCTTAGCCATGTGTGGCAGGTAGTCAAACTGGAATAATACAGAGATCCCTTTATAGGAAACCCTTGCCAACTCCAACACACACAATTACTTTTATATACGATAAACTAGTTCAACTTTTATATGCTTCAAGATTTTTGTATGACTGAAAAATCACCTTGTAAATTGAGTACAAAGAAAACTACAAAACCAATAGAAGCCAAGTTAGCCATTTTAAATGACTTGCTAAAATAAAACTCAAATACTGGGGCCAGCCCGGTGGCGCAGCAGTTAAGTTCGCACGTTCCGCTTTGGTGGCCTGGGGTTCGCCGGTTCGGATCCTGGGTGTGAACCTATGCACCGCTTAGCAAGCCATGCTGTGGCAGGCACCCCATATATAAAGAGAAGGAAGATGGGCATGGATGTTAGCTCAGGGCCAATCTTCCTCGGCAAAAAGAGGAGGATTGGTGGCAGATGTTAGCTTAGGTCCAATATTCCTAAAAACATATAAAAATAAAACTCAAATACCTCTGTGCTAGGAGTGCTCAGAGCCCCAGAATGGACGCCTGAGCACCGGTATATGAGGAACCCTCTTAACAGATACCTCACGTCGTTGTGTAGTGCATATGAAAGGGGGAAATCCCTCGTTAAAGGAGGGAACCCCACCCCCACCCCCAAAGAGTTTGGCGAGGGCTATGTTCCTTTTCTCTACGTGCACGTTCCTGGGATGGTCACCTACTGTAACTAATTTAACATGAAACCTTTGATATTAAAACGTGTGACATTACAGGTGGAATAAAATTTCCTACTTGCAGAAATGCCCTGTATTCTGACCCCCATACACTTCACCCCAGCCCCCCAAGTTTGCTTGCTTCTGCCATAGGTATACGTAGGTGGAAATAATTGGAGGTCTCATTAAACCCCAAACCAGCAGTTCCCAGGTTGTTCTAGATCTTCATGCAGCCGCAAACGCCGATGGAGTTCAAAGAAGTGAACCAACGACACTAGAGTGTCCAATGCAGGGGCCACTAGCCACTTGTGGGGATTTAAGTTTATTTAAATACATTAAATAAAAGTAGAAATTCAGTTCTGTCGTACTAACCACATTTCAAGGGTTCAGTAGCCACAGGGAACTAGTGGCTGCCATTTTGGACCACACAGATATAAAAAGCTTCCATTGTCACAAAGTTTTATTGGACAGCGACGTTCTAGAAGAACGATGGGGAGGATAAGCTTTATTGATCTGCTAGGTCATTGTGCCTTGGTCAGGTAGGGGTACTATGTGATGTCAGGGGTGACATGAAAACGACAGTCAAGTTTAGGGTTGACTCCACTAGCAAATTGGGAATTATTCTTTGGCTAATGAAAATACTTAATATGAAATCCAGATTTACAAGCTGCTAGTGTCCTGACATCTCTTCCTTTCTGCCTCTTCTCGAACACTGCCGCTGGCCCCAAGAGGAAATATGTCACGGACATCCACAGGCCTGGCAGTGTGATGACGGGAAATGCATTTCTGTTAGCTGGCTTTGTGATGGTGTTGGTGACTGCTTAGATGGCTCCGATGAGGCTGACTGTGGTATGTGTAACTTATTCTTATCTTTAGTCGTGTTCTGTTTCTTAGTAACATTGATTAACGTCAACCATATTAGGTAAACCAAGTCACTCAATAGCCTATGCCATACATGCTAAACCCAGATGTTAAATTGTCTTTGGCTTTACAGGTGACTTTTTTTACCCACTTCTCCATTTTTCAAAGTTATATAAAGTAGATTATCAGCTTTATTGACTTTTTTTAAACTTCTTTAGGGTGAAACTTCAGTATACAAAATTGTAGCCACTTCTCCAATGGCTACCATCTCTTTCAGTTCTTGGTTTTCCATAGACTAAATACATGAGCAAACTATAAGTCCTATAAAAAGTTCATAATATAGCAGTCTGTCTCACTGAGCCAACTCCTTCTTTTTAGAGAGATTGACAGGGTGTCCAGACCAAAAAATCCAATGTCCAGGAAATTCTCAGTGTCGTGATGCCTGGGAACTCTGTGATGTCCATGACTGTGAGGATGGGTTTGACAAAGCGCGCTGCGCTCGAAACCATTGCCTGGCTGGCCAGTGGCAGTGCAAGAACAAGGTGTGTGTCATGGATAGCTGGAAGTGTGATGGCATCGACAACTGTGGGGACTCCTCAGATGAGGAAGTCTGTGGTGAGTCTCCCCTGATGCCCGACTTTTGTTTAAAGGGAAGTTTGTACTATATGGGCTGCTTTCTGCAAGTTGCATTTTAATGCCTATGACTGAGACTGCCATCCTATATCTAAAACAGCATCTTTCCTAGCAATGGCCAAGAGTTAGTTATCCATGGAAACATGGGGCAGTCTTAAATAGTAACTCTGCAGTGGGCACTGTAAGCATTGCCTGGAATGCTTCCACTATTCAGTTATGGCCAACGCACAGAACACCTGAGCGTCAGCATCTTAATGAGGCCTCCTAACAGATGCCTCACCTCCTTGTGTAGTGCATACAGAAGGGGAAGATTCCTCCTGAAAGGAGGAGACCCCCAAAAGAACTTGGTGAGGACCGCATTTCTTTGGCCCATATACACAATGCAGTGGAACCTCCAATTTCTTGGTGAAGCACAATCCCATTCAATCTTTCTTTTCTAGAGTTAAATCTGCAATGTTGAATATATTCAAATTCTAACATTTTTCTAATAAAGTATAAGATGGTTTCTTGGGAGACTACTTCTTTTAGGGCTAGTGTTGACTAACTGTAATGCCATATCAATTAGAAATATTAATACTAGTTCACTTAAATTTTAATACTATTTCAATTCAGTGCCCAGAGGTCTTAACATCTTTGTTATCAAGTCTTATGTCCTAATTCCCTGAAACTCTACTTAAAAAGATAAAACTTTCTTTCCTACCTAGACTTGCCTTGGGTTATAGAAATATTGCCGCCTTGCTCACTGTAAGACTGGTCTATTTCTACCCCCACCATAAGTATTAGTGAAAAAGAGTCCTAACTTCCTACACAGCTTCCTGTCCAGAAGGCATGGTTAGATGTGATGAAGGCAAATGCATCCTAGAATCCCTGATGTGTGATGGGGAAGCAGACTGCATGGATGGTACCGATGAACCCACTACATGTGGTAAGAATCCAGCTACTGGGCTTAACATATGAGTTGGGAGGATAAGATTAAGTAACTCAATGCCTTGGTTATCATAGGGGTCTGCTCTCTGAGAGAATGCTTGGACCCAAACTCCTACATAAGCAGTTATCCTTCAGTGATGGATCCCTTACACTTTACAAGTTCCAGCCCTTGGCGTTAGTCTCCTGAGTGTGAGCAAATGTTACCTGAGCTGTAAAACTTAGAGAGTTATTTTCCCTGAAGCTTCAGGGAAATACATTAAACACCTCAAACTATACAGTGCTCCTAAAATTCTGGAATAGAGAATACAGACTCTGCCACTGAGAAGCACATCATTTCTTGAAGACAAAATAGTGAATTCTTTAAGGATTTAACAGAGAAAGGACTGAGGAAGATAATTTCCTAGTGCGGAGGGAGGTGGGGGTGGTGGGCACTGAGCAAGCAGCTCTGGCTTTTAAACCCTTGTGTTTCTGGCTTAAACCATAAGTAGGGGTGGAGGGAGAGCGAGCATCTGTCCCCAGGTCATTTTGTTGTCTTATTTTCCCCCTAAAATCTGGTCTTAGACATGGATGATGAAACCTCTTTAGTACTGTTAAAGGCTTTGAAAGAAGGTTTTTACTAAAGGAACACATAAGAGATTCTAAGAACCTAAACAATGGGACAAAGTACAGCTTTCTGGTCCTGTATAGAGAACTTATTTGGATTAGTAAATTATTACATCACTTCCTGACATAAAGGTCCCAGCCACCCATAAATTCTCTAGAGAAAATAGAGAAGAGGGTGCTGGCCTCTCCCCCGGTGAACAATATACTAACACTTGGGATTGACCAGACCGTGGGCCTACACAGAAATGCCTTTCCCCTGCTCCATGACTCCTGGCTTTCCCTCTTCTCCAGTCTTCCCCTGAAACCGCCACCTTCCTAGGTAAGAGTTCTGGGTTAAAGGTTATTCTTAACCAGTCATCTATTCCTCATAGAAGTGTAGAGGCTTGTGTCACAACATGGTTTGCAAAACATTTGATCTTTACTGTGTTCAAGGGTGCTGACCATTGTCTTGTCTCTACCAGGTAAAAACTGCTCTCTGGCCAACGGGGGCTGTGAGGGGCAGTGCAGTGACACAAAGTGGGGTGTCCAGTGTTCATGTGGAACTGGATGGCAATTACAGCTGGACAGTCAGAGCTGTGGAGGTCAGAATTCATTTGGCTCATCTTTTTTTTTTTTTTTTTTTAAGGTTGGCACCTGAGCTAACAACTGTTGCCATTCTCCTTTTTTTTTCTGCTTTTTTCTCTTTTCTTTTTTTCTGCTTTTTTCTACCCCAGTACATAGTTGTGTATTTTTAGTTGTGGGTCCTACTAGTTGTGGCATGTGGGATGACACCTCAGCATGGCCTGATGAGCAGTGCCATGTCCGCACCCAGGATCCAAACAGGCGAAACCCTGGGCCACTGAAGCTGAGCGTGTGAACTTAACCACTCGGCCACAGGGCCAGCCCTTGGCTCATCTTTTAAAAAAAGTTTTTATTGAGGTCAGCCCAGTGGTGTAGTGGTTAAGTTCATGCACTCTGTTTCGGTGGCCTGGGGTTCGCTGGTTCGGATCCTGGGCACAGATCTACACACTGCTCATCAAGCCAAGCTGTGGAGGCATCCTACATACAAAACAGAGGAAGACTGGCACAGATGTTAGCTCGGGGCTAAATCCTCCTCACCAAAAAAAAAAAAGGTTTTTATTATAGTGAAATATACATAACATAAAATTTACCATTTTAATCATTTATTTGATCATGCCATCAGTTCAGTGACATCAACTACATTCACAGTGTTGTGCAACCATCGCCATTATCTGTTTCCAGAAGTTTTGCATCATCCCAACAGAAACTCTGTACCCACTAAGCAATAACGCCCCAGACCCCCTCTTCCCCATCCCCTGGTAACTTCTGTTGACTTTCTGTCTCTATGAATTTACCTATTCTAATACCACATGTAAGTGAAATCATAGAATATTTGTGCTTTTGTTTCTGGCTTATTTCACTTAGCCTGTCTTTAAGCCTCATCCATATTGTAGGATGTATCAGAATTTCCTTTCTTTTAAGACCAAATAATATTCCATTTAATATATATACCACATTTTATCCATTCATCTGTTGATGGTCATTTGGGTTGTTTCCACCTTTTGGCTACTGTGGATAATGTTGCTATTGTTGGGGAAGTGGGAGAATTCCGCCTCCCCCCCTTCACTTTCCCTTAAGGTTCTTATGGCTGGTCAAATAATTAAAACGGCAGGTTAGCAGGAGAAAAATCAAACAAAGTTTAATAACGTGTATACATGGGAGAAACTCAGGAGAAACTGAGTAACTCAGCCGTCTGGCCAAGGCTGCCTGTTTAAATATCTTCAGCTCCAGACAAGGAGGATGTTGGGGGTAGTGATTTGGGATTTCAGAGGGGAAGAAGACAACTTACATGGAGACGGAAATGCAAATGTTTGTTAAACAGGTTTTGCTGGGCCAAAAAATGGGTTTGTTGGTGTCTTTCTATCACACTTATTTCGTATTACACTATAGCTATCATATGGTATGAGCACCTTCTTGGAACAGGCCTTCTATGTTAAATTCAGTTAGGCAGTTTTAGTGGGGGAAGCTCGAACGTTCTTCGTGAGTCTTCTGAGCCTTTATTGTCTTCATCTCGAAATAATACACACACGAGAGTGGCGCATCTTGGGGTGGCCTGCCCTGAACCCCATCACTATTAACGTTGGTGAACAAGTATATGTTTGAGTCCCTTTTTTCAGTTCTCTTGGGTGTTCATTAGAAGTGGAACTGCTGGATCATATGGTAAATTATATGTTTAACTTTTTGAAGAACCATCGAATTGTTTTCCACAGCCGCTGTATCATTTGACATTCCCACCAGCAGTGCACAAGGAATCCAATTTCTCCACATCCTTGTCCATGCATGTTATCCTCCTCTTTTGTGGGAATTGCAGGTCAACTGTTGACTAATGAGAAAATGTTAAATTTAGCATCTTTCTCTTATGGAGTTGATGGGTTTCTGTCAGGGAATGAATACAGCTATCACTTCACAGTGTGGGTGACAGGACAGATTCTGAAGTCAGACTTATTGTGTGTTTATCCTTGCTTGTTCCTGCTAGCTGACCTTCTCTGAGTCAATCCTTCAAGGCTCACTTCTCCCCTTTGTAAAATGGGATTATGACACCAGAATGGCTAAAATAAATTTCATGTATCTTCATTATTTAGTAACAATCTGAACAGGTTATGGCTATTAATTTGTAGCACTTGTCCATAAAAATATGGGACTGTATTTTAGGTTAAAATGTGATTAGGAGGGTAAAAGACTTATTGTCTTGACACTTTGGCCTAAGGGTAGATCAGTGCTGCACCCTGAGCCTGGTCAGTGACCCGTATCCTATACTTTCCTCCCTCTCCGTGGGTTCTGCCTGCAGTCCTACCTGCTTAGGTGGGAAAGGTTCAAGAGGAAAGGCCCTGGCTATTAGATAGCATCAGAGTTACCTTTACCAATGACTTTTATATTAAGAATTCATCAAGAATTGTAATGACTTCCTCACTGGAAGTCTGGTCATGACCTTGGAGGGGGTCTGGGTCTTGTACACATGCCCGGGTTTCTGCAGCAGCCTGTTGGAGTTATGGCCCATTGTAGGCCTTGATGGGCCGCTCAGCTTGACTTGTAGCCATGTATTGATTATTCTTCCCCTGGGCTTTGAAGGCATCATACTACTTTAGGACACCGTAGTTTTGGAGGAATAATATTTTCCTGGCATCGTTGACTACAAGGAACCACATTCCTTCCTGCTAAAAAAAAAAAAACCCAACTCTCCCAGTTCTATGACTCATACCGTACAGGGTCCCTGCCATCCAGCTTTAAGTACTAAGAGAGGATAGTACCTTATCTAAACTCTGCCTGTTATACCTGTGAGGCTTAAGCTTTTTCCGTCATCTGGGTGAGGTGTCACATGGCACAGTAGTGAACTCTAGGCCCTAACATTTATCATTCTGAAGTAGGCTCTGGCTGGCTTGACAAGTGACACGTCCCCAAGAACGTTGCTAGGTAACATAGATTAGTATTCTGTACCAGCCAGACATCTAGGGTCCCTATATGGACGTTTCTGCTGAATTATCTTCATGTGCATGGGAATTCTAGGGAGGCAGGGGTGTCGATTGCAGCACCTGCACCCTGACTTCCACATAGTACACGTCCAGTGAGCATCTGAAAAGTGGCCCCAAAAAACAAAAATACTCAAGAGATTGCCCTAACTTTTGGCTCTCTGTCTTCAGATGTGGATGAGTGCTCTACGGCCTACAGTCCTTGTGGCCAGCTGTGTCATAATACACCAGGCTCTTACTCCTGTGAGTGTACTCAAGGTTACCAGCTCTACAATGGCACCGACTGTCAAGTTACAGGTGGGTTTCAGTGCCTGAAGCAAAGCCTAGCTCCTGCTCTATTCTCAGCAGTAATTATAGAGAAAAGTGATATAGATGATTCATTTGAAGTTCTAGTATTAGAGATGACTTTGTTCTTTCCATAAAGAAGGTGCTGTTAATAACATTCCGTGGTCTATTTGAATGTCAGTTGCTATTAAGTGTCTTTAAAATGACTTAGGGGCTGGCCCCATGGCTGGATGGTTAAGTTCGCATGTTCCACTTCGACGTCCTGGGGTTTCACCAGTTTGAATCCTGGGCGTGGACCCAGCACTGCTCATGGAGCCATGCTGAGGCGGCGTCCCACACAGCAGAACTAGAAGGACCTACTACTGGAATATACAACTATGTACTGGGGGGCTTTGGGGAGAAGAAGCAGAAGAAAGAGGAGGAGGGGAGGGGGAGAGGGAGGGGGAAGAGGAGGAGGAGGAGGAGAAGGAGAAACAATTGATAACAGTTGTTAGCTTAGGGCCAATCTTAAAAAAAAAAAAAAGACTTAGTTCTTCCATAGGCTACACAGCTAGGTACTCCAGAGACCCAAATGATGCCTCAGTGTGGCCTGTGCTTTTACTGCTGGAACACTTAAATATATTTGGCTACTACGTTCAAGGCATGGAGAGGATTTCTGTCTAGGTGGGGAGAAGTGCTGAATCTGAAGTCAAATAAGGCAGTAAGGTTCCAAAGATTACTTTTAATGTGCTGGAGTTCAGAGGAGGAAGAGACGCTTAAGGTGGTCAACTAGATCTCCTCTGGATACACCTGCGTCTGGACTTCAGAAATAAGTGAATTTTGGCGTGGGAGATAGGACAACGTATTTAAAAAGAATGATGTGGAAGAAAGTTTCAAAGTAATGTGTCACTGCTTCCACTTCTATTACAGGTGATGCTGTTAAAATTCTTATTGCAACAGACCGAGAGCTTGGTGTCCTGAATCGAAGAACAGGCGGTTATGAGACTCTGATACCTATAAAATCAAGGCCGACTTCTGTTGCATATGATCTTGAGAGAAATATGTACTTCTGGGTGGATGAAGTCTTAAATGTTTTTGTCCTTGGGAAGCCAAACTCTGTTTCCCTCTATCCAGGTATGTTTCTCGAGGTTAAGAGCCCTAGCTTCTTAAACATAGTGTAAGAAGCACATGTGTTCATCCAGACGCCTTCCTCTGTGACTTACTTGTCATGAATAGTGAGAGTAAATAAAATCCCGATTGAGATTAAGACTATGTAGTTTGGCCCTACAGGAGCTTGATAGAGCATAACCTGAGAATTAAATCACTATTGAGCAGTATAGAAAGTTCGGGGACATGGGCTCAGGCCAAGGTTAGTCTCAGCCCCATCACTAGGTATCGGACCTTGGGCAAGATGTTAACTCCTTTGAACCGCCCTCTCTAAGATGAGGGTAATAGCCCTTGTCTCTTTGGGCAAGTGTGAGGATTCAACTGACAGTGCCTGTGAGGAAGTGCTTAGCATAGTCCTGGGCTCAAAGAAATCCTCTGGTAGCAGTTAAGAGGGAGAGTTCATGGGGCCGGCCTGGTGGTGTCGCGGTTAAGTTTGCACGTTCCGCTTCTCGGCGGCCCAGGGTTTGCCGGTTTGGATCCCAGGTGCGGGCATGGCACTGCTTGGCACGCCATGCTGTGGTAGGCGTCCCACGTATAAAGTAGAGGAAGATAGGCACGATGTTAGCTCAGGGCCAGGCTTCCTCAGCAAAAAAGAGGAGGACTGGCAGTAGTTAGCTCAGGGCTAATCTTCCTCAAGAAAAAAAAAAATGAGGGAGAGTTCATAACAATTCGCCTGAGACTTCTGTAATAAATATTGCCCCAAGTGAGGTCACATTCTCTTGGATTCCTTGGTTAGCTTCTGCTAAGGTCTTTGTGTTTCCTTACCGCCCACTCTATCCTGAAAACACCTTAACACAACTCTGGCCCCCACTCGCTGTGTTCTGTTTGCCTCATTGTATTGCTTGAAATCAGAAGATGTAGAAAAGTTTTGTGCGAGTCTCTTTTCTCAAGGTAAGACAGATGTAGAAGAATACAGGAACGTAACACTCTCTCCTGTATCTCCAGAACTTAAAACAGTGAACAGCATCTCTTTGGACTGGGTCACGGGGCAGTTGTATTGGGCTAGCAGCCTCACAAGAGTCATCTACGCTGGTTTAAGTGATGGCAGAGGTTACGTCAAAATTTTGGAAAAGGACCTGGTGCCAGAGCAGCTGATAGTGTTTCCTGAAAAGAGGTAAGTAGTGTTTCTTTTGGAATATATCCTAAATCATTGGTTATCTTAGATATTTAAGGTGACAAGAGAACACTTCAACCTTTTCAACCTAGGTCCCATTTGCTGCAAAAAATTCTGAATTTTGAAGTCTAAATTGTATATTATAGAGTCAAACTTTTCAAAGTCTACTGAGTCTAAGAGCAGGAATATCCAGCATTCTCTGCAATGCAATGATATAAGGCCCGTACGAGAGAGCTAAGCGAGCCTGGCTGTTTAGCATAATGTACCTGCAACTGAGTTATTCTCTAACATCTGTGCTTGTGCTTTTCTCAGGTCCTTGTACTGGGTAAATCGAGGTGAGAAAGGCATGAGGACTATTGAAACTGCAGGGATGGACGGCTCTGATAGGAAGGTGCTTGCGGTTGTAAACATGGAGGAACCTGTAGGACTGACACTTGACCATGTGATGGGCAGGCTCTACTGGATCAGTAAATATAAAGAGGTACCATAGATAGGTCAGGAGGAAAAGGCAAACCCTTTTGGTAGGGGCTTGGGATGACGATGGGTAAGTGCAAATTTCTTTTGAGTCTTACACCAACTTGGTGAAGTATCTTCTCGCCATGAAAATTGAGAATAGCAAGCTATAATTGCATAGTGTGTTTAGGTAGAGCCAGATTGTATCAGCATAGGTTGGGAGACTTACTGTGACTTTCTTAAACACTCTGTGGTTAAACTTGGCACTGGGATTTCCTGGTAGCGTAGGTCATGTTCTGTGTTGTATCTGGGATACAAAACCTTTTTAAGATGGCGGACCACTTCCTTGAAAGCATGCAGTTACTTAAGTACTTCCGTGTCTTGTACTCATATTTCTAGGTCTTAATATTACAGTTCATGTTATATCATTTTTGGAAGCATCAAACTAAAAGACTAGGATGACATGGTGGCTAAAAGCATAGGCTTGGGAGTCATATTTTTAAGCCTATGACCTCCAGCTGTGGTTTTGGCTACTTATGATGCCTCTTTGAGCTCCCACTGCCCTCTCTGAGAAGAGACAGAATGCCTAACTCAGAAGGCAGTTGGAGAATGTAGTGAAAGGATCTGGTACAATGTCTGGTTGTGGACAGTAAGCTATAGTAGCTACTTGAACAATGTGACCCCAGTTTGTACAAGAAGCAGTCCATTCCCCTGGCTTTGGCATGAACCTCCATGAATCCTAAGGTAAGTTCATCTCCATCAAGTTGATATCACATAAAGATGTTTAATCAGTGTCCAAGAAACTGGGGTTCCCTAACATTGTCAGCACCTCTTGCTAATGCTGCCATGCTCTCATGAGCCTCTCTAACCTGCAGTCCATAGAGACGGTAAACGTGGATGGTACCAGAAGGCACACCTTTCCTGAGATCTTCTTGCCAGATGAAGAGCCGATAGGACTAGCTGTATTTGAGAACTCTTTCCTCTGGGCAAGTAAAATACAGCTATTTCATACCTCACCCCACGCCCCAAAGAAGAGAGAGGTGCTGCTGAATACCTCCATATCTGCTTTCTCAGTCCTCCACAAATCCAGGCAGCCTAAGAGTAAGTTGACAGCTTGATTTCAAAATGCTTAATGAATCAGAATGCATACTAAATGGAAAATACCTAAATTACTACCTCGGTCTGTTGTTGGAACTTGCTATTTTAAGGCAGGGGGAATGTTCTTGGTATCGTTCCAGACTTCTACAGGACTTCTAAGTAAGATGAACTGAACAAAAAAATCTACTGGGAAACTCATTCCAAGCATGTACCTTATGCTTGTCCAATGTAGCAACCAGATTTTTAATGTCTGAAATATACAAAACAAGGTAGTAAGCTGTTCACAGAAGGGCTGGAATAGCTTACTCACTGACATGTCAATCGATGACAGAAAATTGAACCAAGCCAAGCATCTTGCTTATAGAAGGAAGTCAAATGTTCATTGATTAGGAGTTAAAAACTTTTGTTAATCTGAAATCGTATGTCAGATTTAACTCAGATAATGCTTCTTAAATGGATCTGAGAAATTAACCAAAGTAGAGAGCCTGGACCACTATTTCCTTCTAAGGGAGTCTTCCTACAAGCAACTTAGACAGTCATTTTGCCTTAACTTTATGGGAGAAGATGCTGTTGGTTGAAGCTTTATTGACCCGAGCTCAGTATAGATAGATAAATGTCACTGTCTGAAAGACAGGAGTTCAGAGGTCAGCCTGCCTAATCTAGAAGGTAACAAGTATACTGGGGTTTCTCTTAAAGCGAAAGTGACTTAACTCCCCTTGAGTATTAAGTTTTGGACTAGTATAGATTAAAAAAATCTGAAATTATATCTTGTTTCTGTTTCGAAATAGGCAGATACCCAGCATGTGTTCCAGGTTCTTGTAGCCACCTGTGTCTCCTCTCCCCCATCCATCCCAAGGGCTATAAGTGTGTTTGTCCAGAGGGAATGTTTCTTTTACCTTCTGGCTCGTGTACTGGTAAGTACACTGGGTGGAATGGGCTTGGCTCAAGGAGGCACGTTCCACGGTAGACCTGGAAATAATGTAGCTTCTATTTCTGGATCAGTCATTTTTAAAATGACAACCTACTTTGATAACAAGTGTTGTTACCAAAATACCTTGATTAGTTTTTTAATTGTGCTAAAATATTTGTTGTTAGTGCCAATTCCGACTCCTAGTGCCCCTGTGTACAGCAGAGTGGAAACCTACCTGGTCTTTCTGTGCCATCCTCCCCTCTTCCAGCGCTGTATCAGACAATGCTTTGCTGCTGTTCAGAGAGTTTTCATGGCCAATTTTTTCAGAAGTTGGCTGCCAGGTTCTTCTTCCTAGTCTGTGTTAGTCTGGAAGCTCTGCTAAAACCTGTCCACCATGGATGACCCTGCTGGTGTTTGAAATACCAGTGGCATAGCCTTCAGTATCACAGCAACACGTATCCACCAGAGTATGACAACCGACAGACAGGTGGTGTGGTTCCCTGACCAGGAAAGGAACCCAAGCCATGGTGGTGAGAACACCAATTCTCAACTGCTAGACCATCAGGGCTGAAATACACATAATATAAAATTTTCCGTTTTAACCATTTTAAAGTGTACAGTTCAGTGGCATTAAGTACATTCTTGTTTTTGTGCAAGCATCACCACTATCCGTCTCCAGAACTTTTTCATCTTCCCCAACTGAAATTCTACATCATTCAACACTAACTCCGCATTCCTCTCTCGCCCTAGCCCCGGGCAACCTCCATTCTACTTTCTGACTCTATGCATTTGACTACTTTAGGTACCTCATATAAGTGGAATCATATGGTATTTTTCCTTTTATGACTGGCTTATTTCACTTAATGTCTTCAAGGTTCATCCATGTTGTAGCAGGCGTCAGAATTTCCTTCCTCTTTAAGGCTGAGTAATATTCCACTGTGTGTCTGTACTACATTTTGTGTACCCATTCATCCATCAATGGATATTTGGGTTTTATTAGTTTTAAAACAGGAATAAATAGTTTAAACCACTCAGTTTTACATGAAAAATTAATGACTAAGTTGGTATAAGAAGCAAAGCCTCTATATTCTTATGACTATTGTGAGTTCTGACTCATTTGTAAGCAGAGCAGCTCTTCAATACTGTTAACATAAGTTCTTTATGTTGCTGTTCCATCTTTGAAATATTTAAGGCTGCATAATCCATTGAACATCTCTTTCCAAATTACTTGACTTCTTTCTCTAGAACATTGAGGTTTTAAGCATAACTGATGTAAATGTGTTCATGTTCTAACTATCTTTAAAAAATGCAATTCATAGGGATAGCCGTGGAATGCAATCATAGTGTAATAGGCTCTCATGCCAAACTCAAGACTGCAGCTTAAATTGTATTTTGAACATTATATATAAAGTTAAATACCCAAGTAACTTTTCTTTAAATAGGCAGTAGAGTTTAAACTTCTTTGCACTGAGCCTTGTGTGCTATAAGCAAGGATTTGATGACATTCCTGAGTCAAATGGAGCAGCACACCTGCCCTCATCCTCATGATTTTGTGTGAACCTTTCAGCAGAAATTCAAAAGACTTAGTGCCTTGGGAAAACCGAGCAACACTTTCATTTGCCCAAATGACTGACGTCTTTGAGGAAGCTGGGGTGTGCGTGTTGTCCATGTGTTTCAGAAGTGAACTTTCTAAGATCCCTTTCTCTGGCTACCTTAGCTGGAGGGAGGGGCGTTGCTTGAGTAGGGAGCCTGGGACTTCTCTGACAAATGGTCAAATAGTAAGTCTCCTCTTTTCCTTGGTAGAGTTAAAACTTGTCTTTTCTTCTGGCAAACGTCTCTACTTGTTGAAAGTTGGTTTTATGGGAAGTGCTATAGAGAAGACACTAGTTCAAGAGCATCCTGGGAACATCTATTTACTAGATATTGACTGGAAAAGAAACCTCATCTACTGGACAGATGCCCAGGGACAACTGTTCTACTCAACTGGCTATTCAGGAGAAAATCAAGAGATCTGGACAGAGCATACAGGTACGTTGGGGTAGTTATTTTGTGTTTTTCCCTTTCTTTTCTTTTTTTTTTTTATTAAAGATTTGCACCTGAGCTAACATCTGTTGCCAATCTTTTTTTTCTTTCTTCTTCTTCTTCTCCCCAAAGCCCCCCAGTACATAGTTATATATTCCAGTTGTGAGTGCCTCTGTTTGTGCTATGTAGGATGCTGCCCCAGCATGGCCCGATGAACAGTGCCATGTCTGCGCCTGGGATCCGAACCAGCGAAACCCCCGGGCTGCCAAAGTGGAGCGCGCGAACTTAACCACTTGGCCTTGGGGCTGGCCCCCTCCCTTTATTTTCTGACTCCAAAATTAACTAGAACTGAGGCCAAAAAATCCTACCTGTTCCTGATCTGAATCAACGTTAATGCCAAAGAGTGGTTTTAACTAATTTAACTATTAAGTGTCTCTGCTTTACCCTTGTTCTTATGAGGAGCGTGCAGACTGTTAAAAGGCTACTGTGATTTGGGAAATCCTAGGGTCAGTGATAAGGTTTTTAAAATTCTATTTTTCTGGCCTGAAGTCTGGGTAGGAGAGAAATGGACCTTAAATACTTCAATTTTGCATTGCAGATTTTTCTTATACTAATTTAGAAGTGATTTGCAATTCAGATTTCAGAGAGAACTAGCAAGATATTTTCTTAATATGGTAATATATACTTTCTCTCCCCTCCCACACTCCTAAATACCACACCCTATCCTCAGCTCCCTGTACTCAGCCTAAATGCAAACGTCTACTTTGTAAAAGAGAACTGAGGCTTGAGCTCTAGGGTGAGTAATTTTGATTTCTTAATGTCTGTGTCCTGGGGACTCTGAGTATATGCTTTACTACAAGAAGTGCCATATTGAAATACATGTTCCTGAGACATCTCGGAGAACAGTAGATGCTACCCAGAGTCCTGTGGGCAAGCACAGTGCCTGGCACCTAAAGAGCTTCCAGTACCTGACCTAGGGAACTTTCAGGAGAAACTGAAATGGGCAGCGATCTTGTGATACCTCTGATGGCTGTCTGGGAAGCCCCTGATGGTGAATTTCTTCCCACTGAATTAAAATGCTATCTTCTCCCTACTGGCTAATCTTTGCTAATTAGTTTCTGCATTACAATTATTATATCAACGATTTGTAGGAGACTGACCATTTCATTTGAGACAGCTCTAGTGTTGAATATTGGTCCCTGTGGTAGGTGGCTCTGAAAAATAGAAAACATATATATATTGGTCTCTGTCCCCGGTTACCAGCACAGAGCTCCTAAAACCTTTGTAATATCCTGAGTGACAGGAGCACCTGACATAAAGCTCCTAAATCCCTTAGAATTTCCTAGGTGATAGAAACAACTTTTGTTCTAATGAGGCAACTCTTGGTGGGTTCTGCAATACATGCAAAATTGAATTTCAGGTCCATTTCTACCTTACCCAGACTTAAGGCCAGAAAAATTTTAAAAACCTTATCACTGCCTCTAGGAAGTTGGTCACTGGAAAGACCAAGCCACGACTAGAAGCTTAGAACTTTTAGCCCCACTCCCCATTCTTTGAAGAGGGGAGATGAGCTGAAAATGGAGTTAATCAACCATGCCTATGTGATAAAGCCTCCATAAAAATCCCAAAAGTATGGGGTTCAGAGAGCTGCTGGGTTGGTGAACACATCCGTGTGCTGGGAGGGTGGTGCACCCCAACTCCACAGGGACAGTAGCTCCTACCCTTGGGACCCTTTGGACGTTGTCTTATGTGTCTCTTCATCTGTATCCTTTATATAGTAAACCAGTAAACGTAAACAAGTGTTTCCCTGGGTTCTGTGAGCCATTCTAACAAATTATCAAGCTCAAGGAGAGGGGTTACAGCAGCCCTGGTTTAGAGCTAGTTGATGAGAAGCACAGGCAACAACCTGGCACTTGTGATTAGCATCTGAAGTGGGGGCAGTCCTGTGGGACTGAGCCCTTAACCTGCGGGAGCTGATGCTGCCTCCAGGTAGATAGGGTCAGAATGGAATTGAGTTGGAGGACACCCAGCTGGTGTTGCAGAATTGCTTGGTGTTGGGGAAAAACCCAGCCATCTGGGGTCAGAAGTGTTGTGGTATGGGTCAAGGAGACACAAAGGGATGTTTTTCCTATACAGTGGCTGAAAAGCTTGACAAACCCAGGCAGGCCTTTTATAGACAGTAGTCAGCTTCACCCCTGCTGTCTAGGCCTGTTTCCAGATCTCAGGGCCTCTTTACACCCATGAGCATGCCGCTTTCAGTTTATCCTTACATCAAAGTACTGACGTCGGTGTTGTTTTCTCTTGGGTGTGTTAATCTTGTCCTCATATTGAAAACTGAGGCTGGAAAGCACAGATGAAATTCCTAATCAAAAATGGGAGGGCTTCCTAACTCTGTTTTAGAAGAGAATTCATGCATTTAGGAACCTGTGTGGTATCACTCAAAGAGTATTTTGTGACCCTGGCACCTGGACTTTCCACCTTGAATCTGTGTAGCGCCAAGGTTAAATCTATCTCTAGAGGCGAGCACATGTTTTCTGCAGATGGCAGAGCCCAACACAGAAGAGAGAAGCTGGACTGAGTATGGCCAGTCTATTCTTAGTAACTTGCCAATCTTAAGTCACTTCTTTCCTGGGCAAGAGTGGCTGGAGAAATGTGGAGAGAACATAGAAGTACAATTCTATGCATATTCCTCCACATGAAAACGTGGGGAATACTAGTAAAGCTATGCTCCCACTCGAACACCCAGGAGTAAGAAGAACTTACAGCACATTAAGCGTGGTGTGTACTGGCTTCTCCATTCTGTCACTCGTGCCTGACTTCCGTGCCATGCCTGTATGTCAACTTCCCTGGTAGTTAACATTTGAGTTCTTAATATGATACCCAGTGGTCTTCTGGGATGTATTTAACAACTGGCTCTCTGGGGAGAAAAAGTATTCACATATGTGTATATATATATATACACCTGCGTACATTTATAATAAAGCTTACTGGTATAAAGGATGTGTAACACAATTTACAAATAATGAAATATACAACATTCTTTATGGTAAATTTTATATAGCCAACTGATTTTCACACATTGATCCAAGAATTCAAAATGAAAAAACAACCTATTGTTGCAATTTAATCAGGATTTAACAAAATCCGACTATGAACAAATGCTCGATCGCCATCTGATTTGGCAAAGACGTCGATGCTGTCATTGATGTGAAGGTTGCCGCCCTTGTTTCTGTAAACAAAGTGAAGTAGTGAAGTAATGAAAAGTAGTTGGAATTAGTTCATCAATGACATAAATGACTTATTTGTGGAATTGGATAACAGTCTTCAAATACTAGAAAAATATTTCCTCAATTTTTTGTGGTATTTAAAATGTAACGGCTATAGACACAACACCTGTGAGTTTAATCCGCAATACTAACATTTTCTCTATCACTCTCTTACCCCTGTAGACTAGAGGTTGTCAACCTCTTTCTGTAAAAGGCTGGGCAGTAGCTATGTTAGGTTTGTTGGGCACTCTGCCATTGTATCTCAAAAGCAGCCATAGACAATATGGGAGTGAATGCCATGGCTGTGTGCCACTAAAACTTATTTACAAAAACAGACCATAGTCTGGATTTGGCCCAAGTGCCATTTTTTGCCTGTCCCTGGTCTAGAAAACACAACCCAAACCAACTCAAGCCCTGATTTGTAGTGTTTGCCAATTTCCGTGGTGTAAATACTCCCACAAAGCCAGACGTCAAGCTGGCAGTGTAACGTCACTGAACGTGGAGCTGGGAAGGGGGTGTGCAGTAGCAAAGCTTGAATGTGGTGTTTCCACCATACAGATGCAATGGATGTAAACAAACAAGAGCAAAGATAAGGGGAAATGTAGGAAAATGATTAGGCAATGATTTGAATATTTATTAGTTTTGTTTCAAATATGATTTAAGTTTATATACTTTAGTTTTTAATAATAACTGTATTGAACCACAAGCTTACAGAAGCCCTGAATTTAACAATTGGCTGTTAGGAGCTTGTGCAAGCTACGTCCAGCACACTGCTCTAAAATAACTGGCACTATTCTAAGCTTTTCATATGTATAAACTCTAATCCTCATAACTCTATGAGAGAGGCATTGTCCCTATCATACATTTGTGGAAACTGAGGCACAGAAATGAACTGACACCTTATTATGGAACAGTGTTTCAAACAAGGCAGTCTGACTTGCTAGCCTACTACTGCTCTTCACCTTTATGCTACACTGCATCCCAGGGGAGGTAATACCTAGCTTAGACCCAATGGCATAGCTAGCTGTGATGGGTGTTGGGTGTAGGGGGAACACTTTGTAGGTTAGTGGCTAACTGGGTTATTCATATCTAAAAACTAACACTTTGTGCCTTTTATCTACTTGGTCCCTATCATATCTGTGTCTTCTAGTTGTAGATCTCATTGTCCATCCATTCTACCAATGGCCTTTCATGTCACTGTCTCAATGTCACTTTAGTTCAGCCTTTGCTTTCCTATAGCAATTTCAGTCTTAGTCACTTGACATGTAATTGATTGATTTTTTCATACTTAACCTGTGAAGAGGAAGGAATGTGACTGAAGTTGCAGACCTACATTCAAATGCAAGCCTTGCCACTTACATATCTAACTTATAAAATGCAGTGAATGTCTACCTTGCTAGGTAGTTGCAAGGATCAGATGCGCTCATATGACAGACAAGATGCTAGAATCAGAGTAGGCATGATGGGACCCATCATGTGAATGAGGTGTGTAGGCTTGTTAAGGACTGGTCTTTGCATCCCCCAATTGTCTACCCCCCTTTTCTTGTGTGAGGGAGATTGACCCTGAGCTAACAACTCTTGCCAATCTTCTTCTTTTTGCTTGAGGAAGATTTTGCTGAGCTAACATCTGTGCCCATCTTCCTTTGTTTTGTATGTGAGATGCCACCACAGCACGGCTTGATGAGTGGTGTGTAGGTCCATGCCCGGGATCCAAACCTGTGAACCCCAGGCTGCTGAAGTGGAGTGTGCGAACTTAACCACTACACCCCCGGGCCAGCCACTCACTTCTGTTCTTGACCTAAAGCTTAAGACAGTGCATGAACATGTTTGGATGTCCTTTGTAATGGGAGTTACTTTTCGTCCTTGCAGTCTGCTCAGCAAGTGTGGACATATCCACTGGGGACTTGTACTGGCTCCCCTGTGACAGAAGTGCTATTCAGAAGACTAGAATCACTGGCCCAGACACAGATACCCTCTACAGAACGGGCAGCATTATACTGCATCTTCTTCTTGATTGGCCAAAGAGAATGCTCTACTGGGTAGAAAGTGGGAAATACTTGCAAAGTATGACCTTCGATGGCAAAAACAGACAAGAAGTCTGGAGAGGCACCTGGACAGCAGAAACCCATGTGGCCTTAGACCTCGGTGCATCTAGCATCCTCTGGACCACCAAAGGGTTAGGTAAGCACTACACCACCAGTGCAGTTGGAAGAAGCTCAAGGGGATGAGCAAGAGTCTGGTTTTAGTATAATGATTCCAGTCATTCTTAGAACTTTTTAGACGTAGGCTCAAATTCTGATTTTCATAGTTAAAGCTGGGGCACAAGTCACCGACCTCAAGATCAGTTCTCATCTATAAGCCTAGATTTATGATTTAAAAGAGAATACTCCAGAAATAACATACTTAATAGCTTTTTGCAGTGTTCAGAATTTGTTTCTACTTCTACAAGAAGTCATGGAACCAAACTTCCATTGCAGATGAGGTACAGGTGCTTCAGTTATAACTTGATGACAGTATCCGTTATACCACGTAGCCAGATTTGGTAGCCTTCTCACTGAGAAGGCATCCTTGAGGCCTTGCTGCTATGTGCTGGTAACCGGGTATTTTAGTATAGACATGGAAGATGGTGAAGTCACATCTGATGTTCCCACATGGCAGACCTCCCTTTCCTGGAGCTTTAAACACTTCCTTTGACTATCTTTAACTAAAATCTGCAAAACTTGATAGGAAGAATCTTCACTTATTTTCAGTTCGCGCTCATTGAACCTTAATCAAATGGTACCCATGCCTCCCCACTGTCACGGCCCACTTGTTCCATATCAACTTGTAAGAGCTTGGCTCTTCCTTAGGGTTGCAAAGTCTGAGTCTCCTAAAAAATAGAACCTACACTTTGAACAAGACCTGGAGTGACGGCATTATAGCGGCCCATGAGCCCTACCTGGTGACCGTGAACAGAGCGGCTCTTATGCTGTGGAACAGGAGGATGGTGGAGCCCTTCTCGGTGTCAAAAGAGCCACACATCAGGAAAATGATCATCCTGGCAGAGGACCAGCAGGTTCCCGGTGAGTCTTCCTCTGTGGGATTATTCTGAGATCTCCTTTACCTGGCTCTTCTCAGTGGGTTTTTATAGGATCAAATCCTGGGTGTCTGTATGTTTGCTTTGGCAGTTGTTCCAACCCACAATTCAGTAGGCTTTCTCCATAAATGTCCGTGTCCCGGAAGAGCAAGATTCTAACACGTTTCTTGAAGACGCTAAACCACACAAGTCCCTGAGCAATACTCCAAGATGTTTGCATACCGTAACCTCTTTTGGGAATCACCTTGCACATTAGCATATTAAAGCTCTTAGTCTGGCAGTAAAGAGATCCATTTAATTTGCCCTAAACCAGCTTCCCAAACTGATTTCACCAAGGAACCCCTATGTTCCATAGCAGTAGCATCTTGCAGAGGACCCTTTGCATAGCTGCTCTGGGGCTGCGGACACCAGGAAAAGCAGTGCTCTCCACTGAAGCTGCTCCTTGTCATTCAGATGAACCTCCTGAAGGCTGGTTTACCTTTTTTCTTTCCATATAAACTTTTGGCACAGAGCCAAAAAATCTGATCCTGGATCTTGAGCCGGGAAAAGAAGAAATCCTATTGTAGGCTTTGTCAGCAGAAGCAGCTGGAGGGAAGAGTAGACACAAAGAGGGGCAGTACCATTCCTGCCTCTGTAGCCACTCTGTAGAGGTCTCTCATCTCCCTCTTCTGTCTAAACTAACTGACTTTGAGTCACTGGTTGGTTTAACCTGATCTTAAGGATTAAGAGGCCTTAGCTGTAGGAACATATTTCTTAGGTGGCAAAGTGTGCCAATAAACAGTTGACTTTTTGATGAGAAATCCAACTTTGATTATTCTACTAACAAATCTGTTGGGTTGCTGCAGTAGTTGCTGCAGAGTGATAACGAGTAACTTTGAGTAGCATAACTTAGACATCACAACAAATGAGTGCCTACGTTGTGTGGCCCCTGACCAAGACCATAAGATGCTAGAGCAGGGTACTAGACACTACAAGGCTCTATCTTCAGAAACTTACCTTATTTTTCATTCCTAGAATATAGCATCAGATAGTGAAAAAATTAAGGTTAAAGTTAACAGACCTGAAAAGAGAAAAAAGTGCCCAAATTCAAAGCCATTAGATGATGAGTGAATGTATCCCACTTAATGGAGGGCTCTAGGCTTTGGGTCAGTTTCACTTTTTCTTCCCATGAGGTAGGAGAATGTCGCTACCCAGCCATGACATGGTTTTCTGGAGGAGGACAGTGCAAGCACATCTCCGTTGCCTAAGGATCTGACTTGCTGAAGCAACTGTTTATTCTAGATCCTGCGGCTGAAGAAGTAGCCACAACCACCCCTCCTACTCGTCCTCCACTACCCCCTCTACTTTGCACCCGATCCTCTGTGCCCTGTCGGAATGGGCAGGAATGCATTTCTCGGGAGAACCTCTGCAACGGCGAGCCGGACTGTCAGGATGGCTCGGATGAAGAGAACTGCTCCCAGTTCTGCAACAAACCAGGTGCGTCACCATCTCCTGGTCTCAGTCTTTTGTTCCAGGTATATTGATTCCATTTTGGGTGCAGGGTATGAATTGCCAGAATGTTTGTTATCATCAAACTTGCCTTCCCCAGATAAATTATCATAGATAAGTCACAGTCTGGGATTCTGGGAGTGTCCATCTTATCACATTCAAGTCAAGTGTTTTACCAGGTATAATGCAACTATTGCTTCCTTACATTTGCTTAAATGTTTCAATATTTGCTTTTATATATAGGGGCTGAGCCATAGAATGACCTAAATGGACCACTTATAACAGACGTGGTAATGTTCTAACAAGTCGCTAAAGTAACCAAACAAATATGAGGCCTTATTTAAACAACCTCGTTCAGCTTACTGACTTAATTGACCTGAGCACTTTGTTGAAGCTTGCTTATGGATCAACTAAGATGTAAAACTCTAGAAAATAAAATGCAGCCTATTTAACTCTCAACCTCCGGAATGAGGGTGCATTAATCCAATTTCAGACCTTCAGCATGACTGAGTTTATGGTGCTGGCTTTTGGCCCTTTCCATTCAGGGGTCTTCCAGTGTCTGGATGGAGACAAGTGCATTGAGGAGAAGTACCACTGTGATGGGGCTCGGCAGTGCTTGGATGGCTCTGATGAGTGGGACTGCTGGAAGCCCACCGAGGATTGTTCTCTGCGTTGTGACAACAAGACCCGCTGTATCCCTAAGAGCTGGCTATGTGATGGCCACCCAGACTGTGCTGACAAAAAAGATGAACAAAGATGTAGTAAGTTCCAGGAGACTTCCTTGGAATATATTTTAAACTGCATTATGCATGGTACTTAACGTTCTATAAAGTTGCCACACAAAGAGTGAATTAGTGAATATTGAATCATTGTTTCTAGAAAAATACAGAGTGGGGTTTCTGTGAGTCTCTAGTCACAACATTTTGGTCAACCAATCAATATATAACCCTGTTTTGTGTCTGTTTCTGTTTAAAGACAACTTAATGTATATCGTTGGCTCATTGACATTGAAGTCACAGCCAATAGCACTGTGACTCCTGCCTGAACAAAGCTTATAGGACACATGTATTTTCTCCCTGAGGCACATCATAGACTTCTTGCATCTAAGAACACTAGACAGCATTTCAGCACTGCATTTGGGGGCCATTTTAAACAGCAAAATCAGCAAAAAGTATAAAAATGTGAAAAGCATCGTCCTAAGTAGACTCCAGAAAGGACACTTGTTTATAGTATGAGAGCTGAAGCAAGAAAGCAGAACGTTGCTTTGTTCAGCCTCTACTGGAAACGTGTGTTGGGCAACTCAAATTTTTGCTGCTTTGTGTATCTCTGCAAATGACCATGAAAGTGTGGAAGTGCTGAGTTTAGGGGTTTCAAATAAATTTGAACAAGTAGGTGAATGTGCAAATACTGAATCCACAAATAGTGAGGATGGACTGTAGTTACTGCAGAGTTAACAGACTAAGATGAAAGTTCCTGAGTTGGAGGGACCTTGGATATCACACTGTAACATTCCCTTTTCCATGACAAGATTTCCAGTAGTGGAAAACCAGTCTACTTACCAAAACAAAGTAGTATTTCTTGTTGAGCTCAAATCTACCTCCTTGAAGATTTTAATTTTGGTCCTGGGTCTTCTCATGTGATGAGCCATCTTATGTGTAGGTGTTATCACTATCTCCTCATTTTTATGAGATACTCACACTTTATTTTTATTCTTCTCAATGACATGTTTCAAAGACCTTCATTGCCCTGTGGTCATAGGATAGAGAGAGAATTTGGAGACTTGAAGTGGGAAGAAGAGGAGGCTGGGTAAGGTACCATGATAGATTTAGATGTGGAGGTGACCTGGCTTATGGGAAGAACATCAGGGAGAAAGAGATACAGGAAGGAAGTAGAGAAGAACCCAAGGTATAATTTACTTTTCAATACGTATTTACAGTTTTGTGTAAGACCTGATCGTTTTTTTTGAACCAAGTCAAGCTACTTCCTTCTGTAGGCACTGAGTCCAAGAACATAAATTGTAGAGTATGTTGGATGTTGTGGGAGAATTTCTCTTTTCATAGATGATATTAAGGTCCCAAAGCTGAATCCCCCTACCCTGCCTTTCCCACACTCCTTCCACATGTCCTCCCATCGCTGTCCCTCAGGCTTTATTCTCCAGGACAGAGGGGATTTTCTGGGCTGGATCAGTAGGACTTTTCTGGCCTAACGCGTGACTTGAACTGCCTTCTGTCCTATCACCTGCTGGGGCTGAGTTTCCAAGGCGACAGCAGAAGGCCAGGGAGTCTTCAAACCATTTTACTTGCCATTGAATCACTTCTACATCTGCCTGAGTTCTTACCTAAAGCTTTATTTTCCAGTTCATGAAAAATGCGGCACATCTGAATTTAGATGTAGGAATGGTCAATGCATATCTTACTCTCTGCGTTGTGATGGCAACCGAGACTGCCTGGACCACTCAGATGAAGAAGGCTGTCCTGCTGCCTGGCCGCTGCGGTGCCCAGGAGGGGAGGTTAAGTGCCCGAGGAGTGGAGAATGTGTGTTGGCAGACTGGATATGTGACCACGACTTAGACTGCAAAGATGGAACCGATGAGAAGGTAGTCCAATGTTCTTTCCGAAAAATAAAGTAGATGTCTAATCACAACAGTAACACGTGCTTCCCTGTAGAAAACTTGGGAAAACACAAGAGCAAAGATGTCTCCCATAATTACTGCCCAGGAAGCCACTTGGAACTACTTCAAAGAATCAAGATCATCCTGTGTAAAGTCAAACTTTTAAGAGGCTTTTATTATTAGAAGGTTTGCAAATGTTAGGTCTTGATGACCCTGGCTTAAATGTCCAAGTCAGAGATATTCAATTAATTGTCATCATGCAGTACACTGCAGCTCCCACATCATTTGAGATGCAACCTGGGCTTGAATCCTACTGCTTGCATTTGACCTTGAGAAATACTTACTCCCTAATGTTCCATTTCCTCATCAGTAAAATGGGTGTGAGATAGGCCATGTAATCTCTGAGAGGTTGAGAAGGTCTCTAAAGGTTCTGGGATATAGCATGTGCACAATGTCCCCCCTCTCTTCCTCTTGTACATCCTGCACCAGATTTG
Source organism: Equus asinus (assembly GCF_041296235.1). Lineage (NCBI taxonomy): Eukaryota > Metazoa > Chordata > Mammalia > Perissodactyla > Equidae > Equus > Equus asinus. The sequence goes on from NC_091816.1 coordinate 14,947,764, forward strand.
AGCTTCCAAGTCAGATTAGGTGCAAAAGATGCTGTAACTTTTAATGTGCCAGGGTTTGCATTAGAAATGATGGGAAGGATTCTAGAGAAGAGTTTCTAGGGCAGATTCTTTTGCTTACATTTCTTAAATGAAAATAAGACTTTCTTATTAGTTTGGCAAAATAAGACATTTCTTCCAACTTCCCACCCACGTTTGTATCACCTAGAACGCCTCACCTAAACTCCAGCTGTGCAGTTTCTCCTGATTCGCGTCACCTCTGAATTTTTAGGCTCTATCTGGCCTCGTGGCAGAAGAGACTTAAGAGTTCTCTCATAACCCAGGCTTCTTCCTCCGAGAACCCCTTCCTGGACTCGGAATGCAGATGTCGCTGGCTGACAGAGACACTCACTGTCTCCTCAGGACTGTGACCCTGAGGAGCTTCGCTGTGGCTCCAGGCAGTGGTCCTGTGCCAGTGGAGACCAGTGTGTGCCTGACTCGTGGCTCTGTGATGGGCAGCGTGACTGCAGGGACGGCAGTGATGAGGCTGGATGTAAGTGCAGGGCACTCTCGCTGTGGGAGAAGGCACACGGCTTCGAAGGTACTGCTGGCTTTCTCTCGGCGCGAGAGACCAGCTTAGCCAGCAGATGCTGCACGACCTGAAATCCATTCCTTTACTAGATGGAGGTGTCTTGATAGTACACAGGAAAGCCTTGCTGTGGGAGGGATGTTGGGGGTTAGACTATCAGAGTAGAAAGTCGTCCTCTCCAGGCCCCCCTGAGAAGTGCCAGAGTTCTGAGTTCCAGTGTCGCTCCCATGCCTGCCTCAACGTCAGCCTGGTGTGTGACGGGAAGGAGGACTGTGCCGATGGCTCGGATGAAGGTGGAAAGTGCTCGTCATCAGCATGCGGCCAAGCGCAGTGTTCTCACTCCTGCTACAAGTCCCCACAGGGGCCTGTGAGTTGGTTCAGTTTCTGTTCTCTAGCAGCTATGAACTTGCTCTAGTGAAAGGGGGCAACACTTCCTGCCCCAGATGTGAGCTCTGGGCAACACTTGGGGCTAAGCAAGAAGTTCTCTCGAAGTTCCTTCCATATGAGCATTTGGAATATGGCCTGTCCTTAAATTGAGGACTGCCTCTGCTCTAGTCCAGCACTGTTAGTTGGCTGAGCATAGTGAACTTGATTCTGATGGGCAGGTAGAAGAAAACTGTGTTCTGATGTCTGGTCATAGTAACATCTCTATGGGTAGACAATTGATTAATTCAGGTCTGCATGCCTCTTCACTTACTGATTCTGCTGGGGTTTCTAGGTGACCTGGGCTGAACTTGGACACTTTTGTTAACTTGGGACCCATGGTGGTGGCAAAGGTATGAGGTGTGTGGCAGTGTTGATAAGATGGAGAGAGTGACTATTCAAAATGAAGTTGGTTCTAAGAACTGTTTGATTTGCTGAAATTGAGTGTATTGCCATGTGCTTTTTATAGCCAAGTTGAGGCCTTTATGTCAGTGTTGTACTGTCTTCAGAAAGTCTTAATGTTTTCCAACCTCTTTCAGACATGTGCTTGTGAGCAAGGCTTTGAGCTGAAGAGCAGTGGCCAAATCTGCAAGGATGTGGATGAGTGCCAGAAGTTGGGTGGTCAGCCTTGCAGTCAGACCTGTGTCAATACCAGGGGCTCCTACAGCTGTACCTGTCATCCTGGCTACTTGCTGGAGCCTGATGGCCACACCTGTAAAGCAACAGGTAAACTGGAGCTGGGAATAACTCCTCAGCCCTGAGTCATGAGCTTCAAGGTCCTAAATCTTCCAGGAATACCACTGCAAAGCTCTTTCTCAGGTCTTAAATCTCCTGCCTGCTTTATCTGTCTTCAGAGCAAGCCTAGCACATTCTCATTTTTATACCTTGTCTTTGAGACTGAATTTGAGTCTCATAGTGTCTACTCATAAGGCATTGTTATAACAAGACTTAACTCTGGCTCTATCTGGGGGTCAACCTTACCTGAAGTTAGAATAAATGTCTGAAGTCCTGACAAGTACTTTTTTCAGCCCACTTACCTCCAAATATTTAATTAGAAATGTGGGTTTCAATTTAAGCTAATCATGCCTTTATTCTAAGTATCTTCCAACCATGAGTATTGGCTTAACCGTTACATCGAGGGAAGAACTACTCAGACACCAGCTGGCTGGTATCGCAGGCCTGGCAGTGAGGTCAACTCTACTTTGTCCTCCCATTCCTTAGCTGTTCAAACTCCTCAAGGCCATGCTGAAAGTGGTTCTTATTCGACAGGTCCTGAACCAATCCTGCTTGTGGCAATTCAGTTTAACCTGCTCCTCTACGGATTGAGGAGCTTGAAAGAAGATATTCTGGCAACTACAGACAAGAACTTGATTATTTTCTCTATTGACTATGACCTCGTGGAGCAGAAAGTCTTCTGGACAGATCTCGGTGCGGAAAGTATCAAGTGGATCAGCATGGACACGAAGAAGAAAGGGACCATGGTGAAAGGTGTGTCCCTGGGTATGCTTTCACCTTGCCCTTACTAAGTACACACAGCATGAAAATAAAATGAATGGCCATTAACGTTCTAAACTTTGGTTTATTACACAGTAGTCCCTCTATATTCATGGGGGATATATTCCAAGACCCCAGGGGATGCCTGAAACTGTGATTGTACCGAGTCCTATATATACTCTGTTTTTTCCTATATGTACATAACTATGATAAAGTTTAATTGCACAGTAAGAGATTAACAACAATAACTAAGATAGAACAATTATAACATACACTGTAATAAAACTCACTGTAGATCTTAGCAGCCTCAGCTTACGATTCTTTTTCTTACTGAGTCAAGAACTCCACCTTTTCACTTAAAGGAAGCACTTTATGGCCTCTCCTTGGCATATCTCAATTGCCAGCATCACCACTCTTGTGCTTTGGGGCATAACATAAAATAAGAGTTACTTGAACACAAGCACTGTGACACCGTGACAGTCGATCTAATAACCCAAAGGGCTACTAAGTGACTAAAGGGCAGGTAGCATATACAGCATGGGTCCGCTGGACAAAAGGATGATGGGCGGGGCAGAGCGTGATGGTGTGAGATTCCATCATGCTACTCAGAACAGTGCACAATTTAAAACTTGTGTATTATTTCTGGAATTTTCCATTTAATATTTTTGGACTGTGGTTGACTGCAGGTAACTGAAACCATGGAAAGTAAAACCTCAGATAAGGGGTACTACTGTATCTTCTTAACTAAAAAGGATCAAGGCTTGCTGGTTGGTTAGTAATGGAAAGATGCATTTTCATCTCAATAGATAGGGGAATCAGCCAAACCATCAGCCAGTGATCATTATGTTTAATGGTCACCTTCCCCTACAAATAGTACTTTGGAGCATTTTAGAGAAGACTGCTCTGATGGAGATGCATATACAAGTTGGGAAATGAATTAACATGGCATGCAAATCTGAACCCTGTGAGCTCGAACCTAGTAAAAGCTATAATTGAACCTAAGTACACATGTCAAATGGTTTCCTCTCTTCAGGGATAAAGTCAGACTGTATAGTGGTTGACTGGATCGGGAGAAATCTCTACTGGATGGATGGGACAGCTGGCCGGATTTTGGCAATTCAGTTGACTGCTATTTGGAGAGGAAAATCTGAGTACACGATCGTCCTGGACGACGACTTGAATCAAGCACGGTCTTTGGCTTTAGATCCCCTAAATGGGTGAGTCCAGGTGTCACAATGCCTCATCAAGTCCTTTAAGTTTGTTATTTCTTCTTAGTTCTACTTTGGCCGTGTTCATTCAACACAGCTCGAGCGAATAGAAACCTCATCTGACTTTACTTTAGATCTTATGGTGATGTGGGTCAACCATACACATAGTAATTTTGAAAGCTTCTGGAAAAAGTCCTTTATATCAGTAAAGTGAGATGTGCATGTGCCACTTGGTGGTCTATTTATACTTTCTTTCGCTATAATAAATAAGTATACCTCTGAATGGAGAATTTTTATGGCTTTAAAATAGCAGGAGGAGGGCGAATGGAACTGGGGATGGTGTTTAATTTACAATAATGTGATTGGTGGGGGAGGAGGGAATTATTGTGTGTTGGGGTTGAATCTGGGTTCTTCTATCTAGAGTTCTTTCTGTCTGCAAAGAGCCAGGAACTTAGAGACAATATTTCCTACTTGTCAGAGCTAAAGCCTCATTGGGATGGTGTGTGTATCAAATGTAAGAACAAGATAGAGCAAAACTCAGGGTCCAAAGGTGACCCAGACGGGATACCTTCCCTCTGTTTTTCTCTCTTTCCAATACCTTCAGCTAGGAATCTGTTAACGTGGTCCTCAGGAAATTGGCAGTAGTTTCTAATGCATCTAATGGCTTGTGGCCAAGAATGAGGTCTGAGGCACACATCTGCCCATGGAACTAGCCTACTTTCTGGCCCAGAAAAGATTAGCAGTTTCCCTGGATATTTTCCAGGCTGGGGACTAATGTATTTCTTAGGCTTCTTGTACAGCTGTCATTATAGATATTTTACCCGTAAATGATGACCAATCAATTACCATAAAATTTCAAGGAAAACCTTCTTTTACTACTTCACAAATTATGCTTAAGATATAGACCAAGTTTAAGTTTGAGGAAAAAATAGTTGGGCTGTAAATCAGTGTTTTAAGGAATGAATTGATGTTATTTTCTGTGAGGTAATACTTTATCTTAAAATGGACTTTATCCATATAGGTTAATGTACTGGTCTGAAATTGGAGGAGAACCTCAAATAGAACAAGCTGGAATGGATGGTAGCAGCAGAAAAATACTCATCAATCAAGGTCTTGGCTGGCCAACTAGCATAGCTCTTGACCAGTTGAGTTGGAAGATATTCTGGTCTGATGACAAATTTCACTGTATTGGCTCTGCCAATCTAGATGGTACTGGTATTAGTGTAAGTGTTCTTTTAGTATTAGGCTTGTATAGAATGTCATGTGCTTGGTGTAAAACTCATCCCAGACACCTCACCATCACCATTTTAGATGTTGCAGCTAACACAAATCAAGAACCCCTTTTCGGTCGCTGTGTTTGAAGATGAAGTTTTCTGGTCTGAAATGAAGACGAGAACAGTACAGCGCATGAAGAAGACGACAGGCAAGAACAGGGCTGTCCTCATCAAGCGTTTTGAACAGCCTTATGGACTCAAGGTCTATAGCATACTCTTCAAAATATCCCCCTAATTCTCCCTGAGGAGGCTACATGTATGAGCTCCCGAGTACAAACTGTAGTGACACCCATCTATAATGATTAAAAAGCACAGTTTATTCATTTGCTGTTTTATAAGGATTCCGTAATTCATAGTGACATGTAGCTATTTTCTTCCAGATAATGCATGCTGTGCTACAGCCCAGGTCTTCTAATCCTTGTCTGGACACAGGATGTTCTCACTTGTGCCTTCTGAGCCCACGATCCAAGGGAAGCTGTCATTGCCCAGTTGGACTCCTGCTTGCAGATGACGGCATCAGCTGTGTTCCACTCGAGGAGTCTGCGTTTCTGTTCCTTGTGTTGCCCACAGTTATCACACAGGTACTGTTCCACAGGCTTACTCAGGTATCTGTTCTTGGCCCACATTCCATTTCAGACTTTGAGTAATTTGAATTCTCCATTACAGTTATAAGTAGGAGGGGCTCTTTCCCTTGGAATATTCTTCAAATACAACTTAAATTTTAATATTCACTGTATTCTGGGAGCTATCATGACCAAAATAAAATAGCTGTGAAATGAAGACCACTCCTACTGAAACACTCATAAGAAACACTTCGTACTTCAGAACACAGTGGGGTTAGGGATCTGAGAGTGTGTTTAACTTTGTTTAGTTGTCCAAGGACCAGCTGACGATGTAGAGTAATTCCAAATACAAGAACTTGGCTGGGTTCTAGCCTGGGGCACAAATACCTTTCATGAGGGAACTTTTCTTAAATCATAGGATAAAAGGTACTAACCAGTAAGTCACCCCTAACTTCTACCATCCAGAAGACTTGTCAACTTTGGCACTTTCAAATGACAAAAGACATTTTGGGGTAGAAGATGAATTTCAGTTTCAGTAAGATCTTAAAAGTGGAGTCTCATTTCAAGGAGAGGGCCCTTAATATATAAATGTATCAAATCAACACGTTATACACCTTAAACTTACACGATGATATATGTCAGTTATATCGCAGTAAAAATAAATTTCAAAAATAAAGGGGAGGGCCTTTAACAGAGGAGTAAATCTTCAAAACTCACGGATTCAGGGAATTTTAAGTATTTGAAGTTCCAGGAAGTGAGAGAAATAACTGCTATCTGCTTTTAGAAGGTAGAATATATGAAAATCTGAACTTGCATATCTTAGCATGAATGCAAAATCAAGATGAAGAATTAGACTAGACTCAGCTGGTGCCATCCACCTCATTTTTTTCCATAGATTTATGTGAAAAATCTAGAAACTTCGCTAGGACAAGCAACTTTACCAGAACATAGGATACTTCCCTTTACCAATGTGAACCAGCTTGCGTCAGTGGATTACCTTGTCCAGGAAAAGACCCTCTACCTTTCAGAGTCGGATAGTGGTGATATCAGACTGCTGAGGCTCAAAGAATCTGGAAAGCTCTCTTGGAGGAAAATCATATCTGTGGAGGGGACAGTGATCGACCTTGCTGTGGACTGGTTCAGTGGAAACATATATTGGATTGACAGTGAGAATCCTCACATCAGTGTAGCTTCCTCAAAAGGCCAGTATTCCACTGTCTTGTTCAGTGAAAATCTTTACCGCCCAACCTCTGTTGTGCTCCACCCACCTACTGCAATCATGTGCTTTGTGGACCAGGGTTCCCAGGAGGACAGTAAGCGTGGCTCCAGCATTGAATGTGCCTCCATGGATGGCAGCAGGAGGAAGGTGCTGTGGCAGAAATCTGAGGTCCCTGTGGGCCTGACCTTTTCAGATTCAGAGACCCGAGTGTACTGGGCTGACGCTGGTAAGCAGTTATTATCTATATCCTAAATGTGAGTCTGAGGGACCTTGGTCGGAGTGAAATGGTGATGTTCTGCTTTCTTGTCTCCAGCCATCACTTCAAATAGCTTTTAGGTCTGAGTCTACATTTTCTGAACCACCTTCCAAACCAATACAATCATTGCCCATCCTGAGCAGCATATGGTAGCTCGCAGAGTTGTGCACTTGCACCTTTGTGAAGGAATAAAATCAAGAACTTAACAAACATGCATGAGCGAATCTTTGTGTATCACTGTTAGAGCAGAATGAATGAAGAAGAACTGGTCTTCAAAGAATGCATGGCAGACGGTGTCCTCTAGGAGGGGAGGCAGGACAAGACACAAAGAAGCCTACAGGATAGAGGACCCCTGTTTGGGCTAAGTGAAATTAACTGACCCTCTCTCTCTAGGGAGAGGACTCATAGAAAGCATTCAACAAGATGGCTCTAGATACAGAGTAGACCGCAGAGGCATTCGGGGCCTTAACCTCTTTACATATGGCCAAGGCATGATGTTCTGGACAACAATTGATGATGGTAGGTGTTAATTCTACATCTGATTGTCTTTGTGATCTGAATTGACTCCTGGGTATCTAAAGCAAATCTGCTACTGCTTAGCACTCATCTTTGGCAGTGTCTTTCTTTCGCAGAATGGCTAAGTAACTTCCCTGATCTAACATGTATGTATAACAGGGATTCTAAGATTTGGGGTAGCTTTTACTTTTTTGGTTATTCTTTATATATGAATATGCTTAATCCCATTCTGCCTTTCATAGGAGGCTCTTGGCTTTAGAGGACACCATGGTATGGTGCAGAGGGAACTGGGCCAGGAATTGGAATGAGGTGGTATAACTGCCCTGTCAGTTAGTAGCTGTAATCCCTTACCTGTAAAATGAGAACAGTATCTGTCTCAGGGGACTAAACACACATGAAAGTGCTGGGTGCATTACAGAGCATTCTGTACTTGCAGGATGATTGTTCTAAACCACAGTGCTCTTATATATTGTTTCTGGCTAGAGTCTAGATTTGGTGAAACTGGAAAATGCTGTTTAAAATAAATCTATCTCCTTCTATTTGCAAAGGCTGGTCCATTGATCAGTTGGGCTGACCACATTAGAATTGCAAAAACAAGTTGTCAGATCCTACCCCAGAGACGCTAATTTATTAGTTATATGGTGAGACCTTTGCCATCTATTTTAAGATGCCCAGGCGAATTCTTGTTGTGGATAAGCCATTTGCAGAAATGTTGTTCCAGAACAATGTTTAAAATCATTACCCATCAATTGTATGGGCTGCATTTAAATGTCTCGTATCTAAATTTTCTATCTTTATATATCTGGACATATATGAATGTGCTTAACATAACTTACACCTGACTTTATTTTCGAGAAAGGCTGGCTGTTTTTATTTATTTTGAAGCTTCTTCCCAGAAAGAAGATTTAGAAAAACACGTCTCTTCTGTAAAACTCTTGTTATTCAACTGGAGTTTATGCAGATGAGAGACAGTTTTCCTACTGAGCAATGTTCTTCATCCAGGAAACTGTCTTAAGATAAAATTTCACTTTTGTTGATGATTGGTCACTGGCTTCTGTTTCAGCTCAAATCACTAACGTTTGGTACAGCAAGGCAGAACTTGTAGAAAACCGGTGGTTCCAAGTAGACCAGAAGATTGTGGATTTAAAAGTTTATAGTAAACTCAATCAACAGGGTAAGCAACCTTGCAGTGATTATAACACCGAAGTCTACTGAATTTCCCCATGAAGAGGGTACTCCATCTTGCAGTAGCTCCTTGAAATATCTTTGTGTTTCCCATTAAATTAAAATATTTCTCTGGCAGATTCCTATAGATCTGCATAACTCTCTTGTCTTTACCCAGTTACATATAGTCTGATTCTGCTATATAACTAGTCCTGTTACTTATCTAGGAGACACAACGGTAAAAATTTGGAGCTGGGGTTTGGTATACTTGGGTTCTGTTTTCAGTTCTGTTATTGTGGACTGAATTACAGCTGAGGTATAATTGAAATCCCCTTTTAGCTCTAAGGTGGAACTAGTCTACATTGTACTCATTGTCCTTTCTATCTACTTGTGATGTTAACTAATCCTTGAGCTATCAACTTGGGGGTGCTCAGATGTTTTTCTCCACCTTGCTTATAGAGACAGATGGAGTGCCTACCTGAAAGTTTGGGGAGGATGATGATGGGCTTGGTTAAAGTAGTCATAGGTGAAATCTGTTCCTAGTTGAGATTAACACCAACAATGTGGGCTCAAATAATTAGCCACACTTCCCGCTACCGTGTATGGTGAATCTATTAGTCTTAAGGGAATACTGCTCCATTGCTTTGTTTTTGAAAGCTAAAGCTTATAAACTGCTGTTAGTCATGCTTAAACTCCGGAAGTCTTGGCTCTGTGGAGAGAACCTTTTTAGCATTCCTCAGTGTGACAAATTGTCACCCAAGTGATAATAATCTGTGGCTTAGTTCTGAGAAGCAGAAAGAGGGTCCCTGTCACAGTTAAAGTAGGTTTTATCTGCACTACATACATATCTATTCCTCACTTCCTGGAATATCTCAAGAGGTGAAACCTCACTAGAAGTTAAAGCTTAAGATATAACCCTTGGAGAACTATGAGAAGCTATAAATGGCTGACAATCAGACATTTTTTTCTTCCCCCATCCCTCACCGTCCACCTCTCGCAATCACCAATCTATTCTCCCTATCTATGACTCTTAGAGGGATAATTGAGACCACACCCTCCCTGTTTTCATCTAAAGAGAGCTTTATTTCTAAGGCCCTTCTTGTTCTGATGTTGGATACTTGGTGTGAGGAGAGAAGAGAACTCACAATGGGGTCTTGAATGAGCCAGACGTCACCTCAATTTCTCTTAAGCCAGTCCCTGTCTGAACTCCTAGGCTTCTAAAGCCATCCTAATCCATGAAGAAGAATGAGCAATCACAGGCTACCTAGTCGACTAAAAGGAATTAAATTGAAGAGCTGTCTATACTGGGAAAAACATCTGGGTCTGGTAACTCGGATAGTCTGTTTGCATAAAATTTGCAGAAGACGCTTCTGAAACGATCTAAATCAATATTTTTTTGGGGGGGCCGGGGATCCACAGGTAGTAACAGCTGCTCAAAAGACAATGGAGGATGTAGCCATATTTGTTTACCAAACCCTGAAGGACAGACTTGTAAATGTCCCCGTGGGTACTACTTGGCCGACACAAACAAATGTATTGAAGCTGCCCAATGCGCTGCACCATTACAGTCCTGTAAGGATGGCCAGAAATGCATTCCCATGGAGCAAGTGTGTGATGGTCGTGCAGACTGTCTGGATGGATCTGATGAAATGGGCTGTGAGTAACTCCTACCCAGGACCCATTATTCCTCATCATGAATAATTTACTTTTAGTAATATCTATTTCTGCAACATTCCTCAAACTTTTATCCTCTAAACTGTTACCTTGTTATCACTGTGTACTCTTTAAACTGAACAATATGAAACTTCTAACTATGGGCAATTGCATATAGATTTTGTGGACTCCTTGTGGAAAGCTAATATGCCTTCTGATTCGATTTTAGAATAGACAATATGATAGTGAGCTCCAAAGAACTGGATAGTTTGTATGTTGTCTAAAAGAGCAGTCATTTTAACGTAGATTTGATTCAGTCCATTTAAACTGATCACACAGTGAGCACAGCCCAGGGGAAGGGGGTTGGGCAAACTATTTGACCTGTCTTGATTTCCCCTTTTTGATGTAGAAAATAGTGTTTTCTACCTTACAGAGTTAAGGAATACAGAGAATGTGTATAAAGTTGTCATATTAGGACAGAACACTGTCACTTAGTACTTAAATGCTAGCTGTAGATGGTTGTTATAGAAATACTGTGCCCAATAATTTCTTCCTGGAAAGGTGTTGTCATGGCCAGTCAGCTGAGTGATGATAATATCTAATTCTGCTGTAACGACCATCCTCTAATTCTAAAGCTACAGCTCCATTGGTAACCAAGTCACATAAGCTGTAGAACTGAAGAGACAGTGGGCTCAATATTGAAACTGGTCATAACCATTAAAGAAAAAGATTTGGAAAGGGAATCTTAGAGTGAAGAGTTCTCATTGACTTCTCAATTTAAATTCTCGTCTTCCTAAAACCTGCCTAGCTGGAAGACCAGTTATTACCTCTAATCACTTCTTCTTCACTAGGAAAGATAATGGAAATTGATTCCCAGAGTTGATTCTATGGTCTGGCAGAGGAGAGTGGTTTCCTTGAAAGCCCTGTGTAGCAGTGACTCAAGGAAGGGGGGTGGGCGTCAACGAGTGAGAAATTTATCACCTTCACCACCTGGTTTTAAAACTCAACCAGAAATCTCACATACCTTCACTTTCTCTCCCATTCCCGATGACCTAGGCCCAAGAGTTGGCTCTGCTCCTTAATAATTACTTCACTCTGACGTTTACATGAAACTTCTTAAAAGTTAGACTGGCTTCCTCTGGATACACCTTACTTACCATCAAAGAGTAGAAATACTCCTATGGTACCAACTTAAGGTGGAGACCAAGAATCAGTTTTACTGCTAATAGTGCTATCATCCCTCCTGGTACTTTGGTCTTCAGTGTTCATATGAGGAATAATACTTGTGCCAACAATGGTGGAGAATATGGTGAGATGCCTTAAAAACAAACTTAACTTTTGGATTCCTCTTTGGCTAGAAGCACCCTGTTGCCTACTCCGCACCTTATGCATGCCCTCCCACCACTGCCACCAAATCCAGTTCAATATTTGCAACTTGTAGACCTTGCTAAGACTATCATTTACTCGGACTTAAAAAAATTAAAATGTTTCCAGATAAACTTACATCTTAAAAATCTTTCTGGTCTAGGTATTTGCTCCTTAGATCTACCACACTAATCCTTATAGAATAAGATATTTTTGTAAAGGATGGAATCTACCTTGGCTAAAACTGTGCATACCATCATTTAAAAAGAGATTGGTATCATAGACTACACTAGTCCCGAAACCCAGCATTTTAAGTGCCTTAAGATATGCAGGTTTTTTATATAAGCTTTTAATAGTTTTTTGTTTGGCCAAGAGTAATAGTAGTGATTATGATTTCGTAAATTCAAACTGATCTGGTTAAGTCTGCTAGAATTCTTGATGTTGTGAAATACAGTTGTGTCACCTAACAATGGGGATGTGTTCTGAGAAATGTGTTGTTGGGCAATTTCAACCTTGTGCGAATGTCATAGATGTACTTACGCAAACCTGGATGGTATAGCCTACTACACACGTAGTTTTATGGTACTAACCTTATGGGACCTCCGTCGCATGTGTGATCTGTCATTGACTGAAACATCATTATGTGGTACATGTATATAGAGCCACACTCATGCCTACTATTTTGTAGGTACCTATCCAGATAAAACCCATTCAACACCAACACCTAAAAAGCCAGAGGCTGGAAAAAGATTGACTCCAAAAGCTGCCCACTCTCTCCAGGCTCCCGAGTCCACCAAGGCTAGCTATCAGGATCCAGAAGGGATGAATTATCCTGTCAGGAGAACACTAAACCCTCTGATTCCTGCTAGAGAAAGCAAGACCTCAGACACCAAGGAAAGAGGGGCATCTGTTCGGCCCAAAGACTCACAGATGTCAAAACATTTGCCCTGTAGCAGCGATTTCTGTAATGGGCGGGGAATCTGTACCATGGAAGGTGAGCTGAGAAAATGCAGCTGTCTGATGGAATATGGCGGAGAGTTCTGCGAAGAGGCAGTGCGCGGACCTGCCCCTGGCTACATCGCCCTCAGCTTAATCATTACCTTATCAGTTGTTCTGGTGGCTCTGGGAGCATACGTATATTTCAAAAGAGAACACGAATTTAAAAGGTGAGCTGCTATGAATGTCCTCATGGGAGAGTTTTACTCCAAAGAAGGCTTATAAAATAGGATTAAAATAAGATTAATTGGGGTTGGAGGTGTGAGTCCACTCTAGAAATTTGCCCTCTGAGGATGGAGTTAGGTGATGAAGCAGCTAAGATGCATCATGCTGTTAGATGATCTGGAAAAATAATAATTGGGACCATCTCTTTGAGTGAGACCTGGGGCAAACAATATTATTGTAAGGGGCACATAAAGTGTGCCTCAACAGCAGTCAGTGGCACAATCTCGGATGAAGTGAGAAGGTTCCTTTCCAGTGAGGCAGGGTTAGTGCCAATGACTGTGTGGAGGAAAAATTTGTTAGGAGGTGTATTAGTTTGTTAGGGCTGGAGTAACAAATACCACTGACTGGGTGTCTTAAACAATATAAATGTATTTTCTCACAGTTCTGGAGGCTGGAAGCCTGAAATCAATCTGTCAGTAGTGTTGGTTTCTTCTGAGACTGAGGGTTGGTTTCTCCTTGAATCGTGGGTGCAGACTTCCTGCTGTGTCTTCACATGGTCTTCCATCTGTACGTCTGCGTCCTCATCTCCTCTTCTCATAAGGATGCCAGTCGTATTAGATTAGCGCCCAAATTAATGATTTCATTTTAACATAATTAACCCCTTTAAAGACCCGATCTCCAATTATGGTCACATTCTGAGATACTGCAGGGTGAAGATTTCCACATATGAATTTGGAGGGGACACAGTTCAGCCCATAACAGGAAGTGAAATAAAGAAACTCAGGAAAGATTTAAGGCAAAAAGCATTAAGTTTTGTCTATGAGCTAGCGAGTCATTGGATTAAAGAGACAAACAAGGACAACAGAATGGTGATTTAGAGTAGGAGTGATGACAAAATACCTTTAGAGTTGGAAGATACAGTAACCGAAGAAACTGATTAAACTGATTACATAAACATATTGTGAAGGGACATTATAGGGAAAGTTACATCTCTGTCCAGGCTTCACTTCACTGATGGAAAAAAAGGCCAGGAGAAATGATATGTCTTTGCCTCAAGGAACGCTATTTAATAGCTAACTGGTTAGTGTTAGGATCAACTGGGATGCTACCCTCGGGCTTCTGGTTATCAACTCAGGTCTTTCTACTACATTAAACTGCTTTCTTGACTCACCTGTGTCCAGTTGCCACTTACCTATCCTTGGATTCAGTTCTCATTGACTCTAATTACCTAGGTTCCTTTAATTGAGAAGATATATCAATTTGAAAGTGAAGTGAATGCCTAGTAAATCATAATTGACTCAAGTGTTGCCCATTCTAGGTCATTTGCTTTATTAAAGAGACAGTGAAAACAGGGCATAATTCTCATAACAATAATTTTTGATAGGGGATGAGTTGGCCATTTCTAACGATAGCCCAATCTCAGCTTCTGCCTCAAGAAACAACTCTTTTGACTTTGTTTCTTTGATTTCTAGAAACAGTACAGCATCATCGAGAAATTCGACCTGCTATAAAGAAAGTGACCAAGAAGAAGTAAATCTAATGAATAGTGAGACTTTTGTCAATGAAGCCTATGATGAACAGGTATGCCTAGGAAGTGTCTTTGAGGAAAAAACAGATTGTGAGACACAGTTAAAGAACACGCCATCTGGAAAATCCTCGCTGGGTGAAAGTAGGCAGTGTTAACTTCAAGAGCTTTTTGTCATTGGCAAATGATGCTATTATGTATATCAAATGAATACTCAGTATCTTTTTTGACTTTAGACTCTATTCAGTCTTTAGTTGTTCAAACCAAAGTGAAACATGCATGAAATAGTAATCAAGAAAGTCAGCTTTGGGAGGCCTTCCAGAGGGGCTCAATCCTATCATGAGGTGGGATCTTATTAGGGTTAGTTGCAGTCACCCCTAAAATTTACATCCCCTTGTAATCTCTATCTGCTCTGAAGCTCAACCATAACTGTGTTTTTGCCTTGTTTTAATGTAGTCTGTGTTCTCTAACTTCAAGTCTTTCTTCCTACAGGAATTGTTAACCTCTTTACAGACTGACTAACCTGGTAAAGCAGGAGCTGAAACATCTCAATAAAAATTGTTTACACGTTTCATGGTGTACTGTTTGAACTTCTGTAACAGTTTGTCGTAAATGATTATTTATTAAAATAACTGCTTTTTAAATTGGAGGAGGTTATCCGGTTTTGTGAGTGTTGAAAAACTGACTATTTATAGGGTCAGATTTCAGTACAATCTCTGTGTAATTTAGATTATTATTTATCCACAGGAGCTTTCTAATCCCAGAGCGCCTGGCCCAGTACTAGTCAGAAGTTCTGCATTTGAATCTTGGCTCTGACACTAACTTTGAGCTAGTTAATCTCTCTGAACCTGTTTCCCCATTTCACAAAGAGGAATGATCTCTCTTGAATCTTCACCTGTTAGGATAGAGGTCCAGTTTCTGCAGTGTAGCAAATGTTCGAGTGTTCCTTACCCCTCCTTCTCTCAGATACATTTTAGTGTAATTTCTCACTTTTGCTGAAAATTTATAAAACTGTTTTTCTTATGCTCCATTTGAGTCTAAAACTCTGTACAGGTGAACATACTTTACAGATGTAGCTACTCAGACAAATGATTTGTCTAAGACTTCCTTGAAGGGAAGTGGGCGGATACTGTGGGCAGCAACACACAGAGTTATAGGCATGGACCAGGATTCGTCTCAACTAGCTCTTGCCTGCTGGGGAAACATGCAGATGTGACTTTGGTCCCAAAGCCCCTTGGACTGCAAAGACCTCTGCTTGTCTTCCTGGATCACACTTTATTCACACCCACATAAGGAATCAAGGGCATTGAATCTGTGTTGGGAGATAGGTAACAAAGCAGAAGTGTGGTCTAAAATTCTATAGCAGCAATCTTGGGCAAATCACTTAATCAGGAAACTGATTCCCCAATGATAAAAATGGCATTAACAGAACCTACAGCAGGCCAGTTGGGCACTGAATGAAAATACAAAAATACCTGTACACTACTTAGCATAGTACTTGAGACTGAGAACATGAGTCCAAATTCTGATAAACAACTTGATGTGGCAGACGCTTCTTGCTTGGATCTTTTCTAGACTATGCTTATTTAGTTCTTGCAGAATGAGTCTGTGTGGGCTGCCAAGCATACAGAGAAGCCCTAGGCTTATTACTGTGGGTTATAGGACATTAAATAAACTGTGCTCTGCAATCACATAAAAATTCCCAAGTACACATCAACTTGACCTGAAGAACAAATGCTGGGGGCTCCGCCTTTCCTGAGCCTGGGAGATGCATGAGAATCATTCAGTTGCCTCAGGGGTTCAGCTATATTTGACAGAAACCATTTTAGCAACACATACCTCAGACCCCTCTCACGCACAGGCTGAGTCTTAAGTTTCTCTGGCTACTTCCAGAGAGCCATCCTCACTGCCAAGTTTGCCCTTGGCAAGGCTCTGCCTTTCTCTGCGCAAAAGTGCATCACAACGGCACACAGAAATGCAGCTGGAAAGCATGCACGAGTGATGTACAACAGTATCACTACTTTCTCAGGACTGTTTGAGCTGCTGCCTTTGTCTCCTCTAGCCACACTTCCGGGACTTGTGCTCTGGCTAGCTCAATGTACTTCCCAGGTGCTCCGCTGACAAGTTACTCCAGCCCCACCCTTCTACTCTTCCACCCTGCTTCCTGTTTGGGCCCCAGAAAAACTTCCTCTCTTCTCTTCCCAAGAAAAAGAGCTGACTGCAGCCAACTCTAGTATGTCTTGATGCACCTCCTCTCCCTAGCCCCTGCCCCAGGCTTACGTAATCTTTAATCTTGGCCTCTTATGAATGTATGCCTAAGTATTATCCCACTTGAATCTAGTTTAACATCCTGTTATGCTTTCCCTATTCAAGAATTTACAAAACACACTGAATGTCCCTGTCACCAGAAAGACTTAATTTTATAAATGGATACTTAAGATTTTATACTTAATTCTTAACCATCCCTACCCCCTAAATTGGTTTTAATATGTCAATTTAATAACCTTATCTATTTGTAGCAATGACACGTTATCAACAATAAGAGCCTTCTATTGTGATAATCTCTATATTAGGTGTTCATTTCTTACTTAATTTCTCTCCACCTAATAGATGGAGTGATAAGCCTAGAGCAGATATAAAATTTTCTTTTCCTTATAGAAACTCAACTTCTGTAACCTGGTAAGAGGTTTAAGTTTTCTTCTGGAAGAATAAGGAGCTTTGGAAAAGTTAATTGGTTCATGCTTTAGGCACAAAGAGACCTACACAAAATTTGACCTTTTGTGTCCATTGTTAGGAATTAAGAGTTAAATAAAGCACTTTATCCTTATTCTCTTTGGGAAACAAACAAGGGAGGGATCACACTTTATCAGGCTAATAGCTTCTTTAGGAGGGAATACAGTCTGGAGCAAATTCAACGTGTTTTATAGAATGTTTTCAGAATCAAATATAAACAATTTGAATTATGAATAGCTGGTGAGGAACATTCTATTCTGCCAACGTATAGACAGCCCCATGAGGCTGAGAAAGATATTAGAACCTCAGAGCCTCATCCTAGCCACAGAGAGCTGGAAAAGGTTAGTAACCAGGATCTCTCCCCCTATACCCACCCCACATCTTCACTCTGATGTCCCTAAAAGGAAGGGCTGCCATTCATCTCTTTAAGACCCTCAGGATCTTCCTTATATATCATCCACTCAGTTTAAATTCCATTAATGATTTGGCCAAGGCCTGTGTTTGTTCATCCTCATTACTCTCTCCCATGTGTACCCGAAACTACTCCTTTCACCCATCAGCATAGAGGTATTGTATTTGAACATAAGCTTTGAATGTTCAAATGTGTAATTTTCTTGATGTACTTTCTCATTTGACCTCTAAATTGAAGGTAAGGGCATAGATGGTTTCTGTTTATTTTTAGTTGTAGAATGGGTGCTAACACTTCTTTAGTGCCTGTGAGGAATTTAATAAGTTACCTCTAAAAGCTGTTTCTCTACCCAAGTGCTTCCTCACCTTACACACAACTTGCCATGTACATAGAAAGTAATTTGTGGCCTGAGGTCACTGGCCCGAAACCCAGGGGTGGGAGTGGTGCCAGCCCTGATATCAGTTCCCCTAAGTTAAACCCAGCATATATGGGGTTAAAACCAAAGCACTCTTTCCCTGCTTACTCCCTGGTTCCCTGGCTCCAGAATCCACTATATGCCATGGAGACGGACAGCCAAGGACATCAACCTGGATTCCTTATCACCTCCTCCTCCTCCCTGTAAGCGGCATCCCAAGGCCAAACTCAGGCTGATGGGAAAGCTCTGACCAGCAAGGCCACTGACCACGCCCCACCCCCCCCAAGAGCCACATTCCTCACAAAACTTTAAAACCCCTCGCCTCCCATCTTTCAGGGAGCCGAGACAAAACAAGACAAATTTGAGGGCTCACTCTCATCTCCCGGCTGATATAATCCAAAATCAAAACCTTTTCCTTGCCATAAGCCTCGTGTTCCAGTTTTTATTTGGCCCCTCTTGTGTGGTGGATAGGGAACCTATGTTTGTAGGTGCTAACAATTTGGTGAGCCAGCCAGGAGGCTCTTGCCCCTGGCTCCATGGCCCCAGACTGACTGGGATTTCCTGGGAAGCAGTCCAGCTGCTGCCTAGGTGCTTTGCCCTAGGGACTGTCCCCAGTACTTTCCATCTGGCCTGGCACCACTGACCCTAGGCACATTTCTTATGGCAAGGAAACAGGTTCTAGATTTGTTTGTCTGTTCTTCTGGTGAATCAATGGACTCCATCTGAAATAGGGTAAGTCACCTTGGGGACACCTGTGAACTTCCTTCCCCTCCTCTGGGGTCCCTTCCATTTATGGAGGGGCTATCTGGGGTCCTTTCTATTCACAGAGGGACCATCTGGGGTCCCTTCCATTCACTGAGGGGCCATCTGGGTTTCTTTCCATTCACTGAGGGGCCATCTGGGTTTCTTCCCATTCAGAGAGGGGCCATCTGGGGTCCTTTCGGTTCATGGAGGGGCCATCTGGGCCCACATTTGGAGCAGAAACAGTTGTAGGACTTTCTGCCGTAAATCTGAGACACGGTTCACTGGTGTCTGGCTTTTCTGTGTCTGGATCTGTGTGTCTGTCTGTTTCTGTGTATCAGAATGGGAAACATGCTGTCTGTGCCCAAGCAGAGCCCATTGGGTCTGGTTCTGAGTAAATGCTCTAATTATAGTTATAAGCCAATGTCTAAAGGGGATGATTTTCTTTTGTAACACTGCATGGCCACAATATTCTTTAAACTCTGGAGAGAAAATGGCCAGACAATGGATCCTTAAGTTGGAAAATTTTTAGAGTGCTCTCACCATAAAGAGCTGTTTTATTAGTACCTATGAAAGGACCAAATTAAAAGGAAAATACAATCACTAGTCTTACAAACTTAATCAGACTTGGGGTCTCAGCTTCTTCTTGTGGTTTTACATGTGCTTATGAAAATATTAAGTTAACAAAAAGAAAACAGAAAGGGAATTGTCACAGAACTCACCCCAACAGGATGGAAATCTTTAGCTAGTTATTAAAGGGTAAAATGGGATCAATAGAACAGACATAAAGTTAAGACAAAGGTTTTATTAAAACACTGCCTAAAGTTGAATGGGCTAAAGGGATCCCGCTTTTGGCCCCCGAACATTAAAGGACATCAGACAGGCCTGTTCTATTCACCCCAGTTTGAAAAAATTTAAAAGGTCAGGAGGCTGAAATCACAGTGAGAAACCTGACCAGCAATTGTTTGGGACAACAGTTAGGCTGCTCAGGTTTATAAGACTACAAAGATTAAAGTGTTTAGGGGCTGGCCCCATGGCTGAGTGGTTAAGTTCATGCGCTCCGCTTTGGCGGCCCAGGGTTTCCGGTTTGGATCCTGGGCACGGACATGGCACTGCTCGCTGGGCCACACTGAGGCAGTGTCCCACATGCCACAACTAGGGGGACCCATGGCTGGAATGTACAACTATGTATTGGAGGGATATGAGGAGGAAAAGCAGGAAAAAAAAAAAAAGATTGGCAACAGTTGTTAGCTCAGGTGTCAATCTTAAAGAAAATAAAAAAAAAGATTAAAGTGTTTAAGCTAATATTATATGAAGAGGTTATGTCAACTTTGCCTGGATGTTTTCTTTGGGAATGGATGTTATGTCTAGCTAGAAATGCTTTCCCTACATAATAATGTAATGCCAGAACTTGCTAATGGAATTCTAATATAAGTTATAACTAGAAGTATAAGAGTTGGAAAAATTAAGATAAGGTTTTGTAAAAATTGGTATATTTAAATCAGCTTTATATAAAATGATTATATCTCTTTTGCCTGATTGTATTATAGACTATATTGTGGGGATAAACATTATGTCTCACTGGGGGACGTTTCCCCTGCCTGATATTGTAAGAGCATATAAATCCACCATTCAGGCAACATTAATTAAACATACTAAAGGAGATCTCACTTTAAAATGGCCAAAATGGGGCAATTTCAGTTTACCCAAACTGGTGTATTTACATATGCAATTGGAAAAACCCAGCTACAACAACTGGAAGCCTCTTTTAATCAGTTGAGGCTTCTAAATAAAATCAGGAATACTTTACTGCCTCTTTAAAAAAATAAATAAATAAAATATGCCAGCAGCCAAAGCCAAATCTGCTGCTCCTCTCTCTTCTCTCACTGAGATTCACCACTTCAACTCCCCCGAAATTCCTGATCTAAAATTAAGCAAATGAAAATAAGCAAACTTTTGAGACAATTTGGAATTGTAATGGCCATTCTGGGGAAGATCTGTCTCAGATGAGTCCACCTTAGGGGTCACCCTTAAAAGACATGATTCTAAATCTCTCCTAACGAAACACAGTCTCTAATATACAGAAACTTTTAAAAAGCAAAGTTATTTAACATGATATAAAATGACCTTTGGTAAATAAAAGCCTGTTTAAGTTTGCTGGTTTGATTTAAAATAGGCATGTCCCCTGAGTTATCAGCATTGGATGTGATGCAGAAATGAGCTCATGTTTTCTCTGTTACAAAATTTGTCAGCAAGAGTAATAACAGAATAATAGCTGATTTTGTTTAATGTCTGATGAGGTTTTGATAGACGATCTAAATATCATTGTTGAAAACAGGTAAATTAAATAGATGTAAAAAGATAATAGGTTTTTGGAGAAACTTTTTAACAATAATTACGTTTTATGGTCTGTGTACTTAAAAAACAGCTTCCAAAATCTTCTTGGAAACAAACTTTATAGCTTTACTAAGTTAAGTTAAATAATAACAGTTTATTGGGTATCTAGGTCATTTCCACATAAGATAAAATATTAAAAGTTGATTAGTAAGCATAGATTTGTCTGCCTTTGGTTTCTTATCTCAAAGAAACTGAAAGGTGCTCAGGTTTATTGATAAACATGTTTTATGCATATTGAGGAACTTTCTATGAAAAAACATATTTTTAAAAGGTCTGTGTACAAGAAAAGTAAAATATATGTTTTCAGTTAAAAAGGTATAAAGAATGGAAATATTTTTGTTTGTTGAGTTAAGAAAGATAAATTTGTCTAAAGCACTGGGACAAATTCTGAATATAAAAAATAAGCGACAGAAGTTTTATGAAAGTAAAACCCTGAAGAGTTTTATGTATGGTCAAGTTGGCTGAGATGAAAAAACATTTAATTAAGTAAACAAATTTATATATCAAAAGTAAACTGGTACGAAATTAAAACTGGGTCTTCTCTTTCTTAAAAAAAGGATAACTTTCCTGAACTTTTTATCTGCTCTTGATAAAAAGATTATAAAATTTTTTTTTAAAAACTATTTTTACTCTGTTTCCCTTTGACTGTTTCTGTTGTCACTTTGAATAGATACCAGAACATGGTTTCAGAGTCAGCGTTGTTACCTAGCTGAACAAATGTTTTGAACCTTTTAATATTTTTGACAAGCTCCCCCCCAAAAAATATTCAAGTCCTGAATAAAAGCTTTCTTTTGACCTGCAAGAGGGAGGAAAAGTTTCTCCTCTCAGCCTGAGGCAGAGTTTCCTTCCACGCCTCTTGCATACTATTATAGCAAAAGGAAGTTTGTATTTTTGAAAGGGAGTTCGGGGTTTACTTCTATTGATAGGGCAAAAACGGAATTCTAACTCTTGGCAACAAAATCTTATTCACCAGAGAGGAAGTGTTTTGAATGTAAGCCAGCGGAGAACAACTGAGAAGAAGGAAAAGTGAAAATATACAAAACACCAGTTTTGTTTGTTTTTATCAAGGCCTCCCTAGAAATATTTGGAATCACCATGCAGGCAAGATTCAGTCGATTCGGTACCTGCCCGAAACCCAGTAGCTTTATGTGTCTGCTAGGTCCTGACTTCTCAGGCCCCTAATCTCTGCCTTTTGAGGTGTTAGCTGAAAAAAAAGCACTGTTGCTTTTTTCTCCCTCTGGCTTTGTTCCCTAGGGCAAGTCCCCTCACTCTTCAAGGTGGCAGGCTCTCAAAGGTCCGATTATTTGCTGCCAGTTGGGATTGAAATTTGAGAGAGGCACAGTCTCAGGGAAAGCCTTGCAGCCCCCAAGTGGGAGCCATGAACCATCAGCATCTGCATTGCCTCCTGGGAACTAGTTGGGAAATCCATTCGGGGGCCTCATTGCAGACCTAGCCAATCAGAATTTGCATTTGAAAGAGATCCCCACCTGATATGACTCCACATTTAAGTTTGGTCGCAAAAAGATAGAGACAGGTGATTCCAGCACAAAATGGCAAGGGAAGTGAATCTATATTGTCCCTTCCACTGCTAGTGAGCAGCTTGTGCTGTTTAGTTATCAGCCCTTACTGAATTGAACGTCCCTACCTCTGAATTGGCCCCAACGGCAGGTTTTCAAGATGAGATTCAGTTCAGGTAAGGGTACCATTAAATCAACCACTTGGAATTAGGGCTTCCTGCTCATGGAACTCACAGCTGCCTCCCTGTGACTTTAGGCTCCACTGTTACAAGAGGAAAAGATTTCTAGTGTCACCTCACGTAGAAACTGGTGCGTCTAGTTTTTTCAACAATACTTGGCTTTGCACAGAAACAGCATGAACCTGAATGCAATCATGGATTTAAGTGGGGCCTATTGGCTTCTTTTAGTAATCTTATGCTAAGAGGTGCAAAGATCTGAGAGCTAGATTTCAGAAACAGTGCCTAGGCAACCAGGATATTGTTAGTAATGAACATTTAAACTCCCACAGGTTGCACAGGAGACAAAAAAGCTTTTGTAGGGGCCTGCCTAGTGGCGCAGTGGTTAAGTTTGAGGGCTCAGCTTCAGCAGCCTGGGGTTCATTCCGGGTGCAGATCTACACACCACTCATCAGGCCACACTGTGGTGGCATCCCACATACAAAATAGAAGAAGACTGGCACAGATGTTAGCTCAAGGCCAATCTTCCTCACCAAAAATAAAATAAAATAAAAAGCTTTTGTAAGTATACTGAAACTCTTGTTTTCAAATTTATAATTTATAAATAAGAGATATATACACTTGTACATTAACCTACTGTGATGAACAGATTCCATTTTGTACCAAATATTTGATCTGTAGTCTCTATCCAGGGTGAGGTAGCCAAGAAATAGAACAGTAAAGCGTTAGTCCATTCATTCTCCTTCTGGCTTCTAGAAGAGAAACCTGGAGTGACCTCAAGACTCACTTTCACACCAAAAATAAGTGATAAAGAAGATAACTGCTATTTATACATGAAGAAATGTACATAGGAGTTAATCAGCTTATTTCATTCCATAAAAGCCATTAAAGCTGCTGGTATTTGCTCGGCTCTACGTTTCAGAGCCTCATTCGAACATAGCCAGAAATATATTGGTCTCTTGAGAGTTTGCATGAAAATGAAGTATACAGCAGAAAAAAGTTGATAATTATACTGGTGCAAAGTTCATCGGCATCTCAGAATATTATTGTTTCAAGGTGTTAAATCGTTTTTGAGCTTCTATTTGCTGATTTGGACTTTTTGTTGTTATTGTCCCTGGTCCACACGATGCAAACGTCACCCTTCCTATACCTCCTTCAGCTAAAAGAAAAGCCTGTTACTCCTTAAGAGGACCCTAATTCCTCTGGGGAGGAAAGCTAAACTCTGTAAAAAAGAAAACCACATCCAACCTGAACTAATCGTCCACGGAGTCTAGTTTGGCCACAGGAGAGGAAGATCGCCTTCCAAACGAGTTACAGGAACGCGTCCGGGGCTCGCCTCCGAGGCAGGTGTTTCCAGGGGCCAGGTAACAGACAAGTTCATGGTCGGCCCCTGGTGGCGCGAGTCCTTCGCCCAGACAGCGTCTGGCCAGAGCAGGCTGCGGGGCGCCGCCTACAGGTCGGAGTCGCAGGGCAGCGAGCCGTGGCAGAGCCGGGTGCTGCGCGAGGAGGCGCTGTGGGAGTCGGCCGCCTTCTCCCCGTCGAGCGTGTCCTCCTCCGGGTCGCTGTGGGCCTTGGGCGGCGGCCGCGGCATGGGGAAGCCCACCTTGGCCGGGCCGGCGGCGCCGAGGTCGGCGGGCCGCGGCCGGTGCTGGCCCCCGCTGTAGTACTTGATGGCGGGCGTGAGCGCGGGCTCGGGCCAGTCCACGTGCACGGTGCTGATGCTGCTGCGGCGCTGGCCGCCCGAGGGCGCCTTGCGACGGCAGCGCTCCTCGCACCAGGGCGCGAAGCTGAGTGCCAGCGAGAAGCCGCCCAGCAGCAGCAGACAGCTGCCCAGGTAGCCCAGCACCAGGCTGTAGCTGACCTGCACCGTGACCGGGCTGGACGGGGCGGGCAGGACGGCGCGGTCCCCCAAGACGTGGTTGTACCAGGAGACCGGGATGAGGCTGAAGAGGCCCGCGGCAAAGAGCACCAAGCCGGAGAGGCCGGCCAGCGCGGAGCGGGGCTCTTCCTGCCAGCAGCGCACGCCGAGCGACGCCAGCAGCAGCCCCAGGGCCGTGATGGCCAGCGATGTGACCATGAGCCCCCGCGCCACGCGCACGGGCTCGGCCGCGAAGTAGCCCCAGTCGTCGGGCTGGCCGCACTCGCGCTCGCGGCTGCTCTGCTCGCGGCACATGTCCCACAGGCCCTGGTAGAGCACCACGTCCACCGGCTGGTTGAGGAAGCCCTTCACCAGCCGCCAGCCGGGCGTCAGCGTGCTGGTCAGGTTGAGCAGCAGCCCGCAGGGCGCGAATACCATGCCCACCGTCATCGCCACCGGCGTCCGCATCCCGGGCCGCCGCGCTCCCGCCGGACGTCGCACCTGCTGCCTTCTCCGCGGCCGCGGCCTCGCGATCGGGCCCTCGAACACCCGGAGAGCGCCCCGGACTCCGGTTCCCCGAAGTCAGCAGGGCGCCGGGCTCCTGCCCCCGCCCTTTCCAGGCCGCGCTTTGTCCCCACTCGGCCGCTCCGCCCTCCCGCTCGGCCTTAATCGAAACCAGCTCGCGGGCGGGTCTGACCGAAACCGTGGACCGAGTGCCAGCATCCAGGGGCGGCCGCCGGGGCCAAACCCGACCCGGGAGCAGGCGCGGGAGGGGCGAGCAAAAAGCGGCGCGCCCCCTCGCGCGGCCACCTCCCGGCTCCCCGCGGCCGGGGCGCTCCAGGACCGAGCAAAGGTCGCCCCGCCCCGGGCTCCCCGCGGGCCGGGCCGGCGGGGGCGGGGCTGGAAAGACGCGGCGCTGCGCTGGCTGCCGCGCCCGCTCCCCGTGCGCTCTTGCCCTGCTTCTCGCTGGATCTCGGCTGCTAAAGTGTTACTCCCGTCCTGGCCCGTGCGCCCTGCAGACCTAGCCTCTCCTTCCTCCACTCCCAGCGGGATGCGATGGCCCCTCGAAGCTCTAGGCTGTTGACTTGCAGCCACTCGTGGCCAAGTGGGCGGTGCCCCGCTTCCCGCGCCACCTGAGATGCGCCGGGCAGGTGTGCGCGGAGGATCTACCTGGTCGAGTAACGTGTCCCAGAATGTTGCTTTTGTTTAATTTGTTTAATAAACCTTGCTTAGTGTGCTTAATAAGGTTCCACACTCCCGATTAAGTTTGACTCGAAAGAATCAAAGTTGGGGCCGGCCCAGTGGTTAAGATCACGTAGGGCTTCCAGAACGTGGGGCCCCCGGTTCCACGTCCCCTGCGCGGTCCTAGCACTGTTCATCAGGTCATGCTGTGACGGCGTCCCACATAGAAGAACTAGAATGACCTACAAATATGTACTAGGGCTTTGGGGAGAATGAAAATAGAGGAAGATTGGAAACAGATGTTAGCTCAGGGCCAATCTTCCTTACCAAAAAAAGAAAAAAAAGAAAAGAAAGAAAAGGAAGGGAGGAAGAGAGGAAGGGAGGAAGGAAGGAAGAAAGGAAGGAAGGAGCAATGAAGAAAAAAATTTACCAAACACAAAAAGAATCAAAGTGAGTTACAGAGGATTTTATTTTACTTTTTTCAGCCAAATAGAAGACTTAAGCAGACAAAAAGAGAGGGTGTTACTGCGTGTCCTGTCTAGCACACTTTTCAGGTTTATCTAACTGTATAGGATCCTGTGGCTTTGTCTCTGAACTATTTTACAACTCTGCAAATTGTGGAAAACCTAGTATTGCCAATGATTTTTGTCCACAGAAATGCAAATGAGTTGGTGTCAGGAGAATGTAAAGGATTTTGCCCAGTGGGTACTGATGAACTGACATTGATCTGTAAACTCATTTTAGCGTGCCTGTTTGCCTGGAGATGTCTCTGTGTTCTTTGCATTCTCCTTTGAATTAGTCATGACACTGTTCTGGTTCCCTTATTAATAATGAGTTACATAAAATCTTTGACACGTGTTCATTTTATATTTGTGTGAGAGTCATGATTTCACATTTCTCTAAAAATTATCCTTTAGCAATATTTTTCTCCTTTTCCATATTTCTTACAATGGAAATGGATTATCGCTATAATCGGTTAAAATTAAAACTGCTTCTAAAAATCGAAGTTAATTAAGTGTTGGTTTGAGTGGACGAGGGATAGGAATCACTACTTTTGTTTTTCGAAAAGCTTTAGATTTTTAAGAAATTGTGGTAAAATACGCATAACATAGAATTTACCATCTTAACCATTTTTAAGTGGTCAGCTCATTGGCATTAAGTACATTCATGTTGTTGAACTACCATCGCTACTATCCATTTCCAGAACTTTTTCATCTTCCCAAACCGAAAGTCTACCCATTTATCAATAACTCTCCATTCTACCCCCTTGCCTTACTCTCAGCTCCTGGCAACCACCATTCTATTTTCGGTCTTGATCAATTCTAGTATTCTAGATATTTCATGTAAGTGGAGTCATATAATATTTATTACTGGCTTATATGAATTAGCATAATGTCCTCAAGGTTCCTCCACGTTGTAGCATGTGTCAGAATTTCCTTCCTTTTCAGGGCTGAGTAATATTCCATTGTATGGACATACCACATTTGTTTATCCATTCGTCCTGTGATGGATGGACTTCAGTTGCTTCCACCTTTTGGCTACAGCAGATAATCCTGCTATGACCATAGGTGTACTAATATCTCTTGGAGTGCCTGCTTTCAGTTCTCCAGAAGTAGAATTCCTGGATCATATGGTAATTCTATTTTTAATTTTTTGAAGAAATGCCCTACTGTGTTCCACAGCAGCTGCATAATTTTATACTCCCACCAACAGTGTACAAGGGCTACAATTTCTCCAACTACCTTTGTTTTAAATGGATTTAGTAGAACCTACTTTTTTATTTTTTGAGGAAGATTAGCCCTGAGCTAACATCTGCTGCCAATCCTCCTCTTTTTGCTGAGGAAGGCTGGCCCTGGGCTAACACCCGTGCCCATCTTCCTCTACTTTATATGTGGGACGCCTACTACAGCATGGCTTGCAAGTGGTGCCATGTCTGCACCCGGGATCTGAACCAGTGAACCCTGGACCCCGAAGTGGAACATGTACACTTAACAGCTATGCTACCATGTGGGCCCCAGTAGAACCTTAGTTTTTCAAAGTGCTTTTCAAATGTTTTTTTAATCTCTGTTTTGGTGCAAAGAATGGGGATGGGTATAGTGATGTTTTCCTTTGTTTTTGCCGAGACGTTTTCAGAAAGAATGGGAAAAAAGAGAGACAAACTTGGAATGGTTATTGTATCGTGGGTAGTTTACTTCCAGACACATCGGCGTGGGCACTGCGGTGTGAATGAGAGCATTAGTTTTCATTGAGGCTTTAGTAGGAGCCGGTTGCCCAGATTAGGATGGTTGCACTGAGGGTGATTAGCTGCCATTTCAAAGACTCGAGTCAAAAAGCCGCGCTCCAGAAGCAGGATCTCCAGGCTTCAGTTCTCTTTGCCTCCAATCAGAACCAGACTTTGATGGTTAACACAATACCGGTTACTAACGCTCTTTCACTGGTGAATTCATTGCCGTCTAAGATTCGTGGACTGGCCAGCCAGGCATTCTTGCCCCTCCAGGAACAGGGTGTTAGAATCTAGACAGCCCAGTAACAAGACCTGTAAGAATACTGCCCCAGGCTTGATTGACGAAATACCCTGTGTTTAGAGGCTGCCCCAGAAGATTCCATCTCTGCCGACCCCAGCCCGAAGGTTGGCCAATCCTGATGCGAGCGAGGATGTGGCCTCCAGTGAACTTTCCCGACAGCGGCTGTTGGAGCATCTAAATGGACAGACACCTGGGACTTCATCACATTTATGGAACAGGCTGAAAGACTGTTTTTGCATCTGCTTACTAATAAAAGGATGAATGTGTTGTGAGATTTGGTCTAAGACTTTCTCTGAGACTGAATATTGGAAGCTACTGGTGTATTTTTTAATTTTTAAAAGTGAGATGTAATTGGCATACAATATACTGCACATATTAAATTTGCTAAGTTTGGATATATGTGTACTCCTGTGAAACCATCTCCGTAATCAAGATAATACGCGAATCCATCACCCACAGAAGTTTCCTTCTGTTCTTGACAATGTCCTCTCTTCTCTCTCCCAGCACCCCTGTCCCCAGGCAACCACTGATGTGCTTTCTGTCAGTACAGATTAGCTTATAATTTCTAAAGTTTTGTATAAACGGAGTCATACAATATACATAGCGTATACGAGAACATCATCAGTGTGGGTGTCCCATGCCCCAGAAACTCCCTAATTTGTCTGAAATAAAGATCTCCCGGGGTGATCACTTTGGGAAAGTACAGATTCCTCCTGAATGGGACTCCCCAGGGAAGTGTGATGGGACTTCGCGTGTTTATAAGCCCCGAGGGGATTCTTAGGGTTAGGAAAGTATGGGACACAAAGCCAGTGTGGCCAAAAGCGTTGAAATCCCCATCAGTTCTGAGAGGACATTTTTGCTTTTGTTTTTGTTTTTTGAGGAAGGTTAGCCCTGAGCTAACATCTGCTGCCAATCCTCCTCTTTTTGCTGAGGAAGACTGGCCCTGAGCTAACATCCGTGCCCATCTTCCTCTACTTTATATGTGGGACGCCTACTACAGCATGGCTTGCCAAGCGGTGAACCCCGGGCCGCCGAAGCAGAACATGCTCACTTAACCCCTGGGCCACCGGGCCAGCCCTGACGTTTTTGCTTTTGAAAGTGGTTTACAGTTTGTCTCTACTTTAAAACCTAAATTATTGTTGTTTAGAACAGCAGGGAGTTTCCTTCTCACTTGGACTCCTCTGTAGAGTGAACGAAGCCCCAGTCTTCTTCCCCTGTGAGGGGGAAGAGAGTCCTGTATGTCCTGCCTCCTAAAGCTCTCTAGTCCTTCCACTTACTCCTTCCTACCGCCTCTGCCTAAGCCAGACCCCCTCCCATCTTTCTCTTTAAGGGACTCCTAACTGGTTTCCTACACCCGGGCTTGCTCTCTCCCTTTCTCGTACCCACACAGGCCCTCAGAGCTGATGCTGTAAAATTTAAATCAGATCTTGTGCCTGCATCAACCCTTTGTACGACCTTCTCCAGTCCAGCCCCAGGCGTGCACCCCGCTCATCTCCCGCTCCGTCCCATCACCATCTCCTCACCCCATAACCCAGGAAAGCCAGATTCTTTCCTCATTTTTCCAAAGTATTGGGCTCCCTTTTGCCTCTAGACCTTTGCAAGTGCTGTTTTCTTTTCCTCGAGTCCCGCCTTCTGCTTCCCAACCCCAAGGCATGCTTCCCATCGTTGCTTAAATGTCATTTTCTCTGGGACGGTTTCTCAGCTCCCTAGATGGAGTTAACTTTTCCTCCTGCGGACTTCCATACGCTCCCTCTTCTATCCTAGCACTTGCCACCGTTCCTTATTACTTGAATCATCTAGTTGTCTAGCTAGTCTGTAAATTCACTGCAACAGGTACCATGTTCGTCTTGTTCTCTTCAGCCTTCAAATCCATCTCGGTGCCCGGCCCACAGGAGCCACTCAGCAAATCAATTTCATCTCTTTCTGCTCTGTATTCTTCCACGTGGTATCCACAGAATCCACGGACAGATGTCTGCTTGGCCAAAATAGATCGTTAATGCATCTCAGTAAACAAGCTTGTTTGTTTGTTGTTTGAATGTTTGCTTGTCCTCAGCATAGAAAACAGTGAGATATAGGATAGCTCCAGATATTTATGACAAAGAATGCAGCCCTGTGGGAGTAACTTTCTGTGGTAATAAGAGAAAGAGAGGATTGCCCTAAATATAGCACCTGATTATGGCCCTGGGCTCTTTGTGCCACAGGCTTCCGAGTTCAGAGTTCAACGTAAGGCTGTGTGGGAAATAAAGCATGATTCGCAGTGGGGCAGGAATGAATTATTGCTGAGATTAGTACCTGTCTGTGTAAGCTGATCCCCAGCCCTATCATAGTTTTCTTTCTGAAGAGGGGCCCCGTGGTAAGATAAGAATCTGTTTACAGTGCCACAGGCTTCCAGATGAATAGCAGGCTCCCAGAGACTAATTCTAAAGGGGCTAATGCTGGGTCCCTCGCGAGCCGGCACAGGCTGGATACCAGACACCTCCTACTGCATATCCCAATCACTGCAGAAATCTTGGAAGTCAAGCTACAAACTTTGGCAGACAAAGAGAGAGACCACCAGATCAGCATGCTGTTATGAGGTGTCATCAGAGCCCCTAGACCAGGTCTTTATATTTTACTTTCTCCGTAGAATAAGGCCCCAAACACTGTCACTGGTCTGCCAATGGCAAGTCCAGTTCGGTAGGCTATAGAATAAAAGCTAAACTATGACAAAAAGTTAAACTATGAAAAAAAGTTAAACTCTGATCATTCTCTATTTTAAAACAGCATTAACACAGCCTGAATTGAACTAAGCCCTTCAACATGGTATTCACTTTCCTTGCTGGCATATAGCCCAATGGCTGTTTTTCTCGCCTCGTATGCTTAATATCGTAGAAAATAAGTAAACAACTTTTGACATCCAATTTAAAGTAGTCCCCAGTTAGCTCAATATCACAAAACCCTAATTTATTTTCTTTATAGAACTTATCACTACCAAATATTTTCTTATTAATTGTGTATTGATCTATTTATTGTCTGTTTTCTCCCACTGCGTTGTAAGTTCCAAACACTAGGGACCTTGCTGGTCTTGTTTCCTCCCAACTCATAGTGGGTACTCAATAAATATTTGTTAAATAAATGAATGAGGTTTTGTAAATTTCCTACACAGTAACACAAAGGGAAGATATAGCATACGTTATTTTTTAAAATCCTGGTAAAATACACCTAACATAAAACGTACCATCTTTATTTTTAAGTGTGCAGTTCGGTAGTGTTAGGTACATTCACATTGTTGTGCAACCATCTCCAGAACCCTTTTCATCTTGCAAAACTGAAACTCCATACCTATTAAAACAACTCTCCATTCTCTCCTCCTCCCAGCTCCTGGCAACCCCCATTCTACTTTCTGTCTCCGTGAATTTGACTTCTCTATGCAACTTACATAAGTGGAATTATACAATAGTTGGTTTTTTGTGACTGACTTATTTCTCTTAGCGTAACGTCCTCAAGTTTCATCCATGCTATAGCCTGTGTCAGAAGTGTCTTCCTTTTTAAGGCTGAATAATATTCCCCTGTACGTGTGTACCACATTTTGCTATCCATTCATCTATTGATGGACACTCCGTTTGCTTCCACTTTTTGGCTATTGTGCATAATACTGCTATGACAGTACATCGTTTTTAATTTATGCTATTTCATTTGTGTGTGGTGATTGGCTGTCTAAAGCAAGAATCGATATGTCATCCCTCATACATATCAGAAGGTATCATGTGACATCATGCCATTTAAAAAAAAAACGCCTGCTTCAGTTTTGTCTTAGAGACTTCAAACTCTTCTTGGCTTAGCATCAAGGCTGTCTCCTTTACAGAGGTGGTGGGAGTGGAGATAAATATCTAACATGAGAAAGATTTTCTAACCCAAACATCAAAGATGACAATTATAGAGAAAAAATTTGATAGACTTTACTATACAGAAGCTTAACATTTTTTCACTTCAAAATGCCTGAAACAAAGTTAGGACAAATCCTTTTGGTTTATGTGGCAGAAAAGAGGTAAATATTTCATATCTAACTGGCAAATCAATAAGAGTACTTATTATCACAGTGAAAAAATGCGCAAAGAAAATGTAAGATCACAGGAGAAAAGAAGTGCCTAATAAGCATTTTCAGAGGCGATCAATTAAATGACCCTTTTATTCACACAAATGCAAAATAAAACAAGGAGAACCCATCTTTCTCTTCTTAAACTGGAAAAGTTCAAAGGAAAAGCGCTACCCAATTTTGGCTAGATTTGGGGGAAATGTCATTACTGGAGGTAGAGTAAGTAGTATAGTTATTTCAGAGGTGATGTTGCAACTTGCTTTCAAAAGCCTTAAATATTGCACTTTCCCTTTGATTTCTCAATTAGCCTTCCAGATATTTGCTCCAAGGAAACAAACAGATTGTGCAAAGATTTAGCCTTGAGGATCTTCACTGTGGTGCCCTTTATAATAAGCAGATTATAAAATAGTACTGTAGTATAAAACCAACTAGGTTAAAAAAGAATATATGTGTATAGAAAAATACTAGAAGGAAATACGCCAAAATGTGGTCATTCTTGGAGTGGTAGAATTTATAGCTGATTTTTATTTTCTCCGAGCTTTAATAAATTTTCAAAATTTCCTTTCTCTAGAACTTTTTAACTTTGAAAAAGCTTATTTTTAAAAGTTCACTGCCAGTTAGTTTTCTCCATTTCGTTGACTTTGAAGTCAAGTCCGATATTCTTGTGACACACATTTCTCTTTGCTAATCGTGAATGTCCAGTCTTTTATGGGCATGACTAGGCTGAGACTTATGTGAAAAGCAGAAGAGTTGAATCCTGTCTTGATGTAACATCAAGTTGTTCACAGAAATGCATGCATAATAAACTATATGCACTTATTCCAGGAAGAAAATTGGGTGGTATTTGTCTATATATTTCCAGTACTTTTCTTATTTATGCATGATATAGAAACACTCTTTGCTTAGCAAGAAATAGCAAGGGCAAATTTCAACATATAAATCAGCCATAAGCCTCAAAATTCACATTTGGCATTGACTTTGAACTTCAAGAATATGTTTGGCAAATATGTTGTATACCAGTAAACAGAAGAACCATTTGACGTGTTTTCTCATTTTTACATTACTTCTTGTTTTGGAAGGTCATTTTTACCACCAACATGTTCATAATTGTGGTGAATGCTGTATACTCAGATATATTAAGAAGCGTACTTCCTCTTTCTCTTCTTGGAACTCTGATTACGTTTTCCTGTGGTCACTAAGCAAATAAGACAATTATATGAATGACCTGATGTTATGTTTACAATGTTACGCTATGTGAATTGTGACTACACGGGAGAAACTCATCGAAGCTAGTAACACAGGCAAAAGTTGCATACGGCTAGCCCATAAACTTCAATTAGAAAGTTTAGATTAGATTAAAGGGGAAAATTTTAGCCTAAAGATATCAAGTAGAACTATAGTGGCTTTCAAAGGGACTATTGCCCCATCTCATGGGACTTAATTATTTTGGACGAAGTAAAATTTAATGAATTTAACAAATGTTGTTTTGACTGATGGAGCCTCTGGACTTGGGAATAAAAAGGAGTGAAAAAAAGTGTCTCCCTGCTTATTTTCAGAGCAAAGATAATCCCGGTTGCCTGTACAATTGTAGGCCATGTTCCTTCTTTGCCACTCATTGCTAAAAATAGAAAACAGGGTAGAACTGTGCTGGAAAGTTCTTTGTCCTGTCTTGCTTCTGTTCACAGTTACGCTTCACACCGACAGACAGAAATGACGTGAACTGCACTGAAACAACCACAATACGAGAAACAGAAATAGAGAACAAAATAGAAATGGAGAACTAACATCTAGGTAGTGATTTCACAAGCACATCGTATAGAAACGTGCAGAAATTTGTATTACTTCTTGGTTGGTGTGAGATTTGCTTATTCTAGTAGCCAGAAAATGAATATCATAAAATAGAAAACTTTCTAAGCATGTGCTTTTGAGAAAGACCATTTTCCCATCAGTTCAACATTCTTCTCCACCTCCATCTAGCAGAAGCAATTCAAAACAGAACTTGTTAAACTTGCAAAACTTGTCCGTTGTTTGTGAAGTTTGATGCCATCAGTCAGACATTTTATCAGTGTTTCGGTTCACCTGGATCAATAGTAACACATGATGTTAACAACTGAGCAGGCATACTTCAGTTTCCTGACCCTGTAACGCATCATCAAGACTTGAAGAGAAGCCAACAATAGAGAAATGGGCAAACCCACCATGATAGACCCAAATAAACAAATGTTGGGGCTGGAAGGACCATGAGAACACAACTTCTAATCTCCTTATTTTCCTGATGTGAATTCAGAGGCGCCGAGAGGAGAAGCAACTTTCAGACTGATGTAGTGAGAGTAATTCGAGGCAGCTTTGCCATGGAACAGATCTGACAGTAAAGCTGGCTCTGCCAGGCAGTATTTGCCTTTGTGCAAGTTGGACTCTCAGAATCTTAACTTCTTTCTTCAAGTGTACAATGGAGCTCTTTCTACTCAACAGGATTCGCGTGAGGATGAATGCGATAACTTTTATAAAATATGTAAATATTTTACAAAATAGTATTTTTTATTATTATTAACAAAACTGGATTAATCCATATTTGAGTGTTATTGAGTTTAAACTTCAGTTTAACTCTTTATCTAGTGTTTCTAAAATTTATAATAAAAATGGAACCTACAAGTCTCACGAATATAATGGAGAGGGGCCCCCCAGTGGCATAGCGGGTAAGTTCCCACATTCCACTTTGGCGGCTTGGATGCCGGGTGAGGACCTATGCACGCCGTTTGTCAAGCCATGCTGTGACAGGTGTCCCACATATAAAGTAGAGGAAGATGGGCATGGATGTTAGCTCAGGACCAGACTTCCTCAGAAAAAGAGGAGGATTGGAGGCAGATGTTAGCTCAGGACTAACCTTCCTCAAAAAAAAAAAAAGAATATAATGGAGAGTAGTGTGCTCTTATTGATGATGTGGCAGTGACTTGAAACAAAAGGCAATATT
The DNA here is from genome assembly GCF_041296235.1 of Equus asinus. Lineage (NCBI taxonomy): Eukaryota > Metazoa > Chordata > Mammalia > Perissodactyla > Equidae > Equus > Equus asinus. The sequence goes on from NC_091816.1 coordinate 14,983,149, forward strand.
TAGGTGTATCTAGTTTTCTGTAGCTATGAGTTAGAAGATAAAGAGCCAACATACAATGTGGTGGCTTTAGAACAAGCGTGTGCAATCTACACCTCCATGTAGAGCATGGAGCACTGGCGATACCCTGAACCCTGGCTCTTGCTCGTTGTGTCTTTAGACCTGAGTTATTCATTCGGTAAGTCAAATTCAAATGTTGAAAACCTAGACACTTGAAATTGAGTTAGTTTTGCAGAAAGAGTTATATAAAAATCTTAGAAGTTGGTTCTGGCTAATTTTGATACAGAAGTCTAAGGCTAATCAAAAATATTTTTTCTCAGTCATTGAAAATGTAATGGGCATTTCTGAAAGTAGACTGTTTATGATAATTGGACAATTTGGATGTAAAGTTCCGAATTGGAATAACACTTTGTTAAGGGGATACAAAGCACAGTCGGTATGGGGAAGACAGAGAATCGAAAGAAAGCAAACACATTAGGATGGGAATGTCTCTTTAAGAAACCTGGAAGGAGGCTCTACCCTACGCTATTATCACACCCCAGCCACATGTTCTTTGTGTTTTTCATTTAAACGTGTTTTAAATTTCTCGGACAATTGATTTGATTAGAGCGCAATGCATGAACCACTCTAGTCAGGATGTTACTTGGCTCCTGGATCTGCTCTCAGTGGCAGGTTTAACCGGTTGGGAGATGAGCTCCCTCTTGGCCCCGGGGAACGCCTGCTGACCCCATGGGGAGGAGGCCAGCTTTAGAGGATTAGTCAGCTGGAAGAAAGTCATGAATTAGGATCCAGATGTCCTGGCTATGCCACTCGTTGGTCACATCCCCTACGAAAAGTTACTTATTGTAGGGGCAATAAAACTTGCCACATGGAGGCAAGAGTGCTTGTCTATAAATGGTCAGGAGAGGAGGAAGTTTCTTGAGAGAAACCTATCAAGTATGTAAATTTTGAACTGTATGATAAGGCCCATGAAGTTAGGGAGGACATTGGTAAGAAATGACACACCAGTGACATATTTGGCTAGTTTAAAATCCATTTGTAGGAGACTTTAGGGAATTTGGCAATGTGTTTTATATTTACATATCATTCGATTGAATTATGACCACTCCTCACTATGCATATGGCATGCTCTCTGTCTTGAAGACTGAAAGTATTGAATCAGTTGGCCTTTGCTGCATAAAAATTATATCCAAATTTCGTGGCTGAAAACAATAACATTTTATTATTGCTTTTGATTCTGTGGCTTGGGTGGGTGACACTTCTGCTGGTCTTGATTGGGTTTAGTCACATGGCTTGGTCTGCTGGCACTGGGGCTTGGGGCTGGGCTCTGCTGGGACAGCACGGGTGCCGAACACAGCGTGGCCTCTCTCCTCATGGTCTCTCATCCTCTGTGAGGGTACCCAGGGCTGCTTCACTTGGGGTTTCAGAGTTCCAGCAGCAAGAGAGGGCAGCCCTAATGCACAGCACTCTTCAAGGCTCTGCTCATATTTACTAAGTCACGTGGCCAAGCCCAGGTGAGTGTGGGAAGGGATTATCCAGGGCATGGATAGAGAGAAAGATGAGAACAAATCAGAGCCATTACTGCAACCATCCATCACAAGTATGCTCAACTATCTTTGAATAGGAATTTCAAAATATCTTGGGAATATTTGCAACCAAGGAGTAGAATTCATCTAGATCAGTACGGTCCAAATAGAGATATAGGTAACTATGTACGTACATATTTATATATGTCAAAGTAATTTAAAACGTTCTAGTGGCCACATTAAAAAAAGGTAAAAAGAAACAAGCAAAATTAATTTTACTACTATATTTCTTTTTTGTTTTTGAGGAATATTAGCGCTGAGCTAATTGCTGCCAATCCTCCTCTTTTTTCTGAGGAAGGCTGGCCCTGAGCTAACATCCCTGCCCATCTTCCTCTACTTTATATGTGGGACGCCTACCACAGCATGCCGTGCCAAGTGGTGCCATGTCCGCACCCAGGGTCTGAACCGGCGAACCCCGGGCCACCAAGAAGCTGAACATGGGCACTCAACCACTGCGCCACTGGGCCAGCCCTACTACTATATTTTATTTAACCCAATGTGTAAGTAGTATCATTTCAACAGGTACTCAATATAAAGATTATTACTGAGAGATTTTACATTCTTTTTTTGTACTAATGTCCAAAATCTAAGGTGTGTTTTACACTTCTGGCACATCTCAGTTCAGATTTGTCCCATTCTAAGTCCTCAATAAATTTGTGTGGCCCATTACCATTGTATTGCACAGCACAGACTCAGATATTAACAGGGGGGCAAGAGAGAGAAGTGGGATTGGAAGGCTGGCATTAACTGACCGTCTGTATGCAGAGCAGAGACGTTGGTACAGATGTTAGCTCAGCAACAATCTTCCTCAAGCAAAAAGAAAAAGATTGGCAACAGGTGTTACCTCAGGGCCAATCTTCCTCACAAAAAAAGAGAAATGGGATAAATGCTCAATGGTAGGAAATCTAAATCTATTCGTATAATCTATCATATTAATAAATCAAAAGAAAATAATTGTATTAGAAAGATTCTTTATTGTTAACATTCAACATGAATTACTAGTTAATACAAGTAAACAACAAGAAAACCCTTAGAGAAATAAAATAGATATTTCTCTCAGTGGTAAAGAATATCTACCTAAATCAGTAGCCAATATTATAAGTGATGAAATAGCAGAAGAATTCCCAATATTTTTTAACACTGACCTAGAAGGGCTAGCCAATGAAATTAGATAAAAACGTAAAGTTAGGGGTAGAAATATTGGAAGGAGGAAACCAAATAGGAAAAAAAGTCCCATTCACAACAGTGACAACAAAATAAGCTTAAGAGGATTTCTATGATGTTGTGTGAATTAAAAATGGCTACAAATTCTCTGCCGCCTTGTCCACCAAGAGATAGAGTCTAAGTTCTCTCCCATATTGACTTTGCTTGATCATGTGAAGTGCCTCGTCCAACGGGACACCAGCACATATGACGTAAGCAGAAGCTTGATATAAGCGCCTGTGCAATGACGGCGGTCCGAGAAAGTCAGCTAGTCTGGTGGGTGGAGGATGAGAGAAAGCTTGGAAGAGAACCAAGGCACACAGCTGATAGCTAGCATCAAGGCCCCTGATGTGTGAGTAAGTCCATCTAGGACTTTCCAGCTCAGCCAGCTGAATGCAGTTGCATGAGACAAGACCTGCAGAAAAAACACTCATTAAACTACAGAGAAATAGTAAATAGTAAATCATTAATTTTGGGTGTGGTTTGTTATGCAGCAATAATTAACTGATACGGAAGAACACCGTCATAGAATCCTAGAGCTGCAGCTATTTTAGAAATCATTTAATTGCATTTCCTTATAACAAAGGGATACTGGAAACTAAAATTAGAGAGGGTAAATGAGGAGTGACATTGACAGGCTTGCGTGCAGAAATTTAATTTCCATTAATGCATTAACTATTCATTCTTTCACCAAGCATTCATTGAGTGCTCACCGAGCCTGGCGCTGGTGTCAGAAAGAAGAAACTGGCTCAGTTTAGAGGGAGAGAGAATTCTAAGTAAACAGTCATGATACAGAGAGACAAACAGTGTAACAAAGTTATATACAGAGTGCTGTTTCCGGGGACACAGGGTTAGGGAGGGAAGGTCACAGAAGCGACATTTGCCCTGGGTCATAAAGGATTAGTAAGAGGTTTCGAGTCAGAGAAGGTTGGGGAAGGCCATTCCAGGCAGAGACAGAGGGCGCAAAGGCCCAGTAACGTCCACGTGAAGCTGGGAAAGGGTGAGCACTCTCCAGCCTGGTGATCGGGGGGACTGGATTGGGTTCCACTTTTGCCCTTTGTGGACCTATTTCTTCCAGTACCTTTTGGATTGCCTTCCCCCAGTGAATCCCAATTGCAGCTAGTTTTTCACCATCCTTTTTGCAAGAAGTTCCAGCTCGAGTCTGTAAAGTTAAAAGGACTTTGTGATATTTTGGTAAAAGTTTCAGAATTTATACTTTATCTTCTTTCTGCTGTTCTTTCTTTAACACATACACACACAAATTTCTATACATAACATAGACACACATAACATATACATACATAAGTTCTATACATAAGTTTCACTATTGATTAATTTTACCCTAATGGACAGGTCAACATAATTTCCAGCATGACTTCTGGAGATAATCTGCACTTGCTAAATAAATCGATTTATTTCCTTTTAGGCAGAAGATGGAAGAGGAGACCATACTCACTCACCCTTGGTCTGCTTTACCACATTTCCTTCTGTCATTGAAACACGGCCTTTAACTTCCTTGCAGTATATCTGAATGTCGTTTATTGGTATTTGGCCCAGAGTCAAGTGTTCTTCATCGTCTACATCGGTAACTAGGCAAACGTGTTTTCTGGGAGTTTTAAAATTCCGATCTTTATAGTCTAGCTAATCTTTTTATCCCTGTAGATAAATAGAAAAAAAGGTATCAAACATTGTTTTTATTTTTACTAGCCCACATCCTCATTCAGAGGTTGTACTGTTGACAATATTAAGGAAATCAGCTTCTTTTCTAAACACCTGACAAGTTACTTGTTCCTGCTGAATTACAGAAATGGAACACAGAATGGCTCCGTTTTTTTTTATACGGCTGGGTGTACTATTCCAGTGTTCAGAATAAAATTGAATAGACTATTGTGTCAAGCCACTTGAAAATAAAGGACTTGAAATCATCTTGCCTCAATGTGTGAATTAAAAGTATATACACATTGTCACACATGCTTCCTTCTTCTCGTTTCAATGACTTTTCTCATTCATTTAGTTGCTTCCATTTTTGTTATTTTTAGAATATGTCCTCTTGTTTCTTTCATTTCCTTGAGTAGCATAATCCACCGGTACCCCACACCCCTATCCTAGACACAGGTTTACTCTGTCGGGTGTTGTGCTGAGTCCTCAGGAGGAACAATACTTAACTATCACACAGTGTGATGAGCCCCCTTCCTGGACAGGAGGGTGCAAAGGATGCCTTGTGGAAAAGGACTGAGAGGACACAAAATGAGCTGGTCCTTGAAAGATGAGACTTCACCAGGCAGAGAAAGGAGAAAAGGCGTCCAGGCAGAGGAAACAATAGGAGCAAAAGCGTGGAGGGGTGATTCTTGAGAATCACCAAATGTGTGTTTGTATAAGTCTGTGTGTGTGCGCGCAATCTCATCATCACCAACGTTGTCATCACCGTCAAAACTGTGAGACTGCTAAGGCAGGTTCAGAAACAACTCAAACGCCGCGCCGAGGGGCGCGGTCTTCCTTCTGCAGGCGAGAGAAGTATCAGTGGTTTTCAAGCAAGGTAAGGCCATGTTCTGATTTGTCTCTGCGCCATCACTCTGTAGCAGAATAGAGAGAACCGGGAGAGTGAGAGACTGGTTAGGGGCCTATTGACTGAAACGCTCCAGGTGACAGATGTTCTACTTGGACTCCGTCAGTAGTACCAGAGAAGAGGAAAGCAAACTTAATGTGGTGGGGGGAAGAGTGAGGCATGGTGTTCAGCCTGGTGAATGGTGAAAGTCAAGGCCCAGAGCAAGATGGCGACAGCATGTTGGTGGCGGGAGAGGGCCAGGGCTTGGGGATGTGGGCAGAAGTGAATTTGCCTTCGGACAGTTTGGAAGTTTAGGGAGAAAGATTCCGTGGATGACTCTGAGATCTGATAGGGATCAGGGTGAGGGTGACACCTTTTGTTCAAGCTGGCTCGGGTGCCCCCTTAGGTCTGCCAACATTTTCGCACCTATTTGGGTGCTCTCTCCATCAATTTGTAGCTCCTTAGATTTTCAGTGCTGTTTTCCATAGACAACAATAAAAATTTCACATTGCTTTTTTTTTTCTTTGAGACTGAAATGTGCTGTTCCAGTATTTAAAGTGAAACTGAATATAATGTCAGGTCAACCCACTTGAAAATAAAAAAACCTAACATGATACATTTTTTTAAAATATAAAGCTGTCATCTTCCTTATCTCCCATGCTCTGTTTTTACCTTTATACTCATATTTTATAGTTAGCCACGCCTATTTTCTCTTTCAATATTCTTTTCCCCTCTTCCCATTTACAGGGAAGTAGCAGATACTGTGACATTTTTTCTGGCTGTCTTCAGGGAGCAAAGGTTCTGTGATCTGCAGAGGTAGGTACCTACCACCCCTGGGAGGCAGTGGGACATAGGAAATTAACTCTTGCTCCCTCCAAGCATCTCCTTGAAGTACTTGGAAACTCAGATCCAAACATTTTCATCCCCATCGCTTGAGCTGTGAAACAGAAAGATACATAAAAATATCCCAGGAATAATCTTAGCCGTAGGTGTCAGAAAATGCCTTCCTTAAAAACGTAAACATTTCTGCTTTTCATTGCAGCACTTATCTGCAGCAACATATTAGGTCTCAGTGAATATTTGCTGAATGATTTAAAATCTAACTTATTTTTAAAGATTTGTCAATTCCCTAAGTGACTTCTCCTTTTCATTACACAGCACTGCTGTTGTAACAAGTTAGTCACGTTGGTTTTGATTTCCAAACTAGTTATTCTGTATTGTGCTGAAAGTTCATGATGACCTACGTTTTGCCTCTCATCAACCACATCGCTTCTTTAAAATGATAAAGATATTAGATAGAAAGAGGCCTCGCAAAGACTATTTCACCCAAGAAAACAAGAGCTCTTTAAAATGAGGTCTAATGATGATATGTACATTCAGTGGATGATCTTAGGTTATACAATCAAGATATCTTTTTCTGATTAACATGTATTAACTAATCAGAATATGAAGGTTTGGGCTTCTCCATAATGACACGATCATTAGCTATTTTTTACAACGTTGCAATAATATTTTCAGCTTATTTTAATGAGATTCAGCAGAATCAAGTTACCTGTCCATGGTTAGGCACCAAGTTAGCACATCTGAGGCAGATATAAAGCCTGTCCGTGATATTTTGCTTTATCGAATATTCTGGACTCGGTCCTGACAATTGTTTTTTCCTGGGTTAACATCCTTTCAGACAAATAAGCCATCTGAGTCACAACCTACTGTGGGAGCCCTTTGCCTCTGCTGCAACACGCAGTGCCCCTGGACTGATGGATCCTCCTGGGACTCAGGCGGGACTTGAGTTTATTATTCAGCATTTTTATTCCCGTAATGTAAAACCACCTTCTAACGGACAACTTCATTATTCAGAGAGCGAAATTTCAGATTATAGGTACAATTAAAGATTTGTGAATTTTAGCAGCCATTCTGCCACTTTAAAATTGAGGTTATACATCTTTCATAAAGAAACAATAACGGTTACCATTTCCTGAGTGCCAACTGTGTGCCAGGCATGGCGTGAAATGCCTCACACTAACTCATTGATGTATCCGTTTGTGACAGGAGGTTAAAAGTGACTTTTCCTACGTTCTTCATGATTTTGGCAAAGGCTTCAAAGCTTGAGAACAATAGGTGCCAGACAATCTGTGAAGAACCAGTTCTGCCACCACTGTCACCTACCACTCTGACCCAAGCTACACAGGACAAAGAAAAAAATTCACTAGGAAGAGCTGGGAAGAAAGCATTCCTTTAGAGAGAGCGCTGCGCTACGCTGGTTGCTCCTCCTCCGGGTCCACCTCCCAAAGCCCCGCCCACCCCACCTCCCCAAGCACCACCGCCTCCCCGCCCCTCCCCAAGCCAGGCCCACCACACCTCCCCAAGCCCCGCCCACACCCCCAAGCCCCACCTACAATCGAGACTACAAGGAAGGAACACAAGCCAACTGATTCTTCCTCGTTGCTGCGTCATTATACTTTTCTGCATAATTGTTCTTCCTTGTCCCTGCCTGAATTTGCAAGTTCATAGCTTTTCTTGTCCCTTTGAGATATTACACAGTCCAACATCAAACTGCCAATCACACCCTCAGTTTACAGCGTTACCCTTCCTGGGTTGGTCCTGCCTCAGGTTGGGAAGGCTGAGGTCCGCCCAAGTTAACGTCCTTACTATTCCTCTCTTCGCCTTTCTGCTCCTTCTCCTCTACTCACTGTGCTCCTTTTGGGATTCAAGGGAACACAGGGAGAAGGGCTGAGGGGCTGAGAGGGTTGGATCAACTGGGACAGTTACAAGCTGCCCTCTGCAGTGTGGCAGATGGCCAAATACTGACTCATTATCGCCTGGGCCTCTTTGTGGGGATCTTGGCGAACCCACTGGGCACCACCCATTATAATTCCCGGGCTTGGGCCCTCTGACTTCTACCCATTCTGACTCCCTAGAGGGCAGGATTGTTGCCATCTCCCCTCCCCCTCCCCAGGTATCTTCTTAGATGGAATCTTTCTTTCTTTCAGCACAGATCAAGGTTGCTTCCCTCCAGCAGGTGTCCCTCTGGCCCTGGGAACCATCTCGCCATGATGCCTTCAGGCAGTTCTGCTGGCTTCCGCTGTAGCCCCTTCTCTCCTCCTCGGCCTCAGGAAGGTCAGCCACAGTCTCTGGCTTTTAGACCTTCATAAAACAGCCATAAGTCAGACACCAGTCCGTGTGTTCTCTTTGTGCTTCGGGTTTTGCACTGTTTTCTGGATTCACGCTCTCATTTGGCCTGAAGCAGATGAGTTGTGGATGGAGACCCCTTGTCCTACCCCCACTGCGGGGAGTTGCACAGACCCAGCACCCCTCTCCCAGGACACCCTCACTACCAGCCTCTCTAGTGAACCTATAGTCTTCTCTTCTATATCTTTTTTCTGAGACCTTAATTTTTTTAGAGCAATTTTAGGTTCACAGCAAAATTGAGAGGAAGGTACAGAGATTTCCCATTTACCCCTGCCTCCACACATGCATGTTATCCCCTTATTACCAACGTCCCTCACTAGACAGATACATTTGTTATAATTGATTAACCTGCATTAACACATCATTATCACCCAAGTCCATAGTCTACATTAGGTGTTGTACGTCCTGTGGCTTTGTGTAAATGTATAATGACATATATCCACCATTATAGTATCCTATAGAATAGTTTCATTGCCCTAAAAATCCCCTGTGCTCCACCTATTCACCCCTCCCTCCCCCAACCTCTGGCAACCACTGACCTTTTTACCGTCTCCATAGTTTTGTCTTTTCCAGAATGTCATATGGTTGGAATCATACAGATTGGCTTCTTTCACTTAGTAATATGCATTTGTGGTTCCTCCATGTCTTTTCATGGCTTGATAGCTCATTTCTTTTTATCGCTGAGTAATATTCCATTGTCTGGATGTACCACAGTTTGTTTATCCATTTACCTACAGAAGGACACCTTGGTAGCTTCCAAGTTTTGGCAATTATGAGTAAAGTGGCTATAAACACCTGTGTGCAGGTTTTTGTGTGGACATAAGTTTTGAACTCCTTTGGATAAATACCAAGGAGTGAGATTGCTGGAACGTACGGAAAAAGCATGTTTAATTTTCTAGGAAACTGCTAACCTGTCTTCCAAAGTGGCTGATCCATTTTGCGTTCCCACCAGCAATTAGTGAGAATTCCTGCTGCTCCACATCCTCATCAGTATTTGATGTCATTAGTGTTCTGGATTTTGGCCATTCTAATCGTTGTGGTGGTACCTCATTATTGTTGTTTTAGCTCTTCTGTATCTTGAAGGAGGAATGGGGTAATAGTAGCAAACGGATTTGGGCATAACTCTCTACAAGTCTTCTGGAAATAGCCGACAGCCAGATTGAGAATGTGGAGGTATGGACATCTGTTGTTCTCAGTTTGGGGCTCTTGGTCAATTCATCTGCGGATCAGGAGTTATTACCTCCTTTTTACAAATTATGAAACTAAGACTCAGAAAAGTTAACTAAGTTGCCAACGTTTGTATGACCAAGCAATAGTGAAATGGAATTCTGCTGAATGCCTTCTCATTATTTCCCAGACTCCAGTGAGTATTTACAAAGTGTTGGGGGAAAATTGTGACTTGAGTTTGTCATGAGGCATTTTTATGGGAAAAAAATCACGTTCTAAAAAGACAACCTAACAAGCCCGTCAGACTTGATCCACTGTGTAGTCCAGAGTTTAGTTAAAGTTTTATTTCTTATAAGAACCAAAAGCCATATGGACACTAGGTGAATCTTTTTTTTGTTCTCAGAATTTGGAACAAAAGGTAGGGATAGCCACAATCCCCAAAGTCCGTTTTCCCATCTGAACTGGTAAATAGGGACATTTAAGAAAGTGTAAAAGAAGTATAATATTGACATCTCCCTAAAAAAGAAATACAAGGATATTGTGAAGCTAGCTCAGGACTTCTTTTTCCCTTTTACCTCGTGCATTGCTCTTGTATAACGTTGGCATTTGGAGTTTGTTTTTTTCCAGCTAACACTTATGTTAGTTTCCCAGGGCTGCTGTAACAAAGTAACACAAACTGAGTGGCTTAAAACAACAGAAATTGATTCTCTCACGGTTCTGGCAGCTGGAAGTCTGAAATCTGGGTGGGCAGGGCTCTGCTTTCTCTGAAGCCTTGGGGAGGGTTCTTCCTCACCTCTTCCAGCTTCTGGTAGCCCCAGGCATTCCTTGGCTTGTGGCATCATCATTCCAACCTCTGCCTCCATCTTCAACATGTTCTCCCTGTGTGTCTATGTCCAAATTTCCTTCTTGTAGGACACAAGTCCTATTGGATTAATAAGCCATACTACTCCAGTATGACTTCATCTTAACTAAGCTAGTTACATCTGCAAGAACCCTATTTCTAAATAAGGTCACATTCTGAGGAACTAGGGGTTAGAACTTCAACGTATCTTTTGGGGAGACAATTCAACCTATAATAATACTCAATTATGCTTCCAATCCACAGGAAAGCAGAATCAGAAAGCAAAAGTAGGGCACTTTGTAATGAAAGCTAAGGTGGTCTCTGAAGCCTGCCCCTTTGCCCACTGGGAGATGCAGACTGGCATCCGGCCCCTGGGGTATGAGGGATTGCATCCACCCACGGCTAGCCCTGAATTATTTTAGTAATGGCTCCTAGAACCTTTACCTTTCAAATGTTGACTGTTTGAGTTGAGCTGAAAGAAAAGAATTTCAGGAAACAGCAGAGATAGAGAAAGGGACAGGGCTGTGAGGAAGTTGCTTAGCATGTCAAAATGCCACGGAGATACATCAGAAACATGGTGCCAGCCACCTTGGCACTCTACACACTGCTTCGTGCGGCACTGGCAAAATGGACATTGGCTACAACTGTAAGTGCAAGTCGTATAAAGCCCCTCCTGGTGATCCCCCTATCTCTGCTGAGTATTATTGGAATGCGCGCTAGTGGGTTGTACAGAGCAGTCGGAGTTGTGCACCCACCCTGAGGTCAGCAGCTGAGAGGGGCCTGAGTTTGACGGTCACCGTCAGCAGGAATTCCAGCACTAACAGTTTGTAGCATAGTGTATGTTCCCAAGAATCACGGATTAAGTTTATTATCCAAAATTAAAACTATTTAATATAAACATAGTTTTGTATATAGTAAATTCGTATATACTATTATGTTCCATATAGTCAAATTTATATAATATCTAATATAAAAGAATTACAAATATAAAAATTCTTAAGTTTTTAAAAAACTGATTATAAGACAATGTCAAACAATGAAAATGCTATTACCTTCAGTGCGTGTAGTGAATCTATTGTTATGCATAAAAATTCAAGGATAGGGTCTTATCAGTTGATACCAAATAGGTCACTGTTTTGCCAGTGTAGCTTTGGCGGAGTTTCTCCAGCCTCACTCTCCTGGTGCTCCCACAGCATCCTCCTCACCCTACTGCAAGAGCTCTGGGAACTTTGTATCTTCCCCCAGCTGCATCGCACTGTACCTGGTGTAGCATGCATGCTTTACGTACATATACATATATACATGTATTTATCTCAGCAAAGTAAGTGATGGGGTTTATGCCTTTTAAGGGAAATCTGTCATGGTTAAAGATAAAATTTGATTTTGCAAGCCTTGATAAGCTTTGACATCTTGAGTATTACCATGATTACTAATTGTAAGAAGTTAAACAGCAATGTAACAAGAAACATTTTGATGACTTGGAAAACCTGTGTCGTTTTCTATAAAAGATTTGAGAGGTACAGCTAGAAGGAGGACTGCCAGCTTGGACATCAAATTCAGGCTTGATCAAGACAAACGCTGAGTAGTGATTAAAATGTGTCAAGAACCTTTCTGTATTTAATGAAAGATTCTAAGTCAACAAGTACTATGGAGATGAAAATAAGGTCATTCATACTGCTTGGCATTCAACCATGTCATTGCGAGAGCAGGAAAGCAGAAGTACTTAATCTTTGTTTTTCACATTTTTTTAAAAATGAATTTGTTTGTGTGTGTGAGAAGAAGATTTGCCCTGAGCTAACATCCATGCCAATCTTCCTCTATTTTGTATGTGGGATGCCTCCAGCATGGCTGAGGAGTGGAGTAGATCCACCCTTGAGATCGGAACCTGTGAATCCAGGTAGATGAAGCAGAGTGTGAGGAACTTTAACCACTCAGCCCAGGGTGGCGCCATGGTTTTCATATTTTAATAGGGGTACCAGGGTCTATGGGAAATAATTTGGGTCTTGTATAATATTAACAATTGCTGTGTGTTAGTTTTAAAAATTTTTGATGTGTGGGAAATTAACTTTTCCGTTCAGTTTTCTCATGCATAAAATGAGGACAATAACATCTGTATCATAGTGCAATTGTCAGAATTGAGATAGTACAACACACAGCACCATCTTTACACGTTCATCCTTGGATCCTGCATCCCCTTTGGGATGCTGCCCCAGGACTCAGCTTCCTACTGAATACGTCTCAGACGAGTAGGCTTCACAGCTGCCTTCTCGCCCACTCTTTACTCCACATCCCACTCCAACCGGTTCTCTGACCTTAGCATTCCACAGAAATGCTCCCGTCAAGTGCACTGCTGACTCTATCTGTTAAATCTTTTTCTGTCCTCACAGCAGCATTTGTCACAGCTGAACACTCTGTCGTTTTTCTCCAGGCTTCCAGGACTCACAGTTGTTGGGAAGTCCTTCAACCACGTGGTTCTTTTTTCTCGTGTCTTTAGTTCACTTCTCTGGGTTGGATTTCTAAATGTGGGGGTGCTGCAAGACTGTCCTGGCACCCCTGTGGAGACGTGGAAGCCCTGGTGTGGGCGAGAGACCATATAGCAGCCACAGCAGAGGAGAGAGGGAGGACCACGAAGTGTAAGTGAATCCTGACGTGCCTGCCCAGATGCGCTGCCTTACGTTTGCTCACCTCTCTGAATGTCGGTTTCTAGAGCTGTGAAAATGATGCCATTTCATAGGTGATCTGAAGACGATTATCGGAGATGGTGTATGCAAACACTCGGCATGTACTTGGTTCATGTAAATGCCCAACACATAGTAGCTAGTATTAGGATGGTTACTGTTATTATTGGGATCAAGTGACATGTGAAAAATGCCTGAAATAGAGCAGGTACTCCGTAGACATTCATTTCTTTTCTTTTTTTTTTTGTCAGCAAGGTTGAGGGAGAAGTAGCATCTGTGAGGTGGAACATTTTGGTTTTTGATACCTTGATTTGCCAATGGCTAACCAGGAGAGTTCCCAGGAGGGAGGTGAGGTAGGGAAGTCCGAGGTCTTGTCCGTACACAGTGAGGTGGTCTTGGTGGAAGAGTAAGTTATGAATAAAAGGATGGCTGATGTCAGGGGAGTATGAATGAGGTGGCTGGATATGGGCTCTCTACTATCTTATTCGGTGATGCCAGCAAATCTAAAGCTTGTCAAATGCTGGAAAATGCTTACGGCCTAGGATGGCAGACCTGCGATATGCTTCAACTGATCTTTTGGCTCCGCCTAATGGCATGACGTGGTACTTCATTCTCTTAAGAGCCCGGAAATCATGGTTGTCTTTAGACCCGATTGTTATCATTAAAAGGGATGGTGGGGTTTTTTGTGTGTTTCTGTTTTTTTTATTAATCTAAACATGCCTTGTATCAACAAGCATTTAGTTAGGATGACTCTAGAACGTGTCCCATGTGAATGCTACAGGAAAGCAGAGGCCACAAGTTGTTGTAACTTGCTCACGGTTGCCTGGTGAGTTTTATTACTTGCATTGTTACAAATTAATCACCTATCACATCCTGCCCAGAATGCCGAAGGCCTCATGTCAGCCCACCCCACAAGGCAATAAAGCGTTTATGTGGCGTGAGTGGAAGGCTTGTGGCTCTACCTGCCTGGACTGAGCCCTGAGGGCATGCTCAGACCTGCGGGTGCCTTTTCTAGTGCTCTCTGCTCTTGTCTTCATGGTGAAGTTCACATTGCCTCCTCTGGCCTTCCGCTTTGCACAACAGCACGATGTCCTTTTTGCAAAAACTTCTTTTCTCTGTGCTGTCCTTCCATTTGTCAGCAGGTGTCAGCAAATCTCAGGGAGTAAAATACACTGTACCAAGATGGGGTCTTTTACACAAAATTGAGAGTGGGGGAGAGGGATGAAGAAAATGGACAGTGATTTACAAACAATCTACATCAGAACTTGATAGGGCTTCCTTAGAAGAGGTAGAATGTCATCTTTGAGAAATCCCTTGAGATTGGGGTCTAAATATCAGGATGAGTCTTTTAGGGGCTCTGTCACTTTTGGTAATTAAGTGACTTAAACCCTCTGAGCCACCCCTTACTCATCTGTAAAAATGAGAACAAAAACCTACCTGCCTCTCAGGATGAAGTACCTTAGAATGTGTTGGCTTTCTTTTTAAAGTTAACTATAATGCACTCTAGAAGTAGAGTATTAACAACAACAACAACAAGAAGTTGGGTAAGGGACATCGTTGAATGCCTCCCTTCATTGTTTCTTCTTCAGCTGACACCAGCCCAGTTTATGTTAAAAACTTGACTTATAGCCTCTGGACAGATAGAATTGGAGTAAGAGAAGGTGCTTAGAGGGAACGCTTCTTGGTTTGCAGGAAGGTTCCTGGGCCCTCCGTGAACAGGGTCTTTTGAAGCCTCCTGTGACGTTCACTTTGCTGTGGTTACACGAGATGCAGCTCATCTCTCAGACACTCTTTTGTCCCAGGCGATGGAAGGCCATAATGAATGGCCACAGAAATGTATTCTCTCACAGCCTGGAAGCCAGGAGTCTGAAACCTGGTGGAGGCTCCAGGGAACAATCCCTTCTTTGCCTCCTGCCGTACTAGTGGCTGCTGGTATTCTCTGGCTTGAGGCAACATCACTCCCATCCCTGCCTCATGGTCACATGACCTCCTCCTTCTCTGTGCGTGCAATCTCCCTCTGCCTCCCTCTTATATGGACACGTGTTTGTATTTAGGGCCCACCCAGGTAATCCAGGGTAATCTCTCCATCTCAAGATCTTTAACTTAATCACATTGGGGAGGACTTGCCATAGAAGGTAACATTTACTGGTTCCGGAGACCAGGACCTGGCATCTTTGGTGAGCCATTTTTCAGTCTTCTGTGGAGGAGATTAGATAGTCTCCTATTTGCTGCCAGGCATGGAACCCAGGAGGCAGGAAGTGAGTTTACTGGAGCAGAGATTCAGCAGAAATCTCTCCTCCTCTCCAAGATAGAATGCGTTCAGGGAGTTGCAAGAACCTTTATGGCTTGGCAATTGTGGGAATGGCAGGAGTGTTAGGGGTGTGGAATATTTCTGGAATGAAATAGAAATCCTAACATAGAGGCCCTCAAAGTCTGCAATTTGGGAAGACACGTGGAGTGGAAGAGGGTTTGACGAACACTTCCTCCAACTGTGCCCTTAGAGTTACAGACAACGTGTAAAGAAATAGCCATGCTTCTGCTCTAAATTTTACAGAACTAATTAGAACAACAGGAGATTTATTATCAGAAACCACAGAGGCTGTAAGAAAGTGACACACTATTTTTCAGATGCTGCAAGAAAAGACCTATCAACCTAGAATCCTATACCCAGTGAAATTATCTTTCAGGAGTGAAGAGGAAATCAAGACATTTGTAGATGAAGAAAAACTAATAGAATTTGTTGCCAGCAGAACTACCCTAAAAGAATGGCTAAAGGAAGTTCTCTGAACATGAAGGAAATGATAAAATGATAAAACTTGGAAAATCAGGAAGGAATAAAGAACTGGAAAGCAAAAATATGCATAAATATAATTGTCTTTTCTTGAGTTTTCCAAATTATGTTTTATAAATAGTTGAAGCAAAAAATATAACACTGTCTGATGTAGTTTTAAGTGTATTTAGCAGAAATATTTAAGACAATTGTATTGTAATTGGGATAAGGTAAAGGAATATAAAAGGAGGTAAGGTTTCTATACTTCATTTGAATGGTAAAATGATAACATCAATAGATAGTGATAAGTTATGTATATGTAATGTAATACCTGGGACAACCACTGAAAAAGCTATGGAAAGAGACATCCCCCAAAACACCATAGATGAATCTAAATGGAATACTAAAAAATGTTTAAACAACCCACAAGAATTCAGGAAAAAACAAAACAGAGAAACAAAAAACAGAGAAAACAAACAGAAAACATAAAATGGGAAAATTAAATGCTAAACATATCAATAATTACATTATATGTAAATGACCTAAATGTGCCACGTACAAGACAAAATTTGGCAAAGTGAATTAAAACACATGACCGTCTATATGCTGTCTACAAGAAACTTACTTCATGTATAACGATATAGACGGGTTGAAAGAAAAGGATACAGAAAGATATATCATGCAAACATTAATCAAAAAAAATCAGGAGTAACTATATTAATATCAGATCATACAGACTTCAGAACAAAGAAAACTGAGAAAGACAGATTATATATTGATAAAAGGATCACCCCACCAAGAAACTTAGCAATCCTAAATGCGTATGTACTGAATATCAGAGGTGAAAAAAATGAGTGAAACCAAAATTTATAAAACTGAAAGGAAAAATAGAAAACCCCACAATTATAGTTAAAGACTTCAACACGTCTCTTTCAACAATTAATAGAACAACTAAGCTAGAGTAGCAGCAAGGATCTAGAAGAACTCAGCAACACCACAAAACAATAGGCTCTAATTGACATTTATAGAACATTCCAGCCAACAGCAGCAGAATACACTTTCTTTTCAGGTGCCCGTGAAACATATACCAACATAGACCATATACTGGGTCATAAAACAAATCTCAACAAATTTAAAACAATTGAGATAATGTAGAGTATGTTCTCTAACCACAGTGGAATGAAACTAAAAATCGATAACAGAAAGATTATAGAAAAATCTTCAAATATTTGAAAACTAAACAAAACACTTAAAATTCTCTATGGATCAAACAGGAATTCTCAAATGAAATATAAAATATATAGACTGGATGGAAATGAAAACACAATATATGAAAGTTTGTTGCATAAAACTAAAACAGGGCTAAGAGGGAAATATATGGCACTAAACACATACATTAGAAAAAGGAAGTGTCTCAACTCAGTCTAAGCTCTTACCTCAAGAACCTAGAAAAGAAAAGCAGAAAATAAACCCAAAGAAAGCAGAAGGAAGTAAATAAAAATGATGAAAGCAGAAACTGGTTAAACTGAAAACAGAAAATAATAGAGAAAATTTTTTAAAACTTGTTTTTTTAAAAGATCAATAGAAGTGAAAGAAAAAAGGATGACAAATTACTAATACTAGGAGATAACACTACAGACTTTGCAAACATCAGAAAGATAATAAGGGAAGGTTATGAACAACTACATGTACATAAATTTGAAAATTTAGAAGAAATGGACCAATTCCTCAAAAACGTAAACGACCACAACTCACCAATATTAAATAGAAACCTTGTATAGCCCCATGACTATTAAGGGATCTGAACTGACAACTTAAAAAACTACCAATAAAGAAATGTCCAGGCCCAGATGATTTTATGGGAGAATTCCTCCAAGCATTTAAAGAAAAAAATAACACCAATTCTGCACAGTGTCTTCCAGAATATAGAAGAGGAAAGGATATTTCCCAATCCGTTGAACGAAAGTCATATTACTCTGATACCAAAATCAAAGAAAATATAAAAAGAGAAAATGATGGACCAATATCTCTCATGAATATCGATGCAAAAAATTTCTTAGTGGGGGCTGGTCCCGGTGGCTGAGTGGTTAAGTTTGTGCACTCTGCTTAGGTGGCCCAGGGTTTCACCAGGTGGGATCCTGGGCATGGACATGGCACCACTCATCAAGCCATGCTGAGGTGGCGTCCCACATAGCACAACCTGAAGGACCTACAACTAGAATATACAACTACATACTGGGGGCTTTAGGGAGAAGAAGAAAGAAAAAAGGAGAAGAAGATTGGCAACAGATGTTAGCTCAGGTGCCAATCTTTAAAAAAAAAAAATTCTTAACAAAATGTTAGCAAACTGAATTCAGCGAAACTTAAAAAAATACACTATGTCCAAGTGGGATTTATTCCAAGGATGCAAGACTGGTTCAATGTTAAAAAATCAATCCTTAAAATTCATCATATTAAAAGGCTAAAAAAATCACATGATTATAGCATTTGACAAAATTCAACAATTGCTCATGATAAAAACTCTCAGGAAAATAAGAATAGAGGGGAACTTCTTCAACACGATAAAGAGAATCTACAAAAACCTATCATAATACCTAAAAGTGAAAGGCAGAATGCTTTTCCCCCAAGTTTAGGAACGAGGCAAGAATGTTGATTTTCATGACTCTTGTTCAACATAGTGCTAGAAAGTCTAGCATAGAAAAATCCTCCAAATCTACAGAATACTCCTAGAACTAAGGAGGGAATTTGGCAATGTCACAAGATATAAGATCACAATACAAAAATTAATTGTATTTCTATATACTAGCAATGAACAAGTGGACATAAATTAAAAACACAATACTATTTATCATTTGCTCAAAAAAAGAGAGAAATAGGTAAAAATCTAACAAAACATGTGCAAGACTTGTATGCTAAAAATGACAAATGCTAATGAAAAGAGCAAAGATCTAAATAAATAGAGAGACACACTGTGTTCATAGATTGGAAGACTGAATATGGTAAATATCTCCAAATTGATTTATAGGTTTAACACAATTCCTAACAAAGTCCTGGCAAGATTTTTTGGTAGACGACAAAATTATTCTAAAATTTACACACAAAGCCAAAGGAACTAAAATATCTAAAACAACTTTGAAAAAGAAGAAAAAGTGAAAAGAATCAGTCTACCCAATTTTAAGACGTACTAAGATGCCTGAAACTGTGCATAGTACTGAACCCTAATATATACTCTGTTTTTTTCCTATACATACCTATTTGAGGTGTGATAGGTCAACTAGCTCAAATTTCTTTTTCCTTCTTCACAATTTTGTGGATATCAAATATCAAAAATAATCAAAATTGTAGTAATGGCTGAGGGATAGACGCATAGATCAATGCAACAGGATAATAACTCAGAAACAGACTCATACAAATATGCCCAACTGATTTTTGACAAAAGTGCAAAATCAATAGAGATGGTGCTAGAGCAATTGGACATCCATAGGATAAAAAAAAATTAACCTCAACATAAGTCTCACACTTTATTTAAAAAATTAACTTAAAATGGATCTTATGAAAATGTAAAATTATGACGGTTTTAGAAAAAATATGAGAAAACCTTTAGGACTGAGCTCTAAGTAAAGAGTTCTTAGACATGACACAAAAAGCATGATCCGTAAAAGGAAAAACTGATAAACTGGACTTCATCGAAATGTTAAGAGGATGAAAAGACAAGCTACAGTCTAGGAGAAAATATTTGCAAATCATATATCTGACAAAGGAATAGGATCTACAATATATAAAGAACTCTCAAGACTCAACAGTAAAAAAGCAAACAATCAAACAACTTGATTAAAAAATCAGCCAAAGACTTTAACAGACACCTCATCAAAGTAGATATACACTTGGCAAATAAGCATGTGAAAAGATGCTCCACATCATGCAACATCAGGGAAATGCAAATGAAAACAACAGTGAGATATCATTACACACTTATTCAGGATGGCCAAAATCTGGAACACTGACAACACCAAATACTGATGAGGATGTGGAGAAAGTGGATCACTCATGCATTGCTGGAGGGAATGTAAAATGATACATTTTACATTCTGCAGTGGATAACAGTTTGGGAGTTTCTTAAAAGACTTAACATGCAACTACTGTAAGACTGAGCAATTGTACTCCTGGACATTTATCCCAGGTAAATGAAGTCTTATGTTCACAAAACATTGTAGATAAGTGTTTATAGTAAGCTTTATTTGTAATAGCAAAAAACTGGAACCATCCAGATGTCTTTCAATACATGAATGATTAAACAAATGGTGGTACAGTGGTGCCCCCTTATCTGTGGGGGATATGTTCCAAGACTCCCGGTGGATGCCTGAAACTGTGCATAGTACTGAACCCTAATATATACTCTGTTTTTTTCCTATACATACCTATTTGAGGTGTGATAGGTCAACTAGCTCAAATTTCTTTTTCCTTCTTCACAATTTTGTGGATAGAATATTCATTCTTACCATAGATCTTAGCAACCTCAGCCTACAATTTTTTCTTTTCTTATTAAGAACTTTCACCTTTTTACTTAAAGGAAGCACTTCATGGCTTCTCTTTGGTGTATCCAAATTACCAGCATCACCTCTCTTGTGCTTTGGGACCATTATTAAGTAAAATAAGAGTTACTTGAACACAAGCACTGCAATACCATGACTGTTGATCTGATAACCCAGATGGCTACTAAGTGGCTAACAGGAGGGTAGCATATACAGTGTGGATCCATTGGATGAAGGCATGATTCATGTCCTGGCAGGATGGAGCAGGATGATGAGCGATTTCATCATGCTACTCAGAGAAGCATACAATTTAAAATTTATAAATTGTTTATTTCTGGAATTTTCCATTTAATACTTTTGAACCATGGTTGACTATGGGTAACTGAAACCAGAGAAAGTGAAACCTCAGATAAGAAGGGACTATTGTGCGTTTATGCCATGGGGTACTACTCACCAGTAAAAAAGGAGCAAAATATTGATACACATAGTGACATGCGTGAATCTCAGAGAACTACGCTGAGTGAAAAAAACCAATCCTCCAAAGCTACATATTTCATGATACACATATCATATAACATTCTTGAAGTTGGGGGGTAAGGTGGGAAGCAGGTATGGCTATAAAAAGGCAACAAGAAGTGTCCTTATGGTGATGGAAATGTTCCATATCTTGATTGTATAAATGATAATATTTTGGTTGTGCTGCTGTATTATAGATTTGCAAGATATTATCACTGGGGGAAATTGAGTAAAAGGTGTACAAGATCTCTCTGTATTATTTCTTACACTTGCATGTGAATCTATAATTATCTCAAAATCAAAAGTTTAATTAAAAAATGCTACACTAACATTGGAATCACACATTTTTTTAACATTTTTCATCTTTTGTTATCCATCTTGACCTTTATTTTCCACAGGGTTTTATATGACTGTCTATTAATGGTTTCAAAGAAAAAATTTAGGGAGAAAAAATAGATTTCTTAATAAATTAGTGAAAAAAATAGAAGACTTGAAAAGTAAATTGAGGAATACAGATAAAGTGGTCTTAACTATTGGGACCAGCACGCAATCATACTCATTTACAAATTTTCCCTTTAAGATACAGTGTCTTAATTCAGGTCTTCTGAGAAGCAGATGCCAAGGTGGAATTATACATGTAAGAGATTTATTGGAGGAAAGATGTGTGGAGGAGAGATTTATTGGGGAGGAAGCAGGAGTAAGCAGAGAAGATCTTCAGACCTTAGGCAGGTATGACACCTATGAAAGGAGAGAGGGAAGGAAGGAGGGTTGGGTGGAAGGACTCAGTCTGTACTGCCTCTCTGAGAAAGTCTTGGTCAGGCTGTTGGGGAGTCCCAGAGTGAAGACTGACCGTGAGAAGTTTCCCACATTGGGCAGGAATGGCCCGGCTCTCGTACCCCTGCCTTGATCAGTTATTCTCTGGGATCAAACTGGAGGTCAATTCATTAATGTCTAAGCAGATTTTGCAGGTTGAAGCAGATTTGGGGAGTAGAAGAAAGAGCAGTGTATTAGATGCCAGGTAACCGGTCAATAGTGCCAATTCTGACAGGCTCATCCTTGAGCCAGTCAGTTGAGCTTTCTGAGCCTTAGTTTTTTCTTGCATAAAGTGCTTTGCCAACAATACGGGCTTTCCTACTTAGAACTTTTAAAGTATGGTCAGAAGCCTAGGGTTCTAATCCCAGTTCTTCAAGTTACCAACTGGGTAATCCTGGGCACATTTTCCTCCTCTTTATGGTGGAAATTGACAGTAGAAATGACAAATTGCCCAAACTTCAGAATTTCAGCTCCTGCTGCTTCTCCCTAGGGTTTTTTGTGAGGCTTGTGAGATAAGAGCCTAAAACGCAGTAAGATTTATTAAGGAAAGAAATACAAAATAATGGATGTGAAAATTATGTGAAAGAATGAGTAGAGCATCAATATCGTCATTAGTTGGAGGATCCTACACAATCCTAGAGGCCACAGCTACAGTAGCATGCAGATGGCATGGCTCACTCCCAGTGACATCAGCAGGAGCTCAAACCTCTCTGAGGCCCTCCCATCCACCGGCCACATCTCAGGTGGCTTAACACTTTCTTGATGTCCTTGGTTCCCTAGCTTTGACTTCCAGTGGCGTCATCCTGTTCTGCTGCCTCCCAGCCCCCACTCACTGAAGGCTATGCCTGTATTTTAATTTCTTATAGCACCCCTGGAGAAGTTTACTTGCCACATCTAACTGAAGCTAAAATGCCTTCTATTTCAAGTCAGATTATTATTTTATGTGCCCCAAAGACAGGAAAAAACTGCCAAGGAGACTATGGTAAGTGTCTTAATGACAGCTCTGTCTGATGAGTGAATTGGTCACACCAGCCTCTCCTTGCACTGAAATTTCTTTCATTGATTCTGAAGAACTTGACAATTTGCCCTGCCTCAGCTGCACTGCTTGGCTTCTAATGAGCCCTTGCATGCATCTCCATCATTCAATGTAAGTCAGCCATACTTTGTGTTGTCTAAAGGAGTGCCCTCAAACTCTAATATATATACAATCACCTGGGGATTTTGTTAAAATGCAGCTCCTGATTCACTAGGTATGCAGGAGAGCCTGAGAGCCTACATTTCTAACAATCTCCCAGGTGCTGCTGTTGATCCGTGGACCACATTTTGAGTGGCAGATGCATAGCACTTGGTTTGTTTTGCAAGGGGTAACAGAATTGCAATCATTTCTCCTCTAATGAATATTCACTTCACAAATAACAAATTTATGCCCCACTGCTCTGTTTCCTCGCCTTTCTGAATACACTGTAAGTTTTCCTTTCAATACAGAATCACGGTATAATCTTTCTGAAGACATTTTACACGGTAATTAAACTCGGCACATGTGGTACCAACAGTGCATGTAATCCCGTTGAAGTGATGACAACAGCAGCAGCTGCGAGCAAGTTTGCACACGCAGGCAATGACAACTAGGTCACGTTGATGCCTGGGGGACAGCGATGGTAGGATGCTTTGGATCATAAGATATATTCCAATTTCAGAGAGTTCGGATGTGTTAAAATGTGAAAAAAAAATGTGCATCTTAGAATCGATGCGAAGTAGAAAGTAATTTATTCTTTCTGTTTCTTACATTTTCCTCTTTCTTACTCCTTCTTTGCTCTTAACTTGAAGGAATTTCCATCACGGGTTGATTTAACATTTTGTCTGCTGCAAATTGACTGCTTTTCGGGGGTGAGTTCTCTATCCCATCCAAGCCCATCCAAGGCCCTGCCTGAGCTCTCAGGGCAGCTCTCCCCCCATGGCCTTGTTTGAGGTTCTCTGTACGGGGGCTGACTGTCAGCCTTCAGCCTGGCCACTCATCCTTTTCTCCAGAAGCCTCTGGGGGCTCCAGGAGTTATCATCTCTCCTGGATACCTCCTTGGCCACACCTTCTGTGAGCTTGCAAAACCAGCGGGCTGCTGGCATGCTAGTGAATCCCTGAGCCTACCACAAGGTAGGTGCTTAGAAAATGTCTGCTGAATGCCTTAGAGTGATAAGCCATGATTGATCAGTGGTGCCTGAAATTCTTGAGTTACAGAGGATGGCTTTTATCTCAGGAGACCGTGGACGGCGTTAATGCCTCACGTGAGCTGGAGGCGAGGTCGAGGTCACAATTTCTACTTGAGAGCAATTACTCTAGGAATTTTTCTCACCAATTCCCATGTTAACCCCTGACCTAGAGTAGAACATCATCATAAAGAGGGGACAGGATAAATAAACACATAATGAATTTAGATCTTTAGATCCACATTTCCCAAAATATTTTCCAGGCAAAAACATTTGAGTTTCCAAGGATTAACAGGTGTGCCAAAGAAACGATTCTGTCTACCATATGAAGTAAACACACACTCCCATTTACCTCCCACTGGACTCAAAACCTGGACAGAATACATATAAAATAATTTGGGGAAATTCTGGGATAAACCAAGTTAAATAATTTTCTTTACTTCACAAATCTGGATCATCTCTCCTTTTTTTTTAATATTAGGCAAACTAGAATTTAATATGTATTTGACGGGAAAGAAGGATACTTCATACTGATAAATGATCTACCAGGTCAGAATAATAGTCATGATTTCTATGCATCTCAAACCTGGATCATCTTTATTAAATGTTATGAATTGCTCACAGGGGCCCATTTGCTTTTAGCGTTTTGAAAACAATTTGATTACAGATTTTTTTCCTCAACGGACATCCCAAGAGACATGCCGCCTTGTTTCCATGTGTCCTATGTCCCCACATGTGCATTAGGTGGATGTGACACCTCACATAGCTCACCTGGAAATCCATTTCTTTTTACAGTTGTCACATATGGGGAAAACAACTTGTCAGTTCATGGTGGCTTTAACTTGGCCCATCCGATGGGTGGCTATAAACACTTATTTCTTCTAGTTTCCTAATTATACCAGACTTGCTATTATTCCCTGTTGAGTGACTCATGTGGCAATAATTAATGCAATAGAATAACAGGATTAACTTTTCTTCCCTAAAACTCAGTGAGCTGCAAGAACCAAGCGAGGCAAAGGAGACAGAAGCAAGAGAGCAGCTTATAATAGCACAGAGATGAGTTGCTAGATTCCGCACTGCTGGAAAATTGATGCCGAACAGATTTGAAATTTTGCGATATTTCTCTCATACTATATCGGATAGTCAGAGGAAGGAAAACCAACGAAGAGCTTTGTTAGAAGACATATTGAGAAATAATCAACACTTTCAGGGTAACATTTGCTCAGACATAGAGTTCCTAGACCTTTTTTTTGTTGTTTTAAACACTGTTCCAGGTAGGATAAAGTATTTTAGACTTTTGCAGGGCAGCAAAGTATCGCAGACTTAGAGACGTAAAGCACCGCTATTGATTATGTCATAGTTTCTGTAAATCAGAAGGCCGGGCTAGGCTCAACTGGGTCCTTTGCTCAGGGTCTCCAGAGACTACAATCGAAGTGTCAGCTGGAGTTGGGGGTCTCATCTGAGGCTTGGGGTCTTCTTCCAAGCTCATGTGGCTGTGGGAAAAAGTCATTTCCTTGTAGCTGTGGAATTCATGGAGGCTGCATCTTCAAGGCCAGCCAGAGAGCCTATCTGGCTTCGAATTGCTTTGACTTTTTTGATGATCCTAGACGTGATTGTCTTTCTTTTGGTTAATTCAAAATCAACTGATTAGGGCCCTTAATTACATCTGCAAGATCCCTTCTGCCATATAAAGTAGCATAATCATGAGAGTGATATTGCGTCCTATTTACAAATCCAGCTCACACTCAAAGGGGTTTATAAAAGGCATCTACAGCTGGGGGCAGGAATCTTGGGACCTATCTTAGAATTCTGCCAACCATGTGAAGTAAATACACATCTCCCTTTATTTCCCACTGAACTTAACTACAAAACCTGGATGGAATACAAGGACAGCTATTTGAGAATTCTGAAAAATAAATATCAGCAGGCAGATTGGGGAAGAATCCCAGAATTCTAAGCACCATCAACCAGCAGATATAAACAAGACCCAGTCTCATAGCATAATCCTCAAAATGTCTGGGATTCAAAATAAAATTACGAGGCATATAAAGAACTACAAAATGTCCATTCATATGGGAAAAGACAATCAACAGACACCAATAATAAGAGGACACAGATATCGGAATTTTCTGACAAGGACTTTAAAGCAACTATCATAAAAATTGCTTAAATGAGCAAACTCAAACACTCTTGTAACTTTGCATTTAATTTGGTCTTCCTTTTTCTAGTCTCTTAAGGTGGAAGTTGAGGTAATTGACTTAAGAACTTTCTTTTTCCTAGTATGTAGCATTTAGTATGACAAATTTCCCCTAAGTGCTGTGTTGAGAGCGTCTCACAAATTTTGATAGGTTCATTTTCATTCAGTTGGAAATATTTTCTAATTTCTTTTTTACTTTCTTCTTTAATTTATTTAGTGTTTACAATTGTATGATTGAGTTTCCATCATCCAGACATCTGTGATTTTTTATTTAATTCCACTGTGATCGGAGAACATCCTTTGTATAACTTAAACATTTAAAAATTTATTGTAATTTGTTTTGTAGCCCAGAAAGTGGTCTATCTTGGTAAATGTTCTGTGGGCACTTAAAAATAATGTGTATTTTCCTACTGTTAGGTGGGGTATTTTATAAAAGTCAATTATGTCAAGTTGATTAATAATGACTTTCAAATCTTCTATATGCTTGCTGATTTTCTTTCTACTTGTGCTATCGATGATTGAGAGGTAATTATTGAAATTGCTGACTGTAATTTTGATTTGTTTATTTCTCTTTGTAGCTCTGTCAGTTTTTGCTTCACGTAGTTTGAAGCTGTGTAATTATGCACCTCTCCATTATTAATGTTGCCACTCCAGTTTTCTTGTGATTAGTGTTAGCATAGGGTATCATTTCCTATCCTGTCACTTTTGAACTATCTGTGCCTTTATATTTAAAGCACATTTCTTATTGATAGCATTAGCTTGCATCTTATCTGACAATCTCTGCCTTTTAATCAGAAGTGTATAGATAATTTACATTTAATGTGATTATTGGTATGGTTAAGTTTATTGTCTTGCTATTTGTTTTCTGTCTCATCTGTTCCTTATTCACTTTTTCCTGTTTTGGGCCATCTTTTGGATTAACTGATTTCTTTTAATGGTTCCATTTATTCTCCTTCGTTAGCTTAGTAGCTATAAATCTTTGTCTCATTATTTTAATGGCTGCTAAAATATACTGTATATAGTGTGTAGTCTATAGTATATAACTCAGACTTATCACTGGCTTCCTGTAAGTGATAATTTACCACGTTATGGGTAGTACAAGAAACTTAAAATAGAATATTTCCATTTCCCCCCTTCTGATTGTTATGATTTTTTTGTCATATGTTTTACTTAGATATATATTACAAACTCCACAATACATTGTTATTATTATTATATTTTTAAAGATTTTATTTTTTTCCTTTTTCTCCCCAAAGCCCCCCGGTACATAGTTGTATATTCTTTGTTGTGGGTCCTTCTAGTTGTGGCATGTGGGACGCTGCCTCAGCGTGGTTTGATGAGCACGTGCCATGTCCACGCCCAGGATTCGAACCAACGAAACACTGGGCCGCCTGCAGCGGAGCGTGCGAACTTAACCACTTGGCCACGGGGCCAGCCCCACATTGTTATTATTTTTCACTAAACAGTCAATTATCTTATAAAGAGATTTAATCAGAAAAAAATCATATATATTTACCATTTCTGGTGTTCTTTATTCATTTGTATAGATCCATATTTCCGTGTGGTATTGTTTCCCTTCTGCCTGAACAACTTTCTTTAAAATTTATTATAGTGTGAGTTTGCTGGGGAATTCTCTCAGGTTTTGTATATCTGAAAATATTTTTATTTCACCTTTGTTCTCAAAAGCTGTTCTTGCCAGGTGTAAATTCGAAGTTTTTGTCTTTCAGCATTTTAAATATATCTTCTTTACTAACAATGCTAACATTGTTTCTGGTGAAAAATATGCTCTCATCCTTCTCTTTGTGTCTCTTTATGCAATATCTCGGCTTTTTCTCTGGCGTCTTTAAAATTTTCTGTTTATCATAGAAAACCTGTTTATCACAGGTTTCTTTAGCAGTTTGATTATGACAGGCCTTGATGTAATTTTCTTCATCCTTATTTTGTTGGGGGTTTGTTGAACTTCTTGGATCTGTAGGTTAATAGTTTTAATTAAATTTGGAACATTTTCAACTGTTCTTTCTTTCTTTCTTTTTTTTTTGAGGAAGGTTAGCCCTGAGCTAACATCTGCTGCCAATCCTCCACTTTTTGCTGAGGAAGACTGGCCCTGAGCTAACATCTGTGCCCATCTTCCTCTACTTTATATGTGGGATGCCTGCCACAGCATGGCTTGCCAAGTGGTGCCATGCCTGCACCTGGGATCCGAACCGGTGAACCCCAGGCCACTGAAGCAGAACATGCACTCTTAACTGCTGCGCCATCGGGCCGGCCCTCAACTGTTATTTCTTCAAATAGTTGTTGGCAACTCCATTTACATATATATTAGGCCAGTTGAACTGATCCTCTTAATTTTTTCATTTTTTTTCTCTGTGTCTTATTTTGGATAGTTTCTATTACCATGTTTTCAAGATTATGAATCTATTTCTTATGCAACATCTAACCTACTATTCATTCCATTAGTTCAGTCCTCATTTCAGATATTGTAGTTTCCATCTGTAGGAGTTCAGTTTGGGGTGCTTTGTTTTTAAACATTTTTTTAGTGTCCCTACTTAACTTTTTGAATATCTGGAATACAGTTATAATAGCTGTCTTAATGTGCCTGTTTACTAATTCTAACATCTGTGTCAGTTTTCATTAACCATTCTCCTCATTATGGATGATAGTTTCCTTATACTTTGAATGTCTGATAATCCTTGATTGGATGCCAGCCATTGCCATTATCGCCTTCTTTGGATGCTGGATATTTTGTTTTTCTATAGCCATTCTTGATGTTTGCTCTGGGATGCAATTAAATTACTTGGAAGTAGTTTGAGCTCCTCAGGTCTGTTTTCTGATTTGTGAGGTGGGTCTGGAGCAGTGTTTGGTCTGGGCCTAAATATTTCCTACTACTGAGACACGGCCTTCATGAGCATTCTGCTCAGTGTCCTGAAAAGTTTGATTTTTCCAGGCTGACTGGTGGGAACAGGCTATATTCTTGGCCCACAATGAGTGCTGGGTGCTCTTATCTAATCTTATCAGATTGTTTTCCTCTGGCACTGAGTGATATCTTCACATGTGTGTAATGATCAGAATTCTGCTGAATACTTGAGGGGCCCTCCTGCAGGTCTCCAGGGTTCTCTCTCTGTGCAGCTGTCTCCTCTCTGGTACTCTGTCCACTCTAGCTGCCTTGGTCTTCCTGGCCTCTCATCTCCATCTCCTTGCTTTGGGGGTCCACTATGCTCTGTCCGGGTTCCCCCTTCCTGTGCCCCAGCATAGAAAGTCTCTCCAGGCAGTAAGCTGGGGCAGTAGTAGGGGTCACCTCATTTTTTTCCTGTCTTTCAGAGATCACTGTTCTCTATCGCCTTAGAACCAGTGTCTTGAAAACTGTTGTTCATATATTTTGCTGTTTTAGTTTGTGCATATGTTTGTTTCAGGCAGCAAGCAATATCTGTCCTTGTTACTCCATCTCAGGCAGAAGCAGAATCCCTCAACCAGTGCATCTTTACCAAGCATGTTGAATAATCATGCCATGTTTTGCTGATGGGAAAGTGAGACACTGAGAGGTTAATGGCCTGGCTTCTGAGCCAGTCCGTCTCCTCATCATGATGCTGCCTCCTGGTGGAAGAGCATGGCTTTCCATGTCTTCACAAGAGAAATTGTCCTGGAATCTTTCCAACACAGCCCAATACTTGGCTCTAATTATATTTATAAATGCTAATAGGAGTTACAATCACAATTATGCTAATGTCTTTGTTTAATGCCTACTGTTGCAAGCAATTAGGGTCAATGAGCTCAATTTGTAAGCTGGAATTTATTAAATCTAGCCACTTCAACATCCCTCTGTTTTAGGCTGACTGGCTCTAACGGTTATGACTAAATCTATTTATTTTAAAAATGCCCTAATAAGACATAACTATTTATAACAAGGCTTTTCATCTTTATTTTCCTTCAATAGGACAGAAATGGAAAACATGCCTGGAGTCAGATTTTTGGCCTATCTATTAGGTAACAGGGACTCTGTGAAGCTCTCCAAGGATGTTTCAGCGAATGTTTTCTGAAGAAACTACCCAGCTCCTGCACAGAGCCTGTGCAGAACGGCAGAGACGTCGATTAGGAGAAACCTCAAATTCTGGATGGCGGCAAATTAGAGAGTTGGCAGCATGGGAAGGCAATGGAAGACAATTAGGACAGGAAATTAAACATACATAAGACCTCTTTATATTTACTTTTCATACATTCATTTGGGCAAGCATAAAGTGCAGAAATGTTAAATGGATTTAGAACTAGATTTAGGCAAGATTCTGAAGAGTAAATTATACTCATCGGTATAATGCGAGATGTCGCTGAGATGATTTTGAAGGTATTTGCTTTTTCCAAGAGTTTGTGGTTCTCTGATCCCCAAGCCCAGGCCTTCTAAGGCACCGGGACCTCAAGTGAGTCTGGACTCCCCAGAACCCAACCTACGGTGCCCTGCAAGACCCACCACAGAGGGGGCTGGCTTCCACCAGTGTTTTATCTTCTCTCCAGTTGTCAGCGTGTACCTTTCCTGTGGCCCATTTCCTTCAGGCATGATCTCACCTGGCTACTCTGATCAAGGAAGTTATTCCTCAAATTAGAGGTGCCCTGTGGGTTGCGAGCTGAAAGTGTATCAGATATTCTCTGAGATGAGAGAAGAAAATAATAGAACTCTATATTTATTTTTACTTCATCCTCTTATTTATATTTTGTTTTATAATGTGCTTAATATATTAATTACAGTAGTACACGTATGCAATTTAAATATATACACATACAATAGTCCACATGTCTAAGATATATACTTTTAATCTTAAACTTTCCCTATTGTGTAAATCTTCCCTCTATATATTCTGTCAATTTATCTTCTTGAAGACATCTCAGAGCTTTCTAATCTGTGTTACTTTGGTTGCTGGCTTTCTAAGCTGGCTGCATACCTGTCACCTCAGCCTCTCCTTTGGCCTCATCTGGCACTTGCTATGGCTTCTGACTTCCATTGGTTCACCAATTTCCTGATCTCTTGCTTCCCTTTTTCTTGGTATATTTCTTGTGTATCTAGCTTCTAAGAGCTTCCGGTACCTTGCCGAGAAAAAGTAAAAGGAAGGTAAATCTTTAAAGAACTTGTATGTCTGAAAATGTCTTTAGCATACTTCACAATTAATTGATAATTTGGCTGGATATGGAAGTCACTTTCCCTCAGAAATTTGGAGGCATTGCTATATTATCTTCTAGTTTCCAGTTGCTGTTGAGAAATTTGATGCCATTCTGATTCTTGGACCTTTGTATAAAATCTATTTGACTTTCATTTTCATATTGGAAACTTGTAAGATTTTCTCCACACCTTCTCTTCCAAGAGTAACCGCCGTGCTGGTTTCTAACACAGTGGCCTTGTTTTGTGAATATTATATAGGCAGAATCCCAGGATATGTACTATTTTGTGCCTGGCTTCTTTTACTCAACATCGTGTTTGTGAGATCCCTCAACACACAGCAGCAATGATTCAGTCTCATTGCCATATGGAATTCTATTGTATGAATAAATTACAATTTATTCGTCGCAAATGTTCCTTTTGTGTGTCATCTATTTTTGTGGATCCAATATATTGCCTTAGCTCTCTGAGAATATTAATGTTAATTAAATACTTTTTTTACCTTCCATATAGTCTTTGTTTCTTCTAAGTTACTTTATTTTTAATTTGTTTTCAAGGGACAATGCACATTAAGCTAACATCTTTTGCCAATCTTCCTCCTTTTTCCTTCCTTCTCCACCCCCCAAAGCCCCAGTACATGGTTGTGTATAGTTGTAAGTTCTTCTGGTACTTCTCTGTGAGTGTTGCCACAGCATGGCTACTGACAGACAAGTGGTGTGGCTCCACACTTGGGCACCGAACGCAGGCCGCCAAAGTGGGTTGTAATGAATTTTAACTGCTAGGCCATCAGAGCTGGCTCCTAAATTACTTTATTTTTTTTTAAAGATTTTATTTTTAATTTTTCTCCCCAAAGCTCCCCAGTACATAGTTGTATATTTTTAGTTGTGGGTCCTTCTAGTTGTGGTATGAGGGACACCACCTCAACATGGCCTAATGAGCAGCGCCATGTCTGCACCCAGGATCTGAAGTGGCGAAACTCTGGGCCACCAAAGTAGAGTGCATGAATTTAATCACTCAGCCACAGGCCAGCCCACTAAGTTACTTTAAAACATTGGTTTGTTTAAGTCTTTGTATTTTACTTTATATGATTTCCTTAAATGTCTGGCGATCCTTGGCTTCCTGTTCATATTTATGTATGAGGTGCTCAAAGCTGATTGCTAGGGCTATGTGCCCATGGGTGGTCTTCATCGTAGGGTGATCTCACTGTACTATTTTCTTGGGGGAGATCCCTGATGTTAGTGCCTTTAGTTTTCCCCTCCCTCTCTTGAGCTGGTCATATTCCACAGAGAATAAACTTCTCAGCCAAGGTCTAATCCTGACTCCAAGTATTTTGGGAGCTACTTGGGAGAAGAAGTCCATTTTCCGTACGGCTCCCCCCTAGCCCCACAATGCGCCTGGCTTCTGTTGTCCAAGACCTCCTGTTTTATTCTTCCTCAAGAATGTGTCTTCAGTCTTCTCCTGGGGAGGGCAGAGTTGCCTGGCGCTTGGATTTGGGGAGGCCACTTGGGAGTCTAACTATTTTTTCAATAAACTAACAACCAATTTTCTGTGTTTACCTCCATCTTTACCTCCACTTTCAAAAGTATCAGGTGCTACCAGCTCCTGAGTTTTTGGAGGATTCAGCAAAGTAAGGCAGGATTTTCATGACGTGAATTCTCATTTGCTCTCCAGCTTCCAAAAGGTTGTTCCTTTTGTCTCCTCTCCCTGTCCCTTTGTCTTTTGCATTTATATCTTTAAAAATCCTTTTCCTGTTATTTTGTGGGGCTTTCGGAAGGAGTGTCAGCAGCAGATGTGTTCAGTATTCAATTTTCACTCAGAAGTTTTGCTCAATAATTTTTTGAACTCAACCTTCTGGCACCTTGACTCTGGTTTTCCTAGAATGATTAACCTTTTCATACCCGAAGAAGTGAAACGTGTGCCAAAGTTTACAACTGTTGAATTTTTCTTAATATTCGTATGCTATACACTCATCCTTTTAGACTAGCCTAGTAAATCTTGGTTCCTCTGCTTACGGGCTAGGATTAACATCCTGAGTTCTTTTGATTTTTCTGAGGTACAGGTATCATTTGCTGAATTATCTTGTAGATTCCTTAGGAATCTATTCCTGTGGGAGAAAATGTAGGATGCTACTCCAAATCCACTCAGTACATTGGATTCAACTACAGAGATGAACTGAAACCCCTCTTTCAGAAGCATTTATCATTTAAGGAGGCCTTATTGCTTATTATTATTGCTTTGGATTCAGAAAAACCAGGCTCCAAATCTCAGGTCTAATACTTCTTAACAGTGACCTGGGACAAAGTTTTTAGTTTGCTTCTTGTGTGTGTGTGTGTGTTTTTAACTTTTGGAACCTCATTCCTTATTTGTAAAATGAGAATAATAATACCGAACTGACAAGGATGACTAAACACTTTAATTGGTAGTGATATACTACAATAAACATAAGATACTTAGCCTAGATCCTAGCAAGTAGTAAGTAGCCAAATAATTGATTGTTCTTAATGTAATGAGACAGACCACAGAGAAATGTGCTGCTGGGGTTTTCCCCATTGAAAAGTGTCACCTGCCTTGCCCGGAGTCGTCAAAGTGTGGATTTGCTGCCCAGGAGCCGTGGGTCTGTTCATGGAGAGGATGATTACCCAGACACTGTGGCATCTCAGCAAACTACCCAGTTGCTGACGCAAGCGTGTTGGGATCAGAAAGCTTCACTGAACACACATGTATGTGGTCCCTCACCAGGTGTTGTGCAGAGTCCCTCCACCACCTGGTGTTTTCAATACCAGAACAAAGAGGGCAATGTCAGGATGGAAATACTGTCATTAAGTGGAATAAACAGTAAGTACTCTGAGTAGGACAATTCTCTAAGCAGGCAGCCCCCAACCTCCCGTTTCTCCTCTCTCAACAGGACCTGTCAGAGTACCACTTCTGGTAACGTCCCCAAACCCACTTTCTTGACCCTTCCTATTTTTCTCTACATCTGTACACTACACCTTTCTCACTCCCACATGAACTGATTCCAAAGGAACATTGGTTACAAAGCAAGCACCATTTCCATATTTAACATAGATATTTACAAATAATGTCACTTTGGGGTTAATAATGAAAAAATGCCTGGGACAGATGAATTTGACACATATCTTTAAAAGAGATAAAAATAGTGGGATAATAGGTGAACTATCTATCTAATCTTTTTAAAAGATAAAGAAAGTTTTGCCATCATGGTGATGTGTACACTCTTCTCTCTTTTTTTTTTTCTTTTTAGGCGACATTTTCATTAATTTCTGTCTGCAGAGTTTATCCAGGTTCAAGTTTGGCCACTTTTCCCTGACCCTGCTTTAAGTTTTCTTACTTGTTGCTATAATTTCGTTAGCTGTTCCAGAGGATGGAAGCAATTGCTACTCTTTCAGTGATTTCTGATGATGGAGCTTGCAGGATACAATCACCCTTAACTTCACATCAAGATTAGGATGGAATGGTACATATATACAATGAAATATTATTCAGCCATGAGAAGGAAGGGAATCTGCCATTTGCAACAACATGGACGGAATTTGAGCTAAGTGAGATGAGTCAGACAGAGAAAAGCAAATACTGTGTGATATCACTTATATGTGGAATCTAAAAAGGAAGCTGAACTCATGAAAACAGAGAGTAGAATGGTGATTAGGAGAAGCCGGGGTGTGGGAGACTTGGGGAGATGCCTTTTAAGGGTACAAAGTTGCCACTAGAAGCTGAATAAATCCTGAAGATCTAATGTGCAGCTTGGAAATTATAGTTAATACTATATTATAAACTTCAAAGTTGCTAAGAGACTAGATCTTAATTGTTCTCACCACAAAAAAGAAAGATGATTATGAGTCATGAGAGAGGTGTCAGCTAACGCCAGGGTGGTAATCATATTGCAATATGTAAATGTATCAAATCAACATGTTGCACACCTTAAACTTACACAATATTGTATGTCAATTACCTCTCAATAATTAAAATAAAAAAGAAAGTTAGGAGAGAGAGAGAAAAGCTGGGCATGCAGGTGTAATCTCTCCCCAGTCGTTCAATATCAGGAATGGCCAATGGATGAGTTTATTTTGTTTTCCAATCTGGGTGGCCAAAAATGAGTGCAACCAAGGAGCCACTCCAGCTGGGAGTACTAGAGAAATCCATAATCAGACACTTCCCATGAGAACATTGTAAGGAAATGGGAGGGTTATGACCAGACCAAATAAAGTTAGAAACGTCCAGGCAGTGTGAGATGCATCTTATTCCTATAGCCACCTGAATAAATGCAGCAAGTCAGGATCCTCGCTTCCAAAGGCAGGGAGCTGGCCCTTTTTGCCTGTAGTGTCGTCACCCAGATGTGGAATATGCTGGTCTTTTTACACATCAAGACACTTTTCAGAACTTGAAAGCTTCTGACACCTTTTAGGGTCAACCAGACACTCCTGGCTGATGCACATTCCAGAAGACTGAAGTAAAGTTGTCCTTTTGCAAGAGCACACAGCCCAGAGAACAATTCCTGGCAACCAAAGGCATGGTGAACGTGACCCAGCTCTCCTTGTGTTGGGGGGAAAAAAAAAAAGAATTGAACGTGGGCCAGTTAATAATGCAGTCCACTGGTTTGTGCCCAAGATGTTGAATCTGAGTAGTGGCTGTTTCCAAAAGATGGTCTGTGCCTGAAGGAAATAACCTTTCTCCCAGTTTGTCTTTTGAGGCTCGGTTACCTTGGAGTCACCTCTTTATACCAGCAGCAACACCCCAAATTAGTCTCCATTCACAAATTACATCCACAGTCTCCATTCACTCTGATGCAGGCTCCCAGGGAAAAGTTAAAAGCCTGTTTAACCAGTGAGGAGCCTGCTGCCAAGAAGTTGGCCAGGGAGAATGGCAGTAATTAAATGATGATAATATTTAGGATCTTGCAGGTATAACAAAGACTCTTTTCTTTGTCTCAGGTGGGGACAAGTTAGCACAGTGCCTCTGTCTGGGAAAGGAGTAGAGGGGGGAGGAATGAAACCATTGTGGGGGTGTGAGAAAGGTGAGTGGGAGAGCAGTGTGGCAGAGGAGGACAGGCTGATTTCTGAGGTCTGAAAGAGAGATTGATGCTGGGAGGGAGAGAAGTTTAATATTAATATCCATCAGAGATGGGCCCTGTGGCGTTTTAGCCTAAAATATACTAGAGAAGGTGAGAGATGAAACAAAGCCACATTCTTCGTTAGATGATTTATCGTCTGTGGGAGGAGGGGCAGTGCTGGGTTTGGGGGAGGAGAGGAAAGAAGAATATAAAGAACTGCCATTGGAATGGTTTATTTTTAATGGGTCTTGCATTGTACGCCTGGCTGGAGATTGAGGATGCTCAAGCTCTCAGCAGAGCCTCGCGACATAGTCTCATACTGCTGGGAAGATGGAAATCGGAGTTCTAACAGCTGGTCTTTCCTCTCTCCAGTTGTGCAATCTCCTGTACATCACTAAACAGTCAGCCATACACCTGGGAAGGGGAGCTGGCCCAGCCAGCCAGCCCACCACCATGTGCACAGACACAGGCACACCCTGCCCACGCTGTTGGCCTGGAGGCCTGAGCACCCCCAGCACTGTCTTGTGTGCTCGAGTGTGTACTTGTCTCATGAATCAAGTTGATCCAGAGGTCGGGATGATGGATGCATCCTGCAAATCTCATAAATAAGTAAATTCGTGCCACTTCCTTCAGCTAAAGTGATTTCATCTGTTTAGCCCACAAAGAGGATAAATGGAATGCACAGCTCAGGGCTCAGGGCCAGGGTTCCAAACACGTGGGAAGGGAGCCTGTGTTCCTCATTCATCGCTGCCTGAATTGGACAGAGTCCCTCCAGGAAGCCCGAATCCCAGATCAATCTATTCCTCTCTCTTTCTCTCTCTTGCTCTCGTTCCCTCTCTCTGGGGGTATTTAACTCTGGCTAGGACAATCTGAGCCTTAGAGGGCCACGGCGCGAAGGCCAGGCTGCTGTTTGTATATTTGTCAAGATTCTGTGTGTTGGAGTTAGGATTGTGGAGGGCAGTGGGAGGAGAGAAACTTAGCCAGAGCATCTTGTCTTACTAAAGAAAAACAAGTTGGACCTGGGCTAGGTATTGGATCCAGCACTGTTTACGTTTTAGGTGGGCCCAGGAAAAAGAAGTGGGGAAATGCCTGCACAGGAGGCCTCGGGTGGGGCTGGGAAGGTCCAAAGGAGAGAACAAGATGTGGGGTCTTCCTTATGGCTCTGTTATTGTTGGTCTGTTTCTGTTTATAAATATCACACATGTTTATTACAGAAAACTGGGAAAATACAGAATAGTTGAAATAAGGACATTAATATGCTAATAATACTAAAACTCAAGGATAGACACCATTAACTTTTTGGAGAATTTTATCATTTTAGTATAGTCTTATAGCCTACTTTTTTCTTTTAATAATTATTTTGTGAGCATTTTTCAAAGACATTGCAAAATCTGCAAAAATACTTTTTGAAATCAGCTGATTCATATTTCAGTGTATGGCTAAAATCTAAGTTTTTAACAGCATTTCTCAACGCTAGCAGTTAGGTCTTTTTATTTTTTCTATTATAAAAGAAAAGTTCCAACGAACACATTTGTGTGCATTTATATATATATGTATATACATACATAGTGTGTCTGTGTATATATAGATAGTATTTGTGCGTGTGTATAGAATTATTTTCTAGACGTGTTCCTAGGAGCAGAATGATCAAATTAATTCTTGATATTCTTCCAAATCTTAGCAGGCAGAAACTTTTTGGAGAACAATCTTATCATTACACATAGGGGGCTCCAACGTCTCAGCTTTGCAACCGATGGCCGTTCATATACCAAAGTCTTCTCTGACTCACTTGATGCAGAAGTGTGTGTGTGATCCAGTGAGGTGGGTTTACCGAAAGGATCCGGGATTACTGGGGGTTGGGGAAGGTGTGGAGGGCCAAGGGTTTCTTGGGAAGAGTGTTGTATTAGTTCCCTGGAGACTATAAATGACTACCATTCTCTTCCCCCCCCCCACCCCCGGTTCCCTTGGGGACATTTGGATGAAGCTTCATAAGACTTCACTGTAGCCTTTGTGGGGAAAGATCATGTGAATATACAGGCGTGACCAGCCTGGGGCACAGAGAAGGAACAGCAGGGGCAGAGGTTGGCAGTGTTCACCCAGCATGTCTAGGGGAGAGAGGCCCCCTAACCTGGGTCCCCCACCAGAAAGGCCTTGACCATGGTGGTCGGGTGACGATAGTGCCTCGGGTTTCACCTGGCTTCACTCCAAGCTTAATCAGCCTGCCTCTAATTAATGTTAGGATGCTAATGGAGCATTTTTGTCACCAGAAAGAAATATCTCTCAGTAGAAATGAACACACTGGCATTTCAGTGTGTTGCCTAAGTATTAGATGAGTCAGTCTCCTAGAATCTGTCTAAACCCAGGGCCCTGTAGGGCTGAGGGGCAGCCCCTGGATGTGGCAAAGGCAGTGAGGTAAGACCACCTGCCAGAGTCCACAGAAGCCTTGTCTAGCCTTCTCCTGGTGACCCTGTAACCCTCGTGGTGTCATATTTGCTCTGTCATCATTCTGGTCATCAGCAATGAGAGCCAACTCACGCAGCATTCGCTCACCTCTCCTTGGTGACTTGGAACTGGCATAGCAGCTCCTATTCTAACATTGGTGGGTCCACAAACACAGACTCTATATACACATGCAAGCTGTTTGTCTTTTTTTTTCCCCCTAATATGGAACTTGAATTACTGATAACCACATAGTCGATTCTGTCCTCAGATATGTGCAAGTAAACACAGGACTGCCCCGTGCGGTCGGCTGTATTTTTGCACACTGCTGTGGATCAAATGACATCCCTCCCCAAATTCACATGTGGAATCCTAACCCCCAGGACCTCAGAATGTGCCCTTATTTGGAAATAGGGTCGTTACAGGTGTAATTAGTTAAGATGAGGTCATACTGGAGTAGCATGAGCCC